>NC_064628.1:919857844-922357844 GCF_023864275.1 Schistocerca cancellata | reverse complement strand
TAATGCACTAAATTGCAGGTCCATATCATTAACGCAGCAGGATTTTGGAACAAATATTGTATTCGAACATTATGAATTACCTCGAAGTGAATTGTCTATTGACACACAGTCAACACGAATTTAGAAAACATCGTTCCTGTGAAACACAAGTATCTCTTTACTCGCACGAAGTGTCGAGTGCTATTGACGAGGGATTTCAAATTGATTCTGCATTTCTAGATTTACAGAAGGTTTTTGACACTGCACCTCACAAGAGGCTTGTAAACAAATTGAGTGCATATGGAATACCGTCTCAGTTACGGGACTGGATTATTGATTTCCTGTCAGATAGGTCACTGTTAGCAGTAACAGACGGAATGTGATCGAGTACAACAAAAGCGATATCTGGCGTTTTCCACGGTAGTGTTATGGGAACTCTGGTGTTCCTTATCTATATAAACGATTTAGCAGACAATTTGAGCGGCCGTCTTAGGTTGTTTGCAGATGACGCTGTCATTTATCGACTAATAAAGCACTGAGTAACGAATGGGTCGGTCGTTGATTCATCATATGTTCTGTCATGGAACAATGTAAACAGAGGCACCTTATGGAGATTACATTTTTTTTTTTTTTCCAGCAGTCTATTTACTGGTTTGATGCGGCCCGCCACGAATTCCTTTCCTGTGCTAACCTCTTCATCTCAGAGTAGCACTTGCAACCTACGTCCTCAATTATTTGCATGACGTATTCAAATCTCTGTCTTCATCTACAGTTTTTGCCCTCTACAGCTCCCTCTAGTACCATGGAAGTCATTCCCTCATGTCTTAGCAGATGTCCTATCATCCTGTCCCTTCTCCTTATCAGTGTTTTCCACATTTTTCTTTCCTCTCCGATTCTGCGTAGAACCTCCTTATTCCTTACCTTATCAGTCCACCTAATTTTCAACATTCGTCTATAGCACCACATCTCAAATGCTTCGATTCTCTTCTGTTCCGGTTTTCCCACAGTCCATGTTTCACTACCATACAATGCTGTACTCCAGACGTACATCCTCAGAAATTTCTTCCTCAAATTAAGGCCGGTATTTGATATTAGTAGACTTCTCTTGGCCAGAAATGCCTTTTTTGCCATAGCGAGTCTGCTTTTGATGTCCTCCTTGCTCCGTCCGTCATTGGCTATTTTACTGCCTAGCTAGCAGAATTCCTTAACTTCATTGACTTCGTGACCATCAATCCTGATGTTAAGTTTCTCGCTGTTCTCATTTCTACTACTTCTCATTACCTTCGTCTTTCTCCGATTTACTCTCAAACCATACTGTGTACTCATTAGACTGTTCATTCCGTTCAGCAGATCATTTAATTCTTCTTCACTTTCACTCACGATAGCAATGTCATCAACGAATCATATCATTGATATCCTTTCACCTTGTATTTTAATTCCACTCCTGAACCTTTCTTTTATTTCCATCATTGCTTCCTCGATGTACAGATTGAAGAGTAGGGGCGAAAGGCTACAGTCTTGTCTTACACCCTTCTTAATACGAGAATTCTTGATAGTCCACTCTTATTATTCCCTCTTGGTTGTTGTACACTCTTTGACATAAAACTCGACCGGCGGCCGGCCGCTTCAGAGGCTAAGTCCGCGCCGATCGCGACATGGGACAAAAAAACTGGCCAACTCGCTAATTCTCTAAGTCCGGTTATCTGCACAATCTGGCAACACTGTAGACTGCGGCACTTCCTGGAGGAAAACTTGTCCCAAGATAGAGAGACTCTAGGCCGATTACGCCTGTGGTCTAGCGGTAGCGTGCGTTGTTTCTGTTCATAATGTCAGTGGATCGAGAGCAGCTGGCATGAAATATTTTTATAGCCTCTTCTGTCTGAATGCTGAAGACGTGAATGTAATGGTAGCGCAGATTCAATCTATTTCGCTTTGTGACACACCGATATCAAAATTTTATCTAGTAACGATTTTGCGGCAGATTTCCTGCAGACTGTCCTCCTCTGGACGCCGTATGCGCCAAAGCTCCGGGATCCATTTGCTGGCTACTGGCAGCGGCCGTGGCGACAGCAGCGGCGCTGCACTCCCCCGTTCTTTATCGAAAGCGCCTGCTACCGCTCATCGCTTTTGATGATTTAAAACGCTTTATTATTAAATGTTGCTCCACAGAAAATTTCTACAATTTCCATTCTCGCTCAAAAGCAACGGAGACAGACGCCCTGATTAGTAGGCGGGTAATCGGCAAGAGCTGAGTATGGCCCGAAATTAATTTTATAGACTGGGACGAAATTAAATCACCTCACTACATTCGATGAATTTATAAATGCTTCATACCTCGTTTCTTTTCCTTTCAAACTTAATTATTTGTGCAACTTTTGGTCAATGTTTGGATGTTTTCGTCAAGCCAGAGTGAGCGTCTGTGGTGTAAAGTGTATTACAGTTCTTGTTTCATTCCTTATGGTAAGTCTATGCGATAAACTGTGTGAATACCTTGCAATGCATGCTCTGCCATGTATGGGTTCATGAAGTATTTATTGTTGATCGGAAGTGATAGTTAAGGTCATCAGATTTAAACCAGAAAAATTTGTCGTTTTGAAGGTCCAGAGAACGGAAAGGAATTGCTAACGCCGGTGTTAGAAAACGTCTACAGTTAAATGCTATTGCAAAAATTTAGAAGATGGGAACTATATTAATGAACATGTGCACTTCATAAACAACCTTCTGACATGTTAGGCCTATATGACGAACAAAGCTCAAATTTATATCGTTGACAGTCGGTTTGAATCTTTTCAGGACCTATTTTACAGTGAAGCACCTTGGAATTTGCAAAGCAGAAATCCATGATATTAACTTAATTTACTAAGTCGAAATCGGACGAAGATTGATGTTTAAAGGCATTCTTCAGATTTCGCATAAGAAATTTTTACTAGCAGTTTGCAACTCCATTAATTAAAATGGAAAATAAAAGGTTGTAGTCAGCGGCTTCTACCGTGATTCGAACTTATAGTACAAGCACTGCAACGCACAAGGGAACCTCTGAGCTAACGACACACTGGCGGCCAGAGGCGGACTATAGTCACTGCGATGTTGCCTGAGCCTCAAAACGCAACCTTAAACACACAAACAGAGGAGGTGGAGATTACTGTTTTAACGTCCCGTCGACAACGATGTCATTAGAGACGGAGCACAAACTCGGATTAGGGAAGGATGGGGAAGGAAATCGGCCGTGCCCTTCCTAAGGAACCATCCCGGCATTTGCCTGAAGCGATTTAGGGAAATCATTGAAAACCTAAATCAGGATGGCCGGGCGCGGGATTGCACCGTCGTCCTCCCGAATGCACACACAAACAGGTGTTACTTATGTGAAGAACGCCGTTCTTGGAGTCCAGAAATTAAATATACTTCCTAATTGTGTCATCTTGCAGTGGATTATATCGTACGAGTCTTCGATGTGGAAAACGAATGTCAAGTGAATTTAGCGAGGTAACGCCGACCTACACCCGGAAGTAAATGCGCTATCAGAGTGTTGACAAATACTTGCTACGACGCTGCCATTTCTCGGCTCTCTGACGAGGCAGCTCTTCAGGGAAATGCTTGCCGTGATTCTCCGATACGGTTCTTCAGAGTGGAGACGCGCGCGCATGTTTGGTTTTTATGCGGCGTTCTCCCCTGATGGTTTCTGACGTCGCCTTGTGGGCTATGTATACATATGAGACATTCAATTATCATTAATCCAGAATGATACAAGTTTCAGCTTCCAGCGTGGAAGAAGGCTGTTGACGCCGACATTACATCATTTCAACGTAGGGAAAGCAAAACGGATCATTCAATGTTTCTCATTCAACATAAAGCATGTGAGATAAATTTCCGTAATGATCATAATCATCTAAAAATACAAACGAAGTAAAGTACACCGAAAGCTTATTCGAATTGAATATAATGTAAGATACCAAACGCTTTGCACCTCGATGTCGAATTTGTCCACTTGCAATCGTTTGCAGCATGCACATAGAATGTCATGATTACCACGAGAATGAAGAAATATGTTGGTAAGGATGGAAGCAAGAAGAGACGCAGTCAACAAATATTCTATTCCTCATGGCATTCATTTCATTTGACACGTAAGAAGAGGTAAAGCGGGAATTTACTTTCGTTAACACGAAAGATATGCCGCACATATTGATAACGAGGAAGTCTGCGTCTTCATACGTTTCCTCCTTGAAATCTGTATGCTCTATTATATACTAAGTAGCCCGATCATTGTTTCAGTGATGTTACCCTCTTGTTTGACCCCGTAACGATGAACAGATTCCAAATGCATGTCTCTGCGTGAAAGTAGCTGTGCGTTGTAGACGGCACATGAACGTGACGACTATCCATATTACTCATCAATATAAAAAGACAATATTTTGGGAATTTAGCAGGATTACTCAAAATGAATTCTGAAATTGGGTGACTGACCGCACAGGTGCTAAACGTCGTCAAGAGTATACGATGTCCTAATCGCATTAGGAATATGAAGATCGTCTTCGACAGCTCGCAACTTTCACATTGCTATCTCCACCCTACTCCAGACAGCTCTCGGTGGAGTTGCACTACGTTGCCGATGTTATGGAAGGCCTTCAAACCGACAACAGACCACATATTGAAAAATACAAGCGAATTCTCTTGCAGCGTAAGCTTATTGTAACTAATCTAAAAATTATTGGAGAAGAACATTGTCCTATTCAAAAAAAGTAAAATGTTACACACTGTTGACGTCAAACGGACATTATCTATGTCCTGTCTTGTGTCCTACTCATCTATAATATCAAGTGTACTATGAAAATGATTATATATAATGGATTATAAGGTAATGCATTGATACCAGATGGTGGGGGCCGGCCGATGTGGCCGTGCGGTTCTAGGCGCTTCAGTCTGGAACCGCGTGACCGCTACGGTCGCAGGTTCGAATCCTGCCTCGGGCATGGATGTGTGTGATGTCCTTAGGTTAGTTAGGTTCAAGTAGTTCTAAGTTCTAGGGGACTGATGACCTTAGAAGTTAAGTCCCATAGTGCTGAGAGCCATTTGAACCATTTGAACTATTTAACACAAAATGACATTAAAAATTTAAGTTATTCACGAGCAGCTAGTTGAGAATATGTATGAACATTAAATGACACGACGAACCGTCTTGTTCTGCATATGGATTCAAACCCAGCTCATACAGACTAAGCAAAGATTTCGTGACTGACGGAAACTAACAGTCATTCCTGATTAGGCATACAGAGAGTGATATACCTCGATTTTAGACAGTATCAGTTAGCAAATATCAACTTTAAATTGCATAACGCAAACATTTTTAACAGACGCGAATTCCTACCCAGCATCTATTGTCCCTGTTAACGAACTACGAGAGATGTTAAATATTGCTTCTTCACAAGTAACTTACTTGAAATGCCGTGAGGTAAAGCTGTGTGTTGGACACGGATTCGAACGCGGAACCTAATCGGATTGCTATCCAAGCACAGTCAAATGTGACATATCGGAATTTCGCGGCAGTAACTGGATGTTTTAACTGAAATGACGAGACGAAACATTAATTTTTTCCTTCCCAGGACTCCAACCCGGCACCTATCACTGTTATATTCTAGAGAAAACTAACGTTAAATATGGGTTTGTTGCACCAGCAGTGACATGTGAGCATGTTTGAACTGAAATAATATGACGAAGAGTTCAGCGCTCACTGGGAATAGAGCCCCACACATATCGTTGTTGACTACACACAAAGAGACGTCAGCTACCGAATTTTTCTCCACCAGCTGCTCAGAATAGCATCTTGAACTTACAGTCATCTCGCAAATAGTTCCGTGTCTCACTGGGAGTTAAAAACGTCGGATATCGTTAGTGTTGACAGCGAATGAAAATACATTAAAAATCAAAATTATTATCCACCAGCAGATAGGTGTTCTCATGCTAGAGCTTGATAATACATAATTAAATCTTTAGTGCCGGGCCAGGATTCGATCCCATTCACGCATAATATGTGAAGGTGTTGAGGAATCTGCAGTTTTGAACAAACAACAAATTGTAGCCGAGCTGTATTGCCACGAAGGGATCAAGTTCCGCGTTATGGGCGGTCTGAGTTGCATTCCCAGTTCAGAACCAATTTTATCGACATACAGAAGCTCAAATAAAAGATGGAATAAGTGTCCTGTGACCATACATAGCGTTTGTGTCGTCACGTGAAATAAATAACTAGTATAAGAAAGGTAACTGGTGATAGAGTTTCTACATGTCGCCACTCCAGACTTTATTGTGGTTCAACCTACCGTCTACTTGGTAAAGAAGGAATATCATCTTTAATGTGAATTTTCAGACCACGCAGCCATTATATCTCCTTCACTTGGTGTAGCCAGGAGAGAATGGAATCTGTCTCTCCCTATCTAAAATCATTGACAGAAGTGGGAATCGAACCCAGACCATAGGTATAACAACCTACCATCCGTCCAACAGACCACGAAATCCTCTTCCCTGCGAGTCATTTTTCTATCGTAACGCAGTTGCGCCACACTGGATGAGAATTCTGACACACAGGCTCCCTGTAGCAATTTGCAGCATGTTCAGTAAATTCATTTACTTGGTTGACCGAATCACCATGAACTAGCTGCCTCGGCTACCCAGTGCATACATTCGACTATTTTGTAATCACAGAAATAAAATCACGTTACTGCCACCTACACACAACTGCCAACATTGTAGGATGCAGAAGTTTAAATAGGAAGTGTTCCTTTCCACTTGAGCTATTCTATTGCGCTATCTGTTACTAGAAAACGTCGTTCAGTCCAAAAGAAAAGCTGTAACTGTTTGTCTCTCAGAAGTCAAGACCTGGCCATATGCATAATCTCACAGTGCTGTGGAATCCAAAAGTTCTGGAGAAATAGTTGCCGAGCTCTGGAGTTGTTGTAGCTACGCGTCAGCTTGTAGCATAGATAAGATGTCGCGAGTTCGAATACATTCAGTGCTACATTTTTTAAAACGCAATTCTGCTCTCTGCTGAAGTTATCAATCTAATGGAACTTTGAACATAATTCCCTTCACTTCTCAACCCAAAGTAGTCGCATGTGGAAAAAGGACTAACTACTGTGACATTTTGTTCTATTCAGGTTTAATAGACAGCAGGCAGCAGATGCATCTCGAAGATGTGCAGGGAGAGCGCATCGTGCCATAATATGTCAGAAAAGTATTTTCTACATTAGCCGTCGTGTGGTAGTGATATTTTATTCTTCTTCAAACTTTGATTGACAGCTTTAACTCAGAACAAATTTTCTACATGCATGTAATCAACAAACTGCATGTGCATTGTCAGACTGTCATAGGTAACATCAGAGAATTCGCATATATCGTTGATGATTAATTTCTCTCTCATGTTTACTATTGTTTTAACAACACTAAAGGAAACCTTACGAAAATTGTACACTGTATTATAAGAAATGAAATAAAACTAACCATGATAACCTTACGACGAAAGTATCTGTACACAAGCATGCCTCTATCGACACGAATTAGTAAAATACTACTAACTTAGATTTTGATTGTGTCTGTGTTTAATTGGTATGCTGTGTCATACTCAAGAGGTATGCAAATGTGGCATTTCATAAATATAGTTACGTATTCCTAGAAACCCAAAATTCGCTTGTCAGCAGCGGAAAGAGGCGTTACCTGTTGTGCAGCATTGTAAGTTTTTCAACACTGCACTATGAGCTGAAAGCATTTTCTTGCGATTTCCTTATTGATGTTTGATCTGACTGCTTGTAGCTCTTTCACAGAAGGGATAAAAACGTTTCAGTCAGTGAGACTGGAACTGCAAACCGTAACAGACGCTGTTTCACAGGTCAGCGCGTTACCACAGAGCTGGCGAGGAGGAATGGGTCTCAGCTTCCTATTACGACGGCAATAGGAACTAGAACTCGTAAACCGCTATTTAAAGGTCGAGATTAGTTGCGATTTCCACCTGCAACGACTTTCCTAGGCTGAAAACCGTAAATTTTCAATCTTTTGTTACCCTTCAAGCTATAATAACTCAGATTATTCAATGGAAATGACAGGTAAAATCAAGTGAACTTTGAGGCTTAATTCCGTGCACACCAGGAAGTAACTCGTCGATCACAGAGTTGCCAAACATACGTTGCCTTGTTGCCAAATCTCAGTTACAGTACCAGCAGGAAGAAGACGAACCGATGTGATCCTACAGCGGTCTGGGAAGTGACCATAGCTGGTGTCTCCAAGTCGCGGCTGCTACGGCCTGGAATACGTAATGCGTCTGATTCGCTTTCTGTAACTAGGTTTAGGGACTGGAGCGTAGTTACTAATAATACTCAGAACTGACTGCAAACTGAGCATAATAAATCAGTAACTCTCATTGTTGTTTTTATATTTCTTTCGTAAGTGCACTCAAAACTAAGAAAGTCATTCACAGGCGTTTTCGTGCCTCGCCGATAGTCGTCGAGCACAACATACAAATAAAAATAAAAAAGAATGTGTGTGTGTGTGTGTGTGTGTGTGTGTGTGTGTGTGAGAGAGAGAGAGAGAGAGAGAGAGAGAGAGAGAGAGAGAAATAAAAAGCAATGAGAGAGAGTGTAAAAAATTGTTGTAAAGAAATTGAATCATGGTATTTAAAGAAATCTTTCATTAAAATGACACGTTCCACATCATTACGAAAAGTCGTATTCATGATCTATGGAACAAGAGTTAATCTAATCTAATCTAATCACATCATATTGATGATTAGCCACGAAGAGTCATGAATTACCGAAAGTTTTGCCAATACCAGTAACCAAATCTAAACTTGAAAATAAAATACGACAATTTTTGTAATAAACCGTGACTCCTATCAAGACCCTTTCATCCATGTTATCTAACCACGAAAGATGTCTGATATACCTCCATTCTGAAGTAACAAAGTGTGCATGCATTTAAAGATGAAGTGCATGATGTGAAATTCTGTGACGGAGATACGAACCCAACACGTCATCCGATTGTTGACTAAGAAAAATCAAATGTTACGTATCGGTTTTTCTTACGAGCCGCTAGGTGTCTGAATCTAAAATAAGGATACAAACTTTTGTGCCTAAGCGACAATCGAACTGCACACCTTCCGTGCATCATGCACTTCATCTTTAAATGCATGCACACTTTGTTACTTCAGAATGGAGGTATATCAGACATCTTTCGTGGTTAGATAACAGGGATGAAAAGGTCTTGATAGGAGTCACGGTTTATTACAAAAATTGTCGTCTTTTATTTTCAAGTTTAGATTTGGTTACTGGTATTGGCAAAACTTTCGGTAATTCATGACTCTTCATGGCTAATCATCAATATGATGTGATTAGATTAGATTAGATTACATTAGATTAACTCTTGTTCCATAGATCATGAATACGACATTTTGTAATGATGTGGAACGTGTCATTTTAATGAAAGATTTCTTTAAATACCATGATTCAATTTCTTTACAACAATTTTTTACACTCTCTCTCATTGCTTTTTATTTCTCTCTCTCTCTCTCTCTCTCTCTCTCTCTCTCTCTCTCTCACACACACACACACACACACACACACACACACACACATTCTTTTTTATTTTTATTTGTATGTTGTGCTCGACGACTATCGGCGAGGCACGAAAACGCCTGTGAATGACTTTCTTAGTTTTGAGTGCACTTACGAAAGAAATATAAAAACAACAATGAGAGTTACTGATTTATTATGCTCAGTTTGCAGTCAGTTCTGAGTATTATTAGTAACTACGCTCCAGTCCCTAAACCTAGTTACAGAAAGCGAATCAGACGCATTACGTATTCCAGGCCGTAGCAGCCGCGACTTGGAGACACCAGCTATGGTCACTTCCCAGACCGCTGTAGGATCACATCGGTTCGTCTTCTTCCTGCTGGTACTGTAACTGAGATTTGGCAACAAGGCAACGTATGTTTGGCAACTCTGTGATCGACGAGTTACTTCCTGGTGTGCACGGAATTAAGCCTCAAAGTTCACTTGATTTTACCTGTCATTTCCATTGAA
This sequence comes from Schistocerca cancellata, assembly GCF_023864275.1. Lineage (NCBI taxonomy): Eukaryota > Metazoa > Arthropoda > Insecta > Orthoptera > Acrididae > Schistocerca > Schistocerca cancellata. Next base: position 922,347,807 of record NC_064628.1, on the reverse strand, counting down.
TAATCTGAGTTATTATAGCTTGAAGGGTAACAAAAGATTGAAAATTTACGGTTTTCAGCCTAGGAAAGTCGTTGCAGGTGGAAATCGCAACTAATCTCGACCTTTAAATAGCGGTTTACGAGTTCTAGTTCCTATTGCCGTCGTAATAGGAAGCTGAGACCCATTCCTCCTCGCCAGCTCTGTGGTAACGCGCTGACCTGTGAAACAGCGTCTGTTACGGTTTGCAGTTCCAGTCTCACTGACTGAAACGTTTTTATCCCTTCTGTGAAAGAGCTACAAGCAGTCAGATCAAACATCAATAAGGAAATCGCAAGAAAATGCTTTCAGCTCATAGTGCAGTGTTGAAAAACTTACAATGCTGCACAACAGGTAACGCCTCTTTCCGCTGCTGACAAGCGAATTTTGGGTTTCTAGGAATACGTAACTATATTTATGAAATGCCACATTTGCATACCTCTTGAGTATGACACAGCATACCAATTAAACACAGACACAATCAAAATCTAAGTTAGTAGTATTTTACTAATTCGTGTCGATAGAGGCATGCTTGTGTACAGATACTTTCGTCGTAAGGTTATCATGGTTAGTTTTATTTCATTTCTTATAATACAGTGCACAATTTTCGTAAGGTTTCCTTTAGTGTTGTTAAAACAATAGTAAACATGAGAGAGAAATTAATCATCAACGATATATGCGAATTCTCTGATGTTACCTATGACAGTCTGACAATGCACATGCAGTTTGTTGATTACATGCATGTAGAAAATTTGTTCTGAGTTAAAGCTGTCAATCAAAGTTTGAAGAAGAATAAAATATCACTACCACACGACGGCTAATGTAGAAAATACTTTTCTGACATATTATGGCACGATGCGCTCTCCCTGCACATCTTCGAGATGCATCTGCTGCCTGCTGTCTATTAAACCTGAATAGAACAAAATGTCACAGTAGTTAGTCCTTTTTCCACATGCGACTACTTTGGGTTGAGAAGTGAAGGGAATTATGTTCAAAGTTCCATTAGATTGATAACTTCAGCAGAGAGCAGAATTGCGTTTTAAAAAATGTAGCACTGAATGTATTCGAACTCGCGACATCTTATCTATGCTACAAGCTGACGCGTAGCTACAACAACTCCAGAGCTCGGCAACTATTTCTCCAGAACTTTTGGATTCCACAGCACTGTGAGATTATGCATATGGCCAGGTCTTGACTTCTGAGAGACAAACAGTTACAGCTTTTCTTTTGGACTGAACGACGTTTTCTAGTAACAGATAGCGCAATAGAATAGCTCAAGTGGAAAGGAACACTTCCTATTTAAACTTCTGCATCCTACAATGTTGGCAGTTGTGTGTAGGTGGCAGTAACGTGATTTTATTTCTGTGATTACAAAATAGTCGAATGTATGCACTGGGTAGCCGAGGCAGCTAGTTCATGGTGATTCGGTCAACCAAGTAAATGAATTTACTGAACATGCTGCAAATTGCTACAGGGAGCCTGTGTGTCAGAATTCTCATCCAGTGTGGCGCAACTGCGTTACGATAGAAAAATGACTCGCAGGGAAGAGGATTTCGTGGTCTGTTGGACGGATGGTAGGTTGTTATACCTATGGTCTGGGTTCGATTCCCACTTCTGTCAATGATTTTAGATAGGGAGAGACAGATTCCATTCTCTCCTGGCTACACCAAGTGAAGGAGATATAATGGCTGCGTGGTCTGAAAATTCACATTAAAGATGATATTCCTTCTTTACCAAGTAGACGGTAGGTTGAACCACAATAAAGTCTGGAGTGGCGACATGTAGAAACTCTATCACCAGTTACCTTTCTTATACTAGTTATTTATTTCACGTGACGACACAAACGCTATGTATGGTCACAGGACACTTATTCCATCTTTTATTTGAGCTTCTGTATGTCGATAAAATTGGTTCTGAACTGGGAATGCAACTCAGACCGCCCATAACGCGGAACTTGATCCCTTCGTGGCAATACAGCTCGGCTACAATTTGTTGTTTGTTCAAAACTGCAGATTCCTCAACACCTTCACATATTATGCGTGAATGGGATCGAATCCTGGCCCGGCACTAAAGATTTAATTATGTATTATCAAGCTCTAGCATGAGAACACCTATCTGCTGGTGGATAATAATTTTGATTTTTAATGTATTTTCATTCGCTGTCAACACTAACGATATCCGACGTTTTTAACTCCCAGTGAGACACGGAACTATTTGCGAGATGACTGTAAGTTCAAGATGCTATTCTGAGCAGCTGGTGGAGAAAAATTCGGTAGCTGACGTCTCTTTGTGTGTAGTCAACAATGATATGTGTGGGGCTCTATTCCCAGTGAGCGCTGAACTCTTCGTCATATTATTTCAGTTCAAACATGCTCACATGTCACTGCTGGTGCAACAAACCCATATTTAACGTTAGTTTTCTCTAGAATATAACAGCGATAGGTGCCGGGTTGGAGTCCTGGGAAGGAAAAAATTAATGTTTCGTCTCGTCATTTCAGTTAAAACATCTAGTTACTGCCGCGAAATTCCGATATGTCACATTTGACTGTGCTTCGATGGCAATCCGATTAGGTTCCGGGTTCGAATCCGTGTCCAACACACAGCTTTACCTCACGGCATTTCAAGTAAGTTACTTGTGAAGAAGCAATATTTAACATCTCTCGTAGTTCGTTAACAGGGACAATAGATGCTGGGTAGGAATTCACGTCTGTTAAAAGTGTTTGCGTTATGCAATTTGAAGTTGATATTTGCTAACTGATACTGTCTAAAATCGAGGTATATCACTCTCTGTATGCCTAATCAGGAATGACTGTTAGTTTCCGTCAGTCACGAAATCTTTGCTTAGTCTGTATGAGCTGGGTTTGAATCCATATGCAGAACAAGACGGTTCGTCGTGTCATTTAATGTTCATACATATTCTCAACTAGCTGCTCGTGAATAACTTAAATTTTTAATGTCATTTTGTGTTAAATAGTTCAAATGGTTCAAATGGCTCTCAGCACTATGGGACTTAACTTCTAAGGTCATCAGTCCCCTAGAACTTAGAACTACTTAAACCTAACTAACCTAAGGACATCACACACATCCATGCCAGAGACAGGATTCGAACCTGCGACCGTAGCGGTCACGCGGTTCCAGACTGAAGCGCCTAGAACCGCACGGCCACATCGGCCGGCCCCCACCATCTGGTATCAATGCATTACCTTATAATCCATTATATATAATCATTTTCATAGTACACTTGATATTATAGATGAGTAGGACACAAGACAGGACATAGATAATGTCCGTTTGACGTCAACAGTGTGTAACATTTTACTTTTTTTGAATAGGACAATGTTCTTCTCCAATAATTTTTAGATTAGTTACAATAAGCTTACGCTGCAAGAGAATTCGCTTGTATTTTTCAATATGTGGTCTGTTGTCGGTTTGAAGGCCTTCCATAACATCGGCAACGTAGTGCAACTCCACCGAGAGCTGTCTGGAGTAGGGTGGAGATAGCAATGTGAAAGTTGCGAGCTGTCGAAGACGATCTTCATATTCCTAATGCGATTAGGACATCGTATACTCTTGACGAACCAATTTCAGAATTCATTTTGAGTAATCCTGCTAAATTCCCAAAATATTGTCTTTTTATATTGATGAGTAATATGGATAGTCGTCACGTTCATGTGCCGTCTACAACGCACAGCTACTTTCACGCAGAGACATGCATTTGGAATCTGTTCATCGTTACGGGGTCAAACAAGAGGGTAACATCACTGAAACAATGATCGGGCTACTTAGTATATAATAGAGCATACAGATTTCAAGGAGGAAACGTATGAAGACGCAGACTTCCTCGTTATCAATATGTGCGGCATATCTTTCGTGTTAACGAAAGTAAATTCCCGCTTTACCTCTTCTTACGTGTCAAATGAAATGAATGCCATGAGGAATAGAATATTTGTTGACTGCGTCTCTTCTTGCTTCCATCCTTACCAACATATTTCTTCATTCTCGTGGTAATCATGACATTCTATGTGCATGCTGCAAACGATTGCAAGTGGACAAATTTGACATCGAGGTGCAAAGCGTTTGGTATCTTACATTATATTCAATTCGAATAAGCTTTCGGTGTACTTTACTTCGTTTGTATTTTTAGATGATTATGAACATTACGGAAATTTATCTCACATGCTTTATGTTGAATGAGAAACATTGAATGATCCGTTTTGCTTTCCCTACGTTGAAATGATGTAATGTCGGCGTCAACAGCCTTCTTCCACGCTGGAAGCTGAAACTTGTATCATTCTGGATTAATGATAATTGAATGTCTCATATGTATACATAGCCCACAAGGCGACGTCAGAAACCATCAGGGGAGAACGCCGCATAAAAACCAAACGTGCGCGCGCGTCTCCACTCTGAAGAACCGTATCGGAGAATCACGGCAAGCATTTCCCTGAAGAGCTGCCTCGTCAGAGAGCCGAGAAATGGCAGCGTCGTAGCAAGTATTTGTCAACACTCTGATAGCGCATTTACTTCCGGGTGTAGGTCGGCGTTACCTCGCTAAATTCACTTGACATTCGTTTTCCACATCGAAGACTCGTACGTTATAATCCACTGCAAGATGACACAATTAGAAAGTATATTTAATTTCTGGACTCCAAGAACGGCGTTCTTCACATAAGTAACACCTGTTTGTGTGTGCATTCGGGAGGACGACGGTGCAATCCCGCGCCCGGCCATCCTGATTTAGGTTTTCAATGATTTCCCTAAATCGCTTCAGGCAAATGCCGGGATGGTTCCTTAGGAAGGGCACGGCCGATTTCCTTCCCCATCCTTCCCTAATCCGAGTTTGTGCTCCGTCTCTAATGACATCGTTGTCGACGGGACGTTAAAACAGTAATCTCCACCTCCTCTGTTTGTGTGTTTAAGGTTGCGTTTTGAGGCTCAGGCAACATCGCAGTGACTATAGTCCGCCTCTGGCCGCCAGTGTGTCGTTAGCTCAGAGGTTCCCTTGTGCGTTGCTTGTACTATAAGTTCGAATCACGGTAGAAGCCGCTGACTACAACCTTTTATTTTCCATTTTAATTAATGGAGTTGCAAACTGCTAGTAAAAATTTCTTATGCGAAATCTGAAGAATGCCTTTAAACATCAATCTTCGTCCGATTTCGACTTAGTAAATTAAGTTAATATCATGGATTTCTGCTTTGCAAATTCCAAGGTGCTTCACTGTAAAATAGGTCCTGAAAAGATTCAAACCGACTGTCAACGATATAAATTTGAGCTTTGTTCGTCATATAGGCCTAACATGTCAGAAGGTTGTTTATGAAGTGCACATGTTCATTAATATAGTTCCCATCTTCTAAATTTTTGCAATAGCATTTAACTGTAGACGTTTTCTAACACCGGCGTTAGCAATTCCTTTCCGTTCTCTGGACCTTCAAAACGACAAATTTTTCTGGTTTAAATCTGATGACCTTAACTATCACTTCCGATCAACAATAAATACTTCATGAACCCATACATGGCAGAGCATGCATTGCAAGGTATTCACACAGTTTATCGCATAGACTTACCATAAGGAATGAAACAAGAACTGTAATACACTTTACACCACAGACGCTCACTCTGGCTTGACGAAAACATCCAAACATTGACCAAAAGTTGCACAAATAATTAAGTTTGAAAGGAAAAGAAACGAGGTATGAAGCATTTATAAATTCATCGAATGTAGTGAGGTGATTTAATTTCGTCCCAGTCTATAAAATTAATTTCGGGCCATACTCAGCTCTTGCCGATTACCCGCCTACTAATCAGGGCGTCTGTCTCCGTTGCTTTTGAGCGAGAATGGAAATTGTAGAAATTTTCTGTGGAGCAACATTTAATAATAAAGCGTTTTAAATCATCAAAAGCGATGAGCGGTAGCAGGCGCTTTCGATAAAGAACGGGGGAGTGCAGCGCCGCTGCTGTCGCCACGGCCGCTGCCAGTAGCCAGCAAATGGATCCCGGAGCTTTGGCGCATACGGCGTCCAGAGGAGGACAGTCTGCAGGAAATCTGCCGCAAAATCGTTACTAGATAAAATTTTGATATCGGTGTGTCACAAAGCGAAATAGATTGAATCTGCGCTACCATTACATTCACGTCTTCAGCATTCAGACAGAAGAGGCTATAAAAATATTTCATGCCAGCTGCTCTCGATCCACTGACATTATGAACAGAAACAACGCACGCTACCGCTAGACCACAGGCGTAATCGGCCTAGAGTCTCTCTATCTTGGGACAAGTTTTCCTCCAGGAAGTGCCGCAGTCTACAGTGTTGCCAGATTGTGCAGATAACCGGACTTAGAGAATTAGCGAGTTGGCCAGTTTTTTTGTCCCATGTCGCGATCGGCGCGGACTTAGCCTCTGAAGCGGCCGGCCGCCGGTCGAGTTTTATGTCAAAGAGTGTACATATTGTATATGACCCGTCTCTCCCTATAGCTTACCCCTACTTTTTTCAGAATCTCGAACAGCTTGCACCATTTTATATTGTCGAACGCTTTTTCCAGGTCGACAAATCCTATGAAAGAGTCTTGATTTTTCTTTAGCCTTGCTTCCATTATTAGCCGTAACGTCAGAATTGCCTCTCTCGTCCCTTTACTTTTCCTAAAGCCAAACTGTCACCTAGCGCATTCTCAGTTTTCTTCGGAGATGTAAAGTAAACAAAACCTGCCTCATGACATCCTGGTATTCAGGCTCGTCCTCCTTCTTTCCTTGCAGGAAACAAAGAATGCACACGTAAATAAACAGCACAGTATGTACGCGTATTAGTCGTAAATAAGCTCTGAAACAGTAAGCAGTAGACAGGTTTACCTCCCATATCTCCTTAAGGTGGCTTCTCCAACCACAGGTTCCCCACCTCAAATTGTTCAGTGGGGCTTCCTCTACGTCCTGTTGCATTTTTTCACGCTCTTACGAAAACACAGCGGCAGTGAGAGGGAGTTGCTGAGTATGAAGACTTCTCTACTGAGAGAGACTGGGTAAAACGAGTTACAGTGCTCTGTGTTAAAACAGAGATAATATGTTTACATTCCAAGCTTTTTGGTGACGAAGGCGGAATGAGGACTGGAGCAACTGCTTCCGAAATTTTTTGTAGGAGTCTTTTAAATAGGGACATAAGATGAACCTTTTTGTGCTCCGACAGTAGCATTTTTCCACTGGTTGTATATTCCCCGTCACTGCTTATAGCTAATACTCTGTTTTCTTAGAATTTCAAGCGTCTTGCACTATTTTACGCCGTCCGAGGCTTTTTAAAGCTCGACAAATCTTACGAAGGTGCCTTATTTTTCTTAAGTCACACTTGCATTATCAAACGCCATGCCTGAGCTGCGTGTCCAGTGCGTTTGTCTCCCTGAAAGCCAAAATGACAGTTCTCACAGATCCTCATTTCTGTTGTCCATCCTCCTGTGTCATTCTTGGCAGCAACTGGAATATCATTTATCCACTTTCATATCTGATATGGTTGGGAGCAGGATACAGGGACTGCTGGAGTGGAAGGCTGAGCAACAAATTGAGGATAGAATATAAAATTTAATTTATTAGTCATGGGTGACTGTAATTCGACAGTAGGAAAAGGAAGAGAAGGAAACGTAGTAGGTGAATATGGATTGGGGCTAAGAAATGAAAGAGGAAGCCGCCTGGTAGAATTTTGCACAGAGCATAACTTAGCTAACGCTTGGTTCAAGAATCATGAAAGAAGGTTGTATACATGGAAGAACCCTGGAGATACTAAAAGGTTTCATATAGATTATATAATGGTAAGACAGAGATTTAGGAACCAGATTTTAAATTGTAACACATTTCCAGGGGCAGATGTGGACTCTGACCACAATCTGTTGGTTATGAACTGTAGATTGAAACTGAAGAAACTGCAAAAAGGTGGGAATTTAAGGAGATGGGTGATGGATAAACTGAAAGAACCAGAGGTTGTACAGAGTTTCAGGGAGAGCGTAAGGGAACAATTGACAGGAATGGGGGAAATAAATACAGTAGAAGAAGAATGGGTAGCTTTGAGGAATGAAATAGTGAAGGCAGCAGAGGATCAAGTAGGTAAAAAGACGAGGGCTAGTAGAAATCCTTGGGTAACAGAAGAGATACTGAATTTAATTGATGAAAGGAGAAAATACAAAAATGCAGCAAGTGAAGCAGGCAAAAAGGAATACAAACGTCTCAAAAATGAGTTCGACAGGATGTGAAAAATGGCTAAGCAGGAATGGCTAGAGAACAAATGTAAGGATGTAGAGGCTTATCTCACGAGGGATAAGATAGATACTGCCTACAGGAAAATTAAAGAGACTTTTGGAGAAAAGAGAACCACTTGCATGAATATCAAGAGCTCAGATGGAAACCCAGATCTAAGCAAAGACGGGAAAGCAGAAAGGTGGAAGGAGTATATAGAGGGTCTATACAAGGGCGATGTACTTGAGGACAGTATTATGGAAATGGGAGAGGATGTAGATGAAATGGGAGATATGATACTGCGTGAAGAGTTTGACAGAGCACTGAAAGACCTGAGTCGAAACAAGGCCCCGGGAGTAGACAACATTCCATTAGAACTACTGACAGCCTTGGGAGAGCCAGTCCTGACAAAAAATCTACCATCTGGTGAGCAAGATGTATGAGACAGGCGAAATACCCTCAGACTTCAAGAAGAATATAATAATTCCAATCCCAAAGAAAGCAAGTGTTGACAGATGTGAAAATTACCGGACTATCAGTTTAATAAGTCACAGCTGCAAAATACTAACGCGAATTCTTTGCAGACGAATGGAAAAACTGGTAGAAACTGACCTCGGGGAAGATCAGTTTAGATTCCGTAGAAATGTTGGAACACGTGAGACAATACTGACCCTACGACGTATCTTAGAAGAAAGATTAAGGAAAGGCAAACCTACGTTTGTAGCATTTGTAGACTTAGAGAAAGCTTTTGGCAATGTTGAGTGGAGTACTCTCTTTCAAATTCTGAAGGTGGCAGGCGTAAAATACAGGGAGCGAAAGGCTATTTACAATTTTTACAGAAACGAGACGGCAGTTATAAGAGTCGAGGGGTATGAAAGGGAAGGAGTGGTCGGGGAGGGAGTGAGGCAGGGTTGTAGCCTATCCCCGATGTTATTCAATCTGTATATTGAGCAAGCAGCAAAGGAAACAAAAGAACAATTCGGAGTAGTTATTAAAATCCATGGAGATGAAATAAAAACTTTGAGGTTCGCCTATGAGATTGTAATTCTGTCAGAGACAGCAAAGGACTTGGAAGAGCAGTTGAACGGAATGGGCAGTGTCTTGAAAGGTATGATGAACATCAACAAAAGCAAAACGAGGATAATGAAATGTAGTCGAATTAAGTCGGGGGATGCTGCAGGAATTAGATTAGAAAATGAGACACTTAAAGTAGTAAAGGAGTTTTGCTATTTGGGGAGCAAAATAACTGATGATGGTCGAAGTAGAGAGGATATAAAATGTAGACTGGCAATGACAAGGGAAGCGTTTCTGAAGAAGAGAAATTTGTTAACATCGAGTATTGATTAAAGTGTCAGAAATTCGTTGCTGAAAGTATTTGTATGGAGCGTAGCCATGTATGGAAGTGAAACATGGACGGTAAATAGTTTCGACAAGAAGAGAATAGAAGCTTTCGAAATGTTGTGCTACAGAAGAATGCTGAAGATTAGATGGGTACATCACATAAGTAATGAGGAGGTATTGAAGAGAATTGGGGAGAAGAGGAGTTTGTGGCAAAACTTGACTAGTAGAAGGGATCGGTTGGTAGGACATGTTCTGAGGCATCAAGGGATCACCAATTTAGTACTGGAGGACAGCGTGGAGGGTAAAAATCGTAGAGGGAGACGAAGAGATTAATACACTAAGCAGATTCAGAAGGACGTAGGCTGCAGTAGGTACTGGGAGATGAAGAGGCTTGCACAGGATAGAGTAGCATGGAGAGCTGCATCAAACCAGTCTCAGGACTGAAGACCACAAGAACAACAACAATTTATTACGCCAGAAAATTCATGCAAGGCACTGGTAACAACATATTGACATATAACTTGTTCAATTTAAATGTACATCAGCTAATTTAACATGAATCATCAACAAGCTATCTAACATTAAACAATCTGCAAATATGAGATTTAAACCTTTCCCAAAATTTTAATGCTTGTAAAATGTTATTACGAAACACAGAAAATTACCAAACTGGTCACTGTATTTAAGCCTTACATAACCTAACGGGCGCAATGGCTTACAGGAAATAATATCACAGACGTATAGCAATATCTGCCCACTACAGCACTGTCTTACGTGTCCTTGTGTTCCACAATGATTCACAGAACCAACTCATATAGTTAAATGGTAAATGTTACCCACAATGGCGCTTGCATTATAATGTTACGTAGCACATCGATTTCCCAAGACAATGCAATTAATGCCAAGTACAGTCTGGGCCAGAATAACGAGTGCCCTTCCACTGCTTAAACTACACAGACTCAGTAATGAACTGTTTCACAAGGCTTCAAATGGTTCAAATGGCTCTGAGCACTATGGGACTTAACAGCTATGGTCATCAGTCCCCTAGAACTTAGAACTACTTAAACCTAACTAACCTAAGGACAGCACACAACACCCAGCCATCACGAGGCAGAGAAAATCCCTGACCCCGCCGGGAATCGAACCCGGGAACCCGGGCGTGGGAAGCGAGAACGCTACCGCACGACCACGAGATGCGGGCTTTCACAAGGCAAGCACATTCAGTTCAGACAAGTTAACAAGACAGTGCATCCATTTGAATTTTACCACAGAAATCCATCAATAGTAGTTGTTGTGACTTGGCGAGACAGCCAAGCCACTATGATTGGTAGCCGAAAGGCACGCGTTTAAGCTCACGCAGGCTGGCGTGAGGTCTGGAACAGTTAAAGGGATTGAGACTAGAAAATAAAGTACGTACTGATGGAATACTTAACTTTAATCCATAATTGGTGACCATCGGTCTGACGGTACAGGCATCACAAGATAAATAGCAAATGATAATGGCGCCTTGCTAGGTCGTAGCAAATGACGTAGCTGAAGGCTATGATAACTATCGTCTCGGCAAATGAGAGCGTAATTTGTCAGTGAACCATCTCCAGCAAAGTCGGCTGTACAACTGGGGCGAGTGCTAGGAAGTCTCTCTAGGCCTGCCGTGTGGCGGCGCTCGGTCTGCAATCACTGATAGTGGCGACACGCGGGTCCGACGTATACTAACGGACCGCGGCCGATTTAAAGGCTACCACCTAGCAAGTGTCGTGTCTGGCGGTGACACCACAGTAGTAGGCCAGACGGTGATTCGAAAAGTATTGTTAACAAGTTACCGCAATGTTGGCAGTTGGCACTAAACCCCTGGCGTGCGATAGATGTGTGGGCCAGAGACCCCGTTGCAACAGGAGCCGTTAACAACAGTACCCACAGAACTCTTCCTAAAACCACACCATGAAATGAGGTCAAACGGGTTTTGAAAAAAAATGGTTCTGAGCACTATGGGACTTAACATCTATGGTCATCAGTCCCCTAGAACTTAGAACTACTTAAACCTAACTAACCTAAGGACAGCACACAACGCCCAGTCATCACGAGAAAATCACTGACCCCGCCGGGAATCGAACCCGGGAACCCGGGTGTGGGAAGCGAGAACGCTACCGCACGACCACGAGCTGCGGACAAACGGGTTTTGAAAACAGTTTAGCACTCAACAGTAGTGAGTAAGAGAAAAGGACAAAAAACAAAAGAAAAAAAACAAATAAACACGGCACTTATAATTAGCCCTGAATTATTCCTAGCTGTGGTTAAGGTTGAATTAATTTTAATCCAACAGGTAAACAGTGGTGTCACAGTAGACGCAAACTTTACTTGACTAGCGTGACAATTTGGGCGTCGCTTAACTGACATAAGTTCAGTAACAAACTGAAATGCAATTGAAAGACACTCAAGTAAGGGTATTGTGAAACACTTGATCAACAATTTAAGCACATAGCATTCCAGTTCATACGCAAATCAAGGGCACAAGTCAGTATTTCGACACGCGACATGGGAATACTCACTGCTCAGCAGCGCAAGACAGAATACGACAGACAGAAGTCTCGCTGTAACTCCACCAGGTGAAGATGCACCAAACTAACAGCTCGCCTTCAACAATACTAATCCAAATGCCGCTAATAAGGTAATGGCCAGAATAACACCAGCCCGTAGCCACAGCGTGTGGAAGGTTGAACCCTTAAACAGAACGAACGACAGCGAGTGACTGCAGCACCTCCAGTTCGGCTGCTCGGCCGGCCCCAGTGCAGCTACCCCACACTCACGCCACTTGCCGACCTGACTTCGGCGATCTTCCGGCGTCGCTCCGCCCAGCACCGCTCGTCTCTGTCTGCCCGAGACTTCCCCACGGAATCCCAGAGGGCGCACCAACCCGCGCACCGCAAACCCAATCCCAAGAGATCGAACACACTACACCGGGACAATCTAATCGCAGGAGCACACGGCACAATATCTACGGGACTTTGTGGATACTACGATGGGCGTTTAATGGGTAACACAACACTTTTTTCTCTGAAGACGGGATAGTTTTATTCAGGTTTCCAAAACACCGTACTATTCCCCACTCTTTTGGCTACGAAACCATATATTTTAGCGTAGTCACCAATCAATGCGATCGTGTTGTGCCACCTTACTGGGAGGACCTGTATGTTCGCGTGATGCCACTCTGCTTCGGAGCCAACGTCTTGCTGCAACACAACCTGCACATCATCCACGTATTGCTTCCCGCGGAGTGTATCATCCGTGGGGCCAAACAGATGGAAGCCGGGATGTGCGAGATCTGGGCTGTAGGATGTACGAGAAAGAACATTTGAATGAAGTTTTGTGACCTCCTCTCGGGTGTGTAGACTTGCGTGAGACCTCGCATTGCCATGGAGAAGGAGAAACCCGTTTCCGTTTTTGTGGTGACGAGCACTCTGAAGTCGTTTCTTCAGTTTCCGGAAGGTAGCACAGTACGCTTCAGACTTCATCGTTGCACTGTGAGAGCGTGCATCAAACAGTGTAACTTCTTCAGAGTCCCAGCAGACTGTTACCGTGACTTTACGGGCCAAGGGAGCGGCTATGAACTTTTCCTTAGGGGGAGAGGTGGCACGGCGCCACTCGACGAATTGCCATTTAGTTTCTAGTTCGAAGTGAGGAACCAATGTTTCATCGCCTGTGACGATGTTCAACAAATCATTGTCTCCATCAGCCTAATAAGGTGCAACTAATTTCGCGCAGATGGATCTACATTACTGGCCATTAAAATTGCTACACCAAGAAGAAATGCAGATGAAAAACGGGTATTCATTGGACAAATATATTATACTAGAACGAACATGTGCTTACATTTTCACGCAATTTGAGTGCACAGATCCTGAGAAATCAACCACCTCTGGCCGTAATAACGGCCTTGATACGCCTGGGCATTGAGTTAAACACAGCTTGGATGGCGTGTACCGGTACAGCTTCCCATGCAGCTTCAACACGATACCACAGTTCATAAAGAGTAGTGACTGGCGTATTGTGACGAGCCAGTTGCTCGGCCGCCATTCACCAGACTTTTTCAATTGGTGAGAGCTCTGGAGAATGTGCTGGCCAGGGCAGGAGTCGAACATTTTCTGTATCCAGAGATGCCCGTACCGGACTTGCAACATGCGGTCGTGCATTATCCTGCTGAAGTTTAGGGTTTCGCAGGGATCGAATGAAGGGTAGAGCCTCGGGTCGTGACACATCTGAAATGTAACGTCCGCTGTTCAAAGTGCCATCAATGCGAACAAGAGGTGACCGAGACGTGTAACCATACCATTACGCCGGGTGATATGCCAGTGTGCGTTCACCGCGATGTGGCCAAACACGGATGCGACCGTCATGATGCTGTAAACAGAACCTGGATTCATCCGAAAAAATGACGTTTTGCCATTCGTGCACACAGGTTCGTCGTTGAGTACACCATCGCAGGCGCTCCTGTCTGTGATGCAGCGTCAAGGGTAACCGCAGCCATGGTCTCCGAGCTGATAGTCCATGCTACTGCAAACTCCGTCGAGCTGTTCGTGCAGATGGTTGTTGTCTTGCAAACGTCCCCATCTGTTGACTCAGGGATTGAGACGTGGCTGCACGATCCGTTACAGCCATGTGAATAAGATGCCTGTCATCTCGGCTGCTAGTGATACGAGGCCATTAGGATCCAGCACGGCGTTCCGTATTACCCTCCCGAACCCACCGATTCCATATTCTGCTGACAGTCATTGGATCTCAACCGACGCGAGCAGTAATGTCGCGGAACGATAAAACGCAATCTCAATAGGCTACAATCCGAACTTTATTAAAGTCGGAAACGTGATGTTACGCATTTCTCGTCCTCACACGAGGCATCACAACAACGTTTCACCAGGCAACGCCGGTCAACTGCTGTTTGTATATGAGAAATCGGCTGGAAACTTTCCTCATCTCAGCACGTTGTAGGTGTCGCCACCGGCGCCAACCTTGTGTGAATGCTCTGAAAAGCTAATCATTTGCATATCACAGCATCTTCTTCCTGTCGGTTGAATTTCGCGTCTGTAGCACGTCATCTTCGTGGTGTAGCAATTTTAATGGCCAGTAGTGTACGTTGCTCTTTATGGTCTTCTCGGTTGGGTGGAGATGAATCCAGGACGTAGACGCCTTTCAATACCCCAACTGGTGAACGAGTGTTTCGGCACTACCAACAGGGACGGCCAGTTGTACAGTGAGGCGTTTTATTGCGGTCCGTCAGTCAGCTGGAATGCAAGTGCCTGCACGTTCCAGCGCTACAGCAATGACAGCTGTGTGGAGCCGGCCGGCACGAGGGTAATCGGACAGGTTTTCGCGACGTTGTTGCGATGATGACAGACGCTTCGCCCAACGACTCACCGTGATTTTGTTCATTGCCAGATCTCCGTCAACATTATGCAAGCGTCTACTAATATCTGCGACGCGCTGGTTTTCCGCCAAAAGAAACTCAGTGACAGGCCTCTGCATAGAGGTAACTTCTGTTACAGACGCCATTTTGAAGGGTACGTACAGCGCCGCCACCTATGAGATCTTCATGAAACTATAGGAGCTGAAGCGGGGAATAGTCCATGAAGTCTCACAATGTCGACAAGGTCGCGCAGCAAATTCCGCATTTTTCAACCGAAGTTGGCCTATAAATAGATGTGTTGCAGAATTTATTGAAGGCCCCTCGTGTTTTTCCGGAAGTCCGTGTGTACGTCTCCGTGCTCAAAGATAATACGCACTACCTTGTGCAATGCGGTGTTTGTCACTTCTTACAATGGTTTATGAGCCGTGGCGTAACTGGTGTCAGGGCTATATTTGGTTAGGCACTATCGATTCCCTATGGCGGAAGTTTGTCTTTGCAACCTGGGCCGGCTCACGATATAGCGGGCAGTAATGATTTATCTTAATGATTTATCTATGATGCAAATAAATATGTTGAAATGAAATGGTCACTGTAAGGGTCAAGTTCTTCTACTCCCTTTATAGTAAAAGTTAAGGAATTTGCAGTTCAAAAAGAATTAACGTATCAGTTTAAAAATTGAAAAAGAATGTAATCTACGTCTTCCAAAGCTACGTGAAACCTTGGCAAGGTACACACACAGAAACGATTATTTAAAACAGTTCCAGAAGATTTTTGATTTCATACGCTGTTGTGGACGGTTTTCACTACCACTTTGGACATTAGAACGCCAAGCGAGAACTTTCACAAGGCACATGAAATGTAAAGAAGGATATTTGAACGCAGTTTACACATTAATTAGTGCAGGCAAAGACACTAAGATTTCTACAGTTTTAAGTAATTTAATCACTTTCAACGGTCCTTATTCATCTGTCTCTTAATATCTATATCACTAGATGGTTAAAACGGATTTTCAGTATTTCATGTAGTCACTGACCGAATTAAAACATTTAAAATGTTGTAGTAATCTATTCATTAAGAAATATTATCTTACGTTAATGGTTTCACACAGTAAGTCAAGATTAAAGGTTAGAAACTGTGCATATTTTTTCAGGCAGCGTAAAACATGGTGCGGAAATCATTCCAGACTACATTAATCCAGTATTTGAAAATAACGACTTCCAACAAACTTAAAACATCGTTACAAATATTTTCTAAGCTTTCTGTCGTTTACAGCTTCAGAAAATAAAGGACAACAGTTTATTGCTTAGTAAAAATTCGTTGCTCATATAGTAAAAGTTGAGCATCAAGCATAGGTTTTAATTTATTACTTCTTTACCGTTCACAATATTCTTTACCCATTTTGCAAACAGCATCCACATACACTACTGAAGATACCTACAAAATTGCACGACTCACAGTTCGATTCTTTAAAGAACCAAGGGTGGTGTTTTACAGGTTAGAATTAAAAGACTGAAACACTTCGCATTTGTTCCTGTCTCTCAATAGTTCGCTACTAACACATACGGCTGTAGAGCAAAACGTAATTTCAAAGCAATATCATGCTCGTACATTTGCTTTGCAAATCTTGAAAAAACAAAGAAAAAAGAAAGAACTTAAGCTTACGGTTACACGTGCTTTCGATGTTCAGCGGAGGGATGGCGGCGGGGGAGGGGGGAAGAGGAACACGCCTCGGCCGGCTGCATAATTTCTGAAACAATCTTCTTTTGCACTCGCCTTAGGTAAATTACACTGATCATTGGAAAAATGAATCTGGTTTATTGGACTGAGATTTAAACGATTTTCTTTGGAGTATGAGCCCCACCCCCTTCAGTTCAGTAAATCTGGTCCCAGTGGTTTAGTGTCACCAAGGAGGTTGGACTGAGACTTCTGCCCCCTCAAGGTGCGTTTACACCTGCGTGACTGTGCTTGCCCCACACGCAAGTTCATATGGTTCAAATGGCTCTGAGCACTATGGGACTTAACTGCTGAGCTCACCCCTAGAACTTAGAACTACTTAAACCTAACTAACCTAAGGACATCACACACATCCACGCCCGAGGCAGGATTCGAACCTGTGACCGTAGCGATCGCGCGGTTCCAGACTGAAGCGCCTAGAACCGCTGGCCACTCTGGCCAGGTGCCTCTTCCTCAACATGTGTGTGTGCGAGTGATTCTATTCACACCCGCGTTCACAATGGTCGCCTCTGCTTCCGTGTGGGGAAAGCTACAGCCATAAGGCTCACAGATGTAAACGCACTTTTAGAAGCACAAAGATGGACACTCGTTTCGAATTCTCCTCTGATTAAATCGATATTGCTCCGCTTCCAGATACCGAATCCCGAAAGTATCTGTCATTCCTTTGAAGAATTTATGGTAAATGATCGAAAGCTTCCTCGCCGGCTCTACATTCGGCACCAGCTACCTTTCTTCCCGAGAAGAAGTCGCCTACTTGAGGAGAAACCCTCAAACACATTTTCCTGACAATTTCTTTGAATATCAGTAGCATAGCCTTCAGCTACGTCATTTGCTACGACCTAGCAAGGCGCCATTATCATTGCTATTTATCTTGTGATGCATGTACCGTCAGACCGATGGTCACCAATTGTGGATTAATGTTAAGTATTCCAACAGCTACGACCTTTTTTGCTAAAGTCTAACTTCCTTAAATGTTCCAGACCTCACGCCAGCCTGTGTGAGCTTAACGCTTGCCTTTCGGCTACCAATCATAGTGGCTTGGCTGTCTTGCCTAGTCACAACAGTTTGGCGACGAGAATTTTGCGTTCGTATTGATTTTCCTGATTTACTTGTGTCACGGCTTCGCCACAATCTCCAGACGTACTGTCCGAATTTTATCGCTTGCAGAATCAGCAGATGCAGGCCTTATTGGATGCCCTTGGACAGCTCGTCCAGGGTCAACGTGCACTGCAAAACGATGCGGCAGCCGCTCCACTGCTCACGCAGCCACAACACGCAGTTGCACCACCTTTTCGTCCTTTTGATGCGGCACTGGAAAGCTGGACAGAGTGGTCACGCCAATTTGGATTTCATCTCGCCGCCTACAGAATTCAAGGTAACGAGCGGCAGCCGTTCTTATTATCGTGCGTCGGAGTGTCCACATACCGTGTGATAGTCAAATTATTTCCCCGACGCGACGTAGCAACTCTGTCCTACGAAGCAATTTTGTCTGCATTAGATGCATATTTCAAAGACTCAGTCAATGTAGTTGCCAAACGGTATGCGTTCTTTCGTACAAAACATACGCCGGTCAGACTAATCGGGAGTGGGTTGCAACATTGCAAGGCCTTACTAGGGATTGTGCTTTTGAATGTGAATGTGGACTCCCTTATTCAGATACTATGGTGGTATACGGGAACAGATTTTGAAACTAGTCAATCCCTCCCTTCAACAAGTGATGGACATATTGGATCGGCAGGACACACTTGACTTTGCTCAGGAATCATTTGAAACTTCGCCACCCGTGTGTCAGGTTAACCGGCCCGCCGGGCGAGCTGCACGGAACAGTAAACAGTCCTCGCGCCCGGCCGTGCCAAAGCCGCCTTGCTCTCAGCCACGTGTCCCGCACCGGCAAGCAAATGCAGTGAAATCATGCCCACGGTGTGCTACTAGACATTCGCATGAGAATTGCCTGTCACGCCAGGCTATTTGCTTTTTCTGTAATAAAAAAGGACATGTTCAAAGTGTTTGCCAGAAAAAGCTCCGATCGGAAGCCCAAAACCATTCCAGGCTCTTTGCTTCACGCCGGAATCGGAATCGAACCAAGGATACTCAGGCTCGTGAAACTTCGCCCATGGAAATTCATGTAGTTCATGCCACTCCGCCCAGTGCCACTCTCTCTAACAGTGACTGTGTTCGTCCCACAAATAGTGTGTGTCGACATCGCCGGCAATCCCGTCAAGTCGCAAGGGATTCTGTACCAATGTCAGTTCACGTTGCACAAGACAGTCGCTCTTGTCGTCAGCAGGACAATAAACTTTTTGTCGATTTGGACATTAACAGCAAAGTGATACAGTTCCAAATCGATACCAGAGCTGCAGTTTCACTGATCAATCAAGACACTTACAAAAAGCTGGGCACACCTCCGTTGCGTGCCGCAAATGTTAAGTTACGTAGTTATTCAGGACAAGCAGCCTTCTTGCTACATACAAGGGACAAACAAAACTTGTGTCTTTTTACGTCCTTCGTTCTTCTGCTGCAGTGAACTTGTTTGGTTTCGATTTATTTCAGTTGTTTAACTTGTCTATAGTAAATCAGGTCCTATCAGTGAACCAGATTGTGCCTTCAGACAGTGTTTCTCGTCTGTGTGAAGAATTTGCGGCCATTTTAGCACCGGGCCTTGGTTGCGCTAAGACCTATAAAGCACATTTGGAACTGAAAGTCAACGCGCAATCGAAATTTTTCAGAGCGCGCAATGTTCCCCACGTATTGCGTGATGAGGTCGCAAAAGCATTACACGAATTGGAATCACAAGGTGTCACTGAACGTGTGCAGGCTTCTCTCTGGGCATCACCCTTAGTAATTTTGCAAAAACCTTCCAGAAAATTGAGACTTTGCGTGGACTTCAAGGCAACAGTGAATCCACAACTAGTGACTGCAACTTTTCCTTTACCCCGCGTGATTAACACGCATCTTGGTTTGTATCGCTTCAAACGACTGCCATTCGGGTGTGCATCCGCCCCTGCACTGTTTCAGCAATATCTACAAACTGTTTGTGCGTCGGTCCCTACTGCAGCAAACTATCTGGACGATATTGTGATATCCGGAAAGTTGGAAGAAGAACATTTAGCCAATCTCAGAACATTATTTCAGGTCTTGTGACAAAATGGTCTTCGCTTGCGTAAGGACAAATGTGTGTTTTTTGCTCGTGACTTATTTTATCTGGGACATGTACTCAATGTCCAAGGCATACATCCCAGTCCAAAGCACCTCCGTGCCATACAAGACTTGCCTTCGCCGCAGAATTTGAAGCAGCTACAGAGTGTGCTGGGAAAAATTAATTACTATCATCGCTATGTGCGCCACGCCTCTTCCATTTCAGCTCCGCTTCATCGCTAACGCCGTAAAGGTGTTCCGTTCGTCTGGACGACGGAATGCGAACGCGCCTTTCGCCGGTTGAAATCGGCGTTGCTTTCCAATACTTGCCTTACGCCATTCGATCCCCAGACGCCCCTTTTGTTGATGGTAGATGCATCGGATTTCGGGATCGGTGCTGTGCGTGCGCACAAAGATGGTCGCACGATCGCCCTATTGCCTTTGCGTCCAAATTGCTCTCGTCTGCGCAAAGAAATTATTCACAGATCGAGAAAGAAGCTTTGGCTCTCGTATTTGGTGCTACAAAGTTTTATGATTTCTTGTATGGTCGTCACTTTACCATCATCACAGACCACAAACCTTTGACATCGCTTTTTCATCTGACCAAGCCTGTACCTCCACGTACAGCGCAGAAATTCATTCGCTGGTCTATTTTCCTCTCGCAGTACCGCTACGATATCTTGTATCGGTCCACTGCTAAGCACGGAAACGCCGATGCGTTGTCCCGTTTGCCTGTTGCTGAGGATAGAGCATTCGATTCCTCAGAACTTGCTTGAATGTTCTTTGATTCGGAAACCGATGACGTGGTCGAATCGTTTCCAATTGATTTTCGTCGAGTAGCTACGGCCACAGCTGCCGACCCTGTCCTTGCTCCCGTTCTGCGTTTTGTTGCTACGCAATGGCCCTTGTCACAGTCACGGATCGGGGATCCGTTGGTTCCCCGATTTTGTGCTCACAAGGAGAGTTTTTGTATGACGTAGTGTTTTGTTGTTGCGTTCAGATAATGATCAGTCCAGGGTCGTGGTCCCACGTTCGTTACAGTCCTCTGTCTTACGGCTTCTCCACCAAGGACATTGGGGTACAGTGAGAACGAAACAACTTGCTCGTCAGCACTGTACTTGGTTCGCAATCGATGCCGCGATTACGAATATGTGCTCTTCTTGCATGGTGTGTGCCGAACAACAATCAGCACCACCGCGGAAATTCTTTGCATGGCATATCCACAAGAAAAGTGATCGGCATTTCCATAGTTAACACGCTCATTGTCGTTACCAATTTGGTAATTATCGGATTTTGATTTGTCCCCTCATCATAACTGTTTTGGTTCTCATAATTGTTATGACCATAATTATCACTTGGGCTCGATGCTCTGTATTCTGCATGAGCACCGCGTTCCGAACTGTAATTTGTGTGTCCGCGCTATTTTCGGTTGGGCCTACCGCGACCATTCCTTCTAAAATAATTTTCATTTCCATAACACCTTTGCTCTTGCGGTCCGCGATCTCTATTACTGTACTGAGAGTACCTATGATCATAAAAATCATTTCTCTGGCGTCTATGATCTGTGTTATACGGTTGATGCCGCATATCGCGCCTATCTTCTTCCGCCCTGTACGCGTGAGGTTCGTCCGAGTTCCATACGGGTTTACGGTCACGCCGCGGATTATTATTTTCCCAATAATGATTACTATTATCTCGTTGTGTGTTTTCATAGTTGTCAAATTCTAATTCTTGCAAAAGAGCTTGGAATGCCTCCAAGTCATCTTTGCACCTACCTGCCAAAACTATGTGGCGTAATCTGATCGGCAGTTTTGTCAAACAGATACGAATTAATTCCGACTGACTGTACGGATTCGTTAAATATCTGTTCATGCGCATCATGTTTTCAAAATATTGCACTGGAGTTGAAAATTTCGACTGCTCATAACTTTGCATCATAATGATGTAATGTTTTACACGATCTTGTGTAGTCTCTGACCAGTAAGCAGATAAGAATGCGTGATAAAAATCACCATATGTGTGACGTTGACGTACTATTGAGCGCATCCCTGTTGCAGGCTCTCCTTCAAGATAACTGCAAATGAATTCCAATTTGTGGCCAATTGGCCATGTTGGTGGTAAAGAATAGTCAAAGTGTTGTAACCACTCTCGTGGGTGGATTTCGTGACTAGCATTCCGAAAAATTTTAAATTTCCTAACTGTGAGAAAATGCTTATAGTCAAACTCGTCATTTTTCTTAGCGGATGAGTTTTCTTTTACAGCATGACTCACGTTTCCTTCATTACGTCCCGCAAACGTGTCATATACACGAGAAAAGTGATCGGCATTTCCATAGTTAACACGCTCATTCTCGTTACCAATTTGGTAATTATCGGATCTACCCGTGTCATTGCTGCGATCGCTCTTTTCTTCGATGCTGGCAAGCTGTTCCTGTATATTTTTTACGTCACGTTTGTTTTGCTGATTAATTGTCGTCTGCCCTTGTTTAAAACGTTGCAGAGACTGAAATTCTTCGGTAACCGCGATCGGTACGGGCTGTCATCTGACCTCGCATCTAACCCGCCACTCAGTTCCGTCACTTTTATGGATAATTCATCTACCTGTTTAGCTACTGTCGTTAATTGAGTTTCTATCTTAGAAACTTCATTGGTGGTCTGTAATTGCAACGACTCAACATTTTTCGCTAATTCCTCTACTTGCAGTTCTTGTTGTGACGTCTGTCGTTTCACTTCAACAATATCAACATTTTGTACGTGATCAAGTCGGGATACAAGATTATTAATATCTGATTTGAGTTCTTGACGTAGCTGACTTTTCAACTGACTAGTCATTTCTTCAAATTTATTATTTAAATTGTCATTCACCTCACCCTGAAACAATTTCGTTCTGAAGTGATTTGAAATTCTTTGCATTATTGTCATTAAATTCAGTGACTTTACTCTTAAATTCAGTGACTTTACTCTCCTGTCTGTTATTAAATACAGTGAGTTTAATCTCCTGTATGTCATTAAATTCAGCGAGTTTACTCTTAAATTTAGTGAGTTTACTCTCCTTCTGTCATTAAATTCAGTGAGTTTACTCAGTAATAATTGTAAAACATCATAACTGGGGGCAGGGAGTATAACGTTACTCTTCTCTGTTAAAGCAGAAGCAGTACCTGCATTTCCACGAACAGAAGGAAAGGCAAAATTACTCCGCTCTATCGGAGTGGCAACCAGACCTCAATTTCCACCGAAAGTGGGGAAAACAAAATTACTCTGCACTTTTGAGGCGTAAGCAACGCTGGAATTTCTCATAATGCGTTCTGTTTGCGTCACTGTATTGTCATGTCCTAAGTCGCGTGTAGTACACAGTTGTTCATCACGCATTGTTGGCAAATGATCGCCTACATTCCGATTCTCCGCAGTATTGTTCGAAAATTCTCGGATCTCAACATTCTCAAAAGAATTTTCTACTCTCTGTTCCGAATTTTCGGAGACTGCGTTTGAAACGCATTCATATTCGCAACCGTATCTACGTTCGCGTTTGCAGTAGCATCTGCATTATTTTCCACTTTCTTTTGTGCTCGCGTCCTCATTGTCGCAATACGAACGAAAACATGTCACTAAAATACACCGCTAACCTAAAAATTCCACTGTTCAATTATCTATTACACGATGCACCAACAAATTCAAAGACAAAACTACTGAAATAAAGTTTTGTGTTAATACAAAGCAGTGAGCAAGCGATCAAAATGCTGTGCCTCCGCTAATGATTACTGTTGCGTAAGCTTGCAGTTGGCAGTAGAAAGACGAAGCATATCTAACTACGACTCATCCCAAAAAAAAAAGTATCCTGGCAGGCATGTCGACAAGTGAGAAAGTTGCGAGCTCTATCTTCTTATCCCGTGTTTTCTACTGAAAATCTCGTGCTTGTACTCTTGTTAACTTTACTATTACGGCGATCGCCAAAACTTTATTTTTCTTTATTGGTCCTGCGCGCAACAAATAACTTACTTGGTCTTTCTGCTGCCACTGCTTGATCTGCTGCATTCCATTATTTAACAAAAACATAAAAAAACCTGTTATTCATGCTGAGTGCAATGCATGTTCTGTATGGCGGCTCCTGCCGTTGGTGCGGCTGCTGCTGCTGCTTACTACAAGTAGGCTACATATAATTCAAGAGAAAGGGTTTGGTCAAATCTAAACTCGATAAATGATAACCCAAACAAAAAACTATATTCTGAAAGCGATTCTTCCTCATTCAATTAACAAAACGCTAGAAGCTCTTTGAACAATCGCTTCGTTTGTAAATCTGCCTCCAGTGGCATTAATGCAATATTACAAATTAATCAAACTCTTGAGACAGACTGAAATACTTCTCAATTGAATACATAGTGAAACAATTACCTGACAATTACAAAAGAAATCAATGACAAAAATCAATACTTAATGCCTGCCGGAGTGGCCGTCTGGTTCTGGGCGCTACAGTTTGGAGCCGAGCGACCGCTCCGGTCGCAGGTTCGAGCCTGCGTCGGGCATGGATGTGTGTGATGCCCTTAGGTTAGTTAGGTTTAATTAGTCCTAAGTTCTAGGCGACTGATGACCTCAGAAGTTAAGTCGCATAGTGCTTAGAGCCATTTCAATACTTAATCTAACAATGGTTTCCCCTTAAGAATTCAACTCTTATCATTATCAAAATTATCGTCTACTGCTACGCACATACACAAACCCTTTTCTTTAAATTAATAAGCGCGCTGCAAATCCCCGTGAATGTCCTACACAGCGTCATACTAACCCAATCGGACTGCGTCCGAGAAGCAGTGCACGTTTTGAAGAGCATATCGCTTGGATGACCCGAGCAGTCCTGGTGTAACACGAAACGAGATTCATCGGACTAGACGACACGTTACGAGTGATCCATTATACAGTCTCGATGATCTCGTACCCACCGCGATCGTAATTAATGATCGTAGAGGTTTTCGTGACAATTTTTTGACTGCTGCCTGTTGGTTTTGTCTCTGTATCTCCGCCCGGCGTTTGTTTATCGGCCGAAAAATTGTTAAATAAACGAAGCCGATAAACAGACTTTGGCCGAATATCCAGGGACTAAAGCCAACAGGCATTACGTAATTGACGATGCCTTTGGTCGACATGAGAATGTGTGGGGCACGTCTACTACGGAGCTCCATGTTCAGCAATGTATGCTGGCTGGTGTGCTCCGAGACACTTCTGCTTACACCACGACTGTACTCTCTCATAAGATGTGCCACAGATCGCGCCCACCCTGCTTCAGATAGTTGGCAAGTCCTTCCACGAGCTGTGATCAGGTTGTAAACGTCCAGAAACTTGTCGCCTGCTCGTCGTTTGGTGGCCATTCAACCACTTGCCATAGATGCTGACGACCAGCTTCGCCGTTTCCGGGCTGCTTTGCCCCAAGAGCCGGCCCGTGACAACCTGCCGTTTGTAATAGTCAGCTATGTCAGTCGATTCCCCCATTTGGGGCCCGTATCGCCGGTAGAATGATTCCAGATACTTTCGTGTTTATCGCTATTTTAGCCCCCTCTCCCCATGTCGACAGGGGGTAGGCTGTCAGCGGTACAGTTCTGAGTTCTCCAATCTTCAGCCAAGCGAGTTAAAAAATTATGATGAGAAAGAGAAATAAAATTTGGAGCTGTTTTCTATTTTAAATTAAAAATCAAACACAGACAGTTAAAAAACGAAAATGTATTCTTTCAAAAATATGTCACAGAAAAGTTAAATTCTTGTGATAAAAACACTGAAGCACTGCATTTTAAGTTAAAATCTCAAGGAACTGCAATAGGGTGAGAACTATTGGTGGCGGGGAGAGTACGTTCCATAATGCTGAAGGGTGCAGTCAGAAAGGTAGGGGTCTATTTGGTAGGAAAACTACACTGAAGGGACAAAGATACTTGAACAGCTGCCTAATATCGTGTAGGCCCCCTGCCAGCACGC
This sequence comes from Schistocerca cancellata, assembly GCF_023864275.1. Classification (NCBI taxonomy): domain Eukaryota; kingdom Metazoa; phylum Arthropoda; class Insecta; order Orthoptera; family Acrididae; genus Schistocerca; species Schistocerca cancellata. The sequence goes on along the minus strand of NC_064628.1, from coordinate 922,322,023 downwards.
AGAAGTGCCGCAACACAACGTGGCATGGACTCGACTCAGGTTTTAAGTAGTGCTCGAGGGAACTGACAACATGAATCCTGCAGGCCGTCCATAGATCCGTGAGAATACGAGGGGTGGAGATCTCTTCTGAACAGCACGTAGCAAGTCATCTCAGATATGCTCGATAATGTTCATGTCTGGGGAGTGTGGTGGCAAGCGGAAGTGTTTAAACCCACGAGAGTGTTCCTGGATCCACTATGTAGCAATTCTGAAGGTGTGAGGGTGCCGCATTCTCCTGCTAGAATTGCCCAAGTCCGTCGGAATGCACAGTGGATGTGAATGGATGCAAGTGTTCAGACAGGGTGCTTACATACGTGTCGTATCAGGGGTCCCATATCACTCCAACTGAAGTCGTCCCACACCATTACAGAGCCTCCACCAGCTTCAATAGTCCCCTGCTGACATGCATGGTCCATGGATTCCATACCCATACAAGCCCGTCCGCTCGATACAATTTGAAACGAGACTCGTCCAATCAGGCAACATGTTGCCAGTCATCAACAGTACAATGTCGGTGCTGACGGGCCCAGGCAAGGAGTAAAGCTTTGTGGCGTGCAATCATCTAAGGTACACGAGTGGGCCTTCGGCTCGGAAAGCCCATATCCACGGTGTTTCGTTGAATGGTTAGCACGCTGACACTTACTGGTGGGCCAGCATGGAAATCTGCAGCAATTTGTGGAAGGTTTGCACTTCTGTCACATCGAACGATTCTCTTCAGTCGCCGTTGGGCCATCAAGGATGAGTGTGGGGGTGGAGATGCGTTTGGAGGTCACTTCTGTACATTGAATAACTTCTGTACCTCGAATGAGATGGAGGGAGGGGGTTGGGGTTGGTTTGTTTGGGGGAGGAGACCAAACAGCGAGGTCATCGGTCTCATCGGATTAGGGAAGGATTTGGAAGGAAGTCGGCTGTGCCCTTTCAAAGGAACCATACCGGCATTTGCCTGGAGCGATTTAGGGAAATCACGGAAAACCTAAATCAGGATGGCCGGTCGCGGTATTGAACCGTCGTCCTCCCGAATGCGAGTCCAGTATGCTAACCACTGCGCCACCTCGCTCGGTGTACCTCGAATAACTCGAAGACTACGACCTCTAACGAAAGCGTATTTGTATACGAATTGAAGTGCATTAAATGTCGTACAAAAAGACCTAGTCTGAATGGTACTCGTAGACGATAAAATTACACAATCTACAACAGTTACATAAGATCAAGGTGAGTTATAGTATCACTGCTACAGTACAAAGTGCATTCAAGTTCTAAGGCCTCCGATTTTTTTTCTCCGGACTGGAAAGAGATAGAAACATGCGCATTGTTTTAAAATGAGGCCGTGTTCATTGTCAATATGTCCCAGAGATGGCAGCACCATACGGCAGATGGAATTTTACCGCCAGCGGCGAGAATGAGAACTGTTTTAAATACTTAAAATGGCGACGTTTTCCTTACTTGAACAGCGTGCAATCATTCGTTTTCTGAATTTGCGTGGTGTGAAACCAATTGAAATTCATCGACAGTTGAAGGAGACATGTGGTGATGGAGTTATGGATGTGTCGAAAGTGCGTTCGTGGGTGCGACAGTTTAATGAAGGCAGAACATCATGTGACAACAAACCGAAATAACCTCGGGCTTGCACAAGCCGGTCTGACGACATGATCGAGAAAGTGGAGAGAATTGTTTTGGGGGATCGCCGAATGACTGTTGAACAGATCGCCTCCAGAGTTGGCATTTCTGTGGGTTCTGTGCACACAATTATGCATTACGCCCTGAAAATGCGAAAAGTGTCATCCAGGTGGGTGCCACGAACGCTGATGGACGACCACATGGCTGCCCATGTGGCATGTCGCCAAGCAATGTTGACGCGCAACGACAGCATGAATGGGACTTTCTTTTCGTCGGTTGTGACAATGGATGAGACGTGGATGCCATTTTTCAATCCAGAAACAAAGCGCCAGTCAGCTCAATGGAAGCACACAGATTCACCGCCACCAAAAAAATTTCGGGTAACCACCAATGCTGAAAAAATGATGGTGTCCATGTTCTGGGACAGCGAGGGCGTAATCCTTATCCATTGCGTTCCAAAGGGCACTACGGTAACAGGTGCATCCTACGAAAATGTTCTGAAGGTCAAATTCCTTCCTGCACTGCAACAAAAAGTACGGGAAGGTCTGCGCATGTGCTGTTTCACCAAGACAAGGCACCCGCACATCGAGCTAACGTTACGCAACAGTTTCTTCGTGATAACAACTTTGAAGTGATTCCTCATGCTCCCTCCTCACCTGACCTGGCTCCTAGTGACTTTTGGCTATTTCCAACAATGAAAGACACTCTCCGTGGCCGCACATTCACCAGCCGTACTCCTATTGCCTCAGCGATTTTCCAGTGGTCAAAACAGACTCCTAAAGAAGCCTTCGCCGCTGCCATGGAATCATGGCGTCAGCGTTGTGAAAAATGTGTACGTCTGCAGGGCGATTACGTCGAGAAGTAACGCCAGTTTCATCGATTTCGGGTGAGTAGTTAATTAGAAAAAAAAACGGAGGCCTTAGAACTTGAATGCACCTCGTATTTGTGTTCGTTTACTCGAAAAATACATGTTATTAAAATCTATATTTACGATCTCGAAGTTCGTTCCCATAATGTATTTTTCCGGAATACATATATGGTTCCTGGTTCAAGTGAGCAGCAGTGAGAGACGAGATCAAGTAAGTGCTGGGATGAAACATAATCGAACCATCTATATCATTATACTGTGGCCCATTTTTAGCGGTAACTGAGCCTAATGGCGGCATTCATCTCGTGTTAGACGCGCGAGCCACAAATACACTCCTGGAAATTGAAATAAGAACACCGTGAATTCATTGTCCCAGGAAGGGGAAACTTTATTGACACATTCCTGGGGTCAGATACATCACATGATCACACTGACAGAACCACAGGCACATAGACACAGGCAACAGAGCATGCACAATGTCGGCACTAGTACAGTGTATATCCACCTTTCGCAGCAATGCAGGCTGCTATTCTCCCATGGAGACGATCGTAGAGATGCTGGATGTAGTCCTGTGGAACGGCTTGCCATGCCATTTCCACCTGGCGCCTCAGTTGGACCAGCGTTCGTTCTGGGCGTGCAGACTGCGTGAGACGACGCTTCATCCAGTCCCAAACATGCTCAATGGGGGACAGATCCGGAGATCTTGCTGGCCAGGGTAGTTGACTTACACCTTCTAGAGCACGTTGGGTGGCACGGGATACATGCGGACGTGCATTGTCCTGTTGGAACAGCAAGTTCCCTTGCCGGTCTAGGAATGGTAGAACGATGGGTTCGATGACGGTTTGGATGTACCGTGCACTATTCAGTGTCCCCTCGACGATCACCAGTGGTGTACGGCCAGTGTAGGAGATCGCTCCCCACACCATGATGCCGGGTGTTGGCCCTGTGTGCCTCGGTCGTATGCAGTCCTGATTGTGGCGCTCACCCGCACGGCGCCAAACACGCATACGACCATCATTGGCACCAAGGCAGAAGCGACTATCATCGCTGAAGACGACACGTCTCCATTCGTCCCTCCATTCACGCCTGTCGCGACACCACTGGAGGCGGGCTGCACGATGTTGGGGCGTGAGCGGAAGACGGCCTAACGGTGTGCGGGACCGTAGCCCAGCTTCATGGAGACGGTTGCGAATGGTCCTCGCCGATACCCCAGGAGCAACAGTGTCCCTAATTTGCTGGGAAGTGGCGGTGCGGTCCCCTACGGCACTGCGTAGGATCCTACGGTCTTGGCGTGCATCCGTGCGTCGCTGCGGTCCGGTCCCAGGTCGACGGGCACGTGCACCTTCCGCCGACCACTGGCGACAACATCGATGTACTGTGGAGACCTCACGCCCCACGTGTTGAGCAATTCGGCGGTACGTCCACCCGGCCTCCCGCATGCCCACTATACGCCCTCGCTCAAAGTCCGTCAACTGCACATACGGTTCACGTCCAAGCTGTCGCGGCACGCTACCAGTGTTAAAGACTGCGATGGAGCTCCGTATGCCACGGCAAACTGGCTGACACTGACGGCGGCGGTGCACAAATGCTGCGCAGCTAGCGCCATTCGACGGCCAACACCGCGGTTCCTGGTGTGTCCGCTGTGCCGTGCGTGTGATCATTGCTTGTACAGCCCTCTCGCAGTGTCCGGAGCAAGTATGGTGGGTCTGACACACCGGTGTCAATGTGTTCTTTTTTCCATTTCCAGGAGTGTAAAATAATTGTACCGCACACACAAGTTCTGATAACCTTGACGAACAGTTACAGGAAAACTACAAACAAGCATTGATTTAAAAAGTTCATATTGTCAGGTAAGACTAACACCGAAATCTAGGAAGTAAATGGCCTTTGTTTTTGGCTGTAACCTATCAATTTTGCGTCCTTCCTTTCGGACTTAATGTTAGTTTTAGAGTGTTCATAGCTGCTTTAGAGACAATACTTGGTCCAGAACTGCCAGAAAGTGTAGCACTGGATGCTGATGACATTCTGGTAGCAACAAATACTTAGGAAGGACACGTACACATTTTAGCAAGAATACTAGAGAAGTATTCACAAGCAGGTGTAACATAAAATTTACAGAAATCTACGTTTTCAAGAGAGGGGATCAAAATTTAAGGTCACATAATATCTTCACAAGGAGTACGGTCAGATTCTGTTAACACTTGGGCAATTAAGAATATTTCATAGCCAAATACCAAGAAGCAGTTGAAAGAATTGAAAATTAGACTTTCAAATATTTTGGAAAATTCGCTTCTGATTCTGCTGTTGCGTGCATACACAAACTTTGAGTCTGAGATATTATTATCGCGAGTGGTATCGAGTGAACAGTTGTTGGTAGCAGTGGGGCGCAGCCTGCGGTTGGTAGACAACCCGAGTGGCAGGAGAGGTCGCAACCTGCCCTGGTTCAAATGGCCCTGAGCACTATGGGACCTAACATCTGAGGTCCCCTAGACTTAGAACTACTTAACACTATCCAACCCTAAGGACATCACACACATCCATGTCCGAGGCAGGATTGCGACCGTAGCAGCAGCGCGGTTCCGGATTGAAGCGCCTAGAACCGCTCGGCCACAGCGGCCACCAGCCTGCCCTGACCGTGCTAGTGACGCCAGTAGCATATTTTGGTTTTAATCGAGGATTTTTTTGGTAATTTGGCTTTTGCTGCACGTAGTTGTTGCTTGCTTGCGCACTGGAGGGATTTTGTCAGTTTTGTGTACGCATTCATTGAGAGTAATATTCGTATCTTTGTTGTGACCAGATAGGTGATTATTGATTATAGGTATCATGGGGCAATTAAACTTTTCAATGTGTTCAAGGAAAAGAGAGGTCTGAGTAAACTTCGTCAACGTATAGATCTTCATTTTCATAATACAGTAAATATATATATATATATATATATATATATATATATATATATATATATATAAAAACATAAGAATAGTTGCATCAGTAGTTATGACTATGAATTGCACTCTACATGGATCGCAGTATTTATTTTGAATTATTTTTTTATGTCGCTCGTGACGCAGTTGCAGCCGCGAGACGAGGTACGTTTTCTGTTAGTATTGTAGTATAATCGTTAGGAGACGTTAGAGAATATTTTAAAACTCGCAGTCAGATACAAAAGGATTGATTTTTCATGGTTTGCAGGAAGAATAATTAATTTCTGTTTTTGTTCTCTATCAGAATACTGACATGTCCGATAGTAGGAGGTTCTAGAAAATGATTGAATACTGACATGTCGGAATAAGGGTATTCATAATACAAGTTGTACGGTTACATATCAGATTTTATGATAACGATAATATTGGCAGGGATGGAGCTTTACACATTTCCGTTGGTGTTTCATCAGGCCAACAAAATTACAATTTTTCATAAATTAAAACTTTAAGCATTCTTTGGACTCTGCTCGTTTTTTGGGTGTTTCTTGCCTGACCAATTATAAAAACAGCACAGCGTTACTTTCCTGAATAACTCTCCTTGTATGCAGTAAATTCAGCATGTATTTCTCTCAAACTGCCGGATGTTCCCTTAGCTTCTTCTTTTGACACCGTATTGATGCATTGTTCTAAATTATCTCCAACACACAATTTGAATACATGGCAGCCCACGATTCAGTCTTTCCAAGACAAAGGACAGCACCACATGCGGGCCGAACAAGTTTGTAATCGTGGAGTGTTGCAGATAAATGGATCGACATACAGATCTCACGAAGAATGTCGCGCAGTCGTACAATCATGTTACAGATAGTTGAGCCGTGCTGTCTCCCAACTATGCGTTTTCGTGAACTTCGCTGTCTATCTATGTTTCGTTTTCGACGCTTGTCGCGGTTACGTCGTGGTTCTTCTTCCTTCTACGTGTGGCAGCAGTGATGAGTAGCGATATTTGCGCCGTGTACCATTTTTGGTTTGGTGCTTATAGTTTCTGGCAAGGGTGTCCGGAGTCAGTCGGTCGGTTGTTGCGGATGAGGGAAGTTATCTCCTCGTGGTGCAGTCGGCTGGGGCCGCTGTCAGCCCCTGCGCAGCGTCGGAGCGTGTGTGGAGCTGTGCGATCGCTACGAGCTTCGTGGTTCGCCGACACAGGACGTCAAAGTTGAGTAGTGGTTTCAACTACCCAAGCCACGTCTATTCATGTGGTAGTGGTTCGCTTCAGTGGTTTGCTGTTGGGGAGGTTTTCCGTTGAGCAACACCGAGTGGTTCTACTGCTGAGATTTAGCCACCGTGCAGTGCAATTAACTATTTTGGTCGACTTCAGTTTGACTGCACCAGTGGAATTTTGTGCCCGTTAGTGTTCTGGTTACCTGCCCTGGACACTGACATAAATTCAGGCAGTGTTCTTTTGAGTGAGTTAACTATTACCGTGTTTCAAATTCAAGTTTACCAGCGGAATTTTCTATCTTGTGGCCATTAGTATTCCGGTTACCTGCCCTGGCCACGAACGTAATTTCAGGCAGCGTCCTTTCCTCAGCTGTTGTCGCTGTCCAACATGGTGTTTAGTTTTGACAGCCCATACGTACTCCATTGTGGATTATCACATATGTAACATTGCCGGTTGGGGTTCTCATGTACTGATTGACGGCAAGCAAGTTGTTGTGTTGGTCAGTCCACGGCTGCCCCCTGGTTGGGTTCCGACGGCTCAAGTACAGAATTTTAGGCTTATGGTTATTGCTTGTTTCTTCAAATTTTGCAAAATTAATTTTTAAATTTACCTTTCAAGCTTAAACACTGTGGCCTTCTGCCTTTGAAGATTATAGTAATATATTTTGAAATTTTGAAGCTGATTGTGGCCCTCAGCCATTGGTATTGCACCTCGCATATGTTGTTTCTTTAAATTATCTTATTTCTCTCTTAATTGGATTTTTATCTTGTCGGATTTTAAGATTTCTTGATGTTAAACATGCTGGCCTTCTGCCTTTAAAGGTCTATGGTAATACACTCCTGGAAATTGAAAAAAGAACACATTGACACCGGTGTGTCAGACCCACCATACTTGCTCCGGACACTGCGAGAGGGCTGTACAAGCAATGATCACACGCACGGCACAGCGGACACACCAGGAACCGCGGTGTTGGCCGTCGAATGGCGCTAGCTGCGCAGCATTTGTGCACCGCCGCCGTCAGTGTCAGCCAGTTTGCCGTGGCATACGGAGCTCCATCGCAGTCTTTAACACTGGTAGCATGCCGCGACAGCGTGGACGTGAACCGTATGTGCAGTTGACGGACTTTGAGCGAGGGCGTATAGTGGGCATGCGGGAGGCCGGGTGGACGTACCGCCGAATTGCTCAACACGTGGGGCGTAAGGTCTCCACAGTACATCGACGTTGTCGCCAGTGGTCGGCGGAAGGTGCACGTGCCCGTCGACCTGGGACCGGACCGCAGCGACGCACGGATGCACGCCAAGACCGTAGGATCCTACGCAGTGCCGTAGCGGACCGCACCGCCACTTCCCAGCAAATTAGGGACACTGTTGCTCCTGGGGTATCGGCGAGGACCATTCGCAACCGTCTCCATGAAGCTGGGCTACGGTCCCGCACACCGTTAGGCCGTCTTCCGTTCACGCCCCAACATCGTGCAGCCCGCCTCCAGTGGTGTCACGACAGGCGTGAATGGAGGGACGAATGGAGACGAGTCGTCTTCAGCGATGAGAGTCGCTTCTGCCTCGGTGCCAATGATGGTCGTATGCGTGTTTGGCGCCGTGCAGGTGAGCGCCACAATCAGGACTGCATACGACCGAGGCACACAGGGCCAACACCCGGCATCATGGTGTGGGGAGCGATCTCCTACACTGGGCGTACACCACTGGTGATCGTCGAGGGGACACTGAATAGTGCACGGTACATCCAAACCGTCATCGAACCCATCGTTCTACCATTCCTAGACTGGCAAGGGAACTTGCTGTTCCAACAGGACAATGCACGTCCGCATGTATCCCGTGCCACCCAACGTGCTCTAGAAGGTGTAAGTCAACTACCCTGGCCAGCAAGATCTCCGGATCTGTCCCCCATTGAGCATGTTTGGGACTGGATGAAGCGTCGTCTCACGCGGTCTGCACGTCCAGCACGAACGCTGGTCCAACTGAGGCGCCAGGTGGAAATGGCATGGCAAGCCGTTCCACAGGGCTACATCCAGCATCTCTACGATCGTCTCCATGGGAGAATAGCAGCCTGCATTGCTGCGAAAGGTGGATATACACTGTACTAGTGCCTATATTGTGCATGCTCTGTTGCCTGTGTCTATGTGCCTGTGGTTCTGTCAGTGTGATCATGTGATGTATCTGACCCCAGGAATGTGTCAATAAAGTTTCCCCTTCCTGGGACAATGAATTCACGGTGTTCTTATTTCAATTTCCAGGAGTGTATATTCTAAAGTTTTGAAATTTAATTGTGGCCCTCAGCCATTTGTGTTGCACCTTGTATGTGTTTCCTTTTGGGTTCTAAATTATTTCGTTGCTATCGTAATTGGACTTTGATTTTTTAAGATTTCTTGTAGGAGGCCTTCAGCCATGAAAGAGTTGCTAAATTGCAATAAATGACAATTAGAAGCAGAAACTGACTTCAGCCCTTGGCCCTTTCCACAATCCTATTACCTGTTCTGTCCAGTGGGTTTAATAGCGTCACACCAGCAGAGTAAATGTCCAGAGCGGAGATGTAGTGTTCTTCGTGACACAGTTCATCGCATTCCAACTATGTAAATCGCACTTTACAGTCAGGTTGGTATTCCGCCACTGATCGGGCCAATTTCAGACACACCTTCGATGATCATTGGGGCTCAATCTGAAGCAGGGTTCACCACTGAAGATACTTCTACTCCAGTCAATGAGATTTCAGATTTCTAGACACTTCCTAGACGGTGGTGGGATTCCAACCTGACTGTCGCCCGCCATACTGCCCAACAACCGGAAATGATCCTCTGGGACGCCATTTCTTTTGATTGTAGGATCCATCTGGTTGTTATCTGCGGCATCCTTGTAGCACAACAGTAAATTGTCGATGTTCTACGCCAGTTTCGTTTCCCTTCACGGCAAGCCATCCTGACCTCACATCTCAGCAAGATAATGCCCACCCACACACGACGAGTGGGCTTGTCTTCGTGCTTGCCAAACCTAACCTTGGCCAGCAAGGTTGCAGCTCTCTCCCCAACTGAGAACGTTTGAATTGTAAAGGGCAGAGACCTCCAACGATCTCGGTATTTTGGCGACCTAACACTCCAGTTGGGCAGAAATTGGTACGACATCCCTCAGGAGGACATTCAACAGCTCTATCAATCAATGTCAGGCCGAATAACTGCATGCATAAGGGTCAGAGGTGAACCAAACCGTTATTAACTTGCTCAGTTTGTGATGCACTTGAATAAATCATCCAGTTTTTCTGAAACTGTAACTGTTTTCTGGTCTTCGGCTGTGTTTTGTCTGGTGATATTGTGCTATTACTATAGTTGCCATTGGACAGATTCATTACACAAAATGGATTGCAACTGATTTGCTTCATACTCGTGTCAACAGACATAAGACTGCGATAAAAAAGAACGCAAAGTGCTTAAAATCCAGTTGGAATATCCAGCTTCCCATCACCAGCTGCAACAGTACAGCACGGTGCTACGCTAAATTCGTCAGAAAATACAAAAGTCATCAAGATGCTACGTCCCTGCTTCTGTTATCCTCGAAACGGCGCACAACGAAGCTGCAGCCTGATACAAAAGGCAATTTCGCGTACGGCAAGCGGCGAACAAGCAGATTACGCAGGCACCAGCGCGAATTCTGTTCCGCGCGCGCCGTCGGCTGCCTCGAGTGCTCGCTAATTGGTTCCGGCGCGAAGGAGGCGCAGCAGCGGCGGCCAATCAGGCACGCCGGCGAGAGGTCGAATCCCAGGTCGATCGCTCGCGCTGATCAATTAGCGGCTGCGAGTGCATTGCAGCGGACTCATTAGGGGCGGCGCCGGGCTCTCGTCGGCGAGGTATCCGGTGGCGAGGCGCTCCGTGTGTGGCTACTGGTGACTGTACCCAGGCGTCCCTCTCTAGGACATTCTTCATGGGCGATATGTCCGTTCTTTTTCCAGTATCCATGTGTGTTGCAACTACACTAAAAATCACCTGTACCACCTAGTCAGAGCAAGTGCCGGCCACTGGTGCGTTACAGCATTAATCATTCTTAGAGCCATATTTTTATGTAATATCCACATTCAAAATTTGTAAAATACGAGGGTCACTCCAAAAGAAATGCACACTATTTTGGCAAAAATACAGTTTTCATTCTGCACGTGTGAAAGTCTTACAGTGTGTAGATACATTCTTCCCGCTTGTTTTCAAACTTAGTTCAACCAGTTCCCGTGAGTGGCGCCGTCACAGCATGTCTTCAAGATGGCTGCTACACTTGACGTTCGTCAGAAGCAACGTGCTGTCATAGAATTCCTGTGCTGTGAAAACGAGACAGTGGGAAACATCCACAAGAGGCTGAAAAGATGTATGGAGATGCTGCTGTCGATCGCAGTACAGTTAGTCGGTGGGAAAGCAGGTTACGTGATGAAAGCGGGCACGGAAATATTGAGGATTGCCCTCGCAGCGGCAGGCCTTGTACTGCACACACTCCAGACAATGTGCAGAGAGTTAACGAATTGGTCACTGCTGACAGACGCATCACAGTGAACGAATTGTCACGCTACGTTGGGATAGGGGAAGGAAGTTCAAGTGTTGGCAGAAGAGCCAACACCTTGTAGCTAGAGGAGGCCGAAATGCACACGTTTAATTACACGCTGACTGGCGTGAGGTCTGGAACAGTTAAGGGAATTAATAGTAGCAAATAAAGTACAAAGTTGATATAATACTTAATTTTAATCCACAATTGGTGTACATCGCTCTTGACGGTACATGTTATAATCTCAATATTAAATGCTATGGCGCCTTGCTAGGTCGTAGCAAATGACGTAGCTGAAGACTATGCTAACTATTGTCTCGGCAAATGAGAGCGTAGTTGTCAGTGATCCATCTCTGGCTAAGTCGGCTGTACAACTGGGGCGAGTGCTAGGACGACTCTCTAGACCTGCCGTGTGGCGGCGCTCGGTCTGCAATCACTGACAGTGGCGACACGCGGGTCCGACGTATACTAGCGGACCGCGGTCGATTTAAAGGCTACCACCTAGCAAGTGTGGTGTCTGGCGGTGACACCACATTCCTCCCCCGCAAATCGGCGAACGGTTGTGGCATAAGGCTTCCGCCCGCCGTGGGGAGGACCCCATGTTGACGTATGCGACGAGGTGGGGAGCCTAACAACAGGCGAGGCTGTGCCACCCGCACCCGGCCATTCGGTCCGAGGGGAGCTAGGAAACGCCTGAAAACCTAGTCCAGGGTGCACGCCAACATGCGGTGTATGCGCCCGTAGATAGTCAGGAGGGGCCGAAGGGTCGACCTCCATCGAGTCGGAGCACCCGACTGGCGAAGACGACAGAGGGTCCGGAGCGGGGAAGAGTTCCAAGGCGGAGGACAACTGGTCACGGGAAGCGATCGGCGGCGCGTGACCCAGGGAGGCGCCCGGCGGTTGCAGCGAGGCGTCCTCTGCGGGCGTCGCCGGCGGGAGAACAGGCAGCGGCGGCGCGTCGCCATGGGGCAAAATGGAAGGCAGCGCCGGTAACACCTGGGGATGAGGCGAGACAGTAGATGGGTCCCCAGGGCGCTGACCGGACGGCACCGTCGCTGAAAGCAGACGGGGAGCGGCAGAACCCGTGCGACGGCAGAGGCGCAGCTGATTGAGATGCCGACGCACCTCACCAGAGGCCCCCAAAACCAAATACATCGCGCGGCCGAGGCAGCGAAGAATGCGCCCTGCGAGCCATTGCCGTGAACCGCGATAGTTGCGATAATAGACAACGTCGCCTGGAGCAAAAGCAAGTGTCTGCCGCTGCACAGGAACCTGATGCGGCGGATGTAGCAAGGACATCAAGGTGCGATGAGGGCGACCGTGGAGCAACTCAGCCGGCGAGCGACCACCACGGGGCTGAGAGCGATACGAGGACAAAAAGAGCAATAACGCGTCCTCCCGAGAATGCGACTCTTTCAACTTCAACATCTGTGACTTGAAAGTCCGGACCAAACGTTCAGCGGCACCGTTTGACTGAGGCGAAAACGGCGCGGACGTCAGATGTTGAATACCATTGGCCTTGCAGAAGGACTGAAATTCTGCGGACGTGAATTGTGGGCCATTGTCGGAAACAATAGTCTGCGGAAGACCTTCAATGCAAAAGATAGCGGACGCTCTTGGATGGTGGCAGAAGACGTCGTGGAAGACATCCGGACAACAAAAGGAAAATTACTGAATGAATCGACCACAACCAACCATCGAGCATTCCAGAATGTACCAGCAAAATCGATGTGTAAGCGTTGCCAAGGGGAAGTGGCTTTTGGCCATGCAAAGAATTTCCGCAGTGGTGCTGATTGTTGTTCGCCACACGCCATGCTAGAAGAGCACATATTCGTAATCGCAGCATCGATTCCGAACCAAGTACAGTGCAGACGAGCAAGTTGTTTCGTTCTCACTATACCCCAATGTCCTTGGTGGAGAAGCCGGAAGACAGATGACTGTAACGAACGTGGGACCACGTCCCTGGATTGATCATTATCAGAACGCAATAGCAAAACACCACGTCGTACAAAAAGTCTCTCCTGGTGAGCAAAAAATCGGCGAACCAACGGATCCTCGATCCGTGACTTTGACAAAGGCCATTGCGTGGCAACAAAACGCAAAACGGTAGCAAGGACAGGGTCAGCTGCTGTGGCTGTAGCTACACGACGAAAATCAATCGGAAACGATTCGACCACGTCATTGGTTTCCGCATCAATGAACATGCAAGCAAGTTCGGAAGAATCGAATGCTCTATCCTCAGCAACAGGCAAACGGGACAACGCATCGGCGTTTCCGTGCTTAGCCGTGGACCGATACAAGATATCGTAGCGGTACTGCGAGAGGAAAATAGACCAGCGAATGAATTTCTGCACTGTACGTGGAGGTACAGGCTTGTTCGGATGAAAAAGCGATGTCAAAGGTTTGTGGTCTGTGATGATGGTAAAGTGACGACCATACAAGAAATCATGAAACTTTGTAACACCAAAGACGAGAGCCAAAGCTTCTTTCTCGATCTGTGAATAATTTCTTTGCGCAGACGAGAGCAATTTGGACGCAAAGGCAATAGGGCGATCATGCGATCCATCTTTGTGCGCAAGCACAGCACCGATCCCGAAATCCGATGCATCTACCAACAACAAAAGGGGTCTGGGGATCGAATGGCGTAAGGCAAGTATGGGAAAGCAACGCCGATTTCAACTGGCGAAAGGCGCGTTCGCATTCCGTCGTCCAGACGAACGGAACACCTTTACGGCGTAAGCGATGAAGCGGAACTGAAATGGAAGAGGCATAAGGGGTATATTTGTTGTAATAATTCATTTTTCCCAGCACACTCTGTAGCTGCTTCAAATTCTGCGGCGAAGGCAAGTCTTGTATGGCACGAAGGTGCTCTGGACTGGGATGTATGCCTTGGGCATTGAGTACATGTCCCAGATATTGCATTTCACGAGCAAAAAACACACATTTGTCCTTCCGCAAGCGAAGACCATTTTGTCGCAAGACCTGAAATAATGTTCGGAGATTGGCTAAATGTTCTTCTTCTGTCTTTCCGGAGATCACTATATTGTCCAGATTGTTTGCTGCAGTAGGGACCGACGCACAAACAGTTTGTAAATTTTGCTGAAACAATGCAGGGGCGGATGCACACCCGAATGGCAGTCTTTTGAATCTGTACAATCCAAGATGCGTGTTAACCACCAATACTCGCTGGGATTCTTCGTCCACCGGTATTTGCAAGTACGCATCTGCTAGGTCGAACTTCGAAAAATATTTACCCGGGCACAGTTTGTCAAAAAGATCTTCCGGGTGGGGTAAAGGAAAAGTTGCAGTCACAAGTTGTGGATTCACTGTTGCCTTGAAGTCCACGCAAAGTCTCAATTTTCTGGAAGGTTTTGGCAAAATTACTAAGGGTGAGGCCCACACGTTCAATGACACTTTGTGATTCTAAATCGTTTAAAGTACTTGCGACCTCGTCACGCAATGCGTGGGGAACATTGCGCGCTCTGAAAAATTTCGGTTGCGCATTGACTTTCAGTTCCAAATGTGCTTTATAGTTCGTAGCGCAACCGAGGCCCGGTGCAAAAATGTCTGCAAATTCTTCACATAGACGAGAAACACTGGCTGAAGGCACAGTCTGGTTCACTGATAGGACCTGATTGATTATAGACAAGTTAAACAAGTGAAATAAATCTAAACCAAACAAGTTCACTGCAGAAGAAGAACGAAGTACGTAAAATGACACAAGTTTTGTTTGTCCTTTGTATGTTGCAAGAAGGCTGCACTGTCCCAACACAGGGATCTTGTGACCTGAATATGTAGTTAGCTTAACATTTGCGGCACGCAACAGAGGTTTGCCCAGCTGTTTGTACGTGTCTTTATTGATCAATGAAACTGCAGCTCCGGTATCGAGCTGGAATGGTATCATGTTTCCGTCAAAGTCCAAATCTACAAAAAGTTTATTGTCCTGCTGACGACAAGAGCGACTGTCTCGTGCAACATGAACTGACACTGGTACAGAATCACTTGCGACGTGACGGGATTTCCGTCGACGTCGACGCACACTTTTTGTGGGGCGTACACAGTCACTGTTAGAGAGAGAAGCACTGGGCGGAGTGGTATTAACTACATGAATTTCCATGGGCGAAGGTTCACGAGCCCGAGTATTCTTGGTTCGATTGCGGCGCGAAGCAAAGGACCTGGAATGGTGGTGAGTGTCCGATCTAAGCTTTTTCTGGCAAACACTTTGAACATGACCTTTTTTATTACAGAAAAAGCAAAAAGCCTGGCGTCACAGGCAATTCTCACGCGAATGTCTAGTAGCACACCGCGGGCATGATTTTATCACTGCATTTGCTTGCTTACGCGGCACACGTGGCTGCGCGGAAGGGCCCGAGGGCTGTTTACTGTTCCGTGCAGCTCGCCCGGCGGGCCGGTTAACGTGACACACGGCTGGCGAAGTTTCAAATGATTCCTGAGCAAAGTCAAGTGTGTCCTGTCGATCCAATATATCCATCACTTGTTGAAGGGAGGGATTGACTAGTTTCAAAATCTGTTCCCTTATACGAACATCAGAAACATTCTGTGCAATTGCATAACACACCATAGTATCTGCATAAGGGAGTCCACATTCACACTCAAAAGTACAATCCCTAGTAAGGCCTTGCAAAGTTGCAACCCACTCCCAATTAGTTTGACTGGCCGTACGTTTTGTACGAAAGAAAGTATACCTTTTTGCAACTACATTGACTGATTCTTTGAAATATGCATCTAATGCAGACAAAATTTCGTCGTAGGACAGAGTTGATACGTCGCGTCAGGGAAACAATTACACTATCACACGATAGGTGGACACACCTACTGAGGAAAGAAGGTAAGGCTGCCGCTCGTTACCTTGAATTCTGTAGGCGGCGAGATGGAATCCAAATGGGCGTGACCACTCCGTCCAGCTTTCCAACGCCGCATCAAACGAACGAAAAGGTGGTGCAACAGCGTGTTGTGGCTGCTGTAGCGGTGGAGCGGCGGCGGCCGCATCGTGTTGCATTGCACGTTGACCCTGGACGAGCTGTTCAAGGGCATCCAATAAGGCCTGCGTCTGCTGATTCTGCAAGCGATAAAATTCGGACAGTACATCTGGAGAATGTGGCGAAGCCATGACACATGGAAGTTAAGCAACTATAAAGAACCAGACCCTTTTTATACTCGTCGCCATGTGATGTGTTCGCAGACGAGCCAACACCGTATAGCTACAGGAGGCCGAAATGCACCCGTTTAATTACACGTTGACTGGCGTGAGGTCTGGAACAGTTAAGGGAATTAATAGTAGCAAATAAAGTACGTAGTTGATATAATACTTAATTTTAATCCACAATTGGTGTACATCGCTCTTGACGGTACATGTTATAATCTCAATATCAAATGCTATGGCGCCTTGCTAGGTCGTAGCAAATGACGTAGCTGAAGGCTATGCTAACTATCGTCTCGGCAAATGAGAGCGTAGTTGTCAGTGATCCATCTCTGGCTAAGTCGGCTGTACAACTGGGGCGAGTGCTAGGACGACTCTCTAGACCTGCCGTGTGGCGGCGCTCGGTCTGCAATCACTGACAGTGGCGACACGCGGGTCCGACGTATACTAGCGCACCTCGGCCGATTTAAAGGCTACCACCTAGCAAGTGTGGTGTCTGGCGGTGACACCACAGAAGTGTTTGCAGAATACTGAAAGTGTTGCGTTAAAAAAGGTTTGTTCCAGGGGGGTTCCCAGGATGTTGACAGTGGCTCACAAAGAAACAAGAAAAACGGTATGCAGCGAACTTTTGGAACAGTACGAGAATGGTGGAGATGAATTTCTTGGAAGAATTGTGACTGGTGATGAAACATGGTTCCATCATTTTTCACCAGACAGGAAGTCGCAATCCATGGAGTGGCATCATGCAAATTCACCCAAGAAAAAAAGAAAAAAAAAAAACATTCAAAACAACACCTTCTGCTGGAAAAGTTATGGCTATGGTGATTTTCGATTCCGAAGGTCTCTTGCTTGTGGACATCATGCCAAGAGGAACCACCATCAATTCTGATGCATATATGACGACATTGAAGAAACTTCAAGCTCGATGAGTCGTGTTCGACCACATCGGCAAAAGGAGAATGTTTTGCTGTTTCACGACAATGCATGGGCACATGTCAGTCAAAAAACGATGGACGCGATCACAAAACTCGGATGGACAGCACTGAAACACCCGCCTTACAGTCCTGACCTGGGTCCATGTGACAATCATCTCTTTGGGAAACTGAAGGACTCTCTTCGTGGCACAAGGTTTGAAGATGATGCCAAACATTGGCTCCAACAGTTTGGTCCAGAATTTACCATGTGGGTATATAGGTGCTGGTTCCAAGATGGCGTAAGGCAGTTGAGAGGGATGGAAATTATGTGGAGAAATGAAAATATTGTTCCTAAAGGATGTATCTACACACTGTAAAACTTTCAAACATGTAGAACAAAAGATGGATTTAAAAAAAGTAGTGTGCATTTCTTTTGGTTCAAACGGCTCTGAGCACTATGCGACTGAACTTCTGAGGTCATCAGTCGCCTAGAACTTAGAACTAATTAAATCTAACTAACCTAAGGACATCACACACATCCATGCCCGAGGCAGGATTCGAACCTGCAACCGTAGCGGTCGCTCGGTTCCAGACTGTAGCGCCTAGAACCGCACAGCCACTCCGGCCGGCATTTCTTTTGGAGTGACCCTCATACTTACGTAATGAAAGCAGGTAAATTACACGAGAAAAAATGTAAAACCACGTCCATATCCTGCTATAAGGGGCAGTCAAATGAAATCGTGACTTATGGAAAAAAGTATGTAAACTGCTACTCTTTTTTAAAAAAGTAATCACGCTAACCGTTAATACATTTATCCCACTGCGAGATAAGATGGTCAATACATTTGTGGAAAGCGTTTGCAGTTGCCTGCTGTGAGTTGGTTCCCACCTCCACCAATAAAAATATTTCAAAATTTTACCACAATTTAATTCGGGAGTGTCCCAGATTGGCGTTGGCTGCGCCTCATCAGAAGAAGTATGTAAACCGATAGTACTTTAGAAAATGCAACTTGCATATTGTTATTTGATAATTGCTCTATGCAGTATGATTGATTCGAAAAACTCGGACTTCTTCTGTGAATGCCTGCAGTCCCGATCATACAATAAAATGAACGTTTCAAAATACTGAGATAAACATGTGATCTGGTGGATTAATAAAGCATCAGCATATTAGTTGCTTTCCTGCTATCTGAATTACGTGAAACGAATATTATTGTAAAAAACATGTCCAACACGGTAAGCGCGGGCGTAGTAACCTGCGCAACATCAAAATACTCAAAGCTTGGTGAGCACCTTTATGTTGTTGTTATGAAAGTACTAACTGAATTTTTTGAATTCCCTCATAATTGAGAGCATTTCTAATTCTCTATGTGAATAATAACGCTCGCATACAGTTAGTGCTCTGCATGTAAAGATAATCACTTTTACTTCATACTTACCATACTCCTCATCAATTTGAAATAGCCATGAGCCCAAACCCGTGTACGAGGAGTCTGTAGCGACACAAAAATCTTTGTTCGTTTCAGGATGACATAAGGTATCTGAATTAAGTAAGGCTTCTTTGATTGCGTTAAAGTCGTTGCTGCATTCCTGTCTCCAAAGCCATAAAGGGTTCTTATTAAGTAAGTAAAAAATCAATCAGTTGTTTTTGTTGCTGTTAATATAATGTAGCCTACGTATCATTGCTGAAATGTATATAAAATATATATAATCGCAAATCTTTGCTGTTTTTCATATTTAACTACTCCGTCAATATGTAATGTAAGGTAGCTCAGATGGTAAGATTATAGCACTATATTTGCTACTTGTATTATTATTATTATTATAACCGTTCATTTTTCAATAAAAGCTCATTGCACACCAAAACCTGATGTAGTCGGCATCACGTCTGGGTGGGGTAAGCACCAGAACTTCGTTGTAAGTAACTGGTCCTGAGATGGTGCGGAAGAAGACTCGAAGAACAAGAAGAAGAAGAAGAACTGGGTACTCCTACCCAATAACATAAAAGCGATAAGTGTAGGTCCATCCAAATGTGGCAAGACAAATGTTCTCATTTCACTAATAACACACCCGGATGGAGTCTTCTTTGGGCATGTATGTGTATTTTCATAAATGCTGTTTCAACCGAAGTACCAGCTGCTGCAAAAAGATATTGTAGGGTGTTGGTGGTGTAACATACACGACATTTAGTCAAAGCAGTCAAATTCCCCCACCAGACATTGTGTTCATATTTCACATTGTCACTGTGGAAAACCAAGATCAAGTTCTACGATATTTCTGTTTTGATCGTCATATGGGTATCGACGTATTTTATTTGAGTCAGACATACTCCAGGATACCGAAACAGTTGGTGAGGGATGATGCAAATCTCATTATAGCTTTCAGACAAAACAATTTGAATCTAAAACATATTCACCACGAACATGTACGAACCGACATGTCATTCAGTGATTTTTGTAAAGATATATGCAGATGGGTCGTCTTCATCATCATCATTCATCCCCATTACGGTTGGAGGAAGGCAATGGCAAACCACCTCCACTAGGACCTTGCCTAGTGCGGCGGTGCGGGTCTCCCCCATCGTTCCCCTACCCTCCTCGGAGTATGGGACCTCATCATCGTCATGTGCAGATTACTGGAATCACACACAGTATGTGTTTCTGAATGATGGTAGGTATAGACGGAACTTCCAGGGGTTATTATATATATGGTTATGAAAAAGGTAATGAGTATGTTGGTATACATCACGTCATGGACAAGTCTGCATGTAGTCAGGCGCTCAGTCCGAGAGGATAGGTGTGCATAGACAGAGAATGCGTCTGTGCATGGATGGAAAATTTCAGTCCCTTAAGGGGCTCCGGAACGCCCTATACTTGCAATGTTAAAATAACGCTTATAAATTACATCTTTCCTCGCAAAGTATTTGAGGTAGGAAGTTGAACTTTTTACAGATTATTTATTGGAATATGGGCTACAACTTAACACAGGGATTTTACAAAATTTTAGTTCAGTTATTAAAGATGATTTTTTTTCAATTGTAATGAAAATTCACAACATTTTTTGCAATTTTTTATTTATATATTCAAAAATATACAGTTTTTTGGAAAAGGGCTGTGTTAAATTATGCAGAAGGTACTGTGTAACATTTACTGAAAGTTTGAAACAAATATGTTTGGAAGATCCTTAGAAAACATGTAATTAGTATGAGAAAATAAAAGTTTTGGGAATCGAGCGACAGAGATTGGATTAACTTTTTAGTGCATTCCAGGTCCATAGGATGGATTGTCTTCATCCTCTGCAAACTCCTCCTCCAGCTTCCTCTTGTTCTTCCTCCTGTTTACTCTTGCTTCTATTTCTAGACTCTTTACAGCCCTCTCTGCAGCCCAAAGGCAAGCATCGCTCGTACCATGTTAGAACCTATCTTCATTCCCATATTTCTAAATACCTTGCACCTTACAATGTTGCCATCATTGAAAGTCGCAACAGCAACTTTACTTTTACTCATTATTATACTTCAACAAAACAGAGACTCGAGGAACAGAATTAATTACGAATATTTTCGAGATAACGACAGAGTAAATAAACATGAAACAATCGACAGTCACACCAGCGATATATATTGAACCATCACAGGTTAGCCACTACACATACTTTATCTCACATCACTAAAATGTACCTGATGAACACGGACGTTAATAATAACACCATTTGACAGCAGTTTAACAGCGCCACAGTAGGTTACGCCCATGTAGAACACATTTCAAAAAAAATTTAAAAATAGTTGTAGTCTTCGGAATTGAATAAATTATATATCTATTAAAAGGTAATAGTCTGCAGATTCAGAAAACGCAAAAAAGTAAAAATTGAACTTTTCATGATTTTGAGCCTTTCCGGAGCCCCTTAAGGAGCTAGAGACGTTTGCCCAGACCATTCTGAGATTGACCAACAAATTAGACGCTAGGTTTAAGGAAACAGATAGGTACCCTCGCATCATTCTGAGAAAGAAAGTAGACGACTTAGCTGTAAAAGTTGTCCGCCCCCGGTAACTGAGTGGTCGGCGCAACAGAATGTCAATCCTAAGGGCCCGAGTTCGATTCCCGGCTTGGTCGGAAATTTTCTCCGCTCAGGGACTGGGTGTCGTGTTGTCCTAATCATCATCATTTCATCCACATCGACGCGCAAGTCGCCGAACTGGCGTCAAATCGACGGGAGGCCCTAGTCATACGACATTTGCATTTATGTAGCTGTAAAAGTTGATGAAACTGAAAAGAAAGTACATGACTTAACTGCAAAGGTTGAGCGAAATGTATATCAGTTGCGGCCTGTGAGGCAGCCCGCTTAGTATACAGCAAGTTGTCAGTTAAGCATAAGGTCATCGCTGGACGAAAGACCATTTGAGTGAAGTAACGGTTGCTGGGTTTAGGGCATTTGGATCTCAAACAACTGAATGCATCACATTACGAAAAAATAAATGTATACATTCCCCTGGCCTCAACATTAGAACCACAATACATTACGTGGACAAAAAAATATTTTCTCTAACGTCTGCATGTTACGAAAAAGAAAAATATATATGAATACGCTTACTTTCCTGCTGATCTGGATGGGATATTATTACTGGAGGCAGCTGCTACAGCGCACTCACTGCCTCCAGGTGGCGATCCAGATCGGCCAGCATCTCAGGGACGAGCGGTGCAACGACGAGAGACAAAAAAAGACTGTAATACTGGTCGCCCATTAAAATTACAGCAGCAAACCGCTCAAAAGCGTGGTAGTTTGGGGGTATCCCGCTACCGACTACGACCTAAACAGTTGCTGAGAGGAATACTAAAATTAGGGGGCACACAGGTACACTGAACGAATAGAACTTAACTTACATGGCAGGCTGTCCTGGCGAGGGCTTATGCTGCTGCTACCACTGCTGATGCTGTCGCCATAAATTCTGCATTTCATTTTTTTCCCCAAAAAATTGACGCTAGAACACACAACCAACCATACATGCGAACTGACGATGGTAGAATGAGAGCGACTGTACAACGATGAGGGTTTATGTAACCCCTACCTCTCAACCCACCATTTTACCCAAGGAGCCAATAGGAGTGCAGCATTCATCCCCACCTGCCGTTGAATGCTGGTCTGAGTACACAGGACAAGTTGGTGCTCGTGTGCTGGCTGTGGATTTCACGCACTTCTGTATGCAGGCTCTGGTGCACTCTGGAAATATCCACTTGTTGCACTGATGCATACATTGTACTGGACACACTCGGAGAGCCCGCTTTCGATCGCTGGTGCAGTGTGTGGTGAGTTGTGGAACTGATATCTGCATTGCTTTGCAGGACCCCAAGTGGCCTACTCATGCTGGAATATGCGAAGTGGCCAGCGCGTTATTCCTAATCTTAAGTTTGTTCATTCTGTGGCAAACAGATAGCCTGGCACTTCTGATGTAAGCTGCATCCCTCAAACTACGTAGCGTTGTTCATTAGGCTGCAGCTGTGGGAGGAAGACACTCACCTTCGAAAACAAATCTATTCTTTGTGGTAGGCACCCACCGCCAAGCGCCTTGGGAACAGTGGCTCACATAACAATAGTCTACCGACTTCCTTCGACCAATGGTCATCCGAAAAACATCTGCGGCGCTGACTAAGCTTCGAAAACACATCCATTGTTCGTGATAGACACCCAGCACAGTGCAGCTTGGAAATGGCGCCTCACAGTATAATCGTCTGCCGACTTCCTTTGACTGTTAGCCAGCTGCTGAACATCTGCTGTGGTGATGGGGAGCTCGTGAATGAGTCGTTCAAATGAACGCTTCACTCCAGTGAAGTGTGAACTAACCACTCAATTTCAATGAACTGGTACTTCATACTCTTCACAGATAGCACACTCCATATTTTTTTCTAGTTCACTCACTCTCTTCCCCTCTCCCTCTCCCACTACATCGGCGCTACGTCACTCATCCTCCCTTCTCTTCAGTCCTCCCCCCACTGCCTGTCGACAAATCGCGCGGTGTTTGTGGGGAACGATAGGTTTACGATGGGTTGGGGAGGTGAGGGGCGAGGGGAAGGCAGTGTCAGCTGCTTCCTGTAGTGCTGACATCATTATCCGTTACTATTTGTGCAGTTAAACTTCGCGTCTACGGGTAGCCTACCGTTGGCAGCGCTTGGAGACTAATGAATATTAAAGATACAAACGAAGAGGCTGGCTGTGTGAGCACGCACAGCCAACATGAAAATAAAAGGTTTGTTAATAACACTGAGAGAGGGATTTTACCTGAAATCGTACCAATGACTACAGGTGACAGTTTATGTTTTGAATCTGGAGGGTTATTATTCTCAACAAAAATAAAATCTACGGGATAACTTCTGAATAATTACTTAACATAGGTATATAGACTTTGTGACAGTGGTAAACATACTCATTCTGTTTTGGATTAAATTTTAAAAGGGACATAAAAGTGGACTGCATTTCGTTGGTAGCCCTAGTTTTCAGTCCATGAATACAACAAATAATGTTTCATTTGGCAGATAAAGACTTTTTTGGGCGCTTCATGAGAAAATGTCCAGCAAGATTAAATGTAATACCTTCTTTATATGTGACGGGCTTCTCTGTTTATCTTTCCTTTATCCCCTTCGACCATGCTCTATTTAAGTTAACTCACACGCTGTTAAGAGCGTAAAACGTTAAGTGCAAGTTACTGCATAGTTCGGCCATCTGTTGGTAAAATTATGAAGTATTACGAAGCTTTATTGTACGAGTGAGGCGAAGCGAGCGCAGCCGCAGCTGAGCGGCGAACTGGGCAACTTCGCCAGGCTTCCGTACTTCATGAAAGAACTACTTCATTTGAACGCTTCACGGCAAAGAGTGAAATGAATGAAGTAGTTCACGGGAATGAACGAGTTCGACCCATCTCTAACTGTGTGTGCTCTGAGCTGTAAATATTGTGTGAGAGAAGCCGGCCCGAGGCAGGTCACATGGTTCCACTGGGGGCCACCAGGCATCAAACCAAGTGACAACTGCCAGACCTTGCGCGACTGCTCATTCGGCAACGGGCTGCAGCGCGAACAACACCGCCGACTGACAGCCGCGGCTGCACTGCACCACGCGCTGCACGTTAAACGTGTGGTTACGACACCCAGCAGAGCGATCGCAATATACAGTGCGATCGGAAGATAAAGAAGAGTATTCCTGTCCTTCAAAATGCAAACTATGTCCTCTGCAGTGCGTAATTTCCCGATTGCCTGCCTCTGAATTTTTTCGATTTCTACCACCATCACCGTTTTATAAGCAATTTTCATCAATAATTTCCGCTAATATTACGTCGTCTGAATTGACAATTGAATTTTACAGAGAAAATTGGATTTTACCGCGAAAATTCAGAATTCCCGCCAATATTCGAAATTCTCGCCAATAGGGTAGGTGCGGTACAGGGAGGGGTGTAGAGGAGGAGGGGGTGAGGAACCTCGTGCCACCCGGAGAAAACACACAAAATCATCTGGGAGGGGGAGGGGGAAGTAAATTGATCAATTTAATTAATTTGGATATAAATTAGATATCAAAATTGCGCCCGTGCTGCCCTTACCCCGCTACTATCGCCTACCATGCCAGGTCTTTAACTAAACGGGATGGCTCGCTCCCGTGGATCAATTTCGCTTTTAATTCTGCTCAACACGAAGTGGCAAAGGCTATCCTGACCTCCTTGATGCTTGCCCTACCCCCTTAATTCCCCTCTAGACGACTTTTGGAGCATCGATGACCTTTTTATCTCAGGATATAACTCCTGAGTTCATCAAACGGAATTAGGATAATGCTAGGCGCATTGTAGAAGTTTCCCACCACTGCCAAACGAAGCGTTACAACCAGGGGAGGCAGCTATTTCATGCTAAAGCTGGGGTTAAAGTTTCTGTTCATAAATTCAATGCCGGTGGCGGGAGGTATGCTGGTATTTGTTGGAAACTCGCTTCACATTTTATGGACCCTTGCCGAAACCTTAGAGTCCTGTGAATGGTTAATCTTGGTCCGCAGTCTTCGCAACGGTAAAACATTGAACATGCACGTCAGCCAGGTCAAGGCATCTCGTCTTCCCTAAACCCCCACGTTATTGGGAACAAAAAGGGGGATTTCTGGTTTTGCTGCGGAAAGCAGAGCAATGTCCGCTGGTATCGACTGAGGTCTGTAGATCAAAGGTCTTAGCCGGCCGCGGTGGCCTTGTGGTTCCAGGCGCTTCAGTCCGGAACCGCGGGACTGCTACGGTCGCAGGTTCGAATCCTGCCTCGGGCATGGATGTGTGTGATGTCCTTATGTTAGTTAGTTTTAAGTAGTTCTAAGTTCTAGGGGACTGATGACCTAAGATGTTAAGTCCCATAGTGCCTAGAGCCATTTGAACCATCAAATCTCTCGGCTGTTTTCCTTCTGGTCACCAGGCGACACTCAAAAATGGTTCAAATGGCTCTGAGCACTATGGGACTTAACATCTGTGGTCATCAGTCCCCTAGAACTTAGAACTACTTAAACATAACTAACCTAAGGACGTCACACACATGAATGCCCGAGGCAGGATTCGAACCTGCGACCGTAGCAGTCGCGCGGCTCCGGACTGAGCGCCTAGAACCGCGAGACCACCGCGGCCGGCATGCGACACTCCTGCGCCGCCTTTTACAGTTTGAAATGTCTGTGAGATGGGCGGCTGGGGAAGTGACAGTCACCGGAGACGAGGAGGAAGGATGTCTGTTGGAGAAAACGATGTGCGCCGGTGATCTGTGTATTGACTGATTCGTTCTGAAGGAGCCGTTGCAATGGGAAAGGTTTTGATTATTAGCTAATTCCAGTGCACTGAAATGACACCTCTTCCCTGTTGTCGAGCCGTTTTGTGTGATCTGGTTTGGCGGATTTAGCGGGCTCTGTTTTCAATGCCCTGCCCTATGTGATTCTTCCCTGAGTTGTGAATTTGTACTTCCTGGGAAGCTTGGGATAGCTGTTAATATGCCCTGCATTGCTTATAGAAACTGTTTGAGCCCGCCTACCACAGTGTTCGCTGACTGCCCTGTGTTGCTTGCCTGAATAGTTCTGATCTCCGGGTGTAACGATTGTGATAATTTTTTACTGTTGTTTTAAGATACCTCCGGTAGTGGAGTTATTTTCGCAGTGGCGAACCTTGTCCCTTAATTGTGTTTCTCCTTGCCAATTAACGCCTAACGTTATTACGGTCACTGTCTGTGCAATCGCCGGCCGATGTGGCCGAGCAGTTCGACCGCTACGGCCGCAGGTTCGAATCCTGCCTCGGGCATGGATGTGTGTGATGTCCGTATGTTAGTTAGGTTTAAGTAGTTCTAAGTTCTAGGGGACTGATGACCTCAGAAGTTAAGTCCCATAGTGCTCAGAGTCATTTGAACCATTTCTGCGCAATCGGTTGGAATGTGATGGCAGTCGCAGGCGCTACTGTTGCTGTCGTGAACATTCATGTACTCTTTTAATAATCGGGGCAAGATGTAAGGGGTTGATCAGGGGTTCATTACTCTTCGCTAGCGCACTTGATCAGATGTAATTTTGATGGATTGCTCACGCGCTGCCTGCGATATGGAATATCTATGCTACAATAGAATCGCAGGTCAGAGCAGTGTTGGCAGTAAGTCGAGTTTAGTAGCTCGCAGAGAGCAGTAGTGTTTTGTAGCTCGCACAGAGCACTTGAGTTCTGAAGTTCGGACAGGGCAGTCCAGCGGTTGACTTGTGTTGGGCCGGTCATGCAGAATGAAGGCAGTGCCTGAGCGATGTGGTATAAGATTAAAAAAAAATATTATTCTTTGTTGCCGCGCGCATATGCTAATTGCCACAACTGATTTAACCACAACTGTAATGTTAAAGTCCCCTTGCAGAAAAGTTTCAATAATAATTTATGTTCTGAGGAAAACTTTTGCCATTTATCTGAGTTTAAAGATTTTACGAATTTTTCCTGTTTTGCTCTGGGCTGTGCCAGAAATTTCTTATAGGAGCAGATATATAGATAGCGTTATCCGGCGACATCATTGTGAGGAAAGAATTTTTCCGTTTATTCAGCATGATTTCACAGGGCCATGAGGCAACGCAGCTGACGTCAAAACTTATTAATCTCGGCAGGCATTCAGTCTTTAATGGAAGGTCACCTTAAAACTCGAAATTTTATTATTGGAAATAAAATTTTCTATTGGGAACTTAAAGAAGATTTTTCTGTTGGGAGGTTACACTAAATGTGAATATTATAATTATTTTTGGTTCAAAATGGCTCTGAGCACAATGGGACTTAACATCTGAGGTCATCAGTCCCCTAGAACTTAGAACTACTTAAACCTAACTAATCTAAGGATATCACACACATCCATGCCCGAGGCAGGATTCGAACCTGCGACCGTAGCGGTCACGCGGTTCCAGACTGAAGCGCCTAGAACCGCTTGGCCACACCGGCCGGCTAATTATTTTTCTGTTGGGAGGTTACAAAGATCTGTCAGAACTTCGGGTGCGCTGTTGGAGAGCTGTGAAACTTTCTGTGTTTCTAGGCATCTTCTTGTCGCATGACGCTTATTTTACGAGGTCCCTGTTGTTGCCTGGTGGGTCAGCAACTCTTCTGCAGACTATGCTTTTCAATTGGTCCCAACTGACAAGGGTGAGCGTAGCAGCGGCGCGATATTACTGGCCGGCATTTGGGATTCGCCGCTTCCATTACGTTGTGTCAAGGCAGGGTGACTTTTCTTCAGTGGTCTGCTTGGGCCTTTTTGTCTTTCAGCTTGAATCACTTTTGGCGCCGTGCCCTTTCTGTATCAAGATTTCCCTAGCCAGTCTGACCATTTGATGCCCCTTGCTTCTGCTTGAATTTGTCAGCTCTCTCAATGGAGGGTGTTAAATATTGATCTGTAGTTTAAAACCATTCTGTTAGCTCGGGACAGTTAAATTTGTACAAACATTTTTATTTGGTTTGTACTAGTCGCTGATGAATTTGACTTTTAAAAATCTTTGTTTAAATTTGTCTGGTCTCTTATAGGGCTGGATGGAATATTGGTATGTAACTTAAAACCATTCTGTTAGCTTGTGATATTTACATTGTTAAACATTTGTACTAAGTTTGTGGCCGTAGTTGTTACATTTGACTTTGGAAAATCTTGATTAAATTTGTCAGGTCTCTTGAAAGACCATCTGAAAGTTTCGTTTGTAATTTAAATCATTCTGTTTGGTTGGGACATTAACTTTACATAAATATTTTACCTGTTACTAAATTTGTGCTACTCGTTGTTACATTAGACCTTCAAAAATATGGCTTTAAATTTGTCAGGTCTCTTAAACGATCGTGTTAAATGTTGGGTCTGTAACTTAAAACCATTAAGTTAGCCTGGGAAATTTAAGATATCGTATTGGTCAAAATGGTTCAAATGGCTCTGAGCACTATGGGACTTCGGAGGTCATCAGTCCCCTAGAACTTAGAACTACTTAAACCTAACTAACCTAAGGACATCACACACATCCATGCCCGAGGCAGGATTCAAACCTGCGACCGTAGCGGTCGCGCGGTTCCAGACTGTAGCGCCTATAACCGCTCGGCCACTCCGGCCAGCCGTATCGTATTTGTTCAAACATTCTGCTATCCTTGTTAAGTGGGTTAAGCCATTGCGCTCCTTTGAATTTAAAGCATTCCACTCATTAAGATCAGTTGATTTCTAAAAGACTATTTAATTGTCATTTTGTTGTTTTTTTAAAAATTTAATAAATGTTAATTAGTTGGCAAATAACGAAAGATCCTACAAATAGTGATGATTGTTCATTTCGACAAACATGGCAGTTTGTGCCTTCGTGTAGCGCCTTCCCCTGAATGTATTTTAATGTATTTTAACATGTTCCATTGTTATTGCTATTCGGTCGGTGTTTTCTTTCGCAAGACCACATACGATCCTGGTCCTCTTTCTGTCACTACAGCGATATGTGGTTTGCACTCCCAACAATGGACACTGTATGCCGTTATAGAAGATCACATATTTAATGATGGATTTTTGGTCTGTAGCCTTTATACAATATGCATAAACACTACACATGCTGAAAATCAGAAGTCTCTTGTAACAATGTCAGCAGGCGAACATAACAATGTTAGTCTTGTGTCTGGTTTCCTCTACAGATGAAACTGAGAGATAGCAAGTAGTGTAGTTGATCTTGTTAAGTTTTGAAAGTGAGTATGACTAAGTCCACGGAGATTTTTGCTTTTGCAAAGTGTATATCTAGAGCATTTCTCAAGCATGCTTCTCATTAGTTACATTGATACTTTTTGGGTCACTGGCGACTTTGATACTAGTTCACTGAAGAAACCGTGAAAGACTTTGCGTAAAAATTTAAGCTTCCGCCAACATTAACCTCAAAGCTGCCGGCTGAAAGAGCTATTGTCAAGTGTCCTAGTTTCTCCGTAGTTGAGGCGAGCACGGCCAATGTGTAGCGGAGGGCAATGAAAAAGTAAAGCGAATAGGAGCAGGGGATCCCGCGGGAACGGCCGACCGCTTCGCAGCCACAGACTCCGGCGGACGCCTCGCTTAGCAAAACGCTGTACTTGGCAGGTCTGTGGCTGCCCGGATACGTGTTTGTCCCAGGTTTTGGAGGTGTAGTCACAGGTCACCAGAGAACCTACGACGGCTGTTGAGTTCAATAACAGTGGTACCAACAGTTGATATTACCTGATACACAGCGTCTTCCCTAACAGACTTCATGACGTATTTCCTGATAATTGCTTACTGGAAGCAGTTTGTGTATACGATTTCACTCGATTAATTTAGAGCGCTCAGATATTTCCTTGCACTTTTAATTCACTGAAGTGTAAATAGGGAGGAAAATTAGGGTTTCGGAATACATTAGTAAGAAACACATTAGTGGTAGACAAGAAAAGAATATAAGAAGAAGGAAGACTAAGTATACACTCCACTGCAGTAAAAATGTAAAGGAAGTAATTTACTCTCTTTTGCCGGAACTTCCCACATACGTATCGTTTGTACGACTTGCCACTAGCTCCCAGTCTCCTTTCATGACATTTTTTTTACGGAAAAAGCGACCACGAAATGTCCACGTCGGCTCTAAATGTCGTCAAGTGCGAAATTTTTGTTTTTGTAAGATCTCTAGGTGAGTTGTTCTATTATCTATGCGTGAGCCCTGTTACGCCACTGGACCTTCACGCGTGCAAATGCTTTTTGATTTAACGTCCTATACGAATCCCTGTGTTCAACTCAACGACTCTAGGTTAGAATCTGTCCATTTGTCCTAGTAGAGGATAATATTCATTGCACATACGGGGCATAGACAAAAATACGGAAACTGTGCTGGCGTAAGGCGTCGCCAGCCCACAGGTCGGCAAAGACGTAGCAAGAAAATCGATAGTAGGCACTGGATTAAGCGCGCCTATCAGGAGAGAGGGCAACGCCCTCTCTACCGCAAGTACACTACTGGCCATTAAAATTGCTACACCAACAAGAAATGCAGATGATAAACGGGTATTCATTGGACAAATACACTCCTGGAAATTGAAATAAGAACACAGTGAATTCATTGTCCCAGGAAGGGGAAACTTTATTGACACATTCCTGGGGTCAGATACATCACATGATCACACTGACAGAACCACAGGCACATAGACACAGGCAACAGAGCATGCACAATGTCGGCACTAGTATAGTGTATATCCACCTTTCGCAGCAATGCAGGCTGCTATTCTCCCATGGAGACGATCGTAGAGATGCTGGATGTAGTCCTGTGGAACGGCTTGCCATGCCATTTCCACTTGGCGCCTCAGTCGGACCAGCGTTCGTGCTGGACGTGCAGACCGCGTGAGACGATGCTTCATCCAGTCCCAAACATGCTCAATGGGGGACAGATCCGGAGATCTTGCTGTCCAGGGTAGTTGACTTACACCTTCTAGAGCACGTTGGGTGGCACGGGATACATGCGGACGTGCATTGTCCTGTTGGAACAGCAAGTTCCCTTGGCGGTCTAGGAATGGTAGAACGATGGGTTCGATGACGGTTTGGATGTCCCGTGCACTATTCAGTGTCCCCTCGACGATCACTAGTGGTGTACGGCCGGTGTAGGAGATCGCTCCCCACACCATGATGCCGGGTGTTGGCCCTGTGTGCCTCGGTCGTATGCAGTCCTGATTGTGGCGCTCACCTGCACGGCGCCAAACACGCATACGACCATCATTGGCACCAAGGCAGAAGCGACTCTCATCGCTGAAGACGACACGTCTCCATTCGTCCCTCCATTCACGCCTGTCGCGACACCACTGGAGGCGGGCTGCACGATGTTGGGGCGTGAGCGGAAGACGGCCTAACGGTGTGCGGGACCGTAGCCCAGCTTCATGGAGACGGTTGCGAATGGTCTTCGCCGATACCCCAGGAGCAACAGTGTCCCTAATTTGCTGGGAAGTGGCGGTGCGGTCCCCTACGGCACTGCGAAGGATCCTACGGTCTTGGCGTGCATCCGTGCATCGCTGCGGTCCGGTCTCAGGTCGACGGGCACGTGCACCTTCCGCCGACCACTGGCGACAACATCGATGTACTGTGGAGACCTCACGCCCCACGTGTTGAGCAATTCGGCGGTACGTCCACCCGGCCTCCCGCATGCCCACTATACGCCCTCGCACATACGGTTCACGTCCACGCTGTCGCGGCATGCTACCAGTGTTAAAGACTGCGATGGAGCTCCGTAGGCCACGGCAAACTGGCTGACACTGACGGCGGCGGTGCACAAATGCTGCGCAGCTAGCGCCATTCGACGGCCAACACCGCGGTTCCTGGTGTGTCCGCTGTGCCGTGCGTGTGATCATTGCTTGTACAGCCCTCTCGCAGTGTCCGGAGCAAGTATGGTGGGTCTGAAACACCGGTGTCAATGTGTTCTTTTTTCCATTTCCAAGAGTGTAGTTTATACTGGAACTGACATGTGATTACATTTTCACGCAATTTGGGTGCATAGATCCTGAGAAATCAGTACCCAGAACAACGACCTCTGGCCCTAATAACGGC
The DNA here is from genome assembly GCF_023864275.1 of Schistocerca cancellata. Classification (NCBI taxonomy): domain Eukaryota; kingdom Metazoa; phylum Arthropoda; class Insecta; order Orthoptera; family Acrididae; genus Schistocerca; species Schistocerca cancellata. The sequence goes on along the minus strand of NC_064628.1, from coordinate 922,289,747 downwards.
CTTGATAGGCTTGGGCATTGAGTCAAACAGAGCTCGGATGGCATGTACAGGTACAGCTTCCCATGAAGCTTCAACACGATACCACAGTTCATCAAGAGTAGTGACTGGCGTATTGTGACAAGCCAGTTGCTCGGCCACCATTGACCAGACGTTTTCAATTGGTGAGAGATCTGGAGAATGTGCTGGGCATGGCAGCAGTCGAACATTTTCTGTATCCAGAGAGGCCCGTACAGGACCTGCAACATGGGGTCGCACATTATCCTGCTGAAATTTATGGTTTCGCAGGGAACGACTGAAGGGTAGAGCCACGGGTCGTAACACATCTGAAATGTAACGTCCAATGTTCAAAGTGCCGTCAGTGCGAACAAGTGGTGACCGAGACGTGTAACCAATGGCACCCCATACCATCACGCCGGGTGATACGCCAGTATGGCGATGACAGATACACGCTTCCAATGTGCGCTCACCGGGATGTCGCCAAACACGGATGCGACCATCATGATTCTGTAAACAGAACCTGGATTAGTCCGAAAAAATGACGTTTCGCGATTCGTGCACCCAGGTTCGTCGTTGAATACACCATCGCAGGCGCTCCTGTCTGGGTAACCGCAGCCATGGTCTCCGAGCTGATAGTCCATGCTGCTGCAAACGTCCTCGAACTGTTCGTGCAGATAGTTGACGCAGGTATCGAGACGTGGCTGCACGATCCGTTACAGCCATGCGGATAAGATGCCTGTCATCTCGACTGTTAGTGATACGAGGCCTTTTGGATCCAGCACGGCGTTCCGTATTACCCTCCTGAACCCACCGATTCCATATTCTGCTAACAGTCATTGGATCTCGACCAACGCGAGCAGAAATGTCGCGATACGATAAACCGCAATCGCGATATACTACAATCCGATCTCTATCAAAGTGGGAAACGTGATGTTACGCATTTCACCTCCTTACATGAGGCATCACAACAACGTTTTACCAGGCAATGCCGGTCAATTGCTGTTTGTGTATGACAAATCGGTTGGCAATTTTCCTCATGTCAGCACGTTGTAGGTGTCGCCACCGGCGCCAACCTTATGTGAATGCTGTGAAAAGCTAATCACTTGCATATCACATCATCTTGTTCCTGTCGGTTAAATTTCGCGTCTGTAGCACGCCATCTCCGTGGTGTAGCAATTTTAATGGCCAGTAGTGTATGTAGATCGCCGTGACGGACCGGAGGGCTCAGTCTCAGACGTGTCAGCCGCTAGCTCAGTCACTGTTCTGGTTGGCGTCTGATAGTCTGCATCACCGGCTACGAGAGGGTATAGCGAGCGGAGCAGGGTACATAGGGGTACTTGTACTTCACCAGCAGTGAGGCTAATGTGGACTATTATGGAACAGCTTGTACCACAACGTATGGACACTCTTAAGATAGGTGGGTTCCTGTGTTGAAGGAAGAGGAAAGCGGCCACCAGACAACAGCCTCTCGCTTGATTACTATGGTACAAGACTCTACAGTGGCGAGAATACAACAGTGGCGACAAAGAGACATCAGAAACAGAGCGAGAAATGCGTGCTTGAACGTGAATGCAGATGCTAGCCTAGCCTGCAGTTTGTGCTGTCGTATCTGACTACGGGTAGCACCTGTGCAGTGTTCTGAATGCTGTGGTCAGAACAGTCGTGGAGCTAAGTGAATTCGAACGCAGACAAATTTTTGGTGCTCTTACTGGTGCTTCTGTAACCAAGGTAGCCGAAGTACTTGGTGTTTCAAGAGACGCCTTATACCACATACAGGGAAAGTGGAAAAGCACTGTCTACTAAGTCAGAACGATGATGAAAGTGTGTGCTTAGTGATCGTGAGGGACGATCACTGAAGAGGATTGTGACGAAAAATAAGAGGACGACAGCCGTAAGGTCGTGCCGGAAACCACTCGCGAGCCCTGCCGACATCAAAACAACACGTCCGCATCTCATGGTCTCGCGGTCGCGTTCTCGCTTCCCGAGCACGGGGTCCTGAGTTCGATTCCCGGCGGGGTCGGGGATTTTCACTTGCCTCGAGATGACTGGGTGTTTGTGCTGTCCTCATCATTTCATCCTCATTCATGAGTGTGGCAAGTTTGGACTGAGAAAAGGTTGGAAATTTGTGCGGGCGCTGATAACCGCGCAGTTGAGCGCCCCACAAACCAAACATCATCGTCATCAAAACAACACGAAGGTAGCTCGACGAGATCCTGGGAATTCCAGAGCGAGCTGGAAATCCTAAACCGGCTATGGAATTATGGAAGAAAGTCATTTCGCCTAGTGAGTCTTGTTGTACACTGTTTTAACTTCTGGTCGGATTTAGTCTTAAGTGTAAAAGATAGCGGGGATTCCATTACGGTTTGGGCAGCCATGACGTGGTGTTCCACGAGCCCCACGGCTACTGTGCAAGATCGTGGATAGTGTGACCACTTTGGCTAATCAGATCCCAAGACTGTCTACATGTGAAGCCCTCCCCATAACCATTACACTGCAGCGGAGCAGTCGCGTGCTTGAAGTGTGCGCAAGCACACGACACACGTGACTGCAAGAAGCAGAAGGACGCCCCCTGCACCTGCGCCAACTGCGGTGGCGCACACGCGGCCAACGCCCGTTCCTGCGCCTACAGAAGAAATTGGCGAGGACCGGAGAAGAAGACGCAGAAGTAAGTGACCACCACACACGAAGAGGTGGTCACCTGCACAGAAGACGTCGTCACCAGGCGCCTTAACGACGCCGTACAAGAAGCCATGTCCGCCTTCAAATCCGCCATGGCGGAAGAGAGGGCGGCCATGCTGGCGGAACTGGGCGAGGCTCGGCGTCAGATTGCTGTGCTGACGCAAGAGCTTCGCTCAGCCAAAGCAGCTTCCGCCACAACAGTCGACACAGCCACCCAGGCGACTCCCCCACGCGTGGAGTTCGCGACGGTGGCCACGCAGACCGACGAGCCTGCCGAAGGGGAGGCAACACAGCTCACGACGGACACGGAAGCAGCAGCGCAAGAAGAAGAGTGGGAAGAAGTCCCATTCCTCCCGCTTCCAGATATGTACAGCGCAAGCGCTGTAACGCAGAAGATCGCTGCATCGCTTCGCGATGGCACGTACCCCCACCACGACAACCCATATCCTTTCGTTCCACCTAACCATCCTAAACCTCAACTTCCACATCGCCCACTTGGGTATCCAGAAGGCCTTCTTGGTCTTTCTAGGGAGGAGTTCAATCTGATTGACTCCTACCCTATCTTCACAGAGTGGCAAATGCGCTGTATCGTCATCTCTCTGGTCAACGGAGAATACGATAAAGCGGGATACATTTCGCACAATATCCCAACCGAGGAAGAGCCCTCAGCAACAGCCAAGAAGAAGAAGAAGAAAAATCGTCACACCGACAAGTACAGGAAATAGGTCACCGGCACTCCTTACCAGTCCAGAAATACCTACCAGTACAGAAAGAAGATTCGTCAAGAGTCCCAGGGGAGTAAAGGCCAGCAGGCCACAAACTTCCAACCGAACCTCCTCACAGTGAGGAAGTCACAAAAGGAGCAGCAGCAGCACCGAACCCAGTTCCCTCTGAGCAACCATAGCGTACGGATCTCCGTGCCGGCACGTTCACAGGAGCTCAGTCCGTCAGTTCACCTGATGATGGTGACATGTATGATCGCCGAAATATTGTGCCCGTTGGACACTATAGACCGGCAGCACACCCGTGGATATTTTGATTATCAAATACGCCGGGAGAAACTCAAGAATCACAATATATAAAATGTTTGTTTTGAACGCTTTTAAGAGTCACACAAAATTCCGAAAAATTTTTCGTCGATCACTCGCAAACAATGGCCCACCAGGGTGAATGGCTGCAGGGTGTTATACCGTCGACCTTATGTCACCGTATACACGGTTTCAAAATGTCGATCCCACCGCTGGTGACCTTTCCTTGTCAGCCGCACTGTAGCGGCGCCTCCGTGAGTTTATTACAGAAAACGGCGGATTCCATGACTTATCCAAGCTGAATCCGCCATCTCTATCAATTAAATTCGTCGCCAAGCGAATTTCAGCTGACCATTTCACCACCGTGTCCCAGGAAAATGATGTAGACTTTTCCGTACATCACAGTGACCATTATGAGTACAGTGTTCTGCCACAGCCGATTTATTTGACTGTAAGTAGCCGGCGTACCTGCAGTGTTTCGTACACCTTTCGTGCACTGTACGAATCGCCTGTCCGACGTATGAGAGGCCAGACTCGCAGGGGATCTTGTGAACCCCAGCCTTTCGGAGCATCAGTCATCTTTAACGGCACCCAAGAGTGCCATTGTCTTCGGCGGAGGACGAACAATCCTTTTACTTCGTGCTTGCTGAGGATCCATCCTATTCTGACGATAGACTTCCGAGATACGGCAGGAAAGCCATGGATTTACGTCTTTCTGTGTCTTCTTCTTCACTGGTTGACGCCAACTTTGGTCTCATTCGCACCGCCTTATGTATCTGCTGTGGGGGAAACCTGTTGACTTCAAAAACGCTCTTAACTTCTTAGTTCTTTTCCCTGTAGTTTAATTTCACGTCCAAATTTCTCGTCGGTTTTCTATACTTCGTGTCCCACGTACTGACTGAATAACAGCGGGGATCAGCTGCTTGGCCCTAACCTGTTGCCACTACAGCAGTGTTCCGTGTTGGCAGGTGTAATGGTACTTGAATTACGTAACCATTACGGCACATACCTCAAACTCTCGATACCAGCAATATTCTACTGTGTTTCTGTAAAATAGTTAACATATTTCTGTGACAACATTCAGATTTGATTTCATTAATGTAGAGGTACTTCGATACATCGATATGTATATATTGCAATGATATTATTCTTATGTGTATTCTTTATTTTGCCACTATGATCATTGATGTAATTGTAACTCTGATTTTGGGCGCGTAAGCGGTTATTATAGAGTCAAGATTAGATCGTCATGTTAAAAAGACGCAAATTGTAGTCAGTTTATGAAATGTGTACTTTAACAGTGAGGAAGGTATTTTCAAGTATGTTTTACACTCCTGGAAATTGAAATAAGAACACCGTGAATTCATTGTCCCAGGAAGGGGAAACTTTATTGACACATTCCGGGGGTCAGATACATCACATGACCACACTGACAGAACCACAGGCACATAGACACAGGCAACAGAGCATGCACAATGTCGGCACTAGTACAGTGTATATCCACCTTTCGCAGCAATGCAGGCTGCTATTCTCCCATGGAGACGATCGTAGAGATGCTGGATGTAGTCCTGTGGAACGGCTTGCCATGCCATTTCCACCTGGCGCCTCAGCTGGATCAGCGTTCGTGCTGGACGTGCAGACCGCGTGAGACGACGCTTCATCCAGTCCATCCTCAATGGGGGACAGATCCGGAGATCTTGCTGGTCAGGGTAGTTGACTTACACCTTCTAGAGCACGTTGGGTGGCACGGGATACATGCGGACGTGCATTGTCCTGTTGGAACAGCAAGTTCCCTTGCCGGTCTAGGAATGGTAGAACGATGGGTTCGATGACGGTTTGGATGTACCGTGCACTATTCAGTGTCCCCTCGACGATCACCAGTGGTGTACGGCCAGTGTAGGAGATCGCTCCCCACACCATGATGCCGGGTGTTGGCCCTGTGTGCCTCGGTCGTATGCAGTCCTGATTGTGGCGCTCACCTGCACGGCGCCAAACACGCATACGACCATCATTGGCACCAAGGCAGAAGCGACTCTCATCGCTGAAGACGACACGTCTCCATTCGTCCCTCCATTCACGCCTGTCGCGACACCACTGGAGGCGGGCTGCACGATGTTGGGGCGTGAGCGGAAGACGGCCTAACGGTGTGCGGGACCGTAGCCCAGCTTCATGGAGACGGTTGCGAATGGTCCTCGCCGATACCCCAGGAGCAACAGTGTCCCTAATTTGCTGGGAAGTGGCGGTGCGGTCCCCTACGGCACTGCGAAGGATCCTACGGTCTTGGCGTGCATCCGTGCGTCGTTGCGGTCCGGTCCCAGGTCGACGGGCACGTGCACCTTCCGCCGACCACTGGCGACAACATCAATGTACTGTGGAGACCTCACGCCCCACGTGTTGAGCAATTCGGCGGTACGTCCACCCGGCCTCCCGCATGCCCACTATACGCCCTCGCTCAAAGTCCGTCAACTGCACATACGGTTCACGTCCACGTTGTCGCGGCATGCTACCAGTGTTAAAGACTGCGATGGAGCTCCGTATGCCACGGCAAACTGGCTGACACTGACGACGGCGGTGCACAAATGCTGCGCAGCTAGCGCCATTCGACGGCCAACACCGCGGTTCCTGGTGTGTCCGCTGTGCCGTGCGTGTGATCATTGCTTGTACAGCCCTCTCGCAGTGTCCGGAGCAAGTATGGTGGGTCTGACACACCGATGTCAATGTGTTCTTTTTTCCATTTCCAGGAGTGTATATTGTGAAGTGATGTTCTGGAACGAGTTACGTGATATTGCAACAAAAGTAATAAAAAATAAGTGTAACTTAAATTCGGAGTGCTGATTAATTTTTTACATCACCATTGTCCTAACTTGCAAAAGTTTAATCTTCAAGAATGGTTTATGAAACACATCTATAAAACTTTTGAATATCGCAGAATAACACCTAGGCCTCTTTGCATCCGAGCTTGGAATCATCACTACCTAGATTTTCGACGATTGAGCCATGAGTTCACAACGAGACCAGCTTGGGAAACACGAAAAGATGAGTGCCTAGTTTATGCATTATTTCAAGAAATGACTTTATTAACTGTGCTCTAATGACACCTGTCACATAATATAACTTTTTTGTTGCCCGAAAATGCAATATTTAGCAGCGTGAGCAACAGTGCAATCATAATTAATTTTTGACCTTTGTTGTGGTAGAGTTGTTAGACAGGGAAGCTGTCCCCACGCAGGCAGCCCTGCGCCCTCGGTCCTACCTACAGGTTCCGCTGTCGGCTACAGCGGCCCACTGTGATCCAGGCAATTTCCCGCTCTGAAAGGCTGTCGGCAATTAAATTAGAGCAGAGACGGGCGCCACTGTGATCAGGAAGCGATTAGTCGGCCGGTGGCAGCGGGCCAGAACGGGAGGGGGGGGGGAGTACGTCCGCGGCAGCTCCTTGCGGCGCGGTCCGTAGCAGCCAGACAGAGACAGGCAGGCGTCTATTCGTCTTCGGCGTCCCGTATTACACCTACAGTCCCCGAGGCACTTTGCGCTGTGCGGGGGAGGGTACTTGGTTTACCACGGTAGCACGTCATTTCCTCCAAGCGCCCATCGGCTGCGGTGTTGTGGGCCTTCCGAACGTGGGCTTTCCGGCCCGTCGTCTTCCTGACAACAAATATTTTAGCCGTGTATTTCCCGATCGTCAAGGGAAGCTGCAACAGTGGAGGGGCTCTGCCAACAGTTTTGTAATACAGTACCGGCATTCCTTCACATTTCACCGGGGTTTAGGACTGGCTATGCTCTCTGTACATAGACACGCAGTATTTCAAAGGATCTTTTATTTTTTTCATTTTTCTCTTTTTTATTTGTTTATTTTTTTTTATTTTTACCTTTTCTCTTCCTACATCACCACAGTGGTAAATGATTAAATATCTTCTAGTTTTATTTTATGAATTTTAATTTTTCACTTTTTTGTAAGAAAGTCAGACTCTCACACTACTCCGACTAATTGAGTTTATTGTGGTGTAACCGCCAGTCACCACACTTGCTAGGTGTCAGCTTTTAAATCGGCCGCGGTCCGCTAGTATACGACGGACCCGTGTGTCGCCACTGTCAGTGACTGCAGACCGAGCGCCGCCACACGGCAGGTCTAGAGAGACGTCCCAGCACTCGCCCCAGTTGTACAGCCGACTTTGCTAGCGAAGCTACACTGACAAATACGCTCTCATTTGCCGAGACGATAGTTAGCATAGCCTTCAGCTACGTCATTTACTACGACCTAGCAAGGCGCCATTACCAGTATATTGAGATTGCACTTATGTATCATCAAGACCGATGTTCTCCAATTATGGAATAAAGTTAAGTATTACATCAACTACGTACTTTATTTGCTATATTAACTACGTTACACTGTTCCAGACCTCACGCCAGTCTGCGTGAGCTTAACGCATGCATTTCGGCCTCCTCTAGCTATACGGTGTTGGCTCTCCTGTCAACACATAATTTATGTATGATGGCTGTCACTGTAGTGTTCACAACGCTGTGGTCACTCCTAAAGTATGAATTAAATTAGCCCTGCCATTGACAACCAGCAGCCGATAGTAACATTTGGGTCAATTCGCCAAGCTGTGACAATACTACACTCTAACTTGATCAGGACTGGTATCTGGAGTCTGATCCTAGGAAAAGTAGAACACCTGGGTACTGATGAGATATTTACAAAAAAAAAATCTCAAAGAAAAAAATATGCTAACTGACCAAGTATTGATACAGAACATTAACGCCTATTCATTAACGTAATTCTAGACTGGTGAACCGTCTATGATGTTACTGGAAATCGCACCGCCATTTATACGAAACACTAAGTGGTTGGTACTGATTATCACAGAAGTTAAGAAAGCCTCAGTAGCGGCATTGTTGCCAAATTTACTGAAGATGACGGATCCAAGATGGTGGTCGTAGATGTGGCAAAGTCGCACTGACGTCATGGCGGAAAGTTCTAATTTTGGCGGGAAAATAGGTCAACTGGGCTATCTCCACTAACCTAAGTCCCCCCTCCCCTCCCCCTTCCCAGAACCCTTCTCTCCGCCCTCCCCTCTCCGCCCTCCCCTCTCCGCCCTCGCCTCTCCTGCCCCCTCGACACACCTATTCCATTTGGAAATTGGCGGTAAAAGGACTCAGTCTGAGCTGGTCTGCTGGATAGGACGCACGTAAGTCTGTTTTGTAGGCATTCTTCATCCAAACAACTTGAGTTGTCATAGACAGGAGCTCCACCATTGTGTTCACCATCAGTTCTGGAGTCCAGCTGACCTACTTCACAACCCCTGCCAACTGAGGGCGCTGTTGGACCCCGCCCCTCCCTCTCCTCCTATGACATAATCCAAGATAGCGGTCTGGGGAAAAATGGCAGGAAAAGGCCTCGGTCTGTGTCTAGGTGCTGGTCTGGGGTAATGGACACAGTTGTTTACTGTGTTCAGTGGGTGAGATATGTATGCTGGAGAAGGAGGAGTTTGATGGGTATATTAGCTGTAATCATTCAGCTGAGAACTGTGTCAAAAATGGTTCAAATGGCTCTGAGCACTAAGGGACTCAACATCTTAGGTCATAAGTCCCCTAGAACTTAGAACTGCTTAAATCTAATTAACCTAAGGACATCACACACACCCATGCCCGAGGCAGGATTCGAACCTGCGACCGTAGCAGTCACGCGGTTCCGGACTGCAGCGCCAGAACCGCTAGACAACCGCGGCCGGCCAGAACTGTGTCCATAGCTCTCTGCACGATGCTTGAAAAGCAATGATATTTAGTGAAGACTAATACGCTTCATCAAATAGTGAAGATGCAGCAGGATGAGACTAAGTTACACTTCGGAACTTACGCTGATCAATGTGACTGATTTAACTGTAAATCATTCAATAAAAGTCCACTCAGTCTTTCAAAGCACAAGATGCAAGGCATAGTCTCCAAGCCCCACTGCAAGAGAGGCCCTGTGCTGGGCTCATGGCATCACCATCTAGTAGCTGCAGGTAAACTGTGTAATTCCTGTCATATTGGAAATACCTGCAGCTTTCCTCCTTCCCATCCACAGCAAACAGATACCCCCTGTCATTGAACACCAACTGCTTCAAGAGTTATTACGTCTGGTGCTTAGGCAATACATGGAATACGGTCACATACATAGCTTGAGTATGTCACAGGAATGAAATGTACCACTGCACAAAGAACGAGAGAAACTGAGAGCGTTGGAGATGATGCTAGAATATTTAAACAATTTCGATGTAATTACAGGTTTTATTCTGAGAAATACCTCCACCACCACGCTTCAACATGGACTCTAAGAAAAGATCACTGCACACTTGTGAATCCTCCCTCAGACACTTCACACGCTTTTGAGGCAAACAGATCCCGAAACCGGTATCAGCCGCAATATCTGATTTCACAGGCCTAAACGATGATGTCAGGAAGCCAAAATAAATATCTGTACAACTTTAAATACGACGCTCATCAGTTTTCGAGTTTTAGTTGCTTGTTTGAAAGCACTGCCAGAGAGAAATATTTCTGAGTCCTACATCTGCTGTGGTGTTCATCACTTCTCTGAAATGGTGAGTGGGCTTAATTTATATTTGCTGCTGCTGGAGTCAGGGACGCTATTTTCCTGACTTCTAGAAGCACGCACTGGTGTCTAATCGGAGACGGGAAAATCTTTACAATTACACAAACAAAATTCGAAGCACTAGCCTACAGACGAGAAAAACAGTTGGAATTTTTATGTTCTACAGCTGATGGTCTAAAGCCACAGGATGAGGGATATCATCGCACCTGAGTGAACCATAGGAGGATGGTCTGCTTAGACTTGTCTCCGAACACTCGAAAAAAGAAGACATCATGTTAGTCTCATATGTCATAGAACTTGTTCGAACCAGTCTGTTGAGGTTCCTATGGTCTGCACAAAGGATGTCTTGAGACTCTCTGACGTCATGGTACTTCATGTGACTGGAGCATCCTGATTGGTTCTTACTGTATATATCCACTAAACTGCTGCTGCTGCTGCTGGTTTTGGAGCACTGTCCGCCATTTTCTGCAGACGGACCAATTACGAGCCTTTCAGCGGCAAAACTAGTTTGTACAGATCGAAAGAAACATACAGCAGTCATATCGCACTGACAGTTAAATCCTGCAAAACTGGTCTACAGATCGCGAAATACGGAAAATATCGCTGAGGACACTTCTTCAATTACACTGCTCTGCTACTGTCGAGTAAAGCTTGAAACAATCCGAATGGGACGGAATTCGGCAGATGTGATGTAGATGTACAAACAAATAATTACAATTTCAGAAAAATTGTATGATTTATTACAGAGAGAGAGCTTCAAAAATTGAGCAATTCAATGAAGAAATTGGTCCCCTCTGGTCCTTATGCAAGCAGTTATTCGGCTCGTCATTGACTGAGAGAGTTGTTGGATGTTGTTCTGAGGAATGTCGTCAAATTGACGAGTTAGATGGCCAAAATCCCGAGCTGGCTGCTCCGGACGTTCTCAGTTGGTGGCAGGTTGGGTGAGCTTGCTGGCCAGGTGGGTGTAATGGTCGCCTGGTCGTAGATATTGCTAATTGCTATAATCGCACTATTTCACTCTCATTTACGGAGCTTGTTAGCACTTGATATTAGGTTGGCGCCATTAAAATGCATTGTGTTGTGGTAATCGCTGCTACTTGCTGGATCGCTGCTGTCTCTCGATGCTGATGCTGGCTCTACATCTGGTTGTCTAGGGTTAAAAACATGAGGTCCCGTGTTTTTTATGTGCTTTTGATGATAAAGAACGAGCGAAACCAACAAATATGTAAACTTCAAATATTTATTATTCTGGTGGCCATCTTAATTCCACTGTCCACCAAAGACCATGACTCAACACCAAGTAGTACTTCCGTTACATGTTCTTTGCATTGTTTATCCACCTCAAACAATAACACACAAACACACTTTACCAAAGTGACATTCCGACTGCCTCCCGACCGTTCTTGCTGCTTGTATTTATAACATTGTCAAAGAACTACTAAAAAGAGATACAGTTTACAAGTCACATGTACATCTGTTATCATAATTTGTGCAGAAAAGTTATTAATTTGCATCGAGTGACATAATTTAACATGTTATTAAAATGACAGACAGATTTGTTGACTTGACAGAATAATTCTTTGTTACAAAAAGGCCGTTTTTTAGAAGTTTGTCAATTGACTTCTCTAATTTGCATAAATAAGTAAATAACATGAATTATTAAGAATTACATTGGTTTTCGTCTAAAATAGGATTGATTTCGTGAATACTGAGTGAAAACGCTCCTAGTGAACAAATAGGTTTCACTGGGTGATTTTTATTTAAGGAGATCCAAAATACCTAAGTTGGCCACTATTTTTCGTACTTCATATTAATTATTTAAGATGAACTTAGTGTTTTTACATGATGACATTTGCTGTATCAGTGATCAAGTGATATAAACTTTTGTGTGGGTCAGTTATTCAGTATAATTTAATGGGTTGACAGTTTATGGAGACATGTTATGCAATCATTGTTAACATACACAATAACTTTTCTATCATCATAAATACTCGTTAAACTGGTGAATTTGGAGCGTATCGCATACTTCGGTGAAGTAAAGCCTTTAATATGTTCCGTTACACGGGGCTTAATAAGCACGAAGACAGTCATTAGAACGTCTTGCCGTGCCGGTGGGCATATCTTGCTGAAAATGTAAGTCGAAGACAACTTGCCATGAAGGGCAAGAAAACGGACAGAAGATTATGGCTGAAGTACGGCTGTGCTGTAAGCGTGTCGCGGATGACAACGTAAGAGGTCGTGCTATGAAAATAAATGGCGCCCCAGACCGTCACTCCTGGTCGGCGGGCGTCCTTGAGGTTGTATCCCAACGCTGTTCGGGGCGCCTCAATAAATGCATTCGGCCTGGAATCTCATTGACTAGAGTAGAATTGTCTTCAGTGATAACTCCCTTTTCGAACTGAGCCCTGATGACTAGCAAAGACGTGTCTGTAGTCGTCACGGACAATGGCGGGTAACAGTATGACTGTTGCTCGTGTTTTGGTTCAACCGGGAATGATGATCTGGGGCGCCATTTCTTTTCATAGCAGGATCGTTCTGACTGTCATACGTGGCATCCTTACATCACAATGGTGAGTCGACGATATTCTACGACCTGGTTTGTTGCCCTTCGTGACAAGCCAACCAGGGGCTATATTTCAGGAAGGTAATACCCCGCCTCCACATGGCGAAAGTTTCTATTACTTGTCTTCGTGCTTGCTTGGCCAGCAAGTTCGCCCAAATCTGTCAGCAACTGAGAACGTTTGGAGCATTATGGGCGGGGCCCTGCAATCAGTTCGCGATTTTGACGGTCTAACGCGCCGACTGGACAGAATTTTGCACGATATCCTTGACGAGGACATCCATCAACTCTATCAATAAGAACCAAGCTGGATAACTGCATGCATAAGGGCCATAGGCGGCCAATTGCGTTTTTGACTTACTGAACTTGCGAAGCTCTTTCCCTTTAATGAAACATCCAATTTTTCTGAAATTATAATTATTTGTTTGTCTGTACATGTCCATCGTGAGCTGTAGCTGGCTCGTGTTATGCTTTGCGTTAAACCCTGGTTGCTATTCTGTGATTAGTTTCCCACGGTTATCGCCATTATGCTGTTATCCCCTCTCTCTCTGTGAGTTGCAGCAGCAGCGTGTATCGATCTTCGAACCTTTGTACTGTCTTTGGCCTGGCAGTTATAGTTTCCAGCTGCGCCGTGTGCGGGTAGTTGGCCGGTTGGTGTGGAGCAGCGAGGATGTCTCCGTGGCGCATATCTGGCCGGGCCCGCTGGCGGCGTCCACGCGCTGTCTGAGTGTGAGGGGCTGTTCCCATTGCTACGAGGTCCATGACTCACTGATCCCAGACACGAAACTTATTCTACCAGCCAGCCCAAACTGTTCACAATGTGTCGTTTGAATTTTGTTGTGGTCTGTTGGGACATTCCCGTGAGAAACATGTGTTTTCAAGTCGGCGAAATTCTAGCCGCCCTCCTGTGGAGTTTAACTTAACTTGATTATTTTGAACTGAAGTGCACCAGCGGAATCTTCGGCCTTGTGGCTGTTAACATTCCGTTTACCTGCCCTGGCCGTTGGCGTAAATTCAGGCAGTGTATTTTCCTCGTCGTGTTGTGGCTGTCCAGCATGGTGTATAGTTTGACAGCTGAATGTGTAATTCGTTGTGGGCGCCGATATCTTCTGCATTGTTCCATTCAACTCCCTGTTGTGTGCTGATTGGGTGGAGTGGAAGTTATCCTGCCGCTTGGTCCGTTGACTGTATGTCAGTTGGGTTGCCGTCGGATTGAGAATTGTTGGGCCGATTGCGTCTCAGCTAAGCGAGCATTAGTGTTTAAATTCCAGGCCGACCCTTGGAAACTTCTGAGTGCCATTTGATGTGCTGCCTTTTCTTATTTGTTCTTGTTGTTTGTTTATGTATGGCTTCTAGCCGATTTTAAATTAAAGTTGTTTAGCTCTTAAGGTGAGAGATTGTTTGGGCCTTTAACCTGATTTAAAGAAATTTTAGGATAAGGCCTTCTGCCTTTAAAATTCAAATTCCTGTTTTGAGCCTTAAGTTATTGGCCTTCAGCCGATTTTAAGTTAAAGTTGTTTTGCCCTTAGGGCGTGAGATTGTTTGGGCCTTCAGCCTAATTTAGAGAAATGTTTTAAGATGAGGCCTTTTGCCTTTTAAAATTCAAATTCTGGTTTTTGAGTCTTAAGTGATTGGCCTTCAGCCAGTTTTAAATTAAAGTGGTTTTGCCCTTGTGGCATGAGATTGAATGGCGCATTTAGCCGAGAAGTAAGTTCTAAAATTAATGTTTGGCTTGCTCTGTTTTTAATGTTTTTCTTAGTCTTGTAATTTTTGTCAAATGAATAAAGTAGTATGTTCGAGTGCAACTGACAGCCACTCATTTTGGCCCCTTTCCACAAATTAAACTATCTGTTCTGTCCTGTGTGTATAACAGAGGATTTCACATCGCATCTATCGATTCCCATACCATTCCGAAATTTCCTTCATGGTGCGTCTTTTTTTTTTGTCTTAAAGTGCTGAATACATGTCCAAACATGACTAACACGTATAAATGTATTTTCTATTTTTCAAGAACTAATTATGTTTTGTATATTGGATTTATTTCAAATTTTGGTTTTGCAGATATCATTAAACTTGATGTAACTGACACAGGAATTGTCTATTATGGACCATCAGAATTAGTTCACGAAAGACTGTCGGTCAGTTACGTGAAAGTCCTTCTTTGATGTACGTATTATCCCTCTTTTTCTTGGTTAGTGCTCGAAAGCTGTTGTGGGTGCCAGGGGGAGGCTGCTCTACAATGTGTGTCATGTCGCATTCTGAGTTCCAGTTGTACTTGAAAGTTGAAATTGTGCTGTGTTAGAATGATGAGAATGAAAGGATCTTTGTGAAAGACAGTGACTGAAACATGTTATTTCACATACATTGTTTGAACTAAAACCTGAATATCCTCTTGGGAGCAGAAATATACCTGTAGGTGTTGAGTGAAGAAAGACGTCGAAATACAACAAATGAAGGGAATAAGTCAAGTAATGAAAGTTACTAAAAGAATTCTTAACGCAATCTTTATCCAAATAACGACTCAACCTGTGCCTGTATTTGTGCTCAGTGGCAGAGGACCTATCGCAAACAGACGCAAAAAAATAATTTGCCAGGTTTGTTGTAAAATTATATTTTAACAAGAGCAGAGACATTTGAAGTTTATGTACGCTATTTCAAACAGTGTCTTCTTCCTAAACCAGTTGACATTAGTCTAATTAGAAAAAGCACATGGCTAAGCCAGTCGCTGCAGATCAGATACGCGGACATTGCAGGTAACAACCAAAACCGATTATCGTATGCCTGTGTACGAACGCGTATATTCGTATACGGTTACGTCCTGCTTGGCGCTTACAAAATCCCAGAGCAGTGTCCCACAAAAACGGACAAACCAACTGATGTCGCCAAAATGCTACCTTCCGTCTCGCTGAAGCGTTTATGGAATGGAATCTAGGACGAGCTATTGCTGTGGGCGTGCCGTCGTGATTTGCGACAAATTTAAACGATAAGGCTCTGACAAGTAGTGGTGAAACGAGACGCAGAGGAGTTGGAGAGGAACTTACGGGCGACCACTTCACCGATTTCGTAGCAAATTGAGGCTTCGCAACAATGTAGAAAGGGGCGCATTTCTGAGTTAACGATATAACGCGGAAAAAGGAATGAAATCGCTGTACCGTTCCTCCACAGTCGAGAGCGCCGTCTGACATGGACGATTCCGCAATTTGCC
This sequence comes from Schistocerca cancellata, assembly GCF_023864275.1. NCBI lineage: Eukaryota > Metazoa > Arthropoda > Insecta > Orthoptera > Acrididae > Schistocerca > Schistocerca cancellata. The sequence continues at coordinate 922,273,689 of NC_064628.1, read as the reverse complement.
ATTGTATGCGGAGCGAAGGGGCGCGAGGGAGGGGGAGGGGGTAGAGGGGGGAGGGGGAAGGGATGTCTGTGACGCCGGAAGCTCGCTAGTAGTGGACTGAGGTTGCAACACACGGACTCACAAGGAAGAACCGGAATCAGCTGGGATGGAAGGAGGGGAATTGAGTGAACGAAAGAGACAGAGAGTCCAACACATAATATACAGAAGACACGTTGGGATTTCCTTACGCTGCACGTTCTGGATTTCTTCCAGAACAGGTGAGCCTCGAGACAACTAAATCCAATCCACACTGGCCGTCATGGCACTGTTACGTCACGGCACCATGACGTCATGGGGAATTCACACTGTCCGTTTCGTCACGGCACCTCAAGTCAATTCAAGTCGCGTGACGTCAACTCGCATGGCTGTCCTCAACTGTTATTTTCGCGGGAGTTGCGGTCTTCCAAGATGATTTTCATTTGTTTTTACGAGCGTAGTGCACGTACACATTGTGACTGCTTATAGACGTGGATATCTGAGTCCTCAGTTGTACGAAAATGACATTTATCGGAATCAAATGGTTTGCAGCTTGCAGATATAGCTTGTATTTTTGAGAAGGAAGACAGAAGTGCAAAACATCACAAAACATTATCGGCCCAAAAAATACTACGTGGTACAGAAAGGAAATGTCACACACTATACAAGGAGGTCGAGGAAGAGAAATATTCATTTTACATTTTAGAAAGTCGAAGCATCAGTTTTTTTTATTTGTTACATCAAATTACACACAGAATTACGAATAGAAACGCAGTGTTACGAGCTGCTATCACATTGCGTGAAAAACTGGTTTGTTTAAGGTTAAGTTTCGCTGTCAGTACAGTGCAAATTTTTGTGCAGTAGATTTGTAGGTTATCTTTACGCATCTTATTTGACTTTTAATAGTTCAAATGCCTTAGTTGTACTGGGATGTTTATGATGATGATGATTATTAGTGTTTTAGGGTGCACAACAACGAGGTTATCAGCGCCCGTGTTGTACTGGGGGGGGGGGGGGTTAGTGTTTAACGTCCCGTCGACAACGAGGTCATTAGAGACGGAGCGCAAGCTCGGGTTAGGGAAGGATTGGGAAGGAAATCGGCCGTGCCCTTTCAAAGGAACCATCCCGGCATTTGCCTGAAACGATTTAGGGAAATCACGGAAAACCTAAATCAGGATGGCCGGAGACGGGATTGAACCGTCGTCCTCCCGAATGCGAGTCCAGTGTGCTAACCACTGCCGTGTTGTACTGGGGTTCGCTAGTGAAACATCATAAAAACTGACCACTGATGCCTGCAAAACTGTTTCACATCAGAATCTAGAGAGCTACTTAACAATAAATAAGCCTTACACAAACACATTGAAACATTCCCTTAGTAAAAATTTATAAATGACTGTACTGGTAAACCTCTACGTTATTTGAATTTCTAACAGCTGAGCAAAACTGAACGTACTCAGACATTTCTCTCTTTACTTATTCAGATCAACACTAAACTGACGCAGCGCAATCTGACTTTCAATAATCCCTACAAAAGAATTGCCCTGGCTAACATTAACCTATACCTTTCACGAATCACTTACCTCACAAAAGTCTTCGTTACTCGAACTACTGCAATACAGCGAGCGCTAATACTTCCAGCTAAATAAAAGATTCTAACTACTGAAGGCAATGATATCCAGTATTTTTCTGGCGGACACACGTCCAGATCGTCCGCTCTCAAAATTCCGCCATCTCTCTCCCCACATCCACCACTGCTGGCGGCTCAACTCCAAGTGCGCAACGCTACGCGCTGTTCACATCCAACTGCCCAACACTACAATAGCAATAGCACAGTCAGTGATTTTCATACAGAGCGCTACGTGGCGTTGCCAACATAAAAACCACATAAAAACCTAAACAGCCTAGTTACAACATATTTAAACAAACAACTTGCAGTGTCTGAAGGTTTTGGACCATTTCTTTTCGAAACGCTACAAATGCTTGACAATATACAAATAAATTCCACCGTACAATTAATCTGATTCCAGCCACAGTGCCTTTTTCGCTTCAAGTTCCAGGCATGTTGCTTGTATTTCATTGTAAAATATTAAATATCGTACCGGTATGTATAAAAATCCGCTTTTAAAAAGTAGTAGAGGTCAAAAGTACGTTAGTATGCTCATGTCATACAAATCAGACTGTTGCCTCACTGCTTCAATTGATATTCTGTCATTTATTATAACTTTTAAGAAAAGAAATAACGAAACAAAACAATTTTATAACAAATAACGAATAAAAAACAATTGATATTAACCACTAAAACGACAACATAGCGACATATGGAGATCTGCACATGGCCGTGGGTCGGAAGAAAATGAGCTTGGGGATCACGTGATCAACAACGAATGGATGACGTCAGTTGTCAAAACTTTCTTGCCAATAAACCTTGACAGTGCCGTGACGTGACGTGACGTGACGGGACGGGAGGGCCAATGTGGATGCCGCAATTTGAAGTGCAGTGCCGAGTGTTTTGACGGCACATGACGTGACATGACAGCCAGTGTGGATTGGCCTTAACTGTACCTACAACGAGCTGTGAAATGTAAGAAGAGTAAAATGAACGTAGTACATATGAAAAACAGTTTATCGCCTGTGCTGCCTAAGTGGTACACTGAAAAAGACATTGGAAGGAAATGAGAAACAAATTCAGAAAGGGCAGAGTTCGTTAGTGACATTGCCATTCTGGTCGAAAATGAAGAATGTTCAGAAGTACCGAAAGTTCTTTTAAAGTAAGTAGTACAGAACAGTTGGACATGGTAGTCCAGTGGTAAAGAGACAGCCTTGAGATCGTGGTGTAGCGGGATTGAATGCCGGCCAGACACTAGAATTTTTGTCTCCCTTCGCGCTAGCCTTCACCCTTCACTGAGGTTCAGATTCCGCGTTAAACAGTGGGTCCCCTTTTCTTCGGCAGGATTACTTGGGTAGGAAAAGCCGTCGGTGCACGAACATACTTTCGAAAGTTCAGCATTGAGCGTGTCGAGTTCCAGACGTCATAGCATAGAAAAAGCACGGTGGAGAGTCTTTCCGAACGTGCAATATTCTGAATGTCAAATATTCTGAACGAGCGTTTGAATGTAGACCAATGAAATGGAAGGTGTCCACCTATATCACATGACGCCATCTCGCTTCAGTACGGAGTCGCTAGGAGCCATATTGGATTTCACTTGAAGCCGATACGTATATGTGCCGTGTCTAAGCACCAAAAAAACTGAGGAACTGTTCAAAACCTGTCGTTAATTGTACGATTCGCTGTAATACACCCGTGTTTTAGAAAAAAGAACACCTTGAACGAACAGAGATTCCTCGACTTGCGCCATAGGGTGGTGGGTTTTCGGGTTCCGCTGGATAGGTCAGGAGTCCACTACACGCAACAAGCGGCTACACGGGTAGCAGGGGTTGTGTGGCGTGGGCTGGGCGGTTTTTTAGGTTAGATGGCCTCGGGCAAGTACAGAAAGGGCAACAGCCTCAACGGGTGCGGGGCAAAGTCAGGACATGCGGGGACCAAGCAGCAATCGGTATTGTAATTGTAAACTGTCGAAGCTGCGTTGGTAAAGTACCGGAACTTCAAGCGCTGATAGAAAGCACCGAAGCTGAAATCGTTATAGGTACAGAAAGCTGGCTGAAGCCAGAGATAAATTCTGCCGAAATTTTTACAAACGTACAGACGGTGATTAGAAAGGATAGATTGCATGCAACCGGTGGTGGAGTGTTCGTTGCTGTTAGTAGTAGTTTATCCTGTAGTGAAGTAGAAGTGGATAGTTCCTGTGAATTATTATGGGTGGAGGTTACACTCAACAACCGAGCTAGGTTAATAATTGGCTCCTTTTACCGACCCCCCGACTCAGCAGCATTAGTGGCAGAACAGCTGAGAGAAAATTTGGAATACATTTCACATATATTTTCTCAGCATGTTATAGTCTTAGGTGGAGATTTCAATTTACCAGATGTAGACTGGGACACTCAGATGTTTAGGACGGGTGGTAGGGACAGAGCATCGAGTGACATTATACTGAGTGCACTATCCGAAAATTACCTCGAGCAATTAAACAGAGAACCGACTCGTGGAGATAACATCTTGGACCTACTGATAACAAACAGACCCGAACTTTTCGACTCTGTAAGCGCAGAACAGGGAATCAGTGATCATAAGGCCGTTGCAGCATCCCTGAATATGGAAGTTAATAGGAATATAAAAAAAGGGAGGAAGGTTTATCTGTTTAGCAAGAGTAATAGAAGGCAGATTTCAGGCTACCTAACAGATCAAAACGAAAATTTCTGTTCCGACACTGACAATGTTGAGTGTTTATGGAAAAAGTTCAAGGCAATCGTAAAATGCGTTTTAGACAGGTACGTGCCGAGTAAAACTGTGAGGGACGGGAAAAACCCACCGTGGTACAACAACAAAGTTAGGAAATTACTGCGAAAGCAAAGAGAGCTTCACTCTAAATTTAAACGCAGCCAAAACCTCTCAGACAAACAGAAGCTAAACGATGTCAAAGTTAGCGTAAGGAGGGCTATGCGTGAAGCGTTTAGTGAATTCGAAAGTAAAATACTAGGTACCGACTTGACAGAAAATCCTAGGAAGTTCTGGTCTTACGTTAAATCAGTAAGTGGCTCGAAACAGCATGTCCAGACACTCCGGGATGATGATGGCATTGAAACAGAGGATGACAAGCGTAAAGCTGAAATACTAAACACCTTTTTCCAAAGCTGTTTCACAGAGGAAGACCGCACTGCAGCTCCTTCTCTAAATCCTCGCACAATCGAAAAAATGGCTGACATCGAAATAAGTGTCCAAGGAATAGAAAAGCAACTGAAATCACTCAACAGAGGAAAGTCCACTGGACCTGACGGGATACCAATTCGATTCTACACAGAGTACGCGAAAGAACTTGCCCCCCTTCTAACAGCCGTGTACCGCAAGTCTCTAGAGGAACGGAAGGTTCCAAATGATTGGAAAAGAGCACAGGTAGTCCCAGTCTTCAAGAAGGGTCGTCGAGCAGATGCGCAAAACTATAGACCTATATCTCTGACGTCGATCTGTTGTAGAATTTTAGAACATGTTTTTTGCTCGAGTATCATGTCGTTTTTGGAAACTCAGAATCTACTATGTAGGAATCAACATGGATTCCGGAAACAGCGATCGTGTGAGACCCAACTCGCTCTATTTGTTCATGAGACCCAGAAAATATTAGATACAGGCTCCAAGGTAGATGCTATTTTTCTTGACTTCCGGAAGGCGTTCGATACAGTTCCGCACTGTCGCCTGATAAACAAAGTAAGAGCCTACGGAATATCAGACCAGCTGTGTGGCTGGATTGAAGAGTTTTTAGCAAACAGAACACAGCATGTTGTTCTCAACGGAGAGACGTCTACAGACGTTAAAGTAACCTCTGGCGTGCCACAGGGGAGTGTTATGGGACCATTGCTTTTCACAATATATATAAATGACATAGTAGATAGTGTCGGAAGTTCCATGCGGCTTTTCGCGGATGATGCTGTAGTATACAGAGAAGTTGCAGCATTAGAAAATTGTAGCGAAATGCAGGAAGATCTGCAGCGGATAGGCACTTGGTGCAGGAAGTGGCAACTGACCCTTAACATAGACAAATGTAATGTATTGAGAATACATAGAAAGAAGGATCCTTTATTGTATGATTATATGATAGCGGAACAAACACTGGTAGCAGTTACTTCTGTAAAATATCTGGGAGTATGCGTGCGGAACGATTTGAAGTGGAATGATCATATAAAATTAATTGTTGGTAAGGCGGGTGCCAGGTTGAGATTCATTGGGAGAGTCCTTAGAAAGTGTAGTCCATCAACAAAGGAGGTGGCTTACAAAACACTCGTTCGACCTATACTTGAGTATTGCTCATCAGTGTGGGATCCGTACCAGATCGGGTTGACGGAAGAGATAGAGAAGATCCAAAGAAGAGCGGCGCGTTTCGTCACAGGGTTATTTGGTAACCGTGATAGCGTTACGGAGATGTTTAACAAACTCCAGTGGCAGACTCTGCAAGAGAGGCGCTCTGCATCGCGGTGTAGCTTGCTCGCCAGGTTTCGAGAGGGTGCGTTTCTGGATGAGGTATCGAATATATTGCTTCCCCCTACTTATACCTCCCGAGGAGATCACGAATGTAAAATTAGAGAGATTAGAGCGCGCACAGAGGCTTTCAGACAGTCGTTCTTCCCGCGAACCATACGCGACTGGAACAGGAAAGGGAGGTAATGACAGTGGCATGTAAAGTGCCCTCCGCCACACACCCTTGGGTGGCTTGCGGAGTATAAATGTAGATGTAGATGTAGAACGTTCATATTCAAAGGACATGTGCAGCCGGCCTGGGTGGCCGTGCGGTTCTAGGCGCTACAGTTTGGAACCGAGCGACCGCTACAGTCGTAGGTTCGAATCCTGCCTCGGGCATGGATGTGCGTGATGTTCTTAGGTTAGTTAGGTTTAATTAGTTCTAAGTTCTAGGCGACTGATGACCTCGACATGTGCATTAGTGGGTTCTACGGAAATGATTAGCATTTGAACCATGGTGGTCCGCAGGTTCGAAGTCAACATCGATATCGCGGAACAGCACCACCTACCGTTAAAATGTGCCAGCGACTCTAGTTGTAGCTGTAAATCGAAGGTAAAAGATCAGTATGACTTGAGCAGACATACAGGATGCCTGCCAGACATATACGCGAACCGTAACGTCAAATAAGTGAGTTTGAAAGAGGGCGCATTATTACACTACTGGCCATTAAAATTGCTACACCACGAAGAAATGCAGATGATAAACGGGTATTCATTGGACAAATATATTATACTAGAACTGACATGTGATTACATTTTCACGCAATTTGGGTGCATACATCCTGATAAATAAGTACCCAGAACAACCACCTCTGGCCGTAATAACGGCCTTGATACGCCTGGGCATTGAGTCAAACAGAGCTTGGATGGCGTGTACAGGTACAGCTGCCCATGCAGCTTCAACACGATACCACAGTTCATCAAGAGTAGTAACTGGCGTATTGTGACGAACCAGTTGCTCGGCCACCATTGACCAGACGTTTTCAGTTGGTGAGGGATCTGCAGAACGTGTTGTCCAAGGCAGCAGTCGAACATTTTCTGTATCCAGAAAGGCCCATACAGGACCTGCGGTCGTGTATTATCCTGCTGAAATTTAAGGTTTCGCAGGGATGGAATGAAGGGTAGAGCCACAGGTCATAACACATCTGAAATGTAACGTCCACTGTTCAAAGTGCCGTCAATGCGAACAAGAGGTGAACGAGACGTGTAACCAGTGGCACCCCATACCATCACGCCGGGAGATACGCCAGTATGGCGATGACGAATACACGCTTCCAATGTGTGTTCACCGCGATGTCGCCAAACACGGATGCGACCATCAAGATGCTGTATACAGAACCTGGATTCATCCCAAAAATGACGTTTTGCCATCCGTGCACCCAGGTTCGTCGTTGAGTACACCATCGCAGGCGCTCCTGTCTGTGATGCAGCGTCAAGGGTAACCGCAGCCATGGTCTCCGAGCTGATAGTCCATGCTGCTGCAAACGTCGTCGAACTGTTCGTGAAGATGGTTGTTGTCTTGCAAACGTACCCATCTGTTGACTCAGGGATCGAGACGTGGCTGCACGATCCGTTACAGCCATGCGGATAAGATGCCTGTCATCTCGACTGCTAGTGATACGAGGCCGTTGGGATCCAGCACGGCGTTCCGTATTACCCTCCTGAACCCACCGATTCCATATTGGTGCTTAAACAAGTACTGTAACTTGCTTATTATGAAAGGATACCATTTCTAGGCAATGGTACGAGGATCACTCCAAAAAAATGCACACTATTTTTGTAAAAATACAGTTTTCATACTGCATGTGTGAAAGTTTTACATTGTGTTGATACATCCTTCCCGCTTGTTTCCAAACTTAGTTCAACGTGTTTCCGTGAGTGGCGCCGTCACAGCATGTCTTCAAGATGGCTGCTACATTTGACGTTCGTCAGAAGCAACATTCTGTTATAGAATTCCTGTGCTGTGAAAACGAGACAATGGGAAACATCCACAAGAGGTTGAAAAAGGTGTATGGAGATGCTGCTGTTGATCGCAGTACAGTTAATCGGTGGGCAAGCATATTACGTTATGAAAGCGGGCACAGCAATACTGAGGATTCTCCTCGCAGCAGCAGGCCTCGTACTGCACACACTCCAGACAATGTGCAGAGAGTTAACGAATTGGTGACTGCTGACAGACGCATCACAGTGAACGAATTGTCACGCTACGTTGGAATAGGGGAAGGAAGTGTTTGCAGAATACTGAAAGCGTTAGCGTTACAAAAGGTTTGTGCCAGGGGGGTTCCCAGGATGTTGACAGTGGCTCACAAAGAAACAAGAAAAACGGTATGCAGCGAACTTTTGGAACAGTACGAGAATGGTGGAGATGAATTTCTTGGAAGAATTGTGACAGGCGATGAAACATGGCTCCATCATTTTTCACCAGAGACGAAGAGGCAATCAATGGAGTGACATCATGCAAATTCACCCAAGGAAAAAAAAAATTCAGATCCATACCTTCTGCTGGAAAAGTTATGGCTACGGTGTTTTTCGATTCCGAAGGACTCTTGCTTGGGGGCATCATGCCAAGAGGAACCACCATAAATTCTGATGCATATGTGACGACACTGAAGAAACTTCAAGCTCGGCTGAGTCGTGTTCGATGACATCGGCAAAAGGAGGATGTTTTGCTGTTGCACGACGGCCACACGCAAATTAAAAATCCATGGAAACGATCACAAAACTCGGATGGACAACACTGAAACACCCGCCTTACATTCCTGACCTGGCTCCATGTGACTATCATCTCTTTGGGAAACTGAAAGACACTCTTTGTGGAATAACATTTGAATATGATGGCTCCCTTGTGAACGCTGCCAAACATTGGCTCCAACAAGTTGGTCTAGAATTTTACCATGTGGGTATACACGTGCTGGTTCCAAGATGCCGTAAGGCAGTTGAGAGAGATGGAAATTATGTGGAGAAATGAAAATATTGTTCCCAAAGGATGTATCTACAAACTGTAAAACTTTCAAACAGGTAGAATATAAGATGGATTAAAAAAAATAGTGTGCATTTCTTTTGGAGTGACCCTCCTACATTGAGGATCCATTAAAAAACTCCTTGTTCTTGGTACCAGTTTTTATATTTAAGTGTCAGTTAATATCTACAATTAAAGCTTTCAGGATACGGGAAGATGCGAAATACAAGTACAATGCTTTTTATGGTCAATGAGGCGTAATGAGTAGCGATGTTCAATTTGAGCTAACAGGTGACGTTGGTACTGGTTCGTGTCTCACTGGACCCGAACATTTTTTACTAATCTCTGTGTTTTGTAATGGATTCTGATACTTTATTGTTAGTTTAGTGGAAGTATATTCTAAAATATTCGATGTCATGTAAAGATAAGTGGGCTCTCTCTGAGGAGTGAGTTTGTTGGATTGGATTTATCTAGAAGACAGCTTGCGTTATGTGCAGTAGGATATTTTTCACTTTTATCAAGTTTTTTATTTCACTTTATGTAGAGATTATGCTACTGAATAGGAACAGTGGTCAATTATGAACGACATCAGGGCTTTACTAAAAAGTGGGAATGATGAAATAATTTTTATTTTATATGGAAAATTATTGTAAAGTTATATCGCACTATTTGTAATGGAACTTCTATAAGGCTATGTCCTTAGCGACTGGACTTAGCACTTTTCTTTTTGCCTTACAACTTGTTCATGGGTACAGGAGATTTTGTTTATGTAAACTACAGACAGAACAACACAACTAGCATATGGACAAGGGAAGAAATGTGAGTTTTAATGGAGTTGACGTAGGAATTCTACACCCGTCCATTTTGTAAACTAACAGTGTGTTTTGCGATCCAGATAGAACCGACAACTGCAGCTGGAGAGCGCTGCTATCGCTTATATCACATTGGGCACATGTACCGTATGGACAAGCCGCGTCGTTTCTGAGCGTTCAGCAGCACCTCGAACTCTGCACGCTCAACGTTCACGTTCGTAAGCACGGTCCCTGTGCCGACGGCTTAAGGGTGGACGGGTCGGCAAAGTGGCGTCCAAGAGAGGAAGCTTGCAAGCGTGCTGTTGGACATCCCTGTTGAAGGACTCTCAGCCAATCATGTCGTACGAATTTACTTTAGCACATAATTTTGTGGTTCATGGTGTGGGTTCCTGTAGTCATGTCCATGAACCACGGCCAACGTATGAGTGGCCAAGTAAGTGGTCCCGACAGTCGGGATACCAGTTACTTTGGAATAAGGCTGGGCATCTCGGACATATTCTGAGTCATGGTCACCTTTGTGCTCAGACGACAAAGACTACCAAATTCACCAGTTAGTCCCTCAACCGTTAGGGGTAAAACTCAATGGGACCTGGGGCAGGTAAGGCTAGCAACCTGCTTCCCTGGTACTTTAAATATAAAGCTGACAACAATTAGAGCAAAATGCCTCGGACATTTGGAGGTGACGGAGTCCCACCTCTAATTGACAAACCAGGGACTCCTAAGATACGACTCGGCAAACGAGTGGTAACGAGATGAGGAGCTATTAATACCAATGGGGGCTACTCTGGGAAGAAGGAAGAGCTGACAGAGGCTGCAAGTAAGATGGGGTTGGACGTTTTAGCTGTTAGTGACATTAGGGTAAGGGGTGAGAAAGAAGAGGAAGGAGAATACAAGGTTTACCCGTTGGGAGTCAAAGCAGGAATAACACAATGGGGTGTAGGGCTTTACATCAGGAAAGAAATGGAACACAGCGTAGTTGCAATAAGGAAAGTAAACGAACGACTGATATGGATAGATTTGACAGTGTCTAGCAAGAAAATTAGGATTGTGTCAGTATATTGGCATTGTGAAGTGACAGATAAAGATAAGATGGATAGTTTTTATTACGCACTCAGTGATGTAGTTGTTACAGTAAAGGACAAGGACAGTGTTCTGCTCATGGGTTATTTTAATGCCAGGATTGGAAATCGAACAGAAGGGTATGAAAAGGTTATGGGTAAATTTGGAGAGGATATGGAGGCCAAGAGGAACGGGAAAGAACTCTTGGATTTCTGTGCCAGTATGGGCTTAGTAATCACAAACTACTTTTTTAAACATAAGAACATTCACCGGTATACTTGGGAAGGCAGGGGAACCAGATCTGTCATTGACTATATAATAACAGATCAGAAATTCAGGAAGGCTGTGAGGGACACACGTGTATTCAGGGGATTCTTTGATGACACTAATCACTATTTAATCTGCAGTGAAATTGGTATTGTGAGGCCGAAAGTGCAGGAGGTCAGGTCCATATGTAGGAGGATAATAGTGGAGAAACTTCAGGATAAGGAAATCAGACACAAGTACATAACAGTGATCTCAGAAAGGTACCAGTTAGTTGAATGTAGTCAATTACAGTCATTGGAAAAGGAATGGACAAGGTACAGGGACACAGTACTAGAAGTGGCTAAAGAATGTCTTGGAACAAGTAGTGTGTAAAGGTAGGATGAAGCAAACAGCTTGATGGAATGACACAGTCAAGGCAGTCTGTAAAAGGAAAAAAAAAGTATCAAAAATGGCTACATACTAGAACTCAGGTAGACAGAGAAAGTTATATCGAAGAAAGAAACAAATCCAAACAGATAATTGTAGCATCCAAGAAGAAATCTTGGGAAGACTTTGGAAACAGGTTGGAGACTTTGGGTCAAGTTGCTGGAAAACCATTCTGGAGTGTAATTAGCAGTCTTCAAAAGGGAGGTAAGAAGGAAATGACGAGTATTTTGGACAGGCCAGGAAAACTGCTGGTGAATCCTATTGATGCCTTGGGCAGATGGAGGGAATATTTTGAAGAGTTGCTCAATGTAGGTGAAAATACGATCAGTAATGTTTCAGATTTCGATGACTAACGGGGTAGAAATGATGATGGAAATCGGATCACATTTGAGGAAGTGGAGAAAATGGTCAATAGATTGCAGTGCGATGAAGCGGCTGGGGTGGATGAAATTAAGTCGGAACTCATCAAATACAGTAGAATGTCAGGTCTTAAATGGCTACACATCTTAATTGAAATGGCGTGGGAGTCGGGACAGGTTCCATCAGACTGGACGAAAGCAGTAATCACACCAACCTTTAAACATGGGAACAGAAAAGATTGTAACAACTACAGAGGTATCTCTTTAATCCGCGTTGTGGGTAAAACCTTCTCCGGTTGTTGTTGTAAGGAAAGTGCGAGTATTAGTTGAGGACAAACTGGATGAAAATCAGTGTGGGTTTAGACCTCTTAGAGGTTGTCAGGACCAGATCTTTAGCTTACGGCAAATAATGAAGAAGTGTTACGAGTGGAACAGGGAATTGTATCTATGCTTTATTGATCTAGAAAAGGGATATGACCGGGTTCCTAGGAGGAAGTTACTGTCTGTTCTACAAGATTATGGAATAGGAGACAAACTTATGCAAGCAATTAAAGGTCTTTACATGGTTTGTCAGGCAGCAGTTAGAGTTGATGGTAAATTGAGTTCATGGTTCAGAGTAGTTTCAGGGGTAAGACAAGGCTGCAACCTGTCTCCACTGTTGTTCATATCATTTATGGATCATATGTTGAAAACAATAGACTGGCTGGGTGAGATTAAGATATGTGAACACAAAATAAGCAGTCTTGCAAATGCAGATGAGTTAGTTGTGATGGCAGATTCGATTGAAAGCTTGCAAAGTAATATTTCAGAGCTAGATCAGAAATGTAAGGATTATGGTATGAAGATTAGCATCTCCAAAACGAAATTAATGTCAGTGGGAAAGAGATATAAACGGATTGAGTGCCAAAAAGGAGGAACAAAGTTAGAACAGGTGGACAGTTTCAAGTACTTAGGATGCATATTCTCACAGGATGGCCATAGTGAAAGAACTGGAAGCGAGGTGTAGCAAAGCTAATGCAGTGAGCGCTCAGCTACGATCTACTCTCTTCTGTAAGAAGGAAGTCACTACCAAGACTAAGTTATCTTTGCACCGTTCAATCTTTCGACCAACTTTGTTGTATGGGAGCGAAAGCTGGGTGGATTCAGGTTACTTATAAATAAGGTTGAGGTTACGGATATGAAAGTAGCTTGGGTGATTGCAGGTACTAGTAGATGGGAACAATGGCAGGAGGGTATCCACAATGAGGAAATCAAAGAAAAACTGGGAATGAACTCTATAGATGTAGCAGTCAGGGCGAACAGATTTAGATGGTGGGGTCATGTTAGACGCATGGGAGAAGCAAGGTTACCCAAGAGACTCATGGGTTCAGCAGTAGAGGGTAGGAGGAGTCGGGGCAGACCAAGGAGAAGGGACCCGGATTCGGTTAAGAATGATTTTGAAGTAATAGGCTTAACATCAGAAGAGGCAGCAATGTTAGCACTGAATAGGGGATCATGGAGGAATTTTATAAGGGGGGCTATGCTCCAGACTGAACGCTGAAAGGCATAATCAGTCTTAAATGATAATGATGATGGTGATGACATAATTTTGTTTGAGAATAGAGAGAAAAGACTCATTAGTGAAGAAGAGATAAAAAAGACTAGAATCGTAAGCAGGTGGACATTAGAAGAGCAATAGAAGATAGGCCGTACAGTAGAAAATATAAAAACATGACATTAATTCGAATAAAGATTTTGCAAGACACTGAAAGCGAAAAAGACGTAAACAATACACACTCAGCGTCGAGGAAACTTCTCGAAATGAATAAATATGTGTCAAACTCGGTCAAAGTCGAAGGAAGAAGCATAATGTGAAAGAAATTGGAAATAAGAAACTGATTGGGCTCACGTAAGTTACAACAAAGAGGAAACTAAAACTGTGGAGTATTCTTACTTAAGAGTAAGTGGGTCAAAATGGACGAGAAAATTTCATTGACGAGAATTGTAGAAAACTAGTGACTGTACCATGTTTGCAATCGGAAACATTTACTGCCTTAGCGACCGATCGTTTGGGAACACACAACAATATAATAAAAAAAAATAAAAAATAAAATTAAAGAAACATGTGTTAGAAAACGATGGAGGGAAGAAAACGTTTGCTGTTGCTAAAAGGTTAAAAACGTTTCTCTTGGATTATTTGGAATATGCATTACAACTCATTCAAGAGAAAAAATAAAGCATGTACTAAGACGAATTACACCTGACGATCGACCCACAGGGACAGAAATGCATCGTGTACTGAATAAAATACGAAAAAGTTGTGAATGAAGGCGTTTTTAATTCATACCTCGAGTGAATTGAGTACAGTCACGTTTGAAGTGCAAAATATAGATAAAATTAAAAATAATTAAAATTATTTATTTGTAGAAACCTACTACGACGTTTGAGAACTGCAACTCGTGAATGGCTCAGTCAAATGGTGGTGGCGGGGGGGGGGGGGGGGGGGGGGGGGAGGGGTGGCGGGGTGGGGGATGACTACTCAGTGCGACTGTGGATCTCCCCATTGTCACTAAATTATATAAGAATTGTTGAAGGTACTTGCCTTGCCCACGAGGTCACTTACCCTGCTGCTTATGAGATGGAAGTGTACTTCTTGGATCCTGTTCTGATCTATACCTTTGTGAATTGCTGACAGATGTTGGGAAGTCTTGTCTAGCCATGATTCTGTAGTACTTCTGGTATCAAGGAGAGTTTGTGCCAAGTCCAGCGGCCAGTGTCATAAGGGCGCTGTCTCTAATGTACGAGTGTGAACCTATAACATGTGATTGGAGATGGTATTGATGGAGCGTATAAAAACAAAACTAGGGGAGGCCATGAATGAACAGCAATATGTTGACGAAATATAGAGAATAACCGCACGCTGTCTCAAATTACAGGTCAAATCAACAGTGTGAAACGTAGATTAATCGTTGAGTGTGAAAATTTGAATATTAATTTTATGTTTTCTTTGAAGGCGAGTGAGACATGATGCTAATAAAATTATATTCCGCAGGTGTGCAGCATATTTGAGAAAGGGTCTTGTTTTCCAATGGGAGGGCCTGTTGATCAAAATTAGAAGCAAATTTCCTTCAATTATGTGTCTGGAAACAAATACCTACTGAGACCTCTGTCAACCTGTCCTGTCATTCTCATCTCAGTGCCACGTGAAAGACACTACTAGTGTGTATGTGCTCCGTTTGAGTACCATGCACCCTGACCACGTCCTCCAGCTCTTCTTCGCAGAGAATCATGCACTGTTTCAAATACACTCCTGGAAATGGAAAAAAGAACACATTGACACCGGTGTGTCAGACCCACCATACTTGCTCCGGACACTGCGAGAGGGCTGTACAAGCAATGATCACACGCACGGCACAGCGGACACACCAGGAACCGCGGTGTTGGCCGTCGAATGGCGCTAGCAGCGCAGCATTTGTGCACCGCCGCCGTCAGTGTCAGCCAGTTTGCCGTGGCATACGGAGCTCCATCGCAGTCTTTAACACTGGTAGCATACAGCGACAGCGTGGACATGAACCGTATGTGCAGTTGACGGACTTTGAGCGAGAGCGTATAGTGGGCATGCGGGAGGCCGGGTGGACGTACCGCCGAATTGCTCAACACGTGGGGCGTGAGGTCTCCACAGTACATCGATGTTGTCGCCAGTGGTCGGCGGAAGGTGCACGTGCCCGTCGACCTGGGACCGGAGCGCAGCGACGCACGGATGCACGCCAAGACCGTAGGATCCTACGCAGTGCCGTAGGGGACCGCACCGCCACTTCCCAGCAAATTAGGGACACTGTTGCTCCTGGGGTATCGGCGAGGACCATTCGCAACCGTCTTCATGAAGCTGGGCTACGGTCCCGCACACCGTTAGGCCGTCTTCCGCTCACGCCCCAACATCGTGCAGCCCGCCTCCAGTGGTGTCGCGACAGGCGTGAATGGAGGGACGAATGGAGACGTGTCGTCTTCAGCGATGAGAGTCGCTTCTGCCTTGGTGCCAATGATGGTCGCATGCGTGTTTGGCGCCGTGCAGGTGAGCGCCACAATCAGGACTGCATACGACCGAGGCACACAAGGCCAACACCCGGCGTCATGGTGTGGGGAGCGATCTCCTACACTGGCCGTACACCACTGGTGATCGTCGAGGGGACACTGAATAGTGCACGGTACATCCAAACCGTCATCGAACCCATCGTTCTACCATTCCTAGACCGGCAAGGGAACTTGCTGTTCCAACAGGACAATGCACGTCCGCATGTATCCCGTGCCACCCAACGTGCTCTAGAAGGTGTAAGTCAACTACCCTGGCCAGCAAGATCTCCGGATCTGTCCCCCACTGAGCATGTTTGGGCCTGGATGAAGCGTCGTCTCACGCGGTCTGCACGTCCAGCACGAACGCTGGTCCAACTGAGGCGTCAGGTGGAAATGGCATGGCAAGCCGTTCCACAGGACTACATCCAGCATCTCTACGATCGTCTCCATGGGAGAATAGCAGCCTGCATTGCTGCGAAAGGTGGATATACACTGTACTAGTGCCGACATTGTGCATGCTCTGTTGCCTGTGTCTATGTGCCTGTGGTTCTGTCAGTGTGATCATGTGATGTATCTGACCCCAGGAATGTGTCAATAAAGTTTCCCCTTCCTGGGACAATGAATTCACGGTGTTCTTATTTCAATTTCCAGGAGTGTATTATTGTTATTATTATTATTTTTTGATTGTTGCCGACTTACGTGGTGGGCCTTAATAAAAATGATATTCCATTTAATTTTGATTTTATGGTTAAATGCTTTCCTGAAGTTCTCCTTTTTAACAATATTAATCTCAAATTATTTGTTACGTTAATGAATGTTAGACTTGCTGCATCTTAAAACATGCGCATACAAGCTGAACAATGTAATAAACTTTTCATATTAATTTCCTCGGCTAGTCAGTTCACTTTAAAGCAAAAGATCTTTAGTTATTAATTGTAATTGCGGCCCACACACGCGCGAGAGTATTTTTCTTACATCCTTTAACCATTGTATTGTAGTCGGAGTCCAGGCTCTGGCTGTCGGCTACGGTACTGAAAATAAGAATTTTAAAGCTACGTATTTCTGCAACTTCGTGCGGCTGTGGAGAAAAATTAATATTATGTTAGTAGTGGGCGAGTATTTCGCTTCCGCTAATTTTCATAAGTTAATATCGCCACGTAATGGCGTCGTTGGCTGCATCGGCCGCTGTAAATTACTTGAATGCAGGTTAATTCAAGGAAGGCGGACATGAAATCGGGATCACCTCTTACAAATTAAAAGTGCACAAAAATATTCAATTAATATATTATCTGCTTAACTCATACAAATATGCTTACATTTGTCAGCACTCGAAAGATGTCCGTCTATACACACTCAAGACAAAAGAGGAAGTAAAGTCGACTAAAAAATTAACAAAAGAGCGTATCTTGTCGTCTCTTTAGATCATTTTGTCATAAATTATTTCTTTGCAATCTAAACTTACACAGAGAAATTATTATTTTACGGCTACATGATAAAAATATATTATTCAATTTTGTAATGTCTCTTCTTTATAAATACTGCTTTTTAAGTCTTTTCGTAATATAGCACTGGGGACGCTACATCCGGTAGGGCTGGTAATTCATCGGCAGAAATCGGGGATACACAACACTTGTTAATCTATTTGGTAAAGCGTCTGGACCACTGACTCTGTCACCGATAATTTCTACCCATGCACCGAGACTGAAGCTATTCTGATGGCTCACCTACCTGACAGTTGGAGAATTTGCATCTGCTGACGCGTACGTATTCTGATAATTCATCATGACATCCCTTGTGAATCCCGTCATCTATAAATACGTAGTACTCCGGCCGGAGTGGCCAAGCGGTTCTTGGCGCTTCAGTCTGGAACCGCGCGACCGCTACGGTCGCAGGTTCGAATCCTGTCTCGGGCATGGATGCGTGTGATGTCCTTAGGTTAGTTAGGTTTAAGAAGTTCTAAGTTCTAGGGGACTGATGACCTCAGAAGTTAAGTCCCATAGTGGTCAGAGCCATTTGAACCATTTTTATAAATAGTACACATTACTTCTCACAAATAAATTAGCACGTATCTCAACAGGTACAGCTTTCCAGACAACAACAGGAACGGTTATTCTAGTTTTGAACAACACTACTTCGTGTAGCAATAGGTGCCACTTTTTTAAAATATCCTGTAACTATTTTTCGATGAGTTTACTCAGCCGATGCATAATGCTGGTAGTAACACACAAATTATCGCCAAGTGCTTTCACATGCAGGGTGAATTTAGCGATAAAAGGTCGCATTAACCCCTGTAGCCTAACGTAGCACGGCGGTCCTTTCACAACCTGCTACAAAGACCTAGTTAGGTTCGTCATAAGAAAGTAACTCCACTCTCATCACTCGACCGATTCTATCAGGAGCACAGATTTTAAATAGAACTCGAGACGAGAACTGATGCTCACCTTTAGCTGATCTATGATGGAACAACATGGGATTTCGTCATTAGTATAGTTAGCCTGTGGACCATATGAACCTAAAGTTTAAGCTCCGACCTGTAGAAGTTTATATGCATGTGATATAAACTGTTTTGTTCATAAAATTATGCGCTCTCGTATTTGAATTTGAGTGTATTACACTCATGCTCATAAATCAAGGATAATTGCAGAATGTGGTGCCACACAACATGGCACTACACAAAACAGGCGCTAATAGCATAGGCACATAGGGAACACACACGACAGAGATCTGTAAGTCCACGGTATTAAGTTGAGAAAACCGCCCAGAAACACATGTGCTACAAGACGCCACTGTTTCCTGCGCATGTACCCCGACATCAATATGGAATATGGTCACCATGCACACGTACACAGATCGCACAACGGGTTGGCATACTCTGGAACAGGTTGTCGAGCAGCTACTGGGGTACAGCCTTCCATTTTTGCACCAGTGCCTGTCGGAGCTTCTGAAGTGTCATAGGGGTTTGAAGACGTACAGCGATACGTCGACCGAGAGCATCCCAGACGGGCTCGATGGGGTTTAGGTCTGGAGAACAGGCAGGCCACTCCATTCGCCTGATGTCTTGTTTCAAGGTGCTGCTCCACGATGGCAGCTCGGTGGGGCCGTGTGTTATCATCCATCACGAGGAATATGGGACAAACTGCACCCCTGAAAAGACAAACATACTGATGCAAAATGATGTTCTGATACTCCTGAGCTGTTACAGTTCCTCTGTCAAAGACATGCAGTGGTGTACGTGCACCAATCGTAATCCCACCCCACACCATGAAACCACGACCTCCACACAGGCCCCTTTCAAGGACATTAAGGGGTTGGTATCTGGTTCCTGGTTCACGCCAGATGAAAACTCGGCAAGAATCATTGTTCAGACTATACCTGGACTAGTCCGTGAACATAACCTGGGACCACTGTTCCAATGGCCATGTACTGTGTTCTTGACACCAGGCTTTACGGGCTCTCCTGTGACCAGGGGTCAGTGGAATCCACCTTGCAGGTCCCGGGCGAATAAACCACGTCTATTCAGTCGTCCGTAGACTGTGTTTCTGGAAACAACTGTTGCAGTGGCTGCGGTAAGGTCCCGAGCAAGGCTACCAGCAGGACTCCGTGGCCGTCTGTGGGCACTGATAGTGAGATATCGGTCTTCTTGTGGTGTTGTACACTGTGGACGTCCCGTACTGTAGAGCCTGGACACGTTTTCTGTCTGCTGGAATCGTTGCCACAATCTTGAGATCATATTATGTGGCACACGGATGGCCCGTGCTACGACCTGCTGTGTTTGACCAGCCTCCAGTCACCCCAAGTATTCTACCCCTCATAACGTCATCAATATGTGTTCTTTGAGCCATTTTCAGCACACAGTCACCATTAGCACGTTTGAAAACGTGTGCACACTTACTCGCTGCACTGTACTCTGACATGCACCAACACACCTCTGCATATGTGGACTGCTGCCAGCACCACCGTGCGACGACCACAGGTCAGATGTATCGCATGGTCACCTCCCGAGGTGATTTAAACCCATAAACCGCCCACCAGAGCGTCGTTTCACCATGTATTAGCGTTATCCTTAATTTATGAGCTTGACTGTAGTTATATAGAAAGACAGGGTGAATCAAAAATGACTTGACAACTTTAGAATGATATAGATGTTTGTTGAGAAAACTTGCAGCAGATGTGTCATTTTGTAGCAAACAACCTCGAGTCAGATTCATATAGTGCATCTGTATCCCATTCCGTCACCGGAAGCGACAGCACAGTGCGCAGTTAGAATGGTTACTTCCACTGGCGCGCAGCGTACTCGCTGTGTGTTTTGGTTTCAAGTAACGAACTCTGCAGCAACTGCTCGGAGTAAATTTCGCATCGAAAACGCTAAAGAACCTCGAAGCAGGCCTACAGTATACTCTTGACACAATAACTTTGTTGAGATTGGTTGTTCACTGCCACATCATAAATCACCAGGTCGCCCGCGTGTTGATGACTATGTCGAACAGGTTAGTCCACAAAAATCAACACGACGTGCGTCTTGCGAGGGAGTCCACAAAAGACTGTTTGGCGAGTCCTGTGTAGCCGCTTACACTTGAAACCGTACAGAGTCTCAATGGCACAGCACATCAGTGTCGCATATGAGGTTGCTCGTGGGGAAATATTGCATAGGAAAGAGGACGACGAGACTTTCCCAAAGACAATAATCTTCAGCGATGAATTAGCATTTCATATCAGTGACATGGTGAACACCCACAACTGCAAAACATAGGGCAGCGAAAAACCCTGGAACCCGTCCGTGGCAGCACCAGAGTTAATGTGTTCTGTGTCCTCAGCAAACTGAAAGTGTTCGGTCCTCTTGCTCACATGACGTTCTGTTGGATTGGATTGTTTTGGGGGAAGAGACCAAACAGCGAGGTCATCGATCTCATCGGATTAGGGAAGGACGCGGAAGGAAGTCGGCCGTGCCCTTTCAGATGAACCATCCCGGCATTTGCCTATGGCGATTTAGGGAAATCACGGAAAACGTAAATCAGGATGGCCGGACGCGGGATTGAACCGTCGTCCTCCCGAATGCGAGTCCAGTGTGCTAACCACTGCGCCACATCGCTCGGTCGGTCCTCTTTCTTCACTGGTATTGTGTATCGGAATGTGCTTGAAAACTTTTTAATTCCACAGATCGATAAATGATGACCAATATGGGATTGCTTAGTACCAGCAAGACGGTGCACCAAGTCAGTTCCTCACGAAAGTTCGAAGTTTCCTCGATAGTCGCATCCCAGGTCGGTGAACTGGCCGTGAACTGCCAGTCGCACGGCCACCTCGCTCCCCAGACGCGGCATCATTGTATTTCTTTCTCTTTGGTTTCATTGAAGACCGTGTGTATGTTCCTCCCCTACCAAACCATCGAACCTACTCGGCCGTTGCACATGTTACGCCCGATTTGCCGCAACGAGTGTGCGAAGAAATTGATTAGCGGTGGAATGTTCGCCGCATTGCAAATGGTAATCACATCCAACCAAAATGACACTTGACACTTTTATTTGAAACTTGAGATTGTTTGCTACAAAATGACACATCTACCGATTGTCTACCTCAATAAATTTCAGTATAATTACACAGTTGTAAGGTGCTATTTGGCTCATCCTGTATTTCCCTTCTGACAACAAGGTAGGGAGTGTGAACTCTCTGTTTTTTGCCGCTGTGTCACTGTGTTTGTGCATAAGACAGTAATTTCATTTGATGTAGAGCCACAACAGTACATATGCTAGATTCGTTGAAATAAAGACTGGTGTCAGTTCGGTGTGAAATTTAGGATACAATAACGAGACAGTGAAGATAATTACGACAGTTTACAGTAAACAACACGTCCGCATATCAACAAAGACGTTTTCCGTTGCTGCACGTTATTCTAGTGTAATTTCAATCATGAACTTTCACCTCAGACTGGTAAAGTATATTGTTGGTACCCACCTGCATAATGAGAAATGATCGTCATAAGAAAGTAACAGAAATCAGAGCACTTATAGAAACATTTAAGTATTATTTTTTCCTCGCACTGTTCGAGAGGGAACAGTAGAGAAACAGCTTGAAGGTGGTTCGATGCACCATCTACCAAGGACTTAATAGTGATTTGCAGAGTCGTAGATGTAGGTGTAGAATGACCTAGGTTGTGGCCAAGTCATTTCTCCACAACATTCATTCTTCCAAGAGAACTAGTCTAGCAGGTTACGTAGGAGGAATATGACGTCTCGAAAGTGGGAGGAAAGTAACTGGCGAACGTAAAGCCACGAGGGCAGGCCGTGAATTGTGCTTGCCTAGCTCAGTGGGTGGAGCATATTCCGACGAAGGGCAACGCTCCCAGGTTCGAATCCCAGTCCAGCACACGGCTTTACTGTACCACGAAGTTTCAAATCAACACATACTCTGCTGCAGAGTGAAAATTGATCCCTATTTATAGTTGTCGTTACACGCACTGTAATTTGGCTGTTTAGGTTTTTATGTTGGCAACGCCACGTAGCGCTCTGTATGAAAATCACTGACTGTGCTGTGTGCAGTCTGTGGCTGGTTGGCATTGTTGGAATATTACCTATTGGAGTGTTGGGCAGTCGGATGTGAACAGCGCCTAGCGTTTTGCAGTTGGAGGTAAGCCGCCAGCAGTGGTGGATGTGGAGAGAGAGATGCCAGAGTTTTGAGAGGTTACTGTAAGCGGACGATCTGGACGTGTGTCCGCCAGAAAAAGGGAATTTGTAAAGATGGATGTCATGAATTGATGACTATATATATGATGACTTTTGAACATTATTAAGGTAAATACATCGTTCTCTATCAAAATTTTTCATTTTGCTAACTATGCCCATCAGTAGTTAGTGCCTTCAGTAGTTAGAATCTTTTATTAGCTAGCAGTATTGGCGCTCTCTGTATTGCAGTTGTACGAGTAACGAAGATTTTTGTGACGTAAGTGATTCATGAAAGGTATAGGTTATTGTTAGTCAAGGACATCCTTTTGTAGGGATTATTGAAAGTCAGATTGCGTTTCGCTAAAAAAATATTGTGTGTCAGTTTAGTGATGATCAGAATAAGTAAAGAGAGAACTGTCTGAGTACGTTCAGTTTTACTCTGCTGTCTTTGTAGAAGTTTACCAGCACAGAAATTCTTAATTTTCCAAAGGGGACGTTTCGACAGTATCTTAAGAAAATCATCCGAAGACCTCTATGTAATGCAAAATTGAACACTAGATGTCACGAGAGCTCAGTGACTTCGAAGGTGGACTGGTCATTCCACATCGCCTGAGGAAATAACCCTTCTAAGGATGCCTGTGTTTTCTGCCACTGACGCGGAAAAGCGAAGGAACAGCCGCAGCTGAACCGAGACCAGGCTGACGGACGTCGATGGCAGCCGACAGTCGTAAAAAATCACACGGAATCAGCAGAAGGAATAACTAGTGAGTTCCAAAGTGCTACCAGACAGTGCGTAGGGTGATGTAAAGAATGGGTTACAATTGTCGAACAGCTCCACATGAGCCATACATTCGTGTAGTAAATGATGAATGACAGTTGAGATGGTACAAAGGACCACACCACTGGACAGTGGACGACTGGAAAAGTAATTTGGAGTGATGAGTCGCGCTGTAAGCCGTGGCAGTGCGGTGGAATGATTTCGATTTGGCAAATGGATGGAGGACGTTACTTGCACCATGTCCAGTGCTAACAGTGAAGTATTTGGGCTGTGGCTTATTGCGCTTGGGAAAACAGTAGATGAAAAAGGATACGAACACCGAACACACTGTACAGCACTGTGTGCTGTGTGAAGAAAAGGAACGCTTCGCAAACAATGACTGTAACAGCATAACGGTGCACTCTGTGTTAAAGGAACATCTTTGAGGCAATATTCTGTGCACAATAACATTGCTGAAGTGCACTGGCCTGCCCCGACTCCTGACCTGAAGCCAGAGGAACATCTGACTTAGGATGTCGACCTCGCTCCAGACTCCAGCGTCCAACATCAGTACCTTCTCTGGTTTTGGCTCTTAAGGTAGAATGGACCTCCATTTGTCCATACGTACTCAGACACCTCATCAAAAGAGTTCAAGCCGTCATAAAGGTGAGGGGTGGTCACACCCCATTTATGTCCATTTAGTTTTGATCAGACAGTGTATGAGACGTGTAGACGAGATGTTTTTGGTTCGATTCTCACTAGAAGCAACTTTTTTCCTTTCGACCAACTTTTTTGTTTATTCACATATGGAAACGTTAATTAAGAAATATGAGGTCTCATTTTTAGTAAAAGAACGAGCTTTTTAATTTTTATTACTGGTGGTATGAAAATAAATGTACTACAGATGTGTGAAACGCCTTTTTGTTATCTGTACAAATAAATAAGTTCTTTGTTTTCTGTTTTTAATTTAGCAGTCTGTAGGGAAGCAGCCTACTCACGCCATATAGAATTTATATGCTTTCCATTGTGTGCCAGCCCTGTTCGCTGTAACTAGCTATGACGTCACGAATGTTGCGCAATACCTTACAAGTAAAGTAAATAATCTGAAAAGTTAATAGCATGTCAGGAATGTTGCTAAAATAATAATGAGTTAAGTTTCAGTTTAGTAACTTTAATAACAGTTTTCGAAATTTGGACGTTTTACGTAAAAAAATCATTGGTGCAACAGGAAGGAGCTAGAAAATTCAAAATTTATATTTGGATTCCTTTTTCATTGTAACTTAATGGAAACAGCATGCTGAATCTTACAAAGTAATATTTTGGTTGAAATTCATGATTTTCTGTTTTTGTGTCCTAAGAGTATGGAAGCAAGATAGATTACGTGATTAGATAAAGCTAGGATGTTTATAGGTAGAATGGAGATACGCTATAATAACAAAGATGTGAGAAGTTTCTAAAAGGTAGCTATAAAACTATAGCTGTAGCGTCTCTCCAAAGAGCAAGTTCTGTTGCGTGTAGTGCAACTAAAATATTTCTCTCGCCAAAAGTATTTAACCTAGCCTCATCAGAATTTTATTACAGATACCTACCTGTGTGCTGATAGCACAATTAAATCGAGAGCTTCATTGGCCTTTAGCGAATGAAGCAATTAATTATTTAGTAACTTGAAGTGGTGCTTTACTAGCCCCGGCGGCTAGTGAGGAAGGCAAATTTTGCCGGCTGCGCCTTCGGCGGTCCGCACCTCAGCTATACGAGGTGCATTCAAGTTTTAAGGCCTCCGATTTTTTTTCTAATTAACTACTCACCCAAAAACGATGAAACTGGCGATACTTCTCGACATAATCGCCCTGCAGACGTAAACATTTTTCACAACGCTGACGCCATGATTCCATTGCAGCGGCGAAGGCTTATTTAGGAGTCTGTTTTGACCACTGGAAAATCGCTGAGGCAATAGCAGCATGGCTGGTGAATGTGCGGCCACGGAGAGTGTCTTTCATTGTTGGAAAAAGCCAAAAGTCCCTAGGAGCCAGGTCAGGTGAGTAGGGAGCATGAGGAATCACTTCAAAGTTGTTATCACGAAGAAACTGTTGCGTAACGTTAGCTCGATGTGCGGGTGCGTTGTCTTGGTGAAACAGCACATGCGCAGCCTTTCCTGGACGTTTTTGTTGCAGTGCAGGAAGGAATTTGTTCTTCAAAACATTTTCGTAGGATGCACCTGTTACCGTAGTGCCCTTTGGAACGCAATGGCTAAGGATTGCGCCCTCTCTGTCCCAGAACATGGACACCATCATTTTTTCAGCACTGGCGGTTACCCGAAATTTTTTTGGTGGCGGCGAATCTGTGTATTTCCATTGAGCTGACTGGCGCTTTGTTTCTGGATTGAAAAATGGCATCCACATCTCATCCATTGTCACACCCGACGAAAAGAAAGTCCCATTCATGCTGTCATTGCGCGTCAACATTGCTTGGCAACATGCCACACGGGCAGCCATGTGGTCGTCCGTCAGCACTCGTGGCACCCACCTGGATGACACTTTTCGCATTTTCATGTCGTCATGCAGGACTGTGTGCACAGAACCCACAGAAATGCCAACTCTGAAGGCGATCTGTTCAACAGTCATTCGGCGATCCCCCAAATCCATTCTCTCCACTTTCTCGATCATGTCGTCAGACCAGCTTGTGCGAGCCCGAGGTTGTTTTGGTTTGTCGTCACATGATGTTCTGCCTTCATTAAACTGTTGCACCCACGAACGCACTTTTGACACATCCATAACTCCATCACCACATGTCTCCTTCATCTGTCGGTGAATTTCAATTGGTTTCACACCACGCAAATTCAGAAAACGAATGATTGCACGCTGTTCAAGTAAGGAAAACATCGCCATTTTAAGTATTTAAAACAGTTCTCATTCTCGCCGCTGGCGGTAAAATTCCATCTGCCGTATGGTGCTGCCATCTCTGAGACGTATTGACAATGAACGTGGCCTCATTTTAAAACAATGCGCATGTTTCTATCTCTTTCCAGTGTGGAGGAAAAAAAATCGGAGGCCTTAGAACTTGAATGCACCTCGTATAATTAAGAGCGCTGTGTGCTAGGGCCAGGCCCCAGTTCGCTTCTAGATTCGTATCAGCGCGCACTCCGTGTCGGAAACCGCGTCGCGTTTGTGCAGTGGCAAGGAACAGCCTTGGATGAAATATTACATAACTCGGTAATCACATAACAATGAGTTCGCATTGGGGTAAAGTGTTAATTGTGGAGCGACCAGTGATTTGTTCTCAGTTTGCTTATGTTGTATTTTCATGTGTCGCCGCAGGACAGACCTTCTATCATTACTAGCATCGCATTTGATGAGTATTAACATCAAATTTTGTTGAGCATTCACTTAGAACATTTACATCGATAACGGTTATTGAACAGTTTCGTTATCTAGAGATAAAAGGATCCGTACAATAGACTCTGAACAGCTCTGATAGTACAAAAGCTGATAGTAGCATTGCTTGGCTAAATATTTATTTGAAACTTTGCGCTTTATCGTTTTCAGAATATAGTGTAAATTGTTATAGTAAACTGCATTTTCTATGAATCCCAGACGTCATCCTAAATCCTCAGAGTAATGAACATTATTTCTCCATCAGAGTGGGCACATTGAACTTTAATTGCAGGCATCAGGTTTTTGCTGATCACTTTCTAGTTGCCAACGTTGTGGTTAGAGAGCCTGTGTTGAGAATGGCAAATAACAGAAATATAATTTTTCCACCCGCCGCCTCACAAGTCTTTTATTAACCCGGCGGTGCACGCACCTGGAAACAGGACGGCTGTACACGCAGCTGGTCTCACAGACCCTTGCAGTTTCTAACTTTCTGAATTTGCATTTAGATGTATATTATGGAGGGAAGCGTTATTAAATGAAGTAATATCATTAAAAATCAGTTTAGTAAATATATTTAAGGGATAAATTTAATATTTTGGTCAAAAATATTTACACAAATGGAGATACATAAAATTTAGCTGTTATCAAAATAATGCATGTATTCAGATTTTTGTCGATAAAGTCTTGGCACAAAGTAACAGAATGTTCAAGGCAAATGTATTTCTTGCAGTTCTTACAAATATATCTTGTTTTTCTGTTTTTGCTTCTGCAGTCAACACACTGTCCTCATGAAGTCGCAGTTGATTCCACTTCAGAAATTTTCACACTGCAAAGCTCTCCAGTTCTCTCAGTTATCTTCCTTGGCAGTATTTTTGACATTACTCTTTGCTGAAGATGATAATGCAGAAGCGCAAAAGAAAGCTGCCTCAAAAACTCTCTTCTTCTCAGTTATTCTTTCTGATTTGAGTTGAAAATAATAGCTCCATTTATCGCAGCTCTCTTCATGATGCTATAAAAAACTACCATTGGCCATCTTCTTGTGTTTCTAGCTACATTATATGTTGCACTCATTCCGTCTACAACGTCAACTCCACCCTTAGTAAGGTTATAGAAAGTGATAATTTCTGGTTTTTTATCATCCCTGTATTTTCGTCTATATTTCCATTGTGGTGCATCGTTGACAGTAGTAATACCACTCTATTTCGTTTCGGCACATAAGAGACTAAGGTGCAATTTTTCTGAAGCCCACATATAGATGACTTTTCTTGTCGGTTTTTAGTGTTAATAAATCCCATTGGGACTTGTCTCCTGGTCTTCCTGAGGGTACTAACCATGGTCGTCTTTTTCGTAATCGATGTGTTTGCAAGCTCGTAAAATAATTGTCGCAAGTTATGTTGCGGCCTGTATTCAGGATAGGTTGGCAAAGTCTCTGAACAAGTTCAACTGGTCTGTTGTCCTGTCTGTAAGGGCCTTCTGGCTGTTGCCCAACATACATCTCCATGTTGAATGTGTAAAACATTCTGGCGTCCACTGCTGCAAAAATCGTTACTCGATGCATGTTTGGCTTATTTGGCAAGTACTGTCGGAATCTGCATCTTCCGCGGAATGCTTCTAGTTTTTCATCAACTGTCACGTATTCAGAAACTGTATAAGCCTTCTGAAAGTTTTCAACAATTAGACTGAACACCTGTCTTATCGCAGCCATGTGATCTGTTTTCTCCCTTTCCATTCTCGTTTGTTTATCGTCGAATCTGAGGCATCGAAGGAGAAAACGAAATTTGTTTAAGCCCATTGTGAGATGAAATATTTCAACTCCTGTGCCATCTGTTCGCGACAAATCTTGTAGGCTTAGTCGATGGGCACGCATTACACTAGCGTAGTACAATAATCCCAATAAGGCCTTTATTTCAGCTTTATTAGTTTGTTGTGCATTTCTTTCCCTTGAAAAGTTTCCCTGGATACTTTGAATGTACCTATTAGTGCAGTCGAGGAGTATGTGTATAAAGTTTTCATCAAAAAACAGTTCCCAGCACTGTAGAGGATTTCCAGCACTTTTTGCAGCACCTTTCACACCTGGTAAATGAGTTATGATGTTATGACAAGGTGTGCGAGAGTTCTTTTGCCGGGCACGTGAGCTCCACACTGTTACGTCTTTACCGACAAACACATCACTGTCAGCATCACAATCACTGACTTCCGATTCATCACTCGAATTTTTTTGTTCGTAATCGCTTTTCCACTCTGGGTCCTGGATTTCTTCAAAGTCGATTTCTCCATCTTCAGAATCACCAGCCTCTCTTTCAGCCATTACTACTCCAATCAAGTTCCTAATTCTCTCCTCCTGTGCCTCGTAAGAATAAGCCATGATGCAGTTAAAACACTTACAACACGCTAAAATAAGGTACAAAGTACGAAAAAATCTGTTCTACCACTAAACTAAGCAGATACCGCAAATATGCGCGCTCGTGAATAACCTTGGCGGAGCTAACAATAAACTGACACCAGTGCACGCGGCTGGCCTGTGAGACCCTGGACCTCTTTGTTGTGAGCTAACCGGAAGTGCTATTGTTGAAATACCAGATACACCATACAAAAACGACTCCTATTACACTCACTTAAAGGTAATGGGCAGATAGCTTCTTGGAAACAACTTTCAGACATTGCATTAATGTGAAAATATTCTCCTTGGTCTGACAATCCACCTGCATGTACTGACGGGTTAAATTTCAATTTATTGTGAATATTCTCATTTTCATCATCATCATCATCATCATCATCATCATCATCATTTAAGACTGATTATGCCTTTCAAAGTTCAGTCTGGAGCATAGCCCCCCTTATACAATTCCTCCATGATCCCCTATTCAGTGCTAACATTGGTGCCTCTTCTGATGTTAAACCTATTACTTCAAAATCATTCTTAACCGAATCCAGGTACCTTCTCCTCGGTCTGCCCTGACTCCTCCTACCCTCTACTGCTGAATCCATGAGTCTCTTGAGTAACCTTGCTTCTCCCATGCGTGTAACATGACCCCACCATCTAAGCCTGTTCGCCCTGACTGCTACATCTATAGAGTTCATTCCCAGTTTCTCTTTGATTTCCTCATTGTGGACACCCTCCTGCCATTGTTCCCATCTACTAGTACCTGCAATCATCCTAGCTACTTTCATATCCGTAACCTCAACCTCGTTGATAAGGTAACCTGAATCCACCCAGCTTTCGCTCCCATACAACAAAGTTGGTCGAAAGACTGAACGGTGCAAAGATAACTTAGTCTTGGTACTGACTTCCTTCTTACAGAAGAGAGTAGATCGCAGCTGAGCGCTCACTGCATTAGCTTTCCTATGTTGCCATCCTGTGAGAATATGCATGCTAAGTACTTGAAACCGTCCACCTGTTCTAACTTTGTTCCTCCTGTTTGGCACTCAATCGGTTTATATCTCTTTCCCACTGACATTAATTTCGTTTTGGAGATGCTAATCTTCATACCATAGTCCTTACATTTCTGATCTAGCTCTGAAATATTACTTTGCAAACTTTCAATCGAATCTGCCATCACAACCAAGTCATCCGCATATGCGAGACTGCTTATTTTGTGTTCACATATCTTAATCTCACCCAGCCAGTCTATTGTTTTCAACATATGATCCATAAATAATATGAACAACAGTGGAGACAGGTTGCAGCCTTGTCTTACCCCTGAAACTACTCTAAACCATGAACTCAATTTACCGTCAACTCTAACTGCTGCCTGACTATCCATGTAAAGACCTTTAATTGCTTGCATAAGTTTGCCTCCTATTCCATAATCTTGTAGAACAGACAGTAACTTCCTCCTAGGAACCCGGCCATATGCCTTTTCTAGATCAATAAAGCATAGATACAATTCCCTGTTCCACACATAACACTTCTCCATTATTTGCGGTAAGATAAAGATCTGGTCCTGACAACCTCTAAGTGGCCTAAACCCACACTGATTTTCATCCAATTGGTCCTCAACTAATACTCGCACTTTCCTTTCAACAAGACCTGAGAAGATTTACCCACAACGCTGATTAAAGAGATACCTCTGTAGTTGTTACAATCTTTTCTGTTTCCATGTTTAAAGATTGGTGTGATTACTGCTTTTGTCCAGTCTGATGGAACCTGTCCCGTGTAGCCATTTAAGACCTGACATTCCACTGTATTTGATGAGTTACGACTTAATTTCATCCACCCTAGCCGCTTTATTACTGCATTCTATTGACCATTTTCTCCACTTCCTCAAATGTGATCCTATTTCCGTCATCATTTCTATCCCGTTAGACATCGAAATCTGAAACATTACTGATCGTATTTTCACCTACATTGAGCAACTCTTCAAAATATTCCATCCATCTGCCCAAGGCATCAACAGGATTCACCAGCAGTTTTCCTGGCCTGTCCAAAATACTCGTCATTTCCTTCTTACCTCCCTTTCGAAGACTGCTAATTACACTCCAGAATGGTTTTCCAGCAACTTGACCCAAAGTCTCCAACCTGTTTCCAAAGTCTTCCCAAGATTTCTTCTTGGATGCTGCAATTATCTGTTTGGATTTGTTTCTTTCTTCAATATAACTTTCTCTGTCTACCTGAGTTCTAGTATGTAGCCATTTTTGATACGCCTTCTTTTTCCTTTTACAGGCTGCCTTGACTGTGTCATTCCACCAAGCTGTTTGCTTCATCCTACCTTTACACACTACTTGTTCCAAGACAGTCTTTAGCCACTTCTAGTACTGTGTCCCTGTACCTTGTCCATTCCTTTTCCAATGACTGTAATTGACTACATTCAACTATACCTTTCTGAGATCACTGTTATGTACTTGTGTCTGATTTCCTTATCCTGAAGTTTCTCCACTATTATCCTCCTACATATGGACCTGACCTCCTGCACTTTCGGCCTCACAATACCAATTTCACTGCAGATTAAATAATGATCAGTGTCATCAAAGAATCCCCTGAATACACGTGTGTCCCTCACAGCCTTCCTGAATTCCTGATCTGTTATTATATACTCAATGACAGATCTGGTTCCCCTGCCTTCCCAAGTATACCGGTGAGTGTTCTTATGTTTAAGAAAGTAGTTTGTGATTACTAAGCCCATACTGGCACAGAAATCCAAGAGTTCTTTCCCGTTCCTGTTGGCCCCCATATCCTCTCCAAATTTACCCATAACCTTTTCATACCCTTCTGTTCGATTTCCAATCCTGGCGTTAAAATCACCCATGAGCAGAACACTGTCCTTGTCCTTTACTCTAACAACTACATCACTGAGTGCCTCATAAAAACTATCCATCTTATCCTTATCTGTCCCTTCACAATGCGAATATACTGACAGAAGCCTAATTTTCTTACTAGACACTGTCAAATCTATCCACATCAGTCGTTCGTTTACATACCTTGTTGCAACTACGCTGGGTTCCATTTCTTTCCTGATGTAAAGCCCTACACCCCATTGGGCTATTCCTACTTTGACTCACGACAGGTAGACCTTGTATTCTCCCACTTCCTCTTCTTTCTCACCCCTTACCCGAATGTCACTAACAGTTAAAACGTCCAGCCCCATCTTACTTGCAGCCTGTGCCAGCTCTACCTTCTTCCCAGAGAAGCCCCCAGTGATATTAATAGCTCCCCATCTCATTACCACTTGTTTGCCAAGTCGTATCTTAGGTGCCCGTGTTTGTCAATTAGAGGTGGGACTCCGTCACCTCCAAAGGTCCGAGACATTTTGCTCTAATTGTTGCCAGCATCATATTTAAAGTACCAGGGAAGCAGGTTGCTAGCCTTACTTGCCCCAGGTCCCATTGGGTTTTACCCCTAACGGCTGAGGGACTAACCGGTGGATTTGGTAGTCTTTGCCGTATGAGCACAAAGGTGACCACGACTCAGAATATGTCCGAGATGCCCAGCGTTATTCCAAAGCCACTCATACGTTGCCCGTGGTTCATGAACTATGACATGACTACAGGAACGCACACCATGAACCACATAAACCTTTACATAAACAAGCTGTTTCTCGGAATTTTTCATGCCATCGTCTAATGTGCTGTAGGAGGATCCACACCATACCTAGTACCAATGTCACGCTGAACAGTTATTACTGACCCGCACAGCGCAAAACGTAGACCACAAAACGCTTTCTGTTGTCCCGACACGGTTCTTACTAGAACTGAAGTGGGCGCACACTGCTGCTACCTAGCGGGAACCACGTAAAACTCTATAAAGTTTGCTCTTTCCAACAGTACGTTGTCCACGCATATATCTCAAATAACATTATATTTATGATTTTTAAAGAAATTGGATGACTTTTTTGATACACCGTGTACATATTGTCATGTCCTGACTTACGTGGGAGCCGGCTGAAGTGGCCGTGCGGTTCTAGGCGCTGCAGTCTCGAACCGCGAGACCGCTACGGTCGCAGGTTCGAATCCTGCCTCGGGCATGGATGTGTGTGATGTCCTTAGGTTAGTTAGTTTTAACTATTTCTAATTTCTAGGGAACTAATGACCTCAGAAGTTGAGTCCCATAGTGCTCAGAGCCACTCACGTGGGAGAGGGAAAAACAGGGGTCGGTCTGCGCTCCCGAGCGGTACAGAGTTCAAGGAAGAAGGACAAATCACAGTGAAGGCATTTGATTGTTTTCTTCTATCTGAGCCAACACTGGTACAGGTATTTTCTAGAAATGCAGGTGGTGAGTGTCGGTAGGGAACTCGTTGTGGAGACTCTCGGACAAACAAGGTTTTGAAACAGTTGTTTATTCCAGACAGGACGAACTAATACAGTGGAGGCTAGTTCTAGGGTTAGAAAAAGCATGAATAACACTGTTACAACAGATGCCAGTGCAGAAGTCCCAGCAGTGGACGTAACCACAGTAGCAAACACTAGCAGCATCTTATGGCAACAAATTAGTTGCAAAACAAAACATACTGAATGTGACACTGGTCACTGAGATACTTCGAGTGAGAGAGCAGAGTTACGCGGAGCTGGACCGAGGCTGGAGTCGACGGACGCGGATTCGGTGCCCGCATCGTGTGACTGAGAACTCCGCCAAAATGCGGAATCTAAGGGTTTTAAAGAGTCGCATGGGGGCACTGTTTTTCCCACATAAAGCCAGCCAGCCAATCCCGTAGGTCTCTTGCAGGTTCCTGCGAACCACGGTTTAGTTAGGTCCCCTCTAATGCTCCTAAGGCGGGGATGTTAATGCAGTTGCACTAACTACGTCCGTATTTGGTATCAACATTGTTCAGCTGAAAGCTAAATGTACCTGCTGTGCCAAATAAGGCTTGCAACATTATTGTTATACATCATTTAGCCCTGCCTCTCGGGCTCCCTGGAGTAGGGACAGCTAGGTCAACAGTGTTTTGGCGTTGTCGCTCTCTTTCTAACCCATGTGAGCCTACTGACGTTGCTGTTCTCAGGGCTGGTATGAAGCTGGCTTTATACGCTACTGCGTGCCTGTTGGTTACAAAGTTCAACGGTGGCTTTATACGCTACTGCGTGCCTGTTGGTTACAAAGTTCAACGGTGGCAACCTACCCAAGCATCTAGACTACATATGAAGTTACATGTTAATTCCTTGAAGAGTAACTAACGCCCTGGGACCGCGTCTGGGGAGTCTGCATTTTCGCAGGGCTCTCCCCTTACGGTTTACTTCATGTAACAATATCTCTCCCAGTTTCGTCTGCCCTCAGCGTCGTCTCTGCTTCCTCTCCTTTCTCACAACTTCAAGATAACACTACAGTAGCAAGGAATAATCAATATATTACAATATTAGTAAACCAAAAAAGTCTGTTAATAACAGTGGTCGAAAATATACTCTTTAAAGGCAACTTTTTCATTATTTTTGGGCATTTCGCCTTACTGAGTCAGGAAGCTGACTTCTGGTCGTTGACTTTCCAATGCTGTACGTATGAAGAAGATCTAGGAGGGTCTGTAAGTTTTTGACCCTTAAATTTTGCAACACCCTGTGATGTAAGTACTACTTTAAGAGTATTCTTATGGTCACTCTAGCAGAAATACTCATCATCTGGACGTGCATAAATAAAGAGTAAAGAATACAGCTGGCGTACTGTTGCACTGCTGTTCGTCATTCGCCAGCATTTCCGAGCACGGTTAGTTTTCCAACGAACCGTGGGGCCAAGCTTGCCGAGAGAAGAAGTTTGTTGCGGCTTCTTCTGCGATGTTGCCTCGTGCAAACGGACTGTAGCCGCGGAATGACTGCGGAGGAGTTAAGAAGGGGGAGCGCGCCGAGATTGGTCGCGAGATGGGAATTCGTTATTATGAGCCGAGTGGCATTAGCCGAGAGTTCTCCCTGCCCTGAAAGGTCCTTACTTCCCTGAAACCGATACGGAAGTCGATACTGCTCCCGCGGTGGGTGGGAGGAGGGTGGTCGCGATGCGGGGTGGAGGTTTGGGTTGGTGGGTGGAGTTAGGAGGGGGGGGGGAGAGGGTAGGGTACTGGAAGACTTAAAATAGCCGCGCCGCAGTGGGACACGGGCCGTTCCGCATTCTCTTTGTACGACCACTGCTGGCTGCGTTCGCTTCTCCATCGATCCTCTTCTGTCTGATGAGCGCCCCCCCCCTCCCACATACGTACTCCACATTCTCCGCTCTCACAGTGGTAATTGTTTCCTTTTACGTTTCTGCCTCTCACTGAAATAAAATAACAGAAACGATTGAAGTGAAATGACGTCCTACGTGTGCTTTTGTAACATTCCTGGCTCTCGCAGCCATGATTACTTTACTGTCGAACAAAACATTCTACACAACGGAGCACACGGCTATAAGAAAGGACTGATGGTAATGTGCTACCTAAACTCCTGTTATTTTGAACGCGGCACTACGTG
This sequence comes from Schistocerca cancellata, assembly GCF_023864275.1. Classification (NCBI taxonomy): domain Eukaryota; kingdom Metazoa; phylum Arthropoda; class Insecta; order Orthoptera; family Acrididae; genus Schistocerca; species Schistocerca cancellata. Next base: position 922,237,969 of record NC_064628.1, on the reverse strand, counting down.
GTGCACTCATGAAATTAAATTAGATGAAAAATTCGTCTACTCACAAATTTTTGTGTAATGGTAGGGGAGAGTGTCATCAATGATATGCTGTGATAACCGCTGCTTCTATCGAAAATGTTTTCTAGTTTAGAAGTAAACTGCACTACATTTAAAATTCCCTACTCACTTTTTCTCTAGGACAGCTTCCACGTTTCAGGGAACGTAAAAATCGCAAATTATTAGAAATAGTGTTTTAATGGTATAAAATCACTGTTTAACGCCGAGAAACAACACAAAATATATGCTAGCTACTGTAAAACATTTTATCATTATGGGTATATATCGGACTGTACCGTCATTGTCTGTGAAGACGATCGAGTAACGGAGAACCATTAATACACGTAACCATGGCACTTCCATGGAACATGCAAAGTCGGATTTTCAGCATCCACATCGTCACCCCCCCCCCCCCCCCCCCCCCGCAACCTACACCCAGAAGAACGGTATTGTAAGAAGCAGTATAAAAATCAGAAAATTAATATACCTGTAAATAAGTTCTAAAAGAGTGCTGGTGCGCAGCTTCTGTGGTTGGCAGAAGTGGAGCGACGTCTGGATTTGGCTTTTGTTGAAGATTTTAAGAATGCAGCACATAGGAGTTTATTCAGATCTTGCGGATGTTCAGGCACCTGATAAATTTTTATGGAGCGGATTCTGCTGAAAACAATGCGGTCCCCATACTTTTCTGGAAATCTGTCTTTCACTGTCGTGATATGAGGTAATGTTCCCGAAACTTGCTCCCGACAACTTGCCTAAGGTGAACTGGCAGTTGTTATTCCCCCCCCCCCCCACCCTACGTAATTTAATATTTCCTCCATTGACGCATTAATACTGTTATTCTCAGGGCGTCCACTACTTTTAGATTTAGCTGCTGAGCCTATAAAGAACTTTTCAAAGCGGAGGCCTCGTGATATCTTACATCTGCAGCGTGTCGATCCCCGACAGAACAGATATTTCTTCGGATGGTGCCTCCTCATTCATTCTCCCTCTCTTCTGCACGAACTGTAATTGTATTATCGTGACTATCGTAACTAAAGGACCGAACACCGTTAACCTTTTGCCGCCGTTTTCGGTTTTTTTTATTCTGTTTATCAAAAAATTACCATCAGTACCTTCCGTACAAAACAGACGGCTGGTTTTAAAATCAAATTTCGCGTCAGCTGAACGCAAAGTTTGACTCTAGCTGATGGTCAAGGCCGTTCCTACGAAACAGCGTCTCCTAGAAATCGTTTAACTGACTTAACTATGGTGCACTGCTTTCTGCAGGATGCAGTGTAAGGTTTCTCATCTTTTCTCAAATAATTGGCGTTTACCAGTTCAGGTATTCCTCTCTCACTCATGTTGCATAGATCACTGACAACATCACTCTCACAGACTGAACAACTGTCAGCCGTCGTTTATAGGAATATTTTATACAAAAGTTAAGGCAAATAAGTACAGTACATGGTGAAGGGTAAATACGGTAAAAATTTTGCTTGTATCTTACTTCCATCGTTTTGACTTAGCCCCGGGAGTAGCAGTACTTGTGGCTGTTTCCCACTCTATTGTGCTGAGCTAGGGACCCCAACACGGTATAGCTGAGTGAGACGTGAACTTTGTGCCACAAACCCGCCAATGGGAGGACCGGTTGCCGTCACGGGAGGGTACGCAAGAGGGCCAGCGAGACAGCGGCCGCAACTGCGGGTCGCTGTCTCGTCTGCCAGCTTCCTGACCCTCTCGACGTCTTCAGCAGTCCTTCCTATTGAGGGCGAAATGGTCTTTCCGAACCATATGCGGTTCGCTTAGAGGCCGTAGCCAGTTTTTATGAACGTTGTATCCCTCAGTTTTAGTTCTTGGAAATAAAACCCATTTTTCCCATGAATCCTGGCATTTATCATTTTACGTGTTGAAAGGTGGCTACACTGAGCCACAGCGCCAAAGATCGCGCCAGAGAGTATTGTTCCGCCGCCTCCACTGGCAGTGCTTATTGAGACGTAGCGGCAAGAGTTCTTACAGAGAAGTTGTGGTAGACACTGCTTGTCGTGAAGTCAGAGTGAGCTGTGGTAGTGGAGAGTGTTGTTCCATGTTTTATGCAGTGGTTTGATGGGAGAGATAGCAGATGTTGTTCTAATGGAGATATTGTAATGGTCAGAGTGCATTTCGTCAATATATATGGAGGTATTTTCTTTTATTCTTTTATTCTTTCAGTGACCTGAATAATGTGTCTTTACAGGTTCAGTCAACAAAGCATCTGGCGTGTGTTCTTGTATTAGAGTGTACTTTTGGTTTTCTTGCACAATTATAGTATTTGTAATTTTCTTTTATCACGTCAGTATAACTGGTATTTAAAAATTCTTGTCTTGTTGAAGAAGAACCGTGCCAGATGTGCGTTGAGTCATACTACCACATACAGAACAGCTACACTTGTGCTTTGTTGGTTTCGTAGGTTTTATAGTTGCTGGGGACTTAATTAACTGTGTTAACGAAAATTTTCTTACATTCTTTGTTGTCATTCTAAGCAGTCAGATTGCGTACTAATACTAGTCAGGGCCAGCCGTTTACGAGACTTGCGTAATCGGACTTACAGAAACAAAAAATATTTGCATTTCTTATTTAAAATAAGCCCCCATGCAGTGTGCGAAAAACACGATGGATGCCCATCTGCTACCATCCTGACATGTACAGTACTCACTTAATAAGCTACAAGTTAGTGCACTATGTTATTTAAACATGAGCACAGTGAAGTTATTTTGTGCACTCACATAGACACATGAAATGCTGGGGAGGATGTAGATGGGCGAACTGCAGAGCGAGCGGGTGTGGTTCGTGGGGCAACTGACCTTTCCTGGAAGAACGCCACAACAGTCGTATAGGGCGACTTCCCTGATAGCCTTGCAAGGCGGTGTGTGGAGTTTTACATACACTACTGGCCATTAAAATTGCTACACCACGAAGATGACGTGCTACAGACGCGAAATTTAACCGACAGGAAGAAGATGCTGTGATATGCAAATGATTAGCTTTTCAGAATATTCACAAGAGGGTGGCGTCGGTGGCGACACCTACAACGTGCTAACTTCAGGAACGTTTCCAATCCATTTCTCATGCACAAACAGCAGTTGACCGGCATTGCCTGGTGAAATGTTGTTGTGATGCCTCGTGTAAGGAGGAGAAATGCGTACCATCACGCTTCCGGCGGAATGTAGCCTATCGCGATTGCGGTTTATCGTATCGTGGCCGGCCGCGGTGGTCTAGCCGTTCTGGCGCTGCAGTCCGGAACCGCGGGACTGCTACGGTCGCAGGTTCGAATCCTGCCTCGGGCATGGGTGTGTGTGATGTCCTTAGGTTGGTTAGGTTTAAGTAGTTCTAAGTTCTAGGGGACTTATGACCTAAGATGTTGAGTCCCATAGTGCTCAGAGCCATTTGAACCATTTTTTAGCCGGCCGGTGTGGTCGTGCGGTTAAAGGCGCTTCAGTCTGGAACCGCGTGACCGCTAAGATCGCAGGCTCGAATCCTGCCTCGGGCATGGATGTGTGTGATGTCCTTAGGTTAGTTAGGTTTAAGTAGTTCTAAGTTCTAGGGGACTGATGACCACAGATGTTAAGTCCCATAGTGCTCAGAGCCATTTGAACCATTTTTTCGTATCGCGACATTACTGCTCGCGTCGGTCGAGATCCAATGACAGTGAGCAGAATATGGTATCGGTGGGTTCAGGAGGATAATACAAATCGCCGTGCTGGATCCCAAGGGCCTCGTATCACTAGCAGTCGAGATGACAGGCATCTTATACGCATGGCTGTAACGGATCATGCAACCACGTCTCGATCCCTGAGTCAACAGATGGGGACGTTTGCAAGACAACAACCATCTGCACGTACGGTTCGACGACTTTTGCAGCAGCATGGACTATCAGCTCGGAGACCATGGCTGCGATTACTCTTGATACCGCATCACAGACAGGAGCGCCTGCGATGGTGTACTCAACGACGAACCTGGGTGCACGAATGGCAAAACGTCATTTTTTTCGGATGAATCCAGGTTCTGTTTACAGCATCATGATGGTCGCATCCGTGTTTGGCAACATCGCTGTGAACGACCATTGGAAGCGTGTATTCACCATCGGCATACTGGCGTATCACCCAGCGTCATGATACGGGGTGCCATTGGTTACACGTTTCGGTCACCTCTTGTTCGCATTGACGGCACTTCGGACGTTACATTTCAGATGTGTTACGACCCGTGGCTCTACCCTTCATTCGATCCCTGCGAAACCCTACATTTCAGCAGGATAATGCACGACCGCATGTTGCAGGTACTGTACGGGCCTTTCTGGATACAGAAAATGTTCGACTGCTGCCCTGGTCAGCACATTCTCCAGATCTCTCACCAATTGAAAACGTCTGGTGAATGGCGGCCGAGCAACTGGTTCGTCACTACTCTTTATGAACTGTGGTATCGTGTTGAAGCTGCATGGGAAGCTGTACCTGTACACGCCATCCAAGCTCTGTTTGACTCAATTCCCAGGCGTACATAGGCCGTTATTACGGCCAGAGGAGGGTGTTCTGGGTACTGATTTTTCAGGATCTATGCACCCAAATTGCGTGAAAATGTAGTCATATGTCAGTTCTAGAATAATATATTTGTCCAATGAATATCCGTTTATCATCTGCATTTCTTCTTGGTGTAGCAGTTTTAATGGCCAGTAACGTAGTTTTATTAGTAACTAATATCAGTATTCCATTTAGTATTAACGCATTTGGTTTAAAACAAACAATTCCGAGAAGCGTCTGCGCACTAGGTATTTTGTGGAAATTGGGTGTGTCTGCGCACTGCATCACCAGTGATTTGATTTACAGGGCGTGCTGCGGAAGCGTCGGTGCGACTGTGAAGCAGCGTGCCGTTGTTTGCAGCGACGTAGAGAGAGTGGGGATTCACTTACTCGCTCTTCGTTTTACAGAGCAGAGGCACAAATGACTTTCGCAAGCTGCGTCATGGTCGAAAATTGAACAGTGATCCGAATATAGAAAATTGTTCAAGTGGCTCTAAGCACTATGAGACTTAACATCTGAGGTCATCAGTCCCCTAGCCTTAGAACTACTTAAACCTAACCAACCTAAGAACATCACACACATCCATGCCCGAGGCAGGATTCGAACCTGCGACAGTAGTAGCAGCGCGGTTCTGGACTGAAGCGCCTAGATACGCTCGGCCACAGCGGCCGGCCCGAATATAGAATAAATTTTCCTTTACTTCACGTGTGTGGCCGCAAAGTTTTTGTAATTAGACTACTGATTTCGAGCTATAATGACCGTCGTCAGATCTGCAGCGAAATATGGGAAAAACACAAGTACACCAGCAGATTGTCTACAACTTAAGACAGTAAAATAGAGTATAATGAAAAGTATTACTGACATACATGTGCACTTGTGCGCTTTAAATATGAAGAGGCATACCTGTTTTATAAGAACATGTCCTGATATACCTTTAAACGCTCTCCCAGCCGAACTCTCATACCTCACAGATGGGGATTTTTAGTATGTAAATTCATGACCCTCCCCTCTACCGATGTACAAAAATTTGCAACTAAACGAATTTTTTCCCCTGTTCCCCCTTATTTGGTCTCCGTTGGTTGTGCCAACAATGCGGCCGGTTCCTGCCCTCCCTGAGGTGACGTTGGTGGCGCAGTGCTGGAGTGTTGCAAGTGCGTCAGAAATTATGCATAACGTCATTACTTATCATTTGTAAAAAAATGATTAGAAAGAAAGACAGTCAAATGTCTTGTGAAATGATTTGTCTAAAAATAAGAAGTAAAAGATGTGAGAGAATCATTTGAATGATGCTCTAAATCATGTACAGCAATTCTAACATTGAAGAAAGAATGAAGTTGACGTTGCTCTGCAAAATAAAATATTTCAGTGATTAAAATTATAAGCAAAGAATCGTATGGCATGCAGCGCTCATACTTTACTTATGTAGAAAATAGAATACACGGTGCGACTGGGACTGGTCTGATTTGCGGTTTCAGTTTATTCTATTTATTCCCAGGAAAAGTAAGTGAGCAAGAATAATGATATCGACAAGACTTGTATGGGAGACGTTTCTGCATGTGCCATACACATTCTCTTTCCTGATATTTGATGGATTCTGTAACGAAAATGTTTCGAGACTGAAGAATTGTTGCAACTTTTTTACGCTCCCAAGCGTAGATGACAGAAATATGTCAACGTAAAAAGATAGCACAGTCTACACAGGGTGCGGCCCTTAAATCCGTACAAATTTCAATTTGAATTTCCCGCCATACCGTAGTTCCGCCGGAGGTTGCGATTGGCGTTCTTGAAAGCCACAGGTCTCTAGTAAGCAGTCAGAACCTTAAAATGGCCGAGATGTTACGGACAAGTGCAGGCTACAGCGGAAGAACCGCGGTTATCGACGGCCTTCACGCTGCATGTTCGCCCACTGAAATATTTCGATTCTTGGGGTACCCGAGATCGACTGTTTATGATATTGTGGCCAAGTATAAGGCTTCGGAGAAGTCTGGGGTTCACGTCCTAGGTGTTGTGTCCAGTGAGGGTGATAACATGGCGCCACATTTCTTTGAAAAGGGAAAAACTACACTCCTGGAAATTGAAATAAGAACACCGTGAATTCATTGTCCCAGGAAGGGGAAACTTTATTGACACATTCCTGGGGTCAGATACATCACATGATCACACTGACAGAACCACAGGCATATAGACACAGGCAACAGAGCATTCACAATGTCGGCACTAGTACAGTGTATATCCACCTTTCGCAGCAATGCAGGCTGCTATTCTCCCATGGAGACGATCGTAGAGATGCTGGATGTAGTCCTGTGGAACGGCTTGCCATGCCATTTCCACCTGGCGCCTCAGTTGGACCAGCGTTCGTGCTGGACGTGCAGACCCCGTGAGACGACGCTTCATCCAGTCCCAAACATGCTCAATGGGGGACAGATCCGGAGATCTTGCTGGTCAGGGTAGTTGACTTACACCTTCTAGAGCACGTTGGGTGGCACGGGATACATGCGGACGTGCATTGTCCTGTTGGAACAGCAAGTTCCCTTGCCGGTCTAGGAATGGTAGAACGATGGGTTCGATGACGGTTTGGATGTACCGTGCACTATTCAGTGTCCCCTCGACGATCACCAGTGGTGTACGGCCAGTGTAGGAGATCGCTCCCCACACCATGATGCCGGGTGTTGGCCCTGTGTGCCTCGGTCGTATGCAGTCCTGATTGTGGCGCTCACCTGCACGGCGCCAAACACGCATACGACCATCATTGGCACCAAGGCAGAAGCGACTCTCATCGCTGAAGACGACACGTCTCCATTCGTCCCTCCATTCATTCACGCCTGTCGCGACACCACTGGAGGCGGGCTGCACGATGTTGGGGCGTGAGCGGAAGACGGCCTAACGGTGTGCGGGACCGTAGCCCAGCTTCATGGAGACGGTTGCGAATGGTCCTCGCCGATACCCCAGGAGCAACAGTGTCCCTAATTTGTTGGGAAGTGGCGGTGCGGTCCCCTACGGCACTGCGTAGGATCCTACGGTCTTGGCGTGCATCCGTGCGTCGCTGCGGCCCGGTCCCAGGTCGACGAGCACGTGCACCTTCCGCCGACCACTGGCGACAACATCGATGTACTGTGGAGACCTCACGCCCCACGTGTTGAGCAATTCGGCGGTACGTTCACCCGGCCTCCCGCATGCCCACTATACGCCCTCGCTCAAAGTCCGTCAACTGCACATACGGTTCACGTCCACGCTGTCGCGGCATGCTACCAGTGTTAAAGACTGCGATGGAGCTCCGTATGCCACGGCAAACTGGCTGACACTGACGGCGGCGGTGCACAAGTGCTGCGCAGCTAGCGCCATTCGACGGCCAACACCGCGGTTCCTGGTGTGTCCGCTGTGCCGTGCGTGTGATCATTGCTTGTACAGCCCTCTCGCAGTGTCCGGAGCAAGTATGGTGGGTCTGAAACACCGGTGTCAATGTGTTCTTTTTTCCATTTCCAGGAGTGTATAATAAAGGAAGTTTATGTGCTACTTTTGACGAATGCCGTGAAACCGTCGATGGTAACTGTGGCCCCGGGGAGACAATATGTCTTTCAGCAGGACGGTGCACCAGCTCATACGAGCCATTTAGTCCAAAACGGTCTGTCGGATAATGTTGACACGCTCTGGTTAACGGAATTCTGACTCCCGAATATCTCGGATTTGAACCCCCTCTACTATTATGTTTGGTGCATAATCGAAAGAGTTACCACTAAGACGAGTCACCCTGACGTCGCATCTCTACACAACGCTAGCAAAGCAGCGTTCGCGAATATGGACAGTGTTGTTTTAAAGAGTTTCAGGACAAGATTGGTGGTCGTCATTCTGGCTGAAGGGCGTTACATCGAGTAATGTTACTCTCGAAAGAAACCACTACTTCCATGTAAAAGGATTTTCATTTTCATTTGCATTTTGTTTTAATACATATCCTTTTTAAAAAAGGTTTCATTTGTCCGGATTTTGGCGCCGCATCCTGTATAATCCACCAGACAAGTATCCTCTACTACACTTTCAAGTTGTTCGATTCTAAGTTGAACATTGAACTTTAAATTTTTAATCGACGCCTCATTTCTCGTATATGATTTCGAGCATCATCCAAACGCACATCAAATGTTTCTGTAATCCATTTTATTACTTACTTTTAGACGAATCACTTTACATATTATTTGAGAGTGTTTTTTTTATTTTCATGTTTTGTTCAGAAAGCATGAAATGTCGAATCCGTGTTCTATTGTTATTAAGAGTATGTAGATCAAGAGAATTTAAATATCAATATTTACCTTCAATTTTAAAGGGTACAAGAGGATATTTATCTGGTGGAGTCTGCTTAATTACTCTCATTACTTTCAAGCAATTAAATATTTTGCAGAATGAATTTACGCTACAGCAAAGTATGCTCCGATCTGATACTTTCTGGCAGGTTTAAACTGTGTACTGGACTGGGACTCGAAACTGGGACCTGTGCCTCTGTGGAAATGTGCCATATTGACTCACGACTCGCCTCCATAGCTTCACTTCCACCAGTATCTCACCTCCTACCTCCCAAAATTTTATTCCTTCGTCCAGGAGTACGAGTTCCACAAGGTATCCAGGCGAACGCCTGTGAAGTTTGGAAGGTAAGAGATGAGGTACTGTCGGATGTAAACCTGCGAGGGCGGGTCGTGAGTCCTGCTTGGGTAGCTAACTAGGTAGAACACTTGCCCACGAAAACCCAAGCTCACGGTTTTGTTTTTCGAACTGGCACAGTTCTAATCTTCCAGAAAGTTTCTGTTAAGTATACTTTTGAACTAGACCTCATGCTGGTCGATTTGATGCCTCACTTGCCCATTTTACACTATTTGTTACGCAATGAAAGTTCGGGCAAGAATTCATTGCGTAATTTATAGCGAGTCTTTGTCTGAGTTCCCCTCAGACATTTGACCAAAAAGACATCAATGTGTGCCGGCTGGGGTGGCCGAGCGGTTCTAGGCGCTACAGTCTGGAACCGCGCGATCGCTCCGGTCGCAGGTTCGAATCCCGCCTCGGGCACGGATGTGTGTGATGTCCTTAGGTTAGTTAGGTTTAAGTAGTTCTAAGTTCTAGGGGACCGATGACCTCAGAAGTTAAGTCCCATAGTGCTCAGAGCCATTTGAACCATTTTTGACATCAATGTGCATGGTTGCTATTGTTGTCTCTTTAGCGTAGTCTTTAGGAAGTAATAGTGAAAATAATCTGATAATAACATTTAAAACATTAGAAAAGTAATGAACAACTGGAATCATGTCATATATTGTCAGGATATATATATATATGATGCGCGCTTGCTGTGAGCACGGTTCTGGTCTTGCCGGTGGCAAGTGAGGTTCTGTATTGTCTGTGTAGGTGCTTATTTTGTCGGCACTACACTACCCTATGTTCATAAAATATCTTTGACAAAGGGTTTTACACTGTTACCAGATTTTTCGTCGAATTTCAAGATGGCGTTCACCACTAACTTGTTATTATGCCCTGCAGTTGCTAGTACCACAATTGTACTGCGTGTGCATTTGGAAGAAAAAGCCGCGGAAGAAAAGGAAGCATACTTGCGCGAAGGCATGGGTATTACTTCGAGATAGTTAAAAGATTCAGCAACATTTGTCACGAGTCCTGCAAGTGGAGGACTCAGTTACTCACGAAGAGGTGAGAATGCATTTCAGTATTTGCTCAATAAAGTGGCTTCTCGTATTAAAAAACAGAATACTCACTTGAGAAATGCTATAGATGTGGAAGACAGGCTCACTGCGACACTGCGGTTTCTTGATAAAGGAGACAGCTACTCTAGTTTACCATACAGTACATTAACCAAAATAATTCAAGACACGTGTGAAACGATTTGTAAAGCACTGAAGGTGGAAATCTGAAGGTAAATAAATGTCCAGTATACTATATGGGCAGTAAAAAGTATTTTTATTTCTGAATAATTTAGTTAATGGAATTAGTCTTCCAACAACTACGTGCGTGATGCGGCTCGCCATGAATTCCTCTTGTGGAAACCTCTCCATCTCAGAGTAGCCGGCCTCGGTGGCCATGCGGTTCTAGGCACTTCAGTCCGGAACCGCGTGACTGCTACGGTCGCAAGTTCGAATCCTGCCTCGGGCATGGATGTGTGTGACGTCCTTAGGTTAGTTAGGTTAAAGTAGTTCTAAGTTATAGGGGACTGATGACCTCAGATGTTGAGTCCACATAGTGCTCAGAGCCATTAGAACCATTTTTGAACCATCCATCTCAGAGGAGCTCTTGCAACCTACGTCCTCAGTTATTTTCTGGATGTATTCCAATTTCTCTCTTCCTCTACAGTTTCTAACCTGCAGCTCCCTCTAGTATCACAGATGTTATTACATGATGTCTTAACAAATGTCCTGTCATCCTGTCTCTTCTTCTCGTCTGCACTTCCCATACGTTCTTTTCTTCAACGATTCTGCGGAGAACCTCCTGATTCTTTATCTTCTACAGGAGTTTTGCTATTTGGGGAGCAAACTAACTGAGGATGGTCGAAGTAGAGAGGATATAAAATGTAGACTGGAAGGCGTTTCTGAAGAAGGGAAATTTGTTAACATCGAGTATAGATTTAAGTGTCAGGTTTTCTGAAAGTATTTGTATGGAGTGTAGCCATGTATGGAAGTGAAACGTGGACGATAAATAGTTTGGACAAGAAGAGAATAGAAGCTTTCGATATGTGGTGCTACAGAAGAATGTTGAAGATTAGATGGGTAGATCACATAACTAATGAGGAGGTATTGAATAGAATTGGGGAGAAGAGGAGTTTGTGGCACAACTTGACTAGAAGAAGGGATCGGTTGGTAGGACATGTTCTGAGGCTTCAAGGGATCTCCAGTTTAGTGTTTGAGGGCAGTGTGGAAAGTAAAAATCATAGAGGGAGACCAAGAGATGAATACATTAAACAGATTCAGAAGGATGTAGGTTGCAGTAGGTACTGGGAGATGAAGAACCTTGCACAGGATAGAGTAGCATGGAGAGGTGCCATCACAATAGTCTCTGGACTGAAGACCACAACAACAACCACTTCACCTAATTTTCAACATTCTCTATAGCACCACATCTCAAACGCTTCGATTCTCTTCTGTTCCAGTTTTCCAACATTCCGCGTTTCACTACCACACAACTCTGCGCTCCAAACGTACGTTCTCAGTAATTTCTTCCTCAGATTCTCTTGGTCAGGAATGGCCCGCCTGCTTGTTATGTCTTCCTCGCTTCGGTCGTCACACGTAATTTTTCTTCTAAGGTAGCATAAATCCTTAACTCCGTGGTTGCAGTTTCGATGTTTATCAAAAGTGTCATTGCTGTTATTGCTCATTACTTTTGTGTTTCTTCTGTCTACTCTCAATCCATATTCTGTATTCAGTAGACTCTTCACTGCATTCGGCGTATCCTTTAATTCTTCTTCACTTAACTGAGCAGTGTATTCTCATCGGCGAATCTTAATACTGATATACTTTCACCCTGAATTTTAATCCCGGTCTTCAATCCTTATATTATTTCCGTCAATGCTTGCTAAAAGTAGGGGCGAAACACAACATCCCAGTCTGTGCATGAAAAACGCAGTCATTATATGAGTAGATAATTTTGGGAGTGTATCTGTATATCGCTTATTGAGGCGAGAACACGGCTTTGTGACGACTGTGGTTTCGTAATTTTTACCAATAGTAACATCGTGAATAAAGTAAATGGCATACTTTTTGAAATTTCGACTTAATAGTCTGCGTGAACCTGAATACCTGGGTCACGTATAGTAGCAGTCCATATCAGCCAATAGTGCCCGATCAAGATTCGACACCTCGCTTTCAACTAAACTGGGAGAAAAGTATTTGGAGTGAAGACACCAGGTCAGCACAACTTGCAGAACTTGGCGATCTTTAGCGATGCCTTAAGATCCAACTGCGACTGCCAGAAGGACTGCAGTTTCAGTACAAATGAAGCCAGTACAGTGGACCATGGGTGCACGAAAGAGAGGAGTTGTGAGATTCAAATCACCCCCTCCCCCTGCCCGGCCGATATATCTTGAGCAGTAGCTAGTGTGTCGTCAGTACAGTCAGGCATCTGCGTTACCCTGCGCACAAGATCGCCATGGTAAATACCCTGGTTATCAGGCTCGATGAGCACGAGCGAGTAACAGCCCGAGCATTCTCGCTGCGATATCACCGCGTCAGGAATCGTTTTGAGTGCCCAGACACTCGATCGCAGCGGTAACCACGCAGCAGTACTGTAATCCGATTAAAATTACTTGATAGTTGATACTTCATGGGTTGGAGCTGGTTTCCTCCAATCAGGGCGCCCAGCGTCATGCCCGAACAGTTCGCCGTTGCCAAACTGTCTCAACAATTAGTCTCTTAACTTCCAGTTCCTCGCCCGGCTTTCTTTCTTGACGTATTTGGATTCCGAATCCTGGATATGGCCCTTTTATTTCGTATTTTATCACACTTCCAAAACAACACACACACACACACACACACACACACACACACACACAACGATGCCAACGAAACAGACATCTTTCATACACAGCACTAACCAACACTACTGGATCCGTCCGCACAAGATGCGATTTAGTGATTTTTATACAGTTACTGTAACCGCAGAAATCAGCGTACATGAAGTAAGCTTCGCACGACATTGCGCGAAGCCGATATTTTTGAAAGCTGTCACCTAATCGCTGCGACTGCGCCACCATAGCCTTTTGCAAATGGCTCTAAGCACTATGGGACTTTACATCTGAGGTCATCAGTCCCATAGACTTAGAACTACTTAAAACTAACTAACCTAAGGACATCACACACATCCATGCCCGAGGTAGGATTCGAACCTGCGACCGTAGCAGCAGCGCGGTTCCAGACTGAAGCGCCTAGAACCGCTTGGCCACAGCGGCCGGTAGCCCGGTAGCCTTTCGCAGCGTAAGGCCATGGCATAGCGGTTAGCGTGTACCATGGGACCATTGCTTTCACAATGTATATAAATGACCTAGTAGATAGTGTCGGAAGTTCCATGCGGCTTTTCGCGGATGATGCTGTAGTATACAGAGAAATTGCAGCATTAGAAAATTGCAGCCAAATGCAGGAAGATCTGCAGCGGTTAGGCATTTGGTGCAGGGAGTGGCAACTGACCCTTAACATAGACAAATATAATGTATTGCGAATACATAGAAAGAAGGATCCTTTAATATATGATTATATGATAGCGGAACACACACTGGTAGCAGTTACTTCTGTAAAACATCTGGGAGTATGCGTACGGAACGATTTGAAGAGGAATCAATCGTTCGACCTATAATTGAGTATTGCTCATCAGTGTGGGATGCGTACCAGGTCGGGTTGACAGAGGAGACAGAGAAGATCCAAAGATGAGCGGCGCGTTTCGTCACAGGGTTATTTGGTAAGCGTGATAGCGTTATGGAGATGTTTAACAAACTCAAGTGGCAGACTCTGCAAGAGAGGCGCTCTGCATCGCGGTGTAGCTTGCTGTGCAGGTTTAGAGAGGGTGCGTTTTTGGATGAAGTATCGAATATATTGCTTCCCCCTACTTATACCTCCCGAGGAGATCACGAATGTAAAATTAGAGAGATTCGAGCGCGCACGGAGGATTTCCGGCAGTCTTTCTTTCCGCGAACCATACGCGACTGGAACAGGAAAGGAAGGTAATGACAGTGGCACGTAAAGTGCCCTCCGCCACACACCGTTGGGTGGCTTGCGAAGTATAAATGTAGATGTAGATGTAGAACGTGTAGAAGGTCGAAGGTTCGAATCACGCCAAATACAGGCCGGCTTGATAGCTCAGCGTGCCTGGTCATGCGCTGGCTGTCCTCTGTTGTAAAAGAAACTTGACTGAAGGGAACAACAATGGACTTCAACGGATGTCGCGTGGCGCCTGCCCCGACCAAATGCAACGAACGATAACGAACAAAATTTGAAATAAGGAAAAAGAAATACATCGACACATTTTATTTTGCTAAATCTAATCAAAGACTCTGAAAATAATTTTTTATTCAGTTCCTGGTTTTAATGAATATTTTTTTTATTTCTAATACTGTGCTGCGTCATTTTCATCGTAGTACTGACTTTTTTATTTGCTCATATTTTTCTTCATACCATTCTTTTTCCGTTTGGAATCCGCTTGTGTCGCCTACAGTCTGCAACCAAGTGCTAACCACGTCTGGTCATCTATCAGTTGGTCACGTGGCAGCCGTGTAGCCAGTGCGAGGATAGTTTCAAGTAGTCAGTGACAGCGAGAAATTAGTTTGCTTTCACCGATGAAAATAAAATTTTGTTGCGGAAGGTGGCTATGCAAACAGAGATATTATGAAATTTTTCTAGCTTGAGTCTGGCCGTAGAGGTTAGCCTCAAAAGTCGTGAACAAAATGATAATGATTTCATTTCTGCCGCAGACTGTTGATCACCGTTTTCACGGATACATTGAACATCACAAGGTTGTTTTTAGGTTAGGGCATGCATGTTTGACCATCAGCTACTTTTATTTTAAATCCAAATACGAGCCGGTTTCAGTCGTGGAGCGTCTTCACGGGTAAGGATTAAAATGGTTTGAGCCACCACATTAGATTTGTCATTTCTTAAATAATGTGTACAGCATGTCATCAGTATCAACATACAAAACAGGACTTTTAGAAGCAAGTATACTAATACTAAGTGTACACAGAGCAGTGCTGCTCTCTGACATTTAAACGCTTCCTTATCCCAACGCTAACACCCCAACGACCAGGATTTTTAGTATATCGTTCATGGTACCCCCTCCTGTCACTGTAAAAAAATTTGCCACTGCACGAACTTTTTTCCCTAATTTTATTTCATTGACTTGACTATGATTATATATTGTGCTACAACACGACCTATTTCGGCATAATTGCCATCTTCAGGTTATATCAGGTGTTCTTGATACCCATACGACATCGATGTCTCAGTTGCTGTCACATCACTACATACGATTGTTCCTTTATTGTTGATGGAGCTATAGTAGGTGTTAAACCTGTCACTACAGCTGTCCCGTAGTTATGAAATAAACCTTCATATTTCGACAACTTTATAAATAACTGCTCCAGCGGTAGTATAACACGTACTAAAGCTCCACCAACATCAAAGGAGCATGACCTAAAGATGGGTCATGCCATAATAGGTCTGTTGCAGTAAACAATACAATCGAACACTCACGCGTCTTGGTCTTATAACGTAGTACATAGGGTGAACATTAATAAATCGACAAACTGTTTCGACGGGTTCTTCACTGCAAATGGAGGAGAAAGGTCCTACGAACATGAGTCCGGAAATGCATCGTTGCCACGGTAGATGGTATTGACGAATGAAAGTTTCTGTGAGCACATGCCGTGTGTTCCTTGTGTATTGCAGGCTGTGTGATTGACGCAGCGTCTGTAAGCAGCAGAATGGTCCGGTTTTCTTGACAGGAACAAGTCGAGATGGTGTTTGTATACGTCCAAGCAGATGGAAACGTTCGAATGGTTCAGATGGCTCTAAGCACTATGGGACTTAACATCAGAGGTCATCAGTCCCCTTAGAACTACTTAAACCTAACATGCCCGAGGCAGGATTCGAACCTGCGACCGCAGCAGCAGCGCGGTTGCGGACTGAAGCCCCTAGAACCGCTCGATCACAGCGGCCGGCGAAACGGTCGAGAGACAGCACGGCTTTACCAGAACAAGCACCCTCACAGACAGCAACCGCATCACACATTTCAAGCCCTTTTGGGGCTACATCAGATTTGGAGGACGAGGTTGGACAGGATATTGAGACGAACCCCAGGCAATTCGCAACGTGGTGTAAGCCAAAGTATGATTATGTGTATCGTGCATGACAACCGCTACTATCCTCGTCACTTGCAACAAGAACAAGGATTATCAGCAGCGGATTTCGCTCTACGGGAAGGATTTTGCCGATGGCTTTTGCACCAGACCATCACAATTATTGGATTACTGTCATCAGTTCTCTTTACCGACGAAGCAATCTTCCCCAGAACTGGCATCATCAATCTGCATAATCGTCATTTGTGGACTACAGACACGGTATATGGTCAGAGCAACTGTTATGTGTCAGTACCAACTACCGTGGCAACGATGTATTTCCGGATACATGTTCATAGAACTTTTTTTCCTCTATTTACAATCAGGAATCCATCCCCGCAGTTTGTCGGTTTCATTAATGATCGCCCTGTGTAATGTCCTTGTACGACCCTGCGGACCCAGAAGAGAACAAATTATGATGTTTACTTCTGTTGTTGACCGCCTTTCAGAGCCCAATAATAAGGACTCGATATCACTGCCATTAATTTCCTGTCGAGTAGATAAGAGGATATTCCGGCACCTTGCCTCCTTGTCCGCTCATTAACTTCGGCGGAGACAGAATAGAAGAAGAAGAAGAAGACGGGATGCAAATGAACAGCAATTAAATAGAGCCGAAGCGAGAGCGTCAGGGGGGGGGGGGATGAGGAGGGAAGAAGTAGGGGATTGATGGGAGGGGGGAGGAGGGAGGCGGAAGGGGGTGGAGGAGCGGAGCTAATTGTCGTCGCGAGAGGGCCGCCTTCCAGACAATGCGTCTATAATGAACACCGTATTCATTAATCCGCAGTCCCATCCCCGAACGGTTAAAGTTTCCTCTTACGAATTTAGCGATGAGTCGAGAATATCAACAGATCCGGCCAGTTCACAATAGGCCATCTATATTTAAACAGCTTTGAATAACCCGGTTCAGTCGAGAGAGAGAGAGGCAGAAGTTAAAACATAGACAACTGCAGTCTAAGGGATGAAGGAGATCGTCTGTCGTTTGGTGCTCAGATACGACACTGATTTCCACTTACTGATGGCGGAGAGATACGAACGTTGTTCTTAAGTAAATTTTCTTCCCTAGGCATTTGGCGAATGCACCGTAAACCCAGTACCTTGTTACAAAAGTAATGCAGCGTATGATTAAGAGAGTTTGCCCAAGGACAGAACACATGCTGGCTGATAATACGCTGAGCACAAAAATTAGAGGATTACTTTTTCGAAACCTCTCCCACTGTGACATGTAAGTTTGAAATTTGGCTCAAAGATGCCTACAACATTCCTCTGTAACGGTGCAAAAGCATGGCAACCTGTGACTTCATCCTAGCGCTCAGCGACACTTCAGCGAAGTGCCCATACGCGTTAAAAAAAGACCGCAGCTGAGGGTTTTACGTGACCTGTAAGGTTATTAATGATTTTGCATTGGCAACAAAATTCACCACAACGCCACCGTGGGCGCGCGACACGATGGGAACATCGTCACACCCGATCCTACCCACATTTAACCCCTTGTCTGGACGCGGGCAATGGAGGTCAGACCCTCAACACCCAGCGTTCAAACCACGCGGTTTTCGTATGGGTGGCCAAGGAAAATGTTCCAGACATACAGCTGTTCAGAATCAACACGAAAGACCTCAGGGGCTGACGTAAAGTGCTTCAGTTAAATCAACTTTGGGGCGTTGATTCCCACACATTTCGCGGTCGAAAACGACAGTTGTCAGTGTGTTGCAGCACACTGTTTGCGACAAATTTGGCCACTCCTGGCATCACCTGGGCGTGACAAAGTGTCCCTCTTGTATCAACCAGTTCGGCAGCAACCTAGGTGCCACCCTTGCACCTTTACTGAGGACACTGAGAATGTACGTGTCAGAAACTTCGACAACAGTTCAGCCGCACGGCAGCTGCTGCGCCTGAAGGGAGGCAAATTCCCAAAGGGTTAGAAGGGCATGCCTAATACGCAGGCGCTAAACCACGAGCCAGGCTGGTATCGAAGCTTCGTACCGGCACATTTGTAGCATGTTCAAGAGAGGTGCGTAGATGGCACCGAGAATCGGGTCCAACTGGATAATCTTAGACGAACACTTTGCCACCTCATTAAGGCATATGTTGATGTCGAACCATCTCGACATCACGCCGCAGGAGGGCGCGGAAACGGGAGGGATAAAATAACATGAAAACTACTGCTTTGGATCATATTTAAATTTCGTCGAATGGTTTTAAACTGTCGCAAGTGGTTCCACTCTGTATGACACAGGAAAAATTGCTGTCACATTACACTGCAAAGGGGCAAGATCAATTCAGTGGGGTTGCAGCCTCGTAATGGCCTTAGTGTAGGGCTGAAACGCCCACGGGGAGGCAGCAATGGTGAAATCTGTCAAGAATGTCGTCCTGTATCTCATAGCACTGTTACCTGTCTTTTTCGACCATGAATGTGGGGAAATTAACGCTCAAAGGGAAGGGGTTGTGTCATGGACGCCCTTTATTCCACCCCCCTGAGACTTTTTGGTGTTGATTCGATCACAAGCCTCGTGATTTCAAAGATGTATGTCGCGGTTCTGACTTTCATCGCATAGGCGTCAAAATAAGGGGTGAAATGAGGATAAGAGAGGGTGTGACGAACTTCCCACCGTGTGATACGTCCACGGTGGCGTTGGGTAAAACTGTGGTGAAATTTGGTGCCAGTGTGACGTCATTATCCTGTAGGTCACATGAACGTCTGAGCTGCGGTCTTTTTTTCACATGTGTGGACACCGTGTTGTTCGAAACGCCGCCGAGCTCGAGGGTGACGTCACATGGCGCCACTCTTTGCCACCATTACAGAGGTAGATTGTGGGCACCTTTGAGCCAAATTTCAAACTTGAGGTTGCAATGAAACACAATCACGGGATTTTGATAAAGTGATCCTTCAATTTCGCTGCACAGTGATGATCATTATAGCAATTTAAGGCAACAGTCGACAAATACTGTTCTCTTCGATTTATTGCTGGGTAAATGGAACAAAAATCAGAAATACACTAATTCGTCCTGAAGTGCTGTCGGTAGGTAATAATTTGTTTCTACAATGGCTTGCCACGTTTAAAGCTCTATCTCCAAGCAGGATATGGATGGGAGGGTACGTGGGATTAGATTTCCAGTTGTGTGGGCAAGTGACAACGTGTTTTAGGTCAGGACCGAGTCTGTGAGATGATTTTTCTGATACGAAGACAATAATGATACTAATGTCGAACTGTTGTTTTAACTTGCTTAACTTCTCTTACAAAGTGACTCGTTGTAGCGATACCGCTTGCACGAATAAAGGGTGGATCATTTCAAGCAGCTTCTAGTGTAGAGCCAAAAGAAGTTAGCCACCTATCGTGTGGAGGTGATGGGAGAAGTTACCGTGATGGAAACTTTAACCTAGCTCGTATTAAAAAGTTTACCTTTGCCAACCTCTAAAATACACAGGTGGCAAAAAAGGCCGCATCACGAAAAGGAGCTGTGCATAACCGAAAGTTTATAGTTGTGTTTCTATATCTGAATGATGAAGTCTTTTCAGATTTTAAGGCCAGTCACATAATGATGGAGCTAGTAGTGCCACTATGAGGATGATGCAAATCAGGCTTGCTTTAAATATACAGTGTAACGGTCGTGAGCGTTAGTTACCCCTGAGATTAATGTTGTGACTTGCAAGACAGCCAAGTCACTATGCGAGGAAGCCGAAATGCACGCGCTTAAGCTCACGCAGGCTTGCGTGAGGTCTGGAACAGTGTAAAGTAGTTAATGTAGCAAATAAAGTACGTAGTTGATGTAATACTTAACTTTAATCCATAATCGGTGTACATCGCTCTGGATGATACATAAGTGCAATCTCAATATACACTGGTAATGGCGCCTTGCTAGGTCGTAGCAAATGACGTAGCTGAAGGCTATGCTAACTATCGTCTCGGCAAATGAGAGCGTATTTGTCAGTGTAGCATTGCTAGCAAAGTCGGCTGTACAACTGGGGCGAGTGCTAGGAAGTGTCTCTAGACCTGCCGTGTGGCGGCGCTCGGTCTGCAATCACTGACAGTGGCGACACGCGGGTCCGACGTATACTAACGGACCGCGGCCGATTTAAAACCTACCACCTAGCAACTGTGGTGTCTGGCGGTGACACCACAATTAACGTGGTGAGTTAATGTTATTCAAGACTGCCTTTAAGGCAACCAAGACGCCATTATCAACACGTCATTGAGTTCGAATGAGGTCGTGTAAGAGGGCTCCTACAAGCTGTATGTTCCTTCCGCGATACTGCAGAAAGACTTGACAGGAATGTAGCCACTGTATATGACTGCTGGCAGCGGTGGTCACGAGAATGTGCGGTCGCAAGAAGACCGTCCTCTGGAAGGCCACGTGGCAATATTGACAGCGAAAACCATCATGTTCGGCTTATGGTTCTGCATCACCGTACTGCATCTGCAGCAGCATTTTGAGCAGCATTTGCTTCCACATTAACACAAGAACAGTTACCAACCGTTTACTTCAAAAAAAGCTCCGAGTCAGGTTCTATGTAACATGCATTCAGCTGACCCCAAACCACCCCCATTTGGGATTCAGTGGTGTCAAGCGAGAACTGTCTAGAGACAGATCCTAGCACTCGCCCAGTTGTACAGCCGACTTTGCTAGCGATGCTACACTGACAAATACGCTCTCATTTGCCGAGACGATAGTTAGCATAGCCTTCAGCTACGTCATTTGCTACGACCTAGCAAGGCGCCATTACCAGTTTATATTGAGATTAGACTTCCTGTATCAACAAGAGCGATGTCCTCCAATTGTGGATTAAAGTTAAGTATTCAAAGAGCTTCGTACTTTATTTATTAGACTCAACTCCTTTAACAGTTCCAGACCTCACGCCAGTCTGCGTGAGCTTTAACGCATGCATTTCGGCCTCCTCTTGCAACACGGTGTTGGCTGTTCTGCCAACACTACACATTGGCGCCGAGGATTCGTGACGAGCCCACTTTGTGTTCATCTTGATATTGCTTTGCCCTGATTTACTTGTGTAATGGCTTCGCCACATTCTCCAGATGTACTGTCCGAATTTTATCGCTTGCAGAATCAGCAGATGCAGGCCTTATTGGATGCCCTTGGACGAGCTGTCAACGTGCAATGCAAAACGATGCGGCGGCCGCCGCTTCATCCCTACCGCAGCCACAACACGCAGTTGCACCACCTTTTCGTCATTTTGATCCGGCACTGGAAAGCTGGACGGAGTGGTCACGCCAATTTGGATTCCATCTCGCCGCCTACAGAATTCAAGGTAACGAGCGGCAGCCTCACTTATTGACGTGTGTAGGCGTCCAAACGTACCGTGTGATAGTGAAATTGTTTCCCCGACGTGACGTAGCAACTCTGTCCTGCGAAGAAATTTTGTCTGCAATAGATGCTTATTTTAAAGAATCAGTCAATGTGGTTGCAAAACGGTATACGTTCTTTCGTACAAAACGTACGGCCGGTCAAACTAATAGTGAGTGGGTTGCAACATTGCAAGGCCTTACTAGGGATTGTGCTTTTGAGTGTGAATGTGGACTCCCTTATTCAGATACTATGGTGCGTGATGCAATTGCACAGAACATTTCTGATGTTCGTATACGGGAACAGATTTTGAAACTAGTCAATCCCTCCCTTCAACAAGTGATGGACATATTGGATCGGCAGGACACACTTGACTTTGCTCAGGAATCATTTGAAACTTCGCCAGCAGTGTGTCACATTAACTGGCCCTCCAGGCGAGCTGCACGGAACTGTAAACAGCCCTCGCGCCCATCCGCGCAGCCACGTGTGCCACGTAAGCAAGCAAATGCAGTTGTAAAATCATGCCCGCGGTGTGCTACTAGACATTCGCGTGAGAATTGCCCGTCACGCCAAGCTATTTGCTTTTTCTGTAATAAAAAAGGACATGTTCAATGTGTTTGCCAGAAAAAGCTCCGATCGGACACTCACAACCATTCCAGGCCCTTTGCTTTGCGCCGGAATCGGAATCGAACCAAGAATACTCAGGCTCGTGAACCTTCGCCCATGGAAATTCATGTAGTTAATGCCACTCCGCCCAGTGCTACTCTCTCTAACAGTGACTGTGTTCGTCCCACAAACAGTGTGCGTCGACGTCGACGGAAATCCCGTCACATCGCAAGTGATTCTGTACCAGTGTCTGTTCACGTTGCACGCGACAGTCGCTCTTGTCGTCGGCAGGACAATACACTTTTTGTAGATTTGGACTTTGACGGACAAGTGATACCGTTCCAGCTCGATACCGGAGCTGCGGTTTCCCTAATCAATCACGACACGTACAAACAGCTGGGCAAACCTCCGTTGCGTGCTGCAAATGTTAAGCTCACTAGTTATTCAGGACAGCATATCCCTGTGTTAGGACAGTGCAGCCTTCTAGCAACACTACAGATAATATACCAAAAGAACATCCCTCCTAGTTACATGGTGCTGATTATCCATCTGGGGTCACCGCCGATGTTGGCACAATAGTCATGATGATTCCTGTTTCGAAATGATTTCAGGGTACCGATTAATTTCATACCCGTTAAATGAAACATTACAGACTGTTAGTCTGAATCTCCCACATTTTGTTACTTCATTTCACATTTTCACGTTACTTCACAACACATGTCCTATTGGCTCAGAGTCTAATCAGTCTAAATCTAGCGACTGACGATTAATTACTATTAATCAACTAATCTTAATGTTCTGGTAATTGTTTATGGAAATACCTACATTCCTCTCAAGTCAAGTAGTTTTATGTAATCGATTATCCTTACAAGCAATTATTTCAAAATCTCTTTTTGTTTTATTGCCTATTCAGTGTTGACTTGCTGTTCATAGCTTGAGTAAAGTAAAAAGTTTGACTGTCCTCTAGTATTCACTATGTAACATCGGAGCAAGTTGGAACGTTTCGTGTTGATTGTGTTCTGGTTACGATTCCTGCCAACATTATTGCTTAACAATGTGTTGGGTGGTCGCAACCTTTGACCCCACCCATTGTGACCTGTGGGGAGAGGGAGGGCCAGCGGGACCTAGAGAAAGACTCATGGTCGAGAAAAACCCTTTGTTACTTCACAATTACACTTTTCTTCATCCTCATTATGAGGCAGAAACGCCCCACTCCAGCGCGGCTGGCTGCCAATGATCAGCAGACGACTAGCATTCAGCCAGTGAGACGGTACACACGTCAGCATCTGGCAATGCTGACGTCAGGCCTGGAAACAAGTCAGGAAGGCCCTGACGTCAGCAGCGTTCTTCTCCTTCTTTGTGCAACTGACTTCTGCTGTTGAATGCCCACATCAAGGTGCCTCAGATGCAGCTCGCATCTTCAGCAGTGATAAGGGAAGACCCCTGTGCACGTGAGATGACCCACTGCCTCTTAGCAGGAGCCTGTCGTCAGCAGGCACAGACGGGGAGGTCTGTGGACTGTGGCATCAAGTCCCACAAGGTGGATGTAGTGCAGGATGCAGCTTCCCTGTCGCAGTCTTGAACCCGTGGCTGCAATTGGCGGCGCCCAGTTGTATCGTTGTCTGGTGTGGCCCTGTCATTGTGGTAGTACTGCTGGGTCCAAATGAATGTGTCTCAAAATTCACTATTATTTATATTGTTCTGGGGTGCATTTGTTGCACTATTGCCTGGGGCATGGCCATGCACTCATACCACGGTTCTAACCCTGGTGTGGTGACACTGTCTTGGCATTGTGGTAGTACTGCTGGGTCCAAATAAATGTGTCTCAAAATTCAGTTATTTATATTGTTCTGGAGTGCATTTGTTGCACTGTTGCCTGGACGTGATCATGTAGCTCATAACACAGTTCTAGCCCGGGTGTGGTGACACGGTCCTGCATGTGTTGGCTATTGCCATTGCATGGCGCAGGTTCCTTGGAGCACAGCTAGCCTCTCTCATAATCCTTTCATGTACATGTTGCTGTAATCTACATGGTGTCACAGTGCACTCACCAGATCTCGGTAGCTAATACAGTGGTCTGCCGAGGTTTCATACAGATTCTCAGAAATTTCACTTAAGACTAGGTAGCAACATTAAATTGTCCGCCCCCTCCTCCCATGTGGCCTGCACAAACTTCCCCATTGTTTCTAACATTACTGGGTTGGTATGTATCGTGTAACACCTAAACAATGCACATACATTCACTACTGGTACTTTGAATGACACATTCAGCTATACATCCATTCTCACTTCCACAGTTGCACCATTATGGTAGAAAGGCAGGCGTTGACCGTCGAACTCTGCAGTTTCGGTGGTAGTTCTTTCCACGACTTTCTCGATCCGTTCAGATATTACCTGGGCGACAACAGGACCGGAATCAACTGCACATCCAGTGCCTGATGAACGACTTCCTGCAAAAAGTTAACTCCACAGTTACACCGAAACAATGAGTATTTATTCGCTACTGGTGCTTTCATTGGCGCATACAAATGTGCACCATCCGTTCTCACTTGCATAATTATTCCACGATAATAGAAAGGCAGGTTTGACTGTTAGGCTCTGCTATTACCTGTAGTTCCATCGATAGCTCTTTCTGCACAGTTATCAGTCCATTCATCTATTGCTCAGGTGACAGCAGTACTAGCCTCAATCGGCTGTGCAGTGCCTGATGAAGGGCTTTCTGCAAGTTCGTTAAATCCGCTCTTGCATCCAGACACCATATCCCAGTGACTGTAAAAGTCTTGTTAGCATTATTCTTGCAATCAATAATTTCATTCATGCCTGAACTGCCTCCAATCCTGGTTTAGAGTGCTAGCTGATACTCTAGCAAAATCCATTACTTGCATAGTTAGTTGTTGAAGCATACATGTGTTGTTCAACACACTGATCTCTAAATTCGCAAACTGTGTGGAATGTCATGCTCGTCACTCTGTTCCCTTCTGCTAACTGTGTCCTGCAGCTTCTGCTGTCCTGCTTAGCTCACTCTCCCTCACTGGATCTGCTGTCCCAAATACTGTCTTGAGTTTCCTTCCCAGCATCTATCACTCCCCGTTTCTTCCTCCGCAGTTCTCGTGGCACCATCGTACGTGCATTTTCAATTCCAATCGCGCATACACTATGACCAACCTCTTGTCCCTACGAACTCCATTAATGCTCGCTGGGTGTCCCAAACCCGAGAATAGTTTTTCTAGTCTCCTTACTTCGTTCCGTAGTTGCCACAAATTGCACACCAAGTTTAGCGTCCACCTGTGACTAGGCAGTACCACATCCTGCTGCCTGGAAATCATAGATTTGTCACACAGGTGAAGATCTTGCACCGTCCCTACTCCACCCAGGCGAGTAGGCACAGCACCGCCAAAACTAGCATCCTTCCTTCCTCGCCCTCGCTGAACGGTAATATAAGAACAGGGATCATTATCGCCTCCCCCTCTCCCAGAAGTTTGCTGTCTCTGGTCAGTGTCTGTCACGCAGTCCTCGTCCTAACATACCCATATGATACTACCCAATCCTGCTTTAAAGACACACACAAAATGTTGCAAGAATTGTAATAGAACATCAAACGCACTGACTGCCTCCTCGGCCTTAAGGATTATGGTATACTAGGCAAATGGGCCTCCTTCTCCTGCAGCTCTCTCTACTACTCCTCATTTTTCTCTCTCTCCCTTGGGTCTACCGATACTCCTCCTGGGATCGATTGTGGCGCCTCCTTAAACGGTCGTAACCATCGGACATTGAACGATCGTTTACCTCGTTGATAACTGTAGCTTCACAGTCACAGGTACAGGCCCTGGTATCATGTCGCCAACTTCGTTGTTTTTCATTTCGGTGTATATGTATTCGACAACATCATCTACTTGCCCACGTTATATTGAGGTAAGGTTCCCATGTGCTTCACTGCCCCCTCTTGCCTCTCCAACACCTTGCTGTTCACTTTTTCGATCCTCTACCAAACTGCAGTCACAGTTCTCACAATCTCCCAAACCAAATCTCTGATCCTGCTCCACCGGGTTGAATGGCCGCGCAGCTTGATGCGCCATGTCACGGATTGCGAGGCCACTCCCGCCGGAGGCACGTGTGTGTGTGTGTGTGTGTGTGTGTGTGTGTGTGTGTTGTTCTTAGCATAAGATATTTTAAGTTAGTTTAAGTAGTGTGTAAACTTGGGACCGATGACCTCAGCAGTTAGGTCCCGTAGGAATTCACACACATCTGAATATTTATTCCTGCTCCCATTCTGCATAATCGTATCAAACGGCGATGGCATCTTCTCACCATACCAACTAGAATGCTGACTACAAATTGTATCCCAGTTCTTATATGGGAGTTGGCGTTCTAACATTCTGCGTGGTTTCTGCGACTGTTGTTCTATATCGTGTCTCCCTACCACTTTCGCGCAACGACGCCCTGAGCGTGTTTTTTAGGGAATTCACTAGTTTGAACCTGGGACCTGTTGCTGGTAAGGAGACGTCAGACCACACATGAAATGCAGAGTTCAGAAGAGTTAAGTAAGACTAGCGATGATATAACCAAATACTTAATGATTTCGGCGTCAGCTCCACTATACTCCCTGTAAAAGAATCTTAATACTAACTAAACCCAGTGGAAGGGGTTCAAGGCTTTCCTATTTTTAGTTAGCTGGTAAAATAACGTCGAAAAAGCAGTTAAGTTTACCATTGGAAATTTTATTCTACTCACAAAACATTGTTCATAAATTGCACTATTGATAAAAGGAAATGTTTTAATACAGGATGGTAAAAACCAACTGCGTTCAACAAAAATGTGAACGAATATTCCCTGAATGGGTTTACAAGTTCTACAATGGAAGGAATGATGACCTATGCCATATCACATCTATAATCTAAGTTTAAATTAAGTTTCACAAAAGAGAAAACTATCAAAATAGTCTACAGTGACCCTCAATTATCTTTAATTACTTATCTAACTTGTCGTAAATTACAGTGGCTGATGTGGCTTCTCAATAACTATATAACAGAAAAATCAATGCGTTTTCGATTTTTACTTCAAGTGGCAAATGTGAACACCATGAGCTTTAATTGACGATCGACACTAGTATTACGCAAAAAGGGGGTGTAACAGATGAGACTTCTGCAGTTCTGAGTGAAGCTTTATGCACTGTTATGCGGCATCGCGTGCGTTCATTACCTTGTCGGTGTTCGTCAGGGGGCGGCGGACAGCACAGCTCCGCTCACCTCGGCGTCTCGGAAGCAACTCTCTCCTAACTTCTCCTTACTACAATTTACCGAAATTGGTTTAAAAAACTATCTGACTGTGTTTTTGTCTGACCGATCAGGGTCTCAATTAGAGTCCTGCATGACCGAGTAGGTGAGCACAAAATAAGAGATGGGGCGAGCACACCCTAACTGGATAGGCTGCCCGCATTAGTTCTAGTGACCGAGCATAGAAGCGAGCATAGCACGTAACTGCAAACACATTACATGTGTCATTATCTGTGTGAGACTGCAGCCAGTACAAGCTTCTCATTTGTGGTGTGTCTCTCTCTGTAATCATGCTGCGCGAGGAAGCCAGTGCACTAAGATGTAAGATTGAAACCAATGCTTACACATTGAAGAAACGGGAAGGTCTAAAAAGTCAAGTATGGAGTACATTTCTGTTGTTTGTAGACGAAAACAGTGCATCTACTGGGTACGTATCAAGCATAAACTGCTCAACATTATTGTGTTTCGAGTCGGGAACCACTCATCTAAAGAAACATAGTTGCAAGAAACCTCACAAAGATACAGCTCCTTGAGGGATACCGGCAATAATAAAAAATAGTACTACAGCAAAGTGTCTTGCAATATGTGCTAAAGATATCAGTCCTTTTAATGCTGTCTCCAGTGAAGGTTTCAGAGAACTAGGCCAAGAATTAATACATCTAGGTGCGCATTATGGAAAAGTTAACGTGGCAGATGTCATGCCACATCCCTCTACTATCAGCAGACATGTCAAAGAACAAGCTGATGCAATAAGAAACAGCATAATGCCTTCTGTTATTGCGGAAGTTATTAATAAAACATGTGCTACGACAGTTCATATGTAGACTGATTCGCGTAATCAGGTGCACTATTTGACGCTTACAACACATTACATTAACACAGACTGGTCTCTTGTGAACAATGTTTCATTTACAACAAAATTCCCGGACGTTAAGAGGGCGGGAGTAAATATTATGAAAGAAATTGAAGATAGGATGGCTGATTGGGACATTTCGCCTCACATGTCGCACAGTTTTGTTTTTGTCTCCGACCAGGGTGCCAATGTACGTAAAACACCTCGTTTTTATGGGAACGTTTCGATGATTTCCACATAAGTTCTGGTTACTTGTTTCTTTTGTTTATTATCATAGATCCTTCAAGTACTTTGTCATCACGAGCCAGAAAGAGATATCGTTTCAAGGAATGGAGGAACAACAGATCATCCACAGCAGATGAAGTAGATCTCTGCATTTTGTGCACCCCAGAAATGATGATGATGACATCTTAAAGTGGTGGAGCAGACATGAAACAGATCTGCCAGGCCTGGCTGCAGTTGCAAGACGTATTTTATGTATCCTAGCAACAAGCGCACCTAGTGAAAGATGCTTTAGTAAAGCCGGCATGTTACTAAAATATGGCCACGCCAATGAAATCCAGAGCGCGTTTGTGATTTACTGGTGATCAACAATAACTATAATTTTGTTTCTGTTACAAACAAATGAAAAGTATGACAAGTTACATCTGTAAATGTTTAATGTTCTTTGTATGCTTTCTTTATGATGATGGTTGTCTTCTAGATTACGGGAACAGCACTTATTTAATGTTTCCATTAATGAAAGGAAAAATATATCTTCTGTTTGGAAATGAGACGCGGCTTGTATCCGCAGTTGTATTGAAATGTCATTTTACTTTCCAAGTGCTTTATGAATTTAGCTGTGTCAAGTACGCGGTCTTGGAAACGCTACTTTTGTATTAAAAGAGAGAGAGAGAGACAAATACATTGTGTGTGTGTGTGTGTGTGTGTGTGTGAGAGAGAGAGAGAGAGAGAGAGAGAGAGAGAGAGAGACAGAGAGAGAGAGACAGAGACAGAGACAGAGACACAGAGGCATTGTATTTGTACAGTACAGTGCAGCGAGCCGGGTCGAGGTGAGGTGAGACGTCAGTGGTGACCGGTCATGCTCGGTTATCCGCGTGTCCGGAATCCGGACAACAGACACGGGGCGAGTACGTGACGGAGCCGAGTCGTATGGTGCCGAACACGAGCGGCTCGGTCCCCACGTCAACAGGCGAACCGTGACCGGTCAGACATTGAGCGTTGCAGCACTCTCAACATTAAGCTCCGCCTACAAAAATTCTGTCTATCCAATGAGAAACGTTATACTTTTCGTGGTGGGGCAATGTTTTTAAAGTTTGCAACGTAACAGAGACGCGAAAAAGTCTCACGCTAAAACTTGCAGCTGGTGTGGTCCTTTTAGTGTTATCGTAAGATCTATACTGGCCTTCTGGAGGGCTCTATCTTTTAACTTGGGCTGGGGGGTGGTCCTGACGTAACAGAGACGCGAAAAAGTCTCACACTAAAACTTGTGGCTGGGGTGGCCCTTTTAGTGTTATTGTAAGATCTATACCGTTCTTCTGGAGGACTCTAGCTTTTAACACGGGCTGGGGGGTGGTCCTAGCGGTTAGCTGGTGACGTGGGTGTCCATCCCTTACCGTAGGGCCTTCTAGATTAACACGGTTCTGCTCTCGGCTTCTGTTCTCGTTTCTCCCCTCGGAACTGCGTCTGTCTCATGGTGGGAAGGTATGACATGCATTTAGGCATTCTTGTGTTAGTCTGTGGTATTCCATTTGCTCACTCGTTATTCGTATTACTTTGGTTAATTTAATGTCAAGATTTATTCGGAGCTATGTGACATACTACTGGATTTGCTTATCATGTCAGGGTTTTCATGGAAGGTGTTGGATTTGCCTGACACCTTAATTATCACCACTCTTCGAACTTAATTTTTGTACTGAAGTTTGGCAATGATTGAATCGTTGTCCAAGCCAGTCAAAAATTATTCCGTTATCTAAATTTTGTTGCCTACTGTTCAGCCACGTTATTCTGTTCTATGCTAGTTTGTATTACTAATTTATATTTTTATATTCTTCCACATTATTATCAAAAATATGTTTATATTGACAAGGGAAGAATATTTTTATTCTGTTATAATTATTATTTTTTAATTATTTTCTTTCTTTATTTAATTGTGAAATTTGTTTTTTAAGAAGTTTGTTATCGAAAGTGAGGAGTCTTTCACATCGATTTTCTTAGAGATATTGTTTTTATAAATGTAGTAATTAAGTAAAATCTATTCCTAACACATTTTCTAAATATCATGTACAAGTAAAATGTTTTTGTTTCTAGACACTCATTTCAACATTGTTACAGTAACAAATAATAATTATTTCCAAGAATTGCTTTGACAAAGAAATATACATACACAAGTATTGGGATTATTATCCTAACAAATGATACAAATGTTAAAGAAAGGGAAAACATCCAACAAGACAATTTTTTGTTCTTTGTTTTTATAAGGAGAAAATATGTAAAATATAGTTATTCTTTTATTTTTATGAGGAGAAAATAAGTGGCATATAGTTTTAGTGTTTATTATGCCTTACTTTTGTTCTTTATATACTGTCCATTTCAGAACTAATGACTTATTTTTATCGCTAATCTATTTTTTACTTAAGTCCATTGTCAATGACTGTTATTTTGTAGTTTATTAGCTGTCTGGTGTGCTTAACTTATTTAGTTTCTTACACGTTTCTACATCACATAATTTGATTTCACACATTCACACAATCCTATGAATGTTTATGCATGAGGTTGGCGAATGTTTTTTGCCCGAAGGTGATGGACTTGAGCGAGATGGATGTGGGCAAGTATTTGATGTACAACTTCGTTCGTCGTTCCTTGTTGGCTTTGCAAGTGTGTGTTGCTGTTGTGGAGGTCCCATAATGGAATGGAGCTGTGAGTGCAGAATCTCGTGGTTTACTGGCTTTGTATGCGTGAAAGTCATTGTTATGTGTCGCTAAAAGCGGTCGTTTTTCGTTGTAATACTTCGCAGATGACTAGTTTACAATAGGATAGGTATTTGGGAAGGTATGTCGTCTATTCGTCACCCATCTTCTTTCTTGGTCTCAGTCTTGCGAATCTTCAACTTCTGTTCATCCTGCTTTTTCTCTGCTTCTTACTTGGTTCTTGGTTCTTCTCTGGGCAGGATATGGAAATATTTATTGATAACTAGTCGCTTTGAAGTTCTCCTCTTAGTAACAGTTTGATAAATTGTTTGGGCGTGCCATTTTTACTTTGTGGAAGTTTTCTTCAGTTTCGTGCATCAGCATGCTGTTTAATAGCAGTAGTGTGACTTTTACACTTTTTTTTTTGCCAGTGGTGGCTTGCCCAAGCGGTCTTCTCGTCGGGCTGTTTTTTGCTCGCTCCGCTGAGTCGGGGTGTTCGGAGACCTTTCTGGCATTCAGTGTCCTGTCGTGTCTCTGCAGGGTTCGGCTACTGTGTGGTTCCGTGTTCTGTCCCAGCAGGGTTCCGCCACCCTGTGGTTCAGCTTGGCAGCAGATTTATTTACTGCCCACTTCAGCTACAAGGGCCCTCTGTTGGTCTCGCTGTCCTTTCCCTTCTCTTGACGCTTCTGCCTTG
Source organism: Schistocerca cancellata (assembly GCF_023864275.1). Lineage (NCBI taxonomy): Eukaryota > Metazoa > Arthropoda > Insecta > Orthoptera > Acrididae > Schistocerca > Schistocerca cancellata. The sequence continues at coordinate 922,205,917 of NC_064628.1, read as the reverse complement.
TAGGAATCGTGTCTTGCTAATTTTACGTCCTTTCCTTTCTTGATACTTCTCACATTGAAACTTGTGGGTCGTTGCATCTCGTCCTTGCTGGAGTTTTTACAATGGTTCTTACAAAAAGTTTTACTTATAATCATCTAACATATGTCTAGTACCTACATTGTTTTACGCCTTCTTAAAAGCTTTAAAAATTTTGGAGCCCTTTCCATGTTACAATTCTAAGATATTTTGAGTCTTAACGTCTACAAGAATCCTCAAATTCGTTTTTTATTTTTGTGTAGTGTCATGGTGTATAGCATTTTATGATTTCATGCTGTTAGACTATCTACGCTTTATCCCTTCACCTTAATCTATGGTACTATTGGTGTTATTTTTGTTTTTGTTTTTATTGAAACTACTTTCTTTTTCCCAACTTCCTCTCTCTTTATTCTTCTTTCTCCTGACGATCTTATCTGCAACATAATCTTGAAATATTGTGCTGATTATTTACCAGTAATAAAATTAATCTTCAAACTTTTTGATGTGGCTCACATGGTGAAGTCCTAAGGTTTTGCTTGTTTTTGGGTTCATTAGTTCCGAAGCATTATCATGAGCAATTCGGCTAATTATGACAGGTCCTTTGTATACAGCATAAAACTTATGTATTTTGTGTTTCTGTTTGCTGGAGAGATGGTGTGTTTTTACAAATACTTTCTGGCCTACTGAGAATGTTCTTTTAATTGCTGTTCTACCTCCTCTTTCTTTTTATGGCTGCCTTTCTGATGTTGGAGAGTGCTGTTGCTATGACTTGTTTGTGCTGTCTATGTGGTACAATAGGAAATCTAACATTTTCTCTGGTTATGTTTGGGGGTTCAATATTTTTAAGTACAGTAACTGGAGGTAGTAGTGTAGTGCTATGTGGCATTTCATTTATTACTTCTTGAAAATCTTTAAGGTGTATATCCCAAGTGTTGTGTCTTTTGGCTGTATATAATCGGCATAAAGTGCCTATGTCCTTCGTAGATCGTTTTGCTGGATTTACGCTAGGTTTGTACTTAGATATGTAGATGGGTTTTATTTTGTGTTGTTTTAACATGTTCTGCCATTGCACTGATTTGTATTGTGGGCCATTATCCGAAATTATTCGTTCCACTCGACCTACTTGTCTGAGAAAATCTTGTCTAAATGCTTTACTTATTGTAAGACCTGTTGCCTGTTTTAATGGTGTTAAGGTAACATATTTAGAAGTAAGTTCCAAAACGGCAAATATGAAAAGATATCCATTTTTTGTGCGTGGGAGGGGCTCCATAAAATCTTTTGCAGCTATTTGTTTTAATCTTTTAGGGATTATTGGAAACATAGGTGGCTTGGTTTGGAAAGTGACGTGTTTAGCCCTCATAAATTTTTTGCATTTGACTAATACTGTTCTAATTCGTCTTTCCATATTAGGAAAATGGCTTGTTTGTTTTATTTTTAAAAAGCATTTCTTTGGTCCAAAGTGGCCATTACTTAAATGTGTATACCATATGTACTTATTAATTAGTTCATCTGGGATATAAATTAACCATTCATTCGTTGCAACATTTCGTCTAAAAAATAAAACATTGTTTTTTACGAGATAGTGCTGTCGAATGTCTGGAAAATCCTTACTTCTCCACTTGTGTTTGATTCCTAGTATTTCGGGATCCTTGTCCTGTTCTTTGCCTATGTTTTTCAATGCTGTCGTAATGTAGTTTTCGAAAGGTACTTGTTTCGTATAGTACATTGTAAATCGGTCTTCTGCTGCTTCCCAACCTATGTTATTCGATGCACCCTGTGGACATTGTGATAAAGCATCTGCTAATACATTCGCTGTTCCTGGTATGTGTGTAATAGTGAAGTCAAATTCTTGTAGTATTAACATCCATCTGGCTAACCTCCCATGAGTTAGTTTGGCGGATAACAGAAATTATAATGCTTTGTGGTCAGTGTATACTTTTGTTTTTCTTCCGAATAGGAAGTATCGAAAACTTTGGAAGCCCCATACAATGGCCAATGCTTCCAGCTCCGTGATTGAATAGTTTTTCTCGCTTTTTGTGAGTACCCGACTGGCAAATGCAATTGTTCTATGTGATCTTAGCCCTACCTGTTCGTATTCTTGGAATAAAACAACTCCTAAACCTGTTTTCGCGCTATCATAGGCCATACAAAAATTTTGTGTTAGATCAGGATGTGCTAAAATCGGTGCTGTTGTTAGTGCGTTTTTCACTTTTAAAAATTCTTCATTGGCTTGTTGATCCCATACCCATGGCGTGTTTTTTACAGTCAATGCACATAGGCGTGGTGTTGCGAGAGAGTCGATCCAAATAAATTTTTTATAGAATCTGGTGAGACCTAGAAATCCTCTGAGAGTTTTCTTATTATATGGAGTACAGAATTCTTTGATTGCCATTAGTTTTTCTGGGTCGGGCATTACCCCTTTCTCTGAACTTACGTGTCCCAGAAATTTGACGTCTCGCCTTTCAAATTTGGATTTTGTTATATTTACTATGACCCCATGCTCTTTCATGATCTGTAAAAACTGATTTAATGTGTCGTTGTGATGTTCCCAAGAGGGTTCTGCTATAATCACATCAACATAACAAGTAATCTTTTGTAAAATTTCAGGACTGAGTATAGTATTACATCCCCTAATAAACGCTGCTGATGATATGTTTAAACCAAATGGCAATCGTTTAAACTGGTAACATCTACCGAATACAATAAATGCTGTAAATTTTCTCCATTCTGGGGCCAATTCTATTTGCCAGAAACTACTCCGTAAATCAGTTGATGAATATATCTTAGCACTGTGGAAGTTTTGTATCAATTCCTCTAAAATTTCTGGTCGATCTGTCTCAGTGATTATGATTGTGTTGATCTGTCTGGAATCAAGCATAACCTGATGCTCCCATCTCGTTTTTGTACAATATGGAGTGGGCTGTTATATGTGGAGGTGGCTGGTTCAATAATATCTCCTGGAATACTTTATACCTGTAGCTTAATGGGATTGTATAGGGTGGCATTCTAAATGGTTTGTGCTGTTTTACTTCAAACTTGTACTGAAAGTGTTTAATACTGCCAGTCTTAGGTAAAAATACCTCTGCTTCATCTCGTAAAATACCCTCTAATTCTCTTTTACTGTGTTCCGAAATACCTTGAACTTCTTGCAATTTTTCGTCGATTTCTTTATGGACTTCTAACATGAGTTGAGGCGATTCCCCCTTTTGTGCATACCATTCTAATTCTTCATCCTCTTTATCTCGCGTCATTCTTAATTGTTTGTTTATAACTGGTATTTCTTCTAATTTTAGCTTTTGCTCAAAGAGAAGTGTGACATTCCCGAATATTACGCTACCTTTCCCCATATATAATATCGCTCGTCTCTCATTTAAAAAATCTGCACCTATAATCAAATCTACAGTTAGTTTAGGTATAATCACGAAGTTGGCTTCGATCTTTTGACCTTGACACGAAAGAGTTAACCTTTTTTGTCTCGTAACTTCCGCAGCATTGTTTCTAATAGGACATCTTACTTTAATCTTACGTGTTTTCAGAACTGGCAATTCCTCATTGTCATTACACTGCATGAATAAATTTTCTGAGATCGCAGTCAGTTCACTTCCGCTATCAATTACAATATTGACTGGGATATGCTTTACCATGGCCTTCACAATTGGTTGAATTTGAAAGGGTTTGTTCTGTTCTTCTTCTTCTTGCATCATCGAATCCTCCACTGAATCATACATGAGTCTTTTTAGGAATTCCCCTTAAGAATTCTAACTTTCTGTAGGATAAGCTTCGACTGCTACTTCTCTCTCTTTTATTTCCTCTTCTCTATTTCTTCCTTCATTTACGCTTTCTTAAACATCCTCTACTTCTTCCTCATCCTCGTCTATCTTCTCCTTCTTCGTCGCTACTTCCATATAATCGCATCTAAATGCTCTAATTATCGCTTCATAGCTTTTTTCATTATATACGCTGGGTTGTGTGCCCGCTCGTAACTTATTTTCAACTTCTGTCGACTGCGCATTATCCTCATTGAATTCGCTTTCCCTGGTTTCCATCTCAACTAGCTCTGCAATACTCATTACTTCGTCCTTTCCTCCTACATTCGTTGTGCATGCCTCTGGTAATTCACCTTCCTCGGCAGTATTCTCCCAATTAATTTCGTCCCAACACGATATTGTTATTTTCTTGTCTTCGTTTTCATCTGGTCCCTGCGGATTTGTTTCTTCCTTCTTCTCTTCTCGTGATAAGATTTTTACTTCTCTGTTCAAGATGCTGCAATTGTCCTGGGTCGGTGCGTCATTCTCTTTGGCATGGGCGCTTAGCTGTCAATTCGAATGTTTATCGGGGTTTGGTGGTCTTACCTCTCCACCTCTTCTATCTGTATTCTCTTTTCTTGTTCAGCTTGTTGATAGTGGTTTCTTTGTTGATAATTTGTCGGTCTACTGGTTCTCCAGTACCTGTTCCGGTTGTCGTTATTCCCTCTGTAATAGTTGTTGCCGTTCCTGGGTGAATTATAGTTATTGCCATATTCTCTTCTAAATCAATAACCGGTTATTTGTTGAAATCTATTGTCGTTTCTTGGTGCGAAGTTATCGCATGGTTCGTAATTATTGTTTCTTCGTACTGTGTCTTGTGGATTCCACTGCTTTTTGCTTTCGTTTTCACGTGCGCTTCGTCTTTTTCTTGCATCATCTTCCGAAAATATGAACTCTAGTTCCCTTAGAATACCTTTAAATGCTTCGACGTCATTGCCTCCGCAACCTACTAATGATTGCTGGTATTTCAATGGTAGCTTCATCGCGCATAATTTAATCAACTCTCCGTCACTGTATGATACATCTAAGCATTGGTTTTTCTTTGCCATTAATTCGAAAAACTTCACGGGACTCTTCTCTCCTGAATTTTCAAAATATGGGTTCTGTAATAATTCGTACTTCACTCTGTTCTGTGCTTCGCTGGACCAATATCGTGAGAGAAACTTCTCTCTGAAATCTTCGTACGATCGGCACGTCGCTGCAACATTCTGCATGGTTTCTGCGGCTGTTCCTGACATGTGTGCACATATAAAGTCTAATTTGTGTGCTAGCGTCCAGTGTTCTGGTAATCCTACTCGGAATTGATCAATAAAAGTTCGTGGATGTAATGAGTTTCCTTCTCGAAAGTGTTGAAATTTTCTGACTGTGAGGAAATGATCGTTGTCGTACTTCGTCATAGTTCCATACGAAATTCGCGATTCTTCGCCACTTTTGTTTCTGATCATTTCTTCCGTCGTTCTTTTCGGTTGTGGTAGATCCATTGGATATTGTCCACTGTAACTTTCGCCTACCCTTGCGTAGGATCGTTGGAGTGGTACGCAATAATTTTCTTCCATCGGTTGTGAACGTGTAGCTGAATGCATTGCACTTTACTCTTCGCGACCTGGCTTTCCATTGTCAGGTATCGGTTCGGTATCTTGTCTGTCTAACCTTGCTGCTTCATTGCACGATCCAAACTTTCTTGAAACATACATTTGTGGTTCCGCATGTGTTTGTGATGACATTTGTTCATCAAGAATTTCGACAATTTTTAAAATTCATAACTTAATTATGCTATTGTCTCGGCTAGAATGTCTCATTATCTATCGCTGCAGCTACTGTTTTCAACTACTTATGCCTTTCAAAAAAATTTTTTTTATTACGAAAATTTTTTAACAGGATATTTTTCTGACCTAGTTTGGCATGTGGTCGACCTTCAGTCATGGTATTTTACGATCCTGACAGGGTCGCCATTTTCTAATATTCTGCTTGGTTTCTGCGACTGTTGTTCTATATCGTGTCTCCCTACCACTTTCGCGCAACGACGCTCTGAGCGTTTTTTTAGGGAATTGACTAGTTTGAACCTGGGAACTGTTGCTGGTAAGGAGACGTCAGACCACACATGACATGCAGAGTTCAGAAGAGTTCAGTGAGACTAGCGATGATATAACCAAATACTTAATGATTTCAGCATCAGCTCCACTGCACTCCCTGTAAAAGAATCTTAATAGTAACTGAACTTAGTGGAAGGGGTTCTTCTAGAGGGCTCCATCTTTTAACATGGGCTGGGGGGGCGGGTGGTCGTGACGTAACAGAGACGCGAAAAAGTCTCACGCTAAAACTTGCGACTGGGGTGGCCCTTTTAGTGTTATTGTAAGATCTATACTGTTCTTCTGGAGGGCTCTAGCTTTTAACACGGGCTGGGGGGGGGGGTTGGTCCTAGCGGTTAGCTGGCGACGTGGGTGTCCGTCCTTTATCGTAGGGCCTTCTAGCTTAACATGGTTCTTCTCTCGGCTTCTGTTCTCGTTTCTCCCCTCGGAACTGCGTCTGTGTCACGGTGGGAAGGTATGACATGCATTTAGGCATTCTTGTGTTAGTCTGCGGTATTCCATTTGCTCACTCGTTACTCGTATTACTTTGGTTAATTTAATGTCACGATTTATTCGGAGCTATGTGACATACTACTGGATTTGCTTATCATGTCAGGGTTTTCATGGAAGGCGTTAGATTTGCCTGACAACTTACAGCGTAATAACTAAGCACCCTCCAGATCGTTCGATGAACCTGTTCTGTCCTTCCGTTTGACTGAGTATCAAGTGTAGTAGTACCTAATTTTTTTCACGCTCAACAACCAGCAACCAATGTAACTCCTCCTTCAGGTATGACATGAAGTTCGTCCCTTGATCTGTCATTACTGCCTCTGGCGCCCCAAACTTCAACACCCATCTATTCACCAACTCTTCCATGACTGTGATTACCCACTGATTCGACATCAGCACCACATTGATATAACGAGAGAAATGATCTGTTATAGTCAGCACAAAATGATTCTATGCTAGAATTAGGTTAAATAGTCCTAACACATCCACCCCAATAAAATGAAACGGTTCCATTGTTTCTGGCAATCTCTGCAACAGTATCGTTTTCAACCTAAATCTGTACATTGCACACAATTCGTGAAGCAGGGATTGGCATCACTTTTACTTCCTTTCCACATTATTTGTCTGCCGCCCTTCTATTAATGGATGTCTGTAAGCACCTCTCCCGTAACTTTGCTGCTACTACTGCTCGTGGTCCCAGTCTAGCTTCCTTGCATCAATAGCCATCATGCATGCTGTACTGCTGCTGTTTATTGTACAGCGCTCTGTGCTGCTTAACACCCCGCCAAGTTTTTGCCTAGTACTTGTGCCATCGCTACCTTCCTGGTTACAAGGAACCCTTTCAGCGTGAGGTCACAACTTCAGTCTTCAGCAAGGATCATTTGAAAGCGTTGTATTAACAATTATAACAGGAAAAATATTAACTGCTAATAAATCAACATGTGCATCAGAAGGACGAGAAAAAATGAGTGTGTGGTGCAGAAATCTACCTTCTGTGGGATGTATGTGTTACACTTCATAAATCAGATATCATCGACATTCAAGAAATGTTCCAAAAAAGCCATTAACTTGCACTGTGAGCACTGAATGAAAAATTGCGCCACAGCGATCGCAAAGGTTGGTACCATCAAGAACAAAAGCGAACTGCTTGGGAATTACAAACCGTAGAGGACATTCAGCTAGGTATCCACTCCTAAAGAATAAATATAGAATCATATTAGTCTAATGGGGTGATGAGAACTGATGAAATATGGTGGCATGCAACTGAATTCGGAACAGACTGTCGTGAATCTTATCATGAAGCTAACTATTCTTTAAGGAATAGCTGCAGATAGTGCAAAAATTGTTTTATGGACAAGTAAAAGGAAAAGCAAACATCCAGTGGCTGAATTTATCCAATGATTTGACGTGGTATGAATTACAATGTCACAGTTTTTAGGAGGGATAATTTGCTCTAAAGGAGTATGATTTTTATACGCAGAAAGGGAATCAAGCAAAAGCAACTTATTTTGACCAGCTATTGTCCAAAAACGGTGCTCATACCATAGTCGTAGTTCTGTTGGGGCTCATTTTCCAACTCTTGCTTGCTGTGATGTAAATATTCCTTCCTGTCCGTGCAATACCACGATCTCAAAAAGGAATTGTAGGGGCAGAGGATCTCCAACTTCCCGTAGCTGTTGGAAGCCGCTTATCAGGAATGATTTCAGAAAGATTTTTTGTACGTCTTTAAATATGGAGTCAATATGAGAGACCCTGTGAGCAGTACATCGTGTGTATAAAGTGCAGGTGTGTCTCACATGAATGATGCTTTCCAAATACATACTGGTTTGATGTTAATAGGTAATATATTTCGGGGTATTTCATTGACCACCTCTGTGACAGAGCTACAAACAACTATAGCGAACTCAGAACGACATCTTTAGAAATTTTGTCATCATATGACGTCTCGCTACGTTCAGTAAACAGTAGATGTGCAGGTAATTAACATGAAGTACTGCTTAACTGCTACCGAAAATAAACAAATCTGTTAATGAAATCGTATCACTGTGTACTCTGTTAACTGTGTTTCGTTCAGCAACTGCTCTCACAGCGACGTTGTTGTATTTACGTGGTAGTGCGGAAAAACTACTGGAGTATGACAAAAGACTTCACGTTTAAGTAAGATAGCCATTCGTTGTATGGTATTATGATGAGACAACAGTTGTATTAGTGTAGTGCATATGGTAGCATTTCCCACTAGGTTACTGAACAAAATAGACACAAATATTAGAGAAATTGTTAACAATATATTCCACTTCGTTATCGAAAAACGTCTGATCATGTGCAGGTAATTTTTTGATCCCACACATGTAGCGACTTGCTGATCCTGAGTTAAGCCACATTTAAAGTGCAATCCCCAAAACAAAACAAACGAAAACGAACAATAGAAACCCAACTATTTGTATTCGTAGTTGACTGATAAGGGGCGAGGAAGAGAAACACATGTGGGTGCCAGATTACAAGATGTGCGGTAGACCTATTGCCAACAGAGCTTCTTGGTGCTGTCCTCAAGGTTTAACTTGTTACTCCACGACTACAAGCCATCTCATAGGTTAGTAACAAATGTCAATTGCGAAGGACACACCCCTGTGAGGCAGTTCGTTACACACAACACCTCTGTACAATACATCAATAGTAACACATTTTGCAGACGTATTCAGGCCATCGTTTGAGATTATGTTTCTTTATGGCTTACCCTTTATTTTCTCCTCATGAAGCTACATACGGTATTTGAAATGCCATCACGTCGTATTAGTTTAAGTTTACAGTGACCTTCTTAAATCTACAACGACAAATTCAAGGATCAATCCTTTCAAGAATACAGACTTCCCTATCCTTCCCAGTTTGAGATTCTGCTTTGCGTCTAATTTCGTTTTCGACGAGACTTTGTACCATAATCCTCCTTGCATGCTTTTAATCTCAGTATGATTACTGAAGACAAATGTCACAGGAAACCTTATTGGTCGTCACACTTGCCAGTTATAGGATACACTGTCATTGACCATAGTTGTAGTAAATCGCAGAAACGTCCTTCATCAACGCCTGTTTGTCTTCCTGAATGTGATGATTAATTTATCTCAAAACTATCGTACTTGAAACGATGCAACTTGACTTTCTCGGTAGCACTCACTCCTTACAGGGCACAGGTGTTTCGAACTGCTTCCACTACTTTCACCCTTTCATTAAACACAAACAGAAGACAGTGTCACAAATGTTAGACTTTATTCCGTTTATTAATGCATAAACGACGCTCCTCATAACGTCAAAAATGAGAAATATTGATGTTGTCATGGCACAAGCTATACTACACACTCGAAAAAAAAATAGGATCGCAGTTAAATACGCTTGTAGCAACATGCCATAAAAAATCGCCACAGAGTGTGCTGAAACATATCATACAAAATGTTACATAATGCTATACTCGTTAATTTGAGAACAGGAAAGTCGGCTGGAAATCTCCAGGACACCGGTCTGTATCTAGCGGCCGCTGTCTGATGGCACTGAGATTGGTATTACCATGACAAACACCCGTGAGCTCTTTGGCAAACATGTTTCGGCAATTTTCTATTACTGGTTGGTTAGAAAATAAAGAAAACTGTCTCTGACCTGTCAAAAAAATGGCTCTGAGCACTATGGGACTTAACAGCTGTGGTCATCAGTCCCCTAGAACTTAGAACTACTTAAACCTAACTAATCTAAGGACATCACACACATCCATGCCCGTCTCTGACCTGTCAGACTGATGCTCTAAGCAGACAGATGGAATACGGCTTTGATGGGTTTCATATAACGGCTTTGTGTTCACACTGCATGACATTGACCACTGGACCACGATTAGGTTATTCACAACAGCAGCTCAAATGGAAGTTAACATTCTTGTACTGTGTGCTGCGTACCCCATTATGACAAAAACACGATGGTAACATATGGGAAATTCGGTGGTTGGTTGGACTGACACTAGGTTATAATGGCTAAGGTGTGCTTTAGATTTCCGTTCGGGGTACCAGATTTTAACTGCCACAAACATAACAGTCCATTCAGGACTGTGCAGTGGATCCAAATAAACACTAAACATGTGCATTCGCCACTGACTGGAAGACGGATGTATTAGCTTCGGCCGTCAGAGGCGGAAGTCACTGCATGCAGGAACTCTGTCGCTTCTTAGATTAATAATGTTAATTTAGTTCACCAATCAACTGTCGTGTAAGGTCATAGGATCTAAATTTCTTATTTTATATAACCTAGAGATTTTGAAAATATTGACATTGGACTGGCATTTGAGCTTCAAATCCTAATTTTCTCAGGATTTGAGCTCTCTGAGATGATACTGTCCCATTATTTCGTTGTTTCCTCACGATGCCAAACTCCTCCAGGTCTCTACGAACGACGCAATCCTACCTACTAGTGAAAGGGTATATGACAGTTGACACCTCTTCGTGTCAGGTCAACAACGACGATATTCGTGGGCTTGGAATCCTAGGCATCACAGAACTATTCGTTGCGTTGCCTGTAGCTGAACATGGGACGCTGGGCCACAAGGCATACAGAAAGAACACTCATACGGATCGATACCTCCACAAGGAATCAAATCATCATCTTAGGCAAAAAAGAGGTGTCATGAAAACCTTGGTGTACAGAGCCAACAAAATTTGCGAGCCGGCTTACTTACAAGATGAACTAAATCACTTACGGTCAGCCTTCGTGAAAAACGGATACACCAGCAAGGAAATTGATTGAGGCCTCCATCAAAGAAGAAAAGAAGCCAGAAGTCCAGAGCAACAACGGTCACCTACTGGAAAAGTTTTCCTACCGTTCATTAATAAGGTCACGGACCGTATCGGGAAAGTTCTGGCCAAGTATGGGATCGAAACAATCTTCAAACACACCAAGAAGAGTAAGGAATATTTCAGAACTGCAAAAGACGCCCGACACCCCCTAACAACACCTGGGGTATACAAAATTCCTTGCAGTTGTGGACAAGTATATAGTGGAACAACAAAAAGAGGTGTAAACAACCTCTTAGCCGAACATAAAAGAAATTGTCGCTTAGGACATCGAAAAATCGGCCGTAGCTGAGCGTGACGAATGGTGGTGCCCTCTATGCGCTCTATAAATGCGAGAGTACCTGGAGCCTCAGTGGCAGTAGCTGGACGACCTCTGAAGATGTCTCCCGCAGATGGAGACGAAACGTTAGGTGTAAATTTTATACATCGACCACGGCCTCTCAGACCGGTAGTTTCAACTGAAGAAATGAGCACCTCGTCCATTAGTACATTCGCCCTGGTAGACTGCAGCAACCGTCTCCTCGCATTAGAGTTGCGCTTGGACTCCTTACAAACGTGGCATTGCTCTACTAATCTACGAATGTCCTTATACAGTGTCTCCCAGGTTAGATGCTCCCGAATCTTAGCAATAGTTTGGCGACTCCCAAAGTGGCCTCCCACCACAGAATTATGGAAATAAAGGAAAATCGCCGAGACTTGTTAACTCGGCAGACAAGTCTTAACCCTTCCGTCGCTCTTCCTTTGGTACCATACGATGCCCTTTTCTGTGCTATAGCCCAGCACCTGCTTCCCTTCTAGGAGCTGCTGTTTTATGGGACTCAAGGTAGGATCCACGCCTTGCTTTTCTCTCAGACTGCCAAACAACTTCGGATCTTCAGTTAAAAGCCCATAACCAAATTTACATTCTTTACGCCAGTAGTCTCCTGGCCTCCTTCCTGTCCCTCCTCAAACGTCCGACTCAGCGGGTCCGCTATAGAATTTTCCGTTCCCCTTATATGCTTAACGCTGAATCTGAAGGCTGATATACGGACTGCTCGCCGAACGTTACGTCCGGTTTTCCTGGGGCGGGCCAGTACCCAGATTAATGCCTGTTTGTCGGTCTCCAAGTCGAAATGTCTACGTTCTAGGTAGAAACGAAACCTTTCTAATGCGAAGAGTACTGCCAACGCTTCCCATTTTTACACAGAATATTTTAACTCGACAGGCGACAGTGTCCTGGATGCGTATGCTGTCGGAGGACGTTCACCTCCATCCTCCTGGAGCAGCACTGCTGCCACCTCAGAATTAGACTCGTCTGTGTGAACTATAAAACGCTTACCAAACTCTGGTACAGCCAAAACGGGTGGATTGGCTAAGGCCTCCTTAATAGCATCAAATGCACATTGCTGGAATTCACCCCACTGAAAATCCACGTTCTTCTTCCGAAGTTGGTTTAGTGGAGCAGCTAATTGCGCAAAATGGGGCACAAATTTACGGAAGAAATTGGCCATCCCTATAAATCGGGCAACTCCTTTCTTAGTCTTTTGGAGGCGGAAACTTATGTAGATCCCTCGTTCTCCACTGGTCAATCTTCGCGCCCCCTGCCTAGACCAAATGATCCAAAAACGAAATCTCCTTGCTTGTCAAACTTATCTTACAAGGGTTGACAGTGAGCCCAGATTCCCGCAAGTGGAGTAAGACTTGCTCCAAATGCTGAAGTTGCTCCTCAAACGTAGGACTATCGTCGAGGTAATTATAAATAAACTTGTACTTGACACCCCCAAGATGTTGTCTAACAGCCGAGACAGGACTGCCGCGCCCGTGGACAACCCGAATAGCACTCGATTAAACTCATAAAGGTTCCATTCCGTGGTTAACGCAGTGACTGGTTTAGAATCTTCGGATAACGGAATCTGGTAGTAATCCTGGTTGAGGTCCAGGATGGTAAAGACCTTTGCTCCCGCAAACCAGGTAAAACAATGGTCAAGTCGGGCTAGGCCACCGACTCCAAAACAACCTTCTGGCTTAATGGTCAATAGTCCACTACTGGTCTCTGCCTTAGGCACCAAAAACATCGGAGAAGCATAAGGAGAGCTCGAATTCCTGATCAGTCCTTCCTCCAACATCTGATCAACTAAATGGCGCGACGCCTCCATCTTCGGCGGTGACGGTCTGTGCGGTAGTTGTCGAACTGGCACATCATCGGTCAAGCGGATATGGTGACGAATTTTATCCGTCACACCGAGCTTATTAGTCAGCCCATGAGGAAAGACTCAGAGAGGCCAATAATTCCTCAGCCTGACTACCTGGCAAGTAACTGAGCCCAAATTCAGAATCCATAACAGATATACTGTTTACCTCGGTCTGCCTCTGGCATGAACACAAACTAAATTCTTCGCATGTGTGAACCGAAAATGAAACATCCTACTGGCGTAATCTAAAACCAAACTCACCCGTTGTATCGAATCGCAACCCAATAACAAATTAACGGACAGGTTTTCCACCACTAACAAATGAATCGGCCACGAAAACCCCTGTATCGATACACTTCCCCGGCAACAGCCCATGAGGGGCAAACTTTGTCCATTAACCGCACGACATCCTTTTGAGGTCGGTAGCAACGGAGGTAGCTTACATACTGAACGATATTTCTGATACAAGTGGTCGTCTAACAAGGACACACTACTGCCGGAATCTACTAACACACAGACTGGTTCATGGTTCAAGGTGCCGCACACGAACGGCAGCGATTGGCTACCGTCGCTTCATCGGACGCTCCTGACTAATGTTGTCCCCGTTCCTTAACCGTCAGTTCCTCGGGCGCGGCTTCCATCTCTCCGGACAACCTCGTACCAAATGCTCTAAAGTCCCACAACGAAAACAGCTCCTATCCCCAACATTATTTATCTTTCCTCCAATATGATCAGGTTGCACCCAGGTAGTTATAGGATCTGCCTCTCGTACACTGGCTCTCTTATATCAGCAAAACGGAGCCCCTGGATCTGATAAACCAAAGTCTGAAGTTCACTGAAGGTAGTTGGCTTAGGGGCAAACATAGCCCACGACCTATCCTCCGGTCTGATGCCCTGCAATACTCTCTACAGCCTGCCTCTCAGTTGTATTTAAGTCCAACGCTGTAACGGCGACACGAATTTCATCAATATACTTGTCGAGGGACACTGTAAAAATATTGGCCTGCCAAATCCTGCTTAAAGCGTCGAGCGAATTTATGTTCAATGATCTTCCTCCGCAAATCGGGAAGACTACCCTTAACTCTCAATACTTCACTAATAATAATACTCAATAACCCCTTCGCCAAAGGATAAATCAGTTGAAGAATAGCACTGCACCACAATTCTGGCCTAATGACAGGGACAATTATCCTGCTGGACGATACCATTGCCTTTGGGGAATAACTGAGGAAAAAAATGAACTTGTGGCATTGATGGTCAAGAGACCCCATCCGGGCAAGTTCGGCCGCCAGGTTGCATGTTTTCTTTCAGGTGACGCCACCTTGGGCGACTTGCGCGTCGGTGATGATGAAACAATGACGAAGACAATACAACATCCAGTCCACGAGCAGAGAAAGTCTGAAACCCGGCCAGGAGTCGAACCCGGGCCCGCTGCACGGTAGGCAAACGCGTTACTACTCAGCTAAGCAGGCGGATAATGATGCAGTTAGTCCACAGCTGTGATAGTGCTTTCGATTACTACCGCAGGTCAGCCTGTGTAAATGGTGTGGTGCATGTTTCGAGCATACGTTTGCCTGGACGACGGCGTAACCGGAAATGACCATCGACCTGTTGTAACAAGAAACGAGGTTCATCCGACAAGGCGAAACATTTACACTCATCCACGGCCCAGTCTCGTTGATGCCGTGTTCACTGTAGTCGTAACTGACGTCGTTGGGTGAGCCAGGGCAGATGTAGGAAGTAGTCGTTTGCCACAAAGCTCCGACTCTCAAAATGCTTGGTGAACTATGCAGTCCGAAACACATGTGTCTGCCCCGCCTATCCCACTTTTTAGAGGGGCAGGCCTCCGACCTTCATGTTCTGTGATGAGGTGCGAACACCCAACACGTGTCACATACTCGTGGTTTCACTGTATCCCCTCTCCCCTGCCGCCCGTAGCTCTCAGGGGAACGAAATAATATAGTTTAGTCAGGTGTTTCTCTTTTAAGAAAATGATTTCAAAGTTGGTTTTTCCACATTTTTAAGAGGTTCAGGACTAGAACTACTTTATGGCTACTTGCCAGTGGTCTCCAAAATGTTAAAAATACTCCGTACCCCCACGTCTATGCCCTCGCCCCGTACAAACTAACGTATGGGGGTCCTTGACTAACATAAATTAACACGAAAGATGTTCCAGAGTGACCTGTGCGATGGCACATTCTGTAGGACCGAAATTCTAAACTTTCTTCAGAAATACAGACACTGATTTTTCGTGGTTTCCCATCTCTAATTACGTCGTCCTAAATGGGACTTATATTGCTAAAGGTCCTCGTTTTCTCCCCGAATCAGTTCATTGGGATGACAGTAAAGTTTATTCAAAAAGATTACCATTGATTGTTTGCCCAATCCCAGTCCAACCAAACTTCCAAGAATCTCCGGTAAAAACTTGGTGGAAAGTCGTTGAAATCTGACAATTTTTTATTTATGCACCCATTAGATTGTCAATAATGTTGCACAATGTTTCCTGAAGCACAATAACATTAAACATCTAGGAGCGAGATTGAGAGGTTGCATAGTAATATTGAGAACATCAAAAACTTTTGAAATATTTTGCACTGTCCGGAAATATTCTGCCGTCTGTGGGCAGTACTGACAATATCCTTGCGTCTATTGATGTCAGTGTTCACGTTTAGTTATTATGGTGTTAAAAATGAGTTCGAAACAAGACGAAAGAGCGTTATGATTAGAGTATATCTATATTTATAAATAAGTGCTGGTATTGTGGATTCTTAGGACAGATGAGTACAAAAACAGAAATCTAAGAATGAATCATGTCATTTGTTTCTCAGAAAATACGGCGAAAGACCACGAAGGCGATGTTTAAAGAAAGTAATTCACGAAAATTTATGGATGAAAGTGTACACAGATACGTATTTATGTGTGTGTATACATTACCTAAACGAAAATAACTGTTTAGTGCATGAGACGTTTCCCCGAGTACCCCAGTATCAAATACTTTAATATGAAACAGCCATTATATATTTAAAGTGTTCGAAAGAATTTCTGGGGGCAAGGTATTGCAGGCGTGATTGTAGCATAATAGGCAATAACCTTTGTACTATTTCTTGCTTTGATAAGGTGGGTAATACTCATTTCACAAACCTTCTGCAAATTGTCACGTCATTTTGACGTCACCCGCAATATCGACAACAGCAGGAACTGCTATCGACATTCGTTAGTGTTCGATACGGGCCTCTAACAGGACTTGATGCACGCGTTTCCGAGGTTTATAAAAACATTCCGTTCTTGGTATGATTTGTTATAATTATTGCTGTAATTAATCGTCACATAATGGACAGTTAGTGCTTTCATATACGACACTTTCTCAGGCGAGAGTTGTGAGCTTCAGCAGTGTACAAATTAAACAAGAAACACACTTGTATTATAACTTGCAGTACGCCGTTTCAAGGACCGACGCACTGAAAATTTATCACAAACATGTCACCGTCAACGTTAAATATCAGTTAGTAATAGATCAACGCTGTAAGTCTTCAAGACGTAAAGTGATAACCAAGATAGGAAACTGCTATTAAACAACGAAGTTCTAGCATAGTGGGTAACATTGTGGTTTATGGAATCGAATGATGTCTGTTCGCATCCCGCAACACACTTTTGTTTTCATGTTAGTGTCGTTAACATATTCTAGAACTTTCTGAGGTATGTAATACAAGTATGTCCTGGAATATTCGATGGTATTTCATAACGGAACGAGAGCTCAAATAAACATTTGGCGACTTCCGACTGTGTTATCAGGCAGCTTAAATTACCGCCTATGAAACGAGGAGCAATGACATTCATATTACTCCTTTTCACATATATTTGGCTCCTTTTTCCGAAAATGTGTCGATTTCCGAGTGTGTGGTTGACAGGAATCTAGGAGGACAGCTTAAGCTGCTACGAGTGGAACCAGGAGAAATAACATTCTCATTTTTCCTTGTCACAAAGTCGAAAGCAGTTCCTGTGCTTTCGATACTGCGCATGAAGTCAAAGTGACGTCACGTTTCCAGAAATTCTTGTAAAATGAGTGTTACCCTGATTCTATTCAGTGACCTCAATATTTCTACGCGACAAGAGGCTTGTCTCTGGTCTGAGATAAAAAGTGTGGAAGATGCTTCGTGCGTTCCTTGCATTGATGTGATCCATTGCGACACGGAAATAAGATCTCTGGAGACAAATTAGATAATATTTATGTTACGCGAAGGTTTTGATGAGGAAATATGCCTAACATCATACTCCGGCAGGGTGCCGATGAAATGGAAAACGGTACGTGTATTAAAGTTCCTTTTAAAATATTTACATTGTAGTGCTACTTATTTTGTTAGCTATACATTTGTTATTGAATGTTCAATCGGCAACATCAAGTTATAATAGCACTGTTTTTGACTACTAAGGTATCTTCACATTTTTACACGAAAGTGTTCATAATGAGAATAGTCTGCTCGAAGTAAGAGCGTTTCTTGGAAATGTATTCTTTTGCTTCTTCGTTTCTCATTAGGTCGCTCTGCATGACATCGTTAGTAATGGCACCACAACTGAAGAAGATCATCGACATAACAAGGCGACATGACGCCAAGCTTGCGGAAGAGGAGGTACGTCAGTATCGATGTTAGAACACACTCAGTAGTTATACTTTCGTTAATATTTGTAGGTTTCAGGCCATATTGTTTTCCTCTGTGTGTTTGTTGCTAGCAGCTCAACGAAAAGGCAGCATCGACAAGACGCGTTTTAATAAAATCTGCTTCACAATCGGTCTGGTTCTATCTCGTTAGTGTAGGAACCCGTAAATCGTGTGCAGGGATTTTATACGGCGTGGGTTGGAAGTGAAATGGACAAAATCGGCATTATGCAAATTCAGGAGTTCAAGACCACATGCAACGACGTTTGATTGCAACCCTACTGGATGTCGCGGAAATCTATTGAAACATAGCAATGGGTACATAAATATCATTAATTTTATATTTTCAATTTCTGTATTTGGATCGACACCTTACAACAATAACTTCACTTACTTGCAGTAGCATTGTCGCGGGCCAGTTTCGTGCGGTTACGAGTTAGTCCTAGGGATGTGTTCTACTGCCTATTTTTATTTCAAAATCGACATGTGAAAACCGCTGACCGAAATCTTTCGATCCCAGAATGATGATGTTGCTTTAATAATGAGGTTACATAATAAATTTATGACATGAGTTAAGGAACGGCAGAAACGTACAGCTAATAAGGATTTATTAAGCAATATGTTAAGTAATAGCAATAATTATACAGCCCACGAAGTTTTGTTTGTTGACTGTAAAGATAACATTTTCGAGAAAGTTTCTGTTTTAGTCAGTTGTTGGTGTAGAGTATATCTGCGTAGTTCAGAACAATTTTTCATAGACTACTTTGGCTGTAGAGCACAATATTTAAGAGCTATTTTTGTGTTTTTAATATGTTGTAGCATTGATGTAACGATATTTACAAAATGGGTTCTTTTTATCCAGAAGACGATTTCAGATAATAAATGAACTCTAAAAATAGGCCCGCTAATATTACTAATTGCGAGTAATTTGTTGTGTTAGCCTATTTTGTAGTATTCGCTCCATAAATCAAATTTCGTTACATTGTGCTAATTTAGTATACTGACGTATTGTCCATGCTCATAAACAGTCTTTTCAACATTTACGAGCAAATTTTTGGCGGTTTTGAGTGCTAGAGTGTCTTGAGAATATACGTTCTTCAATTTACCATTGGGGACAGTGAGGTGGCTAAAATTTTAACATGTTTAGTTACTGGCAAACGGGAAACTTTTGCTGTGATACTACTTTCCACACAATCTCCAGTTGCCTCTGTTGGTAACATGCGATATACGTTTATGTTCAACGTATGCAAACTAGTGGCTTTATTTTGCTGCTTGTAACATCTTGTGCCTCTCGAATTTGGCGATTAATGACTTTCGTAGGCCATTATAGAAATGTACATAATACGTATTACACGTGAGAATTAGCAGAGATCTTAGAGCGCTGCTGTTAATAAAATTATCACTGACATGACACAACTGTAATCTTTCAATAACTTAAAAAGTTTAATTCTTTTCTTAACTCATAATTTCCTAATACAGAGTACTGAAACAACATTAAAGTTCATTTCTAGACAGTGATACACTTACACGGAACGTCAGTCTTTTCAGTAGTTTCTTCTGCGGGATCGAACACATAGGTACAGTATGCAACTTCATCAAAACACTATTTCTCCTCATTTATGCACATCTGCTACGTATCAGTCTCCACTACCAGTGTTTTATTTAGCTTATATCTTTCCGCAAAAGGGAAGCTTACGAGAAAAAGAAATGGAAGATCAGAGTTTGACATCCCATCGACGACGGATCATCGAAGACGGAGAATGAGCTCGGATATGGAAAAGTAAGGATAGGGAAACGGCCATGCCCTTTCACCGGAATCACTCAGTAATTCGCCAGAAACAGTTTAGCGGAATAACGGAAAACCTTCCTCTGAATGCCCGAACAAGGATTTAAACCGTCATCTTCTCCAATACGAATTTAGTGTTCACCAATGCGTCGCCTCTCTTGGAGAAGATTATAAGAATTGTCCTAAAATCTTCACACTACAAAGTTCCAACATTCATGCACAGAGGCCCTTTTGTGTGTTTGTCATGTGAATAACGTTTACAGTCTTTCATGGTGGCCAGGGCTCGACATCTTCTGAATAGACAGATTTATAAGTCTTTTGTATCAGTACATATTTATAAATTCGCATCAACAGTTACCATCTGACCCTGCACTTTACAGCAACAAAGTTATGTATTATTTTTACTTTTTGATATTAGATGTAGAATAAATTAATATCTGACTTCTATGTTCATGAACGGCATTCTTCCTCACTCCTGTATCCACTAAAGAGCCACACAGCGTGTAAGAAATAAGGAACATGTAACACTTACAATTCGCCATTTATCTTCCAAAATATTATAAATAGTTAGTACCCGCCGCTCTACTCTCTCTTCTTCCCCTCCTACAAACTGTTGTATGGGAGACATTGAGTTCAGGCAGCTCTCAGCGGCAGTCTCTCCAGTACAAGCCTATTACAACCTACATCTAGTTAAACTTGTCTCCCTTTACAATTTTTAACCGCCACACTTCTCTTCGTTAGTAAAATGGTCATTCCTTGACGCCTCGGAATGTGTCCTATAGAACGATTCCTGCTTTGAGTCAAGTTGTGCGACAGATTTCTTTTCTCTTGAAGTGTGTTCAGTACCTTCTCATTAATTAGCCCGTCTATCCCTCTAATCTCCAGCATTCTCCCGTAGGATAACATTTCAAAAGCTTGTGTTTTCTTCTTAGCTGAACTGTTTACTGTGCATGTTTCCCTAACGTATAACGAATACCACACAAGACAGATAGGGTCTACGCTCCAGATTTGGCCACTAGCCCACTTGTGGCCACTTTGATGTAGTTAGTGCATTTTTAAGCTTCTTTTGAATACCAACCAGTCGTACAAAAGCTTATTATAGACAACAGGAAATCTGCTGTTCAATTACGTATAGAAACGTTTCTTTGTTTGTTCTTGCTTGGACTCCTAGTTTTGGGAAAAACTCTGTGTTGAAAAGTTGAGTTCCCTAGAGTTCTTCTATAAAGAACGCATTATCAGTTTTTCGTATTCTAAGCGTTTAAATAAAACATCAGAAGATTACTCTGTTGGGAGGTAAGGTTAAATATTATAGTTTCATTTCATACAAGATGAAGATGACACAACCATAAACCATTCCATTAAGCTTTTGTGGCCATTGATATATTCGTATTCAGTCTCGGTTTTCTGTTATGGCCATGTATGTTTTGTTCACTTTTAAAAATTTGTGCAAAACACCTATAATGTACATTCGATCTGTATTCTAACTAGACTAATTTTATTTTAGTAGGCTTATGTATAACATTTCTGGTACTTTTTATATCAAGATAGGCCTAATTAATAGTCTAGCCTGAGCATCACAATTTAATTTATCTATCCTTCTAACACAATAAAAATGGAAAAAAATGGAAATGAAGTCCCACACTCTGTGGCAGAGCGTAGGGGAACGATGCGGAAAACCCGCACCGCCGTACTAGGCAAGGTCCTAGAGGAGGTGGTTTGCCATTGCCTTCCTCCGAAAAAATATGTAATACAAATTATGAAAGTATAACATTTTTAACTCAAGGTTTTTGTGTGTCAACCATAGAGTAAGGCATTTTGAAAGATATAACCGCCATTTGACTGTACAACAGGTTTTATTTCACAACCGAGATTTCAGCCTTAGGACATTATGTGTTGTTATTGTTATTATTTTGGTCTTCAGTCCGAAAACTGGTTTGATGCAGTTCTCCATGCTATTCTATCCTGTGCAAGTCTGTTCATCCCAAAGTAACTACTGCAACCTACATCCTTTCCGAATCTGCTTACTATATTCATCTCTTGCCCTCCCTCTATGATTTTTACCCCCCACGTTTCCCTCCAGTACTAAATTGGCGATCTCTTGATGCCTCCGAATGTTTCCTACTGACCGATCCCTCATCCTAATCATGTTGTGCCACCAATTCCTCTTTTCCCCAATTCTATTCAGTACCTCGTCATTAGTTTCATGATCTACCCGTTCAATCTTCAGCATTAATCTATAAGTATCACGTTTCAAAAGCTTTATTCTCTTCTTGTCTTAATTGTTTATTGTCCACGTTTCACTTCCATAGATGGGTACACTCCATATAAATACTTTCAGTAAGGACTTCGTGACACGTAAATCTATACTCAACGTTAACAAATTTCTCTTCTTCACAAACGCTTTTCTTACCATTCCCAGTCTACATTTTATGTCGTCCCTACTTCGATCATCACCAATTATTTTGCTTTCTAAATAGCAAAAGTCTTCTACTACTTTAAGTGTCTCGTTTCCTAAGCAGCCACTGCTTAGGCACAGTGTAGCAAAGCTGTGATTTGGCCATCTATTTTGCCACAACCACATCAACTGAGTCATGCCGACTTCCAGTAAATTAGCATGCTACACAAATGTCTTCGCATTTATTTCGACACAATTGGTTTATATAACCGGAGATACATATTTTGACGATAACTGTAACAATTGATAATAGCGAGATACATATTTTGACGATAACTGTAACAATTGATAATAGCCTAAGACCGATATCTAGAGTGTGAAATAAAGCTCGTACAGTGAACTACAGGACGCTGTGGCCCACATTCTGTCTACGGAGGGGAAGGAAGCACATTAACAACACGTGGATGTGACTATTTCTGCATGGTTCCAAAAATTAAGCTTGTAATGTTCCTACATAATGTAATATGATTGTAATATTCCGGCTGCGAGTACCAACGATGATGCGCTACCGGAATTTGATATGACAACGCTCTTTGCTGAAAAGAAAAAGAGGAGTATCTAGGTTTTCTTGTAATTGTTAGAAATAAGTAATGCCGATGGGGCAGTGTGTTTTTTTTTTTTTTTGTTGGAGATAAGTTTGCATACAGAAGTAATTTTGAAGTGCAGAGGTCAACATGTAATCGCGATTATCAAGAATAAAAATTGAATTTGTGAGAAAAAAGGGAGAAGGTATATATCTTTACGAACCTTTATTCGATGTTGGATCCTCGGACCTTCATAAAAACTATTAGTGTGTTTAGCAATACAGTGCATAATGATTTCTTCGCGAATTAACAATACTGGGGGATCTGCCACTATCACGGTCCGAACGACGCGCAATATTTCGCCGTCAGCTTTTATGTTCAAGCCGTTTCCTAAGCGACCAGCTTGTTAGTCAGAAGGTATACTGCCAATGTTGTTCAAACTTACCATTCTGAAAGTGTTTCCAGAAAAGAAAAATCTTACGGCGACTGTGAATATTGTAGGGAGACGGCGACGTCATCGCGAGTTGTAGCGCTTTACTCCGACTCTGCCTGGCGTTATCTGAGAACCGGAGCAGCAGAAATATCCGACCGCCAACTCATCCTGCACCTAACCCGTTCTCTCCTTACAGCAGCCATGAAGAAAAACACATTCATTTACAGTCAAATTATTTCACAGATTGTTTGTATTAGACGGGTAAAAATTTTATAATGTATGCATCTAGGCATTCAAAAGTACCTGCCTCATCTTTGTCAAAGACAAGAAGTCAAAGAGCAAGCAAATTAATTAATTAATTTTTCTTTTATGAGTAGCAATTTCATTACAGGCTATGGGACCTGTTACAGGGAAGGAAAGTAAGAAATTGGTTCCAGAAATTATATGAAATACTGAATTATCATGATATGTTAAATGACACCAAAAGAGTTTATGATATGGATTAAACCTCTTTTTTCCTGGCTCCTAAGGGAGAAGCAATCATAGATTGTTTCTAGGCCAATAAATACGATACTTTTTGTTAACTGTTTTTCTGTTCGGTTCTATTGCTGTAACGTTTATCTACTTTAGGCGTGTTTGTTTTCTTACGTGCTTGTGTAAAGAACAAATTACTTTCTAGCAAGTTGATTCAACAGTTACTTAAAACCCCAGTTTTATTACAATATGCATCGGTCAAAAATGGCGAAATGATTGGCTGTAACTGGAGTTAAATGTGATCAAAACTGAGGGATTTGGTATTTGATATTTTTTGCTGTGGTTAGAAAACTTTTAACATTTGTTCCTACGTAGTTGTAATGTACAGGCTTTGAAACAATAGATATGATTTTTGGGGTAATTTGTAAGCTTCTTTCCTATAGTGAACATAAAGGCTACCTTGAATTGTACTTAAGATGACCAAAAGTGGTCGCTCAACGCTACCTAGAGAAAAAGGCTTCCTAACATGTATATTTAAATTCAATGGTAACAAATTTCTCCTTTTCAAAAATGCTCCTTCTACTAGTACCAATCTGCATTTCATGTCCTTTACACTTTGGACATGTAATATTTTTTGCTTCCCATGAGACCGTATTATGCTGTCTACATATTCCTGAGTACACAGGCTAGCTTGAAAACGTGAAGGTAAAATTGAACTACTGAACTGAACAAATGTCACTTGAAAGTCAATGTCCAACAGATCACTAAAACAGCTCTGAGCTCCCAGCACACCGTCAACAGGCCACAGTGAAAGGTTAGAGTCTTCTAAAGTCTGGCTGCTTTAACTTCTACGGACCACCTATGCACTCGTCGCATTTGCCCAGATTGTTCAACAGAATGCAGGCATAGATTTGCGAAATAAAGTTCACAAGGGTTAGACTTGTTTTCCTTATGACCCGCAGCAACAAGTTTAATCAACTTCCAGTGTTGAATGCTTACCCTATGCAAAAAATAAATAAGCCAGGCAGTATCTAAACTAGGTCCCCACCTACTTCAAAGCCTCGAAAATTTTTAAAGTTCTCAGATGCTAAATGCCACAAGTCACTAGTCCAGGTACACACTCTAGATCGAGTTGGTAATCGTCCCCTGACAAAAAAGATTCTCTATGAAAATATTACTGAGTGTTCACTGGCAAAACACACGACAATTTTCTAAGCCCACTACTCGGCACATAGAAAAAGCTCAATATTTTGATGAGACGACGAACTCGCTGCCCACCCAACTCACACAGGGCCTGCTTGCAAATACCGCCCAAACCAGCCTCCTTGAACCAAGATGGCAGCCGGGTATTTATACTCAAATCAAGTACGTTTGTTTCCTGATCATGTAAAAATATAAATATATTGATATGTATGCAAGTAGTATATGTAAAATCACTTCCAAGCTTTATCAGATCTTCAATGCTGGAATTAGATTTTTAGTACACAGGCTTTTCACATAAATTACAGTTCCAACATGGAAGACGTTACCTTTGGTGATGTTACTGTTAACAAATACAAACAATTAATTATGAACTTATTTAACTTATTTCTACTTTCCTAACTGCTGTTATTCTTTAACGCTGCCGCTACTTTTACGATATATCTTAATACTGCTGCTAAATTGTCGATTTTTCTGCGCGGAGTACACGTTCCGACCTGTGGTTCAAAGTACTTAATGGTTAGCACAATTTTGGTTTAATACTCAATAGGTCTCTACGAGCTCTATCCATTGACACTTCGTTTATGAAAAGCGGTGTTTTATAAGTTGTTTAATGCAGAATAACTTAAAAACTACTCACCGCACCTACGGCGCACTTACACCATCGTACTAGCTGTAATTTTGCCATTATTTCTGTGATACTGGCTTTCCAGTATATTACTGGGTTCACATTTTACTAGAACACATCCGATTTTTCAGTCTTTAGCAAGATCCTTTAGTCTCTCATGGAGGCGCTTTCCATCATTTCTCTCCCCAACGGCTTTCGAGCACCTGAAATACCGGCCCCGTGCTTTCAGAATGAGTTAGTCTTCTGCTAGCTTCAAAATTTCTCACACACAGTGTCCGCTCCAACAGCAGAGCTCAGACAGCGCCCACGTCTAGCAGACGAACTACAAAGCTGTTGCCGCTGTGGGCAGCCACGCTGAGCCATCACGTGGCCTACTACCAGCCCTTCTTATCTGTCGAACCTAAGCTCGAGCAACTGTCACACAGAGCATAGCAAATTCCACCCTCTCGGCTGCCTCAGCTCCCAAAGTTTGTAAGGTGCCTTCTTGATGGCTGTACCGTCACACCATATAAGAAACCTTATATACTACTTTTAATGTCTCATTTTTCCTCAGAATCCACCGATGAAATCGGCTACGTTGCATCAACTTTGTATCATTTTCATTGATGTTCATCTTGTAGTGAATTTTATAGACACTATCCATTCCTGTCAGCTGTTCTTCTAAGCCATTTGCCGTCTCTGACAATTACAATGCCATTGGTAAAACGCAAAGTTATAATTTCTGCTCTCTGAGCTATTTATTCCCTTTTCCAAATTACTTCTAGGCTTTCTTGACTGCTTTCGCAGTGTACAGAACGAATAACATAGGGTCTCACTCCCTTGCCAAGTGCCGCTTCCCTTTCATGATTTTCTGCTGTTATGAGTGTGGTCTGGTTCGTGTAAAAGTTGTAGATATCCTTTAGCTCCTTGTATTTTACGCTTGCTACCTTCAGAATTTCTAGTCCACATAGCCAAAATCTTTCTATAAATTTACAGTTGCTATAAAGATAGGGTTGCCTTTCTTTAACATATATTCTAAAATGAGTCGTAGGGTTAGTATTACCTCGCGTGTGCCTACACTTCTTTGAAACCAAAATTGAACTTCCAGTATGACAGTTTCTGTTGTTCTTTTTACATTCTTCTCTAAATAATTCGTGTGAGCACTTCGCAACTATGACATACTGAACTGTTGGTTCGATATTCACACCTGTTAGCACAAATTTCTTTGGAATTGGAGTTATTATACTTTCTTGAAGTCTGAGGATGTAGACCTAGCGGACCAGTTTTGTCAAAGTATGTTCTCCCAGAGATCTAAATGCCTCTGAGGGAATGTGGACCAGTCCAGGTGCTTTGTCTCGACTTATAGCTTTCTGTGTTCCTCAGAGTGTCATATCTCAAATTTCATCTTCTTCTGTTTCTTCTTCTTCTCTCTCTATAAGTTCGTTAGCCCGTGCACATTTTTCTTTCACCTTTTAGTCTTCCATTTTTATGGAATAATGGTTTTCCATCTGGATTCTTAATATTCATACAGGAACTACCCGTTTCTCCGATTTTTTTTTTTCATATAGGCGGCTTCTGTGTTTCCGCTGGTCAAGCATGCTTCTATGGCTTTGCATGCCTTGTCTTGACACTCTTGCTTTGGAATTTTGGGTCTCAGTGGTTAAACTTGTGAGTGTTGTTAATGAAAATAACATGGACAGCACCTTTTCATCCCCCCTTGCAGGATGAAAACGACAAAGATACAAACTCCGAGAAACTACCTACCAGTTAACAAAGATCCTACAATGCCAATTATCTAGAAAGTAAGACGGCACTCAAATAAATTCCCATTGATGACAGAAATTCGCGGAACATGTTTGGGCATCAATAGTAATATAAGAAGATTTTGATGGTTGCTAAAACAAGCTGATGTCAGTTCCCACAATTTTGAATGAAAAATGACACGAAAAAGGCCTAGGCTGAAAAGAATCTTTTTCATAAGATTTTTGTACCTGCTTAATAAAGTTGGTTTGGCGACGAGGAAATAGCTATTTTAGGTACCTGTTGTTGAAACGTTCAGCATATTCACCAAATTAGTATCCTATAGATGCCACCTGTTCTGAGATGTAAAGAAATTTGTGGCTAGAAAACGTTTCTGACTCCACAAAAGATATTATGCCGCTGCAGACTTGGATGTTTAATGAAATCGCAGAACTGTACTTCAACGGTTGAATTTACTCGCTGGTGATGAGCGTTTCCTCTAAAACACGGACTAATTTGAACAAATAAGTGCATTCTTAAGAAGATGGTTTTCATTGTCAGACACAGTATTTACTATGATCTATAACTACCCCTTTTACATCGAGCCTTACTTATATGTTACTTGTCCTTCCTTTTCATATTTTTGCCCACAAGTCTTTGTAAATTGTGAAACGTCTGAAATTTATGCCATAGTAATATTCATTAGAGCACAGCGGTTTCGAATTTTTTATTGTTGATTTGATGGGCTCTTAGCCTGTTACTATCTCCGAAACTGAAGTCGGGAAGGTCACGTTTTCTATTATTTTCGCATTGACCAAGTAGGATCACATATCAAATTCTGGTCCCTCTACTTTCTTTGTTGTCCAGTTCTCTTTCGCCTCCTCCAATGTTGTCTTTTCCTTTTTCATTCTATGTTGTTCTTGATTTCTCATTTCCTCTGTCTAGAAAGCCTTCTCAACTCAGTATTTTATTCTTGAAGTGATTTTCCTCTGTTATTTCCTATTCTTTGTTATTGATTCTTTTTTACTTCTTTTCTTATTCCTGTAATCAATAGTATTTTCTATTTATTTTTTTCAGAAAGACAGGAATATTGGTTTCTTTAGCCAGTTCTCATTCGTTTGGCAGTGTACAAAGAAGATTAATCCTCACTCTGCCATTACTTCTGAAACTTTCTCTATATTATCTTAGCTCTCCTTGCTACTTCTCTTTTCCAACCATTTCTAGTTTCTGTTGTACACATTATTTTTCTGATAATTCGTTTTTCCAATTTACAGGTCGTCGTTAAACATTCACATGCATTTAAATATTCTGGACTTACCAATATGGTATAGAGCTTTTTATCTAGATATGCATTTCTTGCTGTAGATATTTTTTGTCAAGCCATAAGCTGTCAGAATTTTATCAACCCTGATGTCTATTGAAAATATTTGTAGTTCACCTGCTGCATGGTTTCTCCAACATATTCCAATTTATGAACATGCTCTCTTTTAGGTACTTGTGTTTCTATGTATTGTTTGCATTTTTTGTATCTGTAATGAATTTGACTTTTTTCATATGAAGTTTTAAGATCAACTCTGTTTGTTATTCTTGTGGTGTCACCGCCAGACACCACATTTGCTAAGTGGTAGCCTCTAAATCGGCCGCGGTCCGTTAGTATACGTCGGACCCGCGGGTCGCCACTATCAGTGATTGCAGACCGAGCGCCGCCACACGGCAGGTCTAGTCTAGAGACTCCTAGCACTCGCCCCAGTTGTACAGCCGACTTTGCTAGCGAGGGTTCACTGTCTACATACGCTCTCATTTGCAGAGACGACAGTTTAGCATAGCCTTCAGCTATGTCATTTGCTACGACTTAGCAAGGCGCCATATTCAGTTACTATGAATGTATTCTGAACAGATCATATTGTGAATCATGTACCGTCAAGAGCGACGTTCATCATTAATGGATTAAAGTTAGGTATCAAACTAATTACGTCCGCTTCCTGAATTCTCATTCCTTGTCATGTTCCAGACCTCACGTCAGTATAGTTCTTCCCTCCTCACGCCAGCCTGCGTGAGCTAAAACGCGTGCATTTCGGCCTCCACTCGTAACACGGTGTTGGCTCTTCTGCCAACACAACAATTCTTTCTAGATTTGTTTGAGTGGCTGCTTCTATCAGATTTTCTAAAAGTATTGCAAAATAGTCTGCACGAGCCGGGCACTTTAATTCTAACTCATTGCCTTCCCAGAATTACTAGTTGTGATAGTTGACTTTTTAATTCCAAATTCAAGGTCCTTCAGTTTTCTCTAAAATGCAGATAAACAGTAAATTTGGTACGCTATCTCTATGTCTAACACCAATCTTTATGTCAAATAGTTGAGATACTTCTCCCCTATTTTTGACTTCATACATCTTATTTCATTGAGTTTCCTGAATTATATTGCTAACTTGTTTCAACACCAAAATTCTTTAATGATTTTTCCTATTCTTTCTGTATGTTTCGAATCAAATTCTTTTTTTAACTCAATAAATGATACTATCATAGCTTTGCTGATTAACGTTGTGGCGAATTTCTGACTTTAAGTTAAAAATTTGTTCTGTTGTAAAGGATGTACTCTTTCTAGGACCACGTTGATAATCTCCCAGTATCTTCAACTGTGTTCAGGAGAGTTTCTGATAATACCTTTGTACGCCGCTGTTACGTCACATTTTGTATTAACTAATTTGGCTCTTCTTGAGTGAGGCGAGGCGGATCTGAGGTTGCTTATACTAATCGCAGATGTGATCCACTGGTGTGATCAGCAGGTCACTGTACAATCACGATATGCATCCTCCCCTCCCGCCGCCATAGTCGTTTTGCTCCATCCTAGTCTCCTCCTCTTATCCACGTTAGGTGGATGTGCGAGCGTCTCCTGCATTAGGGTCACGCTGAGTCCCTTCCTCCAGTGTTCTCCACCCGCCGCAGCCCTCCATCCCTAATGACATGGTCAACTACCGCGCTATAAGGGCCGACTGCAGTATTTTACGACGCGTCTGTCGCAGTGCTGGAGGTATAGAAGATTAAGCTGTGCAGCTGCCTTCACTTATCTTCTCTCTCACTAGTTTCGAAGCAAAGCACGATAGAGAACACTTTTCCACACAAGCCCCCTTCTCACTCCCTTATCCCTCCGAAACTAGTTGCCTTTCATCGGGGTTTGGGAAGACTTTTCATAATATACTTAAATCTCACGGATGTTCGAGTAGATAGTTATTTCTTTTAAAATATGTACTACATAGCACTACTGCAATAGAAGTAAATTCCAATGCTAAAAATTAAAAGAAAAAACACTTCATTTCCATTTAAGGTAAATTCCGAAATTTCTGACATCCATCAAAGCTCTTAGTGAAGGCAGATAGAACTAAACCTATTTTATTGTTCTATCTTAAATAAAAATGCTCTATGTATTAGCGTAACTGTAAACAATGGGGATATAAAATTTCTGTTTTTATTTATTTATCAATTTTTTATTTTTTAGTTAAAAACGGAATTTTTTAATTCTGTAATTAAATATCATTTCGATTTCCACCAGAAAAAGCGGGACACTTCCTATTTCAACCGTTAACACATCCTGGCCTCCCATGGCATATTTTTCAGAGGAATCTTCCATTTTACCAACTCGTTTAAATAACATCAATTACACATTCAATCACCAGTAATGTCTGTAACTCGAATAAAGTCAATAAAATGTTTTTTGATAGTTATATCTTCACCGGCTCTGTCGAACAAAACGAACGAACATTGACCTTATGACTCGCATCACGGGTACAGTGGTATGTTGCATTTGTAAGTTCATTTAAAACGTAATCCCGGCTACAATTTTACAACAGAGTGATAACTTCATTTCGTACTTGGTTACTTAGACAGTCAATATTGGTTTCACGAGCACTCAAGGGGTGATGTAGTGGATATTGGTCCAAAAAATCGATTTTTCAAAAAAAATTATTTTCTTGATCTACACACTTTAATCTATGATGTATGTGAATTTTATCGTGATAGCATCTTTAGCAATGCATTGGCGGCCACTCCCACCTTTTCCAAAATTTGGGAAACTCCTTGCTTCAGTGGAATTTTTGTCAGTGTCAAGGCTATTTTCTTTCAATGTCTTTGGTTGACATCTATATCTATAGTTGACATCGATATCTTTGCTTGAAAACTTTCTCGTGTGTGGTTTACTTACGTTTTGACAATATTATCACATATTAGTAGCTGGAAGGTTGTATTCGGAAGCCTTTACGTGGAAATCAAGATTTAAGCATAATTGGTGGTGGAAAAACAGAGTTTAGGAAACGGAGGTTTCAAGGAAATCGGTTTACCAACAAAAAAGAGGAAGCAACTCGTATTGCTTCAGCATCTAAACTTGGGACAGGAGAATTGTACAGGTGCCTGAATGATGTTGATATGGATTCCCATTGCATTCGGACTTATTGATTTATAGCTTCTCTACCAGACTATAAAGTTTTCATGTTCATGTGTTAGCTGTAAAAATACGGAATGCATGATTGTTGTTGAAGAAAGAAGAGTGGGAATAGCTTGTGATTTAAAATTTATTTGTAATTCATGTGGCTATAAATTTTCAGTTTCCTCCTCCGAAAAACTGACATTGGTACCTATGAAAGCAATTTTAGGTTAGCATATGCTCTGCGATGCCTTGGACGGGGCAGGGAAGGAGGTAATTTATTGCGTGATTTTTTTGAACATGGCTCCACCTTGTGCAATGTTTGAAAGAATAAATACAGAAATGTCTGATGCTGTATGCGGTACTGCCAAAGTTTCTATGAAAAAAGCTGTGGAGAAATTGGTGACAATAAACCAAAAAGAAATAGATCCTGGGGTAGATATTCATGACAGTGAAACTCCTACAGATGTTTCTGACCTATGTGTGTCTGTAGATGGGACCTGGATGAAAAGGGTTCACACATGTTTGTATGGAGTTGCATCTGTTATTGGTATTGACCCAGGTAAAGTATTATATATAGAAATTATGTCTACATACTACCACCAGTGTGCAACAAGGAAAATGTCCAACAATGTAGACAGTGAGAAACTGTCGCAAGAAAAGTATGCAATAGCACGCTGTAAACATTATAGAGGCTCAAGTGGGGCTGCTGAAGTTATGGTGAATGTTCTCCAGATCTGAGGACCAGTATGGTGTTAGATGTACTAAGTAATGGAGGTTCCTCTTCGTTCAAAGCTGTAACAGATAAAAATCCGTACAATACAACAATAGAAAAGTTGCAGTATGTTGGCCACATCCAACTGAGGCTTGGTGGTAGGATTCGTCGTTTGCTTAAAGAGAAGAAAGATGAAGTACTTGAGGATGGAAGACCGCTAGGAGGAAAAGGCAGGCTTATTCTGAAAGAAATTGATTCTCTTCAGTTATTTTATGGGAAAGCTATCAGGAAAAACACACGTAATTTAGAGGCAACGTGGCGTGCTGTGTGAGCAATTTTTTTTCCACAAATTATCCACTGACCAAACACCGATGCAAAACCTCTGTCCGAAAGACGAATGGTGTAAGTTCAACAACAGTAATGAGCCGTATTCACATAATCACTCATTACCAGGACCTGTTATGAATGCAATTAAGCCCACATTCAGGTTTCTTGCAAATACTGATTTATTCAGGAAGTGTCTTGCAATGAAAGCGTCAATAATTTAATTTGGATTAGATGCTCAAAAAGGACATTCTGTGGACTTGAAGTACTCAAAATAGGTGTCTATGATTCAGTTCTATGTTTCAAAAACGGAAATAATGGTAGAACTGAAGTGCTGAAGAGATTTGGTATAGATCCTGGTGTGTTTACAACAAAAACATTTTACGCCATTGATGAGAGCAAGGTCAAGAAAGCTAACAGATCAGTGTCTTACCTACAAATACAGTCCAGGCAGAGTCGAAGAGGAGAGAAGAGAAACCTGGAGGATGAGGAGTATCAGTATGAAGGATTTTAAAATTGAGGTAAGCCTATTACAGGTAGAAGTATGAGAAGAAAATTTTTGAACCTCATTTTCTCCATTTTACATTTTTTTACTTTATTAGAAGCTTTTTCTCAAAAAGCATATGCGCTAATACTACGAAATTTTAAGGAACTGTATGCATCGTGTTCCATCTCCCTGGAACCAAAAGATACGAGATCATGCAATTACATTCTGATTTTTACATGATTGTACCTGTATGTAGAAAAAAAGGCTAATTTTGAATGCGCAAAATTAAAAACTCTGTTAATGTCACAATTTGTATCATAAATTCATAACTGTAGCTCAGTGGTCTTATAACCTTCTCAGGACACTACAATAAAATTTTCAGATTAATTGCATGGTTAGATTTTTAGTTATGACTTTCTATAAGAAAGACATTTAAAAAACTAAAAATTCAAATTTCTGGGATATTATTAATCCTGCGTATTTTATTATATTTTTCCGTTAAAACACGGCTCTTTTGATTTAAATATGCAAAATTGTAGATTTGTACATTAATAAATATGGCTGTAATGATATTTTAAATAAATGTTTACATTTTCCGTTACATCTCCCCTTAACTCTACACAAATCCTTTTTCAACACAATCTCAAAGGTGCTGATGAGTTCTATTAGTTTTAATAAATTCCAGTTAATTTTCTTAAAGAGATTGTCCTTGTAACGGCAACACCTGTGTTCTCTGAATCTATGCCACGCAAATCAATGTTTTTAGGGTCCCATGCATCAGTCTGTAATTTCTACGAACGGGTAGATATATCCGATTGAAATTTATGTCACATACTGAGGTCCATGGTCCTTTGGCGGTGTAAATCATTGAAACTTCCAAGTCAATTCAATCAAAAGCTACGGCCATTTATGTCATATATTTTAATCCACGCAAACTCACTCATCAAAATATGCAGGAAACCTCCCGTTGACCTCCGATCATGAAATTTGGCAACATAGTAGATTTCACCGTACAACCAAAGGAAGAATACGAAAACAGTAAATCTGTGATTATATAACATGTAAAACAAGTTTTGTCATTTCTTATCTTACTCTCTGTCTGTTTGTTAAGACCCAAGTTTCTCATGAACGGGTAGACGTATCAAGCTGAAATTCATAGGTCCTTGGCCACGTATTAAATAGAAGTTTCTAAGTCAATGCAACCAAGAGATACTCATTTAGGCCACATATTTAGATATTCACAAACTCGCTCGTCAAAACCTATAGGGGATCTCATGTTGGCCTAGAGTAATGCAATTTGGCAAGAAGCAAGTACAACTAAGGAAAAAATAAAAACTATAAATTTTTAATTATATCACATGAAATTTTTTTTGTCATTTTTTTATCAGACTGACTGACTGTTCGTCCTCCTGTTTAGACCCCTTTTTTTCTCAGGAACGAGAAGACGTACCAAGTTGAAATTCATATCACATACTAAACTGTATGGTGCCTTGGTGACAGAAGAAATTGAATCTTCGTAGTCAATTCAATCAAAAGATACGGCCATTCATACCACATATTTTGAGACTTGCAAACTCGCTCATCAAAACTTACAGGGTATGTCCCGTTGACCTAAACTCAAGAAATTTGGCAAGACGCAAGGTTTAGGAGTACAACTAGAGTAGAAAATCAGAAAATTACTAATTTTTAATTACATCATACGAAAAAAATGTTTCTTTTTGTCTTTTGTTATCCTACATCAAATATACAATTAAAACAGTGAGTATGGCCACTCATGATGACTGGGTGGCAATGTTAAAAGTTAAACATCAGCCAAGGAATGGCTTTATTACTCATATGACGCGTTTCGGAATTTCTCCATCATCAGATATCCAGGAGCGATTACTGCACGTAGATCTGACGTTTCAAGTTGTATGTGAAAGAAACATTCGCAGATTGGTCGTGCGTCCAGGTTTTCCCGTTTGGTCAGCTCTCTTGGTTGCTTCAGGACTTTTTAGGTTCACGTTTCAGACGCTGGTCACTAACTGAAATGTTACACTTATGAGAGACCTGGGCTCTCCTGCGACACTCTGCGGAGACAAAATAGTGTTGGTATCCGTGTTATTGTGCCATGTTCGCTTGCTGGAGTGCTCATCCAGTTTGAAGTGTCACAATATCCTCCATGTTCACTGGTACTCGATCACTGTTTCCTGTCAATGCGCAGTTCATTGACTCGTTCTCCGCTGCTACTGGCCTTGTGAGGGAAAACTTTAATGACTGGTTCAAAAAATGGCTCTAACCACTATGGGACTTAACATATGAGGTCATCAGCCCCCTAGACTTAGAACTAATTAAACCTAACTAACCTAAGGACATCACACACATCTATGCTCGAGGCAGGATTCGAACCTGTGACCGTAGCAGCAGCGCGGTTCGGGTCTGAGGAGCCTAGAACTGCTCTGCCACAGCGGCCGAATCTTTAATGTCTGCCTGGAACGCTATTCTGGGGAACAAACCAGTACGACCTTTATGGAAAGTGATGTTGGAGGGTATCTTGGCAGCATCTATCGAATCTGCGCTACTTCTGTAGGCACCTCCCTCATATCCCTATGGATATCTAGACTGACTTGCAACTTTTATGGGAAGAACATTTGAAAGGGACTTGCCGTGGGCATGAATATGAGCATGGGCGTGGACGAGAGGATGGCTATTGTACTGAAGTTGACGATTCTGTAGTGCTCACTGGAGGTAAATAGCCTCCATAGGCGAACAAGTGTCTCCTGCTCACTACGTAGATGCACAACCACTATACCACTCTGGCATGGTGGCTTTACCCAAGTGCTCGAACTACCTCAGTATGCCTCCCTTCTCAATACATTTGTCCACACACGCTTCATCCCACTTGTTTATTGTTGTTGCTGTTGCTGTGGTCTTCAGTCCAGAGACTGGTTTGATGCAGCACTGCATGCTGCTCTATCCTGTGCAAGCCTCTTCATCTCCTCGTAACTATTGCAACCTACATCCTTCTGAATCTGCTTAGTGTATTCATCTCTTGGTCTTCCTCTAGGATTTTTACCCTCCATTCCTCTCTCCAATACTAAATCGGTGATCCCTTGACGCCTTAGAACATGTCCTACCAACTGATCCCTTCTTGTAGTTAAATTGTCCCACAAATACCTCTTCTCCCCAATTATGTTCAGAACCTCCTCATTAGTTACGTGATCTACCCATCTAATCTTCGGTATTCTTCTCTAGCACCACATTTCGAAAGATACTATTCTCGTGTAAACTATTTATCGTCCATGTACTCCTTCCATACATGGCTACACTCCAAACAAATACTTTCAGAGAGGACTTCCTGACACTGAAATCTATACTCGATATTAACAAATTTCTCTTCTTCAGAAAAGCTCTTCTTGTCATAGCCAGTCCACATTTTATACCCTCTCTACTTCGACCATCGTCAATTACTTTGCTTGCCAAATAGCAAAACTGATTTACAACTTTAAGCGTCTCGTTTTCTAACCTAATTCCCTTCGAATCACCTGATATCGTCGTTCTGATTTTGTTGATGTTCATCTTATATCCTTCTTTGAAGACACTGTCCAATCCGTTCAACTGCTCTTCTAGGTCCTTTGCTGTCTCTGACAGAATTACAGTGTCGCCAGCAAACCTCAAAGTTTTTATTTCTTCTCCATGGATTTTAATTCCTACTCCAAATTTTTCTTTTCTTTCCTTTACTGCTTGCTCAATACACAGATTGAATAACATCGGGGATTGGCTATAACTCTGTCTTACTCCCTTCTCAATCGCTGCTTCCCTTTTCGTCCTACAGAGGGAGGTGGCGCAGTGGTTAGCGCACTGGACTCGCATTCGGGAGGACGACGGTTCAATCCCGTCTCCGGCCATCCTGATTTAGGTTTTCCGTGATTTCCCTAAATCGCTTCAGGCAAATGCCGGGATGGTTCCTTTGAAAGGGCACGGCCGATTTCCTTCCCCATCCTTCCCTCACCCGAGCTTGCGCTCCGTCTCTAATGACCTCGTTGTTGACGGGACGTTAAACACTAATCTGCCCCTCCTCCTCCCTCCTCCTTTTCGTCCCCCTCGACCATCATAACTGCCATCTTACTTCTGTACAAATTGTAAATAGCCTTTCGCTCCACGTATTTTACCCCTGCCACCTTCAGAATTTGAAAGAGAGTATTCCAGTTAACATTGTCAAAGGCTTTCTCTAAGTCTGCAAATGCTGTGGCCGTGCGGTTATAGGCGCTGCAGTCTGGAACCGCGAGGCCGCTACGGTCGCAGGTTCGAATCCTGCCTCGGGCATGATGTCCTTAGGTTAGCTAGGTTTAACTAGTTCTAAGTTCTAGGGGACTAATAACCTCAGAAGTTGAGTCCCATAGTGCTCAGAGCCATTTTTTATTCTGCAATCGTCACTTAGTAAAGTTATAGTTCGGTAATTTTCACACTTGTCAACACTTGCCTTCTTTGGGTTTGAAGTATTTCGCCTGTGTCGTACATTTTTGTCACCAGATGGAAGAATTTTGTCATGGCTCGCTCTCCCAAGGCTGTCAGTGCCTGAAACCCAGGTATAGATGCTCTAATCAAATGAAACTATAGATGCTCTAATCAAATAAAACTACATCATTAAAGAGAGGTTTTCAAGTCTCAAGCATCTATGAAGTATTTACGCAGACTGAAACGACGAATGGAAATTTATACCAAGACCTGAATTCGAACCTGGGACTCCTTACTCCCACGGCAGGTGCGCCAACCACTACGCCACCCTGGTACTTGCTTTGCGCAAGTGCTCAGACTACTCTAGCACGCCTCTCTCCTCAATCCAAATTTCCCTTTCTGCAAGAGAGCTGAGATGTGAATGAGAATTTAGATTGAGGAAGGAGCCACTGTTCCTGGAAGGCACAGTTGTTAGCGCATCTTCCTAGGGAGCAGGAGATCTGTTTTCCAACTCTGGCTTTGGAACAAATTTTCGTGTGTCGCATCAGTTTGCATTTACATACCATAGTTGCTTGAGGTTTGAAAAGATCTCATGGAACCATTTAATTTCATTTGATTAAAGCCCTTACGCCTGTATTTCGGGCAGATTCACCAGTTACATTCGATGCTGAGATGTAATACAGTTGCAGCCTCTGTAACGCTGTTTAAGTTACAGAATTGCAATGTCATCGGCAAACCTCAAAGTTTTTATTTCTTCTCCATGGATTTTAATACCTACTCCGAATTTTTCTTTTGTTTCCTTCACTTCATTACAAGATGGAAAATAAGAAATTTGCTCAAACTGCACTACACGTTGATCAGTTTACTCTGATGGCGACCCGAGAAGGATCTTCAATGAAATTCACCAAGAACGCCAACTTTCAAATTTAAAATAGAGTCTCGTCCAACACCAAACGCAAATGCTGTTTAGTGATCTAACAGAATCCAAATCGAAGTTCTGACTAATGGAATGGGAAATACGTTGCTGGCAGTCAATAATACATCGACTCAGATTTCTCGTTTGATACTTTCTCAGATAATCTAGCAACTTCTCCACTCTATATTACTCCAAAAAATATGATGATGCGGACTGGTTGTAAGAGGCAGACATTTCATGGAGGTTTTGTAGTCGGACATGTATACTTCAGGTACACGTTGCAAATGTTCTGTCCGCTCATCTTGCTTCTGCTATACTCGTGTCCCCTTTGCGGAAGATGTCGCATAGTTTTAGGCCAACTGATGACGCTTCTCTTAAAAAAAAATGAGTATCGCTACGCTATTAGTTAATAACTACGTGAATTTTAAGGACGTCATAATACAGTTTTTTTAAAAAAATTGCCATTCTGCAGTGTGTGTCACACTATATTTATGATTTTGTTTATTCGGATGACACTTTTACAGTGCCCGATGAGTCAATACATCAATTCTTGTTTCTTCCTTCTTCCTTTTTACCCACATTAATTTCATGAATTCCGATCTCTGTCTTCGGAGCTCCTCTATGTTATGAGGCTGCTTTCTTTTTCTCTCTTGTGCTTCCCTGAATATCACTTTCTGAACCTTGTTCCTGTATAAATTTCTGTGGTGTGTGTCCATAACCTCAATGTTCGGTTCTTTGAGGCCATTTAAAGTCTGTGTAAACCACTCTGGTTGACCTTTAAGCTTCATTATTTTATTAAATATTTGTTTTGTGAGCCAAACGTCCAAAGAATGATATTCCTCTGTTGCGCATATGTATTATGTTCTCTACATGTTCGTAGATGTCTTTGTTGTGTCGTGGTCTGCTGTAGTCTATTCCTGTTGTCCTTGTGACGAGTATGCCTCTAACCAGTCTCCTTTCTACACTCCTGGAAATTGAAATAAGAACACCATGAATTCATTGTCCCAGGAAGGGGAAACTTTATTGACACATTCCTGGGGTCAGATACATCACATGATCACACTGACAGAACCACAGGCACATAGACACAGGCAACATAGCATGCACAATGTCGGCACTAGTACAGTGTATATCCACCTTTCGCAGCAATGCAGGCTGCTATTCTCCCATGGAGACGATCGTAGAGATGCTGGATGTAGTCCTGTGGAACGGCTTGCCATGCCATTTCCACCTGGCGCCTCAGTTGGACCAGCATTCGTGCTGGACGTGCAGACCGCGTGAGACGACGCTTCATCCAGTCCCAAACATGCTCTATGGGGGACAGATCCGGAGATCTTGCTGGCCAGGGTAGTTGACTTACACCTTCTAGAGCACGTTGGGTGGCACGGGATACATGCGGACGTGCATTGTCCTGTTGGAACAGCAAGTTCCCTTGCCGGTCTTGGAATGGTAGAACGATGGGTTCGATGACGGTTTGGATGTACCGTGCACTATTCAGTGTCCCCTCGACGATCACCAGTGGTGCACGGCCAGTGTAGGAGATCGCTCCCCACACCATGATGCCGGGTGTTGGCCCTGTGTGCCTCGGTCGTATGCAGTCCTGATTGTGGCGCTCACCTGCACGGCGCCAAACACGCATACGACCATCATTGGCACCAAGGCAGAAGCGACTGTCATCGATGAAGACGACACGTCTCCATTCGTCCCTCCATTCACGCCTGTCGCGACACCACTGGAGGCGGGCTGCACGATGTTGGGGCGTGAGCGGAAGACGGCCTAACGGTGTGCAGGACCGTAGCCCAGCTTCATGGAGACGGTTG
This sequence comes from Schistocerca cancellata, assembly GCF_023864275.1. NCBI lineage: Eukaryota > Metazoa > Arthropoda > Insecta > Orthoptera > Acrididae > Schistocerca > Schistocerca cancellata. Next base: position 922,165,534 of record NC_064628.1, on the reverse strand, counting down.
CGAATGGTCCTCGCCGATACCCCAGGAGCAACAGTGTCCCTAATTTGCTGGGAAGTGGCGGTGCGGTCCCCTACGGCACTGCGTAGGATCCTACGGTCTTGGCGTGCATCCGTGCGTCGCTGCGGTCCGGTCCCAGGTCGACGGGCACGTGCACCTTCCGCCGACCACTGGCGACAACATCGTTGTACTGTGGAGACCTCACGCCCCACGTGTTGAGCAATTCGGCGGTACGTCCACCCGGCCTCCCGCATGCCCACTATACGCCCTCGCTCAAAGTCCGTCAACTGCACATACGGTTCACGTCCACGCTGTCGCGGCATGCTACCAGTGTTAAAGACTGCGATGGAGCTCCGTATGCCACGGCAAACTGGCTGACACTGACGGCGGCGGTGCACAAATGCTGCGCAGCTAGCGCCATTCGACGGCCAACACCGCGGTTCCTGGTGTGTCCGCTGTGCCGTGCGTGTGATCATTGCTTGTACAGCCCTCTCGCAGTGTCCGGAGCAAGTATGGTGGGTCTGACACACCGGTGTCAATGTGTTCTTTTTTCCATTTCCAGGAGTGTATATTCATTACTTTATTTATCCTACGTTTTTGTACTAGGTTTAGTGTGTCGGCACCATACAGAGCCTCTGTTCTCACCACTGTATTGTAGTGTTTAATTTTGATGTTCCGTGACTTTAATGCCTTCTTCTTGCGTATGTTTCTGGTGGTCTGGACTGCGTCGTTCATCTTTTTTGCTGTTATTTACAGACTTTCTTTCTCAGTATTGTTCATGGTTAGCCACTCACCTAAATATTTGAATAAATTGACTTTCTTGACTCTGTTTTGATTTATGAATAGTTTCGCTGAGCAATTTTGTTTACTTTTGTTATGAACTCTGTCTTTATGAAAAAAATTACAAACCAACGTTTCTTGCTTGCTCAATTAGGTTTTTTTATTTCGATTTTCGCATTCTCCGGTGTGTCTGTGGTCAGGGCAATGTCATCTGCGAATGCCAAGCAGTCTACATGGAAGCTATTCTTTCTGTTTCCTAATTTGATACCTTTCGTATCGGTTTTTCTCCCCTCTCTAATCACTTTTTCCAGGGCATAACTAAAAAGTATAGGCGACAACGCATGTCCCTGGTTGACTCCTGTTTTTATTACATAGCTTTTGGAGAGTTCTCCACAGAACACGGCTTTCCATAAGGCGTTTGTCAGTGTGTCTTTGACAATGTTTTTAGTTATTGAATCTACCACAATTTATTACAAACACTGTGAATTAACAACACACAACTGAAGAAGAATAAAACACATTCTTGCACTATGTATATATTTTCTCATATGACATCGTTATTGAACTGATTACTGACTAAGTTATACAGCGTGGGTATAAAGTTTTACCCCGATTACAAAAATTTGTTTCTATGAAACTATATTAGATACACTTAAACAGTTTGCTACCGATGGTGGCGTTTATGGATACACTCCCAGATGTGCTCCATGTACTGCCCGTACAACATTTAGACGATACTCAATTGCACTCTATCTTTTTGGATTCACTTCTGTCAGAGGCTATACAGTATCTCGTATTCATACCAAATGGTTTGCACGTCAGGAATTGGTGAACTGAATGGTTGATCCTTAGCGTTACCCCACAAAAAAAGTCAAGAATGGTTATGTCTGGTGTATGTGGTGGCTGTGATTTCGGACCGTTTCAACCGATCCATTTGTCCGCAAAGGATGCATCCAAAAACTCGTGAACAAATAACCTCCAGTGTGGCGGTGTAGATCTTGCTGAAGCACTACGCATGAGTGAAATTCGTGTAACTCGAGTGCAACGTAAAGTTCTGATTTGTTCATGTAACTTGTTGTCGTAAAGGAAGGCTCAGTGAAAAAGAATAATCCAATAATTGCATTGCAAAATTAAGCCACACCACAAATTCACTTTTGGGCTGTCCCTTATCGACTGTACCATTATTTGTCGGTTCTCGAGCCCCCAGATCCTGACTTTATGCTTCTAAATCTACATTCTACATTTATACTTCGCAAGCCACCCAATGGTGTGTGGCGGAGGGCACTTTATGTGCCACTGTCATTACCTTCCTTTCATGTTCCAGTCGCGTATGGTTCGCGGGAAGAATTTTACATTCGTGATCTCCTCGGGAGGTATAAGTAGGGGGAAGCAATATATTCGATACCTCATCCAGAAACGCACCCTCTCGAAACCTGGACAGCAAGCTACACCGCGATGCAGAGCGCCTCTCTTGCAGAGTCTGCCACTTGAGTTTGCTAAACATCTCCGTAACGCTATCACGCTTACCAAACAACCCTGTGACGAAACGCACCGCTCTTCTTTGGATCTTCTCTATCTCCTCCGTCAACCCGAGCTGGTACGGAGCCCACACTGATGTGTAATACTCAAGTATAGGTCGAACGTGTGTTTTGTAAGCCACCTCCTTTGTTGATGGACTACATTTTCTAAGGACTCTCCCAATGAATCTCAACCTGGTACCCGCCTTACCAACAATTAATTTTATATGATCATTCCACTTCAAATCGTTCCGCACGCATACTCCCAGATATTTTACAGAAGTAACTGCTACCAGTGTTTCTTCCGTTATCATACAATTATACAATTACTATCACACTTAATTGGAGAAACTAACTAAATTATGATACTCTTTTAATATTTTTGGGCCACAGTCATATAATAACGTTTAAATGATATTTCTGTCAGATGACTGAACGAATTTCTTAATTTTATGTTGTTACCATGATTTTGCCGTTAAGGCATTGTCAAGTATAACAACGTTAGGTGTAATTGGACTTTCGTTAAGTAAAGCCATCGTCAAGGTCTATGGAATGGGTGTCCAATTATCGAAATGTGTGGCAGACAGGTAGCAAACATGTTTTTCAGCCATAAAACTATTGAGGCACAGAATGTTCATCTTCGACAACCAGTAAACCAGTAACAACAAACTCGTCGTGTTCAGGCCTCTCATATGGTTACAAAGGTTGCGGGAGTTGCACTTGGTATCCATGGAAATGCAACTGTTTGTGTAAAATGTCGACTGCAGTGATCTAAGGCATGGAAACATGACATGTCAATTTCCATGAACTGTGCTGAAATACTGTACACAGTACAGTACTGTAACAGTGTTGTCACTCACTCCAGGTCTACTGCTTCCTGCCAACACTGACACTCACTCTAAACTTTTCACACCGCCATTTTCATTCTCTTCACATCTGGTGGAACTCGAACATAGGTACTTTGGGATTGTCACTTAATTGTAATAGGCGACCATGTTCCATAAAACCATGAAACACATTGTCCTTTCTTCTGTATAGACACCATGCTAACAGCAGCACTTCTAAATTACGCAGTCTAGAAGAAGAGAGAGATTGGGGGGGGGGGGGGGGGTGGAAGAAGTCGTCTGCTGCCATAGTTTGTGTATAAGTGCGTCAATAACAACTTCATGACATAAGCTACCATTTAATAACTGTCTTCATAGACCTACCGATATGTATCCATGAAAATCTATGAGTTAAGCTACGACTGGCAATTAACGGCATAACTGTTTGCCTAGTTCCTTAGAAATAAATGTTTGTCTTGAGGGAAAGACTATATGCTCACCCTGTATAACAAAAACTACGAGCCCACGTTATGCAGGTCTTTCACTGCACACCACCACCATCAGACTGACGCCAAATCCTTCGTGCCAGGCTGTTCCGGAGTCTCTGTTCTCAAATCTGGCCAAACGGACGACGGAAAAGTCTACGTTTTCGTATAACGACATGCTTTTAGAAGCCAATGGGTGAATTTACGTTTATTGCAAAACACTGCAGCAGATCTCAGCATAGTGCCGATTAGTTAAAACTTTACAGTGTCCATAAAGATAGAACAGGATGACACCTTGCCAGTTGACTTTGATCAGGCCTCAGTAAGACCCCCACAAAGTCACTAATCATTTTCCATGCCTGCGCATGGGAACACATTTGTGGATTCTTCTAAGCTTTCCTTGCTTGAAGAATAACATTATCTATCACTGCAGATCACTAACTTTCGAATTCAGAACTTTGACCACCACATCTAGCACAAAGCGCCCTCGATCTGTCTCCTTTATCGTGGAGGGATTCCCACACAACTTCCAGATTTTGCGAGCTGCCCACAACGTCTTTAAACATTCGGGACATTTTGACAGCCAGCCTCACGGACAGAATATGAATAGTCTCTTTTGTCACTACCTACTCCGAATCGTAGAGCTCTGTGGAAAGTGATACATCCTGATAGGACCTCTCGCAAGATTTTTTCCAAATTCACAGATGCTGAAAAAGCAACAGACGTCACGACAGAGTCTCTCACTTTTAATATAGCATAATATGCTTTCCAAACAACACTCAGCAGATATTGCATACCTCCCCTACAGAATAATTTACTTTGATTCGGGAAAGACCAACTCACCATTTCCAAGCCTGCGGATAATCTCAAATTTTACCTGAAGCCAGACACTAGCTTTTGTGTCCCTAATAGACAAGAGGACGTCATAACAGGGAAACCAGCTACTGATCAGACTCGCGAGGAAATAAAACCAATATCATTTTAAAATTCGAATTGTATAACTGTTTCTCCTAACCCTTTTCTCAACAGGCTTAGTCAATGAATAACCTTAAGTGAACGAAGAAAACTACTTGCAGAGACAAAGGCAATGTAAATATCGTGAAAAGGGGTTAGAGCAGTGACTGCAGTCGGTTGTTTTCGCGTAACTGACCAACATAGGCTCTGTTTCCACAGCTGCATCAGTGGATTTTAGTGCCAACTGTACCACACTATCGACCATTCGCATAAGTTTCTGCATTTGTACACTTTCGAAGAATCTTTTTAGAAAGGAAAGAAGAAATATACAAAAACTCACATTTGACCTTCAGTACAGGGTTCGTATTAAGTGAACTTTCTACCTCGGTTTTTTGCCAAAACTTCAGGCCTGATTCCACATAATTTGCTATGGGCATACAGTAAATCCTGAGGACTGTGTGACATGAAAAACGAGAGCGTCACGGAAGGTAGATTATCCCGCCAAAACTTTCAGAGTACTGATAATCAGTATGAAGTGACGATTCTATGACGATTAGCCTAATTAGTGTGTGGACAGATTAACTAATGCTCTCATTCTACCTGTACAACATACACATGTGAAGAAACACTAATGTTTGGTATGTACAGCAGTACCCTGTGCCATAAACCATGCACTTCACGATGGTTAGCAGAGTATATGTAGTAGGACTTATCAACAGATGGTGTTATTTATAGCATAATTTAGTAGTGGGACAAAATACATGCTTATTGATGTCCTCACATATTTCAGCAAAGAAACATCAATGAAACTGGTTTTTGTATTTGGTATTTGATTATCCATAGTGGGAGAAACTTAGGGATCATAGAGAGGATGCTGCCAGTAGTCATAATGACGCTCTTCAGTCTACATTTTAGTTAAAAATTAAAATATAGTGTAAAATAAGAAACAGACTCTGGAAATGGAGGACTGAAACTTTAGAGGATGAAATTTACATCCACTGCATAGTAAAACAGTGATGTCGATACTGCTTACAATGAAGTGAAGTGCAATGATTTGCACATTTGTCGATAATGAGCCGCTCGTAAAGCGGTGTGAATTTTCAGTTTGGAGTATAGTATCGCTATTTTAACATATATTTAGTTTGCTTGTTTGTTTTGCTGTGGCTCTAAACTGATAATGTTTCAGACCTGATTGATCGTCTAATTATGGTTTGCAGTAGATGTTAGAACGTTATATAAAATGTAATGACACATAAAAACAAATACTGATTTCTTTCCCGGTCTTTCTCACAAAAATATCCCAAAGAAAAAAGCATAGCCAATGACGGTACATTCTCCTATGACTTGAAAGAACTATTCTGTCTAGTGATGTCAAACGTCAGGCAGTGTGTAACTAGACCGACAAAGGCTGTGAGATTTAAAAATGATGGCTGATTTGAAAAGTATTCTGCCATGACAAGAATGATAAAAGAAGCTTTTCCTTGCATGCTCATTTATCACTACTGATAGATATAATGATGGAGTTATTTGAAGCTGTGAAAACAGAGGACGCTACATTCCACTTGGAACACAAATACTTTCAAGATTGTACTAATTAAAATTGGAATACAATTCGAAATAATCTTGCATAATGGGTATATGATCAGGCATAATAAATTTTATTTGCTATTCATTAATTCATGTTCCCATTTCATCTTGTGCAGAGAATGTTATGCCAAGACCTCTCTGCCTTTGTCAGATCTCCAACACTCCTGTAGTTTGCAAAAAAAAAAAAAAGAAAATTTCTAACCAAGAAGAATGTACAACAGACTTCCGCGCTCTCTGCAAATATGATAATAGTTTACTCTGTGTCAGTCAGTTTTTTGATAAATCATCAAAAGGGTTTCAAATAATTTAGTACACATTACAGCACAAATTATAGTAGTTTCATTTGATATAATCATGATTTTAAGTTATTGTAGCTGACTGGAAATTTTTTGCAAATGTCAACATCGAAATTATGTTAAATGAAAAGATAAAATTGCAATAATTTTCTGGTACAGCTAACTGAATTGAAACTTTAGAGTGTTGCCACATCGAATGAATATTTAGCCATTTGAGAATGGAGTGTACATGCCCTGTAATTTAATTTTTTAGATTAAACACAAAAAACCCAAAAAACATGCTCGTGAAAATGACCAACAATTTGAAAACATTTTCCTGGCCTGTAGAAAAGAGCATTCCAGGCTGATTTAAAAAATGTATAGTTTATGGGCATTATCATTTTGGTTCGTTCTAAAATTGAGGTTGAACGTAATGTTGCACAGGGGCCACAGTCAGTTTGAAGTGTGGCAGAATACGTGATGCATAGTTTTGTTCTTCAGTTTTTGCCGTTGTTAGTTACAGATCGCTAACACATGTGTATTCTAGAAGGCACTGACTCCCAGAACCAAAGTACAGGCATGTCTAGAAGGCTATGGTTCGAATGTAAACGACGATCTGAGAATATATGATTTCGGAATTTCATACGCGTTTCGTTTTGTAGTTACTGTGTGTTATTTTGTTTCTGTGTGTGTGTTTCCTGTGCTATACATCTACATCTACGTGATTACTCTGCTATTCACAATAAAATGCGTGGCAGAGGGTTCAATGAACCACCTTCAAGCTCTCTCTCTACCGTTCCACTCTCGAACGGCACGCGAGAAAAACGAACACTTAATTTTTCTGTGCGAGCCCTGGTTTCTCTTATTTTATCGTGATTTCTCCCTATGTAGGTGGGTTCCAACAGAATGTTTTCGCAATCAGAGAAGAAAACTGGTGATTGAAATTTCATGAGAAGATACCTTCGCAACGAAAAATGCCTTTGTTTTAATGATCGCCACTCCAATTCACGTATCATGTCTGTGACACTACCTCCCCTATTTCGCGATTATACAAAACGAGCTGCCCTTCTTTGTACTTTTTCGATGTCATCCGTCAGTCCCACCTGATGCAGATCCCAAACCGCACAGCAATACTCCAGAATATGGCGGACAAGCGTGGTGTAAGCAGTCTCTTTAATAGACCTGTTGCGCCTTCTAAGTGTTCTGCCAATGAATCGCAGTCTTTGGTTTGCTCTACCCACAATATTATCTACGTGATCGTTCCAATTTAGGTTATTTGTAGTTGTAATCCCTAAGTATTTAGTTGAATTTACAGCCTTCAGTTTTGTGTGACTTATCGCGTAATCGAAATTAAGCTGATTTCTTTTAGTACTCACGTGAATAACTTCACACTTTTCCTTATTAAGGGTCAATTGCCACTTTTCGCACCATACACATATCTTATCTAAATCATTTTGCAAGTCGTTTTGACCATCTGATGACTTTACAAGACGGTAAATGACAGCATCATCTGCAAACGATCTAAGACGGCTACTCAGATTGTCTCCTATGCCGTTAATATAGATCAGGAACAATAGATGGCCGTTAACACTTCCTTGGGGAACGCCGGATTTACTTCTGTTTTACTCGATGACTTTCCGTCTATTACTACGAACTGTGACCGTTCTGACAGGAAATCACGAATCCAGTCGCACAACTGAGGCGATACTCTGTAGGCACGCAGTTTGGTTAGAAGACGCTTGTGAGGAACGGTGTTGAAAGCCTTATGGAAGTCTAAAAATATGGAATCAATTTGACATCCCCTGTCAATAGCACTTATTACTTCATGAGTATAAAGAGCTAGTTGTCTTTCGCAAGAACGATATTTTCTAAATCCATGCTGACTATATGTCAATAAATCATTTTCTTCAAGGTACTTCATAATGTTCGAATACAGTATATGTTCTAAAACCCTACTGCAAATCGGCGTTAGTGATACAGGTCTGTAAAATTCAGTGGATTACTCCTACTTACGTTTTTGGGTATTGGTGTGACTTGAGCAATTTTCCAGTCTTTAGGTACGGATCCTTCCGTGAGCGGGTGGTTGTATATAATTGCTACACATGGAGCTATTTTATCAGCATACTCTGAGAGGATCCTGACTGGTGTACAATCTGGACCGGAGGCCTTGCCTTTATTATGTGATTTAAGCTGCTTAGTTACTCCGAGGATATCTACTTTTATGTTTCTCATCTTGGCAGTTGTTCTTGATTGGAATTCAGGAATATTCACTTCGTCTTCTTTGGTGAAGGAGTTTCGGAAAATCGTGTTTCATAACTCTGCTTTAGTGGCACTGTCACCAGTGACTTCACCGTTGTTATCGCGCAGTGAAGGTGTTGATTGCGTCTTGCCGCTGGTGTGCTTTATTGTATGACCAGAATCTTTTTGGGTTTTCTGCCAGATTTCGAGAGAGAATTTCGTTGTGGAAATTATTAAAAGCATCTCGCATTGAAGTACGCGCCATATTTCGAACTTCTGTAAGACTTTGCCAACCTTGGGTTGGGGATTTTGTGTTCTTTTAAAATTGGCATGCTTTTTTCGCTGCTTCTGCATCAGCGATCTGACCCGTTTTGTATACCATTGGGGATCTATAGGATCACTTATTAATTGATGTGATATATATCTCTCAATTGCTGTCGATACTATCTCTTTGAAAATATTCCACAACTTTTCTACACTTTAATGATCAGATCGGAAAGGGTGAAGACTGTCGCTCAAAAAGGCGTTAAGAGCATTTTTATCAGCTTTATTAAATAGATATACTTTGCGTTTCTTTTTTATGGTTGTAGGTGTTACGGTATTCAGCCTAGCTGCAACTGCCTTGTGGTCGCTAATCCCTATATTCGTCACAATACTCACTATTTGTCCAGGATTATTTGTTGCTAAAAGGTAAAGAATGCTTTCGCCACCATTTGCGCTTCGAGTGGGCTCATGAACTAATTGTTCGAAATAATTTTCTGAGAAAGCATTCAGTACAATATCGGATGACATTTTACGCCTGCCACCGGCTTTAGACGTATAATTTTTGCAGCATATCGAAGGTAGATTAAAGTCACCACCGACTATAATTGTATGAGCGGGGTACTTATTTGAAATGAGACTCAAGTTTTCTTTGAACTGTTCAGCAACTATATCTTCTGAGTCGGGGGGTCGGTTAAACGATCCATTTAATATGTAGTTTAATCCGATTGTCAGGTATAACCTCTACCCATACTATTTCACAAGAACTGTCTACTTCAATTTCGCTACAAGGCAAACTACCTCTGACAGCAATAAATACTCCACCACCGACTGTATTTAATCTGTCCTTTCTGAACACTGTTAGATCGTTTGAAAAAATTTCGGCTGAACTTATTTCCGGCTTTAGCCAGCTCTCTGTACCTACAACTATTTGAGCTTCAGGTTCTTTCCCAACACAGCTACTACAATTTACAACTACAATACCATTCGTTTCTACAACTACCTTACTGTGTTTCACCTGCCCACGTATAGACGGACGTCCCTTCTGTGGTTCCCTGAGACCCTCTAACCTAAAAAAACCGCCCACTCCCTTCAACACAGCCCCCGCTACGCTTGTAGACGCCTCCTGTGTGTAGTGGACTTCTGACCTATTAAGTAGAAACCGGAAACCCATCACCCGATGGCGCAAGTCAAGGAATCTGCAGCCTACACGGCCACAGAACCGCCTCAGCCTCTGATTCAGACTCTCCATTCGGCTCTGCACCAAAGGACCATAGTCGGTTCTATCGACGATGCTGCAGATGGTGAGCTCAACCTTAATCTTGGAAGCAAGACTGGCAGTCTTTACCATTTCCGCTAGCTGCCCGAAACCAGACAGAATCTGCTCTGATCGAAAGCGACACACGTCATTTGTATCGACATGAGCCACCACCTGCAGTTGGCTGTACCCTGTACTCTTCATGGCATCCGGAAGCACCCTGCCACATCCGGAGTGACTCCCCCCCCCCCACACTGGCTTCCTTCCCCTCCTTGGCAGCCATGTTCCTAAGGGGCCCCATTACGTACCGAGCATTGGAGCTCCTAACTACCAGCAAACCCACCCTCTGTGAATGCCCAGATCTTGCGGGCCGAGAAGTTTCCTCTGGAACAGGGTGGACGACTGCGTCCCGCTCCGAGACATCGTCATCCACAGATAACGCCCGAAACCTGTTCGTGAAACGAACTGGGGAGGCCCTACGATCGGCCTCTCGGAAAGTTTTTAGCTGCTTTCCAGACTTTGGAATGATCTCCCACTCGACCACAGGTGAGGGGTCAAACCCAGTGCAGGCAGTACCCTGGGAGGTCACATCAGTGGACCGATCGGAGGATCCCCACACTCGATCCAACACAGGACCCCCCTTGGCAGCAGCCTTAAGCTGTGTGATGGAAGCCAAAGCAGCCTGGAGCTGTGAGTGAAGGGTCGTCAACTCAGTTCGCATCTGTACACAACAATCACAGTTCCTATCCATTACTGCAGTCCCTCCTGTTTGAAGCTCGTAAAAATATGTAACAAGCGAACGGTGTGCTCGCCTTATTAGTAGCAGGAACTAGCGGTGCTGCTCTCGCTGATGGTCTAACAGACACTGAGCTGTCCTAACCGAACAAACAAAAGCCTGTACGATACGAGGGTAAATACAAGCGTCGATAACAACGGCGGTACTACACACTACACTGTTATTGAAAAAAAAAAGGTTACGCCTAGTAAGGCGGCCGGAGTGGCCGAGCGGTTCTAGGTGCTACAGTCTGGAATCGCGCGACCGCTACAGTCGCAGGTTCGAATCCTGACTCGGGCATGGATGTGTGTGATATCCTTAGGTTAGTTAGGTTTAAGTGGTTCTAAATTCTAGGGGACTGATAACCTCAGAAATTAAGTCCCATAGTACTCAGAGCCATTTGAACCATTTTTTTTTGGTTGGTAAGCACTCAAACACGCAAGAAATTACAAAAATAAACTAGTAACTACCCAGATAACAGAAAATAAGTCGCTCCTGTTTGAGGCTCGTAAGAATATGTAACAAGCGAACGGTATACTCGTCTTAGTAGTAGCATGAACTAGCGGTGCTGCTCTCGCTGACAGTCTAACCGACACTCACATAAATGCCGTGAGTAAAGAAATTTAGCCTCAAACGAAAGTTTCGCGTCAACCAGTTTCAAACACAACCGAATGATTCACATCAGTTGCGTCAAAAGTCGCCCGCAGAAACTGTGTCTATAGGCAGTGCTTCTAGACGTAAACTTTCGCTTTCTGAATGTAATAAGAACAAGCCTAGTAGTATTGTGAGCAGCAATAACGACGGAAATGTTAGTGTGAACCTAAATATGCTGTCAAGACTTTTGAAGAGTGCTGTGAAATGTAAGTACTGCAATTGTGAAGATAATATTGACGTTTCTGCGGACATTTTAGCAAGAAAGGATCTTTCAGGTCGGCTAGTGGTTGCCTGTAACTCGTGTAAGATGCACAGTGATACTATGACATAGCCATTAACTGATAGTCGACATTACAGTGTAAATATTTATTTTGCTTATGCAATGAGATGTATTGGAAGAGGAAGGAGAGCTGCCCAGACTTTTTGTGCACTGATGGATTTGCCTCCACCTCCACTGAGATTTGATAGATACAGTAAATTAGTATATAATGTTTTATGTGGTGTAAATGAACATTCAATGAAAAGAGCAGCAGAAGAAGCAGTAGCCTTGTCTGAGAATACAGACATTGTAGCAACATTTGATGGATCTTGGCAGAAGAGAGGTCATACTTCTCTGAATGGGGTCGTAACTGTCACATTTATTGAAACTGGTAAGACACTAGATTATGAATGTCTAACAAAGCACTTCCAGGAATTTTCATGTAAATTTATTGGCACCCATGTTTGTGTAAAGAACTCTGATGGCCCATGAGGAAACGTGGTAACGAACAGAGTTCTAAACATTTTTAGAAGATCAGAGGTCAGTCGTGGTGTGAGGTGTGTAGGCTACCTTGGGGATGGAGACTGTAAAGGACACACTACTGTTGTTAATGACAGATCATATGTTGACACTCTGATAGAAAAGCTTGATTGTGTTGGGCATGTACAAAAAATAATGGGAGCTCGGCTGAGAAAATTATGTAAATACTTCAGTGGAAATAAAAACTGTGAGACGGAAAACACATAGGTGTTCTAGGTCGTCTTACAGAAAGTGAAATTGTGTCTTTGACAAAATATTATGGGCTAGCAATAAGGAGAAATGTAGGAGATTTGGAGAACATGAGACGAGCTGTTTGGGCAACATGGTTTCACAGTGTGTCAACAGATGAAACCCCAAAGCATGGTTTGTGTCCAAAAGGGCAAAATTCGTGGAGCAAGTACTGGTTGAGTGATGCTACAGGCATACAATATACCCACAAGTGTTCCTTACCACTTACTGTAATGGAGGCAGTTAGGCCTATATACAGGGATCTGGAAAATTAAAATCTACTTAGGAAATGTATGCATTTTACTCAGAATGCAAATGAAAGCTTCAGCAGCTGTATATGGGAGAGAATACCCAAAACTGTATTTGTTGGGCTGACAGTGCTGAAGATTGGTGTAATGGATGCAATAATAACATTCAATGATGGCGCAATTTCAAGGATCAATGTTATGAAGAAATTGAACATCCAGATGGGAAGGAATACGGCTTCAGCTGTAACTGCTGTTGATGAGCGGCGGGTAACCGAAGCAGAGACGAAGACGGAAGCTGCTACCAAGGCGTCAAATATAAAGAAAAGAGTGAAGAGAAAGATTATGGAGGATAAGGAAACAGGAAGACATGTGGAGTATGCAGCTAGAATGTTCTAAACGAACATCGTGGTAAGTTAATAGACCTGTAAATCTTCTTTTGCGTTTTACCGAAAACTTGAATTTTCATCATTCAGGTACACTTTTGTCCTAAGTGATTGAAATTAAATTCACAAAAATTGGTATAGATGCTTAGAATGACCTCCTCTACCTCCCTTGCCTACTATTTCCTGAAAAAATTGTTACATGATGATGATGTAGGTGATATTTGAGCTACATTTTTTAATATTTTTGTTGTAGTAAAGTAAATTACTTGCGTTTTTCACAGATCAGCATCAGGGAAGGAAACCGGAGGCATAAAACAGTTATGTGAATGTTGTCTGTACTCTGACTCTTTTTCCAAGCTGTGCTGTCAGTGGTTCCAAAGAAAATGGCACAGCGGAGAAATAGAGTTCCGTTTTTTATACTATTATAAATATTTTTGTCAGTAAGAAAACATAATAAATATTTCAATGATTTTTTTGGAAATACTTTGACTTATGACCCTAATTGTGTGCAAGAATTTTGCGCTGTTTATGCCAAGGCTATTTAGGCAGTAACAATCGTTTGTGCTTTAATAAATTCAAGATATATCTTTTATTCGAGTAAAAGACTTGCCACTTGCAAAACCTCCATTATGTAAATCTACGAGCTTTAGTTTTCCCATATCGTATTTGGCTGGTACTAGTTCATTATGCCAAACGTTAGCTGTATTCTTTATAATTTTCGTTGCATGTGGTTGACAATGCAACTGGTGAGTTGGAATGCAGTCGTCTTCAATAACTAAAGGGATTCCTTTAACTAATACTTATTTGAGGCAGCAAAATGCTAATGTCCTCTTGGACTGAACAATTTACACGTAACTCCCGCGACTTCAACTATGGCTGCCACCACTCCAGTCACCCGTGTTACATAAAAACATCCGTTATATGACAAAATTCCAAAGTTTCTATTCTCTGCCTCCAGTACCAATTTACCTAGCGTCACACGAAATCAAAGGGTGATAACAAATTCGTCATATGCGACACTTAATGTGACCAAATTACAGTCGACACTTACTTCCTGGTGAACTAAATGTCAGCTTTGTAGTTTCGACAGTCTGTTTCTGACCCGTCACCTGCAGTTATTTTACAAAACTGTTTTTTTAGCTAAAAACCGATTTTACACGATAGATAATGAGATTTATCTTTTGGTTCATATCTGTAGTCGTTGGCTGTTTTACTTAACGTCTGTTCAAAATGGTTCAAATGGCTCTGAGCGCTATGGGACTTAACATCTTAGGTCATCAGTCCCCTAGAACTTAGAACTACTTAAACCTAACTAACCTAAGGACATCACACACATCCATGCCCGAGGCAGGACTCGAACCTGCGACCGTAGCAGTCACGCGGTTCCGGACTGCAGCGCCAAGAACCGCACGGCCACCACGGCCGGCTTAACGTCTGTTAATAAAGTGTTTCCTTGTGGCACTTAACCTCCTACTGCATCATGCTGTCTCGTTACTACAGTAGAATCAGCAAGAGTTGATTCCTGGGAGGTGGCAGCGCTCTTTGCAGCTTTAAGATGAGGACTAAAAACGAGTACAGGCGAAAACAGTAGTCATCAATGGAGCTGCTAATTGCTGGAAACCTGCTGCATACATAGTTTGGCATAGATCTTGGGGCACAATTTTACGAAGTAAAATATGAGGAATATCGGGAAAGAAATGCATAATCAGTCTAGCGTTATGAATATTGCCTGAGTTTTTTATATCATGAGTGAAGGACATTCGGTTCGAGTTTCGCTATTCACATTTTGTCCATTGTTGAATATTCCGCGGCAATTTCTCACATTTGCTTGTTTTATTACTCTATCACCACAAACTTCCAAGTGTTGATGGTCAGTCTCAACTTCCCAGCATTCGGCTACTGAATAACACATTTAACATATTTGACCTCAAAGCATATGGCTCACTATTACATATAGTCCGTTTTAAACAATCAGAGAAAGTGTGAATAACACTTTTTTGTGAATGGCAGTCGCATAACACTGAGACGAGTTTTCGAGGAAACTATTAAACCTTGGATATAAAGCAGATATCAATATGCATATACGTCGTTACTTCTCTGATTACTCTCGTAAAAATTTCGAGAGCGAGTCGGAAATAGAAACATCGTTCCACCGAGATTTTGCCCCAATGTTGACATTTGCCAGAATGCAAAACTACTGGAGCACGTGACGTAGGGTCAAGGCCAAGTGCAAACTGGCGATGTAGCAAGGCATTTTCGGTCGTTTTCCACAGAGGATATAAGGTTGCCAACTTCTACAACACCACAATAAGGGACACCAGTGATAACTTCAAAGTTTCTCTTTGATCAACAGTTTTTTTTTCCTTTAAGGGCTATACATACAAAATACAACGGCCAGAAAAATTATGCCAATGAATGTAGTGTAAAATACTGTATTACTTTCTTGGAATGTAAATACCGCAAAGCTTGTTTAAATATTTACAAACCATTCAGAATGTTAATAATTAATTTTAACATATATCATTCCACCATGAGGTTAATTTCTAGTAGAATTGTATTTACTTATTTATTTTGCTCAGTGAACTGTTTCTTGTCATTATTAACAATTTTGAAAAAATCTGACCATTGTAATTATAAAGAACAGTAACTTACGGATTTAGCCCTGAACGAATGTTGTTGATGTGAGCTAATCATGGATATTTCTTTTCTCATCTGTCTGAATAAACGCATAGGCATTTAACTCGATTAGGGAGTGAATTAGACATTGCTACTTCTATGTTAACTGTATTTCTACAACAAACAACTAATGTCAAGTGTGGACTGTCGACGATTGACGAATGTTATGTATGCGTAACTGCCATTGGTCTGGAGCTGCAGATGGTATTTGCTCGTTTACGTAAAGCGTTGTTCACTATGGTCGTGACTTCACAAACTTCAAAGTGTTGTTCAGTAATACAGTTGTACTTTTGAAGTTACTATTTCTACTGACTTAGATATAATTAAAATACGTTAACATTTCAGTTGACCTAGGGTATAATTTACATACGGAAAATTTAAACTGAAATGCGCTTTTCCATAATAAGTAAAGTGCTGTACGGTACTGTGTGATTCTGACAAACTTGTTACAAGACAGTCATACTTCAACAATTATGATGATGAGTGGCATATACCCCTAAAATTGAAATTACTGTGACAATGAGTTACCAAATAAGTTGTTTATCAGGAAATCATTAAATAAGAAATTTTGACGTCCTGTATTGAGCTAATACGGAAGAATTGTTTTAACATTCAAATATGGCAGACCTCACAATACTGGAGGGTAGGCAATCCTTTCAGCACATTATGTGTCCCACGTTCTTACGTGAAGTTGGCGGACGTAAGAATTTTTGGGCGCGAGGTTTTAAGGGAAGTCGCGGTACAGAAGCTGCCATGATTGTGATTTAAAAAGGGGTAATTGGAGGTATATGGGTAATGTAGGTTTTGGAGATGTATCTTGTTTAGAAAGAGCCAGGCAGTAAAAGTTGTTTTGGAAAAGGTTGCAGACTGTGTTCCATGTAGCAGTGGTTCCCAAACTCTTCCTCTGACAGAACTCTAGGTGTATCCTGGTACTTTAATGGAACACCTTGTTCATTTTGAAGAATTAAAAAAAATGAGAAAACTTGTTTTAATCGGTGAGTACTTCAATGTTAAATCGTAACTAACAGAAATGATAATAAAATTTTAAACAAATATTTAGTATAGTCAAAATGTCGAAAAATAAAACTCTATGTTACAGGGTTATTACAAATGATTGAAGCGGTTTCACAGCTCTACAATAACTTTATTATTTGAGATATTTTCACAATGCTTTGCACACACATACAAAAACTCAAAAAGTTTTTTTAGGCATTCACAAATGTTCGATATGTGCCCCTTTAGTGATTCGGCAGACATCAAACCGAAAATCAAGTTCCTCCCACACTCGGCGCAGCATGTCCCCACCAATGAGTTCGAAAGCATCGTTGATGCGAGCTCGCAGTTCTGGCACGTTTCTTGGTAGAGGAGGTTTAAACACTGAATCTGTCACATAACCCCACAGAAAGAAATCGCATCGGGTTAAGTCAGGAGAGCGTGGAGGCCATGACATGAATTGCTGATCATGATCTCCACCACTACCTATTCATCAGTTTTCCAATCTCCTGTTTAAGAAATGCCGAACATCATGATGGAAGTGCGGTCCTGTCGAAAGATGAAGTCGGCGCTGTCGGTCTGCAGTTGTGGCATGAGCCAATTTTTAAGCATGTCCAGATACACGCATGAAACTTGCCCGCACGCGTTCAACTGTTTCCTCGCTCACTGCAAGCCGACCCGTTGATTTCCCCTTACAGAGGCATCCAGAAGCTTGAAACTGCGCATACCATCGCCGAATGGAGTTAGCAGTTGGTGGATCTTTGTTGAACTTTGTCCTGAAGTGTCGTAGCACTGTTATGACTGACTGATGTGAGTGCATTTCAAGCACGACATACGCTTTCTCGGCTCCTGTCGCCATTTTGTCTCACTGCGCTGTCGAGCGCTCTGGCGGCAGAAACATGAAGTGCGGCTTCAGCCGAACAAAACTTTATGAGTTTTTCTACGTATCTGTAGTGTGTGGTGACCATATGTCAATGAATGGAACTACAGTGAATTTATGAAATCGCTTCAATCATTTGTAATAGCCCTGTATTAATAGTTTTTCGTGGAGCACTTACTCGCTTGTCGGGCACACCAATGTTCTGTGGAACACTGTTTGGGAAACCATGCCCTGTAGTTTAGTCGGCAAAAGAAGCTCCCTGACAGTTGACTTCACTGTTGGCTAGCTTTCAACTGCGAAGCGCAGACGCGTGCAGACGCAAACAGTGCTTGTCTAAAGAGCTGCGACAGCAATGAGGGTTTGTCTCAGAGATGTTTTCAGAGTCACGTTATGTGGCTGGCTGAGGTAGGCGCGCTAAGGAGTTACGGCAAACGCACTGCGATTGACAGGGTTCTTCCTTTACTGACAGTACCAGAAGTAAACTCTGTTTGCAGACGCAACAATGTGTAACTGCTGTTGTGAGATCTGACACCTCTAGTAGCTTCTGCATGTTATATTTTACTCTGTGTTCTCTAGAAGCATTTTATAATGAGCTGCTTGCGATGCAGCTGTGTTCAGGATAGCTGAAACCGGAAGCTGCCTCAACAGAGCGGCGTAACTTTGCTGATGCAACGTCAGTAGCTTGCTAGGCAAAAACGTGACCCGTAATGGGCTGCGCGCTGTTGTACGACAAGCTCGGACGACGAAGGGGACAAACTCCTCTCCGGAAAGTAAATTTAATTTTGTGCAAATGGGAGAGCGGCTGAGAGCAAACGGCCGAGCCGGTCGTCAAAGCACTTTAAACGGCCGCTGCTGCGTAACCGAGTTACCGCTTCATAATCACGGACCCCCACCTGACAAGGTTTTCCTCGTGTATTTTAATCCGACTTTATGAACCATCTTCTTCGCAACACCTCTTCGGCGCCAAGAATAGTACATCTGCACTGAGATACTACGAATCAGTGTACCCTCTGAGTACAGAGGTATACCTGTCATTGCGTAGCCTCCTTCTGTGTTGTGGGAGAAGTTTGATGTCTGTGAGAGCCATTAGGTGTACATCCTGCAAAAGCGAGTAATAAAATTTTTCCACAAAATCAGTGGATGGAAAATCATGTAGAGTGTGTTTTTTTAAATCTGTTACTCAGGACTCACGTGTTTGAGACTTTCATTGTTTAACGACGGTACCGTTGCTGACAGTAACACTTATATCATGATTTGTGCAAAAAATGAGTTCTAACATAGACTTGAATTCTTGTCTAGCTTTCAGGAGAGAATTCTATGCTTGGGAGTGGACACTGGCAACATACGTGAAAAGAAGCACAAAGATAATTAAGTCAAAAGATAGTTTCATTATCTACTCCTTATATGAATCACCTGAAACTTGCTTCCACAAATCTTCTGTTACAAAACAGGGAGAAATGGCTCTGAGCACTATGGGCCTTAACTTCTGAGGTCATCAGTCCCCTAGAACTTAGAACTACTTAAACCTAACTAACCTAAGGAGGTCACAAACATACATGCCCGAGGCAGGACTCGAACCTGCGACCGTAGCGGTCGCGCGGTTCCAGACTGAAGCGCCTAGAACCGTTCGGCCACTCCGGCCGGAAAAACAGGGAGAAATACTCCTGGCAAACCAATGACTATGCTTATAGTAAACAGAAAAATATTTTGTGTTCTAAATATAATTACTCTTTCGTCAATTTGAATATTCAATAATGGACAAACAATAGGTGAACAGTATATGTGGTGTATCACCGAGCTCCTCCAATAGTCTGCTTAGGTGTTTCGTACATATTTCTTAAGTATGAGAGGCAGGAGTCGAACGACATAGTTCTAGGTCATGGCAGTAGACTTTAATAAATGCGAATATTGTGGTGCGTAGAAGTAGCCAAGGTGAGACAAGGAAAGGTGGCGGTGGTGTAGATCCTTCTCTACATATGCGTCCCTCAGTGTGACACATTTGTTCCAAGAATGCATGACTTGGCTGAGACCTTGGTTGGAGACGTCTGCATTTCAAGAAACTTTCCATCTGAAAAATTATTTTGTTGCAATTCTCGAAGTGCCTTCTACGCTGTTATTTCTTCCTCTAGAGAATTCGGGGGATGAGGCAAAATTTGGGAGTTAAAGGAATCGTCATGTAAAGCTGAGTGCGGTGCAGAACGAACTGGTATGTTATTCTGAGGCAAAAACACCCCTTTGGACATTTAGCTATGCGATTCGTCTTGGCAGCCCACTGCGTCATACGATAATGCACTGTAGCCGTCCACATCCACTAACTCAGCATAGCATGGGCTGTCGCAGCGTCGAAAACGAATTACCATACGACGCTTTGGTTTGTCTTCTGTTGCGGCATGGTACAGTATTGTGGTCCACGGGTTTGAGTGTGTGCCAGGACAGTGGGACCTATTCCTGCAAACAAACATAAAAATAATAAGACGACTTGGCTGCAACATGGCTGCGTCTGGGCTGTTTCAGATAAGAGCAGAATAAACTCAAGGTTAGTATCTTTGTTGGACAACTTGAGTAAAGTAAATAAATGTCTTACACGAAGGAAAAAAGAAAGTGATTTTTACTTTACTTTGTAATTTTGTGTTAGTTTCGTTGAATTTTTTGAGGTACTCGCTTTTCTAGTGTGTACTATGTGAGAGTGATGGTTCAGTAACTCTGATGTAAATTAAATAAATACTTATGTAATAGTTTTGCGGAAATTTGAGCTATAAACACGTTTATGGGTTATTTCAGAAGAATGAAAACAGCAAATCAATTCTTGTCCGCCTGTCTGATCTATTAAAAGGTTTAATCGAATCTGCATTTACGAGGGCAGTTCAATAAGTAATGCAACACATTTTTTTTCTGAAACAGGGGTTGTTTTATTCGGCATTGAAATACACCAGGTTATTCCCCAATCTTTTAGCTACACAACACTATTTTTCAACGTAATCTCCATTCAATGCTACGGCCTTACGCCACCTTGAAATGAGGGCCTGTATGCCTGCACGGTACCATTCCACTGGTCGATGTCGGAGCCAACGTCGTACTGCATCAATAACTTCTTCATCATCCGCGTAGTGCCTCCCACGGATTGCGTCATTCATTGGGCCAAACATATGGAAATCCGACGGTGCGAGATCGGGGCTGTAGGGTGCATGAGGAAGAACAGTCCACTGAAGTTTTGTGAGCTCCTCTCGGGTGCGAAGACTTGTGTGAGGTCTCGCGTTGTCATGAAGAAGGAGAAGTTCGTTCAGATTTTTGTGCCTACGAACACGCTGAAGTCGTTTCTTCAATTTCTGAAGAGTAGCACAATACACTTCAGAGTTGATCGTTTGACCATGGGGAAGGACATCGAACAGAATAACCCCTTCAGCGTCCCAGAAGACTGTAACCATGACTTTACCGGCTGAGGGTATGGCTTTAACCTTTTTCTTGGTAGGGGAGTGGGCGTGGTGCCACTCCATTGATTGCCGTTTTGTTTCAGGTTCGAAGTGATGAACCCATGTTTCATCGCCTGTAACAATCTTTGACAAGAAATTGTCACCCTCAGCCACATGACGAGCAAGCAGTTCCGCACAGATGGTTCTCCTTTGCTCTTTATGGTGTTCGGTTAGACAACGAGGGACCCAGCGGGAACAAACCTTTGAATATCCCAACTGGTGAACAATTGTGACAGCACTACCAACAGAGATGTCAAGTTGAGCACTGAGTTGTTTGATGGTGATCCGTCGATCATCTCGAACGAGTGAGTTCGCACGCTTCGCCATTGCAGGAGTCACAGCTGTGCACGGCCGGCCCGCACGCGGGAGATCAGTCTTGCTTGACCTTGCGGCGATGATGACACACGCTTTGCCCAACGACTCACCGTGCTTTTGTCCACTGCGAGATCACCGTAGACATTCTGCAAGCGCCTATGAATATCTGAGATGCCCTGGTTTTCCGCCAAAAGAAACTCGATCACTGCCCGTTGTTTGCAACGCACATCCGTTGCAGACGCCATTTTAACAGCTCCGTACAGCGCTGCCACCTGTCGGAAGTCAATGAAACTATACGAGACGAAGCGGGAATGTTTGAAAAAATTCCACAAGAAATTTCCGGTTTTTTCAACCAAAATTGGCCGAGAAAAAAATGTGTTGCATTACTTATTGAACTGCCCTCGTATATTATAACATACAGTAAGAATTGATACTAGGTGAAATTAGGTTTCCAATTTGCCCCTCCCGCTTCCGGTAAATAATCGTGTGTACGGTGTGCAGCGAGTGGTGCGGTGTGTTCCAGCAGCTGCTGGAGGAGTCCCGCAGGGTGCCGGAGCTGGAGCCCCCGCGGTGCGGCGCGTGGCCCGTGCTGGTGCTGCGGACGGGCTGCGGCGACCACGTCTGGGTGCGCATCATCAGCCCGCAGTGCGACGTGAGTCCAGCAGCGCTCGCAGTACAGCACCGCCAAATACTGTTGTAGAATTTTGGAACATGTTTGTGATGGATTCCTGGAAACCGAAAATCTCCTCTTAGGTATTAACACGGGTTTCGGAAACAACGATCGCGTGAAACGCAGCACGCTCACGAGAGGCAGAAAGTAGTAAATACGAGTGCCTAGTTCGGTACCGTCTTCCTTGACTCACTCAAGCGATTTGACGCAGTTCCGCAACTGCCTCCTAATGAGCATAATAAGAGATTACGGAATATCAGGCCAGCTGCGCGATTGGACTGAAGAGTTTCTAGCAAAACAGGACACAGCATGTCATTCTGAACGGAGTGAAACCTTCAGACGTAAAAGTAATGTCAGGTGTTCCACGTGGGATTGCTATAGGACCGTTACTTTTCACAGTACACGGCCTATTACAAGACTATACCGACAGACAGTCGTCGAGAGGTTGTAACGCGGTGTTGTGATAGGAACTCTGCCCGGAAATGTCATCCAACGACGTTACAGAGCGTCGGAGTTACAGGCGACAGCGCCTGTCGTTAGGCCACCATTTTCGTAGCAAACGTGATTTTGTACACTGGCGACAGTAGGTAGACCGTTTACGGTGTTGTTTATTATTCAGTAATCGCGACTGATTGCCACGGTCGCTAGTGGAGAAGCTGGACGTGGCTGCTTCGTAGACAGCCCTTGTCTCCTAGGAATGAGATACTATGTTACCTTGCTGAGTGACGGTTTAAGTTACAGGATTCCATTTGCAGTTCATTTTTCTCCTGGAAACCTCTAAAACCAACAATGCTTCTTGGTACACAATAGAAAAATAAGCCGCGGATACAAACATGTGTCCAAAACCGACGTCCACGCAGACAACAGAGCATCACATTCAGAGGAGCAAGGCCTGTCTACGGACCAGCTAGCGTACAGGGCCAAGTCCACTCCTCTTTCATTGGCGTCCAACACTTTTTCCCAGCCGGCACTGGCACGTCTCTTCCGCCACCGTCCGGCGGCAACAAAGCCGTTTGGCATCCGTGCAAAGGAGAGTCTCGAGTCAGTACACCTGGAGGGCATTAAGGTACTCCACCAGGGATGGAGTAGGGATCTCCCTGGCGACTACAAAGGCCAAGATTACTTCTTGATCTGGCTGCTTACAGGAAGTATTGTACCCCGGACCACCTTTTTAAAATTAAACTTACTGAGATTTTAGAACGCCATTCCGATTTTATTACTGTTTACACGGATGGGTCTAAACAGGGGGATTTTATGGGCTGCTCTGCTGTGTTTCCCGATACTGTCCATCGGATAGGGCTCCCAGAGCAGTTCTCAGTTTACTATGCAGAACTGTTTGCCATTCTGCAAGCATTAGAGCATATGCGCCGACATCGTGGCACGAAATTCATCATCTGCTCCGATTCCCAAAGTGCTCTACACGCTCTTGAACAGATGTACCCAGCAGATCGGATGATGCAAGAGGTGCAGGACGCTCTCCTGCTCTTGCAACAGCAGGGTAAGGATGTAATTTTCTGCTGGGTTCCAGGGCACATAGGGATTCCTGGAAATGAACTTGCAGATGCGGCTGCCAAGGAGGCTTGCTCCATCCCACCTCCTGCTCGCTGTTCCGTCTCCCTGCAGGCCATTACGTCTTTCGTGACTCGGAAGGTCATGCGTTGGTGGGAGGCTCAGTGGCTGGACGTGAGGGATAATAAGTTGCGAGCGGTGAAGGATTCTGTCCGACCGTGGCTCACATCCTTCCGACAACGACGCGCTGAGGAAGTAGCCCTTACACGGCTTCGAATAGGACATTGTCCTTTGACACATGGTTTTCTGTTACGTCGTGAGGAGCCACCAACGTGTCCGACATGTGGGACACAGCTGTCGATACGACACATTTTAACTGAGTGTGTTTTATATGCGGGTTTGAGGGAAGATTTCAGTTTCCCACCAGACCTACCCTCTCTTTTAACTAATAATGAGGCGAGTGTCGCTAGAGTTTTACGTTTTTGTGTGATGTCTAGCCTTCTTCCCAAAATATTGGGATTGAAGTCTTAATGTGCTGTCCAGTGGTTTGGTCACCCATTATTTGTAAGTGGTCACTCAGCCACCGTTAATTATTTTTACCTGTTTGTACTGCTATTTTATTTTTAGTTTTATCTCCATGTTTTGATGTGCTGTGTCCAATCTTGCCATTTGAACGATACCAATTCTCTCACAATTCGGCTCTGAATTGAACTTTTGGGAACGGGCGCTGATAACCTCGCTGTTGTGCGCCCTAAAACACTAATAATCATCAATCGTCATCATCCATCTCTTCCACCGTGGATCGGGTGTGGCAATCAGTTATGATTACTGAACAACAAATCATATTCCCAGACGTTCCGCCAACGGTCCGTCGCCATACAAAGTCATGTTTGCTGCCGAGGAGGTGGGCTAGCGGCCGGAGTCGGCGCTTACAGCTTCTACGCTTTGTAGCGTCGTGTGACGACGTTTATGGACGTGTCTTCCTACACTCAATTTGTTCCTCAAGACACTCTCTACAACATCTCGAAGTTTGTCAGTGTCGTTTTGCATATAAATCACCTAGTGGGTGTCATCGAAGTTCCACAAGGCCTTTCACAGGTAGTAAAAACTAAACTCCGTCCGAAAAGGCCTTGGAAGGCCCAACGGTACTGAGCGGCCGCCCTGTCATCCTCTCAGCCCACAGCTGTCACTGGATGCGGATACGGAGGGGCGAGTGGTCAGCACACCGCACTCCCGGCCGTTGTCAGTTTCCGAGACCGGAGCCGCTATTTCGCAATCAAGTAGCTCCTCAGTTTGCCTCACAAGGGCTGAGTGCACTCCGCTTGCCAACAGCGCTCGGCAGACGGGACGGTCAAGTATCCAAGTGCTAGCCCAGCCCGACAGTCCTTAACTTCAGTGATATGACGGGAACCGGTGTTACCACTGCGGCAAGGCCGTTGGCCTTTCGCAGGTACTACTCTTATGTAAAGCGAAGTCGCACCGCTAAACGGTATAGCAGAAGATCGGAGCTTCAGTTCACCCTCAGTGTAAACAAATGTAACGTACTGCGCGTAAGCAGACAGAAAAGGCAATTACTGTGTGATTGCTCTTCTGCACAAAGATCGCGAGAAGCAGTCACATTCATTAAATATCTGGGAGTGTACGTACCGAGCGATTTGAAGTGGAAAGACCACGTAAAACTAGTGGCAGGCGAGAAGATGCGAGTCCGAGGTTGCAGATTGAATCCTCAGGAAGTGTAGTCCTCGTTCGACCAGTACTCGAATATTGCTTGCCAGTGCGGGATTCGTGTCAGGTAAGACTGGAAGAGAAAACAGAGAAAAATAACGAGCAAGGCAGCGCTCTTGTTACAGCTTCATTTACCAAGACCGTTCAATAAGCAATGACGCACATTTTTTTCTGAAAGCAGGTTGACGTATTCAGGATTCCAATACACCTTACTATTCGCCACTCTTTCACCTATAAAACTCTAGTTTTCAACATAATGTCAGTTCAATGCGACGGCCTCGCACCACCTTTCTGGGAGGGCCTATATGCCCGCATGGTAACACTCTACTGTTCGGCGTCGGAGGCAACGTCTTGCTGCGACAATAAACTACCCGTCATCCACTTACTGCTTCCCGCAGAGTGTCTTCTTCATTGGACAAAACAGATGGAAGGTGCGAGGTCTGGGCTGGATGAGGGTGAGGAAGAGCAATTCTAGTGAAGTTTTGTGAGCTCCTCTCGGGCACAGACTTGTGTCAGACCTTCCGTTGTCATGCAGAAGGAGAAGTTCGTTTGCACTTTTGTGGCAACGAACATACTGAGTCTCCAGAGGGTAGCACAGTGCACTTCAGAGTTGATCGTTGCGCGCTGAGGGAGGACATCAGACAGAATAACGCCTTTATGTCCCAGAAGACTTTACCGGGTATGGTGCGACTTTGAACTTTTTCTTCAAAGAAGATGGATTGCCGTTTTTTTGCGGTTCGAAGTGGAGAACCAATGTTTCATCGCCTGTGACGATGTTTGACAAAAAATTGTTTCAGATTCGTAACGTGGAAGCAGTTCCACCGCAGATTGTCCGTTGCTGTTTATGGTCTTCTGTTAGGCAGGCACACACCTTTGAATACACAACTGGTGGAGGAGTGTGTGATCACTACCAACGAAGAAGTCCAGTTGGGAGGCAGGTGTTTGATTGTGATTTGTCGATCACATCGAATGAGACTGTCCGCACGCTCCATTGTAGCAGGACTGTGTGCGAGAGATGGGACAGGTTTGCGCGACGTTGTTGCAGTGGTGACAGGAGCCTCGCCCAACGACTCTGTTCCCTGCCTAGCCCCAGTAGACATTCTGTAAGCGCCTATGAATGTCTGCGATTCTCCGGTTTTCCGTCAAATGAAATTCAATAGCCGGCCGGTGTGGCAGTGCGGTTCTAGGCGCTACAGTCCGGAACCGCGCGACCGCTATGGTCGCAGGTTTGAATCCTGCCTCGGGCATGGATGTGTGTGATGTCCTTAGGTTAGTTAGGTTTAAGTAGTTCTAAGTTCTAGGGGACTGATGACCTCAGAAATTAAGTCCCATAGTGCTCCGAGCCGTTTGAACCACTTTTTTGAAATTCAATGACAGCTCTCTGCTTGGAACGCATCTCCGTTACAGAAGTAATTTTGAAGACTGCATAGTGCCGCCACCTATCGGAACTTCGTGAAACTGTTGGAGCTGAAGCGGGAATACTCCGCCACGTCCCACAAAAAATTACACATTGTTTGAACCAAAACTGGCAGAGGAAAAAATATGTTGCATTACTTATTGAACGCCCCTCGCAGTGAGCGCGAAAACGTCACGGAAATGAGATTTTCACTCTGCAGTGGAGTGTGCCCTGATATGAAACTTCCTGGCAGATTAAGACTGTGTGCCGGACCGGGACTAGAACTCGGGACCTTTGCCTTTCGCGGGCAAGTGCTCTAACATCTGAGTTATCCAAGCACGACTCACGACCCGAATCATCCACAGTGCGTGCCGAGCTGCAGTGCAGTATGGTAACTGAAGAGGGTGTAGCGAAAAATAGGAGGACGATAGGTGCAGAAGTCACTGTAGAGTAGGATGTTGCAAAGCAGACTAAGGCAACGCCATAAGCAGTGAAATTGCAAGGCGAGCTGGAATTCCAAAACCACTCATTAGTGATGCAAACAAGGAAAGGTGGTGCCAAAGTCATCAACCTGGATAGTGGAGCAATCAGAGAAAAAAAAAATGGTTCAAATGGCTCTGAGCACTATGGGACTTAACATCTGTGGTCATCAGTCCCCTAGAACTTAGAACTACTTAAACCTAACTAACCTAAGGACATCACACACATCCATGCCCGAGTCAGGATCCGAACCTGCGACCGTAGCAGACTGACAGCCTACAACCGCTCAGCTACCGCGGCCGGCAGCAATCAGAGATAGTAATTTGATCGGATGGGTCTTGTTTCGTACTGTTTCGAAGTTCTGGGCGAGATTTCGTAGCAGGATTGAAATATGGAAGAGGTTTTGTGATAATTTAGGGAGTCATGTCGTGGTATTCCGTAGGCCGCATGGTTACTCTGCAAGGTCATGTGTTCATTTTGGCTGATCAGGTGCATCCCACGGTACAATGTTCCATCCAAGACGACATGGCACCTGTTCACACAGCTCAAAATATCCAGGACTGTTTTTGTGTGGACGAAGATGTGTTGTCACATTTCCCCCGGCCACCACTGTTATAAAACGTCGCTGTTATTCAGGCACTGTGGTCAGATTTTCAGGAAAGGGTCAGTGATCACTATCCACCTCTATCTTTGTCACCTCAAGTTGCGACTATTTCGCAGGAAGAATGGTATAAGAGTTCCTTGAAAACCATACAGGATTTGTATCTATCCATTATGACAGGACTGGAACGTATTTCGGACGCCAACGATTTTCCTATTCGGTTATAGGAGTGGTAAGGTGTTGTTTCTGTGGTGCTTCCATATTTTTGCCCACTCCCTTTATATGCTACTGATGATGGACTCTATGTCCGAAAACGTTGTCGCTACTTTCACTGAACGTCAGGTACACTCCTGGAAATTGAAATAAGAACACCGTGAATTCATTGTCCCAGGAAGGGGAAACTTTATTGACACATTCCTGGGGTCAGATACATCACATGATCACACTGACAGAACCACAGGCACACAGACACAGGCAACAGAACATGCACAATGTCGGCACTAGTACAGTGTATATCCACCTTTCGCAGCAATGCAGGCTGCTATTCTCCCATGGAGACGATCGTTGAGATGCTGGATGTAGTCCTGTGGAACGGCTTGCCATGCCATTTCCACCTGGCGCCTCAGTTGGACCAGCGTTCGTGCTGGACGTGCAGACCGCGTGAGACGACGCTTCATCCAGTCCCAAACATGCTCAATGGGGGACAGATCCGGAGACCTTGCTGGCCAGGGTAGTTGACTTACACCTTCTAGAGCACGTTGGGTGGCACGGGATACATGCGGACGTGCATTGTCCTGTTGGAACAGCAAGTTCCCTTGCCGGTCTAGGAATGGTAGAACGACGGGTTCGATGACGGTTTGGATGTACCGTGCACTATTCAGTGTCCCCTCGACGATCACCAGTGGTGTACGACCAGTGTAGGAGATCGCTCCCCACACCATGATGCCGGGTGTTGGCCCTGTGTGCCTCGGTCGTATGCAGTCCTGATTGTGGCGCTCACCTGCACGGCGCCAAACACGCATACGACCATCATTGGCACCAAGGCAGAAGCGACTCTCATCGCTGAAGACGACACGTCTCCATTCGTCCCTCCATTCACGCCTGTCGCGACACCACTGGAGGCGGGCTGCACGATGTTGGGGCGTGAGCGGAAGACGGCCTAACGGTGTGCGGGACCGTAGCCCAGCTTCATGGAGACGGTTGCGAATGGTCCTCGCCGATACCCCAGGAGCAACAGTGTCCCTAATTTGCTGGGAAGTGGCGGTGCGGTCCCCTACGGCACTGCGTAGGATCCTACGGTCTTGGCGTGCATCCGTGCGTCGCTGCGGTCCGGTCCCAGGTCGACGGGCACGTGCACCTTCCGCCGACCACTGGCGACAACATCGATGTACTGTGGAGACCTCACGCCCCACGTGTTGAGCAATTCGGCGGTACGTCCACCCGGCCTCCCGCATGCCCACTATGCGCCCTCGCTCAAAGTCCGTCAACTGCACATACGGTTCACGTCCACGCTGCTACCAGTGTTAAAGACTGCGATGGAGCTCCGTATGCCACGGCAAACTGGCTGACACTGACAGCGGCGGTGCACAAATGCTGCGCAGCTAGCGCCATTCGACGGCCAACACCGCGGTTCCTGGTGTGTCCGCTGTGCCGTGCGTGTGATCATTGCTTGTACAGCCCTCTCGCAGTGTCCGGAGCAAGTATGGTGGGTCTGACACACCGGTGTCAATGTGTTCTTTTTTCCATTTCCAGGAGTGTATTTTAACACGTACAGCAACACGTCTCTTGACAGATCATTGCTGGCCGGGGTGGCCGAGCGGTTCTATGCGCTACAGTCTGGAACCGCGCGACCGCTACGGTAGCAGGTTCGAATCCTGCCTCAGGCATGAATGTGTGTGATGTCCTAAGGTTACTTAGGTCTAAGTAGTTCTAAGTTCTAGGGGACTGATGACCTTAGACCTTAAGTCCCATAGTGCTCAGAGGCATTTGAACCATTTTTACACATTATTAGGTTATTAGTAAATGGTGAGACTCATAACTGGAAGGCGAGCATCGTGCTATCAGCCTTCTCCTTGGTACCAGTAATGTGCTAGGTAACGGTGCTACTTCTGACCAGACACAGTGCCCTTTTTGAACCCTTGGCTACGTGTCCGAATTGCTATTGAACAGCATGCAAAGATATCCCATGTCGAAATTTTACGCTCTCCCTTTTCTCGAAAGTAAAACAGCACCCTTCATGTAACCCGTCATATTGATGCAACCTCTCTAATACTGGACGCAACAAAAAATACAAAAATGTAATGATAGAGGGTATCTTGTAGGACAAATTGTGTATGGTAATTAATGCCCAGAAAGGTCTTTTAAAGCTGCTACAGCCTGTCAACGATACAGGAAATAGAGCTTCAACCAGCCGAGTCGTCCAGCATGAGACAGCTGTGCCGGTAACGTATCACGGGCCGAACACCTTACAAAGGACCTAGCCGTGTCCGGGTCTCGAGACAGCACCTGACGTATCTAGGCCTCCCACAGCCACAGTACAGACACCGCAAAACTCAGTGACGGCAGGGGAGACGGTGTCACAACTCACATTTGCTACCAAAGCGATGGCCTAATAGCATGCATCAGTAATAGGATATTTTTGATATCAAACTGACATGAAAATAAATTAAATTGATCAATTAATCTACCCTGCCCCGACTGCTCCCACCGCCGACCACGCCCACCTCGAACCCTGACCACACCCACCCCACCTCCGATGACGTCACGTGTTTTTCTCAGCCTGCATGTGGGCCGCAGCCACCTCCCCCCCCCCCTCTCTGCCATCCCTGTCCCGCAAACCACCCTATTAGCGAGAATTTCGAATTTTTGCGGGAATTTCTAATTTTAATGGCAATTTCTTTGTTCCAAGGGTGTGATGGCATCCCACCCCACCCCTCACCCAGGAATTCACGGGAAATGAAAAATGGCAGTGCCCCTTCTGGGACTCGAACCCTAGTTCTACTGGATGAAAAGCCCAAGTGTTCCTCCCAACACATAGAAACTATCCACACGCCAACAGTAAGTTTAGGTTACCGTACATTATTCATTTCGGTCAGGAAAATGAAGTAAAAAATGGTTCAAATGGCTCTGAGCACTATGGGACTTTACTTCTGAGGTCATCAGTCCCCTAGAACTTAGAACTACTTAAACCTAACTAACCTAAGGACATCACACACATCCATGCCCGAGGCAGGTTTCTAACCTGCGACCGTAGCGCCTAGAACCGCTCGGCCACTCCGGCCGGCAAAATGAAGTAAATATAGGTTTTAATTATGTAATTAATCATAAAGATTGGGCCTAACTACACAACTATGTGTGTAGCGCTACACAAGGACAGTCCGAAATCGCAGTACAGCTGATGATACCATACAGCTAATGCTATCCTGCTGGGAAAAAAATTTCGCAATACCACCCGAAACTAGTGATAGACGCACTCAAACACCACCCTCGCAGGAAAAAGGCTGGGGTGTGAGTTACTACCTTTATTGGAAATACGTTCAAGTGATAAGAAGTTGGTGTTGGACAGAGAGGACTTTAAGAACTGTATTACCTGTAAGCATACAGCTGAGGACAGTATCTATTGTTGTTTGACATCAGAGTTCGCTACAGACACAGTGCTCAAAAATCACCTAGCACCCCAGGTAACAAAAGACAATACACACTGTCGCAACTAATGGAAAAAATGCATCACAGCTCTAATTACAATTCGAAATTTTCGTAAAAAAAAGTATCACTCGTAATAAATGGGTCATGGTGCAGCACATGTACTGGAGAAAATCGTCGTCCTACAAGACTGCAGAGGCGGTGACAGTAGAATGTGCGTTCCCCTCGATGTACAATCACAAACTGCCGAAAATCGAGGCCCCTCATCCTCACCTCTCTCCCTCCCTCCCTCCACCTCCCTTCCTCCATCTACCTATGGGGAGAATAAAGGCTTCCTCAAATGACCAGTTGCTCTGCCGAACATCTCGCGACATGAGCTGCCCGCTGTCTGCACTTGGCCTTCCGCCCTTTGCTCTGGCGAACACGCTGCTGGCCAGTCAGCGTTATCGACGCTGACAAAGGCTACACATACAATAGAGCATGATGCCGGCATCCCTCAGAACAAAACCGTGCTAAATGAGGGCTATCCCGACCATCGGTT
Organism: Schistocerca cancellata; assembly: GCF_023864275.1. Lineage (NCBI taxonomy): Eukaryota > Metazoa > Arthropoda > Insecta > Orthoptera > Acrididae > Schistocerca > Schistocerca cancellata. Next base: position 922,133,373 of record NC_064628.1, on the reverse strand, counting down.
GTTTGTCTAAAGGGACAGCCGCAACCTCTTAGGGAACTCGCCCACCACGCCGTACTGAGCACAGGTCTGGAACATCTGTATTTAACATCAACGCGAATCCTCTAATAATACAACTATTAAAAAAGAAACACTATCATGATGATAATAAGTGTCCTCTTTCCACAAAAATAGGCACAGGCCATTTTCTTTTAGTTTTATGAGCAAAATCAGTATAGTTTTTATGTTCAACTGCGGGATATAATTCGCTTCTCTTTATTTTACAACATATAGCAAAGTGCATCGCCGCCAATAAAAGGTAATCACATTATAAACATTTTGGACAAATGAAATAACATTACAGAATACAATATTTCATGCCATTACCTCACGTGTCGGAGAAAAACACAATCACTTTACATTCGACAACAACAAGCTATAATTCAAGAGGAAGTAACTGTTCTATACACTATGGGAGGTCTCGTTTTGGCATTGCGATGCTATATCATACAGGCATTTACGAAACAGAACGTGAGAATCTACCTCGTAATAGAACCTCCTGTAAGATTTAACCAACGTCTCTTCCGTTACATAGAAACCAATTACCATCTGCATGCTTATACTTGATATTTTTGATACATAATTTACCTCTTAAGAAATGTCTGTAAAGTTTCTGTCATACAGCAGCAGATTCTTGCATTCTAGTTTTGTGAGTAATTTCACAATCACAACCTGTTTCACGCAATCTACTGACACATCGGAAAAAACTCTATCATTTCCAGATTCCACAACGTACTATAATTAAAGTGGTGTCTACTTTACAATTAAAGGTTATGAAGTATAAAATAACTCCTATATTTTAAACACGCAGTCGTGACAACAATAATAAAAAAGGTCAGGTGTCCACGAGAAGAGAGACAGCCGATTCCAATCAGTTTTATGAGGAAAATCGGTGTAGTTTTGAGAGACCTATCTGCTTCCAAACTTTAACCAGTTATAGCACTCCTTGTATTTGTACCTCCTATAAGACTTTACCGCGCCTCTCTCTCCCGATATAACGAAAAACCATTACCGTCTGCATGTCGTCATTGAGCGTATTACATATACTGTATGACTCCAATGGAGCTGATTCCTTTGGGCAGACCTTCTCAACATTTAGTAGCTTGTACTGGAGGTAGACCGTATCCAGCAAACTATTTATCATACGAGAGGGCTCCTGTATTGTTCCTTCGTAAGCAGTCTAAAAAACAAGCCTTCATTCCCGTTACGGCTATCGGAATTTTTCACGCCAAATCCATAGCTTCCCTTAAGACAGGACATAGTCATTTTCTTTCCACATGTCGGACACAAGCGTACGTTACAAGCCTTGTGCTCAAGGCGAAGCTATCACGCATCCCCTATTACTACTAAGTATAATACTTCACCAATAACTGAATGCTAGCTATATGACACAATACTGAGCGGAAATCAGCGACGGGTGGACATGTCTCATAAGTTTTTTTCCTTGCGTGTGGTATCACTGTGTCTTAGAAAGAGAGGCGTCATCGTCTTACAAACCGCTAGATGTTAAAAACACGATCGCAACGGCCATATTGCTGCCGCATGTGGTCTTGGTTCTACAGTTTCTCACAAGTATCGGCAATGATATCTATGATAAATGCTATACAAGCCATATAAACCGATGTATGGTATTACCTCCAAATGACGTAGTTTTTTCACACAAATACCTCGACATTGAATATAGACATTGATCGCCAGAGTGTATATTAACAGACCGGCAGTGCTGTTACACGTCGCCGACGGCTTAAGCCCGTAATAAAATAACCTAATTTAGAAAGTGATTCAGCTAAGGAACGCGGTATGAAGCCGGAATTTGCAACCTCCCTCATGCCGCCGCTAGATATTTCTCCAGTATTTGTAACGCATTCTGTCTCGATGTCATGTCAGAGGTTCTGTGATCTATCCGCTGGGTAATAGGCAATGGGTGATTGAGAATTATCACATACAGTAGATGGTGTGTTGATTGAGATCGTAAGAAATGTACACTGGCTTCTCAGATATCTTGTGTTACACTTTCAGGTAGAAATTCTGTCTGCGATTTGTAATCAAGTCATTCCATTCAACCGCATACACGCGTAGGATCCAACAGCCGCTAGTAAATCATATTCATCTCAAAACAAGTCACCTTTTTCGAACCTGTCTGTTAGAGTAAAATTCCAACTTAGTTTTAGATAGTCCCTAAGCATATTGTAACTGCTCCTCAGACTCCACCCCACTCTTTGTGCATGTGATTGTCCCAATTTAAGCCTGCACTGAGAAGAAGTCGAAGACAGCTATACGTACCACATTCTGCAAGCTGTGTAGAAACAGAGTGAGCTGAGTTAATCCAATAGGACCGTGTTTTGACCACTAGGTGGAAATAGGAACATGTTGTCGTAGCTCCGCTAACCGTGTACGATGTGTAATGTCAGGGCCAAACGAAACCGGCTCCTGCAACATGAGGTAGTATAAAAGACAGAACGAACAGTTACTGTGGTGTTTCTTATCAGGAAAATTAGGAAGACTCAACATCACACAGGTACTGCAGATTCGCATCCCTCAGGGTCCATTCACGTCTGTCACCCAAACGTTGTATCATCGTTATTATGTACCATCCAACAGAGAAAAATTACGAACTATAAAATCTCCCATAACTTCATATATTTTTTACCGCATCTCCCTCTACTGATGCACACATCAAATAAAGTTTTGCACCCCCTCGGCTCCGAGAGTTCCGGAACCTGTACAGAAAATTTGAATAGAGATAAACATAAACATGATATCCGCCCTTTTTATTGCTCATGAAAACCACACATTGCGTGTTGTACCACCATACAGCGAGACTTTCAGAGGTGGCGGTCCAAACTGCTGTATACATCGGTACCTTCAATACCCAGTAGCAAGTCCTATTGGATTGATGAATGCTTGTATTTGTCGTGGCATACTATACACAGGTTCATCAAGGCTCTGTTGCTCCAGATTGTCCCACTCTTGAATGGTGACTTGTGTAGGTCCCTCAGAGTGGTTGGTGGGTCACGTCATCCATAAACAGCCCTTTTCAATCTATCCCAGGCATGTTCTACATCTACATCTACATACACACTCCGCAATCCACCATACGGTGCGTGGCAGAGGGTACCTCGTACCACAATTAGCATCTTCTCTCCCTGTTCCAATCCCAAACAGAACGAGGGAAAAATGACTGCCTATATGCCTCTGTACGAGCCCTAATCTCTCTTATCTTATCTTTGTGGTCTTTCCGCGAAATATAAGTTGGCGGCAGTAAAATTGTACTGCAGTCAGCTTCAAATGCTGGTTCTCTAAATTTCCTCAGTAGCGATTCACGAAAAGAACGCCTCCTTTCCTCCAGAGACTTCCACCCGAGTTCCTGAAGCATTTCCGTAATACTCGCGTGATGATCAAATCTACCAGTAACAAATCTAGCAGCCCGCCTCTGAATTGCTTCTATGTCCTCCCTCAATCCAACCTGATAGGGATCCCAAACGCTCGAGCAGTACTCAAGAATAGGTCGTATTAGTTTTTATAAGCGGTCTCCTTTATAGATGAACCACATCTTCGCAAAATTCTACCAATGAACCGAAGACGACTATCCGCCTTTCCCACAACTGCCATTACATGCTTATCCCACTTCATATCGCTCTGCAATGTTACGCCCAAATATTTAATCGACGTGACTGTTTCAAGCGCTACACTACTAATGGAGTATTCAAACATTACGGGATTCTTTTTCCTATTCATCTGCATTTATCTATATTTAGATTTAGCTGCCATTCTTTACACCAATCACAAATCCTGTCCAAGTCATCTTGTATCCTCCTACAGTCGCCCATCGACGACACCTTACCGTACATCACAGCATCATCAGCAAACAGCCGCACATTGCTATACACCCTACCCAAAAGATCATTTATGTTCGATAGGGTTCATGTCTGGAGAACATGCTGGCCACTCTAGTCGAGCGATGTTGTTGTCCTGAAGGAAGTCATTCACAAGATGTGCACGATGGAGGTGCGAATTGTAGTCCATGAAGACGAATGCCTTGCCAATATGCTGCCGATATGGTTGCACTATCTGTCGGAGGATGGCATTCACTTATTGTGCAGCCGCTACTGCTAATGCTGAGCAGTCTATTCGGCATGTTGTAGGGCCCATCTGTACCGCGCTGCATGGTGTCGTGGTTGCAAAGATGGACCTCGCCATGGACGTAGGGACTGAAGTTGCTCATCGTGCAGCTTATTGCGCACAGTTTGAGTCGTAACACGACATCCTGTGGCCGCACGAAAAGCATTATTCAAAATGGAGGCGTTGCTATAAGGGTTCCTCCGCGCCATAATCCGTAGGTAGCGGTTATCCGCTGCAGTAGTAGCCCTTGGGCGGTCTGGTAGAGGCATGTCATCGACTGTTCCTGTCTCGCTGTACGTCATCCATGTCCGAACGAATCGCTTTGGTTCACTCCGAGACGCCTGGACGCTTCCGTTGTTGAGAGCCCTTCCTGGCACAAAGTAACAACGCGGACGCAATCGAACCGCGGTATTGATCTTCTAGGCGTGGTTGAACTACAGATAACAGGAGCCCTGTACCTCTTTCCTGGTGGAATGACTGGAAGTAATCGGCTGTCGGGCCCCTCCGTGTAATAAACGCTGCTCATGCAAGGTTGTTTTCATCTTTCCGCGGGTTTAGTGACATCTCTGAACAGTCAAAGCGACTGTGTCTGTGATACAATATTCATAGTCAACCTCTGTCTTCAGGAGTTCTGGAAACCGAGGTGATGCAAAACTTCTTTTGATGTATGTATTTTGGCTCTGTCCTGTCTGTCGCTTAAAACAGCCCGTCATTCAGTGTAACAGCACGTATCCATAAACCCCCTAAGATTTCTATCTGCTTTTTTCAGAAGGAACCGGCTCAAGTATTTTGGAACGAAAAAGTTGCGGTCTCACACTTTATGTAAAGCTCACTCCTCTCGTGGCATCTTTCGCCAAGAGCGTAGGTTCGTAAAGACCTTCTCATCTTGAAACGTCCCCTTAGAAAAATTAATGAATTACTGTGCTGATAAACCTCTTGCATTATTTGATTTTCAAACAGCTGAGCAGAACTGAACGTACTCAGACATTTCGCTCTTTACCTATTCTGATCAACACTAAACTGACACACAATAATTTTAGCGCAACGCAATCTGACTTTCAATAATCCCTACAAAAGAATGGCCCTGACTAACATTAACCTATACCTTTCACAAATCACTTACCTCACAAAAATCTTCGTTACTCTAACTACTACAAAACAGCGAGCGCCACTAATGCCAGCAAAATAAAAGATTCAAACTACTGGAGGCACTAACTACTGATAGGCATAGTTAGCAAATGAAAGATTTTGATAGAGAACAAACAATGTGTTTACCTTAATAGTGTTCAAAAGTCATAATATATATAGCAGTTCATGACATCCAGTCCTGCAAATTTACTGTCTCTGATGGCCACACGTCCAGATCATCCTCTCTCAAAACTCCGCCATTTCTCTCCCTACATCCACCACTGCTGGCGGCTCACCTCCAACTGTGCAACGCTACGCGCTGTTAACAGCCAACTGCCCCACACTACAATAGCATATACTCCAACAATGCAAACCAACCACAGCCTTCACACGGCACAGTCAGTGATTTTCATATAGAGCGCTACGTGGCGTTACCGACATAAAAACCTAAACATCCTACTTACAATCTCTCCCTGTTACTTTCACAGAATCTATGCCTCCCAGTGTTGCATTGTCTTCATAGCGACAGGCCAACGCCGTTCTCCCTCTGCTCTTTTACAAGAAGCCTGTTGCTGCCTACTAGGCCAGACATGCAACTGTTCTTCAGTAAAATAGTCTCCTAATTCCTTCCGCCAGAGCGACGCTGCATTACTTCTGGTGGCATATTGTCTTGCATGTCCAGAGGTGCCCACCTAACCTCCTCACTGCACACAATAGCCTCCAGCGTATGTTGTCCTACCTGGAGCCACGTTTTTCACGACGTGCATTAATGGTGCCCTTCCGTCCGCTTTGCTCTGCTGTTTGGCTGTAAAACTGCCAGCCCAGTCAAAACCACTTCTCAAAAAATGTAACTGATACAAGTACTTGACGTATTAGCGATCACTGCCGATAAGACAATTAAATGAAGCGAATATGTGGGTAATCTTTAACAAAAATAAAGGAATACGTTATTTACAAATAAAATTATTTCGATTTGTATATCTTGATGTATAATTTGTATATCAAATGCGAATAAGGCAAAAGTCGACAAAACCGTCAGTTTCAACGTTTTTCAAGTTCACGTAGTAAACGACTTTGTAATTCATTAGTTTTACTATTAACTCCATTATCAAAACATTTTGCAGACGGTAACCACATATACCATTGACAGCAGCTGCAAAATTTTATTACTGTACTCCACACAGCTAACGAGATACGACGTAAATAACACTGAGATGTGAGAAAGAGCAGCTTTTCTTAAAGCAGAGTGGAAATCATTCAGACTTTTGAAGCCGTTCCATGCGTAGGAGTTTGATTCTCTAACAGAATTGGGGTAGAAGGAGGGTTACCAGTTATTATGATAACTAATACGAATCTGTTTTTTTTTCTCCTGTTAGCTTAAACTTCCTTTCGAATCTGAAAACCCCGTGACAGATGTGGTAAATAAAAATGTTAACAGTACCTCATTGTATGAGTGAATTATAATAGTAGATTGTTTTTGAATGTTCTGGTACACTAGGACAATTTTATAGAAAATAAAAAAACTCTCGTGACTGCGTCACTCACGATTTTCTTATTTTTCACAAACTTGTCCTATCGCCCAGAACATACAAAAACAATCTACTATACCTTTTACTTAATAATAATATAATAATAAGTATAATAAAAATCATTTATTTCACATACATTCCCTATAGGTGAATGTCATGTAATTAAATAAATTAGAGAATTAACTATTATTTCAAAAACGATTTTAAAAAAAGCATTTTTATAACTTTTTATTAGCCCCAAAAAATGTCCTATTTTGACTTCTGTGAAAAACTTGTTTTTTAAAATTATATTAAAGAAGAAGTACATAAAAATATTTAATTTCTGCTTAAGCAGCCATAAGAATATATAGATGAAGTAAATATAATTTCCAGACCTAAATTTGGAGTCTCTGATTTTTAAAAAAATCTGAATCAGATAGCTAGGAAAATTACTTTTCCTTTACCTACTTTTTGAATGTAAGTAAATTAATTAGAATTTTTTTTAAATTTCACATTGTGAACTCTATATCATGAAATTCATTATTAATATTTTTAAGTTTCTTGATTCCTTTATATTTCAGTTTCATTTTTCTCAATTACTTCAAGTTTCCAAGGATCAATTAATTTCTAATATCTATTTAGTAAAATAACTTTAAAATCTTTATTAAGTTCCATAAAAATTTTTTCTCCATATCTAGTACTTAAATATTCACAGTCAGTAACATTATGTAAAACATTAATCTGTAGTTCAGTTATTTTTTAACCTCTTTTGAGACATTAACATCATTAAGCTTCTTGATTATAGTCTCCATTTATATGGAAATAATTTAAAAGCATACATTTTTTCTCTTAAAAAAAAAATTCTTCCATTATTTTTCCATTACATTCATATTTCATTTTACCAACAACTTTATTGTTTACTTGTGGAATATTATATATATTATCTTTTGGATATTCACTTGAACCAAAATAATCAATCATTGATTTCATATCTTCATAGAAATCTTCAGTTTTAGTATTGTAAATATAACTATCTGTATCTTGATAACATTATTCAATATTTTCTCCATATTTAGGATTCATAACTCTGTAGTCAAAATCATACATTAATTCTTTAGATAAGTCAAGTATACTTATTCCAACATTAATAGGTTTATTATATAGTATTTTAGTTTTATTCATTTGAGTAGCAGCTAGATTTTCATTAAATATAGTTCTATGTTTAAGTTTAGTTTAGCTACAAGTTTATCACATATTTTACTATTTGAAACTAACTTTATATCTTGCCTACTTCTTATATTTTCTATTGCCTTAAGAAACACAGAATTGTTCATTAATTTATTGAAATCTCTTCCAAAATCATTTGTAGCTTTAGTTGTTACCTGTGTGTTTAGATCTTTATACTTCTTTAACCAATCAGATTCTTTAAATTTTAAAACTTTATGTACTTTTGTATGTTTCATTTCTATAATGTACTACATAATTACACTTTATATCTAAAGTAGTGATTAATTTACTTTCATTTGTACCTGGAAAGATTTTGATGCAGAAGCTAGCAGTAAATCTTTACGTAAATCATGTAATTCTTTCGGATATTCTAGATTGACTTCAAATTTAATTGAATCTTGACTATTGTTTGACATTCTGATTATTTTTGTACAATTAAAATAATTGGGTTTTTCCCATTTAAATCCGCCATATGGTAAATATTGGTTCATAGCATAACCATATAAATTATTTTAATCTAGATACATTACATAATTTGATATTTCTTTATTATTATAATTTTTTAAATATTTATTATTTGCTTTTACATATCTTTTACAGCATTGTGAAATTCCACCTCTTATTCCTTTTTCAACCATTAGAAGCATATCAAAATTATATAATAATTCAAGTTTTTGATTATTAATTTTTAACATTGCATCCCAAGATAAAGCTGGTGCTGCAAAATACCAAGAAGGATCTAAATTATATGTATTTATACATGTTTTTCTAAAATTTTCAAATACATCACTTAACAATAATACATCAGTTTTAAGATATAAATCGTGATATTCACCAAGATTTCTACTATTGAATTTTTCACCAACTAATTTTTCATGTTCATAATCTTCATCACTTATGCCACAAACATTTAATTCACTACAAAATTTATCTTTTGTTGGTAATTGTGTTTCTTCAAATTTTTTCCAAGAATCAATGTAACCATAAGGATAAACACCTTTCTCATTAGTAAGTTAAATAATTGTGCAGAAAAATACTTTTTAATATTTTTAATTGCTTTTTCTTTAAATTTGTCAAAAGTTTATCAAATGAAGAAGCCATAATCTAAATATATTAACAAATCTCATTTTTAATGTTTTTGTATGTTTACTAAAAGTAATATATTTATTTGGTATTAATTCTATTTCTTTATTATCATAACCATGTTCTTTTACAAAGAGATGTAAATCATAACCAGACAAATTATGTAAATAAACAGGTACAATATCAGGTGTTTGTAGTTTTAAATTACACATATTACATAATGGACCAATATATTTTCCAGTTACATGTTCATGATGGTGTGCTTTTTTTATTCTTTTTTGTTTAAGGACATTTATATAGTGTACAAACTGTAGATTTAAGATACATTTTGTATTCATCAAGATCAAGTGGTTTCATTTCTTCAATTACAGAATATTTTCTTCCAATTTCTTCAACTTCCTGTTTTATACATGCTATAAATTTTTTATGAAAATTTGGTCCTCTATATACTACAGGATCCTTATAATTTCCATACATATATATTTAACATAATAACAATATCCATTTGGTTCATGTTTTTGATATTTCATTGTATTTTGTGTTTTGTGATTTGGTTCACAATTATCCACTTTTAAATGGAAACTTTCAAAATCAGCATTTATAACTAATGGAACTTTGGTGTAAATCGATATTTTGAACATATATATAAATTCTCCTTCACCTAGCACTTCAACTTTAGTGATTTATTAGTTAAACAACTTTTTGTGTGTTCATCTAATTTATCTTTTCAATTAAAATGTAGTAAACATAAACCACAAATAGATTTTACTTCAGTATGTTTAGTCATTTGACTTGATACAAGTCCAGATAAATTTTTTATATAACAATAATGTGAAATATTATATTTCTTGAAATAAAGTAGATTTACATTTTTTTTTCTTTTTAGCTTTTGTTATTTTTAATGGATACACTTGATAACTTTCATCTTGATCATCAAATGAATAAACATTAATAGATACATTAATTATTTTTTGTATTTTTGGAATATGATAAACTAGAACAAAAAATTAAATTTTTTCAGGTTTTTTATTAAGACCAAGCCCAACATTTTTTTACTTTGTTATTCTTTCTGGATGGTCATAAATAGGATAAAAGCTGCTTCGTATAGACCATAAAACAATTTTGACCATTATTTTTCCCATTAACATACGCTTTCTTGTTTTTAATATCTTCTGGTAAATCAATATAAGATGATCCTATAGTGCAACATATTTGTTAAGAGCTAGTTGTAAACCAATTATTCTATTTAATGGCCATCCTGATTCTTCTGCTTGAAAATTAGATATTTTTTCTAAAATGTCTTTTACCATATATGAATTTTTTGAAAAATCGTTTTCTGTTAAAATAGTATTATTTGTTTAATCTGTTTGTAGTTTATATTCACAATATAAATTAAAATTTATCGTTACACCATGATATACTTTCAAATAGTCTTTAACAATTTAAAAAATTTTTCTTTTTACTGCATTTCAGAAATGATTAGGATCTAGTATATCCATATTATTTTCAAAATTTATAGTTCGTACTTTGTTTCTAAATGGCTTTAGAAATAAGTAATATTTAATAGTTTTTCTATATTTTGGTTTTACAAATATATTTGTAGAAAATGTAAATATTGCTTTTAATTGTTTATCTTCTTTAGTTAGAAAAACATCATAAATAACATAAAATGGTAACTATTTCTAAATATTTTCACTAGGTTCAGTTTGATTACTTTTAAGAATATTTGTCTGATTTTCACTTACTTCTTCATGTTTATAAATATTAACAATATTTTTAAATTTTTTAATTGCTTCAATTAAATACTTTCTATGATTTTCACTTACTTCAGACGTATTATTATTTTTAACGATATTTGAATTATTTTCATATGTATTATTTTCTCTTACTACAGGTACATTATTTCTAACAATATTTGGATGATTACTAATAATAATTGAACGATTACTAATAATGAATCTAATTAAATCAGCTTTATGCAAATTTGAGTATCCTCTTAAATTAATTTCTTTACAAACTTCACGATGTCTTACAGCAGTATATCGTTGTAGTCGATAAGCAATTTATTCTAGTTGAACATCAATGTTACTTTCCATTTTGCTCTTCTATTTATTGCAAAAAATTATTAGATTTGTAAAAAATAATTTTTTAACAGATTTATAATTATTTAATAGATGGACAAGGATTATTATTTAATAAATAATTAATCAGAAAGAGAATTAGTTTAACAATCGGTTTTTACCAACTAGTTTATTATTTCGTTTAACAAGTTAGTTTTTAAACAATTAGTTTAACAATCAATTAGTTTATGAACAATTAGTTTATTATTTAGTTTAACAATCAATTAGTTTTTAACGAATTAGTTCAGCAATCAATTAGTTTCTTCTTCTATTTATTACAAAAAATTCATTAGATATGTAAAAATTAATTTTATTAATAAAATCATAGTTATTTAATAGATGGATAGATAATTATTCATACTGGATAAATAATTTATAGTTAAGCCTTTCTTATTCTTAATATGTTCTAAGGAACATATCTTACATTTATTATTATGTTAATCTTAATGTGAAGGATTTAAGTAAAAACAATTTAAATCTTTAATTACTTGACAAATTTCTTTTTTCTTCACATATAATTTCTCCATTATTCATTGTAGATTCATTTTCCATTTTTGTATGTTCTTCACTTGGATTTCGTCTTAATGTTCTTTAAAATAATATTTAGCAACACTTTTTCCACATACACAAGGAATTCGATTTTTATTATAATTTTCTGCATGATATTTATTTAAACATGGTCTACAATTAGTTCTACAACCAACATTTGTATAATTTTAAATTGAAATTATAAATTGATTTTTCTGTATTACAATATTTACAAAATTTAGTTTTCACAGAACATTCTTGTTGAACTTGAATGTGCTCCATTTATAAAGATAAAATTTATTAGAAATACAAAAAAGTAAATTTTAATAATTTTTAAATTTATGTTATTCATATTAAATATTTTAAAAATGAGGATCATCAGAATCATAAGAATCATAATTACATTCATAGTTGTGATTTCTAAATTGTCGATTTCTATCAAATAAAGGATCAAAAGAGCTTGTTGTTATTGGTAAAGAATCAAAAGATTGATCCAAAGAACTAATTACATTTACTGGTAATGAATCAAGTGTTATGATTATGTCCACTGATGTTGGTTCTTTATTTTTAATAATATTTCTACAAAGTGGACAAATTTCTATTTCCTTTAACCATTCATCAATTCATTCTTTATGAAAAATAGTTGCAATTTGTTTTAACAAATTGATTAATATTTTAATCACTTAAACAAATAGGGCAATCAATATCTTTTTCACATACCACAATTAGTACATAAGTTTCTCTTAGTTTAACTTGCTTTTTGTATCGGTTCTCCATTTATGAGAAAATAATTTTTATTACATTTATAAAAAAGTTAAATTCTCCCATTTAATCATAAATACAAACTACAAATTTTACATAATATATATTTTTGCAAAACTATTAAAAATTACTTCTCTTAAATGGAATCGATTGTAGATCTGTTTAACAAAAAGCTTACTTAAAACAATAAACAAGTTTTCATGATTATTGATGAAGAAAATAATCCATGGTTTAAAGCAAAAGATGTTGCACCGATATTAGAGTATAAAGATACTGACAATGCTATTAGAAAACGTTTTTGATGATAAAGTAAAATATGAACATTTATCTAAACCCAGTAAATTACCTCAATTAGAAGGTATTGAAAAATCTTCAACATTTATTATTGAATCTGGATTGTATTCTTCAATTTTAAAATAAAAGAATAAGAAGCTAAACAATTTAAAAAATGGGTTACAAATGACATTTTACCATCAATTAGAAAATATAAGATTAGAAAAAAGATGATTGATGCTTATAAATATCAAATTAAACACAAAGATAATTGTATAGAACAACTACAAGAATTGAATACATTAAACACAGAAATAATTCATTTAAAAGACGATATAATTAAAATGAAAGATGATTATATTCAAAATTTGAGAGAAACAGTTAGTATTGCTTCAGAAATAATAGGTAAAAGAAATGAAGAAATAAATAGTTTATTAACACATGTAGTTCCTAAAACAATTGATCACAGTTTAAGACCAACATTGGTTCTCTTAAAATTTTTTGATGTTGAATGGGAATATAACTATTATGTCATTAGAACAAAACGAAAAGAATTACATAAACAACTATATAAAATCGAAGATAGCCATCCAAATTATGAAGAAATGTTAAGATTGAACTATAATCCTAATTCAATACATCTGTATCAAAGAATGAAATAAAATTTGAGGATTGTCTGTCATATGAACTATTTCAATATTTTCGATGTCTATACACAAGAACAATTGATTAATGTTATATTTAGTCTTAATTAAACTGAACTGTTACAAAATTACTTTATCGCTATATACCCAAATGTTACGTGAATTATCAAAACGTAACCATTTAACATAAACTTTATTACCTTTCATTTTTAAAACTTTTTCAACTAGGTATACATCTGGATATTTACTTTTCTGTAGTTCTTGTTCATAAAAACTTCCTTTTATATCTTTTAATTTACATGTAATTGGCTTAGAATAAATAACATCATCATTTTCAAATATTTCTGTTGACCAATTAGCTGTATATTCTTTTTCAAAAAGGCCTTTAAGTCTGCTAAATCTAACTTTATCACCTTTTTTAAATTTAGCTTTCTCATTAGTGTCAGCTGAAGCAGACTTTAGTCTGCAACTAGATGTAATGTTACTTATTTTTAAATTTTTTTCATTTACTTCTATTGGTTTCATTTTTATTGTATGTTTTGTATTATTATTATTATTATTATTATTATACAAATTTGGCCGTTAAAGGCCGTGAAACCAGTTATTTCTTGCGCTTCTGGGAAGTCTTCTTTCTCTCAGTCCACACTTGTTTCATTCTTGCGCTGAAGGTGGCTTTTCTCTCTTCAGACCATTTAGTTCCACAAGTCTTCTTAATTTTCACACCGAAACCCGTGAATGAATTCAGTTTTTTTCTACAAAAGTTTCTGTTAAATATTGTTTCCTGATCTATGTCCATTTCTTTTAGATCTCTTTCTGTGTTGATAAACCATAAATTTTTATTTTTTAGATTTGCAACGTACGAAAATATTTGTTTTGTAAGCCTATTCAGGTTCATCCTCATGATGTGAGGATAAAAGGAGCATCTTCTTTTTCTAATTTCGTCTGTAATTTTGCTGCACTTCGTATACACTTCTTTGTTGCTTTTTAGTCTGTATACAGGCTTGCCTTGATCATCTGTTATTTTCCTGTGTCCAAGAATTGACCTCACAATTCTTCTTTTACGATTTTCTATCTGTTCTGCGTATGTAAAATTTGCCAGTGTTTCTGATGCATGTAGTATCTGCGGTCTAATGACAGTCTGGTAGTGTCTGAGTTCAATGTTTTTGGATATACATTTTTTTGAATACATTTGTCTGCAGTAGTGAGTTGCTGTCTCTAGTTTTTGTATTCTAGCCCTGCAGGCTGGATGACCTTTTGCCACAGGCTGAATTAGTTCACCAAGATATTTAAAATGTTTAGATACCTGTATTTAGCAGTTTCTTTAAGCAATTCTATTTGTTTTATTGTGTCTTTTTGTGTGTAAGCTAAACAGGCGAGATCGTCAGCGAAGGCAAAACAGTTGGTTTCAATGGCTTTGTAGCACTTCCCTCCAATTTGGACTTTCTCAACTCCATGTTTTTGCGTGAGTTTTCTCCATTCCGCTATGACTTTATCCAGCACACAGTTGAAGAGTACCAGGGACAGCGCATCTCCTTGTCTGACGCCGGTTTTGACCTCGAAATGCCGTGAAATTTCTCCTTGGAATTTTACTTTTGATGTTGTATTTGTTAATGTTTCTTTGATTATGGTGATTGTTGTTTCATCTATTTCATATTCTCGAAGTGTTTTGACGAGTGTGTCCCTATCGATTGAGTCATAAGCTTTTTTGAAATCAATGAATGTTGTGAAATATTTCTTGCTCCTTGTAGATAAATAGTTCATTTTTGTTTTGAGGTTAAAAATTTGTTCGGCGCAGGGGACCTTGATATTCTCCAAGTTTTCCCTCTATAATTGCTGATACACGATTGAGCAGGGCTTTTGATAGAATTATGGATGGGACTGGGAGAAGCGATATTCCACGATCCCTTTTGTCACCTTTTTTAAACAAAGGGTGAATTAGGGCAGTTTTCCAGTGACTTGGGATTTTCTTGGTTTCCCATACTTGTTCAAGTTCTTTGTGTAGTGCTTCTACTGATGTTTCTCCCCCAAGCTTGAGCATTTCTGCTGTGATTGTGTCTTCTCCACATGCTTTCATGTTTTTGAGATTTTTGATTATGTTTGTGATTTCATCTCGTGTTGGAGGTGTTGAATGTGTTGGTAATGTTTCTGGTTGCGTAAAACTGAGAGTCTGGATGGGTGTTTGGCAGTTTAGGAGTGTCTCAAAATATTCAGCCAGGGTTTCACAGTTTTCAGTATTGTTGGTGGCGAGAGTCTTATTACTTCTCATAAGGTTTAGGCAAGGGGACTGGTATCCTCGGAGTTTCTGGTTGAATGTTTTGTACCAAGCTGCCGTGTTGCATTTCTTGAAATTCTCTTCGATTGCGTCCAGTTGTTTTTCATGTTGTCTCTTGGTGTTGCGAATAGTTTTCGAGGCATTCTTTCTGGCTTGCTTAAATTCATCAAGGTTGTTTTCAGTTTTATGTGAGTTCCACTTTTTCGAGGCTTTAATTCTTTCAAGCAGAACTTCATTACAGTTGCTGTCCCACCACAGGTGTCACGGTTTGCTCTTTTTTGGAAAGGTTGTTTCTGTTGCCTCAATCAAGTTGTTCTGAAATTCTTGGAGGTTTTGTGAAGGGGAGAATGTCTTTAGTTTTTTCTGAAAATCCTTGAGGTTAGAGTTGGACTTAAGGTTGTAATTTCTCAGGCTTGTAAGATCAAAATTTATTTTATTTCTGTTTTTAAATTCACCATTTCTGCTTTTCTGTTTGTTTTGTGGGATCAGTTTAGTTTTTATTTTCGTGAGATAGTGATCGGAGTCGAGGTTCAGAGATTTTCGGACACGTGTGTTCAATATTCCTATTTCACATTTAGAGGAGATGGCAACGTGATCTATTTGAAATTCTCTGATACTCTTTATCAGAGATACCCATGTGTTGTGTATTATTATATCCATTAACTAGATCTTTAACTAAGTTCATCCATTTATAATTTCCTTGTAAAGAAAATTTCTTCCACATTTTTTCTTTAAGTGCTCTGTTATATCATTGAACAACTAATGCTTTTAATTCTGAAAAAGTTGAATAATGATTAATGTTATATATTTTAAATAATTCTGTAATTCTTTATTATAAAATTCTTTACCATTATCAGTTTGTAAATTATGTTTCTTTCTATCTATAAAATGTTTTTGAATGCATCAACTATATTTTTAGCTGTTTTATTTTTAAAAGGAATAGCAAACACATATTTTGAGAATACAACAAATATAGTCAATAAATTTTTATATCCTTCGTTTATTTTAGACATTCCTTTTAAATTTCCAGAATCCATTTCAATAAATCAGCCTGCCATAAATCATCTATACTAAAAGAAACAACATTTGTTATTTTGAATTTCTTTCTCATTGGTTTATGTAGTTTATTTATTATATTTTCACGAATATTGTTTAAACCTTCACCAGCACTTATAAATTTTTGTAAGAAATTCACTTTTTAAATTTACAAATTGTACAAAGACCTTCAGTCTTTGTCTTTCATTTTTAGTTGTTACTCAATGCGAATTATGCATATCAGTAAACTTTTAACACTTTAAACAATAAATATGAATATCATATGAATTATGATTTTCAATTTATATAGATAAAAATTTATTAAATTTTAAATTTTAAATTATTTCACCAAATACAATTATATTTACATCTACAGGAACAGTTTTAACTGAATTTTTCAATATTACATCTATAAAATTTGAAATATGTACAATTATTGATTGAATATTATTTTATATAGCTTATTAGCTACACTGACTGTTATATCAAAATCTTTGAAGTTTAAATCTCTATTTAAATTTTTACCAACAATAATAAGCTTTTAAGTAAGAAATCATGTTCAAAATTATAAATTTTTTGTTCACCACCTGTTATAAAAGTAAATTGAATTATATACTTTATCTTTAAGATTACTCAACTGTTCTAGGTATGGCGTTAAATCTGTTTTTGAGAAGTAATCTGATAAAGCTTTTTCTACTTCCTTTTTGTATAGAAATTCTTAAAAGTGTTATAGTTATCTTGATAATAAATTAATTTTTTCATTAAATTGTTTATTGATGTCATAGTTATTAAATTGTGCTAGAATGCATATGTAATTTTGGTTTTGTAACATATTCTTTTTCTAAGTATTGTTTGGTAACTAAATGTTTTGCATCAATTGGATCATATACATTAGCAAGTCTTCTATTTTTAAAACAATTTATCCTTTACTTATTTTAAAAATAGGATTAAATCCTTTTTTGAAATTGTTTAATTACATTACTTATCTTTCGATCTATTGATGATTGTTGTTGTTTAATACTTTTTTCAATATTTTCTAAATTTGGTGTAGATTTATTAAGTACATGTTCATTTTGTTAAATGTTAAATGTTTAATCTCTTATTTTCAAAAATATCCATTTATTAAATCGGAAATATCATTAAAATTATAATTATAAAATAATAATTTTAAAACGAATAAACAAAAATGGTAACATATTACTTCATCAAAATTCTGTATTCTATTTGTATTGTAATATAATTCATCTTTCCCTAAATAATTAACTAATTGTTTTGGTATTTTAGCACCAAATGAATCAAAAACAATTTTTTTTATGTTTGAAATAACAAATATAATGTGTACCATCTAAATTTACTATACCACATTCAATTTTAAATGCTTTACTTGGTAGTTCATCAATTGTGTATACACCACAAAAGTTTTAATTTTTAGTTGTTTAGTATGTTTTTCTACATCAAAATTACTTAATGCATTAGGATATTTATCACTTACTTTTTCGAATCTTTTTGTTTTCTTTATTCCAGTTCCAGCTTTCTTTTCCATTTGTAAGTTATGACCTTTTTGTTCTTTTAATTCTTTGTCAGCTTTCTTGTTATTTAACAACTCATTTGCAATTGCTGCGAATCCACCAGCTAAATAAACAATTGTAGCTAAATAATGCGGCTAATAATAGTGATAAAAAAGCTACTTCATGTTGTGTTAGTCCTTTAACATCTTTCTGTTAAATATTCTATAATTTTTTTAACAACAGGAATACCTAATGTAATAAGTAAATTTCAACCAACATTCTTTTCTTTTTTTAAACATCCATTAAAATGGTTCAATTGCATTTAATTGTTCATTATTTAATTTTAATTTAATTGATTTTAATTTTGTTTTGCCACTAGGCAACAAAGTATAATTAACTGTAAAGTTAATCATTTATATTTAAAAATTTAATAAAGATTTTAAATTTATAATCCCCAACCATTTTCATCAACATCAATTCCCATACCTAGTTTTCGTTTTTCATACATTATTTTTCTAACTGCTGTTGCTGCAACGTTTTCACCAAATGAAGCATCATCTGCAAACATTCTTTCTCTTGCAGCTAATTGAAGATCTTTATCAGCTATATATTTTTTTTCTAAATCTTTATTATATTATTATATTATATCTATAGGCAATATCACGTTTTTTACAAGCTTTATCTAATGGGTTTATAACTTTATCACCTTTAGATAATCTTTCTTCTAACTTGTTTCCTAGACCACAATAATTATAACCTGGAAGATGCATTTGAAATGGTAATTTGTTAATTAAAGTATTTACTAATCCTTTTCCTTATTTATCACTTTTACAAAATGTAAGTGGAAGATTGTTCAAAAATCTAATTAATATGGAATTCCTTTTGCATTATCAAATATGAAATCACTAAATTTTTTTGTTAACAATTGTGCAATACTACCTTTTTCATTATGATAATTCTTGTTTCCAGCTAATTCTTCACCATGAATTACTGCTAATCTATCAATTAATTGTGTAACACCATTTAACCAAACATAGTCAGTTGGTTTTTTGTATATTTTCTAATTAAACCTTCACCTATTTTTTCAGGAGAACTTGGTTCTGAATCATCTATAATGTGTCTTCTTAATGTATACTAAGATGGTATCTGTTCTTTCGGACATGTCCGAAAGAACAGATACCATCTTAGTATGTATATATTTAAGGCTCACCGGCCACTTGACCATCTTCTTCTGTGCAAATACATAAAGAGTGCCCGAATTCTTACGGGAATCGGCAACGTGCACAAGTAGTGAGTATAATGGGCGGGGGCAGTACGAATGTAGTGCGGGACAATACGTTGAGAATGTGGGTTTTGCGGGAGGCATGCCAGAGATAAATCCCTGCAGTCACGATATCCTCTGTGTCCTCGGTGGCTCAGATGGATAGAGAGTCTTCCATGTGAGCAGGAGATCCTGGGTTCGAGCCCCGGTCGGGTCACACATTTTTATCGGTCCCTGTTGACGTATGCCAACGCCTGTAAGCAGCTAAGGGTGTTCATTTCATTGTGATTGTTGTCTGATGTTTGGAAAATAATCATCAACAATTGGTTTTATCAAATATTTGTATTTGTTACCTTTAATTGATCTTATTTTATTTGGATTATTATCAGAATACAATGCTCCAGAATTATATAATATAACTATAATTTGATAACTCTACACCATCGATATTTTCATTCATATCATCTATAGTAATTTGTTTGGCTCTGTGCACTATGCGACTTAACTTCTGAGGTCATCAGTCGCCTAGAACTTAGAACTAATTAAACCTAACTAACCTAAGGACATCACACACTAACCATGCCCAAGGCATGATTCGAACCTGTGACTGTAGCAGTTGCTCGGTTCCAGACTGTAGCGCCTAGAACTGCATGGCCTCTCTGGCTGGACAGTAATTTGTTTTTCAGTTAAAAGTCTCATTAATCCATCTGTACCTTCATATGTTTTTTACCAATTTTTAATTTATCTCCACTGTATTCAACAGGTGAATTACTGACATATTAAAACATACCAACAAGTTTTAAACAAAAAACTTCATCTTCACTATGATTAATATACTTTAACATTATTTCACTAACATTTATCTTTTTAGTTTCATTTTTGGCTACTACTTGATTCTTTTTCTTCTTGGTATTTATTGAATATGCCATGAACTTCTGATTCTGTTAATGTATAATCATATTTTCCCAGAACGTCAGACCAGTCAGTTAAAGGTTTAATTGGTGATAAGTCTCCGAAATCTTCTATATAATGATGACATGGAATCATTTGTTATTCAACTTCTCTGTTTCCTTCAATTGCTTTTAAATCATTATCACCTAATCCTTCAATACCTTGTTTTACTTTTTCAATAGTGCCAATAACATGTTGATCTTCCTTTTTATATTTCTCATATTGTTTTCTTGGTTTTTTTCCAAAGCTTAAATTGTTCTTTCAATTCTTCAGCTTTCTTTCTATTTTGTTTAGCCGTTTTAACAAGTTCTTCATCATACTTTGCAAATATTTATTAAGGAAGAAAAAACATTAGTTATGTTTAACTTTTATGTTTATGTTTAACGTGTATATTTATGTTTATTTAAGCTTATGTTAAAGTTTATGTTTATGTTTAATGTTTATGTTGTTAACAAATGTTGTATTTTATTTCTAAACTTACCTTCATTTGGTTTTCTAGTCATGTCTATTGTCGAAAATCCAAATTCATCATTCCAACATTTACTACACATTTATTTAAAATTATCAAACTTTAAATCTCCACCAACGAACTCATGGTAAAAATGATTTAAATTTGTGTCATCTTGAATATTTTCAAAAAATTTAAATTGTCTTGACTAACTGTTTTTGGTATTTTTGAATTCGTTTGAGCTAAATAAAAGCAATCTGTACCTTTGTGTCTTCCTCTAGTAAAATATTTTCTTACAATATCTTGATTTTCTAAAATGAAATCATCGAATACCACAACTGAATTATTTTTGCATTCATCTAATGGAATAATTTCTTCATTATTTTCAATAAGACTAACAATTCGTTTATTAATTTTATCGTCAATATTTTTACATTGTTTTACAAATTCTTTATATTTTGGATGATCTAAACTTTTTGAATATATATATATATATATATATATATATATATATATATATATATATATATATAGATAAATGTTTAATTTTAATCCAGTTTAACCAACCTGGAGCTAAAATATAATTATCAATGTTCAATGCTGTTTTTCCACTACCACTTGGTCCAATTATTGAGCATCTTATAGAATTTGGTAAAAGTTTAACATGTTCGTTTTTTAACTTATTTTCTGGAATTCTTACTTTAGGTTCCCAATCTGTTTTATTCATTTATTTAATATTTTTTTCAGTAATAAATGAGCCACCTTTTTGAACTTAGTGCTAAATCTTCAATACTTAGAAAAAGATTAACTGTTCCAATAAGTGATAGTTATACTAATGTTTCACTAGTTGGTTTTTATTCAACTTTTTAACTCCAAATATTACAACAAAAATAATAAATTTTATTGTGATGGTGAAACAATAGAAATTCCTTTAGGTCAATATAGTTTTAAAAATTTAAAATAATTTATTCGTTCGAAAAAACCCAATATACACATTAAAGGAGATGAAACTTTAAACAGAATTGTTATTGAAAGTGATGTAAAATTGTATATGGATATAAAAGATAGAATTGGAAGTGCACTTGATTTTAATAATCAAGTTGTATTACCTAATGAAAAAGCTGTTGCTAAAGATATTCCTAAAATAATTCATTTTGAATTAATAAATATAAATTTTAATCTTGCTGATGGAAGGAATTTAAAACATAACAACCATTTTCATAAAGAAACTTAACATTATTGCTTTATTTAAACATAATGCAGGATTTGGTGGACCAATAATTTATGAGCCAAAATATCCTGTAAATGTTCCTAGTTTTGAAACAACTCAAGGTTTAGAAGTTACTATAACTGATGAAAATGGTAATCTAATTGACTTTAATTGGGCTACTGTAACATATGTTTTGGAAATATCTTAATATCTTAATAAATTTTTTCCTTAATAAATCGGCAATAGCTAAAGCAATCTTAGACTGCGTCATGAATAAATTTGAAAGTTATCAGTTCTACTCATCCCTGTGAATGAGAAAACTACCAATAATTAAAATGTTCCTATCAAAGATACAGAAATTAAAATAAATATTGGTGCTGGTTGACTTCATCCAAATCATGCATAATTGTACATGAATTTTAGTGTTAGTGGAAATGATGGTATTGATTATTCAACTTATGGTGGAAAATCAAACAAAAAATTAATTGACAATTATGTAGCAAAACTAATTGAATTTATAATGATAAATAAAGGAAATATTGTTTTATTTGGAATTGAGAATCCTTTTATTTCTTCGTCTGTCTTACTTCATCTAACTTCATCTGTAACTGATAAAATAGGCTTAGGACATATAATTAACACAGGAAAAATAAATAGTAAAAGAAATGAAGTTCTTTATCCATTATCATTACTTGGTGGATTTTTTTATAGATTATAAAGAAATTATATAGGTAGGAGATTTAACTGTAATTTTTACACATAGTTCATCTTCTGGAGACATATTTCTATGTTGGTCTGATAAAAATGATGCTGGAATTTAAATAATACCGCCCACCCACTGCAGCCCAACCTGTTGAGATGGATGAAGTCACGAGGGAGGAGGTAGGCATTGCATTTATTCCATACACAGGCGCACTCTCGGGGAAAATCGCCCGCATTCTGAAGAAACACCGGGTCGGAACTGTGTTTTGTCCTCCAAATAAAACTCGTGCACTGGTGGGGAGCGCCAAAGATGACCTCGGTTTGAGGAAGACCGGCGTGTACCAGATTCCGTGTCAATGTGGCAAGTCGTATATTGGTCAGACGATGCGTACCGTCGAGGATCGATGCCGTGAACACCAGAGGCACACTCGACTGATGTATCCGAGCAAGTCGGGGTCGCTGAACATTGTTTGTCGGAAAATCACGCCATGGAGTATGACCGCACGAGGATTCTGGTACAGACGTCGAGATACTGGGACAGCGTTGTTAGAGAGGCCATCGAAATTCGCACCAATGACGACCTCATAAACCGGGACTGTGGCTATAATCTTAGCAAGGCTTGGGAACCAGCGATCGGGTTAATCAAGAGTAAATCGAGCAGACGTATAGTTGTGACGACCACGGCGGACAGAGCCATCACACCGACGTCATCTCAGACGCCGTCGCAATCTGTTCCACCGCGCGACCGTGGCGCTGGGCGCGGACGGCGGAGGGAGCGCGCCGCGGGCGGAGGGTATTTAAATCGGCCGCCGCCGCGACCAAACCCAGTTCCCTCTGAGCAGCCATAGCGTACGGATCTCCGTGCCGGCACGTTCACAGGAGCTCAGTCCGTCAGTTCACCTGATGATGGCGACATGTTTGATCGCCGAAATATTGTGCCCGTTGGACACTATAGACCGGCAGCATACCCGTGGATATTTTGATTATCAAATACGCCGGGAGAAACTCAAGAATCACAATAAAAATTTTAATATAATTTACTTTTGTAAAATAACATATTTTAATTATTTACTTACATTCACAATGTAAAATTATTTTATTTACTTATTCTTTAATGTAATTTTGAAAAACACCTTTTTCACAGAAGTCAAAAATAGAACATTTTTGGGATTAAGAAAAAGTTATAAAAAATGCTTTCTTAAAAGTCGTGTTTTAAAATAATAGTTAATTCTCTAGTTTATTTAATTACATTATATTCACCTTTGGGGAATGTATGTAAAATAAATGATTTTTTATTATAGTTATAATTATATTATTTTATTTTATTATATTATTATTAGGTAAAAGGGATAGTAGATTGTTTTCGTATGTTCTGGGAGATTAGGACAATTTTGTGAAAAATAAGGAAATCGTGAGTGATGCAGCCGCAAGAGATTTTTTTTTTATAAAATTGTCGTAGTGTCCCAGAACATACAAAAACAATCTAATTATAATGAAGAGGGACATCAAATACTGTTTCGGTCTCATAATATAGTGTCAGTAATTGTTAATAATACAAATACTTTTTATACATCTGTATGATTTGCCAGTCTCAATTACCACTTTGTTACGTTCGTAGTCCATATTTTTTAATAGTATGTACCATAAATGTTCCAGGGACAGAGGCATTCAAATAAGACATTTATGTAAGTAGCAAAATACCCATATACAAATGCCTACAACTTCTCTGAAATTGAAAATCTTTCACAGTAGTTCAGTAACTATAAAACAAAGCACATGCCAAAGACTTCACAATTACCAAGGACCTGACGTCACTGTAACTGGGCGACATGCAACAACAGCGTGTATTTGCGGGAGTGTCGAGAGTGCAATGTGAGTGACTTCCTCGACACGTGGCCTAGAGCACAGGACCTGTGTGGCTTCCGTGTGCCCCGGCTTCACATCTCTGGTAGCTTCCTCACCCAATGTCACACTGGCGAGCATTCACCAGTCGCTCACGTGCAGTCTGCATCTTGGCAGCCTGCGCTCAACTTAGGTGCCCGAGGGAGCAACATGTGTTAATACTTGCTGCACATACATTCGTGTTATTAGGCGAGGCAGTATCGGTCGCTAACGGAAACTTCTCCCAAACTGTGCGGAGTTCTTTCGCCATCTCTGTCCAGCCATGTGAGACAGATGGGCTCGCAGTTCTCTCATATGGCCCACCAGATTCAGAAAATCGCCGCAGAGTATAAAGCAATAATTTTAAATGTTTTCGGGAGTTCAGACAGACGCAGTCGTCCATATTAGAGGTGCGTGACCAATCTGTATGCTCCTGGGGTGTTCGCAGAGTTTGCGAATAAACTACACATAGATCGGTGGAAGTTGATGAGTGACGCAGCATAGTGAGCGCCGTTGGTAGCCGCACTGACGTCGTGTACTCGCCACAACTGCACATAGGTTCCGAATTTGAAGTGTGCGCATGCACGACGTAATTTCCTTATCACTAGACCTTCCACTTCCTTCTTCCTTGTGGTCAGTGCAGTTAACATTATCAAGTGTCATTATGGCTATCAATTGATTTGTATCAGATTTGTCAGGTGTAGTTACATTGCAGTTTTTCTTAGTTATGAACGAAGTTGTTACGTTCCTCAACGTAAAACTTTTTCATTTGTTCTGTGCAAAATATGTGTAACTGTCACTGGGATTTTAGCAACAGACTGAATGCGAACATTATTTCATAATCTGTTGATTCGATCAAATTTACAGTTTCACAGCGAAATCAGTGACCTTCCACAGCATTCACGATTAGATTATCACATTAATTTTCGCGATACATAATAATACTCAGTAGCTGTGATAATACTTGGCGATTCTTGGGGATGCACCGTACAGTTTCTGTGTAGAAAGCACGGAGAACCGGCAGCTAAAAAAAATTCTAATTGTAAATGCGTTCCAACGCTTTCTGGACCCATCGGTGCCGCTACGTTGTGACGAAGCTACAAAGTTTGCACGTTTTGTTAGCAGTGTCGCCCCGCACTCGGTGGATTTTTCCCCGCCTGTAAAGTGACGCGCGCCGTGCAGGCGGAGTTCCGGCGGCTGATGAGCGGCCTGGAGGAGTTCTACGGGCAGCGCGCGCTGGGGCTGCCGGTGTGCCGGCCGCGGCTGGGGCAGGTGGTGGCGGCGCCGCTGCGCGGCTTCTGGTGCCGCGCCGCGCTCGTGCGCATGCGCGCCGGCTGCGCCAGGCTCGCCTCCGTCGACGAGGCCACCACCGCCTGCCTGCCCGTGGCCCAGCTGCGACTGCTCGAGCCGCGCTTCGCCGAGCTACCCAGGCAGGTACACCGCTCTCATCTTACCCACGTTTCTGTCGCGGAGGAAAAAACCATTTACTGGAAAAATACAGTTACTGACATGGAATGTTCCAAGCATGCTTATACGGTTCACTAATGGAAGGAAGATCAGGATTCCACATCCCTTCACTGATAAGGTCAGAGGATACCGTAACTCTGTTAACCAGCTTTCACAGATCGTAACCACTGCCAAGTGCTGTTTCTCGCTACTTCAACGTTACGCCTTGTGTCAGACCTCGGTCCCACGGTACGACTGCCGTTAAGCAACTGGCAGTGTTACAAAAATCTGGGACGCCACTTCACTGATAGGAAAGACAGTACACAAAAATCCGGGAAGCCACTTCAGTGATAGGAAATACAGTACACCTTCATCTACATCTACATCTACATCCATACTCCGCAAGCCACCTAACGGTGTGTGGCGCAGGGTACCTTGAGTACCTCTATCGGTTCTCCCTTCTATTCCAGTCTCATATTGTTCGTGGAAAGAAGGATTGTTGGTATGCCTCTGTGTGGGCTCTAATCTCTCTGATTTTATCCTCATGGTCTCTTCGCGAGATATATGTAGGAGGGAGCAATATACTGCTTGTCTCTTCGGTGAAGGTATGTTCTCGAAACTTTGACAAAAGCCTGTACCGAGCTACTGAGCGTCTCTCCTGCAGAGTCTTCCACTGGAGTTTATCTATCATCTCCGTAACGCTTTCGCGATTACTAAATGATCCTGTAACGAAGCGCGCTGCTCTCCGTTGGATCTTCTCTATATCTTCTATCAACCCTATCTGGTACAGATCCCACACTGCTGAGCAGTATTCAAGCAGTGGGTGAACAAGCGTACTGTAACCTGCTTCCTTTGTTTTCGGATTGCATTTCCTTAAGATTCTTCCAACAAATCTCAGTCTGGCATCTGCTTTACCGACGATCAACATTATATGATCATTCCATTTTAAATCACTCCTAATGCATACTCCCAGATAGTTTATGGTATTAACTGCATCCAGTTGCTGAGCTGCTATTTTGTAGCTAAATGATAAAGGGTCTATCTTCCTGTGTATTAGCATCACATTACACTTGTCTACATTGAGATTCAATTGCCATTCCCTGCACCAAGCGTCAAGTCGCTGCAGATCTCCTGCATTTCAGTACAATTTTCCATTGTTACAACCCCTCGATAGACCACAGCATCATCTGCAAAAAGCCTCAGTGAACTTCCGATGTCATCCACCAGGTCATTTATGTATATTGTGAATAGCAACGGTCCTATGACACTCCCCTGCGGCACACCTGAAATCACTCTTACTTCGGAAGGCTTCTCTCCATTGAGAATGACATGCTGCGTACTGTTATCTAGGAACTCCTCAATCCAATCACACAGTTGGTCTGATAGTCCATATGTTGTTACTTTGTTCATTAAACGACTGTATCGAACGCCTTGCGGAAGTCAAGAAACACGGCATCTATCTGTGAACCAGTGTCTATGGCCCTCTGTGTCTCGTGGACGAATAGCGCGTGTCTACATAACAACATTACCAGTCAGGGGAAATGTTAAACAGTG
This sequence comes from Schistocerca cancellata, assembly GCF_023864275.1. Classification (NCBI taxonomy): domain Eukaryota; kingdom Metazoa; phylum Arthropoda; class Insecta; order Orthoptera; family Acrididae; genus Schistocerca; species Schistocerca cancellata. Next base: position 922,105,674 of record NC_064628.1, on the reverse strand, counting down.
CCCACCCAGCTGACTGAAGGCATGAAGTTCACAACAGCTGTCAAGCAGGCTAATACCATCGGGTCTGGAGAAGCATTGCACATCTCCATGATAACATGCCTGGTCAGGGAATGTATAAAAAGTGAATATCCAGCTGGCAAAGCCTATTAAGCCCACGACTGGTGCTGAGCAGGCCACTACGGTGGGATCTGGAGAAGCATTGGGCACCTACATGGTAAGATGACTCTCCAGCGCCTATCCAACTGGAAAGGGCATGAAGCCGACGACTGCTGTCGAGCCGGTAACTACCGTGTGGTCCGAATCACTGTCTTTTGTGCAGCCATCAGAGTCAGTCACCTGTCATACGATCCCGCATCTAACACCGACGGCCCTACTGGCCAGCACCTGCTTAGTGACTACCGCCACCAGTTGCTGCCAGGCTGACCTTGCGGGCTGGACTTTGGACCTTGGATGAAGCAAGTATCACTGCAAGTCTGCTGCCAGGGCAGCCAGCAACATCATCACTGTGTGGCCGTGAAGCGTGCCTGCGTCACTGTAATTACAGTATTGGCTGTCGTCAGGCGCCTGCCCAGAAAGAGCGCTCAACTTCCAGCTGTAAAGGCCGGCCGTTGTGACCGAGCGGTTCTAGGCGCTTCAGTCTGGAACCGCGCGACCGCTACGGTCGCAGGTTCCAATCCTGCTTCGGGCATGGATATGTGTGATGGCCTTAGGTTGGTTAGGTTTAAGTAGTTCTTAGTTCTGGGGAACTGATGGCCTCAGGTGTTAAGTACCATAGGGCTCAGACCCATTTGAGCCAGCTGTAAAGGGTAAAAATTAAACGACAGTTACAATTCACAGAGGTGCGCCGTGGCGAAATGAAGCCACAGCCACGATATGCTCTTCTCAGCTGTGGTCAGGAATCTGCTGACAAAGCATCACCACCAAGAAGGACATCTGTTTGCCCACTGGACGTGGACCTGCACTCTCACTGTGCAATGACCCATACTGATGAATGCGGTCTGAGCGTCAGTAACTTTACTCCTGCTCCCCACTATAGAACCTGCACACTCAGGGTGATGTAAGTTAGAATAGCCATCTTGACAAGCGTACACCTCCACCTTCACTGTCCAGTGCGGTCGACGCTCCTTATTGCTACTAACTCTGTTACAATGCAGAGAACAAACACGGCGTGGCTCAGCCTATATTTCATGCTATGTCAAAGGAAACATCACAGCATTACTCTTAAACCATTTAGCGAAACAAATCTGAAGCCAGATGCGAATATACAGGGTGTTTCAAAAAGAATGGCGAGATTTCAGATGGTAATAATTATGAAATAGGGGAGGTATCGGCAACTTAGTATGTGTTGTTTGAATGGGCGTGGCCTAGAGCTTCAGAAAACCACCGTGATATGACAGTCAAAGCGTCTGGTCAGTTTGCAGTCAGTTAGAAGTAAGATGACATACGCTCAACGGAAGGCGTTTTGTGCAAAGAATGAATCAGTGCTTTCGGTCCAGCTTCTTGTCGGCGTTTAGGTATTGATCTGCATCCACCCACAAACATTAAGTGTTGGTATCGTCAATTTGAAGAGACAGGATGCTTGTACAAAGGTAAGAGCCCAAGTCGACCTCACACTTCTGATAAAATGGTGGAAAGAATTGGGCAAACGTTTGAGCGGATTCCACGAAAGTCTACTCGCCGCGCAAGCAGATAACTGACAATGTCTCATACGGCTATCTGGTGAGTGTTAAGGCGTCATTTGGTCCATAAACCATACAGAATAAAATTAATGAAAGCTCTTCGGGCTGGTGATAAAAGGAACCAGTTGACTTCAGCAGTGCTCTGTTAGAGGACATGGAAAAGGATACATTTTTACCACGGTTAATTTTCAGTAAAGAAACAACATTTCATTTTGGCGGTAAAATAAACCGACTTACCGAGCGCATATGGAGACTCCAGAACCGTGATGACATGCTTGAGCACGACAGAGACTCACCTAAAGTAAACGTATTTTGTGCCATTTCTAGTGAAAAAGTGTACGGCGCTTCTTCTTTGACGACAACACACTGACTGGAATGAGCTATCTTCAAACTCTGCAGAACTGCCTTTCTCCACAACTTCAGGGGGCTCTAATGACTTCATTTTCCAACAGGATGGAGCTCCACCACGCTGACACCACGTCAGTTTCTCAAAAAATAGTTCACATGGCTCTAAGCACTACGCCTGAGGTCAGCAGTCCCCTAGAACTCAGAACTACTTAAACATAACTAACCTAAGGACATCACGCACATCCATGCCCGAGGTAGGATTCGAACCTGCGACCGTAGCAGCAGCGCGGTTGCAGACTGAAACGCTTCGAACCGCTCGGCCACAGCGGCCGGCACGTCAGTTTCTCAATGACACATTGTCTCAATGGTAGATGGGGTGCACTGCACCCTGAGACACTGCCCTGCAGTCTTGGCCTCCAAGATCTTCAGACATGACACCATACGATTTTTTATTGTGGTAATATGTGGAGGACAATGTGTTCATCTCCCCCTTAGTGTCATGACATAGAGGAAATTAAGAACAGAATGACAGCAGCCACAACTTCTGTAAAAACAGATACGTTTGTAAAGTTTGTGGCGAATTTAGCTATCGTCTAGAGGCTCTTCGAGCTGCTGCTGGTGGACGCATACTGCGTTTCTAATAGCATAGCTATAAAACTTTAAGATTTTGTAAGTTTTTTTCCATTTCACATACCATGTTTCATCAACGAATAAGGAGTTCAGAAATCAGGTTATTCTTTTTGGAACACATTTTATATCCCAAACTCTCCCAAATTCTAGTCACCCATATAACCAGTGAATCGCTAGCCCAGTACCGTCACCAAACGGTGAGAGGCTTTTATGTGGTGCAACATGTAGCAAATTCGACTCTCCGCAAATAATGGAATGCTATTGATTATGAAATGTCGTTAAAGAAATATTAAATTTTATCTTTTGCTTTTAACTTAATTTACTGTCGTGCGAACTTTGTTGTAGAACCACTCTCTTAATTTATTGTGGTAAAACAAAATGTCTTAAGGATTACGTACATTTAAAGAAAAATATTACGTGCACTCATATTAACCGGATAGTAATATTTTGTTGAGAACTGAGTCCTTTAAATCATTCGGCCTTGGCATACACTTTCCAGATGCAGTGGGTTTTTTTTTTGTTAAATATTTTTTACTGAAGTTTATCCCGGCACTAGCCATAGAACACAAGATTATCTCTATCAGCAGAAAATGTTTTAATTACAGCCAAGCCGACATTTATCACTGATCAAACCTATTTCACCACTCATTTGATTTATAGATGACGTGGGCAAGCCAATTTACATAATAATTCACATTTTTGATAAATACTGATATATTTCGCACAAACAACAAGTCAACTCACATTAATTCGTAACTCTTCATCTAATGGCGGCTAAGTCCAGACAGAGACAAGAGAAGTCTATAAATTCGTTAAAAGCTCCTCCACAGCGTCCTACCTCGATAACGTCTTAACTCTGCTGAACAACCACGATGGATACACAACTCGCCCAGATCGGCGCACATGTCACAAATAAACTGTGTAAATGCCAGAGAACGTTACAGTGCCCACAATACGGGTTAACGAATCAGGCGCGTCTAATGGGCGCGAGCATAGCTGCACATCGCGTCTGCTAGAGCGGCCAACTGACACTTCCTCCCTCTTTCCTCACTCAAGCTACTCTGTTCTCCACGCGACAGAGAGTCTCCACACGCAAAGATAAACAGCGGCGCGACTATTAACATTTCTTTGTAAATTGATTTCTGGCAAATTTTTATATCGCTGATACCGCAAATACTGACACGTTTTACATTCACATAAATAATACAGAAAAATTCCTATCCTAAATACAGAGAAATATTACAATAAAAATATAATGAAAATAACAAACATATTTTATGGTGCCAGTAACGTTCTTTACACTTCTGTATGTTTTATGGAATGGCTCTTTCATTTAGTCCCAGGGTTATATAAGTTCATGGCTCCCCCATTTGGGCGTAGGCAATCAGGAAACCTGGGCAAAACTGTGCCGGAGCCCAGCCATCCCAGTTGGTTTATAGTCAGTATTGTCCTTTTACCAGTTATTCATTTGAATTAAATTTGCAGTTTGTCACAAACGGGGTTACACAATTACACAATATCACAGTCACATACACATGTTCAATGTTTATCAAAATGAAGTCATTAACATGTTATTCAGTTTATGTGAACATTTCACAAAGTCAATAATGTATTTGGTGAGCGGTGCGGAGTGATTGTTGGGCGGCGCTCGGCGCGGCGCGCTGACTCCGTGTAGGCCACTGCCCCCATCGTTGACAGCTACGGCGCGGAGGGGCGTGGCTGTCTGGTCTGCTACGGGCTGCTGTGGCCGCTGCATAGCTGATGTAGCCGGATGCGCGTTGGATATCAGCTCGCCCGTGCGACGTCCTCTCGCGGTGCTCCAGGAAACATGCAACAAGTTCACAAACAGTATACTATCCTTATTTCCTGCTGTGGAAAAGGACGCACACAGTTAGTGGTAGTTATTACTCAGTAGGCCTTCACTAGTCTGGTTTGCACAATGTTTCGTTGTCACAGTAACACTTTTATGGGCACACAATATTCTTCACCATGTCATGACTTGTCATTAGTCACACACAAGTTTTCACCTTAGGACAAAATCAAAATGTATTTTTGTAGTCAATGCGCTTTCCTAGCGTCCCTTGACACACAAGAGTTAAAATTTGACACTAAGTTCATCCACCGTCCGTTATCGGTTCACTGTTCGTGTTGTGCTAGTTCCTTATCCACTTGCACACACGGCAATGATACAGTTATTACTTATACACCACTACTCCGTGACGTATTGCTGCAGGTTTAACAGTCACTGTCTGTCTCTGCCGCACAATACTGCACTTTTGTTAAAGTTCCTTTATTTCTATTTACAATGTCCGCTGCTCAATTTTGTTTGTAACAGCACATTCGTAACTCTTTACCAGGGTGTGAGATTTGCGTACATGGTAACAAATATTCAAAATTCGTATTAGTTTGCCCAAAGTCATCTATATTCGTGTTCGATTAGATTATATTTGTGCATTCCAGCCGGATTCAGGCATATTGTTCAATAACTCCTTTGTTCACATGTCACACTTTACTATCAACGTCCTACGTAACTACAGTGTAGTCTCTGTAGGCAAAAATTTACTTGGACTGTATCTAGCTAGCTCTTTCTTACTGACTGAATCTACACATGCTTCAATTGAAGCTTTTTTTTTGTGAGTAACTTCACATTACATAACTTTACAACAAGGTTGCCTCCCGTGGTGCCCTCGGGTCACTACTGGGTGCAATATTTTTTATAATACTGGTGAGATAATAAAGTTCTCAGGGCCTTATATTACTGATATTGTTCTGGGTTCGGATCTGTCAATCTGACAGCTACACATACATACATACATACACATAATAGAAAGGAATGTGCCATGAAATATTTCAAATTTGACACACATATTGGAAATTATGTAGTACACTAACTAATCCTTATTTAAATGTTCTTCTTGACTGATTTTTGTCACAGCTTAACACTACAAATAATTGCACTAATCAGATTATCAGATTTAGATTTAGAGCATGATTTAGATAACACAAATTAAAAGAGTACATAACACAAATATCCATACACATGAGAAAGTCAATCATATCCTTATAACTAAACACTTCTACATTAGTACACTTTATTAATGTTCATTATTTACAAAAGAACGGTGTCCGCATAGGACTATTAGTCTTTTACTGTAGGAATGCTTTTACATCCTTACGCGGATACAGTCCCCGTACTCTCCCTGAGTGGGGATCTGCTAAGAGATAGCTACACTCATGTGGCACACTTACTACTCTAAAAGGTCCATTATACACCAATTGCCACTTGCTATTCTGTTTCAAGGATGCCGAGGACTTAGGATGATTGCGTAAGAGTACCAAGTCCCCAACACTAAATTTTAGGTTATTCGTCACATGTCGATTATATTTTTCTTTCCTTTTCTGGGCGCACCTGGTAAGGTTGTACCCTGCTTTTCTTATCTTCTCTTCCTTAGGCTCAGGAATGACTGGGACCTTAGGTAAAGGTGCCAGCCACTCGTTCAGAACTCTATTATTATTCATTAATATCTCATTTGGTGGATACCCCGTAGAAGCATGCGGGGTTGCGTTGTGAATTTCTACAAACTTATGTATCAGATCTGGCCACCTTGTGTGTTTATATGCAATGTATAACCTGAAAAATTTATTTAACTCTCCAAATATTCTCTCTACTAAACTTGCTTGTGGGTGAAAGCGGGAAATTAGTATATGCTTTATATCTTGTTCATGTAAATAGTTTTTCCAGGTATGGCCTGTAAAATAGGAAGCATTATCCGATATTATGGCTTCAGGCTTACCTACTTGTGTAAAATATTCGTTGGCTACCCATTTCACTATTCCACGAGCAGTGGCTGATTTAAGGCAGTATATTTTTAAATATTTTGAGAAAAGGTCATATACCGCTAAAATGTACTTCAATCCACCCCTGGCTCTGGGGTAGGGTCCTGCTATGTCTATAGACACTAACTGAAGTGGTCGATGAGGCACAATAGGATGCAGTTCAAACCTTGTGGACTTATTTTGAAACTTAGCTTTTTGGCACAGAGGACAAGTCCTGATAATGGTGCGAGTCTGCTGGCTTATCCCCTTAAAATAACAGAATTTGGATAAAATCCTTATTGTTTTGCCTATCCCAGCGTGACCCCATGCTAAATGCGTGTGCCACACTACAGCTGGGATAGCCTGTTGTGGTATACACACGACTCCATAGTCATTTGACACACCTGTTTTGTGATACAGAATATTATCTACTATTTTGAAATTCTGAACACTTTTAAGATTTGTTCCTTCTTTAATTTTACCTATGATATCTCCCCAGATCGGATCAGTTTCCTGCAATATAGACATATTCTTACACATGTGTAAAAAATCCCTCCTATGTACCTTATCTTGTACTAAGAGAATTCGATATTCCTCCGATTGTTCTAAAATATTTGTCATTGAGGATTGCCCTAGTGGAAGCCTCGACAAAGCGTCTGCCACAACATTATCTTGTCCTTTTAGGTACATGATTTTAATTTTATATTCCTGTAATGCTAACCTCCATCTTAGCAAGCGGGTATGGTATAATTTGCAAGTCATTAAATAGCTCAGAGCCTGGTGGTCACTGAATACTTTGACTTCTTTACCATAGATGTAATAGTTAAATTTCTTTACCGCCCAAACCACTGCAAGAGCCTCTAATTCGGTAGCAGAATATGCTCTCTCGCAGCTGTTTAGTGTGCGGCTGGCAAACCCGATTACATTGATTGTTGTGGGGTCGTTGCTCCTGTCCCACTGAAATAAACAAGCACCCAGACCGTATGAACACGAATCTGTCGCTATACAAAAACCTTTTGTCATGTCTGGGTGTCGCAATATGTTTGCATTCACCAAGGCGTTTTTGATCGCGTCAAATGCGCGTTGACATTCTTCTGTCCACACCCAGTGCGCATTTTTACGCAACAGGCTCAACAACGATTCGTTATTCATTAATTGGTTTGGGACAAACCGTCTAAAAAAAGATGCTAGACCTATAAATGCTTTGAGCTGTTTCTTAGTTCTCGGACTAGGAAACCCACGAATTGCATCAAGTTTTTTACTGTCAGGTTTGATGCCTTGTGGGGTTATTATGTGACCTAGAAATTTAATCTGATTACGTCCAAATTTGGATTTATCAAGATTCGCTGTTACCCCCGCTTGCTTAAACCTTTCTAAGACTTTACTCAGTAGTTCTACGTGCTCCTCCCAGGTGGCAGTGGCAATCACCAGATCGTCTACATACACTGTTACCCTTTGCAGCAAATCCGGACCCAAAACCGCGTCGAGGGCTGTTATGAAAACTCCTGCACTTACATTTAGGCCGAAAGGTAGTACCCTAAATTGGTAGCTTCTTCCCCCAAATATAAATGCAGTATACTTCCTCGACTCGGGTGTAAGCAGGATTTGCCAGAAAGAACTTCTCATATCAATAGATGTCAAATATTGCACTCCATGAAATTTTTGAATTTGCTCATCAAGGGTTTCCGGATGAGTCCTGACAGGTACAATAATTTCATTTATGTCTCTTGCATCTAGTACTAACCGTACCTGTCCGTCAGCTTTTGTTACCGCCACCAATGGACTACTATAAGGGGACAAAGACGGTTCTATTATTCCCCACTCGATTAGTTTTCTTATTTCTTTAACTACTATTTCCTTCTTGGACCAAGGAATGGAGTATGCGGCTCGACAGTAAGTTTTGTGAGGCTTTACCTCGATCTTGTATTGATATCCCTTAACAACTCCTGGTCGTTCAGAAAATACATCTGCATAATTAGATAATAACTGTACTAATTCCTGCTGTTGCATTGAATTTAAATTTTCGGACTGTGACACTTTGTTCACTAATACGTCCATATTCGCTTTTAATTGATCACCTTGTACGTCAGGATAATAGAGATTCTGTCCTGGACAATGATTGTCTAATTGTAGTATCGACTGATTCCTACATTTGATATTAATAGCGTTACAATTAGGTACAGGTACCTCTTCTGATCTGAGCATCGACAATTCTATTCTCCTACCAGCATTCATCAAACTTAATTTTCCCCGAGAAAGGTCGATTATTGCGTCCCTTTCTCTCAAAAAATCTACCCCCAAAATGCAGGCTACCTTTAAACCCTTTACTACCAGGAATGAGCTCGCTATGGCTTCTTCCCCTATATACATCTCTACCCGCACTTGGAGTTTAATTATTTGTCGCTGTGCACTTATGGCTCCAGTGACTCTACAATTATTCACGGGAAAAGTCAGCATACGCCTTTCCTTCCCCAGTACCTTGAATAAGTCCATACTCATGACACTAACAGTAGCACCTGTATCTACAACCGCTTGCACATCAATATTGTTAATTTTAATTTCTATTATCACCTGTACTTTGTCTTTGTGTTCCTTTATGCACGTGGATGGTTCAGTTATTAATTCATCTCCCATCTGTACCCCGTCATTATACCTAAGGATATAGATTTTGTTCGGTGTTTTGTTTTGTGTCGGGCTGCTCTCACTCCAAACCTCAGCCGACGATGGAGAGCGTATCTCGGCTGCATCTAGTTTGTTGAATTATTGCTAGTGGATGGGCGTGGCTGCTCTGTGTCACTGACCTCCACTATGTGCACGTTGTGTTGCGTCGGCCGCCACGGCTGCGCAATTGGCGCATTTTGTGGTGGCGGTCGGTTATCACTGTTTTGCCGGTCCGGACTGGGCCTCTGGTTCTGTGGCCAAGTTCGGTTTGCATCATTATAAGTATTAGTGTTGTACGGCCCCCTGGCATTTTTCCATCTATGATTGCTTGGTGGGCCTGTTTCATACCGGTCATCGAACCTCCTCTTCCGGTCATTATTCACCGGCTGACTATTGCCGTTCCGGTCTCTACCTCTATTTCCGTTTTGTGCATACTCTTGTCTCCTATTATTACCTCCGCCGTTTCCATTACTGGTTGGAGGCGTGTTATTTCTACCATTTCTATAACCGTTTCCGTTACTTCTAGCCTGTTCAGAGGCTGCCTTAACGTCCTCCTGAATCAGGTCAATTGAGTCCAGAACAGACAAGAAATGTTCCATATCATTTTCGGGCACGTGTATAAGCTTTTCCTTTACATGTATCGGCAAGTGTGATTTCAAAAGTCTGATCAAATCCCGAGATGAAATCTGTTCGTCCCAGTAACGGGTCTTATTAATGTACTTCTCAAAATATTTTCGCAAATTGCCTAGTCGTGGAGAATACGGCTCTGGATTATATACTTCCTTCCGTAATCTCTCCTGAATACATGTTGACCAATATTTGGCCAAGAATGCCTTTTCGAATTGCTCATATGTATCACAACTGTCAGCTGCTTCGGTTGCCCATAATGCAGCATCTCCTTGTATGTAAGACATAACAAACTGTATTTTCTGGGTATGACTCCAAACGCTAGGCAAAATGTTTCTAAATCCCTTGATAAACACTACAGGGTGAACAGATTTCTTCTCCGTTGTAAAGATCTGAAACTGTCGATTCCTAATCAGACTTTCTTCAATTACTACTTTAGAATGACATTTATTTGTTCCGCTTACATTGGTTGCCTGTTCTGTCTCGCAGTCGCAATTTTTTACTGCAGTATTTATATGCCTATCATTGTTGGACTTGGCTGGCGTGACATACGCCTGCGCATCGTCTTGCCGCAGGCTTAGCTCCATTTCGGCAAGACGGCGGTCCACACTCCGCTGCCACAGCGGAATGTCCTTTTGCACTATCTTTTTAAGATTTTGCACATCCGTAGTTGAGTCCACCTCTCTGGCCTCAATTGCGGCGTGCACTTTCTCATCTAATTCCTTTGTGAAGTTACGTTCTACTTTGTGCACATGTTCGATCACTTTGTTCTCAATTACGTGAGTTGTGTTAAGTTCTAGTTGTTCGACCCTATTAGTCAGGACACTGACTTCCTCTGCGATATTGGCATTAGCCACCTGAATACTATCTAGTCTTTCGCTTAATTCTTGCATCGTTTGGGGCATGGTTTCATATTTTTGTTTCAAGCTAACAATGTCACCTTGCATAACTTCTAAAGTTTGCATCAACTGCAAGTCCCTCTCTCGCAGGCGTCGGTCACGCTCTGCTTGTTTAGCATCACGTTCTTTATCGCGTTCTGCTTGCATACAGGCGAATTCAGCTACCAATCTCTGGTCCCGTTCTGCTTGCATTTGTACAAATTCAGCTTGGAAATTGAGCATGCGCTCGAACATAACTCTTAATGATTGCACTTCTGACATCACACCACTCTCTGGTCCGTGTCCAGTGCTTGCGGTGGGCACAGTATTTTCACTATCAACTGAATTACTGGGTGGCAGTGGCAACATTTCTTGCCCTTCTGCCCCCAGATTCTCACATTGTACTTCCTGAACTACGTCACTAATATTACTTTGTGTCCCACTTTCCAACTCGGTATCACTACTGACTGACTGTTGCTCTTTATCCATGTTGATATCTTTCTGACTACGCAATTTAACCATAGTAAGCAAAGGAAATAAAATCTGAACTAAATATCCTAACACTCAGGTTTCACTGACATAATCACACAAGAAATGGACATTAACTAATACACACTTACTATATACTACAATGACTAACTACTTAAGTGTCCTGTTATTTTAAAACAAAATACTAACAACAAGCACACCACTAATGATCCGAGAACACTGCACTGAGGCTACTTTACTACCCACAGGACAACTACACTGTAGCTTTACCTTTTGGTGATCTATCTTGGGTGCAGCTGCCCCCTGATATTGTGGAAGGTTATTAATTTTTCAAAATAATGAGCTCTCTTCTTCAGCTTGCTCCGGATACATAGTGTTCTCATGCAAAAAATCATACACAGGTATTACTACACGCAATACATACAATACATGAAAAAATTATTAAATGTTCTCCAACAAAGTTCGACTATATTAATTCCCTAGTTATCTCACGGGTATTTAGTGGCCACTGCATATTCGGGCCCCACTCTGGGCGCCATATGTAGCAAATTCGACTCTCCGCAAATAATGGAATGCTATTGATTATGAAATGTCGTTAAAGAAATATTAAATTTTATCTTTTGCTTTTAACTTAATTTACTGTCGTGCGAACTTTGTTGTAGAACCACTCTCTTAATTTATTGTGGTAAAACAAAATGTCTTAAGGATTACGTACATTTAAAGAAAAATATTACGTGCACTCATATTAACCGGATAGTAATATTTTGTTGAGAACTGAGTCCTTTAAATCATTCGGCCTTGGCATACACTTTCCAGATGCAGTGGGTTTTTTTTTTGTTAAATATTTTTTACTGAAGTTTATCCCGGCACTAGCCATAGAACACAAGATTATCTCTATCAGCAGAAAATGTTTTAATTACAGCCAAGCCGACATTTATCACTGATCAAACCTATTTCACCACTCATTTGATTTATAGATGACGTGGGCAAGCCAATTTACATAATAATTCACATTTTTGATAAATACTGATATATTTCGCACAAACAACAAGTCAACTCACATTAATTCGTAACTCTTCATCTAATGGCGGCTAAGTCCAGACAGAGACAAGAGAAGTCTATAAATTCGTTAAAAGCTCCTCCACAGCGTCCTACCTCGATAACGTCTTAACTCTGCTGAACAACCACGATGGATACACAACTCGCCCAGATCGGCGCACATGTCACAAATAAACTGTGTAAATGCCAGAGAACGTTACAGTGCCCACAATACGGGTTAACGAATCAGGCGCGTCTAATGGGCGCGAGCATAGCTGCACATCGCGTCTGCTAGAGCGGCCAACTGACACTTCCTCCCTCTTTCCTCACTCAAGCTACTCTGTTCTCCACGCGACAGAGAGTCTCCACACGCAAAGATAAACAGCGGCGCGACTATTAACATTTCTTTGTAAATTGATTTCTGGCAAATTTTTATATCGCTGATACCGCAAATACTGACACGTTTTACATTCACATAAATAATACAGAAAAATTCCTATCCTAAATACAGAGAAATATTACAATAAAAATATAATGAAAATAACAAACATATTTTATACCACATTCAGTAATATCTTTGGTTGAATAATTACGATGTACATACGACTTGCCCAGATCGGCGTATATGTTACAAATAAATTGTGAGAATGCCAGGGAACGTTACAAACAAGACACGCTGGTGCTATGATCATTAGTCCCAAGGAGGTCCAGAAACGATGTCCTAAAACATGATTATGTTCGTATAAAATAAGCCGTTCGAGCAGGAGCAGTCTTACATCTAAGAAGTCAGGGTCGGCCAAGGCGTGCAAAACTTCATGTGTGCAGACTGTGCTGCACACGTGCGGTCCGAGGCTCGACCTGTTTGGGCGATGCTCGATAAATCTCCGTTTGGCTCGGTCCTTCTGGAGGTACTATGTACAGCGTGAAATTTAAGTTTAGCAGTGCGGTGTGACATTTTTCGGTCAGAACGACTTTTTCTAGTTCGACAGAATCGTGGTGTCAGCACTGAGTATCCTTCTCGATTTATTCGTACTATGGAGGAAGTTTACAGAGCCAGTAACTGCTCAAAACAAAAAACGAATGGGGATAACAGAGGAGAAGGATGGGAGTTCTAAATACCTATTATTCATTCGCATAATCGATATATCGATGTGTACCGAAATTGAAGATTTAGTTGACAATCAAAGAGCGAAAAATTACAATTATTGACACACGAGTTGTACAGAATTTATTGCACTGTACATCAAAAACACTTCATGATTTGCCGGCATAGAACACATGATGAAAGCGATGGTGCGAATAGCAAATTTTCTAAAGTCAGACGCAATGTTACACTGTCTACAGTTTTTAATGGGACTGAACAAGAGTGTGGGCAGTTTGTATATTACTGCTGTGGTGTCAACGTTAGACATCACACAAGACGTTGTGATAATCGATAGCGATCCAGCACTTGCAACCCCTCTGGACTCGCTGGCACTCGCAGCGCCGCCGTATGGCACGGACAGAGACTGGCACATCGCACCGTCCGAGCCAGCTACAGGCCGTGAGCGAAGTCAGATTAGAACAGCCTTCAGCTCGCTAGGTTCGCAGCCTCTAGTTCGCGCATGTATTACGCACGTAATACCAGAGTTATCTTGCTTGTTGTATAATCCAGTTAATGTTTATTAATGAGTCACTTGTATTCAAGAAAGATAGTTGTCACTAGTTGTGTTCCTGGAATGTAGCAGCAGGACAAAGTTATGTAAAAGTTATTTACTAAAGTAATCCAGTACTAATTATTATAGATTGTTCCAGAATCCTACAACCACCCCACTCGTGCTAGCCTCTATTATCCCACAGCAAAACCCAGGGGTACCGATCGAAAAGCATCCTGCATTTGTGAGGTCATGACATGCTGACATCGACCTTCACATCAACTGCAAAGTACTTTGCTTAGTCAAGCGAAATGAGTGAACCGATTTTTCGATTGAAAACCCGCTGTTGTTGAGTTTCTGAAGGAAAAAGGGAAGCAGGAACGAAATTTAGAGAAACATACGGAAAGGACTGACTAACCACCGCTCACAGTAAGACACTGCATTTAAGAAGAAAATGGCATTGTATACAGGAGAAATTCTGACAAAAAAGCCGTCCATTTCACTAAGCTCACTAGTGCTGAAGAAAACGCGAATCTTCAACATTTGATGGTGGCACTTAGAATACAAGGATACCCTAAACGCTTTGAGGATACTGCCAGTCTTATATCTACTTTTTAGCTGCTTTCGAGACGGTTTGCCAATCTATGTAATTCCCGTTCACAAGACAAATTCTTTGAAGTTGAAACTGTCCAGAAATTCTACATATTTTTCCTCTGCGAGAGTTCCCACCTCTCCATGCTGAGATTGGAAACGTGATACAATATCTCGATCAACATATGTGCGTGTAAGGTCTTTTCGATTATAGAAATAAGCGTTTGGCGTCATTGGCCGGGAGGCCCCCTACGGGGCAGCTCCTGCCGCATTGGTGCAGGTCTTATTAAATTCGACGCCACATTGGGCGACCTGCGCGCCTGATGGGGATGAAATGACGATGAAGACAACACAACACCCAGTCCCTGAACGGAGAAAATCCCCTACCCAGCCGGGAATCGAACCCAGGCCCCTTAGGACGGCAGTCCTCGTTGACCGTTCAGCTATCGAGGCAGCATAAGTCACGATTATATTGTAACTGTTCGAATACCGAAAATTTGTACCAGATGAAAATTTTATTATTCCTCAAGTGCACCAAAGTTTACGATATATTGTATTGAGGAATATGTAATCAAGCTGTACGCAAGCTGTTCAGCGTTCCTTGCGTAACGTCATTTCCGTCTAAATATGGCACTTTCGCAGTTTCTGCCTCTTCCCCCTCCGCCGGTCAGACAGCGTGCAGTGGTTGTACGGGAAGTGTGCAGCTAGGAGAGAGGGCTCCACGCGCGTGCGCAGAACCTGCGTGACGCTGGGAGGTGAGGTACACTACGGCCACGATGGTGCCAAAAGCGCTCAGTCGACTGAGGTGACAATGCGATTTCAAGCTGCACTTCAGATTTTGAAAAATCCGTAGAAACTGCTTTCACTTGCGCTGTCAGGTTTTCTACCTATGTGCAATATAAATATTGATTAATCAAAACGTGTCTTCATAGCTCAGCATTTATTTTGTAAACAACTCTCAGAAGTCGCTCATGACTGACGTCGGGCATTTGATACGGTGTTGCCAATCTATATTTGGCGAATTTAGCGAAAATTAAAATGTTGTAGTTTTATGTGACCTACCACAGCATCAGCTGTCCTTCAGCTGAAGCTTGGGGGTACACTACATGTATTGAAAGACATCACTCACCCCATCAGTTTAAGCTATGTGATGTTACAAAACGAGGTATAAAAATGTATACAATAATAGAATAGGCTGCCCTATGGATTTATGTGGCGTTATTTTGACTTCAAAGAGTTTTTCTGTGTCATATTAAATATGTTTGGATGTATATTAATGTAATAGCAACCACACTTGAGTCCACTATAATTTCCCAAAACCTGACTACCATCTTAACAAGGTACAATAAGTGCAATTTTTACGAGATTTAAAAGGAGTGAGATCTTATCTACAAAGCGTCTCATCTTAAAAGAAATTTTTGTGCTGATTCTAAATTTATACAGCATCATATTTTTGAAGTTATGGAAGAAGTAACACAAATCAAGATGGCAATAAGTTATGCTCTCTCCTCCAATCACAGTGCAGTATTTTACCCCAGAAGATTGGTTGGTTGGTTTGTGGGGGTCGAAGGGACCAGACTACAAAGACAACCGGTCCCTTACCCCAGAAGACACTAATACTTTACCAGATGTTAAAGTGAAACGGATCATTCAGGATGCAGCTGCCTATTCAAACGTAACGAAACGGTCTTTATTATCTATCAAAAATACCAAAAAAATGCTTGTGTCAAATACTGTGCTTATCAAATTACGTGAGCACAGGCAGCATAAAAAATTACGCAAAGAGTATAACTTGCAGCATTTCCACATCTAAAATACATCAAAACACTCACGCACACTCACTCACACACACACACACACACACACACACACACACACACACACACACACACTTCCATCAAAATGATGCCTCAAATATGGCTGTGGACTCTTAAATTAAGTGCCGTCATGACACTTCCACATCTAAATTGTTGCAAAATGCTTGGGGTTAAAAATTATATCCCAAGGAGGTAGCTGACATCTGATTTTTAGGCTGACACTGGTTAAAGGCACAATGAATACTCAAATTAAAGGTTTTCACATCCAAATTGTTCTATGATGTCTTTCAAGCGCCACAATGTTAATTCAGCGTCTAAAACGTCTACAAAAACAAGTAAATTTCATCAAAAACTCTATGTTTACGTTAATGTTATTTCAACATATTGCCAAAGAATTTGTCAGTGTGCGCGCATACATACACACACAGAATGTTTACATCAAGTGTTGCAGTGGTATCTCGATGTCTAAAAAGTCTGTCAAAATACGTGAAGGTGTTGACATTTTGATTCGAGGCTGTGACACTGACGTTTCTTAGAATGAACCGCGATCATCTGCGTTTTTACAATTTTTTAGTAATGGTTCACCATACCAAGCACCACTTTAAGTGGGACGGTGGGGGGAGAAGATAATGTTTCATGTTATACACTAGAAAAATATAATCAATAGTACTGATAGATTTATGTAGATTTCTATTACAAATAATTTATGCCTATTCTAGGTTATGAAGAAAAATGAACATTCGAGGAAGGCTGCAACATATACCATTCGAACTATGCTGCCAAGGGTATGCAAAACGTTTACTCGCTGTATTTTCATGATCAGCTACTAAGTAATATCAAAATAGAGTGGTAGTAGTTCAGAACAAGAAATGCATAAACATGCGTCGTAGTCATAGTCAAATGAACTGACTAAGCACCATTACAGGATTAGCCTCATATTTTCATAATGCACAAGGAGATCTTCTTAATACAGCTTAATTTTTAAAGTCGTGGTCTAAACATTGTGTGTGTGTGTGTGTGTGTGTGTATTTTAGATGTAGAAATACTGCAAGTTACGCCCTGTACATACATTTGATGCTGTGTGTGCTCATGTAAGTTGATTTTAGATGTAGAAATACTGCAAGTTACGCCCTGTACATACATTTGATGCTGTGTGTGCTCATGTAAGTTGATAGGTACGGTATTTGACAGAACATTTTTCTTTACGTGTTTTTAAGACATAATAAGTGTATTTTGAATGCCTTTGAACATGTCAGATATATTCTGATTGACCTGTTTCATTGTAATGTCTGCTGACGTACATGGCTCTTTCGTGGAAAAATACTCCACTGTGACTGGAGGAGAGGTTCAAAAATGGTTCAAATGGCTCTGAGCACTATGGGACTCAACATCTTAGGTCATAAGTCCCCTAGAACTTAGAACTACTTAAACCTAACTAACCTAAGGACATCACACACACCCATGCCCGAGGCAGGATTCGAATCTGCGACCGTAGCAGTCCCGCGGTTCCGGACTGCAGCGCCAGAACCGCTAGACCACCGCGGCCGGCTGGAGGAGAGGGGTTTGACTTAAGGCCATCTTGGTTTCTGACGACATAGGGGCTATGGTTTGTACGCGATAGATAAGGGAGGCGTGGCGTATGATGCCATTGCCTCAAAATGCAGGCAACTGGTGTAGCCCGTGTTTGATGTTAGGTGGGAAGTTCTCACGAATCAGCATTGCATTCCCAATTTCATCATTCAGTTGTAGGTCTTCCCATTTGCATTATGTTCTGCTCTTGGAAATGACCCACAGTCCGACCTTCACGCTGGTGCTGCTCTGCTTGGATTTCCATGATTCCGCCACTCAGCGGTACGATAGGCGACGAGAGTATTTGTTTACCTTCTCCCCAACAGCAGATATTCTGAATGATGGTTGATATAAAGATTTAACGTAAAGCTATATACATGATGTGTAATTAATCATTCACCTTAATCACGAGTTTGTTCAGCATAGGACCAGACACAAATTTGCAGTTTCTATCAAGGCCAGAACTGGAACCGACGTCTAGTACTCACAAAGTAGATGTCCTAACCACTACACCACCCTGGCATAGTAGCTGCTTACAACTGCAACTGTGAACAGGAATTCGGATTGCGGAGGGAGTCGTGCTAGGCAGTCTGTGCATTTGTGCAAAGCCACTGTGCCAGGGTGGATTAGTGATTAGCGCATCTGCCTAGAGGGCTGGAGACCTTCGTTCGAAACCTGGCCATGGTGCAAATTTTCGCATCAGTTCGCACACACACATCATAGATGGTTGATACTCGAATAGGTCTCTGGAGACTTATAGTTTCATTTGGCAAAATTACAACTTTTATTGGCGTCGCACTTGCAAGATATTTCGGTAAGGTAGCTCGTAACCTTCGTCAGGTGCGATCTGAGACTGCTCCTCGAGTGGATCTGGTCTAGTATTTATGTACGTGGCCTTGACCCTCCACTGGCAGTTGCAGGTGTTCCCTCTGCGGTCCGCGCCCGCTCGCTGCGGTCTTCTGGAACGTTGCCGTTCCGTTTTCCGTCCATTGCAGTTCTGGGTGTTCTGTCTGTGGCCTGCGCTCACCAGAATCGCTCCTTGGTATTCCATCTTCGGTCTGGTGCATTTGGAATCGTGTCTGAGGTACCAGGCGTTCCCCCTGCGGTCCGCTCCCGCTCACTGCGATCTGTTGAAGCGTTGCCGTTCCGTTTTCGATCCACTGTGGTTCAAGACGTTCCCTCTGCGGTCCGCGCCCGCCGGGCCCGCTGCTGGACGTTCCACCTTCGGCCCGCTGCGCATAGCACTCTGTCTGGTGATCGTTTTCCATATCCATGCCCTCCGTTCTTGTATTAATGGAGAGTCGCAGCCGTCCCTGTTGCTCCTTTAACAGTTCCAGAGAAGGATCCCATCTAATTATTAGCTGGTAGCCCACGTCGTGGTTCGTGAGATTGACAGTCTCTTTTATCTCAGTCGATTCCCTTATAAAAATGTCTCTAAATCTGGGTATCTGTGCTAGAATCTTGGATTCCTCATAATTCATGCATGATCTAGCTATAGACAGCGTTCAGCAATGGCTGACTTCATCACGTGTCTTAAATGGGTGTGCCTCTGATGTTCTTTGCACCTGATATCCACTGTTCTTGCCGTCTGACCAAAGTAGGACATGCCACATTGACAACGTATATTGTAAATCCCTGGTTTCTGTAACCCCAGGTCGTCTTTAACACTCCCCACTAGTCCCTGATCTTGCTGGATGGATAGAAAACACACTTGATATTTTAATTACGGAGGATCCTACTGATTCTACCAGAAAAAGAACCGGCATAGGGCAAATACGCCACCTTCTTTGCTTCATCTAGCTCTGCTTCTGGAAACTGTGGTTTAGTGGCTCGTTGGAGTGCCCTCTCAGTTTGTTTGGTCTTGTATGCATTTTCGCAGAACATAGTTTTAAGATGCTCTTCTTCTGTCAGTAGACTCTCTTGGTCTGGCAGGGCTCGTGCCCTGTGGACCAATGTCTTAAGTAGCCTGTTCTTCCGCCCAGGGCGGTGACAGCTGCTGGCCTGCAGATATAAATCAGTCTGTGTGGATTTTCGATACACACTGTGGCCAATTGATCCTTCTGCTTTCCTTCTTACTAGTGCATCAAGAAACGGCAACTGGCCATCCGATGTGGAATGTCTTACGTCGGTCAGACGAAAAGAACAGTGGATATCAGGTGCAAAGAACATCAGAAGCACATACGATTAACACAGATGACGAAGTCAACCATTGCTGAACACTGTCTAGAACTAGATCATGCCACGAAGTATGAGGAAACCAAGATTCTAGAACATACACCCAGATTTTGGGACAGTGTCATAGGGGAATCGATTGAGATAATAGTGACTGACAATCTCATGGGGTACCAGCTGGATAGAGCCTGGGATCCTGTTCTGGAATAGTTAAAGGACCAACGAGGACAGCTGGAGCACTACACGGACAGAAGAATGAAAGGCATGGATATGGAAAACGATCACCAGACAGAGTGCCAGGCGCAGCGAACCGAAGATGTAATGTCCAGGAGCGGGTCTGACTGGCGCGGACCGCTGAGGGAACATCCAGAACCGCAGCGGACCGAAAACGGAACGGCAACGCTCCAGCAGATCTCAGTGAGCGGGAGTGGACCGCAGAGGGAAGTCTGGTACCTCGGACAGAATTCCAGATGCACCAGACCGAAGATGGAACACCCAGGAACGGTTCTGGTGGGCGTGGACCACAGAGGGAACACCTAGAACTGCAGCAGGGGGAAAACGATGGGTGCGGATCGCAAAGGGAACATCCAGAACCCCAGCGAACGGAAAACGGAACCCGAAACCTTCCAGAAGATCCCAGAGAGTGGGAGCGGAGTGCAGAAGGGAATGCCTGAAACTGCTGGTAGAGGGGAAGGCCACAGACATAAATACTGGACCAGGTACACTCGAGGAGCAGTCTCAGTCGTACCTGATGAAGGTTACGGGCTACGTTACCGAAATTTTGTGCAAGTACGACGCTGATATCCGGCAGAACAGCCGACAACCCGAGATATCTATTGAATTTGGCTGAAAATCATACAAAAGTCAGCAGCTCTAAACCAGAAATGCTGTACATTACCAAATTTGTCATCCAATATAAGGAATGCTATTTAAATTTAATCTTTCAATTCGTTTCGCCTTTGTCACGATTTCATCCTGGGTATGCAGTACTTACCAGACTTCTATTGAATGGTCGGCCCTGTACTGCACACACGTGTTGACATTTGTCAGGCCACAGGTGGTGGTGATACTGAGGATCTGAAGTGTGAGTTAAAAACTAGAACAGATGCTCTGCCCGCTCCTGTGTGTCTGCTTTCTGAATGTCTGGTAATTTTTGCACAGTTGGCTTCTGAGACCCCGGAAGTACCTGTGAATAATCCTCTATGTCTCGCCTCTCATCTTGTGGAAGATGAAACGACAGGGACTATAGTTTTCAAATTGTTACTTCCAATTATGACGTTAACAGAAAGAACCATAAAGTAATGTCGTTCACTCCAAACAAAGTAATTCATATAGAAAAGGTTCAATCATCATTCCTATTATTATTTTAGAGTTCCGTACCTTGGTAAAAACGGAACTCTTATAGGAACATTTTGTTGTATGTCTGTCTGTTAAGACCCCTTGTTCTCAGGAGGAGTTAGAGATATCAGGTTGGTATTTGTGTCATGTACTGATGTCTACGGTTCATTAGCAGTGTAGAACATTTCAGCTTCTAAGTCAACTCAGTCTGAAGATACGGCCCTTTACGTCATGTATTTTGATACTCGGAAACTCATTCACAAAAATTTATAGGGCAAATATCGGTATACGTAACTAAGTTTGTACGGAACCTTCAGTACATTTTTGCGCCCCCTGTTCTCATGCACCCTCGATGGTGTACCTGTCTCGCCGCCCCCCCCCCCCCCCCCCCCTGCTATGGTCCTGTGTACCTACAAGAGCGACACTGACAAGGAACGTGGTGGGTGCGAGGTCGCAAAAGACCAGTGACATTTGTGACATTCGACGCTCTGGATATTGTCTGCCACTCAGTCAGAATATTGTCTCCTAAGGCCACACGGGGTTGGACTGGAGGTATCCAATTGTTAGCATAGCATGAGGCTACTGAGCGTAGTTGAACTGCTTGGTCGACGAGTAAATCACAACAGTGCTACAATGCTGGTGGTGTTGATACAAAGCAAAGCTATGGTAACGAAAAAAAAGCAAACGTTGCATTGTATCTACAACAACAATTGTCGAAGTTGACATGTCGTCAGAATGGAACCCAATGAATTTCGCGAAGTGAGAAAGAAGTGGCAAATAAAATATTAGCGTTTCTGCAAGATGGGGCAGTGGAATGTGTTGTGTCGTATATGTTCCTCTGCGGGAACCATGTGCATGAGGAGTACTGGGATGACAATAATCGCTTAACAAGTGAAAGTGATACTGAAAGAGGTGTCGAGCCATGAAGTTCGTGGAGCGGCCTATGTTAACCTTGGCCTTCATTCACTTCCTAAGGACACTACTCCAGCCTCGGTCTACCGTCTCCAGTTTCACGACCTTCGCGTGGAACTTCGCGATCGAACCTTTGTATATACTGATGACTCTCGGACTGACCGTATGGTCGGATATGCCTTCGTCATTGGCACCCGTGTCTTTCAATATCGGGTTCCGGCACACTCCTCAGTATTTAGAGCCGAGCTCTTCGTCTTGTACCAGGCCACGCAGTACATCAGGTGACACGGTCTTTCTAGTTGTGTCCTCTGCTCAGACTCACTCAGTGCCCTCCAAGGTCTATGTGCGTTGTGCACTGCTCATCTCTTAAAGGTGTAGCAGGTCCAAGCAAACTGTCACTTGCTCACTGTTCGTGGAGCCAGTGTGATGTTTCTGTGGGTCTCCTGGTCATGTCGGTCTGCCAGGAAATGAGGCTGCTGACGCTGCTGCCAAGGCTGCAGTCCTCGTACCTTAGCCCGCCAGTACCTATATTCCCTCCGATCTCTGCACTGCCGTCTGTCAGGTGGTGGTGTCCCATTGACATCGCCAATGGTCCTCCCTTCACGGGAATAGGCTTAGGCTTATTAAGCCTCTCCCAGCTCACTGAACGAACTCCTCTCGGTCGTCCCGCCAGGAGGAGATTATTTTAACTCGGCTGCATATAGGGTACTGCCATTTTAGCCATCGTCATTTGCTAAGTGGCGCTACCCCACCAGTTCATACACATTGCGCGCAAATTTTAACTATCCGCCACTTCCTATTCGAATGCCCTTTTTTTTAACAATTTACGTTCCAGCTTGTGTTTGCCGTCCGATTTATCGGCCGTTTTAGCGAATGACGCGCGGGCTGTCGACTGCGTTTTACTTTTTATCCGCCGATGCAATATGACGAAGGCCATTTAGTTTTTTAGTTTTAGTCGTTCATTTCAGTATAGCGTTTTTTCTAGCCCGTTTTCCCCGTGCCTCTTTTTAGCTATCTCCTATTCTGTCCATTGGGACTGACGTATACTCGTTTAACTCCTCACTGTGTTCGTGTTCTGTAGTTTTGACTCGGGGGCGTATGACCCCAGTTGGTTTTTGCGTCCTAAAGCTAAACAAAACAAACAAAATCATCCTTGTCGGACAGGGAGCCACAAATCACTTCTCCGGTCAAACGCAGTAAAGGATAATCGTTGTCTAAGGAGCGGGCGCTAACGTAATTACGTTAGTGGAAGATCATCCACAACATAATAAAGAGCAACTGTGAACAAATTTCAAAAAAGACCGCAGCAACATGGCCGTGTAGTGCGTAAGAAAATCTATGGACGTACAAGGGAGGACAAGACGCACTTGTTAACAAAAACTTGTGTTTGCGCATTTCAAGGATGCTCGATACAGGATGTGCATAATAGTGACCTACTACGTAATGCGCCACAACATAATAAAGAGCAACTGTGAACAAATTTCAAAAAAGACCGCAGCAACATGGCCGTGTAGTGCGTAAGAAAATCTATGGACGTACAAGGGAGGACAAGACGCACTTGTTAACAAAAACTTGTGTTTGCGCATTTCAAGGCTGCTCGATACAGGATGTGCATAATAGTGACCTACTACGTAATGCGCCTCAACTTGGAGCGCGACATACAGATATTTCACGGGAAGCCGTGGATGGTTGCATAGCTTCAAAAAGTGCTACGGAACTGGAAAACGTAAGATAACGAAATTTCAAACAAATCTCGCGATAAACAGTAAACTACGGAAGCAGCCCCTTTGTAGATGAGATAAACTTATCCAATCGTTCAGTAAGGAGCTTGTATTCAACTTCGACCAATCGGGAGTTGAAGAGGAAATGCACATGATAGAAACCCTGGAAATTATAGATGTTACGAGAGAGATCTCATAATCTGGATGGTAAGTTGGCTGGAAAGTTATTTATTGTGCTGCGGGAAGTTAAAAGTGTTCTGCCCCCTATGACTCTTTCTCGTGTTCGTGATATTGCAAGGGCAGTGCGCGTATTTACGGCACAGCAAGCGAGAGAGGGAAAATGGAATAGGACAACTCCAACTGTGGAATGAGGACTACTCTTGACCAATAGCCGGTCAAAATAAGTTGCTTTTGCTTTATTCCTGGTCTGAGTGAAAAAAGGAAAAAAAAGTCATTCTCCCTTAGAGCAAAAGATCCCTCATGAAAAGTGTGTGACACTACAGTTCGTACCACCTGGAACGACTGGAAAAACTCAGCCACCGGATAAACGTCCGTGCCTACAAAACATATTATCGCACTATCTGCAACTATGCCTTAAAGGATACCCAGTTTCACGATAATCTACACGACAGACTGTTTCGCATTCAGCTGCATGCCATGAGATTACATCACGTCTGATCATCTGGTTACATCAACGTGATTGAATATGCATTCTGTAAGACTGGACATCTAGCTGAACGTGCTGCACGGCTTGTAATTCCCAAGGCGTTCGCCTTCGATCTTGATGGTGCGAACCTTTGTGATCACCGTGGCGCGGCATTTTTCATTCGGTGTTCGTGGTGCAAGTTAGTGGTTTGTTTTGAAAATTTCTTGAATGTGAACTACGTCCATTTTGTGAAGTGTGATTCATACATCTCACTGAAGGCTGATGTCTGGACCTTACGGACACTCGTTTTCCGTCGCCCTCCTGATGCTCAAGGTGAGTTATTAGCAGCTAATACACTCCTGGAAATTGAAATAAGGACACCGTGAATTCATTGTCCCAGGAAGGGGAAACTTTATTGACACATTCCTGGGGTCAGATACATCACATGATCACACTGACAGAACCACAGGCACATAGACACAGGCAACAGAGCATGCACAATGTCGGCACTAGTACAGTGTATATCCACCTTTCGCAGCAATGCAGGCTGCTATTCTCCCATGGAGACGATCGTAGAGATGCTGGATGTAGTCCTGTGGAACGGCTTGCCATGCCATTTCCACCTGGCGCCTCAGTTGGACCAGCGTTCGTGCTGGACGTGCAGACCGCGTGAGACGACGCTTCATCCAGTCCCAAACATGCTCAATGGGGGACAGATCCGGAGATCTTGCTGGCCAGGGTAGTTGACTTACACCTTCTAGAGCACGTTGGGTGGCACGGGATACATGCGGACGTGCATTGTCCTGTTGGAACAGCAAGTTCCCTTGCCGGTCTAGGAATGGTAGAACGATGGGTTCGATGACGGTTTGGATGTACCGTGCACTATTCAGTGTCCACTCGACGATCACCAGTGGTGTACGGCCAGTGTAGGAGATCGCTCCCCACACCATGATGCCGGGTGTTGGCCCTGTGTGCCTCGGTCGTATGCAGTCCTGATTGTGGCGCTCACCTGCACGGCGCCAAACACGCATACGACCATCATTGGCACCAAGGCAGAAGCGACTCTCATCGCTGAAGACGACACGTCTCCATTCGTCCCTCCATTCACGCCTGTCGCGACACCACTGGAGGCGGGCTGCACGATGTTGGGGCGTGAGCGGAAGACGGCCTAACGGTGTGCGGGACCGTAGCCCAGCTTCATGGAGACGGTTGCGAATGGTCCTCGCCGATACCCCAGGAGCAACAGTGTCCCTAATTTGCTGGGAAGTGGCGGTGCGGTCCCCTACGGCACTGCGTAGGATCCTACGGTCTTGGCGTGCATCCGTGCGTCGCTGCGGTCCAGTCCCAGGTCGACGGGCACGTGCACCTTCCGCCGACCACTGGCGACAACATCGATGTACTGTGGGGACCTCCCGCCCCACGTGTTGAGCAATTCGGCGGTACGTCCACCCGGCCTCCCGCATGTCCACTATACGCCCTCGCTCAAAGTCTGTCAACTGCACAAACGGTTCACGTCCACGCTGTCGCGGCATGCTACCAGTGTTAAAGACTGCGATGGAGCTCCGTATGCCACGGCAAACTGGCTGACACTGACGGCGGCGGTGCACAAATGCTGCGCAGCTAGCGCCATTCGACGGCCAACACCGCGGTTCCTGGTGTGTCCGCTGTGGCGTGCGTGTGATCATTGCTTGTACAGCCCTCTCGCAGTGTCCGGAGCAAGTATGGTGGGTCTGACACACCGGTGTCAATGTGTTCTTTTTTCCATTTCCAGGAGTGTATTTTTCCTGTCATAATTCTTAACACAACACTTTCAAATGAGGCTTACTACCAGGTGTACCGGTATGAAATGAGCGTTTTTTTGTGAAACTGAAACACTAATTTTGAATTGAGAAGTAAAAACATTTTATTCAAAGTACTGACCATTGCTTTCTACACATTTTGACCACCTTTCTGGCAATTTGTGGACACTACGCCAACAGAAATGTTCGTCTTTTGAAGCAAACCAATCAGACACCAAATTTTCGACTTCTTCGTATGAATGGAATTGTTCCTCAGCCAATGCGTGTCCCATTGGTGAAAACAAGTGGTAGTCGGAAGGAGCCAGGTCTGGTGAATACGGCGGGTGGGATAGCAGCTCCCAGCCAAGTGTTTAGATTGTATGCTGAACCAGTTTTGCTTTGTATGCAGGTGCATTGTCGTGTAAAAAAATTACTTTGCCATGTCTTCTGCCCCATTCTGGTCATTTCTCGATCAATACATAGTTCAAATTGATCATTTGTTGTCTGTAGCGATTAGTATTCACAGTTTCACCGGGTTTTAGAAGCTCATGATACACCACACTTTCCTGATCCCACCAAACACAGAGCATTGTCTTCTTGCGGAATCGATCTGGTTTTGCAGTCATTGTTGATGGTTGTCTCGGATTAACCATGGGTTTTCCCGTTTAGGATTCTTAAAATAATTCAATTTTTCATCGCCAGTAACAATTCGATGCAAAATTGATTTTCTTTCATGTCTCTGAAGCAAAATTTGACAAATGGTTTTTCGGTTTTCCATGTGTCTTTCATTCAGTTCATGTGGCACCCATTTTCCACACTTTTGGATCTTTGCTATAGTTTTCAAACGGTCAGAAATTGTTTATTGTGCAACATTTAGCATTGCTGCCATTTGCTTCTGACTCAAAGTATCATCTTCATCCAATATTGCTTGCAATTCGGCGTCTTCGAACTTTTTTGGTGGTCTTCCACGTTCTTCATTTCTTACATCAAAATCATTATTTCTGAACCGTAGAAACCATCTTTCGCATGTTGCTTCTGATAGAGCATGATCACCATATGCCTCGACAAGCATTCTATGCGACTCTGCAGCACTTTTTTTCAAATGAAAACAAAAAATTAATGCTTTCCGCAAATCACCACTTTCTGGTACAAAATTCGACATTGTTAACACGATGAAAACATATGATGATTGTTCCGTGACTTGATGTATACTAAATATCTTTGACAGATGTCATACCAACCAAAGAAAAAAAATAAAGGCTCGTTCACAACAAATGTTCCCTATCGACACATTTGTATCTTAACGCTCATTTCATACCGGTACACCTGGTAAAGGTTAAAACTGCGACGTCGCACCCGAGGGGTTCGTTGCGAGCAGTGCGGAGTGCAGCTGCGGTACTGTGGCCCTGCAGGCGTTCCGCTGCCGCCTGGAGGAGCTGGGGGGCGGCGGCTGCGGCTGGCTGCTCCAGCGGCTGGAGGCGCGCCGCCTCACGGCCGAGTTCCGGGGCGGCGGGTGGCCGGCGCCGCCCACCGCCACGCTGCAGCTGGCGGCCTCGGGTGGCCGGCGCGGCGACCGCCTGGACCAGTACCGGCCGCGTCTACCCCCGGTGAGTGCCGACACCCAGCCAGGAGGAAACACGCAAAACACGACATGTTACCACACATAACACGCGGTTGGAATCTCGTGGCACTGAAAACAGCTTCCCGTCGTCTCGGAATGGATAAATACCGGGTGATCAAAAAGTCAGTATAAATTTGAAAACTGAATAAATCACAGAATAATGTAGATAGAGAGGTACAAATTGACACACATGCTTGGAATGACATGGGGTTTTTTTAGAACCAAAAAAATACAAACGTTCAAAAAATGTCCGACAGATGGCGCTTCATCTGATCAGAATAGCGATAATTAGCATAACAAAGTAAGACAAAGCAAAGATGATGTTCTTTAAAGGAAATGCTCAATATGTCCACCATCATTCCTCAACAACAGCTGTAATCGAGGAATAATGTTGTGAACAGCACTGTAAAGCATGTGCGGAGTTATGTTGAGGCATTGGCGTCGGATGTTGTCTTTCAGCATCCCTGGAGATGTCGGTCGATCACGATACACTTGAGACTTCAGGTAACCCCAAAGCCAATAATCGCACGGACTGAGGTCTGGGGACCTGGGAGGCCAAGCATGACGAAAGTGGCGGCTGAGCACACGAGCATCACCAAACGACGCGCGCAAGTGATCTTCCATGCGTCTAGCAATAATTTTTTTTTTTTTTTTTTTTGGTGCTAATAAAACCCCATGTCATTCCAAACATGTGTGTCAATTTTTACCTCTCTATGTACATTATTCCGTGGTTTATTAAGTTTTCAAATTTATACTGACTTTTTGATCACCAGGTACAAATCCTGTACCGTTTTCAAGGGTACCTTGCACAATTCTTCCCGAAAAATTATAGGGATTCACGTATTGTGATAGAGGAGGATAGCGATTACTCACTCTTCTCTCCAAAGTAGACGACACTGGCTCAGTTATATTGAGAACTAAGGACTGTGGTTGCCGGGGAAGATGCGCCAATTCACCCTCGTGTTCTCAACACCACTGCTGGACGATACGAGCTGTGTGAACACAGGCCTGGTCGCCTTGGAAACCGGCATCGCCACAGGGGTACAAACAATGCACCATGAGGTGGACGTGATCAAATAAGGAGCCCATAGAAAACGGCGATATCGCTGACCAAATCGTCATCGAACCTCAGCCGTGTTTCACTCCGCAGACTTAAACTTGGCCAGGAGTTGGAAACAGTGCATAGGAAGACTCAGCAGGCCAAATGACTTTCTTTCATTGCTCCATAGTTCAAGTTTCATGGCTTTGTCACCATTGCGTCATTAACGAGCGGGCCTGGAATTCCAGTTCGCCATGGAGCTCCGTGCTTATGGAGCTCCCTTTCTGTTGTTTTTCTGCTAACAACGTTCGAGAGTTCGACATTCTGTTCTGCAGTGACTTTTGCAGCTGCCGACCTCTTTATTTATCTATTTATTTTAATTTTTCCTCATAATCCTCTTCAGTGACCACCTGCCACGAGCAGTCAACACACATTCCTCTGCGTTGTGACTTAGTGCTTGACATTTTTCTGCTTTCCCCGTATGCGGCCTAAATCTTCGATACGGTGTCTCTCGAAACACGAGGCACTGCCGTTACCTCAGTACCCACAGCACGAGCACAAACACTTTGCCCACCTTTGAACTCGCTTATCGCCGACACAGTGCCCTCACTTACAGAGCACTGTTCTTACCCACACTGACACTCGCAACGCGTTGAGAACACTACATTCGTGCCGTTGGTGGTCAAATACAACAGGGCAACTTGCAGGCTTCATTAACATCGGCATTTATGTTCACGATTGCGTTTACCGCGGTGTTTCCAAACTTTTGTCAAACCGACGTAGGTCAGGGGAGACGGTGGGGAGGGGAAGTCCTGAAGTAAAGCTATCAGTTCCCACTAATCTTTGTTGAATGTCTTGCACGTCGGCTAACTTTCAGAACTTTCCTACCTTCCCCCACAAGAATCCCTAATTAGCTCATCACCTTTCCCCACTTCTCTGCCCAAACTTATAGTCCCTCTATATTCGACACTTCCCACGATTTCGACTCCGACAATCCCACAGTTTCTCACATAATCACAAATCCTATTATGCTGCCACGCCTGTGTCAATACATCCCACCCTCTGCACACTTACACACTCTCTGCATCCTCTCACAGTACAATTTTAACAAACTCTCACTCCCTGAGAACGGAATACCCCCTCCTGTCTAACCCTCCCATCACTTTTTCTTGCCATTACTCCTCAAAATGGCTCTAAGCACTATGGAACTTCATATCTGAGGTCTTCAGTCCCGTAGACTTAGAACTACTTAAACCTAACTAACCTAAGGGCATCACACACATCCATGCCCAAGGCAGGAATCGAACCTGCGACCGTAGCAGCAGCACGGTTCCGGACTCAAGCGCCTACAACCGCTCGGCCATAGCGGCCGGCCATTACCCCTCCTAAATCCATGTATCTCTCATTAAGCGGTAGCGAATTGTTATGCAGTGCAGTATTTGTTTCAACTTTCTTCAAACTCATTATCACAGTTTTTTGTGTTAGGCAACGTTTACCTACCTGTTGTTTTAAATACTAGCTGGGCTACCCGGCTTCCCTCAGGGGGTTAGTGTGAGGTTGTGTGATAGCTGGAATAAAAGGATAAACTTTAAAGTATAAGAGGTAAAAAAAAATTATTGGAAACATATTCTAACTATTTACAGTACTTGTTAAAGCATAAGAGCTAAAAATTTTTATTTAAAGCACATTATAGCCATTTACAATCCTTGTTGACAAACAACATTTTTCATTCTGTTACCCGGAAGTTTTTCAAATTTCCTACTCGTGAGCATGCTACGTATAGTTGACCGCGAGAGAAGCGTAAGTTTTTGTAGTTGATGCCGCAATATTTTGAACTTTGCTCCTGACCTTTGTTAACTGTAAAACTGTAGGCTAATTTGTTAGGAAGTTGCACGAGCAGTGGTATTCTGGGGATAAATAGTGTGTGTCCTTTGTACTGTCTAGTTATAAGTTCGGCTTGACGGTCGTCCTGTTTCCATTACACAGATATGGTGAGTTGAGATTTTTGAGTGGTGTGATCGGAGGTGTAATTTTTAAGCCGAAGGCAGTGTAAATGGCATTCCTGGTACTTGTAAAGACTTTAGAAGTTCTACAGGGAAGTTCACACTTTCTTCAACATTTACCATCCTGTTAGCAAAAGATCTTGCCGAGGACGTGAGGTAATTCTGGTGCTACGTAAAATCGCTATTAAGGAGGCCGAAGGCTTATATCATTCGCGCAGGCGGACGTAAAGGCATAACATCGTTTAACTGTCGCAAGGCGATCGTACAGACGTACCACCATTTGACTGTCGCACAGTCTTCCGTAGAGAGAAGAGGGAAATAGGCATCCCTGGCGTCCACAAAAAAAGCATGGATTCAGAAACTACCGATCGAGCGATATTTAATTTGCTCTTTTCACACGTGGTATTCGGAGAATTTTGCATGAAGTATAATAGGTAGATTCCATATTCCTAGATTACCAGAAAGTGTTTGAGGCGGTGCCCCAATGCAGAGTGTTAACGAACACACGTGCATACGGAATACACTCCTGGAAATGGAAAAAAGAACACATTGACACCGGTGTGTCAGACCCACCATACTTGCTCCGGACACTGCGAGAGGGCTGTACAAACAATGATCACACGCACGGCACAGCGGACACACCAGGAACCGCGGTGTTGGCCGTCGAATGGCGCTAGCTGCGCAGCATTTGTGCACCGCCGCCGTCAGTGTCAGCCAGTTTGCCGTGGCATACGGAGCTCCATCGCAGTCTTTAACACTGGTAGCATGCCGTGACAGCGTGGACGTGAACCGTATGTGCAGTTGACGGACTTTGAGCGAGGGCGTATAGTGGGCATGCGGGAGGCCGGGTGGACGTACCGCCGAATTGCTCAACACGTGGGGCGTGAGGTCTCCACAGTACATCGATGTTGTCGCCAGTGGTCGGCGGAAGGTGCACGTGCCCGTCGACCTGGGACCGGACCGCAGCGACGCACGGATGCACGCCAAGACCGTAGGATCCTACGCAGTGCCGTAGGGGACCGCACCGCCACTTCCCAGCAAATTAGGGACACTGTTGCTCCTGGGGTATCGGCGAGGACCATTCGCAACCGTCTCCATGAAGCTGGGCTACGGTCCCGCACACCGTTAGGCTGTCTTCCGCTCACGCCCCAACATCGTGCAGCCCGCCTCCAGTGGTGTCGCGACAGGCGTGAATGGAGGGACGAATGGAGACGTGTCGTCTTCAGCGATGAGAGTCGCTTCTGCCTTGGTGCCAATGATGGTCGTATGCGTGTTTGGCGCCGTGCAGGTGAGCGCCACAATCAGGACTGCATACGACCGAGGCACACAGGGCCAACACCCGGCATCATGGTGTGGGGAGCGATCTCCTACACTGGCCGTACACCACTGGTGATCGTCGAGGGGACACTGAATAGGGCACGGTACATCCAAACCGTCATCGAACCCATCGTTCTACCATTCCTAGACCGGCAAGGGAACTTGCTGTTCCAACAGGACAATGCACGTCCGCATGTATCCCGTGCCACCCAACGTGCTCTAGAAGGTGTAAGTCAACTACCCTGGCCAGCAAGATCTCCGGATCTGTCCCCCATTGAGCATGTTTGGGACTGGATGAAGCGTCGTCTCACGCGGTCTGCACGTCCAGCACGAACGCTGGTCCAACTGAGGCGCCAGGTGGAAATGGCATGGCAAGCCGTTCCACAGGACTACATCCAGCATCTCTACGATCGTCTCCATGGGAGAATAGCAGCCTGCATTGCTGCGAAAGGTGGATATACACTGTACTAGTGCCGACATTGTGCATGCTCTGTTGCCTGTGTCTATGTGCCTGTGGTTCTGTCAGTGTGATCATGTGATGTATCTGACCCCAGGAATGTGTCAATAAAGTTTCCCCTTCCTGGGACAATGAATTCACGGTGTTCTTATTTCAATTTCCAGGAGTGTAGCTTCCCAGATATGTGAGTAGCTCGGAAGACTCCTTAAATACTAGAACCGAGTATGTTGTCCTCTACGGCAAGTGTTCATCAGAGACAAGGGTATCTTCAAGAGTGCCCATGGAAGTGCAATAGGGTGGGCAGTAATCAGTGGCTGTTTGCTGGTGACGCTGTGGCGTACGGCAAGGTGTCGTCATGGAGTGGCTCTAGGAAGATACAAGACGACTTAGTCAAAATTTGCAGTTGGTGTGATGAATGGCAGATTCTAAAAGTAGAAAAGCGTAAGTTAATCGTGATGAGTAGGAAAAACAATCCCTTACTATTCGAATACAACTTTAGTAATGTGCTGCTTTGCACAGCCTCGTCGATTAAACATGTAGCCATAACGTTGAACATGATATAAAATGGAACGAGCACTCAAGCATTGTAGTAGGGAAGGTGAATGATCGACTTTGGTCTATTGGGAGAATTTTAGAAAAGCGTTACTCATCTATAATGGAAACGGTTGTAGAACACTAGTGCGACCCATTCTTGAGTACTGCTCGAATTTTTGGGATGTCCAGCAGGTCGGACTAAAAGAAGACATCAAAACAGTTCAGAAGTGAGCCGCTGGATTTGTTTTTTGTGGGTTCGGTAAAGACGCGAATATTACAGAGATGCTTCGTGAAGTGAAATGGGAATCCTTGATGGCAAGACGTGTTTTTCGCGTAACACTATTGAGAGAAAAACTGTATCGGAACAGAAAACCGATAGCAGAACAATTCTGCTGCTGCTAACGTACATTTAGAGTAAGGACCATGAAGATAAGAGGAGCGAAATTAGGGGTCGTACAAAGGCATATAGGCAGTTGTTTTTGGGGTAATTGGTAAGTTCATATGGGACCAAAATGCTTAGTCATCGGTCACTAGGCTTACACACTACTCAACCTAACTTATGCTAAGGACAACACATACACCGGTGCTCTAGGGAGGACTCGAACCTCCGACGGGGTGACCGCGCGAACCGTGGCTAGACGCCCCAGACCGCTCGGCTACACCACATGGGCAGTTGGTTTTCTCTCGCTCTATGTGCGAGTGGAACAGGATGCGAATGACTAGTAGTGGTACCATCCTACAAGGACCGTAGTATATAGGTAGGTGTAGATGTAGATCGATCAGGCTTGACAACTTTCGTCATCATTTAAAAGAACTGAAGGGACCAGATCAGTAACACAGTGTTCAGCACTCTCTGCTACGGCATGAGCATCCACGATCCGGCTGGAGAAATTTGTTGCAGACTCCTAAGTATGAAGGTGTAGGTGTGTTTATTTAGGAGGTTTTTCGTTTGTTCACTCGTAGCGATATGCTGAGTTTGGGAAGAACTTAGATTTCTCTGTAATGTTGCTGCTGGGTACTGATTAGCCTGACACAGTGAGTGTTGCCTTTCTTGTTACTTGTCGACGTGCACGCTGAGAGGCTGTAAGTCCTGTGTACGCTTCGTCGGCGGCAGCGATGGCCGTGTAAACACTGGCCGCCGGGCTGTTGGAGGTGGCCACGATTGCTGCGGCCACCGCCGGCACTGACAGTGGCGGAAACACAAAGGCGGGAGAAAAACCACAATACCAAAAAAGAATTAATGTAGAGTGATGAAATTTGGGGAATACTTTTGTACAGGTAACACATTTAGATGATTAACTTTACAAGACCACAGGTTAATGTAAGCGCAAGATAAACCATCGCAAATGTGAAATGTTGGTACATTAATAAGCAGCGTAACCGTCAGAATGTTGAATGCATGCATGCAAACGTGTATGCGTTGTGTTGTTCAGGGCCAGACCAGTTCCTGTGATGGAGTTCCATACCTGTTGCACTTTGTCGGTCAATACACGGAAGGTTAGTGCTGGTGTGGATGATGCTGCAATCGTCGTCCGATGGCGTCCCGTATGTGCTCGATTTGAGACAGATCTGGTATTCTAGCGGGCCAAGGCAACACGGCACTCTGCAGAGTATGTTGGATTACGACAGCGGTATGTTGGCGAGCGTTATCCTGTTGGAAAACACTCCCTCGAATACTGTTCATGAATGCTAGCACAACAGGTCGATTCACCAGACTGACGTACAAATTTGGTCGTAAGAGATTGTTGCAAAATTTGAATATATATCATCTTTCAGAGGCAGAAACACGCCTACCACCTTTGGTTTATGTCGCACAACTTCTTTTAGGTGTTACGATTTTTTTCGGACAGCGTATTTTACGGTCCTGTCT
This sequence comes from Schistocerca cancellata, assembly GCF_023864275.1. Taxonomy (NCBI): domain Eukaryota; kingdom Metazoa; phylum Arthropoda; class Insecta; order Orthoptera; family Acrididae; genus Schistocerca; species Schistocerca cancellata. The sequence continues at coordinate 922,070,489 of NC_064628.1, read as the reverse complement.
TTCGGTCGGCTGTACTGCCGTCATGTCTGCGTACTGTCTGTTTTCGTATGGTGCACGAGCCTCTTGACAACTGCTGTTATTGTAACCCATTCTATGCTTAGTTTTTTCTCGTCTTAACCCTTTCAGACCTGAATTTTTTTCTGGCGGTGGAAAAGTTTTATATCATGCTGTAATGCTTTTAAGTGTTTTTTTTATGATTTTAGATGCAAGATTTATACAAAAATATGTACCCTTTTCAAAATATACTTTGTACACTTGGCTTCTTTTTATGGACTAAAATAACAAAATTTTCAAATATTCACTGTTGTAATGAATAAGCTGGTCATTCAATAATTACCACCCAATATAACAAAAATGATACTATTCATAAGAACATTGGAATACAACTAACCAACGACTTCCGCATAATCTGGTGGTCACAATCCACTGCGTACTGCTACGGTGACATGATACTTGTTATAGTGAAGCCTAACAGTTGACAGCACTTGCACATGATAAAAAGACTGAATATTCACAAATATGTACACGAGGTTTACATGGGAAAAATATTTCTGTTCCAACTAAGAGACAGTAAAATTTAATGTACACAATTGCAGCCAGTGGGTCTGAAAGGGTTAAGTACTTGCTCTAAGCACTATGGGACGTAACATCTGAGGTCATCAGTCCCTTAGGCCTAAAACTACTTAAACCTAACTAATCTAAGGACAGCACACGCTTCCATGCCCGAGGCAGGATTCGAACCTGCGACCGTAGCAGCAGCGCGGTTTCGGACCGAAGCGCCTAGAACCGCTCGGCCACAGCGGCCGGCTCTTAAGTACTCAGAGCATGTTTTACTCATGAATTTGTGAGCACCATGGCAGTGAATACAGAGAGAAAGTGCTTTTTTTGGACATAACGTTAATGCTTTGCGAACGAGCTCAGTTACAGCTTCTTCTTTGGCTAGTGCATTGCTTCGAACACGCTCGTAGCCAAAACCGTTATAGAACTGGAGTACTCGAGCCATAGTAATGAAGGCTTCTCTAGCCACCTTAGATCATGGTTTTAACTTAGCACGGGCTTTGCTGGGATTTGAATGTAACTACGCATATTGGCTGCGGTCTCCCGTCTGCCTCACCTCGCGTGGTCCTCTTATAAATTCCCTTATCTTCACTACCGACACGTCACACTCAATTACTGGTATTATTTCACCGAGGTTGCGTGTTACGCCTTGTGCTGTTATTAATAACTTGCATATGTAAGCTTCTAGTTTGTTTGCAGACCTTCCTTCCAAGCTGCTCACAGCTTACTGTCTGAATCTTAACTCTATTTCTTCCAGATGATGAAATGTTCAGTGTATTGTTTAGTGTGTTAACGTCGTGCTGTCTGAGTTTTTTGGCGACTGCTATCGAATGTGGTCTATCAATGTTTTATCTATGCTGTCCACAAGCACTACAAAAGAAATATTTCCTTGTAACTCATGTAGGTTCAGTGAACGGTTCTTCTTCTTCTTCTTCTGCTGCTGCTGCTACTCGCATTGTATGTCGCTGCGGGCTGGCTCGCGTTAGGATGTGTATGTCAAATTGCCTGTTTCGTGTCCCCTGTAACCTGATTGGCCAATTCACGTGTAAGTTTTTTGGCCTTGACGAGAAGCTGTTGGTCCTCCCCATGCTGCCGTTTCGTAGTTTGATTAGTGACAGGCGTCGCTTAGTTGACGTCTAACAAGGAACGTCAGACCTGATAATAAAGAATGTTTATTGCTCTTAGGTAGGTTGTAGAGCATCCTGTCCTGATTACTATGTTTCGACTATGCGAACGTAGTGCAGCGGCTAAGGTTCACAGCTACCAGGGCGGCAGTATGGATTCAAAGGCCGGCGGTGTACTTTTCTTTTTTTTCGTATTTATCGTAGAGAATAAAAAAGAATATGAATATACGTCATCCAAAAATTGTTCAAAAACAGTCACTTTCGCCATAATAATTTCATTAATAAATGAATCATTCCAGCACACTCTCTTCAAATGTATGTTCCGTTTATGGCTTGCAGTGAAAATTCCAAATTGCTCAACGACTCCAAAGAGTTGTCAACGATAGACGTTGTATTAAAAGGTTCCGAAGGATTCCAGATACAGACAAAAGGGCCCATCGCTAGTTTTAACATGGATTATGTAAATGATCCCGATCAGACTGCTTGCTAGAACCAATCGACGTACAATAGATCCCTTTGTCGCATCACAAACGAGGCTACTGTCTGGGATTAGGCAACGTGATTCGTGGGAAGTGAAATAGCCGGTTGGCCTATGTGAGAGGGAGTCTTGACCTGGCTATCCCATATTACAAAAGATAGAAATTGTAGTAACTGAAATAACCTCAACTAGAAATGCTTTGTAACTTTCAATTTTATTCAGAATCCATTTCTGACACTGCTCTGCTTGTCAATAAGGAACTGCGTCTAGAAAGGCGCCAAGTCTTATTACAGAGACAGTGAACGGATAACACCCTACCGTTTTCTTTGACATAGAACTTTCTGTACTAATAATTCTCATGCCAACGTTGTGACACGCACAGTTCTCAAACTATACGCGTACGAATTCATCAACTGTGCCGCTACGTCTGCAGCTACTAGTCCTGACTGGATTGTAACTTCTGACTTCTTCTTACCTCAGCCCACTCTTTCTTCACTCCCCTGGGAGCTTGCATCTCCTCAGTCTTGTTTAGGTACCTCTCTGCCTCCACCTCTCCCTGACACGACGTGGGGCAAAGACGTGCCTCTGCCTGACGGGTTCTGATTGTGCACTGTCCTCAATATCTTTCCAGAAGCTGGGTACAGGGAGAGAGGCGTCTGTCCTTATACGATCACACTCTGCGTCCTAAGCAAATCGTTGGCTTCTCATGAGGTATAAGTGTCTCTACCACAGACCATCTCTCTCTACCCTTCCTGTTCCTGAGTCTCCCTCTTAACCGGGGAATTTCCGTCTGATGATTATCGTCGTTACAGGCGTGGAGCACGTTTGGAACTATGCCTGCCACCGGCACAAGTACAGTGTGCTGCCCCGGAGTCACTCTGTGTACACAGCCTGCAGCCCGCGCATAGCGGGTAATTTCCCGCCGTATAGTTCCCTACACTGCTTAAAACTTTTAATTTTCTTACAAGACTTGGCTTTTTCTCTGTGGACACTACACCTTGGCTGCACGGTATACTATAATTATGTCAGGAAGGTATCCCTTACGTTTTATTACTATGCAATAATCAACCGCGAAATTTGACAAGCGTACTAATAAATTAAGAAAAGTAATTGTCAGCAGCATGAAATCAGTGAAGTTGGCGAACAATTTTTAGAATCAATTATTGTTCCGTACTGAGGTGGTCCGTCCCATCACTAAACGTGACAATATCTACCACTGGTCACGTCATCTCTTCTTATACAATCTTAATAACTGAAAGCTGCTCTGTCGTCAGTTACAAAGAGATGTCGGTAGATTCAGGACAAGGTAACATTTTGCACTCTTCCTTCAGAGGTGCCGACATTTCATTAAAATTTCTGAAAGAGTCTTTCACATACTACACTCCTGGAAATTGAAATAAGAACACCGTGAATTCATTGTCCCAGGAAGGGGAAACTTTATTGACACATTCCTGGGGTCAGATACATCACATGATCACACTGACAGAACCACAGGCACATAGACACAGGCAACAGAGCATGCACAATGTCGGCACTAGTACAGTGTATATCCACCTTTCGCAGCAATGCAGGCTGCTATTCTCCCATGGAGACGATCGTAGAGATGCTGGATGTAGTCCTGTGGAACGGCTTGCCATGCCATTTCCACCTGGCGCCTCAGTTGGACCAGCGTTCGTGCTGGACGTGCAGACCGCGTGAGACGACGCTTCATCCAGTCCCAAACATGCTCAATGGGGGACAGATCCGGAGATCTTGCTGGCCAGGGTAGTTGACTTACACCTTCTAGAGCACGTTGGGTGGCACGGGATACATGCGGACGTGCATTGTCCTGTTGGAACAGCAAGTTCCCTTGCCGGTCTAGGAATGGTAGAACGATGGGTTCGATGACGGTTTGGATGTACCGTGCACTATTCAGTGTCCCCTCGACGATCACCAGTGGTGTACGGCCAGTGTAGGAGATCGCTCCCCATACCATGATACCGGGTGTTGGCCCTGTGTGCCTCGGTCGTATGCAGTCCTGATTGTGGCGCTCACCTGCACGGCGCCAAACACGCATACGACCATCATTGGCACCAAGGCAGAAGCGACTCTCATCGCTGAAGACGACACGTCTCCATTCGTCCCTCCATTCACGCCTGTCGCGACACCACTGGAGGCGGGCTGCACGATGTTGGGGCGTGAGCGGAAGACGGCCTAACGGTGTGCGGTACCGTAGCCCAGCTTCATGGAGACGGTTGCGAATGGTCCTCGCCGATACCCCAGGAGCAACAGTGTCCCTAATTTGCTGGGAAGTGGCGGTGCGGTCCCCTACGGCACTGCGTAGGATCCTACGGTCTTGGCGTGCATCCGTGCGTCGCTGCGGTCCGGTCCCAGGTCGACGGGCACGTGCACCTTCCGCCGACCACTGGCGACAACATCGATGTACTGTGGAGACCTCACGCCCCACGTGTTGAGCAATTCGGCGGTACGTCCACCCGGCCTCCCGCATGCCCACTATACGCCCTCGCTCAAAGTCCGTCAACTGCACATACGGTTCACGTCCACGCTGTCGCGGCATGCTACCAGTGTTAAAGACTGCGATGGAGCTCCGTATGCCACGGCAAACTGGCTGACACTGACGGCGGCGGTGCACAAATGCTGCGCAGCTAGCGCCATTCGACGGCCAACACCGCGGTTCCTGGTGTGTCCGCTGTGCCGTGCGTGTGATCATTGCTTGTACAGCCCTCTCGCAGTGTCCGGAGCAAGTATGGTGGGTCTGACACACCGGTGTCAATGTGTTCTTTTTTCCATTTCCAGGAGTGTATAAACCACTCTGTTTATCGGCGGGACTGACCTCATGCGAAAAGTCTTCGTAAATAATTCCATATCTTCCTTTGCTGGAAATACATTCCACTTTTTGTTGAATATGTATACATCAGGTTCGTTTTATCTACCTCATTGAGAAAGGACTGCCTTTTCGATTTTTAATAATTTGTCGCGTAAGAATAATCTTTCGCTGTACTAAAACAGTGACACACCGACATGATAAAATTCGCTTCAACACAGATATTATTTGACAGTTCCGCTGCGTAACGTCCAAATATATCGTATTTGATTACTTTTGTCGTAAATGTCAGTCAGTAACTGATAAGAAACTGTAGGAGTTACTATTCTTCAAAATTCCTTCCATCACTTTCGCGTCAAATACCTCTTGAATCTTAAATGATCATCGGTCAGGCTCACAGCGTCAAAGTTTGTTTGAAGATACCGATTACGTGAATGACCACCAAGATCAAATTTAAAGCTAATCAGTCGAAAAAAGCTATTTCATCACTGTTCAGAGTTCGTCTCTTTGAAGGAAGTTAATGTATTCGGTGATACTATACTTCCCTAAATCCGATTCAGGCACTCTTCACAACCGGAAAACCCTTTTGCTATATGTTTGTCGCGCTTTAATTTACAGAATTATTTTTGTACGTTAATAACTTCATCATTGGTTTCAATAGTCATCAAAAAATGGTTCAAATGGCTCTGAGCACTATGGGACTCAACATCTTAGGTCAGAAGTCCCCTAGAACATAGAACTACTGAAACCTAACTAACCTAAGGACATCACACACACCCATGCCCGAGGCAGGATTCGAACCTGCGACCGTAGCAGTCCCGCGGTTCCAGACTGCAGCGCCAGAACCGCTAGCCACCGCGGCCGGCAATAGTCATCACCAGATGAAAGTAGGAGATCTGTCCTTCCAATACACAATCAATCAGTCGATTTTAAAAATTATCTTGCAAGGAGTCCAACTTCAGTAAGTTCATTATGGTTACACGGTACAGTTACTATATGGATCAATAGACGTAGTTAAGGGAAAGTTTACTATCTTTTCGTTCAAAAAATCCATTTTTTTAAATTGCTTTTTGGATCCATTAAAGCGTTTAGAATCCACCCCTGAACCGGTTTTTCCGAATACGGAACGGGAATGTTTGTTATTCGCGGTTGAACAAATAAATGCACCTGCCTGAAATCGGCCTTTTTCACGCACCAGTTTTTTTCGGAAATTTCGACTTTGTAAGCGCGAAAAATTATTGTATATGCTTGCCCGTGACTAAAACTGACTCGGGTGATCGCTAGATGGCGCTTCGTGTCTACTTCACTTGCCGACCGTCGGTAAATATTGCGATATAGATTCCTACGTAACATTCTCTTCTTGGATCAGTTTAGTCTGTGTTCCCGGCGTGTAAACAAGCACACCTGTGACAAGTGCGACGAAAATGCCGCCAGAACCCGGGACATACCGTCGCTCCATCGAGAGGCCGAGGAAATTCAAAGGGTACCAGCTCATGGCCGAGCACGAGACTACGTTTGTGAGCACATCCGCGAAAAAGCTGAGATTCACTGACTACGATGACATCGAGATCGATCCTGGACTCTCCTACGCGATGCTGGACTTTTTGGCAGTTTTCAACTTTTTACCAACAATATTAAAGTACAAGACCTGCAACGGTGACGTCAAATTTACCCGGACCAGTGAAAGAGGCCTTGGTTTCAAGCTGAATATACGATGCAAGTGTCCCGTACGTCATGTCAAATCATCTCCGACGGCGAATCAGTCGTATGAAATTAATCATCGCCTTACGTTCGTTATGCGTCTGTTTGGACAAAGTATGCGTGGCGTGAACATATTTTGTGGGCTCATGGATGTGTCAGTTGGCTTCTCTACCACTTTGTACTACAACTACCTGGAAAATGTGTACGTTGCTCCGAAGGCTGTATTTGAGGTCGTTCGGACGAGAGCAGTATCTGAGGAAGTTGTACTAAACGGACAGACGGGTCAGGAACGAACGCATTTATCGGTCAGGGGATGGATTATGGCAGAAGCGCGGCTTTTCCTCATTGTTCGGAATAACTTCGCTAATCGGCAAATATTGGCAAGGCCTTGCCGCAGTGGATACACCGGTTCCCGTGAGATCACCGAAGTTAAGCGCTTTCGGGCGTGGTCGGCACTTGGATGGGTGACCATCCAGGCCGCCATGCACTGTTGCCATTTTTCGGGGTGCACTCAGCCTCGTGATGCCAATTGAGGAGCTACTCGACCGAACAGTAGCGGCTTCGGTCAAAAATACCATCATAACGACCAGGAGAGCGGTGTGCTCACCTCATGCCCCTCCTATCCGCATCGTCCTCTGAGGATGACACGGCGGTCGGAGGGTCCCAATGGACCACTTGTGGCCTGTAGAAGGAGTGGTTAATCGGCAAATATTCCAAGAAAGTATTAGATTGTCAAGTAAAGTCATCGTTCTATCAGAGTTGTGATAAGAGAGCGTCACTAGATCCCGCGGAGTATGAAAAATGGTACGAGCCTCATGAAGAACAATGAGCACGAATTATTGCGGAAGCGCGGGGTAAATGGAGGTCGACGTCGTGAAGGAGATGTTTTGTCGTTTGGAAGAGTTATTCGGCGTGAAGTAGAAGTACTATATTAGGGACAGTGATACAAAAACTTTCAGAGGCCTCGTTGATTTGAACACGTACCCAGATGTGATCATCGAGAAAAAAGAATGCGTAGGACACGTAGAGAAAAGAATGGGCATGCGGCTTAGAAATGCGAAGAAACAAAACAAAGGCATCGAAGGAAAAGGACGTGGGAAGCTTACTGATAAAGTGATCAAGGAGCTTACAACGTACTACGGCTTGGCAATCCGACGGCATTCCATTTCGGTGGAACAGATGAAGAAGGCAATTTGGGCAACGTATTTCCACAAGTGTTCGACGGATGTCCACACCAAAATTGTCCGGCTGGGGAAACTAGTTGGTAAAAGTGGCGCATTGCAGAAGCTACCGGACATCTGGACGAATATCAACACGACCAGCCGCTCTCCAAAGAAGTTCAAAAAGTGATTCATCCGATCTACGAGGTCCCTTCGGAAGAAGAGTTATTGTACCGGTGCTCGGGAGGAAACACAAAAAATTCAAATGAAAGTTTGAACGCGTGTGTTTGGAAGTTGGACCCCAAGCATTTGCATTCTGGTGCAAAGACTGTGGACTGGCAATGAGCAGCTTCAACGAAGGGTATTCAGCAATTCTGAAGACCATGAAAACAATGGACGCCAGCCTGGGACTCTATTCGACGCATTTTGCCAAGCATTCGGACGACGACCGGATTCAAGCGACCGAAAACCGCTTGTCACCGGCCATACGAGCGGCTCTGGAGCAGCGCAGGATGGCCCAGATCGAGCAGAACACCCTGGTTATGACAGATGCCACTTGTTACGACTTCTGCAGTACTTGTTAGCAGCAAACACAGTGGCTGTGCCAAAGACTGAGACGGTGTGGAGTTTTAAAATTATTTATTGAACTTTCTTTACAATTTCTCCCTCGTCGTCGCTGCCCAGCCCTGCGGATCCCTCCACCTGGCTCCTGCTGTGTAGATTCTCCGACAATGGGCGCAACGCGCGCAGCCGATCGCACTCGGAGCTTCAGGCCACCAGTGCTCCGTTGAAGTCAGGATGCCCTGTGGTTGAGATGAACTCGTCGCCGCTCGGCAGCCGCGTCGCCGTGAGGTCAGTGCCGACGCCTGCTGCACCTGGCGGCTGGGAAGCCGTCAGTCGCGATGTCCGCGAGGTCCCATCATGGACCGGCGGGGTCAGGGATTTTCTCTGCCTCGTGATGACTGGGTGTTGTGTGACGTCCTTAGGTTAGTTAGGTTTAAGTAGTTCTAAGTTCTAGGGGACTGATGACCTCAGATGTTAAGTCCCATAGTGCTCAGAGCCATTTGAACCCATCATGGACGGACCACGCGGCGTGGCCGGGTTGCCGTGAAGTCCGGGCGTCGGTCCCTGGTTACCTGTGACCAAGACCGCGCTGCGGTCGGTCCTGCTGGAAGTTCTCGCTGTAGTTAGCCAGCCATGGTGCCGACCGAACTCGGGCCGACCCCCAGAGCTGAAGTTGACATCTGGCGGCGAACGGATGACTCCTGCGAGCTGGAACAGACTTCCGGAATCGTCACCTACGAAGATTGAACATTCGGACACGGATCACGTCCGTCCTCAGATCCTAACTGCTTCCTAATGGTTTCTGTCTGTTGCTGCCTGCGCTCCACTATTTATATCCGGCAGGAGGACGTTTTTTACCCTCGGTGGCAGCTTCTTGTTATTACTCCCACAGTATATTGCAGTGTAACTTAGCGTGCTGGCCTCACTTCTCCTTACTCAGCACTCCCCAGGCTTCGCTTGGCGCTCGGTCTGTGTGCGTCCTTGCGTCTGTTTGTTGGTAGACTGCAACTGTCAGCAAGGCTGTCTGTGCCGCACTTACTTCGCAACGCCTCGGTCGCCGGCGTGCTTTTGTTTTGCCGTTCTCCACTGCGTGAAGCAACGCTTACTACATGTGGCCGCAACACCCTCTATGAGAAAGAGGAAGGACTAGTTTAGGGACCCGGAAAAGCAGATTGAACGTAAGTTGCATAATTTTGCATTTATATTTAGTCAAACATCAAACGCGTTTTTCTCGAAATGACTTTTTTTTATCACATGGTGTGGTAACTTCAAGTCTACTGTAGCGATTGGCATGATTCTTTGTTTCCAACGAAGCTAACTAAATTGTCTAGGAGTTATACCACATTTATTCCGATCCATCAACTATAAATATTTTTACTTGGCCGACGAAGTCGAAAAATCGATGAAAAAAACCCTATTTCTTCAAATGGCCGCCATTTTGTTTCCTATGGTCCAAATAACTTAAGCGAGGTACAAGTCCTAAAGTATCTTATATACTTCGCTAACGTCAACTCAATTTTGATTTCAGACGAGCCGGCTGACATGTGACATACCGCGCGTGGAGGTCTACATCGAAATTTTGTTTCGTTCCGACGGCACTGCCACCTTTGCTATTCGACGTATCCTGTCGAAAAAACTCCAGTTTGTAGAGGAAAAATCAGTAACCATTTTGACGAAATTTGGCATTGATATCTGTAACACATCTCGAGAAAGAACATACTTTTTTCGGGCTAAAGATAGTAAACCTCCCCTTAACGCACATTTAGTTGGTTTATGTTACGTATGTTGATAAGATAGAATGTTCATAAAAGTTCACGACCTTATGTAGAATTGATGAACTTTTACATATTGGTTTCAAACATCAATTTTTAAGAAAGAGCAGATTTGATGCTTACAATGGTGCCCCATTGCTTGTTCATATTATTTATGGATCATATGTTGAAAACAATAGACTGGCTGGGTGAGATTAAGATATGTGAACACAAAATAAGCAGTCTTGCATATGCGGATGACTTAGTTGTGATGGCAGATTCGATTGAAAGTTTGCAGAGTAATATTTCAGAGCTAGATCAGAAATGTAAGGACTATGGTATGAAGATTAGCATCTCCAAAACGAAAGTAATGTCAGTGGGAAAGAAATATAAACGGATTGAGTGCCAAATAGGAGGAACAAAGTTAGAAGAGGTGGACGGTTTCAAGTACTTAGGATGCATATTCTCACAGGATGGCAACATAGTGAAAGAACTGGAAGCGAGGTGTAGCAAAGCTAATGCAGTGAGCGCTCAGCTACGATCTACTCTCTTCTGCAAGAAGGAAGTCAGTACCAAGACTAAGTTATCTGTGCACCGTTCAATCTTTCGACCAACTTTGTTGTATGGGAGCGAAAGCTGGGTGGATTCAGGTTACCTTATCAACAAGGTTGAGGTTACGAATATGACAATAGCTAGGATGATTGCAGGTACTAGTAGATGGGAACAATGGCAGGAGGGTGTCCACAATGACGAAATCAAAGAAAAACTGGGAATGAACTCTATAGAAGTACCAGTCAGGGCGAACAGGCTTAGATGGTGGGGTCATGTTACACGCATGGGAGAAGCAAGGTTACCCAAGAGACTCATGGACTCAGCAGTAGAGGGTAGGAGGAGTCGGGGCAGACCGAGGAGAAGGTACCTGGATTCGGTTAAGAATGATTTTGAAGTAATAAGTTTAACATCAGAAGAGGCACCGATGTTAGCACTGACTAGGGGATCATGGAGGAACTGTATAAGGGGGGCTATGCTCCAGACTGAACGATGAAAGCCATTATCAATCTTAAATGATGATGATGATGATGATGCTTACAATGGTGCCCCGATGTTCACGCCGGAGCGACCATCTTTGCTCTCGTGATAGTGACCCGCACTGCAGATTTGCTGCTTCGGTGGAACACTGATGAATCACTTGTCAGATCCTCCTCTGTGCAAATTGATACAAACAGAAGCACAAACATTTCAGTACACAAATGATAAGAGTAAATTTACACGTTTAAAGTATATACTATAATGGTTTATCTGATGTAGCTCAAATGGAAAGTAGGGACAGTGCGACTCACCAATTTGGTGAACTACAGTACGTGGTACTACATAAATTTCATTACATTATTGATTCGTGAGGAGGGCAGTCTGATCAGAGATCCTATGATCAGATCTTTGTAGATGAAAGACAAGCATGCACTTGGACAGTAAGAATTATGCCACCCAAACATACTGCACTTTTCGAACCTTGTGATATTTATTTTTACAGGCGGGTTACAATTTTCAGGGAAGAAATTCAAAACTGTCCTCACCTGCTGAAGACTAAAAGAGAAACCGCTTCGAATAAGTTTCCATAAATTACATTCTACAACTCTGCTTCAATTTAGTGCATTTGCTCTCACAAGAATGACTAAATACGCGTGGCGCGTTGTTCTCAACGAAATTGATCGAAAAAAGGACAGTGTTCGAGCTGTGTTTTTGGTATCGCTTCTGGGAAATCCGTGCGGCTGCAAGGCAGTAGCTTCCCTTTAAAGTGTGTGGTGCTGTATGAATTCGTGTATCAGCTGCTTCTGCGACAAACGCCGTCGAGAATCACGTTCTAGCACAGCAAGGTATGGCATCTAAGACTATTCTGTAACCTTCTTCTTCTGTAGTGGTCAATCCAAGGATTGGTTTGCAACAGCTACAATGGCAGCTTGTCTCCATTCTGTGCGTCTTTCAGCTTTTCTCTTCATTTCTTTATAGGTGTTACATCCCACATCTTTCACGATTTGATCCATGTACCTCAGTCGTGGTCTTCCTCTTGGTCTTTTTCCCTCGACATATCCCTCTATGATTGTGTTCAGGAGTGCTTTATGTCTTAATAGATGGCCTGTAAATTGCACTCTTCTTTTAACAATGAAACTCCAGAAGCTTCTCTTCTCACCTGCTCTTTCCAGAACCACTTCGTTTCTGACCTTGTCGATACATTTTATTTTGAGCATGCGTCTATAGCACCAAATTTTTAAAAAGAATTTAGCTTCTGGTCTTCCTCTGTCCCGAGAGTCCATGTTTCACATGCATAGCATGCCACACTCCACACATATGATTTCAAAAATCTTTTCCTGATTTCAAGGCTGATGCTCTTAGATGTTAATATGTTTTTCTTCTTGTTAAAAGCAGCCTTTGCTTGAGCTATTCTACTTCTCACTTCTGCCTTGCTCCTTCTATCCCTGGTAATATTACTGCCCAGATAAGTAAATTTATAAACTTGTTCAAGCAGTTCATTGCCTACTTGATCTTCTTTGTCGCATGCCATTACTTTTGTTTTTGCTTTATTAATTCTCATATTATATTCTTCACCCATAACTTTATCCATTCTATTAGTAGAACTACAAGATCTTCTTCACTTTCAGCCAGGACAGCTATATCATAGGCATATCTTATCATATCTATTCGTTGGCCATGAATTTTCCCTTACTTTTTTCAGCGCCTCTTCAATGTATACATTAAAGATAACAGGGGATAGTGCGCAACCTTGTCGGGCACCTTTCCGTATCTGCACCTCTTCTTGTTTTGTCCGTCCACGGATGACTGCTGTCTCGTTTTTGTACAGGTTCCATATCATTTTTCTATCTTTATGGTCTATTTCTACTTTTTTGAGTACCTCAAACATCTTATCCCATTTAACATTATCAAAGGCTTTCTCTATATCTACGAAAGCTATGTATGTTTTCAGGTTCTTATCTAGTAGTTTCTCTATTATTAGTTTTAGAGCAAATATTGCTTCTCTGGTTCCTCTATCTTTCCGGAATCCAAACTGGTCTTCGGAGAGTGTAGCTTCGACTTTTCGTTTTATGCGTTTTAGGATAATTGAGATTAATATTTTAGAGGCGTGCGTAACTAGGCTGAGCGTCCTATAATTTTCACATCTTGTAGCATTTGCCTTCTTTGGAATTGGGATCATAATGCTTTTCTCAAAGTCTGTAGGAATTTTACCCTGCTCGTACATGTTGAAAACAAGCTTATACAACTCCTGATTCAGTTTTGCTCCTCCAGATTTCAGACGTTCGGCTGGGATATTGTCTATACCAGGCGATTTGTTGTTTTTTAATTTTTTCAGAGCTAGTTCAAACTCTTCCTTTAATATAGGTTCACCTATGTTGTGTGCATTTACTTCTGTTTCTTCTTCCATGATGTTTTTAGAAACCGGCCGGGGTGGCCGAGCGGTTATAGGCGCTACAGTCTGGAACCGCACGACCGCTACGGTCGCAGGTTCGAATCCTGCCTCGGGCATGGATGTGTGTGATGTCCTTAGGTTAGTTAGGTTTAAGTAGTTCTAAGTTCTAGGGGACTGATGACCTTAATTCCCATAGTGCTCAGAGCCATTTGAACCATTTTGATGTTTTCAGACAGGTCTGGACCGCTGTACAGTTTTCCTATATATTGTTTCCATCTTCTTGCAACATCGTCATCCAACATATTGCCATTTTCATCCATCACAGCCCTACACTTGTTTCTTCTGTCTCCAAAGCAATGTCTCAAACATTTATAGGCCTTGTCGATATTTCCCTTGCTCATGTTGTCCTCAGCTGAAATACAGAGATCATCAAGGTATTTTTCTCTTGCTTGTTTTGCCTCTCGTTTGATTCTGTAACCTGTACTGCAACAAACGGACTACACATTTTTTAAAATAGTGTGCTGTAATGACTGAAATTAATATCGCTAAATTGTCTCTTCTTGAATAGTTTTTTATGGCATATAATATTCATGGACATGTTATTCCGAAAGCCACGTAACAGTGTGTGGTGAAGAGTACTTCTGGTACCACTAACTGATCCCACTCTTCCCTATTCCACTCGCGAACGGCGAGAGGGGAGAACGATTGTCGCTAAGGCTCAGCACTCACTCTAGTTTCTAGACTCTTCTTGTTGTGGTCGTTTCGCGAGATGTATGCGGGAAGAAAAAATACGTAGTCCCACTCTTCGTGGAAAGTGCTCACTCGAAAATTTGATAGTAAATCTTTCCATCACGCACAACGTCTGTCTTGCATCATCTACCACTGGAGTTTGTTGAGTACCTCGGAAATGCTCTCGCGCCGACGGACGATTCCGTGACGCAACGCACCGCTCTACGGTGGACCTTCTCTCTCTCTTGTAATAGTCCTACCTGGTTAGGGTCCCACGCTGATGAACAGTAATCAAGAGTGGGTCGAACAAGCCCATTGTGGATGAGCTAAATTTCCTTAAGCTTCTTCTTATGAATCTCATTCTGGCGTCTGTTTTTCCCACTATTCATTTTACTTGATCTCTCCACTTAGGACTGCTCTTGATAGTCACTCCTAGTTATGTTATGGTAGATACTGGTTCCAGCAATTTGTCATTAATAGGGTAATTGTATAGCAGTGGCTTTCTTTTTACACGTGTGCGCAGTATATTAAATCTATTAACGTTCAGGGTCAATTTCCAGAGCCCACACCATTCACCAGTCCCCTGAAGGTCATTCTGCAAATCGATACTGTCTTCTGGCGTCACTACTTTCTAATGGACAACCACATCTTCCGGAAACAGTCCCGAAGAGCTTCCGACGATTTCTACTAGATCATATTCAACAGTAACGGTCCTATCACACTTTCTTGGGCTACTCCAGAAATTACCTTTACATCTGTCGAGTTTGTTCCGTTAAGAGTGACATGTTGTGTTCTATCTGCAAGGAAGTCTTGAATCTAGTCGCAAATCTGATCCTATATTCGATAAGTTCGTATTTTTTGTCACTAAACGGGAGTGTGGGACGATGTGAAATCCCTTCTTGAAGTCAAGGAACACGGCATCAATATGAGCGCCGTTGTCCACTGCGCTGTGGATCTCACGGAGGAACAGAACGAGCTGAGTTTCGCAGGATCTCTGTTTGCGGAATCCATGTTGATTTGTATAGAGGAGATGTTCATTTTCCAGAAAATGCCGTAATTCTTGAGCATAGAACATATTCCACAATTCTACAACAGATTGACGTCAACGAATAGGTCTATAATTGTATGGATCTGTCTTACGGCCTTTCTTGAAAACGGGAATGACCTGTGCTTCTTCCCAGTCGTTAGGTATCTTTCGTTACTCAAGCGTTCTACCATAAATTAATGCTAGAAGGGGAGCAAGTTCTCTCGCATAATCGTCGTAGAATTTTATAGGTATCTCATCTCGTCTCGATGGCTTTCCATCACTAAGGGACTAGTCGCTTTTATATTCCAGGATCGGTTATCTCAATATCTGCCATTTCGACGTTCGTACGATGGTTGAAAGGAGAAGTGGTGTTGCAATCTTTCGCGGTAAAACAATTTCGAAAGAGCGAATCTTCGGTTTCGTTGCCAGTGCGGTCACTGAGTGAATGAAGAAAGGATTTCGAACCGCTAACTCATTTTACGTAAGACCAAAATCTCTTAGGACTTTTACACAGATCACTTGACTAAATTTTACTTTGAATATCATTGAACGCTTTTCCAATGCTCCCTTCACGCTCATTTTCGCTTCGTTCAGCTTTTGTTTGTCAGCTAGGTTTTGACTTCTGTTGAATCAGTGATGAAGTTATGTTTGTTTACATAACAGTTTTCTAACGCTGCTATTAACGCAGGTTGAGTCTTTCCCATCTTTAAGGCCGTGCTCGGAACATACTTGTCTAAGACGTATTGAACGATACTTCCGAATTTTTTCCATTTGTGCTCCACATCTTCGTCCTCAGCACTGAATTGTTGATTCTGACTACTTAGATATTCTACGGTTTGTATCCAGTCGTTCTTACTAAGCAAAAATATTTTCCTACCTTTCTTAAAATGGTTGTGAAACATAGTTATAGTCGCTATCACAGTGTTAGCCCGCATCTCGTGGTCGTGCGGTAGCGTTCTCGTTTCCCACGCCCGGGTTCCCGGGTTCGATTCCCGGCGGGGTCAGGGATTTTCTCTGCCTCGTGATGGCTGGGTGTTGTGTGCTGTCCTTAGGTTAGTTAGGTTTAAGTAGTTCTAAGTTCTAGGGGACTGATGACCATAGATGTTAAGTCCCATAGTGCTCAGAGCCATTTGAACCATATCACAGTGTTATGGTCACTCTTACCTTTCTCTACGTTCACCGTTTCGATAAATTCAGGTCTGTTGTTGCTAGGAGGTCTAAGACGTTACCTCACGAATTGGTTCTTAGTTATCTTCTCAAAGTAATTTTTAAACGAGGCATTCAGAATAATGTCACATGAATCCCTGTCTCTAGCACCAGTTCCGATGGCGTGACTCTTCCAATGTACCCCTAGAAAGTTGAAGTCATCCGGTATTACAACGCGTGGCGTGTAAATGTGTTGTTCTTTTGGTGTTTTTATATTTTGGTCCACCTATAAGCTTATTCCGAAGCAGCCTCCATTGACAGCTGCTGTGCTTGCCTGCAGGGAGCTCCGCATAGAGTTTGAGCGATAGCACCAGTGCTGTTTCCATGGTAGAGTGCCCTGAATGGTACCTGCACTGGTCAGTCAGCAGTCAGCGTCTGATGTCACAGCGTGGAACCCGTGGCCTCACCACGGGCCACGCCACGCTAGGGTAGCGCTCAGGTGGAACGTAACTTCAAAGCGCCCGAGCATAGCTGGTACAATGGATGCGCACAGGGAAGACTCTGACATAAGTGTCAGTTACTCTAACAAGCACCTGTACATGAAGCGAACATTTGGCTACAATAGAATTTGCAGCAGACATTACAACAGACTCCCAGCTGACAGTCAACCACAACACACGTCAAACTACCTTAAAACCCGTCCCACACGGAGTGAGATTTGTTGTAACTTGCTCTTTTTGCTCCACTGCGATGTGCGGTAGCTAAAACTCAATTTGAGGTTATGTTCCACTGGAGCGCTACGCTAACACGATAATGCCTGTCGAGCGTGGCTTATTCGCGTGGCCCGCACTCGGCCATTGGATGCACACCCGGCCACGCGGTTGGCACAGCCGTGTGAGGCTTGTTTGCAGCCGTACGGATTTCAGGCGCTTGCACTCACTTCTGCACAGGCTGAAAATCTGCAGTGTCCACATGTGCGATGCACTTCGCTTACCACTAGACTGGGCCAAACTTAGGCGAATGGCGAGTAATGAATACAAATACAAATTATTATTCGTTATTCGTGAATAACAAATATTATTCGTAACGTTATTCACTTGCACGAATACAAACTCTTACTCGTCATCTCTGAATAGGAAGAGTTAAGAATTATAGGTAAATTTCAAATCCAGTGCCATTTATTGTTTCAGTTCTTTGTCATTTACTAAACTAATGTACTTCTTGTTTCTTTTAAATTAGTTTTCAGAACAAGTCTTTTTTTTAAGTATCTCACCAGAAACTATGTTTCATTTTCGAGTATTTACCGTTATGACATTAAAGAAAATACGTTATACACACGTAATGCTCTCCTAAATTCGTCTTTATTTATGATAACGATGTACGACTACCAACTCACAACCTTTTTCAGCAGAAATTGACGTATCACCAATTCCTCTGTAGGTTTTTGCAAATAATTTGTTATACTGCCAGCTTAACATCACTTTTCAAATCAAATTTCCAAATAAAATCTTCCTTTTACACCATAATATCATTCAAAACACGTGACGTATTTTCTTTGACCTTTCTTTGGCTATTATATCTCGGTAGGTTGTTGTAAGCCTCCTTTGGTCATGGACATCAATTCATGTGAATTATGGTATTTTCTTCAAATTTTGGGTGAGACATTGCTGCAATAATAACAGTTGGTGTAGAAACGCGAGAATGATCTTCCAGTCGTCCCTTGACACTTTCACTTTACAAAAGTTGCAAGTGTGCTACAATATTATCAACTGTTTTATGTACTCCAACCTAGTCTCTCTTCAGAAATTTCTGAATCTGAAAGCTCCATGTTCTAACGGCAAGCTAGGTCTTACTTAATCCAGAAACAATATCAATGGCTTTGGACGTTCAGCAATCCATATAAGTTTTAGCAGACAATGGATTAAAAGTCTGGTAATGTTAGTCGTTAAGAGCCACTGGTCCAGTCATTTTGTACCACTACAAACACAGGCGAATTGCGTCATTATATCAAAGAGACACCCGATAGTGTTAGTAATGTAAGAATGGTGTTGAAGATTTAAGAGTTGTCGTCGGCTGGAGTCTCATCGTTGGCTGCTTGCGTAGAGAGAGACAGCCAGTCTGCGGCAAGCAATGAAACTGATGACAGTTCATTGCAGTCCGCTGAGATTTCCCAGCAGAGGCAGACGTCAGAACACGTCGGACTGCATGGCAGCCAGCTGGTTCTGCCCAGCCAGTTGTGAGCGAGATGTCACGTGGAGGACGTATGTGGCTATCTCCAGCGTCCGCGCACTTGTCGAAGCAGGCAGACCTTGCTTTTATTCGGAAACAAAATTCGCGGTCACTTGTACGTCCTGGGGAATTTCCATTTATGGAGAGGCATTCAATATGTCTTCAAATTTATAGCCATCTCTTCCTGGGATACAATTTTGTGAAACACAGCATGCTCTTATTATGCCAACTACAAGCTCTTCAACATCCATTGGTCGATGAAAACTAATCAATTTTTTGTCAGAGCGCTAAATGTGCATTCTATAAACCACCTAGACCGAGAGAGTCGGAAGTTAAAGATTATTTTGTTGTTTGTTTAATTCATTCCTCCATAAGGACGCTTTGAGTTTTCGGATAAACCAAATGCCTCCTCTCCGAAAATGACGTCCAACATCGGTACTCCATTGTTTGAGACGGGCTATTCCCCAATATTCGTAAACAATTATTATTAAACGAGTTTTTCATGCAAAAAATAGTTGCTTAAAAATATATGACTCACTATTTTTCCGTATGATGTAACATCTACTGTATGTTCAGAATTGTTCAAATGGCTCGAAGCACTACGGGACTTAACATCTGAGGTCATCAGTCCCCTAGAACTTAGAAGTACCTAAACCTAACTAACCTAAGGACATCACACAAATCCATGCCCGAGGCAGGATTCGAACCCGCGACCGTAGCGGTCGCGCGGTTCCGGACTGAAGCGCCTAGAACCGCACGGCCATAGCGGCCGGCTACTCTAAGTGAACTTATAATCCACATACAGCAAGTAAAACGACTGAAAAATAATTTTTATAGTTATAATAAAGCGAACTTGGATAACGTGGCTTTGCCTTTGAATGAGAAAAAAAGGCGTAACGTATTCCACGTCCATGTCACTCGGCCAGTCGGTCGCAACTGGCTGGCAGCTGGCTGCTTAACATTGCGGCTGTCCTAGCCAGGCAGCCTAATGCGTTATAGCTCTGTAATTGCAAAGTCCGTCTGCCTACAGGTTTTTTTATGCTTCATTTATTACGCTGTAAAGAAAGTAAAAGTGTGTTCGATTCGAAGATTGGTTTGAGCACTGCAGTGTTATGCAGTATTCCGAAATACGATGTAACTTGACTTGGCACTATCGTCATTGTTACAGATGAAAGAAGCCATAAGTAACAGAGAAAATCGTAGGACCGACTCGGGATCGAACCCGAAAGCTTTAGGTTTGTATTATGGAAGTTAAACCAGTCAGATACAAAGGCACATTTCTAGACAAACCATTACAATTAGTTCATCAAACAGGAACTACACTGAACCAAGGGAACAAATACTAATTGTGTACAAAATGTAAACAACAAAAATAAGGTGGCATTATATGTTATTTGTTATTTAAAGTACAAATAATTTATTGGTGAGTAAATTTGTTACAGTGCTCTTCATATTCGAATAACTATTCAGAGAGAAATTTATTCAAATTATACCATCTCTTCTTACCATTCCACGTTACGATTCCTTTCTCTTTCTGTTCATTTTATCAACTATAACGAGTCCTATCACTTTATTAGCTCGATTTACTCACGAAAGTCGTCCATATGGCTGGGTTGAATCTTTTTTTTGTTAAGTACAAACACAATTGACAAGTGTAGGGTGTTGCCACACTTCAAAACATAAGTCTTGGTAATTTGGTCTGTTCGAAATATGTGTCGATGCCAGATCAATTTTAGCAGCTGACTGGAAGCCAGCGCTATTCCATCAGCTAGTTTATAAAGTTCCATAGCTAAAACAAGGACTCACCCAGTGAGTCAGCGCCGCCTGATACGCAGTCGGTCAACTGCCAGCCGTGTGATTCCTCGTTCGCGTGCGTCTCGAGTAACATAGACAAACACTGCTCACGCGGATCCGCCACGTGGATTCAGTGCTCCAATCCTTGTGTACGGGCTCTACCTTCCAGGATGTGACCTCAGACGGCGACAACACTCGTAATTGACGGGCATCGGTAGCGTCAAGAGAGCGTTATTAGGGAAGTAACATGGGAGCTGTCCCGTGCTGGTGTACCGGGCTCCCTACGTACAGTGAAGCAGCCCAGCGGTCGACTGCGCCTGCTTGGGAACTGCCACGCGGGCCTACAGTGCACATTGCTCCGTGTGAGGCAGACTTAAGGTGCTGTTGCTCCAACCTGCCGCAGTTCCTCTCGAGACAGCGACATTTCCTGTGTCCAAATGGAGGACCTAGTGCCTACTGAGATACACCAAGCCATAGTTGACGATTAGCTAACGGACATCTCCAAGAGCGCCTATTCATGTTCACCTGCTATTCTTTCATTTTGCGTGAAGTGCCATTGTTGGCAGAATCATAACCACTGAGCACTCCAGTGGCTGGAACCACATTTCACGCAAATGCAATCGCCACCTCACTCCTGCATTTACTACCAAGTGCACTCATTTCTCTTTCAGGAATGCAGAGCGGCTACAAAATTTCATCAGTGTCAGGGTGCAGGTGGGCTGGGAGCGACAGCATCTGACGGTGCCCACTGGACGTCCATTTTAGCAATGTTGTACTGACAGATGTGGGCTTTTCTGAAAGGTTGCCTTTCCCAAAACCCAGAAGAGCTGGCTTCAAGAACTTTTGATAACATGCAGATAAACTTTTACAGGTTGAGCCTCTCATTTATGAGATGGTATAAGGCTTGTACAGAGAGATCTTGGCTGCTGAAATATCTAACGATGTCTACTGAAGACGTAGTTTGAGTAAGCAGAGATCTATTCAATTTTCTTTTGTCATCATTGTCATGGCTTTTCAATTAGTAATCTTCTTTTAGGAATAAAAAGTTTTTATAGGCCATATACTAGTAAAAATATAAATCACATTGCACTTAGATTTCATTATGAATATTACTTCTTGTCGACTACCTCACTGCATAGCTGTTTCCCTTACTTACGAAATTAATAAAACACTATTCATATTATAGTTCGTGCAATAATCTGACTTTTCTCATTACACGCCATGGAAAAATGTCGTCTAACGCCACCACCTTAAGATACATGTTTTCACTACCCTGACTGCTCCATTTAAACAATGAACTCAAGCTAATGCAAACTCTGTCTGGACTCTCAAGCATGAAATGTTCACACTGGGGCTGGTGGGATGAGTGTGACCACTTCTGTCAGCTCATAACGGATTAACTGCCATGATTAAGTACTGTGTTTCCGTGGTATGGTTGTCTCGAAAACTTTGGTCCAATCTGTATCACCTGTCTGGCCCTTACCAACACATTACCGGTACTTAATTTTGTACAGAGCTACTACGATGTTAGTAGCCGGCGTTAGTGTCTACTTATGGGTGTTTATAATAAGATCTAGAGAATGGATGACAAATCTCGACACTATGCTTGAACTAGTCTCAGTCGTACGAACAAAGGTCATAGATTTTCTCGGCCGCCTCATCACAGCTCTTTGGGATGAAATGAGGCAGATATTGTATTGTAAGTTGCAAGTCAGAGAAACTTTTCCAAAATCGTTAAGCAATTCCTCAACATGTTTTAAGAAAAATTCAAAGAAATTTCTCGTCCAGTGTAGAGAAGTAAGTGGAAAATACACACCGGGGGTTAATCCCTGTTATATTGAGAATTTGAGGTATTTCTCGGAAGCTGGGTCTCGGGAGCGAAAAGCCATGAATTCGCCTACACATTTGTTCAAATAGTGTATCATTTTAATTATGTGGTTCAAATGGCTCTGAGCACTATGGGACTCAACTGCTGTGGTCATCAGTCCCCTAGAACTTAGAACTAATTAAACCTAACTAACCTAAGGACAGCACACACATCCATGCCCGAGGCAGGGTTCGAACCTGCGACCGTAGCAGCAGCGCGGCTCCGGACTGGAGCGCCTTGAACCGCACGACCACCGCGGCCGGCTTTTAATTATAGTTCTGAATTTCCATGATGTGCTACATCCAAAATTAAGTCACCCTAACATGTCTGTCAAATGGAAGTACCTAATATATTTCTTTTTCTTGTAATTACTCACTGATTATCGCGAATTTCTGCAAGAAGAATGCTTTAAGAACAGCAATATATGCTGCTGTGTCCCTACGTTCGCAGGGAGGACGTTGCTGTGCAATTCGAGCGCTCTTTCGACGCGAAGAACAAACAGTGCGAAGCTACGCTGTTAAACGAACTGAAGAGCTGAATAAAGAATCCACATGCCCATAAAAATGGCCCATTCTGCATACCAGTATGCTGCTCTCAGGAATGGAAGCAATATCAATGGAAAACTTTTACGATCTTCCGCTCGGAAACGGTCTATCGCTTTGACAATATATTCTGAACATCAATCACCGCAGCCCATAAAATCATTGTCTGGCTGGGGTGCTGCCGAATTCCGTGGAAGGCAATACAGGAGCTGCTCTTCAAGATCAGCTTAGGCGCTGGTGTACTCAATGTCGGTACTGGTATGAACACGCTTCTAGTCCGTACGGAGTGAGGAGCTTACAGTTCTTCGACCACTTGATTCTTATTGGCGAAGAGCACCTTAACAAAACCATACAAACAGAAAAAAGATATTGGATTTCTCACAATAAGCATAATGGCTTTTAACGTACACTGAAGCGCCAAAGAAACTACTACAGGCATAGGTTATCTGTTTTGAGCTCACTGCAATGTAATTAAAAAGAATTACACCAGACGCGTTTCGCTTTAATTTACAGAGCATCTTCTGTGGTACTGGTGTTTCTTTACACTGTCTGCACCTTCCCCTCTTGCTGGCAGTGCTTGGTGTCGACTGGCTTCATTTCACTTCTGCTGTTTTTGGCATTTTGCGTTATTTCCTGCACTATACTATTTATAACTGACTTTTTTAACTGCTTTTCATTCACCAGTGCCAGATGTTTGACTTCTGCTATGCCACTTCTTCACTGACGCATACACTGCTACATGTTTTCCAATTTAGCACTCATATCCTATGGGTATTCTTTGGAGACCTTTAATTTTCTTCTATTTTTTTGTCTGCAATTTCCCCCACACATACATCATGTAGATTTCACACTCATGTATACTTCGCATATAACGATTTTCGTTTTGCAGTTTCATCTGAATGCTGTAGAAACTTGTAATTACGCCTAGGTAAATGGAAATGCCGTGTGGCTAGGGCCTCCCGTCGGGTAGACCGTTCGCTTGGTGCAAGTGTTTTGAGTTGTCACCACTTCGGCGACGGCGACTTGTGTGTCGATAGGCATGAAATGATGGTAATAAGGACAACACAACACCCAATCCCTGAGCGGAGAAATTTTCGACCCAGCCAGAAATCGAACCAGGGCCGTTAGGTATGACATTCCGTCGCGCTGACCACTCAGCTACCAGGGGCAGACACGCCTAGCTAAGAACCGTGTTAGAAGTTGTGGACAACGGTTCAACTTTCTGTGTGTCAAAACACAATGAACGATTTTAACATTTGTGATAGGGTAAATATATAATGTCATTTCTTCACATTCGCTCTAATTCTTTATTTTTTTTAACTGTGTTTCTTGCGAATACAAGGGTAAGCAACATTTATTTCAAATTACAAACAATTTCCACAAAGAAATGAGGACACTATGTTTATATAACATTTTTTGAAGGTCGGGTACTACATCGTACCTTACTCCTGTTGCAGGGCCATACCTCTGGTTGTTTTCCAACTTCGTTACATGTCACCCTTTCTCATCTCCGAATCTACCGCTAGGGGTCGTAGGGCTATCTTACTCTTTTTATGTAATTAATGTCATGTATATACCAAATTTGTTTGAAACTGCACCAGGCGTTCCCGAGTTATACTTTTATGCGACCCCATTCAATCCTGCCCTCAGCCATAGGAGTGTATTGCTGTAAGAGTAATTATTCCAGGTAACAAGAGATACATGTGCCAATTTTGACAGAAATTGCTTCCGACGTTTCAAATACATGCTGATGCAGATGATCTCATGTCACGAAACATACTGACAAAATTATTGGCTCACTGCAGTGCTCCTTTTGGCGATCTGGTTGACACTTCATACTTTTAAAAGTATTCCAAGTCATCGCGAAATAAATGTCCCTTTCCCATCCCCATCTCCATCCCTAACAGCTGTAAGCGTATATTACTGCCACAGTACTTTTATACAAAAAATGCGTCATGTGTACAACAAATTAGGGTGAAATTGCTACAAGCGTCCCTTAAATTTGGTGGTGGTTAGTTCCTATTGGACCAAACTACTGAATTCATCGGTCTCTAGGTTTACACACTACTTAATCTAACATAAACTAACTTACGCTAAGGACAACACACACACCTATGCCCGGGAGAGGATTCGAACCTCCGACGCTGGGTGAGCCGGACGAACTGTGGCAAGATGCCTCAGATTGGGCAGCTACCCCGCACGGCTAAGGCGTCCCTGATTTCTGCTTATCACACCCAGCTCTGAGCCGTAGGTGTGCTAATGGACTCTTACTATAACTACCCAGTTTGGTAGAAATTTCTTCAGTTATTCCAGGTATAGGCTGATACATCACTGTCTTTGGACTCCACCCTCCCTCCTCCCACACATAACGGCAGAACTGTGGAATCGATACTAATATTGGTCGTTATCGAATATTTCTACACGTCACGTCTTCTCATTCCCACATCCACTACTAGAGTTGGTAAGTAGGGATATATTACCCACAGAGTATTTTTATACAAATAATGAGCTTGTATATACAGCATATGATAACAATTACTCCAGACATTCCTGAGTTACACTTCTATGTCAGCCAGTTTTCACTCCCGGTCCCTTCTCAATGGAAGACGTGGTTCTTACACAGTGCTTCTTTCTGGATGGCGTGTGGATCAAGTTTGACTGAAATCTATTCACTCTGCAGCGGAGTGAGCGCTGATATGAAACATACTGGCAGTTTAAAACTGTGTGCCAGACGGAGACTCGAACTCGGCATGTGGTGTCACCGCCAGACACCACACTTGCTAGGTGGTAGCCTTTAAATCGGCCGCGGTCCGCTAGTATACGACGGACCCGCGTGTCGCCACTGTCAGTGATTGCAGACCGAGCGCCGCCACACGGCGGGTCTAGAGAGACGTCCTAGCACTCGCTCCAGTTGTACAGCCGACTTTGCTAGAGATGGTTCACTGACAAGTTACGCTCTCATTTGCCGAGACGATAGTTAGCATAGCCTTCAGCTACGTCATTTGCTACGACGGAGCAAGGCGCCATTAACAGTTGCTATTTATCTTGTGATGCCTGTACCGTCAGACCGATGTACACCAATTATGGATTAAAGTTAAGTATTCCAGCAGCAACGTACTTTATTGGCTATATTAATTACATTGTCCTGTTCCAGACCTCACGCCAGCCTGCGTGAGCTTAACGCGTGCCTTTCGGCTACCAATCATAGTGGCTTGGCTCTCTTGCCAAGTCACAACACGGCACTTTTGCCTTTTGCGGGCAAGTGCTCTACCAACTGAGCTACCCATGCACGACTCACGCACCGTCCTCACAGCTTTACTTCTGCCAGTACCTCATCTTCTACGTTCCATACTTAACAGAAGCTCTCCTACGAACTTTGCAGAACTAGCACTTCTGGATGAAAGGATATTGCGGAGACATGGCTTAGCCACAGCTTGGGGGATGTTTCCAGAATGAGTTTTAATCTGCCAGGAAGTTTCATATCAGCGCACACTCCGCTGCAGAGTGAAAATCTTATTCTGGAAACATCCCCCAGGCTGTGGCTAAGCCATGTTTCCGCAATATCCTTTTTTCCAGGAGTGCTAGTTCTGCACGGTTCGCAGAAGAGCTTCTGTGAAGTTTGGTAGGTAGGAGACGAGGTACTAATTATTGTTATTGATTTGGAGGATGTTACACAAATAAGGAAAAATATTTACTCTTTAATAAAGCTACTTACTCTCTTACTTTTGATCTTCATCATATTTGTGAAATTTCTTTTATTGTTGTATATGTGCTACATGCTGTGACTCAAAGTAATGAATACAATTCTTATACAATCTTCAGTGTGTTTATCCACACTATTTGTTACATAATGCACACGTTGTATAATGATTATCTGCTTCAGTAGCACAGTTTCTAGATGCATGCTCCTCCCCATGCTCCTCTGTATGCACTATGGCAGTGACGCTGCCCATGTCAATGAATCATATGGTGGGACAGTGTTGGAGAGACGAGGCATAGGTTGTGGAGCACACATTTCAAGCTATGTTCACCCAAACAGGAAGACACATGAGGACAACTGATGTTCAAATGGTTCAAATGGCTCTGAGCACTATGGGACTTAACATCTGAGGTCATCAGTCCCCTAGAACTTAGAACTACTTAAACCTAACTAACCTAAGGACAGCACACACATCCATGCCCGAGGCAGGATTCGAACCTGCGACCGTAACAGTCTCGCGGCTGCGGACTGAAGCGCCTAGAACCACACGGCCACCGCGGCCGGCACAACTGATGTTATTACCTGTACAGTAGCTTACTTACCGTCACTCATCATAACAAAACTACTGATATGTGAATGCAGTCACAGGTAACAGCTAGTCTGAAATATTTATAAACAACTTACATGACAAAATTCTGAATTCCAATCACTACACCATCGAAAATGTTATTAACTACTACAACTCTCTAGATGACATCATGGTTGTAACCAGTGGCACAAAATCATATATCAATGAGTTAAACTAATTGTTCAACAGTATTTATAGAAATGTGAAGTTCACAGCTGAGCACAAAGTAGATGACCGGTCTGGCTATGAGACTGATAAATAATATACATCAATTTGAAATTTATCAGGAACCCATCACAACACACGCTAACAACCACAGCTCCTCCTCTCACCCCACAGTGCACAGAGTCACAGCATTTGTGTATTACTCAGCACAGCAGTCGAACTACCACTCTCAGTAATTAAAGACAAACAAGAAGTAGAAATAACAAAACAAACACCTGTTGCAAATAGGTGTAGAAGCTCCATAGCAGACACTTTGAAATATTCCATAATGTTAAAATAATCACAGCACAAGAAACAGAAAATAGGATCTTTCATACAATCCGATTTGTGGGTAGTATTTCATATCAGATTGCCAATGACTTCAGACAAAAAGTCAGACATTTCTTTTACCACTGACAGTAAGATTGAGCAGAAATTATCTAATAATGGGCACACAAGAAACCCAAAAAACTCGTGATACTGAATTCAATGTTTGGACTGTGACCACTTACACGTAGGCCAAATGGGTAGATTGTTTGAGACCAGAGTCAGAGAACACATAGCAGCACTAAGAAATAATAAACACTACACATCGGCAATGAAATTAAATACCATGTAAATAAAACAAATATCAGCATTCTACATAGCCAACCTGAAGGCAAAATACTAGACATCTTTTCCGTCCTCCCTTTTTATCTTTACCATGTATAATTATTGGCATGTTTCCATGAAATTTTCTAAATGAACAGCAAATAATTTGTGTACCACTGTAAATATTTACATCAACATATTTATTAATCTTCATAAATAAAGATCTCCACAATGCTCTAAGACCTGTTTTAAGATATTGTTTTTGTTTTGATATACATTCTTTGCACGTCGAAATAGTGTTTGTATTTTGCTGTAACAGTAAACTTGTTGTTTCATTTGAGAATGAAAAAGGTAAAGCTATTTTTGCAAGATTTGTAGATTTGCAAAAGGCTTTTGACAATGAAATATAGAAGTAAAAACTTGAATAGCCAAGGACGCTAATTATAATTTTATTTTTGAGAGCCGGTTTCGACAAATCGAAATTGCCATCATTTGATGTTTAAAGCATATAGATCATAAATTGTAAGGGCACATATAATAAGGTGAGGTGTATATTTTCACAAAAGGAATTTATACAACATATCTTACGCAAATACAGCTCAATACACTTCCGTCATATGTACAGTATATCATGTTAAGTCATAACACATCATTCTAGT
Organism: Schistocerca cancellata; assembly: GCF_023864275.1. Lineage (NCBI taxonomy): Eukaryota > Metazoa > Arthropoda > Insecta > Orthoptera > Acrididae > Schistocerca > Schistocerca cancellata. The sequence continues at coordinate 922,041,792 of NC_064628.1, read as the reverse complement.
AGCATGAAGAAAGTGATGGATCGGCATGTCAATAACAAAACAAGATTCATATTGCACCACGTGGACAAGCCCATGTTCATGCAACAGATAAAAGGACACTGAGGATTATAAGTCAAAGCAAAGATGTTTCAAACGCCAGCAGGTGACACTGTTGCAGTAAATATATAGAAATACGATCATAACATATAAAGGATAAGAAGAAATTACATCCAATGGGTCCACAAAACACTCCAATATATAGATTTTATATGTAATTGTAAAACATAAGTAACCAGACCCAGACTCTACTGGAATAATGCAGTTCCTTCTTTTTTTCAAAATTCTGTAAACATTTTTAGAATTGAAATTATTAAAAAATTAGAATGTGTTATACATCAATTGTACTACCTAGTTCCTATACAGTCAAATACATATAGTTCGATAACATATACAGCATTACAGTGATCAGTTGACATAACATGAAAAAGGGAAAGACATAATATAGTAATAAACAAGCACAGTACAACATAAGATGTTGGTGCTAATGTAACATTGTTCTTGACATCTAAGTTTGGTGTAACAGGCATCTACCAGTAAATGCAACCAGAGTATATTTGAAAAATAAAATTACTTTTTTAATGTAAAAAAGTTATAGTTAACATTGTTATAAAATTATAAACTAACATATTGCATAGTAATTGTACTGGCCATAGAGTAAGAATAGTTATAATGCAAATACAGTTTATAAAATATGTTGCCGCTAAATAAGTTCACAGAAGATCACTCGAGGTCTAGGTTATAAGAATTCTGCACAAAGTATATTTCTTAATGAATGTAGGTAACAAAGAAAATATCGCATTCATAAAATACCATACACAAATCAGAGTACTCTAGAACAACACCAGTCTAGCTCCAGCTCTAGGTGCTAACGTAACTTGGTGCTTCATGTCTTGAAGCAATGAGCATCTAGTATAAGGCGAAGACTTGAAGTAATAAATAAGTGCATACAAATAATTTGCAATATGGTGGTATAACTAAAATATGAAAGTAATTGTGACTAAATTATATACATATATTACAAAAAAACCATAAAATATCATGGTTCTCAAGGTCTATAGAGAGAGAGAGAGAGAGAGAGAGAGACCTTCATGTGTGTGAGTGTGTCTGTGTGTGTGTGTGTGCGTGCGTGTGTGTGTGTGTGTGTGTGTGTGTGTGTGTGTGTGTGTGTGTGTGTTACAGTATGAAACTGACGTGACATTAAAAAAGGGGAAACGTCATATTGTAGCAAAAAGATATCGCACAAGAGAAGGTGTTAGTGCTAACATAACATGCTGCTTAAGGTGTAAGTTGATATAATAATAAGTTTCAGACCAGCAATTAATTACAGAAACAAGATAGCAGTTGTAAGAGTTGAAGAACATGAAACAGAAGCAGTGCTCAAAAAGGAATGAGACTGGATTGTAGTCTGTCCCTCAAGTTACTCAATCCCTGCGATGAGCACGGTGTAAAGTAAAGCAGAGGCTGAAGTTCAGATATGGGATTAAAGTTCAACAAGAAGGAAGAGAAACATTAAGGTTTGGTGATGACATTGTAATTGTGGGGTCTTGCCCACTTGTCTCATGTAGGGTGACTAAAGGATGCTGCGTTCTCGGACTGCTATACAACATTTCAAGCAAATAAGTAGTAGTTTTATTTCAATAATGCAGATTGACAATACTTACCTTTGAAATAACAGTGGTGTCGCAAGCGATGGGTGACAAGGAACATAATATCTGAGTCCTTTGCTATATATAATGTTCATGCAAGTTTGACACACAGTTTGTGGATCACTAACAACAGCTGTAGTAGCACTCTCTCCTTGACCGTGCTAATGCTCTGAAATTTCTTCCCAGTAATGTGTCGGTGGGGCTGGCAGGAGTGGCGCTTATATTCACTTCGGCTGGACACCGCTGCTATCGTGGTGACGTCCTGGTCGGCACGGTGTTGGCCGCCTTCTCTAGTCTTGCATTCTTCTTCTTAGTTCCGGCACTTGTAGTTTAAGCCACAACACAAATACATCAAGAAAGGTGATGAGAGGTCATAAAATGAACATTAAAGAAAGTAGAACAAGGCTAATGGAATGTTGTCAATTATAATAACACAATGCTGAGGGATTGAGGTAACGAAATGAGGTACCAAAAGTAGTATATGAGTTTTGGTATTTAAGCAGGAAAATAAATGACTGTGTCCAACGTAGTGAAGATATAAAACATAGACTTTCGATAGCAAGAAAAGGAGTTCTGAAAAAGAGAAATCTGTTAACATACAAGATAGATTTAAGTGTTACATTGTCTTCTGCGAGGGTATTTGTCTGGTGTATATCCTTGCTTAATAGTGAAAAACGGACAATAGGTAGTTCAGGTGAGACCAGAATAAAAGCTTCTGAAATGTAGTGCTATCGAAGAGTGTTGAAGTTACATGGGTGTACTGAACAGCGAATGAGGAAATGAGGAGGTACTAAACCGGACTGAGGAGAAAAGTAATTATTACTTAACTTCACTAAAAGTGGCAATCGGGTTATAGGACACATTCTAAAGCATGAATAAATTGTCAGTTTATTAATGCAAGGAAGTATGGGTAGAAAAATTGTAGACGGACGGCAAGGTTTGTCTATAGCGAGCTGGTTCGAGTGGATGAGTGCTGCAGTAGTCATGCAGAGATAAAGAACCTTGCTCAGGATAGATTAACGTGGAGACATGCATCTAAGCAGCATTTGGACTGGAGAACGGAACCACAGCAAATAAATGAAGTGAAAACAAAGTGTAGCTTTGGAACATGAAAATGGTGGTGCAAATCAAGAGAAAAAGCACACTGGAGATGCTGACATTCACTATTGTGGCTTAATTTCGGTGTTTTGCCTGCAGCCGTACAGATATCTGAGACAGAACTGCGGCCAGCAGGAAGGCGTCACGGCGCTGGCGAGGGTGTCGCACGTGTCCCGCGGCGGCGACGTCTTCGTGCGCATGCGCGGCGACTGCGTGCCGGCGCTGGAGGCGGCGCTGCGGCGCGCCGTGGCCCTGGCGCACGACGGCGGCCTGCAGCGCGTCACGCCGCTGCACCTGCTGGCCGACCCCAGCCGCGTCGTGCTGGCGCCGGCCGCAGGGTGGCTCTGGTGTCGCGCCGCCGTCGCCAAGTACGCGCCCTACTCCAGCCAGGCGAGTGTCCGCCCCAGTCCTAGCTCTCTCAATTACACTACTGGCCATTAAAATTGCTACACCACGAACGTGACGTGCTACAGACGCGAAATTTAACCGACAGGAAGAAGGTGCTGCGATATGCAAATAATTAGCTTTTCACAGCATTCGTACAAGGTTGGCGCCGGTGATGACACCTACAACGTGCTGACATGAGAAAAGTTTCCAACCGATTTTTCGTATACAAACAGCAGTTGACCGGTGTTGCCTGCTGAAACGTTGTTGCGATGTCTCGTGTAAGGAAGAGAAATGCGTACCATCACGTTTACGACTTTCATAAAGGGCGGATTGTAGCCTATCGCGATTGCGGTTTATCGTATCGCGACTTTGCTGCCCGCGTTGGTCGAGATCCAATGACTGTTAGCAGAATATGGAATCGGTGGGTTCAGGAGGGCAATACGGAACGCCGTGCTGGATCTCGACGTCCTCGTATCACTAGCAGTCGAGATGATAGGCATCTTATCCGCTTGGCTATAACGGATCGTGCAGCCGCTTCTCCATACCTGAGTCAACAGATGGGGACGTTTGCAAGGCAACAACCATCTGCACCAACAGTCCGACGACGTTTGCAGCAGCATTGACTATCAACCCGGAGACCACGGCTGCGGTTACCCTTGACGCCGCATCGCAGACAGGAGCGCCTGCGATGATGTACTCAATGACGAACCTGTGTGCACGAATGGCAAAACGTCATTATTTTCGAATCAATCCAGGTTCTGTTTACAACATCATGATGGTCGCATCCGTGTTTGGCGACATCGCGGTGAACCCACATTGGAAGCATGTCTACGTCATCGCCATACTGGCGTATCACCTGGCGTGGTGGTATGGGGTTACACGTCTCGGTCACCTCTTGTTCGAATTGACGGCACTTTTAACAGTGGACGTTAATTTCAGGTGTGTTACGACCAGTGGCTCTACCCTTCATTCAATCCCTGCAAAAGCCTACATTTCAGCAGGATAATGCACGACTGCATGTTGCAGGTCCTCTACGGGCCTTTCTGGATACAGAAAATGTTCGACTGCTACCCTGGCCAGCACATCCTCCAGATCTCTCACCAATTGAAAACGTCTGGTCAATGGTGACAGAGCAACTGGCTTGTCACAATACGCCAATCACTACTCTTGATGAACTGTGGTATGGTGTTGAAGCTGCCTGGACAGCTGTACCTGTACACGCCATCCAAGCTCTGTTTCCCTCAATGCCGAGGCGTATTAAGGTCGTTATTATGTCCAGAGGTGGTACTGATTTCTCAGGATTTATGCACCCAAACTACTTGAAAATGTTATCACAAGTCAATTTTAGTATAATATATTTGTCCAGTGAATACCCGTTTATCATCTGCATTTCTTCTTGGTGTAGCAATTTTAACGGCCAGTAGTGTAGTTGGCATCTGGCAGCGAGTGGGCAACCCTGCTCGACTAGTAAAGCAGCACTCACACGTTCAATAGTAATGTGTCGCATGCCAAGCACGAGCGTTGCCTGAATTGAGTGACTGGGTTCGCGAAAAGGTGACCTCTACGAGAGGGAGTCTTGACCTAGCTGTAATGTTAAATTCCTGACTACAAAGCTATTTTTGGAAGTGACTTGAAATAACCTCATCTAGGATCGTTTGCAACTTCTAAACTCATTCAGGAAAAAGTTTCAACTCTCGATCTATATGCCCTGAAGGAGGTGTACCCGTGAAGAGACGAAGTCTTAGTACAGAGACCGTCACTGGCAAACACTATCCCGTCTGTTTTGAAATGAGACTGTCAGTACTAACTGAGCCCTAACCCAACATTCTACACACACAAAATGCCCCGTTCCTCGCCATCATTTCATTAACTGCGCTGATACTACTGCAGACACCTCTGCCTGTCCCTGCATGGCTACTCTCCTGCTTAACTCTGTCTTTCTGACCCCACGCCTTCACTAGTTGGACCGTCGTGCCTCCAAATACCAACTTTCCGCTTCGTTCACACCTATCTCTGACGTGACGTGACGCCACTTCATTGCCTCTGATTGTGCTCTGCTCTGTCGTAGTCTCTCAGAGAGTGTCTGGTGGGGGACAGGCGTATCTCCCTGTACGATCACACACTGCGTCCTAAGCTTGTCACTTTTCATGATGTATCGCTCTCTCTGGGCAACGGCCTTGCTGCAGTGGCTACACCTGTTCCCGTGACATCACCGGAGTTATGCGCTGTCGGGCGTGGTCGGCACTTGGATGGGTGACCATCCAGGCCGCCATGCGCTGTTGCCATTATTCGGGATGCACTCAGCCTCGCGGTGCCAGTTGAGGAGTTACTCGACCGAACAGTAGCGGCTTCGGTCAAGAATACCATCATGACGACCGTGAGAGCGGTCTGCTGACATCACGCCCCTCCTCTCCACATCCTCCACTGAGGATGACACGGCGGTCGGATGGTCCCGGTAGGCCACTCGTGGCCTGACGACGGAGTGCTTTATCGCTCTCTCTACCCAAGACGCTCTCTCTTTACACGTTCGTGTCACATTCTCTGTTCATCCACGAACTGGGAGCCTATCATTGCCGATATTTGTGGTCGGGTTGGCCGAGCTGTTCTAGGCGCTACAGTCTGGAACCGCGCGACCGCTACGGTCGCAGGTTTGAATCCTGCCTTGGGCATTGATGTGTGTGATGTCCTTAGGTTAGTTAGGCTTAAGTAGTTCTGAGTTGTAGTGGACTGATGACCTCAGAAGTTAAGCCCCATAGTGCTCAGAGCCATTTGAACCGATATTCGTACTGAGTGCACTTGGACCACTGAGTATCAGTGGTAGTACTCTCCAATGTCCTTGGGTCACTCTGTGCCCAAAGCTAATAGCGTTTTTGATACGTGTGGCTGCCTGAGATGCTGGCGCCTTACTGGAATGCTGCCCGCGCTTTGACGTTTCATCGCCACTCTCTAAGACCTCTAAAAATTAACGTTTTCCTCCGTTTGTTACCATTTTTCTAGGAGACTTGGTTGTTTTCTCTGAATATAACAATTGTCAAACCGTCAATTTAAAGACCGACTGTGATCGCATCTTGACCTATAGTCAGACGAACAGTATTGATTGCTCTATAAATATTCTCAGTATTGTCAATACAGGGTTATTACAAATGATTGAAGTGATTTCACAGCTCTACAATAACTTTATTATTTGAGATATTTTCACAATGCTTTGCACACATATACAGAAACTCAAAAAGTTTTTTTAGGCATTCACAAATGTTCGATATGTGCCCCTTTAGTGATTCGGCAGACATCAAGCCGATAATCAAGTTCCTCCCACACTCGGCGCAGCATGTCCCCATCAATGAGTTCGAAAGCATCGTTGATGCGAGCTCGCAGTTCTGGCACGTTTCTTGGTAGAGGAGGTTTAAACACTGAATCTTTCACATAACCCCATAGAAAGAAATCGCATGGGGTTAAGTCGGGAGAGCGTGGAGGCCATGACATGAATTGCTGATCATGATCTCCACCACGACCGATCCATCGGTTTTCCAATCTCCTGTTTAAGAAATGCCGAACATCATGATGGAAATGCGGTGGAGCACCATCCTGTTGAAAGATGAAGTCGGCGCTGTCGGTCTCCAGTTGTGGCATGAGCCAATTTTCCGCGGGCTACGCGTGAAACTTGCCCGCACGCGTTCAACCGTTTCTTCGCTCACTGCAGGCCGACCCGTTGATTTCCCCTTACAGGGGCATCCAGAAGCTTTAAACTGCGCATACCATCGCCGAATGGAGTTAGCAGTTGGTGGATATTTGTTGAACTTCGTCCTGAAGTGTCGTTGCACTGTTATGACTGACTGATGTGAGTGCATTTCAACCACGACATACGCTTTCTCGGCTCCTGTCTCCATTTTGTCTCACTGCGCTCTCGAGCGCTCTGGCGGCAGAAACCTGAAGTGCGGCTTTAGCCGAACAAAACTTTATGAGTTATTCTACGTATCTGTAGTGTGTCGTGACCATATGTCAATGAATGGAGCTACAGTGAATTTATGAAATCGCTTCAATCATTTGTAATAGCCCTGTACTTACTAAGCTTTGAGGTCGACTATTGACGGCCTGAGAATGTTCGCCATTCAAATGTTAACAGATATTCGTGGATCAGTCATATGCTGTTAGTCTGCACTCTATATACTTCCACTGTGAAAAGTATGCACAGGTATGCAATTAGTGGAAAGAGTTCTGTGAAAGGAATGTTGCACATTAATTATCTGACGTGTTGCAGGACGGGTATAATAAATTCAAGGGCTTCAAAAACAGTTTTGCAAATTGAGTTCACTGATATTACAGCACTACACTTCAGGTACATATACTCCCTTGTTGATTGTCATAGCCTCTCTCATTAACATATTTTGCTTATCTATTTTATGTCATATCAACATTCATGATTTGTTGTACAATGCAGGACTCATCAAGAATTTGTTTAAGAAATCTTTTAGGTCCGTGGTTCTGGTTTCAGTTGGGGTTTAATATGCGACAAGACAGCACTGTTTTCGACAATTGTCGGACCCATTTCCTCATTTTCTTGTTTTCTGTTGTTAACTGCCAGCTAGAGCTGCAGTTATGCACACACGTTTTATTTTGGATGTTGAACATGTTAACCTTGTGATAAGATCGCCTTTCCAACTGACAATATTAACATTATAATTGATGGTGTGATGGTCAGTTAAAGAATACTGGAACAAGTTGCATTATTGTTAGGTTTTCTGTTACATCAACCATGAATTTATGTGTTGTTGCCAGATTACTCACCTACTTCTCGCCCACCCCTCTGACGTCACAGCCCAACTAAACTATTTATAAAATGGTGGGGAAGTCCAAAAATAATGGAGAACTCAAAATAGTCCAACTATGCTAAGTGTAAATTGGTGGGAAATTAAAAAATCGGTGATGGTCGACTTGGGCCAACTGTACGAAAGTATGAAACCCAAGATGGCCGACGGTGTCTGCGATGGGATCCAAGATTGTCGATCTGGGGATACTCGCACAGCCTCCATGATTGACATGTCAATTATGCTAAGTTTATAATCCTGTATGGCAGATATGGCAGATACGTACTGCCACAGCTCACATTGCTGCCTGGATGCTTTCTATTAGTGTAAATTCCTCTCCTACGTATAAAATGCCAACAAATTCAAAAACAAATTTGCCCTAAGATTGAAACTGTGTGAGATCTCACAATTTGCATGTTTAAACTAGTTTCCCCACCTTAGCCAGTTACTTTAAATTTAAAACATTATGTTGTTTAAACATTTTAGCAGGGTAGGATGGGAACAACTGCATCTTTATCCAAACGAATGCCACATCAGGGAGAGCCACCACCATACCCGTCGCCTCCGTCGCCGCCCTCCGCCACGAGCACGGCTGGCTGGTGACGGCTCCACATGCCGGTCCACTACAGGACACTTCACACGTGCCGCTGCCTCAGCTGAACGGCGGAAAGTGCAGGCCGTGGTCAGCTGTCTCCCTCTTTTGTGATGCTGCTGTAGCTACCTCACCATTCCTCTGAATTCGCAATACATGTATCCCAAGTTAAAATTGTGGGAAATTTGAAAATGCAAGTTACACACTTACAGTTAGCCCACACTGGAAAACAGAGGGAAATTTACATTCGTCCTAAGTTTAAAACTGTCAGTGGCACAAACCTGAGCATCACACTTGTGGCGGGGTGGGTTGCTCTCTCACTATCCTTTAAACTATCAGTCCACCAGTCTGGACGGGTTTCAGGTTGTCTGCCCCTCCACTCTGCGATGGTAGATACTGGTTTAGCCGACAAAACCAGCGTTGACGAAAATCGACTAAATGCCTGTCACGCAAAGGCCACATAACTCCAGTCGGTGGGCAGTAGCTGAAAGTTAGTTAACCTATGGAGTGTTCGGAATTCTTGCATGAGTCGTTTGAAAAAATGACTGAAATTCCCCTTAAGTTGGTTTATTATCTTTAAAAACACAGAAAATGGCTATCAAGTCCATATTTAATATCCCTATATCAATAATGAAATATTACTGACTGTCTCTGTAACAAATTTCACACCCAAAAGCAGCCGGAAGGTACTTAGTCAGAGCCGGTATTTTGAACGTCCTAAACAGTCACTGACCCAAGACTACTTGCGAGTTAACATATTCAGTAGTTCAGTAGGCTTCTTGTAAAGAACTGCTCGCCATTATGTCTGGTAAACTGCACGAAACACACCACGCGGAGTTTATATACGACATGAAATATTCGAACGTAAATATCTCCTTAAATAAACCACTCAGAAGGCTCAAACTTTCATAAAATGCTCAATAGTGTAGACGCGTTTTCGTCGACGACACGAGAAGCGATCGAACATCAGACAATCAGATTACTACAAGTAATTTAGAGTAGAAATCTCGTAATTCTGAAACTAAATAGAATTTAATGAAAATAAAATACGATTCCTTTCCACAAAAAATTACTAATAAATTTAATATTGAAAGCATCTTCTGGCTGCGTTTTGAAAACTCAAACTCTCTCGGATATACCTCATAAATTCATCCTCACTTTATGTATGTCCTCCATTCACTCTCTCGGTCTCTCCACAAGCTCACACAACCAAAACACTACGCAATAATAATTTTCCAAAGTACTTTTAGCTACGTCAGAAATCTTTGGTATGAAACTAAAGAAATTTCCGGAAAATTAGGTTATATGAACTTATCCTCTTTCAAATTGTAAGACATTTCCAGGGGGAAAAGTGGACTCAGACCACAATCTATTGGTTATGAACTGTAGATTAAAACTGAAGAAACTGCAAAAAGGTGGGAATTTAGGGAGATGAGTCCTTGATAAACTGACTAAACCAGAGGTTGTAGAGAGTTTCAGGGAGAGCATAAGGGAACAATTGACAGGAGTGGGGGAAAGATGTACAGTAGAAGAAGAATGGGTAGCTCTGAGGGATGAAGTAGTGAAGGCAGCAGAGGATCAAGTAGGTAAAAAGAAATCCTGGTAGAAATCCTTGGGTAACAGAAGAAATATTGAATTTAATTGATGAAAGGAGAAAATATAAAAATGCAGTAAATGAAGCAGTCAAAAAGGAATACAAACGTCTCAAAAATGAGATCGATAGGAGCTACAAAACTACTAAGCAGCGATGGCTAGAGGACAAATGTAAGGATGTAGAGGCTTATCTCACTAGGGGTAAGATAGATACTGCCTACAGGAAAATTAAAGAGACCTTTGGAGAACAGAGAACCACTTGCATGAATATCAAGAGCTCAGATGGAAACCCAGTTCTAAGCAAAGAAGGGAAAGCAGAAAGGTGGAAGGACTATATAGAGGGTCTATACAAGGGCAATGTACTTGAAGACAATGTTATGGAAATGGAAGAGGATGTAGATGAAAATGAAATGGGACATACGATACTGCGTGAAGAGTTTGACAGAGCACTGAAAGACCTGAGTCGAACCAAGGCACCGGGAGTAGACAACATTCCATTAGAACCACTGACGGCCTTGGGAGATCCAGTCCTGACAAAACTCTACCATCTGGTGAGCAAGATGTATGTGACAGGCAGAATACCCTCAGACTTCAAGAAGAATATAATAATTCCAATCCCAAAGAAAGCCGGTGTTGACAGACGTGAAAATTACCGAAGTATCAGTTTAATAAGTCACGACTGCAAAATACTAACGCGAATTCTTTACAGACGAATGGAAAAACTAGTAGAAGCCGACCTCGGGGAAGATCTGTTTAGATTCCGTAGAAAAATTCAGAACACGTGAGGCAATACTGACCCTACGACTTATCTTAGAAGCTAGATTAAGGAAAAGCAAACCTACGTTTCTAGCATTTGTAGACTTAGAGAAAGTTTTTGACAATGTTGACTGTGAAACGTCCCCTTTTAACAATTATACACGACTGTACTTAAACTAACACACAATATTTTTAGCGCAACGCAATCTGACTTTCAAAAATCCCTACAAAAGAATGGCCCTGACTAACATTAACCTATACCTTTCACAAATCACTTACCTCACAAAATCTTCGTTACTCGAACTACTGCAAATCAGCGAGCGCCACTACTGCCAGCTAAATAAAAGATTCAAACTACGGAAGGCACTAACTACTGATAGGCATAGTTAGCAGATGAAAGATTTTAATAGAGAACAAACAATGTATTTACCTTAATAGTGTTGACAAACCATAATATACATGTTCATGACATCCAGTTTTACAAATTTCCAAACTCCGCCATCTCTCTCCCCACATCCACCACTGCTGGCGGCTCACCTCCAACTGCGCAATGCTACGCGCTGTTCACATCCAGCTGCCGCTGCCCAACACTACAATGGCAGACAACAATGCAAACTAGCCACAGACTGCACACAGCACAGCCAGTGATTTTCATACAGAGCGCTACGTAACGTTGCCAATAAGAAAACATAAACAGCCTACTTACAACTGGAGTACTCTCTTTCAAATTCTTATGGTGGTAGGGGTAAAATACAGGGAGCGAAAAGCTATTTACAATTTGTACAGAAACCAGATGGCAGTTATAAGAGTCGAGGGGCATGAAAGGGAAGCAGTGGTTGGGAAGGGAGTGAGACAGGGTTGTAGCCTCTCCCCGATGTTATTCAATCTGTATATTGAGCAAGCAGTAAAGGAAACGAAAGAAAAATTCGGAGTGGGTATTAAAATCCATGGAGAAGAAATAAAAACTTTGAGGTTCGCCGATGACACTGTAATTCTGTCAGAGACAGCAAAGGACTTGGAAGAGCAGTTGAACGGAATGGACAGTGTCTTGAAAGGAGGATATAAGATGAACATCAACAAAAGCAAAACGAGGATAATGGAATGTAGTCGAATTAAGTCGGGTGATGCTGAGGGAACTAGATTAGGAAATGAGACACTTAAAGTAGTAAAGGAGTTTTGCTATTTGGGGAGGAAAATAACTGATGATGGTCGGAGTAGAGAGGATATAAAATGTAGACTGGCAATGGCAAGGAAAGCGTTTCTGAAGAAGAGGAATTTGTTTACATCGAGTATAGATTTAAGTGACAGGAAGTCGTTTCTGAAAGTATTTGTGTGGAGTGTAGTCATGTATGGAAGTGAAACATGGACGATAAATAGTTTGGACATGAAGAGAATAGAAGCTTTCGAAATGTGGTGCTACAGAAGAATGCTGAAGATTAGATGGGTAGATCACATAACTAATGAGGAGGTATTGAATAGAATAGGGGAGAAGAGGATTTTGTGGCACAACTTGACAAGAAGGAGGGACCTGTTGGGTAGGACATGTTCTGAGGCATCAAGGGATCACAAATTAAGCACTGGAGGGCAGCGTGGAGGGTAAAAATCGTATAGGGAGACCAAGAGATGAATACATTAAGGAGATTCAGAAGGATGTAGGTTGCAGTAAGTACTGGGAGATGAAGAAGCTTGCACAGGATAGAGTAGCATGGAGAGCTGCATCAAACCAGTCTCAGGACTGAAGACCACAACAACAACAACAACAACAACAACATCGTCTTGGTTGTAGTTTCAATTGATACTATAGATGAATAAATTACAGCCACTAACTCAATTTCATAATGGCAACACCGCTATTATGTGTTTTAGATAAAAAAAATTATCTCCGAATGTAATGAAATGAAGTTTGAAATTTTAACAGTATGGTTATGTTATCCATAGAATTTGGCATATTAATTATGCAAAATATCGACTAATATTTAATAGTACTTCTTCAGATTCATAGAGAGTATCTGTAACATAATGTAGGCAGCATTAGCCAAGTACACGGTCCACTCGGCCCAGTAGACAGCGTCGGCTGTGCCAGCGTGAGAACCTCTCGGCTCCACGACAAGCTACGCTTCCAATGCTAGATGATAACTCTTAATAATTTTCTGTGTTATACACAGTTATTTTACTTGTCGTGGAAGGTAATTCAAAAAATGAAGCATACAAGCCTTCTGGGAGAACTTGTGCCACAGAATATTCAGGTATTATGTTTTTAAAAATTAATGTACCACAGCTATTGAACAAGCCAGCCTTGTTCGTACATAAGCCTTAGTTCTGCCAAAAACAGAGTAATCTTACATGAGTGCATCACGTTCCCTCTTCAGTTTAGAAAGAAATATGTTTATACTAATTTACAAGGTGAATAGTGACCATCAAAAACATCGTAAATAAAGGTGCCAAAAAGAGTGCCATTTTGTTGTAAGGCTAGTGGTCGGTAACCTCGTTGTGCTATATATTTCGAGAAGAGAAACCATTGGTATGGTAGGTGCAATTTCCAAACGCATCCTAGTTGGTGATGCGTGAAGGGTGGCTTTCCCGGACACGACGACAACCTGGCCGATGATTACTAGCAGGTGTACAACTGCAGAAATATGCAAGAGACGGAAATAAAACCACGATGAGTTAAAAAAATGCTAACGATATAAATGATACTAACTTGCTCAAGTCGGTGTATTGCATACCGAGATACTACGTTTGCAGCATGGGCATGAGGAGTGAAACATACTCTTAAAGAGTTGACTTCTGTATACACAACTGTGTGGTGGCGTCAGATGGAGCGGGGGATGGTGGGGGGGGGGGGGGGGCGGGGGCAGTGGCGAGGCGCATCCGACCATCGACTGTTGGTCGCTTCTCATTGTTCTCAAAACAGCGTGTTTGCCGCTGGTTGTTAATATAAAACGAATGAAAATACATATGTTCGAGTCCTCATTTACTCAATTTTCACTAAGACTTAACTAAAAGGTCTTCATTGCCAATCGTTCGAATTTCTCCAGACACAAAAAAGGTCCTGGTTCGCTGCGGAGAATTTATAAAAAATTCCCTCAGGACGCCTCAAAAGTAGGAGAAATCCGGGGAAACCCGCACGTATGGCAGCCTTACGCTCATCCTGTCCGCCTGCTATAACGATAGTTACTTAACGTGGGAGTTACCATTCTTGGACGTCCAGTATGGACACCAGGGGAAACCCTGTCAAAATCTAGTCAGCAGTTTCTGCCAGATGCGTGGACATACAAATGTATTGGAAAGGAGACAACCAGACAAACAAAAATCCCAAAACCTAATGTCCACCAACTGTCTTCTGTTAATATTTTCAATAACGGACACCACAATTCTTCTGTTTTTATACATACTGATCAATGCACAAGTGTAAGCTAAGCTCTATATTAAGGTGCGATTCAACTAGATTTTAAAGACCTCACAGATATAAACTGCAGGTATAATTTGCTGAAGCCGACTTGGATTGTTATATCTTAAATACAACGTCGCTTTAGTTAAAACGAATTTCAATACCGAATTATAATAAATTACATATTACGTACAAATACTACATACAAAGTAAAGAAAATCGTTTATTTGTACACGGTTGACATAGTGACGAGTATTTACAATAGATATTTCGGAAGTTCTTACTATTATCCTAAACCTGTTGGCTGTTGTGCTGTCTCTTGAAGCAGGTGGTCGTCCGGCTGATAGACCATGGCGCGAAGAAGGTGCTGCCCGTCAGCGAACTCATCATCGTCGACAGAGTGGACGAGCTGGTCAACAACCTGCCGCCTCAGGTACGAGCCGGCCGTGCTGGCGGCGTCACTTAGACTGTGGAAGTGATATTAAAAGGGTGCTCTGGTATATATAAAAAAAACGAAACTTTTTCCCTGATTGATCAATTGTTCTCATATTTTAAACATAGAGTTTCTAACAACCCTACCACAACAAAGATCAAAATTTAATAATGATTATGGTGTTGCTCACGCTGCTAAATACTGCATTTTCGGGCAACAACAAAGTTATTAAGTGGCAGGTGTCATTAGAGCACAGTTAATAAAGTCATTTCATGTAATAATGAATAAACTAGGCACTCATCTTTTCGTGTTTCCCACGCTGGTCTCGTTGTAAAATCATGGCTCAACCGTCGAAAATCTAGGTGGTGATGATTCCAAGCTCGGATGCAAAGAGGCCTACTTTTTATTCTGCTATATTCAAAAGTTTCGTAGATGCGCTTCACAAACCATTCTTGAAGATTAAACCTTTCAAAGTTAGCACAATGGTGATGTAAAAAAACAATCAGCACTCCGAATTTAAGTTACACTTCTTTTTTATTGCTTTTGTTGCGATAGCACGTAACACACTAAACATCACTTCACAATACAAAACATACTTGAAAACATCTTCCTCACTGTTAAAGTTCACATTTTACAAACTGGCTACAATATGCGTCTTTCCAACATGACATCCAAGACTTGACTTTTTTAAGGTCCGACTCTCTAACAACTAACTAATAATCGCTAACGCGCCCAAAAATCAGAGCTACAACTACGTCAAAGATCATAGTGACAAAAGAAAGAATACACATAAGAATATTATCATTGCAATATAAACATATCAATGTATCACAAATGGAATCAGATCTGAATGTTGTGTCAGAAATATGTCAACTACTTTACAGAAACACAGTAGACTCTTGCTGGTATCGAGAAGTGAGTTGAGGTGCCGTAATGGATACGTAATTCAAGTACCATTACAAGTTGCAACTCGATATAGCCAACAGTTTTTGAGAAATTATTACCTTATTTTATTTTGAAGGGCTCTTTGAAAATTTATTTCATTTAATAAATTCATTTTAATGTGATTGAAAAATTGAAGTCTATGTTAAATAATATAGACCAACAATTCTGTGAAACCTTTTTTGGATACCTTTCACGGTGACCTTAAGATTAATTGTCAAAGTTCTGCATCTTTTTATTGAAATATTCAAACCTTCATATATCAGTATTTTATTTTCTAAATAAGTTTTCTTTTCAGAATTACACTCTGGACTATTAGCAGTGATAGTAAGAGTTTTCTCTAAAAATTTCGTTCAATTTAAGGAATATTGACTACGAAAAGGTTATATTTGAATGTACAGTTTCACAAATTAGAGACAAAAGCAGTCAAAGTTACACAAAACAATAACTCTACGTTCGTTGCTGTTAAGTCCACCTGGGCTGTAAGTTGTTCCTTCTGCTCTCTTCCGTGCTTCCTCAGCTCGTACGGCCTCACTCTGTATGCACGTCGTCTTATTTTTTCGAATTTTTACCCTTTTGCTTCCTTCTTTGCTCGTCTCTAATTTCGCTCCTTCGCACCCTTACTGCTGACAGTGGAGTGGTCTCTGTTCTTGTCGCTTCTGTCAGACATCACCCTTGACTGAACTGTGAAACAGCTTCCGTCACAGCTAGTCCTATAGTTTTCTTCCGGATACAAATACATGCTTTGGGCACTTTGACTAGATTATCCTATGTACACACTCATTTGTATTTTCAGTCTTTCCAGCAGTGCATCTGGAGAGAATATTATCAGATAGCAGCCGCAGATAAACACATATCATTCCAACAACAACACGTGGCCTGAGAGCAGTATAGATAGCAGTTTTATGTGGTTCTGCTTCTTCTCCTTTGCCAAGCGCTCGATTAAAAAAACTCCAAGAATTCTCTCCTTTTGGACACTTCATGTGTTGCGATTTCTCGTCGGCGCTGTTGCAGTGGTAGAGCGCTGCATAGACTGCGCTCCTCATTGCCGTAGCATTGGAGCGCTGTCACCAATGGCGCTCTTATAACAAAAGTAGGCTTTACAATTGTTTCTTCTTTCAAATTCCCGTGTGCTTTCCAACCGAGGATCATGTTTTGTGCCCGACTTTATTTCACCACATTTATCAGTCCTGTCCCAAGTTATTTCGCAATGTGAGTCAAACACTCTTCCGTCACAATTTCTGTGTTCCTGTACAGGGTGTTACAAAAAGGTACGGCCAAACTTTCAGGAAATATTCCTCACACACACAAAGGAAGAAAATATGTTATGTGGACATGTGTCCGGAAACGCTTACTTTCCATGTTAGAGGTCATTTTATTACTTCTCTTCAAATCACATTAATCATGGAATGGAAACACACAGCAACAGAACGTACCAGCGTGACTTCAAACACTTTGTTACAGGAAATGTTCAAAATGTCCTCCGTTAGCGAGGATACATGCATCCACCCTCCGTCGCATGGAATCCCTGATGCGCTGATGCAGTCCTGGAGAATGGCGTACTGTATCACAGCCGTCCACAATACGAGCACGAAGAGTCTCTACTGTACATTTGGTACAGGGGTTGCGTAGACAAGAGCTTTCAAATGCCCCCATAAATGGAAGTCAAGAGGGTTGAGTTCAGGAGAGCGTGCAGGCCATGGAATTGGTCCGCCTCTACCAATCCGTCGGTCACCGAATCTGTTCTTGAGAAGCGTACGAACACTTCGACTGAAATGTGCAGGAGCTCCATCGTGCATGAACCACATGTTGTGTTGTACTTGTAAAGGCACATGTTCTAGCTGCACAGGTAGAGTATCCCGTATGAAATCATGATAACGTGCTCCATTGAGCGTAGGTGGGAGAACATGGGGCCCAATCAGGACATCACCAACAATGCCTGCCCAAATGTTCACAGAAAATCTGTGTTGATGACGTGATTGCACAATTGCGTGCGGATTCTCGTCAGCCCGCACATGTTGATTGTGAAAATTTACAATTTGATCACGTTGGAATGAAGCCTCATCCGTAAAGAGAACATTTGCACTGAAATGAGGCTTGACACATTGTCGGATGAACCATTCGCAGAAGTGTACCCGTGGAGGCCAATCAGCTGATGATAGTGCCTACACACGCTGTACATGGCATTGAAACAACTGGTTCTCCCGTAGCACTTTCCATACAGTGACGTGGTGAACGTTACCTTGTACAGCAGCAACTTCTCTGACGCTGACTTTAGGGTTATCGTCAACTGCACGAAGAATTGCCTCGTCCATTGCAGGTGTCCTCGTCGTTCTAAGTCTTCCGCAGTCGCGAGTCATAGGCTGGAATGTTCCGTGCTCCCTAAGACGCCGATCAATTGCTTCGAACGTCTACCTGTCGGGACACCTTCGTTCTGGAAATCTGCCTCGATACAAGCGTACCGCGCCACGGCTATTGCCCCGTGCTAATCCATACGTCAAATGTGCATCTGCCAACCCCGCATTTGTAAACATTTCACTGACCGCAAAACCACGTTCGTCATGAACACTAACCTGTTGATGCTACGTACTGATGTGCTTGATGCTAGTACTGTAGAGCAATGAGTCGCATGTCAACACAAGCACCGAAGTCAACATTACCTTCCTTCAATTGGGCCAACTGGCGGTGAATCGAGGAAGTACAGTACATATTGACGAAACTAAAATGAGCTCTAACTTGGAAATTAAGCGTTTCCGCACACATGTCCACATAACATCTTTTCTTTATTTGTGTGTGAGGAATGTTTCCTGAAAGTTTGGCCGTACCTTTTTGTAACACCCTGTAGACATCAAGTTGAACTAATTATATTTTTTTCTACATTTCTCTTTCGAATTATAGCATGGCGTTTAACCATAGGCATCCGGTTGAGCTAATCATACTTTTTTCTACATTTCTCTTTAGAATTATAACAATGCATATACGAATGAACATATTCAAGCAAAAATTTTTTTCTTACAATAATTGAGTATTTTCTTGCCAAACTTTCTCCTTAATATACAAGTTCGCATCTACGGACTGTAAGTGGCACAACGTCTTATTGTCCGGCTATTGTCTATATTCATACACAGATTATTGTGCAGAAACGTAATTGATATTTGAGCAGAAAGATTCTAATATGTAGGATGGTTACTAAAATTAGTTTGTAGAGAAATTTTTTGTTGCTGTCTAGTTACTGCCAAAAGTTGTTCCTTTTTTCTTTTCTCTTATACGTGTTCTTCGTCTCCATGTCCTTCAACTATCCTGTCGTCTCCCTGAAAAGAAATCAGGACAACACTCTCCTTATAATTACGACTGACTTTTGTACACTGAAGGGCCAAGGAAACTGGTATAGGCGTGTGTGTGTTCAAATATAGAGACATGTAAACAGGCAGAAAACGGCGCTGCCGTCAGCTACGTCTGTATAAGACAACAAGTGTCTGGCGCAGTTGTTAGACCGGTTACTGCTGCTACAATGGCAGGTCATCAAGATTTAAGTGAGTCTGAACGTGGTGTTATAGTCGACGCATGAGCGATGGGACACAGTATCTCCTAAGAAGCGACGAAATGGGGATTTTCCCGTACGACCATTTCACGAGTGTACCGTGAGTATTAGGAACCCGATAAAACATCAAGTCTCCGACATCTCTGCGGCCGGAAAAAAGATAATGCAAGAACGGCACCAAAGACGGCTGAAGAGAATCGTTCAACGTGACAGAAGTGCAATCCTTCCGCACGTTGCTGCAGATTTCAATGCTGGGCCATTAACAAGTATCAGCGTGCGAACTATTCAACGAAACATCATCGATATGGGCTTTGTGAGCAGAAGGCACATTCGTGTACCGTTGACGACTGCACGACACAAAGCTTTAAGCCACGCCTGGACCCGTCAACACCGACATTGGACTGTTGATGATTGGGAACGTGCTGCCTCGTCGGACGAGTCTCGTTTCAAATTGTATCGCGCGGATGAACGTGTACGGGTATGCAGACAGCCTCATGAATCCATGGACCCTGCATGTCAACAGGGGACTGTTCAAGCTGGTGGAGGCTGCGTAATGGTGTGGGGCGTGTGCAGTTGGAATTATATGGGAACCCTGATACGTCTAGATACGACTCTAACAAGTGATACGTACGTAAGCATCCTGTGTGATCACTTGCATCCATTCATGTCCATTATGGATTCCGACAGACTTGGACAATTCCTGAAGGACAATGCGACCCCCCACACGTCCAGAATTGCTATAGAGTGGCTCCAGGAACACTTCCGAGTTTAAACACTCCCCAGACACGAACATTATTGAGCATATCTGGGATGCCTTGCAACGTACTGTTCAGAAGATATTTCACCACCCTCATACTCTTACAGATTAATGGGCAGCCCCGCAGGATTAATGGTGTCAGTTCCCTCCAGCACTACTTCAGACATTAATCGAGTCCCTACCGCATCGTCATGCGGCACTTCTGCGTGCTCGCAGGGGCCCTACACGATATTAGGCAGGTGTACCAGTTTCTTTGGCTCTTCAGTCTATTCGAAGCTGCGGTTGAAACGTCCTTATCTCACTATTGTTGATGAACTCTTTAATAGTCGCTGAGTAATATGACTAGTAGCTTATGGGGCATGCTTCAAATAACAGAAATATGAATAGCACAATAATACTGTCGCTACAGCAGCTCAGCGTCACAGCCCCATTACTGAAAAATTATTAATAAAAGAAAATGATTTTTATTTTATTCCGGATAGTCTTTGGAGTATTGCAATGACTTCAGTCAAAGTCTCTGACTTGCATCAGCGCCATTGCAATGTTAATGGATCGAGCTTCCATAGCTTGCACTGTTTCAATGGCTTTCGCTCATGGATTGTCTCACGGTTAAACAAAAAGGAAATTTCAGTTAATTTTTTTAAACATTCTCTTATTTCTATTTCAGAAAAATCAATGCACAGTGTTATTCTCTGTTGATACACGCAATTCACGACATAGAGTACTTCAGACTTTTATTTTGTTCTTTGTGTCCAAGTAATTTCCATTATCTCAGAGTGGGATATTTTCCTATTCTCAGCCCAAGCATTTTCGTATTTTTGGGTTTTTGTGTCTGGGATCACGAATAGTTGTGAACTTCTACCTGACAATTTTCTATGTCGTACTTAATGCTGTGTTATGACAGCTTTTGTTTGGTTAATCTGATTTGTTCCATTCTTTTTAATATAGAATTTTGTTTTCGATTTTTATACGGAATAAATATTAGTATAGTTTTATAGGTGACTCTGCTGTAGCCTCAGTTTTGTGTATAATTAATTTCATATCCACTCTTTTTGGACCAGATTTCTGAATGACGTTGCCTAAGTACAGAAAATACAACTCTCCAGTTTTCACTGTATAATTTCATTTATAATACACTCGTGAGATAATTCCACTTGCAACAAAATCCACTGGAAAATTTACGTTAGTTCCAATGACAGAAAACATCGCCCGCGTAAGGCAAAGGTCCCGAGTTCGAGTCCCGGTCCGGCACACAGTTTTAATCTGCCAGGAAGTTTCATATCAGCGCACACTCCGCTGCAGAGTGAAAATCTCATTCTGGAAACGTCCCCCAGGCTGTGGCTAAGCCATGTCTCCGCAATATCCTTTCTTTCAGGAGTGCTAGTTCTGCAAGTTTCGCAGGAGAGCTTCTGTAAAGCTTGGAAGGTAGGAGACAAGGTACTGGCAGAAGTAAAGCTGTGAAGACGGGGCGTGAGTCGTGCTTGGGTAGCTCAGATGGTAGAGCACTTGTCCGCGAAAGGCAGAGGTCACGAGTTCGAGTCTCGGTCCGGCACACAGTTTTAATCTGCCACGAAGTTTCAGAAAACATTAGCTCCACTAACAGAAATAATTAAACATGATTCATCGGTAATAGAGGTCTACTAGAATCAAACATACGCTTTAAATTGAAGAACAAACTTCTGAGCACATGCGCCTGGAGAATAGGATTTTATTCATTGCTTGAGGTATGGGAAAACTTGAAAATAAGAGATTTGAAACGTTCGACTCGTCATGCTAAAGATAGGTGTCGAATATTAGGTGGACTGATAAAATAAGAACTAAGGAGGTTCTTCACATAATCGTCGAAAAAAGGAATATATCGGAAACAGTGCTGAGAAGAAGGAACAGGATGATAGGGCATATGTTTAGATATCAGAGAATAACTTCTGTGATATCAGAAGTGCTAATTTGAAGAGCTAATTTGAAACGAAGAAGTTGGCACCGAAGGGGAAGTTGGTGTGGGCCACATCGAAGTCTGAGAAGACTGATGGCCCAAAAGAAGAAAAAGATAGCTGCAGAAAGTTTCCTCTGATGAACACTTGACGTATTTTGTTCAGTAGTCGATACGTAGACGATTCGTCCACCAGATTCAAACAAAGAAATGATTTCGCCTAGTAGTGCGCCACATGGAAATGTTTTCTTCTGTGCGTTAGTCAAGTTGTACTTTTTGTTGGGTCATCAGTCCTGTAACTGATCTGATGCAGCCAGTCACGAATTGCTCGCTGCGCCAACCCCTTCAGCTCAGCGTAGTACATGCATCCAACACTGTCAAGTATTTGTTAGTTGCATTCCAATATCTGTCTTCCCTTACTACTTTTACCCTCTACAACCCCGTCTAGTGTCTTGAAAGTTATTCCATGTTGTCTTAGCACATGTCCTATCGCCATGTGAGCTCTTGTCAGTGTTTTCCATATGGTTGTCTCCTCACCGATTCTGCAGAGAACATCCTCATTTCTGTGTTACCTACTGTACCACAACGGGAATGGTCGAAGTAAATATAAAAAGTATAAATGGCCGTGTTAGAAAGTGATGACCTAAAACTCTTACGTTACAGTGAATAGAATTATGTGTATTAGTCGAGAGTGATTAAATCCATGTGCGGGATTGTGAGGTGAAGAGAATGAAATTAAAGATACTGCGCAACAATAACGCAATAGCCGTCTTCAACACGCGCTCTGTACCGTAACTCAGACATGCAAAAACCAGAATCAATAAAATTAAAAGAAAAAAAAAACATTATTATTTGGCGTTAAATATAGTTGACACGAGTGTATAGTCCAATGTTGTTTTAATAATGAGAAAGCATACACCGAGGAATGTACCAAACCCAAGCAAATTCACGCAATACTGTAAACAAACCGTCCCCATACTTTTGTGCACCGGCCGTCAGACTGGAGTGCAGTGCCCTGCTCGACCAATTAGGGCGAAGCACATTTGTGAAAAGGTTCGCATGCACTTCATAAACTGACGGTTTGCAAATCTAACCGCAACTGAAATTATTTATTACGTGAGAAATCAGGAATCCGTAGAACATGGAAAATGCAGCGAATGAGTAGGAGCATGTGTGATTACTGTTTTACAAATTAACAAAATTTTTAGGGAGAGGTGTTGAGTAAACACTACGTTTATACACTGTCGAAAGAAATTGGCACATTATGTTATGTCCATTTCACTCAAGATTTATTGATGCAATAGTGCTAGATATGGAGTACGTGAAATGACTACATTTACAAATCAGTAGTACAAACGGCTCTGAGGTATCGACCAACGCTGAAATATCCGTATTAGTACGTGGCGTAGCTTCCGTGAGTGGCAATGCAGGCCCAGATTCTGGCATCAGGTCGATCGTACTGTCCAGGGCTACTCTACCTATTCATGTTGTCCTGCAAGAGTTGTTGGTTGACAGGTCATACGAGTCACATCTCATCTCATCATATCCCACAGACGCTCGATTAGAAGCAAGTCCGGAGATCGTGCTGGACAGGGAAGTTGCTCCACGTCTTGCAGAGCACGTTGACTTACACTGGCAGTGGGTGGGCGAGCATTGTTCTGTTCGGTCAACGTATCGCCTTCCTGTTGCAACGGGTCCGACTACATTCCGCACGTAGAGTGGGCTGGTCAGTATCCCTTTCAGAAACTCCGAATCTGAGCGAGATTTGTAGCTTATCAACGCAGACCACAAGGCCAGGGGTGGGGCCAATGTGTCTTCAACGAATGCACTCTCCATGTATACACCGTACGAGAAAGGACCACCATTTGCGTGCAGGCAGAAACTGCTTTCATCGTTGAAGACCACGGCGCCGCTCCACCGTCCAAGTGTTGCTCCGACGCAGGCCCCCACAACCGTACGAGTGGTCGACTGTGAAGAGCGGACAAATTGAATAGCTGGGCGGCGGCCATTAGAGTGGTAAACTGACACGCGGAGTTCGAATGTTTATACATCGCTTTTGGTTATAAAATGCCTTCCCTTGAGTTAGGTCAGAAACATAATGCCTCATTTAAAGACGTTACTACAATATACTTTTTAATTTATGAACCAACAGCAACTAGTCACTTTATGAATTTATCTTACGTGCTACATGGAATCTGCCGTAGCTAAAAGTTATGTACTGGACCCCTAACGTTTTTCGTAGTTTTTACGATAGATGTACGCAAAATGCATCAAAATACTCGAAGATTTGCCCACTATATTAATAGATATTTTCTGACTCTACCTTGCTTTAGATTTTACGACGAGAAGTGCGTTATATATGGCATAGTGTTTTGGCAACTCACGACCAAATTATCAAGTTTCAACCTAACCTAGACCATGAAAACACTACCGATCAGCCAACTTTCTTCAAAATGATCGTAACATATAAAATGGTATTCTGTCGGTCGGAAATCTTGCCTCCTGAGAGCGTGTAACCATTTTTGTAACAGCTGTGGTTTTGAGAAAGGAAACCTCCAAATAGATGCACAGACATTGTGCTAATACCGCGCTACAAAAACATTTATTAAGCAAGTGCACTGACATACAAAACAACTTAAAATATTCACATATCTGTGAAATGTAATATTCGTTCCTTTCTCGAATTTATTTGTACAATTAATCGCTGCACAACTCTTCACTATTGTACTTCTTTTGATTGGAACGTACAGACAGTAGAATTACGAGTAACAAATACTGTATGTACGCCCCAACAAATATACAACGTTGAATCAGGGTCTTCATAAACAACAATGCTACACAACACATCAGACTGCAACCACTATAATGGCCTCCAGCCGAAGGTTCAAATTATCCCGCGACTGCAGCGCCATCAGTGGGTCTAGTTATTTTTTACAAGGTCTTTGCTCCGACGTCACGAGTCGAGCTGCGCACGTCGATGCTGTGGCGTGAGTGGAAGACGGGCTGGAGGCGTGCGCGCCCGCAGTCCCACTGCGGATAACCATACCGCAAGAGCTCGCGTTGACGAGTCTAGGCTCACAGGCTCTGTTATCTGTGCTGTGGTAGCTGTACGATCTGCCGCTGCTGCCCTTACAATACGACGATTCTGGCGGGCATCTGTGCTGCGTGGAAGTCCGAAACCTCGTCTACGGGCGTGAGAGCGTTCACGGGACCACTGACACCGGCATCGTTACACGAGTGACGCAGCACATCCAGCTTCTGTGGTAATTCTCCGAAAGCACAACCGTGCCACTCGGAAAAGCATTTTGTCCCCTTTCAGAGAGTCTTCCGGTGGCTGTTGTAAGCGCGAGTGTGTCTCTGTGTCGTGGCTGCCTGCTTGCCTCACACGTTAGCAACGTACTGTGAGACTTCTGGCTGTGAGCAGACAGACACGGATGGCGCTCTGGTAGCCTCTACGCCATTTGTTCACGAACGACATTGATCCATTAGCTACATCTACTATCCACCATGTGGCATATGCTATCATCGGATCTAAGTCGACGTCGTCTTTCCAGGGTGTGCTAATTTTTTCCCGGCAGTGTATATTAGTACCTTTACGGCAATTCGTTCATCAAAGACAGTATTACAGAAGCAAGAACATTTTATTTTAAAGAGAAAACACACGAACACATATATTTTGCAATTGACAGCGTGGTCCTATTCAGGATCCAGCTTAAAAAGTTTCCGTTTTGGCTTGCCTGCCCGAACCCGATACAGTGAGCGACGATGACACGCTTTTCTCTTATTTGGCGTTTCTGCGCTGAAAGTATTGTCTCGAGAACCGTAATACATCTGTTGAAGATAATGACAAGTGTAGCGTCACTGCGTCGCCGTGAGTGATATGTCGTGGAATTCCACTTCCAGAGTGTGCGCAGTTTGAGTATTTACAGATATATTCGCCTGCTTAATGACCCCCACTGTGGCAGTTTCATTTCAATGACTGATACAACAGAGTCCTTGCTTATTTACAGCATATAACAGTCCTCGGAACGTTGAAACTTCATACGCTGTCCAGTCACATTAATGTGACTACATGGCGAAGGCGTGAATAGCCATTTTTGCAGTACTGACTGATGCGAGAGGTTCAGGCAGACAATCAGTGAGGAGGTTCTGAAAGGTACCGACATGGATGTGGAGCCATACCCGACTCGAGTGCCGTGGATAGATCTGCTAGCTTCCTCGGTTGAGGATCCACGGTACGAACAGCCTGATCGAGATGGTCCCACAAGTTCTTGACTGAGTTTAAATCTGAGGCATTTGGTGGCCAGGGACTCCGGTAAATTCATTCCGGTGATCTTCAAACCACGTATGTTTACTGCGAACTGTGTGACACGTTGCATTGTTCTGCTGGTAGACGCCATCACAGGGGATAGATGCATACACGTATTGATACACTGTGCTTTCCAGAATGACGAAACCAACCTGTAAATGCCATGAAAACATTTCACAGACAAAAAATTCGGAGTAGGTATTAAAATCCATGGAGAAGAAATAAAAACTTTGAGGTTCGCCGATGACATTGTAATTCTGTCAGAGACAATACAGGACTTGGAAGAGCAGTTGAACGGAATGGACAGTGTCTTGAAAGGAGGATATAAGATGAACATCAACAAAAGCAAAACGAGGATAATGGGATGTAGTCGAATTAAGTCGGGTGCTGCTGAGGGGATTAGATTGGGAAATGAGACACTTAAAGTAGTAAAGGAGTTTTGCTATTGGGGGAGCAAAATAACTGATTATGGTCGAAGTAGAGAGGATATAAAATGTAGACTGGCAATGGCAAGGAAACCGTTTCTGAAGAAGAGAAATTTGTTAACATCGAGTATAGATCTAAGTGTCAGGAAGTCGTTTCTGAAAGTATTTGTATGGAGTGTAGCCATGTATGGAAGCGAAACATGGACGATAAATAGTTTGGACAAGAAGAGAATAGAAGCTTTCGAAATGTGGTGCTACAGAAGAATGCTGAAGATTAGATAGGTAGTACACATAACTAATGAGGAGGTACTGAAGAGAATTGGGGAGACGTTTGTGGCACAACTTGACTAAAAGAAGGGATCGGTTGGTACGACATGTTCTGAGGCATCAAGGGATCACCAATTTAGCAATGGAGGGCAGCGTGGAGGGTAAAAATCGTAGAGGGAGACCAAGAGATGAATACACTAAACAGATTCAGAAGGATGTAGGTTGCAGTAGGTACTGGGAGATGAAGAAGCTTGCACAGGACAGAGTAGCATGGAGAGCTGCATCAAACCAGTCTCTGGACTGAAGACCACAACAACAACAGCACTGTCGCAGGGTGTTTGCTTTCAGAGGTTTCACAGTGATGAAGCAGAAAACGTTATTCATCTGAAAAGGCGTGCAAATTCCAGCCTCCCTCGCCGACTAAGCACACTAAGCGTCGTCGCATGAACCAGATGCCCGCTACCTTTCAGAAACGTCCGAAAGACAATGGCCATACCAATTTGGACGCCAGATAAATCGTTCCGTTGCCCCCACAACTGCTCTGGTTTGCGTGTCCCCACGGAAAGCTTTATACAGCCTTCACTGTCAGTACTGCCACGTGCCGCCTGTCAGTGTTTATTGCACGTTGAAGTGGTACACAGGCGGTGGTAACGTTTGTGTGACTGGATCGTGCGTCACACATACGCCTTGCTTTACAAGTGACTCATCGATTGGCGTCCATTGTATACCTGAAAACTGCCTTAGTTCATCTGCAAATAAAGGCACAGCGCATAATTAACGGTTCACTCAACAGTAACCACTGTCATTTTGTGATTAATGTTGAGTGAACTATACGGTGCACTTCTTAATTTAAATGTTCTACCCGTGTTTTTAGGCACCGAAAATCAGCCCACCGTTCATGCCGTCACGTCAACAGTCAGTGTCTCTTATTTGTCACTGCAGTATCACTTGATTGTTCAGTCTCGATAGCGGAAAACAGGCTGTGTTATAACGGACATACGTGTAGATACATTGAAACATTTATATTGAGATGTAGTATTTGAAAGTATTGGTGTATTTACTATTCATTACAATAAATAACAAAAAATAAAGAAGGGGAAGCTCTCTAGAGCTCTACATTTTTACGTAATGCATCTAATTTCAACATTTTTCACTTTCACGACATTTGAAGCGATTAGATTCCCTTCTGTTCCGGTTTTCCACAGTCAATGCTTCACTTACAGTCAGTGCTGCGCTCCAAATATACATTCCTTCAACAAATCAAGGCATATGTTTCATATCGGTAGATTTATTTTGAAAAGAAAAGCCCTCCTTGCCTTTTACGCCCTCCTTGCTTTGT
Organism: Schistocerca cancellata; assembly: GCF_023864275.1. Lineage (NCBI taxonomy): Eukaryota > Metazoa > Arthropoda > Insecta > Orthoptera > Acrididae > Schistocerca > Schistocerca cancellata. The sequence continues at coordinate 922,013,542 of NC_064628.1, read as the reverse complement.
GCGTAAAGGCTTATTTCACATCCAAGGCAGGAGAACTCCTTCAATTCGTCTATTTTATAGTTATTTTGATGTTAAAGCTTATCCGGAATCTCATTTCTGTTACCATTGGTTACCTTCGTCTTTCTTCACTATACTCTCAATGCATAGTGTGTGCTCACTAGACTGTTCATTCCGTTCAACACGTCCTGAAGTTCTTCCTCGTTTTAACTGAGAGTAACAACGCCATCCGAGTAGATCTTTCGTCCCGAATTGCAATGCCACTCCTGAACCGTATCTTTATTTCTGTCATTGCTTCTTTGATGTATATGTTACCGGCAAAGTGAGAAATCAAGTCACTGAATTGGAACGGAAGACATTCTCTCTTGTTTCAAGTGGCTAACATAAGTCGTACAGGCTGTCAGTCTTGCTTGCTAGATGAAAGCAGAGCTGACCATTTGCAGCATAGTCGACAGGACCGATTGCGGACCTTTGGTACAGAGCCGAGTGGGGGGTCTGAATCATAGGCTCAGACAGTTCTGCGACCGTGTAGGCTGCAGATTCTTCGACTTGCGCCAAAGGGTGGTTGGGTTACGGGTTCCGAAGAATAGGTCAGGTGTCCACTATACGCAGGAGGCGGCTACACGGGTAGCAGGAGCTGTGTGGCGAGGACTGGGCGGTTTTTTAAGTTAGAGGGTCTCGGGAAAACACAAGATTGGCTTCATTCACAAAGGGTGCAGGCCGAACACAGGAAGAACGTAGATACAGGAACCATCAGTATAAAAGTTGTAAATTGTCGTAGCTGTGTTGGAAAAGTACCAGAGCTCCAAGCGCTATTAGAAAGCACTGATGCTCAAATCGTTATAGGCACTGAAAGCTGCCTAAAAACGGAGATAAGTTCAGCCTAAATTTTTGCGAAGAGCCTATCGTTGCTCAGAAAGGATAGCCTAAACACAGTTGGCGGTGGCGTGTTTGTTGCTGTTTGAAGTAGTTTATCCTGTTCCCAAATTGAAGTAGATACTTCCTCTGAGTTAGTATGGGCAGAAGTCATTGTGAGCAACCGGAATAAAATAATAATTGGATTCTTTTACCGACCTCCCAGTTCGGATGATACAGTTGCTGAAAGGTTCAAGGAAAATTTGAGTTTGATTATAAACACATATCCGACTACTGTTATAGTTGGCGGTGACTTCAGTTTATCCTCGGTATGTTGGCGAAAATACAGGGGTTGGAACTTTAATAGTGGCAACTATTTATTTACAGCTCGTACAAAACAGATACGTGTTTCAAAGTTTTACTGACCTTCAAAGTGGTCACCAGCATTGTGTATAACCCGTTGCTAGCGATATGGAAGTCGTAGGATACACTTAGTGGTGCCAGTTGTGTTGACAGTTCCAGCGGCGCGGTCTATTGCCCGACGAATTTGATTTGTAGCAGTTCTGAAGCTAATGCCGTGAAGTGTTTCCTTCAGTTTAGAAATCGAGTTGAACTGACGAGGGCTTAAGTCAGGGGAGTGGACTGAAACTCTTACAACGATGGTGTCTGTGGATCATATTACTATCAAAACATTTAAATTAACATTCTTTAAGACTTTGCTTCGAACGTAAAATGTTCTAAATGCATAAGCAAATTATTAAATACGCTGAATTTCATATTTCATACCCTGCATAATGACTTTTGGTGTTTTTTAGGAGCATTTTGCCTGCGCATTCCACAAAATGCCGGATTTCACAGTTTGCCGGTAACATACAGATTGCGGATAAGTGGCGAAAGATTGCATCCCATTTTCAATCTGGGTCCTTCGTTGTTCGTCGTTCTTTCTCATTTTTACTAATGGATTGTTACAAATATTGTGTGTTAACCGTGTTTCTCTTCAGCTTACACCTATTTTTCTGAATATTTCGAACATCGTTCACCATTTTACAAAGTCGAACGCTTCTTATAAGTCGACAAACGATGTGTGGGTGGGTTGCTTGCATTATGAAGCGCAACGTCAGAACTGCCCCTCAGGTACCTTTTTATCTTTCCTAAAGCCAAACAGATGTCATGTAAGAGATCCTCAGTTATCTTGTCGATTCATCTGAATATTATTCTTTCAGAAAGTTGGATACATGAGGTACTGAACTGACTGGGCGACAATTCTCGCACTTACCTGCCCTCGTTAACTGCGGGCTGAGGCCTAAACGCCGAACCACTGCCACATCGGAATGCCCGACAAATCTAAATGTCGCACTATTTCGAGGGTACAATTCGACTGTGCGGCCAAATGTAGACCCACGATGAGGCACCTTTCAAGCTCGGTAAAGTGCTGATAACACTCTCTCACACGAGTATGTGGAATTTTAACATCGTTTGAAATGAGCATTCATCATCTGGCGTTGTTCACATGCCTAGCAGTTGTGTTAACGACGCCACTCTCGAACAACAGTTATGCATCCTGGTGACAATTTTACCTCTCGGGGCTGAGTATCCGCCGATGATGTGTACGTTTAATAGGCTACACTGACATTTGAATTTGTCTTCTAGGTTATTCACACTTCATATCAGGCAAAGTATTTTAGCGAAAGTCTGATGGTATGTCACCTGTTTCATTGGTTTTACAAACCACCTTAAAAATGGTTCAAACGGCTCTGAGCACTATGGGACTTAACATCTATGGTCATCAGTCCCCTAGAACTTAGAACTACTTAAACCTAACTAACCTAAGGACATCACACAACACCCAGTCATCACGAAACCACCTTAAGTCCTTTGGTTGCCACGTAATCGGAATAAGTGTAGAAATTCCGAAGACATCCGGCGTGATTTGACCATTAAGTCCTGCGAAGCTCCGACGTGTCCTGCATGGCTCCAACTGTCAGTGTGCCTTGTTAGGATTAGTGAAATTTTTAAAAGTATCGGGAGTCAGATATATCGATATTTAAAAAAAATATTATAATCGGATCATGGCATAACGTAAAATTATCGACATATCGATACATCAGCCGGCTGCAGTGGCCGAGCAGTTCTAGGCGCCTCAATCTGGAACCGCGCGACCCCTAAGGTCGCAGGTTCGAATCCTACCTCGGGCATGGATGTGTGTGATGTCCTTAGGTTAGTTAGGTTTAAGTAGTTCTAAGTTGTAGGGGACTGATGACCTCAGATGTTAAGTCCCATAGTGCTCAGAGCCATTTGAACAATTTTTTTTCGATACACTAGTGGAAAAAATATCGTAGTACTGCCTATAAAAATATCGCCTGCACGTTGTAAATATACTGCCGGTTTCAGAGCTGTATATTTAAGTACTCATTCATTATGAGATATTCTGTAAGTCAGCAAGCTAGTAGCCTTCCTATACCCCGTAGGGCAAGAATTGAAAAGAAAACGATGCACGTTCATGCTTGTCGATTATCACTTTGCTAACAATGGTAACTGCAGGCAAGTGGCACAATAATGGGTGTCCGATGTGTCCGTCGTTAGGTTTCCTTATGTTGTGAATTGGCAGGAGCCAATTCACGGAGTTTGGAGGAAGCCGAAAGGCACGCGATTAAGCTCACGCAGGCTGGCGTAAGGTCTGGAACAGGTCAGAGAAATAAGACTAGCAAAACAAGAGTAACTGGTAGAATACTTAACTTTAATCCACAATTGGTGAACATCTCTCTGACGGTACAGGCATCCATAGATAAATATTAAATGATACTGGCGCCTTGCTAGGTCGTAGCAAATGACGTAGCTGAAGGCTATGCTAACTATCGTCTCGGCAAATGAGAGCGTATTTGTCAGTGTAGCATTGGTAGCAAAGTCGGCTGTACAACTGGGGCGAGTGCTAGTAAGTGTCTCTAGACCTGCCGTGTGGCGGCGCTCGGTCTGCCATCACTGACAGTGGCGACACGCGGGTCCGTCGTATACTAGCGGACCGCGGCCGATTTAAAAGCTACCACCTAGCAAGTGTGGTGTCTGGCGGTGACACCACACCTTACATATCAGATTTGTCCGGAACAGTTCATGTCGACGTCCCTGTTTTTTTTTTTTTTTTCATTTCTGCAAATGCCAGCGAGCTAGCCGTTGCAGTGTCAAAATTGCGTGGTTGAGCTAAACGTTGCAGTTTCTGTTGATTACGTCAACATTTCCTCTCACACGTCTCTCCGCCGACCACAGACCAGTCCTGTCATTTAGGCTGCTGTTCATCAATTTCAGCAACTGTTTTTGAAAAATTGCTTTTTAAGGCAACTGGTGTGCTATTTCTTCACATTGGATACCTTGTTATTTCATTCACACTGCTGTTCCCCCTCCCCCCTCCCACCGAACTGCAATCGGACTTCTTTGTGCCACCTACATTTGCTTCACACAGTCAAAGAGAAAGACTAGACGTGATGAAAGCTCAAAAAGTTCTAAGACTCCTCCGCACAGTGAAAGTAAAATTATATTCTATTGCAATTTCAAATACTTACTGAAAACTGCGAAAAAAATGTGACATAAAATAAAAGCATCGGCACACGATATTGCAGTTTCGACATCGATATGTAAGGGAAAAGGTGACGCCGATGTGCAGGGTCAAGAAAAATTCACTCACTCGGACTTAGCAAAAAAAATGGTTCAAATGGCTCTAAGCACTATGGGACTTAACATCCGAGGTCATCAGTTCCCTAGCACTTACAAGTAGTTAAACCTAACTAAGGACATGACACACATCCATGCCCGAGGCAGGATTCGAAACTGCGACCGTAGCGATCGCGCGGTTCCAGACTGTAGCGCCTAGAGCCACTCGGCCACATCTGCCGGCTCGGACTTAGCAGCGCGATTGGTAACATACTAGCAATACAAAAATGTCATTCACAAAATTTCGTTCAGCACATATTTCGGGCACTGAGTGGACGTCAACGTCTGGCAATCTTGCAGCACTGTAATCACGTGTTCAGTAGCTACGTCTCCCAGGAAGTCCAGCAGTGCTGTGCAGTTGAAGCAGTGGATAGCGTTTTGGGTTAGCATGCAGGAGGTCGAGGTTTCGGTTCTGGGTTGGGGCGTGTTTATTTTTATTTGCTGGAAGTAGTGTCCGTGGTACGGTAACTGGCGTCTTAATCGTCATGCAGCGATTGCAGTGGATCTTCTAGAAAAGATTCGCAGTTATGAGCTAGGAACATAGAAATAGAAATAGAATTCTTTTCACTGACCAGCTTTTAAAGAAACCTTCTGCACGTCGTGGATGTGAAGTGGTTTGCACCGCTGAACATAATAGAGTGCAAACGTGTTTTATGTGTAAGCCACGACCAGTGCCATCGATTAATACCAGCTAAACTACTGGCCATTGAAATTGCTACACCACAAAGATGACGTGCTACAGACGTGAAATTTAACCGACAGTAACAAGATGCTGTGATGCGCAAATGATTAGCTTTTCAGTGCATTCACACAAGGTTGGCGCCGGTGGTGAGACCTACAACGTGCTGACATGAGGAAAGTTTCCAACCGATTTCTCATACTCAAACAGCAGTTGATCGGCGTTGCCTTGTGAAACGTTGTTGTGATGCCTCGTGTAACGAGGAGAAATGCGTACCATCACGTTTCCGGCTTTGTTAAAGATCGGATTGCAGCCAATCGCGATTGCGGTTTATCGTATCGCGACATTGCTGCTCGCATTGGTCGAGATCCAATGACTGTTAGCAGAATGTGGAATCGGTGGGTTCAGCAGGGTGATACGGAACGCCGTGTTGGATCCCAACGGCCTCGTATCACTAGCAGTCGATATGACAGGCATCTTATCCGGATGGCTGTAAAGGATCGCGCAGCCACGTCTCGATCCCTGAGTAAACAGATGGGGACGTTTGCAAGACAACAACCATCTGCACGAATAGTACGACCACGTTTGCAGCAACATGGACTATCAGCTCGGAGACCATGGCTGCGGTTACCCTTGACGCTGCATCACAGACAGCAGAGCCTGCGATGGTGTACTCAAGGACGAACCTGGGTGCACGAGTGGCAAAACGTCATTTTTTCGGACGAATCGAGGTTATGTTTACAGCATCATGATGGTCACCTCCGTGTCTGGCGACATCGCGATGAACGCACATTGGAAGCGTGTATTCGTCATTACCATACTGGCGTATCACCCCGCGTGATGGTGTGGGGTGTCATTGGTTACACGTCTCAGTCACCTCTTGTTCGCATTGACGGCACTTTTAACAGTGGACGTTAATTTCAGATGTGTTACGACCCGTGGCTCTAAACTTCATTCGATCCCTGCGAAACCCTACATTTCAGCAGGATAATGCACGACCGCATGTTGCACGTCCTGTACGGGCCTTTCTGGATACAGAAAATGTTCGACTGCTGCCCTGGCCAGCACATCCAGATCTCTCACCAACTGAAAACGTCTGGTCAATGGTGGCCGAACAACTGGCTCGTCACAATACGGCAGTCACTACTCTTGATGAACTGTGGTATCGTGTTGAAGTTGCATGGGCACCTGTACCTGTACACGCCATCCAAGCTGTGTTTGACTCAATGCCCAGGCAAATTAAGGCCGTTATTACGCCCAGAGGTGGTTGTTCTAGGTACTGATCCCTCAGGATCTATGCACCCAAATTGCGTGAAAATGTCACCACATGTCAGTTCTAGTATAGTATATATAGTATGTATACCCGTTTATCATCTGCATTTCTTCTTGGTGTAGCAATTTTAATGGCCAGTAGTGGATTATTCTTCGGTCGCTCAGGTCCCTTACATTTCGTTAGGGGCTGACGTCACCAATAATGCTAGTAGCAACGTGCTTTGCAAATGATTTCTAAAGGAGTGTTTGCGGGAGGTTATATAGAAAACAGATTTGGAATGTAGTAGATGCAGTGGCACTAAACAACTCGCGTCCATGGCATGCAGAAATTTTCCTTAAAAGCTGAGCAGTCATGATCATTGTACTTCCATTTCTGTGTTTGCAGTACGTAAATGCAAACGGTTCGTAGAAGACCCAGATACCGTAGCACGTACTCGAACCAGAATAGAACCCTCGACCTCCTGCATGCTAACCCAAAACGCTATCCCCTGTACCAAGTGCTCAATTATACTGCTGTGTGATGACAGAGGCAGGTATGGTACTCGTGATTGCAGTGCAGATTGCCAAACTTTGACGTCCATTTACTGCCCGAAATAACTGCAGGACGAAATTTTGTGAGAGACATTTTCGTATTGGGAAGGGGAGGTTGGCAAAGCTTATAGGTCACAGCATAGGTGGGGGTGGTGGGATCACTCATGGGAAAATTCCTGCAGTAGTGGGTGTCAGAGCTGCACCTTTTTTAGATTGATGTCAACTGATAGGTATTCCTGCTTAAGGGAAGTCTCTCTAACAAAGAAACCACTTTCGACAAAGCTTAGGTATCCGAGTAATGAAGGAATTAGTATATTTCATCAAAATGTAATGTGCTTATAGATGTTGACTCTGAAATTATTGGTATATCTGAACACTTCTTAAATAAGGAGATAATTCAGAGGCTTCCTTTACCAGGATACAGGTTGGCTGGCAGCTTTTGCGGTGTGGGGGAGTAGCAATGTACGTGAAAAACGGCGTCCCATTTGAGTCAATCGATGTCTCAAAGTACTGCACTGAAAAGGTGTTTGAATGTTGTGCAGGTGTGGTTAAATTTCGTGGAGTTAAACTTCTAACTGTTGTTATTTATAGATCCCCAGATTCCGATTTCACAACATTTTTGCTAAAAATGGTTCAAATGGCTCTGAGCACTATGGGACTTAACATCTGTGGTCATCAGTCCCCTAGAACTTAGAACTACTTAAACCTAACTAACCTAAGGACAGCACACAACACCCAGCCATCACGAGGCAGAGAAAATCCCTGACCCCGCCGTGAATCGAACCCGGGAACCCGGGCGTGGGAAGCGAGAACGCTACCGCACGACCACGAGATGCGGGCATTTTTGCTAAAGCTAGAGGAGTTTCTTGGTTCACTTTATAGGAAATACAAAAAGTTAGTTATATGTGGTGACTTCAACATTAATTGCATAAGTGATTGTGCCAGGAAAAGGATGCTGGTAGACCTCCTTAATTTGTATAATCTTATGCAAACCGTATACTTTCTAACGAGAGTGCAAGGTAACAGTAGAACAACCATAGATAACATTTTTGTTGATTCCTCATTACTAGAAGGGCATTCTGTTAGCAAAAAGGTGAATGGCCTTTCAGATCATGATGCACAAATTTTTGTGCTGCAACAAATGTTAAATATAGTTATCAACTGTTTAGGAAAGCTGATCCAGTTGCTGTAGAGACCTTTGTAAACCTTATCAAGGAACAAGAGTGGCAAGATGTTTATAGTGCTGATACAGTATACAATAAATATAATGCTTTCCTCAAGACTTTTCTCGTGATCTTTGAAAGTTGCTTTCCGTTAGAACGTTCAAAACAGGGTACTGGCACAAACAGGCAGCCTTGGTGGCTGACTAGAGGGATAAGAATATCCTGTAAAACAAAGTGGCAATTATATCAAAACGTTAGAAACAGTCAAAATCTAAATGCAGGAGCCCATTACAAACAGTATTGTAAGGTGCTTAAAAAAGTTATTAGGAAGGCAAAAAGTATGTGGTATGCAGATAGAATAGCTAAGTCTCAGGATAAAATTAAAACCATATGGTCAGTCGTAAAGGAAGTGGCTGGTCTGCAGAGACAGGTCGAGGATATAGAATCAGTGCGTAGTGGGAATGTCCGTGTTAGTGATAAGTCGCATATATGTACAGTATTTAATAATCACTTTCTGAATATAGCAGGTGAACTAAATAGAAACCTAGTCCCAACAGGGAATCATATAGCGCTCTTAGAAAAAAGTGTTCCGAGACTGTTACCTGAAATGCTCCTCCATGAAACTGACAAGAGGAAGATTGAGTTAATAATTAAATCACTAAAGACCAAGAATTCTCATGGATATGACGGGGTATCTAGCAGAACACTGAAGTATTGTTCTATGTATGTTAGCCCAGTACTTAGCCATATCTGTAACTTTTCCTTTACGAGTGGTCGGTTTCCTGACCGATTAAAGTACTCTGTAGTGAAGCCACTTTATAAATGTTGACAATTTCAGACCTATTTCTATGCCATCGGTGTTTGCTAAAGTTATCGAGAAGGTTGTATATACAAGGTTACTGGAGCATTTAAATTCACATAATTTGCTGTCAAATGTACAGTTTGGTTTTAGAAATGGTTTAACAACTGAAAATGCTATATTCTCTTTTCTCTGTGAGGTTTTGGACGGATTAAATAAAAGGTTGCGAACGCTAGGTGTTTTCTTTGATTTAACGAAGGCTTTTGACTGCGTTGACCACAAAATATTACTGCAGAAGTTGGACCATTATGGAGTAAGGGGAGTAGCTTACAAATGGTTCGCCTCTTACTTTAAGAACAGAAAGCAGAAGGTAACTCTCAGCAATATTGAGAGTGGTAGTGATGCTCAGTCCCAATGGGGCACTGTTAAGTGGTGCGTTCCCCAAGGGTCGGTGTAGGGGCCACTGCTGTTTCTTATTTATATAAATGATATGCCTTCTAGTATTACAGGTCATGCAAAAATATTTCTGTTTGCTGATGACACCAGCTTGGTAGTGAAGGATCTTGTGTGTAATATTGAAACAGTATCAAATAATGTAGTTCATGAAATAAGTTTGTGGCTTGTGGAAAATAATTTGATGCTAAATCACAGTAAGACTCAGTTTTTACAGTTTCTAACTCACAACTCAACAAGAACCGATATTTTGATCAGACAGAATGGGCATATTATAAGCGAGACGGAACAGTGCAAGTTCCTAGGCGTTCGGATAGATAGTAAGCTGTTGTGGAAAGCCCATGTCCAGGATCTTGTTCAGAAACTAAATGCTGCTTTATTTAACATTAGAACAGTATCTGAAATAAGTGACAGTTCAACACGAAAAATAGTGAACTTAGCATATTTTCATACGCTTATGTCGTATGGTATTATTTTTTAGGGTAATTCTTCTGATTCGAAAAGGGTATTTTTGGCTCAAAAACGGGCTGTTCGAGCTTTATGTGCTGTAAGTTCTAGAACCTCTAGTCGACCCCTATTCAATAGTCTGGGAATTTTGACATTGCCCTCACAGTATATATTTTTTTAACGTCGTTTGTTGTTAGCAAAATTAGCCCATTTCCAACAGTTAGCAGCTTTCACTCAATTAATACTAGGCAGAAATCAAATCTGCATGTGGAATGCACTTCCTGGGCTCTTGTGCAGAAAGGAGTGCAGTATTCTGCTGCATCCATTTTCAGTAAGGTACCACAAGAACTCAAAAATCTTAGCAGTAGCCCAAAGACTTTTAAGTCTAAACTGAAGAGTTTCCTCACGGCTCACTCCTTCTATTCTGTAGCGGAGCTCCTGGAAGAGCTGAAAAATTAAGCAAATTCCAATGTTAAATTGTTGATTTTCTTTATTTAAACTTACGACTTGTCGCCTGAATATGTTTTTTATATTTCATTTTATCTGTTTCTAATATCGTGTTATAATTTCATGTATTGACTCGTTCCATGACCATGGAGACTTCTCCTTAATTTGGTCCCACGGAACAATAAATAAATAAATAAATAAATTGCGAGTATGTGAGGAATCGCGCTGCGTAGTCCGAGTGCGGCAATTTTTCTTCACCCTGTATGTCGATACACGTTGGAAAAGCTATCGGTGTATTGATATTGTATGCCCGGTGTATGCGTGGCGTGCAGGCGCTGCGGGTGCGGCTGGCGGGCGTGGCGACGCCGCTGAGCGAGGCCGAGGCGTCGCTGCTGCGGCGCCTGGCGGGCCGGCGCACCGTGGCGCTGCAGGCGGCGGGGGCGTCGCGGCGCGGGCGCCGGCGCCCCGTGCACCTGTTCGCGCGCCGCGGGCCCACCCACACCACGCTCTGCTCCCTCGGCGCTCTGCTGCGCGCCGACCACGACGGCGGCGGCGGCGGCGGGACAACACTGGTGCCGCCTGCCGTCTAGTCTCTACTGTCCTGCCCCGCGTGCTGTAACTAACCGATCTATCGTGTCTGTTTATCGTGACTAAAGCATCACAACTGTAGACATTGTACATAAAGGGAAAAAGTATACATATACTGCATGCAATGAGCTCATAAAAGTCGTGGGATACGCCCCAGAATCGGGTCGGTCCAACTTTTTCCCGGCGTAGTGCAGAAACTCCACGTGCTGTGGACTCAACAAGTCGTTGGAACGAAATTAGAATTATACACGGTGAGCCACCTAACATTACCGCTGGATATATTTCGTAAACCACATCAAATACCGGCGAATCGATTCCACAGACCGAACGTGAGGAGAGGGGCAAGGGTAATTGGTTAATACAAACCATACAAAAATGCACGGAAGTATGTTTTTTAACACAAACCTACGTTTTTTTAAGTGGAACCCCGTTAGTTTTGTTAGCACATCTGAACATATAAGCAAATACGTAATCAGTGCCGTTTGTTGCATTGTAAAATGTTAATTACATCCGGAGATATTGTAACCTAAAGTTGACGCTTGAGTACCACTCCTCCGCTGTTCGATCGTGTTTATCGGAGAGCACCGAATTACGTAGGGATCCAAAGGGAACGGTGATAGACCTTAGGTACAGAAGAGACTGGAACAGCACATTACGTCCACATGCTAACACCTTTTTATTGGTCTTTTTCACTGACGCACATGTACATTACCATGAGGGGTGAGGTTCACGTGCACACGTGGTTTCCGTTTTCAATTACGGAGTGGAATAGAGTGTGTCCCGACATGTCAGGCCAATAGTTGTTCAATGTGGTGGCCATCATTTGCTGCACATAATTGCAATGTCTGGCGTAATCAATGTCGAAAACGCCGCAGTACAACTGGTGTAATGTCGCCGCAGGCTGCCACAATACGTTGTTTCATATCCTCTGGGGTTGTAGGCACACCACGGTACACACGGTACATTTTTGCATTTTTGTATGGTTTGTATTAAACAGTTACACTAGCCCCTCTCCTCACGTTCGGTCTGTGGAATCGGTTCGTCAGTATTTGATGTTTTTTACGAAATATATCCAGCGGTAACGTTAGGTGACTCACCCTGTATACTATTACCTTCAGCTGCTGACGGGCATTGATATATATCAACGGAGACAGCTGAAAATGTGTGCCCCGACCGGGATTCGAACCCGGGATCTCCTGCTTACAAGGCACACGCTCTATCCATGTGAGCCACCGAGGACACAAATGAATAGCGCGACTGCAGGGACTTATGCCTTGCACGCTTCCCTTGAGACCCACATTCTCACCTTACATGTCCACAGACTACATTCGTCGTGTCCCTACCCAAGACCCCCATTAATCGTGGAAGACATTCTTACCAAATCCCGTAAGGGTTTTGGTAATAGCTGTGCATCCGCATAGAAGAGGAAGGCCATGGCCGGTATTGCCAGAACTGTATAGTTATATGGATATTATATTGTATTGTATTGTATGCTAACCGACGATCTAGAAGCGACGGAGGGGCTCCGTCCCCGCCGCAGCCGCAGTAGTCCACAACTCCACGACGACTACCGCAGTCCACTTCACCCCTCCGCCGCCCCACACTGAACCCAGGGTTATTGTGCGGTTCGGTCCCCGGTGGACTCCCCCCCCCCCCCCCCTCCCAGGGAACGTGTAACCCCTATGTTTCTGTGGTTGAGTAATGAGGAATGGTGGTGTACGCGTACGTGGAGAACTTGTTTGCGCAACAATCGTCAACATAGTGTAACTGAGGCGGAATGGGGGGAACCAGCCCGCATTCGCCGAGGCAGATGGAAAACCGCCTAAAACCCATCCACAGACTGACCGGTTCACCAGACCTCGACACAAATCCGCCGGTGGACTCGTGCCGGGAACCAGGAGTTCCTTCCCGCCCGGAAAGCGGGGAACGTTACACCGCACGGATAACCGGGCGCACAGGATTATATGCATATGGTGTCTGTTCCTTCGGACATGTCCGGAAGAACAGGCACCATATACATTTAGGTATAAAGTCGTTTGATGTCCCAGGCAGAAACACTGAGCCGTGCTGGCACTATAGCCGTCCATAATTGCCAAAGTATTTCAGATGCAGGATTTTCTGCACGAACTGACCTCTCCATTATGATCCATAAATATTCGATGGGATTCATGTTTGATCTGGGTGGCCAAAACATTCGCTCGAATTGCCCAGAATGTTCTTAAAACCAATAGTGAACAACTGTGGCCCCGTGATACGGTGCATTCTCTTCTATAAAAATTCCATCGTTGTTTGAGACATAAAGTCCACGAACGGCTGCATGTGATCTCCAAATAGGCGAACATCCAGTCAATTTTCGGCCCAGTTCGACCAGAGGAGCCAGTCCATTTCATGTAAACACAGCCTACATCGTTACGGAGCCACCACTGGCTTCCACAGTGTCTTGTTGACAACTTTAGTCCGTGCTTCGTGGGGTCTGCACCAAACCCGATCCCTACCAAGTAAAACTGGAACTCATCTGACCAGGTCACGGTCTTCCAGTCGTCCACGGACCAACTGATACAGTCACGAGTCCAAGAGAGGCGCTGCAGGCGATGTTGTGCTGCTAGCAAAGGCACTCGCATCGTTCGTCTGCTGTCATAGAGGATTAACGCCAGATTTCACCCCACTCTCCTAACGGATATGTTCGTCTTACGTCCCACATTGATTTTTGCGGCTATTTCACTCAGTGTTGCTTGTGTGTTAACACTGACAACTGTGCACAAACGCCGTTGCTTTCGGTCGTTATTCAAGGCAGTCGGCCACTGCATTATCAGTGTTGAGGGGTAATGTCTGAAATTTTGTATTCTCGGCACACTCTTGTCACTTCGAATCTCGTAATGCTGAATTTCCTAACGACTTTTGAAATTAATTGCCTCATGGGTCTAATTAATACTACCATTCCGCGTTCAAAGTCTGTTAATTCTCTTCGTGCGGGCGTAATCACTTCAGAAACCTTTTCATATGAATCACCTGTGTACAAATGACGGCTCCATCGATATGCTGCCCTTTTATACCTTGTGTAAGTGGTACTACCGCCATCTGTATGTGTACATATCGCTATGCCATGTCTTTTGTCAGGGTTTCAAAAGACACTGCGGAAAGACCACAAGTCATACGGGAAATAAGACATATCAGTGGAATGATACATATCAGTGGACACAGCAGCTCTCCAAATTCCAATTCGTAATACATGTTGTGGTTTAGCTGCTCTGGAGACTAAGCTTCTCCTTTAATTCCCTAAATTTCAGACAGCTGTGACGTTCCAGCGACGACTCCGTACCAAAAATTAGTTAAAATCTTCAACAAACAAAACAATCTATGGGTCGTACAACATTTTTCTTGAAACTGGTTGCTAATCAGGTGAAATCAGAACTGGCCAGTCTTCACGACCGTAAGCCCAGAAGGTGAAGCGTGCGTGGGGGTCATCCGCCAGGAGACCAGAGATACGTGCGAGCAGACAACTGCAGATACCGCTGCCAACTGCGCGGCGCATTCTTCGAAAATGTCCGTTCGTAAAACCGTAAGAGCTTCTTTTGGTACATGCTCTGCCTACTGGTGTTAACGAGCCTCGTTTTGACGTTTGCAGTGACACGGAGAGGCTGCTGGAGGAAGACAGTTTCTCGCAGAAGATGCTTTTCAACGTTGAAGACAAGTTTCAGTGTGCCTGCAAAGCAGAATCCTTATGCCGTCCAAGTATGGTGCACGTAACACACGCACGAGTTTTGGTGCATGTTCGAGATGCGTCCGAAGTTAACGTCTTTTCTTCCGTGTCCACTTCAGAAGTTCTTCGCGAAGAAAACTGTCTTTGGTTTCGTTTACCTCGACAGGCTGCAACGTCTTATGCGACAACTCCAGGAAGACGGTTCAGACTTAATTTTGCAACTAGACGGTGATCCTGGACACTTTATTTCAGACGTTCGCGATAGACTCGACGTGCTGCCCATCACGACTCTCTTCTCCTTCAGTCGACCCCATGGTTACCTGGCTTCACTCCATGTCATCTTTTCTCATGGGCTGTTGTGTCAAATATTGTGTGTTCCTGCCTGCACTGCTACTTAAATTGGAAGAGTTGTAAGGAAGGATAAGTAGTGAAGTTTCCGATACCGACCACGATGTGTTGGGACGTGTATGTCGAGAGTTAGACTACCGTACTGACGTTTGTAGCGTCACCAACGGTGCCCGTATTGAGCACTTAATGCGAGCAGCAAGAGAATGGCTGTTGGCCTCAGACATTCTGTTACGATAGAGCTTGATTCGTTAAGGGTTATGGTGACCTATTTAGCATGACATCACTTATATGATAATACGCACGCAAACTATGCTGCTGAATAACATAAAGCTAGGGCTGTGATCGTTGAAGGCTGTGTACCGCATGTAGCTCCTGTAAGTTTGCGAAAGATATTGTTACTAAAACATTGTGTCTAATATTCATACAGTGTTTTCTGTAGGTGAGCGTTGTACAGAAAATGACGCCTAGATGTTTGGGGATTGCGCATTCTTCCAGTGGAGTGCCATCCCATGTCAGCTGCGGGGTGGAGCACGCATATTTCGGTTTTGGCAGGACTCATGTGAGACAGTTGTCATTGCAGTAGGTATCTCGTAGTTCTCGTTTATTGTTGTTTCCCTGTAACGGATGTCTGTCTAGCAGGCCTTGCGTTGTAGCTGTTAGAGTTTTCGAGTCACTTATACTTGGACCCACGTATAGTGCAGGACCATTCCAAGGAGACATGTAGCGTAAATGGAATTGCTAACGGACAAAAACGTTATTAAAATACGATGTGACTGTTCAGCACCAATGAAGGTCATTTACCTGGAAAGCTCTGTATTTGTGTGCAGTCAGTGCTTGAAGGATAACAAATCTAACGACGAGACAAACTGGACTTGCCGAAGAAAAAAATACTGAATAACAGAAAACTGCGAGGTCAGAATCACACAAGTCGTTGAGGTGGTACCCTGCAGAGAGCTAAATATTTCTTTGAAACAGCATACTGAAACATGCACATGCTGTCAGACCCTCTGCAGTGGGAGCAGGACAGCGAGCATATGGTGCACCGCAGCAGTAAACTCATTCAACTCTGAGGCTCCTAAAACGGTGCGGAGGAGGAATGCAACCACGTACGTATACAACCACTTATCTTGAGTTAGATAGTGGCGGACTGAAGATCAGCTGACTGTCGCGCCACTTCATCCACCTGTTCTACTGTCAATCAAGAGACGACCTTGGAGTGCGCTCCCTTTTAGAATAATGCAATGAACAGGGACGGTGGTGTTTAACGTCTTAAATTAGACACCAACTGCCAAAACGTATTTATTTTTAGTCTTAAAATTAATGCATTGACAACCCTTACTGTGCATTATATGTGGCACAAGAGCAAGAAAGCCGTCAGAGTCAATAATGACATTACAGTGGTATCCCATTTCTCACACACTCCTACACGATGTCATTGTTGCCACGGAACATCCCTGTTGTCAGATGTGTGGATACAGTATCAAATGTACATACTGACCCATTTCGATGTGTTTCAATCACTTCAATGAAAGTATATATTTGCACTTCGATGGCAAATGTGCAACAACAGAGCATTTTACATTTTGGAAAAATTTATGTCAATGTTGCTTGTTCTAATATGCATTTCTTCAGGTAATTTTTTAGTGTTTTGAAAGAAATACCCCATTCATCTATATATACATTTACATACATCGCAAGCCACCGTATGGTGCGTGGTGGAGGGTACCCTTTACCACAACTAGTCTTTTCCTTTCCTGTTCCGCTCGCAGAGAGATCCAGGGAAAAACGATTGTCTATATGCCTCCGTATGAGCCCTAATTTCTCGTATCTTCTCTTCGTGGTCCTTACCCGCAATGTACATTGGCGGCAGTAGGATCGTTCTGCAGTCAGCTTCAAATGCCGATTCTCTAAACTTTCGGAGTAGTGTTCTTCGACACGAACGTCATCTTCCCTCCAGGGATTCCCACTTGAGCTCCCGGAGCATACCCGTAACATTCGCATGCTGATCGAATCTACCGGTAACAAATGTAGCAGGTCGCCTCCGGAAACAAATCTAGCAGCGCGCCTCTCAATTGATTCGATGTTTTCGTTCAATCCGGCCTGTTGTGGATCCAAAACACTCGGACAGTACTCAAGAATAAGTTGCACCAGCATCCTATATTCGATCTTCTTCACAGATGACCCACACTTTCCTAAAATTCTCCCAAAATCAACCATTCGCCTTCTCTACCACAATCCTCAAAAGGTCATTCCATTTCATATCGCTTCGTAACGTTACGCCCAGATATTTAAACGACGTGACTGTGTCAAGCAGGACACTACTGATGCTGTATTCGAATATTATGGGTTTGTTTTTTCTACTCATCCGCATTAACTTACATTTTTCTAGTTAAGAGTCAGCTGCCATTCATCACACCAACTGGAAATTTTGTCCAGGTCATTTCGAATCGAGCTACAGACGCTTATCCTCGGCACATTCCTGGACAACACAGCATTCTGAGCCAACCATCACAGACTTCTGCCCACCCTGTCTCCCAGGTCATTTATGTATATCGAAAACAACAACGGTCCAATCACACTCTTGCGTTTCTGTGAAAATCACAACCAATGCTGGTAGGTCGTTAATAACAGTCAATATACACTACCGGCCATTAAAACTGCTACACCACGAAGATGACGTGCTACAGATGCGAAATTTAACGGACAGGAAGAAGATGCTGTGATACGCAAATGATTAGCTTTACGGAACATTCACACAAGGTTGGCGCCGGTGGCGACACCTACAACATGCTGACATGAGGAAAGTTTCCGACCGATTTCTCATATACACAAACAGCAGTTGACCGGCGTTGCCTGGTGAAACGTTGTTGTGATGCCTCGTGCAAGGAGGAAAAATGCATACTATCACGTTTCCGACTTTGATAAAGGTCGGATTATAGCCTATCGCGATTGCGGTTTATCGTATCGCGACTTTGCTGCCCGCGTTGGTCGAGATCCAATGACTGTTAGCAGAATATGGAATCGGTGCGTTCAGGAGGGTAATACGGAACGCCGTGCTGTATCCCAACGGCTTCGTATCACTAGCAATCGAGATGACAGGCATCTTATCCGCATGGCTGTAACGGATCGTGCAGCCACGTCTCGATCCCTGAGTCAACAGATGGGGACGTTTGCAGCAGCATGGACTATCAGCTCGGAGACCATGGTTGCGGTTACCCTTGACGCTACATCACAGACAGGAGCGCCTGCGATGTTGTATTCAACGACGAACCTGGATGCACGAATGGTAAAATGTCATTTTTTCGGATAAATCCAGGTTCTAGAATGAATCCAGGTTCTGTTTACAGCATCATGATGGTCGAATCCGAGTTGGCGACATCGCGGTGAACGCACATTGGAAGCGTGTATTCATCATCGCCATACTGGCGTTTCACCCGTCGTGATGGTATGGTGTTGCCATTGTTTACACGTCTCGGTCACCTCTTGTTCGCATTGACGGCACTTTGAACAATGGACGTTACATTTCAGATGTGTTACTACCCTTCATTCGATCCCTGTGAAACCCTACATTTCAGCAGGTTAATGCACCACCGCATGTTGCAGGTCCTGTTCGGGCCTTTCTGGATATAGAAAATATTCGACTGCTGCCCTGGCCAGAATATTCTCCAGATCTCTCACCAATTAAAAACGTCTAGTCAATGGTAGCCGAGCAACTGGCTCGTCACAATACGGCAGTCACTACTTTTGATGAACTGTGGTATCGTGTTGGAGCTGCATGGGCAGCTGTACCTGTACACGTCATCCAAGCTCTGTTTGATTCAATTCCCAGGCGTATCAAGGCCGTTATTACGGCCAGAGGTGGTTGTTCTGGGTACTGATTTCTCGGAATCTATTCACCCAAATTGCGTGAAAATGTAATCACATGTCCGTTCTAGTATAATATATTTATCCAATGAATACCCGTTTATCATCTGCATTTCTTCTTGGTGTAGCAATTTTAATGACCAGTAGTGTATGTTAGTTGAAATTTTTTATTACATTATGCGTTTCGTGCGTAGCCCATCATCAGATGATGTATCAAAAAAATTTAACAAAACCATAATAAACAGACAATGATCCAGAACAACGCATGATATATAAACGTGTATTACACATTACGCTCTAGGTAGGACAACTGTTACGTAACAAGTAACGTAGTTGATGAAATAATTACAAAAGGCAGGGAATGTGTCATGGAGAAAATCACGATTGTTCGCTACTAGTGCTAAGTGAACAAGAAATCAATACGCATTTGAAGGAAAAGCTGCCTCCAAAAATTAAGATTAACAACTGTTCATCACAGTGGCACTTTGCTTCTGCTTGTCATAATTATCTGCTGTGCAGTATTGTTTCTTCAGTGTTTTGCCCTTATGTACATTTTACATTCTCTTATATTTCAAACACGCGACACATAGAAAATTGTACTTGTAAAGATATATGAACCTGATGAATGTTGGAAACGAGACGTCTGCGTATTTTACAGTCATTTTTTTCCATTTTAGCCACTCCAGCGGGGTATTTCGTTGCAAGTAATCACAATTCGACACCTAGAAATATCGAAGACTGCAGCAGTAGCTGTCTGTGAAATGTGGCTCGTCAGGTATTATTGCGCCATCTCAAATAAAATATTGTTTTCTGCCCAGTTCTATTGTGAAGCGGCAGTTAGTTTTTCAGAGACATACTTCACCACCAGAGTGCTTACTTGGCAATATTGGGAGTGGTCCAAGGAAAGGGGAGGAGATGAAGAGTTAGAGGGGGTGGGGAGAAGGAGATGGATAGAGAGAGGGGCCAGGAGGAGATGGACTAAACTGCATTTTTAAGTAGATGCATACATGGGGAATGCCAGGTACACAGCTAGATCGTTATAACACAGATGAAACACGACACCACCTACACCAGCAAGCGCTGTTGGCTGACCCCTCGATTTTGCGAGTTCGCAAAACGCCCCCCGAAACTGACATTTGTACCTTCCTGTCAATCATAAAGAAAAGGAAGATGTAGGAGCTTCTTTCAGCACTTTATGCCGGGCGCTGCTTCCTGCATGGGTGTCAGGAAACACCGGCCGTCGCGGGAGGATGACTCGCCTTGAGATCAGCCTCTTTAGCTTCGACCGCTAACCGCAGAAGGACTGGACCGACATGCTCAGGCCGAACGAAAGTCTCCTTCCACCTGCAAACGGAAACTGGACTTGGCGACCCAGCTGTGGCCAGGAAATGAAACGATATGTCACAAGCGTTGCAGAACCTTAGTGCCTTGTTGTGTATGTCGTTGATAGAAATTCAGTCGAATAACAATGGATACCAAAACGTAATAAAATGAATAACTACTACCTGCCACTGACTGACAGGAAACGGAGCAGCCTGTGCCCTGATTTATGTCATAGTTGTAATCGGCCAACTCATACGAATATCTGGGTGAAAGACTTGGTGGGCAAATGAAATGGCATGACAGTACAGGCTCAGTGGTGGGTAAGGAAGGTGGTAGACTTTGTATTTCGCCAGTATTCCAGTAGTCTAGCAGTAAACCAATCAGTCTACAAAGAACTTACACTCACGTGATCCATGCTACAATATCGCTCACGTGTGGGGAACCAACACCAAATAAGGCTCACAGGGGATCTTCGAGGTATATAGAGAAAGGGTATATGAATCATCACATGTTTCTTTGATCTGTGGGAGAGTGTCACAGAGATACTGACGAAACTGAATTGGCAGAGTCTTGAAATTAATAGTACACTATCTCGAGAAAGTTCAGCTACAAAGTTGAAAGCACCGGCAGTAAACAATGACTCTAAGAATGTCCTGTAAGCCCCTATGTATCACTCCCGTAGGCACAATGAGGACAAGATTACATTAGTTATCCCACACACAGGGGCATTTAAACAATCATTCACCTGCACTCCATACGTAAAAGGAGTGGATAAAACCCTAGCAACTGGTAAAAGAGATGGGCCCTCTCACCATAGTTTACAAAGTATAGATGTAGATATGTGCCTATCGACGACAGTTTGGTCATGAAAGTAGCTGTGTTTGTAGAGGGAGACCAAGAATCGAGTACAGTAAGAAACTTCAAATGAGTAAAGGTTGCAACAGTTGGTCAGAGATGGCTTGCACAGGTTTAATGGAGTATGGAGAGCTGAATCAAACCAGTCTTCACACTCAAGACCACAGCAGCAACATTAAAAAAACCATAAATTTGGATTGGTTCCAGGGATTTTCCCCGATATAATTCTAAACTTCATTTCTTTCGTTGAAAAGCAGCTTACGTGAGAGAATCAACTTCCTATATTTCCTACGCCTTTGAGAATGAGTAGAAGACAAAACATCAGGCACAAAAATACCTGCAACCTAGTTGTAGTTTCCAGGGGACCGAAATCACATAGCGTATAAACACCAGATGCGAAAGCCTTATGTACATGGTACTATCGAACAATTAGAAAAAAATCCTTCACACACGACAAGATATAAGCTGACATATGCAGGCTGTTGTGGCACCATCAGTAGTGGGTCACTGACGATAAAGGCAAGAATGTTGCCGATGTCAGCATCAGCAACTTCTTATATGTGGTGTCATATCAAAGCTGAGACAATTGCATACGTTTATATTTCGCTGACATCAGCATCAGCATTTCCTTCTTTCCAATATCATTCCAGGAACAGCATCTGGACATGTGCACCACGTCTCCCCCACCCCCTGCCCCTGCATCCACTTCCTGTGCCCCCTTTGTTAGCCAGTTGCATGTAAGTCCAGCCGACCAATTTTTAATTTGCATATGTGTTGTCATATACTGTCCAGCATAAAGCCCCCCCCCCCCCCCCCATCTCCCCCTTCATCCTCCCAGTTGCCTGCCCCTGTGCCATTTCTCGAATGGATAGCCTGTACAGTGCTGTAGATTCGAACTGTAGTTTGTATGTATGTGCAACCCAATGTGCATTGGCACATCTGCTCAGTATTCTGAATCTGAGATGCACTGAGAGCCCTCCCACCGGCAACCAGTTGCATGCAAACCAGTGTTCAATTGGTGAGTTGCCTGCATTGAGAGGAGAAGAATTTGACAAGTCTATTTGTTGTAAACATGTATCAGGGTTATGTACTCATAGTTTTCTGCAAAGGAATGAAAGGGTAAGACAGCAGAGAAGCATAAGACTGTATGTAAGGGGAATATTGTTCAACAAGTAACAGCTATGCACCAAACAAGCAAGAAAATACATTACATGATTGGGTTCACTAACACACTGTGCTGTGTATGTTGGTATTATACACTCTTCATAGAATGCATATCCAATCCCCCATCACGCAAGAAGCATAAGCAATTGCAGTAAGTATACATTTATCTATAATCATAGTAAGTCAAAACGAAAACTGAAGTATCGATTTTCTATGTTAATTGCACAAGGAAGCCAATGATCCTTATATAATTCGAAAGATTTGATGTGGACAAATAAAAAATAATGGACGTGGCCGTTAAGAGTGGTAAAAGGAAGTACTAGCTTTCACATTCACAATATTGATGCTACATTCTCTACCACGCATTAAAATCTTCAACATCTCAACGTCTAAAGTGAAGCGCTGCCAACCTCTGCCCTGCACACCGATCAGTTACTGTGGTAGAAATGTCACGCAAAAGTAACAGCGTTTCGTGAAATCACATTCTAGGGGATTTCATGTTTACATGGTTCATGTTGTTTTTCTTGTGGTCTTTAGTTCAGAGACTGGTTTGATGCAACTCTCTATGCTGCTCTAGCCTGTGCAAACTTCTTCATCTCCCAGTACCTACTGTAACCCACATCCTTCTGAATCTGTTTAGTGTATTCATTTCCTGGTCTCCCTCTAAGATTTTTACCCTCCACGCTGCCCTCCAATACTAAACTGGTGATCCCTTGATGCCTCAGAACATGTCCTACCAACCGATCCCTTCTTCTAGTTAAATTGTGCCACAAATTTCTCTTCTCCCCAATTCCATTCAATACCTACACATTACTTATGTAATCTACCTGTCTAATCTTCAGCATTCTTCTGTAGCACCACATTTCGAAAGCTTCTATTCTCTTCTTGTCTAAACTATTTATCGTCCATGTTTCACTTCCGTACATGGCTACACTCCATACAAATGCTTTCAGAAACGACTCCCTGACACTTAAATCTATACGCAATGTTAACAAATTTCTCTTCTTCAGAAAAGTTTTCCTTGCAATTGCCAGTCTACATTTTATATCCTCTTTACTTAAACCAACATCGGTTATTTTGCTCCCCAAATAGCAAAACTAATTTACTATTTTAAGTGTATCATTTCCTAATCTAATTACGTCAGCATCACCCGTTTTAATTCGACTATATTCCATTATCCTAGTTTTGCTTTTGTTGATGTTCATTTTATATCCTTCTTGCAAGGCATTGTCCATTCCGTTCAACTGATCTTCCAGGTCCTTTGCTGTCTCTGATAGAATTACTATATCATCGGCAAAACTCAAAGTTTTTATTTCTTCTCCATGGATTCTAATTCCTCCTCCGAATTTTTCTTTTGTTTCCTTTACTGGTTGCTCAATATACAGATTGAATAACATCGGGGACAGGCTACAACCCTGTCTCACTCCCTTCTCAACCACTGCTTCCCTTTCATGCCCCTAGACTCTTGTAACTGCCATCTGGTTTCTGTACAAACTGTAAATAGCCTTTTGCTCCCTGTATTTGATCCCTGTCACCTTCAGAATTTGAAAGAGAGTATTCCAGTCAACATTGTCAAAAGCCTTCTCTAAGTCTATAAATGCTAGAAATGTAGGTTTGCCTTTCCTTAATCTTTCTTCTAAGATAAGTCGTAAGGTCAGTATTGCCTCACGTGTTCCAACATTTCTACGGAATCCAACTGATCTTTTCCGAGGTATGCTTCTACCAGTTTTTCCATTCGTCTATAAAGAATTCGTGTTAGTATTTTGCAGCCGTGGCTTATTAAACTGATAGTGCGGTAATTTTCACATCTGTCATCACCTGCTTTATTTTGTATTGGAATAACTATATTCTTCTTGAGGTCTTCGCCTGTCTAATACATCTTGCTCACCAGATGGTAGAGTTTTGTCAGGACTGGCTCTCTCAAGGCTATCAGTAGTTCTAATGGAATGTTGTCTACTCCCGGGGCCTTGTTTCGACTCACGTCTTTCAGTGCTCTGTGAAACTCATCACGCAGTATCACATCTTCCCTTTCATCTTCATCTACATCCTCTTCCATTTCCATAATATTGTCCTCAAGTACATCGCCCTTGAATTGACCCTCTATATACTTCTTCCACCTTTCTGCTTTCCATTCTTTGCTTAGAACTGGCTTTCTATCTGAGCTCTCGATATTCAGCAAGTGGTTCTCTTTTCGCCAAAGGTCTCTTTAATTTTCCTGCAGGCAGTATCTATCTTACCGCTAGTGATAAATACCTCTGCATCCTTACATTTGTCCCCTAGCCATACCAACTTAGCCATTTTGCACTTCCTGTCGATCTCATTTTTTTTCTTTGTCGTTTCATTTAGTGCATTTTTATATTTTCTACTTTGATCAATTAAATTCAATATCTCTTCTGTTAGCCAAGGATTTCTATTAGCTTTCGTCTTTTTACCTACTTGATCTTCTGCTACCTTCACTATTTCATTTCTCAAAGCTACCCATTCTTCTTCTACTGTATTTCTTTCCCCAGTTCTTGTCAATCGTTCCCTAATGCTCTCCCTGAAACTCTCCACAACCTCTGGTTCTTTCAGTTTATCCAGGTCCCATCTCCTTAAATTGCCACCTTTTTGCAGTTTCTTCAGTTTTAATCTACAGTTCATAACCAATAGATTGTGGTCAGAGTCCACATCTGCCCCTGGAAATGTCTTGCAATTTATAACCTGATTCCTAAGTCTGTGTCTTACCATTATATAATCTATCTGAAACCTTCCACTGTCTCCAGGCCTCTTCCATATATACAACCTTCTTTCATGATTTTTGAACCAAGTGTTAGTTAAGATTATGTTATGCTCTGTGCAAAATTCTACCAGGCGGCTTCCTCTTTCATTCCTTACCCCTATTTCATGTTTACCTTCTACTTTTCCTTCTCTTCCTTTTCCTACTATCGAATTCCAGTCACCCATGACACTTAAATTTTCGTCTCCCTTCATATGCAGTAAAGCACAGATACTGTGCAGCCACAGTGCGACAACTGGTAGGTTGATGATATTGTCAGCAGTGAAAATCAACATATCGTGGTACTGAATAATGTTGTATATTGGCGTCGTTATTTCGCTTACTTTTCTGTATGGTCATTTGCTGCCATTACCAGAAAATTTGAAGTAAGTTCCAAATTTTCAATTTCTTCTTTTTCAATAACTACGACTTCCGACTTCCCTTATTATGCGGAACCTATATATTTTTTTAGGGTACACCTAGAATGAAAATGCCAGCGGTTCAGAATGTTAGACGCATAACTAAACAGACAGAATTTTTGCGTGGAGGAAGTAATAGCAATGTGGACATTCTTAATGATAACGCATGTGTGTTAGTTAACGATCATATAACATTAATACATGAGAATCCAAAGCTGAAGTACCGGTTTTTAAAATTAATTATACAAATAGGCCAATGAAGCTTGTACAGTTCAAAACGAGCTTAGCTGTAGATGTGCAAAAAAGAAAAAATTCTTGTGTATACACAGTCATTAGGAGGGCTGAAAGGAAGTAGACACACATATGAGAAAATTTTTCCTTCGTCTCTGACATTGCTATCAACTTCTACCACGCGTAACGATGTGGTGCTATGGTAAAAACGACGTGCGAAAGTAACAACGTCTCGTGAAGCTGCATTCTAGGGACGTTCACGTTTAAATGTTGCAGATAGTTCATTTGCAATAACGCACGCATACCGGACAGCTGCAATGCTGCAGCTGCTACGTCGTTGGGGTTGTCTACAGTGGGAAACGAAACACAGTAACGAAGCCGTCGGGGACAAAAAACTTTGATTATTAGCATCGTTTTTCACTTACTTTGGTCTAAGAGTAACGGGACTAACGCTGTACGTTCCCCACCGTCACCACAAAATTTACAGTGGCCCTAATTTTCAGTAAGTTCATTTTGAGGAGGTACAACGCTCCTTATTACTCGTAAAAGAAAACTATATTTGTTTTAGGTCATGTCCCAAAGAAAAACATTCATGGGCTGGCCTGATAAAAGAAAAGTTAGAGAGATAGAATTTCTGTATAGAGAAAGTAATAGGAATAATGCAGATGTTAATAACGATAATTCTGTTGTCGTTCTGAAGCATACATTTAAATATGAACTGAACATAATTTCAAATAATTTTCATAGCTGAAATTGCGATTTAATGAATGTACAGTGCAGATTTTGTAATGCAAATCATTTCGCGTCTGAGGTGTCTTTATTCGATGCAAGTCATTCACGTTGTGTTGCTATAAAGGAAAACTTAATTTGCCGCCATTAACACAAAATTTACTTTTCAAACGCACTGTATCAAAGACTCCCTTCAAATGATCGAATAATTAAAGATAAATCAAAGAACTGTTTCAACAATACACATAGTTATAATGAAGTATGTGCAACGGATCAGTTCTGCCCCTAAAATTTAAAAAGGTTTAAGATACACGACATTTAGTGATCAGATTAGGTTCACTGACGCAACTGGTGGAATTTCGACGACAGGCGATACTAGTTGCTATTATTATGTTTGTATTACGTTAAAGCTAGGGTTTCTTGTTACTATTACAGCACTACTAGAGGTGTTCACAGCAGCAACAGACACGAGGAACGTTGTACATAAATATGCCGCACAAACAATCACACAGTTGCAGTTTTAACTTTAAACTTACTGTACCCTGAGCAGAGGCTTATCAGTAATTATGTAACAAATAATTATTCTTAAACAAGTGTGTACAACCACCTGTTCGTGATGGAAGGTACTGGTGCTCACTGCAGCAGCAACAGTGGGGTGATATATATATATATATCCTACTCACATTCATTATGCAGGTTGGGGCAGCTAAAAGTGGCCCGGATGAGTGGATACGACTGGACATAAGTGTACGCGTATAAGACACCCCGTGATGAACACACTATGTGTACGCCTGTGACGCGACCCACACTGGTTCAAATGGCTCTGAGCACTATTGGACTTAACATCTAAGATCATCAGTCCCCTAGACGTAGAACTACTCGAACCTAACTAACCTAGGACAGCACACACATCCATGCCCGGGGCAGGATTGGAACCTGCGACCGAAGCAGTAGCGCGGTTCCAGACTGAAGCGCGTAGAACCACGCGGCCACAGCGGCCGGCCACACTGGCTCCTTGGAGCGTATTTACACAATCTTCATGGGTCAAGGCCTAGTCTGTGGTGAGCCCTCGAGTCCAAGGTAAATCGCAACAGCCCTCACAGTCTACAACAACTACAGCAAAAAATTTCTGATGCGACTGCAACAATTCCAGCAGTCCAGCGGCGATCTGCCTTCAGCACCTTGCAGACCAGCGCCCGAAATGCCAAGAGATGAATGGTGGTCACCTTCAACATCTGCTATAGTCAGGTTAGTACTGTATTTTCTTTCCTCTTCTGTTTTCGTTGTACCCTAGAACTCTATTCTCTGGGCCACTTTTATATGCTTCTCGCTGTATAACGGTAAGACAGAGAGTTTGGAACGAGATTTTAAAATGTAACACATTTACATGGGCAGTTGTGGATTCTGACGACAATTAATTGATTATACACTGTAGATTAAAACCGAAAACATTACGAAAAGGTAGGAAATTCAGGACATGGGACCTGGACAAGTTCAAAGAACCAGAAGGAGCATTGGGCAACGATTGACAAGAACGGGGGAAGGGAATACTCTAGGAGACGAATTGGTAGCTTTGAGACATGAAATAGTGAGGCAGCAGATGATCAAAGAGGTAAAAAAAGAGAGCTAATAGAAATGTAGCAAATGAAGTACGCGAAAGGGAATACAAACGTTTATAATAGTGAGACTGATAGAAGTGCAAAGTGGCTAAGCAGGAATGACAACAGGACAAATGTAGGGATTTAGAAGTATATATCTAGCTGAAAGATAAATAACGCCCACAGTCCATTGTAGAAAAGAGAAGCAGCTGCCTGAGTATCAAGAGCTCTGATGTAAAAACAGTAGCAAAAAAGGGAGGGCAGAAGAGTGGAAGGAGTATATAGAGGATCTATTTAAGGGAGATAGGCTTCAGGGCAATATTATAGTAAGGAAAGCGGACGTAGATCAATACGATATGGAAGATATGATACTACGGGAGGAATTTGACAGAGCAGTGATACACCTTAGTCTAAACAAGGCCCCAGGAGTAGATATCCAGGCATGACAAAACTCTTCCTTCCATCAGTTGTGCAAGATCTATGAGACAGTGAAACATCCTCGAACCAATCCCAGAGAAAACAGGCGCTGACAGTTGTGAATATTACCGGACTATTCGTTTTATAAATCATGGTTGCAAAATAGGAATACGAATTCTTTACAGAAGAACTCAAAAGCTGTTACAAGCCATCTCGCCAAAGATCCGTTTGGATTCTGGAGAAATGTAAGAACACGCAAGGCAATACCGACCCGACGACTTATCTTAGAAAATACGTGAGGGGAAGGCAAATCTACTTTTATATGAATTATAGGGTTAGAATAAGCTGTTGACAAAATTTACTGCAGTACTCTCTTTGAAATTCTTAAGGTTACAGAGGTAAAATACAGGGAGCGAAAGACTGTTTACAACTTGTGGCTATTTACAACTTTTACAGAAACCAGATGGCAGGTTCAAATGGCTCTGACCACTATGGGACTTAACTTCTGAGGTCATCAGTCCCCTAGAACTTAGAACTCCTTAAACCTAACTAACCTAAGGACATCAGACACATCCATGCCCGAGGCAGGATTCGAACCTGCGGCCGTAGCGATCGCGTGGTTCCAGACTCCAGATGGCAATTTTGAGAGTCGAGGCGCATGAAAAGAGAGCAGTGGGTGAGAAGATATGCGACAGGGCTGTAGCCTTTGCCCAATACTATTCAATCTGTAGACTGATCAAGCAGTACGGGAAAAAGAAAAAAAAAGAAAAAAATTAGAGTAGGAAGTAAAGTTCAGGGAGAACAAATGAATGTCATCGTAATTCAGTCAGAGTGAGCAAAGGACTGGGAAGTGCAGCTGAACGGAATGAACACTGTCTTGAAGGGAGGGTATAGAAATGAACATCAACAAAACAAGGATAGTGGAATTTAGTCGAATTAAAGCTGTACATGCTGAGGAAATTAGGTTAGGAAACGAGTAGCTGAGTTTGAGTTTTACCATTTCAGCAGCAAAATAGCTGATGATGGCAGAAATAGAGAGGATATAAAATATAGGCTTGGAATGGCAAGAAAAGCTTGACGAAGAGAAACTTGTGAACATTAAATATAGATGTAAATGTTAGGAAGCCTTTTGTGAAAGGACTTGAATCGAGTGTAGCCATGTATGCTTGTGAAACATGGTAGACAATTTAGAGAACAAGATAATGTGTTGCTACAGAAAAATGCTAAAGATAACGCGGGTCAGTCAAACCTAATGTTTGAATACCAAAGGCTGAAAGCACGTCAGTGTCGGAACGATATCGAATCGGGAGTAGTTACCTAGCGGTAGTATTTGAAATATCTTCTTTTTTTATTATTATCTGTGGTGAATAGCATCGTCTAAGCGATGTGTCAATGTAGATTTCAGCGTTGTTCGACTCAAACGTTCACTCCAGTGTCTCCTTGTGATGTTGGCCGATCATATAACCTCTGTAGGCGAGTTCCCGGGAACAGTTAAAATGTTTAACGACAGAAAGTGCATACATCTGTAGTAGCAGACCTTTAAGAGGTTAATGAATTCCACATATGCAATACAGCAAGAGCTAGATTGTTGTCTAAACTGCCGTCACACGTCCAACGATTCCGTGAGGCATTGTGGAGTAATTTGCTGGAGTTAACTCGCCAAACTCTCCATCTATCGGAAGAAACCATAGCGAAATTCTTTGATACTTGCTGTGCAACGATGGAGGTGGAAATGTGTAGTTCAACTTTAGCAGGTGCCGGCACACAACTGCGGTCTTATGTAGATTTATTTATACAACGGTCTATACGCAGGAGTTTATGAAGTGTAAGAGCCACACTAACACATTGTTTCACTACAGAACGCACTGCATTCCGGTGTATATAAGCAGTTACCAACATGGTTAAGTGGATGAAAAAATCTCATTACAAGAGTTTTGTAGGAGCGACTGATCATGCAGTGATGACGCTGGAAACCAGAAGAAGAAGAAAGAGAAGAGGAATGGATCATTTCTCCCTGATAACATAGTCTATTTTGTCTGATCATGGAGCTTTCAGGCTGTGGAAAGACTAATTTTGTTCCAAAAATGTTAACACATCACTAGATTGTCCGCTACGAGCATGTATATATGTTTTTTTAAAAACCCTGTTTCAGACACTGTATTAGTTATTGTAGCAGATACTGCGTGGAACTGAGGGAGTTATATACCTGACGTTCAGCGAAAGTAGCGACATTCCAGGACGCGGAAACGTAAATCCTGTGGGGTCTTGCCCACTCGTCGCTAATAGTGTGCCTACGGGATGCAGCGTTCTCGGCATGCTATGCAAGAATTTCAAACAAATAACATCAGTAGTATTATTTCTGGAAAGAAATTGACAATACTTAACTTTGGAGACACATCAAATGTCGTTCCTGGAAGCTGACACGTCACTGGTAACTACCGCCCGACATCCGGTGCCGATGTGGGCGGCCGAGACAGGCAGGAGCGCCGCATTTATTCCCGTCCAGCAGGTGGCGCCCCTGGCGCGGCGCGGTCCAATGCCGTGTACCATTGGCCGCCGTTTCCTCACCGCCTTCTCTGGTCTTGCGTTCAGCATCGTCGCTCCGGCGTTTGTGGTTTCGCCAGAACAGATCCAAAAACGGTATTCATATTTAACGACATTGGAGTGGAAAAGAATGAGATCCGAAGATATTTCTACTTTGGCCGCCATATGCAAGCCAATATATTTTTTTGAGCCACATATAATCAAGGAATCCGAAGCAGTTGGTCTGAGATAACACAAACCTTATTACCGCTTTGAAACAGGATAATCTAACTGTGGTGTCACCGCCAGACACCACACTTGCTAGGTGGTAGCTTTAAATCGGCCGCGGTCCATTAGTACAGGTCGGACCCGCGTGTCACCACTGTCAGTGATCGCAGACCGAGCGCCACCACACGGCAGGTCTAGAGAGACGTACTAGGACTCGTCCCCAGTTGTACGACGACTTTGCTAGCGACTACACTGACGAAGCCTTTCTCTCATTTGCCGAGAGATAGAATAGCCTTCCGCTAAGTCCATGGCTACGACCTAGCAAGGCGCCATTAACCATTTCTAGAGAGAGTCTCACTTGTATCATCAGAATGCTGTATACAAATGATGGATTAAAGTTAAGTATTCCAGCAGCTACGTACTTTTCTTTATAGCATTCATTACGTATCCTGTTTCAGACCTAAAGCAAGCCTGCGTGTGTAAACGTGTGCCTTTCGGTTACCCGTCTCTGTGGACTGGCCGTCTTGTCAGTCCACTACACTAACCTTTAAAGCTCATTTACCAAGCACAGGTAGGAAACGAAATGTAATGCAATTAATTCGTTACTATAGCCGGAGATTGCTGGAATAACTTGCAGTATGGCTTTCTTGTTATACAATGCTCAACAAAATTTAAGGCTCACTTTTTCGAAAGCCTGTAAGTGTGTCCCATTGCAACTCGGTTCAGACGTGCCTACGACCTTCCTCTGTAGCGGTGCAAAAGCGTGGCGCCCTGCGACGTAGCCCTACTCTCGGGCTCAGCGGCACTTCAAACAGAGAGGCGTTGACGCGTGCATAAGACGTCCACAATTGAGAAGCTCATACGACTTGTAAGGCTGATTAATAGTGTCACACAGGTGCCAGATGTCACCACAATTCTGCCCAAAGCCGTCGTGGACGGGTCACATGGTCGGAAGGTTGTCACATCCCATTCACCCACCTTTCACCCATTCTTTTCACGCCCCTGCAGTGGAGGTTAGAACCACGATATCCGAAGTTGAAATCAAGCGGTTATCTTATGCATGGCCGAGGAAAGCATTTCAGAGACACCGTCGCTCAGAATCGATGCGAAAAGACCAGAGGAGGGGGGGGGGGGGCGTGGTGGGGGGCAAGAAGGGGTCAATGAGACCACTCCTTCTCTTGGGGCGGTGATTCCCACTTGTTACGCGGTCGAGAGAGACAGGTTTCAGTTCAGTGAGCCTCAGGACGGCGACCTTGACAACGTTCGGCGCTGCTGCCGCCCTCTGTTCGTTTACACCCTAGTCCAAGGACACCGTGGAGCTGCTACCCCACTGAATTTGTTCTGATACGTCTGAAGTGTAGTGCGATCGCGATTTTTGCTGTTGTATACAGGGTGGAACCACTAGGGACCGCTCAGAACCGATGGTCAAAGTATTAACGTGGTCCGAAGCAGCAAATGGCGTGTATGCCTTTTCAGCACTCCTGTTTCACTGCCTCCTCCGGCTTGATGGTGACAGGCAGTCAGCACGTATGTGGTATCGAAGCGGTTCCCTTATCTCCTCAGGCCCTAGAGCAGGTCCGAAGATGGCTGCCAAATTTCCAGTTAGGTACATTTCAAACGTGCACATTAAGAGTGAATGAGACCTGCCAAACTGGGGTGCATTGAAGGTAATCTCTGTGCTGTTTAATTCAAGCACATGTTAATGTAGCACCAGACTCCTCCTACTCCTGTGACCACATCACAGGACGGCACCAAACAGGAGGGCTGAAAGCCGTCAACACCATTTGCTGCCTCGGATCAATTTCAAATTTCTTCAAATGGTTTTCA
The DNA here is from genome assembly GCF_023864275.1 of Schistocerca cancellata. Classification (NCBI taxonomy): domain Eukaryota; kingdom Metazoa; phylum Arthropoda; class Insecta; order Orthoptera; family Acrididae; genus Schistocerca; species Schistocerca cancellata. The sequence continues at coordinate 921,980,628 of NC_064628.1, read as the reverse complement.
ACGGTTCTTAGTCGTTCCACCGTTTACACCAGAGCAAAAACCTGCGGTGGTACTACACGCTTTGTTGCTCATCGCAATGTGAAATATCTTTTCCGACTGTGTAATATTTGAGAATCAGTGCCACAAGGGAAGAGGTGGCTTCATTAACGCACTTCATGCCACCTGCTGAGGCCTATTCGCGTAGATTCTGAGCGACGGTGTGTCTGAAATGTTTTCCTTAGTCACCCATAAGACAACTGTGCGTTTTCAACGTTCGATGTCCATCATAGAGGCGTCAAAAAACGGCTGAAATTGGGCAAGAAGTGACTGACGACCTTCCCATCGTGTGAACCGTCCACGATAAAGTTGTGCAGAATTATTATGATGAAATATGGTGCCAATCTGACATCATTAATCCACCATACAGCTCACTTGGACTCCTGAGCTGTGGTCTTTTTCAGTATGTGTCGACCTTGCTTTTTGGATGATCCGTTTCTACAGAGACATGCCGTCGTCATCGGATCTTGTGCTTTAAAATATGATCCGATGACAGTGTAGCTGTGTCGAAACCGGTCGTCCAATAAAACGAAATAAATTAACAAACGACGGATCTGATCCGCCTTGATACACAAAACGGGTCAGAACACTGTTTCAGAAACAACGATTTAAACGAACGCAGAATCTTCAAGATTGACGATCTTTTACAGAAGCTCGAAGTTTATGCGGCCTTAATGCGAGATGCTTTTAATAGTTCCAGTAATGAAACTTTGTCTCGAAACCTGGCAGAAAATCCAAAGAGATTCTGGTTGAATGTAAAGTATGAGAGCGGCAAGACGCAATCAACGATTTTTCTGCGCGATAGTAATGGAAATATTACCGACTACAGTGCTGCCAAAGCAGAGTTACTAAACATTTTTGTTTGGTCGTCAGTCTACTGACTGATATGATGCGGCCCGCCACAAGTTCCTTTCCTGTGCTAACCTCTTCATCTCAGAGTAGCACTTGCAGCCTACGTCCTCAATTATTTGCCTGACGTATTCCAATCTCTGCCTCCCTCTACAGTTTTTGCCCTCTACAGCTCCCTCTAGTACCATGGAAGTCATTCCCTCATGTCTTAGCAGATGTCCTATCATCCTGTCCCTTCTCCTTATCAGTGTTTTCCACATATTCCTTTCCTCTCCGATTCTGCGTAGAACCTCCTCATTCCTTACCTTATCAGTCCACCTAATTTTCAACATTCGTCTATAGCACCACATCTCAAATGCTTCGATTCTCTTCTGTTCCGGTTTTCCCACAGGCCATGTTTCACTACCGTACAATGCTGTACTCCAGACGTACATCCTCAGAAATTTATTCCTCAAATTAAGGCCGGTATTTGATATTAGTAGACTTCTCTTGGCCAGAAATGCCTTTTTTGCCATAGCGAGTCTGCTTTTGATGTCCTCCTTGCTCCGTCCGTCGTTGGTTATTTTACTGCCTAGGTATTCCTTAACTTCATTGACTTCGTGACCATGAATCCTGATGTTAAGTTTCTCGCTGTTCTCATTTCTACTACTTCTCATTACCTTCGTCTTTCTCCGATTTACTCTCAAACCATACTGTGTACTCATTAGACTGTTCATTCCGTTCAGCAGATCGTTTAATTCTTCTTCACTTTCACTCAGGATAGCAATGTCATCAGCGAATCGTATCATTGATATCCTTTCACCTTGTATTTTAATTCCACTCCTGAACCTTTCTTTTATTTCCATCATAACCTTTCTTTTATTTCTATCATTGCTTCCTCGATGTACAGATTGAAGAGTAGGGGCGAAACGCTACAGCCTTGTCTTACACACTTCTTAATACGAGCACTTCGTTCTTGATCGTCCACTCTTATTATTCCCTCTTGGTTGTTGTACATATTGTATATGACCCGTCTCTCCCTATAGCTTAGCCCTACTTTTTTAAGAATCTCGAACAGCTTGCACCATTTTATATTGTCGAACGCTTTTTCCAGGTCGACAAATCCTATGAAAGTGTCTTGATTTTTCTTTAGCCTTGCTTCCATTATTAGCCGTAACGTCAGAATTGCCTCTCTCGTCCCTTTACTTTTCCTAAAGCCAAACTGATCGTCATCTAGCGCATTCTCAATTTTCTTTTCCATTCTTCTGTATATTATTCTTGTAAGCAGCTTCGATGCATGAGCTGTTAAGCAGATTGTGCGATAATTCTCGCACTTGTCAGCTCTTGCCGTCTTCGGAATTGTGTGGATGATGCTTTTCCGAAAGTCAGATGGTATATCGCCAGACTCATATATTCTACACACCAACGTGAATAGTAGTTTTGTTGCCACTTCCCCCAATGATTTTATAAATTCTGATGGAATGTTATCTATCCCTTCTGCCTTATTTCACCGTAAGTCCTCCAAAGCTCTTTTAAACTCCGATTCTAATACTGGATCCCCTATCTCTTCTAAATCGACTCCTGTTTCTTCTTCTATCACATCAGACAAATCTCCACTCTCATAGAGGCTTTCAGTGTATTCTTTCCACCTATCTGCTCTCTCCTCTGCATTTAACAGTGGAATTCCCGTTGCACTCTTAATGTTACCACCGTTGCTTTGAATGTCACCAAAGGTTGTTTTGACTTTCCTGTATGCTGAGTCTGTCCTTCCGACAATCATATCCTTTTCGATGTCTTCACATTTTTCCTGCAGCCATTTCGTCTTAGCTTCCCTGCACTTCCTATTTATTTCATTTCTCAGCGACTCATATTTCTGTATTCCTGATTTTCCCGGAACATGTTTGTACTTCCTCCTTTCATCAATCAACTGTAGTATTTCTTCTGTTACCCATGGTTTCTTCGCAGCTACCTTCTTTGTACCTTGTTTTCCTTAACAACTTCTGTGATGGCCCTTTTTAGAGATGTCCATTCCTCTTCAACTGTACTGCCTACTGCACTAATCCTTATTGCTGTATCTATAGCGTTAGAGAACTTCAAACGTATCTCGTCATTCCTTAGTACTTCCGTATCCCACTTCTTTGCGTATTGATTCTTCCTGACTAATGTCTTGAACTTCAGCCTACTCTTCATCACTACTATATTGTGATCTGAGTCTATATCTGCTCCTGGGTACGCCTTACAATCCAGTATCTGATTTCGGAATCTCTGTCTGACCATGATGTAATCTAATTGAAATCTTCCCGTATCTCCCGGCCTTTTCCAAGTATACCTCCTCCTCTTGTGATTCTTGAACAGGGTATTCGCTATTACTAGCTGAAACTTGTCACAGAACTGAATTAGTCTTCCTCCTCTTTCATTCCTTGCCCCAAGCCCATATTCTCCTGTAACCTTTTCTTCTACTCCTTCCCCTACAACTGCATTCTAGTCGCCCAAGACTATTAGATTTTCGTCCCCCTTTACATACTGCATTACCCTTTCAATATCCTCATACACTTTCTCTATCTGTTCCTCTTCAGCTTGCGACGTCGGCATGTATACCTGAACTATCGTTGTCGGTGTTGGTCTGCTGTCGATTCTGACTAGAACAACCCGGTCACAGAACTGTTCACAGTAACACACCCTCTGCCCTACCTTCCTATTCATAACGAATCCTACACCTGTTATACCATTTTCTGCTGCTGTTGATATTACCCGATACTCATCTGACCAGAAATCCTTGTCTTCCTTCCACTTCACTTCACTGACCCCTACTATATCTAGATTGAGCCTTTGCATTTCCCTTTTCAGATTTTCTAGTTTCCCTACCACGTTCAAGCTTCTGACATTCCACGCCCCGACTCGTAGAACGTTATCCTTTCCTTGATTATTCAATCTTTTTCTCATGGTAACCTCCCCCTTGGCAGTCCCCTCCCGGAGATCCGAATGGGGGACTATTCCGGAATCTTTTGCCAATGGAGAGATCATTATGACACTTCTTCAAATACAGGCCACATGTACTGTGGATACACGTTACGTGCCTTTAATGCAGTGGTTTCCATTGCCTTCTGCATCCTCATGTCGTTGATCATTGCTGATTCTTCCGCCTTTAGCGGCAACTTTCCCACCCCTAGGACAAGAGAGTGCCCTGAACCTCTGTCCGCTCCTACGCCCTCTTTGACAAGGCCGTTGGCAGAATGAGGCTGACTTCTTATGCCGGAAGTCTTCGGCCGCCAATGCTGATTATTTATCAAAATTTAGTCAGTGGCGGGATCGAACCCGGAACCGAAGGCGTTTTGATTATGAATCCAAGACGCTACCCCTAGACCACGGAGCTACTAAACATAGCCTTCCGAAATTCCTTCGCCAAAGAACCCTAAGTAAATATTCCAGGATTTGATTCAAGAACAGCTGCCAACATGAGTAACTTAGTATCAGATATCATTGGGGTACTGAAGCAACTTAAATCACTTAATAAAAGTATGTCGTCTGGTCCAGGCTGTATAGCAATTAGGTTCGTTTCAGAGTATTCTGATGCAGATCTCCATACTTAACAATCACATACAACCGCTCGATCGACGAAAGACAAGTACTCAAAGACTGGAAAGGTGCACAGGTCATCATAACAACATTTAAGAAAGGTAGTAGGAGTACCCCACTAAATGACAGGCCCATATCATTAACGTCAATATGCAACAAGATTTTGGAACATGCATTGTGTTCGAACATTATAAACTGCCTCGAACAGAACGGTCTATTGACATGTAGTCAATTCGGGTTTAGGAAACATCATTATAGTCAAACACGATTAGCTCTTTACACGCACGAAGCGTTGAGTGCTATTGACAAGGGCTTTCAGATTGATTTTATATTTCTAGATCTCTAGAAGGCTTTTCAAACTGTATCATAGAAGTGACTTGTAGTGAAATTGCGTGCTTATGGAATATCGTCTCAGTTCTGTATCTGGTTTCGTGATTTCCTGTCAGAAAGATCACAGTTCGTAGTAATAGATGGAAAGTCATCGGTTAAAACAGAAGTGATTTGTGGCGTTCCGCAAGGTAGTGTTATAGGCCCTCTGCTCTTCCTTATCTTTAAAGACGGTATAGGAGACAATAAGAGCAGCCGTCTGAGGTTGTTTTCGGATGATGCTGTCGTTTATCGTCTAGTAAAGTCATTAGATTGTCAAAACAACTTGCAAAACGTTTTATAGAAGGTATCTGTATGTTGCGAAAGTTGGCAATTGATCCTAAATGATGAAATGTGTCAGGTCATCCGAGTACGTTAAACTTCGGTTGAACAATCAATCAGTGAAATCTTCTTCTTCTTTTAGTGTTCAACCCTGAGCCTGGTTGGCAGAAGAGCGCCATTCCTCTCTTCTGTCTGCCTTCCTCTTCATTTCCACATATATGTTACATCCAACATCCTTTATGACCTGTTACATGTTTGATATCCTTGGTCGCCCCTCCGACTCCTTCCCTCAGTAGCTCCTTCTGCTACTGTCCCAATGATGTTGTTGTGCCTTAGGATGTCCCCTACAAGTTCGTCTCTTCTTGTTTGGCTGTGCCTCCACAGAGGTCTGGTTTCCTGTACTCTTCTTTCCTGTACTCTTCTAAGCACCTCTTCATTTATTATTTTGTCTCTCTAGCTGATCTTCATCAACCTTCTATAGCACCACATTTCCAGGGCCTCTAGCCGTCCTTTCTCTTCTCTTCCCATTGTCCAAGTTTCACACCCATATAGAGCGACACTCAAAATGAAAGCTTTCATGACGTGTCTCCTTATTTTCAGAGTGATGTTCTTGTTGGTGAGTTTTCCTTCCCAGATTAAATGCAGTTTTGGCCTATTGAATTCTGCTCACAATTTCTTTCCAGCTTCTACCATTCCTTCTGATTTTGCTTCCCAGGTAGGTAAATTCCTTTATCACTTCCTGCTCCTCTCTTCCAGTCCTCATTCTCAGAAGTTAATATTCTGCTTCTGTATTATTTTTCTTATATATTTATTCACACGTCAAGTTCCGTAGGACCAAATTGAGGAGCAAATCGCCAAGGTCATGGAACGTGTCAGTACATGAATTTACAACATAAAAGTAATAACACATAAAAATAAATGTTCATGAACCTGAAAAAAAGTCTGTCCATATGTTTAAGCAAACGCTATCAGCAATACAAAAGAACCAGCTTAATTTTTCAAGGAACTCCTCGACAGAATAGAAGGAGTGACCCATGAGGAAACTCTTCAGTTTCAATTTGCGCGTGGATTGCTACTAAGATTTCTGAATTCGAGTGGCAGCTTATTGAAAACGGATACAGCAGTATACTGCACACCTTTTTGCACTAGAGTTAAGGAAGTCCGATCCAAATGGAGGTTTGATTTCTGCCGAGTATTAACCGAGTGAAAGCTGCTTATTCTTGGGAATAAACTAATATTGGTAACAAGAAACGACAATATGGAATATACATATTGAGAGGCCAATGTCAAAATACCCAGACTCGTGAACAGAGGTCGACAAGAGGTTCGTGAACTCACACCACTTATTGCCCGAACCGCCAGTTTCTGGGCCAAAACTATCCTTCTAGAATGGGAAGAGATACCCCAAAACATAATACCATATGACATAAGTGAATGGAAATAAGCAAAGTAGACTAATTTTACGTGTCGAAGTATCACTCACTTTTGATACCATTAGAATAGTAAAAATGGCAGTATTAAGTCTTTGAACAAGATCCTGAACGTGGGCTTTCCACGACAGCTTACTATCTATCTGAACACCTAGAAATTTGAACTGTTCAGTTTCACTAATGCCCGTTCTGTGAGATTAAAACGTCTGGTTTTGTTGAATTGTGCGTTTATTTTCTACAAGCCATTAACTGAGGTCATGTACTGCACTACTTGAAACCGAGTCAATGTTGCACACAACATCCTTTACTATCAAGCTATTGTCATCAGCAAACACAAGTATTTTAGAGTTGCCCATAATACTAGAGGGCATATCATTTATATAAATAAGGAACAGGAGCGGCCCCAACACTGATCCCTGAGGCACCCCCCACTTGACAGTACCCCACTCAGATTCCACGTCAACATTGTGAATAATGGTCTTTTGCTGCCTGTTGCTAAAGTAAGAGGTGAACCAATTGTGAACTACTCCCCCTATTCCGTAATGGTCCCACTTCTGGAGCAATATTGTGAGATCAACACAGTCATATGCCTTAGTTAAATCAAAGAACACTCCAAGCGTTCGAAACTTTTTGTTTAGCCCATCCGGGACCTCACACAGAAAAGAGCATATAGCATTTTCAGTTGTTAAACGACTTCTAAAGCCGAACTGTACATTTGATAGCAAATCGTCTGATATAAAATGATCAATTAACCTTACATGCACAGCCTTTTCGATAACTTTTGCATACACTGATGGCATAGAAATAGGTCTAAACTTATTTACATTATCCCTTTCTCCCTTTTTATAAAGCGGTTTTACTACTGAGTACTTCAATCGCTCAGGAAACTGACCATTCCTAAAGAAAAAATTACAGGGCTAAAATGTGCAGCACAGTGCTTTAATATTCTGCTAGACACTCCATCATAGCCATGAGAGTCCTTAGTCTTCAGTGATTTAATTATTGACTCAATCTCCCTCTTGTCTGTATCACAGAGGAGTATTTCAGACATCAGTCTCGGAAAGGCATTTGCTAAGAAATTTATATGATTTCCTGTAGCAACTAAATTTTTATTTAATTCACCAGCAATGCTCAGAAAATGATTGTTAAATACTGTACATATATCTGATTTATCAGTAACAGAAATATTATTACTGCGAACTGACTATATCATCGACCTTGTGCTGCTGGCCAGACACTTCCTTCACAATTGACCATATGGCTTTAATTTTATCCTGTGAATTAGCTATTCTATTTGCCTACCACATACTCTTTGCCTTGCTAATAACATTTTTAAGCACCTTACAATACTGTTGGTAATGAGCTACTGTAGCTTGATTGTGAATACTTCTAATATTTTGATATAATTCCCGCTTTGTTCTACAAGATATCCTTATCCCACTAGTCAGCCAACCGGGCTGTCATTACTGCTAGAACGTTCTAATGGAAAGCAACTCTCAAAGAGCATGAGAAATGTGTTATGGAAGGCATTGTATTTATCATCTATATTATTGGCACTATAAACATCTTGCAACTCTTGTTCCTTGACAAGTTTAAAAAAACTCTCTATTGCTGTTGGATTAACTTTCCTACGTAGTTTGTAATTAAATATGACATCGGTTTGAGTACAAAAGCATTTTAGTGCTAAAATTTGTGCATCATGGTCTGAAAGGCCATTCACCCTTTTACTAACAGAACGAAGAATGAATAAAAATATTGTCTATGACTGTGCTACTGTTCCTCTGCACCCTAGCTGGAAAAAAACACAGTTTGCATCAGATCATATGAATTTAGGAGATTTACCAACATCCTTTTTCTTGCACAATCATATACAAAATTAATATTGAGTCACCACATATAACTACTTTCTGGTGCTTCCTACAAAGTGAATCAAGAACCCTCTCTAGCTTAAGCAAAAATGCTCTGAAGTCGGAGTTAGGGGACCTATGAACAACAACAATTAGAAGTTTAGTTTCACTAAATTCAACTAATGCTGGACAGCTTTCAAACATCTGTTCAGTGCAGTGTAATGATACGTCTATGGACTCAAATGAAATACTGTTTTTTACGTACAGAACCACTCCCCCACCCCGCAAGGAATTCCTTGAGAAACAGCCAGCTAATCTGTAGCCTGGTAAAGGAAGTGTCTGAAATATCAAATTATTTAAGTGGTGCTCTGATATACCAATAATTTCAGAGTTAACATCTATTAGCGGTTCATTAAATTTATCTCTAATACCTCTTTTATTTTGATGAAATATGCTAATTCCTTCTCTACTTGGAAACATTACATCCTCTGAAGGTGAGCCCTTAGTTAGAGGGACTTCCTTTAAGCAGGTTTACCTATCAGCTGACTTCAATCTAAAAAAGGTGCAGCTCTAACACCAACTACTACAGGAATTTTTCCATGAGTGGCACCACTACCACCACCTCCACCCACTACACTGTCACCTATAAGCTTAGCCACCCTCCCCTTCCCATACCTATTGAGGTGCAGTGAAACCCCATCTACTGATAGACCCAACTGGCACCACTGACATGTGATCCATGCCCTCCGCCATCAGTGCCCTCCCCAGCCCCACATTAACGCGCCTAACAGCCGCATTAAGGTGAGGCCGATCATGACGCTGAAACAGTTGCACGAAATGCACATTAGTGCCACCAGTTTGAGTAGCTATCTTAACCAAGTGACCACTGACATCATATTTCCCGTCCCTATCGAGACTGTTCCTTACTCCACCCACTATCGCTACCTGATCCTCCTTCGTAGAATTCTTACATAACTCCCCTATGCTTTCAGTCACCTGAGCCAACCCTGCACTAGGCTTCACAATGCTGGTGACGTGGTACTCACTCCCCAACACTTCCTGCAACTGCTGGCCCACACCTCTACCGTGGGAACTACCTAGCAGCAGAACCTTCTTTCTGCTAGACTTTGCAACTAACCTAAGCCTCCTAACTGCTGAGGACTGCTGCAAGTTCTCTACATCTACAGCTACACGAGGCTCCTCTGCACTCAACTCTGACAGTTGGTCGTATCTACTGCATGTATGCAAAGTAAAACTGTCTGAATACCTCCTCTTCCTAGCTACCTTCTTGCCAACTGCCAGTTCCCATTACCCACCACCCTTCACCCTCCTCAACCTATCTAGTTCCTCCTCTGCGCATTGTAACTGCACCTGAAGGGCACAGATCTTACGCTCCTGCTCCTCTATTAACTTGTTTCTACTACAGATTCTACATTCCCAGTAGAGGATCTCCCTGAAATGACCACTGGCTTCCCCACTGCGTTCACCCCATGAAAATACTTTGAACAAATCCCACACCGTAATCGACTACTCACAAACCTACAACAGATCCCACACTTTTCATTCATGGTAAATTTATTTATTTTATTTAGCGTATGGCTCAAAACATCACAGTAAAAATTACAGAAACAACACGATTAAAAAAAAATCACATATGTATAAACAGAGCAATTAATAACAGTTTGTATATAAGGTGTAACCTCCCCACAAAAATGAAAGATAAAAATTATTTTTAAATGTTAATGGGAATCGTGCTCAACGTAACCTCCCAGCAAAAATAAAGGAAAAGTCTACGATAATGAAAACGTGCCAAAAGTTACTTCCCCACAAGATTACTGACTAATAATGATTCAAATGCTGTTGAGCTCTGACAGAACATCGTGAAACTGAAATAAAAGCGACTGTACCTTCGCTACAAAAATATTGAAAAATAATGGCCCAATGTAAACTCGACACAAAAATTGAGAAATGAACAAGAACGATTGCTTTGTAGACAGAATTATTATTGTGGCATTTCTTGAACAAATTAATTACGATTATAATACATTACATTATCAGATGTGCGCAAAGCTGCTTCATTACCTTATTTAAAAAATATACCTCGTCCTGAATCTCGACCAGAGTTCCATGTCGATGCCCGCCCACTCCTCACACACAACAGCTAACTCGCAACTGTACTACATGCTCTCGCGACTCGCTACGTACCACTACTCACTCGCAGCAGAACTGAACTCTCGCGCGCTATTACTCTCTCGCAACTGAACTGACTACATGCTCTCTGGTCAGAGACTCTGCAATGCCTCGCCATCGCCGCCACACAACATACGTATTTCATAACCCTCCACTGGGGGGGGGGCAAAAATTTGGCAGCGATGGTGAGTCATTTGGACTTGCCAAGCGCGGCAAAATTTTTTCTTTAATTAATTAACTTTACAATTTACAGAATATTCAGATATAGAACATGAGATAAATGTGGTGCACATGCACCGAGTACAAAATATATCAGACAAAGACAAAAATATATACAATGAGCACAGAGCAAATCACAAAAGGTATATACAAATCGTATCGATAAATGACAAAAGTGCACATTCACTGAGGTAGTGAACTTATCAGGAAATCACAAAATGTATACAGAATGAGTACAAGTCATACTAACAAATAGCGAAAGTGCACATGCACTGTAATGCAGAACATATCATCGAATCAAAAAAGTATGGACAATGGATACAAATAATATTGAAAAATGAGAAAAGTGCAGAGGCACTGAAGTTCAGTAGAAAACATGTTAACACATGACATAAGTGCATACTCACTGAAGTATTGAACATATCACGAAATCACAAAATGTATACAGAATGAGTACAAATCATAAAAATGAGAAAAGTGCACAGGCACAGAAGTAGTGAACACATCAGGAAATCACAAAGAAAATGTATATACAATAAGTACAAATCATGTTTACAAATGACAAGAGTGCAGAAGCACTGAAAAATTCTTCAAAGTTTTCACAACAAATCTCATTGACAAATGACATAGGTGCACATGTACTGTAGTTTAGAACATATTAGCATATGAGGAAATGTCCTAATGAGTATAAATCATATTGACAAATGACAAAAGTGCACATGCACTGAAATTCAGAATTTATCAGCAAATCGAAAAATAGCCATGAATACAAATGATGTTAAAAAAAATGATTTTCACTATGTTACAAGAATTAGGATAGAAAAGGGAAGGATTGCATCATGGTTGTAGCACTTTAGGTTGCACACAGCTGCACTGAAAGTCCATATCTCTCCACAGAAGTACAACACCAAGTGAGACAATCTGCAGTTCTTTTCCCATAAGTGTTCATCAGCGTATCCAAGACACTGAAATCTCGTAGTAATATTCCATGTTATCATTTTAGCAGTACATCAGGTACCCCAAACAGTGGGACCATAATAACGTCTTCATCGCTCACGGTGGTGGACAGCATGTCGTGTCAACACCACGCTCTTACAAAGCACACCAACGTAGAATTAGTGCAAAAACCAAATATAGTGCTCCATGATCATGAGGATAGACAGGACAAATGGATATTACAGTAATTCAGGGTAGTTAGCTCAGAAGGTGAAGGACATTAAGTCACATACGAGTCGTCATTAGTAATTACATTAGTAGTTTGCGGCATTCATAGCCCAATTATTGAACATTCCTGTACCATGAATGTAGTATTACAGAAAAATGTTCATTAAATTATTGGGATCATGGGTAATCGTATTACAATAAACAGTGGCAGTCCTTGGCTAGTTACTAAACATATTTAGTATGACAGAATAATGTTCATCAGAAGTCATCATTGAAAAGGAGAGTCAATTATTGGCATAGCATTAACATAATTCATTGAGTTATACTAATTATTAGCACTCAGTGGCCAGCAAGTATTGAATAGTACAAAACATTACACTAATTATTGGCACTCAGTGCCCAGCAAGTATTGAATAGTACAAAACATTTATCATCATTCAGTGTTATACAGAACTCTCTTAAATGAGTAGCATTATTTGAAACTGGTAACACACACCTTTTTTGTATCATTAAGAAGTCATTATTAAAAATCAGTTAATTACAGTCATAGCATTAATAATCATGTGCATCATAAGTAGTCTCATTACAATAAACAGTGCAGTTATTAGCCAGTTACAAAGCATTATTTTATATATATATATATATATATATATATATATATATATATATATATATATATATATTTTTGTTGTATCATTAAGAAGTTATTATTAAAGTGACACACTATTCAGAGCTGATCAGTATTATTCAGAATTCTCTTAAACTAGTAGCATTATTTAGGACTGGTAATACATTTTTTTGTTATTTTTTTTGTTTTTGTTTTTGTGCTAGCAATGCATTGCGTTGGGATCGATAATTAATTGCTCAGGCATAACAATATTTGCTTTTAACCTATTGCTGCCAATGAGGATAGGTAACGTCATTCGTCATGAGTCAGCTGTAGCAAGGTTATGAAACAAGGCAGTATATGTGATCACATTTATAAATGATAGACACAAATGGGTAAAAAAAATGTAAGTGCTAGTACAGGTATAATAAGTAACAGGTTTAGTAAGTATCACGAAAAGCTTCTGCTCAAAAAATACAAAATGGATTATTGAGCTGAAAGTGGAAACGCATACTATGCTGAAAAGTAGTGAACTTCGAATTAACAGGTAGTGAAATGTGTATAAAATGTGTTCCATAGCTGTCCTTTCCAAAACCTGCCGTCATCCTACTATGCAATAAAACACATACTGTCAAAAACGAACTGCAACAAATATTTAAATAACTACATAGCATAAATACATAACTTCAACATTATCCTCATCTGTAAAGAAAAAACTTCATTATCCATCACTTCATTATCCATATAATCATAACTTCATTATTATCATCACCTGTAAAGAAAAACTTCATTATTCATAGTAGCATATTCTTCATCATTATTCCTCATCAGCATTCATTATCATCTGTAAAAAAATCACTTCATTACTCATTACACAACTATTCCTTATCTCTAACATATTTCATCACTAAAACTAAGATGTGTAGTTCTGTCTGACAGCCTGCATCAATCGCCTCGTATTCTGAAAGAAAAAATTAGTTAAGACTGCTATTCTTCGATGTGTATTGTATATTCTTGTTAATCCTGATCCATTTACTCTTCCTCATAGAGTTTTTTGCATCTTCTTTCGTTTATTCCGTAGGTGAAATTCCCATTTCTGTTTAATTTATTTCCTTTACACGTTATTTCTATCTGAAAATGATGAACAAAGATTAATGTCTTGTATTCAAATCATATACCCATTAAATAATGACTGGTTTATGGTGACATAATTAAGCATACAGCATAACATGACAGAAAACGTAATATGTCAAAAGCATAGATAGTGTTCAAAGGCAAAAATGTACATAGAATATCACAATGCAGCAGCAAAAAAAAGAGAAAAATGTAAAATAGTCACGATGTTGAGATATCATAGGGCAAAAAATGTCAAAGTCAACTGGTGTTTGCTATATGTTTGCTATATCTTAACTGATTCACAGTACATACAAACAAACAAGAAAACAACCATACACACAAAAAAATGGAAAATGTGCACGGTCTGATGTGTAACGACAAGTAAAACGACCTGCTAACCTTATCTTGCCGAGCACTTGCCAAGAAAATATACGACAGTCTTCAGTAAGTAGTCACATAAATATAATTGCATAAGTGGTCATAAAATGTGTAAATTCATTCGGAAAAATATGCACGGTCAGATGTGTAACGACAAGAAGAGCGACCTGCTAACCTTACCTGGCCGGGCACTTGCCAAGAAAAAATACGATAATCATCAGTAAGTGTTCATGTGAGTATAATTGCGTAAGTGGTCATAAATAAAAAAATTAGGAAATGGCATTACACTGTGATAAATCATAAAGTATCTTCACTCAATAAAAGGTTTAATGTTAGAGACATGGTGATTGCCTTTACTTTTTCTCGTTCTCAAAGTTTCGACGTGTACAACATTGGGGTGAGGAATGCTGCGAATCCGATATGGACCTGCGTATAGAAGTTCAAATTTCCTGCACTTACCTTTTATTCTGCTGGATAAATAGTGTGTACGTACTAATATTTTCTGTCCAACGTGAAAGTCTTGACGTGTACAAACCTGTTTTTGCTGTCTTCTCCGGCGCTCTGCGGCACGTTTGATGTTGTTCAGTGCAATGTCAATTATTTCAAGGTGTCATAGTCGACGAGATGTAGGAAATGTTACTAATTCTTTAATTTTGTTTGGTGGTTCAACGTTTTTCAGTATAACAGACGGAGATAGCATAGTGGATTCATTTGGAATGGAATTAATCACATCTTGGAATGAGAATATGTGTGTGTCCCAGTCAATATGTCTTTTGTGGCAGTATATCCTACACAGTTTACCAATTTCTTTCATTAATCGTTCACAGGGGTTCGAAGAAGCATGGTACTTGGATATATAGATCGGAGAAATGTTTCTAGCTCGTAACATGCGTGTCCATATAGCAGAACGAAATTGTGATCCATTGTCAGAAATTACTTTCAACACACGCCCTACATGAAATAAAAAATGCTTTACAAATGTTTTCGAAACAGTTTTGGCAGTACCTTTGCGTAACGGAGTGAAGGTAACAAATTTTGAAGTGAGTTCAACAGCGACAAAGATGTAGCAAAAACCTCTATTAGTTCTGGGAATCGGACCAAAAATATCTACAGCGGCCATCTGTCTTAATTTAACAGGTATAATGGGATATAACGGAGGAATGTGTGAACTGGTGTCTGACAGCTTTCTGGCAAATTTTACATGACGCTAAAACTCGTCGTATACGTTTTTCCATGTTGTTAAAATAACAGTTCTGTCTCAATATAAGAAAACATTTTCTTGCTCCGTAATGTGCGTAGCTTAAATGAGTGTACCAGATTAATTTGTTAACAAGTTCATCAGGAATGCATAATAACCAATTGTTGCTGTCTGGATGAGAGCGGCGAAACAGAATGTTATTGCGTACAGTGTAATGGTGTCTAATCGTAACGTTATTCTTATCTTGCCAAAGGTGTTTAATTTCTTTCCATACGTTGTCTTTACTTTGCTCTTTTGCTATGTCCTGTAATGACGACGAAATAAAATTTTCAAATGCAACTTGTTGGATGTACATGACGCTGAAATTTGCTTTGCAGAAGTTGGTTGCGACGTCTTGCTGATTGTTGCTGAGAGAACGAGATAGTGCGTCTGGTACAACATTTTGTGTGCCGGGAATGTGAACTATTGTAAAATTAAATTCCTGTAAATATAGCTTCCATCTGCTTAATCTGTCGTGAGTGAATTTAGCTGAAAGTAAAAATTGTATTGCTCTATGGTCTGTGTAGACGGTGGTATGTCTGCCATAAAGAAAGTGCCGAAATCTCATAAAAGCCCATACAACACATAATGTTTCAAGTTCAGTAACTGAGTAATTTCGTTCAGCAGGTGACAAAATGCGGCTTGCAAATGCGATGTTTTTAATTACTGTAGAACCATCTTCTTCAATTTCCTGAAAAATATGTACGCCTAAAGCTGTGTTGGAACTGTCGGTGGCAATGGAAAAATTTCTGGTAAGATCTGGGTGCGATAAAAGTGGAGCATTCAACAAGGCTTCTCTCAGGTTCACAAATTCAGAATGTGCTTGCTTATCCCAAGACCAAATAGTGTTTTTACCTGTCAATTGACATAATCTAGGTGTGTCTAAAGCAGAGTGATGAATAAATTTACGAAAAAAGTTAATTAAGCCTAAAAAGCTGCGTAGTTGTTTTTTTCGTTGTAGGAACAGTAATGTCACGTAGAGCTTGAAGTTTTTCCGGATCAGGCGCAATGCCTTCTGCTGAAATTACGTGTCCAAGAAATTTTATAGAAGTTTTGCCAAAGTGCGATTTACTAAGATTAACTGTAAGTCCTTGTGCATGAAAAGTTTGTAACAGTCGTTCTAAAATCACATTGTGTTCAGACCAGTTAGCTTCTGCGATAAGAATGTCGTCTACGTACGTCGTGATTCTGTCTTTTAAGTTCTGTCGGAAGTATTGTATTCAAACCGCGAATAAAAGCTGCAGAAGAAATAGTTAAACCGAATGGTAATTTACAAAATTGATAACAGTCACCAAAACAGAGAAAGGCTGTGTACTTTCTGCAATTCGGATGGAGCTGAATTTGCCAAAAACCCGATTTCAGATCTAATGTAGAATAAATTGCAGTACCGTGAAATATCTGTAGCAGTTCTTCCAGTGTCTGTGGTCGATCTCTTTCATTAATAATTATGTCATTGATGTGACGTGAATCAAGTACGAGGCGAAGTGAGCCATCTTTTTTCCTAACAATATGTAGCGGGTTTATGTATGGACTAACTGCTGGTTCAATAATTCCTTGGCCAAGCATATCCTGCAACTCCTTTTTAACTTGTTCTCTGTGGATATATGGAATGGGATAATGCTTGGCTTTAAATGTATCATGCTGTTTGACTTGGAATTCGTATATAAAACCCGACCTAGTACCAGGAACGTTGTCAAAAACTGGAGCTTGCTGTAAAAGAATTTTGTGTAGCAGCGTGCGTTGGTCGTCTGTATTTGCACAACTCTGTTTAACCTTATCAGAAATCATCTGCATTACATCATAGTCAGCTTCGTCTGGAGTATTACAGTTATGCACATACGTATCTGTGAACAATGAGGAATTATTGTCTATGTTTCGTGATATGGAAATGACCTCTGTGCGATTAATTGTCTGTTCTTCCGCAGATAAAGAGTGCTGAAATTCTAAAGCCAATTGTACATCTTCATCCTTTAGCATTAAATAGGAATTCTGAAAATCAACCACTGCGTCGTGTTGTACGAGAAAATTAGTACCTAAAATAACGTCTGTTGTCAATAAAGGAACAATCCAAAAATTTGAGTGAAATGTGTGACCTGCAATACAAAATGATAAATGTGTCATTAATTTAACGTCTACTCCTTTACTCGATACTGCTCCTTTTACTTTCGTTTTGCATAGTGGTAATGTAGGATAGGTATTCTCTTTATTACACTTGTTGAAAGTTTCTTCATTAATAACTGACATAGGTGAGTCAGAATCGATTACTGCTGAAAATTTCGATGAACCAATTTTAATTTCGATGACAGGGTGTGAAATAGTTTTTTGCACAATTGGTCTTTCCTGCAAAAGAGTGTCTCGGATATCGTCAAAAGTAATTACATTTTCGTGAACAACATTCTGCGTGCCAAAAGAAGTGCTTGTGTTATTGGAAGATGCGACCTGTACAGTATCTAGTCACATTCTATCTGACGTGTTATTATTTTCAGGAGGATGTTGTGGCATTTCTACTATTTGAACTGTTCTATTATTTCTTCCAGACGTATTACGCTCTGGATGATACCTACTGTCGGGTTCATTCATGAGAATATGTTCTTGTGGATGATTTTGCTGTTGGTAAGACCGACTATTGTTAGATATACGCTGAAAATTGTCCTCATTATTTTTACGTCTGTCGTAATAGTCATTCCTATACGGTGCATTGCGATAGGAATTGAAATACTGTGTTTTCTGCACGTAATTATTTCCTTGCCGTCGTGCGTTACTATTTGTTGCACCAGGGACTATACGTCCACGCGGCGAAACATTAAAGCCTGGTTGACCTTGTGCATTACATTGTTGGTTAGGTATTCTAACCGGCTGGTTTTGTTGCAGTTGTTGTGAAAAACCTCTATTGTTACTAAAGTGTGGTTCCTGTTGCTGAAAATTTTGACGATATTGATAATCAAAATTTTGTCTGCTATTAAAGTTCTGGTGGTTGTCGTTCCTAAAGCGTCTGTTACCTTTGCTATTGAAATTACTTGGTTGACCGTAATTACAGTAAGTTTGTTGGCCTTGGTTGTTATATGAAAAATTTTTGTTTACGAAGGAATAATCTGATTGCTGCAGTTCCAAGAGCTGTAACAGATCTCTGAACGTTGAAATATTTTCCTTCTGTTGACCCATTAAAAGTGACACTCTTAATGATCGTGGCAATTTAGAGATACATAATTGTATGAGTGCAGATTCACTATAGGGTTCACTTAAATACTGGTTTTGTTGCACCATGTGCTCAAAAAATTGAGTGACACTGGGAAAGTTTGAGTTCTCATAATTCGGTAAGCTAATTAACTGATCTTTAATCCCGCGCTGTGTCGTCTTCGACCAATACGCTGATAGAAAAGCATTCTGAAACTCTTCTACCGAATAACACTGTCTCGCAATCGGTCTCATACGAGTTGCCGGTTCGCCTTACAAAAAACTACAAATGAATTCAAGTTTGTGTGTTACAGGCCAAGTCGGTGGAAAAGCAAAGCTAAATTGTTGTATCCAATCTAGTGGGTGAATCTGTGTTCTGTCATTTCTAAACACTTTAAATTTTCTCACTGATAGAAAATGTTTGTAATCAAAAATATCGTCTCTGTATGATGGAACAGGTTCATGATTGTAAGAGAATCTATTTGTCTGTGTCTGTTCGGAATCTAAGTCCCGTACTCTCTGCAGATTACCCAAATTATACGCGCTGCGTGAGTCTGAAAGATGTTCGTAAAGTGGCGTCTGCTGTGATGTGTTATTAACTGAAATATTTTTTATCTCTGTTACCTCTTGCTGTAAACTTGACAATTTTCTACGCAATGTATTATTAGACGAATCGATCTCATTAATTGTCTGCTGTAAATTTTGGAATTCAGGTGTTTGCTTAAATGAAACCGGTGAGGTATCGTCTGATTTGCTGTCATTATTATTTTCAATAACATCAATACGACTGGCCAATTCATCACATTTTTCAGTCAGTATTTTTACCTGATCATCGTTCTTACTGTCAGAGGCATTAATCTGTTTTTGCAATTTACTTGTGGTTTCGTTCAATTTTTTAACATTAGCTTTGACGACATCGGAATCCTGTGTTAGTTCTAATTGTTCGAGTCTGTCGGTCACTGTTTGAAAATCTGTTGTGTATGTGTCTGCTTTCGATTTAAGATCGGAAATTTCGTCACGTAATTCTGTGTTCAACTGTTTGATGGTATTAATTTCGTCGGACATTGAAGCAATATTGTTGTCTACGTATGTCTTTGCCTTCGCAAACATTTTACGTTTGTCTTCCTGTCTCTGAGCTGTGATCGTTTCCATTACTTGTCGTTTTACTTTATTCTGATCCTGTATAAATTTACGGAAACGTGTATTACTGTTTTCTAGGTGATGATTAAAGCGCTCGTCAATTTGAGTGTTCTGTTGTTCGAATTTCGCGTCTATCTTTGCGTCCATTGTCCGCGAAAGTTCTGTTGTCATTGCTTTAAACTCATCGCGTAATTTTGTAGCTTTTTCAGAGCATTGTCTAGCGACTGTACTAATTTCGTCTCTAAGTGTTTCTGTTGCAGCTGTTTGCATTTCCCTTAATTCCTGAGCAACAGACCTAATTTCTTCGCTACTTTTTCTTGAACAAGCCTCAATTTCCTCGCGTAACTGTTCCTTAGTATCATGACATTGCGCAGCAATGTCTCTAATTTGTTCACTAAGTTGTCTGGAATTGTTGTCTAATTTTTCATTTAACTGTCTGGAATTGTTGTCTAATTTTTCATTTAACTGTTCGTTCTGTTTACTAAGTTGTTGTTTGAAATCTTCACTCTGTTGTTTGTTATCTTCCATTTTACAGTTACTGAAAAAAAACCATACGTCTACGTTACCAAAGTTCAGCTAGACCAGCAGAACTATTTAAGAACTAACAATAATGGTCTCGAAATTCTCTGCCTACTAAGAAAGCAACTACTTGTATTAATACTACTACAACACAGCCAATACCAATACCAGCAAAACTTCACAAAAGTATTAGCTAAAACAAAAAAAATTAAAACGACCACTGTACCACTAAGCGAAGTTAAAACACTGAATGAAAATTTTACTGAAATATTTCACTAGAAAGAATAATAAACGTCAGTTGAAAACTAAAGTACGAAATTTACTAAACGACTTCAACACACTGAAAACTCTAAAAAACACAGCGAGCGAACGATTACAAAAGTTTATTAAGTCGTTATTTCGCCACAAACGGTACGCAACACCACCGACATCTATTAAATTTAATAACTGTATTAGAGAGCACAAATAAGTTGGTCAGTACTTAGCTTATAACCGCCACAGCTGTACTACATACCATCACTTTAGTCTTTTTCTTGTTTGTTCTCATTCCATACTGACTGCATAGAATGCTTTCCATTGTTCTGAGGACTTCCTCTAGATCTTCTTTTGTTTCCGTGACTATAGCAATATCATCTGCATAACGTAGCATGTCTATCTTCTGCCTATTAATTTTGATCCTTACCTCAGTAGTTTCTCGATTTGGTCTATATCTTCCTGGATGTAAGCGTTGAATATAAGAGGAGAAAGAGCACACCCTTGTCTTACCCCTTTTCTAATATTTGCTTCTTGTTCATGGTGACAGTTCCTAATCACTGCTACCTCATTCTTATAGAAACTGAGTATCACGCGGATGTCTTTGTATTTAATTCCACTTTTCCTCAACACTCTGAACATCTCTCGCCAGATAACGTTATCAAATGCCATTTCCATGTCTACAAAGACAATATAAGTTCTTTTGTTTTTCTGTAATTGCTTTCCGATAAGCAGTCTCAGTGCCAGAATCGCTTCTCCTGTTCCTAGTCCGCATTTGAAATCAAACTGATCTTCACTCAGTATACCCTCCACCTTCTCTTCAATTGTCTTCAGAATTATTTGTTTGAGAATTTTTGATGCATGTGATATTAGGCTTATACGGTACTGTTTATTTTGTAGCTGCTGCCTTGTTTGGTACAGGAACAGTAATGCAATTCTGGAAGTCTGTAGTCTCCAGTGAAACCTAAAGGCCGTAAATTCAATCAAGTACCCAGGAATTACAATTACGAACAACTTACAGTGGGACGAACACGTATAAAAAGTTGTGGGGAAGGCAAACCAAAGACTGTGTTTTATTGGCAGAACACTTAAAAAATGTAACAGATCTAGTAAACAGACTGCCTACACTATGCTTGTCTGTTCTCTTTTGGGGTACTGCTGCGCCGTACGGGATCCCTACCAGACAGGACTAAAGGAGTACATCGGGAAAGTTCAAAGAAGAGTTGCACGTTTTGTATTGTCGTGAAACAAGGAAGAGAGTGTCACTGAAAGGGTTCAGGATTTGGGGTGGACATCACTAAAACAAAGGCATTTTTCATTGCGGCGGAATCTTCTCACGAAATTTCAATCATCAACTTCCTCCGCCGAATGCGAAAATATTTTGTTGACGCCGATCTACATAGCTACATAGTGAGAAACGATCATCATCACAAAATAAGGGAAATCAGAGCTGCACGGAAAGATATAAGCGTCCGTTTTCTTTGCAGGCTGCTCGAGATTGGAATAACAGAGAATCATTGTGAATGTCGTTCGACGAAGTTCAAATGGTTCAAATGGCTCTGAGCACTATGGGACTTAACTTTTGAGGTCATCAGTCCCCTAGAACTTAGAACTAATTAAACCTAACTAACCTAAGGACATCACAAACATCCATGCCCGAGGCAGGATTCGGACCTGCGACCGTTACGGTCGCGCGGTTCCAGACTATAGCTAGAGCCGCTCGCTCACTCCGGCCGGCGTTCGGCGAAGTGCCAGGCACCTAAATGTGATTTGCAAGGTATCCAGGTAGATACAGATGTAGATGTAAATGTAGCGATCTTGGCTTGTGGCGTTCCCTTCATTTATCATACACTGCAAATCGCTCTCAGACTCACAGCGTCAGGAATTATAAAGACCTACTGATGTTCGTAATAATGAGGTTCTAAATACAGTTCACATTTGTATTAAAATGGTGGATCCACACAAGCAAAAATTCAGCGCAGGTGATTTGGTATACAGGGTGAGTCACCTAACGTTACCGCTGGATATATTTCGTAAACCACATCAAATACTGACGAACCGATTCCACAGACCGAACGTGAGGAGAGGGGCTAGTGTAATTGTTCAATACAAACCATACAAAAATGCACGGAAGTATGTTTTTTAACACAAACATACGTTTTTTAAAATGGAACCACGTTAGTTTTGTTAGCACATCTGAACATATAAACAAATACGTAATCAGTGTCGTTTGTTGCATTGTAAAATGTTAATTACATCCGGAGATATTATAACCTAAAGTTGACGCTTGAAACCTCCGACGTTCAGTTGCGTGTTGTAACAAACACGGGCCACGGTCGGCGAGCCCTCCTGATCTTACACCTCTGGACTTCTTTCTGTGGCGTACGTTAAAAGAGAATGTGTACCGTGATGTGCCTACAACCCCAGAGGATATGAAACAACGTATTGTGGCAGCCTGCGGCGACATTACACCAATGTACTGCGGCGTGTACGACATTCATTACGCCAGAAATTGCAATCGTGTGCAGCAAATGATGTCCACCACACTGAACATCTGTTGGCCTGACATGTCGGGACACACTCTATTCCACTCCGTAATTGAAAACGGAAACTACGTGTGTACGTGTTCCTCACCCCTCATGATAATGTACATGTGCGTCAGTGAAAAAGACCAATAAAAAGGTGTTAGCATGTGGACGTAATGTGCTGTTCCAGTCTCTTCTGTACCTAAGGTCCATCACCGTTCCCTTTGGATCCCTACGTAATTCGGTGCTCTCCGATACACACGATCGAACAGCGGAGGAGTGGTACTCAAGCGTCAACTTTAGGTTACAATATCTCCGGATGTAATTAACATTTTACAATGCAACAAACGGCACTGATTACATATTTGTTTATAAGTTCAGATGTGCTAACAAAACTAATGGGGTTCCATTAAAAAAAACGTAGGTTTGTGTTAAAAAACATACTTCCGTGCATTTTTTTTATGGTTTGTATTAACCAATTACACTAGCCCTTCTCCTCACGTTCGGTCTGTGGAATCGATTCGTCAGTATTGATGTGGTTTACGAAATATATCCAGCGGTAATGTTAGGTGACTCACCCTGTATATTTCGAAACACGAAACTGTGTTGGAGGAGTCCTATGTACCGAACTGGTCAACGAAGATATTTACAGTTTCCAAAGTTCAGTACATAGACCTGAGAATTTATGCCTTAATGGACAGGGATGATGAAGAATTACAAAAAAGCCCTGAATTGGACTTGGAAATTTGTGGTAACTTTCTATGGGACCAAATTGCTGACGTCATCGGTCCCTAGGTTTACACACTACCTAATATAACTTACGCTAAGGACAACACACACACCCACGCCCAACGTGATTTCCCTAAATCACTCCAGGCAAATGCCGGGATGGTTCCTCTGAAAGGGCACGGCCGACTTACTTCCCAATCCTTCCCTAATCCGATGAGACCGATGACCACGGTGTCTGGTCTCCTTCCCCAAACCAACCAACCAACCAACCCACGCCCAAGAGAGGACTCGAACCTCCGAAGGGGGAATCCGCGCGCACCGTGGCAGGGCGCCTACGACCACGCGGCTCGTTCCACATAAAGAGGGTCATAAGACGTCAAGGAAGTAGGACAACCCGTGAAATGGCTCGACTTCCCATCGAGATTAACTCTCGCAGTTTACTGTATAATAGGACACGCAAACCTCCGACCACACAACAGCGTGACATGAATGCTAGGAAACTGATCAGCAGAGGTGGAGCGGTATTCTTGAGAACCCTGCACTAGAACTTTTTATCCCTGGATACAATTTTTACGGACCTGGAACCAAGTTGAAAAAGCGCCTAGCTCGTGGCAATAAGGCATTTAACATACTACGTACTCTACAAATAAAGATCGTCGCATTGCTGACCGAATATTAGCTGATGAAGGTAGACAGGTAGGTCGAAGAAAGGACATTGATGTAGGACAACGTATTGATAAGTTGTGGTTGAAAAGGCAATGTGTACCAAATGTAATTTGGGTGCTAGTTAACTTTCAGGTGAATTACGAATGCATACTCAAGAAGAAGAAAAAACTACTAAAGAAAAAGAGAAAAACCTACAGGATGTTTGCAAAAAAATTGTATCCATTTAGCGGAGGCAGTGGCGGAAGTTACCTTGAGGAAGAAAGATCAAAGAAAATAGCGTGTTAAAATGCTTAGGGTTTTGCAAATACTTAAGACATCTGGTGTAATAATTCCATTTCTCGTACCTGCATTTGCCAGGCTGTCAGCCGTTGGAGAATTCGTAATGGGAGGCACTGCTATAGCTCAAGCAAAAAATAATACGCAAAATGCAGAGAAGCAACTACAGGATCTAAAGGACATAACATGGCAATGGAAGTCATCGCTATGTGTAAAGGATTACATTTAAAACCATACAGGAAAGGGCTTGGGCTGTACATAAAAGAAGCTGAGAGCTTACAGGCATAGATACACTCAAACTCGCCAGAAAAATCAACATTTTCGTGGCGTGTTTATACGGGACGCATTTCCAAAGATGATATGGAAATCCAAAGAATACAGGTTTGTCAGTTTATATGTTGTGGCTGACCTTACGACTTATCTTAGAAGAAAGATTAAGGACAGGCAAACCTACGTTTCCAGCATTTGTAGACTTAGAGAAAGCTTTTGACAATGTTGACTGGAATACTCTCTTTCAAATTCCAAAGGTGGCAGGAGTAAAATCCAGGGAGGGAAAGGCTATTTGCAATTCGTACAGAAACCAGATGGCAGTTACAAGAGTCGAGGGACATGAAAGGGAAGCAGTGGTTGGGAAGGGTGTAAGACAGGGTTGTAGCCTCTCCCAGATGTTATTCAATCTGTATATTGAGCAAGAAGTAAAGGAAACAAAAGAAAAATTCGGAGTAGGTATTAAAATCCATGGAGAAGAAATAAAAACGTTGAGGTTCGCCGATGACATTGTAATTCTGTCAGAGACAGCAAAGGACTTGGAAGAGCAGTTGAACGGAATGGATGGTGTCTTGAAGGAGGGATATAAGAGGGGGATATAAGATGAACATCAACAAAAACAAAACGAGGATAATGGAATGTAGTCGAATTAATTCGGGTGATGTTGAGGGTATTAGATTAGGAAATGAGACACTTAAGGTAGTAAAGGAGTTTTGCTATTTGGGGAGCAAAATAACTGTGGTCGAAGTAGAGAGGATATAAAATGTAGACTGGCAATCGCAAGGAAAGCGTTTCTGAAGAAGAGAAATTTGTTAACATCGAGTGTAGATTTAAGTGTCAGGAAGTCATTTCTGAAAGTATTTGTATGGAGTGTAGCCATGTATGGAAGTGAAACATGGACGGTAAATAGTTTGGACAAGAAGAGAATAGAAGCTTTCGAAATGTGGAGCTACAGAAGAATGCTGAAGATTAGATGGGTAGATAACATAACTAATGAGGAAGTATTGAATAGGATTGGGGAGTAGAGAAGTTTGTGGCACAACTTGACCAGAAGAAGGGATCGGTTGGTAGGACATGTTCTGAGGCATCAAGGGATCACCAATTTAGTATTAGAGGGCAGCGTGGAGGATAAAAATCGTAGGGGGAGACCAAGAGATGAATACACTAAGCAGATTCAGAAGGATGTAGGTTGCAGTAGGTACTGGGAGATGAAGAAGCTTGCACAGGCTAGAGTAGCATGGAGAGCTGCATCAAACCAGTCTCAGGACTGAAGACCACAACAACAACAACACATGTTGTGGCGAGATACAGATCACACTGGGTCGCTCATGTTAAGAGAAACGGGAGTGCGATCTACTACTTTGACTCATTCAGCGATTTGGGACTAACTAAACTATTATGTCATTACTTCACCGGCAAGAACCAGATGTTCTGCAATTTTCGGTGCTTCCAAACCACCAGTTCATATCTCTACTATGTCTGACGTTTCACCGATGATTAAATAAAAACAAACATTATGATTATCACTGCATCATTCGAGGTATAGATGTTGTTCCTCTAACTCTAGAAGAACGTCTGACTACATTAAAAGCGAATTTTATTCCACCAGTAGATGTAAGTGTTGTGGCGTATCAAGACAGCCGCGCCACTCGGAAGTAGCCGAAATGCACGCGTTACACACGCCGGCTGGCGTGAGGTCTGAAACAGGATACGTAATGAATGCTATAAAGAAAAGTACGTAGCTGCTGTAACACTTAACTTTAATCCATCATTTGTATACAGCATTCTTGATGATACAAGTGAGACTCTCTCTAGATATGGTTAATGGCGCCTTGCTAGGTCGTAGCCATGGACTTAGCTGAAGGCTATTCTAACTGTCTCTCGGCAAATGAGAGAAAGGCTTCGTCAGTGTAGTCGCTAGCAACGTCGTCGTACAACTGGGGCGAGTGCTAGTCAGTCTCTCTAGACCTGCCGTGTGGTGGCGCTCGGTCTGCAATTACTGACAGTGGCGACACGCGGGTCCGACATGTACTAATGGACCGCGGCCGATTTAAAGCTACCACCTAGCAAGTGTGGTGTCTGGCGGTGACACCACAGTATGGAATATTTTTTAAACGATTTAGACAATGTATAGAATATGGTTTAGTTATTTATGGTAGTGTATGGAATATAGTTTATTTATTTATTTAAAGAATTTTTCAGGAAATCGATCATCACCCCCACACCCCCATTCCCATCCCCCTCGCACCCCTCCTCTCTCCCCTCTCCTCCTCTACCTGGGAATTGGCGGCTCTGCGGTGTAGAGGAAGGATCTCACGAAGGGAAATTCTAGGGTATATTGGTTTTTTTATATAAAAAATCAGCTTGCAGGACTTCTTTTGCTCATCATTCTCTGCTGTTTGGAAAGATGCAGGTCTTGTCAGAAGTAATTACATCGATCGCATTTCTTTTTTTATCCCGATTGCGCAGGGAATACCGTCATGAAACACACATCACACGTAATTACACACAGTTACAAATATTTCGATCATGAAGCACACACCACCCACCGTCTCGTATCCACTGGACTGCACAGGTGTCGGGACGCACAAGTGGCCCCCGTGAAGTGACAACGAGGGCATCAGCTGCTGAACCACACGCAGGTGTCAGTTCAGGTCCCACAAGGATGTGGCGGCGGAATCCCTTTCGTACTTGGCACTCGAGAAATTCCTGTCGAAATGCATGTTCACCTGGGCACTGTTGCTGGCGTGATGATGCAGAGCTGCGGGTCCAGCGCTATAGAAATCTGTTCCAGTGCTTCCCAGAATAGCTCAGGGTGCATTGTTCCTAGCGACCGTAACGGGCCACGTAAGCCGCTGCAGACACCACCGGACAGACGAATACAGGGCTGCGAGCTATTGCTCTCAGATCGCTTCCGACGGCAGCGAGCAGGCGAGAGTCCCATCTGTTTTCGGGTATACAGGTAGAGTTCTTCGACTGCTACATTGACATCACCTGTCTATGTAAATGAGAGCCAAGTCACCGTCTGGGCCGCGAGTGTGTGTTTACCGATGCTGGCGCAAAACCTATGGATACTGACGTCATAGGTCGCGATATAGAAATCAGTTCCAATGCCTCCCTGAATAAGATCGACTGCTTTCTCCCTTGCGATCAAAACGGGACATGCGAGTTGCATGCATTTACCAGCTAAGCGTGGCTGAATCATTACCATGAAATGCTTACGTAGGTACATACCATCGCAAGCGCATCTAAAAGCTTCTCAGTTTTACACTGATGTCACATGGCTATGTAAATAAGACCCAAGTCGACCTCTCGGAATTGTATAGTGTCCCAGAAATAGCTAACAGTCGCTTTTGTAGGAGCTGTTGTGACGGAAATTCTTGTCCTAACAGAACCTGTTTACGAAAATAGCCGAGTATAACGCCGAATGTATTCATCCTGATGGTCCTAACACATGTTTCCCTTCCTGGAAATCGTTAAGCCCTGCTTTCAACAGACATCTTAACACAAACGTTCTCACCGTGATGTAGAGGCTCCTACATCTCGGCACGAAGCATGTCTTGCGAATGAATGGAGCATTATGACTGACCTCATTATGACTGACCTTACTGAATTTACCCGCCATATTACTGATGCAGAAAGTGAGCAAGAATTTTCCGCCTTTTTTCCTTTCTGCAGAGAAGACTTTCAGTGGTAAAACTGTTTTGCATAGATCGCCATATTGCACTGACAATTAAATCCTGAAAAGTGGCCTACAGATCGTCAAATATGGAAAGACTCTTACTCAATTACTTTGTTCTGCCACTGAGGATGGAACTTTGAATATTGGAGCTCAAAACCGATATCCAACCGATCAATATATCACCACATACCGTGTCGATGTGGTAAACATACAACTCTTATCCTGCGCCATACAGAATTGCCCCTTTTGCATCATTACCGCAGAGACAGACAGCATAAGTGCATGCACCGTGGGTATACTCCTGGCTGCACTAGATGTTCACCGCGAGGTCGGCCGGTCATATCCACTCACGACACGTGACCTGAGCGCCCTCAGCGGACTGATATCAGTCTGAGAATTGTTCTACAATTTCGGGGTCGACTCTCCTTGGCACAAAGGCGTCACCATTTCTGGTCCCGGCCTCCTTGCCTGCTTTCCACACCCATCTCCAGACTATGGGATTGCAAGAACACATGTAATTCCACATGGTCTGCCAGAATATCATGCCATTTTCGCGAGACACATATACCGCGTAGACTGTTGTACAAAGGCTGGGCCGGTTCCCCTCGGCACAAAGGCGTCACCGTTTCTGTTTCCGACCTGCTTGCTTGTTTTCTACATCAATCTCCAGGTTCTGGGATTACGAGAACACATGTATTTTCAAATACACTCCTGGAAATGGAAAAAAGAACACATTGACACCGGTGTGTCAGACCCACCATACTTGCTCCGGACACTGCGAGAGGGCTGTACAAGCAATGATCACACGCACGGCACAGCGGACACACCAGGAACCGCGGTGTTGGCCGTCGAATGGCGCTAGCTGCGCAGGATTTGTGCACCGCCGCCGTCAGTGTCAGCCAGTTTGCCGTGGCATACGGAGCTCCATCGCAGTCTTTAACACTGGTAGCATGCCGCGACAGCGTGGACGTGAACCGTATGTGCAGTTGACGGACTTTGAGCGAGGGCGTATAGTGGGCATGCGGGAGGCCGGGTGGACGTACCGCCGAATTGCTCAACACATGGGGCGTGAGGTCACCACAGTACATCGATGTTGTCGCCAGTGGTCGGCGGAAGGTGCACGTGCCCGTCGACCTGGGACCGGACCGCAGCGACGCACGGATGCACGCCAAGACCGTAGGATCCTACGCAGTGCCGTAGGGGACCGCACCGCCACTTCCCAGCAAATTAGGGACACTGTTGCTCCTGGGGTATCGGCGAGGACCATTCGCAACCGTCTCCATGAAGCTGGGCTACGGTCCCGCACACCGTTAGGCCGTCTTCCGCTCACGCCCCAACATCGTGCAGCCCGCCTCCAGTGGTGTCGCGACAGGCGTGAATGGAGGGACGAATGGAGACGTGTCGTCTTCAGCGATGAGAGTCGCTTCTGCCTTGGTGCCAATGATGGTCGTATGCGTGTTTGGCGCCGTGCAGGTGAGCGCCACAATCAGGACTGCATACGACCGAGGCACACAGGGCCAACATCTGGCATCATGGTGTGGGGAGCGATCTCCTACACTGGCTGTAAACCACTGGTGATCGTCGAGGGGACACTGAATAGTGCACGGTACATCCAAACCGTCATCGAACACATCGTTCTACCATTCCTAGACCGGCAAGGGAACTTGCTGTTCCAACAGGACAATGCACGTCCGCATGTATCCCGTGCCACCCAACGTGCTCTAGAAGGTGTAAGTCAACTACCCTGGCCAGCAAGATCTCCGGATCTGTCCCCCATTGAGCATGTTTGGGACTGGATGAAGCGTCGTCTCACGCGGTCTGCACGTCCAGCACGAACGCTGGTCCAACTGAGGCGCCAGGTGGAAATGGCATGGCAAGCCGTTCCACAGGACTACATCCAGCATCTCTACGATCGTCTCCATGGGAGAATAGCAGCCTGCATTGCTGCGAAAGGTGGATATACACTGTACTAGTGCCGACATTGTGCATGCTCTGTTGCCTGTGTCTATGTGCCTTTGGTTCTGTCAGTGTGATCATGTGATATATCTGACCCCAGGAATGTGTCAATAAAGTTTCCCCTTCCTGGGACAATGAATTCACGGTGTTCTTATTTCAATTTCCAGTAGTGTATGTTGACAGACTATTATACCATTTACGCAATACTTCTCGAGATAAAGCACATAGCAACATCGCTCGCATAGCAGTATCGCTCGCACAAATAATTCCGAAGATATAGACTAGAAATTATTTCTCTATAAACCCGAAACTTTAGCTAGGTGGAGCGTGCTGTAAACCACTGAGTAACTCGAAACTTATCCCGCCTGCGAAGACCTTTACGTGAAAACACGAAAAAAAAAATGACGGAAACTGATATTTCCACTCACGAATACCGGTGTCGGCGATGTAACAATTTCCAAACCTTCTCTATAATTTACAAAGGCAACTAAGGTGTTTCTCATGTCTAGAGAACCAGCAAACGTGTCTTCCATCTATCTTTCACCCGCTAGATGCACACACCACAATCGATGTTCTCTCAACTAAATAAAGGCGCCAAATGTGCAGAAGCAGCCAACCCCACAGTTTAGATGGGAGGGAATAGTGTTCAAGCTTAAACACACGTCCGTATTGGATCTTCTCAAATTTCCACGCGATCACGAAAGCTCTCCAACACATACTAAGTATTAGTTCGTTATTCGGCCGTCTAGAGGACGACACAGTTAAGTCAGCAACATTCCTGCACCCCAACAGGCCTCGCCATTCAGACGCCTCCTACCATTAGCAGCAAACGTGAATTATTCCCCCCACAGGTCACTGGCGCTGCACGCAAGCACTCATAGACAGAATAATCCTAGGAAACCTGCCACATATATGTTTTATTACTGTACTTACAATAAAATATTACGATCGTGGTCTCAATTGGATGACATTCGACAATGAGCGAAGTATCGCAAATACACCTTGCAGACGACTGTGACTCTGGAAATAGAAATATCTGTAGTATTCCTAAGACTTGACATGTTCTTCCCTTTGCTGTTAGAGTATTCCACGTCAAATCCATACCTTCCTTACGACATCACATGGTCATTTCCTTTCCAGATGTGCGAACACACACATACTTCATAAGCCTGATGCTCAAGGCGAACCTATCACGATCCCCCTACTACTAAGTATAATACTTGGCCAGTAACTGATTGCTGGCGATAGGAAATAATACTGACAAAAAATCAGCGATGGGTGGACATGTCGCATAAGATTGTCTTGCGAGTGGTACCACTGTGTTTTAGAAAGAGAGGCATAATCGTCTTACAAACCGCCAGATGTTAAGAAAACATGATCGCAAAGACCATATTACAATCACAAGCAGTCTTAGTTATACAGGTACACACAAGTATCCACGTTAAAAGCTAGACCGGCTTTATAGATCGAGGTATGGCACTAACTCCGAATGAAGCGCTTTTTCCAGACAAATACCACGACACTGATTAAAGACGGTGATCGCTGGAGACCAATAGTGCAGTTACACGTAGCCGACGGTGCAACCTCGTGATAAAGTCACTGAATCTAGGACGTGATTCGGCTAAGGAACGTGGTATGAAACCGGTATTTGTAACTGCCTCATGCCGCCGCTGGATATTGTGCCAATTAAGGTCGTAAGAAATGTACACTAGCTTTTCAGCTCTCTAGTGTTACACTCTCTGATAGAAGTGATGCCTATGATTTGGAATCCAGTTTTTCCATCCAACCACATACCTGCGTTGTATCCAATGGAGAAATCCTTTAATGATTACAGCCACTAGTGAATCATATTTCTGGCACTCTGATATCTCGAGTTACATTTTTTGTACCTGCCTGCTATAGTAGTATTTCAGATAGTTCTTATGTCACGTTTACTGCTAATGGTCTCTCTGAATGGATAGACCTGTTTCGATGCTGGAATGTAGCTGACTTAACTCTGTCGTCCTCTAGACGGCCGAATAACGAACTAATACTTAGTATGTGTTGGAGAGCTTCCGTTATGGAGTGAAAATTTGAGAAGACTCAATATAGACGTGTGTTTGCGCTGGAACATTATTCCATACCATATAAATTGTCCAGTTGACTGCTTCTGCACATTTCGCACCTTTATTTAGTTGAGAAAACATCGATTGTGGCGTGCAAATGTAGCTGGTGCAAGGTGGGTGGAAGACACGTTTGCTGGTTCTCTACACATGAGAAAGACCTTAACTGACTTCGTAAATTACAGGGGTGATTTGGAATCTGTTACATCACCGACCTCAGTATTCACATGTGGAAATATCAGTTTCCTCTATTTTTTTTTCGAGGTCTTCGCAGACGGGATATGTTTCTAGTTACTGAGTGGTTTACAGCATGCCCCACCTTGCGCGTTTCTAGAGAAATAGTTTCTGATCTGTATCTTCGGAATTACGTTGCACGGGCAATACTGCTATGCAAGCAATAATGCTGTGTGCTTGGTAGCGTAAATGGTATAATATTTTGGCAAACCGTGTAAAAATACATGTATGCTTGTAATTCCATAGTCTGGAGATGGATGTAGAAAGCAAGCAAGCAAGCAAATAGGTCAGGACCAGAAACAGTGATGTCTTTGTGCCAAGGGGAACCGACCTAGCTTTTGTACAACAGTCTTCATGTTATATATGTACGAGTGTCTGGTGGTAGCTACTGCGTGTCCTATCGTGAGGCAGGTATAGATCCAGCACATCGATAGCTGTAAGGGGAATGAAAGTGGAAAGTTGTGTGCACTATAGGTATTGAGATTCGTTGCAGATCCACGGCTGTCGGGAGGAGACATTTCCAGTACATTGCTCGGTGTCAGAAAGCAGCAGCAATCCGAATATTTAATTGTAGTTACACTGATAAATATGTGTCAAGTCCCCAATATTCTAGTGAGATGGCCATAGAAGGCACAGCAGCAAGCAAACAGGTCGGGGCCAGAAACAGTAGCGCCTTTGTTCCGAGCTGGGGCTTGCCCATCCTTTGTACACAGGTTCAGACAGTCCAAGAAAGCTTCTGGCTTACGACAATTTGGCTCACGGCTCGCCCTGGACGCGTAAATAGTGAATTAATACCCAGTTTGTGTTGAGTTGCCTTCGGGACCGTGTGTGTCGCATGTATTCTCTGCAGATTTGAGAAGCTTCAATACGATGAGTGTTTCTGCTGGGAGTATTGACAGTATTCGAACTCCTACCACTTAGGTCCTCCTGGGGTAAGGGTTCGTCAACGGCCTGCTGGCCTCTCTATAGCTGACATGCGCTTCTACAGTTGTGGTCAGGGGCATGTTCATGGTGGCTTGTCGGCGCTACACTCTGGCGTGGTCAGTACGTTGGATGTATCTGACGATCTGTAGACCATTTTTGCAGGATTTAATTGTCACTGTAATATGGAAATCTGTACAAAATCGCATTTGCCGCCGACAGTCTCGTCTGCAGAAAAAAATGGTGGACAGTTTGACAGGTGTATTCAGTAAGAGCCAATCACAAAGCTCCATTCATTCACAAGACCTGCTTTGTGCTGGGACATACGAGTCCCTACAGACTGGTTGAATCAAGATGGGAGAGGAGAGAGCAAGTTATCTACAGAAAGTTCTGAGTGTATGGTGATCTATTCTTTGTTCATGTGTTCAAAGACAAGTTGAAGCAGACCATCCATCTCTGAAATGATGCTGTCCCTCATCCAACATTGTGGTGTTAGGACATCACCAGACCAGTAGCTGTAGGACACCGAAAACTCCAGCCATGCTACATACATATCTCGTGGTGATGCGTCAGCCTTACTGGGCAGGTAAACACATGCGTGCGGCTGACATATCTCTCATGTCCCGTTAGGATCGCTAGGAACAATGCACCCTGGGCTGTTCTGGAAAGCATCGGAACAGATTTCTATAGCGCCAGACCTACAGCTCTGTGTCATTGCTCTAGCAACGGTACCTAGGTGAAAACGTCTTTCGACAGGAATTTCTCGGGTGTCAAGTATGAAAGGGATGTCGCCGCATCACCCTTGAGGGATCTGAACTGACTCCTGTGTTGTGATTCGGCAGCTGACGGTCGCGTCGTCACTTTTCGGGGGCTGCCGGTGCATTCTGACTCGTCAGAGTGTGTGCGGTAGCGTTCTGTGTGGTCTAGTGAACAGGGGACGGTTGGCAGTAGGTGCTTCACAATCGGAAGATTTTTAACTGTGTGTGATTACGTGTGATGTGTGTTTCATAACGGCATTCCTTGCGCAGTCGGAATAAAAAAAGAAATGCGATCGATGCAATTACTTCTCACAAGACCTGCATCATCCAAACAGCCAAGAATGATGAGGAAGAGAAATCCAAG
Source organism: Schistocerca cancellata (assembly GCF_023864275.1). NCBI lineage: Eukaryota > Metazoa > Arthropoda > Insecta > Orthoptera > Acrididae > Schistocerca > Schistocerca cancellata. The sequence continues at coordinate 921,945,787 of NC_064628.1, read as the reverse complement.
CCCCACAAACTTATTTTTAAAATAAAAAAAAAACAATATACCCTTGAATTTCCCTTCATGAGATCTCGTATAACGCGAATAGGATTCATTATGAATAGGAAGGTATGGCAGAGAGTGTGTTATTGTCAACAGTTCAGTGACAGGGTTGTTCTAATAAGAATCGACAGCACACCAACACCAACAACGATAGTTCGTTCATGCCGACGTCACAAGCTGAAGTTGAAGAGAGAGAGAACGTATATGAGGATATCGAAACGATAATACAGTACGTAGAGGGAGATGAAACTAATAGTCATGGGGGACTGGAATGCAGTTGGAGGGGAAGGAGTAGAAGAAAAGGTTACAGGAGACTATGGACTTTGGACAAGGAATGAGAGAGGAGAAACACTAGTTGAGTTCTGTAATAAACTTCAGCTAGTAATGGCGAATACTCTGTTCAGGAATCGCAAGAGGAGGAGATATACTTGGAAAACACCGGGTGACACGGCAGGATTTCAGTTAGATTACATCATGGTCAGACAGAGATTCCAAAATCAGATACTGGATTGCAAAGCTATAGACACAGATCACAATGTAGTAGTGATGAAGAGTAGGCTGAAGTTTAAGACATTAGTCAGCAATAATAAACGCGCGAAGAAGTGGGATACTGAAGTACTAAGGAATGACACGATATGCTTGAAGTTCTCTAATGCCAAAGATACAGCAATAAGGAATGGCTCAGTAGGCAGTACAGTTGAAGAGGAAGAACCATCACAGAAGTTGGGAATGTAAACATAGGTACAAAGAAGTTAATTGCGAAAAAACCATGGGTAACAAAAGAAATACTTCAGTTGATCAATGAAAGGAGGAAGTACAAAAACATTCCGGGAAACTCAGGAATACAGAAATTCGTTGATGAATGAAATAAATAAGAATTGCAGGGAAGCTAAGACGAAATGGCTGCAGGAAAAATTTGAAGAAATCGTAAAAGAAGTGATTGTCGGAAGTGCAGACTCAGCTTACAGGAAAGTCAAAACAACCTTCGGTGATATTAAAAGCAAGGATGGTAACATTATGAGTGCAACTTGAATTCCACTGTTAAATGAAGAGAAGAGAGCGGATAGGTGGAAAGAATACACTGAAAGCCTCTATGAGGGGGAAGATTTGTCTGATGTGATAGAAGAAGAAACAGGAGTCGATTTAGAAGACATAGGGGATGCAGTATTAGAATCAAAATTTAAAAGAGCTTTCGAGGACTTAAGATCAAATAAGAAAAAAGGGATAGATTACATTCCATCAGAATCTCTAAAATCGTTGTGGGAAGTGGCAACAAAGCGACTATTCACATTGGTGTGTAGAATATATGAGTCTGGCGACGTACCATCAGACTTTAGGAAAAACATCATCCATACAACTCCGAAGACTGCAAGAGCAGACGAGTGCGAGAATTACCGCACAATCAGCTTAATGGCTCATGCATCCAAGTTGCCGACAAGAATAATATACGGAAGAATGGAAAAGAAATTTGAGGATGTGATGAATGACGATCAGTTTGGCTTTAGGAAAGGTAAAAGCACCAGAGAGGTAATTCTGACGTTGCTGTTGATAATGGAAGCAAGACTAAAAAAAAGAAAAAAAGAGAGAGAGGCGTTCATAGGACATGTCGACCTGGAAGAAGCGTTTGACAACGTAAAATGGTGCAAGATGTTCGAAAATCTGAGAAAAATGGGGGTAAGCTATAGGGAGAGACGGGTAATACACAGTGTGTACAAGAGCCAAGAGGGAATATTAAGACTGGACGACCAAGAACGAAGTGCTCGTATTAAAAAGGGTGTAAGACAGTGATGGAAGGTTTCGCCGCTACTGTTCAATCTGAACATTGAAGAAGCAATGATGGAAATGAAAGAAACGTTCAGCAGTAGAATTAAAATTGGAGGTGAAAGGATATCAGTGATATGATTCACTGATGACACTGCTATCCTGAGTGAAAGTAAAGAATAATTATATGATATGATGAATGGAATGAACAATCTAATGAGTACAGAACATGAACTGAGAGTCAATCGAAGAAATATGCAAGAAATGAGAAGTAGCAGAAATGGGAACAGCTTGAAACTTAACATCACGATTGATGGTCACGAATTAGATGAAGTTAAGGAATTCCGCTAGCTAGGCAGCAAAATAACCAATGACGTACGGAGCAAGTAGGACCTCAAAATCAGACTAGCACTGGTAAAAAAGGCATTCCTGGCCAAGAGGAGACTACTGGTATCAAACATAGGCCTTAACTTGAAGAAGAAATTACTGAGAATGCACGTTTAGTGTACAGCATTGTATGGTACTGAAACAAAGACGGCGGAAAAACCGGAGAAGAAGAGAATCGAAGCATTTGAGATGTAGTGCTACAGACAAATGTTGAAAATGAGGTGGGCTGATAAGGTAAGGAATGAGGACGTTCCGCGCAGAATCGGAAAGGAAAGAATATGTGGAAAATACTGATAAGGAGAAGGGAAAGGATGATGGGACATCCATTAAGACACAAGGGAATGACTTCCATGGTGCTAGAGGGCGCTGTAGAGGGCAAAAACTGTAGAGGAAGACAGAGATTGGAATACGTCAAGCAAATAATTGAGGACGTAGGTTGCAAGTGCTACTATGAGATGAAGAGTTTGGCACAGGAGAGGAATTGGTGGCGAGCCGCATCAAACCAGTCGCATGACCTAAAAAAATTGTGGATGGTGTTTCAGTTAAACTGATGTTTGGGGGATTAAGCGCTTTTAGTTAGATAAGGAAATCTCGGATGGTTGACATATACTTTTCACGCCCTAGTATAAAGCGTTCCAAGAGCGCGCCTTCTCAAATTGTTTGAATGTCCTGCGTGGCGTTTATGGATTTTTCCCACTGGCGGAAATGGCAATGCATGGCCGCTGGCCGCCAACTGTTCCTCAATAGTTGTGCTACATGTCTCAACTCATATCTCAATACTTTGTAAATTATTGTACAATGATATTTATGAACTTTTACAGACGATATTTATATATACACTTAAAGTTGCCAAAAACTGTGCGTCGTAAGAGACGATTTGCCTCATGAAACTGCCCATTGTATTGTTTCCGACAGTTCAAAAAGTATCTGTTACGCATTGTTCGGTAAAAAATACCATTTTTTGCAAAACACTGTAAAGTGATTTCCATGAATTATATACCGATGAAATTGTTTTATACGATGTAGTGATGAAAATTGTAGTTGTGAACAAACAAATTCAGTGTGTACCATGTGCCCAGAACCGACTAGCAATATAGTCTACTTGATTTCTTATTTGTCCCTTGGTAGCAGTTTGCACTTGCCTCGTTGTTAAGAATGTTGACAAAATACAGTGTATTTACTGAACAATTTTTTAATGATTAACATAACATCCGTAAGCTAAAAAAATCATAGTCTACTCATTATACACGTCAGAGGCAAGCAGCTATCCAAGCAAATGAGTGTATGTGGAGCGCACAAAAGAGTGTTTTTAGATTACGCGACGCTCCATTAAACCCAATTAACGAAAGCTGTGAGGAACCCAGAAGTATCAGTTTAAGATCCAAAGAAATGCCTCCCACAGCTGAGAGAATCAAAATTCTTGTGGTTAACAGCGGCAGCATTCGCAACAAAAAATGGCTCTAAGCACTATGGGACTTAACATCTGAGGTCATCAGTCCCCTAGACTTATAACTACTTAAACCTAACTAACCTAAGGACGACACACACATCCATGCCCGAGACAGGATTCAAACCTGCGACCGTAGCGGCAGCGCGGTTCCGAACTGAAGCGCCTAGAACCGCTCGGCCACAGAGGCCATACCATTCTCACCAAAGTGCCAGTGTTTGAAGTTGCCCTAAAAAGCACTAAAGCTCACACAATGCTAGGCATAGAAATGTGGTTAAAACCTGAAGCTGATAGTAGTGAGATCTTTGGGGAAAATTCAAGCGTACACGGAAATGACGCCCAAAGCGGGTAATGGAGTTGTCGCAGTAGACAGAAAACTCAAATCCACCGAGTTAAAAACTAAAGCTGCACTTCAGACTGTTTGGGGAAGACTCAGTATCCAGGCGGCAAAAAGTTATAATAGCGTATTGCTATCGATCGAAAGATTCTCCTCCTTTTGTAACCGAGAACTTCAGAGAAAACCTCATTTCGCTTGTTCATAAGTTTCTTAATCATACAGTAATCATTTCAGAAGGTCTTATCATCTAACAATCAATTGGAATAATTTTAGCTTTTTTAATGGTGGCTGTGACAAAACATCCTGTGAAAGTTTACGAAATGCCTTCTCTGAAAACTACCTAGAACAGATACTACAGAATCCCACTCAAGGTAGAAATATGTTGGATCTGATGTCAACAAACAGACATTGACTCTTTGAGGAAGTCCACATCAAAATTGGCACCAATGAGCATGAGGCAGTTTAGCATCAATGAATACTAAAACATAAACAGCAACTAAACGAAGCAGAGACATTTATACTTTCAGCAAACTGCACGGAGAAACAATAATGTCATACTTCTATGAGAAACTTGACACTTTTAGCTTAGAAGCGGAGCATGTAGAAGAACTATGGCTCATGTTTGACCATGTCTGGATAGATATAAGCCCAGTAGGACAGATCATAATGGGAGATGTTCTGTATGGTACACAATCACTGTAATGAAACTTTTAAAGAAACGGAGGCTACTGCATAATATGTGTAATCAAAGACAGACAGATGCTGAATGAAACGTGTTTGGCTGTCAAGAGAAGCCTTCTGTGGCTACTGCAGCGGAATATTGTCAAGTGATGTTTCGTAAAACCCAAAGTAACTCTGGCCATATGTAAAGGTACCAAAGTTAGTGTCCAGTCACTCATGGACGAGACTGAAACCGGAATTGAAAGTGGCAGAACAAAAGTAGAAATGCCTAACTCTATTTTAAAATGTTCCTTTACACAGGAAAACCCACGAATATTCCTCCAATTTAATTTTCGCACCACTGAAAAGATGTGTAAAATAGATATTAGTGTCAGTGGCGTCGAGAAACAGCTGAATTCGTTAAAATTTAAGAAAGTCTCAGAGCCCGATGGGATTCCTAGGGGATTCTATATCCATTTCGCGTCTGAATTGCACCTGTTAACTATGATCTATCGTACGAACAAAAACCTGTAAACAGTAGTTGGAAGAAAGCACAGGTCACACCTGTCTAGAAGAAGGGTAGCGGAAGTGATCCACAAAACTACCGTCCAATATCCTTGACATCCATTTGTTCTAGAATCTCAGAACGTATTCTGAGCTCAAAAATAATGAGGTATCTCCAACAGAACGGCCTTCTCAATGCGAACCAGCATGGATTTAAAAAACATCCACCATGTGAAACCCAACTCGCACTTTTCTCACATTACATCCTGAAAGCCGTGGATGAAGGCATGGCGAAATGAAATAGTTTCTCATGTCTCCTGTGATCAGTTTTGTACTGTATTTCATAGCCTCTGAAAATGATGAAACGTTGAAAAGCGTAAGGCGATTTTAGAAATAACAAAAAGTGTGCTCTAGACATTAGAAAGTTATTAAATAATATCCAATTGGCCCTTTCGTCTCATGAACTTTCGTGCGAACTGCATCCTATATAACGTGTTTCAGATCTCCGTCGTCTTCTGGTTGGATTTAACATAGTTTCACACTAATAAACGAAACACCAATCCATCATTTTATCTACTTTACGATGCAAAAACCTGGAAGTTGGTGATTGCTCTCTACTCTGACTGAGAGACGCTTAAGGTTAATCCTCTACGAACTGCTGCGCTGCTTACAAAGACTATTAATTCTTTCTCATATGCACGGGGTAACATTCTCTTACGCTTTAGTCCATATTGTAGCGAAACTAGTGGGTTTCTACGCTTATAGCATACCGAGCTTACAGTTCAGTAGGTATCATTTCGCTTTAATTATTTTTCAGCTCTTGGAATGTAAGAGGAACCAGTGTGAGACACCGTCTCCGTTTGTTGCGGTTTTTTTTTCTAATGAATAAGTACTGTACTGATTTGTACGACAAATAACTTCTGGATGGAAAGGGTTGCTTCAATTTCGGCTCTATATGCCACGTCTTAACTGAAACTTATTTACCTTTTCCATATTTTATGTGGCTATGGTTGCAGCAACAGTGCTGCAAAGGAAGAGAAATTGTTATATATTTACAAATATAGGACATAAGCGTTTGGTTTAGCGGTGTGACTATATAAAATTTTTTCAAGTCGCTGTTTAACAATCCTCGTACCGTAAACAGGTCTATAAGATAAGTAATTTCAAGTGGAGTGCTTGGTGACGATAAACAAGATAAGAACTTAAAACTGACCATGAGAAATGCTGTTGTTAGTGGTTCACACTTGTGGTTGGGTAAGATACTTACATTCCGTCCTTGATTTTCCATTGTTTGATACTTATCGCAGAGAAATTCTAATTCCGAACACTTTGTTGCTCAAGTTAATAACTGAAGAAAAGAAGCAACAAATGTACGTTAATTTTTGAATGTGGATGGATCGCGTATGAATTCTCGTACTGTCTATGTGTCTTATTTTTTGTTAACTAAAGTAGCTGATATTATGAAAGTATCTGCTTCCTCATTCATCATCTACGTTTGTCATTCCTTCAGCAGACACCAAAATGAATCGACCACACGTAGACTTCCGCCAGCCATGTAAAAGTTGTTGGTGATACTAGCCTGCTAAGTAGCCAATTATACGTTCAGAGTTTCATTTTAAAATTGAGTGTTGTAAAGTAAAATACCTCAGAGACAAGCTTATGATCCTACAAAACATCTAACAAAATAAAGACAGTGTAGGATATAATGAAGAAAGAGACTGGTAGAACAAACATTATGAGGATCAGATAGTTCTAGTAGTAAATGATACGCTGATAAGAATTGTGCGTATTGCTGTAAAATTTTAAGAACTGCGTGTAGTTTTGTAAAATTTTTAATGAGATGTTACTGAAAAGCTGGCATTTGTCAGGCTCAGTATCTTCTGCCACAGACTATCTCGGACAGCCCATTACAAATACCTTCAGTTGTATGAAAATGATCTCAACTACATGAGAAACAGCAAAGTTCACCATTAAATATTGTTAATTGATATATTCCAGTGATTATGACAAAATATCAGAAACAGTTAATTAAAGAATGTTATTCTGCGTTTAATAACATATTAAGTTATGTGTGGAACCAGTCATTTTTCTCTCAAATATACGTTTGGTTTTCTGTATGAGGGAGGTGATCAAGAAATACCATTACCTTTGGGAAAACGCAGTGTATGCAGTTCTCAATTTCTCAATTTTAAGAGGTTTCCTCCCAGTACATGCCTAAATTATGATGAGAGACAGATAGCAAAAGGTGGCAGAGTACGTTAATGGCATTACAACATAAATTTAGTTGAGAGGCGCATACCACAGAACTGCTGAAGCACACAAATAAATCTTTATTTCGAATGCCGCTGTGGCCAGACACAGGTGGTACAAAAATTTTAAAAAAGATCCATACTTCAGTTTGTTTTATCCCATATTGTCATACATTTTGGGGGGGGGGGTGACGTGTAATCATCAAGCCAAGCTAAAGTTTTCCGGTTCCAGAAGCGCGTAATAAGATTTATTAATGTGTGAAGTCAAAAACGTCTCGCGGAGGCCTGTTCAATGTACTGAGGATACTAACTATCGCTTTCGAATATATTAATATTTTAACGATATTAGTGAGATATAATAAATCTCATTATCACAGCAACAGCTAAGTTCAAGGAATCAATACAATAAACAAGAATAATCTCCACAAAGATTGAAATTCAAGAAGAAAGAAGCCCGTTATTCATGAATATACATTTCCAATATCTTTCCAGCAGCCATAAAAAACTGAGCTACTAATAAATTTAAGTTTAAGTAAAGGATTTACTGGTGCGTTACTTCTTCTAGATCGTCGACGAATTTCGTAGTAGAACGTACTGATGTCTGTATTACACTGCAGTGCAAAATTTAAGGGCCGAAGTAATTTTCGCATTATGTTTTACTGCCACATAACATCCATACATGTTATAAAAATACTTGTGTGTATCTGTGTGAGCGTGTGTGTGTGTGTGTGTGTGTGTGTGTCAATGTGTGTGTGTGTGGTGTGTGTACGCATGGTCCCGTGTTTGTGTGTGTATGTTCCAGATCTCCTCCGAAACCACTGGATATGAATCGGCCTTGATACAAGTGTCCCATACTGTAAGGCAACATCGCTATAGGGGTAAGAATCACATACCTACGATAATTCGAAAGACATGAGTGCATAAAGAATGAGATACGTGAAAAACTGCCGCAGCATGCATGACGTTTAAATTTTGTTACTTCTGCGCTACTAACTCTGTTCACATTAAATTTTGCAGACGGTACCTGTTCCGGCGTAACGACGGGCGCTGGCACGAAGATGAGGAACGCAAGAGCAGAGAAGGCTGTGAGACGACGCCAGCCAATAGACCGCTGGCTAGGACCGCACCGCGACAGGAGCGGCCGCTATCCGAAGAGAATACAAGCGCGCCTGCTGCCATCCTCAGTGGGTTAGCAGAAGACGCGCACTAGCAGACCCGGACTAGAAGCCGCGCACTAGAAGAGAGGCGCTAGAAGAGCCGTTATTAGTGATCCATATGAACTTGTGTGCACTAACTTGTATGGAAATTGGGTACGACGAAGGAAATTGATTATCTGCATGTCGCCAGTTGCTTGCGACCCAAAGTTAAGTATTGTCAACCTGCTTTATTGTAATAAAAAACCATGACGTGATTTGCTTGAACTGTCGTGTAGCTGTCCGAGAAAGGAGCATCCTTTTAGGCACCCTATAAGACAGGCTGTTCCAGCTCGTCGGCTCCGTTGTGAGCCGCGGAGCGCTCCCTGCTCCAGGGAGCCGTGTCGCTCGCTGTGACCATTCAAGTGGGCCCGCACGCCGGCAGGTGGCACGGCAGGCTGAGGCAGGCGGCAAGGCAAGCGTTTTGATGTGCCAGTTGCGTCTTACAAGATCGACAACCTCATACTTTTAGCTCCTAAGACGTGGTGACATGCTACACCAGGAAATACGATGTTCAGGAAATAAATAAGAAACAACCGTTTTATAAGAAATTGCATACTAAATTTATTGGGCCTCTGTAGCTTGACTTTTCTTTTCATTACAAGATCGAAAATATCAGGCGTCAAAGTGTTCACAGCGGTAATGCGGAGGATGGCCTTCATTGTTGCATCCTGAAGAAACGATCGTTCCTTACTTTTTACTCTTTTCATTGCTGAGAAAAGCTGCTCACAACAATACGTAGATCCAAACATGCCCATGATCTGAGCAGCATTGTTGTGAAGCTTGGGAAATGGTTTTTGCTGTAATGAACGATGCCATCATGACAAATCCAACGTGTTGTAGCACCTGTCTTTCAACAAAGTTGAATTTTGCTAATCAATAATCTCCAAATGAAGTGATGATGACAAGTCATCGGGGGAAACTGAAAAAGGAATGCTGAACACCTTAAGTTCCATTTCCAAACTAGTGAGGTCTCGGAATCGTGTTTCAAACGACGTGATGAGCTGCTTTAACTTTGCTTGGTAATCGCCGAAAGTAGTACCTTCAGGTAGTTTTAAAGAAGCAAGACGATTGAAGAACGTTAAATGTCCATTATTCATATGCCTCTCAAATAAACGTAACTTTTGCATGAACGCTTTGATCTGGTCGTGCATGTCAGCTATTAGCTGCCCTTTGCCCTGCAATGACAGATTTACATTATTTAGATGCATAGTTATGTCAGCTAGGAACGCCAGCTCTGATATCCATTTTATATCTTTCAGAAAACGCATTTCTTCCCCTTTCATTTCGAGAAAAAGTGTTATTTCCTCACGAATGGCAAAGAAAACATCAAGAAATTTTCCCCGACTCAGCCAACGAACTGTACTGTGGTAAGGTATATCCCCATACTCCGCTTCCATATCTTTCAGGAATCCTTTGAATTGGCGATGATTCGTACCGTGACACCGCACAAAATTCACACACTTCACGACATCTTTCATTACGCCACCTAGCTCTATTGTTTCAGCGCACAGTGCCTCTTGGTGAATAAAATAATGAAGAGTCAAAATGTCTTTCTCGAATTCGTCCCTGAGTTTATTTTTCAAACGAGAAGCATAACCTTGGTGACACCCGATCGTTTGTGGTGCACCGTCTGTCGCTACAGAATGGAGCTTATCCCACGGCAAATTCATATTGTCCACTGATTCACAAACAGCTTCAAAAATGTCACGTCCTGTTGCGGTGTAATCGAGTGGTACCACATCCAAGAGTTCTTCAGTTACTTGCAGCTCCACGCACAAAAACTGCAAGCTGAGCACAGTCCGATATGTCGGTGCTTTCGTCAAGCACTAGCGAAAATGCAACAAAGCTCTCCGCCTTTTTCCTGAGCTGTGTCACTAAATCCGCTGCCATGTCTAGGATTCGACGAGACATTGTTTGCTTCGACAGGCAAACCCCTTCAATTGCCTGCACCTCCCTTGGAAACAAACATTGTGCAACGGCTACCATGCACGATTTTACGAGTGGTCCCACCGAAAACGGCTTGCCACTCGTCGCAATGATGTGAGCCACCCTGCAGCTTGCTCGATTTGCAGACTCAGTAGTGTTTTCTCCGGTCTCGTTCACCTGAAAATTATAAACGCATTACAGATCACGAACTATGTTGCATGTTTTGATATCCTCCGTATGTCTTAACGTCTCCTGGTATGTCGTTCTTAAGCCTGGCCACCAGTTTTCTGCGTGCAACGCCTTCTACCTGATCGTAGTGCGCTGCGTGAAGACGTGTATAATGTCGTTGTATATTGTACCTCTTCGCAGAATTAATTACTTTATGACATACAAGACACTGCGGACGACCATCCCTCTCAATGAATAGAAAGGTATCCTCCAATAGAGGTACAGGGCTCCCGCGGCTAATCATAGCTGTCATTGAACACGGATTATTGCGTCAGTTGCGGCTGCATGCGGCCAGGGGGCAGTGAGTTCGCTTTACCCCTCCACGCGGGCTCCGAGCTGCCGCAGTGAGCGCTCCGGAGCGCTCCAGCTTCCTGGAGCTCGGTTGGAACAGCCTGCTATAAGAGACGAGTGGCCAGGGCACCACAGTACTTACCCACATATACCGCTGTATACATCCAGAAAATTGTATACTGGTACCACAAATAGTTCAAGAGATATGACATAATAAACACAGGGATGCGAGAAAAACTCTGCCACATTGAACATGCTGTTTAAATTTTTCCGTCCAAATCCGCATCCAGTGACGCCTTCGGGTTGTGAATGAAGCGGCGTCCGGTCGGTATCCTTGAGCCTTCAAAGCCTGTTCGGGCGGAGTTTAGTTTGGTTTAGTTTTGCTACTAACTCTATTCACAACTTATTTCGTAGACAATGTCCACATATGTCGCCGAATGTAGCTTCACGAATGAATCACTGTACGACATATATTTCAAGAATATGACTTCATAAACACTGAGATGCGTCAAAAAATGCCGCACCAGGCGTTAAGTTTCAATGCACTTATTCTTTGTTACTAAGATACTCGTAAAGTCGGGTCAACTTAAGGAAATCCCTGACACTTGCCAGCGCTTTTGCCACTTTTCAACTGTGAACTGTAAACAGTTGTAGGTGGAAACAACACCCGTGTCTAGAGCTATGAAAGGCATTGCCGCAGACGCGATTACAAAGTCGCGTTCTAGACACGCGAAGCAGGTTCGCCCAGTGTATGGGAAGTGGCTGGCATATTACATTACAAACACAGAACATTATTTTTGTTTTAGTTTCTAATAGACTATATTAGATTCATTTATCATTCCATAGATCCAAAAATGAGATGACTCACGTGGGTGCAGAGAGTATGAGAAAGTATAACATAAAAAAACACAACACATTTGAACGTAATACTTACTACTTACTTGTCAAAATAGCTGAATACATCACTGTAAACTGGAACTGCTAATATTTACAGAATTAATACACTGTCAGAATGAAACACAGTTACACACTTTTAATAAATCTATCATACACAAAATACCTAACCATGACTGTGACCAAGTGCTGTCAATACTGAAATCTAGCAGACATTTTTACTGAATCTTGGCTAACAGTCCCTATTAAGATATTCATCTGTAGAGCAGAAAGAGTTGCCTATCAACTAGTTGTTCTATGAATGGTGGACAGTGGATAGAAAGCACTGCTACAGAATACTACAGAAGGTAACTCAAAGAAATACGAAATTAAATGCAGAGAAATGACACGTTTAGTGAAAGACAATATTTACAAGGAAGACACAGCAGTTTGGACATTAGACGAGGCGGGACGTCGTTCTTAACGAGTATGACAACAATGCATACTCTGCAACCCGTTCCCATGTTAGCCACAAGGGTGATGAGGAGTTCTCGTGATAGGGCGTTTCATTCCTCTGCCTGTGTGACTGACAGGTCCTGGATGGTCGTTGTGCATGCTTGTCCGAACACATCCCATACAAGCTCGATGAGACTGAAGTCCGGGCAACGGGCAGTCCAGTCCGTTCGCCGAATATCCTCTAGTTCCAACGGTTTCTCCATCTGCGCTGTTCGTTAAAGGCAGGCCCAGTTGATGAAGCTCGTGGAATGAGAGGATATTCAGCGAATGGACTGTCTCGCTCGTTCCCCCGGATTAAATCCCATCAAGCGTGTATGGGTGCGTTGTGGACACGTACCGCGGTACTACCACACGCACCAATGGCCGTCCAGCAGTTGTCAACCGCACTGAGCGAACAACGAAACGCCCTACACAGCAAATCCAGACCACTGTTGTGGCCAGCAGGGGAGAACGTTGCAGGGCATACGCTGCCGTCCGTGGTAGTCACACATCCTAATAAGACCCAGGTTCCGCCTTATGTAATGTCCAGGGGACCATAATGAAACCGCAGTGTCTTGGACAAAAAGTGTAATTTTTATTCGTCTCATTGCGTATTTCCTTCATTTCCCGTATGTACTATACTGTAACAGATATTTCTGTGTATGGTCCAAGTTGCAGCGGGCTATGTCATACGGAAGTTACTTTTGTACTTAAGTTTCATACATCAGTGTACTGTTAATATCAAATAACGTCAGTGCTGCGTAAAATGACTTACGCAAATTTTCACTACATTAAGCACAGGTTCGAATCCTACCCTCGGGCATGGATGTGTGTGATGTCCTTAGGTTAGTAAGGTTTAAGTAGTTCTAAGTTCTAGGGGAGTGATGACCTCAACAGCTAAGTCCCATAGTGTTCAGAGCCATCTTTGAACTCCATTAAGGTGATCAAAGCAAATATGTGTTGTAAAATGATTTCTGTTGGATGATATGTTCCACAATAGCCTAAAAGATGTCTTATACACCTCACTGTATAGCCCTACACATATTCAACCTAGTGACAAGTTTTGATAATACCTCTTGAATGAAAGCATTTTTCAAAATCATGGAGCACAGCAATGAGTCGTCCTTTTCTTTCAGGTTTTATTAAGCATATCTAGATTTCGGCTAATGCCTAGACATATAATGCACTATCCGATGGTATCAATGCGTGTCCTAGTACGTCAGTTCCCTGTTGTTCGGGCTTCTGTCACAGTTCGTTCAAGACTACTGTGCATTGATAATGCTAGCCACTAGCTGAAATCTAGATTGGCTTGATAAAACCTGAAAGAAAAGGACGACTGGTTGCTGTGCTGCATCATTTCGAAAGCAATATCACAGTCGTTGAGTGCACCCACATTGCTAGTGGGAGGTAATCTGATAAATCATAGCATGTTTCAAATTTCTGAACTTATGATGTATGAGGAGGTACTGAATAGAATTAGGGAGAAGAGGAGTTTGGGGCACAATTTGACTAGAAGAAGGGATCGGTTGGTAGGACATGCTCTGAGGCATCAAGGGGATGCCTTAGTAAGGTTTAAGTAGTTCTAAGTTCTAAGGGACTGATGACCTCAACAGTTAAGTCCCATAGTGTTCAGAGCCATCTTTGAACTCCATTAAGGTGATCAAAGCAAATATGTGTTGTAAAATGATTTCTGTTGGACGATATGTTCCACATTAGCCTAAAAGATGTCTTATACACCTCACTGTATAGCCCTACACATTTTCAACCTAGTGACAAGTTTTGATATTACCTCTTGAATGAAAGCATTTTTCAAAATCATGAAGCACAGCATTTTTTTTGTAAGTATATATGATGTGTTTAGGTTTTATTGTATGTTTTACATACTTGAATATCTCGTAAGTATGAACCCATGGAATTAAAAACGTATCAAAACTAAACTAGAAATAAAGAATAAGCCTTGTCCTCATGCCATATTCAATAGGGGGCGTCCTACATGTATTCAGTTGCCACGTAGTCGTCATCTACGACGCTAAGAAGAGCTTCAGACGTCGACTTACAATAATTTTTATAAGGCGTTAAAACGAGTGCAGAATTATAAGAGAGAAATGAATTCCTTCTAGTTCCTGTCTAAATCACCTGCAGCCTGTAGTCTTTTGAAGAACGCGGCTTTGTACGCGAAAAGAGGTTCTGCAAGAAGTGGTGGTGACATCTTCAGCCATTTAATGCAGTCTGTTAATTAAGTCCTACTCTCTCAAATGGGAGGATTCCAGGGGCAATGGAAAGGAGAAGCCGGAGGTACAAAAGCGTTATCTGCCACGGCCCATTTTTAATGCCTCTATAGAAAGAGCCTAATTATTACACAGCCCCAGCGAAAATAAGCTGATTAAAGCACAGCAGGGAATTCATAACGTAATACGACCATCGTTATGCCTCAAAATGGGATGGAAAGGTGGAACATTTTATTTTCTAACTAGGTATGTACTCGACGTCGCCCGTGGTACGCATTCACTTTAGTTCAACTAGTCAGTTTCCTTCTTCCCGCTCTCTCTGTTCATATCTTCTGCTCCCGCTCTCTGTCCATCCTCCTTCCCCCCTTGCTTCATTGTGTACACTTTCCGCGGCCCTTATTCTCCGCCTATCTCCTTCCAGCCTCCCTTCTCTGTGTCCACTTCACGCAGTCCTCATTCTCTGTCCACCTACTCTCCCCCTTCCTTCTATGTGTCCACCTCCGCCACACCCACATCCTGTGTCTATCTCCCATGTCCCTCTCTCTATACATCTGCTACTGCTCCATCCCTCTGTCGATCTCCTCCTGCCCCTGTCCATGTGCATCTCCTCTTTTCTCTTACTCTGTCCATCTCCTCCTTCGACTCTATCTGCGCCGCACAATGATATAATTTTGTAGCTACACTTAGCACCATATGTCGATACTGCCTGCGAATAGAACTAGTCTGAGATAAGTAATAAATTAAAACGTCATGAACGATGTGGCAGTTTCTCACGCATCTCATTGTTTATGACGTCACATCTTCTGAACCATGTACCGTACAATGATTTAATTTTGCACATATATTCAGTGTTATATGTGACTACTGTCTGCAGATTTTGTTGTGAATACAGTTAGCAGTAAAGAAGTGATCAGTTAAAACGTCGTGCCTAATGCGACAGTTTTACTGCATTAAGAGCAAAAATCTAGCAAGCGATAAAATTTGATCATTTTGTGGGGCTCTAATCATGAAAAATTTTCGTAGTGTTCTGAAATTATGTGTGAAGTCTGTTGCACGTTTGTGAATGCTCTCGTTCTGGAATACTGCGTAGTCCGCATAGTGGCTATACTCTATACAACGAGTACGTTATACAGTTAATACTATGGAAGTATGGATTAAACAACATCAAGATTTATAAGCTTTGTATTCATTACTCTGTCTCGTATCACGTAGCACAAGTCAACCAAGAAATGCATTCTCACAAATAAGAAATATTTTTCCTTAACTCGCTTAATATTTTTCAAATCACTGAGTGTCTTGTGCTACACACTTTTTAAAGTAGCCTCTGTTATTCCCCAGGTTTCAAGCCGTCTCCTTAACAAATTTCATCAAAATTGGTTCAGCGGATTAGTAATAACAAATTTAAACGTCATGAATGATGCGGCAGTTTATCAGCCATCTCAGTGGTTATAACTTCATACATGCAGAACTATGAATTGTACAGTAATATAATATTACAGGTACGTTCAGTAGGACATCTGAATCTTTTATGCAAAACGTGTCGCAAATACAGTTACTAGTAGAGGAGTAATGAATTAAAACGCCATGCCTTATACGAAAATGAACAGCGAAAATGTAGTTAATAGATTTGCTTATCCATTACGGATATTTTAGAACCGTGACTGTATATTGAACGTAAATAAGTTATACACAGCTGCAACCAGTCACTTTTTTTAATAATAATCTTTTATTACATGAACCGGTTTTCGAACCTTTTCAGGTTCATCTTCAGATGGTTTCGAGAGGATGTAACTTCTCGGATCCTTCCGAAACCATCTGAAGATGAACATGAAAAGGTTCGAAAACCGGCTCATGTAATAAAGCATTATTATTCATAAAAGTGACTGATTGCAGTTGTGTATAACTTATTTACGTGAAATGTAGTTAATGATAAACTCTTTTTCTTTCATCATTACGTAGGAGATATCAATTAGAAAAAATTCGCAGAAGTTTGAAATTATGTGTAAAGCTTACAGCAAGGCTTTAAGCGCTCTCGTTCTCAAATACTGATTACTGGCTGAGTAAAATCTGGGTATTCGCACGTCATGGGCTACACCTCTTTGTCATCCCACCCTCAACCCTTTGATAGGTAAATGGTTTCTTACTACCAGAGCGATTCTTTCCAGACAATAAGTGATATGTGTACCAAGTTTGTTTGCAATCAGTCCAGTTTTTTCGGAGTAGGAGTGGAACACAGATATGTACATACATTTTCATAAGATGTACACTACTGGCCATTAAAATTGCTACACCAAGAACAAATGCAGATGATAAACGGGTATTCATTGGACAAATATATTATACTAGAACTGACATGTGATTACATTTTCACGCAATTTGTGTGCATAGATCCTGAGAAATCAGTACCCAGAACAACCACCTCTGGCCGTAACAACGGCCTTCATACGACTGGGCATTGAGTCAAACACAGCTTGGATGGCATGTACAGGTACAGCTGCCCATGCAGCTTCAACACGATACCATAGTTCATCAAGAGCAGTGACTGGCGTATTGTGACAAGGCAGTTGCTCGGCGACCATTGAGCAGACGTTTTCAGTTGGTGAGAGATCAAGAGAATGTGCTGGCCAGGGCAGAAGTCGAACATTTTCTGTATCCAGAAAGGCCCGTACAGGACCTGCAACATGCGGTCGTGCATTATCCTGCTGAAATGTAGGGTTTCGCAGGGATCGAACGAAGGGTACAGCCACGGGTCGTAACACATCTGAAATGTAACGTCCACTGTTCAAAGTGCCGTCAGTGCGAACAAGAGGTGAACGAGACGTGTAACCAGTGGCGCCCCATACCATCACGCCGGGTGATACGCCAGTATGGCGATGACGAATACACGCTTCCAATGTGCGTTCATCGCGATGTCGCAAAACACGGATGCGACCAACGCGTTGCTGTAAACAGAACCTGGATTCATCCTTAAAAAATAACGTTTTGCCATTCGTGCACCCAGGTTCGTCGTTGAGTACACCATCGCAGGCGCTCCTGTCTGTGATGCAGCGTCAAGGGTAACCGCAGCCATGATTTCCGAGGTGATAGTCCATGCTGCTGCAAACGTCGTCGAACTGTTCGTGCAGATGGTTGTTGTCTTGCAAACGTCCCCATCTGTTGACTCAGGGATCGAGACGTGGCTGCACGATCCGTTACAGGCATACGGATAAGATGCCGGTCTTCTCGACTGCTAGTGATACGAGGCCTTTGGGATCTAGCACGGCGTTCCGTATTACCCTCCTGAACCCACCGATTCCATATTCTGCTAACAGTAATTGGATCTCGACCAATGCGAGCAGCAATGTCGCCATACGATAAACCGCAATCGCGATAGGCTACAATCCGACCTTTATCAAAGTCGGAAACGTGATGGTACGCATTTCTCCTCCTTACACTAGGTATCACAATAACGTTTCAGCAAGCAACGCCGGTCAACTGCTGTTTGTGTATGAGAAATCGGTTGGAAACTTTCCTCATGTCAGCACGTTGTAGGTGTCGCCACCGGCACCAACCTTGTGTAAATGGTCTGAAAAGCTAATCATTTGCATATCACAGCATCTTCTTCCTGGCGGTTAAATTTCGCGTCTGTAGCACGTTATCTTCGTGTTGTAGCAATTTTTAATGGCCAGTAGTGTATGAATATATTTTTTTTTCGAGATCCGATTTTGATGAAATGTACCTTGCACGGTGCATGTAGCTACGCTGAATTTACCAGTGAAGGCTACATAAATTTCGTTTTGTAGTTTTGGTGGCTAGCGTATCCATAGACAAGCAGAAAGGCACAACAGTCTTACAGACATATTATTGGTATAGATTTTCGATTTATTTCTCCAGCAGCACGAAATCCTTTTATTGCGCCTGTGTTGGAGATAAGTAACAACATTGGTTTCTCCAGCTCTTATCGTGAGTGCATTTAGTCACAGAATAACTATATCTTGTAAAAGATCGATAAAATTTTTATTTTTCCGCAGGTGTACAATTTATAGATTCAACGTTGAACAAATTCGTAGGTACTGTGGAGGGTAAAGTACAGAAGGCAATAATTACCGCGTTAGGTCAGTTAATACAAGCAGATACAGTCGCTGCAAACTACCCTACATATGCATATAAACCTTCAGGAAATTTGATATGAAACTGATCATTTACATTAAACTGTAATTTTAAATTTCACACAGAAGAGGCTGCAAAGTATATTTATGTCTAACATTCAAAAAAAAAAATTTATATTCCATTTTGCAATCTTGACTGTAACTTCAGTTTTCTCAAAAGTACAAGAAGTGGGATTATATTCCTTAGCTTCTGACCCCGTCAATTATATATGGGGTAATAGGTCTTGTATCTAACTTTAAACTTATAATTAGCTGTGGGCCCTAGCTGATGCTTTTATAAATAAAAAAATAAAACTTGGTGTTTCAATTCACGCTGCAGAGGGGGTGAATAGAAGCAACAGTGTTATTATTATTATTTTTTATTTAGTGGTCTTTGGCGTGAATAAGGAATCTATTGGATCTAGAAGAGTGCTGTCGTGGCCTTCAGTCTGAAAACTGGAGTAACGTGCTACTCATCTTACGCAAGCTCTTCAATTACTGTAACATACATCCTTCTGAATCTACACTCCTGGAAATGGAAAAAAGAACACATTGACACCGGTGTGTCAGACCCACCATACTTGCTCCGGACACTGCGAGAGGGCTGTACAAGCAATGATCACACGCACGGCACAGCGGACACACCAGGAACCGCGGTGTTGGCCGTCGAATGGCGCTAGCTGCGCAGCATTTGTGCACCGCCGCCGTCAGTGTCAGCCAGTTTGCCGTGGCGTACGGAGCTCCATCGCAGTCTTTAACACTGGTAGCATGCCGCGACAGCGTGGACGTGAACCGTATGTACAGTTGACGGACATTGAGCGAGGGCGTATAATGGGCATGCGGGAGGCCGGGTGGACGTACCGCCGAATTGCTCAACACGTGGGGCGTGAGGTCTCCACAGTACATCGATGTTGTCGCCAGTGGTCGGCGGAAGGTGCATGTGCCCGTCGACCTGGGACCGGACCGCAGAGACACACGGATGCACGCCAAGACCGTAGGATCCTACGCAGTGCCGTAGGGGACCGCACCGCCACTTCTTAGCAAATTAAGGCCTGGCCAGATAGAATCCGGCCTGCCGCTGCGACGGACGGCGCAGCGGTGGGCCGGACCCGCCAGCGGCCAGGGACGCCACACAGGCAACGGCCGGCCGGCCGGCCGCAGCGACTCTTGATGCGTCAGCTGTTACACTGTGGAAGGGGCCGAACCCCTTTATGAAGCTTGCATGCGTAGCGCGATTGTCTTGGCGTTAGACGATTTGGAATCCTTACACGGGACGCGTTATCTTTGTGCAAGTTTTTTTTTTTTTTTTTTTTTTTTTTTTTTTTTTTTTTTTTGCAGAAATTAGTAACTCGCATTAGCGATACGAAATGGCACTAAGAAGAGGAGATGTTAGTTGCACGACATTAATAGCAAGAGAGAAAGCTTAGGAGAATAACATCGTCTGTGTATTGATCTAAGAGTCTGACGAAGATAGGTTCTTCAAATATTTTCGTATGTCGCGAGAATGTTTCGAGGAAATGAATCGCCAGATAAAAAGGTAGCACCGAGAAGTGCACAACGAACTGGAGAAAGCCTTGATACGAGGCACAGCCTAACCATTTGTTTGAGGTAAGTTTTACCGTTTGTGGCCTCTCTGTGCTTCAAACAGAAGTCACATACATTATTCCATTTCAGTTTTGCTGTATCATATGAAAGGTTCGGCGGAAGAAAGTGCTATCCCACAACGTAGTTACGAGTGGAGTGATAAATTTATTTGCAGTGTTTACGAATACAGCAAACGATAGTAACATCTAGTTCCGTATGTCCCGCTAGAGAGAACTTTCTACTTAATAGATTGTTTTGTTTCATTGTATTCATACCATTGTCATTGAATTTAAACAAACATATCTTTGGTCGTTAACTTATCCATTCGTTCTATCGGCATAACAGATTTTAATCTTTTCCAGATACTTGACTACAGGCGACAGTCACCAGACCATAGCTTTCTCTTTTCGGTTAGGACGTTCAACAGTCTCAGATATTGTGAAATAAGTGTGCCAGGCAATATGGACTGTTCTACAGCCCAAGTATTTACATACTCCTACAACAGAGATGTGGAAGAAATCTGAAGGAGGATTTCTAGAACTATGGGGTTTTCCGGACTGCCTTGGAAGCACAGACGGAAAGTCTATCAGGTTAAAATGCCCGAAGGATAGTGGATCCCAGTTCTTCTGTTACAAACAGTTCTTTTAGCTAGTTCTCCTGGCGATCGTTGATCCATACTACGGTGTTTACAGTAGTTGATATTGGAAGTTATGGACGTCACAGTGACAACACTATTTCCGAGAATTCAGCTTCCTATCAAGAGTATATCGAGGGCAAAAGTATTCTACCTCCAAATCAGGATAGCGTGTATCAGACAAAAAGTTGTATTCTCTCACCTCCTCTGTAAGTCTTTCTGTGTCCATCATGCATGCACTACGAGCTGCAAGACAAAAACCGCCTCAAACTGCTGCTTCCAGTGTGACAGCAGAGCGGTTGAATGCGCCAACAGAGGCAAGCAGCCGCTCCGGCTTGCGGCGAATCTGTAATCTGTGACAACCCGGCGGCGGCCGGTGCGGCAGGCCGTATGCCGGTGCGTCAGAGCCGCACTCTGTGTGACCGCCGCCATACAGTAACGAGCGATTCAACGGTGCGGCCTGCCGGCTGCGGCTCAAGGCCACAGGCCGGACGGCCAGGCCGCATTCTGTCTGGCCAGGCCTTTAGGGACACTGTTGCTCCTGGGGTATCGGCGAGGACCATTCGCAACCGTCTCCATGAAGCTGGGCTACGGTCCCTCACACCGTTAGGCCGTCTTCCGCTCACGCCCCAACATCGTGCAGCCCGCCTCCAGTGGTGTCGCGACAGGCGTGAATGGAGGGACGAATGGAGACGTGTCGTCTTCAGCGGTGAGAGTCGCTTCTGCCTTGGTGCCAATGATGGTCGTATGCGTGTTTGGCACCGTGCAGGTGAGCGCCACAATCAGGACTGCATACGACCGAGGCACACAGGGCCAACACCCGGCATCATGGTGTGGGGAGCGATCTCCTACACTGGCCGTACACCACTGGTGATCGTCGAGGGGACACTGAATAGTGCACGGTACATCCAAACCGTCATCGAACCCATCGTTCTACCATTCCTAGACCGGCAAGGGAACTTGCTGTTCCAACAGGACAATGCACGTCCGCATGTATCCCGTGCCACCCAACGTGCTCTAGAAGGTGTAAGTCAACTACCCTGGCCAGCAAGATCTCCGGATCTGTCCCCCATTGAGCATGTTTGGGACTGGATGAAGCGTCGTCTCACGCGGTCTGTACGTCCAGCACGAACGCTGGTCCAACTGAGGCGCCAGGTGGAAATGGCATGGCAAGCCGTTCCACAGGACTACATCCAGCATCTCTACTAGTGCCGACATTGTGCATGCTCTGTTGCCTGTGTCTATGTGCCTGTGGTTCTGTCAGTGTGATCATGTGATGTATCTGACCCCAGGAATGTGTCAATAAAGTTTCCCCTTCTTGGGACAATGAATTCACGGTGTTCTTATTTCGATTTCCAGGAGTGTACTTACCGTATTCACCTCTTGGTCTCCCTCTAAGATTGCTGCGAAAGGTGGATATACACTGTACTAGTGCCGAGATTGTGCATGCTCTGTTGCCTGGGTCTATGTGCCTGTGGTTCTGTCAGTGTGATCATGTGATGTATCTGACCCCAGGAATGTGTCAATAAAGTTTCCCCTTCTTGGGACAATGAATTCACGGTGTTCTTATTTCGATTTCCAGGAGTGTACTTACCGTATTCACCTCTTGGTCTCCCTCTAAGATATTTCTCTCCACTCTTGCCTCCAATACCAAACTGGCGATTCGTTGGTATTTCAAAATGTGTCCTATCAACTGATTCGTTCTTCTAATGAGTTATGTGACACATTTCTTATCTTCCCATTTCTATTCAGTACCACCTCATTAATTATGTGATCTACCCATCTAATCTGACCATTCTTCTTTAGCACCATATTTCAAACGCTTCCTTCCAGTTCTTGTGTAAACTCTTTATCATCTGTCTTCCGCCTATGGTTACATTCCAGAAAAATACCTTCAGATTCAATAACATCGGGGATAGGGTAACACCCTGCCTCACTCTATTCTCAACCATAGCTTCTCTTTCATGCTGCTCGCCTCTTAATACACTACTGGCCATTAAAATTGTTACACCACGAAGATGACGTGCTACGGAAGCGAAATTTAACCGACAGGAAGAAGATGCAGTGATGTGCAAATGATTAGCTTTTCAGACCATTCACACAAGGTTGGCGCCGGTGGGGACACCTACAACGTGCTGACATGAGGAAAGTTTCCAACCGATTTCTCATACACAAACAGCAGTTGACCGGCATTGCCTGGCGAAACGTTGTTGTGACGCCTCGTGTAAGGAGGAGAAATGCGTATCATCGCATTTCCTACTTTGATAAAGATCGGATTGTAGCCTATCGCGATTGTGGTTTATCGTATCGAGTCATTGCTGCTCGCGTTGGTCGAGATCCAATGACTGTTAGCACAATATGGTATCGGTGAGTTCAGGAGGGTAATACGGAACGCCGTGCTGGATCCCAACGGCCTCGTATCACTAGCAGTCGAGATGACAGGCATCTTATCCGCATGGCTGTAACGGATCGTACAGCCACGTATCGATCCCTGGGTCCGCAGATGGGGACGTTTGCAAGACAACAACCATCTGCACGAACAGTTCGACGACGTTTGCAGCAGCATGGACTATGAGCTCGGAGACCATGGCTGCGGTTACCCTTGACGCTGCATCACAGACAGGAGCACCTTCGATGATGTACTCAACGACGAACCTGGGTGACCGAATGGCAAAGCGTTCTATTTTCGTATGAATCCAGGTTCTGTTTACAGCATCGTCATGGTCGCATCCGTGTTTGGCGACATCGTAGTGAACGCACATTGGAACCGTATATTCGTCATCGCCATACTGGCGTATCACACAACTTGATGGTATGGGGTGCCATTGGTTACACGTCTAGCGCACCTATTGTTCGCATTGACGGCACTTTGAACAGTGGACGTTACATTTCAGATGTGTTACGACCTGTCGCTCTACCCTTCATTCGATCCCTGCGAAACCCTACATTTCAGCAGGATAATGCACGAGCGCATGTTGCAGGTCCTGTATGGGCCTTTCTCGATAGAGAAAATGGTCGACTGCTGCTCTGGCTAGCACCTTCTCCAGATCTCTGACGAATTGAAAACGTCTGGTCAATGGTGGCCGAGCAACTCTCTCGTCACAATACCCCAGTCACTACTCTTGATGAACTGTGGTATCGTGTTGAAGCCAGTAGCGTAATTGACGTCTCAACCATTGCTTCTCTTTCATGCTCCTCGTCTCTTAAAATTGCCTTCTAGTTTCTTCTAACATCACAGTTCCATACTGCTGGCTAATGAACAAAATATCAGCATATGGAATATCATCAGATCAACTGTGTGATACGACTGAAGAGTTTCTAGGAAGTTAAACAGAGCAGCTCATTCTCAGCGGGGTGATAACTTCAGACGTAAAAGTAACTACAGGCGTACCACAAGAGTATGTTATTGGACTATTAGTTTCCACAATATGTATTAATGACCTAGTAGACAACGTCGGAATTTCCATGAGACTTTCGTGGATGTTACTATTGCGTACAGGGAAGTTGCAACGCTACAAAATTATAGTGAAATGCAGGAAGACATCAGCGTTCGATGCATGAGTCGTAGCTGACCCTCAACATAAACAAACGTAGCGTATTACGTATGCATAGGCAGAAACATCCTTTAGTACATGATTATACCATTTGAGAACAGTCATTCGACGCAGTCACATCTACAAAATATCTAGGAGTCGGCTTACGAAGCGGCTAAAAGTGGAACAACTACGTAAGACATATCGCGAGTAAGGCAGATGTCAGACTGAGTTTCATTATAAGAATCGTCAGAAAGTGTCAGAAACAGCTTAAAAAACACTCGTTCGAGTAATATTAAATGTTGTTCGTCAGTCTGGGATCCGCACCAAATACAGTTGATAGAGGAAATTGAGACTTCCCAAAGAAGTTTGATTTAGTAAGCACGAAAGCATCCCGGAGGTGCCCAGCAGACTCCAGTAGCAGACGCAGCAGGGGAGGCGTTCTGAGTCACTGTGTGGTTTACTACTAACGTTATTATGAGAACGTTCATTTCTAGAAAGGTCAACAAATACTCTGACGCGCCAAAGAAACTGGTATCGCCATAAGTATTCAAACACAAACATGTAAACAGGCAAAATACGGCGCTGCGGTCGCAAAGAATATATTAGCCAACAAGTGTCTGGCGCAGTTGTCAGATCGCCTACTGCTGCTACAATGGCAGATTATCAAGATTTAAGTGAGTTTGAACGTGGGGTGAAAGTCGGCGCACGAGCGATGAAGTGGGGGTTTATTTATTTTTTATTTATTTCCGTGGGACCACATTAAGGAGAAGTCTCCATGGCCATGCAACGAGTCAATACATGAAATTATAACACGATTGTAGAAACAGATAAAATGAAATACAAGAAACATATTCAGGCGACACGTCATTAGTTTAAATAAAGAAAATCAAGAATGTAACACTGGAATTTGCTTAATTTTCTAGCTCTTCCAGGAGCTCCTCGACAGAATAGAAGGAATGAGCCATGAGGAAACTCTTCAGTGTAGACTTAAAAGCGTTTGGGCTTCTGCTAAGATTTTTGAGTTCTTGTGGTAGCTTATTGAAAATGGGTGCAGCAGAATACTGCACTCCTTTCTGTACAAGAGTCAAGCAAGTGCATTCCACATGCAGATTTGATTTCTGCCTAGTATTAATTGAGTGAAAGCTGCTAACTCTTGGGAATAAGCTAATATTGCTATCTGCAAACGACATTAAAGAAAATATATACTGTGAGGGCAATGTCAGAATTCCCAGACTATTGAATAGGGGTCGACAAGAGGTTCTAGAACTTACACCACAAATAGCTCGAAGAGCCCGTTTTTGAGCCAAAAATACCCTTTTTGAATCAGAAGAATTACCCCAAAAATAATACCATATGACATAAGCGTATGAAAATATGCGAAGTAGACTACTTTTTGTGTTGAAATGTCACTTATTTCAGATACTGTTCTAATGGTAAATAAAGCGGCATTTAGTTTCTGAACGAGATCCTGAACGTGGGCTTTCCACAACAGCTTATCATCTATCCGTACGCCTAGGAACTTGAACTGTTCCGTCTCGCTTATAACATGCCCATTCTGTCTGATTAAAATATCAGTTCTCGTTGAATTGTGAGTTAGAAACTGTAAAAACTGAGACTTACTGTGATTTAGCATCAAATTATATTCCACAAGCCACGAACTTATTTCATTATTTGATGATGTTTCAATATTATACACAAGATCCTTCACTACCAAGCTGGTGTCATCAGCAAACAGAAATATTTTTGAATCACCAGTAATACTAGAAGGCATATCATTTATATAAATAAGAAACAGCAGTGGCCCCAGCACCGATCCTTGGGGAACGCTCCATTTAACAGTGCCCCATTGGGACTGAACATCATTACCACTCTCAATATTGCGGAGAATTACCTTCTGCTTTCTTTTCTTAAAGTAAGAGGCTTTCCTGTAAGAGGTTTTCCTGTACGACCGTTTCGCGAGTGTACTGTGAATGTTAGGAATCCAGTAAAACATCAAATTTCCAACATCGCTGCGCCGGAGAAAGAGCGGGACCGACGGCGGCAGAAGAGAATCGTTCAACGTGACAAAAGTGCAAACCTTCCACAAATTTCTGCATATTTCAATGCTGGGCCATCAACAAGTGTCAGCGTGCGATCAATTCAGCGAAACGTAATCGATATGGGCTTTCGGAGCCGAAGGCCCACTCGTGTAACCTTGATGACTGTACGACACATACCTTTACACCTCGCCTGGACCCGTCAACACCGACATGGGACTGTTGACCTGTTTCCATTCATGTCCACTGTGCATCCCGTCGGACTTGGCCGATTCCAGCAGGACAATGCGACACCCCAGACTTCCAGAATTGCTACGTAGTGGCCCCAGGAACACTCTTCCGAGTTTAAACACTTCCACTGGCCAGCAAACTCCCCAGACATGAACCTTACTGAGCATATCTGTGATGCCTTGCAACGTGCTGTTAAGAAGAGATCTCCACCCTCTCCTACTCTTTCGGATTTATCGACAGCCTGAAGGATTCGTGGTGTCACTTCCCTCCAGCACTACTTCAGACATTATTCGGATCGATGCCAAGTCGTGTTGTGGCACTTTTGCATACTTGCGGGGGCTCTACACGATATTAGGCAGGCGTACCAAGTTTTTTGGCTCTTCGGTGTATATTGCTTCCTCTTATGTGTATTTCGAGAAAAGATCATCAGAGTATAATGAGAGAGACTCGACCTCACATGGGACTCACCAGCACTCGTTTTTCTCCAGAACTACACGCGACTGGAACAGGGAACGGGGGAAGTGATACTGGTATACAAAGTACCCTCCGCCACACATCGTAAGGTGGGTTGAGGTATACAGGGTGTTACAAAAATGTACGGCCAAACTTTCAGGAAACATTCCTCACACACAAAGAAAGAAAATATGTAATGTGGACATGTGTCCGGAAACGCTTACTTTCCATGTTAGAGCTCATTTTATTACTTCTCTTCAAATTACATTAATCATGGAATGGAAACACACAGCAACAGAACGTACCAGCGTGACTTCAAACACTTTGTTACAGGAAATGTTCAAACTGTCCTCAGTTAGCGAGGATACATGCATCCACCCTCCGTGGCATGGAATCTCTGATGCGTTGATGCAGCCCTGGAAAATGGCGTATTGTATCACAGCCGTCCACAATACGAGCACGAAGAGTCTCTACTGTACATTTGGTACAGGGGTTGCGTAGACAAGAGCTTTCAAATGCCCCCATAAATGAAAGTCAAGAGGGTTGAGGTCAGGAGAGCGTGCAGGCCATGGAATTGGTCTGCCTCTACCAATCCGTCGGTCACCGAATCTGTTGTTGAGAAGCGTACGAACACTTCGACTGAAATGTGCAGGAGCTCCATCGTGCATGAACCACATGTTGTGTTGTACTTGTAAAGGCACATGTTCTAGCTGCACAGATAGAGTATCCCGTATGAAATCATGATAACGTGCTCCATTGAGCGTAGGTGGGAGAACATGGGGCCCAATCAAGACATCACCAACAATGCCTGCCCAAACGTTCACAGAAAATCTGTGTTGATGACGTGATTGCACAATTCCGTGCGGATTCTCGTCAGCCCGCACATGTTGATTGTGAAAATTTACAATTTGATCACGTTAGAATGAAGCCTCATCCGTAAAGAGAACATTTGCACTGAAATGAGGATTGACACATTGTTGGATGACCCATTCGCAGAAGTGTACCCGTGGAGGCCAATCAGCTGCTGATAGTGCCTGCACATGCTGTACATGGTACGGATACAACTGGTTCTCCCGTAGCACTCTCCATACAGAGACGTGGTCAACGTTACCTTGTACAGCAGCAACTTCTCTGACGCTCACATTAGGGTTATCGTCAACTGTAAGAAGACTTGCCTCGTCTATTGCAGGTGTCCTCGTCGTTCTAGGTCTTCCCAAGTCGCGAGTCATAGGCTGGAATGTTCCGTGCTCCCTAAGACGCCGATCAATTGCCTCGAACGTCTTCCTGTCGGGACACCTTCGTTCTGGAAATCTGTCTCGATACAAACGTACCGCGCCACGGCTATTGCCCCATGCTAATCCATACATCAAATGGGCATCTGCCAACTCCGCATTTGTAAACATTGCACTGACTGCAAAACCACGTTCGTGATGAACACTAACCTGTTGATGCTACGTAGTGACGTGCTTGATGCTAGTACTGTAGAGCAATGAGTTGCATATCAACACAAGCACCGAAGTCAACCTTACCTTCCTTCAATTGGGCCAAATGGCGGTGAAACGAGGAAGTACAGTACATACTGACGAAACTAAAATGAGCTCTTACATGGAAATTAAGCATTTCCGGACACATGTACACATAACATATTTTCTTTATTTGTGTGTGAGGAATGTTTCCTGAAAGTTTGGCCGTACCTTTTTGTAACACCCTGTATAGAAGTTGCTGCAAATGTAGATATAATATTGTGATCAGAATGTTAATAGGAAGTTGTAAATGGCTTCATTATTTCAAGGGAAAATAAAAATAATCTTCCAGAATCTCGCTCCTACTGTACCAGTTCAACAGACATTCTCTTCTCTTTCTTACTGGACCAGAGCACGGTGGAGAACGCGTCAGCAGCGACGCGATAGCTTTACTGAAATTTCGTGTCAGATAAGAACTGTACTGCCTATGTTAATGGTTGAGACACGGACCATTTTACTAAGGCGTGCTGTAAAGTAACGACCAGAATTTTGGATGTGAAAACTCTTATAGTTTTTTAAATGAAAAAAGTTATTCACTTACTCTATCTTTATTCTTCAGGTCTGTATAATTTGCAGCCTGCTGCCGCTAGAAGGATTCGAATCGTATAGTGTTACATGACGTGTTCCGTAACTAAGTCGGTGAGTGAGGAACGGCGTGCTGTAAACCAGTTTCAAATTACACTACTGACCATTAAAATTGCTACACCAAAAAGAAATGCACATGATAAACGGGTATTCATTGGACAAATAGTATTATACTAGAACTGACATGTAATTACATTTTCACGCAATTTAGGTACATAGATCCCGAGAAATCAATACTCAGAACAACCACTTCTGGCCATAATAACGGCCTTCATACGCCTGGGCATTGAGTCAAACACAGCTTGGATGGCGTGTACAGGTACAGCTGCCCATGCAGCTTCAACACGATACCACAGTTCATCAAGAGTAATGACTGGGGTATTGTGACGAGAGAGTTGCTCGGCCACCATTGACCAGACGTTTTCAATTCGTCACAGATCTGAGGAATGTGCTAGCCAGAGCAGCAGTCGAACATTTTCTGTATCGAGAAAGGCCCATACAGGACCTGCAACATGCGGTCGTGCATTATCCTGCTGAAATGTAGGGTTTCGCAGGGATCGAATGAAGGGTAGAGCCACGGGTCGTAACACATCTGAAATGTAACGTCCACTGTTCAAAGTGCCGTCAGTGCGAACAAGAGGTGAACGAGACGTGTAAACAATGGCACCCCATATCATCACGCTGTGTGATACGCCAGTATGGCGATGACGAATATACGGTTCCAATGTGCGTTCACTACGATGTCGTCAAACACGGATGCGACCATGACGATGCTGTAAACAGAACCTGGATTCACCCGAAAAAAAAAAAAAAAACACTTTGCCATTCGGTCACCCAGGTTCGTCGTTGAGTACGTCATCGCAGGTGCTCCTGTCTGTGATGCAGCGTCAGGGGTAACCGCAGCCATGGTCTCCGAGCTGATAGTCCATGCTGCTGCAAACGTCGTCGAACTGTTCGTGCAAACGGTTGTTGTCTTGCAAACGTCCCCATCTGTTGACTCAGGGATTGAGACGTGGCTGCACGATCCGTTACAGCCATGCCTGTCATCTACTAGTGATACGAGGCCGTTGGGATCCAGCACGGCGTTCCGTATTAGCCTATGAACCCACCGATTCCATATTCTGCTAACAGTCATTGGATCTCGACCAATGTGAGCAGCAATGTCGCGATACGATAAACCGCAATCGCAATAGGCTACAATCCGACCTTTATCAAAGTCGGAAACGTGATGGTACGCATTTCTCCTCCTTACACAAGGCGTCACAACAACGTTTCACCAGGCAACGCCGGTCAACTGCTGTTTGTGTATGAGAAATCGGTTGGAAACTTTCCTCATGTCAGCACGTTGTAGGTGTCGCCACCGGCGCCAACCTTGTGTGAATGGTCTGAAAAGCTAATCATTTGCGTATCACAGCATCTTCTTCCTGTCGGTTAAATTTCGCGTCTGTAGCACGTCATCTTCATGGTGTAGCAATTTTAATGATCGGTAGTGTATAAGAGTTCGTCCACACGCGGAGCACCATCTCCTTCAGCATGACAATGCTAGACCACACACGAGCGCTGCGACGTCTGCCACAAGCCGACGGCTTGGATTCACTGTCACCGATCATCCTAAATACAGTCCCGACGCTCCCCCATCCGGTTCTCATGTGTTACCAAACTTAGAGATCACATTCGAGGACTTGACATTGATAGCTGAAGCGGTGCAAGCAG
This sequence comes from Schistocerca cancellata, assembly GCF_023864275.1. Classification (NCBI taxonomy): domain Eukaryota; kingdom Metazoa; phylum Arthropoda; class Insecta; order Orthoptera; family Acrididae; genus Schistocerca; species Schistocerca cancellata. Next base: position 921,914,747 of record NC_064628.1, on the reverse strand, counting down.
AGATGAGGTTGTTGCTCTATCAAAAACGTGAAACATTTTACCGTGCCGTTATCAACAATCTAGTCCCTTGCTGGAAGAAATGTGTTCGTCGCCGGGGTGACTACGTTGAGAAATAAATATTGTATATAGACATGAAGATTAAAGGTATAGAATGGTAATAACATTTGTTTCAATTAAAAATCTTTATGAGACATTAATTTTCAGCACGCCCTCGTAAGTTCATCAAGAGTGATCTTCCTGTTGATTGTCGGTGCTCATATGTTATTACATGTGTTTGTCTCTATACTTAGTCCGTGACAGCACAACAGTATCCTACATCACCCATTTGTTTTGTTAATTTCCTGGCATCAGAACAAGATTAGTCATACCGTGAAGTATGGGCAGCGTGAAACTGGAACTGGAATCCTACACTCCTGGAAATTGAAATAAGAACACCGTGAATTCATTGTCCCAGGAAGGGGAAACTTTATTGACACATTCCTTGGGTCAGATACATCACATGATCACACTGACAGAACCACAGGCACATAGACACAGGCAACAGAGCATGCACAATGTCGGCACTAGTACAGTGTATATCCACCTTTCGCAGCAATGCAGGCTGCTATTCTCCCATGGAGACGATCGTAGAGATGCTGGATGTAGTCCTGTGGAACGGCTTGCCATGCCATTTCCACCTGGCGCCTCAGTTGGACCAGCGTTCGTGCTGGACGTGCAGACCGCGTGAGACGACGCTTCATCCAGTCCCAAACATGCTCAATGGGGGACAGATCCGGAGATCTTGCTGGCCAGGGTAGTTGACTTACACCTTCTAGAGCACGTTGGGTGGCACGGGATACATGCGGACGTGCATTGTCCTGTTGGAACAGCAAGTTCCCTTGCCGGTCTAGGAATGGTAGAACGATGGGTTCGATGACGGTTTGGATGTACCGTGCACTATTCAGCGTCCCCTCGACGATCACCAGTGGTGTACGGCCAGTGTAGGAGATCACTCCCCACACCATGATGCCGGGTGTTGGCCCTGTGTGCCTCGGTCGTATGCAGTCCTGACTGTGGCGCTCACCTGCACGGCGCCAAACACGCATACGACCATCATTGGCACCAAGGCAGAAGCGACTCTCATCGCTGAAGACGACACGTCTCCATTCGTCCCTCCATTCACGCCTGTCGCGACACCACTGGAGGCGGGCTGCACGATGTTGGGGCGTGAGCGGAAGACGGCCTAACGGTGTGCGGGACCGTAGCCCAGCTTCATGGAGACGGTTGCGAATGGTCCTCGCCGATACCCCAGGAATAACAGTGTCCCTAATTTGCTGGGAAGTGGCGGTGCGGTCCCCTACGGCACTGCGTAGGATCTTACGGTCTTGGCGTGCATCCGTGCGTCGCTGCGGTCCGGTCCCAGGTCGACGGGCACGTGCACCTTCCGCCGACCACTGGCGACAACATCGATGTACTGTGGAGACCTCACGCCCCACGTGTTGAGCAATTCGGCGGTACGTCCACCCGGCCTCCCGCATGCCCACTATACGCCCTCGCTCAAAGTCCGTCAACTGCACATACGGCTCACGTCCACGCTGTCGCGGCATGCTACCAGTGTTAAAGACTGCGATGGAGCTCCGTATGCCACGGCAAACTGGCTGACACTGACGGCGGCGGTGCACAAATGCTGAGCAGCTAGCGCCATTCGACGGCCAACACCGCGGTTCCTGGTGTGTCCGCTGTGCCGTGCGTGTGATCATTGCTTGTACAGCCCTCTCGCAGTGTCCGGAGCAAGTATGGTGGGTCTGACACACCGGTGTCAATGTGTTCTTTTTTCCATTTCCAGGAGTGTATTTAAACCTAACTAACCTATGGACATCACACACATCCATGCCCGAGGCAGGATTCGAACCTGAGACCGTAGCGGTCACGCTGCTCGAGACTGAAGCGCCTAGAACCGTTCGGCCACAGTGGCCGACTCGGATCCCGCACATTCCGACTTCCATCTGATTGGCCCAATGAATGATGCACTCCGCGGGTAGCAGTACGAGCAAAACATTGAGGTTACTGATGCAGCAAGACATTGGCCCCGACGTTGACGAGCAGTGGTGCCAGACACACATACAGAAAGGTGGAGTAAGGCCGTCGCGGTGAACGGAGTTCAAGTTGAAAAATAGAGTTTTGTAGCCAAAATAACGGGGAATAATGCGGTGTACTGTAACCTTGAACGAAACCAACGTAACTTCAGAAAAAAAAATGGTTGCCTTACTTATTGAATATCCCTCGTATGTATGGTGCAGCTTTCATCGAGCTCTGTTTCCCGGCACTGCCACATCATTCGGATGTTACTTGCACATGTACGTGAGAACAGATGTAAGTCCTCGAGTGATCGATGAAGGAAGTGATCACTTCTGCTTTGGTATAAATTTGTGGACAGCATTCGTGCTTGACACACTTTACTTTGAGAACAAACCTTCACCGTTCACCACTAATTTCTGCGCAACAAATTACTCTGGCTGGTTGGAGACCGTTAGCGTTGCAGTAAGACAACGGATGTGGTTTATGCATAAGAGGGCAGGACCAAATTGTCTACACGTCATACAACAATAATTAAGACAAATATTTAATGAGCCATTCATTACCATAGACTCTATACGTCTGAGTATTCGATCCACACCCGTCGCCAACGTGCACACGTCACAGCAGTGCAGTCGTAGCCCGCATGTCGCATTACTGGAGGGTTTGCGGCTGCAGCGCCGCGCAGACGACATCAATTCCTGACGACCTGGGCTTTGTTCAGCTAATTGCGGAAGGACAGACACCTGGCAAATAGCGGAGCAGGCGACGTCTGCCGGCTTTTCGCTCGTACGGGATGGCGGATCTCATCAGCAGCCACTCTACGTTTCCACGAAAGCTCCACGATTTGATCTCTAGGATGGCTGCTAATGCACGAGCACATGGCGAATCGCTTAAGGCGTATCACCCCCCCCCCCCCCCCCACCCGGCCACTGTTTTCTCAGTGGTGCAATACATCGAAACGAGGTTGTCGAGAAAGCACTGTACACAAGGAGCATGTAATTTTTGACTGTTTTCTCATTGATATTTAATGAGACTTAAGAAAACTACAATAGTGATAGTGTTGGCGCAGAAACGTTTCGCAGAAATATAGGGGTTAGGCAAAAAGATTGCCACACAAGAATGCTGCAGATTAGATGGGTAGATCACGTAAATAGTCTAAATCAACATCTACATCCGCACTCCCCAAGCCACCTGACGGTGTGCGGCGGAGGGTACCTTCAGTGCCTCTATCGGTTCTCCCTTCTATTCCAGTCTCGTGTTCTTCGTGGAAAGAAAGATTGTCGGTATTCCTCTGTGTGGGCTCCAATCTCTCTGATTTTATCCTCATGGTCTCTTCGCGAGATATACGTAGGAGGGAGCAATATACTCCTTGACTCCTCGGAGAAGGTATGTCCTCGAAACTTCAACAAAAGCCCGTACCGAGCTACTGAGCGTCTCTCCTGCAGAGTCTTCCACTGGAGTTTATCTATCATCTCCGTAACGCTTTCGCGATTGCTAAATGATCCTGTAACGAAGCGCGCTGCTCTCCGTTGGATCTTCTCTATCTCTTCTATCAACCCTATCTGGTACGGATCCCACACCGGTGAGCAGTATCAAACAGTGGCCGAACAAGTGTACTGTAACCTACTTCCTTTGTTTTCGGACTGCATTTTCTTAGGATTCTCCCAATGAATCTCAGTGTGGTATCTGCTTTACTGACGATTAATTTTATATGTTCATTCCATATTAAATCACTCCTAATGCCTACTCCCACATAATTTATGGAATTAACTGCTTCCAGTTGCTGACGTAGCTAAATGATAAAGGATCTTTCTTTCTATATATTCGCAGCACATTACACTTGTCTACATTGAGATTAAATTGCCATTCCCTGCACCATGCGACAATTCGTTGCAGATCCTCCTGCATATCAGTACAATTTTCTATTGCTACAACCTCTCGATATACTACAGCATCATCCGCAAAAAGCCTCAGTCAACTTCCGATGTTATCCACAAGGTCATTTATATGTATTGTGAATAGCAACGGTCCTACGGCACTCCAATGCGGCACACCTGAAATCATTCTTATTTGGGAAGACTTCTCTCCATTGAGAATGACATGCTGCGTTCTGTTATGTAGGAACTCTTCAATCCAATCACCCAATCGGTCTGATAGTCCATATGCTCTTACTTTATTCACTAAACGAATGTGGGGAACTGTATCAAATGCCTTGCTGAAGTCAAGAAACACGGCATCTACCTGGGAACCCATGTCTATGGTCCTCTTGAGTCTAGTGGACGAACAGCGCGAGCTGGGTTTCACACGATCGTCTTTTTCGAAACCCATGCTGATTCCTACAGAGTAGATTGCTAGTCTCCAGAAAAGTCATTATACTGGAACATAATACGTGGTCAAAAATTCTACAACTGATCGACGTTAGATATATAGGTCTATAGCTCTGCACATCTGTTCGACATCCCTTCTTGAAAACGGGGATGACCTGTGCCCTTTTCCAATCATTTGAAACGCTTTGCTTTTCTAGAGACGTACGGTACACCGCTGCCAGAAGGGGGTGCAAGTTCCTTCGCGTACTCTGTGTACTAATGAATAAGTATTGAACAAATGGTTCAAATGGCTCTGAGCACTATGGGACTCAACTGCTGTGGTCATAAGTCCCCTAGAACTTGGAACTACTTAAACCTAACTAACCTCAGGACATCACACACATCCATGCCCGAGGCAGGATTCGAACCTGCGACCGTAGCGGTCGTGCGGTTCCAGACTGTAGCGCCTTTAACCGCTCGGTCACTCCGGCCGGCAGTATTGAACAGAAGAAGAGAAATATGTGGTACAACCTGACTAGAAGAAGGGATCGGTTGGTAGGACCCATTGTGTGGCATCAAGGACTCACCAATTTAGTACTGGAGTGAGGCGCAGGGGGTAAAAATCATAGCGGGAAAGTAAGAGATGAATACGGTAAGCAGATTCAGAAGAATGTAGGTTGCAGTAGTTAATCGCAGATGAAGAGTTTTCCACAGAATAGAATACCATAGAAAGCTGCATTAAACAAGTCTTTGGACTGAAGACCACAACGACAACAACAACAGACAAAAATTCTGGAAAAACAGAGGCAAATTGAACATACAAGTACTAGCCAAGTCTGTAGGTAGGGCTGTTTTGTTTGGCCACTAATAGTGCTAGTGCAAGGTTCCAAATCTGTTGAAAGTGTCAATCGTGGTCAGAATAGCATTCTGCGTAGTTGTGAATGCATTGTGTCTGAGCTAACAAGGGAATGGTCAGACTTGTCATGCCGAAACATTATTGCTTTTATTAGCAGTGTTATTTAACTGTGCAAAAGGTCCGTATGCAAAATTGTAGCTGCTGACATGAACTGGAAGTCACCTAGTGGAAAGGTGAAACGAATGTTCGTTTCTGTGGCATGCACGTCCTTTTAATTTCTGTTAGGTATTTCGAAACATATCGTTCTGAAACTGGTTAGAGATGTGAAAGATGTTATACTCCGCAAGCCACTTTACGGTGAACATTCAATCTCCCCTCACAGGTGATGGCGAACCCTGTAAATGTTTTGCTGCTTTCTATGGAGATATACCACAGACGCCAAATGAAGAAATCAACAGAAAACACGCGTGAAGACTATGTGTTGTGCGACATGGTCGTTAAACTCCTAGACGAGCATGTAAATGACGCAGACATGTGGCTAGAAACAACTGAAACACTGGATATGGCACACTGTGAATCTACAGACGGCGAAGACACCGGCGAAAGTTGCACTCTTGAAGACTCTTCGAGTGATAGTGCCACGTACCATCATCAATTATCTCCGAAAGTAACACCAGCAACTACAGTTACCTTATCAGACAAAGAAAAAGCGGTGACGTTTTGGTTGAACGAAAGTGGTAAGAAACGCCTACGTGTCAGTACTGTTCAAAATAAGTATCGCTTTGTCCGTTCTGAACGTGAATTGTATAGATGGAAAAAGCAAGTCGCTGGACGACGTAAGAGTCGACTGGAAATTGCGACGGAGATAAATGCGCCACTTTTTGAGCTATTTACCGATGCCAGACAACAGTCATTTAATGTCAGCGATACAACTTTGCGTGATTGGGCGTTAGAGATTGCCGACGCGATAGGCGCTAAAGAATTTACAGCTTCTCAAAGTTGGATTAGTCGCTTCAAAAGATCACATAAAATTGTGGCAAGAAAAATAACAAAATTTGTATCGAGAAACAGGTCGGAAAATGAAGTGACACAAATCGAAATGATAGAAGCTTTTCTTACGAATGCAAAAAATAAGATCACTAGTTTTAGTGAATCGTACGAGTACAATGCAGATCAGTCAGGTTTCCAAAAAGAAATACGTGCGAAAAGAACACTGTCATTCAAAGGGGAGAAACATGTTGAGGCGATTGCGCAGTCCACGACTGCACTCACCCATTCATACACTATAATGCCCGTAATTAGTCTGGATGGTTCATTACTGCCTAAACTATATGTGTGTCTTCAAGAACCAACTGCACTTTTTGGACCACGTGTCAAAAGAACAATGTTCTACGCAAACAATTTTGTAGTAGACGCATCGAAGTCTGGAAAAATGGGAAATGAAAACGTTACACTTTTCATGCGTCATGATTTTCTACCGTCCGGCGGGAACAAATCTCTTCTCCTTCTAGATTCGTGGTCAGGTCATAAAAGGTCTGATTCATTAAAAGCCGTATTTCGAGCCCACCCTGACAAAGAAGTAGAGATACTTCAGATTCCACCCGGCACAATGAACGTAATTCAACCTTTAGACATAGAATTTTTCCGTCAGTGGAAGGCATTTTACAGAAAACCAACAGAGAAAATTATTGTGTGCAGATCACTGCAATTTCCTGTCTATCACCGTACAATATTCCCAAGCTGCAATCAGTAATACATTATCAATTTTACTCCCCACGGTTTCGGAATTTGATTAAATATCCGGGGCACTCCTCGAAATATACTGATACTAGGCCTGATTCATCCCTAACACCAGCCCAGTTTTGTCTACGGACATCTAACAACGTCTGTGATTCGCAGGGCTGTCATATGTCGTCTTTGCTTGTATGTTCTTGGTGCACAAAAAACCTATGTTTTGAACATTGTATCAATATTTCGCATTTTTGCGGTAATTACAAGAAATAAAATTTGGACGTGTTCTAAACCTGTATTTATTTGTGTCTATTTCATAGCTATTTGGAAAGAATGTTGTAGATAGCGTATCAGCCATATTTGTCAACGAATGTTTCATTATCATACGATCGCAGCTCTCTCACTGCTGTGGCAAGAGAGCGGCGCGTAGCTAACGCCACCTTGTCCCTAGATGGCGTCGGTACAACGTAGCGAGGGAGGTCAGGGTTGTGCAAGAGGCAGTTATAAGCGCGGAAACTATGCGACAATAATGTCTTACTTCATAAAATTGTTTACAGACTTCCAGGTAATGTCAGCAGCTAAAATTCTGCATACAGACTTCTTGCGATGTTAACTCACAGTAGTAAAAAAAGCAACACAGGTTTCGTCATGACAAGTCTGACTATTCCCTTGTAAGTCAAACTGTTAGTGCCCCTATGGTCGGTGCTTCATAAACAGGGTTGCAGAAGTGTTTCGTATTGAGAGAGGCACCGTATCGAAAATTTATACTGAAAACAGAGAAAGCGTGTCGCATATTTAAAAAACGCAACGCATGAAAGGCAACAGAACAACAGCCAGAACGAATGTTTTCAACACTACTGGCCATTAAAATTGCTACAGCACGAAGATGACGTGCTACAGACGCGAAATTTAACCGACAAGAAGAAGATGCTGTTATATGCAAATGATTAGCTTTTCAGAGCATTCACACAAGCTTGGCGCCGGTGGCGACACCTACAACATGCTGACATGAGGAAAGTTTCCAACCGATTTCTCATACACAAACAGCTGTTGACCGGCGTTGCCTAGTGAAACGCTGTTGTGATGCTGTAAGGAGGAGAAATGCGTACCATCACGTTTCCGACTTTGATAAAGGTCGGATTGTAGCCTATCGCGATTGAGGTTTATCGTATCGCGACATTGCTGCTCGCGTTGGTAGAGATCCAAAAACTGATAGCAGAATATGAGATCGGAGGGTTCAGGAGGGTAATACGGAACGCCGTGCTGGATCCCAACGGCCTCGTATCACTAGAAGTCAAGATGATAGGCATCTTACCCGCATGGCTGTAGCGGATCGTGCTGCCACGTCTCGAACCCTGAGTCAACAGATGCGGATGATTGCAAGACAACAACCATCAGCACGAACAGTTCGACGACGTTTGCAGCAGCATGGACTATGAGCTCGGAGACCATGGCTGCGGTTACTGTTGACGCTGCATCACAGACACGAGCGCCTGCTATGGTGTACTCAACGACGAACCTGTGTGCACGAATGGCAAAACGTCATTTTTTCGGATGAATCCAGGTTCTTTTTACAGCATCATCATGGTCGCATCCGTGTTTGGCGACATCGCGGCGAACGCACATTGGAAGTGTGTATTCGTCATCGCCGTACGGGCGTATCACCCGGCGTGATATTATGGGGTGCCTCTTGTTCGCATTGACGGCACTTTGAGCAGCGGACGTTACAGTTCAGATGTGTTACGACCCGTGGCTCTACCCCTCATTCGATCCCTGCGAAACCCTACATTTCAGCAGGATAATGCACGACCGCATATTGCAGGTCCTGTACGAGCCTTTCTGGATACAGAAAATGTTCGACTGCTGCCCTGGCCAGCACATTCTCCAGATCTCTCACCAACTGAAATTGTCTGGTCCATGGTGGCCGAGCAACTGGCTCGTCACAATACGCCAGTCACTACTCTTGATGAACTGTGGTATCGTGTTGAAGCTGCATTGGCAGCTGTATCTGTACACGCCATCCAAGCTCTGTATGAATCAATGCCCAGTCGTATGAAGGCCGTTGTTGCGGCCAGAGGTGGTTGTTCTGGGTACTGATTTCTCAGGATCTATGCACCCTAATTGCGTGAAAATGTAATCACATGTCAGTTCTAGTATAATATATTTGTCCAATAAATACCGGTTTATCATCTGCATTTCTTTTTTGTGTATCAATTTTAATGGCCAGTAGTGTAGGTAGTACTCATTGTACGGCGTTGGTCTAGGCGTTGGCCGGTAGACTCACGACGTATCACGTGAGATCACGTGTCGAGCCGCGAGGGCGGCAGTGCGTTGGCAGTGACCACATACGGTCATACTTGAGGCCCCGCAGCGCCACCGTGGAAGAAGCGGTGTGGTCTGCCGCACAGTATGAAAGCGGAGAGAGCGTTGCCACGGCACTGACATCTGCAACAAGGCCACAGGATCGGTATTCAGGCTATACCCCATCATAAAAGCCAACGCAACATGCGAGCCAAAAAGAAGATTTTAAGACCGTTATTGAACCATCCATCACCGCTGATACTAGTATAGCAGAGGTACAAAGAGTAGGTCACTCCAAAAGAAATGAACACCATTTTTTTAAAAATATAGTTTTCATTCTGCGTGTGTGAAAGTTCTACAGTGTGTAGATACATCCTTCCCGCTTGTTTTCAAACTCAGTTCAACCTGTTTCCGTGAGTGGCGCCGTCACAGCATGTCTTCAAGATGGCTGCTACACTTGACGTTTATCAGAAGCAACGTGCTGTCACAGAATTCCTATGCTGTGAAAACGAGACAGTAGGAAACATCCACAAGAGGTAGAAAAAGCTGTATGGAGATGCTGCTCTCGATCGCAGTACAGTTAGTCGATGGGCAAGCAGGTTACGTGATGAATATTGAGGATTGTCCTCGCAGCGGCAGGCCTCGTACTGCACACACTCCAATCTGCAGAGAGTTAACGAATTGGTGACTGCTGACAGACGCATCACAGTGAACGAATTGCCACGCTACGTTGGGATAGGGGAAGGAAGTGTTTGCAGAATACTGAGAGTGTTGGCGTTGAAAAAGGTTTGGCGCAGGTGGGTTCCCAGGATGTTGGCAGTGGCTCACAAAGAAACAAGAAAAACGTTATGCAGCGAACTTTTGGAACAGTACGAGAATGGTGGAGATGAATTTCTTGGAAGAATTGTGACAGGTGATGAAACATGGCTCCATCATTTTTCACCAGAGACAAAGAGGCAATCAGTGGAGTGTCAGCATGCAAATTCACGCAAGAAAACAAAAATTCAAAACCACACCTTCTGCAGGAAAAGTTACGACCACGGTGTTTTTCGATTCACAAAGACTCTTGCTTGTGAACATCATGCCAAGTGGAACCACCATAAATTCTGATGCATATGTGACGACACTGAAGAAACTTCAAGCTCGACTGAGTCGTGTTTGACTACATCGGCAAAAGCAGGATGTTTTGCTGTTGCACGAAAATACACGGCCACATGTCAACCAAAAACCATGGAAGCGATCACAAAACTCGGATGGACAACACCGAAACACCTGCCTTACAGTCCTGACCTGGCTCCATATGACTATCATCTCTTTGGGAACAAGGTTTGAAGAGATGACTCCCTTGTGCTTGCTGCCAAACAGTGGCTCCAACAGGTTGGTCCAGAATTTTACCGTGCAGGTATACAGGTGCTGGTTCCGAGATGGCGTAAGGCATTTGAGAAGGATGGAAATTATGTGGAGAAATGAAAATATTGTTCCTAAAGGATGTATCTACACACTGTAAAACTTTCAGACATGTAGCATAAAAGATGGATTTAAAAAATAGTGTGAATTTCTTTTGGAATGAACCTTACACAAAACAAAGTCTTTATAATTGCTACTGATGCTAGCCGGTGTCAATCAAACAGACACATTTACACAAATAGTAACATATTCAGAACTACCGAAATCATACAAACCAAATCTATAAAGTTCTTCCACCAAGCCTCCAACTCCAACCGCCTACTTATCAGGAATTTGAGACTAAGTCCACCCAACCCCAGAACAAAATTTCCTATGATGTCCACAACCACAAACATGAACATACCATGATAAACATGACATGACTAACACAAACATCGTAACAAACACATACCATCGTTAAATATATATGTACAATCATGACGTACCCATCACGTCAGTTCCATACCATCATCATCAGACAGAAGGCATGGATCACACCAGATCAGATCCTTCGAACAGGGATTCAATACCCTTCAGACCGCGAGGGAGTTCAGTACAGGCAATGGTCCAAGAGGGACATGTCTGTAGGTCAGGCACAGAGCCTGGACTTACGCTGTTCGCTCTGCCTCTGCTCGCACTCATAGTAAGCTGCGTTAACTCCCCCTATTGAACTTTGCAATCAGGAGTAGTGTATTTTCGTTCAAGTCATTATCCACTTCCGGCTAATATGAGCAATTAAAGATTGTAGTTGTTCAAGTCTTGCCTTTGTTCGATTATTTCCTACCGAGTTCCATAACTCTTTCAAAGTTTTAATTAGCTGAGTGGATGGACTTTCTTCAGTCTTCAATATTATATTATCTAATTGACGCAATATACGGTCTTCTATTTTCTTGTCCAAGATTTGAGGTTCCTCGTGGATTATCAAGCAGTTATCACGCCATGAGTTATAGGAATAGCTAACCTCTTTTTGGAATATCGAACCTGCTCAGCCCGATGTGAAGCGAAACGATGAAACGACTTAGAGAACTCCTTTTGCATTATTTGAATAACCGTTACACAGCCAGCGGTAGAGTCAGGGGCCAGAAGAATAAAAGAACTTCTGAGAAGAAGAAGATCCCTATCAAGATAGCAGGGCCAAGGAATGGACGGCACCTGGCAAGGGCGGAAAAAGAGGCTTGGAGCAGCCCTGCAGATAGACGGTGCCTGGGGACGGAGTGGCCATCGCGGGGTGGAGGGGAGGGGGAGGGGGCAGTGTGGCGGTGCAGCCTCACAAGGGAAAATCACGTCCCTCAGATTTAGTGGCAAGATGGCCCAGTGTACAGCTCGTCAAAAACGGGTTAGAACACCGTTGCAGAAACAACGAACAGAACATATCAAATTTAAACAGACGCAAAATCCCCAAGATTGGCGATCTTATACAGAAGCTCGAAATTTATCTCGGACTTCAATGCGAGATGCCTATAACAGTTTCCACTACGAAACTTTGTCTCGAAACCTGGCAGAAAATTCAAAAAGAATGTGGTCGTATGTGAAGTATGTTAGCGGCAAGAAACAATCAATGCCTTCTCTGCGCGATAGCAATGAAGATACTATCGAAGACAGTGCTGCCAAAGCAGAGTTACTAAACACAGCCTTCCGGAATGCCTTCACAAAAGAAGACGAAGTAAATATTCCAGAATTAGAATCGAGAACAGCTGCCCACATGAGTAACGCAGAAGAAAATATCCTCAGAGTAGTGAAGCAGTTAAGTCCCATAGTGCTCAGAGCCATTTGAACCAAGTAGTGAAGCAACTTAAATCACTTAATAAAAGCAAGTCTTCTGGTCAAGCCTGTATACCAATTAGATTCCTTTCGGAGTATCCTGATGCATTAGCTCCATACTTAACAATCATAAACAACCGTTCGCTCGACGAAAGATCCGTACCCAAAGACTGCAAAGTTGCGCAAGTCTCACCAATATTCAAGAAAGGTCGTAGGAGTAATCCACTAAATTACAGGTCCACATCGTTAACGTCGATATGCAGTAGGATTTTAGAACATATACTGTGTTCGAACATAATGAATTACCTCGAAGAAAACGGTCTATTGATACAGTCAACATGGGTTTAGAAAACATCGTCCCTGCGAAACACAACTAGGTCTTTATTCACATGAAGTGTTGAGTGCTATTGACAAGGGCTTTCAGATCGATTCCGTATTTTTGGATTTCCGGAAGGCTTTTGACACTGTACCACACAAGGGGCTCGTAGTGAAATTGCGTGCTTATCGAATGTCGTCTCAGTTATGTGACTGGTTTTGTCAGAGAGGTCACAGTTCGCAGTAATTGACGGAAAGTCATCGAGTAAAACAGAAGGGATTTCTGGCGTTCCCCAAGGTAGTGTTATAGGCCCTTTGCTGTTCCTGATCTATATAAACGATTTTGGAGACAATCTGAGCAGCCGTCTTCGGTTGTTTGCAGATGACGCTGTAGTTTATCGACTAATAAAGTCATCAGGAGATCAAAACAAACTGCAAAACGATTTAGAAAAGATATCTGAATGGTGCGAAAAGTGGCAGTTGACCCTAAATAAGCGTGAGGTCATCCATATGAGTGCTAAAAGGAACTCGTTAAACTTCAGTTACACGATAAATCAGTCTAATCTAAAAGCCATAAATTCATCTGAATACCTAGGTATTACAATTACGAACAACTTAAATTGGAAGGAACACATAGAAAATGTTGTCGGAAAGGCTACCCAAAGGCTATGTTTTATTGGCAGGGCACTGTGGGATCCCTACCAGATAGGACTGACGGAGTATATCGAAAAAGTTCAAATAAAGGCAGCACGTTTTGTATTATCGTGAAATATGGGACAGAGTGTCACAGAAATGATACAGGATTTCGGCTGGAAATCGTTAAAAGAAAGGCGTTTTTCATTGCGACGGAATCTTCTCACGAAATTCCAATCACCAACTTTCTCCTCTGAATGCGAAAATATTTTGTTGACACCTACCTACATAGGGAGGAACGATCACCACTATATAATAAGGGAAATCAGAGCTCGTACGGAGAGATATAGGTGTTCGTTCTTTCCGCGTGCTATTCAAGACTGGAATAATAAAGAATTGTGAAGGTGGTTCGATCAACCCTCTGCCAGACACTTGAATGTGATTTGCAGAGTAGCCATGTAGATGTAGATAAAGCATCAAAACACGAATGAAGTGTACGGAAATGTGAAAAAAAGCAAAATTAATACAGTGAACTGTCCAAGCTTGACAAGTGCAATATCCAGAGAAATTGCACAGCCACGGAGTCGCGCTTAAAGTGTTGGGCTCTAAAGCGGAGGAGGCGTGTTTAAAACTCCCATGAGCGCCTTAATTTCTTTTTTTTTTATAACAGTATGAACTGTCTGTCCAGTCATTGAAATGTTTGTTTTCTTTCTATAGTCTTGGCAGTTGGCATACTATACATTGGTTATAGAATATGAGTCACTCGGTAAGAATACTTTACCGTTGCAAGTAAACGTGATGAACAGGTAGAGCAGGCGAGATATCACATGGAGAGATATCACATGGGCATCTCACAGAAATGAACACAACAAATAAATGAGTGTGAACTATGTTAGAACAAAGGAAGTCAAGAGTCAAAACTTCCAAAACGGAACGGAACCTCAGACACATTAAAGAATATATGTTTTGTAATTCTTCATGATTTCCCAGCGATCTTGGATATTCGGGATATTCGGGAATCCCGCTGGATATTTGCGGCGAATATATGAGAATTTGGAATTTTCCCTTGATTTTAATTCCGAAAACGATAGATGTCAAGGGAAGGCTATGACATAGATACAGTAAGTCCATCAGATCAGACGGTCAGAGGGAACAAGTACATCCTTACGTTTCAGGAAGCTCTGACGAAGTTTATGGCAGCTGAAGCCTTTGATAGGCAAGATGCTGGCACAGTAGTGAGGGTACTGATTGAGAACATTACACTCAGCCGTGGAGAACCGTTAATATGAAAAGAGCATTAAAACTACTGTGTATTGAGAAGATGCAGACAACAAGTTACCACCCTCATGCAAAAGGAGCGTTAGAGAGATCGCATCGAACATTAACGGAGATGGTTCGGCCGGCCACTATGACCGAACGGTTCTGGGCGCTTCAGTCCGGAACCGCGCTGGTGCTACGGTCGAAGGTTCGAATCCTGCATCGGGCATGGGTGTGTGTGATGTCCATAGGTTAGTTAGGTTTAAGTAGTTATAAGTCTAGGGGACTGATGACCACAGATGTTGAGTCCCATAATGCTTAGAGCCATTTGAACCATTTTTTGGAAATGGTTCCACACTACGTGAATAAGGCACAGACAAATTGGGGCACCTGAGATCCATTCCGAGTTTTTTTTTTTTGTATAATACAACACCGCATAGTGCAACAGGTTATACGTCACATGAATTTTCTTTGAAAGAACGTGTGACGTTCCAGAGACGCTATAGAAACATCCAGCTGGAGTGAGACACGCACACATCAAAAAACGTTTTGCGTCACCTCGGTTCCGAGTGTTCCGAAACCTTTACAAAAAGAATGGTTCAAATGGCTCTGAGCACTATGCGACTTAACTTCTGGGGTCACACATCCATGCCCGAGGCAGGACCCTAACCTGCGACCGTAGCGGTCGCTCGGTTCCAGACTGTGGCGCCTAGAACCGCACGGCCACTCCGGCCGGCAAACCTGTACAGAAACTTGGAAAAGAGATCAACATAAACATCATTTCCGCCCTTTTTATTGCTCTTGAAAAGTACACATTGCATGTTGTACCACCATACAGTGAGACCTTCAGAGGTGGTGGTCAAAATTGCTGTACACACTGGTATCTCTAACAACCAGTAGCACGTCCTCTTGCACTGATGCATCCCTGTATTCGTCGTGGCATACTATCCACGAGTTCATCAAGGCACTGTTAGTCCAGATTGTCCCACTCCTCAACGCCGATTCGGCATAGACCCCACAGAGTGGTTGGTGGGCCACGTCGTCCATAAACAGCTCTTTTCAATATATCCCAGGCATGGTCGATAGGGTTCATGTCTGGAGAACATGCTGACCATTCTAGTCGAGCGATGTCGTTATCCTGAAGGAAGTCATTCACAAAATGTACCCGATGGGGGCTGCGAATTGTCGTCCTTGAAGACGAATGCCTCGCCAATATGCTGCCGATATGGATGCACTATCGGTCGGAGGATGGCATTCACGTATCGTACGGCTGTTACGGCTCCTTCCATGACCACCAGCGGTGTACGTCGGCACCACCTAACGCAACCTCAAAACAGCAGGGATCCTCCACCTTGCTGCACTCGCAGGACAATGTGTCTAAGGCGTTCAGCCTGACTGGATTGCCTCCAAACACGTCTCCGACAATTGTATGGTTGAACCCATATGCGACACTCTTCGGTGAAGAGAACGTGATGCCAATGCTGAGCGGTCCATTTGGCTTGTTGTTGGGCCCATCTGTACCGCACTGCATGCTGTCGTGGTTGCAAAGATGGACCTCACCATGAAAGTCGGGACTGAAGTTGCGCTTGATGCAGCCTATTGCCCACCGTTTGAGTCTTAACACGACGCCCTGTGGCTGCACGAAAAGCATTATTCAACGTGGTGGCTTTGCTGTCAGAGTTCCTCCTAGCCATAATTCGTAGCTATCGGTCATCCACGGCAGTAGTAGCCCTTGGCTGAGCGAGGCACGTCATCGACAGTTTCTGTCACTCTGTATCTCATCCTTGTCCGGACAACATCGCTTTGGTTCACTCCGAGACGTCTGGACACTTCCCTTGTTGAGAGCCCTCCCTGGCACAAAATAACAATGCGCACGCGGTCGAACCGCAATATTGACCATCTAGGCATGGTTGAACTACAGACAACACGAGCCGTGTACCTCCTTCCTGGCGGAATGACTGGAACTGATCGGCTGTAGGACTCCCCCTCGGTCTAATAGGCGCTGCTCATGCATGGTTGTTTACATCTTTAGGGCGGGTTTAGTGACATCCCTGAACGGTCATAGGGACTGTGATACAATATGCACAGTCAACGTATATATTCAGGAGTTCTGGGAACTGGGGTGACGCGAAACTTTTTTTGATGGGTGTAGTTTTGATGATTATGTAGCAGAGCTACAGGAGTGCATGTAAGAAATGTACCTATGTACGAGAACACTGAATGCGCAATGTAAATAAAAATAAGGAAAATCATAATAGGAGATAAAATCCAAAGAAATTCCGTTATGCCGATAAGGTTCTGTTGTTTGATGAAAGAATACGATGACGCATATCACGTAAGTTAGATACACAATTGCGTGGCCTGTGCGCGTTGGTACGCACAAAGGGTCCTAATGCTGTAATCTGTCTGAAACGAAATTAATATCTCACAGTACATGCTGAGACGCCCTGATAACCCGCAGGACAGGACAGGTAGTTTAAATTGTGGAAAGGAGCCAAAATAAGCGGCTGTCAGTTACACTCGAACATACAACTTTATTTATTTGACCAAACATTACAAGAGCCAAGAAAATTAAAAAAAAAACGCAGCATTAATTTACCGGCTGAATGCGCCATACAATCTCATGCCTTAACTGCAAGACCACTTTAATTTAAAACCGGCTGAAAGCCAATAACTTAAGATTCAAACCAAAATCAGAAATCTAAAAGGCAAAAGGCCTCATCTTAAATCAGTTCTTTCAATTAGCCTGAAGGCCCCAACAATCTCACACCTTAAGCGCAAAACAACTTTAATTTTAAATAAGAAATCGGCTGATGGCCCATCACTTAAGATTCAATAAATTTTTAAAAGGCCAAGGCCTTACCTTAAAACAGTTCTTTAAATTAGGCTGAAGGCCCAAACAATCTTGGGCCTTAAGAGCATAGCAAACTTAATTTAAAAATCGGCTAGAAGCCATCCGAATACAAACATCAAGAACAAATAAGAAAAGGCAGTACACCCAACGGCGCTCAGAAGTTCCCGAGGGTTGGCCTGGAATTCAAACACTAACGCTCGCTTAGGTGAGACAGGCAGTCGGCCCAACCATTCTCGTTGCAATGGGAACAGCACCCCACATTCCGACCGAGTGTGGACGCCGCCAGCGGCCTCGGCCAAGCTACGCGCCGCAGAGATTTCCTCGCTGCTCCACGCCAACCGACCAACGCCTCACACACAGCACAGCCGGAAACTACAGGGTGTTTCAAAAATGACCGGTATATTTGAAACGGCAATAAAAACTAAACGAGCAGCGATACAAATACACCGTTTGTTGCAATATGCTTGGGACAACAGTACATTTTCAGGCGGACAAACTTTCGAAATTACAGTAGTTACAATTTTCAGCAACAGATGGCGCTGCAAGTGATGTGAAAGATATAGAAGACAACGCAGTCTGTGGGTGCGCCATTCTGTACGTCGTCTTTCTGCTGCAAGCGTGTGCTGTTCACAACGTGCAAGTGTGCTGTAGACAACATGGTTTATTCCTTAGAACAGAGGATTTTTCTGGTGTTGGAATTCCACCGCCTAGAACACAGTGTTGTTGCAACAAGACGAAGTTTTCAACGGAGGTTTAATGTAACCAAAGGACCGAAAAGCGATACAATAAAGGATCTGTTTGAAAAATTTCAACGGACTGGGAACGTGACAGATGAACGTGCTGGAAAGGTAGGGCGACCGCGTACGGCAACCACAGAGGACAACGCGCAGCTAGTGCAGCAGGTGATCCGACAGCGGCCTCGGGTTTCCGTTTGCCGTGTTGCAGCTGCGGTCCAAATGACGCCAACGTCCACGTATCGTCTCATGCGCCAGAGTTTACACCTCTATCCATACAAAACCCTCAGCAAACCCTCAGCGCCGCTACCATTGCTGCACGAGAGACATTCGCTAACGATATAGTGCACAGGATTGATGACGGCGATATGCATGTGGGCAGCATTTGGTTTACTGACGAAGCTTATTTTTACCTGGATGGCTTCGTCAATAAACAGAACTGGCGCATATGGGGAACCGAAAAGCCCCATGTTGCAGTCCCATCGTCCCTGCATCCTCAAAAAGTACTGGTCTGGGCCGCCATTTCTTCCACAGGAATCATTGGCCCATTTTTCAGATCCGAAACGATTACTGCATCACGCTATCTGGACATTCTTCGTGAATTTTACAAACTGCCTTAGACGACACTGCGAACACCTCGTGGTTTATGCAAGATGGTGCCCGGCCACATCGCACGGCCGACGTCTTTAACTTCCTGAATGAATATTTCGATGATCGTGTGATTGCTTTGGGCTATCCGAAACATACAGGAGGCGGCGTGGATTGGCCTCCCTATTCGCCAGACATGAACCCCTATGACTTCTTTCTGTGGGGACACGTGAAAGACCAGGTGTACCGCCAGAATCCAGAAACAATTGAACAGCTGAAGCAGTACATCTCATCTGCATGTGAAGCCATTCCGCCAGATACGTTGTCAAAGGTTTCGGGTAATTTCATTCAGAGACTACGCCATATAATTGCTACGCATGGTGCATATGTGAAAAATATCGTACTATAGAGTTTCCCAGACCGCAGTGCCATCTGTTGTTGACAATCGTATCTACTGTAATTTCGAAAGTTTGTCTGCCTGAAAATGTACTGTTGTCCCAAGCATATTGCAACAAACGGTGTATTTCTATCGCTGCTCGTTTAGTTTGTATTGTCGTTTCAAATATACCGGTCATTTTTGAAACACCCTGTATAAGCGTCAGGCCAAGGACTGTACAAGGTACGAATATCGATACACACCGCTGCTGCCACTCGCGGGGACAGAGAATAGCAGCTTAATCGCGATAACCGCTGGAGACTAAACACAGAATAGCAATCAAGGTTTAATCCAACGCATAACATGAGCCAGCCATGGCTCACATTCAAACAGATTGAAGGAATTTTTCTAATTGCAGATTTCGGCGTCACACTTCTTTGTCGGTGTTATCCTACTACTCATTTATAGTGTAACGCGGGGAGCGATGAGTTCTTTTAACTTAATGAAACTGAGAGAGGAATTTGAGCTCACTGAGATGCTCGCGAGGCGAGAAATCGTATATTGAAAAGACAGGTTGGCATTATTGTATATGAGCGTAACAGAGTAGAACAGTGTCGAACGTGCGTTAAAATGGCACGTAGATAACGTAGAAAAGGCACTGGGACTGAGAGGGCAATCGACGCTACGTGAATCACGTGAAAAGAAACGCGGAATCTTAAACAATGTGTGCGACATCAGTATGAAGCTGTCCGGAACCCTACACGATGATAACGCCACTTACTTCACGGCGAAGATAGATGTTGTGTCGGCAGATTAGCCAACACAACGCACTAATTTAGAGAGGAGGCCGAAATGCACGCGTCAACTCACGCCGGCTTGCGTTAAGTCTGAAACAGGATACGTAATGAATGCTATAAAGAAAAGTACGTAGCTGCTGGAATACTTAACTTTAATCCATCATTTGTATACAGCATTCTTGATGATACAAGAGAGACTCTCTCTAGAAATGGTTAATGGCGCCTTGCTAGGTCGTAGCCATGGACTTAGCTGAAGGCTATTCTAACTATCTCTCGGCAAATGAGAGAAAGGCTTCGTCAGTGTAGTCGCTAGCAAAGTCGTCCGTACAACTGGGGCGTCTCTCTAGACCTGCCGTGTGGTGGCGCTCGGTCTGCGATCACTGACAGTGGCGACACGCGGGTCCGACATGTACTAATGGACCGCGGCCGATTTAAAGCTACCACCTAGCAAGTGTGGTGTCTGGCGGTGACACCACAGATGTCTTATCTTATAAGGCAGAAGCGGGCAAACGTTGCACGCGGCTCACGAGCGCACAGCGCTGCACGTGTGCTGCTCGCGTGCAGGCGTCGACCGGGGCTGTGGCGACAGCCGACAGGTTGCGGCAGTGTAGTGCCAGGCTAAGCTGCGGACGTTGATGCGAAGCGAGCACTATGTAGTGAACGTTGTATTTCAAGAAACGGAGAAGTGGAGATTTGCTATCTGTTAAAAAGTAATGGGAGAATCATTTTTTCTTTGTGCAAAAACGTGAAAATTCGAAATGTTTAATATGTGGCAGTATTCTCGCTGGTCAACGGAAGTTTAGTATTGAAGGCCATTATAATAAATTTCACAAGGACGAGTACAATTTATTGTCGGATTCTGAGCGGATGGGGAATTGACTGAGCTTAAGAAGAGCGATTCGACGATACCAGATGAATCTGTCGTAGTTGGCCGGCCGTTGTGGCCGAGCTGCTCAAGGCACTACAGTCTGGAACCGCGCGACCGCTATGGTCGCAGGTTCAAATCCTGCCTTGGGCATGGATGTGTGTGATGTCCTTAGGTTAGTTAGGTTTAAGTAGTTCTAAGTTCTAGGGGACTGATGACCACAGCAGTTAAGTCCCATAGTGCTCAGAGCCATTTGAATTTGTCGTAGTTGCTGTTGTCACGAGAGATCTGCGACTTTCTCTCATCTAACTGATTTAACATTTTATGGAGCACTGTTTTCAAGTTTTCAGGACGACAACAATAATAGCCCAGCGGTATGTGCAAGTTATAAGACTGCGCTTAATATAGCGAGAGCTGGGAAACCATTTGCTGAATTAATAAGTCTCGGTTAAGAGCAAACATCAGTGATGAAAATTTACGTAACTGTTTGTGTTTGTCCGTATGTAGAACTTTTGTTCCAGATATTAAACGTATTGTAAACTCCACCTGTGATAATTAAATAAAACGTATCGTAGGTAATAGGTACTCTTTCAAACCATGATTTCTTTCAAGCACTCCTAACCTTCTTCATTCACTCAATAAAGCAAACTAGGAAACTAAACGCATTACAGAGGAAGGAGCGGACAGAAGGTATGGTGGGGATGGGAGATAAGCGGGTGGCCAGCTTGCCCCTGTGTGCACGCGGAACACCTGTTAACTGCACGCGTGCAAAATTGGACCGCACATGTGCAGGATTCCTGCCCGCCCCTGTTATAAGGAGAACAGAGTTACTCAGACATTCGAAGGAACAACTGACAATAGTTAAAGCAACTTTGACTAGTTTTAATCAAACGGTAAGGCCCATAGCGAACAATGAAGAAATTATCACGCTTGGATTGAAGCAATTAAGCCAGCACATAACAGAATTTGAGAACAGCACTCACATATGTTCACAGCGAGTCGTAATTTTGATCAGCTTTAACGAACAGCTGATACAACTGACGGGCATTTCCAGTGAACTAGAATAGGAATACGAAACGTCAACGTCAACGATTGTCGACGCACAGAGAGGTAGTCTGGAGCTGCACCTGATCAATCGAGTTCAGATCGTAAAACATCTATAGCTAACAAAAGAGGACAGCAATGACAAGCGGTTCCGCGTCAATCTTACGACAGACAGACAATACCAGTTAATCAGAATCGTTGATCTGGATGTTTTCATTGTTGGAAGCATCTTAAGTTGTATGTTGAATAACCCGCCAGTAGAGAACGATGTGTACAGCCTCTACAAAATACCACCGTTGCCGTCAGAAGTGGACGGAAAGACACATTTATTTACGTATATTTCTCTTTAAAAAGAGCTACTGCTAATTGATGTCGTGAAACATCAGGATGCGAGCTTAAATAACGTCCAGTTACTGCGTAAGATGGTAGATCAGAGCCTCAGAATATACAAGCAGGTATTTACACTGAAGAGACAAAGAAACTGGTACATCTGCCTAATATCGTGTAGAGCCTTCGCGGGCATGCAGAAGTGCCACAGCACGACGTGTCACGGACTCTGAAGTAGTGCTGGAGGCAACTGACATTATGAATCCTGCGGGGATGTCCATAAATCCATAAGAGTACGTCACAAGGCATCACAGTAATGATCATGCCTGGCGAATTTGGTGGCCAGTAGAAGTGTTTAGAAGTGTTTAAACTCAGAAAAGTATTCCTGTAGCCACTCTGTAGCAATTATGGACGTGTGGGGTGTCACATCTGTGGTGTCACCGCCAGACACCACACTTGCTAGGTGGTAGCCTTTAAATAGGCCGCGGTCCGCTAGTATACGACGGACCTGCGTGTCGCCACTATCAGTGATTGCAGACCGAGCGCCGCCACACGGCAGGTCTAGAGAGACTTCCTAGCACTCGCCCCAGTTGTACAGCCGACTTTGCTAGCGATGGTTCACTGACAAATTACGCTCTCATTTGCCGAGACGATAGTTAGCATAGCCTTCAGCTACGTCATTTGCTACGACCTAGCAAGGGGCCATTATCATTTGCTATTTATCTTGTGATGCATGTACCGTCAGACCGATGTTCACCAATTATGGATTAAAGTTAAGTATTCCAGAAGCTACGTACCTTGTTTACTAGACTCAACTCCTATAACTGTTCCAGACCTCACGCCAGCCTGCGTGAGCTTAAACGCGTGCCTTTCGGCTACCAATCATAGTGGCTTGGCTGTCTTGCCAAGTCACAACAACATCGTCATGCTGGAATTGCCCAAGTCCGTCGCAGTGCACAATGGACATGAATGGATGCAGGTGATCAGACAGGATGCTTACGTACGTGTCACCTGTCAGAGTCGTATCTAGACGTATCAGACGTATGTTACTCCAACTGCACACGCCCCACACCATTACAGAGCCTTCACCAGCTTGAAAAGTCCCCTGGTGACATGCAGGGTCCATGGATTCATGAGGTGTCTCCATATTCGTACACGTCCATCCACTCGATACAATCTGAAACGAGACTCGTCATATCAGGCAACATGTATCCAATCATCAACAGTCCAATGTCGGTGTTGACGGGTACAGGCGAGGCGTAAAGCTTTGTGTCGTGCAGTCATCAAGGGTACACGAGTGAGCCCTCGTCTCCGAAGCCCCATATCGATTCGTTGAATGGTTCGCACGCTGACACTTGTTGATGAACCAGCACTGAAATCTGTAGCAATTTACGGAAGGGTAGCACTTCTGTCACGCTGAACGATTCTCTTTATTCGTCGCTGGTCTTTTTCCGGCCACAGCGATGTCGGAGATTTCTTGTTTTACCGGATTCCTGATATCCACGATGCGCTCGTGAAATGGTCGTACGGGAAAATCCACACTTTATCGCTACGTTGGAGATGCTGTGTCCCATCGCTCGTGCTCCGACTATAACACCACTTTCAAACTCATTTAAAACTTGATACCTGCCATTGTAACAGCAGTAACCGATCTAACAGGTGCACCAGACACTTGTTGTCTTATATAGGCGTTGTGGGTATAAAAACATGAGAATTGTGAGGATACGATGCTGCAACCAGTGCGAGAAGTTCCAAAGAATTGCTTGCGTACGCTGATAGTGTAAAGCGAAAGTCTGTGGACACTATTCAGTAATAATGAATGGCTGTTTGTTTCTCCGGTAGACCAAGACTTTGCTGTCATCCATCATGACAAAAGTCCCGAAAATACACTCCTGGAAATTGAGATAAGAACACCGTGAATTCATTGTCCCAGGAAGGGGAAACTTTATTGACACATTCCTGGGGTCAGATACATCACATGATCACACTGACAGAACCACCGTGAATTCATTGTCCCAGGAAGGGGAAACTTTATTGACACATTCCTGGGGTCAGATACATCACATGATCACACTGACAGAACCACAGGCACATAGACACAGGCAACAGAGCATGCACAATGTCGGCACTAGTACAGTGTATATCCACCTTTCGCAGCAATGCAGGCTGCTATTCTCCCATGGAGACGATCGTAGAGATGCTGGATGTAGTCCTGTGGAACGGCTTGCCATGCCGTTTCCACCTGGCGCCTCAGTTGGACCAGCGTTCGTGCTGGACGTGCAGACCGCGTGAGACGACGCTTCATCCAGTCCCAAACATGCTCAATGGGGGACAGATCCGGAGATCTTGCTGGCCAGGGTAGTTGACTTACACCTTCTAGAGCACGTTGGGTGGCACGGGATACATGCGGACGTGCATTGTCCTGTTGGAACAGCAAGTTCCCTTGCCGGTCTAGGAATGGTAGAACGATGGGTTCGATGACGGTTTGGATGTACCGTGCACTATTCAGTGTCCCCTCGACGATCACCAGTGGTGTACGGCCAGTGTAGGAGATCGCTCTCCACACCATGATGCCGGGTGTTGGCCCTGTGTGCCTCGGTCGTATGCAGTCCTGATTGTGGCGCTCACCTGCACGGCGCCAAACACGCATACGACCATCACTGGCACCAAGGCAGAAGCGACTCTCATCGCTGAAGACGACACGTCTCCATTCGTCCCTCCATTCACGCCTGTCGCGACACCACTGGAGGCGGGCTGCACGATGTTGGGGCGTGAGCGGAAGACGGCCTAACGGTGTGCGGGACCGTAGCCCAGCTTCATGGAGACGGTTGCGAATGGTCCTCGCCGATACCCCAGGAGCAACAGTGTCCCTGATTTGCTGGGAAGTGGCGGTGCGGTCCCCTACGGCACTGCGTAGGATCCTACGGTCTTGGCGTGCATCCGTGTGTCGCTGCGGTCCGGTCCCAGGTCGACGGGCACGTGCACCTTCCGCCGACCACTGGCGACAACATCGATGTACTGTGGAGACCTCACGCCCCACGTGTTGAGCAATTCGGCGGTACGTCCACCCGGCCTCCCGCATGCCCACTATACGCCCTCGCTCAAAGTTCATCAACTGCACATACGGTTCACGTCCACGCTGTCGCGGCATGCTACCAGTGTTAAAGACTGCGATGGAGCTCCGTATGCCACGGCAAACTGGCTGACACTGACGGCGGCGGTGCACAAATGCTGCGCAGCTAGCGCCATTCGACGGCCAACACCACGGTTCCTGGTGTGTCCGCTGTGCCGTGCGTGTGATCATTGCTTGTACAGCCCTCTCGCAGTGTCCGGAGCAAGTATGGTGGGTCTGACACACCGGTGTCAATGTGTTCTTTTTTCCATTTCCAGGAGTGTATCATGCTATTCAAGCTGGTGGAGGCTCTGTAATGGTGTGGGGCGCGTGCAGTTGGAGTAATGTGGGGCCCCTGATGCGTCTAGATACAACTCTGACAGGTGACACGTACGCAAGCGGATCACCTGCATCGAATCAAGTCCATTGTGCAATGCGACGGAGTTGGGCAAGTTACAATTTTTAGGTAAATGTCGTACCAACAGAGGCCCGCAGTAGTGATGTTGTGCCAAACTTAAGCATGGAAGTAGACTGCTGCATAGTGAATAATGAGGAAAGAATATAAATAAACTTAAGCTGAAACTAGCAACACAACCTACAACTAGGTAGTTAGATGACCTAACAGCTGCAGGATATAAGCTGGATGATCTACAAAGTGAGATTGTGTACCACGAGAGAAGTACCTATTGCAACTTCTCGTCAAGCCATAGCGAAAAGTGAAGAAATTATCACGCATCAAGCAATTAAGCCATCACATAGTAGAATTTGAGAACAGCAACTTCTCGTCAAGTCATTTCTCTTTCTGGGGGTTTCATGGGCTCTGGTGTAGTAATTATAGCAATATTATGTTGTCTATGCAGATATTGTAAACGTTGACAAGAGTGTTTTAAAACTATGTGCAAAACAAAATGTGTGACGGATGCTGTATAATGTACTAAAAACACTATTGTAAATGAGTGCCCGGAGAGGGATACGATCAGGTACCGTCCTATGAGAAGCACACAAGAGGCTGTGGAGAGATAATTTTTGACAGATCTCTACGGCCTGCCAGACACAGTAGAAGAGAAGTCAGGAGTGGTGTTTATCAAAGTGTTATGACAAAAAGAGACAAACGCTGAAGAATAATAACACTGGTAGAAAATGAAAAAAAAACCTAGTGTGAAGTGTATTCACATACCGAAATTGTAATTAAGTTATGAAATATACGTCGATGTATCAAGTGTAATTCGTTTAAAACTAACGAAACGTTTCATACTGTAAAATAAAATGTATCTTATTCCAAGTGTTAGAGTGTGTAACAATGTTATAAAATGAGAAACTTAGAAATGTGTTTCACGTACAGGAAAAGACTGATTCTCCAGACTTCAGTGTCACTGAACGTCTAGACTGCTAGTTGGACGTGACAAGCGGAAAAGAGTGGTCCAATACGTTACAACGCTGATTAAAGTGTGTGTTGAGTGATCATGACAGGCGGTTGTTGAAGGGGAGTGTGACGAAACATAAGGGGGCGACAGCTGCAAAAGTCATTGCAGAACTGAATGTCGCATCCACGAAACAACAGGAAGGGAGCTTCACAAACATTGAACTGTAGGGCGAGCTGGAATTCGACAACCACACATTATTATGTTTCCACGCTCGTCGTCAAATATGGGGTGTTCAAATGGTTCAAATGGCTCTGAGCACTATGGGACTTAACATCTGAGGTCATCAGTCCCCTAGAACTTAGAACTACTTAAACCTAACTAACCTAAGGACATGACACACATCCATGCCCGAGGCAGGATTCGAACCTGCGACCGTAGCGGTCACGCGGTTCCGGACTGAAGCGCCTACAACCGCACTTCCACAGCGGCCGGCCAAATATGGGGTGACTGCTTACTCGGATCGCTAAACAACATTCAATCAAATCGTATTGATGAGTTTTATTACAAAATGAAAAGAGGCAATACTTCACTTTTAACAATTACACAGAAGTGCTGCAAGCAAAGGGCGACATACAAAATAAGCAATTCTCTTCAGTATAAACAATGTACAAGCGAAGTAACGATCGTTGACGCTTCTAACCGAATCACAAGTCGTGAAGCTTTTATCGAACTGGAGCGTCGCCATTTTTTTTAAGAGATTGGGCCCCTCCACGCCTGCACCAACGTGGTGGCCAAACTAAAAGTTCTACTGTCACCTCCGTAAACATGTTGGTTATCTAGTAAGTGGATCACAGGATGCTGGGCTGTGATGTTATCCGTGCGTCTGGGTAAGGCTACGCATTAACACGGTCCATCAGGTGATAGATAGTGGACGAAACGCGAGTGATGGTAGCGATTTGAAGAGCAGAGGGAAAAAAGTGCCAAGGCACGTGCCGCGGGAAAAAAACCTCTGCGACAGTGGGATGGGTAGTAAGAGCAGTAGTGGCTTACTAGCTGCGATAGTTCATGAACGGTTGGGTTTGTTAGTATGGGTAACATGCCTCATTACCCTGGCAATGTATCCCCGTTGCTGCAGCCGCTACATTCCTGGAACAATCAAGATCGATATACAGTAGTGGGAGATCGGCCATAGATCATCTCACTGTGTGGGGGATGTGTGGAGCTTGTCTGAATGCAGTGTACGGTACGGCTTCCCTGCGTGGTGCCAGTTATTCGGCAGTGTATTCCAGCCGGATATCCAGTAATGGCGTCTGATTAACAGGGGCTCACCTGTACCATTGTGTTTGCGTGTGCTTGGCCATAGATGTTGGGTCCTTACAACTATGTCTTTTGGTCTTTTATATTTCCATCTATGGTTGAGGTCGCAGTTCCCCAGATTCAGAATAAACAGGTTCTACGAATGTCTGGAGTTTCTGTATAGTCTTGTGGTGAGTTTGTGGATTACCTCCGTGAGAGTCTCAAGTCGGTATTCCCGGTGAAGGTCCACGATGCGTGTGTATCGTGGAGCATTGCTTATGATTTTGAGTACTTTGTTTTGTACGAGCTGCAGACGGCGCAGGCGTGTAGGCGCAGCGTATCCCCAGACAGGAGCTGCGTACGTCATCAGGGGTCGGATAAGTGTCATGTACATGGACTTCGACACCCTTCGGTTCAGTGTGCTACGCCTGTTGAGCATAGGGTAGAGCTGTTTGAGCCTCGCGCTAGCTCGGTTGGTCATGTGTTGTATGTGGTCCCCCCAGAGTAATTTCCGGTCCAGCCAGACACCGAGGTATTTGACTTTCTCACGGAAACGTATTGGGGGTGCATGTAGAGTTATTGGTCTGTTTGCGAGTCGGTCGCGGTGCTTATAGGGGGCCGCTGCTGTCGCGTTGTCGTGCTGAAGTGGGGTCGGTCAGCGTGCGATTGGCTGACGTCTCCTCACAGCCATCTCTTCTCTATCGTTCCCCACTGGCGTGCCGCCGCTTCACTTTACGCTGCAACACTCTCCAGCGATGCAAATTCCTGTAACAGGAAAACGTGGTGGCGTAGGCATAAAACCCACAGCATGTAGCAACGGAAGAACGTCATTTGTTGGGATGAATCTTGCTTCATACTGTTTCTAACTTCTGATCGAGTTTATGTCCCAAGAGTGAAACTTGGCAGAATTTGCTCGAGACCTGGGCAGCCATATTGTGGTATTCCATGCGCTCGCATTACTGCCAACGATTTTGTGACGTTTCTGGTTGATCAGATCTGTCCCATGGTAGAATGGTCCCCGATGGTGACAATTTGTCTCAAGACGACAGGGCCCCTGCTCATAGAGCTCACATCGTCCAGGACTCGTGTTATGACCACGAGGATGAATTGTCCCACTTCCCCTGGGCACCAGGGTCACTCTTGTGGCCTACTTTGGAAAGAAGGGGGCATGATAGCTATCCACTTCCATCGGCTTAGCCTGAACTTGCCATTATTTTGTAGGATGAATGACATAAAAGTCCCTTCTCACCATTCAGACCCTGTATTCCCCAATTCTGAGACGACTGGGATCTGTTTTGAACGTTAACGGTTTTCTTACAGCCTATAAGGCTGGGTAACGTATTGGCTTTTTCGGTGTTTCCATACTTTTGTCCATACCTTTAAGCTCAGAAAGATAATAAAAACTGCAGGCAACGCGGCCGTCACTCCCTATAGTGGTGTTAACACCACCAAGTGCAGTTATTATGATATGCTCTGTCGTTATATCCTAGGAGAAGGTATGTCTAGGCCACTGAGATAAAAGTATCTCGTCTTGGCTCTACTTTATACTCACAGATATAATAACTGGAACCGTACGTTAACAATTATCGCATCATAAGGCTACTGGGAAAACTATTTAAAGTATGTGCAAATGTAATACACATACTATGCTTACGACTTAGCTTGATATCGTTCTCGGGTACTTTTGCGAAATGTAACAATCGCTATAACGCTGTATGCTGTACCTCTGTTTTCAAGAGCTGTCAAATTACAAAGGTATATCGATTTAGTGAAGAAAAGACATACTTTATAATACTAATTATATTAGAATATTATATTGCGATTTTTGGAGGTGGGAGAGTTAATTTGAAATATTGAGTTTAGTGTTAGCTGTGCAAGTTAATTTCTGATATCTTTTTTAATACCGATCTCATTGGATACTATTAATTGAAGATACTACTGATTGTTAAACAGTTAGTTATATTATAAAACTTTCAATCACGTCTGCTGGTGGCAAAGCTTCTGAAATGGTAAAATGGTGTATATAACTTTTTTTCTTGCTTATTAATTGATTCGCATCCAGTATCCAGCTGTCCAGCATCAGATTCCTATCAGACAAACGAGAACGCTGACCGACGGCACTGTTCAGAGGCCAGTGACCGAATTCGAAATTACGCAGTTTGCGTAATTACACTGTCCGGATACTGATAGAATAGATCGTTAAAAGAGATCTCAGGGACACTGAAATAAAAGTTTGATAAAGTAAATGCCGATTGTACAATAGTTGCGTTCGGCTGTGGTCACCAAACAATTCCTCGGCATCTCTCCTTTGCTGCAGCCTGAAAAAGTTCTAAAATGCAACATAATATATTGTCACTGTGTCACTGTGTGAGCTGCATTTGCGTGAGTGTGTTTGTTTGTTTGTTTGTGTGTGTGTATGTGTGTGTGTGTGTGTGTTTGTGTGTGTGTTGTCTATTTTTGGCGCAGGCCTTACTGGTCGAAAGCTTTATTGGTGACAGTTTTTATTGTGCCTATCTGCGCCTCAGCATCTCCGCTATATGGTGAGTGACAACTTCCCTTTTCATAATATTGTTACAGTCCATCCTGGATTTTCCACTGTTTGATATCTTTTTTGTTTTCTCATGTTGCTACTGCCTATAAAAATTATTATTGGCTTTGGTTTCTTACTGATTTTCAGCATCACACCTGATGATGGCCATGCAAGAGCACGAAACTGGTCGTGTTTTAAGCACTGGAAAGTTAAAAGAACATTACAACTGAAGCGGTATTTTCAACTTCTGCTACAATGCCCAGGATTGTTTGTATCTGCTTCTAATTACGGTCAGTATTTAAGTCCCTGGACTAAATTTCAAAATTCCCTGTGGTTAGCAGTAAAATATCAGACGTCAGTATCTATTACAATGTTTCTGTCATAATTACATTACTTTTCTTATTCCAAATTAAAAACTTAACGATGCCTAAACATGTGTAGTGGCAAAAATAAACGGTCACTGATCCTTAAACTTTGATTCAACTAAATCACACATTATTCAATAACGAATTATTTTAAAATTTTAAATAACTGGTGTTGCTAATTAGCGTAGCATATCAATACAGCTCTAGAATTCATAAAATAAATGGAAAATTACAATAACCCATGTGAAATTATTAAAAAATATTCTTAAAATTTAAAATGAAGACATTTTCTAAATTCCCAAGACCGATATGTTGACAGGATCGATATCGATAACAGGCGGAAATCGTCGAGATTCATGGTTTCCGGAATGGATGAACTGTCTGCAAACATAATCAAGTTTGAAACTTCCTGGCAGATTAAAACTGT
This sequence comes from Schistocerca cancellata, assembly GCF_023864275.1. Classification (NCBI taxonomy): domain Eukaryota; kingdom Metazoa; phylum Arthropoda; class Insecta; order Orthoptera; family Acrididae; genus Schistocerca; species Schistocerca cancellata. Next base: position 921,883,404 of record NC_064628.1, on the reverse strand, counting down.
GTGCCGAACAGAGACTCGAACTCGGGAGAGCTTCTGTAAAGTTTGGAAGGTAGGAGACGAGGTACTGGCGGAAGTAAAGCTGTGAGGACGGGGCGTGAGTCGTGTTTGGGTAGCTCAGTTGGCAGAACACTTGCCCGCGATAGGCAATAGGTCCCGAGTTCGAGTCTCGGTCCGGCACACAGTTTTAATCTGCCAGGAAGTTTCATATCGGCGCACACTCCACTGCAGAGTGAAAATCTCATTCTGGATAATCAAGTTCGTACGGAATCGTCAGCGTGAGAGTTATATTCGCACTTGAGCAATTTTTGCACATATGTTGGCTTCCATCATTTTGGAAGCAGCCATGCGCAGACTCAGTCAATTACTCGTACAGTTAAGACGTTTCATGGTAGAATCTTCATGGCATCTTAGGTCTCGGTTATTATGCACATATGCTGTTTACATTTTGAGCAACGAGCATTGCAGTTTCACCGATGCTAGCGTGGTAAGCTTTGTCGCGCTGCCCGTGTCTAAGTATTCGTATTATGTGAGTCCTTACGGCTTACAACTTCCTTTCGTAATTTCCATTTCCTATAGTTCATCTCACCTCCTCAAAATATACAGGGTAGACCATTTTACTCCATAATGGGGAACAAATCGTGATGGAGATGAGATACAGCAAAATGTTTTAGATAAGAGCTGTGGGTGGCAAAGAGGGTCACGGATTGCTGCTAATGGTTGTGACCTTCAACGTAATGTACAAGGTGTTTTGGAGGTTAAAATGATTTTTTTAAATGTGTTTCCTAATATTTGATTCAAGATTTGAAAAGAGCGGGAAATTCACGCATAAAATGATGCATTATTCAAGATCATGGCTAATTTAACGAAGGTCAAATAAGCAAATATGTTCTAGTATGGATTAATTTAGAATAGATGAGGGAACAGCAAAACACTATGTTATATACAAACTGGAAGGGGCATCTTGTGGAATGGGAGGTGAGGGGAATCATTCAACAAGTTGTAAACCAATGAAATGCGTTTTATTTATGTTTGTTCCGTCTTGCAAATGCTACCATAACATTTATACGTTGTAATGAATTTACTTTTGCCAGTAAAAACGTCAACTAAAACTTAATGTTTATATCTCTCTTTCCAAATCCGACGTCACAAAAGGGGTTTCCATGAAACTGAACTTAACCTTCGAATGCCCTTCGATAATTACCTTTAAAACGTGGTTACTGGTGAGGATACCTGATGCTTATGCAGCTTCCAGTCTGTATCTAATGTTGCATTTTGCCGTATCCCTGCTCTGTTCCGAGTTAATCGCTACTAGAACTAAATACATATCTGCGTATTTGATCTTCACTGATTCTTGCCATGACCTTGAACAATGTAACATTTATTACGTAAAATTTGCCGCTCTTTTGAAATCTTCAATCATATATTAGGGTTCCCATGAAAGAAAATCATTTTAACCTCCAAATCACCTTGAAAATCACTTTCAGGCTCACGGGCATTAGTAACAATGCATGCCCCTCTTTACCACCTACAACTTTTATCGAAAACATCTTCTCCATCTTGATTTATTCCTCATTAAGGAGCAATCCTGTTTGTTCTTTAGAGACTGGACGATTTGTCAATATTTCTCGTTGGTTGCTCATTGTCTTGTCATTTATTTTTCTTACCTACAGCAAGACGGGGACTCCCCACTTAACCCAAAATACTGGTGTGGTAAGCTCCATTCTAGGTGACAAGACTATCTCGCTTTTACATTTTTTTATCGTCAGTATATTTTATTCATTTTCAATTCACTGTCCTTTACTGGTCTCTAGTTTTCTCCCTACCACTCTTCATTGATTAAGTTATTAATGCTGCAATAGAAACACCTGTTGTAGGAAAAGATGGCTAATGTCTCCACCGTAGAGGCCACAGGAGATCGACAGGTGAGAGGGATTTTTTCTGCTGATACGGAAGCTTTGACACCTAGTACATCTCATTTCCATGCGAGTAATCAGCAAACGAAATGCCATAACAGCTGTGTCATGTACATTATACTTATAAAGTTTAAGGAAATCGTTATCAAGCCGTTGTTCACATGCATGAAACTGCGAATACAACACACAGATTGGCTTTATTTCTTTAGATTCTTTTGTCTGTTTTACTTCTGAACACTCTGTAACTCATAAAATCCGTAGTGTTCTGGTATGCTTAAAACGTATATTTTCTTATCTTGAAGTATTACTATAATCTGTACAGCTTTCCTTGTTTTAGGAATGTGTTAGTGTTGAGTGGGTCAAAGAAAGTTCTGGTTTTGGGCTTAAGTTGGCCAGAAGATATCGGTATACTCTGATCTGGGACATAGTGTGTCAGGCTACTCTGCCCAGAATCCGATAGACTTTGTGCCGCTGATGGCGGGGGAGTTGCTATTTCCTGGGCAGATTTTGCCCCTCCCTCGCCCCCCCCCCCCCCAAAAAATAAGCAGTTGCACTCCACAAACCAAATGCCATTGTTTAATACATGTAACAATAACAATCTTCTCAAATCTGGTTTGGGTGTTTAATAATAAATTTCATTTTTGTATGTTTTTAACACTTCTGACAACATTCAGTTTAATCACAACGTTCCAAACATTATTTGCAAGCAAAAAGAATTGAGCTTTATTTCTGTTATGATGTGTTCAAAAATGTAGAAAATTGGCTTTAAACTTAACTTACGTGAGACGTTAATCGGTCTAAAATTCTCGTCTCAATGCTGCGTTGCTGAAACTGAAATAATGTCAAGCAGGGGAGTGTGTGGGTGGATGTGTCAAGGAGGAGAAAATTATGTTATGGTGGCAGGACTGATGCCAGACATCATGGCATTCATACTGATGTGTGTGTTTCGCTCTTATGTTTCTATTTGAGCTGAACGTGGGAACAATAAAACTAAATTACCTGAAGTTTCTTTCTTGATTCTGTTGTAATGTTACAGTAACATATCTTCAGACGTCATAAGAGGAGGTTGATATGCAACACTCGTAGTGGATGTCAAAAGAGAGTAGTTTACCAAGCTTTGACAACTTACCTGTTTTAAGACATCTGAACGTCTGTGTAAATGTATAGAATAATTCCAAATTCGAGTATAAATGCTCAGACCACATGGGTTGTTACATTTTTCTACGCGTCATTAACACTGCAAGGGTATGTTTTTTTTATTTTATTTTCTTGTGTCTTCCTTGCTTCTTAAGTGAGAATTTGTCTGAAAGCGTTAGATTAACGTTCAGTATCGTGGTCAGATTGCTTGTGGTATTGGCTGTCGTTAGGAATATATGCTACATGAGTTACCGTGACAGAGCATGTTCATCTTATTATCGATATCAAGATTGCAGTGAACACAAAAATATTACTACTTCTTTTTCGGCCTAAATTAGGACAAAACTGAACAATGCGAAGTTATGGAAGAAAAAGTCGGTAGCACGGAGTCGTCTAGAAGTTTTATTTCCCTCTGGGGGAATCTGATAGTTACAGCGTACGACCACAAAGGGCCACAGTCTAATCCACCTCAAAAGCGTTAGACGCACACAAATCACCAGCACGACTCTTCTTCAGAGCTTTTCTTTTGTTTTAAGCACAAACAGCCCGGCCAAGGCCGCTGAAGCACGGACTTCCGTACGCACGGATAAGGGTAATTTGCACGCGTATTTTAGTGATGAAACTGCCGCGTAATATCCGATCGCCAGACATTTGATATTCCGCTCGCACGATTGCCACATTACTCTCACTTAACTGTTTGCCCGGGGAAGTGAACATATTCTGTGCTGGCACTATCCCGTTTAAGATCATGGCGCGAGATAGGATTTATGTGTCCTCCACCAGCTGCGCTGTTCATCCATTGGTCATTTATTTAGTCCGCCATCCCTGTCAAGATCCAGCGAGAACCTGTAAGTAGATCGTCGTGAACGTAATACATAAAAACAGAATCTTAAACAATGCTGCGAAACCACAACTGTGTAAATCTGAAAAAGTTGAAAAATCAGCCAACCAGTTGCAAATAAAGGTTTATTAGCTCTTGACCATGATTTCGGTATTTGTAAAAATATCTTCTTCAGAAGTAGTGGCCTTATTACGTCACATGATGGCACAACAGATTAAATGAAGCCGAGCTGCTCTTGTCACAAACACAACTGATAAAAGAGGAATTATTACAAGCCGTGGGTTGTAATGGTTCTTTATTTGCGAAACCATTGCCACCTGCCAACCCTATTTTTCGATAGCGTAGATTAATGAACATTTTTCTACGTAATGTCCCATATTTTTCACTCTATTCAAATTTGGTTTCATTTTTTATACGTATGTACGTCGATATTTTGAGATGCTGAAATCGAAATAATATCTAGTGTGAATATCTTTGTACTTATTGTTATCTTTGATGCTGGTTTTTTGATTTTTGTCGCGGAAGTGTACAGAGTAGTCGAGTTATTGTGTTGAATATGAACAGTCTTGACTTTGTCTTGGAAATGAAAAGGTAAGTCTAAGTTGTGGACAATGAAAAATGTTTGAGTGTCAAGAATTATTTTTAAGTGACCATTGTTTAAAAAAGTATGAAGCACATTGCAATGAAAAACATGTGTTATTGTGGTCCTCAGTCCTGAGACTAGTGTGATGCAGCTATCCATGGTACTCTATCCTGTGCAAGCTTCTTCATCTCCCAGTACCTACAGCAGCCTACACCCTCCTAAATCTGCTTAGTGTATTCATCTCTTGGTCTCCCTCTACGATTTTTACCCTCCACACTGCCCTCCAATACTAAATTGGTGATCCCTCGATGTCTCAGAATATGTCCTACCAACCGATCCCTTCTTCTAGTCAAGTTGTGCCACAAGCTTCTCTTCTCCCCAATCCTATTCAATACCTCCCCATTAGTTATGTGATCTACCCACCTCATCTTCAGCATTCTTCTGTAGCACCACATTTCAAAAGATTCTATTCTCTTCTTGTCTAAACTATTTATCGTCCACGTTTCACTTCCATACATGGCTACACTTCATACAAATACTTTCAGAAACGACTTCCTGACATTTAAATTTATACTCTATGTTAACAAATTTTTCTTCTTCAAAAAATGGCTCTGAGCACTGTGGGACTAAACATCTGTGCTCATCAGTCCCCTAGAACTAAGAACTACTTAAACCTAAGTAACCTAAGGACATCATACACATCCATGCCCGAGGCAGGATTCGAACCTGCGACCGTAGCAGTCGCGCGGTTCCGGACTGAGCGCCTAGAACCGCTAGACCACCGCGGCCGGCTTTCTTCTTCAGAAACGCTTTCCTTGCCATTGCCAGTCTACATTTTATATATCCTCTCTACTTCGACCATCGTCAGTTATTTTGCTCCCCAAATAGCAAAACTCCTTTACTAGTTTAAGTGTCTCATTTCCTAATCTAATTCCCTCAGCATCGCCCGACGTAATTCGACTACATTCCATTATCCTCGTTTTGCTTTTGTTGATGTTCATCTTATACCCTCCTTTCAAGACACTGTCCATTCCGTTTAACTGCTCTTCCAAGTCCTTTGCTGTCTCTGACAGAATTACAATGTCATCGGCGAACCTCAAAGTTTTTATTTCTTCTCCATGGATTTTAATACCTACTCCGAACTTTCCTTTGGTTTCCTTTATTGCTTGCTCAATATACAGATTGAATAACATCGGGGATAGGCCACAACCCTGTCTCACTCCCTTCCCAACCACTGCTTCCCTTTCATGATCCTCGACTCTAATAACTGCCATCTGCTTTCTGTACAAATTGTAAATAGCCTATCGCTCCCTGTATTTTACCCCTGCCACCTTCAGAATTTGAAAGAGAGTATTCCAATCAACATTGTCAAAAGCTTTCTCTAAGTCTACAATATTGGGTCAATATTGCCTCACGTGTTCCAATATTTCTACGGAATCCAAACTGATCATCACCGAGGTCGGCTTCTATCAATTTTTCCATTCATCTGTAAAGAATTCGCGTTAGTATTTTGCAGCTGTGACTTATTAAACTGATATTTCGGTAATTTTCACATCTGTCAACACCTGCTTTCTTTGGGATTGGAATTATTATATTCTTCTGAGGGTATATCGCCTGTCTCATACATCTTGCTCTCCAGATGGTAGAGTTTTGTCAGGACTGGCTCTCCCAAGGCCGTCAGTAGTTCCAATGGAGTGTTGTCTACTCCAGGGGCCTTGTTTCGACTCAGGTCTTTCAGTGCTCTGTCAAACTCTTTACGCAGTATCATATCTCCCATTTCATCTTCATCTACATCCTCTTCCATTTCCATAATATTGTCCTCAAGTATTTCGCCCTTGTATAGACCCTCTATATACTCCTTCCACCTTTCTGCTTTCCCTTCTTTGGTTAGAACTGGGTTTCCATCTAAGCTCTTGATATTCATGCAAGTGGTTCTCTTTTCTCCAAAGGTCTCTTAAATTTTCCTGTAAGCAGTATCTATTTTACCCCTAGTGAGACAAGCCTCTACATTCTTACATTTGTCCTCTAGCCATCCCTGCTTAGCCATTTTACACTTCCTGTCGATCTCATTTTTGAGACGTTTGTATTCTTTTTTGCCTGCTTCATTTACTGCGTTTTTATATTTTCTCCTTTCATCAATTAAATGCAATATTTCTTCTGTTACCCAAGGATTTTTATTACCAGGCCTCGTCTTTTAACTACTTGATCCTCTGCTGCCTTCACTACTTCATACCTCAGAGCTACCAGTCTTCCTCTACTGTATTTCCTTCCCCCATTCCTGTCAATTGTTCCGTTATGCTCTCCCTGAAACTCTGTACAATCTGTGTTTAGGCAGTTTATCCAGGTTCCAACTCCTTATTTTCCCACCTTTTTGCAGTTTCTTCAGTTTTAATCTACAGTTCATAACCAATAGATTGTGGTCAGAGTCCACATCTGCCCCTGGAAATGTCTTACAATTTAAAACCTGGTTCCTAAATCTCTGTCTTACCATTATATAATCTATTTGATACCTTTTAGTATCTCCAGCATTCTTCCATGTATACAACCTTCTTTCATGATTCTTAAACCAAGTGTTAGCTATGATTAAGTTGTGCTCTGTGCAAAATTCTACCAGGCGGCTTCCTCTTTCATTTCTTAGTCCCAATCCATATTCACCTACTACGTTTCCTTCTCTTCCTTCTCCTACTCTCGAATTCCAGTCACCCATGACTATTAAATTTTCGTCTCCCTTCACTATCTGAATAATTTCTTTTATCTCATCATACATTTCTTCGTCATCTGCAGAGCTAGTTGGCATATAAACTTGTACTACTGTAGTAGGCGTGGGCTTTGTGTCTATCTTGGCCACAATAATGCGTTCACTATGCTGTTTGTAGTAGCTTACCCGCACTCCTATTTTTTATTCATTATTAAACCTACGCTTGCATTACCCCTATTTGCTTTTGTATTTAAAACCCTGTATTCACCTGACCAGAAGTCTTGTTCCTCCTGCCACCGAACTTCACTAATTCCCACTATATCTAACTTTAACCTATCCACTTACCTTTTTAAATTTTCAGACCTACCTGCCCTGATTAAGGGATCTGACATTCCACGCTCCGATCCGTAGAACGCCAGTTTTCTTTCTCCTGATAACTACGTCCTCTTGAGTAGTCCCCGCCCGGAGATCCGAATGGAGGACTATTTTACTTCCGGAATATTTTACCCAAGAGGACGCCATCATCATTTAATCATACAGTAAAGTTGCATGCCCTCGGGAAAAATTACGGCTGTAGTTTCCCCTTGCTTTCAGCCGTTCACAGTAACAGAACAGGCCATTTTGGTTAGTGTTACAAGGTCAGATCAGTCAATCATCCAGACTGTGGCTCCTGCAACTACTGAAAAGGCTACTGCCCCTCTTCAGGAACCGAACGTTTGTCTGGATACCCCTCCGTTGTGGTTGTGCCTTTCGCACCAAACGCTATAGTCATGCTACCTAGACAAATTTTAAATTACGAGTCAAACCCAAAGCGAGATCGTCGTTGGATTGCTAATACAAGATAAGTGATATTATTGTTAATTTTCTTCAGTGACTGTAATCAGTTGATGTAGCAATACCTGCCACGTTAAAGATCTTTTAGTTGCTCAATAAAAAGATCATACTTTGAGTGCGCGACGTGATAATTTTTGATCTAATTAACTGTTAGTAGAGATATTGTTACAGGCTTTAGATAGTGCCAAATGATATATCGTACTTCAGAATGAATTCTCATTAGTGAACATGTACGAATGAGTATTCATTCTGAACGGCAACAAAGAGTCAGCTGAAGGAAAGAAAACCAGGTTCGCAACGCCACATATAAGCACAGGAGAAAGGTCCTCTGCAGAGGAAGTAAGAAGTTAGAAACTAACTTTCGTTACCATTGCAGAGACAAGCGCGAGAAAAACGCATCGACGATGGAACTCCACTGCATGTCCGCCATCAGACTAACGAAAATAAAGAATTAACCCTAAGATCTTTCCTAGTGTGAGCAGAGGTTAACAGAATTCTCAAAGTGCAAAAAACCAGGTTAATGTTATAATGAGTGAAGTGAAAACCTTAAATATTTTTAAATATTATTTATTGTGCAGAAGTGGTACAAAGCTGTATCACTTTTCAACATAATATCCCCCACGCTCAATGCAAGTCCTCCAGCGATTACAAAGTGCATAAACACCTTTAGGAAAAAATACTTTTGGTAGTCCGCGCAACCACTCATGCACCACGTAGCGTACCTTGCAAGAGGTCCATGATTAAGGAATTTGTTGCTAGCGCACTCGAGCAGATGTAATTTCGATGGATTGCTCGCGCCGCCTGCGATATGTAAGCTAGAAGAGACTCTCAGACCAAAGAGCAGTTTTGTATGCAGTAGGAACTGTGTAGCAGTAGGAGTAAGTAGTAGCTAGCAGTCCGGTGTATCGTGTTGGCTGTGCCGGTCGTGGGGAGCGATAGCGGAGTCTGAGCGATATAATATAAGGTAAAAGCAGCCTCGCGCATATGTACTATTGTCTATTGTTATGTCAAGCCCCATGTAAATGTTTTAAAAAATCTCTTAATAATAATCTTTCTTATAAAAAATTAACTTTTGATAATCATTCATCTCAATTTAAAGAACTTACTAATTTCTCCAATCCATGGTCATCCCGATTATTGTAAAGAAAAATCAGTTATTTCTTTTTATACATGACAAATCCATCGGCCAGCATTGCACAGGGCTGTGCCAGAAAAATTGCTTATAGGAGCAGATATATACGCGTTATCCGGCGACCTTATTGAGGTAAGAATTTTCAATTTATTCAGAATGATCTTTCAGGGCCATGACGCAGCACTGCTGACGTCCAAAATTCACCAGTTTAAATTCACAGTCAATTATTGAAAGGTTATAAGTGAGCCACAATTTTTCTATTGACAAATTAGTCACATTATATTATTGATAGATTCCCCCCCATGAACCATGGACCTTGCTGTTGGTGGGGAGGCTTGCGTGCCTCAGCGATACAGATAGCCGTACCGTAGGTACAACCACAACGGAGGGGTATCTGTTGAGAGGCCAACAAAAGCAAAACGAGGATAATGGAACATAGTCGAATTAAGTCGGGTGATCTGAGGCAATTAGATTAGGAAATGAGACACTTAAAGTAGTAAAGGAGTTATGCTATTTGGGGAGCAAAATAACTGATGATGGTCGAAGTAGAGAGGATATAAAATGTAGACTGGCAATGGCAAGGAAAGCGTTTCTGAAGAAGAGAAATTTGTTAACATCGAGTATAGATTTAAGTGTCAGGAAGTCATTTCTGAAAGTATTTGTATGGAGTGTAGCCATGTATGGAAGTGAAACATGGACGGTAAATTGTTTGGACAAGAAGAGAATAGAAGCTTTCGAAGTGTGGTGCTACAGAAGAATGCTGAAGATTAGATGGGTAGATCACATAACTAATGAGGAAGTATTGAATAGGATTTGGGGAGAAGAGAAGTTTGTGGCACAACTTGACCAGAAGAAGAAATCGGTTGGTAGGACATGTTCTGAGGCATCAAGGGATCACCAATTTAGTATTGGAGGGCAGCGTGGAGGGTAAAAATCGTAGGGGGAGACCAAGAGATGAATACACTAAGCAGATTCAGAAGGATGTAGGTTGCAGTAGGTACTGGGAGATGAAGAAGCTTGCACAGGATAGAGTAGCATGGAGAGCTGCATCAAACCAGTCTCAGGACTGAAGACCACAACAACAACAACACAACAGATTGCGCAATTTATTTATTGGGAGGTTACGATAAATGTCAATGTTATAGTTATATTTTTTACTGTTGGGAGGTTTCGGAACTTTTCTGTTGGGAGATTACACTAAATGTGAGTACTATTCATATTATTTTTTGTGGGGAGGTTACACTTGTCGACAAGCGGCCTGGATCGTATTTCTTCGTGAATTTCTGAGTAGTAGTCAGTTATATATCTGCTCTTATATACTTAATGTTCAATGCAGTTTGCATCTGGCGCAACGCATTTACTAACTTGTCACTCTTTGTTTCACAGATAATCGGGAATTTATTGCTCTTTGTTATAACTGTATTTGTACCATTTTTGCTTTGTCTTTGTTTGATTTTGTGCTTAACTTTGGTTTGTGAAAATGCCGCGAAAAACTGCTAACAGTACATCGCGATGTGCAATGAGTGAAAAAGCCGACTCGAATAATTTGACCGATAATACTAGCGACACTCAGTGTAATAGTGATAATCTTGTAATTACAGATAATCAGCGCGTGCCGATCAGCAGTAATGATTTTATTCCAAATGATGAACTAACAAATTCAGTTATGTCCACATTTAATTTAACGACAATTGCTGACGCGGCACTTTCCTTTACAATGAACGCTGCCCAGTATAACACACCTGATTTGCAAAATTTACACAGTGAACAGATAAATGATTCTAACGAAGGTGAGCAATATACACAAAACACTCAAGTTTATTTGATTACGATGTAGTGACCAACATTGCACATCCGACTGGCAAACCTTTTTGTGAATCGGACAATGACCAAATGGTTACCGGTACTCAAAACTTGACACTTGCAGATACACCATCACACAGCACAGAGAATACGGCAGCTAATTTTGGCATGGATCGATTTATGGCATTATTGCTACAACTTAATGAAAATCTCAAACAACAAATTAATGAAAATAATGAAAATCTCAAACAACAACTTAATGAAAATCCCAAACAACAACTTAATGAAAATCTCAAACAACAACTCAATGAATCGAACAAACAACTTAATGAAAATCTCAAACAGCCGAATGAAAAACAAGACAGCAATGAAAATCTCAAACAGATTAATGAAAAACTTGACACCTCTACTGAACAGATTACAGCCGTTGCCGAGCAATGTAACGAAACTAAAAAACAGTTACGTGAGGAAATTAAGGATAGTGCTAGGAATAGTAGTGAAGAAATTAGATCCGTTGCACAAGAAATATGTAATACACATGCAGCCACAACAAAATTACTTAGAGATGAAATTAGTGCAGTTGCTAAACAATGTTCAGAAAACGCAACACAGTTACGCGACGAGTTTAAATTAATGTCAGCAGAACTTTCACGCACACTGGATGCGAAAGTAGACAAGAAATTCGGACAACAAAACAGCCAAATTGACAAACGTTTTAATCACCACCTACAAAACAGTGAAACGCGTTACCGTAAATTTGTACAGGAACAGAATAAAGTAAAGAAAAAGTCATGGAAACAATTACGGCACAGAGACAGGAAGACAAGCGTAAGTTATTTACGAAAGCAAAAACATACGTAGACACCAACATTACGACAGTATCAGACGAACTTAATACTATCAAACAGCTGAACACTGAATTGCATGATTAAATCTCCACTCTTAAAACAAAAGCACACACTCACACAGTAGATTTTCAGACAATGACCAGCAGACTTGAAAAGTTGGAATTAATACAGGATCCCGATGCTATTAAAGCAGACGTTAAGAGATGAAACAAAACCACACGTAAAATCCAAAAACAAATTAATGCTTGTGACACTAAAAATGATTATCAGGTTAAAGCATTGACTGAAAAATTTGATGAACTGGCCAGTCGTACTGAGGTTATCGAAAATAACAATGACACTAAATCAGACGATACGTCACCAATTTCGTTCAATCAAACACCCGAATTCCAAAATTTACAGCAGACAATCAGTGAGATGAGTTCGTCCAATAATATATTGCGTAGAAAAGTGTCGTCTTTACAGCAAGAAGTGACAGAGATGAAAAATGTTTCAGCATCTAACACGGCACAGCATACGCCACATTCCGAACATTTCTCACACTCACACAGCCAGTATAATTTAGGTAATTTACAGAGAGTACGTCTCTTAGATACCGAACAGTCACAGACAGATTATCATACAATCATGAACCTGTTCAGACATACAGAGACGATAATTTTGATTTTAAGCATTTTCTATCCGTGAGAAAATTTAAGGTATTTAAGAATGACAGAACACAAATTCACCCCTTGGATTGGATACAACAATTTAGTTTTGCTTTTCCACCAACTTGGCCTGTAACGCACAAACTGGAATTTATTTGCAGTTTTTTTGGAAGGCGAAGCGGCAAGTCGTAAGGGACCGATCGCGAGACAATACTACTCGGTTGAAGAATTTCAGAATGCTTTTCTGTCAGCGTATTGGTCGAAAACGACATAGCGCGGAATCCAGGATCAATTAATTATCTTACCGAATTATGAGAATTCCAATTTTCCCACTGTCACGCAATTTTTTGAACACATGGTACAACAAAACCAATACTTAAGTGAGCCATACAGTGAATCAGTATTGTATTTCTAAATTACCACGATCGTTAAGAGTATCACTTTTAAGAGGACAGCAGAAAGAAAATATTTCGGCATTTAGAGCTCTGCTACAGCTTTTGGAAGTTTAGCAATCAGACTATTCTTTCATAAACAAAAATTTTTCACATCATAACCAAGGCCAACAAGCATACAGTAATTACGACCAGCCACGCTATTTTAATAGCAAAGGTGATAGACGCTCCAGGAATGACAACCACCAGAACTTAAATAACAGACAAAATTTTAATTATCAGTATCGTCAAAATTATCAGCAACAGGAAACACATTTTGGTAACAATAGAGGTTTTTCCCACAACAACAACAAAACCAGCCGTTAGCATACCTAACCAACAATGTAATGTGCAAGGTCAACCAAGCTTTAATGTTTCGCCGCCTACACGTATAGCGTCGGCTCCACCAAATAGTAACGCACTGCAACAAGGAAATCAGTACGTACAGAAAACACATCATTTCAATTCCTATCGCAACGCGCCGTATAGCAATGACTATTATGACAGACGTAAAAGTAATGAGCACAAATTTCAGCGTACATTTAATAACAGTAGGTCTTTCCAGCAGCAGAATCATCCGCAACAACAAATTATCATGAACGAACCAGACAGTCGGTATCATCCCGAACCTAATACGTCAGGAAGAAATAACAGAACAGTACAAATAGTTGAAATGCCACAGCATCATCCCGCAAATAACAGCACGTCAGAAAGAATTTCACTAGATACAGTACAAGTTGCATCTTCCAGCAACGCAAGCAATACTTTTGACACAGAGAATCTTGTTCACGAAAATGTTATTACTTTTGACGACATCCGAGACATTCTTTTGCATGAAAAACAAGTTATTCAAAAAACCATTTCCCACCCTGTCATTGAAGTAACGATTGGATCATCCAAATTTTCAGCAGTAATCGATTCTGGATCACCTATGTCAGTCATAAATGAAGAAACCTTCAATGAATGTAACAAAGAGAGTATTTATCCTACGTTACAGTTAGGCAGAACTAAAATAAAAGGAGCGGTATCTAGTAAAGGAGTAGATGTAAAGTTACAGACACACTTATCATTTTGTATTGCAGGTCATACGTTTCACTCAAATTTTTGGATTGTTCCCTGATTGACAACAGGCGTTATTTTAGGTACGAATTTTCTGGTACAACATGACGCAATTATTGACTTTCAAAATTCCTGTTTAATGTTAAAGGATAAAAATGTACAACTGGCATTAGAATTTCAGCATGCTTTATCTGCAGATGAACAGGCAATTAATCGGACAGAAGTCATTTCTACATCGCGTGACATAGCCTGTCATTCCACATTGTTCACAGATACGTACGTACACAACTACAATACATCAGACGAAGCTGATGTGACGTTATGCAAATGATTTCTGAGAAGGTAAAACAGAGCAGTGCAAATACAGACAAACGTACAGAGCTACGCAATATTCTTTTACAGCAAGCTCCAGTTTTTGACAACATCCCTGGTACTATGTCCGGTTTTATGTATGAATTTCAAGTTAAACAGCACGACACGTTTAAAGCCAAACATTATCCCATTCCATATATTCACAGAGAGCAAGTTAAGAAAGAATTAAAATCTATGCTAGACCAAGGAATTATTGAACCGGCAGTTAGTCCGTACATAAACCCGCTCCATATTGTTAAGAAAAAGGATGGATCACTTCGCCTCGTACTTGGTTCGCGTCATGTCAACGACATTATTATTAATGAAACAGATCGCCCACAGACACTAGAAGAACTTTTACAGAAATTTCATGGTACTGCTGTTTATTCCACATTAGATTTGAAATCGGGATTTTGGCAAATTCAGCTCCATCCGAACTGCAGAAAGTACACAGCATTTCTCTGTTTTGGTGACTGTTATCAATTTTGAAAATTACCGTTCGGTTTAACAATTTTTTTAGCAGCATTTATTCGCGGTTTGAATAGTATACTTTTGGCAGAACTTAAAGACAGAATCACAACATATGTAGACGACATTCTTATTGCAGAAGCTAACTGGTCTGAACACAATTTGATTCTGGAACAACTGTTGCAAACTTCTCGTGCACGAGGACTGACAGTTAATCTTAGCAAATCACACTTTGGCAAAACTTCTATAAAATTTCTTGGACATGTAATTTCAGCAGAAGGCATTGCGCCTGACCCGGAAAAACTTCAAGCTTTACGTGATATTACTGTTCCAACGAAGAAGAAACAACTACGCAGCTTTCTGGGTTTAATTAACTTTTTCCGTAAATTTATTCATTACTCTGCTTTAGACACCCCTAGATTATGCCAACTGACGGGTAAAAATGCTATTTGGTCCTGGGATAGCCAAGCACAGTCTGAGTTTGTTAATCTGAAACAAGCTTTGTTGAACGCACCACTTTTATCACACCCAGATCCTACCTGAAATTTTTTCATTGCCACCGACAGTTCTAACACAGCTTTAGGCGTACACATTTTTCAGGAAATTGAAGAAACTGGCACAACAGTAATTAAAAACATCGCCTTTGCAAGTCACCTGCTGAAGGCAATTATTCTGTTACAGAACTTGAAACATTATGTGTTGTATGAGCATTTACCAGATTTAAGCATTTTCTTTATGGAAGACATATATTTATATACAGACCATAGAGCTATACAGTTTTTACTTTCCGCTAAATTTACACATGACAGAATAAGCAGATGGAAACTTTATTTACAGGAATTTAATTTTACGATTGTACACATTCCCGGTACACAAAATGTTGTAGCAGACGCACTATCCCGTTCTCTCAGCAATAATCAGCAAGACATCGCAACCAACTTCTGCCAAGCAAATTTTAGCGTCATGTATATTCAACAAGTTGCATTTGAAAATTTCATTTCATCGTCATTACGAGACATAGCACAAGAGCAGAGCAAAGACAACGTGTGGAAAGAAATTAAACACCTTTGGCAAGATAGGAATAATGTTACCATCAGAAACCAGTACACTGTACGCAATAACATTCTGTTTAGCCGCTCTCACCCTGACAGCAACAATTGGTTATTATGCATTCCTGACGAACTTGTTAACAAATTAATTTGGTATACTCATTTAAGTTACGCACATTACGGAGCCAGAAAATGTTTTCTTATACTGAAACAGAACTGTTATTTTGCTAACATGGAGAAATGTATTCGACGAGTTTTGGCGTCATGTAAAATCTGCCAGAAAGCTAAATCAGACACTACTTCACATATTCCTCCGTTACATCCCATTGTACCGATTAAACTGAGACACATGGCCGCTGTAGACATTTTTGGTCCGATTCCCAGATCTAATAGAGGTTTTTGCTACATCTTTGTCGCTGTTGAACTCACTTCAAAATTTGTTACCTTCAGTCCGTTACACAAAGCTACTGCTAAACCTATTTCGAATGCATTTGTAAAACATTTTTTATTCCATGTAGGGCATGTATTAAAAGTAATTTCTGACAATGGACCACAATTTCGATCTGCAATATGGACACGAGTTAGAAACATTTCTCCGATCAATATATCCAAGTATCACGCTTCTTCGAACCCTTGTGAACGACTAATGAAAGAAATTGGTAAACTATGTAGAATATACTGCCATAAAAACATATTGATTGGGATACACATACACTCTCATTTCAGGATGTAATTAACTCCATGCCAAATGAATTTACTATGCTATCTCCGACTGTTTCATTGAAAAATGTTGAATCATCTAACAAAATTAAAGAATTAGTATCCTTTCCTACATCTCGTCGACTACGCCACCATGAAATAATTGACATTGCACTCAACAACATCAAACGTGCCGCAGAGCGCCGCAGAAGACAGCAAAAACAGGTTTTTACACGCCGTGATTTTCACATAGAACAGAAGATATTAGTACGTACACACTATTTATCCAACAGAGGAAAGAGTAGATGCAGTAAATTTGAGCTTCTATACGCAGGTCCATACAGAATTCGCAGCATTCCTCACCCCAATGTAGTACATGTCGAAACTTTGAGAACCAAAAAAAGCAGAGGCAATCACCATGTCTCCAATATTAAACCCTTTATTGAATGAACATACTTTATGATTTATCACATTTTAATGCCTTTTCCAGATATTGATATGACCACTTACTGATGATGATTATATTTTTTACTTGGCAAGTGCCCAGCAAGGTAAGGTTAGCAGGTCGCTTTTCTTGTCGTTATGTATCAGACTGTGCACATTTTCCATTTTTTTTCTGTATGTATGATTGTTTTCCTATCGAAAGTAGAATTTTCTCTGTATGCACTATGAGATCTTTACGATATAACAAACACCAGTTGACTTTTACATTTTTGCCTTATGATATCTCAATATCTTGACTATTCAACGTTTTTGCTACTACTTTATGATACTGTGTGTAAAATTTTACACTTGAAAATTGTCTATGTTTTTGACCTAATACGTTTTCTGTCATGCTATGCCGTATGCTTAGTTATATTACTAGAAACAAGTTTTTATTTAATGGGTATATGATTTAAATGCATTAATCCTTATTCGTCATTTTCAAAAGAAATAAATTAAACAAACCACAGTGGTTTATTATGAAATGGAAATTTCACCATCGGTATGAATGAAAGAAAATGCATTACCTTGTCATGAAGAGTAAATGAATCAGAATTAACAATCATTAACAAGAATATAGTATACACATCGTATAATAGCAGTCTTAACTAATTATTTTTCTTTCAGGATACGAGGCGATTTATGCAAGCTGTCAGACAGAACTACACATGTTAATTTTAGTGATGAAATATGCTAGAAGTAAAAAACTCTATACTATGAATAGTTGTATGAAGTAAATGGTAATATGAATAATGAATAATGAAGTGTCTATTTTTTGCAGATGATGTTAAATGATGATGAATAGTTATATGAAGAACATGGTAATATGAATAATGAAGTTTTTCTTTGCAGATGATGATAATGATGAAGTTATGATAATATGAATAATGAAGTTTTTCTTTGCAGACGATGATAATGATGAAGTTTATAAATTTTCTGTTAGTTAAGAAATTCTATGTCGTTATTTAAGTATTTGTTGCAGTTCCTTTTGACAGTATGTCTTATGTTGCATAGTACAATGACTGAATGTTTTTGCAAAGACAGCTAGAGAACATAAATATTGAGTACACGTTTCATTACCTGTTAATTCGAAATTTACTACTTTTCAGCATAATACAGATTTTTTCTTTCAGGTTAGTAATGCATTTTCTATTTTTTCCAGAAGCTTTTCATGAGATTAATATGCTATAAGCACTTAATTATGAAATCTGTTCTAATACTTGCATTTTTTTTACCCAGTTGTGCGTATCATTCATGAATGTGATCACATATACTCTACTTGTTTCATAACCTTGCTGCAGCTGACTCATGATGAATGACGTTATTAATCCTTATTTCCAGCAATAAGTCAAAAACAAATAATTTCATGCCCCAGCAATTGACTATAGTTCCCAATGCAATGCATTGCTAGCGGAAAAAAATTATTACCAGTCCCTTCTATTATCAGTACATAACTAAATAATGCTACCAGTTAAAGATATATTTCTATTCCTAAATTTAATGCAAATTTTTCTGATGTATTGATTCCATTCTGTCTATGTTATTGGACTACAGACCTTGAGTAATAGTTACAATGCCTTACATTTTAAATAGGTCTTATGTCACTTACATGATATCATATATAAACACTAGCAGCTTGATGCTACACTCAATAACTCCTGTTTTGAATTATGACTTGTGAATAATACTGAATAATGTTTTGTAAAACTATATGAATCCTTTGTAACTGGCCAATGAGTGCCAATAATTACTGCAATCAGATGAGTTATGAATAGTCTACTTCTACGTGACTACTCTGCAATTCACATTTAAGTGCTTGGCAGAGGGTTCATCGAACCACAATCATACTATCTCCCTACCATTCCACTCCTGAACAGTGCGTGGGAAAAACGAACACCTAAACCTTTCTGTTCGAGCTCTGATTTCTCTTATTTTATTTTGATGATCGTTCCTACCCATGTAGGTTTTGTAATACTCAATGCTTGCTACATGTTTAGTAACTGGCCAATTAATGCCACCGATTACTGTAATGAGACGTCTTATGATGCCAATGATTACTGTAACAAGATGACTTATGCATAAATGCAATGCCAATGAATGCCAATAATTACTGTACTGAGATGAGTCATGAATATGATATGCCATTAATTACTGTAATTAGATGACTTATGAATAATGTTCTGTAATAATTACTGTAATGGCATGTCTTATGATGCCAATGATTACTGTAATGAGATGACTTATGCATAAATGCAATGCCAATGATTACTGTAAACTATAATGAGATGACTTGTGATGCCAATGATTACTATAATTAGATGACTTATGTATAAATGCTATGCCAATAATTAACTCATTTTGAATGATGACTTCTGAATAATGCATAAAAATGCTTTGTAACTGGCCAATGAGTGCCAATAATTACTGTAATGAGATGATATGATGCCAGTAATTACTGTATTGAGATGCCTTATGAATAATGTTCTGTAATACCCCATACATACTACTTAAATGCTGTGTAAATAGCCAATGAATGCGAATAATTATTCAGATCGGTTGATACACTAGTGTAGTTCTGAATGATGACTAGCATAAGACTTAATGTCCTTCACTTTCTGATCTAATTTCTGCAATATCCGTATGTCCTGTCCATCCTCATGATCATGGAGCAGTATGTTTGGTTTTTGCACTAATTCTACGTTCATGTAAGAGAATGGATTCTACAAGAATGTGGTGTTGACATATCAAGCTGTCCACCACCTTGAATGATGGAGATGCTATTATGGACCTACTGTTTGATGCACCTAATGTACTACCAAAATGATAACGTACAATATGAATACAACGTTTCAGTGTCTTGGCTACACTGATAAATACTTCAGGGAAGAGAACTTCAGATTCTCACTTGGTGTTGGGCTTCTGTAGAAAAATATGGACTTTGAGTGCAGCTACGTGCAACCCACTGTGCTACAACCATGATGCTGTCCTTCCCATTCCTGTCCTAGTTCTTGTAAAATCTTAGAGACCTACACAGTGTGTATGCACTTTATTTCATTTCCTGAGTTCTTATATAATAAAAAAGGTGCTAAAAACTTTTACAGTGCGTGTGCACTTCATTTCATTTGTTAATATAATCAGTTGTCATAAATATGCTAAAGACTCTTACAGTGCGTGTGCACTTTATTTCAGTTCTTAATGTATTCAGTATTTGCAAAACGTTATATACTTTTACAGTGAGTGTGCACTTAATTTCATTTGTGAATGTTTTCAGTTCTTGTAAATAAATGCTAAAGACTTAAACAGTGCGTGTGCACTTCATTTCATTTGTTAATATGTTCTGCACTTATCAATATTGTATATACTCTGTGACTGTAGGCTTAGTAACTAAATGGATTATAGAAAAATTTGTTGCTCATGGTAAGTCCAATTGACTCACCATCGCTGCCAAGTTTTTGCCCCCCCCCCCCCCTCCCAGTGGAGGGTTATGTAAGAGGTCCATGATTAAGGAATTTGTTGCTAGCGCACTCGAGCAGATGTAATTTCGATGGATTGCTCGCGCTGCCTGCGATATGTAAGCTAGAAGAGAATCTCAGACCAAAGAGCAGTGTTGTATGCAGTACGGACTGTGTAGCAGTAGGAGTAAGTAGTAGCTAGCAGTCTGGTGTATCGTGTTGGCTGGGCCGGTCTTGGGGAGCGATGGCGGAGCCTGAGCGATATAATATAAGGTAAAAGCACCCTCGCGGATATGTACTATTGTTATGTCAAGCCCCATGTAAATGTTTTTAAAAAATCTCTTAATAATAATCTTTCTTATAAAAAATTAACTTTTGATAATCATTCATCTCAATTTAAAGAACTTGTAAAGAAAAATCAGTTGTTTCTTTTTATACATGACAAATCTATCGGCCAGCATTGCACAGGGCTGTGCCAGAAAAATTTCTTATAGGAGCAGATATATACGCGTTATCCGGCGTCCTTATTGAGGTAAGAATTTTCAATTTATTCAGAATGATCTTTCAGGGCCAAGACGCAGCGCTGCTGACGTGCAGAATTCATCAGTTTAAATTCACAGTCAATTACTGGAAGGTTGTAAGTGAGCCACAATTTTTCTATTGACAAATTAGTCACATTATATTATTGATAGATTGCGCAATTTATTTATTGGGAGGTTACGATAAATGTCAATGTTATAGTTATATTTTTTACTGTTGGGAGGTTTCGGAACTTTTCTGTTGGGAGATTACACAAAATGTGAATACTATTCATATTATTTTTTGTGGGGAGGTTACAACCTCTTCACTAGAACGGAACTTCTTTCCTCCCATAACGCTTTTTAGCGGTCGAAACATATGGAAATCAGGTGGGGCAAGGTCTGGTGAGTATGGTGGACGAGGAAGACACTCAAAATGCAGGTCTATGATTGTTGCAACTGTTGTATGGACAGTGTGGGGCCTTATATTGCCATGTTACAAAAGGACACCTGCTGACAGCAATCCACATCGCTTTGATTTGATTGCATGCCGCAGATGATTCTTTAGGAGATTTGTGTATGACGCACTGGTGACAGTGGTCCCTCTAGGCATGTAATGCTCCAAAATGACGCATTTTTCGTCCCAAAAGAGAGTCAGCATAACCTTCCCTGCTGATGGTTCTGTTCGAAACTTCTTTGGTTTTGGTGATGAGGAATGGCGCCATTCCTTGCTCGCTCTCTTCGTTTCCGGTTGGTGGAAGTGAACCCAGTTTTCGTCCCCGGTAACGATTCTTGCAAGAAAGCCATGACCTTCTCGTTCAAAGCGCCGAAGAAGTTCTTCACAAGCATCAACACGTCGTTCTCTCATTTCAGGAGTCAGCTGCCGTGGCACCCATCTTGCAGACACTTTGTGAAACTGCAGCACATCATCCACAATATGGTGTTCTGCCCCATGACTAATCTGTAAACATGCTGCAATGTCATGTGTCACTCGGCGGTTTTCCTTCACTATGGCTTCAACTGCTGCAATGTTCTGTGGAGTCACAACTCATTGTGCCTGACCTGGACGAGGAGCATCTTCCACTGAAGTCACACCATTTGCGAACTTCCTACTCCATTCGTAGACTTGCTGTTGTGACAAACATGCATCACCGTACTGAACCTTCATTCGTCGATGAATTCCAATAGGTTTTACACCTTCACTACGCAAAAACCGAATAACAGAACGCTGTTCTTCCCTGGTGCAAGTCGGAATTGGGGAGGCCATCTTTATACTAATACTGCGACGGTATGTGTGCATCTGCACTATGCTGCCACCTACAGGGCATTCTGCACGCTATTTGTAGCACGCTTACCAACTTGATAACGGCGTGAAATTTCGATTTGTTATTATAAATTTAAGGTTTTCATGTGACTCATCCTCGTATTATACAAGCTAATGAAAAACAGTAGCCGCGCGGGATTAGGCGAGAGGTCTTGGGCACTGCAGTCATAGGCTGTGCGGCTGGTCCTGGCGGAGGTTCGAGTCCTCCCTCGGGCATGGGTGTGTGTGTTTGTCCTTAGGATAATTTAGGTTAAGTAGTGTGTAAGCTTTGGGACTGATGACCTTGTAAGTAGGCTGTTTACGTTTTCTTTATGTAAGTAGGCTGTTTATGTTTTCTTATTGGCAACGTTACATAGCGCTCTGTATGAAAATCACTGGCTGTGCTGTGTGCAGTCTGTGGCTAGTTAGCATTGTTGTCTGCCATTGTAGTGTTGGGCAGCGGCAGCTGGATGTGAACAGCGCGTAGCGTTGCGCAGTTGGAGGTGAGCCGCCAGCAGTGGTGGATGTGGGGAGAGAGATGGCGGAGTTTTGAAATTTGTTAGACTGGATGTCATGAACTGCTATATATATTATGACTATTGAGGTAAATACATTGTTTGTTCTCTATTAAAATCTTTCATTTGGTAACTATGCCTATCAGTAGTTAGTGCCTTCCGTAGTTTGAATCTGTTATTTATCTGGCAGTAGTGGCGCTCGTTGTATTGCAGTAGTTCGAGTAATGAAGATTTTTGTGAGGTAAGTGATTTGTGAAAGGTATAGGTTAATGTTAGTCAGGGCCATTCTTTTGTAGGGATTATTGAAAGTCAGATTGCGTTGCGCTAAAAATATTGTGTGTCAGTTTCAGCACAGTCGTGTATAATTGTTCAAAGGGGACGTTTCATAACCTTAGCAGTTAAGTCACGTAAGATTTCACACACATTTGAACATTTTTTGAAAAGAAAAGTATTTTTAAGAAGTTTTAACATCCTTCTGTGTGTGTAGAGCAATTCTGAAACTTCTGGGAGCAACATGTATGTTTCCGTATCTTAGGGGTCAACTTGGAAAGTGTACATGTTAATGCAATGTCGAGATCAGGTCTTTAAACGAATGTTATGTTTCCCAGTTTATGTGGTTGCGGGATGTGTGTAGGACAGCTTGAGAAAATTATGTAATCCAGATTCTGTGGCATACTTGAGATCAGAACTGTTCACAAATACACGTTCGTATCGTGCAGTTAGGGAGACTGCACCTTTATTAGTCGCAGGCACGTGTGTGGACTTGGCCGGAAAACTCGTCGCTCTTTGCCGCAGCGGCGTCGCCGGGTATGCTGCCCGCTCCACTTCCGCAGCATTGGGGACACCCTGTTCCAAACCATTAATTAGCTCCAGCGTGGCCGTAGTAATTACAGGCGCTACAGGTGCCATTAGCGAGCATGAAGAGGACCGGCGACGACCGCTCGCTGCTAACGGCCTGTGGCCCATTATCACCTGGGTCGCCTACAAGTGGATCAGCGGACGCCTTGACGGACGAGCCGGTGAGCTCGTGTGATGTGTGCGGCCACCGACCGTTCCACGCGTTTGTTCCTTTCGAATGAAGCTCAGTGTTACTGTGCTCTCCGTGCCTCGCTGTGATAGAATGTCGTTTGTGAAGTAACACAGCGGAATCCGTACGTGTTACAAAAGTGGATGCACAGGGCTATTACAAATGATTGAAGCGATTTCATAAATTCACTGTAGCTCCATTCATTGACATATGGTCACGACACACTACAGATACGTAGAAAAACTCATAAAGTTTTGTTCGGCTGAAGCCGCACTTCAGGTTTCTGCCGCCAGAGCGCTCGAGAGCGCAGTGAGACAAAATAGCGACAGGAGCCGAGAAAGCGTATGTCGTGCTTGAAATGCACTCACATCAGTCAGTCATAACAGTGCAACGACACTTCAGGACGAATTCAACAAAGATCCACCAACTGCTAACTCCATTCGGCGATGGTATGCGCAGTTTAAAGCTTCTGGATGCCTCTGTAAGGGGAAATCAACGGGTCGGCCTGCAGTGAGCGAAGAAACGGTTGAACGCGTGCGGTCAAGTTTCACGCGTAGCCCGCGGAAGTCGACGAATAAAGCAAGCAGGGAGCTAAACGTACCACAGCCGACTGTTTGGAAAATCTTACGGAAAAGGCTAAAGCAGAAGCCTTACCGTTTACAATTGCTACAAGCCCTGACACCCGATTACAAAGTCAAACGCTTTGAATTTTCGGCGCGGTTGCAACAGCTCATAGAAGAGGATGCGTTCAGTGCGAAACTTGTTTTCAGTGATGAAGCAACATTTTTTCTTAATGGTGAAGTGAACAGACACAATGTGCGAATCTGGGCGGTAGAGAATCCTCACGCATTCGTGCAACAAATTCGCAATTCACCAAAAGTTAACGTGTTTCGTGCAATCTCACAGTTTAAAGTTTGCGGCCCCTTTTTCTTCTGCGAAAAAACGTTACAGGACACGTGTATCTGGACATGCTGGAAAATTGGCTCATGCCACAACTGGAGACCGACAGCGCCGACTTCATCTTTCAACGGGATGGTGCTCCACCGCACTTCCATCATGATGTTCGGCATTTCTTAAACAGGAGATTGGAAAACCGATGGATCGGTCTTGGTGGAGATCATGATCAGCAATTCATGTCATGGCCTCCACGCTCTCCCGACTTAACCCCATGCGATTTCTTTCTGTGGGGTTATGTCAAAGATTCAGTGTTTAAACCTCCTCTACCAAGAAACGTGACAGAACTGCGAGCTCGCATCAACGATGCTTTCGAACTCATTGATGGGGACATGGACATGCTGCTCCGAGTGTGGGGGGAACTTGATTATCGGCTTGATGTCTGCCGAATCACTAAAGGGGCACATATCGAACATTTGTGAATGCCTAAAAAAACTTTTTGAGTTTTTGTATGTGTGTGCAAAGCATTGTGAAAATATCTCAAATAATAAAGTTATTGTAGAGCTGTGAAATCGCTTCAGTCATTTGTAATAACCCTGTACATATACTCAGGATGATCTAGCTGCCACTACTTCTTCATTTAATGCAACAACGCAACACCTTCAAAACAAACGAGCAAAATTTTGACATCCTCTTCACTTGCTAAGCGCAAACCATTAGTCCTGCACAAAACATTAGTGAGAACTTATCGTAGTAAATTTAAGGTAGTTCTGCGTGCTACGTTTTCGCTAAAGGCCATGGTTTTCCTTGTGGATAACATCGGAAGTTCATTGAGGCTTTTTGCGGCTGATGCTGTAGTATGTCGAGAGTTTGTAACAATGGAAAAGTGTACTGAAATGCAGGAGGATCTGCAACGAATTGACGTATGGTGCAGGGAATGGCAATTGAATCTCAATGTAGTCAAGTATAATGTGCTGCGAATACATAGAAAGAAAGACCCTTTACCATTTAGCTGCAGTATAGCAGGTCAGCAACTGGAAGCAGTTAATTCCATAAATTATCTGAGAGTAGGCATGAGAAGTGATTTAAAATGGAATGACCATATAAAATTAATCGTCGGTAAAGCAGGTGCCAGACTGAGATTCATTGGAAGAATCCTAAGGGAATACAGTTCGAAAACAAAGGAAATAGGTTACATTAGACTTGTTCGCCCACTGCTTGAATACTGCTCACCGGTGGGGGATCCGTACCAGATAGGGTTGATAGAAGATCCAACGGAGAGCAGCGCGCTTCGTTACACGACCATTTAGTAACCGCGAAAGCGTTACGGAGATGATAGATAAACTCCAGTGGAAGACTCTGCAGGAGAGACGCTCAGTAGCTCGGTACGGACTTTTGTTGAAGTTTCGAGAACATACCTTCACCGAGGACTCTAGCTGTATATTGCTTCCTCCTACGTATATCTCGCGAAGAGAGCATGAGGATAAAATCAGAGAGATTAGAGCCCACACAGAGGCATACCGACAATCTTTCTTTCCACGAACAATACGAGACTGGAATAGAAGGGAGAATCGATAGAGGTACTCAAGGTACCCTCCGCCACACACCGTCAGGTGGCTTGCGGAGTGTGGATGTAGATGTAGATGTAGAAAAACGCGTTTGTAGGTCACTTTGCTTTTCTTGAATAATTAGAAAAGTATGGTCTCTAGCGAAAACATGTCCTAGTAGAAAATTTAACTACATTAGATTTCCCACAAAAATGTCCTATTCACTTTGTCTACAGGACGAATACTTTGGACATTTCAGCCAAACTTGGTACACATTTCCCTTACTGCCCCGAGATAATCGCTACGATGGTAAGTATCACCTACCTATCAAAGGTGTGAGGTTGGAGGTGAAAAAGCAATGTAGCTCACGTCGTTTTAATATCCGTACTTTATTCATCGAGTATTTGAGAAAGAGAGCGCTTAGTGACACGCGACAAACTTTGCACATAATTTTAAACGTTTAAGAAATTTTTCTCGCTGACAACCACCAAAAAATGACGAAAGGAAAGAAGTTTATCGCTTACTAAATTTTCGCTGTTCACGCAGTAAAACTGCCACATGAAGCATGACGTTTTACTTCATTACCTCTTTACTACTAACAGTATTTTCAACACGTTTTGGAGACAGTATTCTCATATACCACTGAATGTACGAGCAAAATGGTTTAGAAGACGGGAAGTAATAAACACTGAGCTACGTGAGAAACTGTTACTTCTTTGCTATTAACTGTATTCGAAATACATTTCATAGACAGTGTCCAAGCAAGTCGCTGAATGTACCGACACAAATATATCACTACGATACATAGTTCAAGAGGCACATCCCAACCATTGAGGCGGGGAGAAACGAAACTACCGGGTGGCATTCGGTAGAGATACAGACGATATATGTTAAATATAAGTGAAATATACAGTGAAGTGCCAAAGCAACTGGCGCAGCGGTCGGCATGCCTATACAAGTCTCTGGTACAGTTGCTAGCTCAGTTACTGCTGCTACAATGGCAGGTTATCAAGATTTAAGTGAGTTTGAACGTGGTGTTACAGTAGGTGCACGAGCAATGGGACACAGTATCTCCGAGGTAGCGATGAAATGGGGATTTTCCCACACGACCATTTCACGAGTGTACCGTGAATATCATGAATCCGGTAAAACATCAAATCTGCGGCAGGAGAAAGACCCTGCCATAACGCGACCAACGGCGACTGAACAGAATCGTTCAGCGTGACGGAAGTGCAACCCTTCCGCAAATTGCTGCAGATTTCAGTGCTGGGCCATCAACAAGTGTCAACGTGCGAACCATTTAACGAAACATTATCGATAGGGGCTTTCAGAGCCGAAGGCCCACTCATGTACCCTTGATGACTGCACGACACAAAGCTTTACGCTTCGCCTGGTCCCTTCAACACCGACGTTCGACTGTTGATGACTGGAAATATGTTGCCTGGTCGGAAGAGTCTCGTTCCAAATTGTGTCGAGCAGATGGGCGTGTACGGGTATGGAGACAACGTCATGAATCCCGGAACACTGCATGTCAGCATGGGACTTTTCAAGCTGTAGGAGGTTCTGTAATGGTGTCGGGTGTGTGCAGTTGGAGTGGTATGGAACCCCTGATACTTCTAGATACGACTCTGATAGGTTACACGTATGTAAGCATCCTGTCTGATCACCTGCATGCATTCATGTCCATTGTACATTAGGACGGACTTGGGCGATTCCAGCAGGAATTGCTGCAGAGTGGCACCAGGAAGACTATTTTCAGTTTAAACACTTCTACTGGCCACCAAAATCCCCAGACATGAACATTATTGAGCATATCTGGGATGATGCGCCCTGTTAAGGACAATCTCGGCCTCAGGGTCCCTGGAGTTTATAATATACCCTGTGAGTGTGGAAGCAATTATATAGGTCAGACTATTCGTACCGTTTCCGACCGCTGTGCAGAACACCAACGCCATATTAGAAATAGAGAGCTGGAGAAATCGGCAATTGCGGTGCACAGCCTCACGAACAAACACAAAATATTGTTCGATGAAACTAAAATTCTGTCCCGTGCCTCCACGTACTGGGATTCTGTTATTAAGGAGGCTGTTGAAATAAGAATGAGCCAAAAGAACTTTAACCGCGATAGCGGATACCATCTGAGCTGTGCGTGGAAACGAGCGCTTGATGCAGAGAAGCAGCAGAGACGTTCCTTCCAAGGTTTACGTTTAAACGGAAGCGGTGGCGCCACCGGCGCACACAGTGACACCGTCTGAGACAGCAGCACGTAATCGCCGACCAATCAGAAGCCGTCTTCGGGCTATATAGAGGCTACCATAGCAGCAGTGGAGACAGTCAGCTCCTGACGATGACGATGGAGGTAATCGTCGAAAGCTCGAGATTTTATCTAGAACTGACGCGGCAAGAATACCGAGAATATTTTATACATAAGTGCCGTCGCGAAAAACTTCGTTCTCATACTTGCGTATGTGAGCAAAGCCATGGGTAAAAAGCCTGGAAGGTGGCGAGCTACTCTATTACTTTAACTGCACTGTCGGTCACATTATATTCATATTTTAGGTCATGATCTCCGTATTCCCAGTATTACATTTGTTATGTGTAATTTATGACTTTTTTGCATGAGGAAATTGTGGGCAGAATATTCATATAACTGCATAAGTAGCCTGTAGAGAACGTGTACCCGAGGGGCGGTAGTGGAGGCCATGGAGAACAGGGGGAACGGGGAGAAAGATGGGCTGTGGGCCAACATCTCGTGTCCAACGAGCTGGCTGTGGAAGTGATTTGGAGAAGCAGCGCTCTGTGGACTGTACCTGCAGAGGGACCCAGGACCGTGGGACTCACTGTTTCTACTGGGGTCAGAGCAAGTGGGTGCCAGTTAGCAAAACATTTTACTTGGGCCAGGCGACAGTCCATCGCGAAGGTGGCCAGTTAGCCGGAAGTGTGTGGAGGAATCCATTTAAGGTGGACTGCTGTAATCTGAGCTTTTCTGCAAACTGTTGGACGGTAATAAGACTACAAGCATTCTCTTATTAGAACCTGGGACGATATAAACAGAGCAGCTGTTTAGTAGAGGCAAGATTGTAGCTCCCCTGACGCCATGAAGTCGCCAGGTTCTTTTTAGCGAGTGGCAAAAACATATGTGTCATGGGCACGACTGTCTGAGAAACTTAACAGCCTTCATTCAGAAGAATGAGTTACTGTGGTCCCATCCAGGCAGACGCTTTTCGCCGAAATATAGCCACGCTTACTGTGAGAACGACACCTCCCTAGGCTAAAATCTTCTTTTCTCAAAATGGTTCAAATGGCTCTGAGCACTATGGGACTTATCTTTTGAGGTCATCAGTCCCCTAGAACTTAAAACTACTTAAACCTACCTAACCTAAGGACATCACACATATCCATGCCCGAGGCAGTATTCGAACCTGCGACCATAGCGGTCGCTCGGTTCCAAACTGTAGCGCATAGAACCGCTCGTCCACTCCGGCCGGCTTCTTTTCTCAGACAATAGAGATTTTTAGTGGCTGATTAGCTATCCTCAGGATATGTAAAGCAAAGCACTCCGGCCGGCTTCTTTTCTCAGACAATAGAGATTTTTAGTGGCTGATTAGCTATCCTCAGGATATGTAAAGCAAAGGCTTGCTCCCCCACCATTTAATGCATTTTTCGTAAAACGTATCGAGATTGAATTCCAAACCGTATCTAAACTGTTAAGGCTTGTACATAGAAATGTGATATCACTCAACAATAAAAGATAAAAGTGAACAACGCAGAAACTGGTCCACCTCCACGTGACAGGGACGGGCAACATCGAGTGTGGCCGGATGCTAACAAACTTTCGGCCACTCACGATGGCTAAGAGACCAGAAAACCTTGTTGGGTATATCGCAAAAGTATTTTTTGTGGTAAAAAAAGGACCAGCCATATACCCACAGGTTACTGGTCACCCACCTGGTTTAATAAAAAAAGAAAAAGTCCCCCACCATAGGTACCCCGGCGCTATGTCTGGATTGGCTACTAGACCAGCAGAAGAGTCAAGAGGGGAGAGAGTTCGATTGGTTTGTACAATGTGGAGGCGGTTTTTTCCCTCTAATTCGGCTCCCGTACCGAGATTTGGTGGAAAGTGATTCTGATTCTTTGCCCTCTTCACCTTCTGGTTCTCCCCTGGGGGAGAACTTCACGTCCTTCCCCAGTGGGTGAGTTTTGGTGGACCGAGTCAGTGGAAGTTTCCAACTGAACCGACAGTGGAACTGCATAATCTCGAACATATCATGAGTCACGAGGGTGAACCGTTCGTCCCGACGTTTGACAATTGCAGTACGCGCCGTCGTGCCTATGAGTCAAATTGGTTGGCCACACCAGAGAACGGGTGTGCCACACACTGAAATCTGCCGGAGAATCAGAGCTCTGATAGAGAGGTTTCACACGTCCTAACACTCAGAACGCCAGTCTGCATAGTTTGCAAATTTTCGTGGACGCGTCAGAACTTTAACAACTACTGCAGTGCTTCGCTCCTCGCCCACTGCCTGCCGTTTTCTGCTGCCACCTGAATCAAGGCGAAAGGGTAAAGTATTGCTGCACTGGCGTAGCGTTGTTAAATGATATTCACAGCTCCGTGTTACCCATTAACCATAGTTTGTGGTTTACCTGGTCGTAGTTGATTCGATTTTAATAGAATTCGGCCTCACAGTGGTTTCATGTAAACAAAATCAGATTGCGATGTAAGAGGGGTTAATTCAGGAGAGAATTTGTGTAGTTCCCACCCCAATTAATGCTTTGCCCATCAAGCATCGTCCCCTTTCTGAATTATGTTTGTATTTTTTTTGTAAGATTTATCAGCTCAGTTGTAAAGGATGAATAAAAATTTGTCATTATTTTTGTAAACATAAATACGCCACTATTCTCATTCATAATCCTTCAACCGTTCACTGTATTTACTTTATTGTGGGGATACGATGCAGTCCTACTAAAGTAGTTAATCTCATGATTAATTTGAGTTCTGAAAGTGACAGCAGCCATAGGCAACAGAAGTGTCACTAATTTCATGTATAAACATTACGGGTGTGTCTCAAATTTGAAGATTGTTGAGAAGATACTTTTCTTTATGTAAAGATAATAACATTTAGCATCACTTGGACATATATTTATAATTAAAGCAAGCGACCCCTTGCAAGGACATGTAAAACTTTTCGAATAATTTCAACCAAATTCGGTACCGATACTATCTGCAATCTGGAAAGAAATAAATTGGGAGTAAGAACCACCAGCGTCCTATCCGGGAGAGACGTGATCACATGGAGAAAGAAGGGTGGAAGAG
The DNA here is from genome assembly GCF_023864275.1 of Schistocerca cancellata. Taxonomy (NCBI): domain Eukaryota; kingdom Metazoa; phylum Arthropoda; class Insecta; order Orthoptera; family Acrididae; genus Schistocerca; species Schistocerca cancellata. The sequence continues at coordinate 921,851,858 of NC_064628.1, read as the reverse complement.
GGGGAAATAAGAAATGGACACAGTTAGGGTGAAGAGGAGATAGATAAAGGGAGGTGTCAGGAGAACAGAGAGAGGAGAAGGAGGTGGACAGAGAAAGGATAGAAGTGGTGATGGTCAGAGACCAGGGGGAGAGATAGATATGGACAGAGGGAGGAGGGAGGACATAGATCGAGGGAAGGAGAGGAGAAAATGGCTAGAGAAACGGTAAAAGAAGGATGGACTGAAAAAGGGGAGAGGATGAGATGGACAGATGAAGTAAAAAGGAGGAGATGGGGAGAAATAAGAGGTGTAAGGAGATGATCAATGCGGAAGATGAGAGGAGGAGATGAATTTGGAGAGGGCAGGAGAAGATAGAGAGAAGGGATAGGAGAAGATGGACAGAGAGAATGGGGAGGAGGGGACTGACAAGGAGAAGGGGAGGAGGAGATGGATGGAGGGAGAAGGAGCAGATGGACAGAGAGAGGGGGAGAAGAGCAGATACAGGAGTAGGAGGAGATGGGCACAGAGAGGGGCAGTCGGACAGGACGTGGGGTGGAAGATGGAGAAAGTGGACAGAGAGAGGGTGTGGAGGAGATGGACAGAGAGCTGGAAGCGGGAGATGGACTAATAGAAGACTGAAATAAATACGTACCTGTTCAATTCCAGATACTTGGCTAGTCCTATTGCAAATAACTCTAAGACCCTGATGCTCCAGCAACGTCGCTCGTGAGATGTCGGCAGCATTTCGAGGATTATCTTCATCCTGTTCGTAAAACTAGCAGTATTAGTCACTGTGGCTCTGAGGAACAGCAAGTGGGCAGAATGTGTTATGCTCTGTATAGCCTCGTTTCCGTATTACAATTTACTGATGACGGGTTTCGGATGGGAAGTACCCACTATCGATTTTCTTAAAAAAAGCCTAATTCTAACTCACTAAAAAGGTTTCTATTCTACAAGTAGCCTATTTATTTAACCTCTTTGATTAAATGCTTAAAAACAGGGATGACTTTAAAACCTTGTCACAGAAATTTCACAAAGAGTTTGCAACGATTTTATAAATAGTTTGTAGTGTCAATCTAAAAATATAGTAGTCATTATGTTGTGATTTACATAAGTTTACATCAGTATGTATCCTGTAAACCCTTTGTTTAGAAGATATTATATTATGATTTATGTAATTCACATTCTAGATTACACTGAAAAGTCCCTGTATAACCACTATAAATTCTTTGCAAAGTGTCTGTGACGAAATTATAGTTTTTTCACTGTGTGTAAGAATTTTACCAAACTGATTATTTAACTAGACTTCTTGTACAATTTGAACATAGTCAGTAGCTTTAGATAGTGGGTTCCGGCGGGAAACTATATGATACGTGGTTGCCTTTCGAAACTGGTCGTCAATAAATTGTCATGTACAAGTAATTAGCACGTAAATTCCATAATTATACTGTCTTCCTTGGAGTATACATTAATAATCCGACAATAAATAGGGATCGTTAAAGTGTTGTTAGTAGTGGGTGTGACATGTCATCCTACGAAGCAGTACGAAATGCCTTCTTTGAAAAACACCTGAGACAGAGTCAGCTTTGATCGTCTAGCGAAAAAGTGCGTGCCTAGAAAGCAATACATTGCAGGATCCAATCCTGTTGAGACCCTGGCAATTTTCAAGCTGCAATTAATGTAGCCTTCACCTCTCAATGACGTGAAAATTCTCCAGGGATGACGTGTGTTTCGGGTTCCACATTAAACTGTAGGTCTCCTTACTTCAGGTGGATAATTCCGCTACAATAGGGACATGCAGCTTGCCGAAATGGCGTTCAGTTGGAAGACATGCACCCGGCCTTTGATCCACACGAAATTATTGTTGTACTTCATATGGTTCTGAAGCCCATTCATGACAGAAATATATGAAGACCACGACTGTAAGAGTACTAAGGGACAGAAAGTGAGACACAGAGAGATGTGTGATGTGCTGTACTAATTTGAGTTGATAGACAATCCAGTCAACTTGGGACAGCCACTCACAGGCGACATCTGGCAGCATTAGGAGTGGTGGGTACGCAAAGCGTATCGGAGGACGCGGACAATAGTGCAGTTGTTGTCATAATGCGGAAACGTAGTGATTTATCAGACGTCGAAAAAAGCATGATAATTGGTTTTCGGCCAAGGGTGGAAGCGTTTCCGAAACGCTTAAGTCTGTGAACCGTTCGTGTGCCGCCGTGATTAAAGTACACTGTGCATGGCAAAATGGCGCTATCCAAAACTGGGTTCAAATGGTTCAAATGGGTCAAAAGGCTCTGAGCACTATGGGACTTAACATCAGAGGTCATCAGTCCCCTAGAACTTAGAACTACTTAAATCTAACTAACCTAAGGACATCACACACACCCCAGGATTCCAACCTGCGACCGGAGCGGTCGCGTAGTTCCAGACTGTAGCGCCTAGAACCGCTCGACCACACCGGCCGGCTCCAAAACGGGGGCCGAGGTAACTGTGGTAATCACGGGCCATGCATGATATGGGTGAATGGCGGCTGTGGGGAAGTGTACGGGTGCGTAGACATGCAACTGTAGACCAACTGACCGCCCAGAGGAACCAAGCAGTTACTAACATTTTCTCCTGACCGACCTTTCAACGCACGTTGTTGTGTATGGACCTTCCAGGCAGGAGCCTGTTTCATAAAATGCACCCATGCTGACTGCTGTTCATGGCCGACGGAGGCTGGAATTCGCACGCCATTACCGCAGCTGTACGTCTACAGAAAGGTAGTATTTTCAGCCCATTGGCGTGTAGGTGTAAAACTTCTGAGAGAAGAGGGGCCCAGGCCGGAAAAAGGAGCTTTATGACTTGCGGAATGTTTTCGTGGAATTCATTGGTTGATCTCGTCATTCAGGAAGGCACAGTAGATCAACATAAGTATGCATCTATCATTGGGAACCATCACTACTCCTGCGTGCAGTTTGTGTTCCCTCGGCGTGATGGCTTCTACCAACAGGACAATGCATCGTGTCACACAGCTCGCAGGGTATGACCGTCGCTCGGAGAGCGCCAGGATGTGCTTGCTGTAGTCTCCAGACTACCAGACTCCACGGAGCGTAAACTCAATCCAGAATCTGTGGGACCATCTCGACCGGGCTGTTCGTGCCACGGACAACCGAGAAACCTACCGCAGCTGACCACGGAACCGGAGTAGGCACGGCTACAGATACCTGTCGATACTTTCCAGGACCTCACTGGTTCTCTTGCTACACGTCTCGCAGCAGTATGCATTCTATGTAGTCATGACAAGCAACAAGCTGTCTGTCCGCATGAATGGCCACCAACAAACTGTGGTCAAAAAACAAGTGGACCACCCTGTTGCTGAACACGCTGCCAAACATGATATCCCTCAATGACTCCTTCACAGCTTGTGCCATATGGATCCTTCCCACCAACACCAGATTTTCTGAATTGCGCAGGTGGGATCTTTCCCTGTCATACATCCTACGTTCCCATAACCCTCCTGGCCTCAACCTTCGTTAGTCACTGTCCTCACCCATCGAGCTCCCTCCCTGTTTCCATTCGAGCACTACAAAGCCGTCATTTCACCGCCACACCCAGTCTTTTAATTTCCTTTTATTTCTCTCCATTCCGCTACTTACCCCCTCCTGCCTCCGCACTTTCTCTCCTGCCATCCATCTAAACTGCAACACTTCACTGTCTTCCACTCCCACCATACTACCCCTCCCCACCCCAGCCTCCTCCATACCTCCACCCAGTCGCCACTCCCATCATGCACTGGTGCTGCTGTTCACAGTGTGGTTTCAGCTCTCTGAGACTGCAGACGTGTGTGGAAGTTGCTTTTACGTGAGTATGTGTGTGTGTGTGTGTGTGTGTGTGTGTGTGTGTGTGCATATGTGCTGACAAAGGCCTTAATGGCCGAAAGCTTTAATTGTGTGAATCTTTTTGTTGTGCCTTCGGAACTCAGCATCTCTGCTATATGGTGAGTAGCAACTTTACTTCTCTGGTATTGTTACAAATAATGGTTATTCGTGCTTTTGACAGGTGGCCACACTGACGTGACTGCACAGTGTAGTTTCATGATAAACCGAGAAATGCTACTTCGGTCTCTAATTTCAAATATTCATAAATGGCTATTTTATCTGGCCTTGTGCCTGTAAACAGCTGTAAATGCTAAAAAAACGTGGTTGATGGTAGTTCAATGACGTACCGAGAAGCAATGCTTCCAAACCCTTCATCTGAAAACTATTAAACTGTTTAAATAAAACAAACTTCATTAAAATTCCACACTATCATACTTCATGTCTGTATATTTATTAATCAACATAGTGACCGTGGAAACTAACACATTTCTTCAAATGGTTCAAATGGCTCTGAGCACTATGGGACTTAACTGCTGTGGTCATCAGTCCCCTAGAACTTAGAACTACTTAAACCTAACGAACATCACACACATCCATGCCCGAGGCAGGATTCGAACCTACGACCGTAGCAATCGCGCGACTCCGGACTGAGCGCCTAGAACCGCGAGACCACCGCGGCCGGCCAACACATTTCTTCCAGTTTGTTGACAACGTCATGCTGCTCGCACTGCTTCATCATTGCCAAAGTGAAGTCCTCGAAGCTGTTCTTTAAGTTTTGGGGACAGGTGAGAATCGGATTGGGCTATGTAGAAATTGTGTGGAGTATTATCTGTGACAGTGAACCAAAGGCGTCGTTTTGCCGGAGATGCTGCAGCGTTCATGTGTGGTCTGACATTGTCATGCTGAAGAAGAGATTCCTCCAGTTGGAGGCACGTTTCCTGCAATCAGAAACTCAATTACAGCACGCTTTTCATCACAGACCGGCGTATTTTACGTTACACTCTGCCATGTTACACACTACAGTTCGGAACCATTTCGCGGCAGAATGTTGTAACTTGAGTCAGCGAAACTACAAACTCGACAGATTAATACACGTGACATTTAATACCTTAACCGATATTGAAAACAGACTAAAAGAATCTCGGACTCATTCCTCTTCAGTATGTCCTTGTAGCAACACTTGCGGCGTTAGTGCCAGAAAAACGCTTTTTAGGGACGATTTGTACGAATTTGAGGATGATGAGGATAACTGTGACTCATATAAAGATCCTGAATATTTTCCATAAACACAAATGTTCTTCAAGCGTTGTTGATAATCAAGTGAAAGTGAATATTTTCTTAAGCAAATGTTTCCCTACCATACTTGGAATGAGATTACGTGACGCAGTGATAGCAGAAACATTAAGGCCATCTTTAGCATTGTTTATGTGTTTCAGTAAGATACAAAAAATTATTCAAATGGCTCTGAGCAGTATGGGAATTAACATATGAGGTCAACAGTTCTCTACAACTTAGAACTATTTAAACGCAACTAACCTAAGGACACCACACACATCCAAGGCCGAGGATTCGAACCTGCGACCGTAGCGGTCAGTAAGATACCTCCAAAAATTAATTTTATGTTGTGTTGAATTATAGATCAGTTCTTGAGTTTGTTATACTTAATTGATCCTTCTACTACGAGGACTTTTTTGTCTCACTACAAGTAGGGTCATATAGACTCCAGGATATTTACAGCCAATATACTGCAAATACTTTGATGAACTAACATGAAAACAAGCATTGCAGTTGTTTAGTGTAACAGTAAAGATTCTATTTTCATAAACGTTACATTCAAAAAAGAAACAAATATTTACCTTGGGGTCAGTGGTAATCAGTGTAAAAACTGTGAAAAAATTTTTATGTATTGTAACAATAAAAATAAACGAAACATCATTGGATACAATTGACTCACAGGAAGAAAGTCATACATTTTGAAAATAATAGTGAAACGTCCCCTTTGAAAAATTATACACGACTGTGCTTAAACTGACACAATATTTTTAGCGCAACGCAATCTGACTTTCAAAAATCCCTACAAAAGAATGGCCCTGACTAACATTAACCTATACGTTTCACAAATCACTTACCTCACCAAAAATCTTCCTTACTCGAACTACTGCAATACAGCGAGCGCCACTACTGCCAGCTAAATAAAAGATTCAAACTACGGAAGGCACTAACTACTGATAGGGATAGTTAGCAAATGAAAGATTTTAATAGAGAACAAACAATGTATTTACCTTAATATCATCAAAAGTCATAATATATGTAATTTCAAAACTCCGCCATTTCCTTCCACACATCCACCACTGCTGGCGGCTCACCTCTAACTGCGCAACGCTACGCGCTGTTCACATCCAACTGCCGCTGCACAACACTACAATGGCAGACAACAATGCAAACTAGCCACAGACTGCACACAGCACAGCCAGTGATTTTCATATAGAGCGCTACGTAACGTTGCCAATAAGAAAACATAAACAGCCTACTTACATAAAGAAAACATAAACAGCCTACTTACAATAGTTTTGAAAGCAAGGGACATGTATGATTCCAACGTGCTTACGGTGCCATATAGACCTCGTTGGTAGTAGGAGGATTAACGCAAAAATTGTAAACACACACACTCACATATATATATATATATATATATATATATATATATGTGTGTGTGTGTGTGTGTGTGTGTGTGTGTGTGTGTGTGTGTGTTACATAAAAACTAAAGCAAATGTTTAATTTGCATTTTTGAAAGGTTTCACAATAACGTCTTTTTGTATTTTTCTTAAATTCTTCCAGCGAGTAAACAGTGGAAAACCAATTCTAATGCATGTTAGGTGCGCTCAGCTTGCAAGTAGACAATGTAAATTACCCATTAATTAATTATTAAGAATAAAATTTTTGGTAGAACTAACGATTACAAATGGTTCAAATGGCTCTGAGCACTATGGGACTTAACATCTGAGGTCATCAGTCCCCTAGAACTTAGAACTACTTAAGCCCAACTAACCCAAGGACATCACACACATCAATGCCGGAGGCAGGATTCGGACCTGCAACCGTAGCGGTCGCGCAGTTCTGGACTGAAGCGCCTAGAGCCGCTCGGCCACAGCGGCCGGATAACGTTTACAAAAATGTGTCGTCACTGTAGATACACTTGAGAACAATGACTTAACACAATAAAAAAATCACAATGCATGTATCTGAAATATTTTATTCACATGACTTTATTGACATGTCTCTGCGTAGTTTCTCAAAACAAGCAAATTGTCTCCTTGTAAGGTTACAAGCCGTCCGGTTTGCCTTGCCTCCTTCCTAAATCTGTCTGCGCGTTGTGACGACTGGCGAGAGGCGGGACACTTGGTTGCGTCTACTTAAACTCTCATTATATTGAAAATGTGTTTTATAAAAATGTCATTGGTCATCGGTAAAGGGGCTAATAGTTGCAGCCTGTGAATGCGTGAGAAATGCACAGCTCGCACACTGCTCCGGATGCGGCAGGTGTGAGTCGGCACTCGGAGCTCTGTGCTCACCGACAGCAGCTTCCGGAACCTACCGGTCCTTTTCACTAAGTCGGGGTCAGCGCCATGTCACAGGACTCGACTATCGACATGACCTACGGTAATTGTTTCAAGTGCTTGCTGGGACACCACAATTTGTGGCGGAAGTGTACAAGTCCTGGAATGTTGGGGGAAACCACGGTGAGAACAGTGACTTCGGGAAACAACTTCCTTGACATCTTGGGTTGTCGGGTGTTCTGCCGGATATCAGCGTCGTACTTGCACGATATTTCGGTCACGTAGCTCGTAACCTTCATCAGGTGCGACCTGAGACTGCTCCTCGAGTGTACCTGGTCCAGTATTTATGCCTATGGCCTTCCCCCTCCACCAACGGCTGCAGGCGCCTCCTCTGTGGTCCGCGCCCATTCCCTGCGACCTGCTGGGGCGTTGCTGCTCTGTTTTCCGTCCGTTGCGGTTCTAGGTGTTCCCTCTGCGGTCCGCGCCCACCAAACCCGCTCCTGGGGGTTTCATCTACGGTCTGGGGTACCAAGCGTTCCCCCCCTGCGGTCCGCGCCCGCTCACCACGACCTGTTGGAGCGTTGCCGCTCCGTTTTTTTTTTCGTCCGCTGCGGCTCTGGATGTTCCCTCTGCGGTCCGCGCCCACCAGTCCCACTTCTGGGTGTTCCATCTTCGGTCTGGTGCGCCTGCCAGTCCGTCAGGGGCTCGTTTTCCAACTCCATGTCTCTGGTTCTTCTGTTTGTGTGGTGTTGCAGCTGGCCCCGTTGCTCCTTTAGCTACCAGCTAAGCAGAGCCTGGGATCCGGCTCTGGATTTGTTAAAGGAGCAACGGGGCCAGCTGCAACACTACACAAACAGGAGAACCAGAGACATGGAGATGGAAAACGAGCCCCTGACGGACTGCCAGGCGCACCAGACCGAAGATGGAACACCCAGAAGTGGGACTGGTGGGCACGGACCACAGAGGGAACATCCAGAGCCGCAGCGGACGAATAACTGAGCGGCAAGGCTCCAACAGGTCGTGGTGAGTGGGCGCGGATCACAGGGGGAATGCTTGGTACCCCAGAATGTAGATGAAACCCCCAGGAGCGGGTTTGGTGGCGGCGGACCGCAGAGGGACCACCTAGAACCGCAGCGGATGGAAAACGGAGCAGCAACGCTCCAGCAGGTTGCAGGGAATGGGCGCGGACCACAGAGGAAGCGCCTGCAGCCGTTGGTGGAGGGGGAAGGCCATAGGCATAAATACTGGACCAGGTCCACTCGAGGAGCAGTCTCAGGTTGCACCTGATGAAGGTTAGGATCTACGTGACCGAAATATCGTGCAAGTACGACGCTGATATCCGGAAGAACACCCGACAACCCAAGATGTCATTAGATCGACGGGAAAGCCTGAAGAGTTACAACAACTTCCTTATTCGCCCATCGCTAACTGACGGGAATTTCTGGAACGAAGTAGCAAGGAAAAAGTGCTCTGATTGGCCCGTGACTGACGACATTCTGGGGTGGCATTTGTAAAAAAATGACATTGTCACACTAAGGCCGGGAAACGGTAACATTTTTCCTGATCAGTGTTTGCGGCCAGATGGGCGTAGATTGCCGAGTCGGAAGCTGGTGGAAGAAAAAGGGACACTTTTATTTTGATTGTGGATGGAGACAGCTCTCTGGTCTGAGACGGCATGACTCTTGAAGGTGTCCGAGTCTTGACGAGCGAGATTCTGATCCTGCCCTACGAACTCGCTTCTCCGACTTTTCGTCATAGCAGATTGGTGAGGGCGTACAGCAGCACGGCGCATTAGATGGGCGTTAATACTTAGATAGGAAGTTAATCATTGCCACAGCTCCGCTAAATCCGATTCATAGCTTAGTATCGTGGTATTCAGTCAACCATTGTTGGGTTGTAATCGATTAATGATTTCATGTGCAGCTAGAATACGGTAACCATTTCTCTGCTTGGATATCTATTATTTGTTGTCAGCAATTAACTTTTTTTCGTAAAATGTTGATACAGATACATATACTTTGCAATTGTTCAATATAATAAATAATCGGTTTACGCTTCATTTGCGTTTTATTTGAAAGAGCACGTAGTTCCCTTCAATTCACTGATCTATTCTACTGTTGAATTATTAGTTATGTAGTACGATTATTGTAATTTCCCACATTATGAGTCGATCCCTGGGCATTTCAAGATAGTAATTCAGTTGCGTAATTTACTGTTAACATGGAATCTTAAGGGGAGTGTGACAGAGTCTGGATAGGTCCGTTACTCTGACAGGTTTCAAAGTCTCACACACTGCGGGATATTGCGTAATTTGTCGAATACTGCACAGTCTTCGTTCTTTGTGAGATTCTGTGCGGAGTCTAATTTTTTCTTTTTTTTTAATTAAGTAGTCTTGGTGTTCATCCGATTTCATGGTCTGTGTCAGCCTTTACTAGTTTCGTATTCATATTATATTAGTACTCGTTTAATTTGTCAGTGCAGATATACAGTATAAAAATATCGTTAATTCTCTACATAAGGCAGCCAAAGCAGCCCTGAGCTAAGAAATTAAGTATGACCAAAAACCTTTATACAACTTTGATACAGAAATGGCGAAAGAGGTACAAATAAAGAAGGAAAAATATTTAAAATGGCTAAATACACAAAGTATCCAGGACAAGATAGAATTAAGAGCACAACAAGCAAAAATAAGGAGAATGGTGACAGAAGCAAAAAATAAGAAAATGGGTAGATAACTGTAATAAAGTGAGTAATGTAATGGGCGGTAAGAGGAGCTCAGAGGCACGGATGATACTGAAAACACTGAGAAAAAATTCTAAAGAAACTCAACAAATTAACTACATTTGTATCCAGATTAGGGAAACTACTTCAAAGAATTATTAACTGAAGGCAGAGCAAAATTTTTTGATAATTTAATAACGATACAGAAGAAACAGAAAATAATGACAGCATGTCATTGGACATAGAAGTTGTAAAAAATCAAAAAGAAGGAAGTGCTACTGGAATTTGAGGCGTACCAACTGAACTGCTGAAATATGGTACAGATAAATTACATGAACTTTTTTTTGAAGCCTTTTTGAAAAATGCTTAAATGGCGAGGCCATTGCAGAAGAGTGGAAATTAGGATTGATATCAACAATCCACAAGGAAGAAAGAAAACATGAGTGTGAGAACTACAGAGGAATAACTGTAACTAATGTACTCTTATTTAGCAGACTTTATGGAAGGCTTATCAAACATTTTTCGGAAACAGAATTTAAGGAAATGGAGGCCGAGGAACAGGCTGGATTCAGAGCAGGGAGATCAATTGTAGATCACATATTTTGCTTGCAACAAATAATTGCAAAGAAAACGGTTAGAAATCAACCCCTTCATTTAGCATTTGTAGACATAGAAAAAGCGTGTGATAATATATCCATAAGTAACTTGTCGAAAACTTTAAAAACGTTTAATATTAGTTCCATCATAACTGAAGCAATCCTGAACCTTTAGATAAAACCCTTTAGATAAAACCTATACAGGAATACAGGATTACGTCAAGGATGCAATCTGTCACCAATATTTTACAGAATATATACAGAAAAAGCATTGGAATACTGGAAAAGAACATGTAAAATTATGGGGATCCCAGTAAATGATATTACGATATATTTATTACGGATTACTTATTAACAACTAATTTCGGCATATGATAAAGAAAACATAGTGTGTACATTACAAGGAAATTAATAGAGAAGTAAAAAGAAATGGGGACTTCAGGTCAACAGCAATAAAACAAAATATATGGTAACAGGACACACAAATCAATATTTGACAATGGAAGAAGTGTTGGGAACTATTAAAGACGCTGAAGAGTACAAATATCTACGAGTCAATACCACAAAAGATGGAAAGCAAGACATGGAAAACACGTCAAGAAAAAATGGTGGGAAGTTTACTATTGGAACAGTAAATGGTATTTTATGGGACCAACAGATTAGAAAAGAAACAAAAAGAAAAATCTTCAACACAATTATCAGAAGCATTATGACATATGGATCAGAAACAGGGCCAGCTAAATAGCAAAGAGTAAAAAGGTTAAAAGATTGATGGCGGTGGAGGAGGTCCGCAGGGATATCTGGGCGAGAAAGAATCAGAAATGAAGTCATCAGGAAGAAAATGGACGTTCCAAATTCAATTTCAGATTTTATAGAAGAAAAACAACTGTTATGGTATGGATATACAAAAAGGATGTTAAAGGAGAGATTAACACAGAGAATTATGGAATAGAAGCCACCAGGAAAAAAGAAAAGAGGGAGATCGCCGACCACATAGATCCAAGAAATTCAGACATCTGTCAGAAGAAGTAATACTCAAGAAAATTTATGGACTGATACACAAAAATGGAGAATCAAATTCAAATTTGATGTGTAATCTGGGGGTACCGGAAAATCTAGAACGTTTTCTTGTGAAACCGAATAATAAAATAAAATCAATTTGTTGACGCCTGTTGTTTCATTACTGTTGTTCGTGGGCTGTGGATACGTGTGTTCCGTCCCAATTCTCTGTACCATTTGACGGCGTTGACACTAACGTTGTATGTGTGTGTGTGTGTGTGTGTGTGTGTGTGTGTGTGCGCGCGCGTGTGTGTGGAAGGCTACTGAGATGGTGATTTTATCGTTATTAGGTATCTTCTACGGCATCAGTTACTAGGCAATTCTATTGCGCTAAGCCGCGTGCTCGGTAAACATGTAATTAGTCTTCTGTGCACACGAGATTCTTCAGTTTCTCCCGGCGTATTTTTTGCTCCACGGGTGTACTGCCGGTCCATAGTGTCCAACGGGCACAATGTTTCGGCTATCAGGCATGTCGCCATCGTCAGGTGCGCTGACGAACTGAGCTCCTGAGGGTGGGCGGCAGTCTTAAAATCCCCTCCCCTCGCGAGGCGTTCTCTCTGTGGTCCGCGCCCGCACATCAGCCGTCTGTGAGACGCTGGCTTCGGCGTCTGTGTTGGCGTCGGTGTAATTGTCTCGTTCGCCCTAGCCGCCCGTTCGTTTCCCCTCCTCGCGAGGGGAGGGGATTTAGGACGGCCGCCCACCCTCCGGAGCTCAGTTCGTCAGCGCACCTGACGATGGCGACATGCCTGATAGCCGAAACATTGTGCCCGTTGGGGACTATGGACCGGCAATACACCCGTGTACTGTTCGAGCAGTATTCTGTGCACATGATTTCACTTAGAAAGGCACGGGAACACATTAATGTTATAAAAACGGACGCAATGGCAGATATAGAGGACACTCAGCTGACAGTGTCTCAGATGAGGGGTTCGATCAGACGACTGAGTGGCATCAGATCCAAGCTGAAGCTGATATCCACCACTCGGGTGTTGGCGTAGACGACGGCGACGACGAGGTGCATCACGGCCAAATTCACGCTCATCCTCACGCAAGAATAGTGTGGCGAACGAACAGAGCTACGACGACTCGTTCACGTTCTTAAGGAAAGTGGAAGCAAGAGCAGTAAAGAGGGAACACGAATTCAACAAAATACGAAAAATCGAGGTAAAAGACGCAGACTAAAGGCAGAACAGAGGGGAAAGAAATGGAATTAGGAGAATATAAACGAAAAAAGAGTGGAAGATAGGGCAGTGAAGAGAGAAGAATGGAAGGCACAAGTAGTGACCCAGAAGATGAAATCGTAAGTGAAAGAGGAAGGCAAAAAGCCCGGAACACTGGCTGTGCGTGCCTTGAAGGAGGCACAAGAAGCCAAACAGTTAGAAACCACAGCGGCCAGAGAAGAAGGGTCATACGATGAGCAAGACCTTAGGCGAGCATGGTCGCGAGTTAAAGCAAGAAATAGATAAGGCGAAAAGGAAATGTATTGTCCGTTGTGACGAAACTGCGAATAATTTCACCAAATTACAGGAGCGCATATAACAAATAACACGAAACATACAACCGCACACCTCTACGCAGAACTGACAAGCACATCAGAAGTATGGCGAATCCTGTAGTAAGCGACGCAGGCACTATGGGTACGGAGTCAGAATCAGTCTGTCAGGAGCATCACGACGCGGAAGTACGGACGACGTTTTTTAAACGCTTCGTGTCCGACAGAAAATTCCAGAACTACAGAGAGGACTTAAATAGCCTACACCCGAAGATCTTCGCTTCTCAGTTTGATGTCTCGCTACCTCCATAATGGCCTCTCGAATGAAAATAAGATTTTGTATGTGGGCACGTCGAGAGAAGTATGGCAGAAAGAATGCTTACAATCGCGGGAACACGCTCATCGTACAACTGTGATAGAACTGTAGCTGACAGAGCGGACACAAGTGCAACCATACCCGGCAAATAGGATGCTGGAATAACCGGTACTACCGCCGTAATGATAACAGTTCAGACAAAACGGATTATTCCGGAACAGTATAGAGTACAAGGAGGCGTCGTCGAACGGCGCCCACCAAACCCTAATAGCAGAAACCCACGGGGAATTCCAGGGCAGCAATGACTATCGCTATCAGCGGGACACGCTCTGCAGATGCCCACGAAGTCTATCGGAAAAAGCCACATCAATGCACTTCAGAATGAAGACATGTTGGACATTGTATTGGAGGACATGATAGACTCGCAGGAACTGCACGCAATCATTAAAGTATACTTCGGCAACACAATGGGATTTCTGAGAGCGGAAGCGAAATTTCGCCTATCGCCGAAACGGTCTTTGAAAAGTATGCTTCCGAAAACAACTGGCCGGTCTTCTAGGTGAAGAGGGCAGAAGTGGAAGGGAAATTTGGCTATGTGCAGGAACACATTTGCGATTAATGTCGGCAAAAACACAGGAAGAAGGAACTATAGAGCAGATTGCGAGTCAAAGTAACGTAAAAATCTAGCACATAAACCAGGTCCACCGTCACCATAAGGAACAGCTGTGTGACATACAACTCTCCAACATCGAGGTATGTGCACCGACAGTGGGAGTCATAAGAACTATTTGAAAAAGTTAACGCAGAACAGGGAATCAGTGATCATAAAGCGGTTACGGCATCGATGATTTCAGCCGTGAATAGGAATATTAAAAAGGGTAGGAAGATTTTTCTGTTCAGAAAAAGTGACAAAAAGTAGATTTCAGAGTACCTGTTGGCTCAACACAAAAGTTTTGTCTCAAGTACTGATAGTGTTGAGGATCAGTGGGTAAAGTTCAAAACCATCGTACAATATGCGTTAGATGAGTATGTGCCAAGCAAGATCGTAAGAGATGGAAAAGAGCCACCGTGGTTCAACAACCGAGTTAGAAAAATGCTGCGGAAGCAAAGGGAACTTCACAGCAAACATAAACATAGCCAAAGCCTTGCAGACAAACAAAAATTACGCGAAGCGAAATGTAGTGTGAAGAGAGCTATGCGAGAGGCGTTCAATGAATTCGAAAGTAAAGTTCTATGTACTGACTTGGCAGAAAATCCTAAGAAATTTTGGTCTTATGTCAAAGCGGTAGGTGGATCAAAACAAAATGTCCAGACACTCTGTGACCAAAATGGTACTGAGACAGAGGATGACAGACTAAAGACCGAAATACTAAATGTCTTTTTCCAAAGTTGTTTCACAGAGGAAGATTGCACTGTAGTTCCTTCTCTAGATTGTCGCACAGATGACAAAATGGTAGATATCGAAATAGACGACAGAGGGATAGAGAAACAATTGAAATCGCTCAAAAGAGGAAAGGCCTCTGGACCTGAGGGGATACCAGTTCAATTTTACACACAGTACGCGAAGGAACTTGCCCCCCTTCTTGCAGCGGTGTACCGTAGGTCTCTAGAAGAGCGTAGCGTTCCAAAGGATTGGAAAAGGGCACATGTCATCCCCGTTTTCAAGAAGGGACGTCGAACAGATGTGCAGAACTATAGACCTATATCTCTAACGTCGATCAGTTGCAGAATTTTGGAACACGTATTGTGTTCGAGTATAATGACTTTTCTGGAGACTAGAAATCTACTCTGTAGGAATCAGCATGGGTTTCGAAAAAGACGGTCATGTGAAACCCAGCTCGCGCTATTCGTCCACGAGACTCAGAGGGCCATAGACACGGGTTCACAGGTAGATGCCGTGTTTCTTGACTTCCGCAAGGCGTTCGATACAGTTCCCCACAGTCGTTTATTGAACAAAGTAAGAGCATATGGACTATCAGACCAATTGTGTGATTGGATTGAGGAGTTCCTAGATAACAGGACGCAGCATGTTATTCTCAATGGAGAGAAGTCTTCCGAAGTAAGAGTAATTTCAGGTGTGCCACAGGGGAGTGTCATAGGACCGTTGCTATTCACAATATACATAAATGACCTGGTGGATGACATCGGAAGTTCACTGAGGCTTTTTGCAGGTGATGCTGTGGTGTATCGAGAGGTTGTAACATTGGAAAATTGTACTGAAATGCAGGAGGATCTGCAGCGAATTGACGCATGGTGCAGGGAATGGCAACTGAATCTCAATGTAGACAAGTGTAATGTGCTGCGAATACACAGAAAGACAGATCCTTTATCATTTAGCTACAAAATAGCAGGTCAGCAACTGGAAGCAGTTAATACCATAAATTATCTGGGAGTACGCATTAGGAGTGATTTAAAATGGAATGATCATATAATGTTGATTGTCGGTAAAGCAGATGCCAGACTGAGATTCATTGGAAGAATCCTAAGGAAATGCAATCCGAAAACAAAGGAAGTAGGTTACAGTACGCTTGTTCGCCCACTGCTTGAATACTGCTCAGCAGTGTGGGATCCGTACCAGATAGGGTTGATACAAGACATAGAGAAGATCCAACGGAGAGCAGCGTGCTTCGTTACCGGATCATTTAGTAATCGCGAAAGCGTTACGGAGATGATAGATAAACTCCAGTGGAAGACTCTGCAGGAGAGACGCTCAGTAGCTCGGTACGGGCTTTTGTCAAAGTTTCGAGAACATACCTTCACCGAAGAGTCAAGCAGTATATTGCTCTCTCCTACGTATATCTCACGAAGACACCATGAGGATAAAATCAGAGAGATTAGAGCCCACACAGAGGCATACCGACAATCCTTCTTTCCACGAACAATACGAGACTGGAATAGAAAGGAGAACCGATAGAGGTACTGAAGGTACCCTCCGCCACACACCGTCAGGTGGCTTGCGGAGTATGGATGTAGATGTAGATGTAGATGTAGATGAATTTCCAATACTCACTGGAGATTAGAGGACGCAACAAGTACTATGTCGCCCCATATCCGACACCACTGGTGTATAAGAAGAAAGCAGCGCTCAAGATACAGTGAATGCTCAATGACTAGAGTAACTGAACAGGTTGTGTCAACATACAACAGCCCTCTGCCTTTAGTCGAGAAGAAAGACGGGTCGATAGGACTGGTACTCGATTCGCAACAGATCAATACGATCATCGTGCCGGAGACAGATCGACCATGGAAACTTGAAGAGTTACTGCAAAAATTTCGTGGGGTGAAAGTATTCTCCTACATCGATCTCTGCTTCGGTTTTTGGTACGTGAAGCTGCATCTTTTACCTGGGAACTACAATGCATTTCTTGTTTTCGGACGCTGCTATCAGTTCAAGCGTTTGCTCTTTGGCCTGAAATTTTCTTCATTCGCTTTCATACGAGGACTTGATGGGCTCCTTAGTCACGCACTGCAAGAGAGAATTACAAGTTACGAGGACGACATTTTAGTCGCTGAACGCGTGTTGGGGGAACATAACAAGGTCCTGAATAAATTATTCTCCACTTTAAGGACCCATGGTGTTACTGTCAAAATGGAGAAATCGAGATTCGGAACGTCAGAGGTAGAATTCCTTGGCCACGTCGTCTCTGATAAGGCATCACCCCTTGCCCAGACAAAGTAAAAGCAACAGCCAAGTTTCCGATACCGACTACGAGAAAACAATTAAGAGAGTTTCTTGGTGTCATTAACTTCTACAAAGAGTTCATCAGTCTTGTTAGATGGTAGTTTCCCTTTCTTTGGATATACTGTATTTCTTGGCGTTGCCTCACTATCACGTTTCAGTAGGACAACTCCAGTTGAAAATTCTGTTCTAAGGAGGCGGTTATAGAAGGTTACAAGCTATTGGTGAAAAACGGTAATGTTTTCCCTGATTGGCGTTTGCGACCAGATAGGCGCAGATTGCCGAATCTAGAGCTTGAGAGAGGAAAAGGGACACTCTCGGTTCGATAGTGGGTGGAGACAGGTCGCTGGTTCGAGAGGTAGTGGCGTCTGGAGGAGTCAGAGTCCTGACAAGCGAGTTTCCGACTCTCCACTGTGACCACGGTTCTCCGACATACCGACACAGCAGGATGGTGAGAGCAGAAAGCAGTACAGGTTAACAGATGCGGTTACATAGGGAGCATACCATTGCCGGTAAACCCGATTCATGCCTTAATATCATTTTCTGTGGTAGCGAGTCCACCACTGGCGTTTCTAAGCTAATCGTTGGTTTGGTTTGGGGTTAATGAGTTAATGTGTAGCTAGGATATGATAGCCACCCCTCCGCTTCCCTATCTTGTTGTTTGTTATCTCCAATGAACTTTTTTAGTAGAACGTTCATACAAAACCTTTGCAATTATTCAATGTAATAAATAATCGGTTTATGTTTCATTTGCATTTTAATTTGAATGAGCACAAAGTTTCCTTCAATTCAGTTATCTGTTCTATTGAATGGACGGATAGCTATACACTAGGATTATCGCAGTTTCATATCTTATGGTTCTAGATCAGGTCATTTGCAGATAGCGATTCCGTTGCGTAATTTACAGTTAACGTGGAGTCCTAAGGGGAGTATGACGAAATCTGGGTAGGTCCATTACTCTGATCGGTTTCACAGTCTCACAAACCCCGTGATATTGTACGTTTTTCATTGTTTACAGCTGAAGTCTCCATACTGAGTCCCATGGAAACAGTTAGATATGACATCTTTCAGAATGTCCACTTTGGAACTGGTATCAATGACAATGGGGCGGCTGTAGCAATAATTAATGTCGGAGTTCAAAGACTAACTAAGACAAGTAGAAACATCTATCTGTTTAGCAAATTTTATAAAGAGGCAGTTGTGTCGTACCTCAGCGAGGAACTTGAACCATTAGCCCGTCGCTCAGAACATTTCGTGATAGGAGGTGCATTCCGTGGTATATAGTCACGGAAAAAGAAGTTCTTAAAGGAACAGAAATTTCTACACGATAAGTCTAAAACAAATCACAGAATTATAGATTTAGAGATGCTGAATGAAAAGCGTTTGGTTGTCTAAAAGGCTACAAGTGAAGCCTTGAACGACCATAGCAGCACAATATTATCTAAAGATGCGTCTGATAATCCAAAGAAATCCAGGTCATTGCAAAAGATATCAGCGCCACAAAAGGTAGGATCCAGACACTCATGGGAGACGCAAACTGAAATTGAGAGTAGAAAACCAAAAGTAGACAAGCTGATCTCCGTTATTAAACACACCGCTACAAACGACAGTCCAAGAGAGCTGTCCCATTTTAATTGTTACACTATTGAAAAGATGAAAACTCCAGGCCCTGTGGAATTCCTATTCGATTCATTACGGAATTTGGGGATGCGTTAGACCTTCTTTTAACAATAATATACCATAGATCCCACCAGTAGCTGGATGAAAGCGCAGGCCCCCGCGTCTACCACAGGGCAGTTCATGTGATCCACAGAAGTGCCGTCAAATATCTTTGCCGTATGTCTGTTGTAGGATCTTCAAACGTGATTAAGCATCTCGAACATAATGACTTTCTCGATGCCAAAAATACACTACTGGCCATTAAAATTGCTGCATCAAGAAGAAATGCAGACGATTAACCAGTATTCATTGGACAAATATATTATACTAAAACTGACATGTCAATACATTTTCACGCAATTTGGGTGCATAGATTCTGAGAAATCAGTACCCAGAACAACCACCTCTGGCCGTAAAGATGGCCTTGATACGCCTGGGCATTGAGTCAAACACAGCTTCTATGGCGTGTACACGTACAACTGCCCATGCACCTTCAACACGATACCACAGTTCATCAAGAGTAGTGACTGGCGTATTGTGACGAGCCAGTTGCTCGTCCACCATTGACCAGACGTTTTCAATTGGTGAGAGATCTGGAGAATGTGCTGGCCAGGGCAGCAGTCGAACATTTTCTGTATCCAGAAACGACCGTACAGGACCTGCAACATGCGGTCGTGCATTATCCTGCTGAAATGTAGGGTTTCGCAGGGATCGAATGAAGGGTAGAGCCACGGGTCGTAACACATCTGAAATGCAACGTCCACTGTTCAAAGTGCCGTCAATGCAAACAAGAGGTGACCGACACGTGTAACCAATGGCACCCCGTACCACCATGCCGGGTGACACGCCAGTATGGCGATGACGAATACACGCTTCCAATGTGCGTTCACCGCGATGTCGCCAAACACGGATGCGTCCATGATGATGCTGTAAACAGAACCTCGATTCATCCGAAAAAATAACGTTTTGCCGTTCGTGCACCCAGGTTCGTCGTTGAGTACACCATCGCAGGCGCTCCTGTCTGTGATGCAGCGTCAAGGGTAACCGCAGTCATGGTCTCCAAACTGATAGTCCATGCTGGTGCAAACGTCGCCGAACTGTTCGTGCAACGTTTGCAAACGTTCCCATCTGTTGACTCAGGGATCGAGACGTGGCTGCACGATCCGTTACAGCCATGCGGATAAGATGCCTGTCATCTCGACTGCTAGTGATACGAGGCCGTTGGGATCCAGCACGGCGTTCCGTATTGCCCTCCTGAACCCACCGATACCATATTCTGCTAAGAGACATTGGATCTCGACCAACGCGAGCAGCAGTGTCGCGATACGATAAACTGCAATCGCGATAGGCTACAATCCGACCTTTATCAAAGTCGGAAACGTGATGGTACGCATTTCTCCTCCTTACACGAGGCATCACAACAACGTTTCACCAGGCAACGCCAGTCAACTGCTGTTTGTGTATGAGAAATCTGTTGTAAAGTTTCCTCATGTCAGCACGTTTGTAGGTGTCGCCACCGGCGCCGACCTTGTGTAAATGCTCTGAAGATCTAATCATTTGCATATCACAGCATCTCCTTCCTGTCGGTTAAATTTCGCGTTCGCGTCTGTAGCACGTCATCTTCGTAGTGTAGCAATTTTGATGGCCAGTAGTGTATGAGTTCCGAAAACATGGGTCTCGCGAGACCCTACTCGTGTTGTTCTCACATGACATCTAGAAAGCCAACATCTCCGCACCACTACATTCGTAGTGCGCCTAACAGATGTTTGCCCATCATACTCGTTACCTGTGGCAGATTAATCTACCAAGTCCCGGACGAGTTCGGGCATAGCGTGTGCGCTTGCACAACAAGGTCAATGGCCGGGAAGCCATATTTTAACTATACATGACGGTAGTGTCTGTAAGCAGGAGATTCCCAGTTCGACTCACGGTCGGGGCACAAATTTTAACAGGTCCCCAATGAAGTATATCAACGCTGCTTTGCAGCTAGGGTGTCCATTTAATTATCATATCATTTCTAGCAAAGATACATGGTCATCAACGGTAACTGTTCTTTCGGGAACAGATACTACCGTCATATATAGTTAAAATATGGCTTCTTGTGCGAACGCACACGCTGTGCCCGAACTGGTACGGGACTTGGTAGATTAATCTGCCACGAGTAATGAGTATGATGGGCAAACATCTATTAGGCGCACTACGATTGTAGTGGTGTGGACATGTTGGGAATGTGAGTCTCACGGAGAACGTGCAAGGGATAAGTCCCTGGAGGCGCACTATCCTGTGTGCCCTCGGTGGCTCAGACGGATAGAGCGTCTGTCATGTAAGGAGGAGATCCCGGGTTCGAGCCCCAGTTGGGGCACACTCTTTCAACATGTCCCCAATGTAGTATATCAACGCCTGTTTGCAGCTAGGGTGTCCATTTAATTATCATTTCATTTCTAGCAAATATGCATGGTCATCAACGGTAACAGATACTACCGTCATATATACTTCCACTCAATAAATAAACTACAGAAATAAGATGCACTTTCTTACCTCGAGTCGAAGTGCCGAAAATAGTAACTCAATAAGGAATGAAAAACCAAGTACTGCATTAAAATCTATACACCGTCTCACTACTGACGCTCTACTGGCGCTCGGACTAGGCAGCTACGGACGCTCAGCATTGTTACTTTCTAATATTAGAAAGAGAGAGCGAGAGAGAGAGAGAGAGAGAGAGAGAGAGAGGTTAGACACAAGTGGCGCATCATCACCTAGCAGCCACCGACCAGTAATCCCGACCAGAGCTAAAGGAGAGTCAAACGCCGCACAACTGGCGCGACACTTGATGCAGCTAATCACGGTTCAAGTTTCAGGACATCCGGCGATGGATTCAGCACGAAACACAGACTAGCTCGATATCATCGGCTGGCGATGGTCGTGATGAGTAGTAGCGGGGCAAGCAGCGACGGTGCAGATGAAATGGACCGGTGAGCCGCAGTAGTGGGTTTGATTCACCAACGCCGTGCCGCGTCGACGGGCAGCGGGATGGCAGTACAATCGTACCCTTAACGCCTTTTCAACTGCTGCTTTTTCATTTCCTCCCTCCTATCTCTCATTCTTCGCCAGACGAATTTACCACTTCAAATTCGCACCTTCGATTCCTCTGCTACAGTGGCCCTACCAGTCTTTTAGTATACAGCTTTACTTTTACCTGAGGGGATCATTGTTTACTGGGGTATATTTCATACTGCTATGTTAACTGGGCTGCCATTACTGTAAGATAATGTTTGTTTTATAAATATTATATCTTTAGCTTATTAAATAATATATTTTTGTCTTCATAAATAATATATACTGATTTTCATGCATGCTAACTTGGATTGTATGATATCAATTCCTGTTCTTCCTTTCTTGTTTCCTATTTGTCGTACGTCATTCATAGTCTCAACGTAATCTTCTTTTCTTCTGTCTATGTTCGTCTCGACTTCTTATATTTTAAACCTTCTATATTTGTTATTTATGTTTTCAGATAACTTCTCTCCTCTATTTTCATTCCTGTAACACACTTTGTTTCGAGTTTGTTTCCATATCTGTAGTCTACCGTCTCGCTGATGTCTTTTACCAGAAATACTTCTTTTGTTAGTCTGCTCTTATTCATCAGGTAGTTGTCCTAAATGAAAATTAAACTTCATTTTTCAATTACCCTTGATATTTTCGGTATATTTTACTGTATTTCATCCCTTTTCTTTTTCCAGCCCTTTTTTGTTTGTATCGCAACTATAATTTTTCTGGTAATTAGTGTTTCAAGTCAGTCTACTCTGTTTACATTATAGTTAATTGTTAAACATTTGCATGTATGTAAACTTCCTGTTTCTATCAGTGTGGCATAGACTTCAAGTTTCGCATTTCAGTATAAGTGTTCCTTGCTATCAAAGCTATAATCTTCCTACTTAGCACCTGTTTGTGCTTCTAAGTACTTGCAAGCATATTTTATATCTGTCATTTTTTTTTCATCTCAAATTTTGAGACCGTTTCTATTGTCCATTCGTTTCAGAACATTTGAGTAACCACACTACTCTCAGATATTACGGATTTCGTGAAAATATCGCAAAATAGTTTGTAAAAGCCAGAAACTTTTTTAAAATTTTGTGCTATTGGTCCTCAGGATCATTTATCTAAGTTTTAATTTCTTAGCGCCAGATTTCTTATTCCTATGTGTTGTTCCCTTGTCAAACACACATAGAAATTTCTCCTACAAATTTGATTTTAGATATCATATTTGTTAGAGTTTCACGAATTACGTGCACTGATTTTGCTTTCACACGAAATCCTCCAATGATTTTACTTATCTCCGTCTACTGCAACAAATTATTTCTTGATATTAATAGATGTCCCTATTACACTACTGGCCATTAAAATTGCAACATGACGAAGATGACGTGCTACAGACGCGAAATTTAACCGACAGGAAGAAGATGCTGTGATATGCAAATGATTAGCTTTTCAGAGCATTCACACAATGTTGGCGCCGGTGGCGACACCTACAACGTGCTGACATGAGGAACGTTTCTAACCGATTTCTCATACACAAGCAGCAGTTGACCGGCGTTGGCTGGTGAAACGTTGATGTGATGCCTCATGTAAGGAGGAGAAATGCGTACCATCACGTTTCCGACTTTGATAAAGGTCGGATTGTACCCTATCGCGATTGCAGTTTATCGTATCGCGACATTGCTGCTCGCATTGGTCGAGATCCAATGACTGTTAGCAGAATATGGTATCGGTGGGTTCATGAGGGTAATACGGAACGCCGTGCTGGATCCCAACGGCCTCGTATCACTAGCAGTCGAGATGACAGGCATCTTACCCGCATGCCTGTAACGGATCGTGCAGCTACGTCTCTATCCCTGAGTCAACAGATGGGGACGTTTGCAAGACAACAACCATCTGCACGAACAGTTCGACGACGTTTGCAGCAGCATGGACTGTCAGCTCAGACACCATGACTGCGGCTACCCTTGATGCTGCATCACAGACAGGAGCGCCTGCGATGGTGTACTCAACGACGAACCTGGGTGAACGAATGGCAAAACGTCATTTTTTCGGATGAATCCAGGTTGTGTTTACAGCTTCATGATGGTCGCATCCGTGTTTGGCGACATGACGGCGAACGCACATTGGAAGTGTGTATTCGTCATCGCCATACTGGCGTATCACCTGGCGTGATGGTACGGTGTCCCATTGGTTACACGTGTCGGTCACCTCTTGTTCGCATAGACGGCACTTTGAACAGTGGACGTTACATTTCAGATGTGTTACGACCCGTGGCTCTACCCTTCACTCGATCCCAGCGAAACCCTACATTTCAGCTGGATAATGGACGACCGCATGTTGCTGGTCCTGTACGGCCCGTGCTGGATACTGAAAATGTTCGACTGCTGCCCTGGCCAGCCCATTCTCCAGATCTCTCACCAACTGAAAACGTCTGGTCAATGGTGGCCGAGCTGGCTGGTTACAGTACGCCAGTCACTGCTCTTGACGAACTGTGTTATCGTGTTGAAGCTGCATGGGCAGCTGTACCTGTACACGCCATCCAAGCTCTGTTTGACTCAATGCCCAGGCGTATCTAGGCCGTTATTACGGCCAGAGGTGGTTGTTCTGTGTACTGATATCTCAGGATCTACGCATCCAAATTGCGTGAAAATGTATTGACATGTCAGTTCTAGTATAATATATTTGTCCAATGAATACCCGTTTATCAATTGCATTTCTTCTTGGTGTAGCAATTTTAATGGCCAGTAGTGTGTAAGTTATGTTGGTTGATATTACTGTTATTAATATTACGTATAATTGTGTGGTCATTACAGTATTACTGTATTCTCAGAGAAACTAAATTTGTAAGTAAACACAAAAAATCATTAATATCTGTGAGTAGGTAATGTAGCAGACAGAAGCAACGGTCTGCCTATGTCGACGCATTCGACATACCAGAAATATTTCTTCCAGGCCAAAGGGCCTTATGTCCGGATGAGTGACTTACTTAATAAACGTACGCGGTTGAAGAAGACCTTACGAAACGGCGCATGGCGCGGATACTGGGGCAGAGTGAGGTGAGAGTAGAGGAGGGAGTGCTGGGAGGGTGAGATACGGTCCGCTGTTTGCACCTTAATGAGTCGCAGCAGACGTGAAGGTCGCCAGCGCAGGGGGTCGGGCCATTAATTCTTCACGCTCACTGCGTGTGTCGGGCACGGCTGGCGTCGCGCGTGTAGTGAGTGGCATCGTTCACGTGACATCGCGCATGTGGGTCACCAGTCAGGAATGAACGCTTGTTCGCACCTTCTCCAGCGTTCCCATTACCAAAGTTAGACACGTGGATGGCTCTGCAACAGAAATAGAAGTTGTTGCCAATCTACTGACCATCGTCATCGACATTATCAGTCATTTATCAGCCACTCTTGCATACAGAACACTCCTGACTTCTACACGCATTTATGTTTATGTCGCCAGTCCATTGTCGGTTAGTTCGTCACTGGCTCTTTTACT
Source organism: Schistocerca cancellata (assembly GCF_023864275.1). Lineage (NCBI taxonomy): Eukaryota > Metazoa > Arthropoda > Insecta > Orthoptera > Acrididae > Schistocerca > Schistocerca cancellata. The sequence continues at coordinate 921,826,409 of NC_064628.1, read as the reverse complement.
GTCTCGAGGAATCCGAAACATGATCTTTGCCCATCTCCGATCTATTCGATTTGTTATATGCCAATTTAGTTTTCCTCTAAGTTTCGTAACAGTCACTGTCACGGGAATGAAGATTTTTTTTTTGGCGAATTTATTCGATGAAATTTTCTCGGGTTGTCAGCCGAGTCATAGCGCCGCACTGTTGTGCCGTTTCGACTAGTTTCCTTCTCGTCATCTTCAGGTGTAGACTCAATCAAAACGTTGCGGCAACACGACAGCGCGACTCGGCTGATACACCGAGAGGATTTCACCAAAGCCACTATCGCATTCTGACCTATCTTCCCATTGTTTTTTTTTTTTTGTATGTCCCTTTTGTCATCACCCAGCACAGGACCAAGCTTCCACTATAGACAAGTTGTGGCCTGGGAGGTGCAATTAGGATGATGACGACAATATTGTTTCGTTGTGCTTTCTACGAATTAACCTTTATAACGAAGTCGAGATAAAGTAGAATCTCCTTCGTTGTTTATGGCTGGTGCTGGGGATATTCCAGAGAAGCGAGATGGCATGAACTCCTTCAATAAATTTATTTAACATTACACATATTTATATACAAGGTGCCCGAGCAACAAATCCATTAACATATATACATGAGTTACGGCTGATACCATCGTCTCACTGTCGAAACTCGCTTTCACTATCTGTCCTATTACACATGGCCTTCCCGTTACCCAAAAGACTAGAGCCACCCGACGCCTTGTTCAAATCAATCTAAAACGCATTACCTGGGGTGTCTAGCGCAGAGACCAGTGCAATCCTGGCCACTTGTTCTGGCACCTACTCCAACAATGGCCACTTGACGCAACTGCTAAGTTAATGGCTACTTCGACTAAGTATAACACTACTGGCTCCTTGGCATAACTCACAGGTGACAAGTACTATTCAGGTTCTAGTTCCTACACGCAACTGAAATCCGGTAGACTCATACTTGACACACGTTTACACCATTCAATGAAACATACGACACATAATAAGTCTGCTGGTCGTTTATCAGTTGCAGTTACGTAGTTAGACCGTCTTATCGTGCATGAAGTACTACTGTTCCATCAGTAGCTGCTAGCTGCTGTCGTCAAAGTTGGTGGCTCCTTTGTTCTCTCTCTCTCTCTCTCTGTCCCTCTCCCTCTCTCTCTCTCTCTCTCTCTCCCTCTCCCTGTTACTGCCATCACGTTGGTTCTACAGGTTCCTCCTAGTCTTCTAGCATCCATCAGAGGTTGTCTATTCGGATATTTGTGCTCGTTCACTGTTCCGTCTATGAAATACGGGCCTATGAGCTGATGTTGCACTATCCCACACCACAAGTTTACACCCCATGGACGCTGACGTTCTACCTGACGAAGCCAACAGGGATTGTGAACAGACCAATAGAGCGTGTTTTGGGTGCTTTACTTAGCCATGGTTGGAAAATGTGGCTTCATCACTAAAGAAGATAAACGATACATCTGGAGTATCCTGTCTTAACGTCCATGTACAGAAGTTAACAAGATTCTCACGATCGTTTCCACGCAGTAATTGATGCAGAGAGATGCGACAGGGATGGAACGTAAGTCGATGGAGAATGCGTGGGACACTTGTATGGTTCATGCCACTTCTTCGACCGATTGTCCGCGACCTAAAGTGCGTATCAACTGCAACAGCAACAAGAACATTAATTTCCCCCTATTGTGTCGCCACTTGTTCCTTTGTATTACGTTGTCCAAGTGTTACACTACCACTTTTACGAAACTACTGGAAGAGGTTGATAAATATTTGACGAGATGGCTGTCGTCTATTGGGATATCTTGCCGCAATCACCGTACAAGAGCGAACTGCATTCTTCCTGTACCCTACATACACCATGAACATGAAGGCTCTGCATTGTTAGATCCCATCGTTCACTCTCGATCTACTGCTTGGACGTTCACACACTTACAGAGCATTCAACAAATATACACGCAGACTGTGAGCAAACATAACAACATCATACCTAGCAAATACGAAGGCTGAATGGCGCAAACAAGTGTCGATGTGGAAGCTTTTCGAAATACGGTATCTCGCATATGACTCGCACAAGACTCTTGTAATAAATACTACTGACATTGTAATTTACCCTCTTTTTGTTTGTTAATGTCAATAGGAATTATTCCATTTGAAAAAGGTGTATGTTTCCACATAAACACTCTTTCTGGGTATCATTACAATTTTTTTAGTGGCTAACAATACGAGCCCATGACTACCTGTTATTTCTGTGAAAAGCGCACATCAGTAACACTTTGCATTTCCTCTATGCCCTGTATAGGCCTACATCACTATCTACTCGTAAAACCTTTTAAAAACAGGACAGAAAGTTTTCATAATCATACTTAGGTTGAGTGATATTCACATCTTGTATTGCGATAATAAACTCTTTCCGTTTGAATCTAAGGAATGATTTCCCCACTTCACTGCACTTGAGACTTAGTCTACACTATGACATTACAGTTTTCTCTCATGAAATGTTTCTTATCTAAGCATAAATAGAAACAAAGAGTAACTCTGTGCAGTCCTTCATAATAGATTTTGTTGTTGCGTGGTGTTCTGCTGCAGTGGCATAATATAAGTGGAACTACGTAAACCACACTGCCTGTCTGCAAGACTGACGGGTATCATTATCCATAATGGGCACCAGAAATAATGCGAAGTGGGTGCTTTTTGTTCCAGTGTAACATCAAGAGCCGGCACGTCGGTGTGGAATGTTACAGCAGAAAGGATTGTGAGACGGCGTCAGCCAATAGTATGCTGACTAGGATCACATCACGACAGAAGTGGCCCCCATGCGAAGAGAATAAAAGCGCCACTCTGCCGAGCCATGGTTTGTCCCTTACCATCTACACCCGTCCTGTCCGCCTCTCCCCCACCCTCACCTACCTTAGCCTCACCATTGACTGTCACCTCACCTGGATCCTTCATCTCCGCTCTCTCCAATCCTTGTCCGCCGCTCGTGGTCTCGCGGTAGCGTTCTCGCTTCCCGAGCACGGGGTCCCGGGTTCGATTCCCGACGGGGTCAGGGATTTTCATCTGCCTCGAGATGACTGGGTGTTTGTGTTGTCCTCATCATTTCATCATCATCCAGGAAAGTGGCGAAATTGGACTGAGCAAAGATTGGGAAATTGTACGGGCGCTGATAACCACGCAGTTGGGCGCCCCACAAACCAAACATCATCATCATCTCTCTCCAATCCAAAGCCCACAACCGCCTCCGACTGTTCAAACTCCTCTCTGGTCAGACATGGGGGTTGAACCCCTCTACCATCCTCCACACCTACAAACCCTTAAACCATCCCCTCCTCTGTTGTGCCAGTCCCACCTGTACATCCGAACCCCCCCCCCCCAAATTCTATATGACTATCCAGATGCTTGAGCGCCATGCACTCCGCCTCGCCTTCCGTATACGCCTCCTGTCCCGCACGCGGATCCTCTATGACCTCATTCCTTTCCCCCATCTGCTCCTATTCCTCGAACATATCTGCCTTGATCCCCCTCATCCCCTGGTTGCTCCTCTCAACCCCCGCCCTATGTGATGCCTTCATTGTTGTGTCCCCCCGACCCTCCATCTCTACACCCTTCATCTCCTTTCCCAAGGTGGCTTCCATCAACTCCCCCTCCTGGATGATGCCCTCTCTCCATTTAGCCCTCTTTGAACTCTGATCCTCAGTCCCCCCTTTCCCCTGTCCTTTTCCCAGGCTCCCTTCCCCCCCCCCTGCTTCCATCCTGTTTCTTCCCCACCTACCCTCTCTCTGCCTCCCTTCTCTCCCCTGAGACCTTTCTGATCTCACTACTGCCTTGTCCACTTTTTCTGGCATCCACCCAGCACCCTCCTTTTTATGTCCCCTCCCTCCATCGGCTCACCCCTTTTGCTTTTCCTCTGCTCCCCCCTTTTCCCCATCATCGGTCCAGGTCCTCCCCCCCCCTTCCTTCTACCGCCATATCACGTGTATAGTGAGTGTTCAGTGTTGTCTGTCCCATGTCAGTGTTGCGAACAGCCGCCATACTGTCGCTAATTGTGTTTTTTATCTCGTGCGAACAGAAACCAGACTGTCGCCATGTTTTTTAATTGTGCCTGTCTACTTCTTCATCCGCAACGTCACTGCAATGTTTTTGTATTTTAAATTCCACACCTTTTTACAGTTTTTTACGATGTCCCCGTTTTATCACCTGTTTTTCTTGTTTGTTTCTATTCTCATTATGTTTTTTAACTTTTCTGTAGGCTGTAGAGCAGCATATTACGTTGCTGCCAGAGGGAGCGGGGGAGGAATTGAAATCCAATAAAGAAAAAAAAAGAGCCACGCCTTTGTAGTGACTTTTGTACAGTTGCATTTGCTTGCACAGAGACTGTATAAATCGAAGGACTTTGGTTATTTGCATGTCGCCATTTGCTTGCGACCCATCTTCGTAAATACCCAAAAATAAGTATTGTCAATTCAACTTACTGTAATAAACTCCATTAATAAGATTTGCTTGAATTGTTGTCTAGCTATCGGAAGAAACAGCTTCTTAGGCACCCCATATTAGACGCGTGGGCAGGATACTACACTTTTCATTGACGTCTGTTCGTCGAGTAACGTGTAGCTGGCCGACGTTTTACTACAAAATAACTCCATCTCCCCAAGCAGATCGAGATATTTTCCTTTTTCGTCTCTATGCAACAATTTCAGATCAGAGGGGGGAGGGGGGAAGGTATTCTAGTAGCAACCAAACGTGCTGCCTCTAAATGACAACACGCCACTCTGTATACACCTGATTCCTGCAGCTGCTCGTATTTATGAATGTGGCTAACTACGAGACAATCCAACCTATTTGCAGTGGGAAACGGCACATTAATAATCCTTTTTTCTAAAAATTACAGTTATTCTTGGTCTGACAACACAACAATACGGTAAAGTTGCAAGAATTATTTGCACATTTACTGTTTAGCTGATTTAATGTTTTGCTCATTTACTGTCTGGTTGTCATAATTTTTGGACAAGCATGTTATAATATCCATCACTTACTGCACTGAGTAAATATTATTTCTGGCTATATATTGTATCACTTTTAGTACTTTATCACGATTTTGTTTGGAATGTGGTAACCTAAATACTCTATTAATACTGCTTGCATTTGTGAGTCCACAGGGTTTTAGTACTGCGTAAGTTGACGAAAACGTCCTCTTCTGTGTGTTCTTACATGTACAGTTGGGCACATATAGTGCATGATAGTGCCGACTATGTTATTCTTGTTTTATCTACAGCACTGATAATGGTCACACGGTGACTGAAATAGATTAGCAACAACAATAAAAGTTTCTGTTTCAACGAGCAATGCTGACTCTTCTTCTTCTTCTTCTTCTTTTTTTTTTATTAACACTGGTGTGGTGGTCGTGGTGCACGCAACTCCTGGTGGAGTCCTTATTCAAAAAAAAGTAATGAGTTTCCAGCGGTGTTCTATATGCATTCTCCTTTACAGATGAACCACACTTTTCCTAAAATACTCTCAATAAACCGATGTCGACCTTTCGCCTTCTCTATTACCATCCTTACGCACTCTTTCCATTTCGTGTTACTTTACAACGTTACGCCCAGATCTTTAAACAACGTGACTGTGTCAAACAGCACTGCCAACCTTACGGGCTTGTTTCTTCTACTCATCTGCAGTAGCTTACATTTTGTTCTAAATTTAGAGCAAGCTGTGCCATTCATCACCTCATTTCCGTATTACGTCACGTGTCTACAAAGCCACAAAATGGCACCCAGTCTCGTGGTGGGAAATGGCTGCAATGTTTTGTTTGATTAGTGTACTCATTCAAAAATTCAGTTAACTGTTTGTGAGTTGGGGATATTGACAGTTCTATGACGCACATGAAAGAATTTTAAAAAAATCAGGTCTATATACACTGCGTTAGGGATACAAGTGCAGATACTTTTATTGGTGACTGAGGACGGTGTACTAAAGTGCCTCTTCTCGGTAGAGTGGTTAGCCCTTCTGACAGCCATGAAGTAGGCCCGGGTTCTATTCCCGGCCGGGTCGGAGATATTCTCAGCTCGAAAAATGGATGTTGCGTTGTCCTCACCACCGTCTCATCCTCATCGACACACAAGTCGCCCACTGTGACGTCAACTGAGAAGACTAGCAACTAGGAGGTCGAACTTCCCCAGGTAGAGACGCATGGCCGTCATTGCGATACGATCATTTCGTTTCATTTCACAGTGCAGTGAACAACATTACGTCACTATTTGCTTCATTTGCAGACTGATAATTGTAGCTAGTAGGAGTAGTATGTTTACAGGTTGGTTAGTACCTCCAGGTACTTGTGGCAAGAACAACCCATTAATGCTTATTTTTCTCTCGGCAGCAAATCAGGTATTGAAGTGTAGGCATGTGGTCACAAAGCGGTTAGTGTATACTGGCACTTAGTGGTGCAGTTACGACTGTGCGGGAAACATCAGGTAGTAAATTATGTGACGTGTTTGCAGGAAAATTGTTAGATGCAGACAAGAAACAATTAACATACTGAAGAGAGTACATATCAATGTACCAATGAACACAATACCTGCGCTTATACCCGTACCACCCTTCAGAAGCAAAAAAAGTCGGCAATAAAACTGATGTAATTAACAGCTAGATTGAAGAGCAGTCTGAAATTGTAAACAGTGGCACTGATAGATACACGATTGGCTTAGCAGGTGACTGCTATTGCTATGCTAACCAGTCGTACGGGGCCCGTACAAGTTAATATTTAGTTCCACTTGAAACGTCCCCTTAGAACAATTGTACAAGACTGTGCTTAACCTGACACACAATGTTTTTAGCGCAACGCAATCTGACTATCAAAAATCCCTGCAAAAGAATGGCCCTGACAAACATTAAACTATACCTTTCACAAATCACTTACCTCACAAAAATCTTCGTTGCTCGAACTACTGCAATACAGCGAGTGCCACTACTGCCAGCTAAATAAGAGATACAAACTACGGAAGGCACTAACTACTGATAGTCTTAGCAAATGAAAGATTCTAATAGAGAACAAACAATGTATTTACCTCAAGATTCATAATATATACAGCAGTTCATGACATTTTTCAAAACTCCGCCATCTCTCTCCCCACATCCACCACTGCTGGCGGCTCACCTCCAACTGCCCAGCGCTACGCGCTGTTCGCATCCAGCTATAGCAGTTCTTGACAACAATGGCAGACAACAATGCAAACTAGCCACATACTGCACACAGCACAGCCAGTGATTTTCATACAAAGTGCTATGTAACGTTGCCAATAAAAAACATAAACAGCAAACTTACATAAAGAAAACATAAACAGCCTACTTACATAGCCCCCATGCTCCCCACAAAAAATTTTACAAATGGTGTTGGGCACTGGCCAATACAGATTTGAAAAAAATTTTTCATAATTACAATCACAAAGATATCAAATGCACACACTTATTAAGACAATGTTGGTCAAAAGCTAAAATTTTCTCACAGTCAATAAAGACAGTCCTGATCATTCACCACAGTAAAACTGCCGTTTCTTTTATCAAAGTCTGAGCAATAAAGACAATGCACACGGAAGTAGTGGATGTCCATGCAGTCTTGAAGAAGTAGTGTTGTCCTTCTAACAGAAAGACAGTGCTGACTCTTGACATGCTGACAGGTAATGCGCCACAATGGAGCAAACCCACAGCAGAGTCAGTCGACGTGTTGAAGAATATTGGTAGGTAGGTCATCACAGAGCAGACCGACTGTAGTCCTGGTAGAGATTGTGGTATTGGTGGGCCACGAGAGATGCAGACCCACTGTAGTCCTTGTAGAGAGTGTGGACAGGCCCACTGTAGTCCTGGTAGAGATTGTGGTATTGGTGGGCCACCAGAGATGCAGACCCACTGTAGTCCTTGTAGAGACGGCCAGCAGCCATCTGCTGCGACTGTGCAGGTGCACAATCACCATCGAAGAGTCTTGCAGAGAAGATAGCAAGTCCATATACCCCCACTTGTGCACTCACAAAGTTTGTGGAATTGTCCTTAGAACCAGCAATGCTGTTATCCAGTCCCTTGCTGAATTAGTAACACACGTGCAAACACTAACAGTCCCTACTTCTCACATATCGTCCATATACTATGACCAACAGAAATGTGTGCAGTGAAATGAATGCTTTCAAGTTACTTAATTTGATTAACTGGCTCAATTACAATTATATAACATAAGAATACAATTACAAAGATACAAAAAACATCATTAAAAACATAACAATACAGATAATATTTGTGGTAATAGGGGCTTTACAAAAGAATAGAAATAAACATATACATCAGTGTTACAGGAATTATGACATGAGTACAAAAATAAAAGATCAGAATCACTTTTGAAACATCAACTTCACACATGAGCATTAAAACAGAATAAATAATGTCTAAACATCTTTACAAAGAAAATAACATATTATTAATGCCAATTATATTTGAGGAGAACAGTATTCCTCATCATAGTGAATGTAGCTTAATATTAGAAGGAAAAATTCTATGAAACTACACAGAGACAGGAAGAAAACAAATACACAAGGGTACACAAACACATAGTGGGATAACACAAAAGGAAAGGACAGGGTTTGTTTTCAGTGTAACATTTGGTACTGCAGTCCACCCCACAACATCATTCCGTACATCTTTCATCTTATTTCATCCTTTGTTTCCACCAAAAAATTCTATCTAAGCATGCTTTCTGTATTTATATGTTCACACATTGCTTACCTCATCATTTATTTCCAAGAAAATCCTACCTATACCTCGTTCCTGTATTCTATTCATATTTCTTTCAAAATAATTATTTCTGATTGTACCATACTCATTTGGGCCCAAATCTTTCTTCGCAATGCATTCTTTACCTATTCTCCATAGTCAGTTTCTTATATAGTCTACCCCCTCTTAAGCTAACTTAAATCTACTGAGCTCAGATATATATACCAAGGGACGAGGCAATGCAGCATGACAACAAATCAACACAAACAGAAATGACAAAAAATGCAAATTGGCAAAGCTAGCAGCATAAATTAGCAAAGCAAGTGCAATATTACAACTAATATAAGGCACTGTGCAGGAAACAAGAAAAACTAGCTTAGAAGAGTAACACAAAGTCCAATTCAGTAACACTATGCCTGGCAAACAGCAGCAACTTATACCTAAACATGACATAGCTCAAGCAGAAAAAATATTACAGTAAAAACAACAATGCAGACAAGGGAAAAGCATATTCACATCTTAATATCTATGTAATTAAAGTGGTGCACCATAACAACTTATTGTAAAAAAAATACTACCATGTACTTGAAAAGAAAACTATGTGTCCAGTTACTAGTTCCTTCTTATTGGTCTTTCCTTTCCAGGTGCTCCTTTTTTAAAGAATGTGGATCATAAAATAATTATTTAATAGATCTGTTGACAGAAAGAGTTCACATTATCAAATGCATTTTATTTTATCAAAGCAATGCTGTAACACAGCTGGAAACCAGATATCAAATGAAATAAGCAACTACGAAAAGCAAAGCATAAAAATATCATTCAATAGTCATGTGGCATTTCGTTTCATAAGTTAATTGCTCTCAACTCTCGTAAAAAGACACTTGTCATAATCAGGTGTGCAGATGTACGAATATTTCCCATCAATTCATAAGCATTTCAGTAATTAGCACAAAGTGCGAGTAATCATATGTTTTTAAGGAACGAGGGTGTCGCATTAGCAATGAAAGGCACATCCTAATGGCTTATTCTCCAGGTGTTTGACACAGCTGTGTGCACACAACGCATTACAAAAATCATATGTTTTCAAGTAACGAGCGTGTCGCATTAGCGATGCCCTCTACAAAGGAATGTCATAAACAGGGGTATAGGCCTCTCTTTGTCCTTCTCTTCCACCTGTGCCTCTGGCACACCCTAATGGCTTTCTTTTCTACCTGAGCGTCTGAAAAGGCTTGTTCTCCAGGTGTCTGACACACCTGGGTGCCCACGTCGCATTATGTGCAGGTGGTCACTTAACTTTCTTACGGAAACATTTACGACAGCAGTTTCCGCTACAGTGACAGTCTCATATACAAAATTTCACAGGTCAAGAATTTGCGTTGCAAATGTGTAGAAACAAAATGCTATTGATATGACAGTGTCCAAAAAATTTTCGTCTTCATTGTGATACATTCACGCATTTACACACATTTCATAACTCTTAAAGTACGATTCTTGGTTTCAAACATCCTTTTTCACAAGTCAAGAGTCCCTAACTACTATTCATTATTCATATACATATAAACACGTAATCACATTCCTCATATATGGCAGCATCATCTTATTGACATAAACATACCTCAACAGCATAATATACATCGTCGTCGTAAAAATAACACCATAACACCTCAGTCAAATGTCAAAAACGTCGTAGCTTCCGCCAATGATTTCAAAACCTAAAGAAAATCCTCTGCTCATTTCAGTAGTGTCATCTACCTCAAACGTACTTTAAAATCATACTCCCTTACCAAATACATCATTCAAAGCTCTCATAGTATCACAATGGTTCCGAAAAAATATGAAGAGTTCACACAGTACAGACAAAATACAATTTCTTAAGTGTGAAATAATCCAACTCTGTAATTGCGTAAACATGTGTCACTGACGTAGTAAAAAGGTTTGTCTCTCTCAGTTAAATGATCAGATAGCTGTGTAATTTATGTGTTAGAGAAATATGGTACCGATGTGTAAAGTTGTATAAGCAAATACCATATTAGCTAGGGCTCCTTGTGCTTGCCAGACACATGATACACAAAGTAGGCGTGTACCCCCCTGAGGATTATTGTAATTATACCCTCAGGTGTTACAGATTACAGCAATGGAATGAAATGTATTGCGAAAAACTTTCTTTGTAATTCAAAAATCTTTAAAAATATATGTTTTAAGTACAAAATTAATCACTCAAATACGTGTCCTGTAGCGCTAAATATGCGTCTTGCTGTAAGATAATCTCTGGGAAGTGTCGTAGTTATTGTCCTCCGAAAGCTAAGTTCTGCAGAAGTCAATGTACTTACCTCATGATAAACAAAGTGAAATGCTTTGCGTATAGATAACTTAGTTATTACGCTTATTGCCGTGATGAGGAAAGTACTGTGCTGTAACGTATTGTTGTCCTACGGAAAAGGCTGTCTCCTTGTAGCAATAGCACAAAAGTCACCACTAAAACATGTCTCACTTTATAGAAGAATTCAGAAAAAACTGTGCAGATATAAAACAGATACACCGCAAAAGCAACATTGTAAATTGTCACTCATTAGTAACATCGTGATATAATCGTGTAGCTGTCACATAAACTAACCACTGTGTCCTCTGGCATTTCACATAAAGCACCTCAAATCCAGAATCCACTCGTAAGCAAACCAAAATGTTGCATGTTAACAGTTTCTCAGTGTGACAAATTGTACAAGTAGCGTGAAGTGAAAATTGCAAAGACTAAGTTAAAAAGCAGATTATCTGTCAATAAATGGTTTTACATGAGAAATAGGGTGTAAACCTTTACTCTTCCTAGTAAGCAGAGTTTCAACTTCAACGCAATTATCATGTGGTATACGTCGGATTCTGTAAGGTCCATTGTAAACTAGAAAGAATTTGTGACTCAAGTGTTTCTTCTTATGTGACAATGAATGAGCTTTAATGAGAACTTTCTGACCAATATACAATTTCTTTGCATTTGCTTTACCGTGTAGTTTTCTCCTTTTGTCTGCTGCAAATTTTATATTTTTTAGAGCCAAATCAATTATGTCTTTGTGTCGAAGTTTACGTGTATTCGGGAAAGGTACAAGCTCTCTGATTCTGTTCGGAGGTTCTTCATTCTTCAGTACAAGAGTAGGTGGTAAAGCAGTGGAATCATGAGGCATTTCATTCAGCACATTTTGAAATAAGTGTAAATATCTGTCCCAATGCTGATGCTTTCTGTGACAATAAAGTCTGCAAAGCTTATTGATCTCTTTCATAATCCGTTCAGACGGGTTACAATGTGGTGAATACAATGAAATAAAAACAGGTTTGATTTTATGATTCCGAAGCATGCGTGACCAAACAGCAGATCTGAATTGCGGTCCGTTATCTGAAATGACTTTACTAACGTGTCCAACTTCACGTAAAAAATTTTTAACAAAGGCGTTGGATACAGACCGTCCAGTGACTTTACGTAACGGAGTGAAAGAAACAAATTTTGAAGTAAGTTCAACAGCGACTAGAACGTACGAAAATCCATTCGATGTTCTGACAAGGGGTCCCAAGAGATCAACAGCAGCAAATTCTTTTAATTTAGAAGGAATAATAGGAAATAACGGAGCACGATGTGAGATAGTAGATGGTTTCGCCTTTTGACAAAGTTTACAAATAGACAAGACTCTTCGAATTCTCTTTTCCATATTGTTAAAATAACAAGTCGTTCGAAGAATATGATAACATTTTCGTGGGCCAAAATGTGCGTAGCTGAAATGAATGTACCAAATGAGCTTATTAACAAAATCGTCTGGAATGCAAAGTACCCATAGCTTGTCATCAACAGTGCAGCGTTTGAAGAGTATGTTGTTTCTAACCAGGTAATAATGCCGAATCTGAGTCTGTGTCTTTTCATGCCATTTACTTTTGATATCTTTCCAAATCGGATCTTTATCTTGTTCATGAGCAATGTCCTTTAAAGATGTGGTGATGAAGTTTTCAAAGGCGACTTTCTGAATGTAAAGAATACTGAAATTTTTCTCGAGGTTGCCTTCTGTGTTACTTTTCTCAAGCCCAGCCGGTGCGCGTGACAGCGCGTCCGCAACAATGTTCTCCTTGCCGGGAATGTAGACTATTGTGAAGCGGAATTCTTGCAGAAACAATGCCCAACGTTTTAACCTATCATGATTTAATTTTGAAGACATAAGAAATTGTAATGCACGGTGATCACTGTATACTTTTACGTGCTTACCAGAAAGAAAGAAACGGAATTTGTTAAATGCCCAAACGATAGCTAAAGCTTCTAATTCAGTAACGGAATAATTTTTTTCAGATTTTGTTAGCACTCGGCTAGCAAAAGCAATGGTTTTCTGAACAGTAATGTCATCTTCTATGGCTTCTTGAAATAAATGGGCACCAAGACCAACTTTGGAAGAATCAGTGCTAAGGCAGAAATCTTGTGACAGATCTGGATGAGCTAGTATTGGCGCGTGAAGTAACGCTTCTTTCAAAGAATTGAATTCCAACTGTGCTTGTTCGTCCCAGTTCCAAATAGTATTTTTTCCAGTGAGAGAACAAAGTTTTGGTGTAACTAGAATTTGCATATTCAGAAAACGACGGTAAAAATTTACGAGACCTAGAAAACTGCGGACTTGTTTTTTTGTGGATGGAACTGGAATGGCTCTAATTGCTTCTAACTTTTCAGGATCCGGCTGAATGCCTTCAGAAGAAATAATATGTCCCAAAAACTTCACCTTTGACCTACCGAATTCAGACTTTTCCAAGTTAACTGTAATTCCAGATTCTGCAAAAATACGTAACAAACTGTTGAGGATGCGGTTATGTTGTTCCCATGAAGCTTCTGCTATTAGAATATCGTCCACATATAAAGTGATGTGACGTTTTAAGAACTCAGGTAATATGGAATTTAACCCACGAATGAATGCTGCCGAAGAAATGTTCAAACCAAAAGGAAGTTTCCGAAACTGATAACAAACGCCGAAACAAAGGAAAGCTGTGTATTTTCTGAATTCTGGATGAAGTTCGATCTGATAAAAGCTGGATCTGAGATCAATGGAAGACAACACTTTTACACCATTAAAATTTTGAAGAAGTTCTTCCATCGTCTGCGGCCTGTCTGTTTCAGGAATAATGATAGTATTGATTTGTCTCGAATCTAAAACAAGCCTGATCGATCCATTTTTCTTCTCAACAACATGTAATGGATTGTTGTATGAGCTTACTGCAGGCTCAATAATGCCCTCGTCAAGCATAGATTGTATTTCTGTTCTAACACGGTCCCTATAATGTGCCGGAATTACGTATGGTCTAACACAAAATTTAGTATGCTCACGAACACGAAATTGGTATTGAAATCCCTTGATTGTTCCTGTTTTGTGAGTAAAAACTGTGGAATGTGCTTGTAAAATCTCAAAAAGGTCCTGCCTATCAGTGTCATTACAATTCTCAATTGTTTGAATTTTATTCTGAATTAACTCATTAATTTCAAATATGCCGTCGATATCATCCCTTTCAGTACTTGCAGAGTGATTGTTGGTGTCTAGTTCCGTAGAAAATTCCGAACTGTTATCTAACAGAAGGTAAAGCCGATTAATTTCCTCATCATGGTTTGAGAGCCAGTCTTCAAATTTCAAAGCTATTGACTTACCTTCTTTCTCTAAACTTATTTCAGCATCGTGAAAGCTTAAGATTGCTTTGTATTCATTCAAAAAGTCTACTCCCAGTATAATTTCCGTCGACAATAATGGAACAATAAGGAAGTTCATAGAGAAGCTGTGGCTTTGACAAAAGAATTCTAAGTTGGTTTGTTGGCGTACATCTACACTTTTTCCAAAGATTGCACCTTGTAATTTAATCTTACGTAACGGAAGTGTGGGGCAATCGTTCGATTTGTTGCATTTACTAAAAGCTGTTTCACTAATTACTGAAATGGGACTGCCAGAGTCAAGTACTGCCGTAAATTTTACGTCATTTACAGTAATGTGAATCACAGGATATGCAATGGTGTTACGTGTTACGTCGTGTTCCTGGAGTAAGATGTCCCTAATGTCTTCCATTTTTACGTAATTACTAGCTACGGCAGCTGCGTCATCAGTTTCATAAGTACGTCTTGTGGCTGCCAGTGGTGTGAGTCATCGCCTATTTTCTCTTTGTTGGCGCGCGTCGTTATTGGGATTTGGAGACCTAACTTCTACAAATTCATCGTGACGAGAGTGCTCTGCTCTGTTTAAATCTCGCCAGTTCTGATGCAATTCAGGTCTGTCGTTACGATCATATCGTTTGTCGTCATGTCGGTAGTTTCCATAGTTTCTTTCTTGTCGGTCACATGGTGGAGAATTTCTCCTTGAATCGTAACTACGCGCTGGACCGTTGCGTCTAAAGTTATTCTGTCTCCCTTGATAATAGTTATTTTGGTTCCCATATTGTCTGTTTCTCTGATTGTCTCTGTGATAGTCATTACCGCGGAAAGGTGATCTTTCCCTGTAACTATTACTCTGCCAGTGGTTGTCATATGGGTGGTGTCTGTTTTGGTCACGATTTACGTTGTAAGAATAGGTTTGTCGTGGCCATTTATTGTTTCTGTCGTCACGGAGTTGTGACAGATGTGACCTGTAATGATTGTTTTCCTGTTTTCGCATCCCGCGACTGTCTGTGTCAATTTCCAGTTCTTGTAACAGTCCCTGAAAAGCTTCAATGTCGTCTTTGCAACGTCCTGCTAAAATAATATGTCTCAAATGTTCAGGCAGTTTGATTAAGCAAATGCGGATGAGTTCTGAGGGGCTGTATGGGTTTGACAGGTACTGATTCTTGTGCAACATGTCTTCAAAATATTTCACAAGACTGGAAAATTCAGATTGCTCGAAGTGTTTCATCATTATGATGCTATGTTTTACGCGGTCTTGTGTGGCTTGAGACCAATATGCTGAGAGGAAGGCATGGTAAAATTCTCCTTCACTGTGGCAATCGTGAATGACCGATCGCATTCTTACAGCTGGTTCATTCTCCAAGTAGCCACACATAAATTCTAATCTGTGCTCCAATGACCAGTTGGGAGGAAAACAATGAGAAAATTGATGGAGCCATGCTTGTGGATGAATGTCGTTGCCAGAATTCTTAAATGTTTTGAATTTACGTGTAGTAATGAACAGCTTATAGTCAAAATCATCATGTCGGCGAGTCACATATCGGTCATTGTTACGTCGTGTCGGCGGTTCCATATCAAAATTCGGTGCACCTTGCCAATTCCTTTCATAATTACCGAAATGCTCTGTGTTATTATTTTGTGGCTGTTCCGTATTTCTATGTCCCTCTTCCCTTATTGGGGCGCGAGTGTCCTCTGAAATACGTAATTCTTGTATTACCTGTGTCAGCTGATCTTGTACTTCCCGCATTTCTCTTTTGTATTGCGTATTAATTTGATTCTGATTTTGTTTGAATTTTCTTATTTGTTCATACTCTTCTGTGTCAGTGAAGGCTACGGGTCTTGTGTCATTCAGATCATCATCTACCTTTGTAGATAAGTTAGTGACCTGATCCGAAAGTTCGGCTACTTTCTCTGATAATGAACTAATTTCCCCCATGTGTCTTTCTACTGTGTCCTTTAAGTTTTCCTGAGTTTTTGCAAGTTGCGTAACCGAATCGGTAGATGCAACTGAGTCCATTTTAGCTTGCAAGGTCTCATGATTTTCATGAACAATAGTTTGCAGTTCTTTTATGGCTGCTTCGTGATTCTGTAATGCATTTTCATGCCGCGAAAAAATAGGCTGAAAATGCTCACAAATTTGTGTTTTTACGTCATTACAGACTTTTTGACATTTCGATTCAATGTTATGTAACTCAGTAGTTAAATCTTCACGTGTTTGTTCAAGTGTGGTATCTAACTTTTGAAGCTTTTGCTGTGTTTGTCTCTGATTTTGTTCCATTGTGTCTAACTTTTTAAGATTTTGTTCCACTGTGTCTAACTTTTTAAGATTTTGTTCCATTGTGTCTAACTTTAGGAGATTTTGTCCCATTTGTTGCATTAATTGTAATAACAATGCATTAGTGTCTGGAATCTGTTCCTCTACGCTTTTCGGCAGTGCATTTGCACCAGCAACATTCACATTTTGACAAGCAGAAAATGTGTCTTGACTCATTTGAGAAAACGGTGAGGACGCAAAACCTGAATCTACAGTATTTGCAAAATTGTGTCCTATCATTTCGGATTCCTGAGGCGAGCTGTTGCCGACCGATCGATCGATAATGCTTCCCTGTTCACTACCTGTTTGACTGTCTACGCCATTGTTTGACGCCCGCTCCATTTCCCTATGCACAGTTACCAAATTACTACTTTGAACATTAGTTAACTCATTACACAGTGGCGCTAACACATTGCTTTCGTCTTCACTGTCGTTTCTCATTTTACTTTGGAGCCGAGTGTTACGTTTTTCACACGCCATTATTGAGACAATGTTTCACACGATAACACACAAAAACACAATTTGAAGAGCAAAAAATAAGAGAACACATTAACATAGCACTGAAAATAATATCTAGTTAATTGCAGCAGCGAAATACTTGGCGCAAAGCTACATGCATGCCACAACCGTTTTACTGTACAACAATGAAAGACTGCAACTACAAAGGAGATTCTCTCTACAATTACGCGCTAGCAATAAACAAAAGCTGCACTAAATACACAAACTACAAGAAAAAATCAGAAGATTCCAGTGAGGTATCCTAGGCTAAGTGTCGACATATGAAACGTCCCCTTTGAACAATTGTACATATGAAATGTCCACTTAGAACAAGTTATACATGACTGTGCTTAACCTGACACACAATGTTTTTAGCGCAACGCAATCTGACTATCAAAAATCCCTGCAAAAGAATGGCCCTGACAAACATTAAACTATACCTTTCACAAATCACTTACCTCACAAAAATCTTCGTTGCTCGAACTACTGCAATACAGCGAGTGCCACTACTGCCAGCTAAATAAGAGATACAAACTACGGAAGGCACTAACTACTGATAGTCTTAGCAAATGAAAGATTCTAATAGAGAACAAACAATGTATTTACCTCAAGATTCATAATATATACAGCAGTTCATGACATTTTTCAAAACTCCGCCATCTCTCTCCCCACATCCACCACTGCTGGCGGCTCACCTCCAACTGCCCAGCGCTACGCGCTGTTCGCATCCAGCTATAGCAGTTCATGACAACAATGGCAGACAACAATGCAAACTAGCCACATACTGCACACAGCACAGCCAGTGATTTTCATACAAAGTGCTATGTAACGTTGCCAATAAAAAACATAAACAGCAAACTTACATAAAGAAAACATAAACAGCCTACTTACACACTGACCAGTAACATCGCAGCTAACTAGCACCGCAAGGAATAGAAATTGAAAGGCTAGTGTCATTAGAAGTGTGCATGACTAGCTCGTTGGATGACAAGAGTATGTCATGTTCCTTTAAAATACTTTTTGTTTGATTTCGGTTTCGTACTCGTTTGGTTGGTTGGTTGTAACTTTTACTGTTGTTTAACTTTCGGTAACTTTGTGCATTTCCACCTGCGAGAGGAACCATATATATCTGCCTGCGAGAGTACAACAAGAATTTGGCCCTTTTTTTAACCTTTCTAAAAAACGTACAAACTGATTAAATCCTGAACTGTACTATTAATCTTTTTTATTAAACGAAGTGGTCCCTCTGCGTTAATTATCTGCCTAATAATACTGTTACGAAATGGTCGCTGTGCGTTGATAATTTTCGTAGCAAACTGAGCCTGAAATGAAGATATCTTACCTCGTGTAAACTTTGTATTCTGCCTTACGGCAGATCTTGTCCTGGGGGAAGCCTCGTCAGAGAGATCCACCGCATGAGCGTCAAGGGAAGTGATCCCAGTGGTGGTTTCCCGTTGTCTGCCACTGGTGATGATGAAATGATAATGAGGACAACACAACATCCAGTCCCTGAGCGGAGAAAATCTCCGATCCAGCCGCGAACCGAACCTGGGCCCCTTGGAGTGACAGACCGCAGCGCTGACCACTCAGCTATCGCGGCGGACTTACCTTGTACAACAATTGCTTGCAAACGCAGTGATTTCTGCTCTCTGTGCGCCAGCTGCCAATTTCTAACTACGGTAGCTGAGAGCTTAGTGCAGTGCTCCAGACAGCAAGTAAACTATTTAACACACATCACTGAGTGATAAACTCCTTGAAATAAAAATGACTTGGATCTAGGATGTGGACAATGCTCTTAGATAAAATATTTCTTTTACAAACTGTTTTTAAATTATCTGATATATTATTACTTGTATGCAATAAATGTTACAACATTCATTTAAACTGACAAAGGGCAACACTGATACCAGAACATTTGTTGGCAAAATCATTAATAAACACGAAAAATACCGTACAGTGAAAATCAATTAATATTTAATGAAATATCTAAACTTCCCCCCCCCCCCCCCCCATGGATGTGGCATTCAACAATGGTTCCAACTACTCACGACTGCGATGTCAATAAATAAAATGTTACCTTTACTACTCTTCATACTCTTTTCATTCTACCTTAAATCACTAACCAAATCTTTCTCGTCTGTTACACAATGTTAAAACACAAAACATTTTACTTAAACACAGATGCACTTAACTTTGCTTCTACATTGCTACGAGTCCTCCACTCGGCGTCTATCACACTGCTACCGTAACTATAGAACTCGAGAGCTCCTCGCCTCCAAGCAGCGATGACAGAAGAGACGCATATTAACAGACGCAACTATTCTGACCAAAGACCGCACGCGAATAGTAAGCAATTCAAAACTGTCACTTTGCATTTACGACATCCAAAGTATGTACAAATTCCTTAGTACAAGGCTAGATTTTGCACTCGGTGCTTATCTCCAGTGACAATTGGAAAGTACTGTGTCACGTTTGCAAAGTGTGGAGAATGATGTACACAGCGATAGTTAATCCCTTGATGTGTCCTTACGAAGCGGCGTTCCTCAACGAGTGAGGGGGGGAGTGAGCTGGCGTAATGTGGTACTCGTTTTAAGGCACTCCATTGGACACAGGTAGCGTTTCCCAGTGGATTCTGGATATAGAAATGTTTACACCAGCAAAACAAGCTGGTCAGTAGCAACACACATCCGAGAGCACGCGTTCCACATTTGAAAGTGGCTGCCCAACAACTCTGTAGTGCTCGTGCACTATAAAAACTGTGGTAAGAACAAAAATCAACGAAATCTGAGTATTTTCCAAGCAGCGAGGGCTAGTGAAGGGCAAGGCCATCGAAATATTAACACATCAATAACTATGCGAATAGAGAGGATGGCCATAATCTTGTCAGATATCAAAATCTAACAGTAGACACAAACAACTTCAAGTGCGAGAAACAACTGCCGCATTTCCCACGTTCTGCACAAGGAAAACAGGTATATTCATCCCATTTCCCTAAGGTCTTGTAAGTAGGCTGTTTATGTTTTCTTTATGTAAGTAGGCTGTTTATGTTTTCTTATTGGCAACGTTACGTAGCGCTCTATATGAAAATCACTGGCTGTGCTGTGTGCAGTCTGTGGCTAGTTTGCATTGTTGTCTGCCATTGTAGTGTTGGGCAGCGGCAGCTGGATGTGAACAGCGCGTAGCGTTGCGCAGTTGGAGGTGAGCCGCCAGCAGTGGTGGATGTGGGGAGAGAGATGGCGGAGTTTTGAAATTGGACTGCTATATATATTATGATTATTAAGGTAAATACAGTGTTTGTTCTCTATTAAAATCTTTGATTTGCTAACTATCCCTATCAGTAGTTAGTGACTTCCGTAGTTTGAATCTTTTATTTAGCTGGCAGTAGTGGCGCTCGGTGTATTGCAGTAGTTCGAATAACGAAGATTTTTGGTGAGGTAAGTGATTTGTGAAACGTATAGGTTAATGTTAGTCAGGGCCATTCCTTTGTAGGGATTTCTGAAAGTCAGATTGCGTTGCGCTAAAAAAATATTGTGTGTCAGTTTAAGCACAGTCGTGTATAAATGTTCTAAGGGGACGTTTCAGTCTCTATGGCACATGCTATAAAGGGGAATAGGAAAACAGCGTATCTCTACTCCTTCCTATAGAGTCTTGTACCAAGGAAGCATGGGAGAGGTGTTGTTATGAGTGGCCAGTATCCTCTCCCTACAACACAAATGCACTCATGAATAAATATGGTTCTTTTTTTACATGAACATTTATTTATCCTGAATGGAGTCCATGCATTGTTGTACAAGCTCATCAGTAATAATCCTCTTCCAGACAATACCGATTATCTTGCTAATCACTGCTGATCCTACTACAGGTACTAATCTGGTCTCTAAGTACTGTTGTAGCCTGTGACATGACAACCTGCTCTGCTATTACTGACAGAGGACAACTGGAAGAGTGAGTCAGAGAGGTCCTCCGGTCAGCAGCAGCGGCCTAAATACATCACCGCAGGAAACCAATAATATCATCAGTAAATTGTGGGACAGTGTCAGACCGAGCGAGGTGGTGGAGTGGTTAGCACAAGTAGTTGACCAAAGCCACCATCAGTGCATTTTGTTAGTGCAGGTTACCAACATCAGGGGCAGGCTGTACACAGGGGCAAACCTATTGTTCTTCTTTGATTGACATGTCATTAACCTATTGTTCTCCTTTGATTGACAGTTCCTTAACCTATTGTTCTACTAAAGGGATCCTTCCTTGGATTGAAAGGTCCTAACTTGTTGTTCCCCCGCCCCCTCCCACTCCACTCTCCCCTCAGGAAACCTCCAACCCACGCCGTTGCCCCCACTGCTACAGGTACACTTTCAGGTATGAGTTATTGGAATAGCCCCTCTGACTCACTGTTATCAATTTGATTGACCACTTTATAAACAGATCAATTAATTGATCTCTCCTTCTATGGTAAACCCCCCTCCCCGGTCACCTTCCCTAACACAAGTTGGCAGGAACACTCAGTTGATAGGTCATTTGCAGGGAATTCGATTGCAGCATATGGAATATTGTTTAAACAATTTAGACAATGTGTAGAATATTGTTTATTTAAACAATATATGGGCTTCAAATCCATGTATGGAATATTTGGAAAATGGTGGCTCTCTGGTGGAGAGGAAGGATCTCACAACAGATAATATAAGGATATATTGTTATTTATAAAAAATTCAGTTTTTGATGGTAGGAAATCCCTTGCTCATCATTCTCAGTGTAAATTAGTAAGAGTCTGTCCGTATTTGATGATCTGTAGGCCACTTTGCAGGGTTAAACTATCAGTGCAATATGGCGATCTGTGCAAAATAGTTTTGCCGCAGAATGTCTTGTCTGCAGAAAGAAGTAAGGTGTACAGTGCTTCCACAACAGCACATCAGTAATTTGGTGGGTAAGTTCAGTAAGAGCCGATCATAATGCTCCATTCAGCAGACATCCTATATACTGGAGCATAGGAGCCTCCATATAGTGGTGAGAATGTTTGCATTTTGGTGATGTTTGTTGAAAACAGGACTTAACAGTTTCCAGAAAGGGTACCATGTAATGGGTGGGGTTCCAAATTAGGACCATCAGAGGAATGCATTCAGCGTTATGCTGGACTACTTTTGTAAACAGGTTCTGTTAGGAAAAGAATTTCCATGCACACAAGTTGAGACATCATGAAAGCTCATACAAAAGCTACTGTTAACTACTTTGGCGACGCTTTACAATTTCCGAGAGGTCGACTTGTCTCTTATTTAGATACCTATGTGACGTCAGTATAACATTGAGAACCTTTTAGATGGTGAGTCATCACCTGAACATTTCGTGGTGATGTGTGACCCACACCTGGCAGGTAAATGCATGCACAGCTAGACACATTACGATAGCTAGGAACAATGCACCCTGTGGTACTCTGGGAAGTATTGGAGCAGATTTCTCTAATGCAACCTGTGATTTCACTATCCACAAGTAGAGAGGTGTCAAGCCAGCAATGGTGAACACACGTGCAGCACAGATGGTGACTTGTCTCTTCTTTATGTAGAGATGTTACGTCACTATAACACTCGAACAACTCCAACTGTATAGCCGAAAACAGACTCATCCTTCACCACTGGCTGTAGGCAATACTGGTGTGAGGCCAGTTGCTCACCTCCCTGGGTTTGTCACTTTGCGGGAGCCACTGGTGCTTCCGACTCCTGGCAGTGTGTGCAGAGTCAGCGGCGTCGGCGTTGGGCGTCGGGTAGCAGGAAGTGTTTTATTAGTGATCTTTTGCTTAAACTACACTCCTGGAAATTGAAATAAGAACACCGTGAATTCATTGTCCCAGGAAGGGGAAACTTTACTGACACATTCCTGGGGTCAGATACATCACATGATCACACTGACAGAACCACAGGCACATAGACGCAGGCAACAGAGCATGCACAATGTCGGCACTAGTACAGTGTATATCCACCTTTCGCAGCAATGCAGGCTGCTATTCTCCCATGGAGACGATCGTAGAGATGCTGGATGTAGTCCTGTGGAACGGCTTGCCATGCCATTTCCACCTGGCGCCTCAGTTGGACCAGCGTTCGTGCTGGACGTGCAGACCGCGTGAGACGACGCTTCATCCAGTCCCAAACATGCTCAATGGGGGACAGATCCGGAGATCTTGCTGGCCAGGGTAGTTGACTTACACCTTCTAGAGCACGTTGGGTGGCACGGGATACATGCGGACGTGCATTGTCCTGTTGGAACAGCAAGTTCCCTTGCCGGTCTAGGAATGGTAGAACGATGGGTTCGATGACGGTTTGGATGTACCGTGCACTATTCAGTGTCCCCTCGACGATCACCAGTGGTGTACGGCCAGTGTAGGAGATCGCTCCCCACACCATGATGCCGGATGTTGGCCCTGTGTGCCTCGGTCGTATGCAGTCCTGATTGTGGCGCTCACCTGCACGGCGCCAAACACGCATACGACCATCATTGGCACCA
This sequence comes from Schistocerca cancellata, assembly GCF_023864275.1. Classification (NCBI taxonomy): domain Eukaryota; kingdom Metazoa; phylum Arthropoda; class Insecta; order Orthoptera; family Acrididae; genus Schistocerca; species Schistocerca cancellata. The sequence goes on along the minus strand of NC_064628.1, from coordinate 921,802,695 downwards.
AGGCAGAAGCGACTCTCATCGCTGAAGACGACACGTCTCCATTCGTCCCTCCATTCACGCCTGTCGCGACACCACTGGAGGCGGGCTGCACGATGTTGGGGCGTGAGCGGAAGACGGCCTAACGGTGTGCGGGACCGTAGCCCAGCTTCATGGAGACGGTTGCGAATGGTCCTCGCCGATACCCCAGGAGCAACAGTGTCCCTAATTTGCTGGGAAGTGGCGGTGCGGTCCCCTACGGCACTGCGTAGGATCCTACGGTCTTGGCGTGCATCCGTGCGTCGCTGCGGTCCGGTCCCAGGTCGACGGGCACGTGCACCTTCCGCCGACCACTGGCGACAACATCGATGTACTGTGGAGACCTCACGCCCCACGTGTTGAGCAATTCGGCGGTACGTCCACCCGGCCTCCCGCATGCCCACTATACGCCCTCGCTCAAAGTCCGTCAACTGCACATACGGTTCACGTCCACGCTGTCGCGGCATGCTACCAGTGTTAAAGACTGCGATGGAGCTCCGTATGCCACGGCAAACTGGCTGACACTGACGGCGGTGGTGCACAAATGCTGCGCAGCTAGCGCCATTCGACGGCCAACACCGCGGTTCCTGGTGTGTCCGCTGTGCCGTGCGTGTGATCATTGCTTGTACAGCCCTCTCGCAGTGTCCGGAGCAAGTATGGTGGGTCTGACACACCGGTGTCAATGTGTTCTTTTTTTCCATTTCCAGGAGTGTATATTGCATAGATTTTACTACCAATAGGATATTGGGAATAAAAGAAGTACCCAATACATGTGAAGGATATCGATTTAATTAATTTTCATAATTAGTTTGCATTAATTTTTATATCAATGTGGTGTTAATGGTAAAACAGTTAAGGGGAGAGTGTGGGTGGGTGGGTGACATGGAGCAGAGCAGCAAGTTAAGTGCAGAAAACTAGGTTAATTTCCATAATTGTTATGTAAAACGTGGTACAATAGTTCAAGAGGGTGGAGGTGGGTGATAAGGAAGTGGGCGCCAGAAAAGGTGTTCAAAATCGTGTGACATTCGAAAAGTGTACCAGAAAATGGTGGGGAGACATAAGTAATGATGTAGTATCAAAGCCAGTGCAATAGTTTATAGGGATGGAGATGACATGGAAAGACACTTAACAGATCATTAGGTTAAGTGCTGACGAAAGCCAAACATTTGGTTAAGACACAGTGAGTGCAGAGCCGAACATTACGTTATGCAACATGTTTGCCCAATGTAATTATTTCTTACAAGACCTACGTCTTTCCAAACAGCTGAGAATGAGATTTCCAAACCCATGAAAACTTTTTTTTTAAATAAATAAAGTATATACCCCTGTATTTCCTGTTATGAGCTTCTTCCTCTTCACCAGAGAACCACTAGTTTCCATATATTACATACATTGCCTTGAGTGCCATATAGTGTTTAAATAAACAATATTCCACACAATGCCTAAATTGCTTAAAGAATATTCCATATGGTGCAATCAAATTCCCTCCTAAAGACCAATCAACTGAGTCTGTTCCCCACCAATTTGCGGGGGAAGGTGGGTTTACCAGGTGGGGAGGGGTCAATTAATTGATCAATTTAATTAAGTAGTCAATCAGATTGATAAGAGTGAGTCATTGGGGCTATTCCAATAACTCAGACCTGAAAGTGTAGCTGTAGCAGTAATGGTGATTATTGGGTTGGAGGTTTCTTGAGGGGGGAGAGGATTGGAAGGGGGTGGCGGAACAACAGGTTAAGGACCTTTCAATCAAAAGGAAGGATCCTTTTAGTAGAGCAATAGGTTAAGGACCTGTCAATCAAAGGAGAACAACAACTTAATGACATGTCAATCAAAGGAGAACAATAGATTTTCCCCTGTGTGCATACCTGCCCCTGATGTTGGCAACCTGCACTAACAAAATGCACTTATGGTAGCTTTGTTCATTTACTTGTGCTAACCACTGCACCACCTTGCTCGGTGTGACACTGTATCACAATTTACTGATGATATTATTGGTTTCCTGCCGTGATGAATTTAGGCCGCCGCCGCTGACTAGAGGACTTCAGTGACTCACTCTTCCAGTTGGCATCTGTCAGTAATAGCAGAGCCGGCTCAGTCACGTCACAGGCTATGACAGTACTCAGTGACCATATTAGTGCCTATAGCAGTATCAGCAGTGATATTAAAGTTTGTAACTGCAAGATAATCAACATTGTCTGGAAGAGGATTTTAACTGCTTAGCTTGTACCACAACACATGGACTCTATTCAGGATAAATAAATTTTCATGTAAATTAAGAACCATATTAATCCATGAGTGCATTTGTGTTGTAGGAAGAGGATACTGGCCGCTCATAACAACACCTCTGCCTTGCTTTCTCGGTACTAGACTCTATAGGAAGGAGTAGAGATATGCTGTTTTCCTGTTGGCCTTTATAGCATGTGCCATACTGACCTTAGGGAAATGGGGTGCATATTCCTGTTTTCCTCGTGCAGAACGTGGGGAATGCAGCGGCAGTTTCTAGCACGTCTTGTTTGTGTCTCCTGTTAGATTTTGATGTCTGACAAGATTATGGCCATCCTCTCTATTCACATCGTTACTGATGTGTTAACATATCAATGGCCTTGCGCTTCACTATGCCTGGCTGCTTGGAAAGTACGCAGATATCGTTGATTTTTGTTCTTGCCACGGTGTAGAAGCATCACATATTTGTTGGGCAGCCACTGTCAAATGTGGAATGTGTGCTCTCGGATGTGTGTTGCTACTGACCTGCTTGTTTTGCTGGCGTAAACATTTATGTATCCACAATACACTTGTGGAAACGTTACCTGTGTCCAATGGATCCTTAAATCGAGTACCACATTACTCCAGATCCTTCCCCTCCTGACTCGTTGAGCAACGCCACTTTGTAAGGACACATCAAAGCATTAGCTGTTTACAGCTTTCTCCACACTTTGTAAACGTGACACAGCAGTTTCCAATTGTCCCTGGAGATCAGCACCGAGTGCAAGAACTAGCCTTATACTAAGTAATTTGTACATACTTTGGATGTCTTAAATGCTAAGCAACAATTTTGAATTGCTTACTATTTGTGAACGGTCTTTGGTCAGAATAGTTGCATCTATTAAGATGTGTCCCTTTGTCATCGCTGCTAGGAGGTGAGGAGCTCGCAAGTTTCATAGTTATGGTAGCAGTGTGACAGACGTCGAGCAGAGGACTTGTAGCAATGTAGAAGCAAAGTTAAGTGCATCTGTGTTTTAAGTAAAATGTTTTGTGTTTGAACATTGTGTAACAGATGAGAAAGATTTAGTTAGTGATTTTTGAAGACTAATGAAGGTAACATTTTATTTATTGACACGACAGTCACAAGTAGTTGGAACCATTGTTCAATGAGACATCCATGTCAATATCCTTTTAGCAGAACAATAGGTTAAGGACCGTTTAATCAAAGGAGAACAGTAGGTTAATGACATGTCAATCAAAGGAGAACAATAGCTTTGCCTCTGAGTGCATACCTGCCCCTGATGTATGCAACCTGTACTAACAAAATGCACTGATGGCGGTTTTGGTCTGCTACTTGCAAACTGTTCTGGCAACTGGGAGTCCGATGGTTCAAACCCGTGTCCAGCCATTTAGGTTTTCCATGATTTCCATAATTTGTTTCTGGTAGATGCTGTTGTGGTTCCTTTGAAAGGGCACAGCTGACTTCCTTCCCCATACTTTCCTAATCCGATAGGACTGATGATCTAACTGTTTCGTCTCCTCTCCCAAATCAACCAACCAATCAAGCGTCACAATGTCATGCTCAATAAGAAAATTTACCAGAATGTAACACTCCCTTTCAACAAAGTGCACTAATAGACAGTGTTGGAGTCCACAGCAGCTGTCACCGAAACAAAAGTTTTCTTCAGTGTTTCATTTTATAATAGGGTATGGAGCAATACCCAGGACACTTCTATGTTAATCTCTCAGATGCACTAGCGAATTTATCAGTATAACCACGTAATGTATGTACACTACGCAACAAAAAAAGGAAATACCCAGAAGACATTACTGGATACTACCAATGTAACTTTGCTCACGTAAACATCAGTGGGTGTATAAATCCTAAGAGTTGCAGTTCTCTGTGACAGGCAAAGGGATGCCACTGTGTATCGCTATTGTTCATGCTTAGTATTTTTACCATGCCTGGTAGGTCATACAAGGGGCGTGAACATCGTCAGATATTGACTAATGACTGTGGAGGATATTGAGACGTCACGTACACGTGCGAGAGTGCGTTATCAGCAACTGAAAGAATTTTTCCTCCATTTGGCTGGATAGTGAAATCGTGCAATACCCGAATCTGTGGAGCATCGGTACATTAAGGTGGCTCTTTGTTGGACTGCATGGGAATTTGAGGGCAGTCATCCACGATGTTACTGTTCTGGTCGACCACGTTTGATCACAGCAAGGTAGGATCTTCGTCTTTTTCGCCAGAGCTTCTTCACATCTGCATTTGTCATCTTAGAGCAAGTAATGGTTTCCCTGCGACGCTCTGTATCATCCTTCAGCACTGACTGGAGACTAGCAGCAACCGGACTGGAGAATTATCATCCCACGCCTATGGTTACACACTGATGTTTGTAGTTTTAGTTTGCAGCATGCAGTAATCATTCACCCGATTTTCGAACATTCCCTATTGTATGCAAATGTCGCCAATGGTGCAATGATCACAGTTAATCACATTTGCCAGTTCTCGATTACACTGACGTGGATCACTGTGGATTAACGGTTTTAAGCGTTTCTAATCAATCCTCGAAGTTCTATCGGAACGTGGAGAGTCACTACTGCCAAAAGGATCCTACTTAAAACGAGAGGGAACCATTTTCTTGACCTGCTCTGTCCAATGGCATTGTCCCCACACACAGCGTAAATGTTTCTGGATGCCTTCGCTGCTGTCATCAATTTATTGAGCTCTAACATAAGATTATATAGGAATTGTTCAGATTTCTCCACTTGGCACTATATTTTCTAGCGCCCATAGCTCCATTCACTATCTCCAAATGACAAATGGACGATATGTAAACTCAAACATCAACAGTCAACTACGAATAAAAAATGAGAATCGATAAATAAACACGTAGAAACCGGAATACTGACATGCAGAACAAAAAGGCTGCGAACTTATGCAAGAACCTACGTACCTCATTTCTGCGATCAAAAACACTGCCCAGCTTCATGTGCGGGTGCCGGCAGAAATCCGAGAGTGAAAATTTCGTACTCCATCAGTGTTCCAACTGCTTACCTCTGAATCGTGAAATATTGCAGAAGTCCAAAAAGTTTCGAGACTGGGTTGATAAGAAATAGAGAAAAATAACATGATGTTTTCAATACTTCATGTGCTCTACATAGACTCTACTCACATTAGTGCAAAGCAGAGAAAGTTCATAGGATCATGCCAAATTATTACAAAAGTCCTTCTTTGAGATATTGTTCACTTCGCGTGCCATCTTGGCTTGAATGTCAGGTGTGTCCTCAAAGCGTTGACCCTTTGTGCGAATTTCTACCGTTTGTCGTTTTGTAGTTGGTTCGTACTGACAACACCAAATCTCGTCACCTCTGATGACTTTTTCCAGAAAAGAAATGGCTACGTTCTCCATTTCAATCAAGTCGCCCCATCGAAGCGTCGTTGCTTTTTTTTTTTTTTGTTCGGGGTTCAGTGTGTGTAGCACTACATAAAAATGACGTACATGGGGAGCGTATCAAATAGGATCAGTAATTTATTTAAGAATTCCGAAATAACAATAGCATTTGAAACTAACAATACTTTGCAAAATAAATTACGACATACTGTAGGTAATGATAACGATAGATTTCTCAGATCAGGGGTTTACAAGATCCAATGTGGTGACTGTAGAAAAATATACATTGGCCAAACAGGCCGGAGCTTTACTATACGATGCAAAGAACATACATCAGGTACCGAACGAGCAAAATGAGTCTTCGGCCATCACATAACTTTTAATAAGCATGCCGAAGGGACGGTACAACAGAATTTACAAGTCCTTCATTACGCTAATAATGGCTTATTATTAAATATTTTGGGAGATCGAGATATATGCCCATTATAGAGATGAACCGTCAGTGCTTGTCAATGAACAGTTGGATTTCTATGATCTCTCTGACGAAATTCTATGAACACGTGTGTTCTCTGTAGTTCAGAAATTCATAGAACCCAGTTGTATCCATGGCAGAAATGTACCTTAGAACAGTACGTAAATATTTATATCACAATCTTAAAGTTACAACTAGAAATATTACGAAATATGACTCTATTTTTAATAAATCAGTTTTACGACATTTTAAAAAGTGTACGTAATATTATATCACTCCGCAGCTGATCATTCCATTATTACATATATCACCAGTGGCAAATAAAGTTAATATAAGACAGACAGAGTGTATACTTGCAGTCGAGTTGCAACTCATATCCATATGATGCCGCAATGCCAAAGACCTTCACAACAACTTTGAAACCATTGTGGTAGTACCTCCTTAGCCCATAAAGGGCACACTGAGTATACATAGTCAGTGAAGTTATTTTAAAGCTTTTAATTGATATTTTATACAATATTTAAGTAGTTCCATGGTTGTAAAGAGATATTTTAAACATAACTGTTTTTATGTTATTATTGTACTTTGTTTTTTTTTTACGTTTTGACGATTATGTGAACCCATTTTACACTGATTGGTTGACGTGAGGTAGAGGGAGAAGAGGTAGGCGGAGCATCTTCGTCTTTAAGCGTATGCCCGTCACTTGCTGGCACCAGTTGACTTCACAGCAGCTGAGAAGAGTGCTCCACCTACCATCTTCGAAGGATGCCATGGGTATAACAAGTATTATTGTATTTTATTTTTATAAGCATTTTGTCATATTTTATTGTCAATATAGTAAGGTTCTATTACTTTCTAAATTAGATTACAGGTCTGATGATGGTCATGTGGTATAACCGAAACCGGTCACCTACGTTCTTGTAGCATACGTGGTGCGCTCAAGACTGAACTTTAAAAAAGAAAAATTCTGGAGAATGAAACTTGATTTAGAGATTTTTCCCCACTGTGATTTGCGACAAAACAGCGTTGACAAACTGCGGCCGTACGTCCACTGCTGAACACTTCCTGAACATAACTATTTGGTAGAATGGACATCTGTTGTTTACAGTTGTCAGTTGAAGCTGGCACTGTAGTCACTGTGTAGATGTCGCTTATAAACCACGAACAAAATCAGTTTCGGAACTTTCTGAACGGATGGTGTGCGTTAGCCTTATAGAGGAAGGTGTATAACAATGTATTGTCTTTTATGGTGGAAGACGAGGTGAAGAGGGAGACGGACAGGGAGGGGGACAAGAAACAAAGGGACGATAACGAGAACGACGGGTAGAAAACGAGAGGTGTAGAAGGAGAAGGCGGAGTTTTCTTTTTCCGTTACATTAATTCTCCCAAATCTTAGATGGTGCTTTGCTCGCTGATGGCGATTACAAGTGCCTTCTCTCGACGTCCGACGTAATTAAAGTTTACAAGCTGACTGTCATGAAAAATTCAGTCGCAGAAAGGCGACCCCGCTAAGCAGACGGCGGCGCGCTTGCCGGCTTGGCAGATAATTATCCGTGACGTCAGCGGCTCTCGTAGCCGCCGGTAATCAGCGGCGGGGCCCGCCACTGGATGTGGTCTCGCAGCGCTTCTGGAGAGCAGCGTGATTACCGCTCGTTACCCGCCACTCGAGACATCTGCCTGGGCTGGTTGGCTACTTAGTAATCCAGCGTAGTTCCGGAACAAGTGTACTTCTTTTACAGTGGACGGTTAAAACTTGTACCGTAAGGGATGCAGTCCTCAGAGACGTCGGAGGGATGGGGCGAAAAGCAGCAAGTGCTTCGAACCAGATTATGATGAGTTACTTATGATGACGTTTTCTTAAATCAGCACGGATGAAGTGGTTTCTCTAGATTTCCTTGGCACAGCTGGTTGGAGATACACGATATTTCATCAAGAAGCACAGTGGCATTACACTGCTGCTCGACTGTGGCAACCAAACAAAGCGATAGTTGGCAGTTTTGTGGGAGTAATTATTTGTCTCTTGGCTGGAAGTTTCGCAGAATTTTTTTGAACCATCAGTCATCGCTTAGCCAACCTCCGTAGTTGAGTGATCAGCGCGTCTGTTTCTACAATGGAGAACCCAGGTTCAGTTCCCAGCACTGCCATGGATTTTTCCCACGGTGGGAGGACTGGAAGAGGCTGCCGTCGGCCTGTAGTGCCAACTGAGGACCTGCTCGAGCAATATGTAGCGACAACGGCAGGGAGAGCCGTTTACAGAAGCCGTACCCATCCGCACCACATACATGGGATAATTATTGACTGTTGTTGTTGTTGTCTTCAGTCCTGAGACTGGTTTGATGCAGCTCTCCATGCTACTCTATCCTGTGCAAGCTTCTTCATCTCCCAGTACCTACTGCAACCTACATCCTTATGAATCTGCTTAGTGTATTCATCTCTTGGTCTCCCCCTACGATTTTTACCCTCCACGCTGCCTTCCAATACTAAATTGGTGATCCCTTGATGCCTCAGAACATGTCCTACCAACCGATCTCTTCTTCTGGTCAAGTTGTGCCACAAACTTCTCTTCTCCCCAATCCTATTCAGTACTTCCTCATTAGTTATGTGATCTACCCATCTAATCTTCAGCATTCTTCTGTAGCACCACATTTCAAAAGCTTCTATTCTCTTCTTGTCCAAACTATTTACCGTCCATGTTTCACTTCCATACATGGCTACACTCCATACAAATACTTTCAGAAATGACTTCCTGACATTTAAATCTATACTCGATGTTAACAAATTTCTCTTGTTCAGAAACGCTTTCCTTGCCATTGCCAGTCTACATTTTATATCCTCTCTACTTCGACCATCATCAGTTATTTTGCTCCCCAAATAGCAAAACTCCTTTACTGCTTTAAGTGTCTCATTTTCTAATCTAATACCCTCAACATCACCCGACTTAATTCGACTACATTCCATTATCCTCGTTTTGCTTTTGTTGATGTTCATCTTATATCCTCCCTTCAAGACACCATCCATTCCGTTCAACTGTTCTTCCAAGTCCTTTGCTGTCTCTGACAGAATTACAATGTCATCGGCGAACCTCAAAGTTTTTATTTCTTCTCCATGGATTTTAACACCTACTGCGAATTTTTCTTTTGTTTCCTTTATTGCTTGCTCAATATACAGATTGAATAACATCGGGGAGAGGCTACAACCCTGTCTCACTCCCTTCCCAACCACTGCTTCCCTTTCATGTCCCTCTACTCTTATAACTGCCATCTTGTTTCTGTACAAATTGTAAATAGCCTTTCGCTCCCTGTATTTTACCCCTGCCACCTTTAGAATTTGACATTGACTATCTTGAAAAAAGGTAAATTAGTTACAAACTATGGCATGCACACTCATTATTCAACATGTAAAAGGCACTACAGATATTCGGATGTACGTTATGACATGTTCGATATGCCTGCCATCCTTGGCGATTATGTGACGCACAGGAATAGCGAAATTCTGCATGACCCACTGAAGTGTCGGAACATCGATGCCGTCGATGACCTCTTGAATGGCTGCTTTCAGCTCAGCAACGATTTTGGGGTTATTGCTGTACGCCTTGTCCTTAACATAGCCCCACAAAAAGGAGTCGCACGTGTTCAGCTCCGGAGAATATGGTGGTCAACCGATGCCCATGTCAGTGGCGTCCGGGCATCTCAGAACGCGTATCCAGAGTGCTCCTCCAGGGCGTCAAACACTCTCCTGTTTCGATGGGGCCGAGCTCCGTCTTGCATTAACCACATCTTGTCGAAATCAGGGTCACTTTGGATAATCACGTACCGTACGGTAGTCACCGTGCCATCAAGGAAGTCTCGCGTCCGTCGGCCGTCGTAATTTAATATATTATTATTGTTATTATTATTATTTGATTGTTGCCGACTTACGTGGTGGGCCTTAATAAAAATGATATTCCATTTAATTTTGATTTTACGATTAAATGCTTTCCTGAAGTTCTCCTTTTTAACAATATTAATCTCAAACTAATTGTTACGTTAATGAATGTTAGACTCGCGGCATCTTAAAAACATGAGCATACAAGCTGAACAATGTAATAAACTTTTCATATTAATTTCCTCGGCTAGTCAATTCACTTTAAAGCAAAAGATCTTTAGTTATTAATTACAATTGCGGCCCACACACGCGCGAGAGTATTTTTCTTACCTCCGTTAACCATTGTATTGTAGTCTGAGTCCTTGCCCTGGGTCTCGGCTATGGTACTGAAAATAAGAATCTTAAAGCTAAGTATTTTCTGCAACGTCGGGCGGCTGTGGAGAAAAATTAATATTATGTTAATAGCGGGCGAGTTTTCCGCTTCCTCTATTTTTTCATAAGTTAATATCTACATCTACATCTACATCTACGTCCATACTCCGCAAGCCACCTGACGGTGTGTGGCGGAGGGTACCTTCAGTACCTCTATCGGTTCTCCCTTCTATTCCAGTCTCGTATTGTTCGTGGAAAGAAGGATTGTCGGTATGCCTCTGTGTGGGCTCTAATCTCTCTGATTTTATCCTCATGGTCTCTTCGCGAGATATACGTAGGAGGGAGCAATATACTGCTTGACTCTTCGGTGAAGGTATGTTCTCGAAACTTCAATAAAAGCCCGTACCGAGCTACTGAGCGTCTCTCCTGCAGAGTCTTCCACTGGAGTTTATCTATCATCTCCGTAACGCTTTCGCGATTACTAAATGATTCTGTAACGAAGCGCGCTGCTCTCCGTTGGATCTTCTCTATCTCTTCTATCAACCCTATCTGGTACGGATCCCACACTGCTGAGCAGTATTCAAGCAGTGGGCGAACAAGCGTACTGTAACCTACTTCCTTTGTTTTCGGATTGCATTTCCTTAGGATTCTTCCAATGAATCTCAGTCTGGCATCTGCTTTACCGACGATCAACATTATATGATCATTCCATTTTAAATCACTCCTAATGCGTACTCCCAGATAATTTATGGTATTAACTGCTTCCAGTTGCTGACCTGCTATTTTGTAGCTAAATGATAAAGGATCTATCTTTCTGTATATTCGCAGCACATTACACTTGTCTACATTGAGATTCAATTGCCATTCCCTGCACCATGCGTCAATTCGCTGCAGATCCTCCTGCATTTCAATACAATTTTCCATTGTTACAACCTCTCGGTTCACCACAGCATCATCTGCAAAAAGCCTCAGTGAACTTCCGATGTCATCCACAAGGTCATTTATGTATATTGTGAATAGCAACGGTCCTATGACACTCCCCTGCGGCACACCTGAAATCACTCTTACTTCGGAAGACTTCTCTCCATTGAGAATAACATGCTGCGTCCTGTTATCTAGGAACTCCTCAATCCAATCACACAATTGGTCTGATAGTCCATATGCTCTTACTTTGTTCATTAAACGACTGTGGGGAACTGTATCGAACGCCTTGCGGAAGTCAAGAAACACGGCATCTACCTGTGAACCCGTGTCTATGGCCCTCTGAGTCTCGTGGACGAATAGCGCGAGCTGGGTTTCACATGACCGTCTTTTTCGAAACCCATGCTGATTCCTACAGAGTAGATTTCTAGTCTCCAGAAAAGTCATTATACTCGAACACAATACGTGTTCCAAAATTCTGCAACTTATCGACGTTAGAGATATAGGTCTATAGTTCTGCACATCTGTTCGACGTCCCTTCTTGAAAACGGGGATGACCTGTGCCCTTTTCCAATCCTTTGGAACGCTACGCTCTTCTAGAGACCTACGGTACACCGCTGCAAGAAGGGGGGCAAGTTCCTTCGCGTACTCTGTGTAAAATTGAACTGGTATCCCATCAGGTCCAGAGGCCTTTCCTCTTTTGAGCGATTTTAATTGTTTCTCTATCCCTCTGTCGTCTATTTCGATATCTACCATTTTGTCATCTGTGCGACAATCTAGAGAAGGAACTACAGTGCAATCTTCCTCTGTGAAACAACTTTGGAAAAAGACATTTAGTATTTCGGCCTTTAGTCTGTCATCCTCTGTTTCAGTACCATTTTGGTCACAGAGTGTCTGGACATTTTGTTTTGATCCACCTACCGCTTTGACATAAGACCAAAATTTCTTAGGATTTTCTGCCAAGTCAGTACACAGAACTTTACTTTCGAATTCATTGAACGCCTCTCGCATAGCCCTCCTCACACTACATTTCGCTTCGCGTAATTTTTGTTTGTCTGCAAGGCTTTGGCTATGTTTATGTTTGCTGTGAAGTTCTCTTTGCTTCCGCAGCAGTTTTCTAACTCGGTTGTTGTACCACGGTGGCTCTTTTCCATCTCTTACGATCTTGCTTGGCACATACTCATCTAACGCATAATGTACGACGGTTTTGAACCTTGTCCACTGATCCTCAACACTATCTGTACTTGAGACAAAACTTTTGTGTTGAGCCAACAGGTACTCTGAAATCTGCTTTTTGTCACTTTTTCTAAACAGAAAAATCTTCCTACCCTTTTTAATATTCCTATTTACGGCTGAAATCATCGATGCCGTAACCGCTTTGTGATCGCTGATTCCCTGTTCTGCGTTAACTGTTTCAAATAGTTCGGGTCTGTTTGTCACCAGAAGGTCTAATACGTTATCCCCACGAGTCTGTTCTCTGTTTAACTGCTCAAGGTAGTTTTCAGTTAAAGCACTTAAAAAAATTTCACAGGATTCTTTGTCCCTGCCACCCGTTATGAACGTTTGAGTCTCCCAGTCTATATCTGGCAAATTAAAATCTCCACCCAGAACTATAACATGGTGGGGAAATCTACTCGAAATATTTTCCAAATTATCCTTCAGGTGCTCAGCCACAACAGCTGTTGAGCCAGGGGGCCTATAGAGACATCCAATTACCATGTCTGAGCCTGCTTTAACCGTGACCTTCACCCAAATCATTTCACATTTCGGATCTCCGTCAATTTCCTTCGATACTATTGCACTTCTTATCGCTATAAACACGCCTCCCCCTTCACTGTTCAGCCTGTCTCTACGGTATACATTCCAATTCGAGTTTAGGATTTCATTACTGTTTACGTCTGGTTTCAGCCAACTTTCTGTCCCTAGTACTATATGGGCATTGTGACCGTTTATTAATGAGAGCAGTTCTGGGACCTTTCTATAGACGCTCCTGCAGTTTACTATTAGCACATTAATATTGTTATTCCCTGTTGCATTTTGCCTACTCCTACCTTGCCGCGTCTCAGGAGGCGTCTTGTCGGGCCTAGGGAGGGGATTCTCTAACCTAAAAAACCCCCATGTGCACTCCACACGTACTCCGCTACCCTTGTAGCCGCTTCCGTCGTGTAGTGCACGCCTGACCTATTCAGGGGGACCCTACATTTCTCCACCCGATAGCGGAGGTCGAGAAATTTGCACCCCAGATCTCCGCAGAATCGTCTGAGCCTCTGGTTTAAGCCTTCCACTCGGCTCCAAACCAGAGGACCGCGATCGGTTCTGGGAACGATACTACAAATTGTTAGCTCTGATTCCACCCCGCGAGCGAGGCTTTCCGCCTTCACCAATTCCGCCAACCGCCTGTACGAACTGAGGATAACCTCTGAACCCAGACGGCAGGAGTCATTGGTGCCGACATGAGCAACAATTTGCAGTCGGGTGCACCCAGTGCTCTCTATCGCCGCCGGTAGGGCCTCCTCCACATCTCGGATGAGGCCCCCCGGCAAGCAGACAGAGTGAACACTGGCCTTCTTCCCCAACCTTCCCGCTATTTCCCTAAGGGGCTCCATCACCCGCCTAACGTTGGAGCTCCCAATAACTAATAAACCCCTCCCCCCGTGTGCCTGCTCGGACCTTGCTGAAGGAGCAGCCACATGTCCACTCACAGGCAGAGCGGGCGATGCCACACGGCCAGCCTCCACATTGACCCTCCGCCTCGTGCGCCGCGAACGCCGCTGAACCCGCCACTCCCCTTGGGGAGAGGGTGGCCCAACCGCGCCCGGTACCCGCGAAGATGTCTCGACAGCAGGGACAGTGTGTGAAGCATGTAACACCTGGGGTGTACCCTGCGACGCACCAGACTCCCCACTGCCGCTACACTCCGAGGCAGCAGCCTGAAGACGGCTGACCGCGGCCATCAGCACGTTCAGATGTTCGCGAACAGTGGCCAGCTCCTCCTGCGTCCGTACACAGCAGTCACACATCCTATCCATCCTAAGGAATCAATTTACTGAAGAGAGTTGTTCAACCTTTAACTAGACTGCTAATTCACTAAAGGCGGCTGTTTATTCACTAAACTGGGGTTGCTAGCCACTTCTTGTAGAAAACAATTAAAATTGCACTACCTGTTGAAAACAAACACTAGCACTACTGGCACTATGGTTGACTAAAGGGACTCTCTCTGACTGTATTCAAAACAAATACGAAATCTATGGAACACTATTAATAGCACCAGACAATTAAAGCTTCCTAAAAGCAAATACACACGGAAGAAGAAGTGACAAGTAAGAAAAATACAGTTAATACTTAAGGTAGCTCGCTGCACAGCAGACGTGAAGCAGACGGCAGTTACGACGACACTGACTCTACTGGTACTATGGCTGACTAAAGGGACTCTCTCTGACTGTATTCAAAACAAACACGAAATCTATGGAACACTATTAATAGCACCAGACAATTAAAGCTTCCTAAAAGCAAATACACACGGAAGAAGAAGTGACAAGTAAGAAAAATACAGTTAATACTTAAGGTAGCTCGCTGCACAGCAGACGTGAGGCAGGCGGCAGTTACGACGACACTGACTCTACTGGCACTATGGCTGACTAAAGGGACTCTCTCTGACTGTATTCAAAACAAACACGAAATCTATGGAACACTATTAATAGCACCAGACAATTAAAGCTTCCTAAAAGCAAATACACACGGAAGAAGAAGTGACAAGTAAGAAAAATACAGTTAATACTTAAGGTAGCTCGCTGCACAGCAGATGTGAGGCAGGCGGCAGTTACGACGACGTAATGGCGTCGTTGGCTGCATCGGCCACTGCGATTGTTGAACTGTAAATTACTTGAATGCAGGTTAATTCAAGGAAGGCGGACATGAAATCGGGATCACCTCTTACAAATTAAAAGTGCTCAATAATATTCAATTAATATATTATCTGCTTAACTCATACAAATATGCTTACATTTGTCAGCACTCGAAAGATGTCCGTCTATGCACACTCAAGACAAAAGAAGAAGTGAAGACGACTAAAAAATTAACCAAAGAGCGTATCTTGTCGTCTCTTTAGATCACTTTGTTATATTTCTTTGCATTGCATTTCTTTGCATTTCTCGACAGAGAAATTATTGTTTTACGGCTACATGAAAAAAAATATTATTCAATTTATGAATGTCTCTTATTTATAAATATTGTTTTTAAGTATTTTCGTAATATGGCACTGGGGACGCTATAGAAGGTCGCTCCGATTATTCCGTGACTGGACACTGCAAGCCACACTGTCATCGGTTGAGGATGACAGCACTTCTCGGTCGCGAAATGCTGATTCTCAGTCCCCAAAATGCGCCAGTTTTACTTGTTGACGAATCCATCCAAATAAAAGTGGGCTTCGTTACTAAATCAGACCATACTGCGAATATTAATTCCCATCATGCCCCACGGCCAACAGTGCAGTCAGAACGTCCTAACGCAAACCGTTCAGACGTTACGACAATTTTATTTCTTATGGTTCAATAATTGTCACCCTATATGACACCACATGGTGAAGGATGACATGGCAGCCGGTCGACATGGCGTGGCCTTCAGTGCCTGATCAGAGTCTTGTTTAATTTTGTTCATCGCTTGTGTTGCTTCTGTTTGTCGGATATATGTCAGTCTCCGTCTTATCCTACAGTTCTTGCTGTCTACAGTTCCACCCTACTATCACAGAAGCTATTACCTGATACCTTAACACACATCCTATCATCCTGTTACTTCTCCTAGTGTTCCTTTCCTCGCCTATTCTGCAGACCACCTCCTCGTTGCTTATCATATCATTCCACTGACCTTACAAGAACTTTCTGCGTGGCCACATCTCAAGTTGTTCGATTTTCCTTTTTACCCGTTACTCCACCATACGTGGAGCGCATCCATAGACAGCTTTCCTCTGGAACTGCGTACTCAGGAACTTCTTACTCATATTAAGACACGTGTTTGGTACTAGCAGACTTCTTTTTAGTGAGGAAAGATCTTTTTGCCCATGGAAGATGGATTATTATTTCATTGCAAAAAATAGTTCAAATGGCTCTGAGCACTATGGGACTTAACATCTATGGTCATCAGTCCCCTAGAACTTAGAACTACTTAAACCTAACTAACCTAAGGACAGCACGCAACACCCAGCTATCACAAGGCAGAGAAAATCCCTGACCCCGCCGGGAATCGAACCCGGGAACCCGGGCGTGGTAAGCGAGAACGCTACCGCACGACCACGAGATGCGGGCTATTTCATTGCAGCTTTGTGTGTCTGTCCTTATTTTGCTTCCAGACTGGCAGTACTTCTTAACTCCACCTAGTGCCTGTATTGTGTGTATATTGAACCGGGGACCTAGAAACGACGGAGAGGCTTCGTCCCGCCATAGATAACGGTGGTCGAAAAACCCACAACAGGCCACAGCAGTCCACCCACCCCACACTGAACCCAGGGTTATTGTGCGGTTCGGCCTACAGTGGACCCACCTTCCCGGGAACGTCTCATACCAGACGAGTATAATTTTTTTTTTTCCTTTATTGTTATTTTAATACCTGTACAAATCAGGCAGGCTGGCAGCGGCACACTACGCCGCTCTTCAGCCATAGCGTTTACAATAGTATAAGAACGGAGAATGATAATGAACATAGTGATGGGCAAAAGAGAGAGGTCACAGAGACACAAAAAACACGGAGCCGTTCACACGTGACGATAACAACACTGAAAACACGTGGACACGGCGCACAGAACACTGATGAATCTGACAGCACAAGTGAACGTAGTAGCGGGACGGCGGACACCAAAAACACTAAACGACGTCACACACACGAGACACAGAAGGCGATGATCTCCGGCGCGCGAATGTTCACTATGCGTGTGCGAGTCCGGGGACCTGCCAAGAGAGGAGGAGGAGGAAGGGGAGTGGGAGAGCGAGAGGGGAGAGCAGGGATGCCACGCGCAGGGGAGATAGGGGGGAGGGAGGAAGGGGAAGCCTGGGGGAAGAGGTGTGGAGGGAGGGGTTGGGGGAAAAGGAAAGAGAAGGGAAGAGAAGAGAAGGGAGGGAGGGTGCGGAAAGGAAAGGACACCGGAAGTGGAGGGTGGGGCAGGATCAAAGTTGATAGTAGGGGTAGATGGAGGGGACGAGGACATCATCAGGGAGGGGGAGCTGGCGGAAGCCACCTTGGGAGAGGGTAAGGAGGGTGGAGAGATGGAGACCGGGTGGGACGTGGGAATACAGGTGCGGCAGCGGGCGGGGATGGGAGAGGATCGGGGATACGAGCGGGTGAGGAGGATCCAGTTTACGGGAGGTGTACAGGATCCGTATCCTTTCAAGGAAAAGGAGGAGGTGGGGGAAGGGGATGAGATCATACAGGATCCGCGTGGGGGAGGGGAGACGGATGCGATACGGAAGGCGGAGAGCATGGCGTTCAAGGATTTGGAGGCATTTATAAAAGGGAGGGGGGGCGGAGATCCAGGCTGGATGGGCGTAACAAAGGATAGGGCGGATGAGGGATTTATAGGTGTGGAGAATTGTGGAGGGGTCCAGACCCCACGTGCAGCCGGAAAGGAGCTTGAGGAGACGGAGTCGGGAACGTGCCTTGGCTTGGATTGTCTGGAGATGGGGAGTCCAGGAGAGGCGACGGTCGAGGGTGACCACAGATGTTTGTGTGGTAGAGTAATTATAGCGTACCCATATGTGGAGACAGTGTTTGTAAAGCAATCGCTAAAATAGTGTAACTGAGGCGGAATAAGGGGAACCAGCCCGCATTCGCCAAGGCAGATGGAAAACCGCCTTAAAATCCATCCACAGGCTGGCTGACACACCGGACCTCGACATAAATCCACCGGGCGGATTCGTGCCAGGGACCGGCACGCCTTCCCGCTCGGGAAGCAGCGCGTTAGTCCGCACCGCCAGCCTGGCGGGCCCCACCTAGTCCTCAGCATTGCTGTTAAGTTTATTCCTCCCATTCCTCATCACATTCCTCTTCTTTTGGTTTACTCTCAGTTCAAATTCGTTGTTCATTGGGGTGCTCTTTCCGTAGAACATGTCCAGATTCCGTATACGTAGCTGAATGGTATCATTCCTGCAGTAGGTTATGCCGTTCCCGCCTCTATTATAGCACTGCGAGAGCTTCCTTGTTTGTCCTCAGGTTCGTATGAGTCGTTGTGTGCGTCACGTCGTTGTTTGTCTCTCGGTATCTCGTGTTAGTGTTTCAGTTCTGACACGGCGTTGTCTTTCACCGTTATATCGACCACGGCTCACAGGAACATTCCACGCACAGGTATCGCCAGTTTTAGTTTTGATAAATCCACGCTGTGTGTTCAATCAAGCCCGCATCTCGTGGTCGTGCGGTAGCGTTCTCGCTTCCCACGCCCGGGTTCCCGGGTTCGATTCCCGGCGGGGTCAGGGATTTTCTCTGCCTCGTGATGGCTGGGTATTGTGTGCTGTCCTTAGGTTAGTTAGGTTTAAGTGGTTCTAAGTTCTAGGGGACTGATGACCATAGATGTTAAGTCCCATAGTGCTCAGAGCCATTTGAACCATTTTTTTGTTCAACCAAATTCGTTAGAAACACGTGATTGGCTTGTAGATATGATATGTCACTTCAGAACAGGTTCGCACAGCCTACTTCGATTCTGAAACGTACATGTTTTGTACCAAGTTTCTAGACCTGCTTCAGGTTGATGGGCTCCTTTTGCGGCACAGTCAACGAGTTGCTTTCACTCAGCTGAATGACTCTAATAGTATGGTTATTAATAGTATGGTTATTCTGGCGAACGCGGAGGTAGAATGTACGAATGTTAGGGTGTTTAACCTTCCGCCTGAAGTTGATGACAGTTTCGTCAAGATCATCCTGCTTCTGTTTGGTGAGTTACTGAACAAACAGCGGGAACGACGTTCCGCTCAACATCGATTACAAGTTCATAGTGGAGTTCTATCCGCGACCTGGTAGTCAAGGAAAGGCAGGATTTGGTTATGACTGTGGACGGGGCAGTTATCAGTTACTATTGGTTGCCCTTTTACAGTCACACGCAATTTATTTTAAACCAGTAATTCTTGACTCAACAACAAATACAAATACCACACATTATTAATGAAGGAATAAACAACTGTGTAAATAATAGTGTCTTCAGTGAGTTACACTTTAGCAAATCACCATTAAATACCGGTGCAGCAGAGAATGCAAGCCACTATGATCTGGGCAGAGGCCTTGCACGCCAGGAATGGCAATAAATTAAGAACTGTTTAAAACTCGCTGCAACTTACAAATTACAGGGATTGAAATTTGCCGCGTCGTTTCACGGTCTTAAAATCCAGCCGGCCGCGGTGGTCTAGCGGTTCTGGCGCTGCAGTCCGGAACCGCGCGACTGCTACGGTCGCAGGTTCGAATCCTGCCTCGGGCATGGGTGTGTGTGATGTCCTTAGGTTAGTTAGGTTTAAGTAGTTCTAAGTTCTAGGGGACTTATGACCTAAGATGTTGAGTCCCATAGTGCTCAGAGCCATTTGAACCATCTTAAAATCCACTTATGAACAACGTCAAAGGCTAACTTTAGCGGATCTGGTTCCCATAGTGACAGCCATTCCCCCTAAACAAGTTTCTGAGGGGCAACGCGAGCCACTGCGTGATGGTCCTAGCGCATTTCCGCCATAAACCTCGCGTAGCGACTTTGCCGCTGCAATTTCCGCGCCACCATCACAGCCACTTCGAAACAAGCGTAGAGGACGCAAGATGGTAACAGCTGTCAGCGATAGACGTGATACCCATTTGTTTCACCGATCACTGTGCCGTATCCGTAACTATAAATCATGTGCCGCAAACTAGTAAAACTGTACCCCTCCCCTGAATGTTGTATTGTATCGTATTGAACTGGGGACCTAGAAACGACGGAGAGGTTTCGTCCCCGCCGTAGCCCTCAGTGGTACACAACCCCACAACATGCTACAGCAGTCCACTCACCCCACCGCCGCCCCACACCAAACCCAGCGTTATTGTGCGGTTCGGCCCCCAGTGGATTCCTCTGGGAACGTCTCACACCAGACGAGTGTAACCCCAAATGTTTGCGTAGTAGAGTAAGTATGTTGTACGCGTACGTGGAGACGGTGTTTGTGCTGCAATCGCCGACGTAGTGCAACTGAGGCGGAATGAGGGGAACCAGCCCCCATTCGCCGAGGCAGAACGAAAACCGCCTTAAAAACCATCCACAGACTGGCCAACACACCGGACCTCGACACTAATCCGCCGGGCGGATCCAAGTCGCGGACCGACACGCCTTCCCGCCCCGAAAGCAGTGCGTTAGACCGCACGGCTAACCGGGCAGGTTGAACACATCCCTCTTAAATGACCCTTCACTCGAGGTTACTGTTCCAGGGACTTGGGTCCGTAGGTTGTGTTCACATGACCGTTATCGTTCTCTTATGGAATGGAGCTCATGGCGTTCTCAACCTTTGCTCCAGAAAACGTTAATACGGTGTGGCGTTAAGAGGATCTTCGTCGGACCTAGGAATTATATTATTCCTTGTTGCGTCAACTTTATTCCTGCCTTAGCCGTTCCTGTACCCCTTTTGACCAGAACTTTGCTAAAAACGCCTTCTCAAAATCGTCATATGTCGGGCCGTGCGCTGACCACATGCCCCTCCCTATCCGTATCCAGTGACGCCCGTGGGTTGAGGATGACACGGCGGCCAGTCGGTCCCTTTGGGCTTTCCTGGCCTGTGCGGGAGGAGTTTAGTTTTTAGTTTGTAGAGAAAATTCTTGCCGTTCACCAAAGCTGTCTGCCTGGGCACACTATTCTGACTTCCGTAGTCGAATGCCGAGGCGCTGTCTCGGTGGTTGCTGTGGTGTCACCGCCAGACACCACACTTGCTAGGTGGTAGCCTTTAAATCGGCCGCGGTCCGCTAGTATACGTCGGGCAAACAGAAGTCATGTCCGAGGCCCAGATCGCTCCCGAACCTTGTATATAGCCTGCAACAAAACTGATCTTCTGCCACTCCGACCAATTTCTGGGTAGCACTCCTCTGAAACTTCGAATAAAAACAATTGGATGGACCCCCCTTTTGTCAGGGTTAAAAATATGGAATTGCCGATGCTTTATCATTTTTTCTTCGGCATGGCAAAGGCTTTCGTAATCTCCGTTAGATAAGAACTCACGCGAACAACCAGCTTGTAGCAATTTAATGTTTGAATTACTTACACAAGTCGGTATTGTGTGCGAATGGGCAGTAACTGGCTCTATAGTCGCTGCCAACTTCTGCTGCTGCCCTGTATTCATTTGTTCTGAGCTTTGTTGTGAAGCGCGCATCGACTCTTCTATCGTTTGTTTCCAATGCTCCAAATCAGCACCTAACTGCTGTCGCATCTCCTCAAGTCCTTTCGCAAACAAATTCTCTTCCTGTTTGCCAGATAAACTCTGGAATGCTGCCTTAACATTTTGCTCAACGTTTTCACACATTAGCTTTTTGTTTTCTAATGTGATTTCGGATAATTTACCCGTTAATACGTGAATTTGGTGGTCTATAACGTCTTGACGCTCTGTCAGATGTTCAACGCTTTCCTTTAGGTTAGTCTGTGTACGTGCCAATTCAGGAAGTTGCGCAATTGCACATGACATGGCGTCTTGTTTTGTACTAATTGTGGAACCATTTCCACTTGTTCCCGTACAGTATTTATCTTAATAGCCACGTACTCCTTTACTTCGACACGTACGCGGTGAGTAGATTCCTCACATTGTGCTTTCACCAATTCTATTTGTGCAGTTAATTTTCGTCCCGTGTCTTCGGCCTGATCTTTGAGTTCCTTGGTCTTCGCCCCTATCCGCTGCTCTAATTCGGAGAAACTGTCTTGTAACTGCTGCTTAATCTCAGTCTGGACTAATTTCATTTCTTCTTGAGTTTGAGTGACTGTCACTAATTGTGCTTTAATATCGGTTTTCAGATTTTCCTGCCCTTCAGTAACTGAGGCTAATTTCTTATTCAAATCATTTTGCCCTTCAGTAACTGAGGCTAATTTCGCGTTAATGTCGGTTTTCAGAGTTTCCTGCCCTTCAGTAACTGAGGCTAATTTCGTATTCAAATCATTTTGCCCTTCAGTAACTGAGGCTAATTTCGCGTTAACGTCGGTTTTCAAAGTATTCATGCTCTCGGTTATTATCTGCATCTGTCTCACGATAATTACCAATGGATCTAATCCATGCTGCGTACTTGCTGTTACACCTCCAGCCGTGTCTACAGTGCGTTCTATTGCGCTATCTGTAGCCATCGGGCCTACAACACTTCTTACAGCATCATTATTATCAGTGCTAACAGCTGAAGGCTGTTGCGTGCTGCTATGCTCTGCTTGACTCATCCTAAACATTGCCCTAGTTAAAACCATATAAATGTTCTACTGTCACTATATATAACTCCCTTCTACTGTCACTATATGTAACTCCGTTCACACAAGAGTACTTCTGTGTCTACTTTCTTAATGTACATACACAGGTAAATGCAACTGGGACAGGTCAATCAAAGTGACGAATCGAATACAAGGGGCAATTCGTAAAACGAACACCGTTCCCTTAGTCTTCGTCCCAAAGTGCGGATCTTAGATTCCTACATTTTCAGCGAAGTATACATGTTGTAAAAATACTCCCGCTACCCGCGATGATGGCACGGAAATTGATACAACTGTCCGGTCGTTTCCTTTGGAAAATTCGTGTTTTTCGACTTCGGTATGAAGTGGTTGCGCGGCCCCGACCCGTTGGAAAGTTGAGTCTTCCGAATATCAAAGTGAAGGGTTCATTACTGTTTGTACGGCATACCGTTTTAACAAGTACTCGAGCAACTCATTCTGTTACCTGCCGCTTCTTTACGTGTCTTCAATCGTCCAGTCTTACCCGCTGCCGATGTTGGCCGGATCAACTCTAAATTGCTGCACTTTCGTGAATTTTATATTACAATAAATTTTCTGGGATCCGACGTCTTCTAGATGACACACCTTACCACCAGATTTTTTCTTTCTCGTTGGGGAGTACAATCATCCCCTCCCCAGTTTAAATGGCCGTGCAATTGACGTCCTGGAAATCAGTGTCTTCCTATCCTCCCGATGGAAGTCGTATCATCGTAATATAGTGTCATTCACAATCTGATCCAGACCAACGAATGCCTCCATTGCATTGGTCTTAGTCCGACTGCTCTTCGCGATGCATGTCATCAACCTGATACATTACCATTCAGGCTTGTCTCTTGCGGACGAGAACACTGGCAGTGAATTCGCCGACAGCTGCCTTCCCTTACCCGATCATCTGAAGCTGCTTTCTCGGTTGCCCTTCTTCTACGTCTGGACTTCTCCGTCTTCCCTCGGACGAAGACGAATTCAATAGTGTGGCTCGGACACTACGTCCTTTTGTAGTTGTGTAAGTAGGCTGTTTAGATTTTTATATGGGTAATGCCACGTAGCGCTCTGTATGAAAATCACTGGCTGTGCTGTGTGCAGTCTGTTGGTCAGTTTGCATTGTTGTCAGCCATTGTAGTGTTGGGCAGCGGCAGCTGGATGTGAACAGCGCGTAGCGTTGCACAGTTAGAGGTGAGCCGCCAGCAGTGGTGGATGTGAGGAGAGAGATGGCGGAGTTTTGAAATTACATATATTATGAGTTGTGATGATATTAAGGTAAATACATTGTTTGTTCTCTATTAATATCTTTCATTTGCTAACTATCCCTATCAGTAGTTAGTGCCTTCAGTAGTTTGAATCTTTTATTTAGCTGGCAGTAGTGGCGCTCGCTGTATTGCAGTAGTTCGAGTAACGGAGATTTTTGTGAGGTAAGTTATTTGTGAAAGGTATAGTTTGATGTTACTCAGGGCCATTATTTTTCAGGGATCTTTGATAGTCAGATTGCGTTGCACTAAAAAATATTGTGTGTCAGTTTAAGCACAGTCATGTATAATTTTTCAAAGGGGACGTTTCAGTTGGGTCTGACAAATACCCCGACCCCCATGTTTTTCGCTAGAACATGGTGGACGCTAATTGGAAGTGGCGGAGGCTTCCATGTTATCGTACTTTACCTGCAAATTTTTGGAAATTTGTGGTAAGTTCCTATGGGACCAAACTGCTGAGGTCATCAATTCCTACGCTTACACACTACTGAATCTAACTTAAACTAACTTACGCTAAGGACAACACACACACCCATGCCCAAGTGAGGACTTGAATCTCCAACGGGGGAGCGGCACTAACCGTGGCAAGGCGCCTTAGACCGTGCAGCTATTTGCAAATTTGTTGCATCTTGTCTTTAATCGTCAAGGAATTGGAGAGATTTATTTATTTTCTCCTTGTCTGAAGGCTTCTTTCATTACCTCCTTCCTAGAGGAAAAATTTTGTTTTCTTTTAGGTCCTGGAGTTGTGGAATTTATGTCTATCAAGTGTCTTTTTTATAGAAAATAAAATCAAAAATAAAGAAAAATTAAAAATAATGAGAAGACAATATAGTTCACTGTCCATGTGAGGGACTAGCACAGTGACAGGCTAAGGGGAGGCGTCGGGTTTCGATCCCTGGCCACCTTGTCGCCATCCAGCCTAAAGCTGACTGTATCCGCTCTTTCCTTTCATAAAAAAGAAAGAAGGCGGTCGAGGCGTTAGACTACGAAGCCGCTGACAGTGTTCGATTCTTGATAGAGGCTATCTTCTCATTCGATATATTTTCGGTAAATCTGATAAATAAATGTAAATGTCGTGTGACTAGGGCCTCCCGTCGGGTAGACCGTTCGCCGGGTGCAAGTCTTTCGATCTGACGCCACTTCGGCGACTTGCTCGTCGATGGGGATGAAATGATGATGATTAGGACAAGACAACACCCAGTCCCTGGGCGGAGAATATCTCCGACCCAGCCGGGATCGAACCCGGGCCCTTAGGATTGACCTTCTGTCGCGCTGACCACTCAGCTACCAGGGGCGGACGGTATATCTGATAATTCTCTGATAATGGGAATACCTATGTTTCCCTTTTTTAAGTAAAACATAGGCAAAAAACAAAGAAAACGTGGTCAATGTAGCTGGATGCAATGCGAATGGCCCAGGTTCGATCCCCGACTAGGTCAGAGTTTTCCTTCGCTCGGGGACTGGGTGTTGTGTTGTTCTTATCATCATACACACGGAATTCGTCAAAGTGGAGCGGGGTCAAATAAAAAGACTTGCGCGATGTGGCTGAAACTCTCCGAAAGTGGACTCTCAGCTGAAATATGCCATACGCACATTGAAAGATATATGTGTAAAATTCCTTGGTTTGGCTGTTTGGAATCATGCTCGTAAGGTCTGAGTTGCTTGGACATGCGCGTGCAGCCTCGGAAGAGCAGAGATTAGTTAGAGGGGCTGCACTGGTGCTGTGTGCTGCAGCCGCGGAAGAATGTGCTGGTTATGAAGAAAACGTTTTGGAGGCGATCCACGTACGTCGTTGTTTTGCTTACGCAAGATAGCTTTCATACTTTGCACCTTAACGCGCAAGTTGGTCCTTACCTTCTAAGCAGGCAGTAAGGAACGACCCCAGCTGTTTCCGGATGTCTGCTCGTTGTAACTAGGCTGTTGTATTTCTTGGAGATGCCGACGTACGCTTTAACATGCAGATATCTGTGTATGTGACAGCGCATCGCTGCACTGCTGCTCGTTATTCAGAATATGTTGGACCCGCTGTATGTCTCTGTCATGTTGTAGTATCAAGGTGACATTATGTGCATAGTGGTGCATAGTATACAGATTGAGGTCCGCCGGCCGGAGTGGCCGAGCGGTTCTAGGCACTACAGTCTGGAACCGAGCGACCGCTACGGCCGCAGGTTCGAATCCTGCCTCGGGCATGGATGTGTGTGATGTCCTTAGGTTGGTCAGGTTTAAGTAGTTCTAAGTTCTAGGGGACTAATGACCTTACCTGTTAGGGCCCATAGTGCTCAGAGCCATTTGAAGTATTTAAAGCTGACAAAGAGACAGTACGTACTTGCCCGCACCGATTTGATTCATACTGTTAGGGTGTTTACATAGTGGCTAGGAATTCCGATCATTAAAAAAGGAAGGCGCAACTCTCAACCGTTTTCGAGAAAATGGAGCTTCAAAGTTTTTGGCGAGCATATGTATTAGTGTGTAGTCGCTAGCAGACAAGGAGTCCGTAGCCGACCGAACATCGGTAAGGTAGTTCAGGGTATTTGGTCAGAGGACTGGCTGTCCTCTGGGAAAAAAAGTAAGTGGTTGGTTTCATAAAATGGAGGACTCGGAATTGAACCTTGCTCCCGCTGCTATTCTTTTGTTCTCCCTTCCTACTTAATTCTAATGACAGGTTGAAAGTAACATGTACTAACTAGAATTCGTGTTTGCAAGTGTCTGGTTGGTACCTGGGAAATTGGGAAAATTTATTTTGATTCCGAAATACGTAAATATCAGTGCAGGGCAACAGAACTGTGTTTAAATTTTGAACGGAAACATATGAACCTTACGCTACATGATGCGAAATCCAGACTATCCAGTACGTCAAACAATTCGCCTTCAATGAAATTTACATATGCTATCTGAGTGCAAAACAAAATGATTCCGATTAAAATGTTGGCCCCGGATATTGTTAATCTTTATCTTAATCTCGTAAACATTCACTGTACCAGAATTGTTATTGTAGTTACACAGAAAATGAACGTATAAATTAACGCATCTGACTTTATGATAAACTGCCAGAAAATTTACAGGGCAGCGCTTTTCAAATGGTTCAAATGGCTCTGAGCACTATGGGACTTAACATCTGAGGTCATCAGCTCCCTAGAACTTAGAACTACTTAAACCTAACTAACCTAAGGACATCACACACATCCATGCCCGAGACAAGATTCAAACCTGCAACCGTAGCGGTCGCGCGGTTCCAGACTGAAGCGCCTAGAACCGCTCGCGACATCGGCCGGCGACAGCACTTTTCTGAAATCTTTTACACATATGAAATCTCTGAAAAGATATTTTCACAAATACCGGTACATTCCGACAATAACTGTACCTTACAGCTGACATGAATATTGATCATTAAATTTGTTGGCCTACCTTTGCGCTCGTTTGTTCTGCAACCAGTTACGATTTAGATAAAGATGACACTATCAAAAATCGAATTTCATTTACCGTACTTGTGATTTCCAATGCAAGACGGTATCTTATCACTTCTCATAAAAATGTTTCTGCAGGACACAACTCGGGATGTGCAATGCGAGTATATCAAACACATTCTTATAAGTTGAGCATGAAAAATGAGGAAGTAAAAGGCTGATAGTCCGCAGCTCGTGGTCTTGCAGTAGCGTTCTCGCTTCCCGAGCTGGGGTCCCGGGTTCGATTCCGAGCGGGGTTAGAGGTTTTCACCTGCCCTGGGTGTTGTTGTGTCGTCTTCATCATCATCATCATTCATCCTTATTACGGTCGAAGGAAGGCAACGACAAACCACCTTCATTAGGACCTTGCCTAGTATGATAGTGCGAGTCTCCCGCATAGTTCCCTTAAAGTCTGTCACGAAACATGGGACTTCATTTCAATTTCCAAAGGACTGATAAGCGACAGTAATGACTCACAGTATAACTATGCGTTATTAAGACGTAACAATAATACACACTTTCATAAAGTTCTCACAACTTGAGAAGTTAGTAAAGTATTTCTTAATAACTTTCTTGTGTCCAGTTGCTTTCCTTGACACTTGTTTCAATTACAAGATAAATCCATGTGGTCCACTACAAAATTGTTTACAGTAAATGTAACCATACACACTATTCTAACAATAAGAAACTACACAGTTACGAATACATAAATAACTAGATTACCATGGAAAACCTTCCCTCTGACATTCCTGCATTCGTGTCATCTCAGTTCCACATAATTTTTCCTCAGAATATATTAAATTCTTTCTACATAATGCTGCATCCACTAAACGGCAGGTCAGCTTCCATCCTTTTCAAAACGAGTAAATTGACAGCCTGTCTAACACACAATAAGCGTTACCCTCTTCAAAACCAGGTGTTACAGCAGATAGTAATACGGTTTCCAAATTATAAAATTTTTAACGGAGTTCAACCACCTTGACGTTAGATAGGCTGGTTGCGCCACGATTAGCGGCGGACCAAGAAGCACGGTGATGCAAGGCAGACGGGCAGCACAGTCTGCAACTCTGCAGTAGCTGAGTGACAGAGAGAGAGCACACGCAGCGGGAAAACAGAAAAGGACAGCGACTAAGTAAAATAACACACACGCCCGTTCGCGAGGCGCGATAAGGAAAACACTCGCAGTTCAATTGAACTAGCTGCTAAGACAGAATTAAAGCAACGGTAGCAGAATAACGAGGCCACATGCAGTCAACACTAATAAACCGCACGACCTACGGAGAGCTGAACGAGATTTTCACACTGCAGCGGAGTGTGCGCTGATATGAAACCTGCTGACAGATTAAAACTGTGTGCCGGACCGAGACTCGAACTCGAGACCTTTGCCTTTCGCGGGCAAGTGGTCTACCAATTCTCATTCTGGAAACATCCCCTAGGCTGTGGCTAAGCCATGTCTCCGCTATATCCTTTCTTCCAGGAATGCTAGTTCTGCAAGGTTCGCAGAAGAGCTTAAGTGAAGTTTGGAAGGTAGGAGACGAGGCACTAGCAGAATTGAAGCTGTGAGGTCGGGTCGTGACTTGTGCTTGGGTAGCCCAGTTGGTAGAGCACTCGCCCGCGAAAAGCAAAGATCCCGAGTTCGAGTCTCGGTCCGGCACACAGTTTTAATATGTTAGGAAGTTTCATACTAGAGCTCTTTAAATACCGGAGCTCTAAGCTCCAAGTAGGGGAGAACGGATCAGGTCAATGGGAACGATGGAGTCTGGGTCGACAACATTCCGTTCCGTGACCACGTTGTTTTAGTAAGTCTTCTCTCAGATCAACCAGCGCAGTACCAGCCAACCGTGGAGTGCCGCAGACCTGAACTCCACTGATGAACTTCATTCTGTGTGAAACCAACCACTACTGATGGGAGAGCTGATTAACTACCAGCAGCATTGCAGTACCAGGTACTGTACTTTCTGAGTGTGGGACGGAAGACCAGGGTTCCTGGCGGACCACCGGTAGGCCTAAGTGCATCTGAGGGCGAGGCCTACCAGGCCAGCAGTACTGGGTTCGACGCCTGCCGCCTACACCACACCGCAGATGGGGTGGTCCAGGGGAGAAGAGGCACGGAGTGGGATCGAGTACACTCCCTCAGCCGGTAGCAGCTATCCATACTGCGTCAGGTCGTGCTAAGCATCCGTACCGTTGCAAGGGAAACAACGTGTCGCTAGGACGCAGGTGGAAGAACTGGTGCAGCGTCGGACACCAAGTCTGTCCGTTACCAGGGCAAGAGGCAAATGAGGCCAACAGTGCATTACCATTTGCATAGTTGTCGCAATGAACGATTCGCTGAATAATCATGGTTTTCTTACCGCGACGAGCGCTTCCAGACGATTCTAGACATCGTGCACAGGCGTCATCCGCTCGGCCCCTCTGTAGAAGTGACCTCTCTAACCAACATCTGTGGTCTCAGGAACAGACTTGCAGAGAAATAAATCACTACTACAGAGGTTGAGTACATTTAGCAGATTCCTAACTTCACTCACAGTTGCGTCAGACACTTCCTGGAAATCGATATGGCAAATACCTGTTTCAAGGTTTATTATGGTTGTGCAAATTATCAGTATCTAAGGAATCATTTATTAATAACGTAATCATCACTTTGAAAATTCGGGTTTTGGTCTAATATTTTGGAAGTAATTTACCTTAGTTCGTCTTGTACCACGCGTTGTTTTCTCCGTTAGCATTTCGAAAATTCTGCGAAATACACTCCTGGAAATTGAAATAAGAACACCGTGAATTCATTGTCCCAGGAAGGGGAAACTTTATTGACACATTCCTGGGGTCAAATACATCACATTATCACACTGACAGAACCACAGGCACATAGACACAGGCAACAGAGCATGCACAATGTCGGCACTAGTACAGTGTATATCCACCTTTCGCAGCAATGCAGGCTGCTATTCTCCCATAGAGACGATCGTAGAGATGCTGGATGTAGTCCTGTGGAACGGCTTGCCATGCCATTTCCACCTGGCGCCTCAGTTGGACCAGCGTTCGTGCTGGACGTGCAGACCGCGTGAGACGACGCTTCATCCAGTCCCAAACATGCTCAATGGGGGACAGATCCGGAGATCTTGCTGGCCAGGGTAGTTGACTTACACCTTCTAGAGCACGTTGGGTGGCACGGGATACATGCGGACGTGCATTGTCCTGTTGGAACAGCAAGTTCCCTTGCCGGTCTAGGAATGGTAGAACGATGGGTTCGATGACAGTTTGGATGTACCGTGCACTATTCAGTGTCCCCTCGACGATCACCAGTGGTGTACGGCCAGTGTAGGAGATCGCTCCCCACACCATGATGCCGGGTGTGGGCCCTGTGTGCCTCGGTCGTATGCAGTTCTGATTGTGGCGCTCACCTGCACGGCGCCAAACACGCATACGACCATCATTGGCACCAAGGCAGAAGCGACTCTCATCGCTGAAGACGACACGTCTCCATTCGTCCTCCATTCACGCCTGTCGCGACACCACTGGAGGCGGGCTGCACGATGTTGGGGCGTGAGGGGAAGACGGCCTCACGGTGTGCGGGACCGTAGCCCAGCTTCATGGAAACGGTTGCGAATGGTCCTCGCCGATACCCCAGGAGCAACAGTGTCCCTAATTTGCTGGGAAGTGGTGGTGCGGTCCCCTACGGCACTGCGTAGGATCCTACGGTCTTGGCGTGCATCCGTGCGTCGCTGCGGTCCGGTCCCAGGTCGACGGGCACGTGCACCTTCCGCCGACCACTGGCGACAACATCGATGTACTGTGGAGGCCTCACGCCCCACGTGTTGAGCAATTCGGCGGTACGTCCACCCGGCCTCCTACATGCCCACTATACGCCCTCGCTCAAAGTCCGTCAACTGCACATACGGTTCACGTCCACGCTGTCGCGGCATGCTACCAGTGTTAAAGACTGCGATGGAGCTCCGTATGCCACGGCAAACTGGCTGACACTGACGGCGGTGGTGCACAAATGCTGCGCAGCTAGCGCCATTCGACGGTCAACACCGCGGCTCCTGGTGTGTCGGCTGTGCCGTGCGTGTGATCATTGCTTGTACAGCCCTCTCGCAGTGTCCGGAGCAAGTATGGTGGGTCTGACACACCGGTGTCAATGTGTTCTTTTTTCCATTTCCAGGAGTGTATTATGGCTCCAGTTTCCATGTGTTCTTGTGTTATTACTGAAGAAGGCTTCGAAGCGATGAGATTGTTTTGGAGAACGAGTTATTCACTGTACACAAGAGCTGTCTTTAGTCGTACTTTTAAAACTTCACTGTAGAGCGATTCGGCTTCACAATCAGGTTCACGTTCTCTTGCTGTCGAAATACCAGGCACATCTGGGCGCAACTGTGAATAGCGACCTTCATAATTGAGAAGCAATTTAACTTTTGACATATTAAAAGCCAACTGTCACCAGGGCTTTAGGCAGAACAAGATTCTCGAAAGGGACGGGTTGGCATCCAGTCGCACGTCTGTTGCTGATTGAAATGAAAAGATTGTTCACTTTGAAGCAAGCCCTATCATTGTCGTAATTGTTTCCTAATTTGTTTAAACTTCAAGCATAGGTGCGCATCTTCATTGGTTCAAATGGCTCTGAGCACTATGGAACTTAACAACTGAGGTCATCAGTCCCCTACAACTTAGGACTACTTTAACCTAACCAACCTAAGGACATCACACACATCCATGCCCCAGGCAGGATTCGAACCTGCGACCGTAGCGTGCGCGCAGTTCCGACTGAAGGGCCTAGAACCACTCGACCACACCGGCCGGCCGCGCATCTTAACCTCGAACCTTCCGGCACACAGTTTCCGAATTAAAAAATACAAAATTTACGTCATTTGTTTGAGTAATTGAAACATTCTTCTCGTCAGTAATACTTATATGTTTTCATTTCTTGCAGGAGAGCATTTAATATGAGAAACCGTGTCCACCGCCGTTGTAAACTCGGCTGTTTCACCCGACGACGGGCGGGCTGTAGGTCCGGGCCCGTGTAATTACTGTAAAAGCTTATTCATTTAAAAAATTTGTTAATTTGTAAAGAAAATAAATTTATAATTATATATTGATAAATAAACAGGTTGTGTGAAAAGAAGGTTACATTAGTGGGTCCTGCCTTCCACGTTTTCCTTAATACCACTAAATACCACGTCTCAACGTGGTCGAAGCGTATATGGCTGTGGTGGAAGTCACAGATTTTCGCACTGCGGTTCGATCCCTTGGGAGCATACAAGTTGATTAACTGGACGTCGTGCAATGGAGCAGCCGTGCTTCTCCCGCAGTAGGATCTGTGGGGTATGTGCGAATCTTGCTTGAACATAATCATAGCGCTTGTGTCGGGTCGCCGGCCGAAGTGGCCGTGCGGTTAAAGGCGCTGCAGTCTGGAACCGCAAGACCGCTACGGTCGCAGGTTCGAATCCTGCCTCGGGCATGGATGTTTGTGATGTCCTTAGGTTAGTTAGGTTTAACTAGTTCTAAGTTCTAGGGGACTAATGACCTCAGCAGTTGAGTCCCATAGTGCTCAGAGCCATTTGTGTCGGGTCCAATGTTGATTTGTTTCATGGCACGTTGCGACTTCTAGTTTGATACTGGAGGCGTGTCGAAGCAAGATGACATTTACATCAGCAGCACACAAATATTGATTTAAACTTAATACGCTGGTATCATACGCTATCAGTTTGATATTTAAGGCGGCAGATTTGTAGGTTTGCATGAGAAGATTCGATTAGTCTTCGGTATTAGCTCGGATATTTCTGGATCAACTCCTTCGTTCGGAAGCTCCAAAGACCGATCACAGGCCCTTTTTGACCTATCAGCTGCACCTGGAATTTCCGAAGACGAAGACGTCTCGGGATGTATGTATAATTTTGCTCCCCCTCTCCTTGTGCATGAGGTATGCGGCGCTTTACGGCAGGAGTATGCACTTCCTGCCACCGACAACCTTGTCGAGTGGGCTGTCAAGAGGCGCCTCATGTTCAACGGTGCGAAGACACAGTTCGTGACGGTCACACGTCGTTCCACCCTAGAAGATCTGACACTTGTTGACAGCGGTGTCCCATGCAGGCCGATAGCGCGTCATCTCGGCGTCACTCTAAATCGTAGACTTAAATGGCGCCAGCACATCTAGTGAGTGAAATCGAAGCACCGATATCGTTTACGCAAGCTCTGTTCCCTGCTGATGCCGATTTCCACGCTTCCTCCACGGCTCGGTGTGTCACTTTACGAGGCGCTCCTCGACCCTGCCATTGAGACCGCAACCGTTGTCTGGAGCGGATGCAGCGGACGAGCACATGAAGAAGCTCCAGCACCTGCACAGTCGCCCTCTCCGCCTGCCTCTGCGTGTGCCGAGAGATCTTCCGTCCGGACCACGCCAGCGAGACCGATCACTAACGATTGCCCGTACGTTTTATTCGAAGACACGAAAATCCAGAAACATGAAGATACGGGCGCTGTGCCAAAAGATTCAGCACAGCGTCACAACAAGCTAGCCACACCCCCTTGTGGCACGTGCAGCCTCTACAGGATGTTTCCGTAAGAGTGCGAAAAAATTTAAGAGGACACAAAGAACGCTCCAATGAACAGTTTGATGTAGGGAACCTGGGGTCGGAGGAGCCAGCTTAAGGGTATACGCAAGTCAGCTTGTCTAGCATTACTGTTTTCCAGCTTATTTACAACTAACATGCGTACAAGTTTACAAGTAGTCTGCTGTCTATTTACATGTACATTCTTAATTTCCTGCAAGGGGACAGGGAGGATGAGCCATATCTTCTACCTGGTCGCCTGAGTGTCCACCTGTATTTGAGGTTCGTGTAAAGAGTTCTACTTCAGTTGTTGGAGAACGTAGCTTTGGATGTTCGTGAGAGGAAAAAATGTGGATGTCCGCAACCTTCCTAATGCTGTATTTTCTGGCCGCTGGATTGGAAAAGAAGGGGGGGGGGGATGTCCTATTCCATGGACCTGAAACCTCTTGATTTCCTGTAGGGAAATCTAAAGTCACTTGTGTATGGGACCTCAGTAGATACGGTGATGGAATTAGTTGCCAGAATTGTAGCTGCCTGTGATGTGATTCGATACACCCCATAGATATTTGTCAGGGTGCGTCAGAATCTTGTTCACCGATGTCATGCTTGCATTGAGGTTGATGGCTGTCAGTTTCAGAACAGTTTGTAAGATAAAGGACGAATGGTACATTTACTGTGCCAGTAATGGTATCTGCAGTTGACTGTAACTAATGTAAATAAAAAATACATACTAAAGTGATTTTATTCCTATTATCTCCTTAAGGTGGCAACCCCAGTTTTCCTACCTCAAACTGTTCAGTGGAGCAGCCTCTATGTCGTGTTAAAGTTTTACACGCTTTTATACCTTGTTATCCATGTTGCACTGTCATAGAATTGGTCACATAGAAATATGAAAAACAATTAGTTGCTATCGTCTTTCTACATTTTATTTAGTCTCTAAGTAGTACAGCACTGTTCATATCTTGTTATCCATGTTCCACTGTCATAGAACTGGTCACATAGAAATATGAAAAACAATTAGTTGTTATCGTCTTTCTATATTTTATATAGTCTCTGAGTAGTACAGCACTGTTCATTCCGCCACACACCAAATTCCGACCTGCAGAGTATGGGTGTAGACGTCATTTGTTTTCTGTGATTTAAACGTCGGTTGAGGTTTTATTGCTCAGCACATTTTTAATAATAAATTAACTATTCTATAACTTCTTTATACGGAAACAAACCGTACAGACGAAACCAAACATCTTAGAAAAAACAGAAGACAATCCAAACCAGAAGAGGACATTTATCACGTGCATGGGAGGCAAAACACTTCTTGTTGCGAACACCACCGCCTTCGCAGGACCGAAACATTCCATGAATTTCCAGCAATGACAAGATGCATGGACCTGAAAAATGGCGATGCTTGCAGTACTAGTGGAGAGAAGGCGACCCAACTGCCCTGGCAACAGGAGGTGGGTAAGCACGTGTGTTGACTTGACGGTGAGTTCAGTTCCTCATGTAGCGGGTGCGGCCCGAAGCACTGCAGCCGCAGTGGTCCACAACCTCACGTCGACTACCGCAGTCCACTTCACCCCTCCGCCGCCCCACACCGAACCCAGCGTTATTGTGCGGTTCGGGCCCCGCTGGACCCCCCAGGGAACGTGTCACAACAGATGAGTGTAGCCCCTACGCTTGCGTGGTAGAGTAATGGTGGTGTTTGCGTTTGTGGAGAACTTGTTTGCGCAGCAATCGCCGACATAGTGTAGCTCAGGCGGAATAAGGGGAACCAGCCAGCATTCGCTGAGGCAGATGGAAAACCACCTAAGACCCATCCACAGACTGGCTGGCTCACCGGACACAAGTTCGCCGGGCGGATTCGTGCCGGGGACCAGGCGCCCCTTCCCACTCCGGAAAGCCGTGCGTTAGACTGCTCGGCTAACTGGGCGGGTGCAGTACCACATACCTGAAAGTAGCTTAACATTTATAAATCATTTGGCTATAACGATACATGAGGCAGACCAGCTGATATAAAACCATTGTCAGAAAAAAGAAACAACTGCTCTCATGGTCATTCTTTTCCATCAGATATGTGAAACCGAAGCCACAAGATAATACTATTTGCTACATGACCGCTGCTCGACTAACAGAGGTCGGCATCACACTGCCCTCTTCGGCGCCGTTTACCTGCCGCGATTCTAGTGGTTCACAACCGGCCACTAGATAGCACTGTCGAAGCAGTGCATACACTGTCCCACGATATAACCACTCTTTTTTTTCTTTATTGTAATTTTTATCACCTTACACAAGGCGGGCTGTCAGCAGCTGAGTACGCCGCTCTTCAGCCTTGAGATTTACAAAAAGTAAGAAATAGAGGGGACACAGAGAATACAATCAAAAATGGTGGGCAAAACAATGTAGACACCAAAAAACAAAAAACACGGAGCCGTTCACGCCTGACGAGAAAACATCACTGACACTAGTTGACACGGCGCACAAAACAGGGATGATGGCGATGGTACACGTGAACAGTGGCGGCGTTTCGGCGAACAAACACTAAACACAAACGAAGGCACACACACGAGACACTAATGGTGATGACCTCCGGCGCGCGAATGTTCACTATGCGTGTGCGAGTCCGGGGACCT
Organism: Schistocerca cancellata; assembly: GCF_023864275.1. Taxonomy (NCBI): domain Eukaryota; kingdom Metazoa; phylum Arthropoda; class Insecta; order Orthoptera; family Acrididae; genus Schistocerca; species Schistocerca cancellata. The sequence continues at coordinate 921,766,152 of NC_064628.1, read as the reverse complement.
GCCAAGAGGGGAGGAGGAGGAAGGGGAGTGGGAGAGCGAGAGGGGAGAGCAGAAATGCCACGGGCAGGGGAGATAGGGGGGAGGGAGGAAGTGGGAGGGGAAGCCCGGGGGCAGAGGGGGGAGGGAGGGGACGGGGGAAAAGGAAAGATAAGGGAAGAGAAGAGAAGGGAGGGAGGGCGCCTAAAGGAAAGGACACCGGAAGTGGAGGGTGGGGCAGGGTCAAAGTTGATAGGAGGGGTAGATGGAGGGGAGGAGGACATCATGAGGGAGGGAGAGCTGGCGGAAGCCACCTTGGGAAAGGAGGGTGGAGAGATGGAGACCGGGTGGGACGTGGGAATACAGGCGCGGCAGCAGGCGGGGGTGGGAGAGGATCGGGGATACGAGCGGGTGAGGAGGATCAAGTTTACGGGAGGTGTACAGGAAAAGGAGGAGGTGGGGGAAGGGGATGAGATCATACAGGATCCGCGTGGGGGAGGGGAGACGGATGCGATAGGCAAGGCAGAGAGCATGGCATTCAAGGATTTGGAGGGATTTATAAAAGGTAGGGGGGGGGCGGAGATCCAGGCTGGATGGGCGTAACAAAGGATAGGGCGGATGAGGGATTTATAGGTGTGGAGGATTGTGGAGGGGTCCAGACCCCACGTACGGCCGGAAAGGATATTGAGGAGACGGAGTTGGGAACGTGCCTTGGCTTGGATGGTCTGGAGATGGGGAGTCCAGGAGAGGCGACGGTCGAGGGTGACGCCAAGGTACTTAAGGGTGGGAGTGAGGGCGATGGGATGGCCATAGACGGTGAGACAGAAATCAAGGAGGCGGAAGGAAGGGGTGGTTTTGCCTACAATGATCGCCTGGGTTTTGGAGGGAGATATAACCACTAATTACTACTACTTAATTAATACTGCTAATCAAATACCCATGCAAAGAACACTTTCGCATACACTTACTGTACATACTATACACGCTATGCATACTATACCTTCTGCTGTGATGTGAATCGTCTTGGAAACGGTCAGATACGAAGTTCAAAAGCTGACCCGCGGGGGGGGGGGGGGGGAGTCTTTAATACTCTTGGAGGCTTCCGATGTGCGTTCACTGCGATGTCGCCAATCACGGATGCGACCATCATGATGCTGTAAACAGAACCTGAATTCATCCGAAAAAAGGACGTTTTGCCATTCGTGCACGCAGGTTCGTCGGTGAGTACACCATCGCAGCGTCAAGGGTAACCGCAGCCATGGTTGTTGTCTTTCAAACGTCCCCATCTGTTGACTCAGGGATCGAGACATGGCTGCACGATCCGTTACAGCCATGCGGATAAGATGCCGGTCATCTCGACTGCTAGTGATACGAGGCCGTTGGGATCCAGCACGGCGTTCCGTATTACCCTCCTGAACCCACCGATTCCGTATTCTGCTAACAGTCATTGGATCTCGACCAACGCGAGGGGGAATGTCGCGATACGATAGACCGCAATCGTGGTAGGCTACAATCCGACCTTTATCAAAGTCGGAAACGTGACGGTACACATTTCTCCGAGGCATCACAACAACGTTTCACCAGGCAACGCCGATCAACTGTTGTTTGTGTATGAGAAATCGGTTGGAAACTTTCCTCATATCGGCACGTGAATGCTCTGAAAAGCTAATTATTTGCATATCACAGCATCTTCTTCCTGTCGGTTAAATTTCGCGTCTGTAGCACGTCATCATCGTGGTGTAGCAGTTTTAGTGACCAGTAGTGCATAATATCGACCACACGAACCTGCGTCTGTGCCACGGTGCCATTCACCTGGATGGCGGCATATTCGAACATGACGACGGATCTTGTGTAAAAAGAAACGTGATTCGTCCGTCGAGGCCACTAGTTTCCGTTAATCCAATGTCAGTTATCCCGCGCCCACTGCAGTCGTAAGCGAGGATCCCATCGGGTCAACATGACAAGACGTAGGATCTGCGGAGTCTCATATTCAACAATGTTCGCTGGACTGTTTTCTCCGAAACACTTGCGCTGCAACAGGATTGTCGTCTGTCGTCAGATTTGTCACGGATGGCCGCCCATTCTGCTTCTCACAGCAGGCAGGTGTCAAACTTCCGCGTTCTGTGATGAGGCGTGACGTCCAACACCTTGCAGCCCGCTTGTGGTTCACCGTGAAATGAGTCACTTTTCCGTAAATGCTCACGACGGTGTCAAGCAAACAGCTGACTTGTTTCCCTGTCTCCCGGAAGCCCGTTCCCAGGCGCTGAGCCATAACAGTGTGCCCTTTGTCAAAATCGATTATATCATTGTATTTCTCATTTGGTCCGTGCTCCATTTGTATGCTTTCCTTAACGAATCATGACCGCAAAAACACCTTCCGTTGAGCAGTGTTGTTTCATCAGCACACCTTTTTAAGTAAATGTCAGAGAATTATTCGGAGATATGGTTGTCCACAGATGTTGGAGATGTTGTAGTAATAAGGAACTTGTTTTATACTTACGCATTATGATGTGTCTGGAGACCGAAAAATCTCCTCTATGAAGGAACACAGAGTCTGTAAACAAAGATCTTGCGATACTCAACTGCTTCTGTTCGTCCATGAGATATGGAAAGCCTAAGGTAAAGAAGTAGGCAAAGACACCCTACTTGTTATTCCGTTCTAATTTGCGGAAGTAATTAGATACGAAACTTCCTCGCAGATTAAAACTGTGTGCCGGACCGAGACTCGAACTCGGGACCTTTCCCTTTCGCGGGAAAGTGCTCTACCAACTGAGCTAACTAAGCACGACTCACGCGCCGTCCTCACACCTTTACTTCTGCCAGTACCTCGTCTCCTACGTTCCAAACTTTACAGAAGCTCTCCTGCGAACCTTGCAGAACTAGCACTCCTGAAAGAGGTAGGAGGTAGGAGACGAGGTACCGGCAGAAGTGAAGCTGTGAGGACGGGGCGAGGGTCGTGCTTGGTAGCTCAGTTGGTAGAGCACTTCCCCACGAAAGACATAGGACCCGAGTTCGAGTCTGGGTCCGGCACGCAGTTTTAATCTGCCAGGAAGTTTCGTACCAGCGCACACTCCGCTGCAGAGTGAAAATCTCATTCCAGTCGTTTGATATACTGTAGATCCTAACTGTCGTACTGTGAAGAAAGTACCAGTTCAGCGTGTACCGCACATGTTTTCGAGCTAAACTCCCAAAGATGTTCGGGCTCATGCTGTTCCTCTTCGTAGAAATGTGTTGGCTCAAACTCGTCTAGGGCGTGAACCGCACGTGTCGGATCCAAGCCCTAAATTAGACACTTGTGACCCTTTGGTTAAATTGTCTGGCTGATGGTAAGTTTGCGAAATTGTATGAAGTTAATATGACACATAATAACAGCAATAGTAATATCGGGAACTAAATTAACTACCCATAAATGATGTAGGCTATACAGCTGCGATTTGGTCAGAATAATATTTATTCACAATGCAAACTAATTTTGAAAGTGGTCGTATTTAGAATTACTGTTACATTCGAGCGCGTATCCATTTGACGCAGTTCGATCATTCACAATCTCATCGCGAAATGCAAGGTCACTGCTCCACCTCGTTAACTCTGCGAAAAGTATGAGTTCACATCAGGCACGCGGCTGCTCACCTCTCAGAGACTAGGTCCCTTGATACCATCATCATCATCATCATCATCATTTAAGATTGATTATGCCTTTCAGCGTTCAGTCTGGAGCATAGCCCCCCTTATACAGTTCCTCCATGATCCCCTATTCAGTGCTAACATTGGTGCCTCTTCTGATGTTAAACCTATTACTTCAAAATCATTGTTAACCGAATACAGGTACCTTCTCGTCGGTCTGCCCCGACTCCTCCTACCCTCTACTGCTGAATCCATGAGTCTCTTGGGTAACCTTGCTTCTCCCATGCGTGTAACATGACCCCACCATCTAAGCCTGTTCGCCCTGACTGCTACATCTATAGAGTTCATTCCCAGTTTTTCTTTGATTTCCTCATTGTGGACACCCTCCTGCCATTGTTCCCATCTACTAGTACCTGCAATCATCCTAGCTACTTTCATATCCGTAACCTCAACCTTGTTGATAAGGTAACCAGAATCAACCCAGCTTTCGCTCCCATACAACAAAGTTGGTCGAAAGATTGAACGGTGCACAGATAACTTAGTCTCGGTACTGACTTCCTTCTTGCATAAGAGAGTAGATCGTAGCTGAGCGCTCACTGCATTAGCTTTGCTACACCTCGCTTCCAGTTCTTTCACTATGTTGCCATCCTGTGAGAATATGCATCCTAAGTACTTGAAACCGTCCACCTAACTTTGTTCCTCCTATTTGGCACTCAATCCGTTTATATTTCTTTCCCACTGACATTACTTTCGTTTTGGAGATGCTAATCTTCATACCATAGTCCTTACATTTCTGATCTAGCTCTGAAATATTACTTTGCAAACTTTCAATCGAATCTGCCATCACAACTAAGTCATCCGCATATGCAAGACTGCTTATTTTGTGTTCACATATCTTAATCTCACCCAGCCAGTCTATTGCTTTCAACATATGATCCATAAATAATATGAACAACAGTGGAGACAGGTTGCAGCCTTGTCTTACCCCTGAAACTACTCTGAACCATGAACTCAATTTACCGTCAACTCCAACTGCTGCCTGACTGTCCCGTGATACCACACAACGCGAAATTTTCTAAGTCGTTTCACTTCGTAGCTGCCTAAAGACCGACTGTCCGCTTTCGCGTCTCAATCCCAACTGGACCCTTTGGTGTCTCCAGCCGAACTGTCCGCTTTCACCGTCTACTCCGCCCGTGCCCGGCCGCGTTTCCCCGTGCACCGAACATCCTCGCTCAACTGACTAGGCAGTAGTTACCTCTCCTGAATCCGTCCGTCTGATTGGCTACAGCTTATTCTACATTATTTTGCATTTTAACATATTTAAATAACCAAAGCTTGACCACTTTCGCGTTCTAAATAAAGTAACAATAATATCCATTACATAATAAACGTTAAATTCTTTTATATAAAACCAATACAATTTCCTTCTTAACTTTGAATGTCACGGCCAGTAGCCTTGCACCATTGTACTTTCTGGTAAAGAAACACAGAACAAAAGTAACTATTATGCACTAAACTTTAGAACAAATATCCTATTACCTAATGAATCAATAAGGTGTCATGCTGTCATCGTTCAATGTGTTTTGTGTGGAGGAAATGATGATCTGATGCTTAACTGAAAATACTGATAATTTAAATTTACGGTAAGTTTTAAACAAATAAAGTTACGGAGTTGATATTTACAACATCTGTCATTTTAATGAATTGCTTCGATACGAAATGTCGATTTTTAAGATCGACCAAAGCGTTCAGCTTTAGCATTCAAGTCTTTGTTACAAAACTTGTTAATTTCACTTTAACAGTAAATCCTAAACTGTTATAGATACGATCAAACTGTTGTGGCGTATCAAGACAGCCACGCCACTCGGAAGTAGTCGAAATGCACGCGTTACACACGCCGGCTGGCTTGAGGTCTGAAACAGGATACGTAATGAATGCTATAAAGAAAAGTACGTAGCTTCTTTAATACTTAACTTTAATCCATCATTGTGGTACATCGCTCTTGACGATATAATTGAGAGTCTTTAAATACAAGCACTGTAAGGCTAATGGCGCCTTGCTAGGTCGTAGCCATGGACTTAGCTGAAGGCTATTCTAACTGTCTCTCGGCAAATGAGAGAAAGGCTTCGTCAGTGTAGTCGCTAGCAAAGTCGTCGCACAACTGGGACGAGTCCTAGTACGTCTCTCTAGACCTGCCGTGTGGTGGCGCTCGGTCTGCGATCACTGACAGTGGCGACACGCGGGTCCGACATGTACTAATGGACCGCGGTCGATTTAAAGCTACCACCTAGCAAGTGTGGTGTCTGGCGGTGACACCACAGATACGATCAATATTCAAGTTTTTATTGGGATCGCCATGAAATTTTATGGAGGATGGCTGATTAAAATTACTGTGGCTTCATTCCCTGCACTGCTACAGAATTAAATAGTTTTCATAAATTTTTCCCTTCATGGCCGATCTTAAGTACGCCATATTTAACACTGCTACGTCTCCTTGGCCACAAAAGCCTTCTACTGGGTTTCCCTGTGACGTAGGTTCTTGCCTGTCTTACTCGCACACTGCAGCGCTTAGGCCTCAATAGACAATAGACTCCTGTGAGTAGCCTTGCACCAATGTACTTTCTGGTAAAGAAATACAGAAGGAAAGTAACTATTATGCACTAAACTTTACAACAAATATCCTATTACCTAATGAATCTGCGCTCTTTGTGGCACGCGGTCCTGGACGACAGGGTTCGCCGTATACTTAAATGAGGGCGAAATGCTCATTAACTCACAAGTTCTCAGAATCACCCAACACATCGTTCTGGGCGGAACAAACTCGACGAACTTCACTTTACAAGCGGCAAAGGTTTCATCGAGCATACGCCTCACTACGAGTGGCTTACATTACCTTCTGTCGAGCGCGCGGTTTGTCCATACGTTGTTGAAGGTCATCCTAGTTATTTCCTCCCGGATGTTCTTCCATCACCTAATTCTGTGTCTTGCTCTTCCTCTTCTTCTATCTAATGTCACACGGAATGCTATTCTAGATACTCTCCGTCATTCTTGCTATATGTCCTGTCGTTCTCTTCTTTAGCACTTCAACAATGTTATGGTGTTTGTGCAGTTCTCTTATTCTCCATTTTTATCCTCCCTTCCACGTTATTTTCGTCATACATAGGTCCAAAAATTTTTCTTAGTATTTTTCTCTCGAATATCAACAAATCTCTTCATATTTCTTCCGACATATTAATACGTCACATCCGCACAATGTTAATAGGTATGACAGTTGACTGATACGAGCAGATTTTGAAGTTAGTACTAAGTAATATTTCTTTCTTTTTTTAGAATTTTGATGAGATTATAGTGTTCTGTTCGCTTTTGCTAGACAGGCTTCTGTTTCTATATTCTTCCTACTGTTGTTACTACGAAGACTCCCTATGTACTTGAAGCTGTCAAAGGGAATCCACGTACTGCCAAAGGTGCACCACTTCTTATTTGATTACTTATAACCAGGTAGTCTGTGTTTTCTACATTAACATGAAATCCTGTTTTCTCAGCGAATTTGTAATAGTTTTGCGTCACTCTGAACTACTAGTAAGCCGGCCGCGGTGGTCAAGCGGTTCTAGGCGCTCAGTCCGGAACCGCGCGACTGCTACGGTCGCAGGTTCGAATCCTGCCTCGGGCATGGATGTGTGTGATGTCCTTAGGTTAGTTAGGTTTAAGTAGTTCTAAGTTCTAGGGGACTGATGACCACAGATGTTAAGTCCCATAGTGCTCAGAGCCACTACTAGTAAATGCTATGACATCTACATAGATTAGTCTAATAATACTTAACTCCTGCGTTTTGATTCGTTGTGGATTAGCTTTAGTAAATTCTATATCGGTCGTCTGTAAGTAGACATTAAAAAATAAAATAAAAAAAAGGTGAAATGGGTTCCCCTTGTCTCAGTCCATTGTACACCATAAAGCAGTCAGTTTCTCCTACCGATCTCTTTATTGCTACGGTCGCTGGTTCGAATCCTGCCTCGGACATGGATGTGTGTGATGTCCTTAGGTTAGTTTGGTTTACGTAGTTCTAAGTTCTAGGGGACTGATGACCTCAGTAGTCAAGTCCCATAATGCTCAGAGCCATTTGACGCCTTTATAAAACAAAGTTTCATCTACACATTTTAACTAAGCTGATTAACTCTGAGGGTATTTCAGATTCCTTGACTATACTTGGGTTTCCCAGAAAGTAATGCACCGAATTTTTTTTCTTCAACAGTTCTTCATTGAACATAATGAGAATTACACACACAAAAGAATGGTGTTATATCTACACACCCTATTTTTCCTCCTCTATGGCCTTCCTCCAGCGCAAAGCAAGGGCGTGTATGCCCTGTCGTTACCAGTCCTTCTCCAGGTGGCGGAGCCAGAGTTCACTGCGTGAATCACCTCCTTGTCGCCCTCAAAATGTCTTCTTCGAGCCGGCCGACGTGGCCGTGCGGTTAAAGGCGCTGCAGTCTGGAACCGCAAGACCGCTACAGTCGCAGGTTCGAATCCTGCCTCGGGCATGGATGTTTGTGATGTCCTTAGGTTAGTTAGGTTTAACTAGTTCTAAGTTCTAGGGGACTAATGACCTCAGCAGTTGAGTCCCATAGTGCTCAGAGCCATTTTTGTCTTCTTCGAATTGCGTCCTTCAATGGCCAAAACAAGTGGAAGTCCAAGGGGGCTAGGTCAGGGCTGTAGGGTGGATGGGGTAACACTGCCCAACCCTGATTTTCGATGTGTTCAGCAGTCCTCAGACTTTTCTGGGGCCGGGCGTTATCGTGTTGCAGCAAAACATCTGCTGGGTTGCTGTGGCACCGAAGTCGCTGGAAGCGCGTCCGGAGTTTTGTCAATGTGTTGACATACAAAACTTCCTGGCAGATTAAAACTGTGTGCCCGACCGAGACTCGAACTCGAGACCTTTGCCTTTCGCGGGCAAGTGCTCTACCATCTGAGCTACCGAAGCACGGTTCGCAGGAGAGCTTCTGTAAAGTCTGGAAGGTAGGAGACGAGATACGGGCCGAAGTAAAGCTGTGAGGACCGGGCATGAGTCCTGCTTCGGTAGCTCAGATAGTAGAGCACTTGCCCGCAAAGGCAAAGGTCCCGAGTTTGAGTCTCGCCCGGGCACACAGTTTTAATCTGCCAGGAAGTATCATATCAGCGCACACTCCGCTGCAGAGTGAAAATCTCATTCTGGAAACATCCCGCAGGCTGTGGCTAAGCCATGTCTCCGCAATATCCTTTCTTTCAGGAGTGTTAGTTCTGCAAGATTCGCAGGAGAGCTTCTGTAAAGTTTGGAAGGTAGGAGACGAGATACTGGCAGAAGTAAAGCTGTGAGTACCGGGCCTGAGTCGTGCTTCGGTAGCTCAGATGGTAGAGCACTTGCCCGCGAAAGGCAAAGGTCCCGAGTTCGAGTCTCGGTCGGGCACACAGTTTTAATCTTCCAGGAAGTTTCATATCAGCGCACACTCCGCTGCAGAGTGAAAATCTCATTCTGTTGACACATACTTCTGAATTAATGGTACCGCCTCTTGGCATCACATCAGTAAGAACCACACTTTCACAGTCCCAGAACACGGTGATCATGGCCTTACCGACGAATGCAGTTGTTTTGATTTTTGTCCTCTGTGGTGAATGGGAATGGCGCCATTCCTTCGATTGTCGTTTTGTTTCGGTCTGAAAATGAAGAACCCATGTTTCATCACCTGTCACAATCAAGGACAAGAAGGCATCCCCGTCAGCTTCAAAATGTTGCAACAAACCAAGAAAAATGTTTTTTTTTCTGTGTGCTTTGTGATCCCCACCTTGCACACACATTTGAATATCCAAGAGTGCGGACAATTGCATCCGGACTTCCTTTGCTGACAGGCAGATGCAGCGCAACTGCCGAGCCGTTATACGTCTGTCCTCGCGAATGACATCTTGCTGCAACATGTCAGGTGTGACAGGCGTGGATGGTCTCCCCGACCGCTGCAAATCGTGGAGCTCCGCCGAACCACGTTCTGATGACGTCATCCTCCGTGCCCCGTCACTAACTGTACTTCTGTGGACAGCAGCTGATCCATAGTGTTTGCACGAGCGTTTGTGAATTTCCCACAGTTTCTCTATCTAAAGTGAGAAATTCAATGACGGTACGTTGGGTGTAACGTATATTACGTACAGACGCCATTTTGAAACTGTACTGCAGCTACAGTATCTACCGGAAGTGACGGAAACTTGGCCGGCCGCGGTGACCGAGCGGTTCTAGGCGCTTCAGTCCGGAACCGTGCGTCTGCTACGGTCGCCGGTTCGAATCCTGCCTCGGGCATGGCTGTGTGTGATGTCCTTAGGCTAGTTAGGTTTAAGTAGTTCTAAGTTCTAGGGGACTGATGACGTCAGATGTTAAGTCCCATAGTGCTCAGAGCCATTTGAACCATTTGACGGAAACTTGGCGCGCTGACTCGGGAGACTTCAAATACGAGTAATACATACGTAACGTTTTGCATTCGTAGCATTGTTTTCGGCTGAGAAAAAAAAAATGTGGTGCATTACATTCTAGACAACTCTCGTATTTGACAGTGTCTGTCGATGTATGCTCGACAAATGTATGCATAATTTCGGCAGTATTCTAATGAAATGCTATATGCAAGCTCCTGTTGACAGTTTAATATATTATTGGTGTACAGGATAACCTTGGAAGCTGAGATAGGCTATCACTGGATGGTTCTGTTGTCACATAAGGCGTAACAGCCCTTTTAATTCGTGAACGATTACATATATGGAAGCGCGGTTTTTGGTCAACCTTACAGTCTCTAGATGCTCGTATTTTTTCTTCGGTTAATGTTTTTAGCGCTAGTATCAAAGGAGACGTTCAAGCAAGTACGTTCTTTTTAAGTAGAACCATATACTTTTTATAGCTCCATTCCACAGCTCTTGAGAAAACAACTACAGTAATATAGCGTTTGTTAATGATGACGTTGAATCCTGTCGTAAAAAATTCGAGAAATATCACAGAGTTTAAGAGCACGATGGCCGCAATCGGCATTAGCGGTACGACCACCGCCAAGAAGAGGTTACGTGCTACGCTGTGTCAGAAACTCATTACTGCTTGGAAGAGATGAGAATTATTCTTTCGGCAATGTCGGAAGCTGAATCAGAGTCTTCGGAAACGAAGCTGTTGTCTGCAGGAAGCTTTCAACGCTACCAAAATGTAGAAAATGCTACAGAGGGCCGATCGTTAATGCAGGGACTGGCACTATCCCATAACCATAAACAAATATGACCCATTGCGTATAAATAGTCGAAGAGATCCATTACTGGTCGATTACGCTGTTCGTGACGTAGGTCTATGTCTGCAAACAGTAACAGTGGTGTAACACACAGAAGCAGCCGTGTGGGGCGAGCTAAAGGGGAACAACTGTTAACTGTAGCAAAAACAGCTGATGCATTGGAAGAATCCTAAGCAAACGAAATTTGTCCACGAAACAAGTCGCTTACGAAACACTTGTTCCATTGACTGTTAAATTTTTCTTGTTAATATAGTACCATTACCAGATTACGTTAGTTGAAGGAAACAGAAAAAATCCAACAAATAACGCCGTGCTTCGCCAGCGGTTAATTTGGTAAACGCGGAGACGCTCGAGCGACTCCAGAGGCAGACGCTACAAGAGAGGCGTTATGCTTCCAAAAGAAGTATGCAGCTGGAACTCCAAGGGCGTAGCCTCCAAGAGGCGTCGGGCAACATACTACTTCCTCCCAGTTACGTCTCGGTAAATGGCGCCGAAGAGATAAAAAAAACTACGTTGTCATACGGAGCCATACCAGCAGTCGTCATCCCACACACTATTTTCGATTTGAAAAGAGATGGAGGGTAACTGATGGTGGGCCAGGTGAATGTCCCCAGTACGAGGCCACACTGACCTACATCTATGCCGCGACGCCGTTCGCCTCGATGACCACATATTCGGATATGGACCTGGTGTAACAAGAAATGTGATTCTCTAACATTCTGCGTGGTGTCTGTTTGTTCTAAGTCGTGTCTCCCTACCACTTTCGCGCAACGACGCTCTGAGCGCGTTTTTCAGGGAATTGACTAGTTTGAACCTGGGACCTGTTGCTGGTAAGGAGACGCCAGACCACACATGACATGTAGACTTCAGAAGAGTTCAGTGAGACCAGCAATGATATAACCAAATACTTAATGATTTCAGCGTCAGCTCCACTGCACTCCCTGTAAAAGAATCTTAATACTAACTAAATTTAGTGGAGGGGGTTCAAGGCTTTCCTATTTTTAGTTAGCTGGTAAAATAACGTCGAAAAAGCAGTTAAGTTTACCATTGGAAATTTTATTCTACTCACAAAACATTGTTTATAAATTGCACTATTGATAAAAGGAAATGTTTTAATACAGGATGATGAAAACCAACTGCATTCAACAAAAATGTGAACGAATATTCCCTGAATGGGTTTCCGAGTTCTACAATGGATCGAAGGATGACCTATGCCATATCACACCAATAATCTAAGTTTAAATTAAGTTTAACAATAGAGAAAACTATCAAAAGGGTCTACAGTGACCCTCAATTATCTTTAATTACTTATGTAACTTTTCGTAAATTACAGTGGCTGATGTGGCTTCTCAATAATTATATAACAGAAAAATCATTTCGTTTCAGATTTTAACTTACGTAGCAAATGTGAATACGATGAGCTTCAATTGACGATCGACACTAGTATTACGTAAAAAGGGGATGTAACAGATGAGACTTCTGCAGCTCTCAGTGAAGCCTTATGCGCTCAAAAATGCAGCATCGCGTGCGTTCATTACCTTGTCAGTGTTCGTCAGGGGGCGGCGACCGGCGCAGCTCCATCCAGCTCGCCGTCTCGGAAGCAACTCTTTTCTCACTTCTCCTTACTACAATTTACCGAAATTGGTTTTAAAAAAACTGTCTGTCTGTGTTTTCATCTGACCAATCTGGGTGTCAATGTTAACCTTAAGCTCCGCCTGCAAAAATTCTGTCTATCCAATGAGAAACGTTATACTTTTCGTGGTGGGGCAATATTTTAAAGTTTGCAACGTAACAGAGACGCGAAAAAGTCTCACGCTAAAACTTGCAGCTGGTGTGGCCCTATTGTAAGATCTATACTGTTCTTCTGGAGGGCTCTAGCTTTTAACATGGGCTGGGGGGTGATCCTGATGTTTAGCTGGCGACGTGGGTGTCCGTCCCTTATTGTAGGGCCTTCTAGCTTAACACGGTTCTGCTCTCTGCTTCTGTTCTCGTTTCTCCCCTCGGAAATGCGTCTGTCTCACGGTGGGAAGGTATGACATGCATTTAGGCATTCTTGTGTTAGTCTGTGGTATTCCATTTGCTCACTCGTTACTTGTATTACTTTGGTTAATTTAATGTCACGATTTATTCGGAGCTATGGATTTGCTTATCATGTCAGTGTTTTCAAGGAAGGTGTTGGATTTGCCTTACATATCACCACCCTTTGAACTTAATTTTCGCACTGAATGTAGGCAATGATTGAATCGTCTAAGTCAGTCAAAAATTATTCCTTTATCTAAATTTTGTTGCCTACTGTTCAGCTTCGTTATTTTGGTTCCATGCTAGTTTGTATTATTAAGTTATATTTTTATATTCTTCCATATTATTCTCAAAAATATGTTTATATTGACAAGAGAAGAATATTTTTATTCTATTATAATTATTATTCTTTAATTATTTTCTTTCTTCATTTAAGTGTGAAGTTTGTTTTTTAAGAAGTTTGTTATCAAAAGTGAGGAGTCTTTCACAACACTTTTCTTAGAAATATTTTTTTTATAAATGTAGTAATTAAGTAAAATCTATTCCTAACACATTTTCTAAATATCATGTACAAGTAAGATGTTTTTGTTTCTAGACACTCATTTCAACATTGTTACACTAACAAATAAGAATAAGCTTCGACTGCTACTTCTCTCTCTTTTATTTCCTCTTCTCTATTTCTTCCTTCACTTACGCTTTCTTCAACATCCTCTACGTTTTCCTCATCCTCGTCTGTCTTCTCCTTCTTCGTCGCTACTTCCACATAATTGCATCTAAATGCTCTAATTATCGCTTCATAACTTCTTTCATTATATACGTTGGGTTGTGTGCCCACTAGTAATTTATTTTCAACTTCTGTCGACTGCGCATTATCCTCATAGAATTCGCTTTCCCTGGTTTCCATCTCATATAGCTCTGCAATACTCATTACTTCGTCCTTTCCTCCTACATTCGTTGTGCATGCCTCTGGTAATTCATCTTCCTCGTCAGTATTCTCCCAATTAATTTCGTCCCAACACGATATTGTTATTTTCTTGTCTTCGTTTTCATCTGGTCCCTGCGGTTTTGTTTTTTCCTTCTTCTCTTCTCGTGATAAGGGATTTACTTCTCTGTTCAAGGTGCTGCAATTGTCCTGGGTCGGTGCGTCATTCTTTTTGGCATGGGCGCGTAGCTATCAATTCGAACGTTTTTCGGGGTTTGGTGGTCTTACCTCCACGTCTTCTATCTGTATTCTCTTTTCTTGTTCAGCTTGTTGATAGTGGTTTCTTTATTGATAATTTGTCGGTCTATTGGTTCTCCAGTACCCGTTCCGGTTGTCGTTATTCCCTCTGTAATAGTTGTTGCCGTTGCTGGGTGAATTATAGTTATTGCCATATTATCTTCTAAATCCATAACCGGTTCTTTGTTGAAATCTATTGTCGTTTCTTGGTGCGAAGTTATCACGTGGTTCGTAATTATTGTTTCTTCGTACTGTGTCTTGTGGATTCCACTGATTTTTGCTTTCGCTTTCACGTGCGCTTCGTCTTTTTCTTACGTCATCTTCCGAAAATATGAACTCTAGTTCCATTAGAATACCTTTAAATGCTTCGACGTTATTGCCTCCGCGACCTACTAATGATTGCTGGTATTTCAATGGTAACTTCATCGCGCATAATTTAATCAACTCTCTGTCACTGTATGGTATATCTATGCATTGATTTTTCTTTGCCATTAATTCGAAATATTTCACGGGACTCTTTTCTCCTGAATTTTCAAAATATGGGTTCTGCAACAATTCGTACTTCACTCTGTTCTGTGCTTCGCTGGACCAGTATCGTGAGAGAAACTTCTCTCTGAAATCTTCGTACGATCGGCATGTCGCTGCAACATTCTGCATGGTTTCTGCGACTGTTCCTGACATGTGTACACATATAAAGTCTAATTTGTGTGCTAGCGTCCAGTGTTCTGGTAATCCTACTCGGAATTGATCAATAAAAGTTCGTGGATGTAATGAGTTTCCTTCTCGAAAGTGTTGAAATTTTCTGACTGTGAGGAAATGATCGTTGTCGTACTTCGTCATAGTTCCATATGAAATTCGCGAATCTTCGCCACTTTTGTTTCTGATCATTTCTCCCGTCGTTCTTTCCGGTTGTGGTAGATCCATTGGATATTGTCCACTGTAACTTTCGCCTACCCTTGCGTAGTATCGTTGGAGTGGTACGCAAGAATTTTCTTCCATCGGTTGTGAACGTGTAGCTGAATGCATTGCACTGTACTCTTCGCGACCTGCCTTTCCATTGTCAGGTACTGGTTCGGTATCTTGTCTGGCTAACCTTGCTGCTTCATTGCACGATCCAAACTGTCTTGAAACATACATTTGTGGTTCCGCATGTGTTTGTGATGACGTTTGTTCATCAAGAATTTCGAAACGTGTTTGTTGCTGTGCAGGCTGTCTGATTTCACGTATCTTACTTTCCGCCTGTGATTGGAATCGCAAATGCGTAATATCTTCGTTAATTGCTTGTTTTTCCGGTGCTGTTACAGATACGTATGTGGTTGCAGACTCAGTGCTTGTTCGATCCTGTTCACTACGCTCTTCAGTGGTTTGCAACAACTCTGTTCGAAATTTCTGAAGTTGTCGCTTCGTTTGCGCTTCTATTTTGACTATGCGGTTATCATATCTTTTCAGCCGTGCTTTTGTGATGCGTTTGTCTAGCACACTGTTTTCAACAATTTCACGCGCTGTACCTGCTGCTTGTCTAGTAATTACGTTTATCTGTTTCTCTAGTTTCTTGACTTCTCCCTGAGTGTTGTTACGTAATGTTTTGATCTCGTCTTGAGTGTCATTACGCAATGTGTGTACGCCCGCTTGTACCTTGTCAATGTCTGTTCTCAATTGATTGTGACCTGTTACTAAGTTTCCTATCACTCTTCGAGATTCTTTTGCCTCGTCTTCAATATGACTTAGGTGTAACTGAATTTTTTTGTTTTGTTCTTTAATCTCACGCATTTGTCTCGTGGTTTCTGCAATTTGTTTCGTCGTTTCTGCATTCTGAATTTTAATTTGGGACGCCATTACTTTATTTTGTCTTTCCATGGTTTCCGTCATTAATTGTAATAATTCTGCCAGATTGGTGGGTCCTATTGAGTTTTCTTCCGACGTTCTACGCTCTGTGTTTTCGCCCAAGTGTTGGTTTGCAACCGACTGCATTGAACTGTGCGGTGACACGTTTCAGCTCGAATTTCTTGTACTCTGAGGTAAGGGAGCTCTGATTACTTGTACTATGGGTCCTACGTATTCAAGACGCAAGTTAGAATACTCATCGGCTGTCTCTCTACTTTCCTGCTCCTCGGTCGTATGCTGACCTAGGTTTTCTGTGCCTTGGCGTACATTATCCTCGTTATGGTGCGTTATCTGTCCTATTTCTCGCGATACTGCATCGTCTGTTGTACTGTCCTCTATTCTTTGTCCATCTTCATGTTGGGTCTCTACCTCAATTCGGTCAAGGTCTCGATCTGCCATTGTTAATCTTTCCGAATCCCTTATTTTCTGTTTTAAAAGCAATTCACGAGCCATACTTCGCGTCAACATGCGCTCATACGATCTCACGCGTTTCATAAACTTTTTGCACACATGACTTGATAATCCATTCACTTACTTGTTGCGTCAGAACCAACTTGTCAACGATGTATCCACCACCTGTGCGCATGCATTGGAGAGAAAACTTAATTCTAACAATATTGAAATTCATAACTTTATTATGCTATTGTCTCTGCTAGAATGTCTCACTTTCTATTGAATACTTTTACTATCTATCGCTGCAGCTACTGTTTTCGACTATGTATAACTTTAGGAAAAAAAAATTTTTGACTACTAAAATTTTTCAACAGGATATTTTTCTGACCTAGTTAGGCATGTGGTCGACCTTCAATCATGGTATTTTACCATCATGGCAGGGCCGCCATTCTCTAACATTCTGCGTTGTATCTGTTGCTCTAAATCGTGTCTCCCTACCACTTTCGAGCAACGACGCTCTGAGCGTGTTTTTTAGGGAATTGACTAGCTTGAACCTGGGACCTGCTGCTGGTAAGGAGACGCCAGACCACACGTGACATGTAGACTTCAGAAGAGTTCAGTGAGACTAGCGATGATATAGCCAAATACTTAATGATATCAGCGTCAGCTCCACTGCACTCCCTGTAAAAGAATCTTAATACTAACTAAATTTAGTGGAGGGGGTTCAAGGCTTTCCTATTTTTAGTTAGCTGGTAAAATAACGTCGAAAAAGCAGTTAAGTTTACCATTGGAAATTTTATTCTACTCACAAAACATCGTTTATAAATTGCACTATTGATAAAAGGAAATGTTTTAATATAGGATGATGAAAACCAACTGCGTTCAACAAAAATGTGAACGAATATTCCCTGAATGGGTTTCCGAGTTCAACAATGGATCGAAGGATGACCTATGCCATATCACATCTATAATCTAAGTTTAAATTAAGTTTCACAAAAGAGAAAACTATCAAAAGGGTCTACGGTGACCCTCAATTATCTTTAATTACTTATCTAACTTGTCGTAAATTACAGTGGCTGATGTGGCTTCTCAATAATTATATAACAGAAAAATCATTGCGTTTCAGATTTTAACTTACGTAGCAAATGTGAATACCATGAGCTTCAATTGACGATCGACACTAGCATTACGTAAAAAGGGGATGTAACAGATGAGACTTCCGCAGCTCTGAGTGAAGCCTTATGCACTCAAAAATGCGGCATCGCGTGCGTTCATTACCTTGTCAGTGTTCGTCAGGGGTTGGCGGCCGGCGCAGCTCCATCCAGCACGCCGTCTCGGAAGCAACTCTTTTCTCACTTCTCCTTACTACAATTTACCGAAATTAGTTTAAAAAAAAAGTCTGGCTGTGTTTTCATCTGACCAATCAGGGTCTCAATGTTAACCTTAAGCTCCACGCCGTCTCGGAAGCAACTCTTTTCTCACTTCTCCTTACTACAATTTCCCGAAATTGGTTAAAAAAAAAAATGTCTGGCTGTGTTTTCATCTGACCAATCAGGGTCTCAATGTTAACCTTAAGCTCCACCTACAAAAATTCTGTCTATCCAATGAGAAACGATATACTTTTCGTGGTGGGGCAATGTTTTTAAAGTTTGCAACGTAACAGAGACGCGAAAAAGTCTTTTTGTGTTATCGTAAGATCTATACTGTTCTTCTGGAGGGCTCTAGCTTTTAACATGGGCTTGGGGGTGGTCCTAGCGGTTAGGTGGCGACGTGGGTGTCCGTCCCTTATCGTAGGGCCTTCTAGCTTATCACTGTTCTGCTCTCGGCTTCTGTTCTCATTTCTCCCCTTGGAACTGCGTCTGTCTCACGGTGGGAAGGTATGACATGCATTTATGCATTCTTGTGTTAGTCTGTGGTATTCCATTTGCTCACTCGTTACTCGTATTACTTTGGTTAATTTAATGTCACGATTTTTTCGGAGCTATGTGACATACTACTGGATTTGCTTATCATGTCAGGGTTTTCATGGAAGGTGTTGGATTTGCCTGACAGCTTACAATTCGTCCGACGAAGCCACTAGTTTCCGTCAATCGAACCTCGATTATTCGCGCCCACTGCAGTCTTAACTGAGGATCTCAGCAGGTCAACATGACAGGATGCAAGTCTGCAGGGTTCCGTGGTCCACAGTGTCCACTGGACGGTTTTCTCCAAAACGCTTGCACTGCAGCAGAGCTGCACTCTGTCGTCAGATTCGTCACGGATCGCCGCCTATTCTGCTTCGCACAGCAGGTTAGCCACAGACGTTTTATGGCGTGACGTCCAATACCTGGCCGCCTGATTGTCGTCCACCGTAGCGTGAGTCACTTTTCGTAGATGCTCGTAACAATATCAAGCAAACAACCGGCCTGTCTCCCTGTCTCCCAGGGGTCAACCTCAGTGCGAGCCGTGACTGGTTAGAACCGATCAGAGGACTCGGACGTGCTGGACGTTCGTTGGATCCACACGCCCAGCCCTCAACAGTGGTGTCGTCCATCCACTGCAGCCCAAGCTGTGTAATCGAAGCCATCACAATCTGTAGCTAAGAGCAAAGTGTCACCAACTCGGCTCGCATCCACACACAACACAGTCCCTATCCATAATAAAGACCGTGGAAAACTCAACTATCCAGATAAACGGACTATCAGCATGTGCTGCGGAGCTCTACTACAGACGTTGAAGAAAATGTAGGGTGTCTAATAAATTCGATTAATACCCAGAGATCCAAAACCCTAACTGCCGAAGCACACAGGTGAAACTAAGTCCCTGATTAGGAACTTGTAGTATGTCACAAAATCTGTTTACTTTCCGACGCCATCGTAAATGCGAGAACTGTGGCTATTAGTTGTTAAATTAACACGCTGAAACTCAAGAAACTAAACTATAAAAACAGTTCACTCCTGGTTAGGACCTCGTAAAAGTCACAAAAATCTGTTACTACTGCTGTTGCTGCGTCTGTCTAGGCTGGGTGCTGTTGTCGGACTGGTTGACTAATGCCAACAAGAGGTCACTGACTTTAAAAACAAACAAACGACTATCGATCGTTTCTAAGTTAAAAAAAGCGTTCAGTTTCTGTACCAACGTCTTTACACATTATAAAGTTTCATCCACACACATTTTAACTAATCTGATTAATGTTGAGTGTATTTCAAATTCCCTTATTGTATGTGGGTCTGAGTAGTGTAACAAAGGGGGGGGGGGGGGTGTCACCCCACTGAAGTCATCTGACGTCAGCTGATGAGGCGAGGATCATTATCCAAGATGGCGGCCGTGACGTCAGCTGATGACGCGAGTACCATTATCCAAGATGGCGGCTTTTAGCGGGAAAGTGCCACACCCTCCTGGCAGGCAGTTTTAATTTTCGTGGGAAATTGAATTATGTGCTTCTACGGGTCCCCCTTTCCGACGTTTTTTCGTGATGGTGCATCATCCTCATGGAAAATGGGCGGGAATTTCGAATTGTGGAGGGATTTTTTTTTCTCCACTCACGTGACCAGAATTGGTGGCACACGTTCAATCTTCGCTGAGCTGCCCTTGTCAAAACATCGTGATGTGTTCGGTCAGCAGATTTCGACTATGCAGAGGGACGGAGCCAAGATGCATGTCGTAACCAACACATGCTCATGCACATGTGCAAACTGTCAAGATATTCAACATGAAGCATTCACTCTCCCAAAACAGAAGAGACGGGCAGTTGTTGTCAATTCGCTTCAGTGGAAGCATATTCGTGTACGCGATATATACCATTGAAGAGCAACTGCTCATCCCCATCCTTGTGGCTTTGCAGTACGTGTTCTATCGAGGAGCTATTGGTGTCTGACTGGGAGGATTTTAACAGCCACGTTGCCTGTAAGCATACAGCTGAGGACTGCACCCACAGCCTCCTTCATATAGAATGGAAGCGAGCATTAAAGCTTGAACATATGAAGAGAAACAATATGGTCCTGCAGATAAATGATTTGCATCGAGATGCATTAAAGATGCATCATACAATGCATGGGAATGTTTCTGCTGTTACTGTCTGTCATTTCTAAAACCTACATATAAGCTCCCACCGCACAAGAGACAACTGCCTCCAATCCAGTAGACCAAAGAACTGACCTAGTTCACGAGTTCCCTGCTAGAGGGCACTGCAGTAGGTCACGTGGTCGTGCAGTTCAGCCAATAGGAGCACAGCATCATGATGACATAGGCATGGTGTATATAAGGAGAGCCCAGCAGCTGCTCAAAATCTATCACCGACAGTCAGTCAGTCAGCAAGGATGATGAAGTGCCAGTCAGCCCAGCAGAACATGAGGAGGAAGCAGCAGAAAATTAAATATCTACTTTAGTCTACTATTATTATGATTTCTTTCCTTTCTCAGACGTTACATCTGGTTAAAAATAGGAAGTGACGCGGACCTTGATCAAGTGTGACTTCCTTTTAACTGTACGGTATATGTTACATTACATTTAGGAACTGTTGGGTAATTGAACAAGTATAATAATTACAGATTTCTGTAGTTGTGTATATAAGTTTGGATGTAGCTGTATTGCGTTGATGTACTGGTGGATATTGTGTGGTATGACTCCTGTAGTTGATAGTATAATCGGTATAATGTCAACTTTATCCTGATGCCACATGTCCCTGACTTCCTCAGCCAGTTGGATGTATTTTTCAATTTTTTCTCCTGTTTTCTTCTGTATATTTGTTGTATTGGGTATGGATATTTCGATTAGTTGTGTGAATTTCTTCTTTTTATTGGTGAGTATGATGTCAGGTTTGTTATGTGGTGGTGTTTTATCTGTCATAATGGTTCTGTTCCAGTATAATTTGTATTCTTAATTCTTCAGTACATTTTGTGGTGCATACTTGTATGTGGGAACGTGTTGTTTTGTTAGTTTATGTTGTATGGCAAGTTGTTGATGTATTATTTTTGCTACATTGTCATATCTTCTGGGGTATTCTGTATTTGCTAGTATTGTACATCCGCTTGTGATGTGATCTACTGTTTCTATTTGTTGTTTGCAAAATCTGCATTTATCTGTTGTGGTATTGGGATCTTTAATTATATGCTTGCTGTAATATCTGGTGTTTATTGTTTGATCCTGTATTGCAATCATTAATCCTTCCATCTCACTGTATATATTGCCTTTTCTTATCCATGTGTTGGATGCGTCTTGATCTATGTGTGGCTGTGTTAGATGATGTGGGTGCTTGCCATGTAGTGTTTTCTTTTTCCAATTTACTTTCTTCGTATCTGTTTATGTTATGTGATCTAAAGGGTTGTAGAGGTGGTTATGAAATTGCAATGGTGTAGCCGGTGTATTTATATGAGTGATTGCCTTGTGTATTTTGCTAGTTTCTGCTCGTTCTATAAAGAATTTTCTTAAATTGTCTACCTGTCCATAATGTAGGTTTTTTATGTCGATAAATCCCTTTCTTCCTTCCTTTCTGCTTAATGTGAATCTTTCTGTTGCTGAATGTATGTGATGAATTCTATATTTGTGGCATTGTGATCGTGTAAGTGTATTGAGTGGTTCTAGGTCTGTGTTACTCCATTTCACTACTCCAAATGAGTAGGTCAATATTGGTATAGCACAAGTATTTATAGCTTTTGTCTTTTTTCTTGCTGTCAATTCTGTTTTCAGTATTTTTTGTTAGTCTTTGCCTATATTTTTCTTTTAGTTCTTCTTTAATATTTGTATTATCTATTCCTATTTTTTGTCTGTATCCTAGATATTTATAGGCATCTGTTTTTCCATCGCTTCTATGCAGTCGCTGTGGTTATCCAATATGTAATCTTCTTGTTTAGTGTGTTTTTCCTTGACTATGCTATTTTTCTTACATTTGTCTGTTCCAAAAGCCATATTTATATCATTGCTGAATACTTCTGTTATCTTTAGTAATTGGTTGAGTTGTTGATTTGTTGCTGCCAGTAGTTTTAGATCATCCATGTATAGCAAATGTGTGATTTTGTGTTGGTATGTTCCAGTAATATTGTATCCATAATTTTTATTATTTAGCATGTTGGATAGTGGGTTCAGAGCAAGGCAGAACCAGAAAGGACTTAATGATTTCCCTGGGTATATTCCACACTTAATCTGTATTAGCTGTGATGTGATAGTATTTGAATTTGTTTGGATATTAAGTGTGGTTTTCCAATTTTTCATTACTATGTTTAGGAACTGTATCAATTCAGGATCTACTTTGTATATTTCCAATATTTGTAGTAACCATGAGTGGGGTACACTATCAAAAGCTTTTTGGTAATCAATGTATGCGATATAAGCGTAGTGTAGCGACCTCTGTTTAGTTTTAGCTTGATATATCACCTCTGCATCTATTATATCAGTTGCTCTTTACATCCTCGTGCTCCTTTGCAACAGCCTTTTTGTTCTTCATTTATAATTTTGTTCTGTGTTGTATGTGTCATTAATTTCTGTGTAATGACTGAAGTTAATATTTTGTATATTGTATATTGTATATTGGTAAGCATGTTATGGGGCGATATTTAGCTGGGTTTGCTGTGTCTGCTTGATCTTTTGATTTCAGATAAGTTATTCCATGTGAAAGTGTATTAGGGAATGTGTATGGGTCTGCAATGTAACTGTTAAATAATTTAGTTAGATGTGAATGTGTTGAGGTGAACTTCTTTAGCTAAGAATTTGCTATTTTATCTTTTCCAGGTGCTTTCCAAATGTGAGTAGAATTAATTGCTTGGGTGACTTCATGTTGCAAAATTATCACTTCAGGTATTTGTGGTATCATCTTGAATGTGTCTGTTTCTGCTTGTATCCACCGTACATGCCTGTTATGTTGTACTGGGTTTGACCGTATGTTGCTCCAGAAGTGTTCCATGTCTGTTATGTTTGGTGGATTGTCTATTTTAATGTGTGTGTTATCTATTGTCTGGTAAAATTTCTTTTGATTTGTGTTGAATGTTTGGTTTTGTTTCCTTCTATTTTCACTTTTTTGTAGCTTCTAAGTCGTTTGGCCAATGCTTGTAATTTCTGCTTCTTTTCATCTAACTGCTCTATCGCTTCTTGTTGTGAGATTTTACCTAACCTTTTTCATTTTTTGTCTGATATTTCATTTGTTAATTTCTTATAAATTGTGTTAGCTGTCCGATGTCTTCTATATGTGTGTCCCTTCGTGTTCTATTTGTGCTTGTTCTGGTGGCTGTCTTAAGATTTCGTTTTCCTCTGATTGTTTAATTGATGCGTGTTGTTCTTTGTTTGTTTGCTCTGGGATGTTTGAGTCCATTATTGTATTTTCTTCTTCTTCTGATTGCACATTATTTTGTTCTAGTATTTGTTGTACTTGTTGCTTGATGTTTTCTAATTCTGACTGGGGTATCCTGTTATTTTTGATTATTACACAGATCTGATCAGCTAGTCGTTGTTCTGTTAAAAATTTTAATTCTGGGTATCTGGTAATAAATGTTGTGTATACTTGTGATCTGTAACCAGTTGTGTTGGTTCCTAAGTTTGTTGCTTGGTAATAACAGAACATGAGGTGTCGGTTAACTTCATCTGACCATCTCATCCTCTGTCTTTGTATTCCTTCTAGAGTGGTTGCAGGAAGCATATCCTGCAAAACACCTCTATTTGGATTCAAATTATTTTCTGTGTGGCTAGCAGTGTCGTTACCATTGTGGACAGGCATAGGGTTCAAGCGTCGTCCCTGACCATGACAGCGCTTGTCCGAGGCTTCATTAGTTCTGTCCTGAACCAACTAATCACACCAAAAGGGGGCTTAGCCCTATTAGTGGTTTGTTCTTTTCGTCGCCTTTTACGACTGGCAGAACATACCGGAGACCTATTCTTTTCCCGGGCCTCCACGGGGTTTATTATTATTATTATTATTATTATTATTATTTCTGTAGCAGCAACATATGATGCTGATGATTATGCTTCTCTCTCCACCATATGTATCCATAGAGCCCTTGTTTCAGCTTGTCAGGATCAGCACAAGTGTCAGCAATATCCAACCTGTTGGCACTGGCAAGTTCCACTCCGTTGTGAGCCACACCCATGGCGTTGGCAAGATCCAAACTCTTGGGACAGGTAAGTTCCATCCCATTGGGTCACGCACTTGCAGTGGTGGAAAGCTCCAGCCTGTCAGGGTCAGCAGGTTGCAACCTGCAGGGATCGACACCTGGGGCATCGGCGGATTCTCTAATGCAGCTTCTCAGCATACTGGATCAGGATAATGAGACTCTTTGTACCACTCGATTCTGTCGAGGGTGCAACATTGTACTGGGCTCCATTGTACTCACTGTCCATTGAGCCAAGTGCAAGAGGCATTCCAGCATCAGTGCAAGAACAGATGGCTAACCGCACTGGGGTGGACGTTGTGGATGAGAAGCTACCCACCCGAAGTGCACTGTCACCTTTACTATTCGCCTCATGCTATAACTTAACAACTAGCGGTTCAAAACGTCTTCATCTAGGAACTGAAGCTTCAAAAGATGGTCACGTGTCAGCTGTGTTATTGTTCGAAAATTTACCAAGAAATATTAAAGTGTGTTACAGACTATGAGTGGGATGAACTCTGTCACGCAAAAGTTTACATTAAGAGGCATATGACTATGGAATATGTTCCAGCCCAATTCTTCCAGGACATCTACTGCGGAGGCCTAACTGTGAGTATATTATCAATGTATGATGATGCTACGCTAAGAGTTAAAAGTGCAGATGGACAGAGTATCTACATGACACACTCAAAAATTGATAACTTGTTCAGTCTGCACTCAGTGATAACTACAACGATGGAAAGACTAAATAGGTGGCTCCCTCATGTTCAAGCTGTATGCATTGATGTCATGATCTGACTTCGAACATGTAGCATTCACATAGAAGATGTAGATAGCTGTTTTAGTACCTGTACCAGTGCCAAAGTCTCACGCTATTCGTCGAATAGGTGTGGAAAATGTTGGAATTAAATTTACTGATGGAATAACGGACTATAGCATTGCACCGATAACACTGCAGGATATACGTTCAGGATTTGAGGGATATAAGAAGCAGCTTTTTTCCAAATACTACACTGCTCCCGGCGTGTGATATTTTTGATGGTGATAATGCTATGTATAATTGTCAATAGCGAATAAACAAATATATTTATTATCTCAAATTTGTGTTTGTGCTATTTCTCTAGACAAAATGACCCTGCATATAATGTCACATGCGATTATGCACATTTTCTTTTTTATATAAAAGCCTATTGCACATCAGAACCTAACACAGTAGGTATCATGGCAGGCTGTGTGAAGAACGCTCACCACAAGGACTTTGTTGTAGGTGACAAGTTCTGCGACGATGAAGATCCGGAGAAGAACACTAAGAAGAGTGCAGTGCTCCTTCCTGACAGCATACGAGCTGTAATTGTAGGTCCCTCCAACTGTGGCAAGACAAATCTTCTCATGGCTCTGCTAACAGGTGTTGATGGAGTCCGCTTCGAGTATGTCTACATAGTCTCCGAAACACTATTTCAACCCAAGTATCAGTTACTGTAGAGTTACTGCAGAGAATTCTAGATGGCGTGAATGGTGTAACGTACAGGGTATTCAGTGGAAGCAAAGACATCCCTCCACCTGAAGAAGTGAAGCCAAACACGGTTATCGTGTTTGACGATATAGCTGTTGAAAAGCATGACCAGATCCTTAGTAGATATTTCTGCTTTGGTCGTCATATGGGTTTTGACGTATTTTATCTAAGTCAAACATATTCCAGGATCCTAAAACAGTTGGTCAGGGAAAACGCCGACCTTATTAAAGCATTCAAACAAGAAAATCTCAGAATGAGATTTTCACTCTGCAGCGGAGTGTGCGCTGATATGAAATTTCCTGGCAGATTAAAACTGTGTGCCCGACCGAGACTCGAACTCGGGACCTTTGCCTTTCGCGAGCAAGTGCTCTACCATCTGAGCTACTGAAGCACGACTCACGCCCGCCACTCACAGCTTTACTTCTGCCAGTACCTCGTCTCCTACCTTCCAAACTTTACAGAAGCTCTCCTGCGAACCTTGCAGAACTAGCACTCCTGAAAGAAAGGATATTGCGGAGACATGGCTTACCCACAGCCTGGGGGATGTTTCCAGAATGAGATTTTCACTCTGCAGCGGAGTGTGCGCTGATATGAAACTTCCTGGCAGATTAAAACTGTGTGCCCGACCGAGACTCGAACTCGGGACCTTTGCCTTTCGCGGGCAAGTGCTCTACCATCTGAGCTACTGAAGCACTACTCACGGCCGGTACTCACAGCTTTACTTCTGCCAGTACCTCGTCTCCTACCTTCCAAACTTTACAGAAGCTCTCCTGCGAACCTTGCAGAACTAACACTCCTGAAAGAAAGGATATAGCGGAGACATGGCTTAGCCACAGCCTGGGGGATGTTTCCAGAATGAGATTTTCACTCTGCAGCGGAGTGTGCGCTGATATGAAACTTCACTGATATGAAACTTCAACAAAGATCCACCAACTGCTAACGCCATTCGGCGATGGTATGCGCAGTTTAAAGCTTCTGGATGCCTCTGTAAGGGGAAATCAACGGGTCGGCCTGCAGTGAGCGAAGAAACGGTTGAACGCGTGCGGGCAAGTTTCACGCGTAGCCCACGGAAGTCGACAGATAAAGCAAGCAGGGAGCTAAACGTACCACAGCCGACGGTTTCGAAAATCTTACGGAAAAGGCTAAAGCAGAAGCCTTACCGTTTACAATTGCTATAAGCCCTGACACCCGATGACAAAGTCACACTCTCTGAATTTTCGGCGCGGTTGCAACAGCTCATGGAAGAGGATGCGTTCAGTGCGAAACTTGTTTTCAGTGATGAAGCAACATTTTTCCTTAATGGTGAAGTGAACAGACACAATGTGCGAATCTGGGCGGTAGAGAATCCTCACGCATTCGTGCAGCAAATTCGCAATTCACCAAAAGTTAACGTGTTTTTTGCAATCTCACGGTTTAAAGTTTACGGCACCTTTTTCTTCTGCGAAAAAAACGTTACAGGACACGTGTATCTGGACATACTGGAAAACTGGCTCATGCCACAACTGGAGACCGACAGCGCCGACTTCATCTTTCAACAGGATGGTGCTCCACCGCACTTCCATCATGATGTTCGGCATTTCTTAAACAGGAGATTGGAAAACCGATGGATCGGTCTTGGTGGAGATCATGATCAGCAATTCATGTCATGGCCTTCACGCTCTCCCGACTTAACCCCATGTGATTTCTTTCTGTGGGGTTATGTGAAAGATTCAGTGTTTAAACCTCCTCTACCAAGAAATGTGCCAGAACTGCGAGCTCGCATCAACGATGCTTTCGAACTCATTGATGGGGACATGCTGCGCCGAGTGTGGGAGGAACTTGATTCTCAGCTTGATGTCTGCCGAATCGCTAAAGGGGCACATATCGAACATTTGTGAATGCCTAAAAAAACTTTTTGAATTTTTGTATGTGTGTGCAAAGCATTGTGAAAATATCTCAAATAATAAAGTTATTGTAGAGCTGTGAAATCGCTTCAATCATTTGTAATAACCATATATAAGTTTAACCGATAGCACAATACGGATCGGGGATAAAGAGTTTAAAAGAACACTTGGCTTAATGCAACTCATCTTCCCAAGAGCGTCAAGAAACTTAAAATACACTGCCAGTGATTGCAAGGTGTATGGATAAATACTACAGTTGACCAAAGTATACAAGAATGCAGACGGAACACTGAAAAGCCCACAAAACTCTAAATACACCTGCATTATACAACCTTTACTGAATGAGTAACCCCAAAGCATTGGTGAAGGTCTTTACATTCAACATCAACGATTGAGCAGTCAATCCCCCAATACATATATTACGATGAGGCAGATGAACTAATAGATAGACCTCGGCTGTTGATGGATTCAACCGCAGCGGGTAATACAGCACATTCGAATGAGGTTGTCTCAAATATTTCAGAACTTAAAGAAAGAGCAATCATCGAAGAATAATAATAATAGCAAGTATGGAAACAGTAGTTCAGGAGCTGTACGAACCAGCACGCAAAAAATACTCTTGCAGACATGTGATGATTAAAGGACTGGATGAATATGGATCTGTACGAGCTTCAGAATAAAGGTTTCAAGTATATTTTATGGTCATTGATACCTGCAAACAGGAATGAATCGATGTCCGCTCAATCTTAAAACCGATCATGCTGGAGAGTTTTACAACGAAAATTACAAGACTGTGATGGAGCGGTATGGAATACACCACTACTCAACGTTTACCCACCTGAAAGCGAGTATTGTGGAGCGTTTGAACAGAACTGTGAAAGCTCAAGTGTGTAAGCGATTTAATCTTCGTAGGTCGTACAAGGGGGCGGATATCCTACCACAAAGAATAGCACAGTGTAATCGAACCCAACATACTACAATAAAAATGAGACGGATTCAGGTTCGTGACAATTCACTCATGGGGTCGGTATATTTCCGCCTTAAAATGCTGGATCCTCGCAAACAAAGGTTTAATGTAGGTGATTTAGTAAGTATTTCGAAACACAAGACTGCATTTGAGAAATCGTACTTACTAAACTGGTCAGCTGAAATATTCGCAGTCTCTAAAGTGCTGAGAATTAACCCCGGAGCATATATCTTAAAGGAGAGCATCATCATCATCATCATCATCATCATCATCATCATTTAAGACTGATTATGCCTTTCAGCGTTCAGTCTGGAGCATAGCCCCCCTTATACAGTTCCTCCATGATCTCCTATTCAGTGCTAACATTGGTGCCTCTTCTGATGTTAAACCTATTACTTCAAAATCATTCTTAACAGAATCCAGGTACCTTCTCCTCGGTCTGCCCCGACTCCTCCTACCCTCTACTCCTGAATCCATGAGCCTCTTGGGTAACCTTGCTTCTCCCATGCGTGTAACATGACCCCATCATCTAAGCCTGTTCGCCCTGGCTGCTACATCTATAGAGTTCATTCCCAGTTTTTCTTTGATTTCCTCATTGTGGACAATCTCCTGCCATTGTTCCCATCTACTAGTACCTGCAATCATCCTAGCTACTTTCATATCCGTAACCTCAACCTTGTTGATAAGGTAACCTGAATCCACCCAGCTTTCGCTCCCATACAACAAAGTTGGTCGAAAGATTGAACGGTGCACAGATAACTTAGTCTTGGTACTGACTTCCTTCTTGCAGAAGAGAGTAGATCGTAGCTGAGCGCTCACTGCATTAGCTTTGCTACACCTCGCTTCCAGTTCTTTCACTATGTCACCGTCCTGTGAGAATATGCATCCTAAGTACTTGAAACCGTCCACCTGTTCTAACTTTGTTCCTCCTATTTGGCACTCAATCCGTTTATATTTCTTTCCCACTGACATTACTTTCGTTTTGGAGATGCTAATCTTCATACCATAGTCCTTACATTTCTGATCTAGCTCAGAAATATTACTTTGCAAACTTTCAATCGAATCTGCCATCACAACTAAGTCCTCCGCATATGCAAGACTGCTTATTTTGTGTTCACATATCTTAATCTCACCCAGCCAGTCTATTGTTTTCAACATATGATCCATAAATAATATGAACAACAGTGGAGACAGGTTGCAGCCTTGTCTTACCCCTGCAACTACTCTGAACCATGAACTCAATTTACCGTCAACTCTAACTGCTGCCTGACTATCCATGTAAAGACCTTTAATTGCTTGCATAAGTTTGCCTCCTATTCCATAATCTTGTAGAACAGACGATAACTTACTCCTAGGAACCCGGTCATATGCCTTTTCTAGATCAATAAGGCATACATACAATTCCCTGTTCCACTCATAACACTTCTCCATTATTTGCCGTAAGATAAAGATCTGGTCCTGACAACCTCTAAGAGGCCTAAACCCACACTGATTTTCATCCAATTGGTCCTCAACTAATACTCGCACTTTCCTTTCAACAATACCTGAGAAGATTTTACCCACAACGCTGATTAAAGAGATACCTCTGTAGTTGTTACAATCTTTTCTGTTTCCATGTTTAAAGATTGGTGTGATTACTGCTTTTGTCCAGTCTGATGGAACCTGTCCCAACTCCCAGGCCATTTCAATTATCCTGTGTAGCCATAAAGGAGAGCAAGGGTGAAGAAATTTCAGGATGCTTTTACACAGAGGAATTGCAGAAGAGCTCTGTGGGGGTTGTTGGTTGGTTGTTTTAGGGGAGGAGACCAGACAGCGAGGTCATCGGTCTTATCGGATTAGGGAAGGACGGTGAAGGAAGTCGGCCGCGCTCTTTCAAAGCATCCATCCCGTCGTTTGCCTTGAGGGATTTAAGGAAATCACGGAAAACCTAAATCAGGATGGGCGGACGCGCAATTGAATCGTCGTCCTCCCGAATGCGAGTCCAGTGTGCTAATCACTGCGCCACCTCCCTCGCTGAAGAGCTCTGTACCAGATGTATTCCTCATCGGACGCGTAATAAGACGTCGTGGGAAAAGAGAGCTAGTTAAATGGTTTGGATTTCCTTCATCAGAAAACTTCTGGATTGATGCTGACGAATTAGTATATAAGGGTGTGCGTAGACCTCAATCGCCTCAGTAACGTACAGTGCATGACAGGAGACACACCATAATAAGAGTTGGAGGTGGTATTCTCGACAAATTACCAGTTGAATTACACATTCCAGTATAAAACTTCTGTGGACCAGGAACAAAGCTTCAGAAATGCTTGACACGTGGCGACAGAGGTATTAACCTACTAGACGAAGCTTGCCTGGAGTACGAACTAGTCTATGCCGCAAATAAAGATCTCCCAGCACGTCACGTCGCAGACAGAATTGTAGCTGATAGAGCCAAGGAAATAAGGCGAAGAAAAGATATTGGTATAGGTCAACGTGTGGGTGCATTAGTTGTTGATAGAACCATGCGTAGTAAAATTAAGTTAGGCTTAGGAGTGATGAATTTCAGACGAATTGTAAAAGCAGCGCGGTCCGCTTTGGGGAAGAAGAAGAAGAAATCAGGCTGCCCGAAAAGCTACATTCTCACCTCGGTGTGTGCAGCTAATGCAGTGATGAGTAAGAAGAAGAAGAACAACAACAACAAGAAGAAGGGCACAACTAAACCATCTCGTGTTCTGCCTTTACACAAGACATCAGGCGTAGTTATTCCATTCCTCATTCCAGCCCTTGCGGTTCTATCTGCAGTAGGCTCACTGACAGGAGGGGCTGCAGCTGTGGCGAAAACACTCAAGAATGCTCAAAACGCCCAAGCGCAGCTAGAGGGGACAAGAAAGCATAATCCTGTCATGGAAGCTGCAGCCGTTGGAAAGGGTCTATACTTGAGACCGTACAAGAAAGGACTGGGCCTCTTCATAAATAAATAAAAAAAAACCGTTAGCTATTCTACCTGATCGAGCGCTCACGAATAAAGATCTCCTTAGGTTTATTAAAGAAAAATTCCACATTCCAGGATTCCGTGGTGTTTTTATGCGAGATACATTACCGAAAACAATGTGGCGAACTATTGAATGCGGAATTGTGAATTTAGATGTTTCAGGCGGTCCAGGAACCCATTGGGTCTCACATGTCAAGAAAAGTGCAATTACAGATTATTATTTTGATTCATTTGGAGATTCACATCCACCGGGAGAATTGCAACGATACTTCACGAGCATAAGACAATTTTCTGCGATATCTGAGCTTTAACATATAGTTGTGTGGACATCTCTGCATCATGTTCTTCCTCACATCCTTGATGAAACAGCATGTAAAACTACACCAAAGATAAGTGCATGCTCAACATCCGGGCGGGACGGTTCATGTATATAAGAGCTATCATTGAAGCCCTCCCCCCTCCCGCCATCAATTGAGCTTTAGATGAGAAGTCGTACACTCTGACGTTAAAAGAACGAGCGTCTGTATCACGTGCAAATTAGTTTCTGCCGATTACGTTCTGGTGATTGGAGTATTGCACTAATTGCTCTGGAGACGTATAACAGTAACAGCATCCCAAATATCACAAAGGCCAACAATAAACTGCATCTGGAAACTGACAGTCAGAAGGAGATTCTAGAAATACAACCTGATACCTATGACACATTAATGATTTAAACGAAGTCTTAAAACACTATGGAAAAGGAACTGAACTACGCGCAAACATCAATACGCTTAAATCTGAAATACGACCAGAGAATGCGACGATCGACTTTAGGCGGAAAGATTCAATAGGTTCACTGCTAGCTTTTGCGAAAGACTGTGTTATGGAGAAGGATTCCAGTAAGTTTTACGCATCAGATCAGGCTGTGGACATACAACCAGTCAGCACAATCCACGTTGAGTTTAATATACACTCCTGGAAATGGAAAAAAGAACACATTGACACCGGTGTGTCAGACCCACCATACTTGCTCCGGACACTGCGAGAGGGCTGCACAAGCAATGATCACACGCACGGCACAGCGGACACACCAGGAACCGCGGTGTTGGCCGTCGAATGGCGCTAGCTGCGCAGCATTTGTGCACCGCCGCCGTCAGTGTCAGCCAGTTTGCCGTGGCATACGGAGCTCCATCGCAGTCTTTAACACTGGTAGCATGCCGCGACAGCGTGGACGTGAACCGTATGTGCAGTTGACGGACTTTGAGCGGGGGCGTATAGTGGGCATGCGGGAGGCCGGGTGGACGTACCGCCGAATTGCTCAACACGTGGGGCGTGAGGTCTCCACAGTACATCGATGTTGTCGCCAGTGGTTGGCGGAAGGTGCACGTGCCCGTCGACCTAGGACCGGACCGCAGCGACGGACGGATGCACGCCAAGACCGTAGGATCCTACGCAGTGCCGTAGGGGACCGCACCGCCACTTCCCAGCAAATTAGGGACACTGTTGCTCCTGGGGTATCGGCGAGGACCATTCGCAACCGTATCCATTAAGCTGGGCTACGGTCCCGCACACCGTTAGGGCGTCTTCCGCTCACGCCCCAACATCGTGCAGCCCGCCTCCAGTGGTGTCGCGACAGGCGTGAATGGAGGGACGAATGGAGACGTGTCGTCTTCAGCGATGAGAGTCGCTTCTGCCTTGGTGCCAATGATGGTCGTATGCGTGTTTGGCGCCGTGCAGGTGAGCGCCACAATCAGGACTGCATACGACCGAGGCACACAGGGCCAACACCCGGCATCATGGTGTGGGGAGCGATCTCCTACACTGGCCGTACACCACTGGTGATCGTCGAGGGGACACTGAATAGTGCACGGTACATCCAAACCGTCATCGAACCCATCGTTCTACCATTCCTAGACCGGCAAGGGAACTTGCTGTTCCAACAGGACAATGCACGTCCGCATGTATCCCGTGCCACCCAACGTGCTCTAGAAGGTGTAAGTCAACTACCCTGGCCAGCAAGATCTCCGGATCTGTCCCCCATTGAGCATGTTTGGGACTGGATGAAGCGTCGTCTCACGCGGTCTGCACGTCCAGCACGAACGCTGGTCCAACTGAGGCGCCAGGTGGAAATGGCATGGCAAGCCGTTCCACAGGACTACATCCAGCGTCTCTACGATCGTCTCCATGGGAGAATAGCAGCCTGCATTGCTGCGAAAGGTGGATATACACTGTACTAGTGCCGACATTGTGCATGCTCTGTTGCCTGTGTCTATGTGCCTGTGGTTCTGTGAGTGTGATCATGTGATGTATCTGACCCCAGGAATTTGTCAATGAAGTTTCCCCTTCCTGGGACAATGAATTCACGGTGTTCTTATTTCAATTTCCAGGGGTGTAGCTACAAACTCATGTCTCAACGAGAAGTTGATTCACTCTATTTACGGATTCTTCCCTACAATTGAAACCCGGTATAAGATAGTTCAGACCCCCATAAACGCGACATACCTACTGGAGACAGTTCAGACATTGGACTATCTGGGGCTACTTATTGTGGACTTTTCGACTTTGGGTGTGAAGAAATCATTGTACATCTGCATCTAAGACAACAGCTTAGCACGCAAAGTTCACAGTCGCACAGAAGCGCAAGGTGATAACACGCCTTAATTACGAGTTCCTTATTTCAATTGGTCTCAAGCCATGCGATGACGTCACTCAACGTAACACAGTCAGTGGAGTATGATGATCGAATTATACTTCATGAATTCCACTCACATAAGGTTAGGTTAGGGTAATGTTTAACGTCCCGTCGACAACGAGGTCATTAGAGACGGAGCGCAAGCTCGGGTTAGGGAAAGATTGGGAAGGAAATCGGCCGCGCCCTTTCAAAGGAACCATCCCGGCATTTGCCTGAAACGATTTAGGAAAATCACGGAAAACCTAAATCAGGATGGCTGGAGACGGGATTGAACTGTCGTCCTCTCGAACGCGAGTCCACTCACATAAGCCCTACGCTTCAACCACATTTAACAAAAATGATGAAATAAATCAAATGCCGTGTGGCTAAGGCCTCCCGTCGGGTAGACCGTTCGCCTGGTGCAGGTCTTTCGATTTGATGCCACTTCGGCGACCTGCGCATCGATGGGGATGAAATGATGATGATTAGGACAACGCAACACCCAGTCCCTGAGCGGAGAAAATCTCCGACCCAGCCGGGAATTGAACCCGCGACCTTAGGATTGACATTCCGTCACGCTGACCACTCAGCTACCGGGACCGGGCACAAAAATGATGAAATTAGGATTGTTATTCAACACCAGGACGCTTTAACACTACCTTGCGAGAGCTTCTTACATCTGGACTGCACATTTAAGGAAACTGATGGTGCTGCGGCAACACTCTCGAAGCTGACACGTAATGCTCCAGCATTCCTGTTTCAAGAGGTCCGTTATGAACTTAATGGAATAGAAATCGACCGCACACGTAATGCCGGGCTAGCATCAACCCATATGACGTACGTTTCAGCCTCAACTTCCGATTCGAACAGCTTGGAAAATGCGGGCTGGTTCATAGACGCACCAGATGTCGGATACAGTCGATTTACTGCTTGCATGCCTCTAAAAATGCTTATGGATTACTTTGAGGACATGCAACGAATCATTGTGAACGTCAAACAGGAACTTATTTTGGTGTGGAGTGCAAGTGATTCCAATTCATACACTCAAATAGAGGCAGAGGACGTCGAAATCAAATTAATAGTGTAATATGGAAAATGCCCCTCATCAGTGTTGCTAACGAGGAACGCTTGAACTTTTCGAAAGTTCTGAGCGCTGACACTTATATACCAATAACTTTCCGGTCATGGGAGCTTTTTGAATACCATGTCTCACCTACAGCATCAACACATACGTAGGCTATTAAAAGATCATTTCAACTGGAGGCACCTCGGTTCATCATACTTGAATTTCAAACTCAAAGGCGAGGGACTGTATCAAAAGACTCAAGTGAAACTGACAACTGCAAGTTAACTAGCGCCAGAGTCGACTTGAATTCGGAATACTATCCATACGAGAATTTACATCTACAGTGAGACAGTCTGGCAGTGAACATGTATGCGAGATTCTGGGCATCCTACTATGAAGTAGTTGAACATAAGGGGTGCCCACTCAGTCCACAGAATTTCAAGAAGTTGGCACCAATAATCGTGATTGACTATTCAAAACAGAATAAGATAATTAAATCAGGACCGGTAGATGTACGGATTGAGTTTGAATCTTCAACAAACTCCGCAGATCACACTGCAGGGTATGATCTAGTTCTGCATGTTCGTGTTGTTAACTGCTGTCCACTCACAGGTGTTGTACAGCGAGTTGCATAAATTAATACGTGCTCTGCTAGCTCCAGCACAACTGTGTTCACGATGTTACCCCAGGACCTTCAAGGGCTCTATTACAACGAACGTAAACCATTCATAACTAAAGACTGTGCAATAACAGCCTTCACACAAAGTGATGGACTAATACACTCCTGGAAATTGAAATAAGAACACCGTGAATTCATTGTCCCAGGAAGGGGAAACTTTATTGACACATTCCTGGGGTCAGATACATCACATGATCACACTAGTACAGTGTATATCCACCTTTCGCAGCAATGCAGGCTGCTATTCTCCCATGGAGACGATCGTAGAGATGCTGGATGTAGTCCTGTGGAACGGCTTGCCATGTCATTTCCACCTGGCGCCTCAGTTGGACCAGCGTTCGTGCTGGACGTGCAGACCGCGTGAGACGACGCTTCATCCAGTCCCAAACATGCTCAATGGGGG
The DNA here is from genome assembly GCF_023864275.1 of Schistocerca cancellata. Taxonomy (NCBI): domain Eukaryota; kingdom Metazoa; phylum Arthropoda; class Insecta; order Orthoptera; family Acrididae; genus Schistocerca; species Schistocerca cancellata. The sequence continues at coordinate 921,729,570 of NC_064628.1, read as the reverse complement.
ACAGATCCGGAGATCTTGCTGGCCAGGGTAGTTGACTTACACCTTCTAGAGCACGTTGGGTGGCACGGGATACATGCGGACGTGCATTGTCCTGTTGGAACAGCAAGTTCCCTTGCCGGTCTAGGAATGGTAGAAGGATGGGTTCGATGACGGTTTGGATGTACTGTGTACTATTCAGTGTCCCCTCAACGATCACCAGTGGTGTACGGCCAGTGTAGGAGATCGCTCCCCACACCATGATGCCGGGTGTTGGCCCTGTGTGCCTCGGTCGTATGCAGTCCTGATTGTGGCGCTCAACTGCACGGCGCCAAACACGCATACGACCATCATTGGCACCAAGGCAGAAGCGACTCTCATCGCTGAAGACGACACGTCTCCATTCGTCCCTCCATTCACGCCTGTCGCGACACCACTGGAGGCGGGCTGCACGATGTTGGGGCGTGAGCGGAAGACGGCCTAACGGTGTGCGGGACCGTAGCCCAGCTTCATGGAGACGGTTGCGAATGGTCCTCGCCGATACGCCAGGAGCAGCAGTGTCCCTAATTTGCTGGGAAGTGGCGGTGCGGTCCCCTACGGCACTGCGTAGGATTCTACGGTCTTGGCGTACATTCGTGCGTCGCTGCGGTCCGGTCCCAGGTCGACGGGCACGTGCACCTTCCGCCGACCACTGGCGACAACATCGATGTAGTGTGGAGACCTTACGCCCCACGTGTTGAGCAATTCGGCGGTACGTCCACCCGGCCTCCCGCATGCCCACTATACGCCCTCGCTCAAAGTCCGTCAACTGCACATACGGTTCACGTCCACGCTGTCGCGGCATGCTACCAGTGTTAAAGACTGCGATGGAGCTCCGTATGCCACGGCAAACTGGCTGACACTGACGGCGGCGGTGCACAAATGCTGCGCAGCTAGCGCCATTCGACGGCCAACACCGCGGTTCCTGGTGTGTCCGCTGTGCCGTGCGTGTGATCATTGCTTGTACAGCCCTCTCGCAGTGTCCGGAGCAAGTATGGTGGGTCTGACACACCGGTGTCAATGTGTTCTTTTTTCCATTTCCAGGAGTGTAGAAACATTCGCAGCAAGCGTTGCATCGCCGAAACCTTTCAAGGATGTGAAGTGCGTTAAAACAAGGAGAAATGCAAAGTGGCTAACACGCTGCTTCCATGGACACCACTGGGACGATCAGGGTATACCTTATAAGGAAATGATGACGTCACTTCGAATATTCGATCATCCTGAGACCATCATCTACGTCACAGGCGAGGAGAAGATCGCATGGATGCAGCGAATCTTCAAGTATGCATCTAAAAAAATGGTTCAAATGGCTCTGAGCACTATGGGACTCAACTGCTGTGGTCATAAGTCCCCTAGAACTTAGAACTACTTAAACCTAACTAACCTAAGGACATCACACACATCCATGCCCGAGGCAGGATTCGAACCTGCGACCGTAGCGGTCGTGCGGTTCCAGACTGTAGCGCCTTTAACCGCTCGGCCACTCCGGGTATGTATCTATTCAAGACCTTTACTGCTACGGGTGCCCTGTTATCCATAAGCTCAAGAAGAAGAAGAAGAAGAAGAAGAGGATGTGTGAAAATAGTGTTGTGTCAGCTTATGAAAATGTAAAATTACTTTAAAGTTGGATTAATGAAAATGAATTTTCTACCTCACATTATGTGTTTTTCTTTCTTCCTATCTAGCTCCTACGTAGATAGCACGTTGCTTTGCACAGATCCTTTGTTTGTGGCTTTGTTGAAGCACAGGAGATACAATTTCAGCTATGTTTGCTACATGTCTTAGGAATCGGACACAATCACGCGCCGCCTGTTTTCAAAAACCTATACGTGCATCACTATAAGTGAAATCCCATTCAATCATTACATATATTTTGTTATCTTCCATCTTAAACTTCACGTCTTTAATAGCACTCATCTTCAGGAAAACTCATTTGAGACACGCACAGTCTTTATATACATAATGCAATAGTGGATAGGGTTTTTGTAAATAACAACAAAGACGTATGGTGACTAATTTTTTTTTCATTTATTCAGTTGACACAAATACGATATAGTTTTTGTGGTACAATGTAGCTTTTGAGGTACAATGTAGTATTATTGAGGTACAAATTAAATCTGCTTTTCCAATGCAGAAATACATATAACTTACACGCTGCAACAGTAACACTGGTAGGAATCTTTTTTCATAAATCTGCACTAAAAACTAATACGGAGATCCTTTCTTTACATCTACAACTAAATTACACAGCCCCAGCAGCATAGCTTTTACGGTAATTCTGATGGATTGTGCACGCTTAAAATATAATTTCAACAGTCCACAACAGCAAAAGTTTTTAGAATAACAATTCTGGTGGACTGTGAGCTATATATACACTTAAAAACTATTCTGACTTGGATGGCTTGCGGCAGGTGAAAAACTTAAAAGCTATTCTGTATATATATATATATATATATATATATATATATATATATATATATATATATATCTACAGGCTAGAAAACTCAATTTGCAGATCCTAAACTACTTTATATGGATACAGAGAGCTTCAGCTATTGGGTGAAGAACTGCAATCCATATTATGTAATGAGGTGCACGATGATGTTGCTTTTTTAATATTTTTTGTTTATGGTTATTCTTTCTTTCCCACAAATCGTGTGCATATATATAAATTTTGTTCTTCATATTTACCAATTTATACCTCACATTCTATATGTACATATATACATCTGTACATAGCACACAAAAATATTTACTCTACACACACACACACACACACACACACACACAAAATTACTTAGACTGTGATAGAAGGGTCATACTACTACTCTGCAGACACTCTCTCTCTCTCTCTCTCTCTCTCTCTCTCTCATTCTCTCTCACTATCACTTAATCAAGCTCCTTCACCTGTTCTCTCGCTACAAGTGAGTAATGTGAGTACAGGAGAGTTTCAGTCCCGTCATCACAGATGATCCTTTTATCGTCATGAGGCGACGCACCGATTTTAGACTGCAACACAGTGTACAGCTAATGTCCTCTTGGTCGAATACTGGCTGTGGTGCAGCACCGCGAACACCACTACACAGGCACCGCAAATAGTCTTCAATAGAGACGGCTGTCGATGTCATACGATGCACACGCTTGGCCGCCACTGGGTGGCACCTTTCAATGTGCGATATGCATACGTTTCTGAGCGTACACCTACAAACTCCACAATCGGCAATCCATTCGCCTCGTCCTTCATAAGACCGATAACCTGCCTTTTCTGTGGAATACCATAAAGACTATCGGCCGTGTATGAGGATGTATCGTATTCATTACCATGCACCTCATTACATAATATGGATTGCAGTTCTTAACCCAATAGTTGCTCTCTGTATCCATATAAAGAAATTTAGGATCTGCAAACTGAGTTTTCGCAAACTCATAATGAAAGAGGTGGAGTTTGGGTAGGTCTAGTATGCACAGCCCCACATAAAAAGGTTTCGTAAATTCTACTGCAGTCTTCGCCATCTCCACAGCAACAAAGTTCTTATTGAATATGGTGACCCGCTTAAAATTTGGTCTGGCAATACATTTTCTCACGCCATAATGCCCATTCCATTCGGTTCTAATCAAAAGTTGACGTCGTTCCCTCAAATTCTCCATTGTTTTATCGAAAATTTAATTATTCATTGATTTATAAAAAATCGATCTCAAAGTCACACGTCGTGGAACTCTCTGTCTCGAATTCAAATCGATATAATCCTTCAACCAGCCTGGGTGATTCTAACCAGCTTCATACCCAAGCTGAGACACTGTTGGAGATTACGATATTGAAAGATGTATCTACACTTATCCCCAAGCGTTGTTATCACTTCTGATGTGGAGCCTCCTTGTGGAACTAGTTGCTCTGGGCACAGTGGCAAATCGGCGTGTGCATCATAAAAACTAATAGAGTAAGTGAGTTCTGCCTTCACCACATACGCTATATCAGAATCAACTGCCATACCCCCCACGATTTTTCCACCCAATCCCTTGCATTCGTCTTCGGGCACCCATCGAAACTCACCAATCAGCAGTGATTGCTGCATGGCATGCCCATATAAGTTATTCACTTCCAGGTACATTATGTAACTCGAATCAAGTGATGTGTTGAACCTGTCACCTATCTACAGTTTATTTGCCTACGCATGCCTATGGAAACATTGGCAAAGTCCCACACGGATCCCTCGCTCAAAGAAAAGAAGCGTGCCAGCATAAGTCAATACTGCGCTTCGTTTACCAGCCAGATCATAGACATGTGTATGGATGTCCAGGTGTAGTATTCGGCTGAGTGCTTTAGCTGACCCTCCGACTTGTATCTTGGAAAACTGGGCCAGTATAGTACTCAACCGTGGATTTAGGAAACCATTCTGCGATCGATGTGTTAGGCGCTATCGCGCCATTTCCCCACAAAGATAATGAAGAGTTTTCTCTTCAACACCAGATTCAACTTTCAGGGTTGCGATGGTTCGATGCAAAACACTGCACTGCACTGCATTTAATGGCAGGATACCACAGATCATTGACTACCTTGAGAAGCTCCATCTCCACGACGGGAATGCACACCCTTAGAAAACCAACAGGGCCACGGTACCTCCCTGCCGGGTTCTCGATCCTGGGGAACGAGATTCGCTCCTCAAAAGTGTCTGCAATCACCAAGTACTCTAACTGCAGTATGGAATCATTGAGCTGATGCCCCTCACTAAAAGGACAGGAGAGGGATCTGCTGCTATCCATCGGTTGACTATCATTACTACTACTGTTACTAATACTAGGCCGAGCTGGCGATGCAGTCTGCAGTACCTGCTGCTGTTGGTGGGTAGGCAGAACCAGGGGTGAGGCGCTGGTGTCAGGCCAGTTGGAGCAGCTGGGCCTAGCTGCAGGTGGGGTGTAGTGGATAATGCTGGCCAGTCCACCACCAATTGCTGCGGCATTGGTGGTCGTCTGGTGCTGCTGCCCGCTGCCTCCACGGGCGACCAATGGCGAGGCAGATGGGGGATGGAGATCCTGCAATGGCTGACTCTGTGATGCCCAGGTCCAGGGGGGCTGAACCTCAGCCGATATCTTCGCAATGATGGGTGTGAAGCACGGCTCCGCATGTTGTACTGGGGCTCTAATGACAGTGCACTGTGCCCGGCACCTGCCACAAGTGCTACAGCCATCTGACGCTTCACCTCTGTGAAAAAAGAAATAATAAACATCACGTTATAGAGCATGTCTAAATAATTATATATAGACTGATATGGAAGTATGAATAGTAATAAGAAGAAAAATACGAAATCTATATGGAAGTATGAATACTAATAAGAAGAAAAATATGAAATCTATAACAATAGTCACCTTGTTTGTTCCCAGGCCACAGCTACAGCAGCCAGCCCTTCATCATGAATTTTGGGATCAAAGTCCCCATCCACCGCAAACTGTGCATCAATAAATGCATCGTGCTGAAATTGTACATTTAAATCATCGAGCCAATCCAAATCACCTACAGAAGAAAATAAAAATTAGAGAAAATGTATGCACAGAAGCACAGAAAAAAAATGTATTTTCAAGTAGATGGTTCTAATGGCTCTGAGCACTATGGGACTTAACTGCTGTGGTCATCAGTCCCCTAGAAGTTAGAACTACTTAAACCTAACTAACCTTAGGACATCACACACATCCATGTCCGAGGCAGGATTCGAACCTGCGACCGTAGCGGTCGCGCGGTTCCAGACTGTAGCGCCTAGAACCGCTCGGCCACTCCGGCCAGCAAGTAGATGGAATCGAATCTTACACAGGAGAGATGGCTCGTCCCCCTGGCGCAGTGCACCACTGTCTAAATTAGCGGGCTGTACTGCACCCAATTCATGTACAACTCCAACAATGAACTCTTGTTTATACCTTCCAACTATGATACGTTCCCACACCCCGGCCACGATATCTACAAACTTTAGCCTTCAGGGTTTATATTGTTTGTTGGTTGACAGTGTTTCGACTGCGTTTAGCATCCTGGACCATAAGAACGTCCCATATCCCTACTTGCAGAGTGCGTCTCCCTGGCAGCATATTTTGTAGACTAATATTTAGCAAGTTATGTGTTCAAACCGCAACCATACTCCACTGATAGCTCTACTCGGATACACATAGAGCCTCCACATGCATATCATGCAACCACTTGCACATTATTTTCGACGGTGCTAAAGCCCTGCAAATAGCGAAGTCGTCCCTGCAAAACTGATCTGTTGGGCACATTAAAAATCCTCCTGCTAAAGAACATAACATCTTTGATGCAAGTTGTATTACCAATATTTTCTAACAAGATTGTCTAGACTCTCCAGTAACAACAAGTAATCAACGCATCCTGCTGCATCTATCACCACTCATTTTGTACTCCTAATGATCAACAATGGCGTCACATAATCATCCCAGTTCCACTATTTTGTGTGTGCTAGATGTCTGTTGGATGGAGGAGACAGACCTTCATGAATATTATTCTTATACATAAGAACAAGACATTAGTCGCGCAATATAATATAGCACAATGTACCCAGTCGCTTACTACAATATCTTCTATAGATGCGATGCATTTGCTCTATTTTCTGATTTCTGTGTCTATGTATGTGTTATGGATGACTCCCATGACCAACAGTACGGTTCAAATGTGGATCCACCCCTGTGATATCTAGAATGGTGTGTAGGGTGGATCCACAATGGGTTCATCCAGACAGGGTCTCTTGTGATTGATAGCCTTTGGGATATGGTCTGCTCCCAGTACAGGCAACAAAACTTCACACAGATCTGTGCAAGAGACTTGGCCACCTAGTCCTACGGACCAGTAAGTGGGTATGTAATATGGCTGATGTCAACGTGTAGACAGTATTTGTTTTTTGATATATTGGATGAGAGAGGTGCAGTAATATCATATAGAGTGACGTCAGGAGGTTCTCTTGCAAGCAGTGGTATCAATGGCCAAAGTTTGGATGCAAATAGTTCGTGTTTTTTTACCTAATCTAGATGTTACAAAATAACAATGAGGAGTGCTCTTGTACGTAATAAACCACTGTATAGAAGCTGATCAGTATTAGTACTTCATATGCCTGAAATGAATGTAATGCCTCTGTGCATAACAATTTGTAGTTTGGACATGCAGAATGCTCTCAAACTACAACTCTTTCGCTCATGAAATGAATAGAAATCGATTGTATCTATTCTTGTGGAATCATGACTGTCTTTATTTTTAACATCACGATTGTATGTTAAAATATGTATATTACCACAAGTCCTGTGTAATTTCGTAGTTATAATCTCTAACTCTAAAGTAATCACAACTTGAATTATAGCTTGTTGTGGAATCTAGAAATAGTGTTTTTCCCGACAAGTGAGTAGGTTGCGTGAAACAGGCTGTTCTGTTATGACCAAATTGCTTACGAAACTACAACACAAGAATGCTGCTTCTGTTGTGAATGGTGGTCTGCTGGGTGATAGACTTTACACACATGTCGGTAGAGGCTATTTATGGAGCAAAACGTCAGACGTCAGCACGCAGATGGTATTTGTTTTTGACGTATCAGTGGAATCTTAAGGCATCCTCTACCAAGTGATATTGCATCACATTGGTAATACAGAACTTGCCATAATGTACAAAACAACAATGTCCTCTTGAATTACAGCTTTTTGTTGCTGTACAGAAAATGACTATTTTATTCCGATATGTGAGTAGACAGCATAAAAGGGTGAATTCCGTAATGTTATTTCCCATGTCTGAAATATTTGTAATACACAAATGCCTGACAGTTTCTTTACGGACACTGATTTAAATGCCGGGGATGCCCTCAAACCATATAATTTTGTCCATCAAACAGTAAGAATTCACTTAACATAAATGTTTCGTTAGATTGTTTATGTCCTCTTTTTAAGATTTTAAATTTCTCACTTTTTTTTCACTGTGACGAATATTTAGAAATAACGAGGACATTCTGCAGTAATCAGTAGTTTTCACAGCAAAATAGTGGAAGCTTATACTCGAACGTGAAAGAATGGATGTATGGATGCAGTTATACAATGATAATTCAGTCACGTGAAATGAATGTAATGTACTAGTCCATGACAAATTAAACTTTGAACATGATAAATGATCTCAAACTATTCCGATTTTGCTCATAAAACTAAAGGGAAATGGACTGCGTCATTTTTATTAGATCAAGAATTTATTGTTGTTGTGGTTGTGTTTTTTAATAAATACTCGGTTATAAGAGGTGCATTGACATTAAGTACAGCTGTCACACTGAATTGTTTTCCATCTCAGAACAGTGGGCACCAGCGGAAGCAGTTGGTCACAGCAAGGGGAAGGATGCGCAGTTGCAGTTTTAGACAAACAATATGTGGTCGAGATAGCTGTCATTCATATCGCTTTGTTCTGTGGCCCAGCTGTCTGCCTGGACAACCTGCTCTGCTGGGAGGGCTGCTCTGCCTGCTAGGGTGAGCTGAATGGCAGCAGGCCGAAGACTGTGCTCCCAGCTACAGCGAGTGGTGACGGGTGGAGGGTAGCAACGACGCTACGGGCAGCAGCAAACGTTAGAAAAAGCGTTTCGGAATTTTGTTGTTGTTCCAGGGAGTCCACTCAGCTTGCGGGAAGAATCCCGCTCTTGAGTCTTTTGTGACTGATTTCCACAGACTGGAGACAGTATATCACTGCCGCAAGATATATCTCTTTGTGGACCATGCACAACAGGGCCTATGGTGAGAAGAGAGAGGGATGAGGGGTGGTAGGAGGTGATGTGAAACTGGTTCTGAGATGGTTGTCGGCTGGGGAAAACCTATGACATTATCTAAGAGGGGGGGGGTAAATTTCATTATTTTGTATAATTAATTCGATATCAATTTGAAGCCAAATATCTCTTCTGAACCCCAAAATCGCACTACTTAATATGACCTCAGATGGTAAACCAGTCCTAAGCAAAGAAGGCAAAGCAAAAAGTTGGAATGAGTATATAGAGGATCTATACAAGGGAGATCAACTTGAAAGCAGTATTATAAAAAGGGAAGTGTATGTAGATGAAGACGAGAAGCAAGATCTGATACTGCAAGTGGAATTTGAGAGAGCTCTGAAAGACCTAAGTGCAAAGAAGGCTCCGGAGGTAGATCATATTCTGCCAGAATTACTGATAGCCTCTGGACAGCCGGCCATGACAAAACTTTCCCATCTGGTGTCCACATGTATGAGAATGTCTAAATACCCTCAGACTTCACGAAGAACATACTAATTCCAGTTCCAAAGAAAGGAACTGCTGGAAGGTGTGAAAATTATCACATGGTCAGTTTAATAAGTAGTGGTTGCAAAATAATATCACGAATTCCTTACAGAAGAATGCAAAAACTGATGGAAGCAGACCTCGATGAACATGTTTGGATTCTGGAGAAATGTAGGAACATGTGAGGCAATACTGACCCCAATACTTGTCTTATTGTTAGAAGATAGGTTAAGGAAAGATAAACCTACATTTATAGCATTTGTGGGACTTAGAAAAAGCTTTTGACAATGTTCACTGCAATACTCTCTTTGAAATTCATAAGGCAGCAGAAGTAAAATACAGGGAGCCAAACACTATTTACAACTTGTGCTGAGATCACACGGGAGTTATAATAGTCGAAGAGCATGAAGGGGAAGTAGTAGTGGAAAAAAAAAAGAGTAAGACTGGGTTGTAGCCTATCCCCGATGTCATTCAATCTGTACTTTTGGCAAGCAGTGAAGAAAAGCAAAGAAAAATTTCGAATAGGAATTAAAAGTTCAAGGAGAAGAAATAAAAAAAAATCTGAGGTTTGCCGATGACATTGTAATCCTGTCAGACACAGCAAGGGATCTGGAAGAGCAAGTGAACAGAATGGACAGTGTTTATAAAGAAGAATATGAGATGAACGTCAACAAAACCAAAACAAGGTTAACTGAATATAGTCGAATTAAATCAGATAATACTAAGGGAACTAGATTAGGAAACGAGACACTTAAAGTAGTAGAAGACTTTAGTTATTTGGACAACAAAATAACGGATGATGGCCAAAGTAGAGAGGAGATAACATGTAGACTGGCAATGGCAAGAAAAGCATTCCTGAAGAAGATAAATTTGTTAACATCAAATGGAGATTTAAGTGTTAGGAAGTGTTTTCTGAAGGTATTTGTCTCGAGTGTAGCCCAGTATGGAAGCGAAACATGGTCGATAAACAGTGTATATAAAAGGAGAATAGAAGCTTTCGAAATGTGGTGTTACAGAAGAATGATGAAGGTTAGATGCGTCAGTCACATAACTAATGAGGAGCTAAAGAACAGAATTTGGTAGACAAGGAATTTGTGGCACAATTTGACCAAGAGAAGGGATCGGTTGATAGGACTCGTTCTGAGACATCAAGAGATCACCAGTTTAGTGCTGGAAGGAAGTGTGGGTGGTAAAAATACTAGACGGAGACCAAGAGATGAATACAGTAAGGAGATTCAGAAACATGTAGTTTGCAGTAGCTCATCGGAGATAAAAAGGCTCGGGTAAGTTAGAGTAGCATGGCAAGGCGCTTCAAAGCACTGTTCTGACAACAACAACAAAAAAGAGGCGAAGAAATCCCATACTGGTCGATGCACTACTGGCGAAAATTCATTGATCTCGAGCATCCGTATAATCGAACTATTTCAGTGGGCCAACCTCGAGACTTTCGATAATCGCAGTTCTTCGGTTGTCCTTAACATCTCGGCCATCTTGAGGTTCTGACTGTTTACTAGATGGCTATGGGTTTCAAGAACGCCAATCGCGACCTCCGGCGGAACTATACAGTATGTCGGGAAATTCAAATTGAACTTCGTCCAGATTTAAACGCCACACTCTGGATACTATAAAACAACAGACTAATGTTGTCTTGTCTTCTTCCTGCTATACTGAATGTGCACATTAATTAAAATTTCGTTATCTGCTAAATTTCCTTCTGTAGCAATTTTGTGTTCGGGTAGGTATTTTGAGGGACCGATCAATTGGTAGAGAAAGCTAAATGGAGATAACAGGAAGGTGTAGCTGAAGAGACAAGCAGCCCATGATGATAATTCTTTGCGTAAAGATTTTGCTAGCGTGGGGGAGACTGGGGGGATTTTACAGAAAATAACACAAGAGAAATGGCGCTCCACATACCAGCAAGAATGTGTTCCCCGGCCTTCCGGGTAGCTGAGAACAGCCGCTACGAGTTAAGCCTCCGGGAGGGCGAGGAAGGGTTTTGTGCTCCGGCGAAGCCGTAGCGATCTTCCGGCGGGTAGAAAGCGCTCTCCAGCCACCTGGCGTGGACTTCCGGCTCCAGAGCACCGCATCCGCTCGTTCTGGAAGCGAGCTACTTCCCTGTTAAAAAAGTACGAGGGCCACCATCAAGTTTCCGTCAAGACAAAGAAAGAAAAACTTTTTGATACGTATCGGTCTGTAATTTCTCAAAATGTTACACTTTAAAATATATGCAGATGAGCCTGTAGCAGCACCAAAGAGGTACGTACATAACAAACAACACTGCCCACCATATTTTAAAAATGTCACGCGCACCGAACATATTTTATATTATTAAGTTAGTGCATAAGTTTGCCGACCGCAGTGGCCGAGCGGTTCTAGGCGCTACAGTCTGGAACCGCGCGACCGCTACGGTCGCAACTTCGAATCCTGCCTGGTGCATGGATGTGTGTGATGTCCTTAGGTTAGTTAGGTTTAAGTATTTCTATGTTCTAGGGGACTGATGACCTCAGACGTTAAGTCCCATAGTGTTCAGAGCCATTTGAACCATTTTTGCATTAGGTTGTTACGTTTTTCCATAAGTATAACAAACCCAACAGGCACACGTAATAGAGAATTTAGTCAGCAATAATATATTTTCCTTCACTAGTTACAACAGTCTGCTAATCCTGAGTAACTATTCGATTACACGACTGCAAAAATGACGTAGTTTTGAGCGCGAAGAACTCGTCATGTTGGGAGCGTATTTTCAACCGAAAAGAAAGTTCCTTGACAACTGTTAGATAGAGAGCGGAAAAGGTGAAATTTTGAGGGCGCAAGGTGAGATGAATTAGGTGCGTGCGGAATAACTTCCCAACGCAACGTCTGTGTAGTGTTTCTAGTCAGTCTCACAGAATGCTGACGGCCGTTATCGTGGAGTAGCAGTCTTCCTGGTCTTTATTCTTGGAATGCGTCAGTAAGGCGTCTCAGCTGTGATGGTTACACCTCGCCGAAGCAAGTCGTAGCACACCACACTGTCACCTGTCTCTGTACGGGAAGTTGCTGCTTTGTTTGGGCTCAGCCAGTCCTTTCTGTTCCTTGTGATAGCACAAAGACACCATTTCTCGACACCAGTAACGATACAGGATAAGAAAGGCCGGTATTCTTCATGAGCCAATTGATGCCGAGCAAACGGAGATCCTGAGCTGATTTTTGTGATTTTGACTTCTTGGCGTGCCGTACACATACATCTGATTTCTTAACATTCCCCGTAGCATGTAAGTGTCGCCCGATGGAGGAATGATCACGCTTCATCACATTTATCAGTTCACGATTAGACTGACGTGGATCATTGTTGATTAATGTGTTTAAACGGTCTCAGTCAAAACCCGAAAGTCTACCTGAGAGAGTCACCGATGTCTAAACGAACCTCCTCAAAAACAGAAAACCATTTTCTTGCCGTGTTCTACCCAATGACACTATCCCCATACACGGCGCAAATGTTTTTGGATGCCTGCGCTGCTGTCACCCCTATAATGGACTGAAACAGAAGAATATGTCGTAAATGTTCAGATTTCTCCACCCGGCACTCCCTTTTCTAGCGTCAACAATTTCATTCGCTATCTCCAGATGACAAAATGACAATATGATAACTCAAATAACAACAGTCAACTACAGATAAAAAATGAACAGATAAATAAAAGCATAGCAACTAAATACCAATATGTAAAACAGAAATGCTACGAACGTATGCACAACCAGTATCATATTAGCAATGATTGTTGTGTTAGGTCATTCGATTAGCTCCCTGTGCGAAAAAAAAATATTTTATTTAAAATAACCGTTAATTTTTTATAAACGCCATCAGCGATATTCGCATGCGCCTTTCAGATGGTTCGAATGGCTCTGAGCATATGGGACTTAACATCTGAGGTCATCAGTCACTCCGGCTGGTCACGGCGGAGGTTCGAGTCCTCCCTCAGGCATGGGAGTGTGTGTTTGTCCTTAGGATAATTTAGGGACTGATGATCTTAGCAGTCCCATAAGATTTCACACACATTTATTATTTTTTCATCAGTCACCTAGAACTTAGAACTACTTAAATCTAACTGACATAAGGACATCACACACATCCATGCCCTAGGCAGGATTCGAAACTGCGACCGTAGCCGTCGCGCGATTCCAGACTGAAACGCCTAGAACCGCTCGGTCACAGCGGCCGGCATGCGTCTTTAACGCTCTGAGACGTTCGTTAATGGTCTTTGAGTATAGAAATGTTAGTCTTATGCAGATAATTGACATTGTCTTGTCTAAAAAGAGGAGGTCGTTGTATTACGGTATACGAGGGTGAGTCAAATGAAAACCTTAAATTTGTAATAACAAATCGAAATTTCGCGCCGTTATCCTGGAAGTTGGTAAGCGTGCTAGAAACAGTGTGCAGAATTGATTGTAGGTGGCAGCATAGTGCAGATGCACACATACCGTCGCAGTATCAGTATAAAGATGGCCGCCCCACTTACTACTTGCTCCAGGGAAGAACAGCGTTCTGTTAATCGGTTTTTGCGTAGTGAAGGTGTAAAACCTATTGAAATTCATCGACGATTGAAGGTTCAGTACGGTGATGCATGTTCACAGAATATTGCAGCAGTTGAAGCCATAGTGAAGGAAAACCGTCGAGTGACACTGAATGACATTGCAGCATGTTTACAGATTAGTCATGGGTCAGCACACCACATTGTGCATGATATGCTCCAGTTTCACAAAGTGTCTGCAAGATGGGTGCGACGGCAGCTGACTCCTGAAATGAGAGAACGACGTGTTGATGCCTGTGAAGAACTTCTTCGGCGCTTTGAACGAGAAGGTGATGGCTTCCTTGCAAGAATCGTTACTGGGGACGAAACCTGGGTTCACTTCCACCAAAAGGAAATGAAGAGAGCGAGCAAGGAATGGCGCCGTTCCTCATCACCAAGTGATTTCCATATGTTTGAATCACTCAAAGACGCAATGGGAGGCAAGAAGTTCCGTTCTGATGAAGAGGTACGCCTTCGGTGCATGAGTGGTTACGCGGACTACCAAAATAATTTTTTTCTAAAGGAATTTATGCACTTTGTAAGCGCTGGAGGACTTGCATTGAGCTTAGGGGAGATTATGTTGAAAAGTGATAAGGCTTTCTATCACTTCTGCACAATAAATAACATGAAAAAAAAATTTAAGGTTTTCATTTGACTCACCCTCGTATTAATGGAAGGCCCCCATTAGACGAAAGCTTAATTTGAGGAAGTTTCCTAAAAATGTAGTAGAAATATTGTTCAGAGAATATATCAGAAGTATATGAATACTAAGTTAAATTCGATTATCATTTTCAAAGATTCTCTGAATTTCATATGAGCAGCGTTGAGACGTCGCTTGGGTCTATGCTGATGGCTTTGGTACACAGGCCTGCGTGAGGTCACGGTTATAACAAGAGGAATTTTGCTCTCTTGTTTGAAATTGCGAAGTCTGTGGGACTACGAATCACTTCTCGTTAAGCTGCTCTCATTGCACAAGGTCAGACTCTGGTGGAACTAACGCGAGAAGAGTGAAGACGATTTAAAGTTTCAGGGTCGTCGAGGTCTGCAGCTCCATTGAACAGACTGCCACCAGATTCTCCTCCACGCAGAACTTCGACTAGACGAAATTTTCTGGTCTTTTGAAAATTAACTACACCGTTTTTAGTATTATCATTCACACTTAGTTACGCATTGACCAGATAGGATGGAATATTCAGAATTATTAATTTCAAATTATCGTTTTACTTTTCGTATGAAAGAGAATTACAGGGATTTCACTTTATTCAGAAGTAGAGATATTCAGTCTGAATTCAATCTGATCCGTCAACTTCTTTCCAAGTAACTTAAATTCAGTTAAGCAAACAATTTTAAAGATTCAATCATCATTTCCTTGTCATAGTATAAGTTGGGTAGATGCAACACATGCTGGAAAACAAACGTTATTGTGATTTAAACGTTTATCATAAATTATGCCCAGCGTACATTCAACGTACAGTTGTACTAAACACTTTAATGAAACCGATAGAATGCCGTACGTAAGGTAAGCATTGTTCCTAACATTTCTCGTACGTATCTGTCATATACATAAAATTTTTGTATTAGAATTTCTGGATCTTCATGTTCACCTGGAAGATGATTTTATCAAAGTATATCGCTCTTCTGTGTTTATTTAGTGTCGTGGGTCTCTGTGTATTGACATTGCATCTGTCTGTTGAAAGCAAAATTAAAAGAAAGACGTGAAAAACTGACGAAGCAAGTGAAGCATACAAAAAAATTTATCTCAAGGAAAAAGAAAGAACATTTGTTTATGAAGGAGGCTTCAAGACCCGGCATCGGAAGTGATAACCTATGAAAAATTTAGTTACATGGTGAAACCGTTCACTGCGAGGAAAACGCCCCGCTCCTAAATACCACGGAAAAGCAAGACAAGCAATGTATAGAACTGCTGGAAGGAGCACAAAGGCAGCATAATGCTACAACAAAGCCGGCCGCTGTGGCCGACCGATACTAGGCGCTTCAGTCCGGAACAGCGCTGCTGCTACGGTTGGAGGTTCGAATCCTGCCTCGGGCATGGATGTTTGTGATGTCCTTAGATTAGTCAGGCTTAAGTACCATAGTTCTACGTGTAGGGGACTTATGACCTGAGATGTATCGTCAGGAGTGCTGCAGGGAAGAGTGATAGGACGGCTGCTGTTCTCTGTGTACGTAAACGATCTGGCGGATAGGGTAGACAGGAATCTGCTGCTCTTTGCTGATGATACAGTGGTGCACGGTACAGTGGCTGTAGGAAGATACAAGACGACTTAGACAAAATTTCCAGTTGGTTGACGAGTGGCAGCTAGCCCCAAATATGGAGAAATGTAAGTTAACGCGGTTGAGTGGGAAGAACAAACATGTAATGTTCGGATACAGCATTACTTATGTCTTGCTTGACACAGTCAAGTCGTTTAAATATCTGGGCGTAACGTTGCAAAGCAATACGAGGTGGAACGAACACGTGGCAACTGTGGCAGGGAAGGCGAATGGTCGACTTCGGTTTATTGGGAGAATTTTCGAAAGATTGGATCACCTGTAAAGGAGACCCATTCTTGATTTCTGCTCCAGTGTTTGGGATGAGTACCAGGTCGGATTGAAGGAAAACGTGGAATCAATTCAGAGGGGGGCTGCTGCAGTTGTTACCGATAGATTCAAACGAAACAGAAGTGTCGCGGAAATGCTTCGGATACTCGAATGGGAAACCCTGGAAGGGAGTCAACGTTCTTTTCGAGAAACACTGTTGAGAAAATTTAGAGAACCGCTATTTAAACCTGACTGCTAAAGATTCTACTGCCGCCAACAGACACTGCGCGTGAGGACCACGAAGATAAGGTATGATAAATCAGGAACATACGGTGCTATATAGACAGACGATTTTCCCTTGCTCTATTTGCGATTGGAACAGGGAAGAAAATGACAAGTAGTGGTACAGAGAACCCTCCACGACGCACTGTACGGTGGCTGTTGGCGTATCGACTGTACGTAGATGTAGAAGTTACAAATTTCAGTACTGTGAAGCGGGCAGTAGTGGCAAACCTTAGAAGGTGAGACTGGTCTATTGTGTCTAGAAAGACAACCAATCTAAAGGAAGAATACTCCAACAGAAAATCACGTGGGCCTCCAAGTTGGGAATGGAGTCGATAGGTTTAGGCCCATTACTCGCACAAACCACAAAAAAAAGGAGTTTCTCAGCGAAACTTCGGAAATGCACATTCGGAAAAGTAAACGGAAACTGGAAGGAATCGGACTTCACGATTAGAAACGTTAAATGTTCAAGGGATATCAAGTGAAAGAGAAGTATCTAAAAAATTAGAATGGGGTTATATGGGCATAATGGCTTTCCCAGGAACCAAAAACAAATAAAATGAACAGAGGAAAGAAATGAACACTTGCGTATGTATAGTGATGAACCAAGGAACGGTTTTATCAAAACTGCCATGCACCATCGATAAACTCGACTAACCTGATATATCTGAGACGCCCTGCTAATCCTGCAGGACAAGAGAGATAGCATAAATTGTGGAAATTGGCTAAAATAAGGGCTGTCAGTTACATTCGAACGTACAACTTTATTATTTGATCAAACATTACAAGATGTCCAAAAACATTTAAAAAAAAAAACACACAGCTTTAATTCTTGGGACTTAATTACTGGCTGAGAATCACTTTAATTTAAAATCGGCTGAAGGCCAATAACTTATAATTCAAGCATAATCAGAAATCTAGCAGGCAGGCCTTATCTTGAAACAGTACTTTAGTTAGGCTGAAGTAAACAAGTTAAATTCAACTGGACTGAAGGTCTAACACTTAAAACTCCATAACATTATTTTTCTTAAATACCAAAGGCCTTACATGAAACAGTTCTTTAATTTAGGCTGAAGGCCTTAAGAGCAAAACTACTCTAATTAAAAAAAATTGGCTAGAAGCCATACAAGTACAAACAACAAGAACAAATTTAAAAAAAATACGGCAGTACACACAATGGCGCTCAGATGTTCGAGGGTGAGCCTGAAATTCAAACACTAACGCTCTCTTAGGTGAGACAGGCAGTCGGACCAACCATTCACGATCCTGTGACAACTAAACCGACCGACAGTCAACGGACCCACCGACAAGATAACTTCCACTTCAGCTGAACAGGGCACAACAGGGAGTTCAACAGAACAACGTGGAAGATATTGTAGCCCACAACCAATCATACATAGAGCTGTCAAACTAGACACCACGCTGGACAGCAACGACTCAATGCGGAAACTACACTGCCTGAAATTTACGTCTACGGCTTGGGCAGGTAACCGGAAAATTAACGGCCACAAGTCAGAAGATTCCGCTGGTGCACTTCATTCAGAAAACCAAATACAGTGAAACTCCACCGGAGGGTGGCTAGAATTTTCCAACTTCAAAACCACGTTGTTGCTCGCGAAAATATCCCAACAGCCGATAACGAACTCCTAACAACCCAATTGAACAGTCTTGACTTGCTGGTAGGTTAAATCAAAACTCAACTTTCGTGTCCAGGGTCGGTGAGTCATGGACCTCGTGGCAATGGGAACAGCGCCACACTCTCAGACACCGTGTAAAGACCACCAGCAGGCCTGGCCAAACTACGGCCCGCCGAGAATTCCTTGCTGTTCCACGCCAACTGACCAACTGGTCGCACACCGCCCAGCCGGACACTACACTCCTGGAAATGGAAAAAAGAACACATTGACACCGGTGTGTCAGACCCACCATACTTGCTCCGGACACTGCGAGAGGGCTGTACAAGCAATGATCACACGCACGGCACAGCGGACACACCAGGAACCGCGGTGTTGGCCGTCGAATGGCGCTAGCTGCGCAGCATTTGTGCACCGCCGCCGTCAGTGTCAGCCAGTTTGCCGTGGCATACGGAGCTCCATCGCAGTCTTTAACACTGGTAGCATGCCGCGACAGCGTGGACGTGAACCGTATGTGCAGTTGACGGACATTGAGCGAGGGCGTATAGTGGGCATGCGGGAGGCCGGGTGGACGTACCGCCGAATTACTCAACACGTGGGGCGTGAGGTCTCCACAGTACATCGATGTTGTCGCCAGTGGTCGGCGGAAGGTGCACGTGCCCGTCGACCTTGGGACCGGTCCGCAGCGACGCACGGATGCACGCCAAGACCGTAGGATCCTACGCAGTGCCGTAGGGGACCGCACCGCCACTTCCCAGCAAATTAGGGACACTGTTGCTCCTGGGGTATCGGCGAGGACCATTCGCAACCGTCTCCATGAAGCTGGGCTACGGTCCCGCACACCGTTAAGCCGTCTTCCGCTCACGCCCCAACATCGTGCAGCCCGCCTCCAGTGGTGTCGCGACAGGCGTGAATGGAGGGACGAATGGAGACGGGTCGTCTTCAGCGATGAGAGTCGCTTCTGCCTTGGTGCCAATGATGGTCGTATGCGTGTTTGGCGCCGTGCAGGTGAGCGCCACAATCAGGACTGCATACGACCGAGGCACACAGGGCCAACACCCGGCATCATGGTGTGGGGAGCGATCTGCTACACTGGCCGTACACCACTGGTGATCGTCGAGGGGACACTGAATAGTGCACGGTACATCCAAACCGTCATCGAACCCATCGTTCTACCATTCCTACACCGGCACGGGAACTTGCTGTTCCAACAGGACAATGCACGTCCGCATGTATCCCGTGCCACCCAACGTGCTCTAGAAGGTGTAAGTCAACTACCCTCTCCAGCAAGATCTCCGTATCTGTCCCCCATTGAGAATGTTTGGGACTGGATGAAGCGTCGTCTCACGCGGTATGCACGTCCAGCACGAACGCTGGTCCAACTGAGGCGCCAGGTGGAAATGACATGGCAAGCCGTTCCACAGGACTACATCCAGCATCTCTACGATCGTCTCCATGGGAGAATAGCAGCCTGCATTGCTGCGAAAGTTGGATATACACTGTACTAGTGCCGACATTGTGCATGCTCTGTTGCCTGTGTCTATGTGCCTGTGGTTCTGTCAGTGTGATCATGTGATGTATCTGACCCCAGGAATGTGTCAATAAAGTTTCCCCTTCCTGGGACAATGAATTCACGGTGTTCTTATTTCAATTTCCAGGAGTGTATAAGCACCTGGTCGAAAATAGTCCAAGGTGCGAATATCGATACACACCGCTGCTGTCATCCACGGAAGGAGAGGGTAACAGCCTAACCTCAATAATCGCGGGAGACTAAACGCAGAACCGCAACGATGGTTTAGCCAGTGCATAGCATGAACCAGCCACGGCTCAATAACCATCTAATCTAGAATTATTTATATGAAGTCTGAAAGAACAGACACCACGCGGAATCCGCAGCTGTTATACGTTATTTGTAAATTGGTGGTGGAGAGGGGGAGGAAAAAAAGGATAGGGAGGCTGTTAGTGCTGTCAGCTGCATTTGGACAGCCGGCAGAGGTGGCCGAGCGGTTCTAGGCGCTACAGACTGGAACCACGTGACCGCTACGGTCGCAGGCTCGAGTCCTGCCCCGGGCATGGACGTGTGTGATGTCCTTAGGTTCGATAGGTTTAAGTAGTTCTAAGTTCTAGGGGACTGATGACCTCAGCTGTTAAGCCCCATAGTGCTCGGAGCCATTTGAACCATTTGCATTTGGACACGACGCGGAATCAGCAGTGACGAGTGAAAATGTGTACGGGACCGGGATTTGAAAGAACAGACCCCAAGCATTCATATAGTTTTATACGCCTAGCTGGGCTATGGATCCGCCTCCTTCAGTGCAGATGCACAAATACGTCTGCCCTCCTGTTGGAATTTCAGATAGTGAACATGGAGGAAATGGCCATGGGCTGCAGATAGGTAGCACTCGATGGCGGTGAGGATCGGCCGTGAAGCGTGCTGAGATACATCTACATCTACATCTACATCCATACTCCGCAAGCCACCTGACGGTGTATGGCGGAGGGTACTTTGAGTACCTCTATCTGTTATCCCTTCTGTTCCAGTCTCGTATTGTTCGTGGAAAGAAAGATTGTCGGTATGCCTCTGTGTGGTCTCTAATCTCTCTGATTTTATCCACATGGTCTCTTCGCGAGATATACGTAGGAGGTAACAATATACTGCTTGACTCCTAGGTGAAGGTATCTTCTCGAAACTTCAACATAAGCCCGTACCGAGCTACTGAGCGTTTCTCCAGCAAAGTTTTCCACTGGAGTGTATCTATCATCTGCGTAACGCTTTCGGGGTTACTAAATGATCCTGTAACGAAGCGCGCTGCTCTCCGTTGGATTTTCTCTTTCTATCAACCCTATCTGGTAGCCATCCCACACTGATGCGCAATATTCAAGCAGTGGGCGAACAAGTGTACTGTAACCTACTTCCTTTGTTTTCGGATTGCATTTCCTTAGGATTGTTCCAATGAATCTCAGTCTGACATCCGCTTTACCGACGATCTACTTTATATTATCATTCCATTTTAAATCACTTCTAATGCCTACTCCCAGATAATTTATGGAATTAACTGCTTCCAGTTGCTGACCTGCTACATTGTAGCTAAATGGTAAAGGATCTTTCTTTCTATGTATTCGCAGTACATTACACTTGTCTACATTGAGATTCAATTGCCATTCCCTGCACCATGCGTCAATTCGTTGCAGATCCTCCTGCATTTCAGTAGAATTTTCTATTGCACAACCTCTCGATGTACCACAGCATCATCCGCAAGATGCGTCAGTGAACTTCCGATGTTTTCCACAAGGTCACTTATGTATATTATGAGTAGCAACGGTCCTATGACATTCCCCTGCGGCACACCTGAAATCACTCTTACTTCGGAAGACTTCTCTCCATTGAGAATGACATGTTGCGTTCTGTTATCTAGGAACTCTTCAATCCAATCACACAAGTGGTCTGATAGTCCATACGCTCTTACTTTGTTCATTAAACGACTGTGCGGAACTGTATCGAACGCCTTGCGGAAACACGGCATCTACCTGGCAACTCGTGTCTATGGCCCTCTGAGTCTCGTGGACGAATAGCGCGAGCTGGGTTTCACACGATCGTCTTTTTCGAAACCCAAGCTGATTCCTACAGAGTAGATTTCTAGTCTCCAGGAAAGTCATTATACTCGAACATAATACGTGTTCCACAATTCTACAACTGATCGACGTTAGAGATATAGGTCTATAGTTCTGCACAGCTGTTCGACGTCCCTTCTTAAAAACGGGGATGACCTGTGACCTTCCTCAGTCCTTTGGAATGTTACGCTCTTCTAGAGACCTGCGGTACACCGCTGCAAGAAAGGGGGGGGGGATAAGTTCCTTCGCGTACTCTGTGTAAAATCGAACTGTTATCCCATCAGGTCCAGCCACCTTTCCTCGTTTGAGCGATTTTAATTGTTTCTCTATCCCTCTGTCGTCTATTTCGATATCTGCCATTTTGTCATCTGTGCGACAATCTAGAGAGGGAACTACAGTGCGGTCTTCCTCTGTGAAACAGCTTTGGAAAAAGAAATTTAGTATTTCGGCCTTCGGTCTGTCATCCTCTGTTTCAGTACCATTTTGGTCACAGAGAGTCTGGACATTTTGTTGTGATCCACCTACCGCTTTGACATAAGACCAAAATTTCTTAGGATTTTCTGCCAAGTCAGTACATAGAACTTTACTTTCGAATTCACTGAACGCCTCTCGCATAGCCCTCCTCACATTACATACCGCTTCGCGTAATTTTTGTTTCTCTGCAAGGCTTTGGCTATGTTTATGTTTGCTGTGAAGTTCCCTTTCCTTCCGCAGCAATTTTCTAACGCGGTTATTGTACCACGGTTGCTGTTTTCCATCTCTTACGAACTTGCTTGGCACATACACATCTAATGCATAACGTACGATGGTTTTGAACTTTGTCCACTGATCCTCAACACTATCTGTACTTGAGACAAAACTTACTGCACGCAGTTGCGGTAACTCTGCGTCCTGGATGGTGCAGTGGTTAGCGCACTTGCCTAGCAGTCAGGAGATCCTGGGCTCGAATCCCGGTCCGGTAAAGATTTTCACCGGGCGCCGCTGATTCCGCGTCATGTCCCGATGCAGCTAACGGCAGTGATCCCCTCCCTATCCTTTTATTTCTCCCCCTCTCCACCTTCATTTTACACATAATTACTAAATCAATTTCCTTAGAGATACGAAAGCAGGAGTACTGATAAATTTAATCGCAGTGATTGACAAATCTAACTTCTAAAATTACATGTTGATTTTTTCTTCTGGAGCACTGCTTAAACGAGTAGTTTGGAGACGTATTATACGCATGGTGAGTGACGCCTACCAGAGACGAGAGGACCAATGTCGGGGCGTTAGCACCAAGGGTCCAGGTGTCCATTTCATGTGGCACATGCCGCCACCATCAGCGGACGCGAGAGGGCAGGTAGGAAATCGCTGAGCCCAGTCTGTTGTGTGAACAGGGCCTGGCATACAGTCGCCATCTACTCTGCCTCAGACGGCAAGAAGGTTTGCGTCCTTAACATTGTGAGGCCATTGAATAATAAAAGACTGTTTCTAACACCGATGCTAGCATCGCCACGCGATTTTTCCCCACAAGCTAATAGTGACAGGGCGTATAGATCAGTGGGTCGTAATGAGATGAGAGCAGCTTTGTTCTTGGGAGCGTGGCGCCAGTAGCCATCAGGCTGGCGAGAAGACAACAGAGATTTTTGATTTTTGCTGAGAACCTGTAAGGGAATCTACCACTGGCTAGTATAAATATATTCTGGAGTGGAAGATTGGAGCTTGTACAGAATGACAATTATTGAACTACATAAATAAAATCGTTGTAACTTCAGACCGGTTTGCGTCATGACGTTGAGACTGCACCATTGGCCGAGGGGCATGCGCAGTAAGGTTTGGTTTAGCGACAAAGCCCACTTTCTTTTGTATGGGTTCGTCAGTAAGCAAAATTGGCGCATTTGGGGGACTGAGAATCCACATTTCGCGATCGGAAAGTCTCTTCATCTTCTACTGGTGACTGTGTGGTGTGCAGTGTCCTGTCACGGAATAATCAGAGGGATGTTCCTAGATGGCACGGTGAACCGAACGGTACGTGAAGGTTTTGGAAAATGATTTTGTCCTCATTATCAACAGTGAGCCTGATTTCGATGTGGTTCATGCAAGATGGAGCTCGGCCCTATCGAAGCCCTGAGGAGGCCCTGGAGGAGCACTTTGGGGACCTCATTCTGGCTCTGGGGTACCCAGGGGCCACAGACATGGGCCTCGATTGGCCGCCATATTCTTATGATGTGGACACATGCGACTCCTTTTTGTGGGGCTATATTAAAGACAAAGTGCACAGCAATAACCCCAAAACCACTGCTCAACTGAAAACAGCCATTCAGGAAGTCATCGACAGCATCGATGTTCCTACACTTCAGCGAGTCATCCAGAATTTCACTATTCGTCTGCGCCACATCATCGCCAATGATGGCAGGCATATCGAACATGTCATAACCTAAATCCGAATATCTATAGTGACGTTTACATGTTGTATAAAGTGTGTGCACGCGGCAGTTTGTAACCAATTTAGTTTTTTTCATATAGTTCAATAATTTTCACCCTATAAGTGCGTAGATGGAGAAGGCCTGATTGGCTGGAACACGAAATAGGGCAGATAGTGGGAGTCACATGCTGTCTGTTCCTCAGCTAGAGCGTTCAAATCCCCATTATTTGCCACTTACATTGAAACTGAATGTGGAAGGGAAACTGTTACTTATTACAACACATCTGATGGGTCTACTGTCACTGGCAATCATAATCATCTTCAAGGCGCGCGCGCACACACACACATGCACACACCCACACACACCCACCCACACCCACACCCACACACACACCCACACACACACACACACACACACACACACACATATATATATATATATATATATATATATATATATATATATATATATATATATATAGAAAGATAGATAAAAAATAATTTTTTTGTTGGGAGCACTCGGTAGAGAACACCTTGATGCGAGAGAGGGACTTCGGTTCAGACCCTTAAGAAGAGCAGCCTTCAATACAGGATAAGTAACAGAATTTTTTGCAGCTGCTACGGCAGCCTCCCCATGTTGCAGCAGCCACCTGCTTCCACTGATAACACTAGGCATGGCGAGAAGTAGCAATGCCGGCAAACTGACGACTTCTAGGAGGCATGCGAAAACTTCAGATTAATGTTAGGATGTTCACTTTTATATATCAAGTAAGCTCATAAGCTATCGCTGATTCGTTATTCAGCCTTGAAAATCTTTGTTGAACTTTGGAGAGATTTTGTATGGCTGTTCAGTAATTTAGAGAGTTTTATTGTGTCCGTGGACGTGGGAATTATCGAATTTCGTCGCGATTTTGTAGTTTTGTGTTCAAGTGTTGGACTAGTTAAGGTTACTTTTTATTAGTGTATGCCGAAATTAAGGAATGGATAAATGGGAAATCTGGTAAGGATGAGCGAGATCGAGGGAGATTTGTCCAGTACTTTGGAAATGGTAGATAGTGAGTTGACTGTGGAGATTCAACACGAAAATATCAATAGGTTGATTTAAGCGAACTTCAAAGTGCCGGCCGAAGTGGCCGTGCGGTTAAAGGCGCTGCAGTCTGGAACCGCAAGACCGCTACGGTCGCAGGTTCGAATCCTGCCTCGGGCATGGATGTTTGTGATGTCCTTAGGTTAGTTAGGTTTAACTAGTTCTAAGTTCTAGGGGACTAATGACCTCAGCAGTTGAGTCCCATAGTGCTCAGAGCCATTTGAACCATTTGAACTTCAAAGTGAAATCTCACACTGTAGAGTAAATGTAGAAGAGGATTAGATTGATATACAGAATATCGGGCATATTTTAGAAACAGAATCAGTGAACAAAGATAATGTTATGTGTGGTGTCACCGCCAGACACCACACTTGCTAGGTGGTAGCCTTTAAATCGGCCGCGGTCCGTTAGTATATGTCGGACCAGCGTGTCGCCACTATCAGTGATTGCAGACCGAGCGCCACCACACGGCAGGTCTAGAGAGACTTCCTAGCACTCGCCCCAGTTGTACAACCGACTTTGCCAGCGATGGTTCACTGACAAATTACGCTCTCATTTGCCGAGACGATAGTTAGCATAGCCTTCAGCTACGTCATTTGCTACGACCTAGCAAGGCGCCATTACCAGTTACTATTGATACTGTGAATAATGTACCGTCAAGAGCGACGTTCACCATTAATGGATTAAAGTTAAGTATTCCACCAGCTACGTCCGTTTTTTCTAAATTCTAATTTCCTTGTCCTGTTCCAGACCTCACGCCAGCCTCCGTGAGCTAAAACGCGTGCCTTTCGGTTTCCTCTAGTAACACGGTGTTGGCTCTCCTGCCAACCACAACATTATGATGTCATATGACGGAAGCATCCCAAGCCATAAGTCATGAATCAGCAGCACAGAGTGTTGTAGGTTGTGAACCAACTCCTGAGGCCCCAGCACTATTTCATTTGCAGGTCTTTTTAATACAGAAATTCGTGAAGAGTGAGGATCATTTCAAGCAAAATAAACAGCAGTTCGTGAATATAGACAGGAAAGTAGAAGAACAGTCAAAGAAGAGCGATGAGTGCAATAAGAAGAATGATGAGTGAGTGAAGAAGCGCAATGAAAAGTTTGCGAAATCAGTGTAGAAGACCGAAGATCAAGTTAAACAGATACAGAAACGGTTTACACAGAAAGTCGATGAACATGAGCTTTACTTTAATATTAAATTAGAGTCTAAGGAAATCATTGATAAATTACGAAAATATAATAATGTTAAAAGCGAAGAATATTGAAAATATTAGTGCGTGGAAAGGAGAAGTTATGGAGGGGGTGACAGATGTAACAGAAGGTGTCACATGTGTGTGTGTAAATTCCTAAGGGACCAAACTGCTGAAGTCATCGGTTCCTAGACTTACACGCTGTTTAAACTAACTTAAACTAAGTAATGCTAAGAACAACACACACACCCATGCCAGAGGGAGGACTCGAACCTGCGGCGGGAGGGGCCACGCAATCCATGGTTTGGTGCCTCAAACCGCGTGGCCACTCCGCGCGACAAGGTGTCACGACGCGGGACAAAAACATAAGCAAGGTAAATGAGCGTGTCGACGTTTTGACCACAGCTGTAGAAGAGCTGCCTATGCGCAATGACCGTTCCAACCAATCTGTACGATCATGAGATCCAGGAGTTTTTCAGTTTAAAGGAACAAAGACCCACATCGCTCAGTAGAACAGAGAAGCCTTGGCTGCATTACGGAAGGAAAAGGAAAGGATCTGCAGCTCAGAAAGTAGTCTAAAAGATTGTGATGTGAACATGAGTGAAACAGAGAAGAGAAGAAAAGAAGGAGATTAACGAGACCTAACTGGCAGAATTTGTCATATGAGAGGCCAGCACAGGCATTCATCTCCACCCATAAATTCAGCTGCAACAGTATATCGAAATGTTGAAGAAGATCCAAAACACCTCGTTTCACTACAGGATGGACATTAATAAACAACTGAGGGACAGAAACAAAGAATTAGATTGAGTCTAGTAATAAAGAAGTAAAGGAGGAAGTGATCTCCAATCTGAAGGCGGTAGTTTAAATTATAAAATCGATGATATCCAGCATGATCTACAAGTCAAAGTAAGGCAACAGTTAAATAACATGCATAGTACTTTCAAATGCGAAATTGACAATGTTCCTAAAGATTTCCAAGATGGAGATGAACTTTTGGAAGGGAGGATATCTGAAAGAATAGTCAACGAATCCAACCTTTGCTCTAGAGAAATAGAGGAAGTAAATATTAAGGTAGATAACTGTCGGAAAAATATTAAGAAATAAAAGAAAATTGTGAAAAACTTAGTGAAGATGTGGACAAAAGATGTTCTGACAGGGTGGAAGGAGAAGAATTACAAGTAGAGGAACTGATTACTAACATTGCTAACTTAGAAAACAGATTAACCTTTGGTAGTTCTAATAATACTACTGTACAGCACGTGGCTTGAGTCGACACCGCTTTCATCGGATGTCGACAATTGTTACATTTTGATCCAGACAAGCAAATTCATCCATTAGAATTCTGAAATTATTTTGAAGAAGTTTTGCCGATTGCATGGTTAGAACGGGAGAAAATTTCCTTCATAAGAAGTCATTTGTCCTGAGATGCTTTGCGGTAGTCCGCTGACGTTATGACAAAATGTGAAACTCTTTCTGAATTTAAATCTACATTTCTTAACGAATACTGGTCACAAAACAAACCAAACGATGTTTTAAGAGAGTTTTGGAGTGGTAAAAAGTTTGCCCCAGGACGTGAATCAATAAAAGATTCTCTATGAAGTGGGTTTCACGACTGTCACCTCTGACAGAAAAGAAGAAACCGGAAACGATTATTATGGGTTTAGGAGGTAAGCTGCCTTGGTACTGGCGGAAAAGAATCATTTCCGCACCTAGAGATAATGTAGATACGCTCATTGAATATCTAGAACGAATAGAAAGAATAGTTGCTGTGGAGGATCAGATACAGAATAGTAAAAGCTCTACTAACAATTAAGTACAAAAGAGAAATCATGACAATTGGAAACTGAATGATAGAAGTGTGGTGGTTAGGAATACAAGGGTCGGCCAGGGTGGCCGAACGGTTCTAGGTGCTACAGTCTGGAACCGCGCGACCGCTACGTTCGCAGGTTCAAATCCTGCCTCGGGCATGGATGTTTGTGATGTCCTTAGGTTGGTTAGGTTTAAGTAGTTCTAAGCTCTAGGGGATTGATGACCTCAGAAGTTAAGTCCCATAGTGCTCAGAGCCATTTGAATACAAGAACTAATTATCATAATCAAGACCGTGTTAGAGGAAGAGGGGGTAGACACTCACCACGCTGTCGTAACAGTTATTACGAAGTAAGCAAAAATGTAAGCACAGTGACATTGAAACAAGAAGGAGAACAAAATGCTTCCACAACTAATGCAAATGAACGTAACAGGACGCTTGTGGGAAACTAAATCTTGTCTATGAGTAAACTGGCCCTCACAAGGCGGTAACAGTAACACATCTAGTAACAAAAACACGAACAACAATCAGCCAGCACACGCAAAAGGAAAACAGGGATAAGAAAATACGAACAGACAGTACCAGTGATGTGTTCAACCACTCTCATAATCCAGTTGACAGTATTTTGGATACTTTGGAGAAATGAGTCAAAGAGGAACAAGAATATGCTGTAGATAATAGGGAAGAAGTAATTAACGAGTCTGAGTCTGATATGGACGAAGATGAGGTAAAAGCTTACATCTTCGACAATAATGGCAGTCTAAAAGCTAAAATTGCGGTAGCGGAAGTAGAATCGGTTTTGAAAAGTTTTAAAGAGGAGGAACTGATGAATGAAGGGGGTAGCAAGAGTAATAAGGTCAAGGAACCTGATAGCTGTACTGACTTGCCACAAATGGTAAAAGCTGACGAGAGTATTATAAGTAGCAATGTTGCGCATGGACGCAGTTACTCAGAGGTAGAGGATGGTTTGGCTGATATGCAGCAAACACAAGTAGAGGGAGTTGTCAAGTGATTTGATTTAAAAATAGTGGACAGGTTGGAAAAGGCAGCTAAAAATGTAGAGATTGACGAACCCCAAAATTTAAGTGTGAATGTTCTTGCAACTGATCAACACTACTTTAGCTGGAAAGAAATTGAGAAGTATTTATTAGAAGATGTGTATGAGGCACCTGTTCAGTGTAAAATAACTCACCCTATTATAAAAACTAACGTCTCAGGGGCAGCAGTGCGTTATCTTCTTGCCGGTGGCATTGAAGCAAGTGCTTTGTCCCAAGAATTTTTTGTTTCTGTTCCCAATAAGAGTGAATAACCGTCGTGGAAGTAAGTGGTTTAAAAATAATAGGTGCTACTGGAAAAGTTTCTAGACCAGTTCAGCACAAAGCTTTGATACCCATTGCTGTAAGTGACGTAATAATTGATCATCCTTGTTTAAGAATGCTAGGCTTAAGTGTTGATATTCTGACAGGTACCGATTTTCTGTCAAAGTATCAGGGAAGAATTGATTTTGACCAGAACAACTTAGTTTTGACCTTAACTGCCTCTAGAGTAACAACAGAGTCTTCTATAGGGAGTCACATAGGCAGTAATAATGAAACCTGGGAACTGCCTATTAAGGTGATAAAGAACAAATGATACTTACAGGAAAATACTGAATTCACAAAATGATGTGCAAGATGCTAATGCTGAAGAGAGATATATCCTAGAAGAAATAGAGGAAAACGTACAACCAACAAAACAAATTTCTGATATATAAGGAGCAGAATTAAAGGTGTATTAACTAAGCATCATAATGTATTCTAGAACGCACCTTGTGAAGTTGAAGGGTATTAATGCCATTTCAGTGTAAAGCCTGGGCGGGTATTTTTTCAGAAACCTTATAAGATACATGTTTCAAGAAAACAAGCAGTTAGGAACGAAATCCCACATATGTTGGCATGAAGTGTCACTGTGCAAGCGGTTAGTAAGTATAACAATCCTCTTGTAGTTGTGATAAGAGTGACAGAAGTGTTAGATTAGTACTGGATGCACGCAGGTTAAATGAAATTGTAATTAGAGAAAGTGATCGTCCTCAGAATATGGACTGACTCAAAAATCCCGAGGTGTTAGGTACCTCACATTAAAGAACATAACTTGTGGGTACTGGAATTTGCCCCTGACAAAGGAATCACGTAAATACACAGTCTTTTTGTATGAAGGAGTGTGCTACCAGTACAAAGTAGTCCCATTCGGATTAAATATTTCAGTTTGTGCCTATGTAAGAGTAATGGCTCATGTATTAGGGCAGGAATTATTAGATCAAGTAACTATTTATGTAGGTGATACACTGTTGGCAATTCCTACATGGGAAGAACATATCAGTCTGTTGGATACGGTGCTAGAAGCTGTAGAAAATGGAGGTATGAAAATGAAGTTAGAGAAGACTGAACATGTGAAGGGCAAAATAAAATTCCTGGGCCATGAAATTAGCAGGGATGGTATATTGCCTGATTCATCCAATTATCATCCACTGAAAAGCGCCCCGAAATAAAAAGCAACTAAGGTCAATGTTTGGTTTGTTCGGATACTACCGCCGTTTTGTTAAAGATCATTTATTTAATGTTCCTTGTTTAAGAGTGCCAGTTTGCTTTTGAAGCAGTAAAAAATTGTTTGATTAATAGCCCGCTTTTTCACCACCCAGATTTTGCAAACCTTTTTTGCATGACAGTTGATGCAAGTGGTTATGGGATTGCAGTAGAGTTGTTTCAGATGGAAACAGAAGGCGCCCAAGAGGTTCATAAAACCACCGCTTTTGCGAATCGTTCCCTGCAAAATTATGAGCGAAATTACAGAATCACAGAATTAGAGGCACTACCCATCGTGTTTGGTATGCAGAAGTTTGAGCACTACTTGTTAGGGCATAAAGTGATAATCTATAGTGATCACAAAGCACTTATGTTTCTACAGACATACAAACTGAGGCATCCAAGACTGACTAGGTCGGCCATGTACCTTCAGCAGTTCGACCTTGAAATTAATTACATACACAGAAAGAATAATCTGGTAGCAGGTGGGCTGTCAAGAAGTGCTAAGTTATGTAATGAATCAGAACTTCCCTTGGCAGATAGCAATGAAATAAGCATGTTGGCCATACGTGAGCTCAGAGAGGAGAGTGCCCTAAAGAAAGTACTTAAAAACTTAAGGCGGGAGCAGAATGATGACGATCAATTGAAGTTAGTCAAAAGCCATTTAAGAGTCCCTAATTACCCAAAGGTAGCACAATATTACTGCTTACATAAAATAATTTTATTCCGCAGAAGAAAGCTAGATTCAGCAGAATGGAAAATATGTTTTCCTTCACTGCATGTGGATCTGCTGATAGATTATGTGCATCGAAGATATGACCATTATGGGGATAAGAAATGCATTGCTAAATTAAGTGAGAAAGTAATTTTCGATAACATGCGTCGTAGAGTATCCTGTGTTATATGTCAAAAGGTACGTGCAGTAAATAGAATAGTGCAAGGAGATATGCACCACGTAGAACCAAGTGAACCACTGAAGTTATTTGCAGTCAGTCTTTTTGGACCCCTCCCGACATCTAAAGGAGAATGTACGCATGTTTTTGTGGTGATTGACGGTTTTAGCAAATATGTCAAACTACACTACTGGCCATTAAAATTCCTACACCACGAAGATGACGTGCTACAGACGCTAAATTTAACCGACAGGAGGAAGATGCTGTGATGTGCAAATGAATAGCTTTTCAGAGCATTGACACAAGGTTGGCGCCGGTGGCGACACCTACAACGTGCTGACATGAGGAAAGTTTCCAACCGATTTCTCATACATAAACAGCAGTTGACCGGAGTTGCCTGGCGAAACGTTGTTGTGATGCCTCGTGTAAGGAGGAGAAATGCGTACCAACACGTTTCCGACTTTGATAAAAGTCGGATTGTAGCCTATCGCGATTGCGGTTTATCGTATCACGACATTGCTGCTCGCGTTGCTCGAGATCCAATGACTGTTAGCAGAATATGGAATCGGTGGGTTCAGGAGGGTAATCGGAACGCCGTGCTGGATCCCAACGGCCTCGTATCACTAGCAGTCGAGATGACAGGCAACTTATCCGCATGGCTGTAACGGATCGTGCAACCACGTCTCGATCCCTGAGTCACCAGATGGGGACGTTTACAACAACCATCTGCACGAACAGTTCGACGACGTTTGCAGCAGCGTGGACTATCAGCTCGGAGACCATGGCTGCGGTTACCCTTGACGCTGCATCGCAGACAGGAGTGCCTGCGATGGCATACTCAACGACGAACCTGGGTGACCGAATGGCAAAACATCATTTTTTCGGATGAATCCAGGTTCTGTTTACAGCATCGGGATGGTCACATCCGTGTTTGGCGACATCGCGGTGACCGCACATTGGAAGCGTGTATTCGTCATGCTATGCTGGCGTATCACCCGGCGTGATGGTATGGGGTGCCATTGGTTACACGTCTCGATCACCTCTTGTTCGCATTGACGGCACTTTGAACAGTGGACATTACATTTCAGATGTGTTACGACCTGTGGCTCTACCCTTCATTCGATCCCTGCGGAACCCTACATTTCAGCAGGATAATGCATAACCGCATGTTGCTGGTCCTGTACGGGCCTTTCTGGATACAGAAAATGTTCGACGCGCTGCCCTGACCACCTCATTCTCCAGATCTCTCACCAACTGAAAACGTCTGGTCAATGGTGGCCGAGCAACTGGCTCGTCACAATACGCCAGTAACTACTCTTGATGAACTGTGGTCGTTATTACGGCCAGAGGTGGTTGTTCTGGGTACTAGTTTCTCGGGATCTATGCACCCAAATTGCGTGAAAATGTGATCATGTCAATTCTAGTATAATGTAATTGTCGAATGAATACCCGTTGATCATCTGAATTTCTTCTTGGTGTAGCAATTTTAATGGCCAGTAGTGTCCATCCAATAAAGGGGCCTAATACCAAAACGGTTGTGGACAAGATAGAAAAGGACTATTTTTTAAACATTGGCAAACCAAAGAATCTATCATATGATGGTCCTCAATTTGTATCTGAAAAAATTAAGGCATGTCTTGAAAAAACAGGAATTCGCCATATTAGGAT
Organism: Schistocerca cancellata; assembly: GCF_023864275.1. Lineage (NCBI taxonomy): Eukaryota > Metazoa > Arthropoda > Insecta > Orthoptera > Acrididae > Schistocerca > Schistocerca cancellata. The sequence continues at coordinate 921,696,072 of NC_064628.1, read as the reverse complement.
CTCAGCCTATTCTCCGCAGGGGAGTATGAGCAAAAGAGTTATGTGGGAATTAGACAGACTGTGTAGAACTTACTGTGCCAGGAAGCATTAGACTTGTTTTGATCATATTAAAATTTTTGCAGAAATAATCAGTAATGTTAAACAGTATGCCACAGATTTTGCTCCGTGTGAACTAATGTTTAATCAGGAAACACATAACATTATTTGAAATATGGCTGATTTTCCAGTTCTTACTCAGAGCTCTTTAGACTAAAAGAAAGCACAGGCCACGGCAAATATACGTAAAAGAGCCTTGGATAGAAAAAAAGGCATGACGCAAAAGCTTCCCCCCACTAGGTTTAGAATTGGTGAACTGGTATTGGTCAAGACTAAAGAAAAATCAAAAGAAAATTTCAGCGAAAAAAAAAAAACGTTTATTCATGTCTATCACGGATCATTCAGGGTAATAAGTGAACCTCATGTAAATGCATACCACTTGGAATACCCAGAGAGTAAAAAGGTACTAGGTCTACGAAATATTGTAGATCAGAAGAGATTTAAAAATAAGAGTAACTAGTTACTGTAGGGACTCTGACACTCTTTGGTGGATACACGGATTAGCGTACCGTGCGTACTGGATGAAAATTTATTTCCATTTCAAGTTCCATTCCCTTTTTCTGTTCTACCATAGTAAGTAACAATCACATATGTGTTCATGTTGTACATATTCTTTTAGGTTATAAGGTTTTCCTAGGAAGTAATCTTCCTAGTGAATGAATTGCAGAAGTAACTTGTGTGTACAAATAAGAGGAAAAACATGGCTAAAAATAAATAGACAAAAATAAGATCCATAAAAGGATTTGTAACTACAAAAATAGAGAGACACTTTGCATTAAGACAAATTATTGAAGCCAGAAATGCATAAATATAATCCATTAGAATCTGCATAAAGTAATAATTTTAGTGGGAGTAAGGTTGGCGAATAATGAGAAAGGGTAAGAATGATGTAGTTCCCCTAGAGGCAAGCAGTAGCGTTTTAATATTAATTAAAGGGAAATGTGTGTTGAGGATCACACCAAATGTACAAATAAATAATGAGGTCGCTAGGCTGAAAAGGAAAAATGGAGAACGAAGTGGCGAAGTACATGTATTTTGAAAATGGAGATATGAAGCAAGTAATATAGAAGTGCATAGTGTCACGGCGATACGTACTAATAAAGGTTTCTCGGACTTCCAGCCGCGTCAAGTGGTTTAAAATATACGCGCTTTCAACCGAGTATTCCTCGCCCATTGTCAAGTGGTGACTGTCTTCTAGTTGCAGCTGCCGTCCTTATATAGCCGCACTGCCTTCCGTGACGTCATTGGTACCCGCTCCGGCACCATACATGCTAATGTTTGCATTGTGCGTCCGCCGCACCCGCTCCGACCTTCCGATGGCCGGGTGACACCCTGTGCTTAGCTGCGGGCCGCCGTCTTTATTGAGCGTGTTGCCACAATTTTTTATTTCGATCGCTTCTTTTATTATGCTATCCCAAAAACTGTTAGCCCGTGTGATAATAGATGTCTCGTCGAATGCAATACTATGCCTGTTTTTTAAGGGGCTCCGGAACGCCCTATATTTGCAATGTTAAAATAACGCTTATAAATTACATCTTTCCTCACAAAGTATTTGAGGTAGGAAGTTGAACTTTTTACAGATTATTTGTTGGAATATGGGCTACAACTTAACACAGGGATTTTACAAAATTTTAATTCAGTTCATAAAGATGATTTTTTTTCAATTGTAATGAAAATTCACAACATTTTTTTGCTATTTTTTATTTATATATTCAAAAATATACAGTTTTTTGGAAAAAGGCTGTGTTAAATTATGCAGAAGGTACTGTGTAACATTTAATGAAAGTTTGAAACAAATATGTTTGGAAGATCCTTAGAAAACATGTAATTAGTATGAGAAAATAAAAGTTTTGGGAATCGAGCGACAAAGATTGGATTAACTTTTTAGTGCATTCCAAGTCCATAGGATGGATTATCTTCATCCTCTGCAAACTCCTCCTCCAGCTTCCTCTTGTTCCTCCTCGTGTTTACTCTTGCTTGTATTTCTAGACTCTTTACAGCCCTGTCTGCAGCCCGAAGGCGTTCCTTGTCTAAAGCAAGCATCGCTCGTACCATGTTAGAACCTATCTTCATTCCCATATTTCTAAATACCTTGCACCTTACAATGTTGCCATCGTTGAAAGTCGCAACAGCAAATTTACTTTTACTCATTATTATACTTCAACAAAACAGAGACTCAAGAAACAGAATTAATTACGAATATTTTCGAGATAACGACAGAGTAAATAAACATGAAACAATCGACAATCACACCAGCGATATATATTGAACCATCACAGGTTAGCCACAACACATACTTTATCTCACATCACTAAAATGTAGCTGATGAACACGGACGTTAATAATAACACCATTTGACAGCAGTTTAACAGCGCCACAGTGGGTCACGCCCATGTAGAACACATTTCAAAAAAAATTTAAAAATAGTTGTAGTCTTCGGAAATGAATAAATTATATATCTATTAAAAGGTAATAGTCTGCAGATTCAGAAAACGCAAAAAAGTAAAAATTGAACTTTTCATGATTTTGAGCCTTTCCGGAGCCCCTTAATACATGCTCTGCTACTGCTGATTTCTCTGGGCATAGTAGACGAAAACACAGCGCTGTTCAATGGTATGCATAGTCTGATATAGAACTGGACACACCCACATGGAATTTCATATACGCCTGGCGTTCAGAGGCCTATGTTGTCTTTCATAGGCCTCACGAGTTGTCGAATTGTTGCTGGTGACCTGAAGACCGAATCCATTTTATGCTTCTTTAGGAGCCGGCTTATCTTTCATGTTATTGAGCCACAGAAGGGCAAGAACACAAACTTCTTTGAGTCCTCCTTGGAGTATTTCTGCTTAAGTATTTTCGGAAAGATAGCTTGCGAAATCTTGTGGTTGTGGTAGCCGTTTTCCTTGAATACTTTCCGTAAGTGGCTCAGTTCCTTCGGCAAGTTTTCAGAATCTGAGACGGTTTCAGCTCGATGCACTAAGGCCCTCGGAACAGAACTCTTCTGCGACGGATGGTGATAGCTGTTAGCGTGCAGATATCGGTCTGTGTGGATGGGTTTCCGGTAACACTGTGGGTGAGACACCCGTTTGCTTTGCGGCAGACGAGGACATAAGGGAACGCAAGGCACCATCTGTCTCTATCTCCATCGTGAAAGTAATGTTGTCATGGATGTTGTTGATGCGGTCCAAGAATTCTCCCAGCTTTTCACACCCATGGGACGAGACAACGAATGTATCGTCGCCCTAACAATAAAAGCATCTAGGCTTTTCAGGTGCCGTGCCCAGGGCGATGGTTTCAAAGTACTCCATGTACAGATTGGCTACAAATGGAGCTAATGGGCTTCCGATCGCAACGCCGTCCGTCTGGTTGAAAAATTATCCATCTTCTAGCTAAGATCTCTCGAGAGGCTCCGACGTCTTCCTCATTATTCATTATTCTTGAAGTTGGGTCCTTTGACAGTTTTCGACATGTCTCCTCCTCCAGCGTCAACCAGATCTTCGCGTTATAGTCGGCTCGTTCCATAATGACGGCTGCATTGGCCTACGAGGTGTAGATCGTTGCGGAGTTCACGAAGACCATTAGGCTCATCTATTGTCATGTTCGAAGTCGTCGGCTTGGATTTAGAAAGAATGCGGCTCGTTTCTCGGCGAATTTCTTCTGCAGTTTCACTGAGCATCTTGTGAACTGCGTGTTCCATGCCACTTATGTCAGCAAAAGAGATACTATTCTCAACAAGGGACTTAATTATGCACCATCGCCGCAAAGTATCCTTTTTGACCTTGTGTCGCAGTGGGACAAGTGTCTCAACAGCCAGGGCCAATACTTCTAACGTACAGATACTGGTTTCTGTAACTATGCCTCTTTATGTTCTTTAATTCAGAACCAAAGCGAACCTCAATCAATCATAACGAATCAGGCAGAGAAACAGGAGTGACGAGAGAGACCACACCAAAACTTAGTAGAATGTCAGTGTTATTCAAACGCTATTACTCTAATCAACGTAAAAAAATTCATCGAGTCCTTAATGTGGTATCCACACCGACCTACTACAGGGCCCAAAGAGTAGCAAAAGAGTTTTGCTACACGATATGACGGAGCACCAATGTTACTCACACTGGACGAAGAGGAGTACCCTCCTTGCAGACCTTAGGGACGTTATATTACATAGCGGGATCAGCACAATAAGAATTAAGACTCTTGATAGTTTCCTCCGACAAGGAACTTTCCGTCAGGAGGCTGTTAGTCTTTCTCTCAACACTTTTTGTGGGGCAATCACCGATCCTGCGGTACTCTGACTCAGACAGTAGAGACTGCATCTTTTGAACGTTCTCTTGAGGTACGATGTTCAGTCTTTAACGAAGAACAAGCCCATCACAAACTTTGAGAATGCGGTGGTCCTACACTACGATGTTGACTCCATCAGATGAGGCCACGAACAGCGGGCTAAGCTCTTGCTCGCTCGATGCTATACTGACCTCAGTATGAGCGCACCGCTACGCTGAGAAGGAGGTGTGGTCTCGTGAAGTGCCTCCGATTGGTTGTTGCGGATTGCAGCGAGCCGTCAAATAGTGTCTCTGGTTTCGATTCGCTTTGCTAACGTCGATGCGGCACCGTGATCTCTGAACGATACAACAACCGTAAGTCGTGGTGACTTCGCTGTTATTGTTGTCTTTCAACAAAGGTATCATTCCTCTTCGTTTTGCTGTGTATTTCATTCAGCCTGTCTTCTGCAACCCACTGTAGCAAACCTTTCCCTGTATGGTCCAAGTTTCATTGAATTACGTTACTTGGGGGTGACGCATCATGTGAAAGATACTTTCGTCCTTAAGTTTTGCACAGCAGCATATATACAGAAGTAAAATAAATGAAAATGAATGTGCCAACACTAACTTCAATAAGGTAACATATTATTTAAATTTTTTACACCTCATGCGTCTTTTGGCGTATTGCCATTATCAAGTGACCTGCGAAAATAGCATTGATAAGATTTTCTATATGTAAACCGTGGCTGTTTTCTGTTTACAGATGTATTGGAACTTACGTCTAGTTGGAACTGACGCCCATGTTGCATTTACAGTAAATTTTTCTGTAATTTCTTGGTATGTACACTGCTTTTTGCAGTTGCGAAATGTAAAAATACGTTTTTGACAGATATTTTGACAGTAAATCGTAGTAAAGAATCGTAGTAAAGAACTGTCCAAATTTTGACAGTTCTTTACTACGATACTTTACTACGATTTACAGCTTACCAGAGATGATGTTACGTTTCTATGTTCTTATTTTCCTTTAAATTTTACACGTGCCCTGTGTGTGTTTCTTACCATAGCTATACTTTTTCGTATTCTATTATGTCAATAAATTTTACGAGATTGCATTTATGTTTAAAATTTGTGTGTTCATTTAGAATTTCGTGTGGATACCTCCTGATATAAATATATAAGTCTAATCTATTACAGAGTAGAAAACTTCTATTGCGGGAACTTACGAAAACACAGATGTCCTTAAAACGACTTTATCACAAAATTATTTTTGAATTCGATGGAGGAATCTACGCCCAAGCAAATTTATTACAGACGCAAAATGGTTATCACTTCCAACAAAACGTAAGTACCATTGCAACTGTAAACATAAAACAGGCACAATTTACGTATAGATAATCTTACCAATGTTTTTTTCGCAGGTCGCTTAGTAATGACAATGAGCCAAACAGGCCCGTCGTGTAAAATATTTAAAGAATATATTAACTTGCTACAGCTAATTCTGGAGCATTCATTTCATTATGTCTTATACTGACTTACACTAAGCTGTGGGCCCAATGCAACATAAAAGTAAAATAATTGCAACAGAAGTAGTACAAGTAAATACTGTAATTCGTCAATAAAGCGAAAGGAGTGGACCATCAATAAATCATCCACACTCACTTTAATCTTTGTTACCCACTTAATTCCTTGTGGCAGCTGGAAAGTTGTTTTATAATTTAATGGCTATCTCTTTGTATAAGAAACTCCTTTCACTTTTAGGCAGATTTCGTTATCGACAGTAATAATTACTGAGACTGAGTAGTTGGTTAAGAAAAGAGCTTCTTCATTGAGATCACTTTTATTAACTATAAAGGTAATGACAAGAAGTAATTGTGGCAGTCTTCGCTATGAAGACTGGTCTGATGCAACTCCCCAAGCTATCTGAACCTGCTTACTGTATTCAAGCACCGACCGGGGTGGCCGAGCAGTTATAGGCGCTACAGTCTGGAACCGCGCGACCGCTACGGTCGCAGGTTCGAATCCTGCCTCTGGCATGGATGTTTGTGATGTCCTTAGGCTAGTTAGGTTTTAGTTGTTCTAAGTTCTAGGGGACTGATGACCTCAGCAGCTCAGTCCCATAGTCCTCAGAGCCATTTGACCCATTTGTTTTCAAACCTTGACCTCACTCCACAGTTTTTAATCCACGCGCCTCCCCTAATTCCCTCCATAATCTTACATGACGACAGAAAAATAAAGGAGAAATTTAAATTGCAGCTTGCTTCACTGAATATTAAACTTGAAATATTAAAGTTGGAATGAATGTTACTTCAGTGTTAAACTAAACGTTAATGTGCTTCACAAGGAAGCTTTATCCTTCATTAAGAGCGCCCTTAAATGGATCTAAGCTTTCAGGACTGTCCAGCTATGCCTGTGTTTAATAAGTTAGCATGTGTGATGTCGGCTCATGCTGTCGCCGTAATGGTCAAATGGTAGCGATACGAAGCTGTAGCATCAGCGCTCCGCACCGCTCGTGTTGCAGACCGCTCTCCTGAAAAGCTTATTTATTTCTCACGTTAGACACGCGTGACCGACTATACTCCTAGCACACACTGGGACGCATCAACGTAGTCTTCTCAGTTTTGGGGGGAGAAAATATTATTAAATTCCAATTCCAATGCAAAGATGGCGTTTTGTCACGGAACCTTCGACCATAGATACTAGTAGACTGGCCGTGCTGTGCAGAAGCTATAGGGCTGGTGTGGCTCCAACATAAACCACGTGACTGTTTGCAAAACGTGGCGGGATTTCAAATCAGCGGTCTGCCATCCTATGTTTGTATCGTATTTTACCCACATTTCTCAATTGACTGTCAAACGCTTCCGTTTTTATTTGCGAAAAATTATGGCAGAACTACATTTGACCTGGATTTGCCCACAGTATCATTTATAAAATCTAACAAATGCATCGAACGCCCCTCTGGTGGGCAGCGGGACGAAATTACTATAAACTATCAATTAAAGTAAAATGTCGTAAAAATTCTTTTAAACACTAAGAGTGGGCTCGTGTCAAAACTTTAAATATTGGATTAGCCGCGTTTTGAGCTCTAGTCACTTTATAAAAGAAAATGGGATATGGGAATTATGTCAACTATAGGTGCCGAAATTGTCGACTTTAGGAGCAGGTCCATTTTAGAGTATCAATTTTAGGTGCACTTCAAAGGTTCAGTTCCTACTATTTTTACAAACGTTTAAACTATCAGTTTTAAAAAAATGATATTTTAGATGAAAGGTGAGACTTTGAAGTTTCAGAAAATAATTTTGGAGCCTACATTTATTTAATAGTATTAGAAGGTAGAAAAAAATTCTCTTCAAGTGTCGACTATAGGTGCTCTTACCTTATTATAATCTCACTTATATATACAAAAAGGCGCGTATGTGCCGATGGCTTAAAGTTTTTCCGTTTCAGGGCCTGTATCCAAAGCTGCCTTCGGTTTTCATCCTTACGGAACCTATGAGTAGGAACGAGAAACAGTTATATTTACTTCTGTAACCGAATTATCACAGATAGTTTCCAAAATTTGAGTCTGACTTTACAGGCACCACTTTCAACACATTAATTTACGTGATACTCTATTTCAAGTGCAAAAAACATATAAAAGTCACTTCAGCAGATTTCAATAAACGCATCTGCACTGTCATAGAAACACACGTGAAATGTAATGCCAAAACGCTGAGTACAGCCATAAGCGCAACACGAAACAACTATGTTTTGCCAACATTCACGTGACTTCAGCCCAGAGATGTTGGAGCCACGAAAATGACGTCAGGGCTAGTCTATTATATTTATGGTCGAAGCACGGAACCCGATCGGGTGCAGGCTCGGTCTATCACTCATAAACCCGCAGAGACGAATGCGTCGGAACGTAGGTGTATGTAAACTCGCAACACAAATTTCCAGAATCGTTAAAATTATGATGCTGATCATCTTTTAGTAAATATTTATTTATACAATGGTCCTCTTTAACAAAACAATCACTTCCGTATTTCTTTTCAGAAGACATTGCTCCTTAGCGTTTAAATAAACTTAATTCTCTAACTAATGCCGTAATAGCTGCAGCGCCATAATACAATTAGATCTGCTCTGGAAACACGTCCTTCTATCTCATTATCGGAAGCCATAGTAAAAGGTATTATTAATCCCGTGTCAAGAATGCTATATTAGCAAAGAGTAAGATCACCTACACAGACATTATTCTCGCAGTCACTTTCTTTCGCTGCCGCAGATACTCTAATACTCCAGCGATCTTTCCGCAGAGTTCGTTAACTACAGTGCGTACCGTAAATCACTGTTATCATAGCTAATGTACACAAATAATCTCGTGATTAGTACATTTTTCATTTATTTGTGTCATTACAGTAACCAATGAAGGGGTTCCTCGATGCATCATGATATGACCTATCAACGCATCCGTTCTTTTAGAGAAGTTGTAGCAATTTTTTTTTTAATCTTCAGTTTGATTCTCAGTTATTCCTTTTAACCACTCAGTTTTCGAAATTCTTCCCCGGAACTACATTTCATAAGATTCTGCTCTCTTTTGCTTATCGCCCACGTATCACTTCCGTACAAGGGTACACTCCATTCACGTTTCTTAATTTTATATTCGAAAATAAATTTCACTTTTTAAAAAGTGTTTTCATTGCTGTTGCGAGTCTGAACCTTATATTCTCTCTGTCTCTGCTGTCGTCTGTTGATTTACTGTCTAAATAGCAAAACTTATCGACTAATTTTTATATCTAATTCACTAATCTAATTTTATCAGTATCACCAGACTTAATTCGAATAAATTCCGTTACCCATGTTTTACTTTTGTTGATATCCATCCTATAAACTATTTCCAAGACACCCAAGTGGTGAAAATACTAGGATAAACTCACAATCATCTTGTCAAATATAAATATAGTGCTCTGCTCGCACATACACAAAATTGTAACAACCATCAAAAACGTAAATATAGAATGATGAGTTGCAATAATAATAACTGAATGAGTATGTGGTGCGGTATGTGTCAAATTGCTGATCAGTGTCTGTATTTACATCAGAGTAAATCCCGAAACATTAAATACTTCTGTCTAGAAAGTACTCAGTGTATACTTACATGTATTAGGTACGTATCACCGAATAATTAAGTTAGATAAACCTAAACAATATTGCATGCCACTCAACTGCAAGCTAATGACTGGATGCACAACAACTCTAAGGCTGGCTACTGATAACTGGAATCAATTTTCAAAAGTTTTTACAATGCAAGCTTAACTTAACTTTTATGTTTCACTTCCTGCTTCCTGATCTAATATTACATTAATTTACTGAACTGCATTGATTAAATGATGACTGTGTGTAACGTCTTTACAAAAAATTTTCTTTGATGATGTGAGCTAAAACTTGAACTGAATTGGTTTCCTATTCTTTAACTTCGTCTGTATTTATGTTATAATCCTGGGCAATGCAACTAGTGTAATTACGTAAATGCGTGACGTCACAGAGCCTGATTTGCAGTTTAAACAGTCAGAACCTTCAAAATAAGAATTCTAAATAAAGTTGCAAATCGAATTTTGAAAGAACAAATGACTAAAATATTTCTGTGGAAATGCCCTGTGATTTTATGTACGCAAAGTGACTAAAAAAAATTCCAAATATTAAATAATACAGACGCGGAATCTGAATTGAATTTTACAGAAACTGAACCTGCTAATAAGTTATAAATGAAACGCTTAACTGTGAACGATTTTGTCGTTCAGACTTTAACGTAGAAATAGCCGTGACAAATCCTCATGGCTCATCCGAGGCAATGGAAACTCGGTACTGAACGAAAGTGAAGAACATTAAAATACAGCGCAGCAGCAAACCACCGAAAAAGAAAGGAAGCCTTCTGCAGTGCAATGCACGGACATGCATCTATCCTTAGCACATTAAGCTTTAGTCTTACTTTTATACAACTGTGTTCCGCTTTGTGCAATGTGGCGACACACTATTGGAAAATGAAATTTATGTGAGAGACTTTTTAAGATACTAAATTTCCTGAATTATGTAAAAGACACTTCCACTCGAAAACTATTTTAAAATCTGATTTCTTAACAATTACAATGAACCTTTCAAAAATCACTCTTTTTATAAAAAATAAGACTCCGATATGAAACGTGTTAATTGAATGGTAAAGGAGTGATAAATCTATAACTTCTTTGAACAGATAATTTCTTTTAATCACACCCGAAGTATCTAACTAAACCGAATAAATAAATAAAAATTCAACTTAAATTTCCCTTTTTTCCAAACACATCATAAATTACACACATGTAAGCAATGCAGCGACAAAATTACCTGAAAATCTTCACACTTCTCAAATCAAATTTTACCACATCGTATTTCCAAAATTCAGTATAAGTTATCCCGCATCTTTATCTCTGCATTCTGTTAGAAATTTTCAGATCGCTTGCTACTGTGACCAGTGCCCAACGCACTCACTTATTTCTCACCTAGTGCGACTGTCGGCGACAATGCTACTGACAACTGAAGAATGTCTATGGCGTAACATATTGAGTATAGAAGACTTTCCTCTGAAAGATAGCCAGTGTACAAGTACAATGTATTAGTATACAAATACGAAGTATTAGTAATACAGAGCTCACACCACTTTCCGTGAATACCAAAAATGAGCCAAAAGCCTGATAGTTTAACTTCCTGCTGTGTATTAATGATTCAATGCTGTATTTATTTACTGAACTGCACTGATTAGATGATAATTGTTTCATTATACGTCGTCGTGTATATTTTGTTGTTAGTGTTCTGAATGGTGTCAAACATGAATTCTTAGTAGTCTTACTTCTGATTATATTCAGTTGGAGGTATAATACGTGGAGTTGTGATGATGTCACAAACTTGAAACCGACTTTCACCGTCTCAGCTGCCTCAAACATTTGCTTCTGGTGGAAGCGTTTCGATTAAAAATGCCGGCTTGTCCTTTACGAATTTATTAATAATTCTGCTCATAGTCTAAAGTGTAAAGGAATAACATTTCATGTGTAAATGGACTTCTTCAAGCGATAGTGTCTTTTATGGAGATGAGTTTGGTTGTGCTGAATAGTTTTTATTTCGGTCATTTAGATTTTCTGTCAGTCCAACTCGAAAAGCTCTTTGTGTGAACGCTGTAAGAAGGAAATATTGGAAACCGACCAAACATAGCAAAACATGGTTTTCAGCATTTTCGGTAAGAGAACATAGACCGAACATCAGTCCATTTTAAGGAGAATGCTGGATTGCGACAGCAGCGTTTTCCTATCTCTTACTTCTGTTCATACGTACTTAAAAAAAGAAAGTCGCAATACCGAGGCGAAATTCGCCGTATTACCACAGTTTAACATTAGCGCCACAAGCTTCCAGAAAGCCACACTTCTGAATACAGCATACGAAGACTGCGAATATTAATGTTTATATTGATCTGTAATACAGTTTTTACAATAGGGAGTGTATGTAGTGCCAGAACAATCGACATTAAATAAAAAATGACACCCTCCATGTACGAGGGCAGTTCAATAAGTAATGCAACACATTTTTTTTCTCGGCCAATTTTGGTTGAAAAAACCGGAAATTTCTTGTGGAATATTTTCAAACATTCCCGCTTCGTCTCGTATAGTTTCATTGACTTCCGACAGGTGGCAGCGCTGTACAGAGCTGTTAAAATGGCGTCTGTAACGGATGTGCGTTGCAAACAACGGGCAGTGATCGAGTTTCTTTTGGCGGAAAACCAGGGCATGTCAGATATTCATAGGCGCTTGCAGAATGTCTACGGTGATCTGGCAGTGGACAAAAGCACGGTGAGTCGTTGGGCAAAACGTGTGTCATCATCGCCGCAAGGTCAAGCAAGACTGTCTGATCTCCCGCGTGTCCGCCGCTTGTGGTCTCGCGGTAGCGTTCTCGCTTCCCGAGCACGGGGTCCCGGGTTCGATTCCCGGCGGGGTCAGGGATTTTCACCTGCCTCGAGATGACTGGGTGTTTGTGTTGTCCTCATCATTTCATCATCATCCAGGAAAGTGGCGAAATTGGACTGAGCAACGATTGGGTAATTGTACGGGCGCTGATAACCACGCAGTTGAGCGCCCCACAAACCAAACATCATCATCATCATCTGATCTCCCGCGTGCGGGCCGGCCGTGCACAGCTGTGACTCCTGCAATGGCGGAGCGTGCGAACACACTCGTTCGAGATGATCGACGGATCACCATCAAACAACTCAGTGCTCAACTTGACATCTCTGTTGGTAGTGCTGTCACAATTGTTCACCAGTTGGGATATTCAAAGGTTTGATCCCGCTGGGTCCCTCATTGTCTAACCATAAAGAGCAAAGGAGAACCATCTGTGCGGAATTGCTTGCTCGTCATGTGGCTGAGGGTGACAATTTCTTGTCAAATATTGTTACAGGCGATGAAACATGGGTTCATCACTTCTAACCTGAAACAAAACGGCAATCAATGGAGTGGCGCCACACCCACGCCCCTACCAAGAAAAAGTTTAAAGCCATACCCTGAGCCGGTAAAGTCATGGTTACAGTCTTCTGGGACGCTGAAGGGGTTATTCTGTTCGATGTCCTTCCCCATGGTCAAATGATCAACTCTGAAGTGTATTGTGCTACTCTTCAGAAATTGAAGAAACGACTTCAGCGTGTTCGTAGGCACAAAAATCTGAACGAACTTCTCCTTCTTCAGGACAACGCAAGACATCACACAAGTCTTCGCACCCGAGAGGAGCTCACAAAACTTCAGTGGACTGTTCTTCCTCATGCACCCTACAGACCCGATCTCGCACCGTCGGATTTCCATATGTTTGGCCCAATGAAGGACGCAATCCGTGGGAGGCACTACGCGGATGATGAAGAAGTTATTGATGCAGTACGACGTTGGCTCCGACATCGACCAGTGGAATGGTACCGTGCAGGCATACAGGCCTTCATTTCAAGGTGGCGTAAGGCCGTAGCATTGAATGGAGATTACGTTCAAAAATAGTGTTGTGTAGCTAAAAGATTGGGGAATAACCTGGTGTATTTCAATGCTGAATAAAACAACCCCTGTTTCAGAAAAAAAATGAGTTGCATTACTTATTGAACTGCCCTCGTAAGTATTTAGTTTCCTAATGACGCTGGGAGGTACGAAACGGTACATTAGAGTACCGTTTATTTACCATTCTCTTGTAACGTACAGACTACAGACATTTACTAAATATCGTTGTTTTCCTTTGATAACAAAAAAATTACTAGTAAATTCTTGCAGAAAGACGTCGTATATCTATCTAGTAGAGCACTGTTTAGTTTGCTCCACTTTCAGCCAAATCAGTGAATGTGGAACGGAAGAAAACTACATGGGATGTAATACCTATATTATTTAACGCGGAAAAAAGTCACCACAAATACAGCCTAAGGCAAAGCCACACAGACGTGATAAAAAACCTTAAAATCAATAAAACTGTTCCCCAGCATGGATGAAACCTATTCTACAATTTTCTATGCTGAATCTGAGCCACAACACTTTCACTTTTGAAGCGAAAGTAATTACATTCACAAAAATATTCATGTATTAAAGAGACGAGGTAAGAGTAAGAATGGGCGACTCATTGGACTCCACAAAAATTATTTAATTGTCAAAGAAAATACATATATTAATGACAAGAAACAACTCATGCGCGAAATATGTATCTATTTTCTCCAGCTTTCAGAGAAATAAGCAAGAAATGTACAAATAATCGAAAGTATTTCTTCATGATTAAATTGTACTTTGTGCCACTGAGTGTGATGCCGCTGTTTTTACACATATTTCGTCGTAATTCATGTATCTTTGTAATTTTCTAAGCATGTAGCTCAAAAATATAGGAACTATTTTGTTAATTAATCAGGGAATAATTAAAAACAAACATTATCCTTACGACGCATGCGAATGTTTGTTTTCTGATCGTCCGGAGCGCTAGGGCGCTCCAGCTGTCAAACGTTAAGAACTTTCGCACTAGTGAGTATCGTGACACTATGTGCTAGACTGTGATGTTACTGGATCACGTATGCATTTAAGACCGGAAAAATATCTAAAAATACCTTCCTGCCGCTGTGTAATTAACGAAACCTTTAATTGACCTGATGGGGTGCACTTTTACTCAGCACTTAACTTTGCAGATCGCATACGCTGCTTTCACAAATAATTAAAGCAGTTCAGAGTTAGCGTTTGGATGCTTAAGTCAACCGAATTAGTAATCGAATTTGATAAACAGTTCGTTCTTTCTCCATAGTCTGTCTGCACAGCACACTCCACATACACTTTCCACTGAGACGATAAGAAGAAGTTCTCGTAACTTTACAGTCTGCGAACACTTTTCATTAACCTCACCTACTTGCCAGATTTAAACCAGAGTCCAATTAGCTACTCCCAATTCTTCAGATACATTAAACAATTCTTCACCTTTTCTGCTCTTCATTTCTCTCTGACGATTCTTAATCAGACAATTAATTCCGCTCCTTGTTCTGTTTTCAAATCACTTCCTCTTCTTCTCTTGATATGTGTCCAGAGGTTTGAAATATTTTTTTATACACGATATCTCAGTTTACAGTTCGTCGCTACATATGGATACAACTTGTTACCGTCTGCAAACAACACTCTTCATTATCAATACCTCCAAAACAGCTAGACTTTTGTTTCTTGTTGTTTCAGTACTTCTTTGTCCACTATTTAGCGCATATCATAGTTTAAACTTTATGTCAAAACACTTGGTCTCTCCCCGTTACATACATTGTTCCACCTGTAACATACTGCCATAATCTCACACTATCTTTTCACTTCCAACTGCCTTCTTTTTAGTTTACAAAGATAAATTACAAATTTGACCTAGTGGGCATAGTACAGCATCAAATAAATTGCAAAATCTTACATAGACATTACGCAGAAGTAAAACAAAAGAATACATTTGAAGATACAGTTTCATACAGTGGAATATACGCGTTTAATTTTTGTATTTGTGTTAAAATATCAGTAAAAACATGAAATACATCAACATTGAAAAGTCGACAGTTAATGAAGCAGAGAGTACTGAACAACTGTCTTATGTTAATTGTACAGGACTAAAATCTCCGTCACACACTATCCATTCCGTTGACCTAATTTTGCAAGTCGTTTGCCGTCTCTGACAGAATTACAATGTCATCAGCAACCCTCAGAATTTTGATTTCTTCTCCCTGAACTTTAATATACTTTCCAAATTTCTCCTTGGTTTCCCTTGTTACTTGCTCAGGGTACGATTAAATTAGGTCAAGGAAATACTACGACCATGTTTTGCTTCCTTCTCAACGACTGTTTCCCTTTCATACTCTTATAATTGCAGTCTAGTTCCTGCAGAAGTAGTATATATCCTTCCATTCACTAGATTTCACCACTGCTATTTTCAGAATTTCACCAGCTGTGAAAAATTTTTTGTAGCAGATTTTGGCTTTCGGTCTATCTTCACTTCACTGATTCCCACTATATCTAACTTCCACCTCTTCCTTTTTTAAGCTCTCTTACCTGCCAACACCCCAGACATCCAAATGGGGGTTAGTATACTTCCGGAATCTTTTACGATGGAAGGTGTCATCATCATGGAGCCATACAGAAGGGCTTCATGTCCTCGGGAATTTAATGGCTGTTATATTACGTAATATATTATATGAATATGCTCCTGCACGCACGTCGTTTAACTAACACCAAAAGTAT
The DNA here is from genome assembly GCF_023864275.1 of Schistocerca cancellata. NCBI lineage: Eukaryota > Metazoa > Arthropoda > Insecta > Orthoptera > Acrididae > Schistocerca > Schistocerca cancellata. The sequence continues at coordinate 921,679,958 of NC_064628.1, read as the reverse complement.
TTCACTTTTCATATTTGTTTATTCCGGAAACCTTATGCGGGCTTCAAGAGTTACTCTGTAGTTATTAATCTGAATAACATTATGCAATAAAATTATGCAAAATATGCTGCCTTTTGGACTTCTGTGGCATGTATCTCCGACAACATTCGAATTGCAGATAAGGATTCGTTTACGTTTTTCAGAAGTCCTGCGGTTTACTTCCCCGACCCCACCCTCCCTAATTCCAAATGAATCAACACATATTACACACACACACACACACACACACACACACACACACACATACCAACCAAACGTGGTATACATGTCCTTTACTGTAAGACAATGTCTATGGGGTAAGAACCACCTGCCTATAATAGTTCTGGAAGTATAACGTGATAAACAATGGGATGCTTGAAAAACTGTCATTTAAATTTATTACTCCGTGCTGCGAACACTATTCGCAAAAAAAAAAAAAAAATCGCAGACAGTATCAACATATGCCGGTAAATGAACTTCCAAAATTATATCTGGTACCACATATGTTTCTGAAGATACGGCGTCAAACATTGAGTTGCGTGGAAAACTATAGCATTGTACACGGCGTTTAAATTTATTACTTCTTTGCTGCAAACTCTGTTTGCAACATATTTTACTTACAACATCAACATATGCCGCTAAATTCTTTTTGAAAATTAGATCTTGGTATGAATTCATAAACACTGAGATGCGTGAAAAAAAGGCGCGCTATGCTTGAGGATTTAATACTTTATTCTTTAGTACTAAGACACTCTCTCTTAAGCAATTCCCTGACACCTGGTAGGGCTCGTGACAGCTTTCAACTGTGAAAGGCAAACTGCTGTAGACGAAACCAGGAGCCATTTATAAGCTATGAAGAGGCGTTGCTATAGAGACATTTACAAAATCGCGCTATAGACACGTGAAACAGCTGCGCCCAGCTGCCTGGAAATGTAACTAGAAATACTGTTTATAATCAAGTTCGCAGTTAAATAAACGCTACAGAGAATTTGTATTTTGCGCACTACTTAATTCGGATACTGTGCTTATGCATTTGTACATAATGCACATTTCTTTGTACGATTATTACATAATTTCAAAAGTGTTTTGACGAATATAAGGTAATGAATTTTTTTCGATGTTACACTAAAAATGAAATTCATTTCTTATTTTCGTTCTTGATAGAAAATTGTGAAAATTAATACCTGTCATATTTAAAGTACCAGGGAAGCAGGTTGCTAGCCTTACTTGCCCCGGGTGAGATTAAGATATGTGAACACAAAATAAGCAGTCTTGCATATGCGGATGACTTAGTTGTGATGGCAGATTCGATTGAAAGTTTGCAAAGGAATATTTCAGAGCTAGATCAGAAATGTAAGGACTATGGTATGAAGATTAGCATCTCCAAAACGAAAGTAATGTCAGTGGGAAAGAAATATAAACGGATTGAGTGCCAAATAGGAGGAACAAAGTTAGAACAGGTGGACGGTTTCAAGTACTTAGGATGCATATTCTCACAGGATGGCAACATAGTGAAAGAACTGGAAGCGAGGTGTAGCAAAGCTAATGGAGTGAGCGCTCAGCTACGATCTACTCTCTTCTGCAAGAAGGAAGTCAGTACCAAGACTAAGTTATCTGTGCACCGTTCAATCTTTCGACCAACTTTGTTGTATGGGAGCGAAAGCTGGGTGGATTCAGGTTACCTTATCAACAAGGTTGAGGTTACGGATATGAAAGTAGCTAGGATGATTGCAGGTACTAGTAGATGGGAACAATGGCAGGAGGGTGTCCACAATGAGGAAATCAAAGAAAAACTGGGAATAAACTCTATAGATGTAGCAGTCAGGGCGAACAGGCTAAGATGGTGGGGTCATGTTACACGCACGGGAGAAGCAAGGTTACCCAAGAGACTCATGGATTCAGCAGTAGAGGGTAGGAGGAGTCGGGGCAGACCGAGGAGAAGGTACCTGGATTCGGTTAAGAATGATTTTGAAGTAATAGAGGCATCAATGTTAGCACTGAATAGGGGATCATGGAGGAATTGTATAAGGGGGGCTATGCTCCAGACTGAACGCTGAAAGGCATAATCAGTCTTAAATGATGATGATGATGATGATGAATACCTGTCAACATGACAGCAATTATATGAACTGAAGTTCTTCTGTCCACAAGTTCTCATGTTTCACTGCTGTCTTTTCTAAGTCCTGTAGTTTCAGAACTGCGATTGACGAGCGGATTCAGTGTTCAGTGACAAATGTCATTAGTAGCTGTTTTTAATACAGTCGTCGTCTGAAAATTTTTCATCGTATTTTTATAGCAATATTTTTGTAATCTTCAAACAATACAGAATACTTACTGAAGCAAAGTCGTCAAGACAAGAAATAATTGTTGAATGTGACTGGAGACTTGTAAACTTCGTATTTCTGCTGTATATTAGGCTATGTCATATGATTTTGTGTCGAATGGGGCTTTTCGACCTCGAAGTAAGGCTTTCTCAGTTATGCTTTAAATTCCTTTGAATCGTGCCTGCGACGCAGCAAATCCTCGCACTGTATCTCGCTACCCTCATCCACCCCTTCAGCCATACCGACACCCTTCTGCTCCTACCGACCCCTCTGCGCTGCCACACCCCTCCTCCACCGCCTCCAGAAGCACGGCGGCTGCAAATGAAACACAAACATGGCAGCATTTATCGGCACCGCTGCACTGCTTATCCGCGTATCACCGGATGGGGCGCCTGTTTTAAGGAGCTACCCGTGTGGACCTAAGAGATACCGGGTTTTATGCGTATTGCCGAGTCGACTACACTGACTATCTAGGTCAGAGGTACTAAAAAGCCGACAGTTTTGAAATGAGTGAGAGAGTGGTGATGTTCTACTTATAAAAATAAGTCCACAATTCAGTAATTACAGAACTGCAGTGCATTATACAGTAGATGCATCTGCAATGCTGGAGCAGGTAACTAGTTCCGACTTCAGATATAATGGCTCAATTTGGTGATTAAAACTATCTCAGAATGTGCCAATCGTGTTGAAATTTACCAAAAGTGCCTGTGAGAAAGTTATTTATCAGATTTGTTAAGGTAATCCTTTCACTAATACTAGTCAGTGGTCGAGTTGCCTAAATACGTTTTTTAACGATGGGTGTTATTTTCAATAGCTACAGTTATTAAAAATGCACTGCCAAGTTTGCGGCTCTTAAAAGAAGCTTTATAAATCAGTGGGTTTGGGTCCACATGCACAGTCACTGAACACGATATATATATATATATATATATATATATATATATATATATATATATATATATATATATGGTGAGTCACCTAACGTTACCGCTGGATATATTTCGTAAACCACATTAAATACTGACGAACCGATTCCACAGACCGAACATGAGGAGAGGGGCTAGTGTAATTGTTTAATACAAACCATACAAAAATGCACAGAAGTATGTTTTTTAACACAAACCTACGTTTTTTTAAATGGAACCACGTTAGTTTTGTTAGCACATCTGAACATATAAACAAATACGTAATCAGTGCCGTTTGTTGCATTGTAAAATGTTAATTACATCCGGAGATATTGTAACCTAAAGTTGACGCTTGAAACCTCCGACGTTCAGTTGCGTGTTGTAACAAACACGGGCCACGGTCGGCGAGCAGCATCTGCAGGGACATGTTTACAATGACGACCGTGTTTACGAGTGTGGCTGTAGTGCACTGCTGTGGTTTGGTCTAGCTGTTGCAGTGTCCGCATGTAGCGCTTGACGCTATTGTTATTCTGCATTCGTCTCCGCACGCAGACCAACTGTAGTACACCGTGTTACCAGACGTCTGTGGTAGTGTAGTGTGACCATGGTGTGTTCGAACTCTGAAAGGCGCAGATGATACTCATCTATGGCGAGTGTCGACGAAATGCAGCTGAAGCCTGCAGGGTGTATGCAGAACGGTACCCGCACAGAGAGCATCCAACGTGCCGCACATTGCAAAACATCTACCGCCAACTGTATGCAACAGGTATGGTCGTAGCACGCAAACGGGTCCGTAAAAGGCCCGTCACAGGAGAAGCGGAAGCAGTTGGTGTGTTAGCTGCTGTTGCCATGAACCCACACATGAGTACACGGGACATTTGCGAGAGCCGGTGGACTGAGTCAAAGTAGTGTCATGCGCATACTGCGTCGTCACCGCTTTCACCCGTTTCATGTGTCGCTACATCAGCAATTACATGGTGATGACTTTAATCATGGAGAGCAATTCTGTCAATGGCCATGAACAGAGAATGCGTTGCAGTTTTACCTGTTTACCGATGAAGCGGGTTTCACAAACCACGGGGCAGTGAATCTACCGAACATGCATTACTGGTCTGTGGACAATCCTCGCTGGCTCAGACAGGTAGAGCGGCAGCGACCGTGGACTGTAAATGTATGGTGCGGAAACATTGGCGACCACCTCATTGGTCCTCACTTCACTGCAGGGGCCCAAACAGCTGCAACATACATCGCGTTTCTACAGAATGATCTGCCAACGTTGCTCGAAAATGTCCCACTGGAAACGAGTCGACGTATATATATACAGGGTGAGTCACCTAACATTACCGCTGGATATATTTCGTAAACCACATCAAATACTGACGAATCGATTCCATAGACCGAACGTGAGGAGAGGGGCTAGTGTAATTGGTTAATACAAACCATAAAAAATGCACGGAAGTATGTTTTTTAATATTTTCCTGTGTCAATAAAATTCATCAACTCGCGTAATATTCAAATATCTCTATGGGGCTTTGCTTTTTTGCCTGTTTGATCCTCTGTTGCCTTAACTATGTCATTTCTACAAGCTGTCCACTAGTCTTCTGTTATGTTTCGTTTGTTTCCGTCAGTCGCTGCCTAACGCTCGCTATGAGACTCTCAACAAAATCTGCTTGTTTCAATTTATAACCCGTATGGCCTCCACCATTTGCTAAATTAACGGATTTTTTTAGTTTTAATCTGAAGTTCACAGTCAATTGTCAGAGTCTGCATCTGCCCTGGAAATAGTTTTCAGTTTGAAATCTAGTTCCGAAATCTCTGGCTTACCATTTTATAATCTGTCTGACACCTTTCGGTGTCTTCAGATTGCAGGCTTTCATATAACTACGCACCCTCCGACTCAGAGCTGCAATATTAAAAGTTTTGGCTGGTTTCGTTGTCTAGGGGCTGAGATACGTAGTTGCCACATTAAAGGCCAAATACTGCTGAGTCTACAGTATACGATGAGAATACACACATGAATTGAATGGTCGAATGTTCTTATCACTCGGCAATTGCGAATTAACATAGAAATTTATAAATGAAAGATTGCAATTAAATAAAATCTGCAGGTGCTATCTTCACGACTTTAAATGATGAGTACGTTAGCAGAAGTACTTTTGAGAATGTGGTATATCTCTGGTGTCGATGGTCCAGCAATTAAATACAAGTTGAATAACAGGGAAACAATGGATTCTTTCAGCACGTAATTAGTTATGAACAACAAAATAGCTCGCGAGATATTCACTTCTAAACGCACACTACGTCTTCACTGCAGAAGCCTTGAAAATCACACAAGAGCACAAGTTGGCACTCCGAAATATTTCTATCTTCCGCGACCACGCGCGAACTGCTCGACTGTCCAAGTCTTTCCAGCGACGCGCCGTACTGTCCAAGACTCCGCATGTCCTGTGCCCTCCTCTCCAGCACTGCCCCCGTGTCCTCTCTCGAAACGATCCTCCTCTCCAACTTTCATACAGTCTCACCATTGACCAGCGCTCTGATTGGCTAGAGCGCTCCCTCCATGTCTCCAAGCGAACGTACACTCACAAACATAATTAAGCACATACGAAATACTGGATTTACATTTAAATGCCTGAAATTAAATAAATATTCCTACAGCTGGTCCATAAACACGCTCTAACACACATTGTTAAATACATAAACAACTAAATAAACACATATAAAAAGAAAAGAGGCAAAAGGTAGGCCAGGAGCCTAATGTCTCTCTGGTTTCTAAAACACAGTAAATATTTAACCAGTTTCTTCATGAATATTATATATCGGATATATACTGAAACGCGTACGTTTCATAGGCAGCGATGGCGAGCCATGACAATCTCTGACCAGAGAGCATGTAGTCAGTTCAGTTGCGAGAGAGTAATAGCGCGCGAGAGTACAGTGCAGTTGCATGTAGGGAGTCGGTAGTTGCAGTTGCGAGTTAGCAGTTGTATGTGACGAGTCGGCGGGCGTCGACATGGCATTCTGGTCGGGATTCAGGACCAGGTATATTTTTTAAATAAGGTAATGAAGCAACTTTGCGCACATCTGATAATGTAATGTAAATTAACTGTAACTAATTTGTTCAAGAATCGCCCCAATAATAATTTTGTTTTTAAAGCAACCATTTTTAACAAAGAATCCTTTTTTGAAATAATATTTCCCTTGCATTTCCTTAAAGAAAAGTTCCCCTTAAATTAAAAAAAAAAAATATTTGCGATGCATTTCCTCCGAGCTATGGCGAAAAATAAGAGCAGATGCAGTTTTATTGAGGTAAGAATTTGAGTTTAATCAGGGCCTAAAGATCGACATTTTGGTCTATTTGCGTTTTCATTGTCATTGAGATTTCATTCATTTCTTATTAAATTGACTTTCATTTTTTTGGGGAGGTTACACTTGGCGACATCCGGACCAGGATCGTATTTCGTTGAGAATCTTCTGAAAAGTAGTCAGAAATCTGCTCTTATTTGCTTTAATATGATTAGCATTTGGCGCAACGCTTTTACTAATTTTGTGACTTTCTTTCCTCAGATCATCGGCAATTCGTTGCTCTGTTTTATTTGTGTTTGTTGCTTTTTGCATTGTGATTATTTCTTTTGTGAATAATTGTGTCTATTGTAAGAATGCCGCAAAAGACTGTGAATAGTGTATCGCGAGGTATTATGAATGAAATTATCGACTTAAACAACTTCACCGATATACTTGTGACACGCAGTGTAATGATAACAATCCTGCGTTCACTAACAATCAGTGCGTTCCAACCACTAATGATGATTTTTATCTTAACGTTGAACAGACAAATTCAATTGTCTCCTCTGTTAATTTGACGACAATTGATGACGCGGGGCGCTCTATTGTAATGAGCGCTGCCCAGCTTAACACACCCGGTTTGAAAAATTCAAGTAACGTACAGACAAATTTCTCTAACGAAAATGGACAGTGTACTGAAAGTACGAAGGATACATTTAGTTCCGAGATAGCGACGCACAGTGGAGATTCGATAAGCAGACCTTTTTGTGAGTCACAGAATGTCCAAATGGATACACAAAACGTGACAATTGCAGATACACCATCAAACAACACAGAGAATAGAAATGCTAATGTTGGCTCGGATCCAATTATGGCAGTGTTGCTACAACTTAGGGAAGATTTCAAACAACAACTTTGTGAAATTAATATAAAACAAGACATTTTAATGAAGATCTCAAACAACTTAGTGAACAGGTCAGACAACAGAGTGAAAGATTAGATAACAATTCCAGACAGCTTAGTGAACAAAATAGAGCCGTTGCCGCGCAGTGTCATGACACTAAGGAACAGTTACGCGAGGAAATTGAGGCTTGTTCAAAGAAAAGTAGCGAAGAAATTAGATCTGTTGCTCAAGAATTAAGGGATATGCAAACAGTTACAACAGAAACACTTAGAGACGAAATTAGCGCAGTCGGTAAACAATGCTCTGAAAAGGCTACACAATTACGCGACGAGTTTAAAATAATGACAGCAGAACTTTCGCGCACAATGGACGCAAAGATAGACGCGAAATTTGAACAACAGAACACCCAAATTGACGAGCGTTTTAATCTTCACATAGAAAACAGTAATACGCGTTTCCGCAAATTCATTCAGGATCAAAATAAAGTAAAACGACAAGTAATGGAAACAATCACAGCACAGAGACAAGAAGACAAACGTAAAATGTTTGCGAAGGCAAAAACATATGTAGACAACAATATTGCTACAGTGTCCGACGAAATTAATACCGTCAAACAGTTGAACATAGAATTACGTGACGAAATTTCTGATCTTAAATTAAAAACAGACACATACACAACAGATTTTCAAACAGTGACCGACAGACTCGAACAATTAGAACTAACACAGGATTCCGATGTCGTCAAAGCTGACGTTAAAAAATTGAACGAAACCACACGTAAATTGCTAAAACAGATTAATGCCTCAGACACTAAAACCGATGATCAAGTAAAAATACTGACTGAAAAATGTGATGAATTGGCCAGTCGTATCGATGTTATTGAAACTACTAATGACAATAAATCAGACGATACTTCACCGGTTTCATTTAACCAAACACCTGAATTCCAAAATCTACAGCAGACAATCAATGAAATCGATTCGTCTAATAACATATTGCATAGAAAATTGTCGAGTTTACAGCAAGAGGTAGCAGATATAAAAAATATTTCAGTTAATAACACATCACAGCAGACGCCACTTCGCGAACATTTTTCAGACTCACGCAGCGCGTATAATTTGGGTAATCTACAGAGAGTACGTGACTTAGATTCCGAACAGACACAGACAAATAGATTCTCTTACAATCATGAACCTGTTCCATCATACAGAGACGATAATTTTGATTATAAACATTTTCTGTCAGAGAGAAAATTTAAAGTGTTTAAAAATGACAGAACACAGATTCATCCGCTAGATTGGATACAACAATTTAGCTTTGCTTTTCCACCGACTTGGCCCGTAACACACAAACTTGAATTTATTTGTAGTTTTTTGGAAGGCGGGCGAACCGGAAACTCGTATGAGACCGATCGCGAGACAATGCTATTCAGTAGAAGAATTTCAGAATGGTTTTCTGTCCGCGTATTGGTCGAAGATGACACAGCGCGGAATTAAAGATCAGTTAATTAGCTTACCAAATTATGAGAACACAAATTTTCCCAGTGTCACGCAATTTTTTGAGCATATGGTCTAACAAAACCAGTACCTAAGTGAACCGTACAGTGAATCTGCACTTATACAATTATGCATTTCTAAATTACCACGATCATTAAGAGTGTCACTTCTAACGGGTCAGCAAAAAGAAAACATTTCGGCATTCAGAGATCTGTTACAGCTCTTGGAAGTACAACAATCTAATTATTCTTTTGTAAACAAAAATTTTTCATATAATAATCATGGCCAACAAACTTACAGTAATTACGATCAGTCACGTAATTTCATTAGCAAAGGTAATAGACGCTTCAGGAATGACAACCAACAAAACTTTAATAAGCGACAAGATTCTAATTATCAATATCGTCAGAATTTTCAGCAACAGGAGCCATATTTTGGTAACAATAGAGGTTTTTCACAACAACTGCAACAAAACCAGCCGTTTAGAATACCTAACCAACAATGTAATGCACAAGGTCAACCTAACTGTAATATTTCGCCGCGTGCACGTATAGTCCCTGGTACAACAAATAGTAACGCACGGCAGCAAAGAAACAACTACGTACAGAAAACACAATATTTCAATTCCTATCGCAATGCACCGTATAGGAATGACTATTACGACAGACGTAAAAATAATGAGGACAATTTTCAGCGTACATCTAACAATAGTCGGTCTTACCAACAGCAAAATTACCCACAAGAACATATTCTCATGAATGAACCCGACAGTAGGTATCATCCAGAGCGTAATACGTCTGGAAGAAATAATAGAACAGTTCAAATAGTCCAAGTGCCACAGAATAGTCCTGACAATAATAACACGTCAGATAGAATTTGACTAAATACAGTACAGGTTGCATCTTCCAGCAACGTAAGCAATACTTCAGATACACAGAATGTTATTCACGAAAACGTAATTACTTTTGACGACATCAGAGACACTCTTTTGCAGGAAAGACCAATTGTTCAGAAAAACATTTCACATCCTGTCATCGAAATTAAAATTGGTTCATCGAAATTTTCAGCAGTAATCGATTCCGGCTCACCTATGTCAGTTATTAATGAAGAAACTTTCAACGAGTGTAATAAAGGGAATACCTATCCTACATTACCACTAGGAAAAACGAAAGTAAAAGGAGTAGTATCGAGTAAAGGAGTAGATGTTAAATTACAGACACATTTATCATTTTGTATTGCAGGTCACACGTTTCACTCAAATTTTTGGATTGTTCCTTTATTGACAACAGACGTTATTTTAGGTACGAATTTTCTGGTACAACACGACGCCATTATTGACTTTCAAAATTCCTATTTAATGCTAAAGGATGAAAATGTACAATTGGCTTTAGAATTTCAGCACTCATTATCTGCAGAAGAACAGACAATTAATCGCACAGAGGTCATTTCCGTATCACGTAACATAGACTGTAATCCCACATTGTTCACAGATACGTACGTACATAACTATAATACTCCAGACGAAGCTGACTATGATGTAATGCAGATGATTTCTGATAAAGTTAAACAAAGCAGTGCAAATACAGACGACGAACGGACGCAACTACACAAAATATTTTACAGCAAGCTCCAGTTTTTGACAACATTCCTGGTACTATGTCCGGTTTTATGTATGAATTTCAAGTCAAACAACAATATATTTAAAGCCAAGCATTATCCGATTCAATATATTCACAGAGAACAGGTTAAGAATGAATTGCAGGATATGCTTGACCAAGGAATTATTGAACCAGCAGTTAGTCCGTACATAAACCCGCTACATATTGTTAAGAAAAAAGATGGCTCACTTCGCCTAGTGCTTGATTCGCGTCACATTAATGACATTATTATTAATGAAACAGATCGACCACAGACACTAGAGGAACTACTACAGAAATTTCATGGTACGGCTATTTATTCCACACTAGATTTGAAATCGGGATTTTGGCAAATTCAGCTCCATCCGAACTGCAGAAAGTATACAGCTTTTCTCTGTTTTGACGACTGTTATCAATTTTTTAAATTACCGTTTGGTTTAACTATTTCTTCTGCAGCTTTTATTCGCGGTTTGAACACATTACTTCCAACAGAACTTAAAGACAGAATCACGACGTACGTAGATGACATTCTTATCGCAGAAGCTAACTGGTCTGAACACAATGTGATTTTAGAACGGCTGTTACAAACTTTTCATGCGCAAGGACTCACAGTTAATCTCAGTAAATCGTACTTTGGTAAAACTTCAATAACATTTCTTGGACACGAAATTTCAGCAGAAGGCATTGCGCCTGATCCGGAAAAACTTCAAGCTCTACGTGACATTACTGTTCCTACGACGAAGAAACAATTACGCAGCTTTTTGCGTTTAATTAACTTTTTTCGCAAATTTATTCATTACTCTGCCTTGGACACACCCAGATTATGTCAATTGACAGGTAAAAACACTATTTGGTCTTGGGATAAGCAAGCACATTCTGAATTTATGAACCTGAAACAAGTCTTGTTGAATGCTCCACTTTTATCGCACCCAGATCTTACCAGAAATTTTTCCATTGCCACCGACAGTTCGAACACAACTTCAGGCGTACACATTTTTCAGGAAATTGAAGAAGATGGCCCTACAGTAATTAAAAACATCGCATTTGCAAGCCGCATTTTGTCACCTGCTGAACGAAATTATTCCGTTACTGAACTTGAAACATTATGTGTCGTATGGGCTTTTACGAGATTTCGGCACTTTCTTTATGGGAGACATACCACCGTATACACAGACCACAGAGCGATACAATTTTTACTTTCAGCTAAATTCACACACGACAGACTAAGTAGATGGAAGCTTTATTATAGGAATTTAATTTTACAATTGTTCACATTCCCAGAACACAAAATGTTATAGCAGACGCACTATCTCGTTCTCTCACCAACAATCAGCAAGACGTCGCAACCAACTTCTGCAAAACAAATTCCAGCGTCATGTACATTCAGCAAGTTGCATTTGAAAATTTTATTTCGTCGTCATTACAGGACACAGCAAAGGAGCAAAATAAAGACAACGTGTGGAAAGAAATTAAACACCTTTGGCAAGATAAGAATAACGTTACGATTAGAAACCATTACACTGTACGCAATGACATTCTGTTTCGCCGCTCTCATCCAGACAGCAACAATTGGTTATTATGTATTCATGACGAACTGGTAAACAAATTAATCTGGTACACTCATTTAAGTTATGCCCATTACGGAGCCAGAAAATGTTTTCTTATACTGAGACAGAACTGTTATTTTAACAACATGGAAAGACTTATACGACGAGTTTTAGCGTCATGTAAAATTTGCCAGAAAGCTAAGTCAGACACAACTTCACATATTCCTCCATTATATCCCATTATACCTGTTAAATTAAGACATATGGCCGCAGTAGACATTTTTGGTCCTATTCCTAGAACTAATAGAGGTTTTTGCTACATTTTTGTCGCTGTTGAACTCACTTCAAAATTTGTTACCTTCACTCCGTTACGTAAAGCTACTGCCAAAACTGTTTCAAAAGCATTTGTAAAGCACTTTCTATTTCATGTAGGGCATGTGATGAAAGTAATTTCTGACAATGGATCACAATTTCGTTCTGCTATATGGACACGTATGTTACGAGCTAGAAACATTTCTCCGATCTATATATTCAAGTACCATGCTTCTTCGAACCCTTGTGAACGATTGATGAAAGAAATTGGTAAACTGTGTAGGATATACTGCCACAAAAGACATATTGATTGGGACACACACATACACTCATTCCAGGATGTAATTAATTCCATACCAAATGAATCCACTATGCTATCTCCGTCTGTTATACTGAAAAATGTTGAACCACCTAACAAAATTAAAGAATTAGTAACCTTTCCTACATCTCGTCGACTACGACACCGTGAAATAATTGACATTGCACTGAACAACATCAAACGTGCCGCAGAGCGCCGGAGAAGACAGCAAAAACAGGTTTGTACACGCCGAGACTTTCACGTGGGACAGAAGATATTAGTACGTACACACTATTTATCCAACAAAATAAAAGGTAAGTGCAGTAAATTTGAACTTCTATACGCAGGTCCATATCGGATTCACAGCATTTCTCACCCCAATGTTGTACACGTCGAAACTTTGAGAAGACAAGAAAGTAAAGGCAATCACCACGTCTCCAACATCAAACCCTTTATTGAATGAACATACTTTATGATTTATCGCACAGTAATGCCATTTCCTAATTTTTTTTATGACCACTTATGCAATTATATTCACATGACTAATTACTGATGATTATCGTATTTTTCTTGGCAAGTGCCCGGCAAGGTAAGGTTAGCTGGTCGCTTTTCTTGTCGTTACAGACCAGACCGTGCATATTTTCCGAATGAATTTACACGTTTTATGACCACTTCTGCAATTATATTTAGGTGACTACTTACTGATGACTGTCGTATTTTTTCTTGGCAAGTGCCCGGCAGGGTAAGGTTAGCAGGTCGTTTTTCTTGTCGTTACACATCAGACCGTGCACATTCTTCATTTTTTTGTATGTATGATTATTTTCCTGTTTTGTTTGTATACACTGTCAAATAGTTAAGGTATAACACACCAGTTGACTTTGGCATTTTTTGCCCTATGATATCTCAACATCGTAACTATTTTTACATTTTTTTTGCTGCTGCATTGTGATATTCTGTGTACATTTTTGCCTTTGAACACTGTCTATGCTTTTGACATATTACGTTTTCTGTCATGTTATGCTGTATGCTTAATTATGTTACTATAAATCAGTCATTATTTAGTGGGTATATGATGTAACTGCAAGGCATTAATCTTTGTTCATCAATTTCAGAAAGAAATGATACGTAAATGAAATAAATTAAACGGAAATGGGAATTTCAACTACGGAATAGACGAAAGAGGATACAAAAACCTTATGAAGAAGAGTAAATGGATCAGAATTAACAAGCATTAACAAGAAAATACAATACACATCGCAGAATAGCAGTCTTAACTAATTTTTCTTTCAGAATACGAGGCGATTGATGCAGGCTGTCAGACAGAACTACACATCTTAGTTTTAGTGATGAAATATGATAGAGATAAGGAATAATTGTATAATGAATAATGAAGTGATATTTTTTTTGCAGATGATAATGAGTGATGATGAATAATGATGAAGAATATGCTACTATGAATAATGAAGTTTTTCTTTCCAAGTGATGATAATGATGGAGTTATGGATAATGAAGTGATGGATAATGAAGTTTTTTTTTCTTTACAGATGAGGATGATGTTGAAGTTTATGTATTTATGCTATGTAGTTATTTAAGTATTTGTTGCAGTTTGCTTTGACAGCAGGTGTTATATTACATAGTAGGATGATGGAAGGTTTTGGAAAGGACAGCTATGCAACATAATTTTTTATACACATTTCACTACCTGTTAATTCGAAGTTCACTACTTTTCAGCATAGTATGCGTTTCATCTTTCAGCTCAATAATCCATTTTGTATATTTTTCAGCAGAAACTTTTCATGATACTTACTAAACCTGTTACTTATTATACCTGTTCTAATACTTGCATTTTTATTTTTTACCCATTTTTGTGTATTATTCATGAATGTGATCACATATATTTGTTTCATAACTTTGCTGCAGCTGACTCATGACGAATGACGTTACACATTTTTCATTTACAGGAACAACCTAGAAGCAATTTTTTTTCTTTTTCTCCTCGTGCTTTCCCCTATAATTACCCAACGCAATGCATTGCTAACAAAAAAAAATGTAGTACCAGCTCCAAATAATGCTACCCATTTAAGAGAGTTCTGAATAATACTGAATAATTAAAAATGTTTTGTACTATTCAATACTTGCTGGCCAATGAGTGCCAATAATTAGTGTTAATACTATGCCATTCACTAGCTCCTGTTTTCAATGATGACTTCTCATGATAATACTGAATAATTAAAAATGTTTTGTACTATTCAATACTTACTGGCCACTGAGTGCCAATAATTAGTGTAACTAAATGTATTATGTTAATACTATACCATTAATTAGCTCATATTTTCAATGATGATTTTTGATGTTTTCTAACTGGCCACTGAGTGCCAATAATTATTTTTAAATATGTCATTTGAATGAGGAAAAATGTTTTGTAATACTCTATACTTGCTGGCCAATGAATGCCACAGTTCTTATATTTTAAATTTGTATTATGTCACTTTTATGCTATATATATGAATACTAGTAGCTTGATGCTACACTCATTAGATCTTGTTTTGAATAATGACTTCTGTTGGTTTGTAACCGGCCATTGATTGCCACTCTTGTCTGTAAATCAATTAATGAACATTTTTCTGTAATACTATATACATGGTACAGAAATGTTCAATAACTGGGCTATGAATGCCGCAAACTACTAATGTAATTCCTAATGATGACTAGTATGTGATTTGATATCCTTCACCTTTTGAACTGACTACCCTGAATTACTGCAATATCCATTTGTCCTGTATATCCTCTTGATCATGGAGCACTATATTTGGTTTTGCACTAATTCTACGTTGGTGTGCCTTGTAAAAGCGTGGTGTTGACACGACATGCTGTCCACCACCGTGAGCGATGAAGAGGTTATTATGGTCCCACTGTTTGGTGTACCTGATGTACTGCTAAAATGATAACAGGGAATATTACTACGACATTTCAGTGTCTTGGATACGCTGATAAACACCAGTGCAGCTGTGTGCAACCTAAAGTGCTACAACCATGATGCAATCCTACCCTTTCCTATCCTAATTCTTGTAACATAGTGAAAATCATTTTTTTAACATCATTTGTATTCATGGCCATTTTTCGATTTGCTGATAAATTCTGAATTTCAGTGCGTGTGCACTTTTGTCATTTTGTAACATGATTTCTCCTTATCGTATATTCATTTTATCGTTTCCTGGTATGTTCTGAACTACAGTACATGTGAATTTATGTCATTTGTCAAGAGATATGCACTAATTATGTCCATTTGTTGTGAAGACTTTGAAGAATTTTTCAGTGCATGTGCACTCATGTCACTTGTCAACATGATTTTTTGCCATTATGTTTATTTGTTGTGAAAATGCTAAAAAAAATTTTTTTTCAGTGCATGTGCACTTATGCCATTTATAAATATGTTTTGTACTCATTGTATATATTTTGCCCTTGTCTGAAATATTTTGTACTCGGTGCATTTGCACCATATTTATCTCATGTTCTATATCTGTATATTCTTTGTAATTGTAAAGTTAATTAGTTAAGAAAAAATTTTGCCACGATTGGCAAGTCCAAATGACTCACCATCGCTGCCAAATTTTTGCCCCCCCCCCCCAGTGGAGGGTTATGAAACGCGTACGTTTCATAGGCAGCGATGGCGAGCCATGACAATCTCTGACCAGAGAGCATGTAGTCAGTTCAGTTGCGAGAGAGTAATAGCGCACGAGAGTACAGTGCAGTTGCATGTAGGGAGTCGGTAGTTGCAGTTGCGAGTTAGCAGTTGTATGTGACGAGTCGGTGGGCGTCGACATGGCATTCTGGTCGGGATTCAGGACGAGGTATATTTTTTAAATAAGGTAATGAAGCAGCTTTGCGCACATCTGATAATGTAATGTAAATTAACTGTAACTAATTTGTTCAAGAATCGCCCCAATAATAATTTTGTTATTAAAGCAACCATTTTTAACAAAGAATCCTTTTTTGAAATAATATTTCCCTTGCATTTCCATAAAGAAAAGTTCCCCTTAAATTAAAAAAAAAAAATATTTGCGATGCATTTCCTCCAAGCTATGGCGAAAAATAAGAGCAGATGCAGTTTTATTGAGGTAAGAATTTGAGTTTAATCAGGGCCTAAAGATCGACATTTTGGTCTATTTGCGTTTTCATTGTCATTGAGATTTCATTCATTTCTTATTAAATTGACTTTCATTTTTTTGGGGAGGTTACAATACAAAGACATAGATGAATAAATATATTTATAAGCACACTGCTATCGTTTTTTCGTGTAACTGTGGAGTACTTATGGCCTGACGCGATCGATAGTAATCGGCCCTTTGACCTCCAATAACTCATTTACTATTTAAGTTACATGCCTGTAATTCATACCAATTTAGGTTTACACTAATAGCTTTCTAAAGACACGTAGATCGACGAAATCGGAATAAGCGTTTAGACTTTGGACATTCGTTGCTGGGTGTTACTTGTATAATTTACCGTCAGATATTAAACTTCAAACTAATAAAGATACTCAAAATCTGATTACACCATCATAATCGTAGTGCAGTTAATGACAATGTACATGTTGCTTTTTGAAGTATCATGTTTCATCTGGCTACTATTAATTCCTACAAGAACTGTGAAATGTCTGCCACTAAGGTTTCACAAAGTTCACCATCTCTGGCACTCCCGGCGTGTCATCCTTCATTGTCACAAAGCACCGTCATCGTCACAGCTGGATTCCCAGCCACGCGGCTGGACCATGCGCTGGGGCTTCCCCTCTCGTCCGGCTAACGTTTGCCACCACGTGTTTGCTGCCGGGTCCCGGCTTTGACGAGTGTCCAGTGCGGCCACGCAAACTTAGGATATTTTCAGGGCGCCACAATTCGCCCGTTACCTCACAAGATCTCTTCCGCGTGTACAAACTTCATTCATAATTCCTAAACGAAATGTCTACAAATTTCTGCCAGGTGGTTTCCCCTTCCATTCCTCTCCTCCATTTCGCTGTCTTCTACCACGTTTCTTTCCTTTCCTTTTGCCGCTATCGGAATCCCATTCAGGAATTAAATTTACATCTCCCTTGACTAACCGAATAATTCCTTTTATGTCATCATACGTTGTTTCATTATAACAGACATATAAACCTGTAGGTAGTGTGCCTACGGTATCATCGGCACATGTCCGGTGCCTTTGAATGCCGCCCGCAGCCTTTTCCGCGCCAGTGTTACTGACGGCCTTGGGAGAGCCAGTCCTGACAAAACTCTACCATCTGGTGAGCAAGGTGTATGAGACAGGCGAAATACCCTCAGACTTCAAGAAGAATATAATAATTCCAATCCCAAAGAAAGCAGGTGTTGACAGATGTGAAAATTACCGAACAATCAGTTTAATAAGCCACAGCTGCAAAATACTAACACGAATTCTTTACAGACGAATGGAAAAACTAGTAGAAGCCGACCTCGGGGAAGATCAGTTTGGATTCCGTAGAAATACTGGAACACGTGAGGCAATACTGACCTTACGACTTATCTTAGAAGAGAGATTGAGGAAAGGCAAACCTACGTTTCTAGCATTTGTAGACTTAGAGAAAGCTTTTGACAATATTGACTGGAATACTCTCTTTCAAATTCTGAAGGTGGCAGGGGTAAAATACAGGGAGCGAAAGGCTATTTACAATTTGTACCGAAACCAGATGGCAGTTATAAGAGTCGAGGGACATGAAAGGGAAGCAGCGATTGGGAAGGGAGTAAGACAGGGTTGTAGCCTCTCCCCGATGTTATTCAATCTGTATATTGAGCAAGCAGTGAAGGAAACAAAAGAAAAATTCGGAGTAGGTATTAAAATCCATGGAGAAGAAATAAAAACTTTGAGGTTCGCCGATGGCATTGTAATTCTGTCAGAGACAGCAAAGGACTTGGAAGAGCAGTTGAACGGAATGGACAGTGTCATGAAAGGAGGGTATAAGATGAACATCAACAAAAGCAAAACGAGGATAATGGAATGTAGTCGACTTAAATCGGGTGATGCTGAGGGAATTAGATTAGGAAATGAGACACTTAAAGTAGTAAAGGAGTTTTGCTATTTGGGGAGCAAAATAACTGATGATGGTCGAAGTAGAGAGGACATAAAATGTAGACTGGCAATGGCAAGGAAAGCGTTTCTGAAGAAGAGAAATTTGTTAACATCAAGTATAGATTTAAGTGTCAGGAAGTCATTTCTGAAAGTATTTGTATGGAGTGTAGCCATGTATGGAAGTGAAACATGGACGGTAAATAGTTTGGAAAAGAAGAAAATAGAAGCTTTCGAAATGTGGTGCTACAGAAGAGTGCTGAAGATTAGATGGGTAGATCACATAACTAATGAGGAAGTATTGAATAGGATTGGGGAGAAGAGAAGTTTGTGGCACAACTTGACCAGAAGAAGGGATCGGTTGGTAGGACATGTTCTGAGGCATCAAGGGATCACCAATTTGGTATTGGAGGGCAGCGTGGAGGGTAAAAATCGTAGGGGGAGACCAAGAGATTAATACACTAAGCAGATTCAGAAGGATGTAGGTTGCAGTAGGTACTGGGAGATGAAGAAGCTTGCACAGGATAGAGTAGCATGGAGAGCTGCATCAAACCAGTCTCAGGACTGAAGACCACAACAACAAAATATTACAGTGTGGCGTGACCAGTTCCACCCAGGTGTCGCCCTCTGCCGACTGCAATGAGGGTAGGGGGGGGGGGGGGGGGTGCTGCAGTTGGGTACGAGGAGAGTGGTTGCAATCAGGGAGCGAGACGCAAGAGCGGGTCACCGGACTGCGTCAACCTGCTACATGACGTATTCCGGGCAGAAGATGCCTTTGGTAGGCTTCGATGACACTGTCGATAGTGCCAATCATTAACCTTTTCGAGTTATAGTGAGCTGGGGTGATTGGAACTGTCGTCGCCCAAGGGTCTGAATACCGGGCGTGTTCTATGTTCCTCAGCTGTGCCATATACTTAACTAAGAGAACTCTGCGGGAGGGAGAGTCCAAAAACTTGTCGTGCTACTCACGTGTACTATATTCAGATGGTTATTTTCCTGCCCCTTCCAGAGACAAATTCTGATACTTGTGATTTCTTTTGTAACAGTTTGCATTGAGCAAAGATAAACGAATGAGGAACAACAGTAATTTTGATAGGATGAGCGCATGTGTTGTGTTCACTTCGGGGTGTAAAGTTTTTCTTGGCCAAGGTACCACATTAAATTAATGTTTCATTGCAAAGTTTTTTGACATATTGTTTTAAATCAACTATTTCGTGTTGTTTTTAAAAGTTTGGTTTTAAGAGCGTCAGTGGATTTTACAGGATGGTTAGTTACAGAAAAATTGTGCTTAGAACTGCTGTATTACGCCTACCTCCTCACCCTCAGCCCTTCCACTTAATGCTCTGTTACAGACAGTATTGTGTGCGGCGTTGGCTTCTTCTCTACACAGGCTATAGTGACGTGTTCCGTATGTTACTCACTGTTAGATCAACTCCTGCAATAGACCTGTTTGATATCGCATAAAATACCCTGCTAATCACTAACTTGAAAGCTGATTACATATTTTATAACATATCTTACAGCATAACAATATAAACTGGAGCGTTACCCTCCTGTCCCGCAATGAGAGTTAAAAAAGGTAAAGGTTTCGCAAAGGTACGTCGAAAATTTATCAATTTGCAAATGGAGCTATTTAGAATAATAAAACAGCTGCGATATGGAGGCAACCGCCACTGAGAGTGGATAATTTTGCTGAGAAGTGCACGAAGTGGTGCGTCACAGGGCAGTTCCCTGCTTTTAAAAAACAATTTACAGAAATTTACACTTGTGTAGTTTATTTGTAGATCTGCGTCGTATAAATATAAAGGCCACTGAGCAGGCTGTCAAAAGTCATCACCTGGAAACGGAAACCATTCAGGCCCGCGGATTTTTAATTGTAAAATATTACATAGAGCCGGAAAATTATAAGAATATATATCACAGGGCGGTTCGGGAACTTAATTGAAAAGTAATTAACTGAAGGACACAAATTATGTCGGATCGTTCATGTTCGAAAAATCCGCCGTTAGGCCCGACGACTAATAGCCTGTAACATGTAGAGACAACAGCATAAATGATTAAGAAACAAGGTAATGGCTTGAATCAGGAACGGGGCAGAAACAACAGATAGATTTAAGTTACCTATATAGTTACAACTACGAAACTAACATCTGCTCAGCTTGAACTTCGGAAGACGAATGGCGATAACATGAGAAGAAGATAAAAGAGCAGCGCTCCTTCATTTATTGTCGATGGTTTTTTATTGGTATCTTAACCGCTCCTTCATTTACTGTCGATGGTTTTTTTATTGGTATCTTAAATGCTATCTTTGAACATACAGCAAATACATTTCTGACAATCGGGTTTTTCTTTACAAATAAGACATAGTTTTCTTACTTCTCATCATTACATTATCAGTCATAATAATAAAAATTGGTAAAGAAATTTGTCACAATACGAAATGTTTTATCGCCCCTTGAACGCTTGTAGTTATCGTGTCAACAATATACACTACAAGCACTCAACAACAATAGGAGGCTGAAGCTACGTTTCAGCATATTATTTTTGGTCAACTTTTAGTAAAGAAACACCGAGTGTACAACAACAGACGGAAAATTAAAATTTGATGTACGATTTGTTAAGAGATTCACAAACATAGTAAATTCTTAAAACACGTTCAGGACAATTGTTTCATTGATAAGTATGCTAATTGTAACAGAAATCATTTTTATGTTTCAGCACCTGGTGTGATCTCAGTAGCTGGTCTAACGTTCTTGACTCATTAATCATTTTGATTTCTCTGTCCCTACCCAACTTTAAGCAGCTCATGAACCAAACTGAAAAAAAAACCACCTACCCACCAAGGGATGTCACAATGCGTTCTACACGTCTAGTGCTCTGACTGAAACTTATATACTGGGTAACATGTTTCTGAGTTACAGTCATGCTTATCGCACATACGGACTCACAAATCTTACACGCTTTCCACTACTTATAAATGTAAAAGATTTGTGTATAGAATGTTCAAATACAGTGATGAAATGTTTGAGGTTGTTTAATTTCGAATTGCTTCGTGAACGTTTATTCCTCGAGAAAAATTTTGTACATAGTAATAAAATAACGTCGTCAGTGATTGAACCAAAGTACCAAAGTTGCTGCATCGTTTTGCGGCGGCGAGGAATTGAAGCACTACCACAACTCGGCTGCTAGCGTGGAAAGGTGGAGGGGGGGGGGGGGGGAACAGCCGCCGCGGAAGACAGTTGCCGGACGCTGCGCACGTCGGCTCGCATGTTCTCTTCATATTCAAGGGATACGTGAAACGGTGGTAAGGACAGTATAAGTTTTACATTGCCAATTGACGCGCTGTACTATCCTGTGATAAAGCCGATTAATGTATTCATGTTATGAAGAAATTATAATTCACATATATCACATATTTATACACTTTATAGTTCGAGTCCTTGCAACATGTACCATAATTACAAATAACAACAATGTAGGAAAAGATAGATCCATACTGACCGTAAAGATAACACACTAAATTGCAGACAGGTACAGTTAAAAGACTCACATAAGCTTTTGGCCTCAGCCTTCGTCGCAAGAAGAGAAACACACACTTCATTCACTCACACAAACGAGTACATCTCATGCAGCTGCCAGAGATGGCGGTCACGTGTGCGCGAGGTGTGTCTGTGTGAGTGAATTACATGTCTTCTTCTTATTCGACGAAGGCTGAGGCCGAAAGCTTATGTGTAAGTGCCTTTTAATTGAGCCTGTCTGCAACTTAGCGTGTTATCTTTAAGTAGCTGTTTATCTTTTCCTACATTGTTGATGTTTCTACCTGAAATTTCCATTGTTTGACAGTTACAAATAAGATTTGCCTTCTCGGATATTTAGCACATGTAATGTTTCCTTTCCTACAAGTCACTTAGGTGTTCATCACTGGCAAAAGGCAAATGTCAGTGTGTGTAACAGTGCGTCATTCATATTTAATGCAGTTATATACAGTTTAGTTTACAAGACACAAGTCGACAATTGGCTTAGACGTGGCATTATTGACGTCCACTTTTATTTATTTATTTATTGTTTCGTGGGACCAAATTAAGGAGAAGTCCCCATGGTCATGGAACGAGTCAATACATGAAATTGTAAGACGATAGCAGAAACAGATAAAATGAAATATATAAGAAACATTTTCAGGCGACAAGTCGTAAGTTTAAATACAGAAAATCAACAATGTAACACCGGAATTTTCTTAATTTTTCAGCTCTTCCAGGAACTCCTCGACAGAATAGAAGTTGTGACGCATGAGGAAACTCTTGAGTTTAGATTTAAAAGTGTTTGGGCTACTGTTAAGATTTTTGAGTTCTTGTGGTAGCTTATTGAAAATGGATGCAGGAGAATACTGCACTCCTTTCTGCACAAGACTCAGGGAAGTGCATTCCACATGCAGATTTGATATCTGCCTAGTATTAACTGAGTGAAAGCTGCTATCTCTTGGGAATAAGCAATTGTAAGCTACTCCACTTACTGCATAATGGTCCAACTTCTGGAGTTATATTTTGTGGTCAACACAGTCAAAAGCCTTCTTTAAATCAAAGAAAACACCTAGCGTTCGCAACCTTTTATTTAATCCGTCCAAAACCTCACAGTGAAAAGAGAATATAGCATTTTCAGTTGTTGAACCATTTCCAAAACCAAACTGTACATTTGACAACAAATTATGTGAATTTAAATGCTCGAGTAACCTTGTATATACAACCTTCTCGATAACTTTAGCAAACACCGATGGCATAGAAATAGGTCTAAAATTGCCAACATTATCCCTGTCTCCCTTTTTATAAAGTGGCTTCACTTCCGAGTACTTTAATCAGTCAGGGAACCGACCACTCCTAAAGGAAAAGTTACAGATATGCCTAAGTACTGAGCTAACATACATAGAACAATACTTCAGTATTCTGCTAGATACCCCGTCATATCTATGAGAGTTTTTGGACGTTAGTGATTTAATTATTAACTCAATCTCCATCTTGTCAGTATCATGGAGGAGCATTTCAGGTGTCTCGGAACACTTTTTTCTAAGAGCGCTATATGATTCCCTGTTGGAACTAGGTTTCTATTTAGTTCACCTGCTATATTCAGAAAGTGATTATTAAATACTGTACATATATCCGACTTATCAGTAACACGGACATTCCCACTATGCACTGATTCTATATACTCAACCTGTCTCTGCAGACCAGTCACTTCCTTTACGACTGACGACCGCTACGGTCGCAGGTTCGAATCCTGCCTCGGACATGGATGTTTGTGATGTCCTTAGGTTAGTTAGGTTTAACTAGTTCTAAGTTCTAGGGGACTAATGACCTCAGCAGTTGAGTCCCAAAGTGCTCAGATCCATTTCAACCATTTTTTACGACTGACCATATCGTTTTAATTTTGTCCTGAGACTTAGCTATTCTATCTGCATACCACATAGTTTTTGCCTTTTTGGTCAGGAGGATAGCTGATGCCAGCGGCTTGCATCGGTACCACGTTACCTTGTGGGTGCGAGTGTTTACCGTCAACTGGAGGATGTACAGAAGACCAGTCAGTTCCACGTCTCTTCCACTTCACCAGAGATGAGTACACAGTCAGTGTGCACTTTCAAATATCTTTTTAAATGTCTGCTTACGTGCACGACGTAGCACCCTCGCTTGCAACATACTATTTTATCAGTTCAAATTTGAGTGAAAGACCACCAGGTTTACATACACAATTCCGACTCCAATAACTCCACATAGGATATTATAAAACTATGTTTCTTTGTTAGTCCCACGGATTGTAAAATTTTCTTTATGGTACCAGGGTCAAAGAATATTTACATAGTTATTTATTTTACACTGAATACAATGTCTCTCTTTTTTGCGCTCAACTTGTTAATTTGTTAAGTTCGCTGAATACAATGTCTCTTTTTATTTCTTTACGAAACTGAGCAATGCTGCGGCTCGCGTTAGTGCTGTTTGTAGTTTTCCGCTCTCTCTTGGAGACCAGACGGTATCGTTTAGTTGGCATGGTTGCGGTTGTTTGTCTTCTTCTCTTGTTGACTGGCGCCACTCGGTTTTGCAAGTGTGCCCTGTCCGTTAGTGGCAACAGCAGCGGTTATCGTATGTAATAACTATTGCCTTATCTTTGGGGCGCCGTCGTAGTTTTTCCGGGACGTGTGAGTGGGACAGTTCGTTGAATGAGATTTTCACTCTGCAGCGGAGTGTGCGCTGATATGAAACTTCCTGGCAGATTAAAACTGTGTGCCCGACCGAGACTCGAACTCGGGACCTTTGCCTTTCGCGGGCAAGTGCTCTACCAACTGAGCTACCGAAGCACGACTCACAGTTCGGTTGCGGACTCAGGAGGAGCCAGGTCTACACAGTGCGGGAACACGGCGGAGCCGCTGGCGGCACGCATGGATTGCCGGACGGAAGGGCTGTGTTTACGAGGGTGCACGACCTCGTCGTAAACCGGATCCTGAAGCTTTAAGATTAGAGCATTTCAATACAAGTAGAGATACCTCCAGCACTGTGATACCTCGCGATTCTCCAGTGACTTGGGTTCGTGTTGATGCACGTAGTGTCGCCGAGGTGAAGAGCAGCGAGCAGAGTGCTTGGGGAAGGCGGATCTGATTAGCTTTCCTCGACTTCTTATTACTGTTTACTGCGTTCAACTTGTCAATTTGTTAAGTTCAACCAGCGGTAATTTTTCTTGCCTGGTGGCCGCTAACGCCCCGGTTACAGGGTGTTTCAAAAATTACCGGTATATTTGAAACGGCAATAAAAACTAAACGAGCAGCGATAGAAATACACCGTTTGTTGCAATATGCTTGGGACAACAGTACATTTTCAGGCGGACAAACTTTCGAAATTACAGTAGTTACAATTTTCAACAACAGATGGCGCTGCAAGTGATGTGAAAGATATAGAAGACAACGCAATCTGTGGGTGCGCCATTCTGTACGTCGTCTTTCTGCTGTAAGCGTGTGCTGTTCACAACGTGCAAGTGTGCTGTAGACAACATGGTTTATTCCTTAGAACAGAGGATTTTTCTGGTGTCGGAATTCCACCGCCTAGAACACAGTGTTGTTGCAACAAGACGAAGTTTTCAACGGAGGTTTAATGTAACCAAAGGACCGAAAAGCGATACAATAAAGGATCTGTTTGAAAAATTTCAGCGGACTGGGAACGTGACGGATGAACGTGCTGGAAAGGTAGGGCGACCACGTACGGCAACCACAGAGGGCAACGCGCAGCTAGTGCAGCAGGTGATCCGACAGCGGCCTCGGGTTTCCGTTCGCCGTGTTGCAGCTGCGGTCCAAATGACGCCAACTTCCACGTATCGTCTCATGCGCCAGAGCTTACACCTCTATCCATACAAAATTCAAACGCGGCAACCCCTCAGCGCCGCTACCATTGCTGCACGAGAGACATTCGCTAACGATATAGTGCACAGGATTGATGACAGCGATATGCATGTGGGCAGCATTTGGTTTACTGACGAAGCTTATTTTTACCTGGACGGCTTCGTCAATAAACAGAGCTGGCGCATATGGGGAACCGAAAAGCCCCATGTTGCAGTACCATCGTCCCTGCATCCTCAAAAAGTACTGGTTTGGGCCGCCATTTCTTCCAAAGGAATCATTGGCCCATTTTTCAGATCCGAAACGATTACTGCATCACGCTATCTGGACATTCTTCGTGAATTTGTGGCGGTACAAACTGCCTTAGACGACACTGCGAACACCTCGTGGTTTATGCAAGATGGTGCCCGGCCACATCGCACGGCCGACGTCTTTAATTTCCTGAATGAATATTTCGATGAACGTGTGATTGCTTTGGGCTATCCGAAACATACAGGAGGCGGCGTGGATTGGCCTCCCTATTCGCCAGACATGAACCCCTGTGACTTCTTTCTGTGGGGACACTTGAAAGACCACGTGTACCGCCAGAATCCAGAAACAATTGAACAGCTGAAGCAGTACATCTCATCTGCATGTGAAGCCATTCCGCCAGACACGTTGTCAAGGGTTTCGGGTAATTTCATTCAGAGACTACGCCATATTATTGCTACGCATGGTGGATATGTGGAAAATATCGTACTATGGAGTCTCCCAGACCGCAGCGCCATCTGTTGTTGAAAATTGTAACTACCGTAATTTCGAAAGTTTGTCTGCCTGAAAATGTACTGTTGTCCCAAGCATATTGCAACAAACGGTGTATTTCTATCGCTGCTCGTTTAGTTTTTATTGCCGTTTCAAATATACCGGTCATTTTTGAAACACCCTGTACCTGCCTTGGGAGTAAGTGTAAGTAACGGCAGTGTACGTTTCCTCGCCTTGCCGCTGCTGTCCGGTAAGACGTGTGGTTTTGACAGCTTTCTTCATTGTAGGCCGGTTGGTGATTCTTGTACTCTGGTGGTAGTGGTTCCTTTCCCGTCCCGGGCGCTCTAAACACAGTATTCTGGGGACGTAGCGCAGACCGCCGTTTCCGGCTTTGGCGTATTGTTCCATCGTTGCATTTGGTTTATCGGACGTGAGGTAGCTTCAGAAAGATTATCATTAGTCATTCGTTGCACTGCCACTAGTCTGAGTTACCATCTTGTCAAGTGAATGCAACTCTTGGCTGCCTTTCTCATTGCTCGTGAAAGTGTTTGTTGCCGGACCTTCTCAGAGGTCGAATCCTGGAGCACCGTCTGTGGCCCCTTGGTTGTTGTAAGACATGTGTAATCTAAAAGGAGGTCTGATGGGCAGTAGTTCAGCGTAACGCTCCTACGGTCCACGAATTCTGCGAGTATTACCTGCGTCAGTACCTTTTTAAGGAACGTATATATTCGTCCTTGTGATTTACTATTGTATTATTTATTACAATACCTTGTAATGCCTACATTAAATGTCTAGTTAATAGTTCTCGTCTCCTTCTGGAACAAATCTAGCAGTGTAGTGTTCAGTGGATGTTAAGGGTTGTGTTACAAAGTTTATCACCATCTTATTTCACCCGTTTGGTCATCAGTTGCTTCTTTTTATAAATTGACCTTTGCTGTTGTATTTGCTGTTTTACAGCAGCTTCTTAAAATTTTTACATTATTGCCGTTCCTCGCGTGTAAGGCCTTCAGCCCTGACTGCGGTCATTTGCCTTAAAATTCTAATTTGATATTTGTATTTTAGCAGTAAGCCTTAAAATCTTATTTACTGCCATTCCTGACGTCTATTGCCTACTGCTGTGTTTGTGGTCACTTGCCTTTAATATTTCAATGCCTGTAATTTGTAAGTTGCAGCGAGTTTTGAACAGTTCTTAATTTATTGCAATTCCTGTCATGTAAGGCCATCTGGCCAGATCACAGTGGCTTGCTTTTAAAACATTGTCTGCTGTATCTGTATTTAATGGTGATTTGCTAAATTGTAAGCCACTGAATACAAGCAATAAGCCCAAAACCATTGCTGAGCTGAAAACAGCCGTTCAGGAAGCTATCGACGGCATCGATGTTCCGACTCTTCAGCGAGTCATCCAGAATTTCGCTATTCGTCTGTGCCACATCATCGACAATGATGGCAGGCATATCGAACATATCAGAGACTAAATCCGAATATCTGTAGAAAGGTTTACATGTTGAATAAAGTGTGTGCATCCGTATTTTGTAACTAATTTACGTTTTTTTTCGTATAGTTCAATAATTATCAACCTGTACATAAAAGTCCACCACAGACGGTGATGAAATGTCACTTTAGTGCCGTTGAATGTTGAATTTTACACTTGAAACCGCGTTGCAAAAAGCTCGGAGTTTAACATACGACGACATTGCCTGAGCAGTCACATTCCTGGCCCTCATCGACAAAGTAGTGGTCTATTTCCCAACCTCTGTGGCTTAGGTCTTTACTTGTGCTTACCTGTATGTGGTTACATCACCACCGGCAGAATCTACTGGAGACATGACGTGTCCGTAGAGAATGGATTAACCACATCACTGCACCCACGGTTTAATTCGCCTGAGACGAGTACCACTGTACTTTCTGTTTTCATACGTTCTGACTGTTTGAAATTTGCACAGTTCCACCTGTCACACGTTAGGGTCCTGTAACTTCGTGTGGTAGCTATGCATTCATCTGTTTAGCACTTCATTCTCAGACTAAGTCAAGTTTTCTTACAATACAGAAGTGAAATTACGGATAGTGTTTACAAGATTTTTTTATGCCCACAGTGTTTCTTTCCTTTTATCAAATATACAGCCGTATTTCTGGGTGTGATCCACAGTGACCTGATACTTAAAAATGAAACCATTTGACTCTCAGCGGCGTTGTGTACATCATACATAGATGATTAGGTTGTGGAAAGGGGCCAAAATCAGTTCCCGTCAGTTGCACTCAACATACAAACGTGGCCGAGCAGTTCTAGGCGCTACAGTCTGGAACCGCGCGACTGCTACGCTCGCAGGTTCGAATCTAGCCTTGGGCATGGATGTGTGTGATGTCCTTAGGTTAGTTAGGTTTAAGTAGTTCTAAGTTCTAGGGGACTGATGACCACAGAAGTTAAGTCCCATAGTGCTCAGAGCCATTTGAACCATTTGATTATCACCGTTCCCTCTCTGCTCTGACCTGGGATCGGAAAAAGAGAAAGAACAAATGGAAACAAAACTGTTTTGCATAAGCAGATGGAAATATGCACCAAACGGCTTGAAGAAAAGAAACAATCCTGTCCTAAAGTATTGGCGCAACATGTCTTGAATAATCCATGCTCCATCGTTACATCTAGTATAATGTTATTTACAAATAAAACAATAGGTAATCCATTAAAAAATCCTAAGAATAAGTGTTAATCTTAAAATCCCATACTAAGCACAAAATCGTGAGAACATACACCATTTAGCGTAACTAGTTCGAGAAACAGTTTTGCTTTGCCTTCAGTACAACTTATTACTTGAAGCGTTTATATTGTGTTATTTACATATTTACAGTGGATAGACAGGCATGACATGACGTCCAGTCAATCGTGAATGACTTCCCTTCAATTTGGAATAACTCAGATTCAATCACTTTGTTATTGAAGGGGTCGGAGAGACAGTCATAAGCCACTTGGAATCAGTTTTGAGATACAGAAAGTTTAAAGTTTCATGGAAATCTAAAAACGCTTAATACAAAATAGAAACCTTCTTTGTACTCCAAACATTTGCTTAATGCTTGCAAAGCACTTAGTGAAATAGCTCTCTTTATGTTACATAATATTAGTTTTAGAGTCAGTCTAATTAAGATGTAGTCGGTGGTAACTTACGAGTATATCTCCCAGAAAATAATTTAAAACATATAAATTTGTAAGGATTTATTTCGTACTACTCTTACACAGGAACCAGTATTCATAATTTTTACGCATTTATACATACATTGTAGGTTACTGAGGCTAATAAATTATTTTACAATGAGACAGTTACTTCTAGGAAGTTCATCTGCATCGTCAGTGTTCATTTCTAGCACATGACCGAAAGAAATCTAGATTTGCTGCGGGTACGTATGCCATAAGAAACAGTACATCATCAATTTTTTTCTGGCTAATCGAAAGTGGCTTTCTATACTTCATTGGCAAGTGATGTGAATCTGGGTCAACAAACCTTCCTTTCCTGTTGATACGAATGCCCACTGAAGCGAAGGCTCCTATGTTTCAGTAACAGTGCTTCACACTAAGCTCGAAGGGATCACCGGGCGGGCTCATACTTAAATCACGTGTCTTCACTGAAATGCAGGGGATCGCCAGACGTGAGTAAGGTAGGTTTTGACATTAATGTCTTCAGAATTTCCAAAATTCTGAAGTCGTCTCTTTCAATTTTAGACACAACGACATTTTCTGCACTCGCAGATTTTCTCATTTCTGCCCTTTCACCTGGCGTGTAGACTATCGGAGGTCTGTTTATTGCAAACACTTCAATGCGACCAACGTCAGGATCGCAACGGAGTCTGGTGTGACCTACCCCAGGGAAGCAATGATGAGCAGATTGAAATCTTGTGGTATCAACAAGGGACCTTTCCAAAGCAATAATAGTCCAATTCTTTGCCTGTTCCTTGCAGTTGTCTGTGATTATATGGTGATGTTTTGTTTGAGCATTAGTTATCTCCAAGACATTGAGACCGTTGTAATAACAAGGTAGCTAATTCCTTTCTCTGTTTTTCGGGCAAGATTTTAGCTTACATGCCCTTATTCTGTACATGCTAGGATTTACTTGCCCATCGTTTGTATGTGGACAAACAAGTTGTATACACACCACACTGGATTTTATAATTCTGACTCCGACCCCTTAACACAGTCTGCCCTGCGTCACTTTCGTTTTACTTGCACTTAAAACAACATCTCTCCCGCCTGTTTTTGAACACCACTTTCCACGTGAGAGGTCGGTCGTCACGTTCCTCCCATGCATGAAATCCATTCCCATCAATCAGCTCAGAATAAAAATTTTTACCAGGAGGAACGTGCTATAATCAGCTTCGTCCTCAAATTTTACATCAATCCGTGCCTCCGGCATCAATAGCGCCATGTACCACAGTTTTGAACCGGCAATGTGCACATCTTAGTCATTTCAGAGATGTTCTTATAGATATTACTCACTATAACATTAAAACTTGCACCTGTGCCTAAAACAGTCATGGTGGGTACGCCTCTCACAGCGGCCTGTGGAGGTTGCCCCACTGGTTTCACAGTCATTACACAACTGTTGGCCCATGTCAGTGCCGTCCCTGTAGTGCAGCATCCGATGTTGCTCGTTTTAAATGGTGCCCCCATCCCGTTCCGTGACTGTCACCGAGCAGATCAACCACGTCGCCTCCAGTTTGTCGAATCAGCCGTAGTCGGAGGACATGTTCTGCAGGGAATGTCGTGACTCTTTTGTAACGTCCAGTGCTGCGAATTTCCGTCGTTATGCTTTTGGCCATTCCCGAGATGTGGATTTATAGGAAGTGGCGGAATGTTTACATTTGGAGGCCACCGACCTACTTGATTTTTATGTCAGTGGTACCCATAACTTTGTTGCCATTAACTATTAGGGCTCCCAGTTCAGTTGGGATCGTATCCCGAGTGATATCTATTATTATTATTATTTCACAAGTTAACTGTTGTCCGTCCATACGCTTCAACTTGCGTTTTGACTTGCTTTTCCGGTATGCGGCGTTCCGCTGTTATCACGGGAGTGAGTCCTTACGCATACTATTGCGGCCGCGGCCATGTGAATTTTCGGGCGGTGGCACGCTGTTATAGGAGCTGACTGATAAAAAGTACTGTGAGTCATCACCCGGTACTGTAATTAACTTCTCCCGAAAACTCATATGCAGCTTTGCCTTTAGAATTGTCAGGAGCTTCTTGTGAGCTGCAGGATCGTCCCAATTGCGTGTCTTGTTAATACACCTCTGAAAATATTTCCTCAAACTGCCCTGCTTGGCGGTATAGACTCCAGGGTTGACCATCTGATTATGCAGTCATTCCTGATCGCATCCTGTCCAATATTTGGTCAGAGAAACCTTTTCAAGTGGTCGTAAGTAGCGCAATTTTCTGCTGAAATCCTTTGTCCATAATCCTCAATCGTCCTGAGTGTGTGTTGTAATGAACTGAACCTTTTGTCCTTCGTTCCATGTCCTCAGTAACGTACTCCTGAATGCAGAAAGAAGTGGGTGGGAGGGACTTTTTGTCCGCCGTAAACACCTGGAAGTGGCGGTGCTGCTGCCAGCCCAACAGATTCACTGGCATTGTTCAAATTCGTTGCAATACAACCGGTGATGGGGACCATTCATTTCATAAATCTCGTGAGCATGAGCAGCGACGTACGATGTGTCATGCCGAGGGCTCTGCACATGCGTGACCGCGATCTGTTTGAATAGCCTTACCTGGGTTTCTGTGTTCAGTCAATGCTTGAGCACCTGTTCGCTACACTGCCTCCTTTCGCTCCGTATTTATTTTGTTATTAATCAGTTTGTCTTTTTGGTCTAGCCAGTCTTTCTCCTTGAGCTTTCATAATACTTCTTCGGATTCAAGTATGAGTTTCTCTACCCTTGCAGACAATTGTTGCACGGTGTTTTTCATTGAACTCTGAGCCATCTGTAGCGTCTGAACATTATCAGATAATCCACGTACAGGTCCAGTCATACTTTTGTATGTTTCCCTTAGGTCTGAAATTTCTTAGCATATAAGCTATTATTTATCCATGAGGCTAACTCTTTGTCCCACACTTCAACTGCGCTATTTACCTGTACTGAAATCTGCGTGGCCAGTTCCATATCTTTCTTAGTGAGAGTGGCATTTATTTTCTTGGCTAAATCCTTATCTAAATATTGCTTACTTGTGTCGAAATTTGTGCGGCCAGTTCTCTGTTTCGCTTTTCAACTCACCATGCTAGCTTCTTATCATGTGCACTCATCATGGTGGAAATTTTATTAAGCATATTGGCAAATGGATGAACCTTTTTTTACTGCTTTGTGAAATCTCCTCAGAAAATTTGACACTGTATATTTGATTGATAACTCAGATGTGGGTGGATTTATTTCCGGCGTCCTCTGCTCGCTGACATAAAATTAAACGTTTTCACCATTTACGGAATCCATTTTCACTGTTTTTCCAATTTTAGGCGTGCCAAAGATTAACAAACAGATGCAGACTTAGTTGCTTTACAGTATACACTACTGGCCATTAAAATTGCTACACCAAGAAGAAATGCAGATGAGAAATGGGTATTCATTGGACAAATATATTATACTAGATCTGACATGTGGCTACAATTTCACGCCATTTGAGTGCATAGATCCTCAGAAGTCAGTACCCAGAACAACCACCTCTGGCGGTAATAACGGCCTTGATACGCCTGGGCATTGAGTCAAACAGAGCTTGGATGGCGTGTACAGGTACAGCTGCCAATGCAGCTTCAACACGGTACCACACTTCATCAGGATTAGTGACTGGCATATTGTGACGATCCAGTTGCTTGGCCACCATTGACCGTACTTTTTCAACTGGTGAGAGATCTGGAGAATGTGCATTATCCTGCCGAAATGTAGGGGTTCGCAGGGATCGAATGGACGATAGAACCACGGGTCGTAACACATCTGAAATGTAACGTACACTGTTCAAAGTGCCGTCAATGCGAACAAGAGGTGACCGAGACGTGTAACCAATGGTACCCCATACCATCACACCGGGTGATACGCCAGTTGGCGATGACCAAAACACGCTTCCAATTTCCGTTCACCGCGATGTCGCCAAACACGGATACGACTATCATGATGCTGTAAACATAACTTGGATTCATCCAATAACATGACGTTTTGCCATTCATGTATCCAGGTTCGTCGTTGAGTACACCATCGCAGGCGCTGCTGTCTGTGATGCAGCGCCAAGGGTAACCGCAGCCATGGTCTCTGAGCTGACAGTCCATGCTGCTGTAAAGGTCGTCGAACTGTTCGTGCAGATGGTTGTTGTCTTGCAAACGTCCCCATCTGTTCACTCAGGGATCGAGACGTGGCTGCATCCGGATAAGATGCCTGTCATCTCGACTGCTAGTGATGCGAGGCCGTTGGGATCCAGCATGGCGTTCCGTATAACCCTCCTGAACCCACCGATTCCATATTCTGTCGACAGTAATTGGATCTCGACCAACACGAGCAGCAATGTCGTGATACGATAAACCGCAATCGCGATAGGCTAGAATCCGACCTTTATCAAAGTCGGAAACGTGATGGTACCCATTTCTCCTCCTTACACGAGGCATCTCAACAACGTTTCACCTGGCAACGCCGGTCAACTGCTGTTTGTGTATGAGAAATCGGTTGGAAACTTTCCACATGTAAGGACGTTGTAGGTGTCGCCACCGGCGTCAACCTTGTGTGAATGCTCTGAAAAGCTAATCATTTGCGTATCAACCATATCTTCTTCCTGTCGGTTAAATTTAGCGTCTGTAGCACGTCACCTTCGTGGTGTGGCAATTTTAATGGCCAGTAGTGATTTATGCACTCCGAGACTTCTAAAAGCAACAAGAGAAAATGGAGAACTGGACGCTCTAAATTAAAAAGTTAGTCTGATTTGCTACTTGCGTTCGCGCAGGGGAGCAAGCGTAGGGTTGCCATATCTTGTTGGGACCTCTTCGGAACTCTCTATGATGGGAGTGTAGAAATGAAGTAAAAAAATTATTTACTATAATTACATTTTATTTACAATTACATGGAACTTGTTGCGGCAGAAGTAACTGGTACGCCATATTTTTCGTAAGACTTCACCTTTCTCAGCAAGTGTTTTTTCATGGAGGCATGTTCCGTCTATGCAACTAATTGAAGGCGGTTTGTTTATTGCCATACGCGTTTCCTTCTTTTATTTGGGAAGAATCTTTAGTGGTGATTTCCAGCGCTGTTAGTCATTTGTGTGGTCATGGAGATGTATCCATTAGTTTCCATGCTCCAGCTGGCCGATTTCTTTCGCCCACATTTGTCACATTGCATATATCACTTGCACTTTCCATTTTGTGAACGACGTATGTCAAGTGTTTTTTCCCCTTTTACGTGTCTATAAAACTCCACGCAAATCAGCTTGTAGTTGAACTGCCACTGTAAGTTTGATTCCACAGTCCCTGGAAGCAGTCAATTTATTTTATCAGTCAACTGAAATACTCTTTCCATAGTGGTGTTGTGTGCGGGAACAGAAAACAAACACTCGCATAATTTTAGCAGTTACCACTCACGTTCAGGATTTTCGGTTTCTTTAAGAAAGAAAATTCTCCTTTCTTCCACGGAGGGTTTAGACTTTCATTCTTCCAAGTCACGCTTTAGCTACAGATACATACACTGAAGAGCCAAAGAAAGTCGTACACATTCCTAATATCGTGTAGGGAACTCAGAGAGCACACAGAAGTGCCGGAACAGAACATGGCATGGAATCGACTAACGTCTGAAGTAGTGCTGGAGGGAGCTGAAGCCATGAACCCTGCAGGGCTGTCCACAAATCCGTAACAGTACGAAGGGGTGGAGATCTCTTGTGAACTGCACGTTGCAAGCCATCCCAGATATGCTCAATAATGTTCACGTCTGGGGAGTTTGGTGGCCAGTGGAAGAGTTTAAACTCAGTGAGTGCTACTTGAGACAGACTGCAGCAGTTGTGGACGCGTGGGGTGTCACATTGTCCTGCTGGAATTGCCCATGTCTGTCGGAATCCACGATGGGCTTGAGTGGTTGCAGGTGATGAGGCAGAATGCTTACGTACGTGTCACCTGTCAGAGTCGTGTCTAGACCTATCAGGAGACCCATATCCATCCAACTGCACACGCCCCACACAATTACAGAACCTCCACCACCTTGAACAGTTCCCTGCTGACATGTCGGGTCCACGGATTCATGAGGTTGTCTCCATACCCGTACACGTCCATCCGTTCGATACAATTTGAAACGATACTCGTCCGACCAGGCAACATGTTTCCAGTCATCAACAGTCCAGTGCTACTGTTTGCGGGCCCAGGCGAGGCATAAAGCTTTGTGTCGTGCAGTCAAAGGTACACGAGTGGACCTCCGGATCCGAAAGCACATGTCGATGTTTCGTTGAATATTTCGTACGCTGACGCTTATTGATGGCCCGGCATTGAATCGTGCAGCAGTTTACGGGAGGGTTGCACTTCTGTCATGTTGAACGATTCTCTTTAGTCGTGGTCGGTCCCGTTCTTGCAGGATCGTTTTCCGGGGCCGTAGCGATGTCGGAGATTTGGTGTTTTACCGTATACCTGATATTCACGGTACGCTCGTGAAATGGTGGTTCGGGAAAATCCCTACTTCATCGCTTGCTCGGAGATGCTGTGTCCCATCGTACGCGCGCCGGCTATAACACATCGTGCAAAATTAAATCTTGAGATCCTTCCACTGTAGCAGCAGTAACTGATCTAACAACTGTGCCAAACACGTACTGTATAGGCGTTGCCGACCGCAGCTCCTTTCTCTGTCCGTTTACGTCTCTCTGTATTCGAATACACGTGTCTGTATCAGTTTCTGTGATGCTTCAGTGTATACTCCTGAAAATAATTGTAGCCTAAAATCTTCACACTGTTTTTTTGTCAGGTATATAATAGCGTTTTCAATCATCAACCGATCTGGGGTTTCAGATAGTGTCATCCTATCAAATACGTGATATTTATTGAAGGAAACAGCCCATTTCTCTAAGTAATCAAACGCTATGACATAGAAAGCTATTGTCTGTTCCTCTTATTTCGAAATAAAATTAATTATTTCATGATTAAGTTTCTCATTCTTTAATTTGCTCAAATTCGTCTTGGCTTGCATGCCAATAAAATTGGCAGTCTTCTTTTCATTCGGACATCTTTTAGTGTAGATTAATATACCTCGTATATCAGCGGCGGGAATTAATGACAGTCATCATGTTATTGAGTGAGGTAGAAGAGTTTGATGCAAACATCAACGTATAAGCATAGCTCTTTCAGCTTCTCGGTCCTTACCGCGTATATTGAAAAAGAACTAAATATTTTGATTACGATTATTTCAGTGTCGATTGTTAATGCTTGATAACAGTGTTGTGGAGAATATGGGCAGGACACCCAATTCCATTTTTCCTACTTCTTCTTTAATTTGGTGAAACAGATTCCGCTGGCCGCGCCGATGAAGCCCTCCGAAGTTGCTATTGCCTCCAGATAAAGCGATTAATTTTTTCTAATGGATTTGCAGTTGTCCTGAAGTGTCTAGACAAAACTTTGCAACTGTCTCCGATATTTCGTTATTCAGTGAATCAAGCTTCAACAGCTTCTGTGGGATTCTGCCAGTATCAATAAAGTACTGAACAACTAAAGGAAACTTCTTTTCAGCCTTGCGGTTCGATGCGTCGGTGCCTATGCTGTGAAACTAAACTTCTTGCAAATGCTTTATGCATTGGGATACGAACTGCGGTGCGGCAATATTTTTAGCAATCGGTGTAGCTTTGGCCCTGGCTGTAGATTGCTATGCGGCAACTTTGCAGTCAGGATGCATTGCGTCATTCAGTTTTACGGTAGACTCGAGAGTACTGAAGGACTAATGATGCCTGACAACTTTTATAGACTGTTGGTAGTTCTGCAGCAGCAACGGGCAGTTCTTCCTGAGTATCTTCTTTAAATATGAATGTAGACACAGGCTTTGATGTCGATGCTACAGCGAATGTTTTTGTGTGATTCTTGGTAGAATCTGCCTTACCTCGGTGACTTACTGAGATGAAACAGCTACAAATTCCACGCAGAGCTTCCTGATCCATATGTCCTCTTTTGTGCAATCATCCAAAAGTGACACTTTCTCTTTCCATCCTTGGGGATTTTCGTAAGCTATGGTAAGTTTATTAGACCGTAAACAGTCGACAAGAACACTTCCGTCATCGAAGCATACGTCGCTATACACTTCACGCCCTATATACCAGCAGCAAGACCTTCAAACATTACTAACGTGTCCTCGTTGTTCATATTACGCTTAGTAAGAATCGTCTTCTCAGGTAGCTGTTCAGATGGGCACTGCCCGATTCTTCCGCATGGCGCTGCTTAAATAGTTCTAGCCTCTTACTACATGCCCCCCTTCTACCAGCCGTGTACCGCAAGTCTCTAGAGGAACGGAAGGTTCCAAATGATTGGAAAAGAGCACAGGTAGTCCCAGTCTTCAAGAAGGATCGTCGAGCAGATGCGCAAAACTATAGACCTATATCTCTGACGTCGATCTGTTGTAGAATTTTAGAACATGTTTTTTGCTCGAGTATCATGTCGTTTTTGGAAACTCAGAATCTACTATGTAGGAATCAACATGGATTCCGGAAACAGCGATCGTGTGAGACCCAACTCGCTCTATTTGTTCATGAGACCCAGAAAATATTAGATACAGGCTCCCAGGTAGATGCTATTTTTCTTGACTTCCGGAGGGCGTTCGATACAGTTCCGCACTGTCGCCTGATAAACAAAGTAAGAGCCTACGGAATATCAGACCAGCTGTGTGGCTGGATTGAAGAGTTTTTAGGAAACAGAACACAGCATGTTGTTATCAACGGAGAGACGTCTACAGACGTTAAAGTAACCTCTGGCGTGCCAAAGGGGAGTGTTATGGGACCATTGCTTTTCACAATATATATAAATGACCTAGTAGATAGTGTCGGAAGTTCCATGCGGCTTTTCGCGGATGATGCTGTAGTATACAGAGAAGTTGCGGCATTAGAAAATTGTAGCGAAATGCAGGAAGATCTGCAGCGGATAGGCACTTGGTGCAGGGAGTGGCAACTGACCCTTAACATAGACAAATGTAATGTATTGAGAATACATAGAAAGAAGGATCCTTTATTGTATGATTATATGATAGCGGAACAAACACTGGTAGCAGTTACTTCTGTAAAATATCTGGGAGTATGCGTGCGGAACGATTTGAAGTGGAATGATCATATAAAATTAATTGTTGGTAAGGCGGGTACCAGGTTGAGATTCATTGGGAGAGTCCTTAGAAAATGTAGTCCATCAACAAAGGAGGTGGCTTACAAAACACTCGTTCGACCTATACTCGAGTATTGCTCATCAGTGTGGGATCCGCACCAGATCGGGTTGACGGAGGAGATAGAGAAGATCCAAAGAAGAGTGGCGCGTTTCGTCACAGGGTTATTTGGTAACCGTGATAGCGTTACGGAGATGTTTAACAAACTCAAGTGGCAGACTCTGCAAGATAGGCGCTCTGCATCGCGGTGTAGCTTGCTCGCCAGGTTTCGAGAGGGTGCGTTTCTGGATGAGGTATCGAATATGTTGCTTCCCCCTACTTATACCTCCCGAGGAGATTACGAATGTAAAATTAGAGAGATTAGAGCGCGCACAGAGGCTTTCAGACAGTCGTTCTTCCCGCGAACCATACGCGACTGGAACAGGAAAGGGAGGTAATGACAGTGGCACGTAAAGTGCCCTCCGCCACACACCGCTGGGTGGCTTGCGGAGTATAAATGTAGATGTAGAGAACTCTTTTTTTTTCGTATGATGGCGCCAGTAGGTGCTCGCATCGTCCATATAGGATACAGGATACGCAAGATGCAGTGCCATATGTGAGACGACCTTGTCAACATAAAATTGTTGACATAAATAAATGTAGGTGGGTCTGTATTTACATGTTGCGCTAACAGAAGGCGTTACTTTAGTATGTGAGCCAACCTCGTAACAGTATTTTCGAAAATCGGGTCAAAAATGGGTCTTTTCGCGAAGTCGGGGCAAGAAGATCCATAACGGTGACGGTTCCTACATATTGGGACGGATAGCAACCCTAT
Organism: Schistocerca cancellata; assembly: GCF_023864275.1. NCBI lineage: Eukaryota > Metazoa > Arthropoda > Insecta > Orthoptera > Acrididae > Schistocerca > Schistocerca cancellata. Next base: position 921,639,897 of record NC_064628.1, on the reverse strand, counting down.
GCAATCGGCCATCTAAATCAAGACTTCTCACAACAATGAATCTTAAAGATGTTATGTCTTGCAATTTAAAAAAAATGCAGCGACTGAGTTTCAACCATGAACTATTGTACACAATTCTTGAGAAATCGTGATAAGCGAAATTCAAGAAATAAAACAACGGTAACCATACCGTTCGTCTGCTTTGATTTACACAGCTCTTCAATGGTATCAAATGATTTCTTTTCTGTTGTATTGTTTTATCTCTTTACGAATACCACTTCCTACTTTTCTGGCAATTATTTTATGGCCAGTAGTTATTTACACATGGCACATGACACAAAAAATACATGAATTGAACACAAATAATGGTGAAATTTTATTTCGTGGCTCCACGCTGGACGCCAAATCCAGTACTAAATTTTTAAAGAATCTGTATTTCACGGGGAAGCAAGCTTCATTGAAGGTGGGGGCCATAATAGTGAATGGGATATTGTTTAAGCTCAGTAAAGAAGAGGTAAATAACAGGCAGTTTTGTATATAGGACTATTGAACGAAGTGGCAGAAGGGCTTCTGGGACGGCAGGTGATCTATCAACTTATTACAATTCTTACGCAAAATATTGCGTAAGCTATTGAGACTGGTCGGTACGATTATCTCTGGGACGCTTTAGTCTAATATAAGGAAATACACAACGAGAAACCGCGACTGGCGTTCGGTCATTTGCCGTCCAACAAGTCGTCTCCTGTTTTTAGGCTGAAATGAAGTGTTGTATGCATGCAAAACACTGTGTTGGACGAGAGAGTTGAAACAGGACACGGCGGTATAAATGATAGTTAAATCAACCATTCGAATAATTAGGATATAGAATGTAACTTAAATGTAGCTTGAAGAACCTCAGAAACAAGAAAACTGAATGTTAGTCAGTAGAAGAGCGGATCTTCACATTTTTCCGCGATGTGCAACGTCAACATGAGTCGATAAAAATAATACGAACTTCGCTCCTCTCTGAAAAGATAGAAGTTTACAAAAACCCATCAATGAAATTTTGAATTTATAAATCTCTGTTTATTCCAATGGTAATGTTTAGTACCTTTAGCTTTTCATCGTAATATGCGGTGTATGAACTTCTAAAATAATTTTAGTTTCAGTACGTATATGTAGGGAAGAATTATTATGCCACGCTTTAAATATGTTTAAGTATAGGCTTAATTAAAGGACAACGTATATATTTTTTACGTTGGACGGCTGTGCGCATTTCTGTGGTGCTTTAGCGGACTTCGTTCTGGCAGCACTGTCAGGTCCGCATTACACAGTGGAATGCGAGAGAGTACTAAGGTAGGATAAAAATCAGTATTGCCAGAAGTACTTACTGTTATCATCCTTATCAGCAAATAACGAGATTATTTAGTGAACGAGGAGGATTGAGAGATGCGACATCACTATTACAAAATTTTCAATGTTATTCTTTAAAATTAATTTCCTTTTTTAAATTTATGTTTTCAGCAAGATATTCATTACGAAAACCGAGTTGAGAAACTGGCGTCAAATGGGCCGACGACTGCTTTGCACTACATCCCTGCCGACCAAATCTATCATTGAAATAGTGCCCTGCTCATATTTACCCATCGAAGGTTCAAAAAATGGTTCAAATGGCTCTGAGCACTATGGGACTCAACTGCTGAGGTCATTAGTCCCCTAGAACTTAGAACTAGTTAAACCTAACTAACCTAAGGACATCACACACATCCATGCCAGAGGCAGGATTCGAACCTGCGACCGTAGCGGTCTCGCGGTTCCAGACTGCAGCGCCAGAACCGCGCGGCCACTTCGGCCGGCCATCGAAGGATGTAGATGAAGCTGGTAAGTTTCCAACTACATCAGACGATTATATTGAAGGATATGACAGTGAAAAGTTTCGTCCAGGCCTGTGTAAACAGTTCTAGAAGTGAAGTGACAATATTTATTTTTGTTTTATTTTGCGAGGTAGTGTATTACAAGGGTTTTTTTTTTTTTTTTGTATGGAACATAGACCAATTAAGACCATCAACGTAGGCCGAGATGACAGTAGGTGGGCAGAAATTGAAAAACAAAAATCTCCAGTGGTAGTACGATATTTTTGTAGTGGGCAGTGAGATCCACTTGCAGTGATTTTCTGAGTACACTGCTCTGCGCATGCGCTGTGGCCATCTAGAAGTTGCAGATTACGCGGAGTTTTATTTTGTGAGAAATTACGCATCGGTAGCAAGGCTCACCCCCTCCACTCCTCCCCCATTTATCTCATCCTAGGTCAGATCCACAGTACGCTCGTGGACTGCGGTTGATCCTAAGCGTTCGCTGTGTGGACAACGGCGGTTGAAATCTCTGTCTTCATCCAAATTTCCGTTTCAGTGCTGTCCTTAAACTCCTTAAGGCAAAGAATGGGAAAGTTCCTTTTAGAGAGGACGCCTCCGATTTTCTAATCCCAACCTTTCCCAAACAGAGTTAGTATTCCGTTTCTAATGCCCTCGATAACGACGGAACGTTAGACGTTCATCTCCTTCCAAAGTCTGGCTTCATTTCGCCCTATTCTCTCGTAAAAATATCGGATACTGATTTCAGGCTGGTGCAGCAAATGGACGGAAGCAGTCTGCTTAAACAGTTAAGTGCTGAGCAGCTTTGCAACGGAGAAACGGGGACACCGTACTAGCTATTACGCGTCCCTATTACATTGGAAAGGTCTGCGAGTCTAATCCGGATGGAAAGGCGGGAGCGTTTTAATACTGATCCGTGCCGGACGACAAAAGCAGCCACTTGGCTGTCTGGAAGTAGAAGGGGACCACCTGCCGCGTGCAATAACCCGGAGGAGGGGGCGTGCCTGCTGCTCCAGCAGTAATCTGCTCCCAGTCCAGTCCAGCAGCGCTGAGCATAATGCCTTTGTATGCCTTTGTCCCCGCCTGGGGAGGAAGGTCGGGCTTCATTCTGGCGCCCTGACGCTAAATTAGTCGCGAACTGCCTTTTGACGGCGCGACGTCCGTACGACGGGGTCTCGATGGCGAGCGGGACGCATCAATGGCGACTTTTAGAGATTCGGGTCGACTGCATCGAGCCCAAATAATCTGATCGAGAATGAGTCCATATTATTGGGAGGTAGCAGACGGGTCATTACCGACAGCCTGTGCCTTGGGTGGTCGGTATAGCTATAAAAAGGCCAGCAAGTAAGTTAAAGAAAGAAGAATGGGGGTATACTGTGAAACGTCCCCTTTGAAAAATTATATAAGACTGTGCTTAAACTGACACAATATTTTTAGCGCAACGCAATCTGACTTTCAGAAATCCCTACAAAAGAATGGCCCTGACTAACATTAACCTATGCGTTTCACAAATCTCTTACCTCACAAAAATCTTGGTTACTCGAACTACTGCAATACAGCGAGCGCCACTACTGCCAGCTAAATAACAGATTCAAACTACGGAAGTCACTAACTACTAGTACGCATAGTTAGCAAATGAAAGATTTTAATAGAGAACAAACAATGTATTTACCTTAATATTCATCAAAAGTCATAATATATACAGCAGTTCATGACATCCATTTTTACAAATTTCAAAACTCCACCATTTCTCTCCCCACATCCACCACTGCTGGCGGCTCACCTCCAACTGCGCAACGCTACGCGCTGTTAACATCCAGCTGCCCAACACTACAATGGCAGACAACAATGCAAACTAGCCACAGATCGCACACAGCACAGCCAGTGATTTTCATACAGAGCGCTACGTAACGTTGCCAATAAGAAAATATAAACAGCCTACTTACAGTGGAGGTGGACCAGTTTCTGCGTTGTTCACTTTTATATTTTATTGTTGAGCGATATCACATTTCTATGTACAAGCCTTAACAGTTTAGATACGGTTTAGAATTCAATCTCGATACGTTTTACGAAAAATGCTATAAATGGTGGGGGAGCAAGCCTTTGCTTTACATATCCTGAGATAGCCAATCAGCCACTAAAAATCTCTCTTGTCTGAGAAAAGAAGCCGGCCGGAGTGGCCGAGCGGTTCTGTGCGCTACAGTTTGGAACCGAGCGACCGCTATGGTCGCAGGTTCGAATATTGCCTCGGGCATGGATGTGTGTGATGTCCTTAGGTTAGTTAGGTTTAAGTAGTTCTAAGTTCTAGGGGACTGATGACCTCAAAAGGTAAGTCCCATAGTGCTCAGAGCCATTTGAACCATTTTGAGAAAAGAAGATTTTAGCCTAGGGAGGTGTCGTTCTCACAGTAAGCGTGGCTATATTTCGGCGAAAAGCGTCTGCCTGGATGGGACCACAGTAACTCATTCTTCTGAATGAAGGCTGTTAAGTTTCTCAGACAGTCGTGCCCATGGCATATATGTTTCTGCCACTCGCTAAAAGGAACCTGGCGACTTCATGGCGTCAGGGGAGCGACAATCTTGCCTCTACTAAACAGCTGCTCTGTTTATATCGTCCCAGGTTCTAATAAGAATCAATCGGGCGCGGCGATACCTACACACGTTAGTAGTTGTGGTTAACTTAGCAATAAAGTCTGTCCACCACATTTTTCAATAGCGTCACTTCTCTAAGGCTAAAAGGTGCAAGGAACGTCTAGTACGGCTTACAGGATGCTGTATAACTCACCTTCATTCTAGGATGTGTAGATGGGACTGAGTAGACAATATTCTGAACTGGAACGTGTGTGTGTGTGTGTGTGTGTGTGTGTGTGTGTGTGTGTGTGTATGTGTAGGAGGCGGGGGAGGGGGTGCTTATGTCGGATCGACTGATGTCATTTGTGCTCGTAGCCTTTATCGAGATCGTTATCCACAACGCCCGACTCACTGGACCTTTTACTCTCGGACCTACTGAACAGTTTGGTTTATGATACTCGTGCGGAGACAGAAGAAGACATGGTGGCTCGAGTTGTGAACGCTGGACATGGGTACCAATTCAAAATGTTATCTACTCAGTCTCCTCGTAAAGTCCTAGAAGGGAATTTCAGGGCAACCTGAATGAAGGAAACAGCTACATTTACGCAGTGGTTGTAAAGTCAGTACCTGTTTGTGACAGGGAGTGTTTCAAGAACTGCAGAACTTTTTCGTAGTTTTACTTCCATTGAATACATTATTACAGTGTACCATCTGGTCATCAAGTTACATTTCAACGTATGCATTACCAATTTAACATACAAATCTCGAATCTTTTAGGAACAGAATCCACGGCTTTTCTTGGCATCTCAACTGGCACAGTACCAAAGGCAGAAGTAGCATGGGGCTAGCTAGAGCTGGGCTGCTAGTGGACCATTCTGTCTGCCCCCAGCGGCCAATCCATCTGTCTGGTCATCAAGTGGTCATCAAGTCATTCTCTCACTGGAGCTGGGTAAGTGGGACAAAACTCCATTTCGGATGAACGACAATTTCTTTCCGTTTTCCCATTTTTGGATCACAGGCCACACTTACGTGTGAAACATTTACAAGTATCGTGCACCATTCACGGTGTTGCATAGTACGTATCGACCAATGAATCTGCTTGACGTCATCCCACACAAAACAGCTTACCTTTGGCCTTCACTGCATTGTTTCAACAGTTACATCTGGATCCAAATTTGACCAATAATGACATTAAGCTACTTTCCTATTTTAAAAATATGGTTCAGATTGTTGTTGTTTAGATTGATTACGACATTTAAATAGCATTTATGGTCAATATTATCACAAAGTATCTGTTATTTTTATGTAATTAATGCTTAATAATCATTAAATATCAAGATCTGGTCACGTGATCTAAAACGCTCTGTTATTAGCTGATTCTCTGGTAACGTCACAGGCTAGAAGTAAGACGAAACTATAGCTGTGTTATAGGAACATAGACCGAAGTAAAAAGTTTTTTATGTATGTGAAAGCAAGAAATTGTACCAGTTGTTTCCATTATGGGCTGTACACTATGTGATGAAAAGTATCCGCACAGCCCCAAAAACATGTTTTTTTTTTATATTAGGCGCATTGAGCTGCCACCTACTGCCAGGTATTCCATATCAGCGACATCAATAGACACAATGAGAGAGCAGAATGGGGTGCTCCGAGGAACTCACGAACTTCGAATGTGGTCAGGTGATTGGGTGTCACTTGTGTCATACGTCTGTACGCGAGATTTCCACACTCCTAAACATCTCTAGGTCCACTGTTTCCGATGTAATAGTAAAGTGGAAACATGAAGGGACACATACAGCGCAAAAGCGTACAGCTTACTTCGTCTATTGACTGACGGAGGCCGCCGATAGTTGAAGAGGGTCGTAATGTGTAACAGGCAGACATCTATCCAGACCATCTCACAGAAATTCCACACTGCATTGGATTCACTACAAGTACTATGACAGTTAGCCAGGAGGTGAGAAAACGAATTTCATTGTCGAGCGGCTGCTCATAAGCCACACATCACGCCGGTAAATGCCAAACGACGCCTCGCCTGGAGTAAGGAGCGTAAACACTGGACTATTGAATAGTGGAAAAACGTTGTGTGGAGTGACGAATCACGGTACACAACGTGGAGATCCGATGGCATGGTGTGGGTATGGCGAATGCCCGGTGAACGTCATCTGCCAGCATGCGTAGTGCCAACAGTAAAATTCGGAGGCGGTGGTGTTACGGTGTGGCCGTATTTTTCATGGAGGGGGCTTGCACCCCTAGTTGTTTTGCGTGGCACTATCACAGCACAGGCCATTGATGTTTTAAGCACTTTCTTGCTTCTGTTGAAGAGCAATTCGGGGATGGCGATTGGATCTTTCAGCACGATCGAGCACCAGTGTTATGGTGCACGGCCTGTGGTGGAGTGATTACACGACAATAACATCCCTGTAATGGGGTGGCCTGCACAGTGTCCTGACCTCAATCCTGTAGAACACCTTGGGAATGTTTTGGAACGCCGACTTCATGTTAGGCTTCACCGACCGACATCTATACCTCTCCTCAGTGCAGCACTCCGTGAAAAATGGGCTGCCATTCCCCAAGAAATCTTCCAGCATCTGATTGAACGTATGCCTGCGAGAGTGGAAGCTGTCATAAAGGCTAAGGGTGAGCCAACACCATACTGAATTCGAGCACTACCGATGGAGGGCCCCACAAACTTTTAAGTCATTTTCAGCTATGTCCAAAAAATGGTTCAAATGGCTCTGAGCACTACGGGACTTAACTGCTGTGGTCATCAGTCCCCTACAACTTAGAACTACTTAAACCTAACTAATCTAAGGACATTACACACATCCATGCCCGAGGCAGGATTCGAACCTGCGACCGTAGCGGTCGCGCAGTACCAGACTGTAGCGCCTAGAACCGCTTGGCCACTCGGGCCGGCTTCAGCCACGTGACCGGATAGTTTTGATCACAAACTGTATTATATATAGCTTCCCATTGTTTTTAGTCTGAGTAATAGACAACGGAGGATGACTGCGCTTACTTAGCGAACAGACCATTTTCTTCTTTGGAAAGCATTTCTAGTAGTAAAGATATCACCATACATCCATAGTACAACGAGATTATATCGACATATATAAAGCGTGTACAACATGCAGGTGACACAAACGTAAGGGCTGTAATGTTTGTGAACGTACACTGTCGTTAGCGTCTGACGCAGACTTACTTACTTCTTCTTTACGTAAGATGATGGAACTGCAAAAGTTTAAACAGCAATGTCTTTTATTTTGAATTTACGTTTCGGGAAATGTGTTACAGATGGTGTGTAGAACCATAGTATGCAAATACATCTACACTAACTTCTGAAAAATTGCTTTTGAGTGTACCAGACTGGGAAGATGCGTAAAATGTTTTGATAGGACACTTATTTTACAAATGAGTTAAAATGTTGTTTCGGGTGAGATTCGAACCAGCGACCTATAGACATCATCTTATAAAATTCGAGGGTTTACCATTCCAATAACTGAGCTACTGAATAATTGAGGTGTAGTTAGGTGAAATGACAATTCTCACTAGGAGTTTAATTTTATTGAATGAGGCTATCCTTCGTTGAAACAGAGGGAGGGCATATCTCGGAGACAAGTTAATGTTAACTTCACAGTGAAAGACATTTTTAATTAAGTTAGCGATCTGGCGCGTCGACGTTGTGGCAATTTGCCGACACAGTGCGGGCTGTCGCAGTCCATAAAGAACAGGCGTTGCGTGAAATGTGACTTTCAAGGTCGAAAAAAATAGCTCGCTTTTTAAAATGGTCATTACCGTGTGACGTGGCAATATCGTTTCCGTAGCAGCTTGTCTTGTTGACTTTGAAGGACTCTGTTTAAAGACGTGCTAAACGATAGTCACATTGTCTTCCGATTTGGCTGTTGAGAGTCCTGCAGATCGACTGTTTCACATTACCTGTTGCCATTAATTTCACGTGACAGTTTTTTATTGTCTTAGCGTTAATTTTTGCAATCTTCGCTCTTGCCTCCAACATCTCTTAAATTCCGCCACCGATCGCCTAGTTTCATACCGGGCTGCAATCTTAGCTCTGCCTCCTACTGTGAGTACACCAGGCACTTTTTGGTTTTCACTCGATCAGCCACTGAAATCATAAATGGTAAACCTCATATTATTGAACAATATTGCACTTGAGCTAGAGCTTATGTCACTTATTAGGACAATCAGAATTTTGACTTTACAACCAGCGTGTACATCTACACTCTGCAAACCACTTTATGGCGTGTACCAGTATCACTTCCCAAGCAATGTATTGGTTGACTCTTCTAGAAAAGTACGCTATAGGAAGCTTAACTGTAAACCACACCATGTTACAGAACACGTCCCTTGTAACGTCTTCCACTGTAGTTGGCTGATCACCTACCGAATATAAACTGAGACGTCTATGGATTCATTGCACGTGGAACAGGCAGAGAGTCTTGCGAAGTACTGTTGAACACGTCTTCCGAATACTGCCTTTGGCAGCTTGTTTGATAGCCCAAACGCAATGGAAATGTTTAAGACCTTGTAGCTACAAACAGGCTTTACCTTACCACCCGCGTCGGTACATGGTTCAGAATTGTTCAAATGGCTCTGAGCACTATGGGACTTAACATCTGAGGTCATCAGTCCCCTAGAACTTAGAACTACTTAAACCTAACCTAACCTAAAGACATCACACACATACCCATGCCCGAGGAAGGATTCGAACCTGCGACCGTAGTGGTCGCGCGGTTCCAGACTGAATCGCCTAGAACCGCTCGGCCACACCGGCCGGCCACGTCGGTATATGGAAGGTGATTGTTGACCATGTCATCGCAGCGGCTACGGTCACTAAAGTTAATAAATCAGTCAAGAAGGCTAGGAGAGTATTTTTGCTACAAAGAGCAGATAAGCAGTTGTTAACATCCCACTGAGATAGACAATGAACTAACATCTTTTAGCTGCATTTTGATGGACGTAGAGAAATTATGAACAGTGTTTAGCCGGCCGGAGTGACAGAGCGGTTCTAGGCGCTACAGTCTGGAACCTCGCGACCGCTACAGTCGCAGGTTCGAATCCTGCCTCGGGCATGGATGTGTGTGATGTCCTTAGGTTTAAGTAGTTCTACGTTCTAGGGGACTGATGACCTCAGAAGCTAAGTCCCATAGTGCTCAGAGCCATTCGAACCATTTTTGACAGTGTTTAGAAGGTTTGCAAATCGTGGTCTGGAGAGATATGCGCCAAGTAAGTCGATTAAGAACGGGAAATACCCCACCGAGGTTCAGAAATGAAGTTCGGAAAACGCCGAGAAAGAAAAGGCTGTTGCACACTCCTTTCAAAAGAGTACGCCCAAATGACGAAAGGCAAAAATAATTTGTAACAAGATCTATGCATGAAGCACACAACTATCATCGCCATACTTTAGCAACAGATCCTGCGTAGAACCCTGGAAAATCCTGGTCCTACGTAAAATAACTCTGTGGGCTTCTAAGCAGTCACTCGGTGATCAGCCTGGCGTGGCAGTGGAAGATAGCGGAAGTCAAGCCGCAATTTTAAATTTCGCATTTGAGAAATCGTTCTCGCCAGAGAATCGTACAAACGTATCGTTGTTTGACCATCGCACAGACTCCCGAACGGAGCACATGGCGATAAGCACACCTGGCATAGAGAAACAACTGAACGACTTGAAAACAAGTAAATCGCAAGGCCCTGACGTAATCCCAATTCAGTTTTACGAGGACTACCCTACAGCACCGGGCTCTTACTTAACTTGCTTTTATCTCTCAGGCCCAGCGTAAAAGTGCCAAGCAACTGGAAAAAAGCACACGTGACTCCTATGTACAGGGTGTTTCAAAAATGACCGGTATATTTGAAACGGCAATAAAAACTAAACGAGCAGCGATAGAAATACACCGTTTGTTGCAATATGCTTGGGACAACAGTACCTTTTCAGGCAGACAAACTTTCGAAATTACAGTAGTTACAATTTTCAACAACAGATGGCGCTGCGGTCTGGGAAACTCTATAGTACGATATTTTCCACATATCCACCATGCGTAGCAATAATATGGCGTAGTCTCTGAATGAAATTACCCGAAACCTTTGACAACGTGTCTGGCGGAATGGCTTCACATGCAGTTGAGATGTACTGATTCAGCTGTTCAATTGTTTCTGGATTCTGGCGGTACACCTGGCCTTTCACGTGTCCCCACAGAAAGAAGTCACAGGGGTTCATGTCTGGCGAATAGGGAGGCCAATCCACGCCGCCTCCTGTATGTTTCGGATAACCCAAAGCAATCACACGATCATCGAAATATTCATTCAGGAAATTAAAGACGTCGGCCGTGCGATTTGGCCGGGCACCATCTTGCATAAACCACGAGGTGTTCGCAGTGTCGTCTAAGACAGTTTGTACCGCCACAAATTCACGAAGAATGCCCAGATAGCGTGATGCAGTAATCGTTTCTGATCTGAAAAATGGGCCTATGATTCCTTTGGAAGAAATGGCGGTCCAGACCAGTACCTTTTGAGGATGCAGGGACGATGGGACTGCAACATGGGGCTTTTCGGTTCCCCATATGCGACAGTTCTGTTTATTGACGAAGCCGTCCAGGTAAAAATAAGCTTCGTCAGTAAACCAAATGCTGCCCACATGCATATCGCCGTCATCAATCCTGTGCACTATATCGTTAGCGAATGTCTCTCGTGCAGCTATGGTAGCGGCGCTGAGGGGTTGCCGCGTTTGAATTTTGTATGGATAGAGATGTAAACTCTGGCGCATGAGACGATACGTGGACGTTGGCGTCATTTGGACCGCAGCTGCAACACAGCGAACGGAAACCCGAGGCCGCTGTCGGATCACCTGCTGCACTAGCTGCGCGTTGCCCTCTGTGGTTGCCATACGCGGTCGCCCTACATTTCCAGCACGTTCATCCGTCACGTTCCCAGTCCGTTGAAATTTTTCAAACAGATCCTTTATTGTATCGCTTTTAGGTCCTTTGGTTACATTAAACCTCCGTTGAAAACTTCGTCTTGTTGCAACAACACTGTGTTCTAGGCGGTGGAATTCCAACACCAGAAAAATCCTCTGTTCTAAGGAATAAACCATGTTGTCCACAGCACACTTGCACGTTGTGAACAGCACACGCTTACAGCAGAAAGACGACGTACAGAATGGCGCACCCACAGACTGCGTTGTATTCTATATCTTTCACATTATTTTTACCTGGACGGCTTCGTCAATAAACAGAACTGGCGCATATGGGGAACCGAAAAGCCCCATGTTGCAGTCCCATCGTCCCTGCATCCTCAAAAAGTACTGGTCTGGGCCGCCATTTCTTCCAAAGGAATCATTGGCCCATTTTTCAGATCCGAAACGATTACTGCATCACGCTATCAGGACATTCTTCGCGAATTTGTGGCGGTGCAAACTGCCTTAGACGACACTGCGAACACCTCGTGGTTTATGCAAGATTGTGCCAGGCCACATCGCACGGCCGACGTCTTTAACTTCCTGAATGAATATTTCGATGATCGTGTGATTGCTTTGGGCTATCCGAAACATACAGGAGGCGGCGTGGATTGGCCTCCCTATTCGCCAGACATGAACCCCTGTGACTTCTTTCTGTGGGGACACTTGAAAGACCAGGTGTACCGCCAGAATCCAGAAACAATTGAACAGCTGAAGCAGTACATCTCATCTGCATGTGAAGCCATTCCGCCAGACACGTTGTCAAAGGTTTCGGGTAATTTCATTCAGAGACTACGCCATATTATTGCTACGCATGGTGGATATGTGGAAAATATCGTACTATAGTGTTTCCCAGACCGCAGCGCCATCTGTTGTTGACAATTGTAACTACTGTAATTTCGAAAGTTTGTCTGCCTGAAAATGTACTGTTGTCCCAAGCATATTGCAACAAACGGTGTATTTCTATCGCTGCTCGTTTAGTTTTTATTGCCGTTTCAAATATACCGGTTATTTTTGAAACACCCTGTATCTCTCAGGCCCAGCATAAAAGTGCCAAGCAACTGGAAAAAAGCACACGTGACTCCTATGTATAAGAAATACAAATGAACGGAACCGCAAAATTACAGACCAATATCCTTAACATCAGCATGCTGCAGAATTCTTGAACATATTCTCAGTTCAAATACAGTAAATTTCCCTGAGATGGAAAAGCATATCTGTTGCGAAACTCAGCTTGCCATTTCCTTACATGATATACTGCGAACCATGGTTGATGGTCAACAGGCGGTTCCGTACTCGAAGGTTTCCGAAAGCATTTTGACACACTATCCCACTGCAAACTGTTGATGAAGGTACGAGTCATATGGAATAGGTTCCAGTATATGTGAGTGGATCGAATCTAGAAAGTTGTCCTTTACGCCTAGTGGATTGGTAGCAAGCTGTGGCTGTTTGCTGATGATGTTATGGAGTGCGTGAACTGGCCGTCGCCGAGTGACTGTAGGCGGTGGCTTAGACAGAATGACTTAGACAAAATAGCCAGTTGGTGTGATGAATGACAGCTAACTCTTAATGTAGGAAAATGTAAGTTACTTCCGATTAGCAGGAAGAGCAACAACAGTAGTGTGGTGCTTGACACAGGTACTTCGATTAAGGGGCTCCGGAAAGGCTCAAAATCATGAAAAGTTCAATTTTTACTTTTTTGCGTTTTCTGAATCTGCAGACTATTACCTTTTAATAGATATATAATTTATTGAATTCCGAAGACTACAACTATTTTTAAATTTTTTTTTGAAATGTGTTCTACATGGGCGTGACCCACTGTGGCGCTGTTAAACTGCTGTCAAATGGTGTTATTATTAACGTCCGTGTTCATCAGGTACATTTTAGTGATGTGAGATAAAGTATGTGTTGTGGCTAACCTGTGATGGTGCAATATATATCGCTGGTGTGATTGTCGATTGTTTCATGTTTATTTACTCTGTCGTTATCTCTAAAATATTCGTAATTAATTCTGTTTCTTAACTCGCTGTTTTGTTGAAGTATAATAATGAGTAAAAGTAAAGTTGCTGTTGGGACTTTGAATGATGGCAACATTGTAAGGTGCAAGGTATTTAGAAATATGGGAATGAAGATAGGTTCTAACATGGTACGAGCGATGCTTGCTTTAGACAAGGAACGCCTTCGGGCTGCAGACAGGGCTGTAAAGAGTCTAGAAATACAAGCAAGAGTAAACAGGAGAAGGAACAAGAGGAAGCTGGAGGACGATTTTGCAGAGGATGAAGATAAGCCATCCTATGGACCTGGAATGCACTAAAAAGTTAATCCAATCTTTGTCGCTCGATTCCCAAAACTTTTATTTTCTCATACTAATTACATGTTTTCTAAGGATCTTCCAAACATATTTGTTTCAGACTTTCAGTAAATGTTACACAGTACCTTCAGCATAATTTAACACAGCCTTTTTCCAAAAAACTGTATATTTTTTAATATATAAATAAAAAATTGCAAAAAAGTGTTGTGAATTTTCATTACAATTGAAAAAAAAATCATCTTTAAAACCTGAACTAAAATTTTGTAAAATCCCTGTGTTAAGTTGTAGCCCATATTTCAATAAATAATCTGTAAAAAGTTCAACTTCCTACCTCAAATACTTTGTGAGGAAAGATGTACTTTATAAGCGTTATTTTAACATTGCAAGTATAGGGCGTTCCGGAGCCCCTTAAATATCTATACGTAACGTTGCAAAGTAATATGAATTGGAACGAGCGTGTAAGGATTATAGCAGGGAAGGCGAATGGTCGACTTCGGTTGACTGGGAGAATTTTAGGGAAGAGTGGTTCTTCTGTAAAGGAGACTGCATGTAGCACGCTGGTGCGACCCATTCTTGAATAATGCTCGAATGTTTCGGATCCGCACCAGGTCTTATGAGAGGAAGACATCGAAGCAATAGGGAGGCGGGCTGCTAGATCTGTTACCGATAGGTGGGAAGGACACACAAGTATTACTCAGGTGCTTCGGGAATCCAAATGGTAATCCCTAGAGGGAAAGCGACGTTGTCTTTGAGGAACGCTATTTAGAAAATTGAGAGAGCCGGCATTGGAACTGACTTACGAACGATTCTACTGCCCCCAGCGTACTTTTGCCTAGGGAGCATGAAGATAAGGTAAGAGAAATTAGGGCTCGTAAAGAGGCGAAAAAAAGTCTATAACACTACCGCCTGCTACTATTGTACTATAACCCCAAAGCTGGAGGCAGTTCGTATAAGGAAATTATTTTTATTCAAGCAGTTATAGTATAAAGAAGCAGAGCAGTGGTATCCTTTGAGAGGAATTTCGTTATGTTGACCGTATTGTACCTAACGGAGGTGGCTTATCGGAAGTGAAAGTCAAAATTACGTAAATATTTAAACAGTAACAAACAATGTTTTACCTACCTACACTGGTGTTCGAGTATAATGACTTTTCTGGAGACTAGAAATCTACTCTGTAGGAATCAGCATGGGTTTCGAAAAAGACGGTCATGTGAAACCCAGCTCGCGCTATTCGTCCACGAGACTCAGAGGGCCATAGACACGGGTTCACAGGTAGATGCCGTGTTTCTTGACTTCCGCAAGACGTTCGATACAGTTCCCCACAGTCGTTTAATGAACAAAGTAAGAGCATATGGACTATCAGACCTATTGTGTGATTGGATTGAGGAGTTCCTAGATAACAGGACGCAGCATGTCATTCTCAATGGAGAGAAGTCTTCCGAAGTAAGAGTGATTTCAGGTGTGCCGCAGGGGAGTGTCATAGGACAGTTGCTATTCACAATATACATAAATGACCTGGTGGATGACATCGGAAGTTCACTGAGGCTTTTTGCAGATGATGCTGTGGTGTATCGAGAGTTTGTAACAATGGAAAATTGTACCGAAATGCAGGAGGATCTGCAGCGAATGGAAGCATTGTGCAGGGAATGGCAATTGAATCTCAATGTAGACAAGTGTAATGTGCTGCGAATACACAGAAAGATAGATCGTTTATCATTTAGCTACAAAATAGCAAATCAGCAACTGGAAGCAATTAATACCATAAATTATCTGGGAGTACGCATTAGGAGTGATTTAAAACGGAATGATCATATAATGTTGATCGTCGGTAAAGCAGACGCCAGACTGAGATTCATTGGAAGAATCCTAAGGAGATGCAATCCGAAAACAAAGGAAGTAGGTTACAGTACGCTTGTTCGCCCACTACTTGAATACTGCTCAGCAGTGTGGAATCCGTACCAGATAGCGTTGATAGAAGATATAGAGAAGATCCAACGGAGAGCAGCGCGCTTCGTTACAGGATAATTTAGTATTCGCGAAAGCGTTACGGAGATGATAGATAAACTCCAGTGGAAGACTCTGCAGGAGAGACGCTCAGTAGCTCGGTACGGGCTTTTGTCAAAGTTTCGAGAACATACCTTCACCGAAGAGTCAAGCAGTATATTGCTCCCTCCTACGTATATCTCGCGAAGAGACCATGAGGATAAAATGAGAGAGATTAGAGCCCACACAGAGGCATACCGACAATCCTTCTTTCCACGAACAATACGAGACTGGAATAGAAAGGAGAACCGATAGAGGTACTCAAGGTACCCTCCGCCACACACCGTCAGGTGGCTTGCAGAGTATGGATGTAGATGTAGACTGTTCAAAAAATAAAGAAAACTGTCGCCAGCCTAATTAGGCCAGAGAATGAGTAACATTCTTATTCAAGAACTGAAAATAAGTATGAGTAACTTTAAAGGACAAACACAACCTTTACTTTGCCACCTTTCTACTTAGAATGAAATTTAAATGGAGTTCACTAACAGATTACTTCTCACTGAATTTTGAATAAAGAAAAAAAGTTACTGTTTTCATAGATAACGGTCTTTCTATTAATTGTTATTTACCATGAACATAAAGGATAAACTGTGGATCCTATTACACTATTAATACGCACTTTCAATACACAAGAGGAATCCAATATTGTACAGAATTTCACTTGAATAGCAAGAGTAATTAAAACTTTCTATAATTAAATAACTAGGTGCATTAGAACTACTTTCAATGGAGGGGGGGCCTTAATCTTGACCACTGTAGCAGAGCAAACTAAACACACTTCCAATACACTAGAAAAACAAGTACTTAGCAAGCATGAACATATAACTCTCAACAGTTGCAATTCTGAACTTTTACTGCAGTGAAACACAAATTTGAAATATTTGTAAGATCCTTTCAACAAACAATATTAATTTTAGCACACTCTATTGCCATTTTAATTTTAATATGCATTCAATAAAGGACACTCGGCAAACACTTTAGCGTGGGAGGGACCCTAAGTGGAAATATGACTAAGGATAAATCACGGTAGGTACAAGAGTTCAGTCAAATTTTACCTTGTATTTGGGTACACTGTAACATCCTATGAGCTGATATTTCACTGTACATTACTATAGTGTTCCATTACAGTGATTGCTCAATGTGGTGGCGATTGCGTGTTGGTAGGTGGATTTGCAGGTAGAATTGCTGTACTCTGTCATTTCTTGGTGGCGATGATAGATACCAATTCCAGAATAGTTCCAGCTCTTTACCCATCCATCCGAGGCATTGGAAAGCGTCAGGGAAAGCCTCTCTCGGAACCAGAACAATACCCAACTTTCACATGAGCAGTTGATAGTTTGGTAGCTCGTCCCCAACTGACTTTTGGGGACACCATTTCTACCTAGGCCAACCACAATTTGCGCGTGCTACACAGTTCTGTTCCCGAGGGGAACCACAACACCTTTTACACACAAAACAACTAAGAACCCTAAGTGAAGGTCAGCAATTAGCATAACAGCAAACAATCATTTTAAATAAAACCGAACATTTGCATATATTGGTAGTTCTACAAAAAATTATTTAAATAAAATTATTTAATTTTAAAGATATCCAGAGAGATTATATGACAAAGACAAAATATATAATTTATCCATACTGTACATATTACAGAGATTACACTTCCTACACTCTTAAAGACATCAAAGTTTTTACAAAGAAAGGAGTATACAATTTTGTGTTATCGATTCAATCAACACATCTACAGAAGCTCAACGATGTAACATTAAATAAAACAAAAGGCAAAATAAATCAATAGAGTACTAGAGCTGTGGCGTTACAAGTCTTTTTCCCCTCGCTCTGTTTGGGAGTGGAACAGCGAGGAAGTGACTTGTAGTGGTACAAGGAACCCTCCGCCACACACAGCACTGTGGCTCGTGGAGTATGTGGGTAGACGTAGATGTAAGTCTCCGTGAGTTTTACGCTTGCTAAATGAGCCTGTAACTAAATATGCTGCTCTTCTTTCGAATTCCTCTATCTATTGCCT
Organism: Schistocerca cancellata; assembly: GCF_023864275.1. Lineage (NCBI taxonomy): Eukaryota > Metazoa > Arthropoda > Insecta > Orthoptera > Acrididae > Schistocerca > Schistocerca cancellata. The sequence goes on along the minus strand of NC_064628.1, from coordinate 921,622,148 downwards.
CTGTCAATTCTATCTGGTAAAGATTCCAGGCTGACGAGAAATATTCGAGTAGTGGTCAAGAGACGGTTTTGTAAGCTACTTCCTTTGTCGGTGGGCTAGATTTACTGTGGACTCTTCCAAAGTATCGCAGTCGGACGTGTGGTATGTGCTACATGTGATTAGTTCTATGTGCTTGTCCCACTTTATATCGCTCCGTCCGCAATCTCTTGGATATTTTATGGATGTGACTGCTCCCAGTGACTGTTATGCAAACTCTTAATCAAACAATAAATGATATTTTTGCCTAATTATGGACAATACATTACATTTGTTCATGTTGAAGGTCGACTGTCAGTCTCCACACTCAGATGAAAGATGAATATAAGATGGGGGCTCCTATAATGCAAGAAGAATTTTATACAGTACTGAAATACCTATGTCAAAACGAGGCACTTGAGTAGGCGACACTACCTAAAAATTATTAATATCCTCAGGAGAACCGACCACAGCAAAACTGTTCCACGTGGTATGGAGGGTAAACGAAGTGGTGGAAACGCACTCAGATTTCAAGGAGAATGTGACAATCTCAGTAGACAAACTGCCTATTGGCTCCTGACGTTTCGCCAGCTAGAGTGGCTGGCATTGTCAAAGCTTCACCCTCCATTGCCGATGGTGAACCCAATGGAGGGTGAAACTTTGACAATGCCAGCAACTCGTGCTGGCGAAACGTCAGTAAAATCATTAGATGAACGTCGGCCGAAGAACCCGAGACAGGAGCCAATAGGCAGTTTGTCAACAATTGGCCAAGAAAGCCTTAACAATTTTGAATCTCAGTAGATGTTGACAGGTGTGAATTACCAAACCATCACTTTCATAAGACATGATTGCAAAATACTAACACATCTATAAAAGAATGAAACGGCAGAAGAAGACGACTCAGTGAGTATCAATTTTAGTTTTGGAGAAATTTATGAGCTGGGGTAGCAATTCTCACTACACTGTTTATCAGAAATATAGACTGAATGAAGGAAAGTCACATTTATAGAATTCGTAGATTCAGTGAAAACGGCGTTGTCAATGTCGACTGGAATACAGTCATTTGAATTCTGAAATTGCCAACAGCCCTGCCGTAGTGGTAACGCCGGTTCCCCCTCGGGTCACCGAATTTAAGCGATGTCGGGCTTGGTTAGCACTTGGATGGGTCACCGACCGACTCTGTCGAATGGTGTTCGCAAGTGGGACGCACTCAGTCCTCGTGGGGCCAATTGAGGAGCCACTTGGCTGAGGAGTAGCGGCACCGGACACGGAAACCGACGACGGCTGCGAGAGCGGGGTGCTGACCACGTGCCCCTCCGTATCCGCATCCGGTGAAGCGTAAGGAAGGATGACACGGCGGTCTGTCGGTACCGTTGGACCTTCAAAGCCTGTTCGCCTGGTATTTATTTGTTTGTTTTTTAGACTTCTGAAATTATTATGGATAAAAGGTTACCTGCAAATTGTACACGAATCAAACTGCTGTAATAAGAGTTCAAGATGATGATGATGATGATTAGCGTTTTAGGGCGCACAACAGCGAGGTTATCAGCGCCCGTTCCCAAAAGTTCAATTCAGAGCCAAATGGTGAAGGAATTGGTATCGTTCAAATGGCAAGATTGGACACAGCACATCAAAACAGGGAGATAAAACTAAAAATAAAATAGCAGTACAAACAGTAAAAATAATTAACGGTGGCTGAGTGACCACTTACAAATAATGGGTGACCAAACCACTGGACAGCACATTAAGATTTCAATCCCAATATTTTGGGAAGCAGGCCTGACATCACACAAAAACGTAAAACTCTATCGACACTCGCCTCATTATTAGTTAAAAGAGAGGGTAGGTCTGGTGGGAAACTGAAATCTTCCCTCAAACCCGCATATAAAACACACTCGATTAAAATATGTCGTATCGACAGCTGTGTCCCACATGTCTGACACGTTGGTGGCTCCTCACGACGTAACAGAAAACCATGTGTCAAAGGACAATGGCCTATTCTAAGCCGTATAAGGGCTACTTCCTCAGCGCGTCGTTGTCGGAAGGAGGTGAGCCACGGTTGGACAGAATCCTTCACCGCTCGCAACTTATTGTCCCTCACATCCAGCCGCTGAGCCTCCCACCAACGCATGACCTTCCGAGTCACGAAAGACGTAATGGCCTGCAGGGGGACGGAACAGCGAGCAGGAGATGGGATGGAGCAAGCCTCCTTGGCAGCCGCATCTGCAAGTTCATTTCCAGGAATCCCTATGTGCCCTGGAACCCAGCAGAAAATTACATCCTTACCCTGCTGTTGCAAGAGCAGGAGTGCGTCCTGCACCTCTTGCACCATCCGATCTGCTGGGTACATCTGTTCAAGAGCGTGTAGAGCACTTTGGGAATCAGAGCAGATGATGAATTTCGTGCCACGATGTCGGCGCATATGCTCTAATGCTTGCAGAATGGCAAACAGTTCTGCATAGTAAACTGAGAACTGCTCTGGGAGCCCTATCCGATGAACAGTATCGGGAAACACAGCAGAGCAGCCCATCAAATCCCCCTGTTTAGACCCATCCGTGTAAACAGTAATAAAATCGGAATGGCGTTCTAAAATCTCAGTAAGTTTAATTTTAAAAAGGTGGTCCGGGGTACAATACTTCCTGTAAGCAGCCAGATCAAGAAGTAATCTTGGCCTTTGTAGTCGCCAGGGAGATCCTCTACTCCATCCCTGGTGGAGTACCTTAATGCCCTCCAGGTGTACTGACTCGAGACTCTCCTTTGCACGGATGCCAAACAGCTTTGTTGCCGCCGGACGGTGGCGGAAATGAGAGTTAAAAAAAATGGTTCTGAGCACTATGGGACTTCACTTCCAAGGTCATCAGTCCCCTAGAACTTAGAACTACTTAAACCTAACTAACCTAAGGACATCACACACATCCATGCCCGAGGCAGGATTCGAACCTGCGACCGTTGCAGCAGCTCGGTTCCAGACTGTAGCGCCTAGAACCGCTCGGCTACTCCGGCCGGCTGTCATAAGAGTCTAAGGACATTAAACGGCAACAGAAATACTAACAGAGGAGTGCGACATGTTTACTGCCTATCTCTGTGTCAAGCAACGTTCACTTTCACCGAGCAACAATTGAAAAGAAGAAGACATTTAGGAAACGAAATAAACGTCAGGGAGAATAATTTTGTGAAAGGCATTGCAACAGATTCACAAAGGATTTGGAACACCAGTTGAAAGGCATGGAGTATGCCTTATAAAGAGCTTATATACGTGGTATGTCCAAAAATGAAGTGCCGTTTGGTTATATAAAACACACGTGTACAGATACAGAAAAAATGTTTGTTATACAAAAATCTACAACTGTTAAACTACTTTTCTACATAGCTTCCGAAATTTTGTAGGCGCTTGTCACAGCGTGGCCTTCTTCATAGAAGGTTGCGGCCTGTGTATTCAAGCATATGGTAACATGTTCTTTCAGCTCGTCATCATCGTTGAAGTGATGACCACGAAGGACAGATTTTAGGTGTAAGAAGAGATGAAAGTCGCTAGGAGCGAGGTCCGGGCTGTACGGAGGATGATCAAACGCGTCCCAGTGATGTTCCCGTAAGAGTTGTTTGGTCACATTCGCCTTGTGAGGTCAGCCATTATCGTGGAAAAAAAAACAACACCTTTGGACAGTAATCCTCAGCGCTTGTTTTGTATTGCTTGGCGCTATTTATTAATGGTCTCGCAGTCACCATGTGCATTGATTGTTTGACCTCGTGGTAAGAAATCAATAAGCAAAATACCTTTCCTGTCCCAAAAAACGGTACACATGACTTTTCGAGGTGTCAAGATCTGCTTACGCTTAACCTTCGTTGGGGATGACGTGCGCCTCCATTCCATTGATTGCCGTTTTGTTTCAGGGGTGTCGTACGATACCCAAGTTTCATCCCCGTAACTATCCGAGGAAGAGAACCATCGCCTTCTTCATTGTAGCGTGTCAAAAACTGAAGCGCACTGCCCATCCGTTGTTTGTTGTGTTGTTCAGTTAGAATTCTGGGTACCCAGCGTGAGCAAAGTTTTCGAAATTTCAGTTTTTCAGGAACAATTTCATAAATTACTGATCGTGAGATTAGCGGAAATTCCATAGCAACGGCACTAAGTGTAAACTTACGGTTGTGCTTAATCTTCTCTTCAGTTGTGTAAACCAGTTCATCAGTAACCACAGACGGGCGTCCACTTCGTTCTTCATCGTGCACTTGACCACGTCCTTCATTGAACAGTCTGACCCATCTTCTAACCATTGAATCACTCATAGCATTTTGTCCGTATACCTCATAGATTGCCGATGAATTTCCTTTGGTTTAACTTTCTTTGCATTTAGAAAACGAATCACAGATCTGATTCCACACGCGGCGGCATTTTCAATTAAGGCTGATATTGTAAAGAAGAACTACAAAGCACACGTCGGCAGCAGCAATCTGAAAATTTCGTACGAAGTTTGTTAAGACTGAATATAAATTTAAATGTCACGCAGTGTTTTGTGAAGGTATCTGTCTGGTGCGTAGCTCATCGTTTGGAAGAGACTTCACTGCCGTGTTGAACAGACCATAAACCGCCAGAATTCGCCTTTACTTCATAAGATATTACCAGCATCTCCATGGATCTTCTGTCTTCTGCTTTTCCTTCTTGTTCTTTTTCTATGTTATATCTATATACACATCCGGAAAAGAAGTTAGTACACCTGGAAAACGACTTCGATTTTGGTCCGCTCACAATATGGCATCTTCGGAATAGCACACACATCAAAAAAGTTTTGCATCACCTCGGTTCCGTGAGTTCCGGAACCTGTACAGAAAATTGGAATAGTGATCAACATAAGCATCATTTCCGCCCTTTTTATTGCTTATGAAAACCACGCTTAGCATCTTGTACCACAATACAGCGAGACCTTCAGAGGTGGTGGTCCAGATTTCTGTACACACCGGTACCTCTAATACCCAGTAGCACGTCCTCTTGCATTCATGAAAGTCTGTATTCGTCGTCGCATACTATCCACAAGTTCATCAAGGCACTGTTGGTCCAGATTGTCCCACTACCCAATGGCGATTCGGCGCGGATCCCTCAGAGTGGTTGTTGTGTCACATCGTCCATAAACAGCCCTTTTCAATCAATCCCAGGCATGTTCGATAGGGTTTATGTCTGGAGAACATGCTGGCTACTCTAGTCGAGCCATGTCGTTATTTTGTACATGGCTGCACGTTCAGAGACCGTGAATTGTTAAAATTGAAAGAAAAACAGCCCTAGGTCACCATTTTTAACAAATTAACCTGGTTTCGACACTGCTAGGAGTGTCTTCTTCTGAATTTAAAACAAAGAATGGTCTATATTCTATAACATGGGCACAGAATAATGACTAAAAACGTATGATAGGGTATAAGTACGGAATCGTCGTAAAAGACTGACAGTACTTATATGTCATTTATAAAGTAATAAATATGCCAAAAGGACATTAGTCACAAAGATATTTAAGGTACAGAAAACTGTGATGGCGAGCCACTAAGGGCTGCTCGTACTTGCGTGGTGCAGGTTGCAAAACGGTCCCTCCTTTGCCACATCACGTCACGTGGCTGGATTCTGTGAGATTGGAGGAATAAAGCTTCCAATGTGAGGACTATAGCTCAGTACACTATTCATCACTGGTTGCCTACCAGATATGCGCCGGTAATCATTTTATTCACCACATATGCTGGGAACTTGGACTTTGGTGTCTGCCTCTGGCTGGATTTCTCACAGCATCACGGCGGACTTGGGCATTACACAAGGACTTACAGTATTTCACTCTGTTTATCCTTTGTGTAACTGCAGGCAGCCACCAACTTTTGGTACGTGCTCAACTCTTAGCTTATACAGAACTTGTGTCTAGTGGGAATGGAAGCACCATAGCAGCTACAGTATTTATGTACAACTAGTAGTAGCGTATTCAGTTTATAATTTCGGAAGGGTAGTTACCATTTCCGTACTAGATTTCATACCTATGTTTCTTAATGCATTCATCCTGCAGTAAATTAGTAATCTTGAAATGATTATCTAGGTTTAAATGTCACTTTAGATAGTCAAATATTTGTTTGAGCCTACAAATCATTTAGATGAGTTTAAGCTAAATCATCTACACATACAGCGTTAGACATAATTGACAAGTTTTATAATGGGATTGTAATTAGATTGTTACCTCAACAAGTACTAAATCCACGGCCCATGCAAAACGATCGTATATATGGACAACGGCTGTTGTCAAATACAAAGCCGTCATATTGACAGCAGCATCGAGAAGTTCGTAGAAACTTTTACGCTATAGAGTCACTTCCAAGGATGTTCTGCTGAACCAAGAGTTCGAATAGTCGGTAATTTTATTAACCGAACTTGAATAAAACTTTACCAACTAAAGATTTTGCATTTATCTTTTTAAAATATCTATTGACATAGCAACTAGGTTTACTCAAGCGATCGTGCGACCATTTAGCCTCCTTTAAGGAACTTTAAACATAGGGCGAGTTCTCGATGCATACAGAAACGTCCCCTGTAGAAATTACAGATAATTTGCAGGCAAAATTTATTTTTTTATCGACGACATATTTAGTAATAATTACTTAGGTAGGGACCAATCATAGCTAACACTTGGTTCAAGAATCATAAAAAAAGATTGTATACATGGAAGAAACCTGGAGATACTGACAGATTTCAGATTTAGGAACCAGGTTTTAAATTGTAAGACATTCCAGGGGCAGATGTGGATTCTGACCACAATCTATTGGTTATGAACTGTAGATTAAAACTGAAGAAACTGCAAAAAGGTGGGAATTCAAGGAGATAGTACCTGGATAAACTGACTAAACCAGAGGTTGTACAGAGTTTCAGAGAGAGCATAAGGGAACAATTGACAAGAATGGGGGAGAGAAATACAGTAGAAGAAGAATGGGTAGCTTTGAGGGATGAAGTGGTGAAAGCAGCAGAACATCAAGCAGGTAAAAAGACGAGGGCTAGTAGAAATCTTTGGGTAACAGAAGAAATATTGAATTTAATTGATGAAAGGAGAAAATATAAAAATGCAGTAAATGAAGCAGGCAAAAAGGAATATAAACGTCTCAAAAATGAGATCGACAGGAAGTGCAAAATGGCTAAGCAGGGATGGCTAGAGGGCAAATGTAAGGATGTAGAGGCTTATCTCACTAGGGTTAAGATAGATACTGCCTACATGAAAATTAAAGAGACCTTTGGAGAAAAGAGAACCTCTTGTATGAATATTAAGAACTTAGATGGAAACCCAGTTCTAAGCAAAGAAGGGAAAGCAGAAAGGTGGAAGGAGTATATAGAGGGTCTATACAAGGGCGATGGACTTGAGGACAATATTATGGAAATGGAAGAGGATGTAGATGAAGATGAAATGGGAGATATGATACTGCGTGAAGAGTTTGACAGAGTACTGAAAGACCTGAGTCGAAACAAAGCTCCGGGAGTAGACAACATTCCATTAGAACTACTGACAGCCTTGGGAGAGCCAGTCCTGACAAAACCCTACCATCTGGCGAGCAAGATGTGAGACAGGCGAAATACCCTCAGACTTCAAGAAGAATATAATAATTCCAATCCCAAAGAAAGCAGGTGTTGACAGATGTGAAAATTACCGAACTATCAGTTTAATAAATCACGTCTGCAAAATACTAACACGAATTCTGTACAGACAATTGGAAGAACTAGTAGAAGGCGACCTCGGGGAAGATCAGTTTGGATTCCGTAGAAATATTGGAACACGTGAGGCAATACTGACCCTACGACTTATCTTGGAAGCTAGATTAAGGAAAGGCAAACCTACGTTTCTAGCATTTGTAGACTTAGAGAAAGCTTTTGACAATGTTGACTGGAATACTCTCTTTCAAATTCTGAAGGTGGCAGGGGTAAAATACAGGGAGCGAAAGGTTATTTACAATTTGTGCCGAAACCAGATGGCAGTTATAAGAGTCGAGGGACATGAAAGGGAAGCAGTGGTTTGGAAGGGAATGAGACAGGGTTTTAGCCTCTCCCCGATGCTGTTCAATCCGTATATTGAGCAAGCAGTAAAGGAAACAAAAGAAAAATTCGGAGTAGGTATTAAAATCCATGGAGAAGAAATAAAAACTTTAAGGTTCGCCGATGACATTGTAATTCTCTCAGAGACAGCAAAGGACTTGGAAGAGCAGTTGAACGGAATGGATAGTGTCTTGAAGGGAGGATATAAGATGAACATCAACAAAAGCAAAGCAAGGATAATGGAATGTAGTCGAATTAAGTCGGGTGATGCTGAGGGAATTAGATTATTCCTAAAGTAGTAAAGGAGTTCTGCTATTTGGGGAGCAAAATAACTGATGATGGTCGAAGTAGAGAGGCTATAAAATGTAGACTGGCAATGGCAAGGAAAGCATTTCTGAAGAAATTTGTTAACGTCGAGTATAGGTTTAAGTGTCAGGAAGTCGTTTCTGAAAGTATTTGTGTGGAGTGTAGCCATGGATGAAAGCGAAACATGGACGATAAATAGTTTGTACAAGAAGAGAATAGAAGCTTTCGAAGTGTGGTGCTACAGAATAATGCTGAAGATTAGATGGGTAGATCACATAACTAATGAGGAAGTTTGTGGCACAACTTGACTATAAGAAGGGATCAAGGGATCACCAGTTTAGTATTGGAGGGCTGCGTGGAGGGTAAAAATCGTAGAGGGAGACCAAGAGATGAATATACTAAGCCGATTCAGAAGGATGTAGATTGCAGTAGGTACTGGGAGATGAAGAAGCTTGCACAGGATAGAGTAGCATGGAGAGCTGCATCAAACCAGGACTGAAGACCACAACAACAGCAACAGATAGGGACTTAATCGAAAACCGTACATTTAAAAAGCTTTTGTACTAACCAGGTCAGTATTCCGTCATGAGGTCAGTGACGGCATGTAACCACCTATTTGCATTTATCTCTCAAACGGCTTGGTAGTGGAACCTGGTTTAGAGGAACGTTTACACTTTTACTACCATATACTTTCTGCCACATCAATTGTTGCTATTAGTTATGTTGCACATTTTAATGTGTAAATAAATTCTATCACAAAAATAACTAGCTGGCTCCAGGTGCAAAAATTCGTTAATATTTGAAAATTCAATACTTCACGGAATATTGCAGGCAGAGGGCCAACAATTGACATATGCTTGAAATGACATGGGGTTTCATTGAAACCAAAGGAAAGTGCTCCAAATGACCAAAAAGTGAGATTTCGTATGGCGCAAGAGCAGTAATTGGCATAACAAGTGACTTTGAGCAAGGCGACGTTTTTAGAACAAATGCTGAACACGTCGGCCGTCATTCATCAACAATACCTGTAGTCGATGGACAATATTGTGAACAGCACTGTACAACATATTAGCAGCTACGGGGAAAAACTGCCGTCAGATGTTGTCTGTCAGCATCCCTAATGAGGTCGTACGCCAGGTAACCCCAAAACCAACAGTCACTACGTCTGCATGTGACACACCCTCCTGAAGACGAAAACCGAATTTCGGAAATGGTTTTTAGCTGTCGCGTTTACATGTTAAACAGATTTACTAGCCCAGTTAAATATAGCGTATGGAAAACAGCTGATCCACTCAACAAAATCGTTATTTGTCTTCATTTAAATGTTACAGGTAAATAGCTTCAAACTCAGTCTAATATTTCTGCTCCTCCTTCACTGCACAATAAGTCCGTATTAAACGAATATTTTGAGAACAACGTGTAACTTGACAAACCAAACACGTTTGAAGACCAGCTGCGCTTAGTTGGGAACGAAAATCGATTTCGGAATTGGAAACCCGGCAACTAGAAGCGGATTTCCAGAATCGATTTTGAAGTGCACGCATGACCACCTAGAAGCGGTATTGGGAAATCGGTTTACGTAAGCTGATTGTGGGAGTCCCATGTAAACGGGGTGAATCACAAGGATTGTGGTCTGGGGACCAGGTGGTCAAGCATGACGGAATTGGCGGCCCAGCATGGGATCGTCACCAAACATTGTGCGCAAGAGGTCTTTGATACGTGTAGCGACGTGCGTTGGAGCGGCATCCAGCATGAAAGTCGTACCTTCCACCAGGCTTTTATCAGCCAGGCTAGGGATGATACGGTTCTGTAACGCCTCAGCATACCTAGCACTCGTCACGCTAATGGAGAAGCAGCACCCCGCATTTTCTAGAAGAAAAGGGACCCTATTGAGCCAGATCGTTGGTCGATCATCCGCGCTCGGCGTGTTATCTTTGGCGCGTCCCCGGGCATGAGCATCTTTGCGTTTTCGGCTGGGGCGCGCGGGACGGCGAGAGGCAGTCGGTTTGGGGCGGCCGGTGAGAATGGCGGAGTTGTGGCTCGGGCGTAAGCACATGTGTGATGTCTGTTACGCTGGGCCTGTTTGCTGATCGTGAAAGTCCTGCGACGGTTACTGGTTGCCTGGAAGGCATTTGATATAAACTGTGCCAAGCCTGGCAGTGAGAGGGGAGTCTGGAGTGCTTGTGTGAGAAGCACGGCGTGGGCCTGTTCGTTGCTTCGTCCTTCTGGCAGCCACCGCAAGCGGATGTTCGGCCGGAATGTCTACAGTTTGTGGTGAGCTTAGTGTGAACAAGTTCTCGTAGGATGTGATCCCAGCCTGACTCTTAGCCTGTGATATATGTGGGTGCCGACCCCTTGTCTGTTACTGCTTCCGGGTGTCCTGTAGGATTTCACAGCGAAACTGTGTTTTAGTGGCATTCTGTGTTTCTGGCTCAGCCTCCGCCTAGAAAGGGGAAAGATTTGCAATTCCTTAATGCTGTAATTTAAACATATGTAAAAAAAAATGTTCTTTCAGAATAAGCGCCTGTTTCTTTGGGACACTGCAGTTCAAACAGGAGTGGCGTAATGTTTGATGAGTATTTGTCAAATGAAGTGTATGTAATATCTTGCTGTTTTCTGTGGCACGCAGCTGTGTTATTGAACTCATTTTGAAGTGTTATGTTGGGTGAACGACTGCTCCCCACTTCAATGTATTCTTTGAGTAGTATTGTAAGGTTTCTTGGACGTTTTTCAGTGGGGTGTATTGATTCAATTTTGTTTTTCTCTTTCTTTGAATTAGGTAAATTGTTCAGTTTATCTGGTTACTGGCTTAACTCGCGCTAAGCCATTAAATCAGTTGTTTTTGAAATTGTTTTTTTTAAATTCCTGTTTAATGTCAGATTCATATGTAACTTCATTTATATTATTTGAAATAAATGTGTTGAATTGACCTTAATGAATTATATGCAATCGAAGTAAGGCACCCAGTCCTTCATTAGTGCTTAACAGTGGCGTGTGGTTCGGGTTGTGGGCCCCGTGCATCGTACGACCTATCACGACAGACGTACTAAGTACACACCACGCCGTGACTCTCTCGTTAGGCAATGGGATTCCACGGTAGTACTAGTATTTCCGGTAGCCCAGATTCAGCAGTTCTGGGTGTCGACAAACGGAGTGTGAAATGGGCCATCGTCGGTCCACAACACGTTAGACAACCAATCGTCATCTTTCCCACATTTTTTGAAGTGCTCACGCCGTAAATGCTCTCTGCGCCACTAAATCGGTTGGTTGCAGTTCAAGATGACACCGGATTTTGTACGGATAACATTCGAGAGTACGACTTAGTGCTCTGCAAACAGCAGTGCGTGGAATGCCGGTGCGACTTCTTGAGCACCGAGGTCACCATGCGGAGGTTAGCCCGCTACATTCTCCACTTCTTCAACTTTCCGAGCAGCAGCAGCAGCACCTGTGTCTGGTCGCTCACTGCGGGGCCGGCCGCCCGAACAACCTGTGGCTTCAAAGTGCGTGATCATTTTCTTCACAGTGACACTTGTCACACGATTCAAATACGCTTCTCGCTTCTTATGGCGCAAAGCTGCAGTAACGGGTTCTCCATTCTGACTGTATAGCTTCCCTAACAGGGCCTTTTCTGGTAAAGTGAACATGCTGCGAGTGTCGGCGCATCTGACTTCCTTTCTCACTACATCTCACTTCATTCGCGATTCTCATGCGGCGTCACTGACGTGCTGCTGTCCAGCGGCGCCAGTCGACAACTTTTTGCACTCGTTTTTGGTGTCATTGAAACATCTGTTATATCAGGCATGAGAGTCAATTTTTACATCCCTACCTACACATTTCCGTCAATCATTGCGTTTTCAGACTGAACCGTAGCTCGGTTCTTGGCGTTGCCTTCCGAATTCCTGGCTCCTCTAGCTCGATCTCTCGTCTGATGTCACTCTGGTTTGAGGTCACTAAGATTGGTATTTTATTTATATTTTCAACTGCAATTTCCTTAACCTTTAATATAAAGCGAGTGGAAGCACTTCACCCAAGCAGTGATCATTTCATTTCAACGTATTTCTTTGCATCATAGATAAAACATTAAGAGAATTACAATCATAAAACAGATAATTTCTTTAAGAAACGCACGCCATTCAGATAAACTTTACAAACCGCTTGTTATATAAAACCACAAATGAATTAATCTCTTTAAAAACATTTAAAAAAACGGCCACTCGGGCCAAGTAAATCATTTAAAATAAACTTTACATCAAATAACCAAGAAATCAATTATTATTTCCACATAGATTGAAAACCGCCCCTCCCGGGCAAGATATTACCAAACAACCTCACAAGATTATAGACAGTTTGATCAATAATAACCCAGTTATTTCCCCATCAAAATTGACATACGCCACTGAGGCTGAATTGCAGCGCAATTTTAGAAAACGGTTTCAACTACGACACTTTCTTCTAGAAACCCCTCAAAATTCTTAAGACAAATATTCAAAACATTTAACCCGGGCAACCTTGCAGAGCCACCACAAGTTTTAGCAAACTGCAGCTTCTACAATAACTGAGGCCCGAAATTGTGAGGCCGCGACTCGGCCACGAACGGTAGAAGCGGCTGCGTACTTATCTTCGAATTAACATGTGGACTCCGTTTGTAATTCCACCCCGTTCAGAACACCGAAATCGGAACCGAACAGCACAAGCGAGATCAGGCGAAGTCCCCCGCCCGTACGCCCGCTAGTAATTTAAAAGGGGAGGCTCTGCACTTCGGTGGCCCACTGCCGATCTCTGAAACATAAATCAGAAGCGACAACAGGGAACTAAACAACCCTTCCTTCACCTTAATACTCAAACTTGTACAGAAAACTACTTCGATAAAATTGACAATAATAAAACTGATTTCATTCATTTAAGCAGAACCACGTACACGAATGGTGCAAACTGAACTGGCTCATTAAAACCCAAGCATCAAAAAAATGGTTCAAATGGCTCTGAGCACTATGGGACTCAACATCTGAGGTCATCAGTCCCCTAGGACGTAGAACTACTGAAACCTAACTAACCTAAGTTAGGAGGCAGGATTCGAACCTGCGACCGTAGCGGTCTCGCGGTTCCAGACTGTAGCGCCTAGAACCGCACGGCCACTCCGGCCGGCCCCAAGCATCACATGGAGCACCTTATGTGGGACAGTAAGGTAGCGCACTGCAATATTTAAACACGGAATATAGATCGTTCGGTAAGGCTGCGCACACGTATCAATGTTTTAGACACTTGCCAGCTGAAGTAAGAACAATACTATTAAGGAGCGAAGCACACACTTAATAAGAGGCGTAAAATATCACATCGCAGTCCTTGCAACACTTGGCTGCCTTAAGAGCAATCATCTTTATATTTCACTAATCGTTGGTTGGACTTGAATTACTTAACTTGATGCCAGCTGCTGGATCGATGTGGTAAAGACACCAGACGTTGCTTAGCCCAACAGCGTGTTTCTTCACGGAAGCGAGCACGTGCATAGCTTCACGAGGTTGCCGAGAAGCCACGGCGCCGGCCCGGTGTTACTGACCCCAGTACGATCAAGTGCTAACTGCCGCCCGTACTCAGGCACGAAAGATGAAATTTTAAATTTACCATTTGAGAAATCTTTCACGCAGGAGGATCGTACAAACATACCGCCGTACAGATTCCCGTATGGAGGGCATGGTGATAGACGTCCCTGGGGTTGTGAAGCAGCTGAATGGGTTGAAAATAAATAAATCGCCAGGTCCTGATGGGATTCCAATTCGGTTTTACAGAGAGTACTCTACTGCATTGGCTCCTTACTTAGCTTGCATTTATCGCGAATCTCTTGCCCAACGTAAAGTCCTGAGCGACTGGAAAAAAAGCGCAGGTGACGCCTGTATATAAGAGGGTAGAAGGATGGATCCTCAAAATTACAGACCAATATCCTTAACATCGGTTTGCTGCAGGATTCTCGAACATATTCTCAGTTCGAATATAATGAATTTCCTTGAGACAGAGAATCTGCTGTCCATGCATCAGCACGGCTTTAGGAAGCATCGCTCCGGCGAAACGCAACTCGCCCTTTTTTCACATGATATCTTCTGAACCATGGATGAAGGGTATCAGACGGATGCCATTTTCCTTGACTTCCGGAAAGCGTTCGACTCGGTGCCCCACATCAGACTCCTAACTAAGGTACGAGTAAATAGGGTTGGTTCCCAAATATGTGAGTGGTCGAAGACTTCTTTGGTAATAGGAGCCAGTACGTTGTCCTCGATGGTGAGTGTTCATCGGAGGTGAGGGTATCATCTGGAGCGCCCCAGGGAAGTGTGGTAGGTCCACTGTTGTTTTCTATCTACATAAATGATCTTTTGGATAGGGTGGATAGCAATGTGCGGCTGTTTGCTGATGATGCTGTGGTGTACGGGAAGGTGTCGTCGTTGAGTGACTGTAGGAGGATACAAGATGACTTGGACAGGATTTGTGATTGGTGTAAAGAATGGCAGCTAACTCTAAATATAGATAAATGTAAATTAATGCACATGAATAGGAAAAAGAATTCCGTAATGTTTGAATACTTCATTAGCAGTGTGGCGCTTGACACAGTCACGTCGATTAAATATTTGGGCATAACATTGCAGAGCGATATGAAGTGGGACAAGCATTTAATGGCAGTTGTGGGGAAGGCGGATAGTCGTCCGGGTCATTGGTAGAATTTTGGGAAGATGTGGTTCATCTGTAAAAGAGACCGCATATAAAACACTAATACGACCTATTTCTGCTCGAGCGTTTGGGGCCCCTGTCAGGTCGGATTGAGGGAGGACATAGATGCAATTCAGAGGCGGGCTGCTAGATTTGTTACTGGTAGGTTTGGTCATCACACGAGTGTTACGGAAATGCTTCAGGAACTCGGGTGGGAGTCTCTGGAGGAAAGGAGGCGTTCTTCTCGGGAATCGCTACTGAGGAAATTTAGAGAAGCAGCATTTCAGGCTGACTGCAGTACAATTTTACTGCCGCCAACTTATATTTCGCGGAAAGACCACAAAGATAAGAGAGATTAGGGCTTGTACAGAGGCATATAGGCAGTCATTTTTTTCCCTCGTTCTGTTTGGGAGTGGAACAGGGAGAGAAGATGCTAGTTTTGGTACGAGGGACCCTCCGCCACGCAGCGTATGGTGGATTGCGGAGTATGTACGAGGGCAGTTCAATAAGTAATGCAACACATTTTTTTGCTCGGCTAATTTTGGTTGAAAAAACCAAATGTGGAATATTTTCAAACATTCCCGCTTCGTCTCGTATAGTTTCATTAACTTCCGACAGGTGGCAGCGCTGTACGGAGCTGTTAAAATGGCGTCTGTAACGGATGTGCGTTGCAAACAACGGGCAGTGATCGAGTTTCTTTTGGCGGAAAACCAGGGCATCTCAGATATTATAGGCGCTTGCAGAATGTCTACGGTGATCTGGCAGTGGACAAAAGCACAGTGAGTCGTTGGGCAAAGCGTGTGTCATCATCGCCGCAAGTTCAAGCATGACTGTCTGATCTCCCGCGTCGGGCCGGCTGTGCACAGCTGTGACTCCTGCAATGGCGGAGCTTGCGAACACACTCGTTCGAGATGATCGACGGATCACCATCAAACAACTCAGTGCTCAACTTGACATCTCTGTTGGTAGTGCTGTCACAATTGTTCACCAGTTGGGATATTCAAAGGTTTGTTCCCGCTGGGTCCCTCGTTGTCTAACCGAACACCATAAAGAGCAAAGGAGAACCATCTGTGCGGAATTGCTTGCTCGTCATGTGGCTGAGGGTGACAATTTCTTGTCAAAGATTGTTACAGGCGATGAAACATGGGTTCATCACTTCGAACCTGAAACAAAACGGCAATCAATGGAGTGGCGCCACACCCACTCCCCTACCAAGAAAAAGTTTAAAGCCATACCCTCAGCCGGTAAAGTCATGGTTACAGTCTTCTGGGACGCTGAAGGGGTTATTCTGTTCGATGTCCTTCCCCATGGTCAAACGATCAACTCTGAAGTATACTGTGCTACTCTTCAGAAATTGAAGAAACGACTTCAGCGTGTTCGTAGGCACAAAAATCTGAACGAACTTCTCCTTCTTCATGACAACGCAAGACCTCACACAAGTCTTCGCACCCGAGAGGAGCTCACAAAACTTCAGTGGACTGTTCTTCCTCATGCACCCTACAGCCCCGATCTCGCACCGTCGGATTTCCATATGTTTGGCCCAATGAAGGACGCAATCCGTGGGAGGCACTACGCGGATGATGAAGAAGTTATTGATGCAGTACGACGTTGGCTCCGACATCGACCAGTGGAATGGTACCGTGCAGGCATACAGGCCCTCATTTCAAGGTGGCGTAAGGCCGTAGTATTGAATGGAGATTACGTTGAAAAATAGTGTTGTGTAGCTAAAAGATTGGGGAATAACCTGGTGTATTTCAATGCTGAATAAAACAACCCCTGTTTCAGAAAAAAAATGTGTTGCATTACTTATTGAACTGCCCTCGTATGTAGATGTAGGCACACCGTGCTCGCTGTCGTCTCTCCAACGTCTCGCTAATACGCGCACTTCCGCGTGCCGTGTCCAACGTTGTGGTGTGCCTTTTCCACTCCGTACTGCCCGCTATATCCTGAGCCGGTCCAGGCTCCAAACTTCTGCCAGAGGGAATCGATAGCGCCTAACCAAAGATACTCCTGGGACCATTCCCGCCATGGCTCAAAGTCCTTTGCTCGGGTTTGTTGGTGGAAGGCGGGGCGTGCTGTGTATGTGGTGAGCTGGCGAGTGGTAACGGAGCGAGGAGGGCGGCGTTACAGCCGGGAGAGCCGTTGAGCAAGCGTCTTGGGCACGGAGTCCGACGAGTGGTTGCTGGGCATATTTGTGAGTCGCTTGAATCCGTGGCTGGCTTCGAGTGTCGTCTTCGTGCGTAGCCTGGCCAGCCAGCTCTGCGACGTGGCACATCGATCGGAGTGCTGAAGCCAGTATCGATGGGCTGAGTTCTGGCCCCCCTCTGGAACCTGAAAGCTTCGCTTCGGAAACTTAGGTTTTGGATTTTGAGGTCTTAATTGTTATTACTGATGTCCTACCTGCTGGTATTTGGGAATTTTACGTAACTGAAGCTGTTATAATTGAAGGCTGGCTGTTTTTTATTTGGTGATTTTACTTAACGGAAGCTGTTATTAAAGAAGGCCTGCCCGTTTTCTGTTTGGGTGATTTCATTTAACTGAAGCTGTTATTACAGATAGCCTGCCTGATTTGCATTTGTAATAGTAGGCTGTTTAGGTTTTTATGTTGGTAACCCCACGTAGAGCTCTGTATGAAAATCACTGAGTGTGCCGTGTGCAGTCTGTGGCTGATTTGTATTGTTGGAATATTCGCTATTGCAGTGTTGGGCAGTTGGATGTGAACAGCGCGTAGCGTTGCGCAGTTGGAGGTGAGCCGCCAGCAGTGGTGAATGTGGGGAGAGAGATGGCAGAATTTTGAGAGCGGACGATCTGGACGTGTGTCCGTCAGAAAAAGGAAATAATTTGTAAGACTGGATGCCATGAACTGATATATATATAATGACTTTTGAACACTATTAAGGTTAATACCTTGTTTGTTCTCTATCAAAATCTTTCATTTGCTAACTATGCCTATCAGTAGTTAGTGCCTTCAGCATTTACAATCCTTTATTTAGCTGGCAGTATTGGCGCTCGCTGTATTGCAGTAGTTCGAGTAACGAAGATTTTTGTGAGGTAAGTGATTCATGAAAGGTATAGGCTATTGTTAGTCACGGCCATTCTTTTGTAGAGATGATTGAAAGTAAGACTGCGTTGCGCTAAACATATTGTGTGTCAGTTTAGTGATGATCAGAATAAGTAAAGAGAGAAATGTGTTCAGTCTCGCCCAGCTGTTTGAAAATCAAATAATGTAAGAAGTTTACCAGCACTGTCATTCCTAGATTTTCTAAGGGGATGTTTCACATTTGGTAATTTTCCTTAACTGAAGCTGTTATTATTGAAGGCGTGTTCCGTATTTGGTAATTTTATCTAACTGAAGCTGTTATTATGGAAGTCCTGGCCTTTTTCTGTTTGGCAATTTTACTTAACTGAAGCTGTTACTATTGAACGCCTGCCTCTTCCCTTTTAATTAAATTAAAGGGCTATTTCACTATTTGGGTTAGTTGAAACTTTTATTATTCAAGGCTTACATGTTTTAATTGCCCTATTATTGAGATATGATATCTTACTGAGTCTGTGTTGTAATTAACTGAAATTGTGATTGCCGAAGGCCTACATGTTTCGGAGGTGTTTATGTCAATAAGGTAGTAACAGGAAATGACGCATGATGGTATATGGGCCCTGACCTTCCGCTTTAAATCCCCTTATCCATAATTGTAGCTTTCAGAAATGTTAACGGACTTGTACATTTAAATTAGAGCTGTGTGGGTGTATACTTTTGATGACGTGCTTTGCAAAGAATTGCCGCATTTTAGGCAGGTGACAACGTTCCACGAAGCTTCCAGACGTCACAACACACACGCACAAAAGCGCAGGCCACGCCTAACGCACGCAGTCACTCTTGCGTGCACGCGTGCAGGCGCCGGCCACCAGACACGCTGCCGGACTCCCAGAGTGGCCAGCAGTTCCCCAGAACCCCGGCCTGTTTGAGCTCGAGCACCGCCAACTCTGCAGCGCCCTCCCGTTCTTATTTGCGCACAAAGTTCGCGAGCGGTCTTCGCGGATATCCGTCCCACAGACATCTTTTTTTTTCTCTCTCTCTCTAATTTTTGTTCTCTCATACTTTCTGCGTCTGCATGTTTTCCAGAATTGGTCGCCCGAGTTGCACTGCGTAGTGTGTGACGAACCGGAAACTACCGCAGCGCCGTATTCCCCAATATACAGACATACACACAAAACAAAATAAAGTAACAACAAATCTTTAGCAACAAGTTGGATCTGTTAAAGTGCCAACGAACGGATGATTAAATCTGCTCGGGAAATTTGTACTGCAGCTTAAAAGTTGAGCATTACCATAAAATGTGGCAGGTCATTTATTTTCCAAGAGCGACTGTGTGATGTGTTAGGAAGTCCTGGTAACATTTAGAATGTGTGTCAGAGATTTTAATATAATTAAATCTGAAATGTTTCGCCTTACGTTCTACACCTACCATCAAGTTCATATGGGGTGGATAATATCTATAAGAGATCACCAAAAAGTTTGGCTCCCACAATTTGTAATTAATTCGGAGTGTTTTCAGCGACAGATTAAAATATACCGTATTTAGGTCTCTCTATAAGGAGGGTGACTTCACAGATGTCAATAACTACCGCCCATTCACACTGCTTGTACCTTTTTCTAAATTGTTTTGGAAAGTAATATATTCCAGCGTTGTCACCTGCTTAAGTGCTAGTAGAATACTTAGCCAACCACACTTTGGATTTAGAAAGGGACAGTCTACTGAGACAACTATTTATATATCTACTGACCACATAGTAAAATCTTTAAATGATAAAATATCTGTAGTTACGATCTTTTGTGACTTATCGAAAGCAGTTTAGTTATGTCGATCATAAAATTCTATTAGGATAGTTATGTTATTATAGAATAAGTGCTTCAGCACTTTTCAGGTTTAGTTATTTTTAAGGAACAGAATGCATGAAGTCACACTAGGCTATTCGAGAAACGCCAATACAGACATAACACCGAATGAAAGGTCAGAAATTACAGTGGGAGTCCCACAGGATTCGATTATTGGCCCATACTGTTCTTGCTTTATGTTATTAATTTACAGTATTGTTTGAATCAGCAGACAGTATTAGTCCTGTTTGCAGATGATGGTAGCAATGTTTTGAAGCCGAGATAAGAAGCATGAATATAGGAAGAACAAAATTATGTTTTTGAAATAGTTACTGACTGCTTTTGCGTAAATGAGCTAGCTTCAATCATCAGAAAGAAAATAATCACAGCTCCCCACTTCTGTATTGTCAGAGATATCCCATTTCCTATAAGCCCAGTATACTTACAAGAAATAAAAACATGGTCCAACGTTCTAAGTTCTTGGGCAGTATATTCATCAAAAATAAACTGGAAAGACTGAATTACAGACCTGCTAAAACGTTTAGGTTCGAGTACCTTTAACAAAAAAATAATGGCGACATTTAGGGATATAGGGGTCAGTAACTTAACACATTTGGGATACTGTCGTTCATTGATGTCAAATGAGATATTATTCAGGGGGAACTCCTCAGTTAAGCAAAAAGCATTCGTTACCAAAAGAAAGTATTTTGAATTATGAGGCTGATACACATATACCTTTTAGGGACCTCTTTAAGCGGGTGAGCCGGCCGCGGTGGTCTAGCGGTTCTAGGCGCGCAGTCCGGAACCGCGCGACTGCTACGGTCGCAGGTTCGAATCCTGCCTCGGGCATGGATGTGTGTGATGTCCTTAGGTTAGTTAGGTTTAAGTAGTTCTAAGTTCTAGGGGACTGATGACCACAGTAGTTCAGTCCCATAGTACTCAGAGCCATTTGAACCATTTAAGCGGGTGAGCACGTTAGCCACTGTCTCACAATACATTTGTTCACAAACTACCTATACTTCAAAGTAAAAGATATTTCCACAAGTGCAACACAAAAAGGAAAAGTGATCTGCATTAACCGGTAATAAATATAACTTTGACACAGAAAGGAGGCATTACTACACAGTCACAATAAAGCGAAAAATAATTTCAGATCAGTGGAGACTTTAGAGGATACTGAGGAAGTTAATCGATGTAGACTGTTCAGTTTGGTCAAGGCCTTGCGGATACCAGAAGAATCTTAGTGCTGGACGCCATGATTGGAAGGTATTTTGAACAAACAGTTGACAACTATAGAGCAGCCATAAACTTTCGATAGGTGTGTAATAATGTTCTGATTTATGAATATTTTCTGTTGTGTAGCGCTCAGTTCGAAGAATGTTTTGATGCAGTTCTCCATACTGGTCTATCCTGTTTATCGAAACCAAGCATAGGTCACCCTCTAAAATCTGCCCACTCCACTCCCCCCCCTCCCCATCCCGCCATCCCCTCCATCCCTCACACACACACACACACACACACACACACACACACACACACACATTGTCAGTCACTTACCAATATATACTGCCAAGTTAACTATTCCTTGAACCATGATGCCTCAAGAATGTGTACTGTCAGTCTAACCAGTCTTTTAGTTGTGCCCATAAATTTTTTTCTCTCTCTAATTCAGTTCAACACCTCTTATCTAGTCATCCAATCTATTCTTCTACATTTTAGCATTCTTCTGTAGCACTGCATTTCAGAAGTCCCCATTCCTTTCTTGTCCATACTGTTGTCGACGTCTCACTTCCGTACGAGTGTACATCTCGTACAAATAACCTCAGAAACGATTTTCTAACAGTTCAATTTACTTTCTATGTTGACAAATTTCTCTTATCCAGAAATTATTTTCTTGCTATGCCTCTCGGTAGCTTACGCCCCCTTTACTTTCATCTTCACCAGTTACTTTGCCGCCCGAATACCAAATATACTTTTAGAATACCATTTATTAATCTAATTGCATGATCATTGCCTGGCATAACTCGAGAGCACTACATTATCTTCGTTTTACTAGCGTTTATGCTCGTCTTACAATTTATTTTCCAGACATCATCTGCACTGTTCATATAATCTTACAAGTCCTCCGCCAGCTCTTACTAAATTAGACTACAGTGTCATTAAGAACCTTAAAAGTTATCATCTGTGATAGTTGTTTAACGTCCCAGAAATTTTATATTAAATTTAACGTTTTCATCTCTTGTGCATTGACCCTTTTACAGCTTTTTTATTCTATAGACTGAATAACCTCGCGGAAAAGTTACAACAAAACTCTCTTCCACTCCTTTCCTACTGCCGTCGATTCGTGTTCTTTAACGCTTGTGACTACAGTACAGTTTCTTGGAAAGCTCATTTGTAAATATCTATTTAACTTTATAATTGTACATAATATTTAGAATAGGAAACTGTTAACACCTTGCTGACGACGAAGTAAATATTCCTGAATTCCAATCAAGAACAACGGCCAAGATGAGAAACATAGAAGCAGATATCCTCGGTGTAACAAAGCATATTAAATCACCAATAAAGGCAAGGTCCCCAGTACCAGATTGTATATAGTCAGGTTCCTCTCAGAGTATGCTGATAAAATAGCTCCATATTTAGTAATTGTATACAACCACTCGCTCACAGAAAGATCCGTACCTATGGACTGGAAAATTTCTCAAGTCACACCAATACCAAAAAAGGGATGTAGGAGTAATCCGCTGAATTACAGGCCTATATCACTAACGTCAATCTGATGTAGGGTTTTAGAACATATACTGTATTCGAACATTATGAAGTACCTCGAAGAAAACGATTTATGGACATATAGTCAGTAAAGTTCCAGAAAATATCGTTCTTGTGAAACACAAGTAGCTCTTTATACTCATGAAATAATAAGTGCTATCGACGGGGGATGTAAAATTGATTCCACATTTTTAGATTTCCAGAAGGCTTTCGACACCGTTCCTCATAAGCGTCTTCTAATCAAACTGCGTACCTACGGAGTATCACCTCAGTTGTAAGACTGGATTCGTGATTTCCTGTCAGAAACGTCACATTTCGTAGTAATAGACGGAAAGTCATCAAGTAAAATATAAGTAACATCCGGCGTTCCCCAAGGAAGTGTTATAGGCCCTCTACATCTACATCTACATCTACATCTACATTTATACTCCGCAAGCCACCCAACGGTGTGTGGCGGAGGGCACTTTACGTGCCACTGTCATTATCTCCCTTTCCTGTTCCAGTCGCGTATGGTTCGCGGGAAGAACGACTGTCTGAAAGCCTCTGTGCGCGCTCTAATCTCTCTAATTTTACATTCGTGATCTCCTCGGGAGGTATAAGTAGGGGGAAGCAATATATTCGATACCTCATCCAGAAACGCACCCTCTCGAAACCTGGCGAGCAAGCTACACCGTGATGCAGAGCGCCTCTCTTGCAGAGTCTGCCACTTGAGTTTGTTAAACATCTCCGTAACGCTATCACGGTTACCAAATAACCCTGTGACGAAACGCGCCGCTCTTCTTTGGATCTTCTCTATCTCCTCCGTCAACCCGATCTGGTACGGATCCCACACTGATGAGCAATACTCAAGTATAGGTCGAACGAGTGTTTTGTAAGCCACCTCCTTTGTTGATGGACTACATTTTCTAAGGACTCTCCCAATGAATCTCAACCTGGTACCCGCCTTACCAACAATTAATTTTATATGATCATTCCACTTCAAATCGTTCCGCACGCATACTCCCAGATATTTTACAGAAGTAACTGCTACCAGTGTTTGTTCCGCTATCATATAATCATACAATAAAGGATCCTTCTTTCTATGTATTCGCAATACATTACATTTGTCTATGTTAAGGGTCAGTTGCCACTCCCTGCACCAAGTGCCTATCCGCTGCAGATCTTCCTGCATTTCGCTACAATTTTCTAATGCTGCAACTTCTCTGTATACTACAGCATCATCCGCGAAAAGCCGCATGGAACTTCCGACACTATCTACTAGGTCATTTATATATATTGTGAAAAGCAATGGTCCCATAACACTCCCCTGTGGCACGCCAGAGGTTACTTTAACGTCTGTAGATGTCTCTCCATTGAGAACAACATGCTGTGTTCTGTTTGCTAAAAACTCTTCAATCCAGCCACACAGCTGGTCTGATATTCCGTAGGCTCTTACTTTGTTTATCAGACGACAGTGCGGAACTGTATCGAACGCCTTCCGGAAGTCAAGGAAAATGGCATCTACCTGGGAGCCTGTATCTAATATTTTCTGGGTTTCATGAACAAATAATGCGAGTTGGGTTTCACACGATCGCTGTTTCCGGAATCCATGTTGATTCCTACATAGTAGATTCTGAGTTTCCAAAAACGACATGATACTCGAGCAAAAGACATGTTCTAAAATTCTACAACAGATCGACGTCAGAGAGATAGGTCTATAGTTTTGCGCATCTGCTCGACGACCCTTCTTGAAGACTGGGACTACCTGTGCTCTTTTCCCATCATTTGGAACCTTCTGTTCCTCTAGAGACTTGCGGTACACGGCTGTTAGAAGGGGGGCAAGTTCTTTCGCGTACTCTGTGTAGAATCGAATTGGTATCCCGTCAGGTCCAGTGGACTTTCCTCTGTTGAGTGATTCCAGTTGCTTTTCTATTCCTTGGACACTTATTTCAATGTCAGCCATTTTTTTGTTGGTGCGAGGATTTAGAGAAGGAACTGCAGTGCGGTCTTCCTCTGTGAAACAGCTTTGGAAAAAGGTGTTTAGTATTTCAGCTTTACGCTTGTCATCCTCTGTTTCAATGCCATCATCATCCCAGAGTGTCTGGACATGATGTTTCGAGCCACTTACTGATTTAACGTAAGACCAGAACTTCCTAGGATTTTCTGTCAAGTCGGTACCTAGTATTTTACTTTCGAATTCACTGAACGCTTCACGCATAGCCCTCCTTACGCTAACTTTGACATCGTTTAGCTTCTGTTTGTCTGAGAGGTTTTGGCTGCGTTTAAACTTGGAGTGAAGCTCTCTTTGCTTTCGCAGTAGTTTCCTAACTTTGTTGTTGTACCACGGTGGGTTTTTCCCGTCCCTCACAGTTTTGCTCGGCACGTACCTGTCTAAAACGCTTTTAACGATTGCCTTGAACTTTTTCCATAAACACTCAACATTGTCAGTGTCGGAAAAGAAATTTTCGTTTTGATCTGTTAGGTAGTCTGAAATCTGCCTTCTATTACTCTTGCTAAACAGATAAACCTTCCTCCCTTTTTTTATATTCCTATTAACTTCCATATTCAGGGATGCTGCAACGGCCTTATGATCACTGATTCCCTGTTCTGCACTTACAGAGTCGAAAAGTTCGGGTCTGTTTGTTATCAGTAGGTCCAAGATGTTATCTCCACGAGTCGGTTCTCTGTTTAATTGCTCGAGGTAATTTTCGGATAGTGCACTCAGTATAATGTCACTCGATGCTCTGTCCCTACCACCCGTCCTAAACATCTGAGTGTCCCAGTCTATATCTGGTAAATTGAAATCTCCACCTAAGACCATAACATGCTGAGAAAATTTATGTGAAATGTATTCCAAATTTTCTCTCAGTTGTTCTGCCACTAATGCTGCTGAGTCGGGGGGTCGGTAAAAGGAGCCAATTATTAACCTTGCTCGGTTGTTGAGTGTAACCTCCACCCATAATAATTCACAGGAACTATCCACTTCTACTTCACTACAGGATAAACTACTACTAACAGCGACGAACACTCCGCCACCGGTTGCATGCAATCTATCCTTTCTAAACACCGTCTGTGCCTTTGTAAAAATTTCGGCAGAATTTA
The DNA here is from genome assembly GCF_023864275.1 of Schistocerca cancellata. Classification (NCBI taxonomy): domain Eukaryota; kingdom Metazoa; phylum Arthropoda; class Insecta; order Orthoptera; family Acrididae; genus Schistocerca; species Schistocerca cancellata. Next base: position 921,596,370 of record NC_064628.1, on the reverse strand, counting down.
TCTCTGGCTTCAGCCAGCTTTCTGTACCTATAACGATTTCAGCTTCGGTGCTTTCTATCAGCGCTTGAAGTTCCGGTACTTTACCAACGCAGCTTCGACAGTTTACAATTACAATACCGATTGCTGCTTGGTCCCCGCATGTCCTGACTTTGCCCCGCACCCGTTGAGGCTGTTGCCCTTTCTGCACTTGCCCGAGGCCATCTAACCTAAAAAACCGCCCAGCCCACGCCACACAACCCCTGCTACCCGTGTAGCCGCTTGTTGCGTGTAGTGGACTCCTGACCTATCCAGCGGAACCCGAAACCCCACCACCCTATGGCGCAAGTCGAGGAATCTGCAGCCCACATGGTCGCAGAACCGTCTCAACCTCTGATTCAGACCCTCCACTCGGCTCTGTACCAAAGGTCCGCAGTCAGTCCTGTCGACGATGCTGCAGATGGTGAGCTCTGCTTTCATCCCGCTAGCGAGACTGGCAGTCTTCACCAAATCAGATAGCCGCCGGAAGCCAGAGAGGATTTCCTCCGATCCATAGCGACACACATCATTGGTGCCGACATGAGCGACCACCTGCAGATGGGTGCACCCTGTACCCTCTATTGTTCCTGATCAATGTTAACGACAGAGGAGACAATCTGAGTAGCCGTCTTAGATTGTCTGCAGATGATGCTGTCATTTACCGTATTGTAAAGTCATCAGATGATCAAAACGACTTGCAAAATGATTTAGATGAGATATCTGTATGGTGCGAAAAGTGGCAATTGACCCTGAATAAAGAAAAGTGTGAAGTTATTCAGATGAGTACTAAAAGAAATCAGCTAAATTTGGATTACGCGACAAGTCACACAAATCTGAGGGCTGTAAATTCAACTAAATACTTAGCGATTACAATTACAAATAACCTAAACTGGAACGATCACATAGATAATATTGTGGATAGAGCAAAGCAAAGACTACGATTCATTGGCAGAACACTTAGAAGGTGCAACAGGTCTACCAAAGAGACTGCTTACACTACGCTTGTCCGCCCTGTTCTGGAGTATTGCTGTGCGGTGTGGGATCCGCACCAGGTGGGACTGACGGATGACATCGAAAAAGTATAAAGAAGGGCAGCTCGTTTTGTATTATCGCGAAGTAGGGGAGATAGTGTCTGTGACATGATACTTGAATTGGAGTGGTAATCATTAAAACAAAGGCGTTTTCGTTGCGACGGGATCTTCTCGTGAAATTTCAATCACCAATTTTCTCCTCCGATTGCGAAAACATTCGGTTGGCACCCACCTACATAGGGAAAAACAATCATCAGGATAAAATAAGATAAGTCAGGGCTCGCACATAAAAATTTCAGTGCTCGTTTTTCCCGCGTGCCGTTCTAGAGTGTAACGGCAGAGAGGTGGTTCATTGAACCCTCTGCCAGGCACTTTATTGAGAGTAGCAGAGTAATCATGGGGATGTAGATGTAGATGTCTGGAGATACCATGAAGCACTCAGTGAGTAAAGCGGTGCTGCAGAACGCTCAGTCGGGAGTACAGTTTCAGTTCCCACGCCGGCTGAAGGAGGCTGTGGACGATAGGGCGTTGCCAGTGGGCGGTGGTGTGAGTCGCTACGACTAAACATGAGAACGACCGTTACGACAGCAGCCAGGTACGAAGAGCAAGCACAGTTACTCTGGTGTGAAACAAATAACCTTGCTTGATAAATATTTGCCACTAAAAGTCACTTTTCCAATACAGATGTTACGAGAAGTCTACAGGATATAAGTATTTTCTTACAACTATGTTAGAAAGTCACAAACCGATCATCTTAATAACTAAAGGAATAATACTCATGTGGTGTCACCGCCAGACACCACACTTGCTAGGTGGTAACCTTTAAATCGGCCGCGGTCCGTTAGTATACGTCGGACCCGCGTGTCGCCACTATCAGTGATTGCAGACCGAGCGCCGCCACACGGCAGGTCTAGAGTGGCTCCCTAGTACTCGCCCCAGTTGTACAGCCGGCTTTGCTAGCGATGGTTCACTGACTACATACGCTCTCATTTGCCGAGACGACAGTTCAGCATAGCTTTCAGCTACGTCATTTGCTACGACCTAGCAAGGCGCCATTACGAGTTACTTCCAGAATGTATTCTGTACAGATAATATTGTGAATCATGTACAGTCAAGAGCGACGTTCATCATTAATGGATTAAAGTTAAGTATCAAACTAATTACGTCCGCTTTCTGAATTCGAATTCCTTGTCATGTTCCAGACCTCACGTCAGTATAGTCCTTCCCTCCTCACACCAGCCTGCGTGAGTTAAAACGCGTGCATTTCGGCCTCCTCTAGTAACACGGTGTAGCCTCTTCTGCCAAAACAACAGATCAACCTGACGAAAATTTAGGAACGGCTGCCAAATACACTAATGGGAAACAAGGTCGCAGCACCAAGAAGGAGTCGTGCAACTTAAACGAAAATTGGTAGGCGTGGTTTTACATCTCAAAGATTATGTCTACTCAAATTTGGTGTCAATCGTATAAGAGCGGCGCTAGTAGCGCAGTTATGAGGATGCAAATCAGGTTTACTGTAAATACACTCTGCAACGATTCTGAGCGTCATTTAACTGTGAGATTGGACGTGGTGATTTGATGTTAGTCAAGAATGCCTTAAGGGGCTCCGGAACGCCCTATACTTGCAATGTTAAAATAACGCTTATAAATTACATCTTTCCTCACAAAGTATTTGAGGTAGGAAGTTGAACTTTTTACAGATTATTTATTGGAATATGGGCTACAACTTAACACAGGGATTTTACAAAATTTTAGTTCAGTTATTAAAGATGATTTTTTTCAATTGTAATGAAAATTCACAACATTTTTCTGCAATTTTTTATTTATATATTCAAAAATATACAGTTTTTTGGAAAAAGGCTGTGTTAAATTATGCAGAAGGTACTGTGTAACATTTACTGAAAGTTTGAAACAAATATGTTTGGAAGATCCTTAGAAAACATGTAATTAGTATGAGAAAATAAAAGTTTTGGGAATCGGGCGACAAAGATTGGATTAACTTTTTAGTGCATTCCAGGTCCATAGGATGGATTATCCTCTGCAAACTCCTCCTCCAGCTTCCTCTTGTTCCTCCTCCTGTTTACTCTTGCTTGTATTTCTAGACTCTTTACAGCCCTGTCTGCAGCCCGAAGGCGTTCCTTGTCTAAAGCAAGCATCGCTCGTACCGTGTTAGAACCTATCTTCGTTCCCATATTTCTAAATACCTTGCACCTTACAAAGTTGCCATCATTGAAAGTCGCAACAGCAACTTTACTTTTACTCATTATTATACTTCAACAAAACAGAGACTCAAGAAACAGAATTAATTACGAATATTTTCGAGATAACGACAGAGTAAATAAACATGAAACAATCGACAATGACACCAGCGATATATGTTGAACCATCACAGGTTAGCCACAACACATACTTTATCTCACATCACTAAAATGTACCTGATGAACACGGGCGTTAATAATAACACCATTTGACAGCAGTTTAACAGCGCCACAGTGGGTCACGCCCATGTAGAACATATTTCAAAAAAAAATTTAAATATAGTTGTAGTCTTCGGAATTAAATAAATTATATATGTATTAAAAGGTAATAGTCTGCAGATTCAGAAAACGCAAAAAAGTAAAAATCGAACTTTTCTTGATTTTGAGCCTTTCCGGAGCCCCTTAAAGGTGCCAAAGACATGATTATCAGCAGTTCACTGAGTTTGAACGAGATCGTGTATCAGGGCTACGAGAAGCTGGATATTCCTTCTGCGGCACCGCAGGAAGACTGAGCAGGAATGTAGGCACTGTACATAATTGCTGGGCAGCGGTGGTGACGAGAGTGTACAGTCACGTGAAGACCGGCCCCCGGACGGCCACGTGACCGGCGTATGGCTCTGGCGTATCGTACTGCACCTGCAGCAGAAATCTGTTACTTGGCACCACAGTGACCCAACGAATTCTTACAAGTCGGTTACTTCAAGAACAGCTCCGTGACAGATGCTCTCCAGCGTGCATTCCACTGACTCCAAGCCACCGCTGTTTGCGACTTACATGGTGCCAGGCAAGAGTTCATTGGAGGGCAGGGTGGAGGTCTGTTGTGTTTTCTGTATCTACATCTACATCAACACTCCGCAAGCCAACTGACGGTGTGTGGCGGAGGCTACCTTGAGTATCTCTATCGGTTCTGCCTTCTATTCCAGTCTCGTATTGTTCGTGGAAAGAAAGACTGTCGGTATGCCTCTGTCTTGTGGGCTTTGATCTCTCTGAGTTTATCCTCATGGTCTCTTCGCGAGATATAAGTAGGAGGGAGCAATATACTGCTTGACTTCTTGGCGGAGGTATGTTCTCGAAACTTCAACAAAAGTCCGTACCGAGCTACTGAGCGTCTCTCCTGCAGTCTTCCACTGGAGTTTATCAACGTAACGCTTTCGCGATTACTAAATGATCCTGTGACGAAGTGCGCTGTTCTCCGTTGGATCTTCTCTATTTCTTCCATCAACCCTATCTGGTGAGCAGTATCAAGCAGTGGGCGAACATGTGTACTGTAACCTAATTCCCTTGTTTTCGGAGTGCATTTCCTTAGGATTGTCCCAATGAATATCAGTCTGGCATCTGCTTTACCGACGATTAATTTTACGAGGGCAGTTCAATAAGTAATGCAACACATTTTTTTCTGAAACAGGGGTTGTTTTATTCAGCATTGAAATACACCAGGTTATTCCCCAATCTTTTACCTACACAACACTATTTTTCAACGTAAACTCCATTCAATGCTACGGCCTTATGCCACCTTGAAATGAGGGCCTGTATGCCTGCACGGTACCATTCCACTGGTCGATGTCGGAGCCAACGTCGTACTGCATCAATAACTTCATCATACACGTAGTGCCTCCCACGGATTGCGTCCTTCATTGGGCCAAACAAATGGAAATCCGACGGTGCGAGATCGGGGCTGTAGGGTGCATGAGGAAGAACAGTCCACTGAAGTTTTGTGAGCTCCTCTCGGGTGCGAAGACTTGTGTGAGGTCTTGCGTTGTCATGAAGAAGGAGAGGTTCGTTCAGATTTTTGTGCCTACGAACACGTTGAAGTCGTTTCTTCAATTTCTGAAGAGTAGGACACTTCAGAGTTGATCGTTTGACCATGGGGAAGGACATCGAACAGAATAACCCTTTCAGCATCCCAGACGACTGTAACCATGACTTTACCGGCTGAGGATATGGCTTTAAACTTTTTCTTGGTAGGGGAGTGGGTGTGGCGCCACTCCATTGATTGCCGTTTTGTTACAGGTTCGAAGTGATGAACCCATGTTTCATCGCCTGTAACAATCTTTGACAAGAAATTGTCACCCTCAGCCACATGACGAGCAAGCAATTCCGCACAGATGGTTCTCCTTTGCTCTTTATGGTGTTCGGTTAGACAACGAGGGACCCAGCGGGAACAAACCTTTGAATATCCCAACTGGTGAACAATTGTGACAGCACTACCAACAGAGATGTCAAGTTGAGCACTGAGTTGTTTGATGGTGATCCGTCGATCATCTCGAACGAGTGTGTTCGCACGCTCCGCCATTGCAGGAGTCACAGCTGTGCACGGCCGGCCCGCACGCGGGAGATCAGACAGTCCTGCTTGACCTTGCGGCGATGATGACACACGCTTTGCCCAACGACTCACCGTGCTTTTGTCCACTGCCAGATCACCGTAGAAATTCTGCAAGCGCTTATGAATATCTGAGATGCCCTGGTTTTCCGCCAAAAGAAACTCGATCACTGCCCGTTGTTTGCAACGCACATCCGTTACAGACGCCATTTTAACAGCTCCGTACAGCGCTGCCACCTGTCGGAAGTCAATGAAACTATACGAGACGAAGCGGGAATGTTTGAAAATATTCCACAAGAAATTTCCGGTCTTTTCGACCAAAATTGGCCGAGAAAAAAATGTGTTGCATTACTTATTGAACTGCCCTCGTATATGGTCATTCCATCTTAAATCACTCCTAATGCCTACTCCCAGATAATTTATGGAATTAACTTCTTCCATTTGCTGACCTGCTATATTGTAGCTAAATGATAAGGATCTTTCTTTCTATGTATTCGCAGCACATTACACTTGTCTACATTGAGATTCAATTACCATTCCCTGCAGTATGCGTCAATTCGTTACAGATCATCCTGCATTTCAGTACAATTTTCCATTGTTACAACCTCTCGATATACTACAGCATCGTCCGCAAAAAGCCGCAGTGAACTTCCGATGTTATCCACAAGGTCATTTATATATACTTTGAATAGCAACGGTCCTACGACACTCCCCTGCGGCACACCTGAAATCACTCTTACTTCGGAAGGCTTCTCTCCATTGAGAATGCCATGCTGCCTTCTGTTATCTAGGAACTCTTCAATCCAATCACACAATTGGTCTGATAGGCCATATGCTCTTACTTTGTTCATTAAACGACTGTGGGGAACTATACCAAACGCCTTGCGGAAGAAACACGACATCTACCTGGTAACCCGTGTCTATGGCCCTCTGAGTCTGGTTTTCTGGTGAAAGCTCGTTCTGTGACGGGGCCAGTGATACGTATTGGTCAGTAGGCGGCCAATTAAGGGCTCGCAACCAACCATCCTGCGTTCTGGACACACTGGACCTATATCAGGAGTTGTGGTCCGAGGCGCCACTTCGAATGACAGCAAGATCAACCTCGTGGTTACCCCACCGGCTATGACTGCTAATTTGTATATCAGTCTGGTGATTCGACCTGTTGTTCTGCTATTCGTGACCTGCATTCCAGGGTGTGTGTTCCAACAGGATAACGCCGGCCCACATACGGCTGTTGTAACTCAACATGCTCTTCAGTGTGTCAACATGTTGCCTTGGAATGCTCGATCAACGGATCTGTCTCCAAGCGAGCACATGTGTGATATCATCGGACGACAAATCCAACGTCATCCACAAACAGCCTTAGCCATTCCTGTACTGACCGACCAAGTGCAACAGGCGTGGAACCACAAAGTGATATGCGGGACCTGTACAACACAATGCGTGTTACGTTTGCGTGCCTGCATTCAGGATTCTGTGGTTTACTGCGGTTATTAATGCACCAGAATTTCACATTTGCAATGGCTTATCTCGCGGTTACATTAACCTGTGATCTTACAATGTGATCCACTTCCATTTGACATAAAAGTTTTCTGGGTATGGTACCGCGTCATAATGTAAAAAACTACTGCTGTTGGAGAAAAACCAACGTTTCGGCTACGGTTGCAGCGGCCTTCTTCTGTGTGTAATGGTGCGTTCTAGCTATGCAGTGTCCTTTATATTTTGTTGTTACTGTTCACTGCGCATGCCATTACGTCATAATTTTAAAATGGTAGTTAGTTTCATTGGTCACTTAAGGAGGAAGGAGAGGGAACTTGCGGTTATTGCGGTTATTGAGGTTATTGCGGTGGAGGGAGAACGTGACCTCTGTTGTCTATTGGCTCTTGTGTTATGTACCATGATTGGCTTGCCCCATCTTGGCTGCCAGCAATCAGAGCCACTGTCAACACGAGGCACGAGCACTACCGGCGAGTAACTGCCGCCGCGCGGCCGACGTCCAGCAGTTGGTAAACAGCAGACAACTACTCATTCGGCGGTGACTCTGGCAGTGCGAGCCTACGCAACCACTTAGATTTGTTACCTAGACAATGTATTTCCGAAATTTCATTACTTGACATTAATTGTTCTTTGGTGTCGTGATTTTTCCTGTCAGTGTATCAACGAGTGTAAGTACGAGGTACAGACTGTGCGACATTGTCGCCATTTGCCGATAAGATGCCTGCCGGTCTACTACTGTCGTAAGACCATGCTGTCACGAAATTGTTAGTTTTCAGTAAATCATTACTAGTTGTTTAGATATTACCAGTTTGTGGTGTTCAGTAAATGTATACATCATAATGGCATGTCATTTCAACATTATTCCGAATATTGTAGCATCCTGCTTCATCACTAAGAATCAAAGGAGGTACAATTGCACTTTACAGAGAACCCGACGGCGCAGATACAGCTCCTGCGAGGGACATAAACTTCGAGAGCTTCTTGGCAAAACAGGTAGAAACAATCCTACATGACGACTCACTGAGATAGTCCAAGGGCAGATTGTCTTCTAATCTGCGTAAAACTTGGTTGGAAAAGCACGTGAAGTCGCACTGTACGCCTTTTATGCCATCCTGTACCCCTTACGGACTCGCTGGTTAAACTGAGAGATTCTGGAAATGTAGTACAACAGGGAGACTTCTTGCTCTTGGCATTCATTGCGTGGGATGAATGGGGTGCTTATTATAATGTTACTTAAAATCCGTCTTGATTGCAAAAAAATTTTTTTTATTATTCATATGACCGGTTTCGGTTCATTCAGAATCATCTTCAGATCTGATATTTCAGTTACAGGACGGGTTACTCCTGTAACTGAAATATCAGATCTGAAGATGGTTCTGAATGAACCGAAACCGGTCATATGAAAAATAAAAAAATTTTTTGCAATCAAGACGGATTTTAAGTAACATTATAAAATCACTGATTGCTGTTATCCCATAAGACATTATGTCTCTTTTGCAAAAAATGAATGGGGTGCGTTTGGATAAACTGCAGTGGATGTATGAGGCATCTTTTGAGAATGGAATATGATCGCAGTTAGATAACTTGCGACGGAAGAAACTATTTATTACACATTTTTGTGAAGAACATGACGTGCAGTTCGACAGCAAGTGCAAGGGAAAAGGAAACGGGAAGTGAACAATAACTGTAAAAATGACTGAAATTTGTAATTTCCGGGCAGCATCAATAAACACTTTGCGACTTGCATAATTTGGAAAGTGTGCCGCCTATCGTAATACGAGATCTGTCCAAAAAATTCCGGAAATCTGTCTGCAAAGTTTTTTTACGTTTACCTTTTACTTATTGGGCATAGTCTCTTTCGAAACATTCTGCTACACAATTGACACATCACTCCCAACGCCGTTTCCACTTTCGGAAGCAGTCTTGATACGCCTCCTGCTGGATCGTGCGAAGAGCCGTCTGCAAATTTCCTTTCATCTCGTCTATCGTTGGAAACCTTCGTCCTTTCAACGGGGTTTTCAACTTTGAAAATAAAAAGAGGTCCGCAGGGGCCAGGTCTGTAGCGTACGAAGGATGAGACGGCACAGTGATTCCGTTTTCTGTGTAACAGTCACGCACCAACAGGTGTGAATGGGAGTGTGCGTTATCGTGATGAAAGAGCCATGAATTGTCTCGCCACATTTCACGGCCGTTTTCTTCTCTCACATTTTCTCGCAGGCGTCGCAACACGTCCCGATAGTACCATCAATTAACAGTTTGTCCCGGCCAAAGTCGAAGAAAACGGATTTGACATTTAACCTGACCTGAAGAGCTGTTTTTGGTCTTAGAGAACCTTTCCCGATCCGTTATGATGACTGAAGGTTAGTCTCAACATTACAACCGTACACCCACGTCTCATCACCAGCTATGATTCTCCTAAGGAACATCTTGTTCTCATTTGCGCGATCCACAAGCACTTCACATATTTCGAGGTGGAGGTCTTTCTGGTCTTAACTCATGAGCCGAGGGGCGAACTTGGCGGCGATACGATGCATTCCAAGATACTTCGTCAGGATTTCGGGAAATGATCCAACTGAAATGTTACATTCTTCTGCAATCTCTTGGACAGTCGCTCTTCAATTGGCATGCGCAATTTGTTATCGTTCCTGACATGATCGTAGTCAGTAGACGTCGAAGAGAGTCCTGGACGATGGTCATCTTTAACATCCGTCCAGCCGATTTTAAGCCTTGTGAACTATTCGTGGCACAGAGTACGGTGTAAGCACTCATCACCCGAGGCTTCCTACATTATTTGGTGTGTCTCTGTCAAGGTTTTCTTGAGTTTCACGCAAAATGTAATGCAGACGCTTTGCTACTCTAACTCTGCCATCTCGAAATTCGCGTACTGTGCGATATGACGTTCTACGCGATACAACACTAAACAGTAAGTAACGCAGGTTCGTCGCGGCAGCAGCTGCAGCTTGCACTGAAAACCAAAAGAAGATCATTCAACGACAGTTAACGATATTGCCATTTGTATCATTATCTTCATATACCCAAGCATGGCCGTGCCTATTAAAGTGTCCAACATAGATGGCTGGGTCATTAAAAGGTGTAAATGAGAGTGTGGGCCAGATCGCTATTGTAGATTTATAGACGTTGATCATAGTAGTCCCACATGTCATCACTACCGAGATAAAAATGTCTGTATAGTTCTTGGAACCACTCTGAAGTCAGCTATGTCCATCCTAACGTATTTTGCTATTTGGTAAACAAGGTGTTCCTCATGAAGAGTGTCTACCAGTCTATATCTTAGTATTTTGCTTTGGATATCATGTCGTCTTTTGTGTGCATTTCTTGTAGGGTAATTATGTCCACATTGTTCTCACAGCACAGACGTAAGACAGATTCACATTTTCTTTTAGATATTCCTTCGATACTGAGGTCGCCGGCCGAAGTGGCCGCGCGGTTATGGCGCTGCAGTCTGGAACCGCGAGACCGCAACGGCCGCAGGTTCGAATCCTGCCTCGGGCATGGATGTGTGTGATGTCCTTAGGTTAGTTAGGTTTAACTAGTTCTAAGTTCTAGGGGACTAATGACTTCAGCAGTTGAGTTCCATAGTGCTCAGAGCCATTTCAACCATTTTTTGATACTGAGGTCACAGAACTTCAAGGTTGTACCCATTGTCAGAATTTTGGAGTGTACAGGAAGACCTTTTTAAATGTAATGTTGTAGTAGCAATTTTTACTGTGTTGCAGCACTGGTTGGAAGGATTAGCCAGTGAAACACTATTGCCAGGGATACGCCCGCGTGTGATAATTATGTTTAGCTCATTCTTTGGGGAGGCTCTTTCCTTGTCCTCCATCAGTAGTATGGACAACACAACTACACAGAACTACCTCAAATATTGACAAGGGGAAGCAACAAAAGACAGCAAAACTTACAGCTACATAGAATAACTCAATACACCTTGTACTTGGATACCAAAAGCCACCATGCAATAAAAACTCTCACTTATGCACTATTGACACGTTGCATCATACAGACTTCACAACTTGTACGTCCACACTGTGTTTGAAAAGACAACAATCACTAACCGACTTCTCAATTTTCGGTACCCAGCGCAAACTAACTTCAGTCTGACAAAACCTGTAACCTGCCCCCACCCTTCCTCCCACCTGCACCAGAATATGTTTGAGTCTTAAAACGTACAACACTTGGCGCTCTGCACACTTCGCAATAACTAAACTCTTTACGGTTCCTCGTCTGTGGCTCAGGCCAGGGCACCCATCAAACGGAGTAGTTAATAAAATTTTCTCTGGCTTCCAGCTGCGTCAGGTGGTTAATATCCCACGAGCTTTCGACCGAGCTCTCCCCGGTCATTGTCAAGTGGTAAGAATGACTGCTGTGTCGCAGTGGCCGCGTCGTTAGATAACCGCATTGCTGGCTGTGACGTCACTGGTGTTCTCTTCCTTACCATATATACACTCCTGGAAATGGAAAAAAGAACACATTGACACCGGTGTGTCAGACCCACCATGCTTGCTCCGGACACTGCGAGAGGGCTGTACAAGCAATGATCACACGCACGGCACAGCGGACACACCAGGAACCGCGGTGTTGGCCGTCGAATGGCGCTAGCTGCGCACCATTTGTGCACCGCCGCCGTCAGTGTCAGCCAGTTTGCCGTGGCATACGGAGCTCCATCGCAGTCTTTAACACTGGTAGCATGCCGCGACAGCGTGGACGTGAACCGTATGTGCAGTTGACGGACTTTGAGTGAGGGCGTATAGTGGGCATGCGGAAGGCCGGGTGGACGTACCGCCGAATTGCTCAACACGTGGGGCGTGAGGTCTCCACAGTACATCGATGTTGTCGCCAGCGGTCGGCGGAAGGTGCACGTGCCCGTCGACCTGGCACCGGACCGCAGCGACGCACGGATGCACGCCAAGACCGTAGGATCCTACGCAGTGCCGTAGGGGACCGCACCGCCACTTCCCAGCAAATTAGGGACACTGTTGCTCCTGGGGTATCGGCGAGGACCATTCGCAACCGTCTCCATGAAGCTGGGCTACGGTCCCGCACACCGTTAGGCCGTCTTCCGCTCACGCCCCAACATCGTGCAGCCCGCCTCCAGTGGTGTCGCGACAGGCGTGAATGGAGGGACGAATGGAGACGTGTCGTCTTCAGCGATGAGAGTCGCTTCTGCCTTGGTGCCAATGATGGTCGCATGCGTGTTTGGCGCCGTGCAGCTGAGCGCCACAATCAGGACTGCATACGACCGAGGCACACAGGGCCAACACCCGGCATCATGGTGTGGGGAGCGATCTCCTACACTGGCCGTACACCACTGGTGATCGTCGAGGGGACACTGAATAGTGCACGGTACATCCAAACCGTCATCGAACCCATCGTTCTACCATTCCTAGACCGGCAAGGGAACTTGCTGTTCCAACAGGACAATGCACGTCCGCATGTATCCCGTGCCACCCAACGTGCTCTAGAAGGTGTAAGTCAACTACCCTGGCCAGCAAGATCTCCGGATCTGTCCCCCATTGAGCATGTTTGGGACTGGATGAAGCGTCGTCTCACGCGGTCTGCACGTCCAGCACGAACGCTGGTCCAACTGAGGCGCCAGGTGGAAATGGCATGGCAAGACGTTCCACAGGACTACATCCAGCATCTCTACGATCGTCTCCATGGGAGAATAGCAGCCTGCATTGCTGCGAAAGGTGGATATACACTGTACTAGTGCCGACATTGTGCATGCTCTGTTGCCTGTGTCTATGTGCCTGTGGTTCTGTCAGTGTGATCATGTGATGTATCTGACCCCAGGAATGTGTCAATAAAGTTTCCCCTTTCTGGGACAATGAATTCACGGTGTTCTTATTTCAGTTTCCAGGAGTGTATATGTTTTCATCTCGCGTCCGTCGCGCCCGTTTTAACGTCGCGACAGCTGGGTCCCAGACTGTGCTGAACTGCAAACCTCCGTCCTTGTTGATGGTGTTTTCAGAGGTTTTTATTTCAATAGCTTCTTTTACGACGCTATCCCCATATCTCTTCGTCTTCATAATGCAGGTGTTTCGTCGAATAGAATTCGGTGTCCATTTTCTAAGGCGTGTTCTGCCACGACTGATTTTTCTGCATAGTGTAGGCGTAAGCACCTCTCGTGTTCCGTCCGGCGTTGCTCCGCAGTGCGTACTGTCTGGCCGACGTAGTAACAGCCCACTGACATGGTATCTTGTACACTCCAGACGTCCTAAGCCCTAGATCGTCCTCCACAGGCCTCATGAGCTGACGAATTCTTGCCGGGGGTCTGAACACCGATGAAATGTTATATCACTTCAGGAGCCGGCTAATCTTTTTCCGTCACTGTACCACAGAAAGGCAAAAAAAAAAAAAAAATGTTTCTTGCTTTCTTCTTCCGTGGTGTTCTCTACTCTGTTGGTATGTTTCTTGCGTGTAACACCTTATGTAGCCTGTGACACCTGTCCGTGGCTGTGCTCGTCTTCCCGGACGACTTTTTGGAGGTCGCTCAGTACTAGTGGCAGACTTTCTGCGTCTGAGACGACTTTAGCACGATGGACGGGGTATTCAGAACGCCACGTTTTTGTGCCGGATAGTGATGGCTGAGAGCCAATCAACAAGGACGGCGGTTTGCAGCTCAGTACAGCCTGGGACCCGGCTATCGCCATTTTAAAACGGGCGCGACGGACACATGAGGCAAACATTACCATATATGGCGAGGAAGAGAGCACCTGTGACGTCACAACCAGCAGTGCGGCTATATAACGACGCGGCCACGGCGACCTAGCAGTCAGTCTTACCACGTGACAATGACTGAGGAGAGCTCAGTCGAAAGCTCCTGGGATTTTAACCACCTGACGCGGCTGGAAGCCCGAGAAAAATTTTTATTAATTCATATCGCCGCGAAACCATGCATTCATACTGCCCCCCCCCCCCCCCCCCGCTCACGCTGCGGTGAGGTACGCATTGCAGATTGTCGCTGTTGCTACTGGAGATGCCTGGACGCGGAAGTGGACTCAAAGCTGCTGCCTTGGCGGAGTTGCTGCTCACGATAGCAGGGACTTCCGGCAAGAAGAAGAGGAAGACAGCAGCGCAGTGCTTTCGCTGCCAAAAGTTTGGCCACGTCGCCAAGCACTGCAGCGGAGCAGTCACGTGTTTGAAGTGTGCGCAAGCACACGACACACGTGACTGCAAGAAGCAGAAGGACGCCCCTTGTACCTGCGCCAACTGCGGCGGCGCACACGCGCCCAACGCCCGTTCCTGCGCCTACAGAAGAAACTGGCGCGGACCGGAGAAGAAGACGCAGAAGCAAGTGACCACCACACACGAAGAGGTGGTCACTTGCACAGAAGACGTCGTCACCAGGCGCCTTAATGACGCCGTACAAGACGCCATGTCCGCCTTCGAATCCGCCATGGCGGAAGAGAGGGCGGCCATGCTGGCGGAACTGGGCGAGGCTCGGCGTCAGATTGCTGAGCTGACGCAAGAGCTTCGCTCAGCCAAAGCAGCTTCCGCCACAACAGTCGACACAGCCACCCAGGCGACTCCTACACGGGAGGATTTCGCGACGGTGGCCGCGCAGACCGACGTGCCTGCCGAAGGGGAGGCAACACAGCACACGACGGACACCGAAGCAGCAGCGCAAGAAGAAGAGTGGGAGGAAGTCCCATTCCTCCCGCTTCCAGATATGTACAGCGCAAGCGCTGTAACGCAGAAGATCGCTGCATCGCTTCGCGATGGTACGTACCCCCACCATGACAACCCATATCCTTTCGTTCCACCTAACCATCCTAAACCTCAACTCCCACATCGCCCAGTTGGGTATCCAGAAGGCCTTCTTGGTCTTTCTAGGGAGGAATTCAATCTGATTGATTCCTACCCTATCTTCACGCAGTTGCAAATGCGCTGCATCATCATCTCTCTGGTAAACGGAGAATATGATAAAGCAGGAATCCTTATGCACGGTATCCCAACCGAGGAAGAGCCCTCAGCAACAGCCAAGAAGAAGAAGAAAAATCGTCACACCGACAAGTACAGGAAATAGGACATCGGCACTCCTTGCCAGTATAGATCCAACCAACAGTACAGACAGAAGACTCTACAAGATTCCCAGGGGAGTAAAGGCCAACAGGCCACAAACTTCCACACGAACCTCCTCACAGTGAGGAAGTCACAAAAGGAGAGCAGCAGCATGCATTCATACAAACGGAGTAGTATTTTCCGGGTAGTCCCACAGCCACAGCCGCTGTGTCCACAGTCACAGACGGCGCAGTACGGCACAGAGAAAACGCCTACCAGACACTCTGTTGTGGAGGGCAAAATGTGTGTGAAATCTTATGGGACTTAACTGCTAAGGTCATCAGTCCCTAAGGTTACACACTACTTAACCGGCCGGCCGAGGTGGCCGAGCTGTTCTAGGCGCTACAGTCTGGAACCGAGCGACCGCTAGGGTCGCAGGTTCGAATCCTGCCTCGGGCATGGGTGTGTGTGATGTCCTTAGGTTGGTTAGGTTTAAGTAGTTCTAAGTTCTAGGGGACTGATGACCTCAGAAGTACCATAGTGCTCAGAGCCATTTGAACCATTTTTGAACTACTTAACCTAAATTATCCTAAGGACAAACACACACACCCATGCCCGAGGGAGGACTCGAACCTTCGCCGGGACCAGCCGCACAGTCCATGACTGCAGCGACTAAGACCGCGCAGCTAATCTCGCGCGGCGCTGCGGAGGTCCATTGGAAGAATGCAGGCAGGACAGTTGCAAAGTCATGTGGCCCCATCCATTAACTGAGACGCCCTGGAAACCTGCAGGACAGGACAGGTAGTTTAAATTGTGGAAAGGGGACAAAATAAGCGGCTGCCAGTTACATTCGAAGATACAACTTTATTTATTTGACCAAACATTACAAGAGCAAAGAAAATTAAAAAACAAACACAGCATTAAATTTTGGAACTTAATAACTGGCTGACTACGCCATACAATCTCATGCCTTAAGGGCAAGACCACTTTCATTTAAAAAACGGCTCTAGGCCAGTCACTTAAGACTTACACGAAAATAAATTTTTAAAAGGCCACTGGTTTTACCTTAAAACAGTTCTTTAATTAGGCTGAAGTCCCAAACAATCTTACGCCTTAAGGGCCAAACAACGTTAACTTAAAAATCGGCTATAAGCCATCCAAATACAAAGAAAATAACAAATAAGAAAAGGCAGTACATCCAACGGCACTCAGAAATTTCCGAGGGTCGGCCTGGAATTCAAACACTAACGCTCGCTTAGTTGTGACAGGCAGTCGACCCGACCATCCTCGATCCGACGACAACCCAACCGACAGACAGTCAACGGACCCACCGACAAGATAACTTCCGCTCCACCTAACCAGCACACAACAGGGAGTTCAATGGAACAATGTAGAAGTTATTGGCGCCTACAACCAATTATACATTGAGGTGTCAGATTGCACACCGTGCTGGACAGCGACAACACAATGAGGAAAATACACTGCATGAATTTACGTCAATGGCCAGGCCAGGTAACCGGAACGTTAACGGCCACAAGGCAGAAGATTCCGCTGGTGCACTTAGATTCAAAATAGCCAAGTACAGTTAAACTCCACCGGAGGGTGGTTAAAATTTGCCAACTTGAAAACACACGTTGTTGCTCCCAACAGCTGACAACGAAATACAAACTACACAATGTGAACAGTCGTGACTTGCTGTTTGATTAAGTCAAAACTTAACTTTCGTGTCCAGGATAGGTGAGCCACGGACCTCCTAGCAATGGGAACAGCACCACACACTCCGACCGCGCGTAGACGACGCCAGTGGCCCCAGTCAAACCATGCGCCGTGGAGATTTCCTCGCTGCTCCACGCCAACTGACCAACTGGTAACACACAGCACAGTCGGAAACTATAGGCGCCAGGCAAAAAATAATTACAATTAAATCAATACCATTAGCTACTCACAGGCCGCGGTGGTCTAGCGGTTCTAGGCGCTCAGTCCGGAACCGCGCGACTGCTACGGTCACAGGTTCGAATCCTGCCTTGGGCATGGGTGTGTGTGATGTCCTTAGGTTAGTTAGGTTTAAGTAGTTTTAAGTTCTAGGGGACTGATGACCACAGCAGTTAAGTCCCATAGTGCTCAGAGCCATTTGAACCATTATTATTACTCACAGGCGTTGATCCACACCAACGGGAACAGTTGAAAATGTGTGCCCCGACCAGGACTTGAACCCGGAATCTCCTGCTTACATGGCAGACGCTCTATCCATCTGAGCCACCGACGGCACAGAGGATAGTGCGACTGCAGGGATTTATCTTTGGCATGCTCCCCGTGAGAACCACATTCTCAGCTTATAATCCACACATTACATTCGTAGTGCCTCTGCCGTTATACCCATTACTCGTGGCAGACAATCCACCGAGTTCCGTAAGAGTTCAGGCAATCCGTGTACATGTGTGAAGAAGGTCATCAGCGTGTTAGCCTTAACGGTATGAAGATGGCATCTGTTCTTTTGGACATGTCCGGAAGAACATATGCCATTTTCATAAGGCAAAAGATAGTACAAGGTGCGAATATCGATACACACCGCTGCCGCCAATCGTGTAGAGAAAGAGCATAATCGCGATACCCGCGGGAGACTAAACACAGAAAAGCAACCAAGGTTTAATCCAACACATAACATGAGCCAGAAATGGTTCAAATGGCTCTGAGCACTATGGGACTTAACATCTGAGGTCATCAGTGCCCTAGAACTTAGAACTACTTAAACCTAACTAACCTAAGGACATCTCACACATCCATGCCCGAGGCAGGATTCGAACCTGCGACCGTAGCAGTAACATGAACTAGTCCCGGCTCATTAACATTAAATGTTCTGTTCGCGGATGTGGCGGCAGTTTATAGAGACCGAAACTGTATCCCGAAGACGAGGGCAGGGCCGACCATGTGTCACATCGGAAAGACAGGACCGTTATTTGGCTGTAAAGGCACGGCGGTACCTCGCAACATCAACTGGACGTGTTGTATCGAGTCATATGGTGTAGAGGAGGTTCCAACAGAGTGCTCTTTATTGCCGGAGACCTACTGTATGTGTGCCTCTGACGCGTCTTCACAAAAAGGAATGTCTGAAGTGGAGTCGTTAACTTGCCACCTGGACATTCGAAGAGTGGGCCAATATTCTTTTCAAAGATGAGTCCCTATTTGCTATG
The DNA here is from genome assembly GCF_023864275.1 of Schistocerca cancellata. Classification (NCBI taxonomy): domain Eukaryota; kingdom Metazoa; phylum Arthropoda; class Insecta; order Orthoptera; family Acrididae; genus Schistocerca; species Schistocerca cancellata. The sequence goes on along the minus strand of NC_064628.1, from coordinate 921,578,033 downwards.
GAGAGTGGTTCTTGACGGATTCGCATCTGAAGGGAACGTAGAACACGATTTCGAGACTCGAATATTGTTGAAAGAGACCAATATCGAGGAGAATTGCTCATGGTGTGAGCTGTGATTATGTTGAACACTCAAACACCTCTTCATGAAATTTAATTGCTGTCTGGTACCTGATGTATGGTTGTTCCGAAGTTCTGTGCTCCCAGACCTCGTATTGACGGACGATAATGCTCGACCTCATAGAACACGAGCAGTTGATGTTTTCTTGCAAACGGAAGATACTGCACGCATGGCGTGGCCTTCTTGCCCTTTCGATTTGAATCCCATTCAGCATGTTTGGGATGCACTAGGGAGACGGGTTGCATCACGTCAGCATCCACCAACAATATCCCAAGACTTTCGAACAGCTGTACAGAAAGAATTGCCTCAACATGTCATTGACAACATAATTCACAGCATGCTCTGTCGTTGTCAGGCCTGTATTGCTGACATATGTGGTCGCGTCCCATAGTGAGCAGTTTTCGGAATGTGTGTGTGTGCAAATCTGTTAAGCTGGGGAAAAAAAAATCAAAGAACGTGATCATCTACTGTCCTGCATGTTGCAGTTGTTTCATTCTGTATTCTTTACATTGTTTCTACTTTGCTACTGATTGCACTGTTTTGTGCAAAATAAACTCAACCTTGCAAACATTTCGTTTGTTGCTGTAATTTTAGACACCAGCTTATAAGATTGGATGTTTTTGACTTATTGACGAGTTTAGTTGGTTTCCTGTGGCAACATTCTAAAGCATTCTTGGTCCTGTGCAGCTGGTTGAAAACATGCCATATTTCAAGTGAAATTTCCTTTTACTAGAATTTTCTATCCGTACATTGACGCGCGTCAGTTACACGATTTGTTAGTATTTCGAAAACTTCGCTTGCATTCATATGAGTAACACTACCCGCAGAGAGTTAGGGGACATAACTCCGTCCCGGTGAGTGATGAGAGGGTGGCAAGAAGGACGTCCGGAGACCAGTTAAACTAACTATGCCAAAACCGTAATTGGCCATGCCGATCCAGCGCCGATGCAGGATTAACTAGAAATGCTGAATCGGAAATTTCATGAATGTACTATGCAGTGTGAGTTGTACCATATGTGGTGTGTACGTGTGATGGCTGCCAATTTTGTGTCCGCAATGGAGTGGTGACGCCTAAACCGTCAATCAAATGACCCCCCCATCACTGACAACCTGCACCGGGAATGACATATTAACTAGAATGAAATTTTCACTCTGCAGAGGAGTGTGCGCTGATATGAAACTTCCTGGCAGATTAAAACTGTGTGCTGGACCGAGGCTTGAACTCGGGATCTTTGCCTTTCGCGGGCAAGTGCTGTGATATGTAATTTTCTGCAAGATTCATTCTGGAAACATCCCCCAGGCTGTTGATAATCCATGTCTCCGCAATATCCTCTCTTCCAGGAGTGCTAGTTATGCAAGGTATGCAGGAGACCTCCTGCGAAGTTTGGAAGGTAGTAGACGAGGTACTGGCGGCATTAAAGTTGTGAGGACGAGTCGTGAGTCGTGCTTGGGTAGCTGAGATGGTAGAGCAGTTGCCCGCAAAAGGCAAAGGTCCAGAGATTGAGTCTCGCTCCAGCACACAGTTTTAATCTGCCAGGGGGTTTCATATCCGCGCACATTCCCCTGCAGACTGAACATTTCATTCTGGAAACATCCCCCACGCTGTGGCTAAGTCATGTCTCCGCAATATCCTTTCTTCCAGGAGTGATAGTTCTGCAAGGTATGCAGGAGAGCTTCTGTGATGTTTGGAAGGTAGGACCGAGATACTGGTGGAATTGAATGTGTGAAGACGGGTCGTGAGTCGTGCTTAGGTAGCTCAGATGGTAGAGCACTTGCCCGCGAAATTCCCCAAGTTGTGATAATACTCTACCCTAACCTAATCAAGGTCAATATTTGAAAGCTAATCCTAGGAAAAGTAGAACAACGTGATACTGACGAGATGTATATTGTAAATACAACACTCAAAGAAAAGTATGTAAGTCGGACAAGTATTGACTTAGAATGGTGGCTCCTGTTCATTAATCTAAATTGGAGATCATCAAAACATTTATGACTAAATTCACATCGCGCCTCATGTATTCGACAATAACACTATATGGTCGATACTGATTAGCATCAGAGTTAAGATAGCCTCCTCCGTGACTGGCACTGGTAGTAAAGAGCTCTGTTTTCAAACCAATGGAACTTAACACGTTCGCTGCTGAAGATTCCCTGATTGTCGAGCGGTGGTGCATCTTTCAAATTCTCCGCTGTTGAAAATTCCCTATCGGCAAAGCCGTGGTGAGTATGTCCCGAATTCAGTGCTGGGAAGAGAAATTCTGCAGCGCCTTTCTGCACAGTGCTGTCAACCGTCGTCCAGACGAATTGCGTTGCGAAGCTATAAATTCTGACAATACAGAGGACGCTAAATGTCGCCCGGAAACTCCTAGGGTCGAAACTACCTCAGTACAATTCCGGACACGAATCAAGGGTTCCACTTGCCCATAAGCCAGGAGCAGAGACTTGACTCAAGTGTGCAGTAATAAGGACGCACTTCGTAATGCCTTAGTCTCTAAAAGGAAGCAAAGATTCGTTTCTCTGCTGACATAGACACGAATGATGCTGTTGCTAGTGGACATTCAGCACTTTATGAAATATAAAAGTGTGACTGTTCACTGGCGCCTTTTCAGGAACGCCTCACAACGCTGTCCATCGACGTGTGTCCCCTCGACTCCCACCAGACAGAGTCCACCAGCCACGGACCGCCCTGTTTAACCATTCCCCGTGTCGTCAGCGGGCACTGTCCAAACAGCCAATCAGCGCGCCTGTTAAAAAACGGAATACCTGCCACTCCAGGTGTCATGAGCCTGCCAGCCAACCACCTTCAGCTCGCACCATTTTCCGTAGAAACTTGTAGAACGAGTAGGAACTCCTCCTCTGACTACAAATTCAGCAATTCAGTTTCGTTTCACTGCCTTGTGGAGGGAATATTCTTGCACATCTGGCGTGAGAACTTCTGCGACCATTACCTCGCATCAGTGGCAGACATTCCTCGCACATTCCTAAGTGCCAAGAAGGCTGGTGGCGGCACTTGTAAGCTGCTATCTCTGCGATCCTAAGCCTCCAGCATTGACAAACCCACGACTCTTTCTTAGCAGCGGCTCGTCTGCCACGAGCAGCCCATTCTACCGGCTTCTCGACGAGGCAGCTGTCCTATTCATATCAGTGCCATAAAAGCTGCCCTGCCTCCAGCCTGTGACCTATGTCACTTTCAAAGACCGCGGACGAGCTCGATTTGCCTGGTGTCAAAGCTAGCGCGAAACGGTCTTCAAAGCATGCAACTTTACAGAAATTTTATTGTGAGGCTATCCAGGATCAACCAACAAATGATTAATAATTCGATAACGCCACCTAAATAATGTGACAGCATAAAAATTGAAAAATAAATCTTCAAAATTATTCATGTATGGTGGCAAAATCTTACCGCCTTGCAGATGTATATATTCATTCTCTATCTACAGATTCGTAAATATCATTGTATGTGCTCTGGTCAGCCAGACCATTGTGACCACCTACCTAACAACCGGAATGTCCAGCTTTGGCACAGGTAACAGTGGCGACGCATCATGGCATGGAAGCAATGGGGCCGTGGTATGTCGCTGGAGGGAGCTGGTGCTACATCTGCACATACAGTTTCCGTAATTTCGGCCACGTTCAAACACATCCCAGAAGTCTTAGATCACGTTCAGATCTGTTGAGTTGGGAGGCTAGCACATCAACTGGAGCTCGCCACTGAGTTCCTCGAACCACTCAATTTCAGTACTGTTCTTGTGACGTGACGCATTAGCTTGCTCGAAAATGTCACTGCCGTCCGGAAGTATGATCGTCATGAAGGGGTGTAGGTGGCCTGCAACGGCTGTACGATACTCCGTGGCAGTTCAAATGGTTCAAATGGCTCTGAGCACTATGGGAATTAACTTCTGAGGTCATCAGTCCCCTAGAACGTAGAACTACCTAAACGTAACTAGCCTAAGGATATCACACACATCCATGCCCGAGGCAGGATTCGAACCTACGACCATAGCGATCGCGCGGTTCCAGACTGAAGCGCCTAGAACCGCTCGGCCACTCCGGCCAGCTCCGTGGCAGTCACTCTGCCTTACACGAGCTCCACTGGAGCCGCAGATGCCCACGTGAATGTTATCCAGAGCATAACAGGCCGTCACCAATTTGTCTCCAACTCGCAGTACAGGTGTCAAGGTGCTGTTCTCCTGGAAGACGACGGATTCGTGCCCACCCGTCAGCGTGATGAATAAGGTATTGGGATTCATCAGACCATGCAACGCTTTGCTGCTGCGTCAACGTCCAGCGCCGATGGTCACGCGCTCATTTCACTCGTAGGTGCCAATATTGTGCTGTTGGCATTGGCACGTACACGAGTGGTTGGCTGTGGATGGCAGTCGTTAGGAGTTTTCGGCGCAATAATGCGTTCAAACACACGTGTACTCTCTTCACTTAAAACTTCCGGTCTGATAGGCCGTGGTCGAAGTATAAAACACTCTCCTGACGTTTCGTCTCCGACTGCGGGAGACATCCTCGGAGTTCGCCGCTTTACCTCCGAGGATGTCTCCCGCGGTCGGAGACGAAACGTCAGGAGAGTGTTTTATACTTCGACCACGGCCTATCAGCCCGGAAGTTTTAAGTGAAGACAATACCGGCCGTGAAAGCTTACATTGTATGATCACACGTATACTCTGCCCAGCATTAAAGTCTGATGTTAGTTCCGCCACAGTTCGCCACCTGTTGTGTTTTACCAGTTTGCCCAGCCTGCGACTTCCGACATCAGTAATGAGGGGTGGCCTCCCAAACCGACGACATCTGGAGGTGGTTTCACCTCGGTTTCGCCAAGTGTATAAAACACTCACCACAGCACCCTTGGAACACCCAACAAGTCGTGTAATTCCTAAATTCTCGTGCCGAGCCTCCAGGCCATCACAATCTGCCCTCGGTAGAACTCAGACAACTCGCACACCTTCTCCATTCTATACACGGAGGACATGCTAACTGATATTACATGCAACGTGCGTCTGTCTCACAGTCATTCCTCGTCAGGTGACGCGCTGCTATCGTCTCATGATGTTCTGGTTTATCAGTGTATGTATGTATGTTCCACATCTCTACCTATGCCACTGAATCGATTTAAACCAGACCTGTGTACACACCAGGTACTACAGGAACAAAGCACTTTGAAGGTAAGAACAATCGACCTCACATAGAGCCAATGGCTAGGGCTGGGAAGTAGGGCGGTGCGAAGGGGGGGGGGGGAGAGGGGGGGGGGCGGCAGACGTGACGTGGAAGCGTAAGTCAAGAACATGTGGAGCAGTTTCAATCGAATTTTGTACATACAAGATTAATTATTTATACTGTTTGCACAAAACACCCATGCAATAAATGTAGCGTATTTGACTAGTAATCAAAATGTCGTGCGTCCCAGATTCGAACCTCGACACTTCTTAAATTTTGATTCAAATGGCTCTGAGCACTATGGGACTCAAATGCTGAGGTCATTAGTCCTCTAGAACTTAGAACTACTTAAACCTAACTAACCTAAGGACATCACACACATCCATGCCCGGGGCAGGATTCGAACCTGCGACCGTAGCGGTCTCGCGGTTCGAGACTGCAGCGCCAGAACCGCGCGGCCACTTCGGCCGGCAAATTTTGATTAATAATCAGTATTGGCGGCCGACAACTTCCAGCATAAGAAGCCACCCTCATTCTGCCAGCGGCCTTTTCAAAGAGGGCGGAGGAGCGTACAGAGGTACAGGGTACTGTGTTGCCCTTGGGATTGTATACTGCCCCGGAAAAGGCGGAAGAATCAGCAATGAGCAATGGCAATGAAAAGCACTGCATTAAAGACACATAACGTGTGTCAACGCGATACGTGGCCTCTAATTGAAAAAGTGTCATGATGATCTCTTCTTTGACACATGATTCTGGGCTAGTCCCACATTCTGATCTCCGGGAGGGGACTTTCAAGAGGGAGTTTATCACGAGAAAAAGACTGAATTACAAACGAAAGGGTAGCGTTCTAGGAGTCGGGCGCGGAATGTAAGCACGGAAGCAATAAATTCTGAAAAGTAAAATGCTGAGGCTCAGCCTAGATGTGGTAGGGGTCAGTGAAATGAAGTGGAAAGAAGACAAGGATTTCTGGTTAGACGAGTATAGGATAACATCAACAACCGTAGAAAATGATGTAACGGGAGTAGGATTCGTTATGAACAGGAAGGGAAAGCAGAGACTGAGGTACTCTGGGTAGTTTAGTACGTAATTTGTTCTCATCAGAGTCGACAACAAACCAGCACCGACAACAGTAGTTCAGGCACACAAGTCGACGTCGCAAACGAAAGGTGGAGAGACAGAGAAAGATACGAGGACAGTGAACAGGCAATTCAGTACAGAAAGGGAGACCAAAGTCTAACAGTCATGGGAGACAGGAAAGCGGTTGTAGGTGAAGGAGTAGAAGAAAGGGTTATGAATACTTTGTTCTGTATACTTGGAAAAGGCCAGTTAGGTTACATGTGATAAGGGAGAGACACCGAAATCAGATATCGGATAATAAGTCGTACCCAGGAGCAGATAAAGACACAGATCTCACCTTAGTAATGACGAAGAGTGCGCTAAAGTTTTAGAAACTAATCAGGAAGAATCAATGCGCTGAGAAGTGAGATACGGAAGTGCTAAGGAATGAACACATAAGCTTGAAGTTCTCTGAGGCTGTAGACACTGCGATAGTGAATATCTCGGCAGGCAGTTCAGTTGAAGACATGTGGACATCTATAAAAAGGGGAATCACAGAAGTGGGAAAGAAACGGTACAAGGAAGGTAATAGCGAAGAAACCTTGAATAAAAGGAGAAATACCTCAATTGATCGCCGAAAGGAGGAAGTACGAAAAACGTTCAGGGAAAGAGAGGAATACAGCAATGTAAGTCAATTAAGAATGAAATAAATACTAAGTGGAGGGCAACCAAGTTGAAACAGCTGCAGCAAAAATGTGAATAAATCCAAATGGTTGAAATGGCTCTGAGCACTATGGGACTCAACTGCTGTGGTCATAAGTCCCCTAGAACTTAGAACTACTTAAACCTAACTAACCTAAGGACAGCACACAACACCCGGCCATCACGAGGCAGAGAAAATCCCTGACCCCGCCGGGAATCGAACCCGGGAACCCGGGCGTGGGAAGCGAGAACGCTACCGCACGACCACGAGATGTGGGCAATAAATCCAAAAAGTAAAGACCGTTGGAATTAGTGACTCAGCACCAGTCAAAACAACCTTCGGTGAAATTAAAAACAAGGGTGGTAACGCTAAAGAGTGCAATGGAAATTCCGCTGATAAATGCAGAGGAGAGAGTGGATAGGTGGAAAAAGTACACAGAAGGCCTCGATGATGATGTGACAGAAAAAGCAACAGAAGTCGACTGAAAACAGATAGTAGGGTCTCGAGTAAGAGAGTTAGAATTTGAAAGGGCTTTGGAAGACGTAAGATCAAATAAAGCAGAAGGTACACAAAACATTTCATCAGAATTTCTAAAATCGCTGGAGGAAATGACAGCAAACCGACTGTTCACGTTGTGTAAAATGAATGACACTGGCGATGTACCATCAGACTTTCGTAAAAACATTATCCACCTAATTACGAAAAGTGTGACAATTATCGCACACTCATCTTAACAGCTCATGCATCCAAATGGCTGGTAAGAATAATGTACAAAAGAATGGGAAATAAGTCTGAGGATCTGTTCGATGACAATCAGTTTGACTTTAGGGAAGGTAAAGGTACCATTGACGCAGTTCTCACATTGTTGTTGATAATGGAACCAGGACTGAAGAAAAACCAAGACACGTTCATAGGGTTTGTCGGCCATCAAAAATCATTCTACAGTGTCAAATGGTGCAAGGCGTTCGAAAATCAGAGAAAAATTGGGATGAGGTATAGGGAAAGATGGGTGATATACAATATAGAGTAAACAAGGACCAACAGGGAAGTCTGGAGGACCAAGAACAAATGTACGTATTAAAAAGTGTGTAGACCAGGGATGTAGTCTTTCGCCCCTACTGTTTAATCTATACATCGAAGAAGCATTGACGGAAATGAAACTGAAAATAAAGAGCAGCATCAAAATTCAAGGGGACTGGATATCAGTGATAAGATTTGCTGCTAACATCGCTATCCTCAGTGAAAGTGAAGGAATATCGAATGGAATACAGAATAAGTACAGAATATGGATTGAGAGTTAATCGAAGAAAGACGGAAATTATGAGAAATAGTTCTAGAAAGAAGAACAGTTAGAAATACAACATCAGAAATGAGGGTCACAAAAGTACGTGAATTTAATGAACTGCTTTACCTAGGCAGCAAAATAGCTCATGATGGACGGAGCAAGGATATAAAAGTAGAGTAATACTGACAAAAACGGCGATACTGACCAAAAGATTTCTGCTGGTGTGAAACATAGGCGTTAGTTTGAGGAAGACATCCCAGAGGATGTACGTTTGGAACACAGCATTGTATGGCAGAGAGGCACAGAAAGAGGATAGAAGCATTTGAGTTGTAGTGCTACAGAAAAATGTTAGAAGGTAAAAACTGAGACAAGGAAAGGAATATGTGGGGAACACTGACAAGGAGAAGGGACAAGATGATAGGAAATCTGCTAAGACACCAGGAAATAATTTCCTTGCTACTAGAGGAAACTCTAGAAGATGATGATGATGACGATGATGTCCCACACTCCTTGACAGAGCCTAGGGGGATGACGCAGGAGACCCGCGCCGCAGTAGGCAAGGTCCTAATGGAGGTGGTTTTCCATTGCCTTACTCCGACCGTAATGCGGATGAATGATGATGATAAAGACAACACAACAACACCCAAGCATCTCGAGGCAGGTGAAAATCTCGGGAACTATAAGGGTAAAAAGTATAAAAGATACAGACCGAATACATCCAGCAAATAATTGAGGATGTAGGTTGCAAGTGCTACTCCGTGACGAAAAGTTTGGCACAGAAATTCGTGGCAGGCTGCACTAATCCTGTGAGAAGATTGGTGACACAATCAAAAATAATAAAAAAACAAGAAAATATAAATAAAGAAAAAGGTACCATACAACTACCACCTCTAATGGTGCGGGGCGGCAGTGAGCAGTGACATTTAAAAATGCATGTTAATGGTCTTTGTGAAAGCCCAAATGACGTTTCTCGCGTAGCGGTGTGGGAATGGTGGGAAAAGGGAGTTGTTAGGTGTAAAGACAGTGACATAACACCATCTTCATAACGGCTGTTGTCTGAAGAAAATTACCATGTCAGTAAGAAACCCTACGATCTTTATGGCTGTGGTTAGGGTTGAAACAGGTTGACACAAAAACACAATTTTATATCGCCTGGAGGAATATCAATAAAATGTGGTACCTATGAAACTCGTTATTTGTATCAAAGCAATTTGCGTATCATATTCGCTACTGCGAACAGGGGTGATGGATGAAGATGAGAGTACTATTGTTTGTCAGTTGAAATAAATGTTGCTTTCCAAACATCTTGACTTTTATTTAAACTCAAACTCTTGCGATAAACAATATTAAAAATAAGTGGAATAATGTCTGTGAATGTGAAGAAATGTCATGAGACACTTACTCTATTCGAAATGTAAAAAGTATTTGTTCCATTTCCACACCTAAAATTTGAACAAGGCCCACGAGTATTTGCATTCTTTTTACCCAGGAGGAATTACAAATTCCCTCGGAATGAAACTGAAAGGCAAAATTCGATACAGATGAAATATGTTTAATATACACTCCTGGAAATTGAAATAAGAACACCGTGAATTCATTGTCCCAGGAAGGGGAAACTTTATTGACACATTCCTGGGGTCAGATACATCACATGATCACACTGACAGAACCACAGGCACATAGACACAGGCAACAGAGCATGCACAATGTCGGCACTAGTACAGTGTATATCCACCTTTCGCAGCAATGCAGGCTGCTATTCTCCCATGGAGACGATCGTAGAGATGCTGGATGTAGTCCTGTGGAACGGCTTGCCATGCCATTTCCACCTGGCGCCTCAGTTGGACCAGCGTTTGTGCTGGACGTGCAGACCGCGTGAGACGACGCTTCATCCAGTACCAAACATGCTCAATGGGGGACAGATCCGGAGATCTTGCTGGCCAGGGTAGTTGACTTACACCTTCTAGAGCACGTTGGGTGGCACGGGATACATGCGGACGTGCATTGTCCTGTTGGAACAGCAAGTTCCCTTGCCGGTCTATGAATGGTAGAACGATGGGTTCGATGACGGTTTGGATGTACCGTGCACTATTCAGTGTCCCCTCGACGATCACCAGTGGTGTACGGCCAGTGTAGGAGATCGCTCCCCACACCATGATGCCGGGTGTTGGCCCTCTGTGCCTCGGTCGTATGCAGTCCTGATTGTGGCGCTCACCTGCACGGCGCCAAACACGCATACGACCATAATTGGCACCAAGGCAGAAGCGACTCTCATCGCTGAAGACGACACGTCTCCATTCGTCCCTCCATTCACGCCTGTCGCGACACCACTGGAGGCGGGCTGCACGATGTTGGGGCGTGAGCGGAAGACGGCCTAACGGTGTGCGGGACCGTAGCCCAGCTTCATGGAGACGGTTGCGAATGGTCCTCGCCGATACCCCAGGAGCAACAGTGTCCCTAATTTGCTGGGAAGTGGCGGTGCGGCCCCCTACGGCACTGCGTAGGATCCTACGGTCTTGGCGTGCATCCGTGCGTCGCTGCGGTCCGGTCCCAGGTCGACGGGCACGTGCACCTTCCGCCAACCACTGGCGACAACATCGATGTATTGTGGAGACCTCACGCCCCACGTGTTGAGCAATTCGGCGGTACGTCCACCCGGCTTCCCGCATGCCCACTATACGCCCTCGCTCAAAGTCCGTCAACTGCACATACGGTTCACGTCCACGCTGTCGCGGCATGCTACCAGTGTTAAAGACTGCGATGGAGCTCCGTATGCCACGGCAAACTGGCTGACACTGACGGCGGCGGTGCACAAATGCTGCGCAGCTAGCGCCATTCGACGGCCAACACCGCGGTTCCTGGTGTGTCCGCTGTGCCGTGCGTGTGATCATTGCTTGTACAGCCCTCTCGCAGTGTCCGGAGCAAGAATGGTGGGTCTGACACACCGGTGTCAATGTGTTCTTTTTTCCATTTCCAGGAGTGTATATATATATGACATATGCATATGTGGATGAAACCACAGGCTCACATAAGTGAGCCTGTGGTTTTATTTCATCGTATCTCGCGGGAAAGTCTCCAGTAGTAGTCTTTGAAAATCATACTTGGAAACATCTGTGACAATGGAAGTTTGAGTCTGTGCTGGAGAACTGCTGAGACAACCTTATTACCTACGTGACTGCCTGTGAAGGGAAGAAAATCTGGATTTGAGTTTAAACTTTCATTAGTCATGGCATATTGATGACTGGCTTTACGTATCACGTATGAAACCGGAAAATGTTGCTGAGAGTGGGAAAAGTGGTGTTACGCCACAGCTGCTTCCAACAGGGGTCAAAAAGATTTTTGTAATGGCGAGCAGAAGGTGTCAATACCAGAGAGTTGTGTCTTATTATCTGACAGTATAAGGGCAGGCTTGCCCACAGCGTTAAGTAATCGCGAATGCGGTTGATAATTGCTGTCCTGCTAGTTTTCTTCTGCGCATACAGCTGGACATATTGTGTTATAATATTGAAGAACTAATGTCCTTAACGTTTGCTCTTGCTCTAGGTAAAAGTCCACAAAAGTCAATTGCTACAAGACTGCAGGCTCAACTCTTGACATGGTTGCAAGATTCCTCTGACACATATTGCTGGGGACTCTGGATTTCTATTGTGTACGAAGGCAATCGGACTTAAAGTTTTACTGCTGGCCTCATTGCCATCACATTCTTCTTGGCGGGAAATATCTCGCCAGGCTCTATTCTCTGCCTGTATTGAGACTTACACGACTAGAAAAATTCATTTACTGCTGATGTCTCGTATTTGTCAGAACTTAATGAAAGCTTTTATGCAATTACCTTGTCTACCTAAAGATCAATAACTACTTTTATAGAATACCAATATCTTGCCTAACAGTAGAACATCATCGTTTCTTCAGGAAATAGGTGAGAAATTCTTAAATATATACACTGGTGTCCAAAATTAAAGGAACAAACGGAAATTTTGCAAGGTTGCGTTTATTTTGCCACAAAAAGTATAAACAGGTGATAGTAAAGTAGAAACTATGTAAGGAATACAGAACGTAATCAGCTTCAACATGCATAGCGGTAGACAAAAATGTTCGTTTTTTTTCCAACTTGTCGGCTTTTAACACACATTCTGACAACTAGTTAAGGGGAAGTTTACTATCTTTTGGTTAAAAACATATTTTTTAATTGCATTTTTGGATCCATAAAAGTGTTTAGAATCCACCCCAGAAACGGTTTTTCCGAATACGGAACGGAAATGTTTGTTATTCACGGTTCAACAAAAAAATGCACCTACCTGAAATTGGTCTTTTTCACGCACTAGTTTTTTTCTTTCGGAGGACGAGTTGTTGTACCGGTGCTTGGGAGGAAACACACAAAATTCAAATGAAAGTTTGAACGCGTGTGTTTGGAAGTTAGCCCCCGAGCATTTGCATTCTGCTGCGAAGACTGTGAAGCAGCTTCAACGAAGGGTATTCAGCAATTCTGAAGACCATGACAACGATGGACGTCACCCTGGGACTCTATTCGACGCAGTTCGCCAAGCATTCAGACGACCACCGGATTCAAGCGGCCCAAAACCGCTTGTCACCGGCCGTACAAGCGGCTCTGGAGCAGCGCAGGATTGCCCCGATCAAGCAGGACGCCCTCTATGAGGAAGGACTAGTTTATGGACCCGAGATAGCAGATTGAAAGTAAGCTGCATAATATTGCATTTATATGTAGTCAAAACTTCAAACGCGTTTTTATCGAAATGACTTTTTTATCGCGCGGTATGGTAACTTCAAACCTACTGAACCGATTGGCATGATTCTTTGTTTCCGTCGAAACTAACTAAATTGTCTAGGAGTTGTACCACTTTTATTCCGATCCATCAAGTATAAATATATTTACTTGGCTGACGAAGTCGAAAAAATCGATGAAGAAAACCCTAGTTTTTTCAAATGGCCACCATTTTGTTTCCTATGGTCCAAATAACTTAAGCGAGGTACAACTCCTAAGGAATCTTATATAATTCGCTTACATCAACCCAATTCTGATTTCCGACGAGCCGGCTGACCTGTAACATACCGCGCGTGGAGGTCTACATCGAAATTTTGTTCCGTTCCGACGGCACTTCTGCCTGTGCTCTTCGACATTTCGGGTCGAAAAAATTCCAGTTTGTTCAATAAACATTTTGATCAAATTTGACACTGATATCTACAACACATCCCGAGACAAAAATTCTCAAAGAAGATGCCTTTTTCGGGCCAAATATAGTAAACCTCCCCTTAATGTGCTCAATATTGGGTGTGTCTACCTCTGTCACCAATACAAGACTGACAGTGACGGGACGTGCTGTGGCGATGTCATCAATCTCATGTTGAGGAAATAACTTCCATTCTTACAGGTCTTGGAGAGTGGTCGGTGGACGCTGGCGTGGTGCAAACCGTCTCTGCAGTGCATCCCAGACGTGCTCTATGGGATTCAAATCGGGATAGCGAGTCAGGCCACGCCATATGTGCGATATCTTTCGTTTAGAAGAAGACACCAACCACCCGTGCTCTACGAACTCAAGCATACGAAGTTTTGGCCCACAGCACGTCGCAACAACCGCGCACGAGAGCTCGAGATACCCTCACTTTACCTGACAGCAGTTAAATCTTGCTTATTCACCCGTACAATTTGATGACGAGGTGTCCGAATGGTCAACATAATCCCTGCCCACACCACTAGGGATCGTCCTCGATATCGGTCTCTTTCCACAATGGATGTGTCCTGAAATCGTGTTTCACGTGCCATCCAGACGCCAATTCGTCGAGAATCACTTTCCAGACCAAATCGGGACACATGTGTGGAAAGAACATTGACCCACCTTCCGACCGTCCGGGTGGAATATTGACGGTTCCATTCCAGATGTTCTGCGGTAGCGTTCTCGCTTCCCACGCCCGGGTTCCCGGGTTCGATTCCCGGCGGGGTCAGGGATTTTCTCTGCCTCGTGATGGCTGGGTGTTGTGTGCTGTCCTTAGGTTAGTTAGGTTTAAGTATTTCTAAGTTCTAGGGGACTGATGACCATAGCTGTTAAGTCCCATAGTGCTCAGAGCCATTTGAACCATTTCTAGATGTTCCCCTCTGTGAAGACACGCCACAGGTAGAAAGACAGCAGTCCTGTAACAATAAAGGTCACCCTGCTGAAGCCTTCTGCACAACGTTTGCCTCACTACACGTCCAGGGGATGCTGCGAGGTTAGATGCCAGTTGCCGTGCAGTACTAAGGCGGTACTGTGGTGCCCTTAGTGCCCTTACAGCCAAATAACCGTCCAATCTTTCTGATGTCCTGGTATCTGGAATAAAACTTCGGTCTCCATAAATTGTCACCTCGTCCGAAAAACGACAGAACGCTGTTGTGGCGTTGCAAGACAGCCACGCCACTCGCAAGTAGCCGAAATGCACGCGTTAACTCACGCCGGCTTGCGGGAGGTCTGAAACAGGATACGTTATGAATGCTGTAAATAAAAGTACGTAGCTTCTTTAATACTTAACTTTAATTCATCCTTGTGGTACATCGCTCTTGATAATACAAGTGAGACTCTCATATGGTTAATGGCGCCTTGCTAGGTCGTAGCCATGGACTTAGCTAAAGGCTATTCTAACTGTCTCTCGGCAAATGAGAGAAAGGCTTCGTCAGTGTAGTCGCTAGCAAAGTCGTCGTACAACTGCGGACGAGTGCTAGTACGTCTCTCTAGACCTGCCGTGTGGTGGCGCTCGGTCTGCAATTACTGACTGTGGCCACACGCGGGTCCGACATGTACTAATGGACCGCGGCTGATTTAAAGCTACAACCTAGCAAGTGTGGTGTCTGGCGGTGACACCGCAAACACTTCACATTAAGCCATCGGGCCACATCAGTTTGCGACTCTCCTGCACCACTCTTCCTATCGCTCTCCACCGCAGTGAGTCTGTAGGCGTCTTTTCTGTGCCATACTGCACCGTCCGTGACTGTGTACACGGCGATTGTGGATGTTGGACTACCAGGCAAACACTGCTCCGCTTCATAGGTGCCCTGTCATCATTACTGGCGTGGTTGTCCGTTGATCGGAATGCCATTTTCAGTGTAGAACACGATTGTAACGACATGTGGTTGACAGTTTGTATGTTTCTATCGTGAATTATACACAGGACGGGGAAATGAGGATGCTGAGGTGGATGTGTGGGGTAACAAGAAAGGATAGATTTAGAAATGAATTTGTTAGAGGAGCTGTGAACGTAGGACCCATGGGGAAAAAGATACAAGATGATACGGACACTTACAGAGAAAAGGGGAATAGTATATCGGAAAGAGAGTTGAAGATACAAAGGAGCGAGAAGGAGGGGAAGACCGAAGATGAGGTGGATGGATAAGATATCCGGGAACCTAAGGGAGAAAGGATGGAAGAAGGAAGATGCAATGGATAGATAACTATGGAGGAGAAGGATCCAGAAGAGCAACGCCGACCCTACGTGACGTGGGACAAGGCGACGATAAAGAAGAAGAAGAAGAAGACACAGGACGGGGAAACAGTGGGTTGTTGCTTTAATTTTGGACACCAGGGTAGTGTTAATATTGCATCTGACTGCTACTCCGCCCGAATCGTTACTTCATTAATTGAAAAAAAAAAAAAATTCATTTCACTTATAAGTTGCGACAAACGATGTCATTTGATAACAATTTAGGTACGCAGTCATGTTCATCTATCTGACAGGAGGTGACTGTTTTCTTCGCTGTCGTTTGCGGGCCTGCCTGACAGCAATCCACGGGCCCCCGATTCGGAATCCAGTGGCAAGTAGGCGCAGCGAGGGAGCGCGGGACAGGTTTCGGAGTCTGGCGCGTCCTCAGGGGCCGATTTAGTCCCGCCTACGCCACGGGCCCTGGGAAGGAGGGGCCGGGATATCGACGAGTGACGCCGCCGACTCACTGTTCCAGCCGCCGCCCGCACCCCCGCTACCCCTTTGTCTCCGGCGTGGCTCGCATATCGCCAGCACGCAAAAAGGCTTAGCCGCCAGCTGGATATTTCTACATTAACGTTCCGCTCCAAGCTCCAGAGCCGCGCCGTGGCAACGTGACGAGTTTAGCCGTCTGTGGAATGGAAACAGGGCATTTCTCCTCCATCCCTCTCTGTTCAGTGTGTCTTCCAGTGCTCTTGTGTCTGTTTCTAAATAATGCTTTAAATTTTGCATATACAAGATGACAATTATTGAGGTATATGAGAAAAGGTAAATTAGTTACAAAATACGACCTGCACATTCTTTGACCAACATGTAAATGCCGCTACAGATATTCGGATTTAGGTATGATATGTTAGCTATGCCTGCCGTCATTGGCGATGACGAATAGCGAAATTCTGCATGACCCGCTGAAGTGTCGGAACGTCGATGACCTCCTAAATGGCTGCTTTCACTTCAGCACTAGCATTGCGGTTATTGCTGTTCACCTTGTCTTTAATATAGCCGCACAAAGAGAAGTCGCACGTGTTGAGATCCGGAGAACATAGCGGCCAACCGGTGCCCATGCCAGTGGCCTACGCGTACCCCGGGCACTCCGCTGCTCGACTCGCTGCGGCTCGTGCCGTTTACACCGTCGCTCGCTCGCCACTAGCCCATCGCCATGTCCGGACGCGGAAAGGGAGGCAAACTTGCTGCTATGGCAAAGCTTCTGCTCACGCTGGCAGGAGACGGCCGCGGCAGCAACAAGAAGAAGAAGCGCAGCCGAGCGCAGCACAAGAGGCAGTGATACCGCCGCCAGGAGATGGGACACGTCGCCAGGACGTGCAGGGACGTAGTCGCGTGTCTGAAATGTGCAAAGGCACACGATACACGCGACTGCGACAAGCCACCGCACGTCGCGCCATCGTGCGTTAACTGTGGCGGCGCGCACGCCGCAAATGCACGCAGATGAGCATACCTGAAGCAGCGGACACCAACAACCGCCAATAAAGCGGTACATGAAGAAGAGGCAGCCGTCCCGCCACCCCCGCCAAAGGGGGAAAACGGGGCGGCCGCAATCCCGTCCAGCGCCGCTACCGACGACGCCGTGGCCGCCCTTAAAGCCGCGATGGCGGCAGAGAGAGAGCGGCCGTGCAGAAGGAGATCGTCGGTCTCCACCGGCAGCTGCAAGAGTTGCAGGAAGAAATCCGGACGACGCAAAAGAAGACACCCGCCCCCGTTACCATCCCCACGGTGGTACCACAAGTTGGGGTGGATGTGTCCACGCAAACGGATGTGTCCACGCAGGCGGATGCGTCCGTGCAAACGGACGTCGCCCCGGAACCTGTAGCAATACAGGAGACCGGGGAGACGCCCACGTACGTGGTACAGTCCGTCTCGCCGCCGCCGCCGGAAGTGGAGAAGCAGCATCTGCAGGACATACAAGAGGCGGGAGGGATGTACTCCACAACCATCCCCTTCCCGGACGCCACCAACCTCCCAACCGTTTTGAAGAAGATCGCGACCATGGTGCGCGATGGGCGGTACGACGTCCGAAGAAAGCCGTACCTTTTCGCGGAAGCGGAAGGGAAACGCAAGCCACCGCTTCCACACCGGCCGATCGAGATACGTGGCGGACATCGGGCAATTCTGCTCGAGTTCGTCACAAAGAAAGATCTCAAACCATCAATGCGAACCCGGTCTTCACGCCGAGCGACTGGGGATACATCTTCGACGACGCAGTCGTGCGGTTGAAGAAGGAGGTTCGCGACGGCTCGAGGAAGCTGTCTGCAGATCTACAGACAGCGCTGCATAACATCTCTCGCGAGACGAAGAAGACGTAAAACACCGAAGTCCACTAGTATGCCTGCATGCTAGTAGCCAGGACAGGATAGACACCGGACAACGAGAGGACACTCCACACAGTGAGGCCACATCACCATCGCATCGCCAGGAACAGGAGGAACGACTGTAATAAGTCTAGACTCCTACACCTCGGGCCAAGGAGGCCCGTCTGTAAAGCGTCAGCGTCAACGGGTGCCCCAGAGCCAGAATGCGGTCCCCAAAGCGCTCCTCCAGAACACGAAATGCTCTCCTGCTTCGAAAGGGCCGAACTCCGTCTTGCATGAATCACATCTTGTCGAAAGCAGGCTCGCTTTGGATAATGGCGATCAAATTATCTTCCAAAACCTTCAAGTACCATTCGGTAGGCACCGTGCCATCAAGGAATATCGCACCAGTTATTCCGTGACTGCTCACTGCACACTACAGTCACTTGTTGAGGGTGAAGAGACTTCTAGAGCGAGAAATGGATTCTTAGTCCCTCAAATGCGCCAATTTTGCTTACTGAAGATCCCTCCAAATGAAAATGGGCTTCGTCGTTAATCGAACTCACATTCGCATCAAACGCCTGTTCGTCAGTTCTGTGGGCAATAGTGTCGGTGAAACAAAACTGCTGTTCCATGACCCTTAAGCGTAATGGCTGATGGGTTTGAATTTTGTATGGAAAGAGATGCAGGTCTTCCATAACAATTTATCGCAGTTTTTCACAGTTGATTCCCACCCGTTGTCCGGCTCTTCTGATCGATTTCTTGGGGCTGGTTTGAAACACAGCGCGTGTCTTATCGATGTTTTCAGGCGTTTTCACCCCTTTTTGGAAATTTGTGGTAAGGACCTTACGGGACCAAACTGCTGAGGTCATCGCTCCCTAAGCTTACACACTGCTTAATCAAACTTAAACCAACTTCCACTAGCAGGTTGGCTAGAGGACAAATGTAAGGATGTAGAGGCTTATCTCATGAGGGGTAAGATAGATACTGCCTACAGGAAAATTAAAGAGACCTTTGAAGAAAAGAGAACCACTTGCATGAATATCAAGAGCTCAGATGGAAACCCAGTTCTAAGCAAAGAAGGGAAAGCACAAAGATGGAAGTAGTATGTAGAGGGTCTATACAGGGGCAATGTTCTTGAGGACAATATCACGGAAATGGGAGAGGAGGTAGATGAAGATGAAATGGGAGATATGATACTGCGTGAAGAGTTTGACAGAGCACTGAAAGACCTAAGTCTAAACAAGGCCCCAGGAATAGACAACATTCCATCAGAACTACTGACAGCCTTGTGTAGGCCAGTCCTGACAAAATTCTACCATCTGGTGAGCAAGATGTATGAGACAGGCGAAATTCCCTCAGACTTCAAGAAGAATATAATAGTTCCAATCCCAAAGGAAGCAGGTGTTGACAGACGTGAAAATTACCGAACTATCAGTTTAATAAGTCACGTCTGCAACATACTAACGCGAATTATTTACAGACGAATGGAAAAACTGGTAGAAGCCGACATCGGGGAAGATCCGTTTGGATTCCATAGAAATGTTGGAACACGTGAGGCAATACTGACCCTACGACTTGTCTTAGAAGAAAGATTAAGGAAAGGCAAACCTACGTTTCTAGCATTAGTAGACTTTGAGAAAGCTTTTGACTATGTTGACTGGAATACTCTCTTTCAAATTCTGAAGGTGGCAATGGCAAAATACAGAGAGCGAAAGGCTATTTACAATTTGTACCGAAACCAGATGGCAGTTATAAGAGTTGAGGAACATGAAAGGGAAGCAGTCGTTGGGAAGGGAGTGAGACAGGGTTATAGCCTATCCCCGATGCTATTCCATCTGTATATTGAGCAAGCAGTAAAGGAAACGAAAGAAAAGTTCGGAGTAGGTATTAAAATCCATGGAGAAGAAATAAAAACTTTGAGATTCGCCGATGACATTGTAATTCTGTCAGAGACAACAAAGGACTTGAGCAGTTGAACGGAATGGACAGTGTCTTGAAAGGAGGGTATAAGATGAACATTAACAAAAGCAAAACCAGGATAATGGAATGTAGTCGAATTAATTCGGGTGATGCTTCGGGAATTAGATTAGGAAATGAGACACTTAAAGTAGTAAAGGAGTTTTGCTATTTGGGGAGCAAAATAACTGATGATGGTCGAAGTAGAGAGGATATAAAATGTAGACTGGCAATGGCAAGAAAAGTGTTTCTGAAGAAGAAATTTTGTTAAATCGAGTATTGATTTGTGTCAGGAAGTCATTTCTGAAAGTATCTGTATGGAGTGTAGCCATGTATGGAAGTGAAACATGCACGATAAATAGTAAGGACAAGAAGAGAATAGAAGCTTTCGAAATGTAGTGCTACAGAAGAATGCTGAAGATTAGATTGGTAGATCACATAACTAATGAGGAGGTATTGAATAGAATTGGGGAGAAGAGGAGTTTGTGGCACAACTTGACTAGAAGAAGGGATCGGTTGGTAGGACATGTTCTGAGGCATCAAGGTATCACCAGTTTAGTACTGGAGGGCAGCGTGGAGGGTAAAAATCGTAGAGGGAGACCAAGAGATCAATACACTAAGCAGATTCAGAAAGATGTAGGTTGCAGTAGGTACTGGGAGATGAAGAGGCTTGCACAGGATAGAGTAGCATGGAGAGCTGCATCAAACCAGCCTCAGGACTGAAGACCACAACAATACACTAAGGACAACACACACACCCATGCCCCATGGAGGACTCGAACCTCCGATGGAGGGAGCCACGCGGACCGTGACCAGGCCCCTCAGACCTCACGGCTACCCCGCTCGGCTCACCCTTTTTGGACGACTGACATTGCCAAACTTGAGAATCAAGTTCTTGATTGTTAGCACCCTTGGACCGGTTCTCTTCGGCTTTGAGCCGCAGTTGAGCTGTTTTTCCTATCACCGTAGGCCTTCACAAGCGCTATACGCTTAGGCACGCTGTACTGTGACATTTGTACGTCCGAATGGCCGACAACAAGAAGGGGCGTACGCAAATGCATCATGCCTCGCGGCCAATCGTGGAGTTTGAACGTCGTAACGCAAACCGTTCAAAAATTACCACGATTTTATTTCATAGACAGCAATAATTGTCACGCTGCATTACTGCCAGGAGACCTTGCAATTTGTTACTGCAAAATTCTGTTCATTAAAGCTGTAAAATGATCAAAGTAGTTCCTTTCGTCACTCATGGTACTTCTGCCACACAAGATAATTTTCTCATACCTTTGGTCCACATCCTGTGTCTTCGTTGACCTCCAGCCAGCCAGGGAAGCAGGAATTCGTGAAATAGCTAGTCCCCGGGCTATGATATCATTCATTATTTGCCTAGCGATACACATTTATTAACATTGTTTAAAAAACCAACACTAGTCAAATACAATGATAGCAACATGATACCAGGCTAGAACAGTGGTTTTGAATTACAGAGCCGGCCTCTGTGGTCGAGCGGTCCTAGGCGCTTCAGTCCGGAACTGCGCTGCTACTGCGGTCACAAGTTCGAATCCTACCTCGGGCGTGGATGTGTGTAATGTCCTTAGCTTAGTTTGGTTTAAGTAGTTCTATGTCTAGGGGACTGATGACCTCAGATGTCAAGACCCATAGTGGTTAGAGCCATTTGAACCATTTTGAATTACAAGCCAAAGATTTAACAAGGATAGCAACATGATACCAGGCTAACAATACTATTTAATTACAGCTCCAACGTTTAACATGTTGCTTTAAACATATGAAAAATTTAAAGGAAATATTTCGAACGTCAGATGCAACAACGACTAGATCAAATTTAGTAGAACTAAAATGTTGAAACCAATTTAAATGTCACAAGCTAAAAGAGTGCTTTGCATTGCAAATCAGAATTTTTGAAGATCAAATGTAACAACGAGTAGCGCAATTTTAGTAACAGTTAAAATGTTTAAGAGCAGATGTAGGGCAAATCAGCGAAAAAATTCGATTTTTTTAATTGCGTAATTTTCTAGATTTATTCTTTAAGAATAACATCTCCAAGCTTCATAATAGAATTCTGGCTAGAAATATGGTTAAAGAAAGTTTTGTTGGGCTTCTGCGCCCGCCACCTCCTTCCATTTATGCTCTGATCCACGCCTTCTCTACGGTGGAAATTTTTTGTGCGTTAAGTTTTGGGTGACACAATCTAAACGCACTACATATGATTCTAGTGTTACGGATGCTGCTCTTAACTGTGAAGAACAATTTTCAACGAAGTCACTCAGTTCGTCCACGAAGAAAACTAGTGGATGAATTGATGACAATGTGTGCAGTGCCAAAGACGAATTTTCCAGTGGACTTAGATTAATTGACTTAGAAGTACATACGCATATCATTAATGTTTCACGTGCATGTGGCCGGCCGGGGTGGCCGAGTGGCTCTAGGCGCTACAGTCTGGAACCGCGCAACCGCTACGATCACAGGCTCGAATCCTGCCTCCGGCATGGATGTGTGTGATGTCCTTAGGTTAGTTGTTCTATGTTCTAGGGGACTGATGATCTCAGAAGTTAAGTCCCATAGTGCTGAGAACCATTTGAACCATTTTCACGCGCATGTGGTAATTGTGATGTTTAGGTGTAAGCAGAAAAGTAAAAAAAAAAAAAAAAAAAAAAAAAAAAAAAAAAAAAAAAAAAAAAAAAAAAAAAACTTGCTTTGTGGCTTGATGAACATGCCAGCCCCAGTGACTACATTCAGAACACCCCTCGGTGCTCTTGAAGCTGAGCGCAAGGAGGACATGAAAGCAGCTGTCAAGGAAGCTGTAGATATTAACAATGAAGGGGAAGAAGGACACTGAGTAGTGAAGGCAGGTCTATGTGCCTCTTATGATAAAACGTGGTCGAAGGCGGGACCACACATCGGTTCATGGTGTGTCATCTGACATTAGTGTGGATACAGAGAATATCTTAGACTTCCAAGTAATGAGCAAATATTGCTCTCAGTGTAGCACAAGAAAGGTGATGGCGGTAAAGAAAACAGAAGCAGCAGGGACATAAGAAAGTGTACAGAAGGAATTACCAGGCGTCAAGTAGTGGGACGGAAGCAGTTGGGATGAAACTAATATTCCAAAGGTCAGTTGAACAATATGGTGTTAGGTATATGAAGTGTGTAGGTGATGGTGTTTCCAATGCTTTTAAGACTGTTTGAGAGAGCAATCCTTATGGCTCACAAACTGAAGGTGAAAAAATGTTATGTGTGGGGCATATTCAAAAGCGAATGGGAGTAGACCTCTCGGATTGAAGAAAGAAATGTAAGGCAAGAAATTAGAAGATCGACAGCCACTGGGAGGTGTTAACAGACAGACAGACAAGGAAATTCACACATTACAAATATATTATGGAAAAGCTATCAGGGATAACTTACGAAGTGTGAAAACAATACAGCAAGCCGCTTGGGTAATATTCTTTCACAAACATTCCACAGATGATAATCCTGAACATTCCCTTTTTGATGTATAATGGTGCAAATATCTTCAGTCAAAAGCTAGTGGAAAGCCATACACCAGCAATGATGGTTTGCCACTTGTTGTTTAAGAGCTTATAAAACGAGCTTTCAGGTACCTAGCCAATCGTGAAGTGCTGAAAAAATGTGTACATGGTGAAACGCAGGATACAAATGAGAGCTACTATCGTCTAATATGGATGTGTTGTCCAAAGACAGCACTTGTGTCCTCAATTGTTGTAAAGATAGCTGCATGTGATACTTCTTTAGCGAAAGTTCCTGGCAGATTAAAACTATGTGCCAGACGTAGACTCGAACCCGGGACCTATGCCTTTCGCGACCAAGTGCTCTACCATCTGAGCTACGCACGTCTTCACAGCTTAACATCCTGGGTACAGCCGCAGAGGACAGGCAGCCCATTGTACACCCCTAGAGCAGCCACGAGGCACCACTCAGCTGAATGACTGTCGAAGTCTCTGACACGTAAATTTTTAATGTCCCGAATAACGTTAAGAATAACGTAAAGTAAACGTACACTCCTGGAAATGGAAAAAAGAACACACTGACACCGGTGTGTCAGACCCACCATACTTGCTCCGGACACTGCGAGAGGGCTGTACAAGCAATGATCACACGCACGGCACAGCGGACACACCAGGAACCGCGGTGTTGGCCGTCGAATGGCGCTAGCTGCGCAGCATTTGCGCACCGCCGCCGTCAGTGTCAGCCAGTTTGCCGTGGCATACGGAGCTCCATCGCAGTCTTTAACACTGGTAGCATGCCGCGACAGCGTGGACGTGAACCGTATGTGCAGTTGACGGACTTTGAGCGAGGGCGTATAGTGGGCATGCGGGAGGCCGGGTGGACGTACCGCCGAATGGCTGAACACGTGGGGCGTGAGGTCTCCACAGTACCTCGATGTTGTCGCCAGTGGTCGGCGGAAGGTGCACGTGCCCGTCGACCTGGGACCGGACCGCAGCGACGCACGGATGCACGCCAAGACCGTAGGATCCTACGCAGTGCCGTAGGGGACCGCACCGCCACTTCCCAGCAAATTAGGGACACTGTTGCTCCTGGGGTATCGGCGAGGACCATTCGCAACCGTCTCCATGAAGCTGGGCTACGATCCCGCACACCGTTAGGCCGTCTTCCGCTCACGCCCCAACATCGTGCAGCCCGCCTCCAGTGGTGTGGCGACAGGCGTGAATGGAGGGACGAATGGAGACGTGTCGTCTTCAGCGATGAGAGTCGCTTCTGCCTTGGTGCCAATGATGGTCGTATGCGTGTTTGGCGCCGTGCAGGTGAGCGCCACAATCAGGACTGCATACGACCGAGGCACACAGGGCCAACACCCGGCATCATGGTGTGGGGAGCGATCTCCTACACTGGCCGTACACCACTGGTGATCGTCGAGGGGACACTGAATAGTGCACGGTACATCCAAACCGTCATCGAACCCATCGTTCTACCATTCCTAGACCGGCAAGGGAACTTGCTGTTCCAACAGGACAATGCACGTCCGCATGTATCCCGTGCCATCCAACGTCCTCTAGAAGGTGTAAGTCAACTACCCTGGCCAGCAAGATCTCCGGATCTGTCCCCCATTGAGCATGTTTGGGACTGGATGAAGCGTCGTCTCACGCGGTCTGCACGTCCAGCACGAACGCTGGTCCAACTGAGGCGCCAGGTGGAAATGGCATGGCAAGCCGTTCCACAGGACTACATCCAGCATCTCTACGATCGTCTCCATGGGAGAATAGCAGCCTGCATTGCTGCGAAAGGTGGATATACACTGTACTAGTGCCGACATTGTGCATGCTCTGTTGCCTGTGTCTATGTCACTGTGGTTCTGTCAGTGTGATCATATGATGTATCTGACCCCAGGAATGTGTCAATAAAGTTTCCCCTTCCTGGGACAATGAATTCATGGTGTTCTTATTTCAATTTCCAGGAGTGTATAACCATTTTGAGCCTAATGGGCCACAGACTTGTATGTGCAGCGATTATGACGGGTAAACTTCTTGAACATTATTTTATGCATGATGATTTGAGAACACGATCGCTGTTCCCGCAATCATCACTGATGAGAAAACTTCGATGAGCCACACTTTTCAAGTGAATGTAAGGATCTTTTATGTAATTAAAAGTTTTTATTAAACAAGAAAGTCACGATGATGTATGATCGAGCAATAATGTGGAACTCGTGGAAGAAATTCTCGCTGCACCATGACGGTGCGCCCAGGACCGAGACTAATTACGGTGCGGTATGTCACCCGTTCAAATAGTTTCGTAGGTTAATGTTTAATATTCAGTGGTGCAATCTTCTTGAACGTCTGAATTTGTAACGATCAGTGACGCTCTATCCTCGCGATCGCTACGGTCGCAGGTTCGAATCCTGCCTCGGGCATGGATGTGTGCGATGTCCTTAGGTGAGTTAAGTTTGAGTAGTTCTAAGTTCTAGGGGACTGATGATCTCAGCTGTTAAGTTCCATACTGCTCAGAGCCATTTGAACCATTTTTGAACGCTCTATCATGCTACAGTCTAAAAGTAATTGGTGTAGTGAACACATACTGTTTTGATCCAATGACTTTTTCCTAGATAGTATTTCCAATTTATCTCCCAATGGTCATAATCAATAACCAAATATGGCGCGTTTCTTTTAGAAACATAGCGGTTTCCAGCAAGAGATTTAGTAGCAAATGTGATCCGACTGAAATGTAAGCGGAACGTCCGCTTTTTAATCAGTTCCTGTTGTTGACAAGCACTGGATTACTGTTTTACACAGTGACTCAAAGACTACTAGCCGATACGGCTGCTACAGTGGGTAATATACGGGTACCTTACGATAATACTACCTGAGATGCACAACGGCATAAAAAAATTTACATAGTTTTTTTGAAGGACAAAAACGCTTTCAAATTTAATGGTTTAAGGAGAACAGAGATAAGGACAGGGATTTTAATTCTTAGAAGGGTCCTGAGGAACAAAGGAGTAGACAGCACGACAGGAGTATTGATACTGGATATTCCGGCAGACACAAAAGAAAGAGTGAGATTCATAAAACCACTATACGAACATTTTGTGATCAACACGGTTATTAAATAGGGAGATGCGACAGTTTTGTTCAACACAGTGTTGGACGAAGTTGTAAGACAGTAGATAGCGATAAATAAATTATGAATGAGAATACAAAAACGCTGTAGGAGGCAACAGTTGCCAATTAGACAGCCTTGCCTATCTGCAAGGTATAACGATAACATGAGAGATGCAATAAGATACAAAGAAACAACTCGATAGGCTAAGCAAGACACCTATAAGGATGGGATTGAGGATCATCTACAACGAGAGAGGCGTACTGAATATTACTGTGGATCCGGAAACACTAGAAATTAGTGTGAAAAACGTGGAAAGGTGGACAGATTTCAATACTTGGGGAGTGTAAGTAACGGACACAAGCAGCGAAGGAATGCTGGAGAGAGCGAGAGAAGGAGATGAGGTCGGTACTCTCTACGCCTAGCAAAGAATACAATAAAAATAAAGTAACTGCGGTCACAAAGTTCAGACCCAACAAGGCAACAGCGAGGAATGCGGTACTACATGAGGCATGGTGCTGTACAATTAGATAAAGAAGAGGGAAAGAAACTAAGGGAAATACTGGGTCGCAAAAGTGATTATGAAAGATAGATGCGAAAACCTGTGAAGCGGCTATGCTGGAGTATGAGGGCAAAACCGTTCGAAAGCAGCTTGAAAAGTGCAAGTTTTGTGTAACGTATGACGAAGATGAATATGAACAGACGATAAGGACGACAAGGCTAGGACAACAGAAGCGACAGAAACTAAATAGACTGCTCAATTCATGATCAGTTTTTTTTCCTTTATTGACAGCAGCTGACAGCAGCTTAATACGCTATTCTACAGCCGAGAGAAAACTTAAACAAACAATGGTGAGCGAGCAAACAATATATAAAAAGGCGATAAAACGGTGACATCGTTAAAAACAGTAAAATGGTGGTAAGTGGTGGAATGTAAAATACAAAAACATGCCATTGACGATGTGGATGAAGAAGGAGACGTGCACAATTAAAAAACATGGCGACAGTCTTGTTTCTGTTCACATGAGAGAAAAGCGATAGTATGGTGGCTGTTCACAACACTGACAGGTGATGCACAACACTGAACACTCACTTAAACCAGCGCTGTAGAGACGACATGGTGGCAGATTGGGAGGGGGGGGGAGGGGGCGGACTCAGACCGATGAAGGGGAAAAGGGGGGAGGACAGGAAAGGAAAGGGGAAGCCAATGGAGAACATAGAAAAAAAGTTAGGGCTGGGTGTATGTGAGATGGAGTGGGAAAGGCAGTGGAGGGGAGAACAAAAGGGATCAAGGGAGAGAAGGGAGGCAGAGAGAGGGTAGGCAGGGAAAAAGCAGGATGGAAGGGAGGGGAGAGGGAGCCCAGGAAAAGGACAGAGGAGGGGGTGGAGCAGATGAGGATCAGATCTGATAGGAGGAATAAATGGAGGGTCAGAGGGCATCATCAGGGAGGGGGAGTCGATGGAAGCCACCTTGGGAAAGGAGATGAAGGGTGTAGAGATGGAGGGTAGGGGGCACAACTGTGAAGGCGCAGCAGAGGGTGGGGGTAGGAGAGGAGAGGAGGAACTAGGGGATGAGGGGGATCAAGGCGGCAGGAGGTGTAGAGGATGCAGATATGTTCGAGGAATGATAGCAGATGGGTGAAAGGAATCAGGTCATAGCAGATAATCGTGGGGCACAGGAGGTGTATATGGAAGATGAGGCAGCATGCATGGCGCTCGAGGATCTCGAGGGTCTTATAGAATTTGGGGTGAGGGGCTGATATCCAGGCGGGACTGGCATAATAGAGGATGGGACGGATTAAGGATTTGTAGATGTGGAGGATGGTAGAGGGGTTCAACCCCCATGTCTGGCCAGAGAGGAGTTTGAGGAATCCGAGGTGGTTGTGGGCTTTGGATTGGATAGAGCAGAGATGAAGGATCCAGGTGAGGTGATGGTCAGAGGCCAAGGTAGCTGAGGGCGGGGGAGAGGCGGACAGGACAGGCGCAGATGGTAAGGGAGAAATCAAGGAGCCAGAAGGAACTAGTGGTATGACCTACGATAATTGCCTGGGTCTTGGAAGGATTGATTTTCAGGAGCCACTGGTTACACCATGTGGCAAGAAGGTGATTCTGGAGAAGGAGTTGGGGCCGTTGAGGGGTAGGAGCGAGGGCAAGAAAGGCAATATCATTGGCATACTGCAGGAGGTGTACTGGACGGGGGGGGGGGGGGTGAGGCATATCTGCCGTGTACAGGAGGTAGAGGAGAGGGGAGAGGACAGAGCCCTGGGGCACACCTGCGAAGGGGTAGAAGGTGTGGGAATTGGCATTATGGATGGTAACGTAGGAGGGGCGGCGGGAGAGGAAGGACACAGATGTAGTTGACAGGAACGGCATAGGTCTGGAGTTGAAACAGGAGACCGGGATGCCAGACACAGTCTTAGACCTTTTCGAGGTCTAGGGAGACAAAAATGATGGAGTGACGGGAGTTAAGCTGGAGGGAGAGGAGATGAGTGAGACATAGGAGTTGGTCATTGGCAAAGAAGGAAGGTCGAAAGGCTCATTAGGTGTTGGGAAGGAGTTGGTGTCCGTGGAGGTGGTGATGGATGCGCCAGGTAAGGATGGATTCCAAGAGCTTGCTGAACACTGAGGTGAGACATATAGAGCTATAGGAATAGGCACAGATGGAGGCTTGTTGGGTTTGGAGAACATCAGGATACAGGAGGTTTTCCACAGGTCGAGGTAGAAGCCGGTGGCAAGGATTATGTTGTAGGAGGTGGCAAGGACTGCATGGAAGGAGGGTGGGCAGTGTTTGAGATGGCGGTAGGTAACGTGGTCGTGGCTGGGAGCAGTGTTGCATTTAGTGCGGTTCAGGAGAGTTGTCGATGCGGACCAATGTGGAAGGGAAAGGGAAGATGGAAGTACACACCGATCAAAATGCCAGGTATCAATGGTTCAAATGGTTCAAATGGCTCTGATCACTATGGGACTTAACTGCCGAGGTCATCAGTCCCCTAACCTAAGGACAGCATACACATCCATGCCCGCGGCAGGATTCGAACCTGCGACAGTAGCGGTCGCGCGTTTCCGGACTATAGCGCCTAGAACCGCTCGGCCACTCCGGCCAGCCGGGCAGGTATCAATGAGACAGAGAAATTGTAACACGACAGCCTATTATTAAGGGAAGAGACACTTTATTCAATCACATACAGGTGGCCGCGGACTCACAGGCGGCGCCTAAGATTGGGTCATATTCGTGGTGACAGCTGAAATCAACACGACAGGGGCACGAGGACGGCCAGTTTCAAACTATGCTCCACAGATGGGGTTGTCTCTGCAGTTCCACCGGCCGCTAAGGTGACCGCGTGACCGGAAAAATCCGTCCATTGGGCTGCTTAATAGCTACTCATTTCTTATGGCCGCTTTCCTCGTCCAATACACAAATGAAGCTTATCCCAAGATTAATAAATATCGAACCATAATTGTCACTGAGGAGCCGGTGGGCTGATCTGAAATGAAAACGATGAACGATTACGGGTGTGAAGACGCACCTTCGATGTTCGCATTAGTTTATAAGTTCTTGTAAGTTAAATGTTACAAATAATTGGTGGACTGTAAATATGAATATTTTTAAAAATGCATTATGCGACTGCAACAAACGAGGAGTCTAGGGATACATCCCATAGAACTGTATCGGTCTGTAATAGTGGATTCACTGAAATTATTCACATTTTTAAATGAGCGGCAGAGCAAGTGGATTTCCTGCTGTTAAAATATGATTTTCTTATTAAATAAGTGGAGAAACATTAAAAGTAGCGGCAGTACTGTAAAAATTAGATATATAGCACATTATTCGATGTATAATTTAAAATGTTCGGTATTTGGACTTATAAATACTAAATATTCCTACATACAATGTACAACCTATCTAATGATACCTAATTGTGGTTGTAGTTCATGGCAAAGTATGTGGATGAGTGCTTGTAAGGTGCGAAATTATAGCCACCTTACAAACTTCAAAAAGTCCTTTTACATGTCAGCAAAATGTTCCCACATATCAAAGTTTCACGCGCAAACAGTTAGAAAAATGAAACTTCCAGGCAGATTAAAACTGTGTGCCATACCGAGACTCGTACTCGGTGTTACTTTTAATTAACGTTTACGTCCGTTATGCTGGACGACGGCACACAGAACGAACTGAATCGGAGTTTTAGTTGATAAGCTCTCTACATACAGCGTTTCGTACCGATATCAGTGTCCGACATGTTTAGGTTTGGGTGTAAGTCATTGAAAAACAGAGACAAAGAAAGAGAAAGTTGTTAATGAATTCTTTTCACAGGTAAAATTTCACAATACATCGAAAACTACCAACTGATACAGCTGACATCCGGCACCTCTGTGTTTCGTCCACTGTCTCGACAGTTTTATACAAAATTGCAACAGAGGAAGGATTAACCCCGGCGTTTTCTGTATGCAGACAAGGATTTAATGGGATTTGTAAACTGCGGAGACGTAATGAAAATCTATGTATGACTGCAGTGACTGCAACGACAGAGGTTGCGTTGATTTGTGAATACTAGTTTTTCTGCTAATTTTCTTAAAAGTACGTAGCTCTCTAACACCTATGGCATATTACACGTACAATTTGAATTTAACGTTATAGTTGAGCTGTGTGTCGAAATGTATCTAACAGGGATACACAGTTTTTGTGACAATACAAGAAAACTCGTTAAAGAAGGGATATGTTAATATGAAACCGAACACAATGCGTAAGAAGTACTTCCAGCGACGGCGAACGCTGCCACTTAAATTCCTACAACAATACTGTCAACTGCTACTGTTGTGTCACTTATGTGTGCAAATCCACCGTCAGTCAGTGATTCTCTGTTGTGTCGTAGAGACGTGCCTGCTGTTAGTTGTTGCTAGTTCGCTTCAGTATGGATGCGTGGTCCCGGACGCGGTCTTGGCCTAAGAGAAAGCAGTCAAGAGATGAAGGAATGTCCACAACAGTTTCTTTAAGTAAAGTGACCGTTAGTAAGTCAATGACGAGTCCACATAGTAACAAAAAGCAAAGAACTTTAAAACATGTTTTCGTAAATACAACTTCTATTTTTTAATATTAAGCTTTGTGTACTTTCGGTGCCGAGAAAGAGTATATGCCTCAGTGTGTGATAAGTTTCGAAACGCTATCCTATGAATGAAACTATCAAAAGTTGAAAGGCATCTGACAACTAAACATGTTGAAAGTGAACGAAAGTCGATTTCTTAAAAAAATAAAAAAAATAAAAAAAAATTATAATATTTTTTTCTGACTGAATCCACCACAGAAAAGTTTTCAAAACATAACGTATTAAATACTAGATTTTTTTTACGAACTATCTTTGTAAATAGCAACGGAGGTATCAATTCACACAATGGAAGGAGAATTTATCACACCTGCAACAAAAGAAGACGAATGATTTGTTTGACGAAAAATGGCACAAAAACTGAATGAAATTCCGTTTTGGAGTACAACTGTGTAGGCAAGAATTGATGGAATGTTGGAAAATGTGAAAGAAGCTTTAATTAATGCATCGAAACAAAGCGAATCATTTTCGTTGTAGCTTCATGAGCGTACAGATGTTTCTGGCCAGATTAATTTGATAGCTTTTGGTCGTTTTGACTTGCATGACAATATAACAAGAACTGTTGTTTTGCCAGTCTTTGCCAACCAAAACAATTGCCAAAGAGATTTTCAAATCTGTTGACAAAATTGTGAAAGAAAATGAAGTAGACTGGCTGAAGTGCGTAGGCTGGACAGCTATTGGGGCACTTGAGATGTCTGGTATTCATAATGGCGTAGTCGTCCAAGTTAGGTCATTTGCTTCGTTGATTCAGTGGCCACAAAGTAGCAGACATCAGAGAAGCTCTTGCAATTAATGGTTTGGACGAGTGTCTAAAAAAAACAAAAAAAAAACTCCTTACGACGCAGTAAAAATCGACAACATTATTAAAACAAGGCCTGAAAACTCGTGACTGGTGTTTCATGTGATGAAATGGGCAGTGAACGCACACAGCTTCTACTTCACTGCGAAGTTCGGTGGCTGTCGAGAGGTAAAGTACTGTCAAGAATTTTCGAACTCCGCGACGAACTGAGGATTTTTCTTACGGAAGAAGTTTCGGATGGAAATTCTACAAGTTTCTATTCAGCCTGTGTGCCCGGTGAAAAATGATTGATGAAAACTGGTTGACATGTGCTGTGGCCTTCTCCACCAGACATCACGGCGCCTAGAGTATTAGCAACCAAACTGACAGCCTGCAGCCGCGGGTTGCCCGCTTCCCGGGCACACCGAAGCACTACACAACAGACAGGCAATATTGATGAACGGTCACAGCAACAACCACAACAACAACACCACAGCATAGACACCAGCGGCCACCAGGGACCACTACCGGCCCACATAAACATAAGGAAGAGGTCGCTGCAGATCGCGGAACTATTTTCACACGTCAAACCACGTGATGGAAAATAGTTCCGAGGTACTCATCCGCCGAAGCGCTATGAAGGCCGGCGCTCGGCCGCCCATCGGCGACTCCCACAAGTTAAGTGGACATTCGTGCGCCGGAGATCGTCGCCATCAGTTTCTCGTGTGTGTGCCATCGTGTTTGTGGTTTAGTGTTCTTAGCCGTCACGGTCCTTCGTTCACCTGTACCGTCTACGTCGTCAGTGTTTGTGCACAGTGCCGACAGTTTTGTTTTTAGTGTGTTTTTCGTCGAGTGTGAGCGGCTTCGTGTTATTTGTTTTTGTGTCTACTGTTTTCTGTCCGCCACTTTGTTCCGTATCTTATGTCACTTCTTTGTATTTTCATTGTCGAACTTGAGGCTGAAGAGCGACTTAGTACGCTGCTGCCAGCCCACCTTATGTGAAGGTGTTTAAATAACAATAAAGGAAAAAATTCGCCCGTCGGCAGTTCATCGACCGCCAGCAGACTTGGATAGCTGCCGCCCCGGCAGCCCGGCTTAGATCTTCTCGCTGATCTATGGATTAGGCTTGGTATATCGGAGAAGTCTCTGGCGGAGACTAGTAGGAAATTATTTCAGTTGTTTTCTATCTTATTCTTGTATGTAGTTGCGATTCGAAGACGGATCACTGTCTTGTGTTGGTGTTATACTTGGAGAATTTGTTTTGGTGAACTGAATAGTCCAATAAATTGTTTTCGGACTTTGATCGCAGACATATCAACATGCTTGTCATCTTTGCCTGATATTTGCGACGTCCTCAACGTTCTTCATTTAATTCTGTGGGGCAAGGACGTTCATAAGTTCTTCGTGCAAGACAGGGTAGAAGTAATGATAATGACACTTTAATGATGCCGTCAAAACGTGGAATGAGATTCCTTCGGCGTATTTCAAATCTTACATGATTTTCATGAAACCGACGAAGTCGGAAATAATAAAACAACAGTTACAACCACGAAAGACCATCTCAGATCTTTCGGCGCCACCGTCAGTAAATTTAAAATTACGTACATGCCTAACTTTATTTAAATATTTTTAACAGACATATCTGTAAACTGTGATTTTGTTTAAACAGAAGCTTTATTGAGAAATTTTAATTTTTGAATCAGTACGATTTTTAAATCAACTAATTATTATACTTACTTGTCTTACAGCGTGATTACACACTTTTTCTTCATTCGCACAAAAGAGAAATCTACAAATCAGATTTACTAGACCGGTAAATAAGTTTTGTCATGCTTATTTTAGGAACTACTTCCATAAAACTGAGTGAGAAATTCAATGGATCAGAAATCCCTTTGAAGAAGATTGCTTGAAAAAATGAAAATCAAATCGAGATATCAATTTTCTTATTGGGGACATACAATATCAAAAATCGTAATTTCTTTTTAACAGTGTCTACTCAGTTTAGAGTTTTGTTATTCTCGTGACAAATAAATGAGACAGTAAAAATGATTTTCTTTATAAAATAAATATAAATATTTTTCAATTCGTCTTATACCGTGTGGTTTGCTTAATAAGGCCTACTGTTACCATAAAGAGGGATGGGAAACCATCCAGTTGATGCAGGAGAGCAACGTATATCAGATGCCCGAGGGATTCCATCAGTGGAATCCATTTTTTTTTTCAATCGCATGATCGTTATGTCATTAAATGAGAGTCACTAATTCGAACTTGTTTAACGTTGTGTTAGTCATTACGAGATCAATTGAAGCGTTCATTTCAGATGCGCTATCAGAAGCATGTGAACTTCCAGCGCGTCGGAAGACCTTTAAAGGTGAAGAAGTCATCCCCGTCACCTGTGTTATCTGTACCAGCTGACTGGCTGCTTGTTTCGTTGTTTCCATCGAAAGGAGAGACGCATGTTTCTGGAACATGGTGGACAATGCAGTGATGTTGATGTTGAGTTCAATTTTCACGTGATGTCGAATGGGGGAGGAGAATTTTTAATTTAGCAAATATGGGAGAGGGAAGAAAATAATTCAAAAGGAGAATGCGCCAGGTAGCAGAGGGAAAATGTCAATATTGTTCCTCCGCTGAATGCCGGCAAATATGTGCCCTTGCGACTTGGCTGCGCCCTCGCTGTCTGTATTTGTATTCCTCGCTACGCTTCTGGATAGAATGCGGATGTCTGGCTGCCGGTAGCGTCGATACATCTTGAAAAGTTGAGTTTTCCATCTGAGAAAACGGTATGAATAAAACTTGGGAGAGGTATATTGCGAGAATTGGGGCGACGTCGTTGTAGAGTAATGCATTTCTTGATGCTCGTTCAACGAACATGTTCGTCAGATTATTATTTTTTTTCATGTCTCGCTCTCGTATACCAACTATACTTCGGCGATCGCGTAAGCCACAGCACTGTGGCGGCGTTCGACCCGAAGGTAGGCCGTTCGCTTCCTAGTAAAGTAAGAAATTGTTATGACCACAATTTGGACGGTAAGAGTAGCTGTAACACAGCTGGACATCCAACATGCAGCACCAAGAAGGATCAGAGGTAACACAGCCACATCGATTTGGCAGATAAAACGTTTTACAAAGATAATATGATAGAAAATACAGCCCCCTGTGCAGTGAAGAAGACGATGAAATCAGTACTGGGTGTCGCCGCCATACCTGGCTGTAATCGCTGCTACACGCCTCGCCATTGGATAGAAGAGGCTCTGGATGCGTTTCTGGGGTATAGCAATCCCTGCTGCTTCTAAATATTGTCAAAGCTGATGAGAAGTAGCAGCGGGTGGTGTATCCAGGGTCAGTCGTTCGGCAATCGACCAGAAGTTTTCGATAGGCTAGAGATCGGAAGACTGGGGAGGCCAAGGCAGCAACGCAGTCTGATGTGCGACGAAGAAGTCGTGAACATTGCGTGCCACGTGTGGTCACGAATTATCCTGTTGCAGGCCCGCCCGGTTGGCCGTGCGGTCTAAGGCACGGCTTTCCGGGCGGGAAGGAGCACCGGTTCCCGGCACAAATCCGCCGGGTGGATTTGTGTCGCGGTCTGGTGAGCCGGCCAGTCCGTGGATGGTTTTTAGGCGGTTTTCCATCTGCCTCGGCAAATGCGGGCTGGTTCCTCTTATTCTGCCTCAGCTACACTATGTCGGCGATTGCTGCGCAAACAGGTTCTCCACGTAAGTGTAAAACACCGTTACTCTACCACGCAAACATGGGGGTTACACTCGTCTGGTGTGAGACGTTCCCTGGGGGGTCCACCGCGGGGCGAACCGCACAGTAACCCGGTTAACATAACATAAAATAACATCCTGTTGCAATTAGGCCATCGACAATCTCTGGAGGTACAGCTCGAGTAGGACATGGTGGCTGATTCACAGTGACCAGTTTTCGTCTAAAGTACTGGGAGAGTTTATTCTTTTGTTCGGAAGGGGAGGCCGATAAGTGATTTTCACCTTTCGGCCGGTTAGCGGTGACAGAATCGAGGTGCGCACCCTCCCGTCTTTCCAAAATTTTTTAAAGAAACTATTCGCTAAAACATTTTATTTTTGCTTTAATTATAGCTTTACACGTCATGTAGTTAATGGTCATAGTTACTATGATAGTTACATGCAAGTAAGACACTGCACAAAATTCGGAAAAGTGTGCAATGAAAAACAGACGTCGTTATGATTTTGCGTTTCAAGCATATTACATAATATGTTGTTACATATGAAATTTAGCTGAACTGTTCAATTTTTCCTTATACTTTGTTAGATGAATCTGTCGCCAATCTAGAAAATCGATCTGATGCAGCACACCCATTTGAGATCGCACCACGCCTGTGATAAAGCCAAAGTGAATTATCCACAACATTCCTCATATTTCATTAACGGTTTCAGATATCGAAATGATATTTTGGCAAATGTAACACGCAAAGCGGATAGTATTTTACCATACCATTACTATATGAAACTTCATTATCTACCGTGTTATTCCAATAACCACAGACTATTTCGGTGAAAGAACGTAGCATTTTAGGGCCATCGATAGCTGGTGAAACGAGAAATGCTACGGGTTCTGGAACAACAAATGTGAAGATATTAAACGTTTTTTGTACCGAGGATGTGCTTTTTCATGAGTTACTGACTTTACTTTTCCTCAGTTCCTCAGTTAATAAACTACTGTTTCAGAATTCTCTCGCAATTGTGTCTGCATAACATGTTAGTTAGGTGAGACATGTCAACTCCGCTGAGCTTTGGCAAAAGAAGCAAATTTTGAAATGGCAGTGAGTGGACGTTACAAATGGTTAACAAGTGAGGCGAAATTAAATCGCTGCATTTTCGGCGTAATCCATTTTAGATACGAACGAACACAGAATTGTCAGTAGACGGTAAATGGTCACCATGCAAGTGTCGACACGGAGGGGCTTAATATACAAAAAATGTGAGCATAGGTATCAGTTTAGAGCGGCACTTTGCCCTACAGTGCTCTCAATGGCTCCCCACCACTGCCGCTCTCCCTACGCTTCCCCAGCTGACTGCGCATCTAGCGGCCACGGCATTTTCCGCGCACTGTATGGGAAGGCAACAGGCTCCAACAAAATGGTTCAAATGGCTCTGAGCACTATGGGACTTAACAGCTGAGGTCATCAGTCCCCTAGAACTTAGGAATGCTTAAACCTAACTAACCTAAGGACATCACACACATCCATGCCCAAGGCAGGGTTCGAACCTGCGACCGTAGCAGTCGCGCGGTTCCACACTGTAGACCTAGAACGGTGCAATGCTTGTTGCGCAACAGACCGAATTTGTTGACATAGTTCGTGATGTGGTAGAACAGTCCATCACCGTCATATGCGGCGGCCGGTGTGGCCGTGAGGTTCTAGGCGCTTCAGTCTGGAACCGCGTGACCGCTACGATCGCAGATTCGAATCCTGCCTCGGGCATGAATGTGTGTGCTGTCCTTAGGTTAGTTACAGTTAAGTAGTTCTAAGTTCTAGGGGACTGATGGCCACAGATTTTAAGTCCCATAGTGCTCAGAGCCATCTGAACCGCCATATGCCTGTCATCATAATATGCGTGTCATAACAATATGCCTGTGATCGTGTCTAGTGGGGCAACAAGGTGGGTGCAGTCAACCCCATCGGTCCGTCATTTCCTCCTTCATCCATCAATTCCGGAACTGCACCACAGTTATTCGGTTCCGTCCGACTGTAAGTGGGCTGTTTAGGTTTTTATGTTGGCAACACCACGTGGCGCTCTGTATGAAAATCACTGACTGTGCTGTGTGCAGTCAGTGGCTGGTTGGACTTACTGTTGGAATATTCGCTGTGTAGTGTTGGGCAGTTGGATCTGAACAGCGCAAAGCGTTGTGCAGTTGGAGGTGAGCGCCCAGCAGTGGTAGATGTGGAGAGAGAGATGCCACAGTTTTGTGTCCGCCAGAAAAAGGAAATTTGTAAGGATGGATGTCATGAATTGATATATATATATATATATATATATATATAAATATATATATATATATATATATATGATGGCTTTTCAACACTATTAAGGTAAATACATTGGTTGTTTTCAATAAAATTCTTCAGGGTATCAGACCGCATCGTCATAATTTAAAATGCGCAAACGTTTCGGCCAGCGTTGCAGCTAGCCTTCATCAGGGCCTTACGTTAAGCTATTTAAGGAACCAAGTGTGTTTCATTTAGCAGTTTAACGTAAGGCCCTGATGAAGGCTAGCTGCAACGCTGGCCGAAACGTTGGCGCATTTTAAATTATGATGATGCGGTCTGATAACCTGAAGAATTTTATTGAAGATGACAACGGCCGCGGAAGCCTACGCTTACATTGGTTGTTCTCTATCAAAATCTTTCATTTGCTAACTATGCCTATCAGTAGTTAGTGACTTGAGTAGTTAGAGTATTTTATTTAGCTGGCGGTATTGACTCTCGCTGTATTGCAGTAGTTCGAGTAACGAAGACTTTTGTGACATAAGTGATTCATGAAAGGTATAGGTTAATGTTAGTCAGAGCCATTCTTTTGTGGGGATTATTGAAAGTCAGATTGCGTTGCGCTAAAACTATTGTGTGTCAGAATAAGTAAAGAGAGAAATGTCTGAGTACGTTCAGTTTTGCTGAGCTGTCTGAAAAATAAATAACGTAAGCAGTAATACTTAATTTTCCAAAGGGGACGTTTGACGACATGATCACCGATTTATCTGAAGGAAAATCCGCAATCACTATAGGCAACTGTTTTCCTCAGTCGAACCCCAAAACGTACTCACAGTCTTCTATGAGACATACTGAAGCTGCTTAAGCAAAAACAGCTGCACGAAAGAACAACCACAGTACGCCCACACCACCGTCTGCTCCCCCTTTACATAGCACTTGCAGGTGGTGCTGCTGGCGGCAGTGATCTGCGCATCTACTGAAATCCTAATCGTGTGCGTCTCTCGTCGCCGAAAACACATGCTGCAAATTTCATCTGATGTAGATGCTTTCTACATGGTGTTGCCGAGCCATGGCCAGCTCGCATTGATGCGGGTTGTTCTTTGGCATTTTGTCATAACCCAGTGGCGTCTTATTTCTCCCTGAGTTACTACCATAATGAGTTGCTGACTTGCCTCCATGAGTGGCAGCAGCAGCGCATATCGGTACTAGTACTGCTGTACCATCTTTGGTGTGACCGCTATATTTCCATGTGGTGGTATCTGTGGCAGTCGGTCGGTTGGGACAGAGCAGCGAGGGAGTCTCCACGGAGCTAGGTCATGCCGGGACTGCTGGCGGCGTGCACACACTGTCAGATTGTGAGGCGCTAGCTGCGAGAGCTACAAAGTTTGTTGCCCACCAAACCTGGACACTGAAGCTCAGTGATCAGTTAAGGGGCTCCGGAACGCCCTATACTTGCAATGTTAAAATAACGCTTATAAATTACATCTTTCCTCACAAAGTATTTGAGGTAAGAAGTTGAACTTTTTACAGATTATTTATTGGAATATGGGCTACAACTTAACACAGGGATTTTACAAAATTTTAGTTCAGTTATTAAATATGAATTTTTTTCAATTGTAATGAAAATGCACAACATTTTTTGCAATTTTTTATTTATATATTCAAAAATATACAGTTTTTTGGAAAAAGGCTGTGTTAAATTATGCAGAAGATACTGTGTAACATTTACTGAAAGTTTGAAACAAATATGTTTGGAAGATCCTTAGAAAACATGTAATTAGTATGAGAAAATAAAAGTTTTGGGAATCGAGCGACAAAGATTGGATTAACTTTTTAGTGCATTCCAGGTCCATAGGATGGATTATCTTCATCCTTTGCAAACTCCTCCTCCAGCTTCCTCTTGCTCCTCCTCCTGTTTACTCTTGCTTGTATTTCTAGACTCTTTACAGCCCTGTCTGCAGCCCGAAGGCGTTCCTTGTCTAAAGCAAGCATCGCTCGTACCATGTTAGAACCTATCTTCATTCCCATATTTCTAAATACCTTGCACCTTACAATGTTGCCATCATTGAAAGTCGCAACAGCATCATACACACAAAAGTGAAGTGTTTCTATTCCAACAAATACAGTCTTGGGGATTCTCGACCATATAACACTATTTACACTTCCAATTGGGTTTTGAGTTTTTCCATGAATACACTTTTTCAACAGTTCAGGTGCTGCTAAGTCTCTGAAAATAGGTTAGCCACAACACATACTTTATCTCACATTAATAATAACACCATTTAACAGCAGTTTAACAGCGCCACAGTGGGTCGCGCCCATGTAGAACACATTTCAAAATTTTTTTTTAAAATAGTTGTAGTCTTCGGAATTGAATAAATTATATATCTATTAAAAGGTAATAGTTTGCAGATTCAGAAACGCAAAAAAGTAAAAATTGAACTTTTCATGATTTTGAGCCTTTTCGGAGCCCCTTAACCTGTTATGAAACCTCAACTGCTGTAACATCACTTCGTTTATTGCCTGTTGTTGCTTCCTGGGCCGTTCCGGCTAGTGTTGGAGTTGGCGAAATTTTGCAGCCATCTTCCTTTATGGTCTTTAACTATTAAATTGGTTGTTACTTACCGGTGAAGTGCACCAGCGGTATTTTCTGCCTTGTGGCCGTTAACGCCCTGGTTACCTGCCCCGGTCGTTAGCGTAGTTTTCCGGCAGTGTGTTTTTCCTTTCTGTGTTGGTGCTGTCTGACACGGTGTGCAGCTCTACAGCCTTTTAGTTATTTGTTCATACTTTTTGTCTTAGAGTGGTTATTGTGCCTTGGCTGTTTTTAGACGTCAATTTTGAAGACGTAGTGCTGTTGATATCTTCGTCCTCGGCTGATACTTTCTGTTGTCATGCCATTAGTTGGGCAGAGGGGAATCGATTAGGTTGCTGGTCAGTTCTTCAGCCACCCCTGGACGGGTTTCCATCCGATTATTTAACCTTACTTTTGGCTGCCTGTCTCACTTCACCTTACGTTAGAGCTACCTCCTCAGGCAGACACTTGGAACACTTCTGAGCACCACTGTTCTGTTGGTTTTAAATTGTGATTTTCATTTTAGTCTGAAGTACTGTGAGAGGTCTTCAGCCATCTATTAATTTGTTTTAACTTCAAAATAAGGTCTTTAGCCGAATTAAATTAAAATTTGAAGACTTTTTTATTTAAAAACTAAATTTGGAATGTTTGTTATATCTGAAAGTGTTGTTATCCAGGCCTTAAGCCATAAGTTGTTCAATGTCTTGAGTGTGGCCTTCAGCCGAGTATTTATGTGAAATATTTTTTTTTTTTAGTGTGGCCTGCAGCTGCGTGTATTCTTTAAAGTCATTTTCTTACAGCTTGTGTTCAGGCCTTCAGCCGTTCTTGTTCTTGGTGTGGTTTTGGGCATTCAACCCAGGACGCATCAAAAATTTTCTTAACTAGGCCTTCAGCCATATTGTTTTATTTTGATGTTTTTAAGGCAATGTGTAATTAAGTGATTCTTAGGAAAATAAAAGTTTGTGTGTTTTGTGCAACTGACAGTAACTGATTATGGGCCCCTCCACAACCATAACCTGATCTGCTCTGTCCTGCGAAACCAGATTTCAGTTGCATTTTGGGTGGCCAGAAACGTAGGATGCAGTCCCATACAAGCTACGCTCTCAATTCCAGAACTCTATCGAATGTCACACAGACAAATCAGTACCGCTGTAGCATTGCAGTCGTAGCACCCTTACACTTCTTTTTAACACAGGACTGAACGCAAATTGGATAGGAAGAGTGTTATTCAGATTGGAAGAATAATTGAACAAAAGATCTAAAAATGGAAACCACATTAAACAACAACCAGAAGTCAAGATACGCATAATAAACCACCTGTTCGAAATGTTGAGGAGCTGATTTCGTTCCTGGCGTATAAGATACGTCAGCGCTGTCACTGCAGTGGCAGCTTGAAGTACCAACTGTAAACAACAGATGTGCGTTCTACCAGCCAGTTGTGAGCAGGCCGTGTTAAAGCAGTGGACGTGCGGCCATAGTTTCTCAACACTGTTGTGTCACAAATGACAATATAGCAATTTTTGTAAATCAAGTGCTCAAGACATTCGCCGGGCTGTTGTGAAAAAGGGAAGGGTGAATGAAGTTGGTCCCACGTATCTTGACTCCCTAACAAAAACAACGATGTGCGGATGCCTACCGCGACCTGGTTGAAATGAAAAACGGGGACATCTGTTTTTTTCAAGAAAATCATCACCGGTGACGAGACTTGGTGCTATCAGTGCGAACATTCCACAAAACGAAAGAGTGCAGAAAGGGACACTGATGGATCGCCAAGACAGAGGAAGGCGTGAATGCGGAGCAAGAGTTGTTCAACATTCGAAAGAAGAACTCTTGAACATGGTGTGCATTGCACTCAAGTGTGAGGGGACTATGCAGAACACGTGAATCGCTGAAACCACCCTCTGAACTTTTCCAGCCTTTCGGACTGAGGATGGGAAAGGTTTATCACGTACAGCTCACTAAAATCGGAAACTCAGTATGTTTCTTCTTAACACTTAACATATTAGGGCTAAATGAAAACTGGACCAGAAATTTGTAAGACGCTTGATTCGTTTTCTTTCGTTGCCCATTGTAGAGGATATACCTATCCAAAACACTTACTAGACTCTCATTAGAAAAACATTGTCATATGACAGTTGAGTGTGGTACGGTGAATGCAGACGTCAAGCTCTGCCGCTTGGCTCCCCTCTCCATTTCCCTTCTCCCCACCACCCTCTGATACACTCTGAGAAAAGAAGTAGGCTGTACGACGGCACACACCTTTCACGTTTCGCGAGGGAAGATGGGCGCTTCGCAACGAGTACGAATAAAGAGTATGTCCGAGTTACCCGACTGAGTCCTGGGCGATATCCTAGTCGACAGTGCCTTGTGATATTTGGATCTGCCCTAATCGCCATCACCATCACAAACAGTAAACCGGACACTCTCCATCCAGTCGTCAATCATCTACACTGAACAGACGTCGTATAAAAATATTCTCCGACATTTTCCTCTTCATTGTGAAAAAAATGTAATACAAAAATAACTGTAGTAAGAGGGGAGGAAGGCAGCCTAATAGAAGCAAATGAAGGACAAAGAGATGACTTCGATAGTTAGACGCATAAACTACTTCCGAAGCATCAGTGGCATATACGAGTTACTAAATTATAGCTACAAATAAGGACAGGCTGTAGCCTAATGAAGTACTTGTCCGTTTTTATAATTAGTTTGAAGCCATTTATTGCTCACGTTGATGTGAGGCATGCAGAACTTCACATAAACTTTCTTAAAGCATTCTGCTAGACAGTGGAGGTTACGTTACTGTGACAAAAAAAGATAATACCGCTCTCTGTGAATATATACTTATTAAAATACGCTACTTTTATTAGCCCTATTGCGGTAGTTTTCGTTGATCTGTCAGCGGCTTATGAAATAGTGTGAGACGGGGGGAGCATTTTGAAATATCTGAAAACAATTTCTTGTAAAACTCTAGGTAACTTCTTAAGGAAGATGTTCAGCAGTCGGCGGTTTAAACTAAACCAAGGCGAACAGAAAGGTAGCTGACATGCACTAAGTGACGGATTGCCTTACGGCTCGGTTCATGTTCCCGTGTTATTCAGTCTCTACACAGCAGATCTACCGAACTCGACCTGCTGGAAAATCCAGTGTGCAGATTACATCGCAATTTCATATGAGAGTAATGATTTTTCTGAATGTCAACACACAGCTTCACTAGAATTTGTGAAAATTTTAAGACAAGGCGACTTAGAGTTAATGTTTCTAAAACAGAAGA
This sequence comes from Schistocerca cancellata, assembly GCF_023864275.1. Lineage (NCBI taxonomy): Eukaryota > Metazoa > Arthropoda > Insecta > Orthoptera > Acrididae > Schistocerca > Schistocerca cancellata. The sequence goes on along the minus strand of NC_064628.1, from coordinate 921,533,695 downwards.
AAGTCTTTTCTACCTCTCTAGTCGTCTTGCGTCAGCAGAGATCACCCAAAAGTTTGGTCCTCTTAGCATAGTGGTATCCAACGACAAGATAAAGTACGAGGTGTTTTATTGGATAGAACGCTAACGTATCGTCACCACCACTTCAACACAGCCAAGAAGGTACAAACACGAGTGAACCTGGCGAGCAAGCAGGCAAGTATCTCGTGGGAAGCAAATACATCAGTTCTCCGCGTGGAGTATCCCTTCGCAGCAGAATACTGAGCACCAGTTTCGCGCTGCAGCGCTCATGTGAAAAAAGTTGACGTTTATTGGAACGCATCTACAAGAACTATTAGTGGCACACTCACATTTACACCTTCGTGCTCGCACCAGTACCGTCAAACATTTATACAGCTTGTCTTCGTCGAAAGGTGCCTGTCTGCTGTCTTTGACAGGAATTTTCTAAAAATGTGTCGATTCCTCTTCACGAAGATATGCTCTCGCTGCCTGGGAAACCTCTCAAATCCAGATCACCAGCATATGGAGTCCGAAAGGTCTCAATTGGTTTCATCTGGGTCGCTTAGTTGAAAAGTGAATGGCAAGCCATGGGAACCCGAAACCACGACTTCATTGACAATCCAAGTGTTATTACTCACGTCATCCGAGAGACAACAGATGTTGGACTGAAGGAGGTATGGGCAAATACCTTTTTAGAGATTACCACATATTTATTGTTGCATCAGTGCCTGAAGTGTCGGCCGGAGTGACCGAGCGGTTCTAGGCGCTACAGTCGGGAACCGCGTGACCGCTACGGTCGCAGGTTCGAATCCTGCGTCGGGCATGGATGTGTGTGATGTCCTTAGGTTAGTTAGGTTTAAGTAGTTCTTAGGGGACTGATGATCTCAGCAGTTAAGTCCCATAGTGCTCAGATCCATTTGAACCATTTTGAGTTCCTGAAGTGATTACATTTACAGATAAATAACAAAAGCGTTTCTGGAATACCAGGTATCGACCCATGCTAAAACACCCATATTAGTACGCGGTGTAGCCACCACAGACGGCAATGCAGGTGCTGACTCCAGCATCCAGTCGATCGTACAAATGGCGAATACTGTCCTGGGACACGTTACGCCTGCTCGACCTGCTCACTTAGTTCTGCAAGAGTTGTTTGTTGACGAATTGCGTGAGTCACATCTCGTCCCATCGTATTACACAGTGGTCGATAGTAGACAAGTTCGTGATGGCCAGGGAAGTTGCTGCAGGTTTTGCAGAGCACGTCGAGGTTCTTGGGCAGAGTGTGGGCGAGCATGATCCTGATTTAACAACACATCATCTTCCTGTTGCAAGAACGTCAAAATAACATGTCTAACAACATTCTACACGTAGCGAGCGCTGGTTAGCCTCTCCTATAGAAACACCAAAGGCGAAAGAGAGTTGTAGCTTATCGCATCGCAGACCATAAGGCATAGGCTGGAGCCAGTGTGTCCTGGACGAATGCACTCTACATGGCAACCCTCACCAGGTAAGCGTCGTACTAGAAAACTACCATCAGGCAAAATATGCTTTCGTCACTGGAGACCACGGCACACCATTCCATCTTCCAACTGATCCTCTGATGGCACCAGTCGAGCGGTGTACGTCAATGCTGCGGTGTTAATGGAAGACGGGTTAGAGGTGTGCCTGCCCATAGCACCACTGCTGATAACTGGTTAGCAACAGTTCTTGTTGACGCATCTGGGCTCACAAGCCCTCTCACCTGTGCTATGGTAGCTGTACAATGTGCCACTGCTGCCCTTAAATGGTTCAAATGGCTCTGAGCACTATGGCACTTAACATCTGTGGTCATCAGTCCCCTAGAATTTAGAGCTACTTAAACCTAACTAACCTAAGGACATCACACACATCCATGCCCGACTCAGGATTCGAACCTGCGACTGTAGCGCCTAAAACCGCTTGGCCACTCCGGCTGGCGGAAGGCCACAATTTTACCCCTTCCGAACTTGGACAGCTGGTTGCAGGAAGCACGAGTGCAGCTCTGTGGCATGGTTGCCTACTTGCTGCACACATTTGCACCAACCTGAGCATTCTGGCTGTGAGCAATTTCTATTAAAAGGTAACACAGATGTCGCTCTGGTAGCTATGCCACTACGAAATCTGGTGGCAGATGATGTTGACACCATTATCAGTACATCCAGTAGCCCCCAGGTGGTATACGCTGTCACTGGATCAAAATCGGTCTTTCGTGGTGTACCAATTTTTTTCCGACAGTGTAGAATATTGCAAGTGGGGCCTTTGCACTGACAGTCAGTACGTATTACTGTGGTAACTTCCAGAAAATGAGACACATTCGAAATGAATGTCACAACAGGCATATCCCCTGTGGTATCGAGAGGCTGCAAAGAACACTCGTTTGAGTCTTCCGACATTCATGTGTCTGGGTGGCTCGATGTTTATATAGTGTAAACAGTTGCAATGGTGCATTTTTTTGTTTAAATGTGTATTAAAGTTTTTATCATTGGTCGACATGATAGTAATAATCAGTGCTTAGTTTCTGGGGATACACAGGGGGATGTGTCCCCTTTAACCTTTTGTGTGCTGGCGTTAGTTGGTACCAGCACACCAGGTGGCAAAGACGTTGTGAGAAGATCGTTAGGGGCCAAAGAAATACTCGCAGGAAACGTGCCGACAACGCCTTCTCGGCCGCCAGTAATTAGATCGCCGCAGACCAGAGGGCCCAGTCACTTCCAGTCTGTCATCCAATGAGTCACCAAGACATCATTCACAGACAGTTGCAGGCAGCACTAGCGATCAGAATAGGATACATAGCGGACTTGTACTTCACAAGCTGTGAGGCTAATGTGGACTGTCACAGAGAGCTTGTACCACAAAACCTGGACTATCTTGAGTTAAGCCAAACAACATCCTCTCCTTGCTTCCTATGGCACAGCTCTACAGTGACAACGAGACAACACAAAATTTTGAGTCCTCAGAGAAGAAAAAATATCCATTTCATTTGTACAGAAAAATCGCACACCTATGACGTTTGTAAATGGTATATTGATGTTCCTTTTAGGTGTCATGACAGTCAGTTTCACAGCTTTTTCGAAAAATGGCTAGATAATTTCGACCTGTAAAATATTACTGAAATCGTTCCACACATGAACATTAAGTGCCATGTAAATGAATAATAGCCTTATGGTCAGATTTTAAAATTCCTTTCTAGAAGGCTCTGGTCCCATTGTCATGCACTGATGTAATGTGATTTGATCTGTTTCACTGATGTAATGTTATTTGATCTGTTTCGTACTCAGTGTTGAAGAGGTTAAGGTGAAGTGTGGAATTATATTAGAGTTTCAGAGTCGAAATGAATCCTAACATTAGGCAGTATTTCTCATCCTTCGTGAATAAAAGGATTAAGCTGTTTGTGGGTGATGATGAAAATGGCAGAGTTGATGAAAGTAAGGAAAAGGAAAGAAACTTATGTTATAATTCCTTACAGTAATAATTTATAAACGTTAGACATGGACAACATGTCATTCAGAGTACCAGATTTTCCAGAAAATCAGCACTGGTAAGAATAATAACAAAAGACCCAACATTGTAAACAAGGTATTTAATATTATTTGTTAGTTTCACGTTGTGTGTGAATTATGTAGTACTGTTTCTTAGTTCCTTTCTTCTTAACCGTTACGTTAATTATTCGGCACCAGACACTAATATTGATCAAATTTATAGAGATGGAAAATGGCTACGTAAATGAAAAGATCCTAATACGAAAACCACATCTTTTCAAACAAATACGTCATTGACTTGTATTGAAGCAACTAATTCTAGCGAAACAGTGAGTTTAAACACTTAAGTAATACATATGCAGTTAACTTGTACTAGTACGAAAAGTTTGGGCCATGAAACCTGTTAAGCACAACTTTGCAATTTATTAATGAAAATATGTCTCTTACCTGCCCTGGTGTTTGACACAGCAGTCCTTGTCATAATTGATAATTAGTCAAGATCTCAAAAGTTCTTCATAATAAGATGAAATCATGTATTCCTGAGACATATTGAGTCTCTGTCTGAGATAGTGGTCTGAAGCAACGAATTAAAAAGGCCAGAATTCCAACTAAAGTCCACTAACCACTGCACCACTATGGCACTCCGGTTGTCCCAGATGCACAGACTACCTAAGTACTTCTCCCTCTCCAAGACAGACTTCACTTTAGGCCAGCACCCATTTTGTTCCCCTTGTTAAGTCGTATCTTCTTGCAGAGGTTCTCCTAACAATGGCCGGCCGCGGTGGTCGAGCGGTTCTAGGCGCTTCAGTCCGGAACCGCGCGAATGCTACGGTCGCAGGTTCGAATCTCGCCCCGGGCATGGATGTGTGCGATGTCCTTAGGTTAGTTAGGTTTAAGCAGTTCTAAGTTCTAGGGGACTGATGACCTGAGATGTTAAGTCCCATAGTGCTCAGAGCCATTTGAACCATCTCCTAACAATGGAATAGCATCTCACACACAACGTAGTGGGAATGATCTTTCCGGCACCTCGGATGTCGATGATATTACTTCAGACGAAAGATGACATCTGGAGACATACTGTCTCAGCTTCATCTAAGATAACGAATAGTCAATATGCTTCGGGAATCCATCATGTGATCCGATTTAAATATCACCTACGCCTCAGGTACAGGAAGGATTATCCCCATTACGTTCTCTGTGAGGTGCTAATCCAATTTTAGAAAAGCCTCTGCAATAATAGTTAGCTAGTTAGTTAGTTACGTGTTCAATTGGTCAATCTCACAGTAATCGTTATGATGTGGAACGTGTCAAGTGTATAAGAAACGCATACATGAATCAAGGTTTTTCCTGAATGAGATTTTCACTCCGCAGCGGAGTGTGCGCTGATATGAAACTTCCTGGCAGATTGTAACTGTGTGCCGGACCGAGACTCGAACTCGGGATCTTTGCCTTTCGCGGGCAAGTGCTCTACCATCTGAGCTACCCAAGCATAACTCACGCCCCGTCCTCTCAGCTTTACTTCTGCCCATTACCTCGTCTCCTACCTTCCAAACTTTACACAAGCTCTTCTGCGAATCTTGCAGAAATAGAACTCCTGAAAGAAAGAATATTGCGGAGACATGGCTTAGCCACAGCCTTGGGCCGCAGAAAGAAAATCTCGTTCTGGAAACATCCCCAAGGCTGTGGATAAGCCATGTCTCCCCAATATCCTTTCTTTCAGGAGTGCTATCTCTGCAAGGTTCGCAGAAGAGCTTCTGTAGAGATTGGAAGGTAGGAGACGAGGTACTGGTAGAAGTGAAGCTGTGAGGACGCGGTGTGAGTCGTGATTGGGTAGCTGAGATGGTAGAGCACTTGCCCGCAAAAGGCAAAGGTCTCGAGTTCGAATCTCGTTCCGGCACACAGTTTTAATCTGCCACGAAGTGTAAAGTTTTTCTTTTTAAGAAATGCTTAAAATTTTTATTACCTTAAATGGCTCAAAATGAATATATTATAGCTATAAATTTATTTATTCCTATTCAAGGATCCATCTTTGGTGTAGAAAGAGTTGCCAAGGAGATAAGATTTCAATTTATTTTTGAAACTATTACTACTGTCTGTCAGAGATTTTATTTCATCCTGTAATTGCTTGAAAAGCTTTTCAGCAACATATTCCCCCCCCCCCCCTTCTGAGCCAAAGATACGTGAAGTAGAGGATTGTGTAAATCTTTCTTTCCTCTGGTATTATAATCATGAATGTCACTGTTGTTTTTAAACGGGTACATGTTGTTGAGAACAAATTTCATTACTGAGTAAATGTACTTTAAGGGTGTTGCAAGAATTCCTAATCTCTTAAACAGATGCCTACAAGGAGCCCCACACATGTTTCTAATCACTTTCTTTTGAGCAGTGAATACTTTTTGCCAAGTCTTCAGTTGCCCCAAAATATTATTCCGTATGACAGACAGTAAAAGTATGCAAAGTATATTAGTTTACTAATTTCTGTATCCTCAAAATTGGCAATTATTCTGATTGCAAAAGTAGCTGAACCTAGTCGCTTTAGGAGATTCAAAATATGAATTTTCCAATTAAGATTCTCATACGCTCAAAAACTTAGTATACTTTACCCTGGCTTCTGACTTCTGTTGATGTGTTATCTTTATTGAAGGAACTGTACTCCTTGCAGTAGAAAATTGGATGTAATGTGTTTTTTCAAAGTTCAAACCAAGCCCATTCGCAAAAAAGCAACCAATGTTTTCAGAGACATTATTTGTATCATTTTCTGTTGGAGTTTCTTCTCCTGCATTGATAATGATGCTTGTATCGTTAGCAGAGGACGGGCTGAACAGGATAGGCCGATGTGTGTAGTTTGTGTTCGAGTGAGAGATGTACTTATGTTGTGTGTGCAGCTGGGATGTCAGAGTACCATTGTGGCGCAATAGTTATCGCATCTGATCTGTTTAGCTAGCAGGAGATCTTGGCTCGAGTTCTGGTCTTGGTGCAAATTTCAATTCATTGCTTCAATCTCCACTCGCTATCTTGGATAAAGATGAGACTCAATATGTCTCAGGAATACGTCATTCCATCTGATTATAAGTAATTTCTGTGATCTTGACTAAAAGATAACTGTTTATAAGAATCCATAACATCGACCATCTCAGAACGAATGACTAGGATAGAATTATTGTTCCATGTTGCCCTCGATTGCAGTTGCATGTGGTGACAGGTATTACTAATGTTTCTTGAAATCTGTGTGAGCAATAGTGATACTGGATATGGGGAAAAAGAAGAGCAGTCTTGTGATGTGGGCAGATGGTGTTGTCCGCCTTGGTGGAGTTAGCTCGAGATCTGTACACACAGGTTTAGTGAGACATACAGGTGAGTGTCTGAGGCACATGCTGCCCACCGCTAGGCGTCTTAGTATGGTGCGGACATAGACACGCCAGCAAGTCTGCCAGCGAACACTGCATTAATGTTGCACGATTAGTCAATGGAAGACTATCAAATACGTGAGTAAGATCAATCAGTCCTATTCTTGTGAGTGCTGTCGTTTTTAATCGCCTAGACTGTCCTCCTTTTTCCCTCTCAGACACTACCGTTCACCTTCGTTTGCGCTCTTGGGCAAGATGAATTTATACACTCCTGGAAATTGAAATAAGAACACCGTGAATTCATTGTCCCAGGAAGGGGAAACTTTATTGACACATTCCTGGGGTCAGATACATCACATGATCACACTGACAGAACCACAGGCACATAGACACAGGCAACAGAGCATGCACAATGTCGGCACTAGTACAGTGTATATCCACCTTTCGCAGCAATGCAGGCTGCTATTCTCCCATGGAGACGATCGTAGAGATGCTGGATGTAGTCCTGTGGAACGACTTGCCATGCCATTTCCACCTGGCGCCTCAGTTGGACCAGCGTTTGTGCTGGACGTGCCGACCGCGTGAGACGACGCTTCATCCAGTCCCAAACATGCTCAATGGGGGACAGATCCGGAGATCTTGCTGGCCAGGGTAGTTGACTTACACCTTCTAGAGCACGTTGGGTGGCACGGGATACATGCGGACGTGCATTGTCCTCTTGGAACAGCAAGTTCCCTTGCCGGTCTAGGAATGGCAGAACGATGGGTTCGATGATGGTTTGGATGTACCGTGCACTATTCAGTGTCCCCTCGACGATCACCAGTGGTGTACGGCCAGTGTAGGAGATCGCTCCCCACACCATGATGCCGGGTGTTGGCCCTGTGTGCCTCGGTCGTATGCAGTCCTGATTGTGGCGCTCACCTGCACGGCGCCAAACACGCATACGACCATCATTGGCACCAAGACAGAAGCGACTCTCATCGCTGAAGACGACACGTCCCCATTCGTCGCTCCATTCACGCCTGTCGCGACACCACTGGAGGCGGGCTGCACGATGTTGGGGCGTGAGCGGAAGACGGCCTAACGGTGTGCGGGACCGTAGCCCAGCTTCATGGAGACGGTTGCGAATGGTCCTCGCCGATACCCCAGGAGCAACAGTGTCCCTAATTTGCTGGGAAGTGGCGGTGCGGTCCCCTACGGCACTGCGTAGGATCCTACGGTCTTGGCGTGCATCCGTGCGTCGCTGCGGTCCGGTCCCAGGTCGACGGGCACGTGCACCTTCCGCCGACCACTAGCGACAACATCGATGTACTGTGGAGACCTCACGCCCCACGTGTTGAGCAATTCGGCGGTACGTCCACCCGGCCTCCCGCATGCCCACTATACGCCCTCGCTCAAAGTCCGTCAACTGCACATACGGTTCACGTCCACGCTGTCGCGGCATGCTACCAGTGTTAAAGACGGCGATGGAGCTCCGTATGCCACGGCAAACTGGCTGACACTGACGGCGGCGGTGCACAAATGCTGCGCAGCTAGCGCCATTCGACGGCCAACACCGCGGTTCCTGGTGTGTCCGCTGTGCCGTGCGTGTGATCATTGCTTGTACAACCCTCTCGCAGTGTCCGGAGCAAGTATGGTGGGTCTGACACACCGGTGTCAATGTGTTCTTTTTTCCATTACCAGGAGTGTATTTAAACGAGGCGTCAGAAATTTATAATCTTTTCACAAGCGGAGGGTCATGTCCTACGAATGCATGCTTTCACGGCGACATCCGTTAGTAAAACATTCTCGGGTTTCAAGCAGCGTCAAGTGATTTACTGTCCACGAGCTTTCGGCAGAGGTCTCCTCTGCCATTATTAAGTGGATGACTGTCGTGTGGTTGTCATTGCCGCGCTTATGCAGCCGCACCGTCGCTCGTGACGTCACTGGTGCTCGGTCCCGCACCATATATGGTAATGTTTTGGCCGCGCGACTGCCGGGCCCGTTTCAACTCCCTCAGCACCTGATCCCACGCTGTACTCAGCTGCAGTCCACCGTCTCTACTGAAGGTGTTGTCAGGAATTCGAATCTCCGGGGCTATCCCAGAAGCCATTAGTCCGTTTAGTAATAGACGTCTCATCGAATGCATTTCTGTGTCCGTTTTCCAGAGCATGTTCTGCTGCAGCTCACTTTTCGGGATAGCGCAGACGGTTCTATGCGGCGCTGTTCAATAGTGTTAACAGTCTGGCCGACATAGAACTGCCCACATCCACACGGTACCTTGTAAATTCCTGGCGTTCTGAGGCCTACATCGTCTTTAACAGATTTCATTAGTTGCCGGATCTTTGCCGGAGGCTTGAAGATTGTGTCTATTTTATGCCTGATCTTTCCTGTTGTCGAACCACAAAACGGTAAGAATGCAACCTGCTTGGTGTCTTCTTCAGAGGTCTTCTTCCTTTGAGGCTTGGGTGACACCGCTTGTGAGATCTGTTTGTTGTTGTAACCGTTTTCCTTAAAAACTTTGTGTAAGTGACTCAATTTTCTCGGCGAGTTTTCAGTGTCTGAGATGGTTTCAGCTCGATGTACTAAGGTCCTCAGATCAGACTGTTTCTGTGCTGGGTGATGGAAGCTGGTGGCGCGCAGATACCGAGTCGTGTGGGTGGGCTTGCAGTAAACGCTATGACCTAGAGATCCATTGGGCTTAAGACGGACAAGCACGTTCAAAAACAGCAGGGAACCCTCCTTCTCTACTTCCATTGTGAAGTTGATGTGGTCGTGAATGTTGTCGAGGTGCTCCAGGAACTGTTCTAACTTTTCTTGTCCATGTGGCCGAATGACGAAGGTATCGTCGACGCAGCGACAAAAACAGCTCGGCTTTGAAGGAACCGTGTCCAAGGCGACATCTTCGAAATGCTCCATAAAGAGGTTGGCTGTTACTGGAGCTAATGGACTTCCCACCGCCACGCCGTCAGTTTGGTTAAAATATTCTCCATCATGTAAGAAATATGATGACGTCAGAGTGTGCTTAAATAAATCCACGAGGGCGTCGTCAAAGAGCTTGGACAGCAGGTCAGTAGAGTCTTTGATGGGGACACACGTTAATAAAGAAACCGCATCGAAGCTAACAGTAATATCCCCTTCAGCAAGTCGCACACCTTTAATCCGATTGACGAAGTCCGCCGTATTCTTCATATGGTGTCCACAGTTTCCAATGTGCGTAGAGAAGAGGCTGGCCAGATGTTTAGCAAGTTTTTAGGTCGGCGATCCGATGGTACTCACTATCGGCCTCAACGGTGTGTCCTTCTTATGCACCTCCGGCAGACCACAGAATGTGGGCGATCTTGGTGCCTTGCGGAGGAGATTCTTAATAGTATTCTCTTCCAGTATCGGCCGTTTGAGAAGCTCTGAAGTTTTCCTCACTATTCTGGATGTTATGGTGCGGGACCGAGCACCAATGACCTCACGAGCGACGGCGAGGCTATATAAGCACGGCAATGACAACCACACGACAGTCATTAGTAGTGTAGCGCTTGAGACAGTCACGTCGATTAAATATTTGCGCGTAACATTGCAGTGCGATATGACGTGGGACAAACATGTAATGGCAGTTGTGGGGAAGGCGGATAGTCGTCTTCGGTTCATTGGTAGAATTTTGGGAAGATGTGGTTCATCTGTAATGGAGACCGCTAATAAAACACTAATACGACCTATTATCGAATACTGCTGGAGCATTTAGGACCCCTATCAGGTCGGATTGAGGGAGGACATAGAAGCAACTCAGAGGCGGGCTGCTAGATTTGTTACTGGTAGATTTGATCATCACGCGAGTGTTACGGAAATGCTTCAGGAACTCGGGTGGGAGTTTCTAGAGGAAAGGAGGCGTTCTTTTCGTAAATCGCTACTGAGGAAATTTAGAGAAGCAGCATTTGAGGCTGACTGCAGTAAAATTTTACTGCCGCCAACATATATTTCGCGGAAAGACCACAAAGATAAGATAAGAGAGATTAGGGCTTGTACAGAGGCATATAGGCAGTCATTTTTCCCTCGCTCTGTTTGGGAGTGCTAGTTGTGATACGCGGTACCCTCCGCCACGCACCGTATGGGGGATTGCGGAGTATGTATGCAGGTGCAGACGTAGTAGATATAGATCCACTTGACAATGGCAGAGGAGATCTCTGCCGAAAGCTCGTGGGCAGTAAGCCGCTTGGCGCTGCTTGAACGCCCGCATCTCGTGGTCGTGCGGTAGCTTTCTCGCTTCCCACGCCCGGGTTCCCGGGTTCGATTCCCGGCGGGGTCAGGGATTTTCTCTACCTCGTGATGGCTGGGTGTTGTGTGCTGTCCTTAGGTTAGTTAGGGTTAAGTAGTTCTACGTTCTAGGGGACTTATGACCACAGCAGTTGAGTCCCATAGTGCCCAGAGCCATTTGAACCATTTTGAGCTGCTTGAAACCCGAGAATGTTTTATTACAGTGTCAAGTTGTTAGGAAAGCATACGCAGGTCCCTGACTGGCGCGGAAAATTCGTTTGATACCATGTTATTGGCAATTAATGAATTCCACTTGTAAACTACTGGGCCGATCAGCATATGACTTAGATCGATCGACACGTAATCTAAGGACGAAGCTAACTCTGCTGTCAAGAGTACTGATTGCACTTTACAAGGACACTCTCCCTTTCTCAGAGGACTGGACTAGTTGCTAGTTTGCCTCCACGTGTTTTGTGCCTGGGTAGCACAATATACCAGCGCTACACACTGACGACAAGGAAATCTCAGCGCTAAGAAGAAGTTGTGCGGTGCACACGAAACACGGTAGACATGTTTCCACAAATCAGAGACGATGTCTATTCAGACCTCGTACCAGTCGCATAAGAGTGGCATCTGCAGCCCACTATGAGGATGCAAATCAGGTTTACTTTAAATACACGCTGTAACGTACGTGAGCGTCAGATTCGTTCGAGAGTGAACGTGCTGAGTTGATGTTAGTCAAGAACGCCTTTAAAGCGACAAAGACGTCACTGTCACTTGGCTGAGAGTGAACGGTGTCGTGTAATAGGGCTACGAGAAGCTGTGTGTTACTTCTGCGATATTGCAGAAAGTCTTGGCGGGAATGGAGCCACTACAGGGTGAGTCACCTAACGTTACCGCTGGATATATTTCGTAAACCACATCAAATACTGACGAATCGATTCCACAGACCGAACGTGAGGAGATGGGCTAGTGTAATTGGTTAATTCAAACCATAAAAAATGCACGGAAGTGTGTTTTTTTACACAAACCTACGTTTTTTTAAATGGAGCCCCTTTAGTTTTGTTAGCACATCTGAACATATAAACAAATACGTAATCAGTGCCGTTTGTTGCATTGTAAAATGTTAATTACATCCGGAGATATTGTAACCTAAAGTTGACGCTTGAGTACCACTCCTCCGCTGTTCGATCGTGTGTATCGCAGAGCACCGAATTACGCAGGGATCCAAAGGGAACGGTGATGGACCTTCGGTACAGAAGAGACTGGAATTGCACATTACGTCCACATGCTAACAACTTTTTATTGGTCTTTTCCACTGACGCACATGTACAAAACAATTTTAATATTTCATTAACTTTGAAATCGTTTCATGAAGATTTCCGTGCAAGTGAAAATGAAAACAAAACTGTCGTACGTTTATCGAATTTTGAATGAAAAACTTTTTGTTTTTCTTAACAGATGTGTAATAATTTAGGAACCGCAACGTGGCCATCATCATTCGAAATATTCACTGATGGCTCCAAAACATGAATGCCCACCGGGTTTGCTAACTTCCGCGGGGGTCTGTTACCTTGGGCTATGTTTAAACTTCCGGCGGAAGCCAGCATCTTCACTGCCAAAATTCTTGCAATTAAGGAGTCCCTTTAATATGCGACACATCAGTTCGATGCCATCCTTTTTGTCACGGATTCGAGGACTGCTGTGAAAAACCTGGAAAAGCAGTAACGGAGCTTCAATACTAACCGGCATGTGCTCGATGTGGTTAAGTTGCTCTAACGGTGTGAAAGTCAACATAAACGTTTACAGTTGCTATGGATCAAGGGACATTCTTCTACCTCATGTAACTAGTTGGTGCACCATCTGGCGAAACACATTTACCTTTCTCATACACATTTTGTATCTAGGGTACAGAAACAAATCCTTCAAGAATGGTCAAAGACATTGCGCATCTCACACTAGTCCAAAAGAATACATTAGGCCGCAGTACAGCCGAGTACTGCGAAATATCTTTATTCTCCCAAATCAAGCTATCTCGACATCACATCTTTAGTATCCCGCCTGGGAGGCGGCGCGTGGGTAGGAACGTACGTGAGCGTCAGATTCGTTCGAGAGTGAACGTGCTGAGTTGATGTTAGTCAAGAACGCCTTTAAAGCGACAAAGACGTCACTGTCACTTGGCTGAGAGTGAACGGTGTCGTGTAATAGGGCTACGAGAAGCTGTGTGTTACTTCTGCGATATTGCAGAAAGTCTTGGCGGGAATGGAGCCACTACAGGGTGAGTCACCTAACGTTACCGCTGGATATATTTCGTAAACCACATCAAATACTGACGAATCGATTCCACAGACCGAACGTGAGGAGATGGGCTAGTGTAATTGGTTAATTCAAACCATAAAAAATGCACGGAAGTGTGTTTTTTTACACAAACCTACGTTTTTTTAAATGGAGCCCCTTTAGTTTTGTTAGCACATCTGAACATATAAACAAATACGTAATCAGTGCCGTTTGTTGCATTGTAAAATGTTAATTACATCCGGAGATATTGTAACCTAAAGTTGACGCTTGAGTACCACTCCTCCGCTGTTCGATCGTGTGTGTCGCAGAGCACCGAATTACGCAGGGATCCAAAGGGAACGGTGATGGACCTTCGGTACAGAAGAGACTGGAATTGCACATTACGTCCACATGCTAACAACTTTTTATTGGTCTTTTCCACTGACGCACATGTACATTACCATGAGGGGTGAGGTACACGTACACACGTGGTTTCCGTTTTCAATTACGGAGTGGAATAGAGTGTGTCCCGACATGTCAGGCCAATAGATGTGCAATGTGGTGGCCATCATTTGCTGCACACAATTGCAATCTCTGGCGTAATGAATGTCGTACACGCCGCAGTACATCTGGTGTAATGTCGCCGTAGGCTGCCACAATACGTTGTTTCATATCCACTGGGGTTGTAGGCACATCACGGTACACATTCTCCTTTAACGTACCCCACAGAAAGAAGTCCAGAGGTGTAAGATCAGGAGAACGGGCTGGCCAATTTATGTGTCCTCCACGTCCTATGAAACGCCCGTCGAACGTGTACCTCGTCCCTCATGGTAATGTACACATGCGTCAGTGAAAAAGACCAATAAAAAGGTGTTAGCATGTGGACGTAATGTGCTGTTCCAGTCTCTTCTGTACCTAAGGTCCATCACCGTTCGCTTTGGATCCCTACGTAATTCGGTGCTCTCCGATACACACGATCGAACAGCGGAGGAGTGGTACTCAAGCGTCAACTTTAGGTTACAATATCTCCGGATGTAATTAACATTTTACAATGCAACAAACGGCACTGATAACGTATTTGTTTATATGTTCAGATGCGCTAACAAAACTAAAGGGTGTTCCATTTGAAAAAAAACGTAGGTTTGTGTTAAAAAACATACTTCCGCGCATTTTTTTATGGTTTGTGTTAACCAATTACACTAGCCCCTCTGCTCACGTTCGGTCTGTGGAATCGATTCGTCAGTATTTGATGTGGTTTACGAAATATATCCAGCGGTAATGTTAGGTGACTCACCCTGTGTACATGATTGCTGGAAGCGGTGGTCACGAGAATGTACGCTCGCAAGAAGACCGGGCTCTGGTCGTTCAGGTGTCACTACCGAGAGGGAAGACCATCGTGTTGGGCGTGTGGCTCTGGCGCATCCTGCTGCATCAGCAGCAGCGATGTGAGCAGCAGTCGAGACTACAGTGACACAACGAAGGGTTACATCAAGGACGGCTCCGAGACTCACGTACCGCAGCGTGCATTCCACTGACCCCAAACAACCACAGTATGCGACTTTAGTAGCGTCAAGCGACAGCTCATTAGAGGGCAGAGTAGAGGTCCGTTGTCTTTTCTGATGAGAGCTGGCTCTGCCTCGATGTCAATGATGGCTGTCTGTTGATTAGAATGAGGCCAGTCGAGGTCCTGCAACCAACCTACCTGCGTGCTAGACATACTGGACCTGCACCTGCAGTTATGGTCTGGGATGCGGTTTCGTCTGCAGAAGCGGCACTCTCGTGGTTATCCCATACACTATGACTGCATATCTGTACGCCAATCTGTTGATTCGACCTGCTGTACTGCCATTCATGAACAGCGTTCCGTGAGGTGCTTTCTAGCAGGATAACGCTTGCCCACATACGGCTGTTGTAGCCCAAAACGCTCTACAGAATGTCGAAGTGTTCCCTTGGTGTGCGCGATCACCAGATTTGTCTCCAGTCGATCACTTATGGGACCTCCCGGCGGGGTCAGGGATTTTCTCTGCCTCGTGATGGCTGGGTGTTGTGTGCTGTCCTTAGGTTAGTTAGGTTTAAGTAGTTCTAAGTTCTAGGAGACTGATGACCATAGAAGTTAAGTCCCATAGTGCTCAGAGCCATTTGAACTTATGGGACATCATCGGAGGATAACTCCAGCGTCATCCACAACCAACACTAACCGTCCCTGTATTGAGCGACCAAGTTCAACAAGCAAGGAATCACATTAACCTGTGATCTTGCAATGTTTATCACGTAAGTATTTTGCCTACACAAATGTATTCTCGAAATTTTATTACGCTAAGTTAATTACTTTTTGGTGTTGCAATTTTTCTTTCGTCAATTTGAATACAGCATAGGATTTGGAAATTACATTAATATCAGTTAAATTTCGTGATACACTTCGTACTTTCAGGCATTAAACACAGTCCAGATACCAAAACTTCTCACCCTAGATCCTGGACTTATAACTGGCGGGGCAATAGTGGCGTAGTCCGTTTTCGACAGTTGCCGAAACTCGTCCGTCACGGATGCAGGTTGGCGAATTCCTGCTCTGACCAAGACCCTGAGAAACCTCCTGCGTTGTATGTCGTAACACGAAAACCTGGATCACATGGTTGAGGTCCGCAATGTCAAAAAATGGTTCAAATGGTTCTGAGCACTATGGGGCTTAACAGCTGAGGTCATCATTCCGCTAGAACTTAGAACTACTTAAACGTAACTAACCTAAGGACATCACAGACATCCATGCCAGAGGCAGGATTTGAACCTGCAACCGTAGCGGTCGCACGGTTCCAGACTGAAGCGCCTAGAACCGCACGGCCACCCCGGCCGGCCCGCAATGACAGTTGAGTGGACTTCGCAGTATGGAGTGGCTGTACTTTCATCCTGTAAAAATGTTAAGGATAACAGTCGTGATCCAACCGGATGAGCGTTAGAGTAGTGTAAAATGTAAATTTTCATTCCCAGAGGTGTAACAGTAAATAAAATGTTCCGTGCTATTATGCCGCGGTCGGATACATTTTACATTAAACTCCAACGCATCGTCCCTGTCTGTGGAGAACATTTTCAAGGGGGATTGTAGCTTCTTCGAATGTCCGATTCACACACTGGCTCGCTACAGGATGTGAACCTGACACTCAAAGAAGCTACAACCACTCTTGAAAATGTACCCCACAGACGGGACGAAACGTTGGCTTTTAATGTGACCGACGCATAACAGCCCGGAACGTTTTGTTAGTTATAGCGTTATTGTAGTGGTATTGTGGTATCGATATCAACGATGCCACGGAATAGTTTCTCAAGTTGGCTCTACGAGAGACACAGACGGCAGCGCCCTCCATCCGGTGCTGTCGAGGTCTACGAGCTCCGCGACTGCTTCAGCGCATTTGATCAGGTGCAGCCAGCCAGGACACTTCGGTTCAGCATCACACCTATGTACA
Organism: Schistocerca cancellata; assembly: GCF_023864275.1. Taxonomy (NCBI): domain Eukaryota; kingdom Metazoa; phylum Arthropoda; class Insecta; order Orthoptera; family Acrididae; genus Schistocerca; species Schistocerca cancellata. The sequence goes on along the minus strand of NC_064628.1, from coordinate 921,516,898 downwards.
AAGTTGTGTAATCGTTCTTGCAGTACCGACTTATATTACCTTTTCCCGTTCCTACCCACGCGCCGCCTCCCAGGCGGGATACTAAAGTTGTGATGTCGAGATAGCGTGATTTGGGAGAATAAAGATATTTCGCAGTACTCGGCTGTACTGCGGCCTAATGTATCCTTTTGGAATAGTGTGAGATGTGCAATGTCTTTGACCATTCTTGAAAGATTTGTTTCTGTACCCTAGTTACAAAATCTGTATGTGAAAGGTAAATGTGTTTCGCCAGACGGTGCACCAACTAGTTACGTCAGATAGAACAATGTCCCTTGATCCATAGCAACTGTAAACGTTTATGTTGACTTTCACACCGTTAGAGCAATTTAACCACACCGAGCACATGACGGTTAGTATTGAAGCTCCGTTACTGCTTTTCCAGGTTTTTCACAGCAGTCCTCGAATCCGTGACAAAAAGTATGGCATCTAACTGATGTGTCGCATATTAAAGGGCCTCCTTAATTGCAAGAATTTTGGCAGTGAAGATGCTGGCTTCCGCCGGAAGTTTAAACATAGCCCAAGGTAAAAGACCCCCGCGGAAGTTAGCAAACCCGGTGGGCATTCATGTTTTGGAGCCATCAGTGAATATTTCGAATGATGATGGCCACGTTGCGGTTCCGAAATTATTACACATCTGTTAAGAAAAACAAAAAGTTTTTCATTCAAAATTCTATAAACGTACGACAGTTTTGTTTTCATTTTCACTTGCACGGAAATCTTCATGAAACGATTTCTAAGTTAATGAAATATGAAAATTGGCGTAAAGTTTCATAGTCGTATTTCTGTGGGACGAATTCGTTCTGTATTTGTGTTCTGCGTTTTAAAGGTAACGTATTTTCACAAATGCTCTATGGGAGTGCTGTTTAATTGCCTGGCAAATGTTTTAACACATACCATTCTATGTTTCATGGCAGCATACACTGTCATCGCTACAAAAGGTGGCCAAACTTCACGAGTAACAAAAACAATAATTTAAAAAATGTCGGAGTAGTAAAGATATTAGAGATACTTTATAGAGTGCTGGGCACAGTAAAATCTATCACTGTTCAGGCGAGGGAATAAATTTAAAGTCGAAACGGGAAGTAAAATTATGTATAATAAGTTCTAATATGGCACTGTATTTAAAAACGTCATTTTTAGAAGAACTGTGTAGGAGCCCTGAAGGCACAGTGCCTCATGCACAAGAAGCAGCGTTTTGTTTACAGGGACATTCCGGCAGTGTTAGGGAAATACAGCGAGAGGTGGAGAACCAGAGGATGAGCCTAGAGAAGTCTTTCATTAGTCGTCAGCTTGCGGCTCACGTACGAGATAAACCGGTCTCTGCAACGTGGAGAGAGCGAAGGAAACCATGGTGGGTTATCGGGCTGTTCTTTTCGCAGGTATGACAGCTTTCTGCAGTGTACTAAAGTGGAGCAGCGAATACAGTACCCCTCTACAGATCCGCACAACAATCATTTTTAACGCGAAATATTTAAAATACGCTCGAGGAAAGAGAGAAGATGAAGATATTCTTACATTTCTATCAGAACACATGTTGTTAAATACAAACTAGCATTCATGTGACTTATCAGTTTGGGCTACGCGAAAATGCGATAACACCCAAGGCAATGTTGATCTGACAACTTCTCGTAGAAGATACAGCAAAGAAAGGCACACCTCCGGTAATAGCATTCGTAGAGTCAGAGAAAGTTATTGACAGTCTTGGAAATTCTGAAGGTAGTACTAATACAAACCACACTTGTGTTATGAGTTGAGCAACATGAAAGGGAAGCAGTCGTTCAGAGGGGATGAGGCACGGTTGTAGCCTATCTCTGATGTTCTTCACTCCTCCGCTGTTCGATCATGTGTATCGGAGAGCACCGAATTACGTAGGGATCCAAAGGGAACGGTGATGGACCTTAGGTACAGAAGAGACTGGAACAGCACATTACGTCCACATGCTAACATCTTTTTATTTGTCTTTCTCACTGACGCACATGTACATTACCATGAGGAGTAAGGTACACGTACACTCGTGGTTTCCGTTTTCAATTACGGAGTGGAATAGAGTGTACCCTGACATGTCAGGCCAATAGATGTTCAATGTGGTGGCCATCATTTGCTGCATACAATTGCAATCTCTGGCGTAATGAATGTCGTACACGCCGCAGTACATCTGGTGTAATGTCGCCGCAGGCTGCCACAATACGTTGTTTCATATCCTCTGGGGTTGTAGGCACATCACAGTACACATTCTCCTTTAACGTACCCCACAGAACGAAGTCCAGAGGTGTAAGATCAGGAGAACGGGCTGGCCAATTTATGTGTCCTGCACGTCCTATGAAACGCCCGTCGAACGTGTACCTCGCCCCTCATGGTAATGTACACGTGCGTCAGTGAAAAAGACCAATAAAAAGGTGTTAGCATGTGGACGTAATGTGCTGTTCCAGTCTCTTCTGTACCTAAGGTCCATCGCCGTTCCCTTTGGATCCCAACGTAATACGGTGCTCTCCGATACACACGATCGAACAGCAGAGGAGTGGTACTCAAGCGTCAACTTTAGGTTACAATATCTTCGGATGTAATTAACATTTTACAATGCAACAAACGGCACTGATTACGTATTTATTTGTATGTTCAGATGTGCTAACAAAAGTAACGGGGTTCCATTTAAAAAAACGCAGGGTTGTGTTAAAAAACGTACTTCCGTGCATATTTTTATGGTTTGTATTAACCAATTACACTAGCCCCTCTCCTCACGTTCGGTCTGTGGAATCGATTCGTCAGTATTTGATGTGGTTTAAGAAATATATCCAGCGGTAATGTTAGGTGACTCACCCTACATATACTTACTTACTTACTTATTGCGAATGGACCGAGAAGGATCACGCAAAGTTTTCTGACGTCGTTTCTTCCATAGTTCTTTCATTCGTTCTCCATGTTTTCTTTTTCTTTCTTCTGTCCATTTTGTTCCTGGTCTCTTTAGTGCTTCTTTCTCCGACAATACAATCCACTTTTCCACCTTATTTATAAAAGTTTTTCTATCTTTGACATCTTTAAGTTCAATATTTGCTTTTTGTAAATCTAATTTTACTTGGCTAATCCATGGTGTTGTTGATTTGACTTTTTCTATGTAAGTGAGAATTCTGTTGGTGAGCCGTGTGGGGGGGAAGTCTAGTGACATGTCCATAAAATTTTAATCTTCGCCTTCTTATGTCTGCTGCCAGGTTTGATATAGTTTCTGTGGTTCTTCTTGATTGTATCCGGTATCCTTCTTCTGTTAATTTTGGACCTAAAATCTTTCTCATAATTTTGCGCTCTTCTTTTAGTATTTTTTTCTAAGTCACATTTTGTGTGGAGTGTGAGCGTTTCACTAGCATATAGTGCTGCTGGCTTAATTACTGCGCAGTAGTGTCTGATTTTTGTGATCGAGGAGATGCATTTTTTATTGTATATTTCATGTGTCATACCATATGCTCTCTTCATTTTCTGTTGTCTGATCTTCTGTGCAACTTTCTCTCCTCCGGTTGGCTCCAAAATTTCACCTAGGTATTTAAAATGTTTTACTCTATTTATTTTTCCATATTTTGTGTTCAAACTGTGTATATGGAATTTCGTACAGAAAAATTCTGTCTTTTGAAACGAAATTTGTAAACCTACTTCATCTGCGCATTCCTTAAGGATCTCTATTTGTTTGGTGGCGATTTCTTCATCATCTGCAAGTATGGCCAAGTCGTCTGCGAATGCTAAGCAAGATACCTCCACGTTGTCTTTGGTTCTACCAAGATGGATTGGTTTCCAGTAGGATTGATTTTTTAATTCTTTTTCCCATTCCTTAATGACTTTATCCAGGACTATATTAAACAGAAGTGGAGATAGCCCGTCACCTTGACGTACTCCAGTTTTTATGAGAAAAGGTTCAGAGATTTCTCCCCTGAATTTAACTTTAGATACAGTGTCTGTCAGTGATTCTTTGATAAGCCTTAGTGTTTTGGAGTCAAGTCCAAGTTCCTCTAAAATGTTAAACAAAGATTGCCGGTCAATTGACTCATAGGCTTTCTTAAAATCTACAAATGTACAAATTATGGGGGCATTTCTAATTGCTTTGTGTTTTAATATTGTCTTTAAATTAAATATTTGTTCTATGCATGAGCGACCGGGGCGGAAGCCTGCTTGATAATCACCAATTTGGCGTTCCAGCTGCTCTTGTGTTCTTTTCAGCAGTCATGTTGAGATAATTTTGTGGGTGACTTGTAAAAGTGAGATTCCCCTGTAGTTGTTGACATTTGTTCTGTCTCCTTTTTTATGTAATGGGTGAATAAGGGCACATTTCCAATCCTCTGGTAATTTTTCTGTTTCCCATATTTTTGTTATTATTTTTGTGAGCTCTTGCAACGTCTTTGGTCCTAGGTTTTTTAATAGCTCTGCAACAATGCCATCTTCGCCAGATGTTCTATTATTTTTTAAGTTTTTAATGTGACATTTGATTTCTTCCTGTGTTGGTGGTAATGAATCCGGTTGAGCGTTGGCACTGATTTCTTTGGGAAACCTTAAACTAGGTTCTGGGCAATTTAGTAGGTTAGAAAAATATTGAGCCAATACTTGACAGTTTTCCTGGTTTGTTAGGGCTAATTTACCATCTGGTTTTCTGAAACATAAATTTTGAGGGATATATCCTCGTATTTTATCTGCGAAAGTTCTGTAGAAGTCTCTTGTATTATAGTTTTGGAAATTTTCTTCTATGGCATCCAATTGTGCCTTTGTGTACTTCCTTTTTGCTTGCCTAATAGATTTTGAAACCTGTTTTCTAACCTCGTTAAATAAATGTAGACTTTCTTGTGATTTTTTACTGTTATATTCTTGAAATGCCTTTTTTCTCCTTTCCAATTCATTTTCACAGTCTGAATCCCACCAAGGGTGTTTGAATATCTTTTTCAAGGGAATAGTTTCCTTAGCTATTCGCGTGATTTTAGAATGAAATTCTTCCCATGTGTTTGCCTTTTCCTTCTCCCATTCTTCTTTTACTTTAGATTCTTTAATATTCTTGGTGTCATATTTCTGTATTTCTGTTTTCTTCTGATGACTTCTTCGTGCTGTAAACTTGATTTTAATTCTAGTTAGGTAATGGTCTGAATCAATGTTTGCTCCTCTGCGTACTTGGACGTCGTAAATTTCTTTTTGTACTGGGTATGAAAACGCCACATGATCTATTTGAAACTCGCCAATTTGTTGTATAGGAGATCTCCATGTCTTTTGTTTTCTTGGACATTTTCTTAGAGATGTTGACATTATCTTCAGGTTATTCTGCTTACATAGTTCGACGAGCCTTGTACCATTTTTATTGGTAAATTTATGTGCAGGATATTTGCCTACGGTTTTTGGTGGATTTTCTCTCTACCAATTTGGGCATTAAAATCGCCGAGTAGAACTTTTGTATCATCTTTTGGAATCTTGGCCATTATATTCTCCAAATTTTCCCAGAACTTTTCTGTTTCTATGGGGTTTTTCTTGTTGTCTCCGTTTGTGGGAGCATGAACATTAACCATTGTGTATGTTTTGTTGGCACATTGTAAGCGCATCGTCATTATCCTATTATTTACGGGAGTAACTTCCTTGATGGAGCTGAGCACGCTCTTGTGTATGATAAACGCCATCCCGAGATGGGGGGCTCCTCTTCCGATTCGTTTATCCGTCTTGCTCTTAAAGATGCGATAGTTGCCATAATCTGATGTTTCTTCATCTGTAAAACGTGTCTCCTGTAAAGCTAGTATTACTATCTTTTGCTTTTCAAGTTCTGTTGTAAGGTTTAGAAGTTTTCCTGGTTGGATTAATGTATTTATGTTAAAGGTTCCAATGTATGTAGGTGTTTTAAGTGGAAGTTTGCCAGAGAGCTCCGACTTTCTCTGATGTAATCGTGTAAGTCCAGGTTCCCCAGAATCCGAATTCCTGGTTGCCATCTGTTGATGGGTGGATTGGTTACCACCTGGGGTAATGTTGTTATTACTTGCACGAGTAATACTTGCTTGTAATCAAGTTGGTCCAGTGTTTCCACTGGGTGTTTAGAACCAGGGATTGTTAGTTCCTGGCGCATTATGACCAGCCGCACATTGTGTGAACAGACGCTGACCAGGATGCCGATGGTTCCCACTTCAGACGCGTCCTGGATTTGGGTGTTGACAGTGCTTATTGTAATGGCGGCACTTACTCGCCATGACACAGCAACGTCTTCGGGTTCTGTGGTTTTTGAATGAGTGTGACCCTTGCCAAAAGTCACCCTCCCACACCCTCGTGATGCTGCCGCCTCGGTCCGGGACTGCTTATTTGGGTTTTCCCTTATTCGCAGCTGTCCACCATATCTGATGGATCGTTCGCTATCCGCCACCTGCGACCCGCCCTGTACCTGAGGCTCGGCTAGGGCACCCTATATATATATATATATATATATATATATATATATATAGAGCCACAAATTCTTCCTCTGTGCCAACCCCTTCATATCAGAGTAGCACCTGCAACCTACGTCTTCAATTATTTGCTGGATGTATTCCATGTATTCCAGTTTCTGTCTTCCTCTCCAGTTTTTCCTCTGCAGATCCCTCTAGTACCATAGAAGTCATTCCCTGATGTCTTAACAGATGTCCTATCACCCTGTCACTTTTTCTTGTCAGTGTCTTCCACATATTCATTTCTTCTCCGATTCTGCACAGAACCTCCTCCTTACTTATGTTATCAGTCCACCTAATTTTAAACATGCGTCCGTATCGCCATACCTCAAACGTTTCGTTTCTTTGCTGTTCTGGTTTTCCACAGTCCATGGTTCATTGCCATACAATGCTATGCTGCAGACGTACGTTCCCAGAAATTTCTTCCTCAAATTAAGGCGTGTGGTTGATAGTAGTAGACTTCTGTTGGCCAGGATTGCCCTTTTTGCCATTGATAGACTGCTTTTGATGTCTTCCTTGCTCCGTCCGTCATCGGTTATTTTGCTTTCTAGGTAGCAGAATTCCTTAACTTCATCTAAGTCGTGACTGTCAATCCTGATGTTAAATTTTTCGCTGTTCTCATTTCTCCTACTTCTCATTACTTTCATATTAGACTCTTTATTCCATTTAGGAGGTCCTGTAATTCCTCTTCATTTTCACTCAGCGTAGCAATGTCATCAGCTAATCGTATCATTGATATCATTTCACCCTGAATTTTAATCCCACTCCTGCACCTTTCTTTTACTCCCTTCATTACTACTTCGATATACAGATTGAAAAGTAGAAATGAAAAACTACATTCTCTCTTACACCCTTTTTCATCCGAGCACTTTGTTCTTGGTCGCCCACATTTTTATTCCCTCGTGGCTCTTGTACATATTGCATATTATCCGTCTGTCACTATCGCTTACCCCTATTTTTCTCAGTATGTCGAACTCTTACACCATTTAACGTTGTTGAACGCTGTTTCCAGGTTGTGTGGATTATATTTTTTCGGAAGTCAGACGATATGTCGCCAGACTCACACATTCTACACACCATTATGAATAGTCGTTTTGTTGCCTCTTCCCTCAATGGTTTTAGAAATTATGATGGAATGTTATTCGGCTGGTGTGGTCTAGCGGTTCTAGTCGCCTCAGTCTGGAATCACGCGGCTGCTACGGTCGCAAGTTCAATCCTGCCTCGGGCATGGATGTGTGTGATGTCCTTAGGTTTGTTAGGTTTACGTAGTTCTAAGTTCTAGGGGACTGATGACCTCAGTAGTCAAGTCCCATAGTGCTCAGAGCCATTTGATGCCTTTATAAAACAAAGTTTCATCTACACATTTTAACCAATCTGATTAACTCCGAGGGTATTTCAGATTCCTTGACTATACTTGGGTTTCCCAGAAAGTAATGCACCGAATTTTTTTTCTTCAACAATTCTTCATTGAACATAATGAGAATTACACACACAAAAGAATGGTGTTTTATCTACACACCCTATTTTTCCACGTAGTCTCCATCCTCTTCTATGGCCTTCCTCCAGCGCAAAGCAAGGGACTGATGACCTCACATATTACGCCCCATAATGTTTAGAGCCATTTGAACCATTTTTATGGAATGTTATCTATCCCTCCTGCTCTATTTGATCTTAAGTCCTCCAAAGCTCTTTTAAATTCTGATTCTAGTACTGGATCCCCCATCTCTTCTAAGTCGATTACTGTTTCTTCCTCTATCATACCAGACAACTCTTCGCTCTCACAGAAGTCTTCGATGTGCTCTTGAGTCAGGTAGCAGTAGCCAACCGAGAGAGACGCAGCAACAGGGAAGTAACCGCTTTTGTGACATTTACGAGTTCCTAACTAAGAGCGAATTTTATTGTATCATCAGTGTCCTTTAATAGTTTAGTTTCTTGAGTTTCAGCGTGTAAATTTAATATCTAACAGCCACAGGTGTCGCGTTTTCGTTAGCGTCGGAAAGTAAACCGATTTTGTGACATATTACAAGCTTCTAATCAGGGGCAAATTATTTAGTTTCACCTGAGTGCTTCGGTAGTTAGGTTTTTGAATATCTGCGTATTACTGCACACTGTTCGTGCGTTTTCGTCAGGGTCTACAGTAGAGTTGCACAGCACGTGCCGATAGTCAGTTTATGTGTGTAGTTTAGTTTTCCACCGTCTTTAGTATGGACAGGGACTGCGTCTGTTGTGTGCGGATGCGAGCCGAGTTGGTGACACTTCTCTCTCAGCTTCAGGCTTGACGGCTTCGGTTACACAGCTTGTGGCTGCAGTGGATGAGCACCACTGTTGTGGGCCAGCCGTGGGGATCCAACTGACGTCCAGCACGTCAGAGTCCTCCAATCGATCCTCACCGGTGGCCAACCCAGTTACTTCACGAGTTTAGACTGAGCCCCCACCTGTAGTCTAGTGGGAGGAGGCCGCGTTGCGAAGAAGGCGGCGAAAGACTTCCCAGGCGGCCGCACGTAAGGCCTACCCGGTTTGTCTGACAAACAAGTTCCAGGTGCTGTCTATGGCTGACACTGTCGCTGAGCCAGATGCTGTCGCCTGTCCTGTTTCAGAGGAAACCACTCAGCCTGCAAGATCCGGGAAATCGTGGAGGGTGGGATTATTGGTAGTTGGAAGCTCCAACGTCAGGCACGTTATGGGGCTCCTAAGGGACTTGGCTGACAAGAAGGGCAAGAAAACCAATGTGCACTCCGTGTGCATACCAGGTTGAGTCATTCCAGATAGACGTGGAAAGGGTCCTCCCGGATGCCTTGAAGAGCACAAGGTGCAACCATCTGCAGGTGGTTTCTCATGTCGGTACCAATGATGTGTGTCACTTTGGATTAGAAGTGATTCTCTCTGGTTTCGAGCGGCTAACAGAAGTGGTAAAGACTGCCAGTCTTGCTTGCAAGATGAAAGCAGAGCTGACCATTTGCAGCATAGTCGACAGGACCGATTGCGGACCTCTGGTACACTGCCGAGTGGGGGGTCTGAATCAGAGGCTCAGACAGTTCTGCGACCGTGTAGGCTGCAGATTCCTCGACTTGCGCCAAAGGGTGGTTGGGTTTCGGGTTCCGCTGAATAGGTCAGGTGTCCACTATACGCAGGAGGCGGCTACGGGGGTAGCAGGGGCTGTGTGGCGTGGACTGGACGGTTTTATTAGGTGACACTGTCTCGGGAAAACACAAGAAGGGCTTCAGTCACAATGGGGCGCGTGCTGAACACAGGAAGAATGTAGATACAGGAACCATTGGTATAACAGTTGCAAATTGTCGTAGCTGTGTTGGGAAGGTACCAGAGCTCCAAGCGCTAATAGAAATCACTGATGCTCAAATCGTTATAGGCACTGAAAGCTGGCTAAAGCCGGATATAAGCTCAGCCGAAATTTTTGCAAAGAACCTAACGGTGTTCCGAAAGGATAGGCCAAACACGGTTGTCGGTGGCGTGTTTGTTGCTGTCAGAAGTATTTTTAACTTGTCGCGAAATTTAAGTAGTCCTGTTAGTCAGTATGGACAGAGGTCATTTTTGGCAACAGGAATAAAATAATAATTGGATCCTTTTACCGACCTCCCATTTCAGATGATAAAGTTGCTGAAAGGTTCAAAGAAAACTTGAGTTTGATTTCAAACACGTACCCTACTCATACGATAATAGTTGATGGTGACTTTAACTTGTCCACGATATGTTGGCTAAAATACATGTTTAATTCCGGAGGTAGGCATAAAATATCATCCGAAATTGTGGTAAACACATTCTCTGAAAATTATTTCGAGGTGAGCCGACGCGAATAGTAAACTGTTGTGAAAACACACTTGACATCTTAGCAAGAAATAATCCTCAGTTAGTAACGAGCATCAAAACCGATTCAGGGATTAGTGAACACAGGGCTGTGGTACCTAGATTGAATATTGTAATACCCAAATCCTCGAAAAAGAAGCGAAAATATACCTATTCTAAAAAGCAGAAAAAAATTCACTTGACGCCTTCCAGAGAGACTCATTCCACGTTAATAATATAAGTATAGACCAGATGTGGCAAAGAAATAGTATCTGCAGAAACTGAGAGATTTATACCAAATAAATTAACAAACGACGGAGTAGATCCTCCTTGGTACACAAAACGGGTTAGAACACTGTTTCAGAAAGAACGAAACAAACATGCCATATTTAAACAGAGGCAAGGTCCCCAAGATTGGCGATCTTTTACAGAAGCTCGAAATTTAGCGCGGACTTCAATGCGAGATGCCTATAACAGTTTCCACAACGAAACTTTGTCTCGAAACCTGGCAGAAAATCCAAAGAGATTCAGGTCGTATATGAAGTATGTTAGCGGCAAGAAACAATCAATGCTTTCTCTGCGCGATATCAATGGAGATACTATCGAAGACAGTGCTGCCAAAGCCGATTTACTAAACACAGCCTTCCGAAATGCTTTCACAAAAGAAAGGCGAAGTAAATATACCAGAATTGGAATCGAGAACAGCTGCCAACATGAGTAATTAGAAGTAAGTATCCTCTGAGTAGTGAAGAAACTTAAATCACTTAATAAAAGCAAGTCTTCTGATCCAGACTACATACCAATTAGGTAACTTTCGGAGTAATCTGACGCATTAGCTCCACACTTAACAATCATATACAACCGTTCGCTCGACAAAAGATCCGTACCCAAAGACTGGAAAGTTGCACAGGTCACACCAATGTTCAAGAATGCTAGTAGGAGTCATCCACTAAATTACAGGCCCACATCGTTAACGTCGATATGCAGCAGGATTTTAGAACATATATTGTGTTCGAACATTATGAATTACCTCGAAGAAAAAGGTCTATTGACACACAGTCAACATGGGTTTAGAAAACATTTATCCTGGGAAACACAACTAGCTCTTTATGCACATGAAGTGTTGAGTGCTATTGACAAGGAATTTCGGATCGATTCCGTATTTCTGGATTTCTGGAAGGCTTTTGACACTGTGCCACACAAGCGGCTCGTAGTGAAATTGCGTCCTTATGGAAAATCGTCTCAGTTATGTAACTGAATTTGTGATTTCCTGTCAGAGAGGTCACAGTTTATAGTAATTGACGGAAAGTCATCGAGTAAAACAGAAGTGATTTCTGATGTTCCCCACGGTAGTGTTATAGGCCTTTTTTGCTGTTCCTTATCTATAGAAACGATTTGGGAAACAATCTGAGCAGCCGTCTTCGGTTGTTTGCAGCTGACGATGTCGTTTATCGACTAATGAAGTCATCAGAAGATCAAAACAAAATTGCAAAACGATTTAGAAGAAATATCTCTGCCAGGCACTTAAATGTGATTTGCAGAGTTTCCATGTATATGCAGATAGATGTAGATGTATATGTATCCGCTCTATCTTCTCCATTTAATTGTGGAATCGCCTTACATATTTGAGGCAAAATGAAATAGCTCTCATCTCGAGCAGTAATTTTTTCTTCGACATAAAAGAGCGTAGTGTAGTGCGCTTCTCGCCAAAATCCAACCGAAATTCTCACGTGACTTCACAGACATTATGTGGTACTACCGTAACTTTTATATTTGACGCATTTGCCCTTTTTTTAAACATTTCATAACAGCAATTGTGAATAACTGTTGCTGCTACGCATGAAAATAAAAGTACATGAAAGAAAAACCAGTAGTTTTCCTAGGTGACTACCACAGAGTGACATATATTAGAGAAAGATATCCTCTTCTTTTCATCCAAATGCTCACTCTACTGATATTTATACTCTATGGCTTCCGATGATGTAGCTTTTAGGGAGATGGGCTAAGAATTTTTTCCGATTTAGCATGTAAAAACTAATAAACATCAACCGTCTACTTCTTTTTAGAAAGTCCAATAATCAGGATGAAGTAGGCAGTTTTGGATTCATTGACTACACACAAGCTATCCCTCTTTTCCAGCAGTTGCACGTCGTGATAATAATGTTCTTTTGTACGCAATGTGATAAAAGTTTGAAACGCTCTGAAGCGAATAACAGAATTCAGTGAAACATGTTCTAATATGACTAATACTGGCACTGGTAAACAATTAAATGTGGTAAGAGCCTGAACCAGCAGTCTTAGTGTAGCAGATTCGAGTCCTGTCACAGTGATGTATGTGCTCCGTGCTTCTAAGATTCTGACGTATATGTGGTAACTCGAGGAGAAAATGCATTTCTGCATTGCAAAACTTAAGATCGTAATTTGTCTGTTGAAGATGACTGACTTCCAATAGCTAATGATGTGGCAAAAAGATGTTCAAATGTGTGTGAAATCTTATGGGACTTAACTGCTAAGGTCATCAGTCCCTAAGCTTACACACTACTTAACCTAAATTATCCTAAGGACAAACACACGCACCCATGCCCGAGGGAGGACTCGAACCTCCGCCGGGACCAGCCGCCCAGTCCATGACTGCAGCGCCCTTAGGCCGCTCGGCTAATCCCGCGCGGCAATGATGTGGCACTTTGGTAGAGTTGCTGAAGACTGAAAGTTATAACAAGAAAGACCTTAGGAATGCTGCTGTAATTCAGTCATTATGCTGTGAAGCTATTTTGAATTGCAACAAGGTACATAATATCGAAAAACCTAAGCGATTGAGTAGGAGGGGGTTGTTGGTTGTGGCCAAACGCGGAACATCGTTCTCCTAAGTAGACAAACAGTAATTTAATTGCTCTCACGTAAACGAACTGTTAAGTTGGGTGTACGTTTTATTTAGTTTGGCCATAATTAATATTCAATAACTGTAAAAATAATTAACATAATTTATAGGCAAGACGGCGGCCTAGTGGATTCAGGTGTTCAATGCTTTTAGCTTAAAGTGATAACGTCATTTTTAAGGACGGTAATTTATGACTGAAATAATGCCGCCCTCACTGCGCCCATTGCGCTGCTATTGGACGCTCCACACTACAACCACCACTTCTTTTCCGCGTCCCTCAGATTTTCATTCTTAATCTCTACCTTGCTTGAGCAACACTCCCACCACCATGAAGCATCAGGGATCATAAATTACCAATAAGGAGAATAAAAAGAAGAAAACTGTTTCATTCGAATGTAGTTATTAATTCCTCCATTTCTCCCTTATTATTGTTATTATTATTTGCTATTTTTAGTAATATTATTTCTTTCTCATATAGTGCCGCGGACTCCTGATGATACTGCACTTGAACAGCTTGATTTGTGGGAGCTATTCGATTTATCACCGGACTTACCTGGTTTGATGCACTTCAGGTTACACTGCCTGTTTCATGCAACTTTGAGCCTCAAACGCAGCAGCCTCATGCATGGTCCCACCAGCTACATATCACTGACATCATCATCATCATCATCATCATCATCATCATTTAAGACATTATACCTTTCAGCGTTCAGTCTGGAGCGTAGCCCCCCTTATACAGTTCCTCCATGATCCCCTATTCAGTGCTAACATTGGTGCCTTTTCTGATGTTAAACATATTACCTCAAAATCATTCTTAACCGAATCCAGGTCCCTTCTCCTTGGTCTGCCCCGACTCCTCCTACCCTCTACTGCTGAATCCATGAGTGTCTTGGGTAACCTTGCTTCTCCCATGCGTGTAACATGACCCCACCATCTAAGCCTGTTCGCCCTGGCTGCTACATCTATAGAGTTCATTCCCAGTTTTTCTTTGATTTCCTCATTGTGGACACCCTCCTGCCATTGTTCCCATCTACTAGTACCTGCAATCATCCTAGCTACTTTCATATCCGTAACCTCAACCTTGTTGATAAGGTAACCTGAATCCACTCAGCTTTCGCTCCCATACAACAAAGTTGGTCGAAAGATTGAACGGTGCACAGATAACTTAGTCTTGGTACTGACTTCCTTCTTGCAGAAGAGAGTAGATCGTAGCTGAGCGCTCACTGCATTAGCTTTGCTACACCTCGCTTCCAGTTCTTTCACTATGTTGCCATCCTGTGAGAATATGCATCCTAAGTACTTGAAACCGTCCACCTGTACTAACTTTGTTCCTCCTACCTGGCACTCAGTCCGTTTGTATTTCTTTCCCACTGACATTACTTTCGTTTTGGAGATGATAATCTTCATACCATAGTCCTTACATTTCTGATCTAGCTCTGAAATATTACTTTGCAAGCTTTCAATCGAATCTGCCATCACAACTAAGTCATCCGCATATGCAAGACTGCTTATTTTGTGTTCACATATCTTAATCTCACCCAGCCAGTCTATTGTTTTCAACATATGATCCATAAATAATATGAACAACAGTGGAGACAGGTTGCAGCCTTGTCTTACCCCTGAAACTACTCTGAACCATGAACTCAATTTACCGTCAACTGTAACTGCTGCCTGACTATCCACGTAAAGACCTTTAATTGCTTGCAAAAGTTTGCCTCCTATTCCATAACCTTGTAGAACAGACAATAACTTCCTCGTAGGAACCCGGTCATATGCCTTTTCTAGATCTATAAAGCATAGATACAATTCCCTGTTGCACTCATAACACTTCTCCATTATCACTGACAACTTAAAAAAACTATTCTTCTGTGATCGTGAATCACCACTATAATCTACGTCTGCACCACCATCTGTGCAGTTACAGTGGCCCAATGCACACGCTGAAGTGCCTCTATTGGTTCAAATGGTTCAGATGGCTCTGAGCACTATGGGACTTAGTACCTGAGGTCATCAGTCGCCTAGAACTTAGAACTACTTAAACCTAACTAACCTAAGGACATCACACACAGCCATAACCGAGGCAGGATTCGAACTTGCGACCGTAGCGGTAGCGCGGTTCCAGACTGAAGCGCCTGGAACCGCTCATCCACTCCGGCCGGCAAGTCTCTCTATTCACTGTTATGTACAGTATAAACGTGAGTATAGTGAAGGTATAGTTGTGCGCGTGTCTACAGGTCATGATTTCATTGCTCTAGTAGTGTTTGAAATGCCTCAGATTTATGGCAAGAATTTTATGCTTTTATCATCCGAGTAGTGACAGTGACATGACAAGTTCTGAAAGGTAGATTCTATATTCAACGATCAAACTGCACCCCCCACCGTTACTGGGTTGTCACTCAATGTACGTCGGGTGATGTCTGTAAACTATTAAAATTACCAATGATCTCGCTAGATTACAATACACCCATTTACAGGAAGTGATATTTAGAATCTTGGTGGGTGCCAATTCGACAGTTCAGTGGGCTGTTAAGGACCATGCTAGTTGGTGGAATTATCTTTATGCATTTCTCAGTAGTCTTTGGTAAGCTCTTTCGAAGCTGACTAAAGACAAAACTTCTGAAGTCACATAGAGAAAAACTTTGATATGTGTTGTGAAACTGTACGGAGCATATTAAATGTGTCGCCACATGATGTAGGCAACAAAATGCACGTATACTTACATATGTTTATCTCACCACAATGTTACCCAAAATTAAAAGGCAAAGTAAATGACCTGTAAAATAACGCTTTCTTAATTTTTTCCAAGAAAGTACTTGGAATAAGAAAGAAAATGAGTCTGCCTCCAGCAGCAAATGTTTCTAAGCTACATAACAGTTAAGAATTTCAGTAGGACTACGCAAAATATGTGATACGGTTTTTTCTGCAAGAGAAAAGATCGAGAAAGAATTACACTGAAGAGACAAAGAAACTGGTACACCGCCCTGATATAGCGTAGGGCTCCCGCGCACACAACGTATTATGAACTCAGCTAACGTCCGAAGTAGTGCTGGAGGGAACTGACACATTGAATCCTGCAGAGCTGTCCATAAATCCGTAAGAGTACTAGGGGTCGGAGATATCTTCTGTACAGCACGTTGCAAGGCATCCAGATATGCTAAACAATGTTCGTCTCTGGGAAGTTTGATGACCAGCGGAAGAGTTTGAACTCAGAAGAGTGTGTTCCTGGAGCCACTCTGTAGCAATTCTGGAAATGTGGGGTGTCACAATGTCCTGCTGGAATTGTCCAAGTCCGTCGGAATGCACAATGGACATGAATGGATGCAGGTGATCAGACAGAATGCTTGCTTACGTGTCACCTGTCAGACTCGTATCTAGACGTATCGGGGCTCCCATATCACTCTAACTTCACACACCCCATCCCATTACAGAGCCTCCACCAGCTTGAAGAGTCCCCAGCTGACATGCAGGGTCCATGCATTCATGCGGTTTTCTCCGTAACCGTAGACGTCCATCCGCTCGGTACAATTTGAAACGAGACTCGTCCGACCAGGAAACAAGTTTCCAGTCATCAATAGTCCAATGTCGGCGATGACGGGCCAAGGCGAGGCGTAAAGATTTGTGTCGTGCAATCATCAAGGGTACACGAATGGTCTTCGGCTCCGAAAGCCCATATCTATGAAGTCTCGTTGAATGGTTCGCACGCTGACACTTGTTGATGGCCCAGCTTTGAAATTGGCAGCAATTTGCGGAAGGTCGCACTTCTGTCACGTTGAACGATTCTCTTCGTTCGTCGAAAGTCCCGTTCTTGGAGGCTCTTTCTTCGGTGGCAGCGATGTCGGTTATTTGACATTTCGCCGGATTCCTGATATTCACGGTACACTCGCGAAACCGTCGTACGGGAAAATCAGTAATCCATCGCAACCTAGGAGATGTTGTGTCCCATCGCTGTTGCACCGACCATAGCGTCACGTTCACTCACCTAAATCTGGATAACCAGGCGTTGTAGTGGCAGTAACCAATCTAACAAATCCGCCAGACAGTTCTACATCTACATCCATACTCCGCAAGCCACCTGATGGTGTGTGGCGGAGGGTACCTTGAGTACCTCTATCGGTTCTCCCTTCTATTCCAGTCTCGTATTGTTCGTGGAAAGAAGGATTGTCGGTATGCCTCTGTGTGGGCTCTAATCTCTCTGATTTTATCCTCATGGTCTCTTCGCGAGATATACGTAGGAGGGAGCAATATACTGCTTGACTCTTCGGTGAAGGTATGTTCTCGAAACTTTGACAAAAGCCCGTACCGAGCTATTGAGCGTCTCTCCTGCAGAGTCTTCCACTGGAGTTTATCTATCATCTCCGTAACGCTTTCGCGATTACTAAATGATCCTGTAACGAAGCGCGCTGCTCTCCGTTGGATCCTCT
Organism: Schistocerca cancellata; assembly: GCF_023864275.1. Classification (NCBI taxonomy): domain Eukaryota; kingdom Metazoa; phylum Arthropoda; class Insecta; order Orthoptera; family Acrididae; genus Schistocerca; species Schistocerca cancellata. Next base: position 921,499,337 of record NC_064628.1, on the reverse strand, counting down.
CTATATCTTCTATCAACCCCATCCGGCACGGATCCCACACCGCTGAGCAGTATTCAAGCAGCGGGCGAACAAGCGTACTGTAACCTACTTCCATTGTTTTCGGATTGCATTTCCTCAGGATTCTTCCAATGAATCTCAGTCTGGCATCTGCTTTACCGACGATCAACATTATATGGTCATTCCATTTTAAATCACTCCTAATGCGTACTCCCGGATAATTTATGCTATTAACTGCTTCACTGTTGTCTTATATAGGCGTTTCCAACCTCAATGCCCTATTCTGCTTGTTTACATATCTCTGTATTTGGATACGCATGCCTACACTAGTTTCTTTGGCACTTCAGTGTATGTATTTGACAGTTTTTCATGGTTTCTTCATTAGATACATGTACAATAATTATTTTATGCAGAGAGAAAGAGACAGTGAGAGAGAGGGTTACAAAGCATTGACTATATATTACAGAAATAAAACTCTTCTTTTTAATGACAAGCAGTTACAAGGATACAGAGCATTGACTTGAGATTTCCTTTTATCATCTTTCACAATATTAGAGAGAATCCATTTTCTCAATACAATATTATAGATTCATTGTAATGCATTTATCGCCTTTGACGTAAAAAAGAGAATGGGAGACGAGTGAATACAAATATATACACTAATAATAGAGGTGTGACTAGCAAAAGATGCAGAAATAAATATACTCTATGTGATCAAAACTATCCGTTCATCCCCAAAAACACACATATTTCATATTAGGTGCATTGTGATGCCACATACTGCCAGGTACTCCATATCAGAGACCTCAGCAGTCATTAGACATAGTGAGAGAGCAGAATGGGGCGCACCGCGGAATTCACGGACTATTTGAATGTTTTCTAGAATGTCAAGTTTTTTTCCTTTGCTGGCCCTATGCAAAATCTCCGTCTCGTCGTATATCTAACACTTTATTCTAGAAAACATTCAAATTTATAGAAACAAAAAAGAGACCCTAACTTATTGCTTAATGATAAACTCGAGTCTGCAGACCATAAATTGTTTAGTAATTTTGACGAGGTCGTATAGAGCCCTTTGAAGCAATAGTTAACGATGGGAACGCAGTCAACTCTTTAATGAATGTGGAGAGAGTGTTCTGTTTTAGGGCGATAAGCACTCCCCCCACCCAGTTTTATGTTTTCTCGGTTTTGGTCCGGTGATCGCAGCATACACAATAGAACAGGGTTTTTCACGGCTACGTAAGTATATAGTCAACAAAAGGCGGCATAACTTTTTGATAGACGACTGTGGTTCATTTACATGAGGCTTCCACATAGTTGTACTTATGTAACCAGGCAGATGTGCATTTGATATGACCGGCTTGTAGTGTAAGAACAGAGCCGGAGTGTCGGTAGTACCTAGACTGCGCTTTATGTGATGGAGACACTTAAAATTTATGTCTTTTCTCTTGGACGCCTATGTGCTGCTTACGAAATTTTGTAAGGCCTGCGTGTTATAGGCCACTATTAATATCACCATATCACCATTGTTTGCCTTGATGTTGTAATCAGTATGTGTCCTAAGGTAAGTAACTAAATTTATATGTATACATGTTATATAAGTGGATCCAAGCCCACTTTTATAGTGTGTTCTGTACTCTCTAGATCCCATGATGGCGGCTTTAGTTTCACCGAAACCGTTTATCATGGAATAAAAAGAATTCCTGAGATCTTGGCTACCAGTTTATTGTTTCTGAACTTTATTGAAACGGTATGCCGAAATATCATGTATACCACAAAGCCCCTTCCAGCGATAAAGTGCATTGATTTCGAGGCAGTCTCTTAAATTATCCATGGTTTTCCCAAAAATAGCATTATTCATTAATTTTAAAAAAGGTCTCTCTGAAAGTCTCACATCGCAAGGGTCTTCTGTTCGGTATTAACACTCGTTCATCCGGCGTGTCTGCTTGCAGGAAATGCCACAGGTAACTTTAAGCAGTATCATTCAAGAACGGATGCACTGATGGAGGTTGGAGGTTTCTCTGTAGTGAATAATGGGTCTGTCCACCCCACCCCCCTACCGCCGGCGTTGTCATCTGTCTGGTGATGGAACCACGGGACTAGGTGCTCCAGACATAAAGCAAGTCTACATCCACAAAATATCCTTCACCAGGATCAGCTGCCATGCCTGTCAAATCACCTAAACTGGAGGATATCTCCATCAGACAGCCGTTGAAACTGTGCTACAGGTAGATATTGTTGCACGTCATATCTGTATAAGTTGTAGTTATAAAGACGCATGATGAACCTCTGAACCTCAGATGCTTTGAATTGTCCACCTATTTGTAGGCTATTTGCCTTTGCCTGTCTAAGGACAAATTGACGTTAAAAAATGCACATGGTCATGTATACTGTAATGTGTCAGGCAAATCCAACACCTTCCATGAAAACCCGTACATGATAAGCAAATCCAGTAGTGTGTGACATAGCTCCGAATAAATCGTGACATTAAATTAACCAAAGCAATACGAGTAACGAGTGAGCAAATGGAATACCACAGACTAACACAAGAATGCCTAAATGCATGTCATACCTTCCCACCGTGAGACAGACGCAGCTCCTAGGGGGGAAACGAGAACAGAAGCCGAGAGCAGAACCGTGTTAAGCTAGAAGGCCCTACGATAAGGGACGGACACCCACGTCGCCAGCTAACCGCTAGGACCACCCCCCAGCCCGTGTTAAAAGCTAGAGCCCTCCAGAAGAACAGTATAGATCTTACGATAACACTAAAAGGACCACACCAGCCGCAAGTTTTAGCGTGAGACTTTTTCGCGTCTGTTACGTCAGGACCACCCCCCCAGCCCATGTTAAAAGATAGAGCCCTCCAGAAGAACAGTATAGATCTTACAATAACACTAAAAGGACCAAACCAGCTGCAAGTTTTAGCGTGAGACTTTTTCGCGTCTCTGTTACGTTGCAAACTTTAAAAACATTGCCCCACCACGAAAAGTATAACGTTTCTCATTGGATAGACAGAATTTTTGTAGGCGGAGCTTAAGGTTAACATTGAGACCCTGATTGGTCAGATGAAAACACAGCCAGATAGTTTTTTTAAACAACTTCGGTAAATTGTAGTAAGGAGAAGTTAGGAGAGAGTTGCTTCCGAGACGGCGAGGTGAGCGGAGATGTGCTGTCCGCCGCCCCCTGACGAACACCGACAAGGTAATGAACGCACGCGATGCCGCATAACAGCGCATAAAGCTTCACTCAGAACTGCAGAAGTCTCATCTGTTACACCTCCGTTTTGCGTAATACTAGTGTTGATCGTCAATTAAAGCTCATGGTGTTCACATTTGCCACTTGAAGTAGAAATCTGAAATGCGATGATTTTTCTGTTATGTAGTTATTGAGAAGCCACATCAGCTACTGTAATTTACGACAAGATAGATAAGTAATTAAAGATAATTGAGGGTCACTGTAGACCATTTTGATAGTTTTCTCTCTTGTGAAACTTAATTTAACCCTAGATTATACATGTGATATGGCATAGGTCATCCTTCGATCCATTGTAGAACTTGGAAACCTATTCAGGGAATATTCGTTCACATTTTTGGTGGACGCAGTTGGTTTTTATCATCCTGTATTAAAACATTTCCTTTTATCAATAGTGCAATTTATAAACAATGTTTTGTGAGTAGAATAAAATTTCCAATGGTAAACTTAACTGCTTTTTCGACTTTATTTTACCAGATAACTAAAAATAGGAAATCCTTGAACCCCTTCCACTAAATTTAGTTGCCGGCCGCGGTGGTCTAGCGGTTCTGGCGCTGCAGTCCGGAACCGCGGGACTGCTACGGTCGCAGGTTCGAATCCTGCCTCGGGCATGGGTGTGTGTGATGTCCTTAGGCTAGTTAGGTTTAAGTAGTTCTGAGTTCTAGGGGACTTATGACCTAAGATGTTGAGTCCCATAGTGCTCAGAGCCATTTGAACCATTTGAATTAAATTTAGTTAGTATTAAGATTCCTTTACAGTGAGTGCAGTGGAGCTGACGCTGAAATCATTAAGTATTTGGTTATATCATCGCTAGTCTCACTGAAATTTTCTGAACTCTACATGTCACGTGTGGTCTGGCGTCTCCTTACCAGCAACAGGTCCCAGGTTCAAACTAGTCAATTCCCTAAAAAACACGCTCAGAGCGTCGTTGCGCGAAAGTGGTAGAGAGACACGATATAGAACAAACAGACACCACGCAGAATGTTAGAATACACTCTGGAACTTCTCGAAAAATCTGCTAGTAGTCATTCATCTGTGTCCATATATAGCTCTGCATACTCCCTAAGTCGCAGATGTTGAGTTTCTGCCGTACATTCACAACATGCCAATCTCCACATCCGCTGTGCCATTGCCTGTAAGATTACTGGTGAATACATTTATGTGGGGTAACATGGTTTCATTGGGTCTGTCGACTAAATACAGGTGGCAGAAATACAGTTGCAGATGAGAGCAGCTCACCGATTCCAATTTGAAAAATGTGTTAGGGAACCGTCTGAAATTTTGGTCTAATTGTAGAACGTGAACATAGGGAACGTATGTGGGAGATTTGCATGCTCACCAATGAAAAATCTGTTCGTATTGTAATAAGTCAAACGCAGAAATTAGTTTAAAAAAAACGCCATTAATGGATCACCCATCTTAAAAGTAATTTCACATTATTTGGAGCCGAAATAAAAGAATTACTCTGCTCAACTTCTTCTCCATAGATCTTCTTTAGTTGGCAGATCAATGGACAACCATATGACTCAAGATCACGTAATGGAGCGTTCGTATGTATTTTCTTCACCCAAAACACTTCGTCACTGCCTTTGACCTAAACTACGCTATCGATGTGATCAGAATTCTGAAAAATTATCGGCACATCTTCCAGAGACAAGCCAGATTCGTCCCAGACCTTTGAATGCTGATTTCGCATCAGCTGTAATGGTGTGTCCCGAGTTTCTCAATACTTAATACTGTACTTCTGAATGGTTTATTAGCCTGAACAGTCATTGAAAGTGTTGTTATTACCTATCCAGAGCTCGTAAAAGCTAGAAATTCCAGGTCTTGGCACACAAACTCCCAATGTTCATCCGTGAATCCTAAGGTGTCAGCAAAATAATCACATTCTGAAACATTGCTGGTGCGATGTATCAACAAAAACGTAACAGGACGTAGAGGATGCTCCAGTGAACAATTGCAGGTAGGCAACCTGGGGTCGGAGAAGCCAGTTTAAGGAGAGTAAAATTGTTTACCCCTGTGCCTAGCATTACTGTTTTCCAGCGTTTTTACATCTAAGATGGTGCGGGTTTACACTTACGGAACCGTTTGTTTAAATGTATAGTCTTTATTTCCTGCAAGGGAACAAGGAGGACGAGTCTGATTAGTAGGAAGTCATGATGATTGTGATGGTATTTCGATCAGCAGGAATACCCATGTGCCGGACGAGGAAAACACTCACGCTGTAGTAGAGTCACACCATCAAGTACGTTTTGCTGTGAATATCTGGACCAGCAGTGTAGGCGAGGATCTCACTGGGCCATATCTTCTACCTGGACGTTTGAATGGCCACCTGTACTTGAGGTAGAGTTCTACCTGAGTTGTTGGAGATGCAACATGACGGTGCACTGCCTCGCTTGTGGATATCTGCATCCACCTCAATGCTATGTTTCATGCTCACTGGATTGGAAGGGGACGTCCTATTCAATGAGATGCGAGTTCAACTGACCTGAATTCTGTTGATTATTTCCTATGGGGATATATAAAGCCACTTGCGTACGAGACGTCAGTGCATAAGGACATGCAATTAGTTGCTAGAATTGTAGTTGCCTGTGGTGTGATTCGAAACACACCAAGGATATTTGCAGGGTGCGTCAGAATATTGTTCGCCGATGCCGTACTTGCATTGAGGTTGATGGCCGTCAGTTTCAGCACATTTTGTAAGACACGGTACAAATGGTGCGTTCATTGTGTCGGTGTTGGTATTTGCAGTTAACTGTAACTAATGCAAAAAAGGTCACAGTAGGTATTGTTTTGTCCCTGTTATCTCCTTAAGGGGCTCCGGAACGCCCTATACTTGCAATGTTAAAATAACGCTTATAAATTACATCTTTCCTCACAAAGTATTTGAGATAGGAAGTTGAACTTTTTACAGATTATTTATTGGAATATGGGCTACAACTTAACACAGGGATTTTACAAAATTTTAGTTCAGTTATTAAAGATGATTTTTTTTCAATTGTAATGAAAATTCACAACATTTTTTTGCGATTTTTTATTTATGTATTCAAAAATATACAGTTTTTTGGAAAAAGGCTGTGTTAAATTATGCAGAAGGTACTGTGTAACATTTACTGAAAGTCTGAAACAAATATGTTTGGAAGATCCTTAGAAAACATGTAATTAGTATGAGAAAATAAAACTTTTGGGAATCGAGCGACAAAGATTGGATCAACTTTTTAGTGCATTCCAGGTCCATAGGATGGATTATCTTCATCCTCTGCAAACTCCTCCTCCAGCTTTCTCTTGTTCCTCTTCCTGTTTACTCTTGCTTGTATTTCTAGACTCTTTACAGCCCTGTCTGCAGCCCGAAGGCGTTCCTTGTCTAAAGCAAGCATCGCTCGTACCATGTTAAAACCTATCTTCATTCCCATATTTCTAAATACCTTGCACCTTACAATGTTGCCATCATTGAAAGTCGCAACAGCATCATACACACCAAAGTGAAGTGTTTCTATTCCAACAAATACAGTCTTGGGGATTCTCGACCATATAACACAATTTACACTTTCATTGGGGTTTTGAGTTTTTCCGTGAATACACTTTTTCAACAGTTCAGGTGCTGCTAAGTCTCTGAAAATAGGTTTTATCACTTCCATTATTGCATGAGGTAGACTATGCTTATGAGTGTACACTTCACCAGTTAGCAATCCTTTGTTATATTTACACCAACTGTCTTCCTCTTTAGGACACAAGCTATGTTGGGGATTTTCATCGGTTGAAGAAGTATGAAAAAAAAGAGCCCAAACAGCCTTCTTCATTTCGTCGACACTTTGTGTATTTCTAATAACTTTACTTTTACTCATTATTATACTTCAACAGTATAGAGACTCAAGTAACAGAATTAATTACGAATATTTTCGAGATAACGACAGAGTAAATAAACATGAAACAATCGACAATCACACCAGCGATATATATTGAACCATCACAGGTTAGCCGCAACACATACTTTATCTCACATCACTAAAATGTACCTGATGAACACGGACGTTAATAATAACACCATTTGACAGCAGTTTAACAGCGCCACAGTGGGTCACGCCCATGTAGAACACATTTCAAAAAAAATTTAAAAATAGTTGTAGTCTTCGGAATTGAATAAATTATATATCTATTAAAAGGAAATAGTTGCAGATTCAGAAAACGTAAAAAAGTAAAAATTGAACTTTTCATGATTTTGAGCCTTTCCGGAGCCCCTACCTCAAATTGTCCTTTGCAGCATCCTCTATGTCCTGTGCAACTTTTGCTTGCTCTTACGGAAGCACCCTGCAATATAATTTAGGTCAGTGGACAGTAATTCACCACTCTATCATGTAACAACAATGTGAATGACGTAATGCATCAGAGAAATAGTCTGATGACACAAATTCTATACGAATGTCAGCAGGTTCGCCTTTGATGAGCTCATTCTGCTTCGATGTGTGTATAACAACGATCGGCGATAATTACTTAAACTTGTGTGGACTCAGTATGCATCCGCTTCCATCGTTTGACTCGCAGTAGGACGGACAAAACTTTAATACACGCCGTACAGTAGGCTGTTCACTGTGTTACAGCAGTTCAACTGTAAGTTATCGTGTGGGTAGAATTCTGAATTTAGAAAAACCTCGGCAGTTTGCAGTTTTTGAGTACGCTAATTTTTCGTTAAGTTTCCTTTCTCTTTGGTCTGAAATGCCTGCAGCACGCTGACAGCATTAAAGTAGCTGCTCAGTCAAACCACACAAGCTACACACGGTTCCACGAACAACTCGAACATTACTAAAACCAGTGAGTGTGGAACAACAAGCACGCATCGCAAGTCTACACACACGGAGAACCCAGAAGTGGTTGGCGACCAAATACACGTCGTCCGCACTCAGGTCATGTTGTGTCGGCAACGGTCGGGCGAGTCACGGCTGTCCGAACCTCACTGCAGCTCCGTCCCGACCGAACTGCCAACACGCGACCACACGGAAATACCAGCGGTCGCTCAAAAGATTGTATGGCAGTGCTCTTATCGATAAGCGCTGCTGCTTCCACTCACTAGCAGGCATGCCAACAACTTAGTGACACCAAAAAATCGAATAAGAAACGGGATGGCAGTACCGCCAAGAAAAAATGTCATTCAATAATAGCACGACCACGAGCCGCGCACGGCTCAGTGATGTACGAGGTGCATTCAGGGTCTAAGGCCTCCGATTTTTTTTCTAATTAACTACTCACCCGAAATCGATGAAACTGGCGTTACTTCTCGACGTAATCGCCTTGCAGACGTACACATTTTTCACAACGCTGACGCCATGATTCCATGGCAGCGGCGAAGGCTTCTTTGGGAGTCTGTTTTGACCACTGGAAAATCGCTGAGGCAATAGCAGCACGGCTGGTGAATGTGCGGCCACAGAGAGTGTCTTTCATTGTTGGAAAAAGCCAAAAGTCACTAGGAGCCAGATCAGGTAAGTAGGGAGCATGAGGAATCACTTCAAAGTTGTTATCACGAAGAAACTGTTTTGTAACGTTTGCTCGATGTGCGGGTGCGTTGTCTTGGTGAAACAGCACACGCACAGCCCTTCCCGGACGTTTTTGTTGCAGTGCAGGAAGGAATTTGTTCTTCGAAACATTTTCGTTGGATGCACCTGTTACCGTCGTGCCCTTTGGAACGTCATGGGTAAGGATTACGCCCTTGCTGTCCCAGAACATGGACACCATCATATTTTCAGCACTGGCGGTTACCCGAAATTTTTTTGGTGGCGGTGAATCTGTGTGCTTCCACTGAGCTGGCTGGCGCTTTGTTTCTGGATTGAAAAATGGCATCCACGTCTTATCCATAGTCACAACCGACGAAAAGAAAGTCCCATTCATGCTGTCGTTGCGCGTCAACATAGCTTGGCAACATGCCACACGGGCAGCCGTGTGGTCGTCCGTCAGCATTTGTGGCACCCACCTGGATGACACAGTTCGCATTTTCAGGTCGTCATGCAGGATTGTGTGCACAGAACCCACAGAAATGCAAACTCTGGAGGCGATCTGTTCAACAGTCATTCGGCGATCCCCCAAAACAATTCTCTCCACTTTCTCGATCCTGTCGTCAGACCGGCTTGTGCGAGCCTGAGGTTGTTTCGGTTTGTTGTCACATGATGTTCTGCCTTCATTAAACTGTCGCACCCACGAATGCACTTTCGACACATCCATAACTCCATCACCACATGTCTCCTTCAACTGTCGATGAATTTCAATTGGTTTCACACCACGCAATTTCAGAAAACGAATGATTGCACGCTGTTCGAGCAAGGAAAACGTCGCCATTTTAAGTATTGAAAACAGTTCTCATTCTCGCCGCTGGCGGTAAAATTCCATCTGTCGTACGGTGCTGCCATCTCTGGGACGTATTGACAATGAACGCGGCCTCATTTTAAAACAATGCACATTTCTATCTCTTTCCAGTCCGGAGAAAAAAAATCGGAGGCCTTAGAACTTGAATGCACCTCGTACTAGACGCTAAATGCGATAAGAAGGGAGTAATGGTAATATATGTTAATTTACATGCAGACGATGAGTGTGTACTGTAAGTTCTCACCACAGAAGCATTTTTCAACATACTATAGTCAACCATTAAGATACTGTTAATGGAGAATGACGAATGCAGTACACTTCTGATTTCAGAAAACCGGCTTAATCCAACCATTCTTAACATTCTGAACCAAATTATACCAGATCTCATGACAATGATGCAACTACACGAAAACGGATTTGACTAGATGGAGATTGCTCACACATATTACATATTTGAATGGCTAAAATCTAAAAAGGGGTGTACGGAGTTTCTTGAAATTTATAAGAAACTTACAGATGAGTGCTATACTTTGAATGATGGAGTGGGTTACTACTTGTTTCCTAAAGACCTGATGGCTACTTTACGTTGCGCCACACACAGATTCCGCAAGCTGCTGCCAGTGTTTCACAGCATGGAGATTGTGGTGTCGATGACACATCCCCTATTAAACTGTGTTATGAAGGTTGTAAAAAATTGGTTGAACGAGAAATAAATGAATTTTTAATCCATTATTATTTGCATATAAATGCGTGACTCCCTTGTCTGTATTTGCTATTGAGATAAACTGGGTGCACATCTGTACACTCTCTGAACAAAGTTTTGATCCAGCAATGGTGGCCAAGTATTTACAGCCCCGTCATGGAATCGACGACAGAGGGATAGAGAAACAATTAAAATCGCTCAAAAGAGGAAAGGCCTCTGGACCTGATGGGATACCAGTTCAATTTTACACAGAGTACGCGAAGGAACTTGCCCATCTTCTTGCAGCGGTGTACCGTAGGTCTCTAGAAGAGCGTAGCGTTCCAAAGGATTGGAAAAGGGCACAGGTCATCCCCGTTTTCAAGAAGGTACGTCGAACAGATGTGCAGAACTATAGACCTATATCTCTAACGTCGATCAGTTGTAGAATTTTGGAACACGTATTGTGTTCGAGTATAATTACTTTCCTGGAGACTAGAAATCTACTCTGTAGGAATCAGCATGGGTTTCGAAAAAGACGGTCATGTGAAACCCAGCTCGCGCTATTCGTCCACGAGACTCAGAGGGCCATAGACGCAGGTTCCCAGGTAGATGCCGTGTTTCTTGACTTCCGCAAGGCGTTCGATACAGTTCCCCACAGTCGTATAATGAACAAAGTAAGAGCATATGGACTATCAGACCAATTGTGTGATTGGATTGAGGAGTTCCTAGATAACAGGACGCAGCATGTCATTCTCAATGGAGAGAAGTCTTCCGAAGTAAGAGTGATTTCAGGTGTGCCGCAGGGGAGTGTCGTAGGACCGTTGGTATGACCTTGTGGATGACATCGGAAGTTCACTGAGGCTTTTTGCGGAGGTTGTAACAATGGAAAATTGTACTTAAATGCAGGAGCATCTGCAGCGAATTGACGCATGGTGCAGGGAATGGCAATTGAATCTCAATGTAGACAAGTGTAATGTGCTGCGAATACACAGAAAGATAGATCCTTTATCATTTAGCTACAAAATAGCAGGTCAGCAACTGGAAGCAGTTAATACCATAAATTATCTGGGAGTACGCATTAGGAGTGATTTAAAATGGAATGATCATATAATGTTGATCGTCGGTAAAGCAGATGCCAGACTGAGATTCATTGGAAGAATCCTAAGGAAATGCAATCCGAAAACAAAGGAAGTAGGTTACAGTACGCTTGTTCGCCCACTGCTTGAATACTGCTCAGCAGTGTGGGATCAGTACCAGATAGGGTTGATAGAAGATATAGAGAAGATCCAACGGAGAGCAGCGCGCTTCGTTACAGGATCATATAGTAACCGCAAAAGCGTTACGGAGATGATAGATAAACTCCAGTGGAAGACTCTGCAGGAGAGACGCTCAGTAGCTCGGTACGGGCTTTTGTTGAAGTTTCGAGAACATACCTTCATCGAAGAGTCAAGCAGTATATTGCTCCCTCCTAATCAGAGAGATTAGAGCCCCCACAGAGGCATACCGACAATCCTTCTTTCCACGAACAATACGAGATTGGAATAGAAGGGAGAACCGATAGAGGTACTCAAGGTACCCTCCGCCACACACCGTCAGGTGGCTTGCGGAGTATGGATATAGATGTAAATGTAGATGGAAGAGGAGGGGGAGGGGTGACAGCCCCCACCTGCGCCCGCAGCCACTACGCCCCACCCTGCCGCCCACCCCTCTCCACCGATGCGCCAGCACCGCAGCCACAGTCATGGCTCATGCGCTGTGTCTCCATCACAAACCCACCCGTCAACCACCGCTCGACTAAAGAAGATAAAGTGCATAGCTAACCTATCCCAATGTTATCTTCTGTCATATTAGAATAACAAGAGCATATTTTTTTCGAAGCATTGTGATGTTACCTTGACATTTTTCACAAGTGACTGCAGGTTACGCAGTCTAATGTTAGTTGCAGGATCAGATATTTTTATGAACTGAGGTGTTAACTACCATCACGATATTCCTTTTTTAAAGAAAATCGGTAAATAGCATTTGGACTAGTGTTGTTGATAGAATATCGATGTATCGATAATTCCTCCAATAAATATCGTCATGTACAGCGATACCTTTTCATTTGATGCATCGATATCAAAATAACAATATCGAGTGCCGATATTTTTATTTTATATTATTTTTTTCACAATTTTCAGTAAATATATAAAGTTGTTCTTTTGAAACTGTTAGCACATAATTTTACTTTCACTGTGTGAAAGAATCTGACTACTTTTTTAGCTTTAATCACGTAGAATCTTTCTCTTTGACTGTGTGAAGCAAATACAGAGATATTACAAATGATTGAAGCGATTTCATAAATTCACTGTAGCTCCATTCATTGACATATGGTCACGACACACTACAGATACGTAGAAAAACTCATAAAGTTTTGTTCGGCTGAAGCCGCACTTCAGGTTTCTGCCGCCAGAGCGCTCGAGAGCGCAGTGAGACAAAATGGCGACAGGAGCCGAGAAAGCGTATGTCGTGCCTGAAATGCACTCACATCAGTCAGTCATAACAGTGCAACGACACTTCAGGACGAAGTTCAACAACTGCTAACTCCATTCGGCGATGGTATGCGCAGTTTAAAGCTTCTGGATGCCTCTGTAAGGGGAAATCAACGGGTCGGCCTGCAGTGAGCGAAGAAAAGGTTGAACGCGTGCGGGCAAGTTTCAGGCGTAGCTCGTAGAAGTCGACGAATAAAACAAGCAGGGAGCTAAACGTACCACAGGATGGTGCTCCACCGCACTTCCATCATGATGTTCGGCATTTCTTAAACAGGAGATTGGAAAACCGATGGATCGGTCGTGGTGGAGATCATGATCAGCAATTCATGTCATGGCCTCCACGCTCTCCCGACTTAACCTCATGCGATTTCTTTCTGTGGGGTTATGTGAAAGATTCAGTGTTTAAACCTCCTCTACCAAGAAACGTGCCAGAACAGCGAGCTCGCATCAACGATGCTTTCGAACTCATTGATGGGGACATGCTGCGCCGAGTGTGGGAGGAACTTGATTATCGGCTTGATGTCTGCCGGATCACTAAAGGGGCACATATCGAACATTTGTGAATGCCTAAAAAAACTTTTTGAGTTTTTGTATGTGTGTGCAAAGCATTGTGAAAATACACTCCTGGAAATTGAAATAAGAACACCGTGAATTCATTGTCCCAGGAAGGGGAAACTTTATTGACACATTCCTGGGGTCAGATACATCACATGATCACACTGACAGAACCACAGGCACATAGACACAGGCAACAGAGCATGCACAATGTCGGCACTAGTACAGTGTATATCCACCTTTCGCAGCAATGCAGGCTGCTATTCTCCCATGGAGACGATCGTAGAGATGCTGGATGTAGTCCTGTGGAACGGCTTGCCATGCCATTTCCACCTGGCGCCTCAGTTGGACCAGCGTTCGTGCTGGACGTGCAGACCGCGTGAGACGACGCTTCATCCAGTCCCAAACATGCTCAATGGGGGACAGATCCGGAGATCTTGCTGGCCAGGGTAGTTGACTTACACCTTCTAGAGCACGTTGGGTGGCACGGGATACATGCGGACGTGCATTGTCCTGTTGGAACAGCAAGTTCCCTTGCCGGTCTAGGAATGGTAGAACGATGGGTTTGATGACGGTTTGGATGTACCGTGCACTATTCAGTGTCCCCTCGACGATCACCAGTGGTGTACGGCCAGTGTAGGAGATCGCTCCCCACACCATGATGCCGGGTGTTGGCCCTGTGTGCCTCGGTCGTATGCAGTCCTGATTGTGGCGCTCACCTGCACGGCGCCAAACACGCATACGACCATCATTGGCACCAAGGCAGAAGCGACTCTCATCGCTGAAGACGACACGTCTCCATTCGTCCCTCCATTCACGCCTGTCGCGACACCACTGGAGGCGGGCTGCACGATGTTGGGGCGTGAGCGGAAGACGGCCTAACGGTGTGCGGGACCGTAGCCCAGCTTCATGGAGACGGTTGCGAATGGTCCTCGCCGATACCCCAGGAGCAACAGTGTCCCTAATTTGCTGGGAAGTGGCGGTGCGGTCCCCTATGGCACTGCGTAGGATCCTACGGTCTTGGCGTGCATCCGTGCGTCGCTGCAGTCCTGTCCCAGGTCGACGGGCACGTGCACCTTCCGCCGACCACTGGCGACAACATCGATGTACTGTGGAGACCTCACGCCCCACGTGTTGAGCAATTCGGCGGTACGTCCACCCGGCCTCCCGCATGCCCACTATACGCCCTCGCTCAAAGTCCGTCAACTGCACATACGGTTCACGTCCACGCTGTCGCGGCATGCTACCAGTGTTAAAGACTGCGATGGAGCTCCGTATGCCACGGCAAACTGGCTGACACTGACGGCGGCGGTGCACAAATGCTGCGCAGCTAGCGCCATTCGACGGCCAACACCGCGGTTCCTGGTGTGTCCGCTGTGCCGTGCGTGTGATCATCCCTTGAACAGCCCTCTCGCAGTGTCCGGAGCAAGTATGGTGGGTCTGACACACCGGTGTCAATGTGTTCTTTTTTCCATTTCCAGGAGTGTATCTCAAATAATAAGGTTATTGTAGAGCTGTGAAATCGCTTCAATTATTTGTAATAAACCTGTATATGTGGCACAAAAGAAGAAGTCCAATTGCACTGGGCTGTGCCGGTGTGAATAGAATAACAAGATTTCCGCTGTGAAGGAATACCACACAAGTTGCGTTAAAAACATTTTTAACACAAAATTTTTTAACGCAAATGGTGTGCTATTTCTTCAGATCGGCATTCTTAGAAAACAGTTGTTGAAAATGATGAACAAAAATCTAAATGACAAGACTGGTCTTTACAGTGGGTGGAGTGATGTAATCGGAGCACGGCGCTATCACCAGAAACTGCAGTGCTTGGCTTCACCACACAGTTTCAACACCAATTCCAGGTCGCTAGCATTGACAGAAATGAAAAAAAAAAAGCAGGGAAATCGACATGAAGTGTTCTGGGCAAATCCGATACGTGACGAAACCGAACAACATACTCATCATCAGACACATTTTACTGTGCCACTAACATGCAGTTGCCATTGATAGCAAAGTGGTTCCCGGCAAGGTTGAAAATGTTTTATTTTTTGTTCAGTTCTTGTTCTGAGGGGGGTAAGAAGACTGGTAGATTTTTGATGTTCAGAGTATCTAATAATAAATCAATACTTAAACATTCAGCTCTAAAACCGTCAGTATATATACAAGATGCGGCCGATATTTTTGTAGGAACTTACGTCGATATCGTTCCCATCGATATCTCGATTCATCGAGACTTTTTTCCGGTATATCGAGAGCCGGTAATGACATTTTTTAAATATACACTCCCGGAAATGGAAAAAAGAACACATTGACACCGGTGTGTCAGACCCACCATACTTGCTCCTGACACTGCGAGAGGGCTGTACAAGCAATGATCACACGCACGGCACAGCGGACACACCAGGAACCGCGGTGTTGGCCGTCGAATGGCGCTAGCTGCGCAGCATTTGTGCACCGCCGCCGTCAGTGTCAGCCAGTTTGCCGTGGCATACGGAGCTCCATCGCAGTCTTTAACACTGGTAGCATGCCGCGACAGCGTGGACGTGAACCGTATGTGCAGTTGACGGACTTTGAGCGAGGGCGTATAGTGCGCATGCGGAAGGCCGGGTGGACGTACCGCCGAATTGCTCAACACGTGGGGCGTGAGGTCTCCACAGTACATCGATGTTGTCGCCAGTGGTCGGCGGAAGGTGCACGTGCCCGTCGACCTGGGACCGGACCGCAGCGACGCACGGATGCACGGCAAGACCGTAGGATCCTACGCAGTGCCGTAGGGGACCGCACCGCCACTTCCCAGCAAATTAGGGACACTGTTGCTCCTGGGGTATCGGCGAGGACCATTCGCAACCGTCTCCATGAAGCTGGGCTACGGTCCCGCACACCGTTAGGCCGTCTTCCGCTCACGCCCCAACATCGTGCAGCCCGCCTCCAGTGGTGTCGCGACAGGCGTGAATGGAGGGACGAATGGAGACGTGTCGTCTTCAGCGATGAGAGTCGCTTCTGCCTTGGTGCCAATGATGGTCGTATGCGTGTTTGGCGCCGTGCAGGTGAGCGCCACAATCAGGACTGCATACGACCGAGGCACACAGGGCCAACACCCGGCATCATGGTGTGGGGAGCGATCTCCTACACTGGCCGTACACCCCTGGTGATCGTCGAGGGGACACTGAATAGTGCACGGTACATCCAAACCGTCATCGAACCCATCGTTCTACCATTCCTAGACCGGCAAGGGAACTTGCTGTTCCAACAGGACAATGCACGTCCGCATGTATCCCGTGCCACACAACGTGCTCTAGAAGGTGTAAGTCAACTACCCTGGCCAGCAAGATCTCCGGATCTGTCCCCCATTGAGCATGTTTGGGACTGGATGAAGCGTCGTCTCACGCGGTCTGCACGTCCAGCACGAACGCTGGTCCAACTGAGGCGCCAGGTGGAAATGGCATGGCAAGCCGTTCCACAGGACTAC
This sequence comes from Schistocerca cancellata, assembly GCF_023864275.1. Classification (NCBI taxonomy): domain Eukaryota; kingdom Metazoa; phylum Arthropoda; class Insecta; order Orthoptera; family Acrididae; genus Schistocerca; species Schistocerca cancellata. Next base: position 921,482,503 of record NC_064628.1, on the reverse strand, counting down.
ATCCAGCATCTCTACGATCGTCTCCATGGGAGAATAGCAGCCTGCATTGCTGCGAAAGGTGGATATACACTGTACTAGTACCGACATTGTGCATGCTCTGTTGCCTGTGTCTATGTGCCTGTGGTTCTGTCAGTGTGATCATGTGATGTATCTGACCCCAGGAATGTCTCAATAAAGTTTCCCCTTCCTGGGACAATGAATTCACGGTGTTCTTATTTCAATTTCCAGGAGTGTATTTACTATCAAAAACAGTCCTGATCACAGTTTATTTATTACGGTGACCGGTTTCGACCACTACTGTGGTCATCTTCAGACCAATGAGTAAGAACCTCCTTCTGGTGGTAAATCACTACCCACCAGCACAGTAGTGGTCGAAACCGATCACCGTAATAAATAAATTGTGATCAAGACTGTTTTTGATAGTAAGCACTTGAATGTGATAGCGAAAAATGTTTCTGTGGTATCAGACCAGCTCATAGCGCACCCCGAGGTCTAGGTTACTTTGGTTGTGAGATCGGCAATCCAAAGAATGTTATGCCGAAAAACGAGTCCGTGGTGACAGATTGGTCTGTAACGTTGTCCGAGACGTAGGTTAGCCTGGATGCAACAGTATGGATGTGAGAGAGCGAAACCAACAAGTGTGAAAACAAAAAATGTGTCTGTGGTGACAGAAAAAAGCAGCAGCGTAGGATGTGTTCTAGGTTAGCTTGGAATGCAACCTTTTGGTTGTGAGTTGGCGATACAACCACGAATGTGATAGCGAAAAAGTGTCTGTGATGACAGAATGGTCTGTAGCGTAGCTCGAGATCTAAAGTTTGGTTGTGAGATGGCGATGGCAACGAATTGACAGCGATAAACGCGTCTGCGGTCACAGACTTGTTTGCAGCGTAGCCCGACGCCTAGGTTAAGTTGGAATTCAACAGATGATGATGCTGATGATTTATGGTAGAGGGTGCTAAACAGCAAGGTCATCAGCGCCCTTGCGTTGATGTTATACCGAAGAAAAGTGTGAAAATCTACGGAAGAAGATCAATAAACTGGAAAACTACGTTTGATCCCACCATAGGAATCGTAAACAACCCCAAGACGGCGAGGTTCAGAAGGGCCGTAATAAAACCCCAGCGAGTCACAGCGGAATAACTAAATAAAATCATAGTTGTTAAAAAGAGTACAGATAACCGTGGCTGAATGAAGACTTAGAAATAATACGTGATCCAACCATTCAGTGACACATTAAGATATCCTACCAGTATTTTGGGAATAAATCCGAACAGTAAACAAAATCTTAAGACACATGTTGTGAATTGGCAGGAGCCAATTCACGGAGTTTGGAGGAAGCCGAAAGGCACGCGTTTAAGCTCATGCAGGCTGGCGTGAGGTCTGGATAATGACAAGGAATTATAGTAGCCAAAAATAGTACATAGCTTCTGGAATACTAAACTTTAATCCATAATTGGAGAACATCGCTCTTGATGATACATAATTACAATCTCAATATAAACTGGTAATGGCGCCTTGCTAGGTCGTAGCAAATGACGTAGCTGAAGGCTATGCTAACTATCGTCTCGGCAAATGAGAGCGTAGTTTGTCAGTATAGCATCGCTAGCAAAGTCGGCTGTACAACTGGGGCGAGTGCTAGGACGTCTCTTTAGACCTGCCGTGTGGCGGCGCTCGGTCTGCAATCACTGACAGTGGCGACACGCGGGTCCGACGTATACTACCGGACCGCGGCCGATTTAAAGGATACCACATAGCAAGTGTGGTGTCTGGCGGTGACACCACAACACAAACAACTCTATCCTCTTTATTAGTTAAAATAGAGGGAAGATCCTGTGGGGACCCAGTTCAACCCTCAGTTCGTCATACACAACACACTCAGTTAAAATATGTCGTACAGACAGCTGTGTTCCGCATCTCTGACATACTGGGGGCTCCTCCCAACATGAGACGAAGCCATGTGTCAATGGACAATGTCCCACTCTAAGCCGAGTAAGGGCTACTTTTTCACACTGTCGCGAGCAGCAGGATGTGATCCATGGATTCACTGAAATCTTAATGGAACGCAGTTTATTATTCCTCACTCCCAACCACACTGGACTCGCATTCGGGAGGACGAAGGTTCCATCCCGCGCCCGGCCATCCTGATTTAGGTTTTCCGTGATTTCCCCAAAATCGCTCCAGGCAAATGCCGGGATGGTTTCTTTGAAAGGGCACGACCGACTTCCTTCCCCATCCTTCCCTAATCCGATGGGACCGATGACCTCGCTGTCTGGTCCCCTCCCCCAAACAACCAAACCCCAACCCCTCACTCCCAACCACTGAGACCCCCACCAACATATGGCCTTCCTGGTCACAAATGAAGTGACAGCTCGCAGAGGGACTGAACAGCGAGCAGGTGGAGGAAGGGAGCAAGCAGCAGCGGCAGCGAGTTCATTTCCCTGGATGCCTGTGTGCCCTGGAACCCTGCAAAGAAGGATTACCTTGTTTTGCCTTTGCAAGAGGAGGAGAGCGTCCTGCACCTGTTGCACCATCCAGTCTGCTGGGTACATCTGTCCAACAGGGAGAAGGGCACTTTCAGAAGCGGAGCAAATGATAAATTTGTTGTCACGACGCCATCTCATCTTCTCCATTGCTCTCAGGATAGCAAACAGTTGCGCGTAATTAAGTGAAAGCTGCTCTGGGAGCCCTATCCTGAGGGAAATGTCGGGGAAAACGACAGAACAGCCGAAAAAATCTCCCTGCTTAGGACCATCCGTGTAGACAGTAATAAAATCTTGGTGACTACGTACAATCTCATCAAATTTAATTTTTAAAAACATAGTCCGGGGTACAATGCTTCTTGTAAGCAGTCAGTTCTAAAAGCAATCTGGGCCTTGGTAGTAGCCAGAATGATACCCTACTCCACCCCTGGCTTTGGACCTTAATGCCCCCACCTGTAATAACTCAAGGCTCTCTCTTCCACGGATCCCATATAGCCGTGTTGCTTGTGGTCGATGATCGAACAGCCGTTCCAGTGGCGGATGAACAACGTAACTGGATGCTGGCGATGTAGGAACGGACAATGCCCTATATGTTTGGTCTATCATGAGAAGAAGACGTCGAAAAGACAGCTGCGGCTCACCATCCTCTGCACACAAATTAACAACTGTTGACAGCCTTATACCCTCGTGGTGAACTGCAGCCAGCATTCTGAAGTATGAAGGTCTGACTGACCCATAAATCTGGCACCCGTATTCAAACAGGGGTCGCACAAAAGCCTTATAAAGTGGGAGCACACGTGCCCTGCCGCCTCCCCAAGACCAACGACTGATGCATTTAAGGATGTTTAACGCCTTGAGACATGTCAGTTCCAATTCTTTAAGGTGTGGCAATCATGTTAACTCAATATCAAAGGTAAGACCGAGACACTTCACCTTTTCCTTAAAAGTGAGAACGGTGTCTCCCAGTTTTAAAATGGGTACGTTAAACAGACAGCGATAGCAATTAAAATCAACACAAACTGTTTTCTGTAGTGAGAATTTAAAACTTGTGGTGCAAGACCATTCCTCCAACCACCTGATAGCTGCAGTTGTCGAGTAGGGGTGGTGAGGATGGAGGATGTACAGAAGATGGAGAAGTCGTTGTAACACCACAGTTCTTATGCTGTATGGATTTATTTTGTTTTTTTGATTTATTTAATGTTACATTGTTGATCGTCTGTAAATGTGTTTGAATCGATATCATAAAATTGTGTACTCTTTTCTTTGTCAAACTTTTGATGTCGTGATTTGATTCTATGCAAAGCAGTGTATCTGTAATTTAAAATTCTTTGTCCCATTTGGAGGGAACAAAACTTACTGTATATAATTGTAATTTTGTGTGAATAATTTTTTGTACAAGTGTCAATATGTGAAAATGTTCTGTTTTATTTAATGTATTTGTTTGCTGTTATGTAAACTGCTGACCTTCACTTAGGGTTCTTAGTTAATTTGTATATAAAAGGTGTAGTGGTTCCCCTCGGGAACGGAACTGTGTAGCGCGCGCAAATTGTGGTTGGCCTAGGTGGAAAGGTGGAACTGATTGTCAGTCGGGGACGAGCCAGCAGTCGGAGACGAGCTACCAGTCGGGGACTGCCAAGTAACCGATGCATATTGTGATGATTCCGAGGGAGGCTTTTTCTGCCACTTTCAAATGCCTCGGATGGGTGGATAAATAGCTGGAACTATTCTGGAATTTGTATTTATCATCGCCACCAAGAAATGACAGAGTACAGGAATTCTACCTGCAATTCCACCTACCAACATGCAGTTGCCACCACATTGCGCAATCATTGTATCGGAATACTACATTGATGTACAGTGAAGGAACAGCTTAATGGACGTGCTAATGTGCTGAAATATAAGGTAATTTGTATCTGAGTTTGTGTACCTACCTTGATTTTACTCCTCATCATAACACCTCTCAGGGTCCTCTCCGTTTGAAGTAAAGTGATTACCGAGTGTCCTTACTGAAAGTACATTGAAACCCAGTTTTCTAATTGATGCCCTTTGAACATAGTAAAGAGAAAGTTAAAGTTAATGATGCTTGCTGAAATAATTTTCCTAGTAAAACTGCTTATTAAAGTGTTATTGCCAACTTCAAATTAAAATTTCTCAAGACAGTGACTTACAGAGTTTTGCTTAGTAAACTATCACACTACTGCCTGTTGTTAATATCCGAAAGTGGGTCAGTATCTTACATTAATGTTAATTTTATGTTTCACGGTAGTAAAAGTAGAAAACTGCATAGTAGGAAATTATAAGTTCATGATCACTAAGTGTTTATCTCTCTTGTGTGCATATTAACAGTATAAAGACCACTCAGTTTGTGTAAACCCTGAAAGTGATAGTGTTTTTCTGTACGTGTCATAATTTTGCAAATAGTTTTTGTGCTGCTCCAGTTGTTAGCTTCAACCTTAAAACATATGTGTGTCGGCGTTCATTGCACTCGCGTGTGGCCAAGTCTAGGTTGTGTTTTGTCCGTTATAGTTACTTATACCTATTTTCTTGAACGAGAATGTTAATCATTCTCTTGCCTAGTTAGGCTGGCGACCGTTTTCTTTATCAATTAAACAGTGCAGATAAATAAAATTTCGTTTGTTACTGTTCAAATATTAACGTAATTCTGACTTTCATTTCCGATAAGCCACCTCCGTTAGGAACAACACGGTCAACATAACAAAATTCCTCTCAGAGGGTAACACAGATCTGTTGCTTTATACCATAATTGCTATAGCAAAATAGTTCTGTTTTGCAAATTTCCTCCAGTTTTGTGGTTATGGTATAACAGTAGCAGTTAGGGAGTGTTATATCGTCCACAAACAAGGAACATAGTACTGGACGTCGCACTGTGGATGTAATGCTGCTTATTGCAATGACGAAAGCCGTGTCACTTAAAACACTCTCTTGAGGGAGACTATTCTCCTGTTTAAAACGGCCAGGCAGGACATTCCCAACCTTGTATCTAAAATATCTGTCCGAGAGAAAGGACCGTGCGGAGGTCGGTAGGCGTCCACGAAATCCCCACTGATGGAGCTGCAATAAAATATTATCCCTCCAGGTTGTATCGTGAGCCTTTTCCAACTCGAAGAAAACACTGACAAGGTGTTGCTTACGAAGGAAAGCTTGTTGAATTGTGCTTCTAGCAGGTTCAGGTTATCGAGCGTGGTATGATACTTCCTGAACCCACACTGGGAGCGACTGAGTAGGGACCTGGTTTCAAGAACCCACAGTAGGCGCCGATTGACCATACGCTCCAGTGTCTTTCCTACGCAACTCGTCAGGCTAATACTGTCATAACTATCGTGGTCTGTCCGATCATTCCCTGGTTTTAAAATTGGGATTAAAACAGATTCTTTCCACGAGTTGGGAAACTCGCCCGTCATCCAAATTTTATGGAAGAACTGAAGGAGGACCTCCTTCGACCGTCGGTCCAACTGTTGCAACTTGTTGTAGATTATCAGGTCGATTCCAGGGCTCGTATCACAAGAAACTGACGATGCAGGAGGGAAAGGCTGGTTGTATTCTTCCATGTTGGTGGAACGGAAATCAGCATCAACCTTCTCCTGTGCCTCCCAATAGCGGTGGAAGGTGGGATCCTGGCTAGAATCAGCCATAATGGATTTATATGATTCATCCATTTTCTGAGCTATGTCAAAACGTAGATATTTACTGTTTTATGTGGCATGCGGACACGAGCTAAGGACAGCAGCCCGACCGAGGGTCCATTGACAACTGCTCTTCTCTTCCTTACCGCCGCGAGTGTACCCCTAGGCATCCTTGAAGACCGTTGCATTCTGACGGTCGCCTTCATGCATAGATGCCTGCACAGAGGGTTGCACTCTCCAGAGACGCGGTTGAATGTAGCGACCGAACATACTGGCAGCCACAGAAATATTAATTTCTTTCCACCACAACACAACTAACGTAACTCCTGATAAATCATAGAAAAGAACTCAAATGGGTACACATATCATTGCTTCTTTCAACCAGGTAATCTGTCCCTAGAGTTTGTAACTGGCGTCTGACAATCACAATCACATAAATAAAAAGTGCAGTGAAACACCAAAAATGAGGAAATAGACTGTGCCTGTCGCAAGGTACACACACGACAAAAAAAAGAAAAAAAATATAATAATCCGAACACACTCTTCACTTTTGTATCATTTCATTTGGTAAAGGACATAGCTTTCAGAGAGGTCTCTTGAAAACTCCTTGTGGTGTGCTAATAGTGGCCACTCGTACCATTCCATCGCGCCCGTGTGCTCTTTCAATGATGGTCAGCTTACAGCGTGAGGGTGGCACACTGGAATGCCAATACTTCGACGAATGCTACAGGTTACACGGTCTGACTGCTGACCATCCACTTGACCCACTTCTGTAGATGATGTAGGTAGTTAGATAACCAGTGCCACCAGAACCCTTGCTGTAGTGGTTCCTACTTTGTGAGAAAACTCAGTTTGGCTGTATCTAGATCTGGTAGAGGAATGCTTATGATTGTGGTTGCAATCAAGAAATGACCTGGGCTGTGAGCAGTGCGCGGCTCGTGTTCGTGCGGTTTTCTGCTTGACATTTTATCTTTGCGGTACTGCCGTCCCGTTTCTTTATCGATTTACTGGCGTCACTAAGTTGCTGGCTTGCCTGCCCACGAGTGGCAGCAGCAGCGCTTATCGATGAGAGCACTGTCGTACTACCTTTGGTGCGAAAGCTAGTGTTTCCGGGTCGTCGAGTGTCGGGAGTTCAGTCAGGATGGAGCAGCAGTGAGATCCGGACAGCCATGACTCGCCCCACTGTTGCCGACACAGCATGACTTGAGTCGGGACGACCTTGGTTGGTCGTTCTGTCGGTCGACTCATCGGACGCAGTGTATTTAGTCGCCCACCGCTTCTGGGCGACTTGTGATTCGTCGTTGTTGTTCCACAGTCACTGGTTTTAGTATTGTTCGAGTTGTTTGTGGAAGTGTTTTCTTGGAACCCTCTGAAGCTTGTCTGGTTTTGACTGAGTAGCGGCGAAGTTCGTTGCCCACCGAACTCTGAAGCTGAGTGATCAATTAACCTGTTATGAAGCCTCAACTACTGTGACATCTCTTTGTTCACTTGCAGGTTCTTGCTCTTTGGGCCGTTCGGCATGCAGCAACGTGTGATGTATTGGGTCGACGAAATATTGCACCCATTTTCCTATATTGTGATTAATTATTAAATTGACTGTTATTTATCAGTGGAGTGCACCAGCGGCATTTCATCTACATCTACATCTACATTTATACTCCGCAAGCCACCTAACGGCGTGTGGCGGAGGGCACTTTACGTGCCACTGTCATTACCTCCCTTTCCTGTTCCAGTCGCGTATGGTTCGCGGGAAGAACGACTGTCTGAAAGCCTCTGTGCGCGCTCTAATCTCTCTAATTTTACATTCGTGATCTCCTCGGGAGGTATAAGTAGGGGGAAGCGATATATTCGATACCTCATCCAGAAACGCACCCTCTCGAAACCTGGCGAGCAAGCTACACCGCGATGCAGAGCGCCTCTCTTGCAGAGTCTGCCACTTGAATTTGTTAAACATCTCCGTATCGCTATCACGGTTACCAAATAACCCTGTGACGAAACGCGCCGCTCTTCTTTGGATCTTCTGTATCTCCTCCGTCAACCCGATCTGGTACGGATCCCACACTGATGAGCAATACTCAAGTATAGGTCGAACGAGTGTTCTGTAAGCCACCTCCTTTGTTGATGGACTACATTTTCTAAGGACTCTCCCAATGAATCTCAACCTGGTACCCGCCTTACCAACAATTAATTTTATGTGATCATTCCACTTCAAATCGTTCCGCACGCATACTCCCAGATATTTTACAGAAGTAACTGCTACCAGTGTCTGTTCCGCTATCATATAATCATACATTTTCTGCCCTGTGGTCGTTAATGCCCCAGTTACCTGCCCTGGTCGTTAGCGTACTTAACCGACAGTGTGCCTTCCCTCGTGGTGTTGAGGCTGTCCTGCAAGGCGTGTAGTTTGACATCCTTTAAAGTTGTTTGGTTCATATTTGCTTAGAGTGGTTATTGTTCCCTTGGCTGTTTTTAAACGACAATTTCTGCAGACGTAGTGCTGCTCGTATCCTCGTCCTCGGCCGATATTTTCCATCCTTCCGCCGTTGGTCGGATGGAAGGGAATTGGTTAAATTATTGGTCGGTCCTTGGGCGGTCCCTAGTTTGGGTTGCCAGCCGATTATTTAACTTCAACTCTTGGCTTCCTGTCTCTTCACCTTATGATTGAGCTACCTTCTTAGACCGACCCTCGGAACACTTCTGAGCACCCATTGTTCTGTTTCTTTTAGATTGTGATTTTCATTTTAGTTTGAAGTATTGTGCGAGGCCTTCGGCTGTGTATTAATTCAGTTAAACTTTACATAAAGGCCTTCAGCCATGTTAAATTAAAATTTCGGAAATTGATTTTATTAAATTTTTTTTTCCCCTTAACATTGGTTCTATCTGAAATTGTTTGTAATCCAGGCCCTAAGCCATTAGTTGTTCAATGTATTATGTGTGGCCTTCAGCCGAGGACCAGCATGAACCCCTTTTAATAAGGTCTTCAGCTGTGTGTATTCTTTAAAGGAAAATTTTTTATAAGAAGGAAGGGGTTCATTTTAAGTTGTTGGTCTGAGTTGTTGTTCAGGCCTTCAGCCGTTGTTTCAAATTTGTTTGTGGCCTTCAGCCATACAATACGTTAATATTTCTTTGATTAGGCTTTTGGCCGTCCTGTTACAACTTTAAAAAGAAATTTATTGGTTAAAAATTGTTTATTAATGTGTTTTCATTACAGTTGTCCTTCGGACGTGTAGTGTAGGCCTTTAGCCGTTAATTGTTTTCAGTTGCATGTTTTTCTTTAAAAGGAAAAAGAGTCACCTTCTATTTTTAGTTGCTTTTGATTTCTAAGCCATGCCTTCAGCCGTTCTTGTTTTGGTGTGGGTTTTGGCCTTCAGCCCAGAAAGCATCTCAAGTCCTTTAACTAGACCTTCAGCCATATTGTTTAACTGTTATCTTTTAGAGCAATGTGTAAATGAGTGGTTCTCAGAAAAATAAAGTTGTGTGTTTGATTGTAAAATTTACACTAACTGTTTACGACCTCATCCACAATCATAATCTTATCCTGTGCGCTCTCTGCGTACCGACCAACCTGGTTACATTCTGATGACTTGGGGACCAATAAAATCGCAAGGTAATGGCTTGAGGGGATGAGATTTCAAAGAAGTCTCAATTTTTTTAAAGTCAGGGTTGTCAACTCTTCGTATCTTGGACATATAGTTCCCATTGTTTGCCGTAAGTGGTACTTGAAGAAATTCACTCCTGCTGCACATATTCCGCCAAATGTGGTGATGCAGGAGGATTGAAATGCTAATCGATGCGTTATTCGGGCGTAAAGTTTTCGTCTGTGTCTGCTAATAATGACTACTCACATCGACTTGTAACTTGTTGAGTTGTCGACTAGCTCAAACAAAGTTTGCCCCACTGAATGGTTCAAATGGCTCTAAGCACTATGGGACTTACTATCTGAGGTCATGAGTCCCATAGGCTTAGAACTACTTAAATTTAACTAACCTAGGGACATCACACACATCCATGCCCGAGGCAGGATTCGAACCTGCGAACGTAGAGCAGCGCGGTTCCAGACTGAAGCGTCTAGAACCTCTCGGCCACAGCGGCTGGCGCCCCATTTACCACGTACAGCTTTTGGCACCTACCCCGTCGTGATACAAATTTTCTGAGGACCGATATAAATACTTCTGTTGTCATGTAGTCAGCTACCTTTAAATGCTCTGCTCGTGTATCCAGTCACACAGACATGACAACGTAGCACTTTTCCTTCAATTTGGATCGTTGTGAGTCTGTTCCCACCTGGTACGGACCTGTGTAATCAATTAAAACTTGAAGAAGGCTTCACAATTCTACAGGGGGGCGTGGAAAGTCTCCCATGAGCTGTTGTGCACACTTCGCCTTTAATCCCTGACAAGCCAAGCACTGATGCAGAACACACCGAACTGCGTTCCTCCCGTTAGGTATCCTGTACGGCTGCCTGAGAGATGCAGACAACAGTTGACCAGTTGACACACAGCGTAGGAAAGACGACGATGTTCACCTTCCACTATTAGTGTCATCAAATGATGGTGAGGTGGCATACCATGGATCAACATATCGTAGCCCCTACAACTCGTAGTAAATCGACGGTAGGACACTGTGATGTGATTTGAGCTTGCTGCTATTATTTATTAGCTTATTGGCCTCCAACTGCGTACGAGGCTTCTTGTACTATTTTGACACTCAGTAGCAAGGTGCCCTGCGGTTACTCCTGTTTCTCCTGCAATTATTAATAAACGTGGGTCAGTATGCCGTTAACCGCTGCAGTCGTGACAACTTCGAAAATCGGCAGATGAGACCGCCTTTGCTTGCTGTGCTGAAGTGACAGTGGACTTTAGCCGTTTCTTGTAGGACCTCCGAGGAAGCATAAACGTTAGACGTTTCCAATACAGGTCTTTAAGCCAAGCTGGTCCTTCCTACCACATGCTGTATTCTTGCAGACCTCCAGGAGACAGTAGTGGCGATATCAGATCAACTAGGTTTCCCATTGTGGATACATATTTCCGTACTGCAGCTGCTGTATTTTCCTGTATCACGGAGAGAAGGCTCCCCACAAATGTTTTCGCTGCGTGGCTGGAGAGGCGAGACATGCCAGTATGATGAATGAGTCAGTCCACAGGTAATTTAGTTCCCTGTCTGCACCCAGCGATCAAACGGTAATAGTCACGATAGCAAGAGGACTCCACAGAGTTCCAAGCGAGGTAACGAAAGTTTTTTCAGTGGCGCCTGCTCGTCTTTTGGAGCTTAATAGTTCGAAACAGGTGACTCCATGCTGATTAGTTGATCTCACATGTATACAACAGCAGTGGGCCTTCCTGAAGTGACGCATAATCCATGGAGTTGAATGTGGCGGGTGTTCCTTCTGTAACGACTCTACAATCAGCTCTAATATTGTCTGTCGTACGAACCTCTCTGAATAATGTCTGCCACATGCAGTTCAACTCTTGAGGCAGGGGCTCGTCCCATGACAACTGATTTTGCCACAGACTTTGGAAAAAGATCCTGAATTAGATCTCAATGGGACTGATTAGTCCCAGAGGGTCAAACGTTGACGTAACAGACAGTACAGTGCATTTTGTCAAGTTGTAGCCCTTACATGCTGGCTTGACACTGTTCACCTTTTGAAACTGATCAGTTACTACATGCCAGAATAAACGTAAAGTTTTATTATCCTCGTCGTTATCAAGCCGTAAGGGTACTTGTGTTTCTCAAAACTGTGAGGGGAAATGTTCTAGGGGTTACACGCAGTTGCCGGAATATTTCTGTGATGAGAAACCACATTTCTTCAACAGCTTCTTGAAGTCTTGCTGGACTTTGATTGCAGCCTCTGCCGTATCGTAACCTGAGATACACTCGTCCACATACAAATCATAAGTAAGAATTTTTGTTGCCTCGTTATATCCGCCGCCTGCATGAGATAATTGTAACAGACGTCGTACGCGGAGGAAAGGGACACCAGCCATTCCATACCTACTGTCTTTAACTGATATTCCTGCAGTGGTGCAGATCTTCCAGTACTCCACAGTAATCATTGGTAGGCGCGATCTTCATCCCCTATGAGAACTTGTCGATACATACTCTCTATGTCAGCTGTAAAGGGAATGCCAATACTACGGAAGCGTGATATTCTGGAGCACAAATCATGTTGAATGGTTGGACCGACCATTAACACATTGTTCAGTGACAAATTAGTGCTTGTTTTTGCTGAGCAATCAAAAGTTGCTCTTGTTTTGGTAGTCTAGCTGGTTTCCTTAAGGACAGCGTGATATGATGTGTGATATGAAATTGCAAAAGGTGTAATTACTGGTTCCGTATGTGCAAAGTCTTCATACACACTCATAAACTCTGTGTAGCTTTCGTTAAGCTTCGAATGTCTCGCTAGATTCTGTTCAAACTGAGAGAAGCGTTTTTCTGCAGTATGAAAAGAATCACTCAAATGATTTGGCTCTTCGCGAAACGGAAGGGGTACAACGAATCAGCCTGTGGAATCTTTCATTGAGTGTCCCATGAAGTGTGCTTAGCATTGTTACTCTTCTTTCGTCATTATATCACGATTTAGTTCATCTACAGTAAGTCTCAGAATTTCTTCAAAAGTGTTTGAACGTCAGATTCGGTTTTTACAAAGCATGACACGACCGGCCGCCTTGAGGAATGCTGTGCTTTGCCGTTTGATACTGGTCACGTACGACCCATCATAGTTCTGTTTCTCGAAGCACGGATGATAAGCTTCTCTGGAGATAGTCGTTGACTTGTCAATGTACGGACTAGATTCTGCTCCTAGCAATATGTAGATCTTTCCAGGTGACCAAAACTCTGGTTCAGCGAGTTGTACATTTGGCAAGTTCCATGTACTTGGATCAATTATTTGTTCACACAGTGTGTTAGTTATCTTCAGTAAAACTAAACTTTCGACAAGCCACATAAAGTTGCTTACACGAGAACCCTATAATACAGTATAGAGACACAGCGTCCTGAGTGGGTTGCACCTATTCCTTGAATAGATAATTCGCTGTGCCACCCTTGAAGCCTGAGGCTTTGTGCACATTTTCCTGATATGAAGCGTGACTGCGACCCAGTGTCTAACAGAGCACGTACCATTTGCCACTGATATTTTGCAACTTTATTCTTGCTGTCGCAACGAGCAGTAGTTTGCTTCGACGGATCATAAACGAACAATAACTCGATGTGCTTGACTGATGCTTGCCACTGTGTTCGAATTGCATATCAGTTGGACACTCCTCCCTTGTGCCATCTTGTGCGCGTTGTGATTCTGCGTTCAATAACGTGTGGTGTCGTTTACCACAGGTATGACAACTAATGGAATTGTAATTAAAGGCCCAGTGATAATTATTCAGGCAGTTGTAGCACAAATTGTTGCTCATCACAATGGCTTTTCTTCCGCGACATGTGGCCTCTTTGAGTTACCTGCACTTGTGCACACGGGATGCTGCTAGCACATGACACCCGCAGTACTGCTAGTGACGTATGTCTGTTGCTAATACCCAAACTGCTAGGCGTTGGACGCATTATGATGTTTATTAACTGCTCGCTCGTGACTTTGTGGTACTGCAGCCTTGGCTATCTCTAAGGATTTCCTTTTTTTGTTGTTGTGGAAAGCACACTTTTTTTAAATGTCAGAAAGCTAATTGAACTGTGACTGGTTTCATGTTCTGTTCTTATATACTGTTCAGCTCTTTTTATAAGGAGCTGTGATGTAATTATATCTTGCAACGAGACATCTGGCTGCAATACCACCAGCGCATGCACATTGCTTACGCCCTCGTTCTGTAGTGCACGAAGCTCACTTACATATGGCTCTGTCATTATCGAAAGCGTTAACAGTTTCTTTAAATGTTCCGGTGAAATCAGTCGAGGACTGTTGTATAGAATACAGATCAATCGAATACTACATTAAAGTCAATGTTAGTCACTGGAAGATAAGCAGTCACATTCTGTAGTTCATCTATTAATGAACCCAGCCAATGATGGTACTTAGCAATGATCTCTAGTGCCACATTCTTTACTATGAGACTGAGAAATGTATCGTAATAACACCGGAATTGCATTACATTTCCATTAAATGATGACTGTTTTCAGACCCAGCATCTGACGAAACCTTGTCAGTTGCGTAGGCGTGATTAATCCGAATCGCTCTCATTTCTTTCGAAATCTCGAAGATTATGTTTACCCATGGGTCTCTACACCTTTGAGCTGTTACTGCGGGTCCTCATCTTTGGCAACTGTTCTAACCTGACAGTAAAATCCAAAGTGTTCAAAAATGGTTCAAATGGCTCTGAGCACTATGGGACTTAACCTCTGAGGTCATCAGTCCCCAAGAACTGAGAACTACTTAAACCTAACTAACCTAAGGACATCACACACATCCATGCCCGAGGCAGAATTCGAACCAGCGACTGTACCGGTCGCGTGGTTCCAGACTGAAGCGCGTAGAACCGCTCGGCCACACCGGCTGGCCCAAAGTGTTCGATTTGCCTGTTACGTCGAATAAGTTTGCAGACTTTAACAACCGCGTGAGGCTTGCATTCGTCACCGACAGTGTGGTGACAAGGGTCTTTCTTAAGGCTTCGTCGGTAATGGAAAGGAAGCGGTGGCAGCCAATAGCAGAAACTGCAGTTGCAATGAGTAGGAATTAGAGGAAGCAGGATAGCCAGACCAGGTACTTAACTTTAAAAGCGTCTTGTCGGTGCTGCTGGCTGCGTCTCCTTGTTGCTTCGTTGAGACTCGTCGCTGCCGTTCCACCGACGGATGGCTGTCGCTGCACGTTACTTCGTCGAATCCATCACGATCTGTCCCGGGAGGATTCAAAGTGTTAACGTCCGTAGACGAAAATACACTCCTGGAAATGGAAAAAAGAACACATTGACACCGGTGTGTCAGACCCACCATACTTGCTACGGACACTGCGAGAGGGCTGTACAAGCAATGATCACACGCACGGCACAGCGGACACACCAGGAACCGCGGTGTTGGCCGTCGAATGGCGCTAGATCCGCAGCATTTGTGCACCGCCGCCGTCAGTGTCAGCCAGTTTGCCGTGGCATACGGAGCTCCATCGCAGTCTTTAACACTGGTAGCATGCCGCGACAGCGTGGACGTGACCCGTATGTGCAGCTGACGGACTTTGAGCGAGGGCGTATAGTGGGCATGCGGGAGGCCGGGTGGACGTACCGCCGAATTGGTCAACACATGGGGCGTGAGGTCTCCACAGTACATCGATGTTGTCGCCAGTGGTCGGCGGAAGGTGCACGTGCCCGTCGACCTAAGACCGGACCGCAGCGACGCACGGATGCACGCCAAGACCGTAGGATCCTACGCAGTGTCGTAAGGGGTCCGCTCCGCCACTTCCCAGCAAATTAGGGACACTGTTGCTCCTGGGGTATCGGCGAGGACCATTCGCAACCGTCTCCATGAAGCTGGGCTACGGTCCCGCACACCGTTAGGCCGTCTTCCGCTCACGCCCCAACATCGTGCAGCCCGCCACCAGTGGTGTCGCGACAGGCGTGAATGGAGGGACGAATGGAGACGTGTCGTCTTCAGCGATGAGAGTCGCTTCTGCCTTGGTGCCAATGATGGTCGTATGCGTGTTTGGCGCCGTGCAGGTGAGCGCCACAATCAGGACTGCATACGACCGAGGCACACAGGGCCAACACCCGGCATCATGGTGTGGGGAGCGATCTCCTACACTGGCCGTACACCACTGGTGATCGTCGAGGGGACACTGAATAGTGCACGGTACATCCAAACCGTCATCGAACCCATCGTTCTACCATTCCTAGACCGGCAAGGGAACTTGCTGTTCCAACAGGACAATGCACGTCCGCATGTATCCCGTGCCACCCAACGTGCTCTAGAAGGTGTACGTCAACTACCCTGGCCAGCAAGATCTCCGGATCTGTCCCCCATTGAGCATGTTTGCGACTGGATGAAGCGTCGTCTCACGCGGTCTGCACGTCCAGCACGAACGCTGGTCCAACTGAGGCGCCAGGTGGAAATGGCATGGCAAGCCGTTCCACAGGACTACATCCAGCATCTCTACGATCGTCTCAATGGGAGAATAGCAGCCTGCATTGCTGCGAAAGGTGGATATACACTGTACTAGTGCCGACATTGTGCATGCTCTGTTGCCTGTGTCTATGTACCTGTGGTTCTGTCAGTGTGATCATGTGATGTATCTGACCCCAGGAATGTGTCAATAAAGTTTCCCCTTCCTGGGACAATGAATTCACGGTGTTCTTATTTCAATTTCCAGGAGTGTATCAACCGTAAATGTACCGGAGGACCATGAGTTTAGGAAGGCCACATAATGGTTGGAATCAATTTGGATTGTAATGAATGGCTACAGTCAAGATGAACACTTTCTATTCACAGTTAGGTTAGTAGTGAAAATATACATATTCACCGTTTGACATAACCCGCGATTACGAGCTAAGGACAACTGCCCGACCGAGGGTCCGTTCATAACTGTTCTTCTCTTCCTCGCCACGCAGGGGGTATCGTTATAAGCCACTGCAGGATGGCCTCCTGGACATTGTCCCTCAGGCACGAATACCTCCAGAGAGGGCAGCACTTCGGTCTAAACCAAAGACATATTAATTTCTATCTCCCATAATACAGCACAAGTCCTGATAAATCACGGAAAAGAACAGGAGTACGTACGCACATCACTGCGTGTTTCCACCAGGTATTCTGTCCACAGGAACAGAGTTTGTAACTGGTGCCTGAAAATCACAATCACATAAACAAAAAATACATTAAAACATGAGAAATGGTGAAATACACTGGTTCTGCTGCAGGGTACACACAGGACAAAGAAAAGAAAACATACAAGGTAAATAATGCGAATACGCTCTTCAGTTTTGTATCGCTTCAGTCGGTAAAGGGTATAGCTTGCAAACTGTCTCTTGAAAACCGCTTGCGGTGTTCGAGTTGTGGTAACTCGTTCCATTGCATTGCATCCAGGGTGTACTACTTCAGTGACGGCTACCTTGCAACACAAGGGTGACAGGTTATCTTACTATGACCAATGCACCAGGTTGCGAGCTTTACCTGGGGACCGTTCACTTGGCCTCCGCTGCAGTTGATAAAGGTAGTCAGGTGACCAGAGTCACCAAAATACCTGGAACCCTGGCTGCCGTAGTTCCCACCTTGTGAGGAAGCAGAGGTTGTTTGTACCTAGATCTGGAGGAGGGATGATTGTGATTGAGATTCCAGAAATGGGATCAGTAGAGTCGCAAGATAATGGTGTGAGAGAAGTAGAATTCAAGCCAGCCTGTATTTGGCAAGTTAAGGCATAAGCGCCTTTCGAGTGTAGTGTATTCGAGTAACTTTGAATTACTTGCATTTATGTGAGACACCACACTACTCCCCCTCAGTTAAATGCCTAACAAAGTTACCCACTGGATATTGAGTAATGAAAGAAATAAATTAGCTCTGTGGAATTCAACGCAAGGTTGGAAATCTTGACATATGAGTAACCTCATTCGACAGATTTGTCGAAACATTTAGACATATGACCAACATAACTGCGTGAAATTCAGTCAGTAGCTCTCTCACCCTTAAGAATCATATACAGATGCAGGTGATGTCTCGTACTCGTAACTTGAAAGAGAGGTAGTATGTTTTAAGAATTTCATTTATTTGAACAAACCACAAAAAGGCACAGGGAGCATGTTTCAGCAACACTGCTGTTAACGTGTTAAATAGATGCAAGGGTTACTCATGTAAAATAAAATGAATGAAATTAATTCGTTCAGAATATTTTTTTAAAGCAAGGAAAATGGCTGGGGCGGTCTGTCAGTTTCCACATGCCTATTCACGAAAGAGTATGTCCTTCGTAATTTCAGTTAATGTACATTATAGTGTTAAAGTTCTAATGCAAAGGTTCTCCAACGTTCAGCTGAATCATAACCAGAGCTGTACAAGGAGTCGATATCGAGATTCCCTACAATGCCAGAGCTGAGCTAAGCTTTACCGTATCAAACATCTGTTTTTCGTCGTCGCGACTGCGTCTGATGGGGTGTGATGTCCTGGCTCTTGTACCGCATTACGGGTATATTTGTAAAGACTCGTCTGGTAGCTGGTGGTAAAAACACGACTAATCCTGCCGTACGCTGAAATAAGTGCCGAATATTGCTATTCATATTTACATTAATGAGGACGATGGTAAGCGTCCACTCCAATGTAAACATATCTTTAAACTAACAACAACCAAATTACAAATGGTTCAAATGGCTCTGAGCACTATGGGACTTAACATCTGAAGTCATTAGTCCCCTACAACTTAGAACTACTTAAACCTAACTAACCTAAGGACATCACTCACATCCATCCCCAAGGCAGGGTTCGAACCTGCGACCGTAGCGGTAGCGAGGTTCCAGACTGAAGCGTCTAGAACCGCCGGCCAACCAAATTACAGGTTAATGAATATTCTATCGATACGACCAAAGTCTGAAGGAGAAAATTCACTAAAATATGTGATCCTGAGTGATGCTCATATCAAACCTCCACTTAGAGTGAAGCTCTCCTACATGGATCGAAAAATGTAAGTACTTTACGCTCTAAGGAATCTGAGCCAGATGTTCATCAAATATCATACCTACAGACAAAATCTGATCTGAACAAGCAGGAGGTTAAACATAAATCTCTCTGCGTGGATGAATGCTAAAGCATAAAATCATTCGGCAATTGCATGTGACCAAGCAGACATTATCCATGACCGCATACCAAGGCAGAAGTTTGCCAGCAACTGCGTAAAACCGTTATTAAGATAACACTTCTGACTGGAAAAGGAATGATAAAAATATAGGGATACGAGGTTTCGTAATTCCCACCGGTACACATAAGCGGCATTCTTGATTCTACTCTATTTTTATCATTCCTTTTCCAGTCAGAAGCGTTATCTTAATAACGGTTTTATGAATTGTGTTTCATTTAATAACATGTTGCCCCAGTAAACCTTAAAAACATTGGTGTTTATTGAACGCAGAACTTTTAACTGGGATAGTTAAGTCAGTCATATTTTACGAAGGATACGTTTATGAATATTGTTTTTAAATTAGGAAAAGTTGGCCAAAGAAGCCTTAAAACACTGCTGTCTGTTGAATTCCGAACTTGGATGTGATGAAAAGATAGATAAAACAGTTTCCATGTAAGTGACGAAGTAGGTGTGAGCGCCGGCCGAAGTGGCCGCGCGGTTCTGGCGCTGCAGTCTGGAACCGCGAGACCACTACGGTCGCAGGTTCGAATCCTGCCTCGGGCATGGGTGTGTGTGATGTCCTTAGGTTAGTTAGGTTTAAGTAGTTCTAAGTTCTAGGGGACTGATGACCTCATCAGTTGAGTCCCATAGTGCTCAGAGCCATTTGAACCATTAGCCAAGTAGGTGTGATTTATTTGTCAGTCATATTGAATTAATTATGGGTCCATGGACATGGTTTAAATTAATGTAAGGGGTTGAACGAAAACGATATGTAAAAGATACCTTAAAAGATTTTGTGTTCTATAAGACAAGCTTTGTTGCAGTTATGGTTACTATGAATGTATTATGAGCAATGTGTTTGTAATAAAGAAGTGTGTGGCATCTAAAACTGATTTCGATTCTGATTTCGGTGTGTCCTTAGGGACCACTCTCCATCAGAACAGTGTGGTGTACTTTCGTTAAGACAAATTCAGGTGTGCCATTTTTGTTGTGATGTATTTATTATAAGAAATAAAGATTTTTTTGCAGACTAATATCGCGTAGTGACTTTCGTCAATCTGAAAACATTTTCCGGCTGTGTATGAACATCAGGTTATAGCTTTCTTGTTTAAGCAATCTGTGTTCCTATTCTGCTTCATAGAACTAACTAGCAAAATTTAATTTCATATGTTGCCTATAAGTACAGGTAGCTGGACCAGTTTGTAAGACAGTGTCAAACAGTCTCAAGTATAAATCTACGATAGTAAAAAGGTGCTAGCATTCAAATTGTAGTTAAACTGGTGAGTGATACACTTTTGCTATTTAGAAATGGACATGATACATTAATGTACAACACGATCCAATAAAGCTTCATATACAATCATTTTATCATCTACACTTATAACGTAAATGACATTTCAACCAAGTAGGCCTATACACGTGTATCAGTATGAAATAAATATATACGTTGGACCTGTACCTGAATGGTGTTGGTTTGAGATTAATCTGCAGCTTTCGTTAATATTTTTTAATTAATTTTTTTCGATGTCGTTGTGGTAAAAATTGCTTTTGAATTACTGTTATTATTACGGGGTGTTGAAAATTTTTACAAAATAACAAAAGTCATATACAGCATGTTATACACTTATGTTAATATTATGATTAATATGTTTAATGTAAAGCTTTTGGATGAAAATGTTTTTATGGAGTTAGTAGTACTGTAGTCCGCAGCTTGTGATCTCGCGGTAGCTTTCTCGCTTCCCGAGCACGGGGTCCCGGGTTCGATTCCCGGCGGGGTCAGGGATTTTCACCTGCCTCGAGATGACTGGGTGGTGCTGTGTCGTCTTCATCATCATCTTTCATCCCCATTACGGCCGGAGGAAGGCAACGGCAAACCACCTCCACTAAGACCTTGCCCAGTACGGCGGTGCGGGTCCCCCGCATCGTTCCCCTACGCTCTGTGAAGGAGTATTGGACTTGATGATCAGCAGTATTGTGTGAATTACATTCTGAACTTCATTTTGACTGTGTGTCAAAAATGGTTCAAATGGCTCTGAGCACTATGGGACTTAACAACTGAGGTCATCGGTCCCCTAGAACTTAGAACTACTTAAACCCAACTAACCTAAGGACATCACACACATCCATGTCCGAGGCAGGATTCGAACCTGCCTCCCGTAGCAGTCGCGCGGTTCCGGACTGAGCGCCTAGAAACGCTAGACCACCGTGGCCGGCGACTTGTTGTCATTGGTGAGGAAAATTGTTAGTAACATGTAGCAAATCGAAACGAGTACGAGACACCGTGGCACATTGGTGCAGAACAGTTTTCACGTAAATCGTTCTTGCTCGAGCGCTAACGACAATGGAAGATCAGTACTGCCAGATACTGAGTAGCTGGTACCGACTGAATGAACATCTTAGCGTGAAGAACATATTTGTGGTTTTGTGCAAGGTTGAAAATCGTCACGGATTTACCGTGATGTTTCTCATGTTTAATACGTTATTTATTGCCTTTCCATAGCCTATTAGTTCACGTAAAGGATGAGAGAGGCAGTTTTTCAAGACATCAGTTATATTCAAACAACGAGTTCACATATATTTCGTTTTCCTTATCGACCAGGAACTTTCTTTTTAATTCTTATTACAATTGTAACTTGCCATCACGGTGCACTTGGGGTAGCTTAAAGTGTTGTAGGAGCTTGTCAGAGATGAGCATTAAATGATGAGACACCTGTTATTCTCAGTGGACAGAGTAAACCTGGGACGCTGGTCTGTCGTCTCCAAATTTAAGAGTTTCCGACAGGGCGCCACCACAGAATACCAGGGTGTGACCTGTCGTTTCTCCAGGACACCAGGAGAGGATGGGTCATCTGTTCTACTCTTTAGCGAACAACTGGCTTCAGACCTTTTGAATCAGAAAATGTGAGTCTACATTTCGATTTACTGCCTCCTCTATGATAGAGAATTGACTTTCTCTCTTTTAGTAGCGAAGACAGCTCCTTCGGCAGTAGGGATGTGCAGACACGGGAAACAAAAGAAATGCCACCCATAACCCACTTCCAAAGTATCTTCCTTTTTGGCTCCAAGTCGTAGCGTGGGAATGCTATTGTATTCCGAGAGCACCGGTCCTAATGGTGAAGATATCGTGACGTCAGAGGGGCGGCTCTCACGTCCCTCACGTGGACTGAAACCAAGCGTTAGATTGACTACGACTTTTTTTCTTTTGGGAGAAAGGAGACTTTCGTGGGGCTCACGCTTCTGACTGGAAAAGGAATGATAAAAATATAGGGATACGAGGTTTCGTAATTCCCACCGGTACACATAAGCGGCATTCTTGATTCTACTCTCGTCTCTCTCGATTTTCTGACACCAGACGTGCCGAACTGCGCTGTTTTCACACACACCAGGTCGAACAGTAGTGTAATTGAACCTGCTACCTTGGCCAACGTTTCATAATTCAAACACAATATTCATAAAAGCATGCTCGTAAAATATGAATAACGTAACTAACCCAGTTAAAAGTTCTGCATTCAACAAACATCAAAATTTTTAAGGTTTACTCGGCCAACTTTCCTTTAACTAATACAATGTTCATAAAATCCTGATTCATAAAATATGACTAAAATGACTTACTCACATCAAAGTTCTGAGTTCAAGAAGCCACAAAATTTTTAAAGTTTACTTGGCCAACTTCTGATAATTAGAACAATACTTCTTGCATGTATCAGTTTCGTATGATTTCATTACCTGACTATAACGAGAAGCTCTTCCCAAAAAAACTTAACACGGGTCGCTTCCACGCTACATGAGAATTAGTAATGGACGCTAGCACACCAAAAGATTTTAACAAATACAGGAAATCCACGGGATAAGAAATGAAATAAAAAGGTACTCAACTTTGCACTGCGATAGAGCTTCAGGAACCATAAGACTCCACCGAAAGGATGGAATTTCAGGACAGTAACAACATAACCCCATACGTGGGGGTGGGGGGCAGGGCCTTAAATATCACTCTGCCACCGTGGTAGTCCGATCCCAGTTCGCTCGCGTCAACCAGTGCCAATTATCTGAAACATGAAACACATCAGCGGCAGACAATATTCTGGGTCATGAGATACACAATCCTAACTGCACAACTAGTTATCAATATCTTTTAATGATATACTCCACTAATGAAACCAACAGAATTAACCTCCGTGACTTACTTGGGCAGTCACGGCTCTTAAAATTTGTTTAGCCAATCCCTAAAAGCCATGACTAAAATAATGGCATAAAAGTTAGAATAGCAAGAAAAAACTCGGCGCACATTTAAAGGTCAGACTAAAATAATGACATAACAGCTAGAATGGGAAAAATATTACAGCGCAACTTGGAACGCCCAACACAGACTTACGCAGTACTTAGTTACACTTGTCGCTACGTGTTTAGCCATGTTTCGTGTCTGTTTGGTGGGCGTCGTTACACTTCCTTAACTGCCATCAAGGCCGTCACCAAACTCAGTGATAAGCGACTGGAACAATTCCAAATGGTTTTTAGTACACTGGAATATTTAGTTAATATAAATACCACCCAGCGGAACAACTCGACGACTCCAGTTCCTTCGGCCTGTGTAACTTGTAACCAACTCGACGGAACTTGTCCTTCCAAAGTCGAGGAAATCTCAGTCACCATGGGCAGAAGATCTGCATTGTAACGGCTAAACTCGCAATAGCGGCTGGCCAGGATCCTTCGTCATGCCGAAGCGGTCCCTCGCCTTGCTGCACACAAACTCACTCCCACGTCACTCCCCCTCACACCGCGGCCACCCGCACACCAGCCCCCAACAGAGCTCGCGCACTGCAGTTAAAATACCCTGCCGCCAGAGATGTGAAGAAGACAAACATCGAAGTCGACTCAACGATGAAAAGACAATCGATGGAAACTGGCGCCAGCAACGCACCAACTCATCTGACAGTAGTTTATAAAGGAGTTTTTGTATAACAGTTTCTCACGCTTAAAATATCTCCCTTGCTCTCAAACCTGGTGAAGTTTTGAAAAACCAGGACACATTGCTGCACGCGGACCAAACAATTACTCAAAAATCAGCATTTGACACACAAACAAGATTTGTAGTGTAGAAAACGCTAGTAGCATAGTGAGGTGACATGGGTTTGCTCTATAATTCAGTGTAACAGTGGTGGCGGACACTTATGCTAATTTAGAACTGTGTGCCTGTCTAGAACAGGAACCCTTATCTGTATCATTCACGACCCGTGGGACGCCAGTTGCGCTCTGCAAACAACATGCACCAAAAACAAAATAAGAACGCCAGTCTCGCACTGGTCATTCTCATGTACTTCCAAGATGCAATGAGAAAAGGTACTGTATTTATAAAATGAATGTGTTTGAGAAATAGGAATCTTTTCGCTAATATTGCTAAAAAAATTTCGTTAAAAGAAAGAGATCACAATGATCATTGAATTTTTCATTGTAAGAATGTTGCCTATTTAATGTTGGCACACTCATGTTAAACTAAGTTTTATATGTATCATTGCAAGCTAATTATTTCTCTATCGTCTTATAGCCCTTTTGTGTCAAACACCTCGTAACTGAGGAGAATGATGTGCGAGAAGTTGCTAATAGCTCCAGAAACATGAAACGTTAGCTTAAGTCGTTAACGAAGCCCCTGAAAGTTCCAGTGCGATATCGGACGGTATCGTGCTCATTTAATTACTCTGCATTTAATTTGTTGTAAATTATTAAGACAACCAATAACGTCCCAGAAATCTGCATTTCCATAGTGGAGAGTCTTCAGGTGTAAAGCAAAGCTTTAAGAAAATTATAGTAAGTGCAGTTGATTACTGATGTCAAGGGCCTTATGCTTAGTGAGAGATTTATAGAGTCAGAAACGAAGGTAAGGGAAACTATTGATAAAGTGGATTAGTGCTACGATGAAAAGGCTTGCAACGTAGTACAAGGTACTGAATGTAAGTACTGTGATAGAGCTCCTTCATTTAGCGGGTGTGGTATATTTAAAAAAATAAGATCCTGTGAACTTAAATTATCGCGGTGAATTTCTGCCTGCGATGTGGTACAAGACATAAAATGTTAATACCCTGCTGGATGTATTTTATTTAGAGAGGAAGCTCGAATACGCTTGCTTTAATAAGTATCAGAAATTTGGTGTTTATGAATGGCAGCTCGGCAACGACCAGAGCCATAAAGGAGATTTTTTTAACACGACGAAATTATACGTACTTCACAATTAAGACGACAGATATAATTAGGTTCTCACATATGTTAATTGGGAATTGTTGTACACCCGTAGTTGAGCTTAGCGAATATTCTTCTTAATAACGCGTTTATGGATCCAAATCGTACTTCTGACTTTTGATGTGTACTTTCTCATAAACCCAACAAACATGAAGATTGATACTCTACTGGCCATTAAAATTGCTACACCAAGAAGAAATGCAGATGATAAATAGGTAATCATTGGACAAATATATTGTACTAGAACTGACATGTGATTACATTTTTACGCAGTTTGGGTGCATAGATCCTGAGAAATCAGTACCCAGAACAACCACCTCTGGGCATTGAGTCAAACAGAGCTCGGATGGCGTGTACCGGTACAGCTGTCCATGCAGCTTCAACACGATACCACAGTTCATCAAGAGTAGTGGTTGGCGTATTGTGATGAGCCAGTTGCTCGGCCACCATTGACCAGACGTTTTGAATTGATGATAGATCTGGAGACTGTGTTGGCCAGGCAACAGTCGAACATTTTCTGTATCCAGAAAGGCCCGTACAGGACCTGCAACATGCGGTCGTGCATTATCCTGCTGAAATGTAGGGTTTCGTAGGCATCGAATGAATGGTAGAGCCACGGGTCGTAACACATCTGAAATGTGACATCCACTGTTCAAAGTGCGTCAATGCGAACAAGAGATGACCGAGACGTGTAACCAATGGCACCCCAGACCATCACGCCGGATGATACGCCAGTATGGCGATGACGAATACACGCTTCCAATGAGCGTTAAGCGCTATGCCGTCAAACACGGATGCGACCATCATGATGCTGTAAACCGAACCTGGATTCATCCGAAAAAATGACGTTTTGCCATTCGAGCACCCAGTACACCGTCGCAGGCGCTCCTGTCTGTGATGCAGCGTCAATGCTAACCGTAGCCATGGTCTCCGGGCTCATAGTTCATGCTGCTGGAAACGTCGTTGAACTGTTCGTGCAGATGGTTGTTGTCTTGCAAACGCCCCCATCTGTTGACTCAGGGATCGAGACGTGGCTGCACGATCCGTTACAGCCATGCGGATAAGATGCCTGTCACCTCGACTGCTAGTGATACGAGGCCGTTGGGATCGATCACGACGTTCCGTATTACCCTCCTGAACCCACCGATTCCATATTCTGCTAACAGTCATTGGATCTCGACCAACGCGAGCAGCAAAGTCTCGATACGATTAACCGCAATCGCGATAGGCTACAATCCGACCTTTATCAAAGTCGGAAACGTGATGGTACACATTTCTCCACCTTACACGAGGCATCACAACAACGTTTCACCAGGCAACGCCGGTCAACTGCTGTTTGTGAATGAGAAATCGGTTGGAAACTTTCCTTATATCAGCACGTTGTAGGTGTCGCCACCGGCGCCAACCTTGTGTGAATGCTCTGAAAAGCTAATCATTTGCATATCACAGCATCATCTTCCTGTCAGTTAAGTTTTGCATCTGTAGCACGTCATCATCAAAATGGTTCAAATGGCTCTGAGCACTATGGGACTTAACAGCTGGGGTCATCAGTCCCATAGAACTTAGAACTACTTAAACCTAACTAACCTAAGGACATCACACACATCCATGCCTGAGGCAGGATTCGAACCTGCGACCGTAGCAGTCGCGCGGTTCCGGACTGCGCGCCTAGAACCGCCAGACCACGGTGGCCGGCACGTCATCATCGTGGTGTAACAATTTTCTTGGCCAGTAGTGTATATATAAATTTGTTCATCGCAAAAGAGACGCTTGTTACACCTACGTGACAAATCAAAAAGAATGTAAAATAACGCATCTAACAATATTTGATCTTGTAAGGAACAAGCAACACACCTGCATACAACCATGAACAAGTTATTCAGTCCTGAAAACATAAAACAACATTTCATGAACGCAGCGCATTGCGCTAACAACTAATTATAGCTTTCCCGTGCGTGTTTTAACTGGGTCTCCTTACTCCGTTCACCTACAATCATTGAACTGCGACACATGTATCGGCAACCGTCAGCTGAGGCAAAGAATGGCAAAGTGCGCGCGTGTCTGCTGTGGGACATGCGGAGAACACTACAGTCTGTTCTCCATTAATGCGTGCAACAATGTCTCCAAACAAACTCCATTTCAGATTTTCGTAGTTAAAATAAAGAGGCAAGGCGCACAGCATTAAAAATGCTGCAAACGGGACAAACTTTGTTCTTGGATGATAAACGGGATTGTGAAGAAGCATTGATGTAACCTATACCTATTTTACGTAATACCTATATATTCGTTGAGTATTTCCCATAAACTGTTATTTCCGTGTGTACCTGGCAGAATACGATTATTGTAATTTATTAACAGGAATCAGTTTGTGAAGTTCTCCAAAATTACATTTATTTGGTCACCAACCGGCTTTGACATCTTAGATCATCTTCAGGTGACAACTGAATGTCGCACACAAAGATACAATGACGTGCGACATACACAGATATTATTTATACTAAAGATATAAAAATGATGACATGCAGACTGTTTACCTACGAAAGCATTACATATTTTGTCGTGTAAAAATAATTACAGTAACCGAAAAGGGAAACAAAGTTTCTTTTTTTGGAGGTACATTTTACAGCTGTTGCAAAATACACTCCTGGAAATGGAAAAAAGAACACATTGACACCGGTGTGTCAGACCCACCATACTTGCTCCGGACACTGCGAGAGGGCTGTACAAGCAATGATCACACGCACGGCACAGCGGACACACCAGGAACCGCGGTGTTGGCCGTCGAATGGCGCTAGCTGCGCAGCATTTGTGCACCGCCGCCGTCAGTGTCAGCCAGTTTGCCGTGGCATACGGAGCTCCATCGCAGTCTTTAACACTGGTAGCATGCCGCGACAGCGTTGACGTGAACCGTATGTGCAGTTGTCGGACTTTGAGCGAGGGCGTATAGTGGGCAAGCGGGAGGCCGGGTGGACAGAAATACACTCCTGGAAATGGAAATGCACGTGCCCGTCGACCTGGGACCGGACCGCAGCGACGCACGGATGCACGCCAAGACCGTAGGATGCTACGCAGTGCCGTAGGGGACCGCACCGCCACTTCCCAGCAAATTAGGGACACTGTTGCTCCTGGGGTATCGGCGAGGACCATTCGCAACCGTCTCCATGAAGCTGGGCTACGGTCCCGCATACCGTTAGGCCGTCTTCCGCTCACGCCCCAACATCGTGCAGCCCGCCTCCAGTGGTGTCGCGACAGGCGTGAATGGAGGGACGAATGGAGACGTGTCGTCTTCAGCGATGAGAGTCACTTCTGCCTTGGTGCCAATGATGGTCGTATGCGTGTTTGGCGCCGTGCAGGTGAGCGCCACAATCAGGACTGCATACGACCGAGGCACACAGGGCCAACACCCGGCATCATGGTGTGGGGAGCGATCTCCTACACTGGCCGTACACCACTGGTGATCGTCGAGGGGACACTGAATAGTGCACGGTACATCCAAACCGTCATCGAACCCATCGTTCTACCATTCCTAGACCGGCAAGGGAACTTGCTGTTCCAACAGGACAATGCACGTCCGCATGTATCCCGTGCCACCCAACGTGCTCTAGAAGGTGTAAGTCAACTACCCTGGCCAGCAAGATCTCCGGATCTGTCCCCCATTGAGCATGTTTGGGACTGGATGAAGCGTCGTCTCACGCGGTCTGCACGTCCAGCACGAACGCTGGTCCAGCTGAGGCGCCAGGTGGAAATGGCATGGCAAGCCGTTCCACAGGACTACATCCAGCATCTCTACGATCGTCTCCATGGGAGAATAGCAGCCTGCATTGCTGCGAAAGGTGGATATACACTGTACTAGTGCCGACATTGTGCATGCTCTGTTGCCTGTGTCTATGTGCCTGTGGTTCTGTCAGTGTGATCATGTGATGTATCTGACCCCAGGAATGTGTCAATAAAGTTTCCCCTTCCTGGGACAATGAATTCACGGTGTTCTTATTTCAATTTCCAGGAGTGTATGAAAAAATGTTTCCAAAACAGAAGTTTTATTATCCAGGTCACGCAGTTGATAGATACCTATTTCAAGCAAAGTTATGTTGCCGTCATCAGATAATCGGATATGCGAATTACAATGCCTCTACCAGTGGGACATTGAATTCGGGCCACTAAAACTTGGAGGTAGAGACGCTCCCATGCAACTCGAAGTACGCAAAAATAGACGTCTTAACTGTATCAGCAAGACACAGAGGTGTCAAGTACATCAGATGGAGCACATGGCACAGAGGTGCCAAGTACATCAGATGGACCACATGGCACTGAGGTGCCAAGTACATCAGATGGAGCACATGACACAGAGGTGTCAAGTACATCAGATGGAGCCCATGGCACAGAGGTGTAAAATACATCAGATGGAGCACATCCACTGCTGCCAGTAGACCCTGTTATCAACATAAATACGTCTGATAGCAGTGGATGTGCTCCATCTGATGTACTTGACACCTGTGTGCCAAGTGCTCCATCTGATGTACCTGACACCTCTGTGTCATGTGCTCCATGTGATGTACTTGGCACCTCTGTGCCACGTGCTCCATCTGATGTTTTTGGCACCTCTGTGCCATGTGCTCCATCTGATGGAGTTGACACCTCTGTGCCATGTGATCCATCTTATGTACTTGCCACCTTTGTGCCATGTGCTCCCTCTGATGCACTTGACATCTCTGTGCCTTGCTGATACAATTAAGACTTCTATTTTTGCGTATTTCGTGTTGTATAGAAGTCTCTTTTCTGTGAGTTTACCTCTGTGTTTTAACGACCAGAAGCCAATGTGTCACATTTATGGGTTTGTGAATCATTTATTCGATTATCTGAAGACGACAATATAACTTTGTTGAGACTAATAATCAAGATAAGTATCAACTGCTGTCTGGGCAAAAGACTTCTATTTTGGAACCATTTTTTACATAGAAATCACTCTCCTTCTGAGTCAGGTAATTATGTCGAAAAATAATTTTTAATTTAGTATTTCACTGTATGATTTGTAACTATAACTTAATTTAATTGAAGAGAGGGGAAAAGGAAATTAAGTTTCATCAATTAATACTAAGATGGCATTCTGTGTCATATGTTTGTTGATTTCGAGTAATTTCAGCAGGGCAATCTTTCCACTTTTCTTTACAGAATGCTAAATTTCACGTTCTACACCATATGAAAATACAGTGCAAAGTGTAGCTGGGAGGTTCTTCTATAAATTCTCTTTATCTTAATACAGATATCAGCACAAAGAGACACTTATTTAGCATTTACAGGAAAACCACTTCTACAGATAGAATGATCCCTGCAAGCTTCCAGCACCCACACACCAAACACGTGTCGCTTTCTGTTCAGTGGTGCAATACATCGTATCTGCTCCAATATCTGAAACGGCCTTTCAGGCAGAACTACATACAATCAAACATATCGCTTCCAGTAATGGTGACGGCTCTGCTCTGATACTAGGATAACATGAAATGCGTAGAATTACACCAGTTCTGTATTCAGGCGAGCAGGAACCAATCAGTAGTTGCAAAAACTGGAAGTTTCCAAAAAAGTGTCGCACCTACAGACCTGCATTTTATACCAACAGTAAATCAATTTCTTTCAATAGTAAAGAGAAACTTTAGCTCTTGGCACCCAGAGATGTATATTAAGTCACATGCGACCACGGCGGAAAGTGAATCTTGGTCATTCAGGAACAGCTGCGGTAGTCATGTCATCTGAATACGAAGGAAGTTGGAGATTAAGAAAGAAAGATTCAACTTTTCCTAATCATATTATAGGATTGAACAAAATTAGAAAAATGGTCATGCTGGAAATATTGGATATCAACAAATATATGACACAGAATGATCAAACTCCATTTCCTTTCCCATGATTCAAATCAAGTTTTAGTTAAAAACAGACTGAATAAATTCGAAATTATTTTTCGTCATTTGTTGAATGTAGCTCCACCAAGCACTTTGTTTCCGTTTTAGTTAAGGTAATTATTTCTGAGTGACAAGACATATAATACTTTCCTATGTAAACTACATGTCATCATTTTTGTCTCTTCCATGAAATTAATATCAGTACAAGCCGCACGTCATTGTATCTGTGTTTGAGACATTCAGTTGTCATCTGAAGACGTGTCACGAAACTGAAAGCCAGTTCGCGATCAAATAAATATAATTTTGCAGAATATCAGGAACTTCCCCATTTAATATTAATGAATTATAAATTACAAACGGAACCATTTAACAGAATGGTTATTGAGAACAAATACATACAATTTATACACAAGTAAATTATAAAATTATAAAGCGAGCGAGACTCGTGTAGGCAATCGTTCAACGTTTGTTTTATTAGTCTTATAGTACGAGCGCCCACACCAAAATGTGTGAATTATACCAATACGATCAAAACTATAAAAAATCGATATATTCGATTACCCCATATCATATACCCCCATTTCAAAAATTTTTCGCGTCATGTCTGATCTGACAACATTTTCAAAAATTTCAGCAAATTTTACCGATCTGTGTCATAGCAACATGTTTGATTTTTGGGATTTAGTTGAACGATATCTTCAAGCTAGCAGAAACTCGTTTTTCAGACGCCTGTTCGTAGTGAAAACTCGGGGGATTGTTTGAAGAAACAAAAGGAGGAACCAAAGCCATACATTATAGCAAACCGTCTCAAAATCTGTTTTACTGGTAGCTTTGCATCAATTAATGTGCAATTATTCTCTCTCAGAAGAAAATATAAGTATCTTTCGTTTTGAGACCTTTACAAAAGTGTTAAGAAATTTTACCGACCGATAACAAAGCATTACGTCAGAAAACTGTTGGATATGATAAAATAACCTGCCGAGATGGAGAAAAAATCGGCGTCAGGCCTATTTAGTTGAGCACCTTACTGCTAAAAAATAATTGTAAGATCGCACTAAATCGTAGATTAGTTTATGTTGCAAGCTAAAGACTAACCGAAGCTGCCATCCTCAAATTCTGGTATGATTAATAAATACCTCGCTCGAAACCATCGCACTGATGGATTTTTTAAATAAATTGTACAAAAAGAATTTGGGATAAAGTTCCAAAAGTGCAGCTTAATTAAAGGAAAAAACAGTGATCGGTTTTAGTCACTTTCAGCCTTAACAACATTATCGTCATCATCAAAATCACTCTCCAGATCACTACCAATTTCTTCACTGTCTTATTCTGGAAAAAAAATTATTTGTTCACAATCATTAATTTCTTTATAAAGATCGAGACTTGTGTCAGCTATATCTCCTGTGGACGTTCATTCTTCGTCTAAAATAACTTCACTCATTTCTGGTAGTTGGTTGACGAAAAATCGCGAAAAGTCGTAAAGTAGCTCGTTGTCACATCATCTGAAATCTGTGGAATTTAGATCTGTTAGAATTTTCGTATCCCTACCAGGGAACCACCTTATGGCAGGCACCTCCAGTGCCTGGTTGGGAGGATTTGCGTGCTTCGTTGAATCCGAGAGCTGTGCAGTAGCGTACCTACTGGCAGGGTCACCCAAGCCAGACGAAGTGACGAAGTGTCCCCTACAACATAGGGCAGGGAGGGCTCTGGAGGCGTAGTAAATCCAGCCTCCCTAGAGGACTAAACCTAATACGAGGGTAAGTCAATTATTATCCGCAAAGTAGTTGTATTGTAATCAAATAGGGAACTTACAAGAACATTATTTTTCGACATAGTCTTCTTGTGTTTCAACGCACTTGGTCCATCGTTGTACAATCTTTCTGATGCCCTCATAAAAGAAGGTTTTCGGTTGAACTGCGAGCCAGGAATGCACCGCTTCTTTCACTGCTTTGTCCGTGGCAAATCGATAGCCTCTTAATGAGTGACTGAGTGGACCAAACAAGTGATAGTCAGAAGGGGAAAGATAGGGACTATGTGGAGGGTGATCCTGTACTTCAAATTTGAGTTTCTGGAGCGTTTCAGCAGTGTGGACAGCAGTATGCGGACGGGAATTGTTGTGCAACAACATAACATCTTTTGACAGCAATCCTCGGCGTTTGCTTCGTATTGCAGGCTTTAGCCTGGCAGTAAGCACCTCACTGTAACGTACGCTGTTTATTGTTGTGCCCCTTTCCTCATAATGTTCGAGTAGCAAACATCAGTTTTCCTGCGGACGGTTGAGGTTTGAACTTCTTCTTGCATGGCGAATTTGGATGTTTCATTTCCATGCTCTGCCGTTTACTCTTCGCCTGGTAATAATGGATCCATGTTTCGTCACCAGTAATGGTTCTGTCTAAGTTGTCCCCTTCGTTACCATAGCGATCCAAATGTTTTTTGCAGATGTCCAAGCGCGTTTGTTTATGCAACTGTGTCAGTTGTTTTGGTACCCATCTTGCACAAACTTTATGAAACGCAAGTCTGTTGTGGATGATTTCGTAGGCGGAACGGTGACTAATTTGCAGATGACGTGCCACTTCCTCAATAGTTAATCGTCTGTCTAAGAGCATTATTTCACGTGAACGCTCAATGGTTTCTTCATTTGTGGCGGTAAATGGTCGTCCGGCTCCTTCATCGTGCGTAACTCTTGGGCGATCATTTCGGAATTTTTAATCTATTTGTAGACACTCCGTTGTGGCAAAAAACTGTTCCCGTACTGTACAGAAAGCCTTCGATGAATTTCGACCCGTGATACATCTTCCGACCACAAAAAACGGATCACTGAACACTGCTCTTCTTTGGTGCAAACAGACAGCGGAGCAGCCATGATTAACAGCACAGCAGCGATAACGAAACTAACATAGCAGCTTGAAAATTGCAAACATATAACAGCAAATAAACAAAGCATGCGTCATCATCGTAAAATGACAGTACTACCAAAATAAACAAAATATAGCTAAACTGTCGATAGTAATTGACTTACCCTCGTACTAATCCTGGTCCTCCAGGTCGGGGGTTGGGAATGGGACTAATAACCCCATACTGTAGAAAACAGAATACTGCGGAAATTCAACAAAAGCCTCGGAAACTGGAGGAAAACATGTATCACGACACCGGAGAAGGAAACGGCTAAAGGATCTGACAGTACCGTCATGCAATGTGAGGACAGTGCATCACCCTGGAAAAATGGAAGAAACAGGAAATAAACTTTTAAAATTTAAGTATGATGTCGTAGGGCTACAGGAAATAAGATGGCAACGAAATGGGGAGATAGAAAACCTGAGTACTCATTGGTATATAGTGGACCAGAAGAAAGAACAGGCCAATCCGGAACAGGATTTATAATAAATAGAGAATTCATGAAAAGCCGAATAGAATTTGAGCCCATAAATGAAAGGATGTGCAGACTCAGACGAATTGGGAAATTTTGTAAATGCATATGCACCAACATAGGCAAATGAGGATAAATAGAAAAATGTTCAAATGTGTGTGAAATCTTATGGAACTTAACTGCTAAAGTCATCAGTCCCTAAGCTCACACACTACTTTAACCTAAATTATCCTAAAGACAAACACACACACCCATGCCCGAGGGAGGACTCGAACCTCCACCGGGACCAGCCGCACAGTCCATGACTGCAGCGCCTAAGACCGCTCGGCTAATCCCGTGCGGCGATAAATAAAAGAACAGTTCTATGAAATCTTAGAAAAAGTGTGCTGCGCTGTACTTAAATGTGATTTAATGCTAATAATAGGAGACTTTAATGAAAAAATAGGGAGCAATAAACATCAATATGGAATTGATAGAAAATGTTCATTACATGAAGAAAACAACAAGAATGTTGAGTTACTACGCCACTTTGCAGCAAGGAATAGTATGATTATAAAAACACCTGCTTCCTACAAAAATGACCCATCTTTGTACTTGGAAGTCTGCAGTCAATGGAGAAGCCAGCCAGATTAACCATATTTTAGTATTTGCACGCCACTCCACGTCAATTATAGATGTATGGAGCTGCAGAGAACCAAACTGTAGCTCAGATCAGTGATAGAAAAGAAGGTGAACTGGAATGCTGACAAAGTGAAAATCACTCAAGAAATAAAAAAGTACCAGGAAACACTAAGAAGAAAGTTGAGCAATGAATACAGTAGAAGTAGACGAAAGTTCGAGCAGGATTCAGAAAGCCGTTAAAGATGCTCAAGAATAAATAATAGCCATAAGAAGGAACAGAAGAACGCAGGAATGGTTTGACGAAGATTTCAGGGCAGCAACAGAGGAAAAGAATAGGCCAAGAATGAAAGTGCTACAGAGAGAAAGCAGAAATAATGTGGAACAATATAGAGAATTAAGGAGAAGAGCTAACAGACTGTGCAAGGGAAAGAAAAGAGGGTGGACTAAAAATAAATTTCAGGAACCAGAAGAGTTAAAGGAACGGTGTAAAATAAGGAAGTTCTATCATGCTACAGGCAAAATAAAGAGAAGATGACAGCCAAAAATAATGGCATGCTCCAGTAGAAATCGAAATGATAAGGGAGGAAGAACAGATAGTGGGAATATGGGCAGAGTACTTCAAAGATACACGAAATACCAGTCTGTAAGATGAAGAGAAACCTGCTGGAGCTGCAAGTAGACAATGAACCCAGTGAGACAAGAAAGCCAACACTGCAAGAGGTCTCCAGGCTGTGCACAAGATGAAAAATAATCGAGCCCGGGGGGAAGACAGCATAATCACTGAATTAATAAAAACTGGTGGAGAGGCTGTAATAAATAAACTGCACACGTTAATATCAGATATATGGGAAACGGAAACTATGCCAGATAACTGGAAAACTGCAATAATAATACCCATTTATAAGAAAGGGGGTAGAGCAGCATGCAAAAGCTACAAAGGTATAACACTCCTAGGCACAGCTTACAAGATCTTCAGAAGTATATTAAACGAAAGGATACAGAAGTGCGCGGAAGATATACCAGGGGCATGTCAGTGTGGCTTTCGACGAGACTGAGGAACAACTGATCAAATATTTGTGATGAGACAAATGATGGAAAAGTTCTATGGATACGATATAGATATGCATTTCCTATTCATCGGCTTCAAACAAGCCTTAGACAGCATAAACCGGCAAGAATTATACAGAGTACTGGAAGAAGTTGGCATATGTGCTAAACTACTAAGACTAATCGAAATGATAATGACAGAGACAAGAGCAAAAGTAAAGGTCCCTAGCAGAACGAGTGAAAGCTTTGACTTTAACAAAAGCGTGAAGCAAGGTGATAGTCTATCCACTGTCCTATTCAATATAGCCCAGCACAACAAAAGGGGCACCATATCTACGAAAACCAGCCAGATATGTTCATACGCTGACGACAACGCTTTGGTAAGAAGAAATATCAATAAACTCCAAGAAAAATACCGGGCAATGGAAACAGAAGAAATAAAAATTGGGTGAGTCAAATGAAAACTTTAAATATTTTTTTAAATATTATTTATTGTGTAGAAGTGGTACAAAGATGTATTAATTTTCAACATAATCTCCCCCACGCTCAATGCAAGTCCTCCAGCGCTTACAAAGTGCATCAATTCCTTTAGAAAAAAAATTCTTTTGGTAGTCCGCGCAACCATTCATGCACCGCATGGCGTACCTCTTCATCAGAACGGAACTTCTTTCCTCCCACTGCGTCTTTGAGTGGTCCAAACGTATGGAAATCACTTGCGGCAAGGTCTGATGAGTATGGTGGATGAGGAAGACACTCGACATGCAGGTATGTGATTGTTGCAGCTGTTGGACGTGCAGTGTGGGGATTTGCATTGTCTTGTTTGAAAAGGACACCTGCTGACAGCAATCCACGTCGCTTTGATTTGATTGCAGGCCGCAGATGATTTTTTTAGGAGATCTGTGTATGATGCACTGGTGACAGTGGTCCCTCTAGGCATGTAATGCTCGAAAATGACGCCTTTTTGGCCCCAAAAGAGAGTCAGCATAACATTCCCTGCTGATGGTTCTGTTCGAAGCTCTTCACCGGTTTCAAAAATATCAAACGTTGGCATAATCTTATCATTAAAGGGTATAATCTTACTTCGAAAGTTTTAGGGCAGTGTATTCACCAAGTA
The DNA here is from genome assembly GCF_023864275.1 of Schistocerca cancellata. Classification (NCBI taxonomy): domain Eukaryota; kingdom Metazoa; phylum Arthropoda; class Insecta; order Orthoptera; family Acrididae; genus Schistocerca; species Schistocerca cancellata. Next base: position 921,445,366 of record NC_064628.1, on the reverse strand, counting down.
ACTGAGAATGAGGGCGCTTGGCGACTTCCAGGGAACATCACACATAATTTGAAACCTTTTCGAAACTTTCTCCCGCTGTCGCCGCTCACAAAATAATGAAAGGATAAAGGTTTATCGCCTAGTATATTTTCGCTGTTCATGCAGTAAAATCTCAGCATTTAACTTGACGGTCTAGTTTAACACTTCTTTACCATGAACACTACTCAAAAAACATTTTGAAGAAGTATCCACACACCAATAATTTTACCTGCAGTTATATGTCGTTCTATGACCTACACTTCAGGAGATATAACGTCACAAACGTTTAGACGCAAGAAAAACTGGCTTACACTAAAACGGGGCGCAAGTTACCCAGACTATACTCATCAAATGTTCGTTAATGAGAGCACTTAGCCATTTCCAGAAAACTTTAAATATAATTTCAAACTATTTTCAAACTTTTCTAAAATGACCTATTGACACTATGCACTATCTGCCGAGAAGGTCTTAAATGAAAATAGAAAGTGCCATCTGGTTTCTGTACAAATTGAAAATAGCCTTTTTCTCCCTGTATTTTACCCCTGCCACATTCAGAATTTGAAAGAGAGTATTCCAGTCAACAACGTCAAAAGCTTTCCCTAAGTCTACAAATGCTAGAAACGTAGGTTTGCCTTTCCTGAATCTATCTTCTAAGAGAAGTCGTAGGGTCAGTATTGCCTCGCATGTACCAACATTTCTACGAAATTTCGTCGCCTGGGTTGGCTTCTACCAATTTTTACATTCGTCTGTAGAGAATTCGTGTTAGTATTTTGCAGCTGTGACTTATTAGACTGATATTTCGGTAATTTTCACACCTGTCAGTACCTGCTTTCTTATGGGATTGGAATTATTACATTCTTCTTGAAGTCTGAGGGTTATCGCCTCTCTCATACATCTTGCTAGAAACGTAGGTTTGCCTTTCCTTATACTATCTTCTAAGACAAGTCGTAGAGTCAGTATTGTCTCACGCGTTCCAGTATTTCTACGGAATCCAAACTCATCTTCCTCAAGGTCGGCTACTACAAGTTTTTCCATTTGTCTGTAAGGAATGCGTCTTAGTATTATGCAGCCATGAAATATTAAACTGATAGTTCGGTAATTTTCACACCTGTCAGCAACTGCTTTCTTTGGGATTGGAATTGTTACAGTTTTCTTGAAGTCTGAGGGTATTTCGCCTGTCACATACATCTTTCTCACCAGATAGTAGAGTATTGTCATGGCTGGCTGTCCCGAGGCTATCAGTGGTTCTAATGTACTGTTGTCTACTCCCGGGGCCTTGTTTCGACTAAGGTCTTTCAGTGCTCTGTCCAATTCATCGCACAGTATCATATCCCCCATTTCATCTACATCTACAAAATGGTTCAAATGGCTCTGAGCACTATGGGACTTAACTTCTAAGGTCATCAGTCCCCTAGAACTTAGAACTACTTAAACCTAACTAACCTAAGGACAGCACACACATCCATGCCCGAGGCAGGATTCGAACCTGCGACCGTAGCGGTCACGCGGTTCCAGACTGTAGCGCCTTTAACCGCTTGGCCACACCGGACAGCTCATCTTCATCTACGTTCTCTTCCATTTCCGTAACATTGTTCTCAAGTACATCGCCCTTGTATAGACGCTCAATATACTCTTTCCACCTTTCTGCTTTCCCATCTTTGCTTAAGACAGGTTTTCCATCTGTGCTCTTGATATTCATACAGGTGGTTCTCTTTTGTCCGAAGGCCTCTTTAATTTTCCTGTAAGCAGTATCTATCTTACACCTAGTGATATATGCCTCTACATTCGTGCATTTGTCCTCTAGCCATCCCTGTTTGTGTTCCTTTTCGCCTGCTTCATTTACTGCATTTTTATATTTTCTTCTTTCATCAGTCAAATTCAATATCTCTTCTGTTACCCATGGATTTCTACTACCTCACGCCATTTTACCTACCTGATCCTCTGCTGCCTTCATTATTTCAACTTTCAAAGCTACCCAATCTTCTTCTACTGTATTTCTCTCCCCTGTTCCATAATGCTCTCTCTGAAACTCTCTGCAACCTCTGGTTCTTTCATTTTATCCAGGTCCCACCTCCGTAATCTCCCACCTTTTGGCAGTTTCTTCAGTTTTAATCTACAATTCATAATCAATTATTTGTGGTCAGTGTCCACACCTGCCCCTGGAAATGTCTTCCAATTTAAAACCTAGTTCTTAAATCTCTGTCTTACCATTATATTATCTGTCTGAAACGTTCCAGTGTCTCCAGGCCTCCTCCACGTATACTACCTACTTTCATGATTCTTAAGCCAAGTGTTAGCTATGATTAGGCTATGCTCTGTGCAAAATTCTACCAAGCGGTTCTCTCCTTCATTTCCTATCCCCAGTCCGTTTTCACCTACTACTGTTCCTTCTATTCCTTTTCCTACTAGCGAATCCAGTCCACATCACTATTAAATTTCGTCTTCCTTAACTATATGAATAATTTCTTTTATCGCATCATACATTACTACAATTTATTCATCATCTGTGGAGCCAGTTGGTACGTGCAGAATATGCAACGGTAAAAAAAATTATCACTGTCGTTTTGGTTAGATTAAATATTTTTACACAAACATATAAAATGAACAGTGACGTTATTTACAGCTCTAAATCTCGATGATTTCTCTCAATTTACGCCTCGAGTCTACAACCGTGTAAAACAGAACTGGTACACCATTAAAAAGTATTTTGTAAATACGAAGTGGCGCTCATACTAAAATTCTCTCTCTTTCTCTTCTCCTCTCTCTTCAGTAGCTCTACAACCCTTGGTGAACCTTCGATTCTTCAACGATTTTCTCCACATTTATCGGTTGATGCTGCTGTTTTCCACCCCCGGACTCCCATACTGTCGAGGTGCTCTATTACGCCGCCAATCCATCTGGTCCTAGGTCTTCCTTTTCGCGTAGCTATTTGTACATAGCTGTTTGTATCACACCTTTAATCATTATCTTCGGAATTCTATCCTCTGTTACTCTTTCCACGCGTCCTGACCGTCAAATTCGCTGTGATTTCACAAATTTTACTGTGTCCCTACGTTTTACTAATATGTGTAATTCAGCGTTGTAGGGTATTCTCCAGACTTCTTCCTCCCATATTAGACCATAGGTTTTGCGTAGTATTTCCCGCTCAAAGGTATTTAGTGCATTTTTGTCCTGTTCTATCAATGTTCATACCTCTGACCCGTAGGCGATAATTCGGCGAAGTAGGTAGTTACGTATTAGTAGTTTCTTTTTTCTTGTAACAGGGCTCTTTCTGAAAAGTTTCATATTTGCAAAATAGGCTCTCCTTCCTGCTTGTATTCTTTCCCTTATAACCTTTCCAATACGGCTACCATAGTTAAAAGAGGACACTGTAGTAGTTAAAAGAGGTCACTCCTTTGAAGCATTTCCCACTGATGTTTAGATCTTAAGGGGTTCTCCTGGCCTCGAATTGGGACATTACCATGTATTTTGCCTTCTTTCAATTACTACGAGGGTGAGTCAAATGAAAATCTTAAATTTTTAATAACAAATCGAAATTTCGCGCCGTTGTCCTGTAAGTTGGTAAGCGTGCTACAAACAGCGTGCAGAATGGCCTGTAGGTGGCAGCATAGTGCAGATGCACACATAGGTCGCAGTATCAGTATAAAGATGGCCGCCCCACTTGCGACTCGCACCAGGAAAGAACAGCGTTCTGTTATTCGGTTTTTCCGTAGTGGAGTTGTGAAACGTATTCAAATTCATCGACGAATGAAGGTTCAGTACGGTGAAGCATGTTTGTCACAGCACCAAGTCTACGAATGGAGTAGGAAGTTCACAAATTGTGTGATTTCAATGGAAGATGCTCCTCGTCCAGGTCATGCACAACGAGCTGTGACTCCACAGAACATTGCAGCAGTTGAAGCATATACGAAATGCTGAAAACCGAGATTTGTTGCCCTGGAAGCAGTTGGACAGGCAACCTGCAACTGGAGCTGGGTTATCAGGTGACCGTTTTAGTCCTTTAGTATTATACAACGTGTGTCTGGATAATTCGGTGAGTGGTCTCGGAAAATGAAGGGAACAAGAGTGACTAAGAAAATACCATTAATTCGCTGTGCGAGGGCATGCTGAAAAGAAATGCCCCCGAATTTTTTATGGGGGAACTCTGACAACTTTTAGATAAAACGAAGTTTGTTAGCGCTATACATCTTTGGTCTTCATATATATAAAAACATAGTCACCCTGGGTACGAATACATTTCTCCCAGTGAGAGACCAGTTTGTTGATATGACCACTGATGAATGTTTGATTTTGTTGACGAAGCCACAGTTTCACCCGTATTTTTAAGGCTTCAGCAGTATGAAAGTGAGCTCCTCCAAGGTGTTCTTTCAGTTCTGGAAACTGACGGAAATGGGGTGCAGCCAAGTCGTGTCGTATGGAGGATGATCGATGACGGTGAACCAAAGGCTTCTGACTGTTGCAGATGTCGCAGCGCTTGTGTGTGGTCTGCTGTTGTCATGCTGAAAGATGGGGTGCTCCACGTGTAGGCGAACACTTCGAACTTGTGCTTTCAGTTTTCTGAGGTTTGTCATGCACCGACGTAGTTACGCCATACAATTCACGTCGCAATTCGGAATCCTGTAGCGGCAGAGGGTTGCAATTTGTGCCTCAACGTACAATGAGAACAGGATAAAACATTCAGTGGCATTGTCTCAGCATCCCGAGGTAATTCCTATTAGCTATAACACATGGCTGAAATCGGTTGTAAACTTGTTGGAAATTGTCAACAAAGGCTTCTTGTGAAACTGCTCGAAACACCATGGCCACCTGTTGTTGGATATCGTCAACGTTTGTGGATGCTTGTGAACAGTAGTGCTAACACTTTATTTGCTTATTTTCAACTCTTGTGCTCTCATTGTAAAAGAACCCTGTCCACTCGTTCTGTGTTCTCTGGGACTGTGCATGATGATGTGAACGTGGCTTATTGTTGACACCGTCCTTTTCGTCTCTTCGCAAACACACACTTTTTTACACTTTTTTCTCACCGCTTCAGTATCGTAACGGCGTACAAACACTTCATGAGTCTCCGTCGCCCTTATCCTTGCGTCGCTCTCATTTGTGCCCCATATTGCAATGACACGATTGCGATGGATTCTTGCGGGTGATCAGCGACTGTCTTTGAGAATGGGAGCAGAAGAGTTGAACATAGTGGGAGCACTATTGTCCAGGAAAAATTACAGACGTGGCCATCGTTCATATACCTATTTTACTCGTCATTTGCAAGTCAAAGGATGTGGTACACTTAATGCTGGTTTGGCGTTCGTTGCATGACACTTTCGTGGTGTTGCAAATTTAATGACCAGCAGTGTAGCGAGGGTATCCGTTTCATCATCGCTAGCTAGCACGCTAGAGTCGATGCGTTCTCTACGTCGCCTGTGGTTCCCAAGAAAGGAGTTTATTTTCAGTAGGAAGGAAACGTCACGACAAAGAGGTCACGTGAACAACGAAAAACTATACTTCGTTCATCATAAGAAAAACCTGATGTAAACAAATACAAAAGCGAAGATCGGTCAACAGCCGTAGCTCTCGCACAGTGGTGTTGTTCTGCTCTTGGAAGTAGGTCCAACTTATGTATGAAGTATCTTATTACTGTTTTTGCTGTGGTCTTCAGTCCAGAGACTGGATTGATGCAGCTCTCCATGCTACCCTATCCTGGGCAAGCGGATTCATCTCGAAGTACCTACTGCAACCTACATCCTTCTCAATCTGTTTGGTGTATTCATCTCTTGGTCTCCCTCTACGATTTTTACCCTCCACGGTGCGCTCCAGAACTAAATTGGTGATACCTTGATGCCTGAGAAAATCTCCTACCGACCGATCCGTTCTTCTAGTCAAGTTGTGCCACAAATTCCTCTTGTCCCCAATTCTGTTCAGTACCTCCTCATTATTTACGTGATCTATCCATCCGATCTTCAGCATTCGTCTGTAGCACCACATTTCGAAAGCCTGTATTCTCTTCCTGTCTAAACTATTTGTCGTCCATGTTTCACTTTCATACATGGCTACACTCCATACAAATACTTTCAGAAAAGACTTCGTGACACTTAAATCTATGCTCGATGTTAACAAATTTCTCTTCTTCAGAAATGATTCCCTCGCCATTGTCAGTCTGAATTTTATATCCTCTCTACTTCGACCATCATCAGTTATTTTCCTCCCCAAATAGCAACACTCATTTAATACTTTAAGTGTCTCACTTCCTAATTTAATTCCCTCAGAATCACCTGATTAAATTCGACTACATCTCATTATCCTCGTTTTGCTGTCGTTGATGTTCATCTTATATCATGTTTCCAAGACACTGTCCATTCCGTTCAACTGCTCTTCCAGGTCCTTTGGTGTCTCTGACATAATTGCAATGTCATCGGAAAACCTGAAAGTTTTAATTTTTTCTCCGTGGATTTTAATTCCTACTCCAATTTTTTCTTTTGTTTCCTGTGCTACTTACTGAATATACAGATTGAATAACATATGGGATAGGCTACAACCCTGTCTCACTCAACCACTGCTTCCGTTTCATGCCCGTCGTCTCTTATAACTTCCATCTGGTTTCTGTACAGCTTTCGCTCCCTGTATTTTACCCTGCCACCTTCAGAATTTGAAAGAGAGTATTCCAGTCAACAACGTCAAAAGCTTTCTCAAAGTCTACTAATGCTAGAAACGTAGGTTTGCCTTTCCTGAATCTGTCTTCTAAGAGAAGTCGTAGGGTCAGTCTGTAAAGAATTCGTATTAGTATTTTGCAGCTGTGACTTATTAGACTGATATTTCGGTAATTTTCACACCTGTCAGTACCTGATTTCTTATGGGATTGGAATTATTATATTCTTCTTGAAGTGTGAGGGTTTGTCGCCTCTCCCATACATCTTGCTAGAAACGTAGGTTTGCCTTTCCTTATACTATCTTCTAAGATAAGTCGTAGAATCAGTATTGCCTCACGTGTTCCAGTATTTCTACGGAATCCAAACTCATCTTCCTCATGGTCGGCTACTACCAGTTTTTCCATTTGTCTGTAAGGAATGCGTCTTAGTATTTTGCAGCCATGAAATATTAAACTGATGGTTCGGTGATTTTCACACCTGTCAGCAACTGCTTTCTTTGGGATTGGAATTGTTATATTTTTCTTGAAGTCTGAGGGTATTTCGCCTGTCTCATACATCTTTCTCACCAGATAGTAGAGTTTTGTCATGGCTGGCTGTCCCGAGGCTATCAGTGGTTCTAATTTACTGTTGTCTACTCCCGGGGCCTTGTTTCGACTAAGGTCTTTCAGTGCTCTGTCCAATTCATCGCACAGTATCATATCCCCCATTTCATCTTCATCTACGTTCTCTTCCATTTCCGTAATATTGTCCTCAAGTACATCGCCCTTGTATAGACGCTCAATATACTCTTTCCACCTTTCTGCTTTCCCATCTGTGCTCTGAACAGGTTTTCCATCTGTGCTCTTGATATTCATACAGGTGGTTCTCTTTTCTCCGAAGGCCTCTTTAATTTTCCTGTAAGCAGTATCTATCATACACCTAGTGATATATGCCTCTACATTCGTGCATTTGTCCTCTAGCCATCCCTGTTTGTGTTCCTTTTCGCCTGCTTCATTTACTGCATTTTTATATTTTCTTCTTTCATCAGTTAAATTCAATATCTCTTCTGTTACCCATGGATTTTTACTACCTCACGCCATTTTACCTACCTGATCCTCTGCTGCCTACATTATTTCAACTTTCAAAGCTACCCAATCTTCTTCTACTGTATTTCTCTCCCCTGTTCCATAATGCTCTCTCTGAAACTCTCTGCAACCTCTGGTTCTTTCATTTTATCCAGGTCCCATTTCCGTAATCTCCCACCTTTTGGCAGTTTCTTCAGTTTTAATCTACAATTCATAATGAATAATTTGTGGTCAGTGTCCACACCTGCCCCTGGAAATGTCTTCCAATTTAAAACCTAGTTCTTAAATCTCTGTCTTACCATTATATTATATGTCTGAAACGTTCCAGTGTCTCCAGGCCTCTTCCACGTATACAACTTTCATGATTCTTAAGCCAAGTGTTAGCTATGATTAGGCTATGCTCTGTGCAAAATTCTACCAAGCGGTTTCCTCCTTCATTTCCTACCCCCCAGTCCGTTTTCACCTACTACTGTTCCTTCTATTCCTTTTCCTACTAGCGAATCCAGTCCACATCACTATTAAATTTCGTCTTCCTTAACTATATGAATAATTTCTTTTATCGCATCATACATTACTACAATTTAGTCATCATCTGTGGAGCCAGTTGGTATGTGCAGAATATGCAACGGTAAAAAAAAAATTATCACTGTCGTTTTTGTTAGATTACATATTTTTACACAAACATATAAAATGAACAGTGACGTTATTTACAGCTCTAAATCTCGATGATTTCTCTCAATTTACGCCTCGAGTCTACAACCGTGTAAAACAGAACTGGTATAACATTAAAAAGTATTTTGTAAATGAAAAACGAAAAACTATACAGTGCTATTACAAATGATTGAAGCGATTTCATAAATTCACTGTAGCTCCATTCATTGCCATATGGTCACGACACACTACAGATACGTAGAAAAACTCATAAAGTTTTGTTCGGCTGAAGCCGCACTTCAGGTTTCTGCCGCCAGAGCGCTCGAGAGCGCAGTGAGACAAAATGGCGACAGGAGCCGAGAAAGCGCATTTCCTGCTTGAAATGCACTCACATCAGTCAGTCATAAAAGTGCAACGACACTTCAGGACGAAGTTCAACAAAGATCCACCAACTGCTAACTCCATTCGGCGATGGTATGCGCAGTTTAAAGCTTCTGCATGCCTCTGTAAGGGGAAATCAACGGGTCGCCTGCAGTGAGCGAATAAACGGTTGAACGCGTGCGGGCAAGTTTCACGCGTAGCTTGCGGAAGTCGACGAATAAAGCAAGCAGGGAGCTAAACGTATCACAGCCGACGGTTTGGAAAATCTTACGGAAAAGGCTAAAGCAGAAGCCTTACCGTTTACAATTGCTACAAGCCCTGACACCCGATGTCAAAGTCAAACGCTTTGAATTCTCGGCGCGGTTGCAACAGCTCATGGAAGAGGATGCGTTCAGTGCGAAACTTGTTTTCAGTGATGAAGCAACATTTTTTCTTAATGGTGAACAGACACAATGTGCGAATCTGGGCGGTAGAGAATCCTCACGCAATCGTGCAGCAAATTCGCAATTCACCAAAAGTTAACGTGTTTTGTGCAATCTCACGGTTTAAAGTTTATGGCACCTTTTTCTTCTGCGAAAAAAAGTTACAGGATACGTGTATCTGGACATGCTGGAAAATTGGCTCATGCCACAACTGGAGACCGACAGCGCCGACTTCATCTTTCAACAGGATGGTGCTCCACCGCACTTCCATCATGATGTTCGGCATTTCTTAAACAGGAGATTCGAAAACCGATGGATCGGTCGTGGTGGAGATCATGATCAGCAATTCATGTCATGGCCTCCACGCTCTTCCGACTTAACCCCATGCGACTTCTTTCTGTGGGGTTATGTGAAAGATTCAGTGTTTAAACCTCCTCTACCAAGAAACGTGCCAGAACTGCGAGCTCGCATCAACGATGCTTGCGAACTCATTTGTGGGGACATGGTGCGCCGAGTGTGGGAGGAACTTGATTATCGGCTTGATGTCTGCCGAATCATTAAAGGGGCACATAGCGAACATTTGTGGATGCCTAAAAAAACTTTTTGAGTTTTTGTATGGGTGTGCAAAGCATTGTGAAAATATCTCAAATAATAAAGTTATTGTAGAGCTGTGAAATACATTCAATCATTTGTAATAACCCTGTACTTCGTTCATCATAAGAAAAACCTGATGTAAACAAATACAAAAGCGAAGATCGGTCAACAGCCGTAGCTCTCGTACAGTGGTGTTGTTCTGCTCTTGGAAGTAGGTCCAACTTATGTATGAAGTATCTTATTACTGTTTTTGTTGTGATCTTCAGTCCAGAGACTGGATTGATGCAGCTCTCCATGCTACCCTATCCTGGGCAAGCGGATTCATCTCGAAGTACCTACTGCAACCTACATCCTTCTCAATCTGTTTGGTGTATTCATCTCTTGGTCTCCCTCTACGATTTTTACCCTCCACGGTGCGCTCCAGAACTAAATTGGTGATACCTTGATGCCTGAGAAAATCTCCTACCGACCGATTCGTTCTTCTAGTCAAGTTGTGCCACAAATTCCTCTTGTCCCCAATTCTGTTCAGTACCTCCTCATTATTTACGTGATCTATCCGTCCGATCTTCAGCATTCGTCTGTAGCACCACATTTCGAAAGCCTGTATTCTCTTCTTGTCTAAACTATTTGTCGTCCATGTTTCACTCTCATACATGGCTACACTCCATACAAATACTTTCAGAAAAGACTTCGTGACAATTAAATCTATGCTCGATGTTAACAAATTTCTCTTCTTCAGAAATGATTCCCTCGCCATTGTCAGGCTGAATTTTATATCCTCTCTACTTCGATCATCATCAGTTATTTTCCTCCCCAAATAGCAACACTCATTTACTACTTTAAGTGTCTCATTTGCTAATTTAATTCCCTCAGAATCACCTGATTAAATTCGACTACATTCCATTATCCTCGTTTTGCTGTCGTTGATGTTCATCTTATATCATTTTTTCAAGACAGTGTCCATTCCGTTCAACTGCTCATCCAGGTCCTTTGGTGTCTCTGACATAATTGCAATGTCATCGGAAAACCTGAAAGTTTTAATTTTTTCTCCGTGGATTTTAATTCCTACTCCAATTTTTTCTTTTGTTTCCTGTGCTACTTACTGAATATACAGATTGAATAACATATGGGATAGGCTACAACCCTGTCTCACTCAACCACTGCTTCCGTTTCATGCCCGTCGTCTCTTATAACTCCCATCTGGTTTCTGTACAGCTTTCGCTCCCTGTATTTTACTCTGCCGCCATCAGAATTTGAAAGATAGTATTCCAGTCAACATGGTCAAAAGCTTTCTCTAAGTCTACAAATGATAGAAACGTAGGTTTGCCTTTCCTGAATCTATCTTCCAAGAGAAGTCGTAGAGTCAGTATTGTCTCACGTGTTCCAACATTTCTACGGAATCCCAACTGACCTTCCCTGACGTCGGCTTCTACCAGTTTTTCCATTCGTTTGTACAGAATTCGCGTTAGTATTTTGCAGCTGTGACTTATTAGACTGATAGTTCGGTAAGTTTCACAACTGTCAACACCTGCTTTCTTTGTAATTGGAATTATAATATTCTTCTTGAAGCCTGAGGGTATTTCGCCTGTCTCATACATCTTGCTCACCAGATGGTAGAGTTTTGTCAGGACTGGCTCTCCCGAGGCAATCAGTAGTTCTAATGGAATGCTGTCCACTCCCGGGGCCTTGTTTCGACTCAGGTCTTTCAGTGCTCTCTGAAAATCGCCACGCAGTATCATACCTCCAATTTCATCTTCATCTACGTCCTGTTCCAACTTATTATTATGTCGTTGTAAATGAAACTTTAAGACATTCTGATATATTAACACTCATCTACGTTATTCTAAACGGTTCAAATGGCTCTGAGCACTATGGGACTCAACATCTTAGGTCATAAGTCCCCTAGAACTTAGAACTACTTAAACCTAACTAACCTAAGGGCATCACACACACCCTTAACCGAGGCAGGATTCGAACCTGCGACCGTAACAGTCCCGCGGTTCCGGACTGCAGCGCCAGAACCGCTAGACCACCGCGGCCGGCTATGTTATTCCTAATCATATATTAGTCACGTAATTATTATTTCTAAAATCGTGTACAGTACAGTCACAGTCTCTGTAAGCGCTACTTGTGCTCCGATTGTTGGTTGGGTTGGGATGTTGTGAGGGAGGAGACGAGACAGCGAGGTCATCGGTCTCATCGGATTAGGGAAGGACGGGGAAGGAAGTCGGCCCTTTCAGAGGAACCATCCCGACATTTGCCTGGAGCGATTTAGGTAAATCATGGAAAACCTAAATCAGGATCGCCGGACGTGGGATCGAACCGTCGTCCTCCCGTAAGTGAGTCCAGTTTGCTAACCGCTGCGGCATCTCGCTCGGTGCTCCGATGGTATCTCTGTTCATACGTACTGTGAAACAGATGACAGTGCTACTTTCTTCGTTGTGAAACTCGTGGGCGAAACACCGTTAATGGCTAGAAACAAACTTGTTCTTAACGTTCTTCACCCGATTACAGAGAGAACTCTGCTTTGAGGTCTATTGAGAGACAGTATGTGCTGAACATAGGTTATAGTACCGGAAATGGTTGTATGGCATTATTGATGGCGTTGTACAATAATGATCGAGTGAACTGCCGGGCGATGGTTCGAGACCCATCGTAGGTCACAAATTATTTTATTCGGCATTTAAATATGAAATTAATCAAATATATGGTGATTAACTCATAATTAACCATACTTTTTCAAGGAAAATGCTCGTCTTGTGGTTTCTAAACACATATCGCATGCAAAAATTTAGTTTTTATTGTAAATGCACGATTTTAATTACCGATATCTTATAAAAGATTGTTAATGTTAAGAAAAACAATAAAATGTTATGGAGAAAAATGAAAAATCAAATACCCTTTGTTTGAATATGCCTGTTGTTTTGTATGGCACATGTGGTCCCACACGAGCCAGAGTGATAAGGGTCGTAGAAACATGGAAAACAGTGACTTTCACGGCGTCGAGCACACTGTACATGTTGTGACTTGGCAAGACAGCCAAGTCACTCTGCGAGGATGCCGAAATGCACGCGTTAAGCTCACGCAGACTGGCGTGAGGTCTGGAACAGTAAAGTAGTTGAGTCTAGTAAGAAAAGAACGTATTTGCTGGAATACTTAACTTTAATCCATAATTGGTGTACATCGCTCTTGACGGTACATGTTTCCATAGACAAATATTAAATGATACTGGCGCCTTGCTAGGTCGTAGCAAATGACGTAGCTGAAGGGTATTCTAACTATCGTCTCGGCAAATGAGAGCGTATTTGTCAGTGTAGCATCGCTAGCAAAGTTTGCTGTACAACTGGGGCGAGTGCTAAGACGAGTCTCTAGACCTGCCGTGTGGCGGCGCTCGGTCTGCAATCACTGACTGTGGCGACACGCGGGTCCGACGTATACTAACGGACCGCGGCCGATTTAAAAGCTACCACCTAGCAAGTGTGGTGCCTGGCGGTGACACCACAGTACAAATGCTGCATTTTCACAGTTGTTACCTTAACACTACAATCTGAACCCAGTACATTTGATCTGGTACCAAGTTAAGGGATTTGTCGCGAGCAATAACAAGATATTTAAACTGGCAAATGTACTGGAACTAATGCACCAAGCTTTGTGACACGTCATTGCCGAACAATGTCGAATGCGGAACAGCCAGTCATAAAAGAGGATGAGGAAATATGGACTTTTGATGGCTTGGGCTTCTGTTGCTGATCGCCTCGTTATCAACGTAGCAGTACTGAAATGTGTTCTTCGGAGTCCGGTATGAAAGGATTTTAGAGATTAGCACTGACTGTAATACCTTCAGTGGCCTCAATATTCAACTACAGGGTGAAATTCCAGCACTTTTGCGCCACACATTGCTTGTGCAGGAAAATTACCCTTCTTAAAGTCAGGAATTTTTATGCGTCTTGCTTTTAATTACAGTACTATATTAGCTAAGTTCGAGAGCATGTTATAGTTTCCGTCTGATCATCTAAGAAGTTTATCGCCTTAGTTTTATCATTATTTCCTTCTGCTTGAAAATTAAATGACGTTCGAAGCTATATTGTTCTTTGATCGTCTCTTTTTACGCCTATCAACGCGGTTTAGTTGGCTCACTTGCCTGGCCAGTTCTGTCCCCATTAAATGCGCCGGTACAGCTGTTGACCCGTATTACTGCAGTGTCGATGTGCACGTAACGGACAGTATGAGAAGTATCCTCATTATCGTACTTGACTGTACTCGATACAGCTTGGCTTCCGCTCCACGTGAAACGAATCCAATGAGATTCCAACGAACGCGGAAGAATGAATAGCGTAATCTTTACATGACGTTTATTCTTATGATAAACAGATTATAGGTCAGGTTACCGAGATACCACTATGCTCACACGGAACCAAAACTTTTGTTACCCTAACACTTCGAACGTTATGTAACTGTTTTCCAAACCACGAGAGTATTTTTCTTTCGACAAATTTGTGGTAGCGTTGGCGATAGTGGCGTCTGTATCGGCACTGTTGGTCGTTTTAGGAAACTGCTGTAAGTTATGCAAACAACGGTTTAGATAAGTACTCAGTCTTCCGAGCAACACAGAGACTTTTGTCTTTTTCTCTCTCTTTCCAGATCGTATCCCAAGATATGGTGGGCTCTTTGAAATGAAGACGCACTATTGAGCCTGGATTTTAAATCAGATTCCTGCGATCTAATATTAGGGCGATGGTTCCCACATGTCAGCGTAGGAGAAGCGATTAACAGTTCCTGTATTTGAGTTAGAACAAAGGGAAAGCATTGCTCAGAAGCGAGAAAATGAAGCTATTTTTAATACATTACTGATACAATATATTCAAGACAACAATATCAACATTTACTGTGTGAATAATACCTGTTAGCGTGTGCAAGAGAGTAAAATGGATAACTGGGTTGGTATGAAGCCAGGAAAAAAGAAATTATTTCCTGGAAGGAACAACGAGAAAACTTTGGATACTCAGTCTCGCGAAAAATAGTGAAATTTGCTTAAACGATTTATTCCTATTGGGCTTCCTGAGGTCCAGCCCAGAGCGCGACTAGCTGTAGACAGATTCCGAGCTGGAAGTGTAACAATGTGCCTCCACGTGGAAATTCGATGAAAAGTATCCAGACACCTATTAATGGACATTAAATGCGGTGTGTCCGCCTTTCGCCTTTGCGGAGGATTGGACTCTGCTGGAGACACTTTTAATTAGGTGTCTCAACTTCTGTGAAAGAATCGCAGCCCATTCTTCCGCCAGAGCCGAAACCAGAGGAGGCAGTCATGTTGAACACTGGGGTCGAGAGCGAAGGCGACGTTCTAGTTCATCTCAAACGTGTTACAGAGGGGTGGGGTCGGGACTGCGGGCAATCCAGTCCATTTCAGCAATGTTATTGTCCATAGACCATAGTCTCATAGATACTGCTTTATGACAGGATGGATTGTCATGATGACACGAACATACAACTTCCCCGGACAATTTCTCTGCTGTATGCAGTCCAGAGAGCTCTAAAACATGTTAGTATCCTTCCTCATTTAGCCTTTGCGTAATCGGAATAAGAGGACCACACCCTAACCACAGAAAACACCATCCCTCCCACCCACACCATACCGTAACACCACCCACGCTGTACTTCACTGTTGGCACTACATATGATAGCAGGTGACATTCTCCAGGTATTTGCCAACACGAAACCTTGGTACTGGTGACACCTGGGAATTCACAAGTGATTCCTACTGTTGATATCATGCGATTTTTACAACCGCCCTCTCCGACGCTCGATGGTCTTGTCACACCGCACATGGGCTCTCCCTGGTCTTTCTTTAGCTGTGGCTGTTACCGCTTCACAGGCGCATCACCTGCAGTCGACTTTGGAGGCTTTAGAAGAGTTGAAATGTCCCTGATGGATTTGTTACTTGTATAATACCCAAACTCTATTCCATGTTGATAGTTGTAAAGGGACACCATTCTCTACCATTACTTTTCCTCAGCAGTAATTGTCGATACCAGTACTAATTTTCGAAATCTGGACAGGTCAATATTATCTCAGTTTTATTTCTGAAAACTTCCATGTAATTTTATAAAAAGTATGTTATATTTCAAGCTAAAATTTATGAAATGGAATTACTTTACAAATCATTTTAGTTTCGATGTTATAAGCGATAAGTTATAGTTCTGAATGTACAGTAAAAGTTGTTTATTTAGAAACATTTCAAATTACGAATTACTTGCACACTTGACGGTGGAACACACAAATTGCGCCGCAATTAAATACTTCAGTCTCGAGCCGACTTCTTTCCAAGCAACTTATGTGGCGATGGTCACAAGATGTACGATCTCCTGGGAGTCAAGTTGCTTCTTTCCGACGAACCACTGAAAGTTAATTGTAACCATCGCATCTTCGTAATGTCGATGGTACACACAAATTGCGTTGCGATTCAGTACTTCAGCCGACTATTCTCCAAGCGACTAACGTGACTACGGTCACCGGATGTACGTCCTACTCAGAGACAAATTGCTTGTTTCCGACGAATCACTGAAAGATTATTGTAACTATCGCACCTTCGTTATGACAATGGAACACACAAATTGAGCGCGATTCAGTACTTCAGTATCCAGCCGACATTTCGACAAGCAGCTAGTGCCGATACGGTCACTGAATTTACGTTCTCTTGGGGGTCAAGTTCCTCCCATCCAACGCACCACTGACAGTTAATAGTAAACCGCGCACCGTCGTAATGACGATGGAGGACACAAGCTGCGTCGCGATACAATACATCACCCTGCAGCCGGCTTATCTCCAAGCAACTAACGCGGCTAAGGTCACCACATTTATGTTCTACTGGGAAGCCATTTTTTTGTTTCCGATACACCACAGACAGTATATTGTAGCTCTCGCATCCTCGTAATGACGATGGAACACACAAATTGTGTCGCGATTCAATAACTAACTCTCCAACTGATGTCTTTCCGAGCAACTGACGCGGCTACGGTGACCAGATGTACGTTCTCCTGGGAGTTAAGTTGCTTGTTTCCAACGCACCACTGACAGTTAATTATAACCATAGCATCTTCATACTGACGATAGACCACATACATTGTGTCGCGATTCAATAATTCAGTCTCCAGCTGACTTCTTTCCGAGCAATTAACGAGGCTACGGTGGCCAGATGTACGTCCTCCTGGGGGTCTTGTTGCTTGTTTCCGACGCACAACTGACAGTCAATTGTGACACTCGCATCCTCATAATGACCATGGAACTCAAAAATTGCGTCCCGAATCAATAAATCACTCTCCAGCTGACTTCTTTCCGAGCAACTTAAGCGGCTACGGTGACCTGATGTATGTTCTCCTCGGTATTAAGTTGCTTGTTTCCGACGCACTACTGGCAGTTAATTGTAACCCTCGCACTCTCATAATGACAATGGAACGCACAAATTGCGTCGAGATTCCATTTTTTAGACGCTTTTTCTTCAAGCGCCTAATGGTTCCTCTGTTACAGGTTTTACATTCCTCTCGGAGGAAAATTTCTTGTTTTTGACATACCACTGAGTATTAGTTGTAACCGTTGTACGCTCATAATGACAATGAAGCGTGCAAATTGCGTCGCGATTCAATAATTCAGTCTCCAGCTGACTTCTTTCCGAGGAATTACTGAAGCTACGGTGACCAGATGTACGTCCTCCGGGGGATCTTGTTGCTTGTTTCCGAAGCACCACTGACAATTAATGGTGACCCTTGCACCCTCATAATGACCATGGAACTCAAAAATTGCGTCCAGAATCAATAACTCACTCTGCAGCTGACTTCTTTCCGAGCAACTTAAACGGCTACGGTGACCTGATGTACGTTCTCCTGGGGATTAAGTTGCTTAGCTCCGACGCACTACTGGCAGTTATCTGTAAACCACGCACTCTCATAATGCCGATGGAACGCACAAATTGTGCCGCGACTCCATTCTTGAGACGACATTTCTTCAAGCGCCTAATGGTTCTACTGTCACAGGTTTTACATTCCTCTCGGAGGCAAATATCTTGTTTTCGACATACCACTGAGTATTAGTTGTATCCCTTATACCCTCATACTGACACTGAAGCGCGCAAATGGCATCGCGATTCAATAATTCAGTCTCCAGCTGACTTCCTTCCGAGCAATTAACGAGGCTCCGGTGACAAGATGTACATCTTCCTGGGGGTCTTGTTGCTTGTTTCCGACACACAACTGACAGTTAATGGTGACCCTTGCACACACATAATGACCATGGAACTCAAGAATTGCGTCCCAAGTCAATAAATAACTCTCCAGCTGACTTCGTTCCGAGGAACTAAAACGGCTATGTGACCTGATGTACGTTCTCCTGGGGAGTAAGTTGCTTGTTTCCGACGCACTAATGGCAGTTAATTTTAAACCCCGCACTCTCATAATGACGATGGAACGCACAAATTGCGTTGCGATTACATTTTTGAGAGGACTTTTCTTCAAGTGCCTAATGGTTATACTGTCACATGTTTTACATTCCTCTCAGAGGCAAATTTCTTCTTTTCGACGTACCACTGAGTATTAGTTGTAACCCTTGTACCCGCAAAATGTCAATGAAGTGCGCAAAATACATCGCGATTCAATAATTCAGTCTCCAGCAGACTTCTTTCCGCGCAATTAACGAGGCTACAGCGACCAGATGTACGTCCTCCTGGGGATTATGTTGCTTGTTTCCGACGCACTACTGGCAATTATATGTAACCCTTGCACTCTCACAAGGACATTGGAACGCACAAATTGCGTCGCGATTCCATTTTTGAAACAACTTTTCTCCAAGTGCCTAATGGTTCTTGTGTCACAGGTTTTACATTCCTCTCAGAGGCAAATTTCTTATTTTCGACGTACCACTGAATATTAGTTGTAACCCTTGTACCCTCATAATGACAATGAAGCACGCATATCGTCTTAATACAATGATTCAGCCTCCAGCTGACTTCTTTCCGAGCAATTAACGAGGCTTCGGTGACCAGATGCACGTCTTCCTGGGGGTCTTGTTGCTTGATTCTGATGCACAACTGACAGTTAATGGTGACCCTCGCACCCTCATAATGACGATGGAACTCAAAAATTGCGTCCCGAATCAATAACTCACTCCCCATCTGACTTGTTTCCGAGCAACTAAAGAGGCTACGGTGACCTGATGGACGTCCTCCTGGGGATTAAGTTGCTTGTTTCCGACGCACTACGGGCAGTTAATTTAACCCTCGCACTCTCATAATGGCGATGGAACGCACAAATTTCGTCGCGATTGCAATTTTGAGACGACTTTTCTCCTTGCGCCCTTCTGGTTCTACTATCACAGGTTTTACATTCCTCTCGTAGGCAAATATCTTGTTTTCGACGTACCACTGAGCATTAGTTGTAACCCTTATACCCTCATAATGACAATGAAATGAGCAAATTGTGCTGTGATTCAATAATTCAGTCTCCAGCTGACTACTTTCCGAGCAATTAACGAGGCTACGGTGACCAGCTGTGCGTCCTCTTGGGGGTTTTGTTGCTTGTTTCCGACGCTCAAGTGACAGTTAGCAGTGACCCTCGCACCCTCTTAATGAACATGGTATTCCAGGATTGCGTCCCGAATCAATAACTCATACTCCATCTGACTTCTTTCCGAGTAACTAAAGCGGCTACAGTGACCTAATGTACGTTCTCCTGGGGATTAAGTTGCTTGTTTCCGACGCACTACTGGTAGTTAATTGTGTCCCTCGCACTCTCATAATGACGATGGAATGCACAAATTGCGTCGCGATTCCATTCTTGAGACGACGTTTCTCCAAGTGCCTAATGGTTCCACCGTCAAAGGTTTTACATTCCTCTCGGAGGCTAATATCTTGGTACCGCTGAGTATTATTTGTAACACTTGTACCCTCATAGTGACATTGAAGGGCGCAAGTTGCATCGCGATTCAATAATTCAGTCTGCAGCTGACTTCTTTCCGAGCAATTAACGAGGCTACGGTCACCAGATGTACTTCCTCCTGGGGGTCTTGTTGCTTGTTTCCGACGCACAACTGACAGTTAATGGTGACCCCCGCACCCTCATAATAACCATGGAACTCAAAAATTGCGTCCTGAATCAATAACTCATTCTCCAGCTGACTTCTTTCCGAGCAACTAAAGCGGCTACGGTGACCTAATGTACGTTCTCGAAGGGATTACGTGGCTAGTTTACGACGCACTACTAGAAGTTAATTGTAACCCTTGCACTCTGAAAATGATGATGGACCGCACAAATTGCTTCGCGATTCCATTTTTGTGACGACTTTCTACAAGCGCCAAATGGTTCTACTGACACAGGCTTTATATTCCTTTCGGAATCAAATTTCTTGTTTTCGACGTACCACTAAGTAATAGTTGTAACCCTTGTACCCTCATAACGACATTAAAGCGCGCAAATTCCATCGCAATTCAATAATTCAGTGTCCAGCTGACTTCTTTCCGAAAAATTAACGAGGCTACGGTGACCAGATGTACGTTCTCCAGGGGGTCTTGCTGCTTGTTTCCGACGCACAACTGACAGTTAATTGTGACCCTCGTACCCTCATAATGACTATGGAACTCAAGAATTGCGTCCAGAATCAATAACTCAGTCACCAGCTGACTTCTTTCCGAGCAACTAAAGCCGCCATGGTGGCGTGATGTACGTTCTCTTGGCGATTAAGTTCTTGTTTCTGACGCACTACTGGCAGTTAATTATAACCCTCGCACTCTCAAAATGACGATGGAAATCACAAATTGCGTCGCGATTCCATTTTTGAGACGACTTTCTCCAAGCGCTTAATGTTTCTACTGTCACAGGTTTTACATTCCCCTCGGAGGCCAATTTCTTGACTTCGTCGTACCACTGAGTATTAGTTGTAACACTTGTTCCCTCATAATGACATTGAAGCACGCTTATTGCATCGCGATTCAATAAATCAGTCTCCAGCTGACCTCTTTCCGAGCTATTAACGAGGCTACGGTGACCAGATGTACGTCCTCCTGGGGGTCTTGTCGCTTGTTTCCGACGCACAAGTGACAATTAATTGTGACCCTCGCACCCTCATAATGACCATGGAACCCAGGAAATGCGTCCCGAATCAAAAACTAACTCTCCAGCTGACTTCTTTCCGAGCAATTAACGAGGCTACGGTGACCAGATGTACGTCCTCCTGGGGGTCTTGTCGCTTGTTTCCGACGCACAAGTGACAATTAATTGTGACCCTCGCACCCTCATAATGACCATGGAACCCAGGAAATGCGTCCTGAATCAAAAACTAACTCTCCAGCTGACTTCTTTCCGAGCAACTATAGCGGATACGGTGATCTGATGTAGGTTCTCCTGGGGATTAAGTTGCTTGTTTCGGACGCACTACTGGCAGTTAATTGTAACCCTCGCAATCTCAAAACGACGATGGAACTTACAAATTGCGTCGCGATTCCATTTTTGAGACGACTATTCTCCAAGCAGCTAATGGTTCTACCGGCGCAGGTTTTACATTCCTCTCGGATTCAAATTTCTTGTTTTGAGGTACCACTGAGTATTAGTTGTAACCCTTGTACACTCATAATGACACTGAAGCGCGCAAATGGTTTCGCGATTCAATAACTCAATCTCCATCTGAATTCTTTCCGAGCCATTAACGGTCTGCGGTGACCAGATGTACGTCCTACTGGGGGTCTTGTTCCTTGTTTCCGACGCACAAGTTACAGTTAATTGTGACCCTCGCACCGTCGTAATGACCATAGAACTCAAAAAGTGCGTCCCGAGTCAATAACTCACTCAGCAGCTGACCTCTTTCCGAGCAACTAAATGGGCTACAGTGACCAGATGTACGTTCTCCTGGGGATTAAGTTGCTTGTTTCGGACGCACTACTGGAAGTTAATTGTAACCCTCGCACTCTCAAAACGACGATGGAACTTAGAAATTGCGTCGCAATTCCATTTTTGAGATGACTATTCTCCAAGCGGCTAATGGTTCTACTGTCACAGGTTTTACATTCTTTTCGGAGGCAAATTTCTTGTTTTCGACGTACCGCTGAGTATTAGTTGTAACCCTTGTAGCCTCATAGTGACATTGAATTGCGCAAATTGCATCGCGATTCAATAATTCAATTTCCAGCTGACTTCTTTCCGAGCAATTAACGAGGCTACGGTGTCCAGATGTACGTCCTACTGGGGTCTTGTTGCTAGTTTTCGACGCACAACTTACAGTTAATTGTGACCCTCGCACCGTCGTAATGACCATGGATCTCAAAAATTGCGTCCCGAATCAATAACTCACTCACTTGGGGAATGGGAGCTGGCTGCTGGCAAGAGATCTGCTAGGAGAAGGAGATTTTCAGATAGTTTTACTATTGGTGTTTGTAATAGATTTGACCAACTGTCAGAGTCCAGTGGAGAGGAATCTCTAGTAGCTGTAGATCTAGGAAGTATGCAGCAGATCTCAGCAGTTACGGTGGCTAGGACAGTTGCAAAGTCTAAGAGAAAGAAGTAGGTTCTGTTGTTATGTAGTTCTCATGGTAGAGGTGTAGGCCAGCAGTTGCAGGAACTTTTGGGGAGTGAGTACCAGGTCACCAGCATTGTGAAGCCTAATGCAGGATTGGCTCAGGTGACTTTTAACATAGGGGGGTTATGTAGGGATTTTACAAAAGAGGATCAGGTAGTGATTGTGGGTAGGGCTGGTAATAGTATTGATAGGGATGGGGAGTATGACATAGATGGTGACCTGGGAAAGATAGCCACTCAGACTGGCAACACGAATGTGCTTTTCATGGAACTGTTTCAGCGTCACGATCGGCCTCATCTTAATACAGCCGTCAGGCATAATAACATGAGACTTGGGGGTGCGCTAATGACAGAAGGCATGAGTCACATTTCAGTGGAGTCTATCAGCAGGACGGGTTTCACTAGACATGGCCTGCACCTCAACAGGTATGGAAAGGGGAGGTTGGCAAAGCTTATAGGTGACAGCATAGGTGGGGGTGGTGGGATCACTCATGGGAAAATTCCGGTAGTTGTGGGTGTTAGAGCTGTACCTTTTTTTAGATTGAAGTCAGCTGACAGGTATTCCTGCTT
The DNA here is from genome assembly GCF_023864275.1 of Schistocerca cancellata. NCBI lineage: Eukaryota > Metazoa > Arthropoda > Insecta > Orthoptera > Acrididae > Schistocerca > Schistocerca cancellata. The sequence continues at coordinate 921,422,474 of NC_064628.1, read as the reverse complement.
AAGGGAAGTCTCTCTAACAAAGAAACCAGTTTCGACAAAGCTTAGGTATCCGATTAATGAGGGAATTAGTATATTTCATCAAAACATACAAGGCATTAGAGATAAAGTTAGTGAACTACTTATAGATGTTGGTTCTGAAATTATTGGTATATCTGAACACTTCTTAAATAAGGAGATAATTCAGAGGCTTCCTTTACCAGGATACAGGTTGGCTGGCAGCTTTTCTAGGAGCTCTTTGCGGTGTGGGGGAGTAGCCATGTATGTGAAAAACGGTATCCCATTTGAGTCAATTGATGTTTCAAAGTACTGCACTGAAAAGGTGTTTGAATGTTGTGCAGGTGTGGTTAAATTTAGTGGAGCTAAACTTCCTACTGTTGTTATTTATAGATCCCCAGACTCCGATTTCACAACGTTTTTGCTAAAGCTAGAGGTGGTTCTTGGTTCACTTTATAGGAAATAAAAAAAGTTAGTTATATGTGGTGACTTCAATATAAATTGTATAAGTGATTGTGCAAGGAAAAGGATGCAAACCGTATTCTTTCCAACGAGAGTGCAAGGGAACAGTAGAACAACCATAGACAATATTTTTGTTCATTCGTCATTACTAGAAGGGCATTCTGTTAGCAAAATGGTGAATGGCCTTTCATATCATGATGCACAAATTTTAAGTCTAAAAGATGTTTGTGCTGCAACACAGGTTAAATATAGTTACCAACTTTTTAGGAAAGCTGATCCAGTTGCTGTAGAGACTTTTGTAAACCCTATCAAGGAACAAGAGTGGCAAGATGTTTATAGTGCTGATACAGTAGACGATAAATATAATGCTTTCCTCAAGACTTTTCTCATACTCTTTGAAAGTTGCTTTCCGTTAGAACGTTCAAAACAGGGTACTAGCACAAACAGGCAGCCTGGGTGGCTGACTAAAGGTATAAGAATATTTTGTAGAACAAAGTGGCAATTATATCAAAACGTTAGACACAGTCACAATCTACATACAGTAGCCCATTACAAACAGTATTGTAAGGTGCTTAAAAAAGTTATTAGGAAGGCAAGAAGTATGTGGTATGCAGATAGAATAGCTAAGTCTCAGGATTAAATTAAAACCATATGGTCAGTCGTAAAGGAAGTGGCTGGTCTGCAGAGACAGGTCGAGGATAAAGAATCAGTGCGTAGTGGGAATGTCTGTGTTACTGATAAGTCGCATATATGTACAGTATTTAATAATCAGTCTCTGAATATAGCAGGTGAACTAAATAGAAACCTAGTCCCAACAGAGAATCATATAGCGCTCGTAGAAAAAAGTGTTCCGAGACTGTTACCTGAAATGCTCCTCCATGATACTGACAAGAGGGAGATTGAGTTAATAACTAAATCACTAAAGACCAATAACTCTCATGGATATGACGGGGTATCTAGCAGAATACTGAAGTATTGTTCCATGTATGTTAACCCAGTACTTAGCCATATCTGTAACTTTTCCTTTAGAAGTGGTCGGTTTCCTGACCGATTAAAGTACTCGGTAGTGAAGTCACTTTATAAAAAGGGAGACAGGGATAATGTTGATAATTATAAACCTATTTCTATGCCATCGGTGTTTGCTAAAGTTATCTAGAGGGTTGTATATACAAGGTTACTGCAGCATTTAAATTCACATAATTTGTTGTCAAATGTACAGTTTGGTTTTAGAAATGGCTTAACAACTGAAAATGCTATAGTCTCTTATCTCTGTGAGGTTTTGGACGGATTAAATAAAAGGTTGCGAACGCTAGGTGTTTTCTTTGATTTAACGAGGGCTTTTGACCGTGTTGACCACAAAATATTACTGCAGAAGTTGGAACATTATGGAGTAAGGGGAGTAGCTTACAATTGGTTCGCCTCTTACTTTAAGAACAGAAAGCAGAAGTTAATTCTCCGCAATATTGAGAGTGGTAATGATGTTCAGTCCCAATGGGGCACTGTTAAATGGGGCGTTCCCCAAGGATCGGTGCTGGGGCCACTGCTGTTTCTTATTTATATAAATGATATGTCTTCTAGTATTACAGGTCATTCAAAAATATTTCTGTTTGCTGATGACACCAGCTTGGTAGTGAAGGATCTTGTGTATAATATTGAAACATCATCAAATAATGTAGTTCATGAAATAAGTTCGTGGCTTGTGGAAAATAATTTGATGCTAAGTCACAGTAAGACTCAGTTTTTACAGTTTCTAACTCACAATTCAACAAGACCTGATATTTTAATCAGACAGAATGGGCATGTTATAAGCGAGACGGAACAGTTCAAGTTCCTAGGCGTACGGATAGATAGTAAGCTGTTGTGGAAAGCCCATGTGGAAAGCCCATGTTCAGGATCTTGTTCAGAAACTAAATGCCGCTTTATTTACCATTAGAACAGTATCTGAAATAAGTGAAATTTCAACACGAAAAGTAGTCTACTTCGCATATTTTCATACGCTTATGTCATATGGTATGATTTTTTTGGTAATTCTTCTGATTCAAAAAGGGTATTTTTGGCTCAAAAACGGGCTGTTAGAGCTATGTGTGGTGTAAGTTCGAGAACCTCTTGTCGACCCCTATTCAATAGTCTGGGAATTCTGACATTGCCCTCACAGTATATATTTTCTTTAATGTTGTTTCCTGTCAGCAATATTAGCTTATTCCCAAGAGTTAACAGCTTTCACTCAGTTAATACTAGGCAGAAATCTAATCTGCATGTGGAATGCACTTCCTTGACTCTTGTGCAGAATGGAGTGCAGTATTCTGCTGCATCCATTTTCAATAAACTACCACAAGAACTCAAAAATCTTAGCAGTAGCCCAAACTCTTTTAAGTCTAAACTGAAGAGTTTCCTCATGGCTCACTCCTTCTATTCTGTCGAGGAGCTCCTGGAAGAGAGAAAAAATTAAGCAAATTCCAGTGTTACATTCTTGATTTTCTTTATTTAAACTAATGACGTGCCACCTGAATATGTTTCTTATATTTCATTTTATCTGTTTCTACAATCGTGTTATAATTTCATGTATTGACTCATTCCATGACCATGGAGACTTCTCCTTAATGTGGTCCCACAGAACAATAAATAAATAAATAAAAATAAAACCAGCTGACCTCTTTCCGAGCAACTAAATCGGCTACAGTGACCTGATGTACGTTCTCCTGGGGATTAAGTTCTTTGTTTCCGACGCACAACTGGAGGTTAATTCTAACCCTCGCACTCTCATAATGACGATGGAACGCACAAATAGCGTCGCGATTCCATTTTTGAGACGTATATTCTCCAAGCGCCTAATGGTTCTACTGGCGCAGGTTTTACATTCCTCTCGGATTGAAATTTCTTGTTTTCGACGTACCATTGAGTATTAGTTGTAACCCTTGTACCCTCATAATGACAATGAAGCGCGCAAATTGCATCCCGATACCATATTTGAGACGACTTTTCTCCAATCGCCTAATGGTTCTACTATCACCGGATTTACGTTTGTCTCAGAGGTAAATTTCTTGCTTTCGACGTACCACTGAAAATTTATTGTACCCCTTGCATCCTCATAATTACGAAGGAACTTTTTTCCGAGCAATTGGCGTTGCTAGGGTGACCTGATGTACGTTCTCCTGGGGGTCAAGTTGCTTGTTTCCAACGCACCACTGACAAATAATTGTAACCCTCGCACCCTCATAATGACGATGGAAGGCGCAAATATCGTCGCGATTCAATAATTCAGCCTCCAAATGACTTCTTTCCGAGGAACTAACGCGCCTATGCTGACCATACCTCCGCTGTCCTGGGGCTCAAGTTGCTTGTTTCCGTCGCACCAGTGACAGTTACATGTAACTCTCGCAACCTTGTAATAACGAAGGAACACCCAAATTGCGAGGCAGTTCAGTAATTCAGTCTCTCGCGACGCAATTTGTGCGTTCCATCGTCATTATGAGGGTGGGAGGGTTACAATTAACTGACAGCGTTGCGTCGCAAACAAGCAAGTCGACCCCCAGGAGGACGTACATCTGGTCACCGTAGCTGCGTTACTTGCTAGGAAATATGTCAGCTGGAGACTGAATTATTGAGTCGCGACGCAATTTTTGTGATACATCGTCATTATGAGGGTGGGAGGGTTACAATTAACTGACAGCGTTGCGTCGGAAGCAAGAAAATAGAACCTAAGCAGTATGTACATTTAGTGACTGTAGAAGTAGTAGTCTCTTTGAGAGAAATTGGCTGGAAGCTGTGGTTCTGTATTGCAACACAATTTGTGTGTTTCTAGTCGTTACAAAGGTGCAAAGGTTACATGTAACTATCAGTGGTGTGTCGGAAACATGAAACTTGAACCCCAGGAGAACATAGATCTGGTCACCGTAGCCGCTTCAGATGCACTGAAGTAAGTCAGCTGGAGACTGAATATTTGTTTCACAACGCAATTTGTGCGTTCCATCGTTATGATGAGGGTATGAGGGTTACAATTAGCTGTCAGTGGTGCGTCGCAAACAAGCAAGTTTATACCAAGAACAACGCACAACCGGTCACCATGGCCACGTTAATTGCTCGGACAGAAATTAGATCGAGAATGAATTATTGAATCACGACGATATTTGTACGCTCCATCGTCATTATGAGAGAGCGAGAGTTACAATTAACTGTCAGTGGTGCGTCGGAAACAAGAATCTTGACGCTAAAGAGCATGTACATCTGGTGACCTTGAAAGCATTACTCTCTTTGAGATAAATTGGCTGGAGACTAAAGGACTGAATTGCGATGCAAACTGTGTGTTCTTCCGTCATTTCAATTGTGCGAGGATTACAATTAACTGTCAGTTGTGTGTCACAAACAAGCGAGTTGACGCCCAGGACAACGTACATCTGGTCACAATAGCCACCCTAGTTGCTCGGAAAGAGCTCAGCTGGTGACTGTATTATTCAATGGCGACGCAATTTGTGCGTTCCATCGTCATTATGAGGGTGTGAGGGTTACAGTTAACTGTCAGTGGTGCGTCGCAAAGAAGGAACGTGACCCCCAGAGATACGTATGAGTCGCGATGCAGTTTGTGTGATACATCGTCATTATGACGGTGGGAGGGTTACAGTTAACTGCCAGTGTTGCGTCAGAAACAAGACATTTGACTTTATAGAGGAAGTACATTTCGTGACCGTAGAAGTATCAGTCTCATTGAGAGAAATTGCCTGGAGGCTTAGGTACTGAATTGCTACACAATTTGTGTGTTCCTTCGTCAATACAAAGGTGCAAGGGTTACATGTAACTATCAGTGGTGCGTTGGAAACACACAACTTTAACCCCAGGAGAACATAGATCTCGTCATCATAGCCGCGTTAGTTGCTCGGAAAGAAATCAGCTGGAGGCTGAATTATAGAATCGCGATGCAATTTATGCGTCCCATCGTCATTATGAGAGTGTGAGGATTACAATTAACTGTCAGTGGTGCGTCGCAATCAAGCAAGTTTATACCAAGAACAACGCACAACCGGTCACCATAGCCACGCTAATTGCTCGCAAAGAAGTCAGCTGGAAGCTGAATTATTGAATCGCGACGATTCTTGTAGCTCAATCGTCATTATGAGGGTGCGAGGATTTCAATTAACTGTCAGTGTCGCGTCGCAAACACGCAACGTGACCGCTAGGAAGACGTACATGAGTTCACCGTAGCCGCGTTATTGCTCGGAAGAATTTAGCTCGAGACTGAGTTATTGATTCGCGACGCAATTTGTGTTTTCCGTCGTCATTATGAGAGTGCGAGGATTACAGTTTACAGTCAGTGGTCCGTCGCAGACTAGCAAGTTGACCCCCAGGACAACGTACATCTGGTCACCGTAGCCGCGTAAGTTGCTCGGAAAAAAGTCAGCTGGAGACTGAATTACAGAATCGCGATGCAGTTGTGCATTCCATCGTCATTATGAGGGTGCGAGGGTTACAATTCACTGTTAGTGGTGCTTCGCAAACAAGCAAGTTGACCCCCAGAACAATGTAGAACAGGTCACTATGGCCACGCTAATTGCTCGGAAAGAAATTAGATCGAGAATGAATTATTGAATCGCGACGATATTTGTACGCTCCATCGTCATTATGAGAGAGCGAGAGTTACAATTAACTGTCAGTGGTGCGTCGGAAATAAGAATGTTGACGCTAAAGAGCATGTACATCTGGTGACCGTGAAAGTATTAGTGTCTTTGAGATAAATTGGCTTGAGACTAAAGGACTGAATTGCGACGCAAACTGTGTGTTCCTTCGTCATTCCAATTGTGCGAGGATTACAAGCAAGTTGACCCCCAGGACAACGCACATCTGGTCACAATAGCCACCCTAGTTGCTCGGAAAGTGGTCAGCTGGTGACTGTATTAATCGATGGCGACGCAATTTGTGCGTTCCATCGTCATTATGAGGGTTATAATTCACGGTTAGTGGTGCGTGTGAAACAAGGAACTTGGCCCCCAAAAAGACGTACATCTGGTCATCGAAGCCGCGTTAGTTGCACTCAAATAAATCAGCTGCAGACTGAATGATTGAATCGCGACGGAATTTGTATGTTCCATAGTCATTATGAGGGTGTGACGGTTACAATTAACTGTGAGCGGTGCGCTGGAAACAAGCAACCTTATCCCCAGGAGGACCTACATTTGGTCATGCTAGCAATATTAGTTGCTCGGAAAGAAGTCAGCTGGAGACTGAAAGTTAATTGTTACCCTCGCACTCTCATAATGACGATGGAACGCATTAATATAGTCGCGATTCAATAATTCAGTCTAGAGCTGACTTGTTTCCGAACAACAAGCGTGGATATGGTGACCACATGTACCTTCTACTGGGAGTCAAATTGTCTGTTTGCGACACACCACTGACAGTTACTTATAAAGCTCATAGCCTCATAATGACGATGGAACGCACAAACTGCGTCGCGAAACAATAATTGAGTCTCCAGCTGACTTATTTCAGTGCAACTGACGTGGATATGGTGAGCATATCTATGTTCTCCTGGGGTTCAAATTGCATGTATCCTACGCACCACTGATAGTTACATGTAACCGTCGGACCTTTGTAATGACGAAGGAACACAAAATTGTATCGCAATTGATTACATCAGTCTCCAGGCAATATCCCTCCAAGAGACTATTACTTTTACGGTCACCAAATGTTCATTCTCTTTAGAGTCAAAATTCTCGTTTCCGACGCTACACTGGCAGTTAATTGTAACCCTCCCACCCTCATAATGACGATTTTTCACAAAAATTGCGTCGCGAGTCAATAATTAACTCTCCAGCTGACATCTTTCCAGGCAACCAACGCAGCTACGGTGATCAGATGTACGTATAACTAGGGGTGAAGTTGCATGTTTCTGACGCGCCACTGATGTTTACTTGCAACCCTTGCACCTTCATAATGATGATGGAACGCACAAATTGCGTCGCGATTCAATAATTCAGTCGCCAGCTGACATCATTCCGAGCAACTAACGCGGCTTCGGTGACCAGATGTACGTCCTCCTGGGGATGAAGTTGCTTGTGTTGTGAATTGGCAGGAGCCAATTCACGGAGTTTGCAGGAAGCCGAAGGGCACGCGTTTAAGCTCACGCAGGCTGGCGCGAGGTCTGGAAAATGACAAGGAATTATAGTAGCCAAAAATAGTACATAGCTTCTGGAATACTTAACTTTAATCCATAATTGGAGCACATCGCTCTTGTTAATACATTAATTACAATGTCAATATAAACCGGAAATGGCGCCTTGCTAGGTCGTAGCAAATGACGTAGCTGAAGGCTACGCTAACTATCGTCTCGGCAAATGAGAGCGTATTTGTCAGTGTTCCATCTCTGTAAAAGTCGGCTGTACAACTGGGGCGAGTGCCAGGACGTCTCTCTAGACCTGCCGTGTGGCGGCGCTCGCCGGCCGCGGTGGTCTAGCGGTTCTGGCGCTGCAGTCCGGAACCGAGGGACTGCTACGGTCGCAGGTTCGAATCCTACTTCGGGCATGGGTGTGTGTGATGTCCTTAGGTTAGTTAGGTTTAAGTAGTTCTAAGTTCTAGGGGACTTATGACCTAAGATGTTAAGTCCCATAGTACTCAGAGCCATTTTTTTTTTGGCGGCGCTCGGTCTGCAATTACTGACAGTGTCTGGCGGTGACACCACAGCTTGTTTCCGACCCTCCACTGAAAGTTAGTTGTAACCCACGCACCCTCATGATGATGGTGGAACGCAGAAATTGCGATGCGATTCGATAATTCAGTCTCGAGCCGACTTCTTTCCCAGCAACTAACTTGGCTACGGTGACCTCATGTACTTTCTCCTGGGGGTCAAGTTGCTTGTTTGAGACGCACCACTGACAGTTAATTGTAACCTTCCCACTCTCATAATGACGGTGGAACGCAAAAATTGTATCGCGATTCAATAATTCAGTTGCCAGCTGCCTTCTTTCCGAGCAACTAGTGTGGCTATGGTGACCAGATGTACGTTATCCTGGGGTCAACTTGTTTGTTTGCGACACACCACTGACAGTTAATTGGAACCCTCGTACCCTCATAATGACGATGGAACGCACAAATTGCGTCGCGATTCAATAATTCAGTCTCCAGCTGACTTCTTTCTGAGCAACTAACGCGGCTAGGGTGACCAGATCTACGTCCTCCTTGGGGTCAAATTGCTTGTTTCCGACGCACCACTGACACTTAATTGGAACCCTCGCACTCTCATAATGACGATGGAATGCACAAATTGCGTCGCGATTTAATAATTCGGTCTGCAGCTGACTTCTTTCTGAGCAACTATCGCGGCTACGGGATCAGATGTACGTCCTCCTGGGGGTCAAGTTGCTTGTTTCCGACGCACCACTGACAGTTAATTGTAACCCTCTCACCATCATAATGACGATGGAAGGCACAAACTATGTCGCGGCTCCGTAGTTCAGTCTCCAGCCGACTTCTCTCTAAGCGACTATCGAGGCCACGGTCACCGTATGTACGTTCTCTAGATAGTCAAGTTTCTTTCTTCCCATGCACCACTGACAGTTAACTGTAGCTCTCGCACCCCCTTGATGACCATGGAACAGACAAACTGAGTCGCGATTACATACATCATTCACCAGCTGTCTTCTCTCTGAGTGACAAACGCAGCTATGGTCACTGAATGGACGTCTCGTGGGAGTCAAGTTTCTGGTTTCCCGCACACACTGACAATTAATTGTAATCCTTGCTCCCTCGTAAGGACGATGGAACACACATACTGCCTCGCAATTCAATACTTTAGACTCCAGCGGACTACTGTTCAGGTGACTAACTCGGCTACTGTGACCAGATGCACTATTTACTGTGAGTCAAGTTTCCAACTTTCTTGTGTCCGTTGCGCCACTGAGAGTTAATTGTAACCCTCGCGCCCTTGTAATGAAGATGAGACGCACAAATTGCGTCGCGATTCAGTACTTCAGTCTCCAGCCAACTTCTCTCTAAACCAGTATCGAGGCTACAGTCACCGGATGTACGTTCTCCAGAGAGTCAAGTTCCTTTTTTTTCCACGCACCCCTGACAGTTAACTGTAATTCTTGTACCCTCGTAATGACCATGGAACACACAAACTGAGTCGCCATTACGTACATCATTCACCAGCCGTCTCCTCTCTAATTGACAAACACCGCTACGCTCACTGAATGGACGGCTCCTGGGAGTCAGTATCCTTGTTTCCTTCGCACACTCGTAATGACGATGGTACACATAAAATGCGTCGCGTAACAATGAATCAGCCCCAGCCTTCCTCTATCCTAGCTACTAACGCAGCCCTGGTCACCGGAATGACTTTCTCCTGGGAGGCACGTTGCTTGTTTCCGACGCTGCACTGACAATTTGTTGTAACCATCGCGCCCTCGTAATGACGGTGGAACACACAAATTGCGTCTCGATTCAATTCTTCAGTCTCCAGCCGACTTCCCTCCAAGCGACTAACGTGGCTACTGGAGCTGGATGTACGTACTCCTGTGATTCAAGTTTCTTGGGTCCGACGCGCCACTCGGAGTCAATTGTAGCACTTCACCCCTTGTACTGACGATGGAACACAAAAATTGCGTCGTGAATCAATACTTCTGTCTCCATTATTGTGATCCTCGGACCATTGTAATGAGGATGGAACACACAAACTTCTTTGCGATTCAATAAATCTGTCTCCAGCCGACCTCTCTCCTAGCTCCTAATGCCGGCCCGGTCACCGGATGGACCTTCTCCTGGGAGTCACGTAACTTGTTTCCAACGCACCGGTGACAGCTTATTGTGATCCTCGGACCCTTGTAATGAGGATGGAACACACAAACTTCTTTGCGATTCAATAAATCTGTCTCCAGCCGACCTCTCTCCTAGCTCCTAATGCCGGCCCGGTCACCGGATGGACCTTTTCTCCTGGGAGTGAAGTAGCTTATTTCCGACGTACCGCTGACGGTTAATTGTAACCCTCGTGCCCTCGTAATGACGATGGAATCCCCATATTGCGTCGCAACTCAATACTTCAGTCTGCAGCCGACTTCTTTCCATGAGCCAACTCAGCCACGGTCACCGGATGGAAGTACTCGTGGGAGTGAATATTCTTGTCTCCGACGCACCGCTTAGAGTTAATTGTAACACGTCAACCCTCGTAATGATGGTGGAACACACACTGACAGTTAAGGGGCTCCGGAACGCCCTATACTTGCAATGTTAAAATAGCGCTTATAAATTACATCTTTCCTCACAAAGTATTTGAGGTAGGAAGTTGAACTTTTTACAGATTATTTATTGTAATATGGGCTACAACTTAACACAGGGATTTTACAAAATTTTAGTTCAGTTATTAAAGATGATTTTTTTTCAATTGTAATGAAAATTCACAACATTTTTTTGCAATTTTTTATTTATATATTCAAAAATATACAGTTTTTTGGAAAACGGCTGTGTTAAATTATGCAGAAGGTACTGTGTAACATTTACTGAAAGTTTGAAACAAATATGTTTGGAACATCCTTAGAAAACAAGTAATTAGTATGAGAAAATAAAAGTTTTGGGAATCGAGCGACAAAGATTGGATTAACTTTTTAGTGCATTCCAGGTCCATAGGATGGATTATCTTCATCCTCTGCAAACTGCTCCTCCAGCTTCCTCTTGTTCCTCCTCCTGTTTACTCTTGCTTGTATTTCTAGACTTTACAGCCCTGTCTGCAGCCCGAAGGCGTTCCTTGTCTAAAGCAAGCATCGCTCGTACCATGTTAGAACCTATCTTCATTCCCATATTTGTAAATACCTTGCACCTTACAATGTTGCCATCATTGAAAGTCACAATAGCAACTTTACTTTTACTCATTATTATACTTCAACAAAACAGAGACTCAAGAAACAGAATTAATTACGAATATTTTCGAGATAACGACAGAGTAAATAAACACGAAACAATCGACAATCACACCAGCGATATATATTGAACCATCACAGGTTAGCCACAACACATACTTTATCTCACATCACTAAAATGTACCTGATGAACACGGACGTTAATAATAACACCATTTGACAGCAGTTTAACAGCGCCACAGTGGGTCACGCCCATGTAGAACACATTTAAAAAAAAATTTAAAAATAGTTGTAGTCTTCGGAATTGAATAAATTATATATCTATTAAAAGGTAATAGTCTGCAGATTCAGAAAACCCAAAAAAATAAAAATTGAACATTTCATGATTTTGAGCCTTTCCGGAGCCCCTTAATGGAGTTTATTACAGTAAACTGAATTGAAAACACTTAACTTTTCTTTTCACAAACAGGGGTTGCAAGCAATTGGCGACATGCACACAATCAGTGCACTTAGGTATATACAATTTCTATGCAATAAAAACGTGAGTCACGACTATAGAGCTAGGATAACGGCTCGTCTTCTAGTGCGGCTCTTCTAGTGCGCCGAGGATAGCTGAAGCGGCACTTATGTTCTCTTCGTATAGGTTCCACTCCTGTCAGCGTTCTATTGGCTGACGTCTTCTCACAGACTTCTCTGCTGTATGTCTCAGGTCGACGTGATGGCGCCTGATTTACTCCTCGTCCTCAGCATCCTCTCACATTTCTATGCATTAAATTTCATTTCATGCGCTCTCACGACATCATTCCATACACTTAGCCTTTCTTGTTCCCCCTCCCCAGCCATCTCTATTTCTCCATACCATTAAATAATCTGCATGCAACAACATAGCATTCATATTTTCATCTCACATTCACTCTGGCATAATCCATAATTGTAATAAAAAGTAGAGGGGACAGCGCACTCCCTTGCTTCAGCCCATTTTTTCTCTTCTGATAACTCTGTCTTTTTTCCTACTACTTTTACACGATTTACACTTCCTTGAAGCATTTCCTTCATTGCTTTCACAAAGCGTTCCAGTTCACCTTTCCCGTAAGGTTTACCTGATCGTCCTTCTTTTCATGTTATGATATGCCTTCTCAGTATCCAGGAACATCATTACCACATCCTTAACACATTCGTGGTGTCCCCCTTGTAGCTGCTTTGTACTAAATATTTGGTCCATTGTCGACGTTCCTGTTTCAAACTCATATTGTTCCTCTCTCAAGCCTCCTTTCCCGCCATTCTGTACTCTATTTTACATCTACATCTACATTTATACTCTGCAAGCCACCCAACGGTGTGTGGCGGAGGGCACTTTACGTGCCACTGTCATTTCCTGTTCCACTCGCGTATGGTTCACGGGAAGAACGACTGCCGGAAAGCCTCCGTGCGCGCTCGAATCTAATTTTACATTTGTGATCTCCTCGGGAGGTATAAGTAGGGGGAAGCAATATATTCGATACCTCATCCAGAAACGCACCCTCTCGAAACCTGACGAGCAAGCTACACCGCTATGCAGAGCGCCTCTTTTGCAGACTCTGCCACTTGAGTTTGCTAAACATCTCCGTAACGCTATCACGCTTACCAAATAACCCTGTGACTAAACGCGCCGCTCTTCTTTGGATCTTCTCTACCTCCTCTGTCAACCCGACCTGGTACGGATCCCACACTGATGAGCAATACTCAAATATAGGCCGAACGAGTGTTTTGTAAGCCACCTCCTTTGTTGATGGACTACATTTTCTAAGGACTCTCCCAATGAATCTCAACCTGGCACCCGCCTTACCAACAATTAATTTTATATGATCATTCCACTTCAAATCGTTCCTTACGCATACTGCCAGATGTTTTACAGAAGTAACTGCTACCAGTGTTTGTTCCGCTATCATATAATCATACAATAAAGGATCCTTCTTTCAATGTATTCGAAATACATTACATTTGTCTATGTTAAGGGTCAATTACCACTCCCTGCACCAAGTACCTATCCGCTGCAGATTTTCCTACATTTCGCTGCAAATTTCTAATGCTGTAGCTTCTCTGTATACTACAGCATCGTCCGCGAAAAGCCGCAAGGAACTTTCGACACTATCTACTAGGTCATTTACATATATTGTGAAAAGCAATGGTCCCTATCAGTCCCCTGTGGTACGCCTGAGGTTACTTTAACGTCTGTAGACATCTCTCCGTTGAAAACAACATGATGTGTTTTGCTTGCTAAAAACTCTTCAATCCAGCCTCACAGCTGGTCTGATATTCCGCAGGCTCTTACTTTGTTTATCAGGCGACAGTGCTAAACTTTATCGAACGCCTTCCGGAAGTCAAGGAAAATGGCATCGCAAATTAAGCGAGTTGGCTCTCACACGATCGCTGTTTCCGGAATCCATGTTGATGCTTCCGTTCCTCTAGAGACTTGCGGTACACGGCTCTTAGAAGGGGGGCAAGTTCTTTCGCGTACTCTGCGTAGAATCGAGTTGGTATTCCGTCAGGTCTAGTGGACTTTCCTCGAGTGATTTCAGTTGCTTTTCTATTCCTTGGACACTTATTTCGATCTCAGCAATTTTTTCGTTTGTGCGAGGATTTACAGCGGTCTTCGTCTGTGAAACAGCTTTGGAAAAGGTGTTTAGTATTTTAGCTTTACCTGTGCCATCCTCCGTTTCAATGCCATAATCATCCCAGAATGTCTGGATATGCTGTTTCGATCCACTTACTGGTTTGACATAAGACCAGAACTTCCTAGGATTTTCTGTCAAGTCGGTACATAGAAGTTTACTTTCGAGTTCACTGAACGCTTCACGCAAAGCCCTCCTTACGCTTACTTTGTATATTCTCAACTTACTTTCCCTCTTTATTGGTGTACTTGCCATTTTCCATCATGCCTCTCTTCTTAGTCTTGATCATTCCATAGAAGACCTTCTTAATGCCCTCGCTGTCATTTTCCATTAGTTTTGTCCACTCATCATCCGCTTTCTTCCCTCCCTTGCTAGCACTCTCTTCAGCACCTTCTTCTTCTTTTCCTTTTTCTTCTTCTCAGTGTATAGTTTTTCTTGCTTCGTGCGTTCTCTCGTGAAACCATATGTGCAGTGTAATTTGTTTCCTTGCAACGTCTCTCCACCCTTTGTCATTCTCTCAGCATGTTTCTTCCCACCTTTTCTTATCATTGATCTTTCCTCACTCTTTTTCTCCTGTTTCCACCCTTGCCGTTTTGAACCTTTCCCATTCCTCCTCTACTTACTTCGTTTTTTGGTTTCACACATTGTTATTTACTGCATTCTGAACTTCTTACCTTTTCTCTTCTCTCAACTTTCATACCTTATCTTTCTTTCCTAGCTGTCTGTCCTCTTTAATTCCTTTAACTGCTCCTACTAAAATGCATTGATCGCTATGTACGGCTTCAGACGCTATTACAACGAGATCTGTGAATGTTCTCTCTGTGCCTTGGTCATGTATTAAATAATCTACCACTGATACACTCGACAAATCATAGCTGTATTATGTTACATTATGACTTTCTCCTTGAAGCAGTAGTTGTCAAGTGTTAGTCCATTCCTTCTACAACTATCTAACAGTTTTCGTTCTATCTCATATGCTCTTCCCCACCCTAGCATTCCCAATACTTCCTCTTACTCTTTCCTTTCCTTGGCGATGTGTGCATTTAGATCTGGCGTTATCGGAATCTTCTGTCTGGTTGAATGTCTCTACATTTCCTCTTCAACTGGAAGTATTTTGATTTATTTCTGGGAGAATGCAGACCACTGTCGCAGTCAAAGATTGAAACTGTGTGTATGTGTACATGCTCATTGTACTTGACTATTATAGGTATAAATGAAAGGGTAAGTAGAGAACAATAAAACAAGTAAATAATCCTAAAAAAAGCGTAGGTCGAGGAACCAATTGTTTACCCGACGTGGCATACGCACAAGTGCAGTCCTGCCAGTGGCACAACACTTTTAATATCTAATACGATGGTGTGCAAAACTTAAGGGCAAAAGTGTTCTCCGAACCCTGTATTATAGCCAAGTAACGTAGCTAGATGAAACTTGATGCATACATAGATAGAACTACTACTGTATAGTATAAAAGGTATCTGAAAGAAATACGCAATGAGACGAACGGAAATAACACTTTTATTGAAAGACAACAGTTGCACTAAAGACACAGAGACATCTAATGGATCCCTAAACATTACAAAAGTCGGGATGTAGTCCTTAATAGTTTGTGTGATCACCAGGGACGGCAATGCACGCTCTGCAACCTGCTGCAGGTGTGGCCACAAGGTTGTTAAGAAGTTCCTATGGTAGGGCATTCCATTTCTCTACCAGCCTGGCTGACCACTGCTGACCGTGTGGGGTGGTGGAGTAGCCATGTACGTAAAAAAACAGTATTCCATTTGAGTCCACAGGCGTAACACGGCACTGCACTGAACAGATATTTGAATGTTACGCAGGGACAGTTGAGTTTAGTGAAAATAAACTAATTTTTGTTGTTCATAGGTCTCCTAGCTCTGACTTCAGAACATTTCTGCTCAAGCTAGAGAGGGCTCTTGATTCACTTTATGCGAAGTACCAGAAATCAGTTATATGTGGTGACTTCATTATTAATTTTGTATATGATGATGCAAGAAAAAGGATGTTGGTAGATCTCCTAAATTCATATGATATGATGCAGACTGTGTTTCTTCCAAGTAGGGTGCAGGGGAACAGTAGCACAGCCATAGGCAATATTTTTATTCATTCTTCTTTACTAGATAGGCATTCAGTTAGTAAAAGGGTGAATGGCCTTCCAGAACATGATGCACAAATTTTAATACTAAAAGGCTTTTGTACTGAAACAAATGTCACATAAAATTACGAACTATGTAGGAAAGTTAATCCAACAGTAACAGAGAGTTTTTTATACCCTGTCAAGGATCAAGAGTGGCAGGATATTTATAGTGCCGATAACATAGATGATGACTGGAATACTCTCTTTCAAATTCTAAAGCTGGCAGGGGTAAAATACAGGGAGCGAAAAACTATTTACAATTAGTACAGAAACCAGATGGCAGTTATAAGAGTCGAGGGACATGAAAGGGAAGCAGTGATTTGGAAGGGAGTGAGACAGGGTTATAGCCTATCCCCGATGTTATTGAATCTGTATATTGAGCAAGCAGTAAAGGAAACAAAAGAAAAATTCGGAGTAGGTATTAAAATCCATGGAGAAGAAATAAAAACTTTGAGGTTCGTCGATGACATTGTAATTCTGTCAGAGACAGCAACGGACTTGGAAGAGCAGTTGAACGGAATGGACAGTGTCTTGAAAGGAGGATATAAGATGAACATCAACAAAAGCCAAAGGAGGATAATGGAATGTAGTCGAATTAAGTCAGGTGATGCTGAGGGAATTATATTTGAAAATGAGACACTTTTTGCTATTTGGGGAGCAAAATAACTGATGATGGTCGAAGTAGAGAAGATATAAAATGTAGACTAGCAATGGCAAGGAAAGCGTTTCTGAAGAAGAGAAATTTGTTAACATCGAGTATAGACTTAAGTGACAGGAAGTCGTTTCTGAAAGTATTTGTATAGAGTGTAGCCATGAATAAAAGTGAAACATGGACAATAAATAGTTTGGACAAGAAAAGAATAGAAGCTTTCAAAATGTGGTGCTACAGAAGAATGCTGAAGATTAGATGGGTAGAACACATAACTAATTATGAAGTATTGAATAGAATTGGGGAGAAGAGGAGTTTGTGGCACAACTTGACAAAAAGAAGGGACCGGTTAGTAGGACATTTTCTGAGGCATCAAGGGATCAAAAATTTAGCATTGGAGGGCAGCGTGGAGGGTAAAAATCGTAGAGGGAGACCAAGAGATGAATACACTAAGCAAATTCAGAAGGATGTAGGTTGCAGTAGGTACTGGGAGATGAAGAAGCTTGCACAGGATAGGGTAGCATGGAGAGCTCCATCAAACCAGTCTCAGGACTGAAGACCACAACAACAACAACAAACATAGATGACAAACATAATTCTTTCATTAACACATTTGTCATGCTCTTTGAGAGTTGCCTTCCATTAGAACGTTCTAAACTGGGTACTAGCAGTAATAGGTAGCCCGTGTGGCTAACTAATGGAGTAAGGATGTCATGTAGAGCAAAGCGGGAATTATATCAAAAAGTAAGAAGCAGTCACAATCAAGCTTCAGTAGCCTATTACAGATAGTACTGTAAGGTGCTTAAAAATCTTATTAGGAAGGCAACGAATATGTGGTATGCAAATAGAATATCTAATTCACAGGATAAAATTAAAACCATATGGTAAGTTGTGAAGGAAGTGTCTGGGGAGCAGATCAAGGTCAACGACATAAAGTCAGTTCGTAGTAATAATATTTATGTTACTGATAAATCAGGTATATGTACAGTATTTAACAATCATTTTCTGAGCATTGCTGGTGAACTAAACAAAAATTTAGTTTCTACAGGGAATCATATAACTTTCCTGGCAAATGCCTTTCCGAGATTGATGTCTAAAATACTCCACTGTTATAGAGACAAGGGGGAGATTGAGTCAGTAATTACATCACTGAAGACTGAGCACTCTCATAGTTATAATGGAGTGGCTAGCAGAATATTAAAGTACTGTGCTGCACATGTTAGGCCTGTATTTACCCATATTTGTAATTTTTCCTTTAGGAATGGTCAGTTGCCTAAACGATTGAACTACTCAGTAGTAAAGTCGCTTTAGAAAAAGGAAGAAAGGGATATTGTAGATAATTTTACACTTATTTCTGTGCCATCAGTGATTGCTAAAGTTATTGAAAAGGCTGTGTATGTAAAGATAATTGATCATTTTGTATCACACGATTTGATATCAAATATACAGTTCGGCTTTAGAAGCCGTTTAACAACTGAAAATGCTATATTCTCATTTCTCTGTGAGGTACGGATATGCTAAACAGAAGGTTTCGAACTCTAGGCATATTTTTTGATTTAACTAAGGAATTTGATTGGGTTGATCACAAAATATTGCTCCAGAAATTGGACAATTATGGAAGAAGATAACAACTGGTTCACCTCTTACTTTAGCAACAGACAGCAAAATGTCATTATTCACAATGCTGGGAACGGTTGTGATGTGGGGTACAGTCAAGTGGGGCGTGCCCTAGGGATCAGTGTTGGGGCCATTCTTGCTACTTACTTATATAAATGATATGCCCTGTAGTATAATGGGTAACTCTGAAATATTTCTGTTTGCTGATGTCACTTGCTCGGTAGAAAAGGATGTTGTGTACAACTTTGGCTCAGTTTCATGTAGTGTAGTTCATGACCTGAGTTCATAGCTTGTTGAAAGAGTAATAAATCAGAGTAAGACTCAGTTTTTACCATTTTTAACACACAATTCAACAAAACCTGACCTTTTAATTTCACAGAATGGGCATATGATTAGTGAAACTGTACAGTTCAGATTTCTAGATATTCAGATAGACAGTGAAATGTCGTGGAAAGCCCACGATCAGGATCTTGATGAAAGACCTAATGCTGCCATTTTTACTATTCCAATTGTATCTGAAGTGAATGATCGTTCGAAGCGAAAATTAGTCTACTTTGCTTATTTTCATTCGCTTATGTCGTATGGTATTATATTTTGGGGTAACTCTTCCCATTCTAAAAGGATTTTTTTTGGCTCAGAAATGGGTGGTTCGGGCAGTAAGTGGTGGAAGTTCACGAACCTCTTGTCGACCCCTGTTCACTAGTCTGGGTACGTTGACATTGTACTCCCAATATGTATATTACTTACTGTCATTTCTTCTTAACAATATTAGTGTAATACCAAGAATAAGCAGGTTTCACTCAGTTAATACTCGGCAGAAATCAAACCTGCATTTGGATCGGACTTCCGTAGCACTTGTGCAGAAAGGTGTGCGCTATACTGATGCATCCATTTTCAATAAGCTACCACTAGAATTCAAAAATCTTAGCAGTAATACACGCGCTTTCAAATCGAAACTGAAGAGTTCCCTTATGGGTCAGTCCTTCTATTCTGTCATGGAGTTCCCTGGAGAATTAAGCTGATTCTCGTTTTATTTTTGATTGCATTACTTAAACTTATGGATTGACTTTTTCTGGTTGATAAACATCTAATTTTTATCTATTATTACTTTTTTTGTTGTAATTTTATCTACTGACACGTTCCATGACCTTGGAGATTTGCTCCTGAATTTGGTCCTACAGAACTTGACGTGTAAATAAATAAATAAATGGACGTTGTCGCATGTAGACGTCCTGCAATACATCTTCCCAATGCATACCTAATGCCGTTAGAGAATTTATGTTGGGGAACGGTCAAGTCAGTCCATTCGCTGAACATGCTCTCGTTCCATGAGCTTCTCCACTTGTCCTGTTCGATGCGGCCGTGCATTGTCATCTATAAATCTTATGACAGGATGGAATGCACCCCTGCAATAATGTACGTGGAGAAAGATTACAATGTTACAATAACGACGACTGCCAAGTTCAAAGACTTGCGTCTGCTCATCGTAATACCTGGAGCAGAAAAAGAAAGATGTTCGACAACGTTCGAAGGTGCACCAAGTATCTCCATTTGTCGGCATGTGAGGGTATGCACAGCATTGTCGAACATGATCGTTTCAGGTGGTCCGCATAATGCTACAGGAGCGTACTGGCCTCCAAATCTTGAAACATGGTGCGCTCATTGGTCTGCGCTATTGAGCCAATGTAGTCCTTCCCGTGGGCGTCTTTTCAGGAATGCATTCGACCCTGAGTTTATTTCTGTGGCAGTGAGCGACCGCGTCTGAGAGCGCAGATGAGGGAGCTTTTGGAATAAGAAGATATCCGATGCATTGAATTGCCTGTCTGTTCCACCAGTTTAAATCGCATCAAGAACGTGTGGGATGTGTTGAAGAGAAACATGGCAGGAAGTCCACAAGCACCAAAGACCACCCAGCAGTTGTCAAAAGTGCTGTTGGAGGAATGGAGCCCACTGCAGCGAGACCTTGTTACTGGATTTGTGATCAGCATGGGAGCACATTTCAGAGCATCCACTGTCGTCTGACGTGGTCCCCACAACCTATTGACAATCAAATATGATGTCGAGTGGTCCATCATCGGTTGTGGTGAAATCAATATAATTATTGTCTTTGAAGAAAAATGTGATTTATGTTCGTCTCATTATGCATTTCTTCCAGTTACATTCTGTACCATACTGTAGCAATTCTATCTACATATAGTCAAAGTTTCGGCGAGAGATATTATTAGGCCATGATACGTCATCCAAAAGTTACTTTTAGCCTTACGTTTTGCATACGACTGTAGTGAAAACACTCTGTAGGGTATGTGAGAAAAGTAATAAGACCGTTTTTTTTATGTACCTTGTAAGGTTATGGGGGTTTTGTTTTTTATTCTTGCTTATTCTTGAATTGAGAACACTTTGCTAGGTGAAATGACAAGTTTAATGTCGCAATATTTCTCACCAAATTACAGCTTTTCACACAGTTTTCAACTCGCCAACATAAAAACAGCGCAATGGATAATGCATCTTGCCAACATCAAAAAGTGAAATAAGTTTATACGCAACAATGTTAAATATTAATTCTCTGAAAGAACATTAATCTTAAGCAAAATATTATGAAAGTTTAATTGGAAGTTTCTTTACATTAATGCTAAGCACAAGAATATAAAAGTTTAAGTGGACGTTTCTTTACAAAATTGCTCCTACACATATGTTATGATGTTGGTCAGTACTACGAAAATCGTCCGATTCCGGTTCAAAGATTGGTACTATTTAGGATAACAATCAAGCCTACGGTGGATGGTTAGTCAAGTGACAAATTTGAGCGCAAGATTGCCGTAGGCCAGTAGAGATTACAGTGGGCGCAAGCTGGTGAACCAACAAAGTTTACGCCTCTGTACGCGGTATTTACCTTAAGCTGCGACGTGCTGCTGTCTGCAATCCGCTCTCTCCCACTGAAATTCCTACAAAATTAGTCTAGCCTTGGCTGAACTTTCCAGCAGAAACTTTCCCTATGTTTCTCATTATGGGAGAAAACATGTACTCAGCCATAATCTTATTATGTGGCTATATACACGCACATGGTTGGAGCAGCGTGCGTATTATAGTGCCCTCTCAGTTTTCGCAAGAACAGTTAACCAATTTGGCTGGTTTGTTTCTCCACAGTTGGCGCTGAACGTTGCTACAGCTCATTTTAGTTGGAGTGCTGTTGCTGTGAATGCAGTGTCCATACCAATTTCTTCTCTGCGTCGTACAGAGCGTCAAGCGCTCTGTTCTGCACTTGACGCCAGTTCAGAGAAGGGTCCCAACCAAATTTCTTTCTTGTCCCCTCATGGCAGAACTGCCCCCTCCACTTGGTTTCCTTTTTCACGTCACGGCTTTTTTCGACCAACAGGAGCGTTCCTCTTATTTTGTAGAAGCTCCCTCAACTAATCGCAATGTCCCTCCTATCAAACTGCATTGAAACTTCAGTAGTTTTCTCCTTCCTAGTGATTTTCTACCAATCGGACTTTTTGTGCCCGTTATAGACGCCTAAAGTACGTTGACCTTCCCATGTGTCGCACTCGGTGGACGAAAATGAGTCACTTGCTTTTGTTCGTATCCCGCTGGACTTTCGAAAGGCAGTTTTCTAAAGCTTCATCTCTGCTCTTGTACCGATGCCCTCGCTACAGGCGGCTCTCCAGCTTGAATCACCTGGCCCGGGGTCGCTTTCCTCTTTCCTGCCGCCCCCTTAAGTTGTCGCCAGCGTAACTTCCACAGCGCGATTTCGCTACACTGTTGTGGAGCTGGCTTTTCAAAACTAAAAGTGACTCGACTCGCGTTCCCTGTTATACCTTCCGATCAAATACATGCATTGTATAGGAATGGTGTGTTTATTGCTGTCGATTGACTGCCATCCCTTTTTGCATTACATATTGATAGGCAAATGTCCTCATAACTATCGATTTACGTTAGGAGTCATCTTCACCTTCTCATTGCGATTTTTAAAGGTGTCACGTAAGGTGTGAATCTGACCATTTATTCTGCCACCTTACATATAACTGAAGTTTTTTTTTCAAACAACAACGTTGTCCCTTTAAACGTACTTCCCTTCAGCAGCTGTACACTGGCTGAGTAGTTGTGTCCAGTCTTGATAGCAGTGGTGAAATGCTTGAAGTGGTAGGGTCTTTGTCATTCACAGTTTTTTGAATGTTGCCCAGAGACCCAAAATAACGTCCTT
Source organism: Schistocerca cancellata (assembly GCF_023864275.1). Taxonomy (NCBI): domain Eukaryota; kingdom Metazoa; phylum Arthropoda; class Insecta; order Orthoptera; family Acrididae; genus Schistocerca; species Schistocerca cancellata. The sequence goes on along the minus strand of NC_064628.1, from coordinate 921,399,913 downwards.
TTAAGACATTTTTCAACTTCGGGAAAATACGAAGGGCTCAGGTCACGTGAACAGAGGGGCTGTGGAACAACAGGAACGCCTTTTGAAGTCATGAGTTGCGTGATGGAAGTGGCCCTGTCACATGGGGCGTTCTCATCAGGCAGCATCCACTTGTATACAGTATTCTATCTAACTCGATCCACCCCTTGCCTGAACCACTGCAGGACTTCTCCGTAAAACATTTGGTTGACGGTTTGCCCTGGACGAACAATCTTACAACAACAGGCACACGTTAGATGTTTTCATCGGTTTTTAACGTTGTTCTCCCGAAGCGAGGTGCATCTTCAATGTGTCTCCCAAAAAATGATTTGTGCGGACGAAAAATTCGTTCTCTTCCTAAGAAATGCTCCCCATAGGCCTGTTTCAACAATTTAAAGGTCACATTCGCGAATTCAACAAGCTTAACACTAAACTTGATGGCATAACGTTGTTCTTAATTCTCTGTTCCATTTTCGGAACACACAACAAAAACACGACTGCGGTGTTGGCCGTATGTAGCTGAAACTCGGACTGAGCATGTGGAAGGGATAAAAACACCTGTCTACACCAGTAGAAAAACGCAGCGTAGCCACTTCGCTCGCAGTATTGTCAGTCTCACTGCTTTTCACACAAACCTCGTGTGTAGGTGCGTATGTATATATGTGAATGAATAGACTTTTTTTTTCTTTGCTTGAAAAGATATTTGCCAGATATTTGAACACTTGAGAAACTGTGTCACAACTTGTTAGAGGAGAAGAAGCATATAAAATCAAAGTTCCTAAAGAGAGGATTACAGCCACTGAGCGAGTGCAGAAGCTAGTTGCCCAGAGCCGAGCAGGCCCCCACGAGAGTTGAACAAATAAGGCACATCCACATCGGAGCCCAGCCAGCGCTGCCCTCTAGCCACCCACCCTGCTCTCTAACCACACAGCCAGCGGGGCTCTACCACCACCACCTGCCGTGCACCTGCTGAAGAGTGGCCGTCGTTGCCTCCGGACCGACGCCATGCGCCAGAGGCCGCCCATGTCCCCGGCGTCGGCAGCGCCCCCGGCGGCAGAGAACGCTCTATCGCGAGTTAGAGTGGCGGGAAGCAGTGGGGGAGGGGGAAGGGGGGCGCCGCAGTGTGAATAATGCGCCGCCCGGAAGCTGCCGAAAAAAGCGCTGCCTGAGGCTCCAGAGCCCCACCGTGGGGAGGGTTCAGCTCTGAGTTATACCACCCAGCCCAGCCCGGCAGGTGGCCTATCGCCACAGGCGCACGTCAGCGCCTGATTTCCGCTATCCGCGTGACTAATGCCGAGCGTCAGACAGTGCAGAGCTGCCGCTAAGCGACTCCTTTTTGCTTTATCGGGAACGGTAAGTGTCACTGAAAACGCTTTACTCTCAAGAGCTGCTGAATTAGAGATAGCTACTGTGGGGATGAGGAGGAAGTATCACGTTAAAGTGATGACGTCAGACATTATAATGGCCGTCAGCGTGACAGTAGAGAGGAGGTTGGCGCCCGATACAAACAGTATTTAACTGGAGGCGTATTTGTGGGCTCCTATTTTTCAGTATTTACACTGACGAAAAAGATGATTAGTGCACGCTTTTAGGTGTTTCCAATTCATTCAAAATTTATTGTTGCAACAGAGCAGATGGAGTACATGAAATGATTAATTTACAGACCAATAGCAGAAGTGGTTTTGAGGTACCAGGTTTAGACACATGCTTATACACCAACGTCAGTACGTGGTGTAGCTTCCACGGGCAGCAATACAGGCTCCTACTCTGGCATGCCGAATACTGTCCTGGCGTACGTTCTTCTACGCCTGCTCGACCTTTAACACAGTTCTGTGAGAGTTGTTGGCTGACGAGTGACACGAGTCACTTCTCGTCCCTTCATATCCCACACTTACTCGACTGGAACAAAAATCACCTTCCTGTCATATGAACGACAAAATGACGGGTCTGACAACAATCTGCAAGTAACAAGCCCCGGTTAGCGTCCCCTGTAGAAGTACCACAGGTGAACGAGAGCTGTAGCTCATTTCATTCCAGTCCATGAGGCCTGGAGTGGGGCTGGACGAAAGCACTCTGCGAGACAGCACTCACCAGGTCCACAATGCATGCACAAACCACCATCACTAGCGTGCAGAGACTACAGCGCACCACTCCATCTTCCATGTGATCCTCCGATGGCACCGGTAGAAACATGCATGGCGACACTGTAGTGTGAATGGAAGACGGGTTAAAGATATGCATACCCGTAGTCACACTGCTAGAAACAGTTTGGCAACTCTTCAGTTGAAACTTCGGGGCTGAGAGGCCGTGGTCGATGTATAAAATTTCCTCCTCACGTTTCGTCTCCATCTGCGGGAGACATCTTCTGAGGTCGTCCGGCTCCATGTACTCTCGCATTTATACAGCGCATAGAGGGAACCACCATTCGTCACGTGATGCCGACGGCATGCCTATCTTTGGAAGGCGTCTTCATTCTCGATTAAGAGTAATCGATTGTCATTGTGCTGGCGCAACGTCGACATCCATATTTTGTGCAACTTTAAAACTTCCTCTTTTCTATTAAAATTATTATGGTGTTTGGGAATCTCTATTGCTTCTCTATACATGCGCGTATGATAATGGGATTTTCGTGCTAGAACGCTTGCTCAGTAAGTTTAATTTCGTGGTTCCCATCTCGAAAAACATGCTCAGTTACGGACGATTTTTCGATGTGTCCTAAGCGACAGTTTCTTTTATGTTCGGCTAAACGGGTGTTTACAATTCTTTTCAATGTTCCGATATATACTGTCCGCAATTGAATGGAATTTTGTATACGCCAGGTGTTGCTGGGGGGTGTCGGGCGTTTTTTGCAGTTCTTAAATATTCCTTAATCTTTTTGGTTGGTCTGAAGTTTGTTTCGATCCCATACATGGCCAGAATTTTCCCGATACGGTCCGTGACTTTATTAATGAACGGTAGGAAAAATTTTCCAGTAGGTGACTGTTGTTGCTCTTGATTTCTGGCTTCTTTTCTTCTTTGATGGAGGGCTCCATCAATTTGCTTGCTGGTATATCCATTTTTCATGAAGGCTGACCGTAAGTGATTTAATTCATCTTACAAGTAAGCCGGCTCGCAGATTTTGTTTTCATGACACCTCTTTTTTGCCTAGGATGATGGTTTGATTCCTTGTGGAGGTATCGATCCGTGTGAGTGTTCTTTCTGTATAGCACTTGCAACCTACGTCCTAAATTATTTGCTTGACGTATTCCAATCTCTGTCTTCCTCTACAGTTTTTGCCCTCTACAGCTCCCTCTAGTACCATGGAAGTCATTCCCTCATGTCTTAGCAGATGTCCTATCATCCTGTCCCTTCTCCTTATCTGTGTTTTCCACATATTCCTTTCCTCTCCCATTCTGCGTAGAACCTCCTCATTCCTTACCTTATCAGTCCACCTAATTTTCAGCATTCGTCTATAGCACCACATCTCAAATGCTACGATTCTCTTCTGTTCCGGTTTTCCCACAGTCCATGTTTCACTACCATACAAGCTGTACTCCAGACGTACATCCTCAGAAATGTTTTCCTCAAATTAAGGCCGGTATTTGATATTAGCAGACTTCTCTTGTCCGGAAATGCCTTTTTTGCCAAAGCGAGTCTGCTTTTGATGTCCTCCTTGCTCCGTCCGTCATTGGTTGTTTTACTGCCTAGGTAGCAGAATTCCTTAACTTCTTTGACTTCGTGACAATCAATCCTGATGTTAAGTTTCTCGCTGTTCTCATTTCTACTACTTCTCATTACCTTCGTCTTACTCTCAAACCATACTGTGTACTCATTAGACTGTTCATTCCGTCCAGCAGATCATTTAATTCTTCTTCACTTTCACTCAGGATAGCAATGTCATCAGCGAATCGTATCATTGAAATCCTTTCACCTTGTATTTTAATTCCACTCCTGAAACTTTCTTTTATTTCCATCATTGCTTCCTCGATGTCCAGATTGAAGAGTAGGGGCGAAAGGCTACAGCCTTGTCTTACACCCTTCTTAATACGAGCACTTCGTTCTTGATCGTCCACTCTTATTATTCCCTCTTGGTTGTTGTACATATTGTATATGACCCGTCTCTCCCTATAGCTTACCCCTACTTTTTTCAGAATCTCGAACAGCTTGCACCATTTTATATTGTCGAACGCTTTTTCCAGGTCGACAAATCCTATGAAAGTGTCTTGATTTTTCTTTAGCCGTGCTTCCATTATTAGCCGTAACGTCAGAATTGCCTCTCTCGGCCCTTTACTTTTCCTACTGCCGCTACTGCCCTTATAATACGACGATCCTGGCGGGCATCTGTGCAGCGTGGACGTCCTGAACCTCGTCTACGGATGTGCAAATGGTCACGTGACCACTGATACCCGCGCCGTTGCACACAACTGAAGCAGCACGTCCATCTAGTGCTTCAATTCGCTGAAAGGACCATCCCGCCACTCTGAAGCCTACTATTTGACCCATTTAGACCCGCTGAGTTGCCTGTACAAATCACGAGTGCGTCTCTGTACCACGGTTGCCCTCTAGCTGTGAGCATTCGCTGTTAAATGTAAGACAAAGATGGCGCTCTGGTAGCTATGCTATTACGCTGTTGAAGGACGACGTTGAAATCATTATCTTCTACCCCCAGGTGGCATAGGCCGTCATCGGATCTTTCCAGGTGTACTAATTTGTTTTCCGGCTGCGAATTTGGAAAATAGAAAGCCGTTTTTTGTAAACAATTTATTGTAGTCGTCCATGAGTTTACCGCCACTTTCTGCCATATCAGTTACTTCTTACAGGATGAGGTGAGGAGCGGTGATGAAATTTTCATTTTTGTTCCGCTCGAAGGCTCTGTCTTAACGTAGAAAGTAGTCTTCTTTCATTAGAAACAAGTTCTCGACCACATTTTTGATAGTTCCTGGGATCTTCGTGAGGCCTACGTACATCTGTCTAAAATTTTCGTCTTATGTTTCTAGCCCGTGGTCCTTTAATTGACTGCTTTCATTTTTGAAACAGACTACAAATTAGGATCAAACAATATAAAGGCAACAAATTGCGGGAACAGGTACCGTACGTGATTTTTCAGTTTCCATAAAGCCACGTGACTTGTATCACAATCGACAACATGATATTTATACAGCACCGAAAGATAATACACAAGACACAAATTGCATTTCCTTCTTGTAATCATAATTCTTCACAGTCCAGAGCACAAAGACTACGGTCAATCCAGCGCATTTATTGCGGTGTAAACATCACCAAGTATGACCCTCAAGCTACACCGTATGTGAAGGACATAATGATCATGACATCATGAGCCACGCCCCCATTTTTACAGGATATTCGGAAACTATCCATACGAACTTCTAGGACTTGTACAGTGGAGTGAGTAGATAATATTTTGAATCGGAACCCATGTTCGGAAACGTACCGTTTCTGTGCTACATACATTTGAAAAAAAGAAGAATGCTGGTAACGCTTCAACTTTTTCAAATAATTTACTAGGCGTGAGCCATACACCATTTGGTTTACTGTTTCAGTAATAGCCAAAGAAACTGCTCGTGTACTCGTGGACGAGGACTCTCCAACGTGATGCAGTACGGCCTGTTCCAGTTCGGGTGTGTGGCGTCTGCTTGGAGCACAACAGTCACGCCTGCCGACGGTGAAGCTACCTTTTCTCGAAGCCGTTGCGTAATCGTGGCGAAGAGGTTATGCAGTGGAATCGAACGTTGAACGCTCTTGATGAAGGCGACTGGTAGCTCTTCCATTACAATGAGCTTCGCCATTCAGAAGGATCGTGTCGATGTATTCTGCAAACATGTACTCAGCCATGTTGCTCTAACACTCACAGACAGTTGAATGAGATTAGGTCAGAGAGGTAGGATAGAGGTCAAATGACATCAGGTGATTTATCGGAACCACCTCGCACTATGACTACACGTTTGCATGCCTACCTAGGAAATGTCTTACCAGACAGCTGTAGCACAGGAGTTGTACATTTGCAGGCATCAGTTCCTCCTCAAAATATTGTGCACTCACTCTCCTCTACAAGTCCTAGAAGTTCGTAACTGAAATTTCCGAACACCCTTGTAAGACATCAAGCAACAATTTTATGAAACAGGCAGCCACAGTACAATATTTTACCGCCTATTAAAACGAAACAGTCAGTTACAATATCTACATCCGCACTTACATGAACACTCCGAAAGCCACCATGTTGCGTGTGGTTGGTGGTACCTTGTACCACTGCCAATCATATCCTTTGAAAATGGAGCGAGGGGAAACGGCTATCTATATGTCTCCGTACGAGCCCAAATTTCCCTTATCTTGTTTTTACAGTCCTTACGCAAAAAGTACACTGACAGCAGGAGAATCATTCTGCAGTTGGCACGACATGCCGCTTCTCTAAATTTTCTCATTGTGTTTCGCGGGATGTACGTTCTCTTCCCTCCACGTGTTCCCGTTTGAATTCACAAATCACCTCTGTGATAAAGTTGAAACAAATGAGCATTCGGTTATGATTTTTAGTCTTAGTAACCAGGTTTCAACACTTCTAAGAGTGCCTTCATCAGAATTTAAATGTTTAAAGTGGCCTATAACATAAATACAAATTTATGGGAAAAATTTTTTTTTACGTAAGAGTATAAGTACTGACTAACAATACAAGACAGAGACAGGACTTACATGTCACGTATAAAATAAATAACAGGCCAGAAGGGCTTTAGTCACAAATTTTTATTTTTATTTTTTTTAATTTTGTGACTAAAGCCCTTCTGGCCTGTTATTTCTTTTATACGTGACATGTAAATACAGTCTCTGTCTTGTATTGTAAGTCAGTGCTTACACTTTTATGTAAACATTTTCTTTTCCCATAAATTTGTAATTATGTTTTAGGTCTTTTAGGCAACTTTAAACATTTAAATTCTGATGAAGGCTCTCTTAGAAGTGTTGAAACCTGGTTAATAAGACTAAACATTGTGACCGAGGGCTCATTCGTTTCAACTCTAATTTATAAACGGTCACTGAATCAAGCAGCCATGTTTAAAACTTTGTGACCTCTGTGATACTAGTACGTTGATCGAACATATCAGTAACGGATATGATAGCACTCTTCTGAATTTCTGCAACGTCTTCTTCCTTTAACCTGACTTAGTGGAGATCTCAAACACTCGAACAGTAATCAAGAATGGGTCGCAAAAGTATTCCTTATGCTGTCTTCTTTATACATGAGCTACGCTTATCATACGTCTCCCGGTAAACTAAGTCGGTCACTCACCTGTCCTACTACCGTCCTTATGCGCTGATTTCATTTCATATCGCTTTGCAACGTTACGCCTACGTATGTAATCGACGTCAATGTGTCAAGTAGCACATCACTAATACAGTATTCAATCTAGACGGGATTGTTTTTCTATTCATTTGCATTAACTTACGTTTTCCTATGTGTAGAGCAAGCTGTTATTCATCACACGAAATTGAAATTCTGTCTACGTTATTCTGCATCCGGTTACAATCATTGAACAATGACACCATCCCATATAATACAGCGTCAGCAGCGAACAATCACAAACTGCTGCTCACCCTATACATCACGTCATTTATGTACATATATACAGAGAGCAAGAGCAGTCCTATCACACTCTTCTGGGTCACTCCTGATGATACCACAGTCTATGCTGAACACTCACCATTGAGGACAACGTATTGGGTTCTGTTACGTGAGAAGACCTGGAGCCACTCACATACACTGAAACGCCAGATAAACTGGTATAGGCATGCTTATTCAAATACAGAGATATGTAAACAGGCAGAATACGGCGTTGCGGTCGGCAACGCCTATATAAGACAACAAGTGTTTGGCGCAGTTGAAAAATGTCTCTGAGCAGTATGGAACTTAACATCTGAGGTCATCAGTCCCCTAGAACTTAGAACTACTTAAACCTAACTAAGCTAAGGACATCACAAACATCCATGCCCGAGGCAGGATTGGAACCTGCGACCGTAGCGGTCACGCGGTTCTAGACTGAAGAGCCTAGAACCGCTCGGCCACACTGGCCGGCTTTGGCGCAGTTGTTAGGTCGGTTACTGCTGCTACAATGGCAGATTATCAAGATTTAAGAGAGTCTGAACGTGGTGCTGTAGTCGGCGCACGAGCGATGGGACACAGCATCTCCGAGATAGTGATGAAATGGGGATATTTTCCCGTACGGCCATTTCACGAGTGCACCCTGAACATAAGGAATCCGGTAAAACATCAAATCTGCAACATCGCTGCTGCCACCAAAAGATCCTGCAAAAACAGGACAAAGGATGACTGAAGAGAATCGGTCAACGTGGCAGAAGTGCAGCCCTTCCGCAAATTGCTGCAGATTTCAATGCTGGGCCATCAGCAAGTGACACAGTGCCACCCATTCAACGAAACATCATCGATGATGATGATGATGATTTGTGTGTTAGGGCGCACAACAGCGAGGTTATCAGCGCCCGTTCCCAAAAGTTCAATTCAGAGCCAAATGGTGAGGGAATTGGTATCGTTCAAATGGCAAGATTGGACACAGCACATCAAAACATAAAATAAAATAAAACTAAAAATAAAATAGCAGTACAAACAGGTAAAAATAATTAACGGTGGCTGAGTGACCACTTACAAATAATGGGTGACCAAACCACTGGACAGCACATTAAGGCTTCAATCCCAATATTTTGGGAAGAAGGCCAGACAGCACACAAAAACGTAAAACTCTAGCGACACTCGCCTCATTATTAGTTAAAATACAGGGCAGGTCTGGTGGTAAATTTAGAAACATCATCGATATGGGCTTTCGGAGCCGAAGACCCACTTGTGTACCCTTCATGACTGCACGATACGAAGACTTACGCCTCACCTATGCCCGTCAACACCGAAATTGAACTGTTGACGGCTGAAAACATGTTGCCAGGTCGGACGAGTCTCCTTTCAAATTGTATCGAACGGATGGACGAGTACAGTTATTAAGACAACCTCATGAATTCATGGACCCTACATGTCAGCAGGAGATTGTTCAAGCTGGTGCAGATTTTTTAATGGTGTGGGGCGTGTCCAGTTGCAGTGATATGGGACCCCTGATACGTCTAGATACGACTTTGTCAGGTGACACGTACGTAAGCAGCATGTGCATCCATTCTTGTCCACTGTGCATTCCGACGGACTTCGGCAATTCTAGTAGGACAATGCGACACCCCACACGTCGAGAATAGCTACAGAGTGGCTCCAGGTACATTCTTCTGAGTTTAAACGCTTCCGCTGTCCACCCAACTCCCCAGACATGAATATAATATTTTGATAATACAGAAGTGTGGTACAGAGATACAACTAAGCTGTATCAGCAGTAGTGCCGCTATCATTTTCATAAGGACTACGGACACATTAGATACAGAGATACTATAAGTTATACCAGTACGGAGTAACTGCGTGGTTTGAGGCGCCATGTCACGGATCGCGCGGCCCCTTCCGCCGGAGGTTCGAGTGCTCCCTCGGGCATGGGTGTGTGTCGTTCATAGCATAAGTTAAATTAGTAAGTATGTCTATGGACCGATGACCTAAGCAGTTTAGTACCTTAGGATGGTTCAAATGGCTCTGAGCACCATGGGACTCAACTACTTAGGTCATTAGTCCCCTAGAACTTAGAACTAGTTAAACCTAACTAACCTAAGGACATCACACACATCCACGCCCGAGGCAGGATTCGAACCTGCGACCGTAGCGGTCTCGCGGTTCCAGACTGCAGCGCCAGAACCGCGCGGCTACTTCGGCCGGCCGTACCTTAGGAATTCACACACATATGAACACACACACACACACACACACACACACACACACACACACACACACACACACACACCTCAAATACTTTTGAACATTAGACAAATTTTACGCCATTTAGCAACTTTTGAACATGGCGCAAACTTTAGATCCTTTGGATACTTTTGAAGAAAATGCAAAATTCTAACTTTTCGGTTACTTATGGACATGATAGCAGTTGAAGCTTATCTATTTTGATAAATAATACTAGTAATCCGTATACTTGAGAACATAGTACAATAAAAAGCACATGCGAGTGCTTTTTTACACGAGCAAAATGGAGGATGTGGAACTAACTTAGCTTACATTTAATTGTGAATCTCTCGCATAGTGGGAAGTCCGAAGAGAGTGGGGAAGGTGCACGCATGTCCTGTGTACAAGAAAGGTAAAACAACAGACCTCCAAAATTACAGACCAGTGTCATTTCCAACGATTACCTGGAGAATTCCTTAAACATATTCTAACTTAGAATACAATACATCTCGTTGAGACAGAAAAGCTTCTGTTCACAAACCCGAATGAATTTCGGAAAGAGACATCACTGATGCAAGACTCAGCTTGCGCATTTATCACGTGATATTCTACGAAAAATGAATTAGGAGCAACAGTCCACATTTCTAAATGTCTGGAAACGGTGTCCCACTTCAGTATGTTAACGATGAAGAACATAAGGAATAGGTTCCCTGATACACTGAAGAGCCAAAGAAATTGGTACTTTTGCCCAATATAGTGTAGGGTCCCGTGAGCACCCAGTAATGCCGCCACACGACGTGGCATGCACTCGACTAATGTCTGAGGTAGTGCCAGAGGGAATTGACACCATAAATCCTGCAGTGTGCGCTGAGTCTCGGTCCATCACTAGTTTTAATCTGCCAGGAAGTTCCATATCAGCACACACTCCGCTGTAGAGCGAAAATTTCATTCTAGAAACAACCCCCAGGCTGTGACTAAGCCATGTCTCTGCAATATTCTTTCTTTCAGGAGTGCTAGTTCTGCAAGCTTCTGTAAAGTTTGGAAGGTAGGAGACGAGGTACTGGCGGAATGGAAGCTGTGAGGACGGGGCGTGAGTCGTGCTGTGCTTGAGTAGCTCTGTTGGTAGGACACTTACCCGTGAAAGGCAAAGGTCCCGAGTTCGAGTCTTGGTCCATCACACAATTTTTAATCTGCCAGGAAGTTTCATATCAGCGCACACTCCGCTGTAGAGTGAAAATTTCATTCTAGAACCAAAATTCAAATTGGAATCAATTCTGCAACTTAAGTTGCACATGGAAAGCATATGGAGAGGTGAATTGTTCCGATTATTGATCATGCTAGCGCAGAATGCGACTACTTGTATCTGCTCCAAGTAAACCGAGTGCTGCAAACAGTTCCATGTGGCTGTCGGCTCCCATCTCCCTTCATTAGGAACCACATTAGCAACTGTGTCTCCAAACTTCTAAAAATTCCTTCCTCCAACCAAAATACCAAACCCTCAAAAAATATAGGTGGAGGGGGCTGACGCTTTACTAGCGCCAAGATGGGGAATGCCACAAATTGGGGAAACGACCGCAAACGTCCTAGTCTCTGCACATACAACGCACATTTTACTATTAGAAGATTGGTTGTGGTCTAAAGCAACGTTATTTCGATTGGTTAGCCTGTTTGTGTCCTGTTCTATCATGCAGTCTCTAGGGTTAACCAGATTTTTGGAGAGAAAACAGAGACGACGCTCCTGCACTAGCATGCTGATGCCGTGACGTCAGGCTTTCAGAAGTGAGCACAGATTGTCGTAATAGATTTCTCTGCAGGCGATGGCGAGGCAGATGGGAAGTCCAACAGCCTGAGTGGTGTCCCTTGCTTACACGCAGTGTTGATGACGCAGGCTGCCCTAACGTACGCCGAGCTTAGGCCAACCCAAAGGAAATGTGGTTGATATAATGACATTTATCAATGGGCTCTTTGCCGACTAAATGACCCATAGCCTGACCCGATACTCCAGCAGAACGCAAAGTTTTCCTTGCAGCTCACAGCCAAAGTGTGCACAAACGTAATGACAGAATACTGGCCACAAAATGAAATGACATCACATAGCAATATGTGATAATAATGTCATACCACAGCATGGCTCCTCTATAAAGGCAGATAAAAATTCTCAAGTGGCATTCTCTGTTCGTTACATGTGTTTCGCATCCTAGAAAAAGTGCTGCTTGAACGTGAGATTTGTGTTACATCTTTTAAGTTCAGAGTGGTATGTGTACTACATATAATAAACATAATCAGGAAACTCTGGTAAACGATACACAGAAAAAAATGACGCTGAAGAAGACACAACACCCAACAGGGAAACATTCAGATTTACGCAGCACTTTCTCGGCAAAACTGGCATTTCCCTAATCCTAAATACCGAATTCTGTCTTGACGTCAGTTATGTGGGGTCTAGGAAACCTGCCTTCTCGTGTCACTAGACAAAATTACAACATATCAGTCAGTTTTATTGTATTGTATTGTATGTTAACCGGGGACCTAGAAACGACGGAGAGGCTCCGTCCCCGCCGCAGCCGCAGTGGTCCACAACACCACGACGACTACCGCAGTCCACTTCACCCCTCCGCCACCCCACATCGAACTCAGGGTTACTGTGCGGTTCGGCCCCCGTTGGACCCCCCAGGGAACGTCTCACACCAGACGAGTGTAACCCCTATGTTGGCGTGGTAGAGTAACGGTGTTTTACGCGTACGTGGAGAACTTGTTTGCACAGCAATCGCCGACATAGTGTAACTGAGGCGAAATAAGTGGAACCACCCCGCATTCGCCGAGGCAGATGGAAAACCGCCTAAAAACCATCCACAGACTGGCCGGTTCACTGGACCTTGACACAAATCCGCCGGGCGGATTCGTGCCGGGGACCAGGCGCTCCTTCCCACTCCGGAAAGCCGTGCGTTAGACCGCACGGCCAACCGGGCGGGGTGTGAGTTTTATTACTAAATGTACAATGCCAATACTTAAATTTGACAATAAGACAGAAATGTCGAAAGCAAAGGTGGACATGAAAATAAGATATTTCTTCAGTATATGCAATTCCTAAGTCGTTGGTCTTGATGAACCTAATTTTGATGCTTTTGTAGAAGTCGGCCGTGACTAGTCGGCGTGGCGCTTATGTCCTCTTTGCATAGAGGTTTCTGCCGTCGCGTTGTACTCCTGGAGAGAGGTCGGTCAGCGTGCAGTTGGCTGACGTCTTCTTCACACCTCTCTCATGTCCGATGGGTGCGCCGGCGTTTGACTTTACGCCGTAACACTAAACGTCTCGGCAATACCTCAGGGCATTACAAGCAGGTATTGGTTGGCCAAATAACTCTAAATAACATCTTAAGTGCGTATACTATATTTCGTCCCCATGGCATACCAAAAATCCTTCAACTGTGCATGATACATCGCTATACCTAGCTACACTTATGTACAATGACAGAAGCAGAAGTTTTTTTTTTTTTCAATGAAAATATACTATGGCACTCCTTAAGTCCGAACTGGATGTACCACATGTTAGAAAGAGTAATATGAGTTATCCCAGAAAAGGAAAAATCCTGGGAGAATGATATAGTACTTGTTACCTTGCACAAACACTTCTGAAATAAATTACGTGTTTCTCCAGGAAAAGCCGATAACAATCGCTGAAGATGTCAGCACTACTTCCTACTTTATTTGTAAAACAGGTGTCACTCTCCTCTATTATAATACTGTCTAATCATGCGGTTTTGCGATGGGAAGACTTTGGCCTGTACCCTTCACTTACAAAGAAGGCAGTGGGTTCATCTCTAGCGCAAAAGTCTCTGATGTACTCACGTCAAGTGCCATATTTCTTGTTGCAGTGGATCCAGTACACCTTCCCTGGCTCCTGCGTTGACTTGTGGGTGGTATGTGGCAGTGTATATTTTCTTCGCCTGCCTCCGCTGTAGTGTGCCGTCCATGTCTTCGAAAAGAACACCTTTCCACGGTCCGAGACTACCTACCTCACGTGACCATCTGCTGCTAGGAAGCCTCCGTGAAAACATTCATTACAGAACACCCATTAGCCTTTCTCAGAGATGTGAACCTGAAATAATATGACACCAACTCGATGGCTACAAGGATATATCAGTGTCCGACTTCTGTCCTCTCAATTGGACCCCAGGGGTCTATGGTGACATAGTCACATACTTTCCTAGGTACAATGGGACAAACTGGAGCACATTATTTGGTGGAAGGGGGCTTTGCCTTCTGACACTCCACACAAACTGCCACTACCGTTATAATCCGTCGGTCCAGGCTGTTAAAGTAAAGCATGCTAGCACACATTCCAGTGTCTAAATAAGAGTACACGTAGCTAAGGTAGCTAAGGTGTGTGTATCAGGTTACTTGATTTATTAGCTCCTCTAGAATACACAGTACCCATGACAATCCGTCAGAGTTCAAACAGGAGAATAAAACATTTTCCCTAAGTACATAAAACTGTCTCAAATAAGATGAAACTTCTTAATAAAAAATAATTTTACTTAAACTGCTCACTACAACACTGACCTACAGAATTTGCCCTGACTAACAGAACTCTAACTTTTCCTATTCATTAATTAATCACAATATTCAAGGATAACGCGATCTGACTGTTAGTAAAAAAAAAAGAAAAAAAAATGAAAAACGATATTCTGACTTCAGATAATTTGTACTAAAGAATGGCCCTGAATTACGAGAAATCTTAACAATAACCCATACATATCATAAGTCACTTACCTCACAAAAATCTTTATTACATGAACTACTGCAAGCAATACAGCCAATGAAATAAAGGATTCTAACTTCTAAAGGTTCTAACTACAAATAGGCATGTGGTTAAACAAGGAAAGATTTTGTTGCAGAGCAAACGATGTATTTTTAGCTTAATAATGTGACATTCAGTTCTAAAATATATATAATCGTCCCTGACATCCAGTTCCAAACATTATACAATCATGAATAATATTCAAACTCCAAGTCGGACACGTCCAGATCGTCCGCTTTCGCTAACACTCAAACCTCTAACCTCCATCAAAGCCTTTGAACAAGTGGAGGAGAATCTCACAGGAGCCTTAACAGAACTTGCTACCTATTACGAAGGCAATAATCTCAAACCAAACCCTAGTAAATCTAAAGTATCCGCCTTCCATCTTAGGAACAAATAAGCCAAACGGAAACTCCGAGTCATGTGGCAAGCGGAAGAGCTGAAGCATATAAACAGCCCAAAATACCTGGGAGTAACATTGGACAAAGCGCTTACTTTTAAGCAGCACTGTCACAACACTAAAAAAAGGTCTGTGCCAGGAACAACATACTGCGGAAGCTAACAGGTTCATCGTGGGGAGCTCAACCACACGTGTTGCGCACCACGGGTCTGGCGCCGAGCATCTCAGCAGCGGAATACGCGGCGCCAGTTTGGAGGAACTCTGCCCACACTAAGCAAATGACGTCGCCGTAAACGAAACTGTACGTATTGCTACAGGATGCCTCAAACAAACTCCCAAAGACAGAAAATTTATCCCATCATAGGCATGGCACCACCCACTATCCGCAGACAGGTAGCCGCCGAGATCGAAAGATCAAAACAAAAGAATGATCCTCGACACCCGATGCATATGCACCGAAAACAATGTGTCCGGCTGAAATCCCGCAGGATTTTCATTGGAACTACTGAAGAGCTCGCCACCAAGCCCGTAACAACGCGGCTATCTCTTTGGGAAGAAATGGTGGCACACTCCACAATGGAACTACAACAGAATTTGATATAACCTGAAATGTAACCAAGGCTGAATAAGCGTAATCAGCCTTTAACAAAATTTCATTTACTCTCAAATCTTACAAAAGTTAATCACAGCTAGTCTATCCTTAACATAATCTCACTTACACATTAATGAAGCAAAGGTTAACCAAAAGTTATTAGTGAAACAACATTAATTTAATCCTAAATCAGGTTAAAAAAAAGTGAGACTAACATTGTGGGAGGAACCCTATGCAAGGATGACCCAGTGGAGGATACGATGCCGCGATATTTGTTGTCTAGCTTCCCGATGCAAGACTAAAGTATCCAAATTTAAACAGGAATTGAGTCAGCATATTAGGTTGTATGTCCAAAAGAAGAGAAGTGAACTATTCAGATTACGGATCACGCTACCGCAGATTACGAACTTACCTCTGCTCCAAGTCGGTAGAATGCCGACAAAGACAGCCACAGATGGCTGTCAGCTGCCATGTCCCTCCGTCGCCACCCACAATCCTCAAAATTACACCCGCGAATCATGAAAAATTCTTCCTGCCCAGCTTCAAACTTCTCATAAAACCCACGGGGTGGAGGGATGAGGAGGGGTTCTGGCAATACAGTATTACTGAAGTGAAGGCCAAGAAACGCCACAAAGGTTTCTAAAAATCAAGGAAAAAACAACAAACTCCCCCTCCTCCCCCCCTTTGCGTACATGATGCACATTCTGCCATCACGAAATCGGAAGTGGCTGATAGCAATGTTATTTCGAATGATCGGTACGTCCGTGCCCTGCATTAGGCGCCTCGATGCAATCTAATTGGTTAAACCAAACTTCGTGGGCATGTGTGGCCGAGCGGTTCTAGGAACCGCGCTACTGCTACGGTCGCGGGTTCGAATCCTGCCTCGGACATGAATGTGTGTGATGTCCTTAGGTTAGTTAGGTTTAAGTGGTTCTAAGTTCTAGGGAACTGATGACCTCAGATGCTAAGTCCCATAGTATTCAGAGCCATTTGAACCAATCCAAGCTTTGAAACAAGACAGAGATTTCCCATGCTAGCCGGGTACCGCTGTGACGTTGGGCGTTGTAGACGTGAGAACAGAGTAGACAGTAGTACTCGATTTGACCCCATGGAGCGGTGAGGCAGACGCAACATACTTCCTCATTAGTTATGTGATCCACCCATCTAATCTTCAGCATTCTTCTGTAGCACCACATTTCGAAAGCTTCTATTCTCCTCTTGTCCAAACTATTTACCGTCCATGTTTCACTTCCATACATGGCTACACTCCATTCAAATACTTTCAGAAATGACTTCCTGACACTTAAATCTATACTCGATGTTAACAAATTTCTCTTCTTCAGAAACGCTTTCCTTACCATTGACAGTCTGCATTTTATATCCTCTCTACTTCGACCATCATCAGTTATTTCGCTCCCCAAATAGCAAAACTCCTTTACTACTTTAAGTGTCTCATTTCCTAATCTAATTCCCTCAGCATCACCCGACTTGATTCGACTACATTCCATCATCCTCGTTTTGCTTTTGTTGATGTTCATCTTATCCTTTCAAGACACTATCCATTCCATTCAACTGCTCTTCCAAGTCCTTTGCTGTCTCTGACAGAATTACAATGTCATCGGCGAACCTCAAAGTTTTTATTTCTTCTCCATGGATTTTAATACCTACTCCGAATTTTTATTTTGTTTCCTTTACTGCTTGCTCAATATACAAATTGAATACCATCGGGGAGAGGCTATGCTATGCTATGAAAATCTCTTAGTGTAAACCGCCAAAGTGTTCAAGTGATGACTCACTTGCCGCTAGTCTGAGCAGCCTGCATACAGTGGTGGTGGCACGCCCCATCCTGTCTGTGCTGGCACAGCCCCATCGAGGCGTGATTAACGCAGTGATGTTTACCGATGAGCTATCTTCCAACAAAAGAACCCTCAGTCCGATCTGAGATGCTTTCTCTTCTGTCCACAAATTTAATGGAAAAATACTGTCCATACCATGGACTGGTTCCACGTAGCAATGTGGGACAGTAATGTCACACTATCCTAACATGTATAAAATATTTCCTGGACTAGTTTTATTTAAACTTCCTTGTACAAGGAGCACTTCGATAAGCAGGTGTTTCTTGTGGTGAGAATGCTCCAGGGCATGTGTAGACAATCTGTAGGTTAAGGTGTGAACATGTCGCCTCTTGAAAATCACTTTGCTGGATCACAGATTCTGTCGCTGCTCGGACTGGTGGCAAGTGAGTCATCATTTGAACACATTAACACATTTGCTGTTTACTGAAAGAAAATTACAAAGATATATTGGTTGCAATCAGCTCTATAAAATCAAAAGTAAGTTGGGTTATCTAAAAGTGGTAACTCTGACTTGTAGACTGGTTTCTCGTAATCTGCTATTAATCCAGTATGCTATTATAATAAGTGGAGCTTGCTTGTCTTGATTATAGGGATCAATAAACACACATCAGCCCACCCAGCCCTTCCATTGCACAATGACATCACTGTTTTACCAGATGAACTATAGCTCAGGGGAGTGAGGGTTATAAGTACATTTCTACTACTGCAGCAGTCGGTAGCAATGTTTACAAAAGCTCTCCATACTAACTTATACCTGAATTAAGCGAGTGTCAACCAGGTACTACCTCCAAACACTGCTTGTACATCACAGGTAAAATTCAGATGGAGTCCACGAAAAACATTTGGACCTCCAATCAATTGCTGTTTATTAAACTGCCCAGCCAAGTCAATATCAATCGCCTTCAAACTGCGATACACAGGTACACTGCGCCGCCAGCGACTACGGTAACCACGTCGCAGAGGCACTGCTGTGGCACGTTACATGTCATCATATATAAGTTATTATTTCATTCAGCATGTGTTGTAATTAAAAAGCATTTCCTTCTGAGCTATAACCAAGTACAACATGTATGTATAACATATAGTAGTAAAGTTTCTTCATTGCATCACTTATTTAAAATAAAGGAAGTATTTAAAAACAAAAGGGGTAACTAATCATCCTAATAACGCTTTATATTTCTTTTATACTGTCTGTTGAGTACATAATGTGCAATCAGTATATTCAAAGGATTGTCGAAATTTTGCTAAAGCTGTTTCGCATTCAACTTAATCATTTAGTATTTAGTTATCAATCCCTTGATAGTAATAGCATAATTAGTTTTAATGAAAACATTTTATTTAAAGGAATAAGATAAAATTACGATGCCTACAAAGTGTGCATTAACTTAAACTTCTGCAGAGGTGGGCGTTATTTGTATTAGCCTTCACAGACTTCAAATGAAATCTTATTCTATCCACTTTTGAAACAACAAATTTCTTTTTCGAAAACTAGTTTACCTGAACTGCTTTTGATGATACAGACTTTCCCATTCTGAATATTTTTCTGTAAAGCTGAATACAATTAGAATACAAATAATAATAATAATAATCAGGTTCCTTAAAATGTATAGTTTGATCAAAATTAATCTTCTAACTGCAATATTATGGAAATTAATATGATCTCTGCTTGGAAAAAATTCTCACCGAAGAGGCAAGATTAAAAATATGAGTGGTTTGCACCAATTCTGCGGGTCTTTGTCTACCTTTTGACTTGTATAGACACTATGGCAATCAGTTTGTCACTAACTTGCTGCATGAAAAACGCCATGCCATTCGTCGGAATATAATTATCTGACGTGTCTGTAGAAGTTGTGTCATGAGTAGATGATCTGACGTTAATAAATTAAAAAGGTGAAGAAACTTGGTTGATTCATCACAGAACAAACCGACGTTAGACAATGAACAGGAAGCAAGACAGAAAGATAACTAAAACGAATTTTTTTTCATAATTTTGTTCTAATATTAATTAACTAGTGAAAGAACAGTGAAATCTTATACCTAAAGCTTACTTAGTTTGTTTGGTGCTTAACTTTCTTGGAATATGGTGTTTCACACTATGAGATTCAGCAGATTTTCATCATAGTGGTCAGTACAGCTATAGCTGTATCAAATGAATACGGTATTTTTCCACCCAGGCTGTATTTATTTACGTTTCTTCTTCATTCTCCAAATTGGTTCAGCAGCTTAAGCAATTATCAAGTGTTTTGATAGTAACAGGTGCCAAACACATGAATGCGCTTCCATTCGTCTTGGTTTCTTATCCTCACTGTCCTTGGTGGTTTGACAGTTGTGTATAAGGTGGGAAGTGTGCAAAGATATAACACGGACAAAAAGAAGCTCAACACTTGATAAAAGCATTAAAAAATTGGAAGGTAGTTGAGAACTAGACAGAATCCTAAATAAAAGCAACTTAAGAGGAAAAGTTACCGCCTGTATTTAATCGATTCAGTACCCTCAAGTTAGTTTCGGTACCTAATCTACTCAATTAGCAGTCAGCACTCTTCATGTGGCACTACACCCTCAAACTTCTGTTCTCTGTTTGTGTGTACTGCTTACTGTCGATGTTATACTGCCATGCAAGGCTACACTCCATTACCATTGTTATCATCTTTTGATGTTCATCCTATAATTTCTTCTCAGGATTCAATCCATTCTGTTCAACTGATCATTCATATCCTCTGCCATCTGTGACAGAATTATAATGTCATCAGCAACTCATTAAATTTTTACTTCTTCTCTCTTAACTTGAATTCCTTTCGTAATTTATCTCTAGTTTCCTTTATTGCTGTCTCACTCTAAAGATGGAACAAAATTGTGGGAACAGTATATGAAGCGCATGATTTTCGAAACAAACCAAAGACATAACAAGAGACAATTATTTGAGCCGTGGCCCCCGGTGCTACCGGCGAGTTGGCAAGGATCGGTTGTCGTCGCGTGCAACCTGGTTACGAAATGCGTCAGTCAACTGCGGTGTGCTAAATACGATGAGATGTATTGAATAACTTGTTAGCAGCTATGAGCAGGAGAGCAGTATTATCCGGTGCCTACTTGGAGTCCTGAAGCTATTGGTCTCTTTGGCATTTATATGAAATTATGTATGAAGACTGTTCAGTAAGTACTGTAATTGAAAACTCTTAATTCTGCTCCAGTATGAAGTGACTAGGAATCCGGTTTCTTTGTGCGTTTCAGTGACCTCTTTTGGGGCTGTGTGTTACAATCTGGAGGTTTCTGTACGCGCCAAACTAGTATTTTGCTATGTTAACATGGTGAAACGTCCCCGTAGAAACAATATGACTTTCAAAAATCCCTACAAAAGATTGGCCCTGACTAATATTAACCTATGTCTTTCACAAATCACTTACCTCACAAAAATCTTCGTTACTCGAACTACTGCAATAAAGCGAGCGCCACTACTGCCAGCTAAATAAAAGATTCAAACTACTGAAGGCACTAACTGCTGATAGGCACAGTTAGCAAAAGAAAGATTTTGGTAGAGAACAAACAATGTATTTACCTTAATAGTGTTCAAAAGTCATAATATATATAGCAGTTCATGACATCCAGTCTTACAAATGTATTGTCTCTGATGGGCACACGTCCAGATCATCGGCTCTCAAATTTCCGCCATCTCTCTCCCCACATCCACCACTGCTGGCGGCTCACCTCCAACTGCGCAACGCTACGCGCTATTAACATCCAGCTGCCCAACACTACAATGTCCAACAACAATGCAAACCAGCCACAGACTGCACACAGCACAGCCAGTGATTTTCATACAGAGCACTACGTGGCGTTACCAATATAAAAACCTAAACAGCCTACTTACAATGGTACTTGAAATCTTTGTTATACTTGAGTATTTGAGTACTTAATACTACTGATTTCTGTTTATTGTAGACCTTTCTGGGGCGGGTTCTTGGATTTACCTGTAATTAAAGTTGTGTGTGCTCAGTCTAAAAGTACGCAGGTCTGGGCTATGTATGTGTGTACTTGTACGTGTATATGGACACTTTTCCTTGGTGTAGAGGAGAGCTTCGGGTTATAGATGTACGTTTTAACTGGCCATCTGCCATTTGGTACGTATCTAAATTACAGTGTCTATTAGTCCCTAAGAAACCCCAGTAAAGGTATCCCTTGATTTATTTAATGTTGTTTATTATGTGATTATTCTTTTAAGTGACGTAAATCGTTTCTTGTTGTTGCTGCGAAGGTTAACTTGAAACGTCTATGAGCGGGCCACTTCTGTACTGAAGTTTTAATAATTGGTTTCCTTGAAAATAACCTTTAATTGCCGGTTTAAGTATTGCTGTGTATTTTAATTTCTATCAGACTTGTTTGCTGTTTGTTGTTTGGTATATGTCGACATCCATGTTCCAGTAGCGGTTGACGTGTTGCTGGGTCCGGGGCAGGGCAGCGTTTTCCTTCTGCTTTGGCGGCTTCCCTTTCATCGCACGAGGCCTAGGTGTTGGTAGGTCACACGCGCTTCAGGGCTGAGGGGACCTCTCCTTCCATCCTCAAGATGAGTAGTTAGTCATTCTTTTGGTAGCATGCCGAGGCACGGGTATCGGCATATTAGGACCTGGGTTTAGTGATTTTGGGGAACTAATTTACTCAGTGTTTCTATTATTGTGAGTTTCTTGTAGTGTGATGAAAGCCTTTGGGCAAACTGAGCACTGAGTTTCTTGATTTCTTTAAAAAAAATGGTGACTTAAGGGCCCGGTAGTTTATTTAACTATTTGACTTATGTGTAACAGTCTTGGGGCTGATCAGTGAAGTATTACTGTTTTCTTCCGTTTCCAAACGTGGTTAGCGTTCGGACAGCTTGGCCCTATCTATGTGGGAGCAGAATAACATTGTCTTATGGGACGAGTGTCGCCATTTGCCTTACGGTCCCTAGTATTGTTAGCAAAAGGAAAATTTAACGTGATTGAGTATCTCCTAGCGGTGAGGTGGCTAATGGACTTTGGATACCAAAGTTATATGTACTTGTGTCTAATTTCTTGCCTTAGAGTAGGCCTAGAGGTTATATTGCAGTGGAGTGCATTTTAATGTCTTTTATTTAATATTTATTGAAATATTTGTGGAATTACACCACAACAGTCATGGTATTGGCGTGGACAGGGGAGCGCCGGACGTTTATTTAATCAGTTTACTGTATGCAATCGGGCCAACATTGTAATGCACAGCTGACATGTTCTTAGAGTACCATTTGCAATTTCATATCTAATGGAAATGTTCGTATACATTCTGATATTAATTTAAAAACCTTAGCTACCTGTATGAATTTGCCAAGAATCTTGGTTACTCTTACTTGGCTTTTGATACAATTGTTATCAATAAAAATATTTGTTTAGGAATAGTGACTGATGCATGAAGTTGGGCCGACGTTCCGTGTGTTTTCCTTACATTAATCCCAATCCTTGTCCTGGGTCTCATTGTTGATAAACTAGCTGAAAAAGCTGATACTGCCAGGGTATTTGTTTGTAGTTGTTCCCAAGAATTGATACGTGAGTAATTTATTTTCCACTTACGTAGCTCCTGGATATACAACATTTGAAGTAGTATGACTGGGAAAATGAACAAAGAACTCCTCTGCTTCATTAGCATGGGAGAGAGCCATGTAGAGTTGGCCATGCTGAAAGCAACTGACATCTACATCTACATCTAAATGATTATTCTGGCATTCACATTTAAGTGCTTGGCAGAGGGTTCATCGAACCACAATCATACTATCTCTCTACCATTCCACTCCCGAACAGCGCACGGGAAAAACGAATCTTTCTGTTCGAGCTCTGATTTCTCTTACTTTATTTTGATGATCATTCCTACCTATGTAGGTTGGGCTCAACAAGATATTTTCGCATTCGGAAGAAAAAGTTGGTGATGGAAATTTCGTAAATAGATCTCACCGCGACGAAAAACGTCTTTGCTTTAATGACTTCCACCCCAACTCGCGTATCATATCTGCCACACTCTCTCCCCTATTACGTGATAATACAAAACAAGCTGCCCTTTTTTGCACCCTTTCGATGTCCTCCGTCAATCCCACCTGGTAAGGATCCAACACTGCGCAACAATATTCTAACAGAGGACGAACGAGTGTAGTGTAAGCTGTCTCTTTAGTGGACTTGTTACATCTTCTAAGTGTACTGCCAATGAAACGCAACCTTTGGCTCGCCTTCCCCACAATATTATCTATGTGGTCTTTCCAACTGAAGTTGTTCGTAATTTTAACACCCAGGTACTTAGTTGAATTGGCAGCCTTGAGAATTGTACTATTTATCGAGTAATCGAATTCCAACGGATTCCTTTTGGAACTTATGTGGATCACCTCACACTTTTCGTTTTGTAGCGTCAACTGCCACCTGCCACACCATACAGCAATCTTTTTTAAATCGCTTTTCAAGTGATACTGGTCTTCGTATGACCTTACTAGACAGTAAATTACAGCATCATCTGCGAACAACCTAAGAGAACTGCTCACATTGTCACCCAGGTCGTTCACATAGATCAGAAACATCAGAGGTCCCAGGACGCTTCCCTGGGGAACACCTGATATCACTTCAGTTTTACTCGATGATTTGCCGTCTATTACTACGAACTGCGACCTTCCTGACAAGAAATCACGAATCCAGTCGCACAACTGAGACGATACCCCATAGGCCCGCAGCTTGGTGAGAAGTCTCTTGTGAGGAACGGTGTCAAAAGCTTTCCGGAAATCTAGAAATACGGGATCAACTTGAGATCCACTGTCGATAGCGGCCATTACTTCGTGCGAATAAAGAGCTAGCTGCGTTGCACAAGAACGACGTTTTCTGAAACCATGCTGATTACGTATCAATAGATCGTTCCCTTCGAAGTGATTCATAATGTTTGAGTACAGTATATGCTCCAAAACCCTACTGCAAACCGACGTCAATGATATACGTCTGTAGTTCGATGGATTACTCCTACTACCCTTCTTAAACACTGGTGCGACCTGCGCAATTTTCCAATCTGCAGGTACAGAACTATCGGTGAGCGAGCGGTTGTATATGATTGCTAACTAGGGAGATATTCTATCAGCGTAATCTGAAAGGAACCTAATCGGTATACAATCTGGACCTGAAGACTTGCCCGTATCAAGCGATTTGAGTTGCTTCGCAACCCCTAAGGTATCTACTTCTAAGAAACTCATGCTAGCAGTTGTTCGTGTTTCAAATTCAGGAATATTCCATTCGTCTTCCCTGGTGAAGGAATTTCGGAAAACTGCGTTCAATAACTCCTCTTTAGCGGCACAGTTGTCGGTAACAGTACCATTGGCACTGCGCAGCGAAGGTATTGAATGCGTCTTGCCGCCTGTGTACTTCACATTCGACCAGAATTTCTTCGGATTTTCTACCAAACTTCGAGACAATGTTTCGTTGTGGAACCTATTAAAGGCATCACGCATTGAAGTCCGTGCCAATTTCGCGCGTCTGTAAATTTTAGCCAATCTTCGGTATTTCGCGTCCTTCTGAACTTCGCATGCTTTTTCCGTTGCTTCTGAAACAGCGTTCGGACCTGTTTTGTGTGCCATGGGGGATCAGTTCCATCTCTTACCAATTTATGAGGTATGAATCTCTCAACTGCTGTTGCTTCTATATCTTTGAATTTGAGCCACATCTCGTCTACATTTGCATAGTCAGTTCGGAAGGAATGGAGACTGTCTCTTAGGAAGGCTTCTAGTGACACTTTATCCCCTTTTTTAAATAAAAATATTTTGCGTTTGTTTCTGGTGGATGTGGTAGAAACGGTATTGAACCTAGCTACAACGACCTTGTGGTCACTAATCCTTCTATCAGTCATGATGCTCCCTATTAGCTCTGGATTGTTTGTGGCTAAGGGGTCAAGTGTGTTTTCGCAACCATTTACAATTCGCGTGGGTTCGTGGACTAACTACTCGAAATAATATTCGGAGAAAGCGTTTAGGACAATCTCGGAAGATGTTTTCTGCCTACCACCGGTTTTGAGCAAGTATTTTTGCCAACATATCGAGGGAAGGTTGAAGTCCGCACGAACTATAACCTATTAGAGGGGTATTTATTTATTAAGAGACTCAAATTTTCTCTGAACTGTTCAGCAACTACACTCCTGGAAATTGAAATAAGAACACCGTGAATTCATTGTCCCAGGAAGGGGAAACTTTATTGACACATTCCTGGGGTCAGATACATCACATGATCACACTGACAGAACCACAGGCACATAGACACAGGCAACAGAGCTTGCACAATGTCGGCACTAGTACAGTGTATATCCACCTTTCGCAGCAATGCAGGCTGCTATTCTCCCATGGAGACGATCGTAGAGATGCTGGATGTAGTCCTGTGGAACGGCTTGCCATGCCATTTCCACCTGGCGCCTCAGTTGGACCAGCGTTCGTGCTGGACGTGCAGACCGCGTGAGACGACGCTTCATCCAGTCCCAAACATGCTCAATGGGGGACAGATCCGGAGATCTTGCTGGCCAGGGTAGTTGACTTACACCTTCTAGAGCACGTTGGGTGGCACGGGATACATGCGGACGTGCATTGTCCTGTTGGAACAGCAAGTTCCCTTGCCGGTCTAGGAATGGTAGAACGATGGGTTTGATGACGGTTTGGATGTACCGTGCACTATTCAGTGTCCTCTCGACGATCACCAGTGGTGTACGGCCAGTATAGGAGATCGCTCCCCACACCATGATGCCGGGTATTGGCCCTGTGTGCCTCGGTCGTATGCAGTCCTGATTGTGGCGCTCACCTGCACGGCGCCAAACACGCATACGACCATCATTGGCACCAAGGCAGAAGCGACTCTCATCGCTGAAGACGACACGTCTCCATTCGTCCCTCCATTCACGCCCGTCGCGACACCACTGGAGGCTGGCTGCACGATGTTGGGGCGTGAGCGGAAGACGGCCTAACGGTGTGCGGGACCGTAGCCCAGCTTCATGGAGACGGTTGCGAATGGTCCTCGCCGATACCCCAGGAGCAACAGTGTCCCTAATTTGCTGGGAAGTGGCGGTGCGGTCCCCTACGGCACTGCGTAGGATCCTACGGTCTTGGCGTGCATCCGTGCGTCGCTGCGGTCCGGTCCCAGGTCGACGGGCACGTGCACCTTCCGCCGACCACTGGCGACAACATCGATGTACTGTGGAGACCTCACGCCCCACGTGTTGAGCAATTCGGCGGTACGTCCACCCGGCCTCCCGCATGCCCACTATACGCCCTCGCTCAAAGTCCGTCAACTGCACATAGGGTTCACGCCCACGCTGTCGCGGCATGCTACCAGTGTTAAAGACTGCGATGGAGCTCCGTATGCCACGGCAAACTGGCTGACACTGACGGCGGCGGTGCACAAATGCTGCGCAGCTAGCGCCATTCGACGGCCAACACCGCGGTTCCTGGTGTGTCCGCTGTGCCGTGCGTGTGATCATTGCTTGTACAGCCCTCTCGCAGTGTCCGGAGCAAGTATGGTGGGTCTGACACACCGGTGTCAATGTGTTCTTTTTTCCATTTCCAGGAGTGTATATCATCGGAGTCTGGGGTTCGGTAGAAGGACCCAATTATTAACTTAGTTCGTCTGTTAAGTATAACCTTCACCCATACCACATCTGCAAAACGGAGCATCTGGCTTTGTGTTTTGTTCCAATCATGTCATAACTTAAGCTCACAGGTAATTGTGCACACTTAAAGGGAAATGCTAAACCGTTATGTATAATTGGTATTTTGGGTTAAAAACTCGCTCACTTGCCCCACTTCCTATCAGAATTTGCACTTCTTTGGTATTATGTTGGAGAGAAGTGATTTTTATAACTCTGTGAGTGAGGGATTCTGAAGAGCGATATAATGCCTGTCGCTCTCTATCACAGTTACGTCGCTTCTCGTATTGAGCAAGATTTTACAAAGAACGAGCTATAGCCTGATGAACTCGAGCCGCAGCACGTCTCACCTCACGAACTTCACAGGATTCTTGACGCTGCATTCTTTCAGCCATTGTGGTGTATTCAGAAAAACAAGACCATTTGCTAGGTATTCTTATTCATAAACAAAATAAAATGGAAAAGTAATGAGTAGGCGGACTTAATAAAATTATTTATCATAGAAATAATTTAAATAAACTTATCGCAAGAAACAAAGCAATGTCGTTAAGTTTTTAATATAAGAGATGAAATCAGCAAATCGTTATAATCTACTCATCAGCAGATCCTTATATTCTACCCATCAGCAAATCCTTATATACTACCAAATTAATGGTTCAAATGGTTCAAATGATTCAAATGGCTCTGAGCACTATGCGACTTAACTTCTGAGGTCATCAGTCGCCTAGAACTTAGAACTACTTAAGCCTAACTAACCTAAGAACGTCATACACATCCATGCCCGAGGCAGGATTGGAATCTGCGACCGGAGCGGTCGGTCGGCTCCAGACTGTAGCGCCTAGAACCGCACGGCCACTCCGGCCCGCTCTACCAAATTAAATTCAATGTTAGTTTGTATTCGTAAAGAGAAGATTGTTGCGTTTAATTCTGATACCGATGCAAAGTTTCGAAAATACACCTGTCACTGAGTTAAAAAGCACTATCAATGCTTTTTATTGGTTGCTTGGCGTATTACGAAATTAACAGTGCTATCTATCGTTCTTTGGTGTATTATACTGTGTTGGCTTAAAATCCGAACAACTAAGCCGAGTAGATGATTTTAGATAAAAATTTACTTCTACATCTACATAGACAGTTTGCAAATCACATTTAAGTTCCTGGCAGAGGGTTCATCGAACCATCTTCACAATTCTCCATTATTCCAATCTCGTATAGCGCATGGAAAGAATAAACATCTATATCTTTCCGTACGAGCTTTGATTTCCCTTATTTTATCGTGGTGATCGTTCCTCCCTATGTAGGTCGGTGTCATCAAAATATTTTCTTTTGGGGGAGAAAGTTGGTGATTGGAATTTCGTGAGAAGATTCCGTCGTAACGAAAAACGCCTTTCTTTTAATGATGTCCAGCTCAAATCCTGTATCATTTCCGTGACACTCTCTCCCATATTTTGTGATAATACAAAACGTGCTGCCTTTCTTTGAACTTTTTCGGTGTACTCCGTCAGTCCTATCTGGTAAGGATCCCACACCGGGCAGCAGTACTCTAAAACAGGACGGACAAGCGTAATGCAATCAGCCTTCTTAGTAGGTCTGTTACATTTTCTAAGTGTCCTGGCAATAAAACGCAGTCTTTGGTTAGCCTTACCCACAACATTTTCTATGTGTTCCTTCCAATTTAAGTTCGTAATTTGTAATACCTAGGTATTTAGTTGAATTTGCGGATTTTAGATTAGACTGATATATCACGTAACCCAAGTTCCTTTTAGCACTAGTGTGGATGACATCACACTTTTTGGTATTTAGGGTTAACTGCCGCTATTCGCACCATTAAGATGTCTTTTCTAAATCGTTTTCCAATTTGTTTTGATGTTCTGATGACTTAAAAGTCGATAAGCGACAGCTCAGATTTAAATTACTATATCTTTTTCCCGTGTTCCAGTTTTGATGATTTAAAGCCTATATTTTGCCTCAAGCAAGGCTCAAGTTAATTGTGAAAATCCCATGAAAATTAGCGTGTTCAAACACATATACAGACAGTCAAGACAATTTTCGGTAAAATCATCTTGTAATTTTGGAGATTAGAGTGTTGCGACAAACAGTCAGACATGACAGTTTAAGTTCTATTATTAGTACAGATTGTGTTGTGGTAAGTAGTCAGAGACGAGGTATAAACAGCGGAAGGAGTTGGACATAACCCGGTGTGAAAACGTTCGACTTTGAAGAAGGTGTAGAGCAGTGAGGTTAGTGACGCCCAGTGACATGTAGTTTAAACGCCCAGTGGAGCCCGCACTGAGTTGCTCCGAATCGGCGCAAATGTATGAAGGCTGTCCCGCCTTGTTTGTCACCCGGATAGAGGTTTTTGTTGTCAGGCGCAGCTGCGTGTTGTGTGCGTGTTACGCGACTCGTCCAGTGTGCGAGCCATTAATGGCGTAATGGCGTGACGCTCGCGAGTTTTGGAAAACGTACAGTTCCGTTGACAGAGAGATCGCTAACACAGAATTTACGACTGGGCTGGTGGCACGATGGCCTACACTACTACATGTCTATAGCAGTCATGTAGTCACCCAAGTCCAGATGCAGGTTGCGGATCTAATGGCTTCCATAGTAAACAAAGATTTGATTTTCGGTATTTCATGCAATTAATGACCTCATTTAAAACTTCGGATTCATTCATAATCTGCTCATTATCAGGTGTAATCTCACTATAAAAGTGTGACACAATAAGTTAGTGTTAGAAACTGTTTATACTCAGAGGTGACGAAAATCATGAGATGCCTCCTTCTGCCGGACGTAGTGAGGTGCGTCGATGTGACATGGACTGAACAAGCCATTGGTAGTCCCCTGCGGAAATATTGAGCCATCTCACCTCTATGGACGACCATATCTGCAAACATGGCGCTGATACAGATATTTGAGCACAAACTGACCTCTTTATAACGTCCCATAAATGTTCCATGGGATTCATATCGGGCGATATGGAATTGCCATGAATGTTCTTCCATCAAATCGCGAACAACTGTGTCCGGTGACGTGGCGCATTGTCATCCACGAAACGTTCCATCGTTGTTTGGGAACATGAAGTACAGCGATTGGCTGAATACTTTTTCCGAGTAGCCGAACATAAATACTACCACAAATAATCGTTTCAGTTGGACCATAGTGCTCAGACCATTCATCTACATCTACATCTACATCCATACTCCGCAAGCCACCTGACGCTGTGTGGCGGAGGGTACCTTCAGTACCTCTATCGGTTCTCCCTTCTATTCCAGTCTCGTATTGTTCGTGGAAAGAAGGATTGTCGGTATGCCTCTGTGTGGGCTCTAATCTCTCTGATTTTATCCTCATGGTCTCTTCGCGAGATATACGTAGGAGGGAGCAATATACTGCTTGACTCTTCGGTGAAGGTATGTTCTCGAAACTTTGACAAAAGCCCGTACCGAGCTACTGAGCGTCTCTCCTGCAGAGTCTTCCACTGGAGTTTATCTATCATCTCCGTAACGCTTTCGCGAATACTAAATGATCCTGTAACGAAGCGCGCTGCTCTCCGTTGGATCTTCTCTCTGTCTTGTATCAACCCTATCTGGTACGGATCCCACACTGCTGAGCAGTATTCAAGCAGTGGGCGAACAAGCGTACTGTAACCTACTTACTTTGTTTTCGGATTGCATTTCCTTAGGATTCTTCCAATGAATCTCAGTCTGGCATCTGCTTTACCGACAATCAACATTATATGATCATTCCATTTTAAATCACTCCTAATGCGTACTCCCAGATAATTTATGGTATTAACTGCTTCCAGTTGCTGACCTGCTATTTTGTCGCTAAATGATAAAGGATCTATCTTTCTGTGTATTCGCAGCACATTACACTTGTCTACATTGAGATTCAGTTGCCATTCCCTGCACCATGCGTCAATTCGCTGCAGATCCTCCTGCATTTCAGTACAATTTTCCATTGTTACAACCTCTCGTTACACCACAGCATCATCTGCAAAAAGCCTCAGTGAACTTCCGATGTCATCCACCAGGTCATTTATGTATATTGTGAATAGCAACGGTCCTACGACACTCCCCTGCGGCACACCTGAAATTACTCTTACTTCGGAAGACTTCTCTCCATTGAGAATAACATGCTGCGTCCTGTTATCTAGGAAATCCTCAATCCAATCACACAATTGGTCTGATAGTCCATATGCTCTTACTTTGTTCAATAAACGACTGTGGGGGACTGTATCGAATGCCTTGCGGAAGTCGAGAAACACGGCATCTACCTGTGAACCCGTGTCTATGGCCCTCTGAGTCTCGTGGACGAATAGCGCGAGCTGGGTTTCACAAGACCGTCTTTTTCGAAACCCATGCTGATTCCTACAGAGTAGATTTCTAGTCTCCAGAAAAGTCATTATACTCGAACACAATACGTGTTCCAAAATTCTACAACTGATCGACGTTAGAGATATAGGTCTATAGTTCTGCACATCTGTTCGATGTCCCTTCTTGAAAACGGGGATGACCTGTGCCCTTTTCCAATCCTTTGGAACGCTACGCTCTTCTAGAGACCTACGGTACACCGCTGCAAGAAGGGGGGCAAGTTCCTTCGCGTACTCTGTGTAAAATTGAACTGGTATCCCATCAGGTCCAGAGGCCTTTCCTCTTTTGAGCGATTTTAATTGTTTCTCTATTCCTCTGTCGTCTATTTAGATATCTACAATTTTGTCATCTGTGCGACAATCTAGAGAAGCAACTACAGTGCAATCTTCCTCTGTGAAACAACTTTGGAAAAAGACATTTAGTATTTCGGCCTTTAGTCTGTCATCCTCTGTTTCAGTACCATTTTGGTCACAGAGTGTCTGGACATTTTGTTTTGATCCACCTACCGCTTTGACATAAGACCAAAATTTCTTAGGATTTTCTGCCAAGTCAGTACATAGAACTTTACTTTCGAATTCATTGAACGCCTCTCGCATAGCTCTCTTCACACTACATTTCGCTTCGCGTAATTTTCGTTTGTCTGCAAGGCTTTGGCTATGTTTATGTTTGCTGTGAAGTTCCCTTTGCTTCCGCAGCAGTTTTCTAACTCGGTTGTTGAACCACGGTGGCTCTTTTCCATCTCTTACGATCTTGCTTGGCACATACTCATCTAACGCATATTGTACGATGGTTTTGAACTTTGTCCACTGATCCTCAACACTATCAGTACTTGAGACAAAACTTTTGTGTTGAGCCAACAGGTACTCTGAAATCTGCTTTTTGTCACTTTTTCTAAACAGAAAAATCTTCCTACCCTTTTTAATATTCCTATTTACGGCTGAAATCATCGATGCCGTAACCGCTTTATGATCGCTGATTCCCTGTTCTGCGTTCCATGTAAACACAGTCCCCAGCAATACAGTCAGCACCGGCTTGCACAGTACCTTGTTGACAATGTTGTTACACGGCT
This sequence comes from Schistocerca cancellata, assembly GCF_023864275.1. Classification (NCBI taxonomy): domain Eukaryota; kingdom Metazoa; phylum Arthropoda; class Insecta; order Orthoptera; family Acrididae; genus Schistocerca; species Schistocerca cancellata. The sequence goes on along the minus strand of NC_064628.1, from coordinate 921,367,354 downwards.
TCGAGGGCCTCCGCCAAACTCGGACCCTACCATCGGCTATCACCAACTGCCATTAAGACTCGTATGTCCGGGCAACAGTTTTCCAGTAATCTAGGCTCCAAGTGTTACGGTTAGGAGCTCAGGCGATGTCGTGCTGTGAAGAAAGGCACTCACGTAGGGCGTCTGTTGCCATAGCCCATTAACGGCAAATTTTGCCGCTCTATCCTAACTAATATGTTCTTCGTACGTTCGACATTGATTTCTGCTGTTACTTCACGCAATGTTGCTTGTCTCTTAGCACTGACTACGCAAACGCCGCTTTTCTCGGTGATTAAATGAAGAACGTCGGCCACTGCGTTCTCCATGGCGAGAGATAATGCCGGAAATTTGGTATTCTCGACATACTCTGGACACTGTGGGTCTCAGAATATTAAAGAACATAACAAAGGTGCGTAAGTGATGGGCAGTTGTGGGAGGAATGTCGGGGAGCTCTCAGCGGTTTATTTCGGGGACCATTTCTAGTGGGAAGGCTCCGAAGTGTTGAGAGCTCGCTCGTCTGTGATTGCGTTGGGAGTTGCCCTTGCACTTTGGTTGTATCTAATTATTATTTTGTTATTATATTTATTGGTTGTGTGTTTTCTTTGATTTTATGGGGCCAAGTGCCATTATCATTCTCAAAGTTTTTTATATAAATGATTTTAAATTGTAATGCCAAGTTAACTTACACTACTGGCCATTAAAATTTCTACTCCAAGAAGAAATGCAGATGATAAACGGGTATTCATTGGACAAATATATTATACGAGAACTGACTTGTGATTACATTTTCACGCAATTTGGGTGCATAGTTCCTGAGAAATCAGTACCCAGAACAACAACCCCTGGCCGTAATAACGGCCTTGGTGCGCCTGGGCATTGAGTCAAACACAGCTTGGATGGCGTGCACAGGTACAGCTGCCCATGCAGCTTCAACACGATACCACAGTTCATCAAGATTAGTGACTGGCGTATTGTGACGAGCCAGTTGCTCGGCCAACATTGACCAGACGTTTTCAATTGGTGAGAGATCTGGAGAATGTGCTGGCCAGGGCAGCAGTCGAACATTTTCTGTATCCAGAAAGGCCCGCACAGGACCAGCAACATGCGGTCGTGCATTATCCTGCTCAAATTTAGGGTTTCGCAGGGATCGAATGAAGGGCAGGGCCACGGGTCGTAACACATGCAAAAAAGAGGTGACCGAGACGTGTAACCAATATCACCCCATACCATCACGCTGGGTGATACACCATTATGGCGATGAAGAATACACGCTTCCAATGTGCGTTAACCGCGATGTTGCCAAACACGGATGCGACCATCATGATGCTATAAACAGAACCTGGATTCATCCGAAAAAATGACGTTTTGCCATTCGTGCACCCAGGTTCGTCGTTGAGTACACCATCGCAGGCGCTCCTGTCAGTGATGCAGCGTCAAGAGTAACCGCAGCCATTGTCTCCGTGCTGATAGCCCATGCTGCTACAAACTTCGTCGAACTGTTCGTGCAGATGGTTGTTGTCTTGCAAACGTCCCCATCTGTTGACTCAGGAATCGAGACGTGGCTGCACGATCCGTTACAGCCATGCGGATAAGATGCCTGTCATCTCGACTACTAGTGATACGAGGCCATTGGGATCCAGCACGGCGTTCCGTAGTACCCTCCTGAACTCACTGATCCCATATTCTGCTAATAGTCATTGGATCTCGACCAACGCGAGCAGCAATGTCGCGATACGATAAACCGAAATCGCGATAGGTTACAATCCGACCTTTATCAAAGTCGGAAGTGTGATGGTATGCATTTCTGGTCCTTACATGAAGCATCACAACAACGATTCACCAGGCAACGCAGGTCAACTGCTGTTTGTGTATGAGAAATCTGTTTGGAAACTTTCCTCATGTCAGCACGTTGTAGGTGTCGCCACCGACGCAAACCTTGTGTGAATGATCTGAAAAGCTAATCGTTTGCATATCACAGCATCTTCTTCCTGACGGTTAAATTTCACGTCTGTAGCACGTCATCTTCATGGTGTAGCAGTTTTAATGGCCAGTAGTGTATTATTGGATTTTGTATCTTGGGTAAACTGTAAAAGCACTATTTTAAAAGGTTCTTTGATTTTATGGTGGCAAGCCACTGTTATTGTTTTCAAAGCTCATTATTTTAACCGTTTGTTAAGCTCTGTAAGTTATATGGATTTGTTGTTATTTAAAAGAGTTTAGTATTGGCAATTTAATAAATAGTGTACGGAATCTGCTGTTTGGGTATTATTGGGTGGAAATCCTTGGCTAGTTGTCCTATAAGAACACTATGTAAAGTGTTTAAACAGACAGAAAATAATCAAAATTAAAACGTACTTACAACAGTGTCACTTTAGCGCAGCAAGACGTCCCGAACGTTCACAGACAAAAATCAAACTACTGAAGAGGGGAAGTCTTCAAAATAAATAACAGGACATCGACGCGATTAGTGTAGTGGTGCACTAAGAGAAAGAAAGCCCTACATAAGTAGAATGAGTGAAAATGACAGACATAAAATAAGGAAAAACCAAAACTTGGCCTGCAGCGAGCTAAATAACCAAACTTCCCCCATTCCACAACACACGGGTCTCCCTTACACACTTCTTCCTTCACTCAACCTCAACCCTTTATGAATAAGATCGTAAGAATGATTGAGAAACTTGCCGATTAACACATGCCTATGGAATCTATACAATGAGATAAAAGAAATTATTCACGTAGTGAAGGGAGACGAAAATTTAATAGTCATGAGTATATGGAATTCGACAGTAGGAAAAGGAAGAGGAGGAAAGGTAGTAGCTGAATATGAATTGGGGCTAAGAAATGAAAGAGGAAGCCGCCTTGTAGAATTTTGCACAGAGCATAACTTAATCATAGCTAACACTTGGAGCTAGAATCATGAAAGAAGGTTGTATACATGGAAGAACCAGGAGATACTAGAAGGTTTCAGATAGATTATATAATGGTAAGACAGAGATTTAGAACCAGGTTTTAAATTGTAAGACATTTCCAGGGACAGATGTGGACTCTCATCACAATCTATTGGTTATGAACTGTAGATTAAAATTGAAGAAACTGCAAAAAGGTGGGAATTTAAGGATATGGGACCTGGATAAACTGAAAGAACCAGAGGTTGTAAAGAGTTTTAGGGAGAGCATAAGGTAACAATTGACAGGAATGGGGGAAAGAAATACAGTGGAAGAAGAATGGGTAGCTTTGAGGGATGAAATAGTGAAGGCAGAAGAGGATCAAGTAGGTAAAAAGACGAGGGCTAGTAGAAATCCGTGGGTAACAGAAGAAATATTGAATTTAATTGATGAAAGGAGAAAATACAAAAATGCAGAAAATGAAGCAGGCAAAAAGGAATACGAACGTCTCAAAAGTTTGATCGACAGGAAGTGCAAAATGGCTAAGCAGGGATGGCTAGAGGACAAATTTAAGGATGTAGAGGTTTATCTCACTAGGGGTAAGATAGATACTACCTACAGGAAACTTAAAGAGACCTTTGGAGGAAAGAGAACCACTTTTATGAATATCAAGAGCTCAGGTAGAAACCCAGTTCTAAGTAAAGAAGGGAAAGCAGAAAGGTGGATGGAGTATATAGAGGGTCTATACAGGGGTGATGTACTTGAGGACAATATTATGGAAATGGAAAAAGAAGTAGATGGAGATCAAATGGGAGGTATGATACTGCGTGAAGAGTCTGACAGAGCACTGAAAGACCAAAGTCGAAACAAAGCCCCGAGAGTAGACTACATTCCATTAGAACAACTCACAGCCTTGGGGAGCCAGTCCTGACAAAACTCTACCATCTGGTGAGCAAGATGTATGAGATAGGTGAAATTTCCTCAGGCTTCAAGAAGAATATAATAATTCCAATCCCAAAGAAAGCAGGTGTTGACAGATGTGAAAATTACCAAACTATCAGTTTAATAAGTCACAGCTACAAAATACTAACGCGAATTATTTACAGAAGAATGGAAAAACTGTTAGAAGCCGACCTCGGGGAAGATCAGTTTGGATCCCGCAGAAATATTGGAACACGTGAGCCAATAATGACCCTACGACTTATCTTAGAAGAAAGATTAGGAAAAGGCAAACCTACATTTCTAGCATTTGTAGAATTAGAGAAAGCTTTTGACAATGTTGATTGGAATACTCCCTTTCAAATTTTGAAGGTGGCAGGGATAAAATACAGGGAGCGAAAGGCTATTTACAATTTGTACAGAAACCAGATGGCGGTCATAAGAGTCGACGGACATGAAAGGGAAGCAGTGATTGGGAAGGGAGTGAGACAGGGTTGTAGCCTCTCCCCGATGCTTTTCAATCTGTGTATTGAGCATGCAGTAGGTATTAAAATCCATGGAGAAGAAATAAAAACTTTGGGGTTCGCCGATGACATTGTAATTCTGCCAGAGACAGAAAAGGACTTGGAAGTGCAGTTGAACGGAATGGACAGTTTCTTGAAAGGAGGATATAAGATGAACATCAACAAAAGCAAATCGAGGATAATGGAATGTAGTCGAATTAAGTCGGGTGATGCTGAGAGAATTAGATTAGGAAATGAGACACTTAAAGTAGTGAAGGAGTTTTGCTATTTGGGGAGCAAAATAACTGATGATGGTCAAAGTAGAGAGGATATAAAATGTAGACTTGCAATTTCAAGGAAAGCGTTTCTGAAGAAGAGATTTTGTTAACATCGAGTATAGATTTAAGTGTCAGGAAGTCGTTTCTGAAAGTATTTGTATGGAGTGTAGCCATGTATGGAATTGAAACATGGATGATAAATAGTTTGGACAAGAGGAGAATAGAAGCTTTCGAAATTTGGTGCTACAAAAGAATGCTGAAGATTATATGGGTAGATCACATATCTTATGAGGAGGTATTGAATAGAATTGGGAGGAGTTTGTGGCACAACTTGACTAGAAGAAGGGATCGTTTTGTAGGACATATTCAGAAGGATGTAGGCTGCAGTAGGTACTGGGAGATGAAGAAGCTTGCACAGAATAGAGTAGCATTGAAAGCTGCATCAAACCAGTCTCAGGACTGAAGACCACAACAACAACAACAACAATGGAATCCATGAAATTGAGGTCAGTAAATGAAAACTGCAACATACTGACACAGTTATTGAATGGGGGACGTTGGGGACACGCAAGTCACCAAAGGGGCATTCAAGCTATGGACCCACAAGAATGTATGAAAATCAGACTCTACACTGTCCTACCACGACATTTCTGCACTCGTTGCCTTGTTGTCGGTAACAGCTGATGACGTTACAGTAAACAAGAACAGTGGTAACTAAGAAAAACGCATAGTAAAGCGAATCACGAAGGATTTCTCCAAATTGGACGGTAATAAGTAGGTGTGATCTACATATGCAGGCAGACAAATTGTTGTATCTTGCCTTTTCTTAAAAAAGGGGGTGCCAAGGAAACCTGATCGGATCGCTAGACAACAATTCAAGCAAATCGTATTAATGTATTTTTAGTACAGTAAGGTAAGTGAGGCGGCCAGAGTGGCCGAGCGGTTCTAGGCGCTACAGCCTGGAACCGCGCGACCGCTTCGGTCGCAGGTTCGAATCCTGCCTCGGGCATGGATGTGTGTGATGTCCTTAGGTTAGTTAGGTTGAAGTAATTCTAAGTTGTAGGGGACTGGTGACTTCAGATGTTAAGTCCCATAGTGCTCAGAGCCATTTTTTTAAAGATAAGTGACTATAAACTAACAGAAATATACCATGATGTGTCGCAAGCAAAGAGCGACAAGCAAGATATGCAGTGTCTTCAGTATATAAAATTCGTAATACAAGTGACGTAATTCAGTTCCCAAGTCGCTGCTATACAAGAGCCTGTTCTTGATGCCATCGTCGAAGTCGGCGAACTGGCTGGTCTTGAACTGGGCCGCGGCCAGATGGCGTGGCGCTTATGTCCCCTTCGTGTCGAGGGCGCTACCATCGAGTTGTTGTCCTAGAGAGGGGTTGGTCAGCGTGCAATTGGCTGACGTCGTCTTCGCTGCTCAGACGTTCCCACCTGTCGTGCCGGCGCTTGACCTTACGCTGGAACACAAATAATTACAATTTCAGAAAACTTGGATGATTTATTCAAGGGAAAGTGCTCCACAAACTGAGCACGTCAAAAATGCGTCAGTCCATCTCTGGCCTTTATGCAAGCAGCTATTCAAAAATGGCTCTGAGCACTATGGGACTTAACATCTAAGGTCATCAGTCCCCTAGAACTTAGAACTACTTAAACGTAACTAACCCAAGGACATCACACACATCCGTGCCCGAGGCAGGATTCGAACCTGCGACCGTAGCGTTCGCGTGGTTCCAGACCGTAGCGCCTAGAACCGCTCGGCCACCGGGGCCGGCGCAAGCAGTTATTCGGATTGTAATTGATTGGTAGGGTTGTTGGACGTTTTCCTGAGGGATCTAGCGCCAGATTCTGTCCAATAGGTGCTTTATATCGTCAAAATCCTCATCTGGTTGGAGAGTCCTGCCAATAACATTCCGGAGACCTAGTTGACCGACGTTGGTTTAGTAATCACGAAGAGAAGCAGCAGAAACTCTCTCCCTGTGCGAGTGGGCACTATTTTGCTGAAATATAAGGCCAGGATAAGTTGCCATGAGGGTCATTGGGGCTCAGTTCCGAGTGGAAGACATGTCTTGAGACACCCCATAAAGTGGTGGGATACCTGTGGTGTCACCGCCAGACACCACACTTGCTAGGTGGTACCCTTTAAATCGGCCGCGGTCCGCTAGTATACGACGGACCCGTGTGTCGCCACTGTGTGATGGCAGACCGAGCGCCGCCACACGGCAGGTCTAGAGACACGTCGTAGCACTCGCCCCAGTTGTACAGCCGACTTTTCTAGCGGACCTACACTGACCAATACGCTCTCATTTGCCGAGACGATAGTTAACATAGCCTTCAGCTACGTCATTTGCTACGACCTAGCAAGGCGCCATTACCAGTTTATATTGAGATTATATAATGTATCAACAAGAGCGATGTTCTCCAATTATGGAATAAAGTTAAGTATTACTTCAACTACGTACTTTATTTGCTATATTAATTACATTGCAATGTTGCAGACCTCACGCCAGTCTGTGTGAGCGTAAACGCGTGCATTTTGGCCTCCTTTAGCAACACGGTGTTGGCTCTTCTGCCAACACATCACATGGCGACGAGTGTAAAAGTGGCCTTCTTCTTTATATTGCACTAATTTACTTGTCTCATGGCTTCGCCACAATCTCCAGATATACTGTCCGAATTTTATCGCTTACAGAATCAGCAGACGCAGGCCTTATTGGATGCCCTTGGACAGCTCTGCACTGCGAAACGATGCGGCAGCCGCAGCTCCACCGCTACCGCAGCCACAGCACGCAGTTGCACCACCTTTTCGTCATTTTGATGCGGCACTGGAAAGCTGGACGGAGTGGTCACGCCAATTTGGATTCCATCTCGCCGCCTACAGAATTCAAGGTAACGAGCGGCAGCCTCACTTATTGGCGTGCGTAGGCGTCCAGAAGTACCGAGTGATAGTGAAATTATTTCCCCGACGCGACGTAGTAACTCTGTCCTACGAAGAAATGTTGTCTGCATTAGATGCATTTTTCAAAGAATCAGTCAATGTAGTCGCAAAAAGGTATACGTTCTTTCGTACAAAACGTACGGCCGGTCAAATTAATAGGGAGTGGGTTGCAACTTTGCAAGGCCTTACTAGGGATTGTGCTTTTGAGTGTGAATGAGGACTCCCTTATTCAGATACTATGGTACGTGATGCAATTGCACAGAACGTATCTGATGTTCGTATCAGGGAACAGATTTTGAAACTAGTCAATCCCTCCCTTCAACAAGTGATGGACATTTTGGATCGGCAGGACACACTTGACTTTGCTCAGGAATCATTTGAAACTTCGCCAGCTGTGTGTCACATTAACCGGCCCGCCGGGCGAGCTGCACGGAACTGTAAACAGCCCTCGCGCACGTCCGCGCAGCTACGTGTCCCGCGCCAGCATGCAAATGCAGCGAAATCATGCCCGCGGTGTGCTACTAGACATTCGCGTGAGAATTGCCCGTCACGCCAAGCTATTTGCTTTTTCTGTAATAAGAAAGGTCATGTTCAAAGTGTTTGCCAGAAAAAACTCAGATCGGACACTCACAACCATTCCCGGTCCTTTACTTCGCGCCGGAATCGAACCAAGAATACTCGGGCTCGTGAACCTTCGTCCATGGACATTCATGTAGTTAATTCCACTCCGTCCAGTGCTTCTCTCTCTAACAGTGACTGTGTTCGTCCCACAAACAGTGTGCGTCGACATCGACGGAAATCCCGCCAAGTCGCAAGTGATTCTGTACCAGTGTCAGTTCACGTTGCACGAGACAGTCGCTCTTGTCTTCAGCAGGACAATAAACTTTTTGTAGACTTTGAAATTAATGGCAACGTGATACCATTCCAGCTCGATACCGAAGCTGCAATTTCACTAATCAATAAAGACACGTACAAACAGCTGGGCAAACCTCCGTTAATGCCGCACATGTTCAGTTAAATAGTTATTCCGGACAAGCTATCCCTGTGTTAGGACAGTGCAGCCTTCTTGCCACATACAAGGGACAAACAAAACTTGTGTCATTTTACATCCTTCGTTCTTCTTCTGCAGTTAACTTGTTTGGTTTGGATTTATTTCAGTTGCTTAACTTGTCTATAGTAAATCAGGTCCTATCAGTGAACCAGACTGTGCCTTCAGCCAGTGTTTCTCGTCTATGTGAAAAGTTTGCTGACATTTTTGCATCAGGCCTTGGTTGCGCTAAGAACTATAAAGCACACTTGGAACTGAAAGTCAACGCGCAACCGAAATTCTTCAGAGCGCGCAATGTTCCTCACGCATTGCGTGATGAGGTCGCAAACACGTTACACGATTTGGAAACACAAGGTGTAATTGAACGTGTGCAGGCTTCTCTCTGGGCTTCACCCTTAGTGATTTTACAAAAACCTTCGGGAAATGTGAGACTTTGCGTGGACTTCAAGGCAACAGTGAATCCACAACTTGTGACTGCTACTTTTCCTTTACCCCGCCCGGAAGATCTTTTTGACAAACTGTGCCCGGGTAAATAATTTTCGAAGTTGGACCTAGCAGATGCGTACTTGCAAATACCAGTGGACGAAGAATCCCAGCGCGTTTTGGTGGTTAACACACATCTTGGTTTTTACCGATTCAAAAGACTGCCATTCGGGTGTGCATCCGCCCCTGCATTGTTTCAGCAATATCTACAAACTGTTTGTGCGTCGGTCCCTACTGCAGCAAACTATCTGGACGATATTGTGATCTCCGGAAAGACGGAAGAAGAACATTTAGCCAATCTCAGAAAATTATTTCAGGTCTTGCGACAAAATGGTCTTCGCTTGCGGAAGGACAAATGTGTGTTTTTTGCTCGTGAATTGCCATATCTGGGACGTGTACTCAATGCCCAAGGCATACATCCCAGTCCAGAGCACCTCCGTGCCATACAAGACTTGCCTTCGCCGTAGAATTTGAAGCAGCTACAGAGTGTGCTGGGAAAAATTAATTATTATCATCGCTATGTGCGCCACGCCTCTTCCATTTCAGCTCCGCTTCATCGCTGACGCCGTAAAGGTGTTCCGTTCGTCTGGACGACGGACTGTGAACGCGCCTTTCGCCAGTTGAAATGATCGTTGCTTTCCAATACTTGCCTTACGCCATTCGAACCCCAGAAACCCCTTTTGTTGATGGTAGATGCATCGGATTTCGGGGTCGGTGCTGTGCTTGCGCACAAAGATGGATCACATGATCGCCCTATTGCCTTTGCGTCCAAATTGCTCTCGTCTGCGCAGAGCAATCATTCACAGATCGAGAAAGAAGCTTTGGCTCTCGTATTTGGTGTTACTAAGTTTCATGATTTCTTGTATGGTCGTCACTTTACCATCATCACCGACCATAAACCCTTGTCGTCGCTTTTTCATCCGAACAAGCCTGTACCTCCACGTACAGCGCAGAAATTCATTCGCTGGTCTATTTTCCTCTCGCAGTTCCGCTACGATATCTTGTATCGGTCCACTGCTAAGCACGGAAACGCCGATGCGTTGTCCCATTTGCCTGTTGCTGAGGATAGAGCATTCGATTCCTCCGAACTTGCTTGCATGTTCATTTATTCGGAAACTGATGACGTGGTCGAATCGTTTCCGATTGATTTTCGTCGTGTAGCTAGAGCCACAGCAGCTGACCCTGTCCTTGCTACCGTTTTGCGTTTTGTTGCTACGCAATGGCCCTTGCCAAAGTCACGGATCGAGCATCCGTTGGTTCGCCGATTTTTTGCTCACGAGGAGAGACTTTTTGTATGACGTGGTGTTTTGCTGTTACGTTCTGATAATGATCAGTCCAGGGTCGTGGTCCCACGCTCGTACTTGGTTCGGAATCGATGCTGCGATTACGAATATGTGCTCTTCTTGCATGGCGTGTGCCGAACAACAATCCGCACCACTGCGGAAATTCTTTGCATGGCCGAAAGCCACTTCCCCTTGGCACCGCTTACACATCGATTTTGCTGGTCCATTCTGGAATGCTCGATGGTTGGTTGTTGTCGAATCCTTCAGTAATTTTCCTTTTGTTGTACGGATGTCTTCCACGACGTCTTCTGCCACCATCCAAGCGTTGTCCGCTATCTTTTGCATTGAAGATCTTCCACAGACTATTGTTTCCGACAATGGCCCACAATTCATGTCCGCAGAATTTCAGTCCTTCTGCAAGGCGAATGGTATTCAACATCTGACGTCCGCGCCGTTTTCGCCACAGTCAAACGGTGCCGCTGAACGTTTGGTCCGGCCTTTCAAGTCCCAGATGTTGAAGTTGAAAGAGTCGCATTCTCGGGAGGACGCGTTATTGCTCTTTTTGTCCTCGTATCGCTCTCAGCCCTGCGATGGTCGCTCGCCGGCTGCGTTGCTTCATGGTCGCCCTCATCGCACCTTGATGTCTTTGCTACATCCGCCGCATCAGGTTCCTGTGCAGCGGCATATACCTGCTTTTGCCCCAGGCGACGTTGTATACTATCGCAACTATCGAGGTTCACGGCGTTGGCTCGCGGGGCGCATTCTTCGCTGCCTCGGCCGCGCTATGTATCGGTTTTTGGGGGTCTCTGGTGAGGTGCGTCGGCATCTCAATCAGCTGCGCCTCTGTCGTCGCACGGGATCTGCCGCTCCCCGTCTGCCTTCAGCGACGGTGCCGTCCGGTCAGCGCCCTGGGGACCCATCTACAGGCTCGCCTCATCACCAGGTGTTACCGACGCTGCCTTCCATTTTGCCCCATGGCGACGCACCGCCACCGCCGCCGCCGCCGCCGCCTGTTCTCTCGCCAGCGCCGCCCGCAGTGGACGCGTCGCTGCAACCGCCGGGCGTCTCCCTGGGTCACGCGCCGCCGATCGCTTCGCGTGACCAGTTGTCCTTCGCCATGGAACTCTTGCCCGCTCCGGACCATCTGTCGTCTTCGCCAGTCGGGTGCTCCGACTCGATGGAGGTCGACCCTTCGGCCCCTCCTGACTATCTACGGGCGCATACACCGCATGTTGGCGTGCACCCTGGACTAGGTTTTCAGGCGTTTCCTAGCTCCCCTCGGACCGAATGGCCGGGTGCGGGTGGCACAGCCTCGCCGGTTGTTAGGCTCCCCACCTCGTCGCATACGCCAACATGGGGTCCTCCCCACGGCGGGCGGCAGCCTTATAACACAACCGTTCGCCTATTTGCTGGGGAGGAATGTGGTGTCACCGCCAGACACCACACTTGCTAGGTGGTACCCTTTAAATCGGCCGCGGTCCGCTAGTATACGACGGACCCGCGTGTCGCCACTGTCAGTGATGGCAGACCGAGCGCCGCCACACGGCAGGTCTAGAGAGGCGTCCTAGCACTCGCCCCAGTTGTACAGCCGACTTTGCTAGCGAAGCTACACTGACCAAGGCAACTCATTTGCCGAGACGATAGTTAGCATAGCCTTCAGCAACGTCATTTGCTACGATCTAGCAAGGCGCTATTACCAGTTTATATTGAGATTATATAATGTATCAACAAGAGTGATGTTCACCAATTATGGAATAAAGTTAAGTATTACTTCAACTACGTACTTTTTGCTATATTAATTACATTGTAATGTTGCAGACCTCACGCCAGTCTGTGTGAGCGTAAACGCGTGCATTTTGGCCTCCTTTAGCAACACGGTGTTGGCTCTTCTGCCAACACATCAATACCAACCTAACTGCCGCCATATATACGTTCCGACAACCAGGAGTGAACGTCTAGGGTGCCCCGGATTTTCATAGTAGAACCTCTTTGGTTGTCATCATCGGCACCCTTACAGCACTGCTGAACTCAAGGATATTCTATGCCCCATTTTGTTGACCTTCATGGTGAGCTATCACGGGTCTGCCGCTGGTGGTCGTGCGGTAGCGTTCTCGCTTCCCACGCTCGGGTTCCCGGGTTCGATTCTCGGCGGGGTCAGGGGTTTTCTCTGCCTCGTGATGACTGGGTGTTGTGTGATGTCCTTAGGTTACTTAGGTTTAAGTAGTTCTAAGTTCTAGGGGACTGATGACCATAGATGTTAAGTCCCATAGTGCTCAGAGCCATTTGAACCATTTTTAGCTATCACGGGCTTATATGTCAGGAAGGTTATGCCTGTACACCCGCGGCCATATTTTTTGTGGCCAACATGGTCGGTGGATCTCTCTCCATTTGAGAACGTTAAGGAGTTTTATGGACAGGGTCTTCAAAGCAGCTCCAGATTTTAACGCTCTGATGCGCCACTTCGACAGAATTTTATACAACCTCCCTCAGGAGGACATGCATCGGCTGCACCAATCAACGTCAAGCAGAATATCTGCTTGTATAGGGGCTAGAGGTGGACCAATGCCTTACTAATTTGCTCAATTTGTGAAGCCCTTTCGCTTAAATACATCTTGGAATTTATATGAAATTGTCGTTATTTGTTTGTCTATATATGTGTATCACATCTACCGATTTCTGTCCAATTCGGATAATTCCTTCGTGGTGTATCTTCTTTCCTTTCTAGCAGGGTAGTAGCAAGAGGTTCAGAGTACCCTTGCAAAATATCGTAGGTAGTTTAATCTGGTGTTATCTATTGTGGTGTCACCGCCAGACACCACACTTGCTAGGTGGTAGCTTTTAAATCGCCCGCGGTCCGCTAGTATACGACGGACCCGCGTGTCGCCACTGTCAGTAATTGCAGACCGAGCGCCACCACACGGCAGGTCTATAGAGACGTACTAGCACTCGCCCCAGTTGTACAGCCGACTTTGCAATGAACGGTTCACTGACAACTACGCTCTCATTTGCCAAGACGATAGTTAGCATAGCCTTCAGCTACATTTGCTACGACCTAGCAAGGCGCCGTATTCAATTGATATTGATATTCTATTAATGTATCATCAAGAACGATGTTCTACAAATGTGGATTAAAGTTAAGTATTCCAGAAGCTACGTACTTTTCTTTATAGCATTCATTACTTATCCTGTTTCAGACCTCACGCCAGCCTACGTGAGTTTAAGCGCGTGCCTTTCGGCTTCCTCTCATTGTGTCTAGGCTGTCTTGTCTAGACACAACATCTATAGTATTGAAAACCCCTCAGTGTGAAAAACAGAGAAAAATATCGCATAAAGGGCCACATTCACGTGAAAAAGAGCTTATATTGAAAGTTCTACCGTCTCAACAGGAAGAAAAAAGCAGAAACAAATAACGATACCTTTACAGAAAGCAATACTGCGGGCGGTAAAAATAATAGGGCAGTCAGAAAGGATATTAAAATAATTTTTAAAGTCTTCAAGATAGTCGAGGAAATAGGGCAAACACATAAAACCCCTAAAAAACAAAAGGCGTTTTATTAAAGTTGTTTTTCTAGGTGACTTCGCTAAATTACTTATTCGAAGAGAATTTTTGGAGTCTTATGAGCAGAAAGACGAAATTCTAGAGTTGCCAAAACGGTTTATATTTTCAAAATAATGAACTGAAATAAATTTTCATGGGAACGAGGAAAATTTTGGAAAATTTTCAGGGATATGGGATTCCGTTCCAAAAAATGTAAAAATAAGATAACCATCCTAACAGAACGTTCCTGCATTGTTACAAAGAATTCAGAATACTTGTGGGCAATCGGAAACATGGAAAGGAGCTAAATAATCCCGGGTAGCTACGGACCAAACATGGGTACACACGGATTATGCAATGTAACAATTGATAATTCTAAATATAATTCCCAAAATTGTCGAGATGATACGAGTGGCTATTCATCACAAAAAGTTAGAAGAAAAGTAATTTATAACATCTCAGCTGTTAGCACTGAGCACTGTTACTCTTGATAACGTCCCGTATCACAATGTTCAGGCAAATAAAGCCCCCACTACTACAACTCCCAAAAAGGACATAAGTGAACAGCTCATTCAGAACAAAATGTGTTTCAAACTGAGATTTTACAAATTATGCGTTGAAAGCAGCCAAAGCCTGTTTTTAAAGTAGATGCAGTTTTGAAGCGTAAGTGATACACTACTCTAAGGCTCCGTCGACACCACTGTGATTTGAACCCTATAGAGCTAATCTGAATATGATAAAAGAAAAAAATTGCAGACGAAAACGATTCTTATATTAATTTAACTATACTAAAACAAACTACCCAAGGGTCTTTATCCAAGATTACCCAGTACGATTGGTTAAAAGCGTGCAAACGTGTCAAAGGAACTGAAGATGAATATTGGCGCATAGATGGAATAAAGGAACAAGGAATAGAGAATTAATAATCAGTGTTGGAGTGGAGAGTGAGTATGCTTATGCACTCGTAATTGTGTTGTTTACTAACACTTATTTCTTCTTCCGTAGATATTATAAATTAAAATCCTCTGCCATATTTATCTGTCTGTGCGTGCCGGTCAGTCTCAGAACCTAGGAACTACTGTAGTCATTTGTGTACAGTTTTCACTGCTACACAAACTGATTCTTGATTAAGGTTTGTGTGTATAATTTATAAATATTTTGTGCAAATTGGCTGAAGTATGGTGAATTGAAGCCCCCACCGTTATTTATTTATTTATTTTTTTTACACGCTAAAGCTAAGGACGTTACGAATTCTGAACAGCTCGCTACGTATCGAATATCATAGAGAAAACACCGTTCTGCTACTGATAATTGATGGCCACTGGGGGATTCGCTGTACGCGGTGCAACAGATGTAACTGCCAACACAAACTGTAGGCGATCGCCGCTTCGCGTCAGTGTTTCGGAAGTTTGCTGAACATAATGCAACGTTCATCTTACACAATGTGGCTTGAGGCAGCTTTCTGTGTGAATCAAAGTCTCAATACTTCACAACTTCTAAAGAATTGCTACATAACGCTAAAGATCGGAACAAAGAGCGTCAGAATTATAAAGTACATTGGCATCGTCTGTCCAGGCATAACAGTAATCAGACACTATTGTTTGTTTCACCACTACAATGGCTTACACAGAGCTTTGAGCAGACACCCATCGACGTATACGGCTAGGTATCATGTAGATAGACCTACGCTTTAACCTCGGTCCCTATCCACGATGCATGTCTGTGTTTTGCACATCAGCAAACATTGGCACAGGCGAAAAAAAAAAAAAAAAAACACCTTCAAGCCCTGGACTGCAGACTTTTAGAAACGTATTCCATCAGGCAACAAGTTCACCACTTAAATCTGTGACAACAGTGACTATGCCAACGTTCACTTAACTACTAAAATTCACGCAAAAATTAAGACTTTTCGGTGAACTGTTGGTTAATTATTATTACTTCGCTAGCTGTACAGCAGCAGATTTCTCTACTTATCAAAGTGTTTGCAGCTGTTAGATTCAAATGCTTCAAATGGCTCTGAGCACTATGGGACTTAACATCTGTGGTCATCAGTCCCCTAGAACTTAGAACTACGTAAACCTAACTAACCTAAGGATATCACACACATCCATGCCCGAGGCAGGATTCGAACCTGCGACCGTAGCGGTCACGCGGTTCCAGACTGAAGCGCCTAGAACCGCACGGCCACATCGGCCGGCGCAGCTGTTAGAGTTTAAGCATATGTTTGGTAGTTAAAAATTAAATGCATGTTATGCAGCTGTTCATATTACAATGTAGGCGGAGTGTTTGCGCAGAATGTTCTATCATTATTGGCTGCGATCTGTTCGCTACAAATACTTCTGATTTTCTTCTTCAACTCTGCCTCTGTGTATAAAATCCCTTTAAAATAATAGCATTATTTATGAGACATGTGAAAGAACTGTTACTAGACCAACTATTATCTGCACTCATTACAAACATCGCCAATAGTTTACTTAACATAACCTTACATACTGAAAACATTACTTGGAACTTCAGCAATTTTGGCCGGCCTCTGTGGCCGAGCTGTTCTTGGCACTTCTGTCGGGAACCGAGCTGCTGCTACGGTCACAGCTTCGAATTCTGCCTCGGGCATGGATGTATCGGGTGCCCTTAGGTTAGTTAGGTTTAAGTAGTTCTAAGTCTAGGGGACTGATGACCTCAGAAGTTAAGTCCCATAGTGCTTAGAGCCATTCGAACAATTTCTTCTGCAATTTTGGAGTGGGATATTCTCATTTTTTCTTGGTATTTTCAGTGTTAACGACATCTTTTTTTATTTGTTTAATTTAAACTTGTATTTCTGCAAGACTAAATTCGTTTTGTAATGTCAGTAGGTTACGTATGTACAATTTTTATTGAATATGGCTTAATCTTTGCCGGCCAAAGAAGACTCTAGTTAACTGCGTCATAATCTGAAATAAATCTCCTGAGATTAGAATGACCACAGTTCATTTTTTTATAGTAATCTAAGATCAACTGCTTCGTTCCTTCATCCCTTGGTGGGCAAACTGAAAGAATGATCTGAAATTCAATAATGCTAAGGTAAGGTCCCCATTGATGCGCTGTAATGTGCCATGAAACTTGTGATGTGCTGCAGATGCAACTCACATTGGTTCAATGCATAGAAAAGTAGTTGAAATGACGTCACTGGTTCATAAAGGGATAGCAGCCACATGATACCGACGCCTATTCTATCATGTCACTCTACACAACAGGCGGTGCTGGTTGCGCCGTGCAGCTGTGTTATATGGTACAAATTTAGAGTAATCAGCTGTGCCTCCAAAAACACTGGTTAATTCTGAAGGTGGCAGGGGTAAAACACAGGGAGCGAAAGGCTATTTACAGTTTGTACAGAAACCAGATGACAGTTATAAGAGTCGAGGGGCATGAAAGGGAAGCAGTGGTTGGGAAAGGAGTAAGACAGGGTTGTAGCCTCTCCCCAATGTTATTCAATCTGTATATTGAGCAAGCAGTAAACGAACCAAAAGAAAAATTCGGAGTAGGTATTAAAATTCATGGAGAAGAAGTAAAAACTTTGAGGTTCGCCGATGACATTGTAATTCTGTCAGAGACAGCAAAGGACTTGGAAGAGCAGTTGAACGGAATGGACAGTGTCTTGAAAGGAGGATATAAGATGAACATCAACAAAAACAAAACGAGGATAATGGAATGTAGTCAAATTAAGTCGGGTGATGCTGAGGGAATTAGATTAGGAAAATGAGACACTTAAAGTAGTAAAGGAGTTTTGCTATTTGGGGAGTAAAATAACCGATGATGGTCGAAGTAGAGAGGATATAAAATGTAGACTGGCAATGGCAAGGAAAGCGTTTCTCAAGAAGAGAAATTTGTTAACATCGAGTATAGATTTAAGTGTCAGGAAGTCGTTTCTGAAAGTATTTGTATGGAGTGTAGCCATGTATGGAAGTGAAACATGGACGATAACTAGTTTGGACAAGAAGAGAATAGAAGCTTTCGAAATGTGGTGCTACAGAAGAATGCTGAAGATAAGGTGGGTAGATCACGTAACTAATGAGGAGGTATTGAATAGGATTGGGGAGAAGAGAAGTTTGTGTCACAACTTGACTAGAAGAAGGGATCGGCTGGTAGGACATGTTTTGAGGCATCAAGGGATCACAAATTTAGCATTGGAGGGCAGTGTGGAGGGTAAAAATCGTAGAGGGAGACCAAGAGATGAATACACTAAGCAGATTCAGAAGGATGTAGGTTGCAGTAGGTACTGGGAGATGAAGAAGCTTGCACAGGATAGAGTAGCATGGAGAGCTGCATCAAACCAGTCTCAGGACTGAAGACCACAACAACAACAATGTAAAAGAAGCAAAGCTACATCCGCCTCTCAACTTTTAAAACCATGGTTCTCAAATTTGCGTGTGCTCTCTGCTGTACAGTAATTCTTTCCACTATAAGAAAACTATACGGTAAAAAAATAGATTTCTTCCCATCTTATAGTCCCACGTCACTATCTGGAAAAGAAATGGCTATCTTCTCGCCACTGTTGCCACTATTCATAGTTACTGTGATACACTGAAGCGCCAAAGAAACTGCAAGGAGCATGCGTATTCAGACACTGAGATATGTAAACAGGTAGAATACGGCGCTGCGGTCACGAGTGTTCCGTGAATACCAGCAACAAATCTCAGACATCGCTGCGGCCGGGAAAAGATGCTGCAATTAAAGACCAGCGATGAATGGAGAGAATAGTTCAACGTGACAGAATTGCAACCCTTCCGCAAATTGCTGTAGATTTCAATGGTGGGCCATCAACAAGTGTCAGCGTGCGAATCATTCAACGAAACATCATGGGTATAGGCTTTCGGAGACGAAGGCCCACTCGTATACCCTTGATGACTGCATGGAACACAGCTATACGCCTCGTCTGGGCCCGTCAACACCGACATTGGACTGTTGACTGGCAACATTTTACCTGGTCGGACGGGTCTCGTTTCAAATTGTATCGAGCAGATGAACGTGTACGGGTATGGAGACAACCTCATGAATCCATCCATGTCAGTAGGGGACTGTTCAAACTGATAGAGGCCTTGCAGTGATGTAGGGCGTGGACT
This sequence comes from Schistocerca cancellata, assembly GCF_023864275.1. Lineage (NCBI taxonomy): Eukaryota > Metazoa > Arthropoda > Insecta > Orthoptera > Acrididae > Schistocerca > Schistocerca cancellata. Next base: position 921,348,334 of record NC_064628.1, on the reverse strand, counting down.
GGAGTGCTATCAGATCCATGATACGTCTAGACACAACTCTGACAGGTGACACGCACGTAAGCATCCTGTCTGATCACCTGCATCCATTCATGTCCATTGTGCATTTCGACGGACTTGGGCAATTCCAGCAGGACAATGTGACACTCATCACGTCGAGCATTGCTACAGAGTGGCTCCAGAAATACTCTTCTGAGTTTAAACACTGGCAGCCCCAACATTATTGAGCATATCTTGGATGCCTTGCAACGTGCTGTGCAGAAGAGATCTCCACCCCCTCGTTCTCTTGCGGATTTATGGACAGCCCTGTAGTGCTCATGGTATCCAGTACTACTCTGACACTAGTCAAGTCCACGCCACGTCGAGTTGCGGCAGTGGCACTCATGCGTTCTCGTGGGTGCCCTTCACGATATTAGGGAAGTGTACCAGTTTCTTTGGCTCTTCAGTGTACTTCACAAATAAATAAACCACCAGGGATATTTTGAAACGTCTGACGCGAATCGCTGGCCATTTCATTGTTGGTCCATTTTGGGTCATAAATTGCATCATACGAAATATTTGTAGCATATCGAAGTTATTGTTAATGGTGGAAGAAGAGCGATAGCTATTTCCACTCTCGATAAAATACTTCAGGTATAATGGATGTTGTCTGCAACGAGGTTGGCAGCTCTGCACGGCACGTGACGCTACTGCTGCCTGTTATGCCCTGCCATGCGGACCGCTGCCGATACAAGGCGAGCTGGAAATTAAATAAATCACTAAAATGATAAGACACTAAGACTCATCAGCTGATGATCTTGACTTGATGTTTTTCAGCCATTCGTCCCTGATTTCAGGAAACTTTGTGACAGGTGTCTAGGAAATACGAAAGCTAAATTCCTATTACTTCTAGGGAAGTAGATGGCCGAAGCCGAAACAGGCACATAGGGATTGTCCTTACTGCCGTGCTTACGTCTACAGAGAGTTCATGAACCACTGCTACACCATCACTTATGACAACATTTCTTCTGAATACTCCTCGAGGTGAATATATACTGCCAGCCTTGGTGGTCGAGCGGTTCTAGGCGCTACAGTCTGGAACCACGGGACCGTTACGGTCGCAGGTTCGAACCCTGCCTCGGGCATGGATGTGTGTGATGTCCTTAGATTAGTTAGGTTTAAGTAGTCCTAAGTTCTAGGGGACTGATGACCTCAGCTGTTAAGTCCCATAGTGCCCAGAGCCACTTTTGAATATATACTAATTTGCGAAAATCAAATGTCGTAGAAATACTATCCTAGGTTTTTTAAAAATGAAAAGCTGCAGAAATACAGTCATAGGTTTTTTAATTTGCAAACATCGTTTAATATAGTACCATATTGGGTGGTCATACGAAAAATAAACTTTTCGTGGTTGCCTTATTCATTCACACACATCATTAAATTACCTTTTACTAATGATTAGCTTCTCAGCGGGAGAAATAGCAAGCCGAAAATTTGTGTCCTGCTTTGTCGGACTAACTGCAACTAGTTGCTCCAAAAAGGAGAAAGTGTCTGATCGCATTCTGTAGAATTCTTAGAATTTGTGTTGCTGTTACGACAGAAACCGCGGAAGAACTAAGTTTGATATTTACATCAGTGAATGGGTGCACCCAGTACTTCGATTCCTTTTTCAGTTCTTTGATCTTTATTTTTATATGAATTTGGCCAGCTACGGACCGCATACAACTTAAGACTTAGGGTGTTTCTTTTTCTTCGTTTCTTCCCAGTACTTCATTCTCTCTCCAATCGCTCGCGTCTGATCATCTGTCCACACTATCATTGGTAGAGGTTTTGGCTTACCTTCTTCACAGGGTGCGTTTTCTATCAGTAGCCTGAAGCCATTTTTGTCACGTATTATTTCTTCCGTAACACCTACTTTGTTTGCATCTTCCTTTACTGCTTTTGTCCATCCTACCGTTTTCTTCAGTTTGTTAACGTAATTAAAAATTTTATTTGGAATCCGTGTTTCTCTCATTCTTGTGAAATGTCCATACAATTTTAGCCGTCTCTTCCTCATTGTATCTGTGATGTTTTCTGTATTTTTCTATATATCTTCATTACTCCTGCAAATCCTAATATTTACATTGTTTTTGTCAGGACCTAGAATTTTTTTAAGTATTTTTCCCTCTTTTTTCCAGTTCTCTTAGTTCGCATTTATCATTTAATGTTAGGCACTCTGACTCGTTTGTTGCTTGTGTTCTGATAACTGAATTATGATGTCTAATCTTCGCTTGGATGGTTACTGATTCCTTATTGCAATAGTTTTGTGTTAATTTGTATGCAAATTCTAAGTTCTTTACTCTTTCTTTATTTGTTGTTTTATCCAGTCCATTGAATTGGGTCCATACCCAGGTTTTTAAATTTGTCAGTTTTTTTAATTTATCCACACTTTGTTTTCATGAATTTATTCCATTGTCTTTGTGTTCTATACACGCTGCTTTTGCTCAAGATCTGTTTAGTCCAGTCTTTTCAGCAGTCTCGTATAACAGATCAAGCACAAAAATTGCGTCTGTTCGGTTTTCAGTTGTCAGTGCTATATCATCCGCAAAGGTCTCTAAATAATGATAAGACGAATAACATCCGCTTCTGAAGATCTCATAGTTGCAACTGAAACCGAAACACAAACGTGATTTACACTGTGTTGTTGCTTGACACATCGCGAGCAGCACCGCGAATTGTATCGTATACGAGTGTATAGCCCCTGTGGGACGCATCGATATGCGTCGTGTCGCGCGACCTTTATTGTAGCGTGTCGTAGCCCGCACTCTGTTTCCTCAGTCTCGACCACTGGTGAGACATACATCTCCTTCTGATTCTTCGCTCTTCCGACTGGTCTGATGCGGTGCAATCCGTCACGAATGTCTCTCCTGCGCCAACATTTTCGTCTCAAAGCAGCTCTTGCATCCTACGTCCCGAGTTATTTGCTGGATGTATTGTTGTCTCTGTCTTACCCTACATTTTTCTGACCCCCAACAGCTCCCTCTAGTACCATGGAGGTTACTCCTCTGTGTCGTAACAGATGTCCTACCATACTATCCCTCCTTCTTGTCTGTGTTTCCCATGTGTTGCTGTTTTCAACATTCTTCTATAGCATCACATGTACAACCTTAGAGTCTGTTCTATTCCGGTTTACCCTCTGTTCGTGATTTACTACCTTACATACATACGTAACGTATAACAAAATCAGCAAAAAGAGAAGAGTCCAAATCTGCAATGAATCAAAGGAACCGGATAACGAGTTTATCCATTTGGGGGACTCATAGGGCAACGAATTGGTTCACTGGAAAGAAATAAACCGACGAGTAAAAATAAAAGAATGTGCCATTTTTCCCTTCTGCTGTATTTACTTTATGAGTTCGCGGCTATTTTCTTTTAGACCATTATCATTAATTGATTTCAGAGGCTTTAAATTTATGTGTTGTATATGTTTTGGTTCATATGTGTCCTATCTTACTGAAATGTGAAGCTGTCAGAACCACAATACAGCATAAACGTGAAACGAAACGAACAGTAGAAATGGTTCAAATGGCTCAGAGCACTATGGGACTTAACTAAAAATGGTTCAAATGGCTCTGAGCACTATGGGACCTAACTTCTGAGGTCATCAGTCCCCTAGAACATAGAACTACTTAAACCTAACTAACCTAAGGACATCACACACATCCATGCCCGAGGCAGGATTCGAACCTGCGACCGTAGCGGTCGCGCGGTTCCAGACTGTAGCGCCTAGAACGGCTAGGCCACCGGGGCCGGCTTCGTTGAGCACCACTGAAGGAGAGATCCCGTGATGAAACCCCCCGCTCTTCGTTTGGCCTTCTCTATCTCTTCTGTCAGTCCTACTTGGTAAGGATCCCAGACCGACCAACAATACTCAAGATTCGGTCAAACAAGCGCCTTGTAAGCCACTTCTTTACCGGACGAATTGAATTTCCTTATGACTATTCCTATGAATCTCAATCTGGCGTGTGCTTTTCCTGCTATTTGTTTTATGTGATCATTCCAATCAAGGTCGCTCCAGGTAGTCCTAGATATTTCACGGTAGTAACTGTTTCCACAGATTTGTCATCAATACTGTAATTGTACAGAGTTTTCCTTTCTAGGGTTACGTTTACACTGTAGCGTCAAAGAAACTGGTATAGCCATGCGTATTCAAATACAGAGATATGTACACAGGCAGAAAACTGCGCTGTGGTCGGCAAAGCCTACACTCCTGGAAATTGAAATAAGAACACCGTGAATTCATTGTCCCAGGAAGGGGAAACTTTATTGACACATTCCTGGGGTCAGATACATCACATGATCACACTGTCAGAACCACAGGCACATAGACACAGGCAACAGAGCATGCCAAAATGTCGGCACTAGTACAGTGTATATCCACCTTTCGCAGCAATGCAGGCTGCTATTCTCCCATGGAGACGATCGTAGAGATGCTGGATGTAGTCCTGTGGAACGGCTTGCCATGCCATTTCCACCTGGCGCCTCAGTTGGACCAGCGTTCGTGCTGGATGTGCAGACCGCGTGAGACGACGCTTCATCCAGTCCCAAACATGCTCAATGGGGGACAGATCCGGAGATCTTGCTGGCCAGGGTAGCTGACTTACACCTTCTAGAGCACGTTGGGTGGCACGGGATACATGCGGACGTGCATTGTCCTGTTGGAACAGCAAGTTCCCTTGCCGGTCTAGGAATGGTAGAACGATGGGTTCGATGACGGTTTGGATGTACCGTGCACTATTCAGTGTCCTCTCGACGATCACCGGTGGTGTACGGCCAGTGTAGGAGATCGCTCCCCTCACCATGATGCCGGGTGTTGGCCCTGTGTGCCTCGGTCGTATGCAGTCCTGATTGTGGCGCTCACCTGCACGGCGCCAAACACGCATACGACCATCATTGGCACCAAGGCAGAAGCGACTCTCATCGCTGAAGACGACACGTCTCCATTCGTCCCTCCATTCACAACTGTCGCGACACCACTGGAGGCGGGCTGCACGATGTTGGGGCGTGAGCGGAAGACGGCCTAACGGTGTGCGGGACCGTAGCCCAGCTTCATGGAGACGGTTGCGAATGGTCCTCGCCGATACCCCAGGAGCAACAGAGTCCCTAATTTCCTGGGAAGTGGCGGTGCGGTCCCCTACGGCACTGCGTAGGATCCTACGGTCTTGGCGTGCATCCGTGCGTCGCTGCGGTCCGGTTCCAGGTCGACGGGCACGTGCACCGTCCGCCGACCACTGGCGACAACATCGATGTACTGTGGAGACCTCACGCCCCACGTGTTGAGCAATTCGGCGGTACGTTCACACGGCCTCCCGCATGCCCACTATACGCCCTCGCTCAAAGTCCGTCAACTGCACATACGGTTCACGTCCACGCTGTCGCGGCATGCTACCAGTGTTAAAGATTGCGATGGAGCTCCGCATGCCACGGCAAACTGGCTGACACTGACGGCGGCGGTGCACAAATGCTGCGCAGCTAGCGCCATTCGACGGCCAACACCGCGGTTCCTGGTGTGTCCGCTGTGCCGTGCGTGTGATCATTGCTTGTACAGCCCTCTCGCAGTGTCCGGAGCAAGTATGGTGGGTCTGATACACCGGTGTCAATGTGTTCTTTTTTCCATTTCCAGGAGTGTATATAAGACACCAAGTGACTGTCGATGTTTTTAGATCGGCTACTGGTGCTACAACGGCAAGTTACCAAGATTTAAGTGAGTTTAATCGTTACAGTCGGCGCACGAGCGTTGCGACACAGCAATTCCAAAGTGGCGATCAAGTGGGGATTCTCCCATGCGACCATTTCACGCGTGTACCGTGAATATCAGGAATCCGGTAAAACATCAAATCTCCTACAATGGTGCGGTCGGAGCAGAAGGCCCACCCATGTACGCTTGATGACTGCACGACACGAAGCTGTACGCCTCGCCTGGGCCCGTCAATACCGACCATCGGGCGCGTGGTCTTGGGCGCCTTGCCAAGGTTCGCGCGGCTCTCCCTGAAGGAGGTTCGAGTCCCCCGTCGGGCATGGGTGTGTGAGTTGTCCGTAGCGTAAATTAGTTTGAGTTGAATTTAGTAGTGTGTAAGCCTAGGGACCGATGACCTCAGCAGTTTGGTCCCACTGGAATTTCCAAAATTAGCGACATTGGTCTTATGACGACCAGAAACATGTTGGCTGATCAGACGAGCCTCGTTTGAAATTGTATCCAGCAGATGGACGTGTACGGGTATGGAGACAACCTCATGAATCCATGGACCCTGCATGTCAACAGGGACTGTTCTAGATGGTGGATTCTCTGTAACGGTGTGGGGCGTGTGCAGTTAGAGTGATATGGAACCACTGATACGTCTAGGTACGACTCTGACAGGTGACACGTACGTAAGCATCCTGTCTGATCACCTGCTTCCATTATTGTCCATACTTGGACAATTCCAGCAGGACAATGCGACAGCCCACAAGTCAGAATTGCAACAGAGTGGCTCCAGGAAATCCCTTCTGAGTTTAAACACTTCCGCTGGCCACCAAATTCCCCAGACATCAACATTATTGAAGGTATCTAGGATGCCTTGTAACGTGCTGTTCAGCACGGATCTTGTGGTGTCACCGCCAGACACCACACTTGCTAGGTAGTAGCTTTTAAATCGGCCGCGGTCCGCTAGTATACGACGGACCCGCGTGTCGCCACTGTCAGTAATTGCAGACCGAGCGCCGCCACACGGCAGTTCTAGAGAGACGTACTAGCACTCGCCCCAGTTGTACAGCCGACGTTGCTAGCCATGGTTCACTGAGAAATACGCTCTCATTTGCCGAGACGATAGTTAGCATAGCCTTCAGCTACATTTGCTATGACCTAGCAAGGCGCCGTATTCAATTGATATTGAGATTCTATTAATGTATCATCAAGAGCGATGTTCTACAAATGCGGATTAATGTTAAGTATCCCAGAAGCTACGTACTTTTCTTTAGAGCATTCATTACGTATCCTGTTTCAGACCTCAATTCTGCTGGACCGATGTTTGTGTAATATGAAAATGTTCGAGGTACAAAAATTGGTCAGTTGTGCAAAATGATGGTAAATGCAAATAAAATACTAGACTAAAAGGAAAAATGGTGCCATTTAACAACACGGAAATTTGTTTGTACGTGAATATACATCAAACCGTAGAAACGTACTCCATTATATGCCATTTTACATTAGGCGCAAGAAGGAAAGAAGAATAGAAATAACGTCCTGTCGACAACGGGATCATTAGAAACGAAGCGGAAGGACGGATTACGAAAAGATCGGGAATGAAATTGGCTGTACTCTTTTCGAGGGCACCATACCGGCATTTGCCTCGGGCGATTTCGGGCAATCACGAAAAACCTAAATCAGGATGGCCGGAGGGAGCTTTGAAACGTCATTCTCCAAAATGCGAGACCTGTGTGCCAATCACTGCGCCAGCTCGCTTGGTTTTTGCAGTATGGAGAGTGCGCTGTACTCTTGGAACTCAGATGTGTGTATTGCAGGCTACAATGTTTGAGCCCGTTACTGAAAATATGTGTACTGTTTTAGTGCAAGACTGTACCGGGTGTACATCATCAACCAATTAGTAAGCTAAGCCTGACAACACACAGCCCACTGACGGGGCCCTGAAACAAAAGAAAACTGCAAGATCGAAGTAAAGATGTAAGATGTAACGAATATAATAATAAATTGTTGCTTAAAATATTCTATTGGTGAAAAGTACACGTCAACTCTTTTATACATACAGCATCTGTTTGATAATGTTGTAAATTCTATGATATTTTCTATCCTACTAGTCCTTGTATTAGAATAACGTTACACGATCGATTAACTCGTCATATACACTCCTGGAAATGGAAAAAAGAACACATTGACACCGGTGTGTCAGACCCACCATACTTGCTCCGGACACTGCGAGAGGGCTGTACAAGCAATGATCACACGCACGGCACAGCGGACACACCAGGAACCGCGGTGTTGGCCGTCGAATGGCGCTAGCTGCGCAGCATTTGTGCACCGCCGCCGTCAGTGTCAGCCAGTTTGCCGTGGCATACGGAGCTCCATCGCAGTCTTTAACACTGGTAGCATGCCGCGACAGCGTGGACGTGAACCGTATGTGCAGTTGACGGACTTTGAGCGAGGGCGTATAGTGGGCATGCGGGAGGCCGGGTGGACGCACCGCCGAATTGCTCAACACGTGGGGCGTGAGGTCTCCACAGTACATCGATGTTGTCGCCAGTGGTCGGCGGAAGGTGCACGTGCCCGTCGACCTGGGACCGGACCGCAGCGACGCACGGATGCACGCCAAGACCGTAGGATCCTACGCAGTGCCGTAGGGGACCGCACCGCCACTTCCCAGCAAATTAGGGACACTGTTGCTCCTGGGGTATCGGCGAGGACCATTCGCAACCGTCTCCATGAAGCTGGGCTACGGTCCCGCACACCGTTAGGCCGTCTTCCGCTCACGCCCCAACATCGTGCATCCCGCCTCCAGTGGTGTCGCGACAGGCGTGAATGGAGGGACGAATGGAGACGTGTCGTCTTCAGCGATGAGAGTCGCTTCTGCCTTGGTGCCAATGATGGTCGTATGCGTGTTTGGCGCCGTGCAGGTGAGCGCCACAATCAGGACTGCATACGACCGAGGCACACCCGGGGCAACACCCGGCATCATGGTGAGGGGAGCGATCTCCTACACTGGCCGTACACCACTGGTGATCGTCGAGAGAAGACTGAATAGTGCACGGTACATCCAAACCGTCATCGAACCCATCGTTCTACCATTCCTAGACCGGCAAGGGAACTTGCTGTTCCAACAGGACAATGCACGTCCGCATGTATCCCGTGCCACCCAACGTGCTCTAGAAGGTGTAAGTCAACTACCCTGGCCAGCAAGATCTCCGGATCTGCCCCCCATTGAGCATGTTTGGGAGTGGATGAAGCGTCGTCTCACGCGGTCTGCACGTCCAGCACGAACGCTGGTCCAACTGAGGCGCCAGGTGGAAATGGCATGGCAAGCCGTTCCACAGGACTACATCCAGCATCTCTACGATCGTCTCCATGGGAGAATAGCAGCCTGCATTGCTGCGAAAGGTGGATATACACTGTACTAGTGCCGACATTGTGCATGCTCTGTTGCCTGTGTCTATGTGCCTGTGGTTCTGTCAGTGTGATCATGTGATGTATCTGACCCCAGGAATGTGTCAATAAAGTTTCCCCTTCCTGGGACAATGAATTCACGGTGTTCTTATTTCAATTTCCAGGAGTGTAATTATAAATTATTGCTTAAAATATTCAATTGGTGAAAAGTACACGTCAACTCTTTTATACTTACAGCATCTGTTTGTTAATGTTGTAAATTCTATGATATTTTCTATCCTACTATTCCTTGTATTAGAATAACGTTACACGATTGATTAACTTGTCATATATTTTTCTGATGACTGTTTAAGGCACCGAACGTCGGGTAGTGTGGAAATGAATGATACAGACAGCGCATCAATCTTGCATTTTCACTACTAATAACTACACAAGCACTGGTGGCGCATGCAGTTCACTTAGGAAAGTAATTAATCTGTTGCAGGTAATTTGCACGCCACGCCCAATCTGCTTCCCGTATTTAGCTAGTTAACCGTGTCACGCTGCAGCTTCAGCAAGCACATTACGCTCTGGAGGCGTCTTTCTTACTGTCCGGGCTGTGCTTATTACACTAATTTCTCCTTCCCCTTTTGCCTAGCAAAGAACAAGAATCTTCCAAGAAGCACTACTGGGCTTCAGGTCGTATGCCAAGTTATCGCCCCACTTTTACGTAGGTATGACCCACATTAATCACGGCCCAAGATTATTCACGGTTTTGGCCTTAGGCATCTTTCGACTGGCCGAGTGCTGCCCACAAGGCAGTACGGGAAGCTATCAATGATCGTGGGTCACATGATAAACATAACACCAGTCGCTCCTGCTGTTATTGCCAGTAGATGACTCTTGATGATGCGCTTCTTCTTTATTTAAGCGGTTCCTCATTTGGCCTCCCAAGCGATGAGTGGACCCCTACCCGAGAGAAAGAAATGAAGTGGTACCGGGATGCGAAACCGCGTCCTTCCACGTCGACGCTAGCCATTCAGCCACGGACAAACTTTCCAATATTGATAATGCTGATTAATATTCAGGATTATATAGTTCATCTGACAACTTATGACGGCTTCGAATGTTGGACCTAGTATATCCAGTGTATCCATTATTATACCGTAATGCACTAACAACAACTGACGGAAATCCAGTGTGTGCTGTAATTATCTCACACAAAAGAAACTTGGTAGAAATGCTAATACCTGAATGCGGAACCGATTTACGCTCGAAAATAGTTAGTTCCAGGTTCGGCCACCAGGTGCAAATTTGGCGCTTTGTACTGTTTGGCCGGCCGGAGCGGCCGGGCGGTTCTAGGCGCTTCAGTCTGGAACCGCGCGACCGCTACGGTCGCAGGTTCGAATCCTGCCTCGGGCATGGATGTGTGTGCTGTCCTTAGGTTAGTTAGGTTTAAGTAGTTTTAAGTTTTAGGGGACTGATGACCTCAGATGTTAAGTCCCATAGTGCTCAGAGCCATTTGAACCATTTGTACTGTTTGTATCACAGTATGACGAGCCACGAAGTGAGTGAATGGTATGGCTACTGAGAAGCGAGACCATGCGCTGTTAATGAAACTGTTCTATGTGAACGCCAACAACCACAGTGCTGCATTGAGAGAGTACTGCCAGTTGAAAGCCCTGTGGAGTGGCCCGATGTCATCGCATGTTGTGCACTAAGGGCCATTATACTCAACGATGTGACTGTGTTGTGTGGGTTCAAAGGCACCTTTATTCTCAACCCATTCTTCTTCGAAATGTGTAGTCTGGGAAGGCCTGTCAAGTGTAACGGGACGTCTGCACGTTATCGAGACCTGTTTGTACAGCTTGTGAAACCTGCTTTGTTTCATTTAGGATGGGCAACGCCTCATGTCGCTTGCTCAGTGAAAGATCTGCCTAATGGAACCTTCCAGGAACATGCTATCTCCAGACGTTTTCCAGATGAAAGACCTGCAAGATCATCTGATCTGGACCCGTAAGACTTTTGGCTGTGTGGATATCTAAAAGAACATGTTTACAAAGAAGAGTCTCTGCCTGATCTGAAGGCCTATATACAGCAAAAAATCGCTCAGATTTCATAGAAACTCTTGCGAGAAAATGTTGGCCCCGTCGTTTTACCGATGTAGCAAAAAAAGGTTCAAATGGCTCTGAGCTCTATGGGACTTTACATCTGAGGTCATCAGTCCCCTAGAACTCAGAACTACTTAAACCTAACTAACCTAAGGACAGCACACACATCCATTCCCGAGGCAGGATTCGAACCTGCGACTGAAGAGCCTAGAACCTCTCGGCCACACCGGCCGGCCCCCAAGTAGCATCTCATCGAGGTCTCTGGTGCTCCTACTGAACAAATTGTGTAAGCAGTACTGAATAATAAAATCAACTTTACGCCTCTCTCACTTGTTTGACTTTTTCGCACACGTCCTGTTCCTAATCCATTAATTTCGAAACTTTCTATGCGTCTTTCTTGCATTGAAAGCACCAGATTTGTACTGGGTGGCAAAAACAGGAACTATTTTTTTTACAGCGTAGATCAGTTCTGCATTAACGCATTAGCACAACTACCAAGCTTCGCTGTCATACGGTCATTACAGCCCACAGTCGACTTCCGTGTGTAGCTGCACTTCAGCTATGACCACGTGGTAATTTTGGTGGTGATGAGGATTTGTAGGAGTAATAAATGTGTTTGAGTTGGCACGAATGGGGGGTCATTGCAGCGACGATGCACTCCGCAAATGGTGAAATTCAATTAAAAAAAAAAATGCGACTTGGCCAGTGGGCAGATTGCTATGGTCAGGTGTCTGACAACGAGCTTCTACGAATCGACACAGCTCGCAGGCTACCTGTGTGTTCCCGTAGTGACCTTCTATGGAAAGTGGTCGAAGGACGGTCAAACCACGAGTAGGCGATATACTGTTGTAGGCCCACACCCCATTAAAAGAGTGGAAGGGTGGTGGGGAGATTAGTATTTAACGTTGCATCTACAATGAGGTCATTGGAGCACAAGCTCAGATTAGGGAAGGATGAGGAAGGAAATAGGCCGTGTCCTTTCAAAGAAACCTTCCCGGGATTCGTCTCAAGCGATTTACGGAAATCACAGAAAACCTGAATCAGAACGGCCAGATGCAGGTTCGAACCGTAGTCCTCCCAAATGCGAGTCCAGTGTGCTGACAAACTGCGCCACATCACTCGGTACCTCGTTAGAGAGTGTGGAGTGTGGAGTCTTGCCGCTCTGTAGAGCGGGATTAGTGACGTTCTGTGGCAGCCCTGAAGGCAGAGTACAATGCTGGTGCTGGCAAAAGTGTTCCGGAGAACACCGCTGAACACGGCACTGCTGCAAACCATTTTTACAGTCTCAAACAACGGCCTTTTTTTCACTCTGCCGTCCACCGAGCAACCTCTATACCACTTTCAACAGAAAAGTTTAATGAGGAGATTAATTGACTTAAAACCATAGCAGTCAATAATGAATATACGCCTAACATAGTGGATGATATCCTCAAAAAGAAAACTGCAAGAACTACTACGCTCAACACGCTAAAATTAACCCAAAAATACGCTTTTCTATTCCTTTCGTAGGACCCATTTCCTATCAGATTCAGCGCATGCTTCGCAACAAATACAACTGCAATGTTGCCTTCTCTACTAATAATAATCTGAAGAGAAACTTCATTCATAATTATAAATCCATTCGCTCCCCTACAGAAAGTTCAGGGGTTTATAAGATCATCTGCGATACCTGCTCCTCCTATTATATAGGCCAAACCGTACGTGCTTTCACCATCAGATACAAAGAACATCTTTCGAGAAAGAACGGCACCGGTCCCCTAAATTCAACGTTTTCCGATCATCTCTTAATTACTGGACACGTGCCTAAAGCCTTTGGCGATAGCAATATTCTGTATACCGAAAAGAAGGGGCGTAGGTTAGATGTTTTAGAGGAATTGGAGATTTTCAGTCATCTATCTCGTCATGATGGCCTCATTCTCAACAAACAGATGCAGCTGCGAAATGAAAACTTTTTCAACTGTATAAAGCCATTGCTTGATCTTTTATTCAGAATTCCTCATGCAGTTTGCCGAAATGTTGTTTTCCTCTTACGTCTTTGCTGTTTCCTTGTATGTCATAACTGACGTTTTTCTACGTTACAAAATGTATCTGTCTTTAAAGCAGATAAATATATAACTTCATCTTATTATTATTAGTGCTTACGTTATGCCTCAATCAGCTTCATTACAACTTCATGTATCTAATTTTGAATGTACAGCAGCCTAGTTGTTTCTGCGGCTACTAGATGGCGCTCGTAGCAACACCATGTTTACTTACCCACTCTTTCTAACGTGGGCACCTCAGTTTTGTTGCAACCCTTGTTCACTCAGGTACGAGCAGCCCTTAGCGGCTTGCCATCTTAACTTAACTATTCATGACGTCGCCTTTCCGGCTTAGATTTTTTAAAATGTGACTTGTATGTACTGCATCTCTTTCCAGTCAGTAAACACTTTAATTTATTAATGTCTTATATACCTATTACGTTTTAGAACAGTTAGTTTAATTCTGAAGACGACGCTCATAGTAGCGTCGAAACCTGGTCAATTTTGACTTAATATTTTTGACGGAGGGCTTGTTTGTTCTAATATAAACCATTTTTACCTTCTTCCACGTTAGCCCGATGGCATCATCAGATACGAAGACAGTGATCAGAGGATCACTGAGATTGAACCGTGGATCAGTAATGAGGCCCGGTTGAATGAGCCACATTTCTTCCTAAGCCAGGTGGGTGGCTGCGTTCGGACGCTCCGTCGTCTAGGCGAGCGGCTGTGGGTGATTCTCCTGGGTTTTCAGGGGACCTACTGTAATAATCGAAGACACAGTGACAGGTGTGGATTACGTGAACATTATTCCGCACCAGCTGCCACATTTCATAGTGACTGTCTTTACACGATAGTGATCACATCTTCCAGCAGGAAAACTGCCACATAAGAAAAGACAGCGATGGCATCTTCCACCAGTGTAACTACGTAACAAGACCGGAAGCGTGATACTGTTGTTTGAGAGCGTGGTAGTGAACCCATGTTATGTCTTGGTCTTCAAACTCCCCTGATATAAAACCAGAGAAACTCATTTGAGTCACGTGTACAAATCACTGACCCATAATTTATGTGCTAGGTCTTAGTGCCACATACACACTGATGACAGCAAGATTCTACGGGCTTCGCGTTCTAACGACAGAATGCAACCCTGAATTGCTCCTTTATAGCAACAGCTCGCTATTAAGCAGGTTGTCATGACGTTTATGCTTATCAGTGTACACAGAATACTGAAATATCGTGTGCAACGTGAAATCAGAATTTGGCCAGTAAGAGCGTCAAACCCTGACGAGTGGGTGCTACAGCGAGAGAGCTGTGATCTTTTTGCGTAAATCTTACCAATCGTTTGAACCGGTCAGGGATCACTTGTCAGCTGGAAACTGTGGCCCAGAGAGCAGTGAAGTTCACTTACATAAGCCCGACAGGAAGATCACGATGCACACTACACACACTATGAGCTGACACCGTGACCAAGACATGTTTGGTTCACGTTTTATGTAGCGCAACCTGCTTGTGTGTAGTACTGAAACAGCGACACTCCATAATGCCGTCACGGTAGCTCAGCGTGTTCGGTCAGAGGGATACGTGTCCTCTGCAATAAAAAAAAACTGAGTTAATCGATCATTAACGAACTTAAACGGTTGTCTTACGACGTCCGCCCCGAGCAGATGGAACGATCAAAAGCGAACAAAATGAGATAAAAAAAGGGGATAGCGTCTTTGATGCATAATCAAGACGTCTTCGGTCCCGGGTTCGATCCCCGCCTAAATTTTGATAAATAATCAGCATTGACGGCCGAAGACTTCCGGCATAAGAAGTCAGCCTCATTCTGCCATGGCCTTGTCAAAGAGGGCGGAGGAGCGGATAGAGGTTCAGGGCACTCTCTTGTCCTAGGGGTGGGAAATTGCCCCTAAAGGCGGAAGAATCAGCAATGATCAACGACACGAGGATGCAGAAGGCAATGGAAACCACTGCATTAAAGATACGCAACGTGTATCCACAGGACATGTGGCCTGTATTTGAAGAAGTGTCATGGTGATCTCTCCATTGGCAAAAGATTCCGGAATAGTCCCCCATTCGGATCTCCGGGAGGGGACTGCCAAGGGGGAGGTTACCATGAGAAAAGATTGAATAATCAACGAAAGGATAACGTTCTACGAGTCGGGGCGTGGAATGTCAGAAGCTTGAACGTGGTAGGGAAACTAGAAAATCTGAAGAGGGAAATGCAAAGGCTCAATCTAGATATAGTAGGGGTCAGTGAAGTGAAGTGGAAGGAAGACAAGGATTTCTGGTCAGATGAGTATCGGGTAATATCAACAGCAGCAGAAAATGGTATAACAGGTGTAGCATTCGTTATGAATAGGAAGGTATGGCAGAGGGTGTGTTACTGTTAACAGTTCAGTGACCGGGTTGTTCTAATCAGAATCGACAGCAGACCAACACCGACAACGATAGTTCAGGTATACGTGCCGACGTCGCAACATGAACAGATAGAGAAAGTGTATGAGGATATTGAAAGGGTAATGCAGTATGTAAAGGGGGACGAAAATCTAATAGTCATGGGCTACTGGAATGCAGTTGTAGGGGAAGGAGTAGAAGAAAAGGTTACAGGAGAATAAGGGCTTGGGACAAGGAATGAAAGAGGAGAAAGACTAATTGAGTTCTGTAACAAGTTTCAGCTAGTAATAGCGAATACCCTGTTCAAGAATCACAAGAGGAGGAGGTATACTTGGAAAAGGCCGGGAGATACGGGAAGATTTCAATTAGATTACATCATGGTCAGCCAGAGATTCCGAAATCAGATACTGGATTGTAAGGCGTACCCAGGAGCAGATATAGACTCAGATCACAATATAGTAGTGATGAAGAGTAGGCTGAAGTTCAAGACATTAGTCAGGAAGAATCAATACGCAAAGAAGTGGGATACGGATGTACTAAGGAATGACGAGATACGTTTGAAGTTCTCTAACGCTATAGATAGAACAATAAGGAATAGCGCAGTAGGCAGTGCAGTTGAAGAGGAATGGACATCTCTAAAAATGACCATCACAGAAGTTGGGAAGGAAAACATAGGTACAAAGAAGGTAGCTGCGAAGAAACCATGGGTAACAGAAGAAATACTTCAGTTGATAGATAAAGGAGGAAGTACAAACATGTTCCGGGAAAATCAGGAATACAGAAATACAAGTCGCTGAGGAATGAAATAAATAGGAAGTGCAGGGAAGCTAAGACGAAATGGCTGTAGGAAAAATGTGAATACATCGAAAAAGATATGATTGTCGGAAGGACAGACTCAGCATACAGGAAAGTCAAAACAACCTTTGGTGACATTAAAAGCAACGGTGGTAACATTAAGAGTGCAGCGGGAATTCCACTGTTAAATGCAGAGGACAGAGCAGATAGGTAGAAAGAATACATTGAAAGCCTCTATGAGGGTGAAGATTTGTCTGATGTGATAGAAGAAGAAAGAGGAGTCGATTTAGAAGAGATAGGGGATCCAGTATTAGAATCGGAATTTAAAAGAGCTTTGGAGGACTTACGGTCAAATAAGGCAGAATGGATAGATAACATTCCATCAGAATTTCTAAAATCATTGGGGTAAGTGGCAACAAAACGACTATTCACGTTTGTGTGTAGAATATATGAGTCTGGCGATATACCATCTGACTTTCGGAAAAGCATCATCCACACAATTCCGAAGACGGCAAGAGCTGACAAGTGCGAGAATTATCGCACAATCAGGTTAACAGATCATGCATCTAAGCTGCTTACAAGAATAATATACAGAAGAATGGAAAAGAAAATTGAGAATGCGCTAGGTGACGATCAGTTGGGCTTTAGGAAAAGTAAAGGGACGAGAGAGGCAATTCTGACGTTACGGCTAATAATGGACGCAAGGCTAAAGAAAAATCAAAACACTTTCATAGGATTTGTCGACATGGAAAAAACGTTCGACAATATAAAATGATGCAAACTTTTCGAGATTCTGAAAAAAAAGTAGGGGTAAGCTATAGGGTGAGACGGGTCATATACGATATGTACAACAACCAAGAGGGAATAATAAGAGTGGACGATCAAGAACGAAGTGCTCGTATTGAGAAGGGTGTAAGACAAGGCTGTAGCCTTTCGCCCCTACTCTTCAATCTGTAAATCGAGGAAGCAATGATGAAAATAAAAGAAAGGTTCAGGAGTGGAATTAAAACACAAGGTGAAAGGATGTCAATGATACGGTTCGCTGATGACATTGCCATCCTGAGTGAAAGTGAAGAAGAATTAAATGATCTGCTGCACGAAATGAACAGTCTAATGAGTACACAGTATAGTCTGAGAGTAAATTGGAGAAAGACGAAGGTAATGAGAAGTACTAGAAATGAGAACAGCGAGAAACTTAACATCAGGATTGATGGTCACGAAGTCAACGAAGTTAAGGAATTCTGCTACCAGTAAAATAACCAATGACGGACGGAGCAAGGAGGCCATCAAAAGCAGACTCGCTATGGCAAAAAAGGCATTTCTGGCCAAGAGAAGTCTACTAATATCAAATACCGGCCTTAATTTGAGGAAGAAATTTCTGAGGATGTACGTCTGGAGTACAGCATTGTATGGTAGTGAAACATGGACTGTGGGAAAACCGGAACAGAAGAGAATCGTAGCATTTGAGATGTGGTGCTATAGACGAATGCTGAAAATTAGGTGGACTGATAAGGTAAGGAATGAGGAGGTTCTACGCAGAATCGGAGAGGAAAGGAATATGTGGAAAACACTGATAAGGAGATGGGACAGGATGATAGGACATCTGCTAAGACATGAGGGAATGACTTCCATGGTACTAGAGGGAGCTGTAGAGGGCAAAAACTGTAGAGGAAGACAGAGATTGGAATACATCAAGCAAATAATTGAGGACGTAGGTTGCAAGTGCTACTCTGAGATGAAGAGGTTAACACAGGAAAGGAATTCGTGGCGGGCCGCATCAAACCAGTCAGTAGACTGATGACCAAAAAACAAACTGCAGAGGTTTGGTGTAAGGTTTCTCAGAACGAAATGTAGTCTAGCATGTTGTGAAATCACAGGTGTTTTGTTACAAATTATATGTGTTACATTTTTTACCAAATCCCTCCTCTTTGCTCGGCAGGTAAAGCTTTACTGTATGGAACACGCTGCTTTACGAAAGTTTTTAATTGCGCTTCTAAACAAACTTGTTTTAATAGTCTTCTTGATTTCCATTGTTAATTCGTTGTACGATTTTGCATCTTCGTAGATAATGCTGTTCTGAGATTTATGTCTATTCTTTCCTCGTAAGGTATGTCATGACACAGATATTTGTGTTGCAAATGTGCATAGTTAATTGCTGTATATTTTCATATGTAGTTGCTATTGCTTTTACGTTATTGCTTGTGTATCTTCTGTGGAAAAATAGTATGCAGCTTGAACTGCGAAGTAGATGCACTCTAAAAAAATAAAAACTAATAAAAAAGGAGTATCACGAAAGACACAACAGAATGACACGAGAATCGGTAAATGTGATGTACAAATTTTTACAGTTTCAGAAAGACTTATTCAAGAGTAAGATCTCTCTGCATTTGAGTACGTTTGGAACATTATGGGAAGGGTTCTCCTACCAGTTCAGGATTTTGGGTGTCTAACGTGCCAATTGGACAGAATCTGGCACGATATCCCTCAGGAGGACATCCAAGAACTCTGACAATCACAGCCAACGTGGACCAGAGGAGGGCCAACTCGTTACTGACTTGCGAGGTTTCTGAAGCTCTCACTCTCTCTCACACTGTAACAATTTGTTTGTCTGTATACGTACATCTCACCTACCGATTTACGTCCAGTTGCTTAGTTCCTTCGTGGTACGTCGATTCTTCGTCTTAGAGTATACCTTCAAGTTCTCGGTTCAGTGTAACAAATATTTACATATATGTGCACTTTGATGAATATGCCAGCTGTTTTATTTGCTATTTGATGTTTCTGTTCTGCGTTTACTTATGAGGCTTAGTGTTTGCAAACCTGTTCGCTTCGTCTTACTTTATGGTAGAGTTCAAATTCTGTGGTATTCATTTATAAGGAGGGAGGAATTTCAGAAATTTTTTTACAGTTAATAAGATCAATGGGCTATACTGGAGTTGTCGCCTATGTTGTTATTCTTGCTGGTGAAATTCTATTTTTGTGAGAGCTTTTAGGCTACTTAAAGAAGAATTTTATGCTTTAAGGAAATACTACTATGAGGAAGGATTACATTTTTGCATATAAATTTTGCATCTTTACACTTACTGAGGCTAAAAGTTATTAATTGTTCTACACTTTTGACTCATATCATATCTCCTGTTACACACGATCTTTTCTCTAAGCTACTTTTGAGCGTTTGTTGCGATATGTAGAAATGCTTAACTACATCAAATTTGTAGCCAAGCATATTGCAGTGAGAAGGATGTACTAAAACACTGAATTTTCTTGTGTATAAAGTTAAGTTAGAAATGATTCTATATCACAGTGGAAGGGAATATACCTATGCATTATGTGTTTCAATGTTATTCGAGATTACGTAGTCGTGCAAAACTCTTTCATTGCTTAATGAAGTTAAACAGTGCTGGTGAATAACTGCTAAGAGCGAAAGAAACATTTTGGAACAAAGAGTCACTTATGAAATATTTAGAATTTACTGAAATTTCATATGTCGATTGGTGCATGAAGGCTTCACTGATTTTTGTGAGAAACTTCCTTTCTTTGTGGTATTTTGTATGTTTGAAGCATTCTTTCTAATCAAATGGTGTTAATGTTACCCTCTCGTTCAGTGAAATAGTATCCTTCTACTTTCTACCTTATCAATGAGAAGTGAATTTACTGCTTGAAAGACTACTGGAGTCTTCTAAACTGGGACTGTACATGCAAGTTTTCTTTATTCTGCCTTGGGTATGAAACAGTGGTGTGAATTAAACATAACTGATTGTCTGGGATCTAGAATTCAGAATCTTACAATTATTTGATTAGAATTATATTTTTGTAAGAGAAAATCCATGTAAAACTACTGTTTACTTTTTGTCAGTAAATAACTGTAATGTTCTTTTTTAATGCGACTAGTTACTGTACCTCATTTGGATTATTGCAACAAGTAATTGCACTGTAGAAAAAGGCTTAGTGTGGAGCTTGCTTAACCATTCCGTGGTTTTAGTTGTGGTGATAAATGGTAACTTGCCCTCTTCCCGAGGGTGAATTTGAGTGTGATGTGGGGTATAGTTGAGCGTAGAATCATTTTAATATGTCTTAAATTCATCATGTATGTGGGTTTTGTTTTCTCCATAGTTTTGCTTGCTTAGAAAAATCAGTCTTTATCTCTGAAAAATTCTGTGATATGTGCATATTGGAAGTGGTGTTGAACACTGATTGGTGGTGTGTTAATTCTATCGTGCTTCTAGTATTGGTTCTAGTTAATGTTATGTCGTTGTGGATTGATAATTTGATTTCTATGTGTATGCGAAGAGAACTTGGAATTTATTATTATTATTATTATTATTATTATTATTATCTTATGGTAATGTATAGACGTATAGTTGGTAAAGTGGAAATTAATTTTTCATTTTCTTATAAGTTGTTTGAATTGTGTGAATTGCATCTGTGTGGCTTGGTATATTATCCCTGGGGAAATAGACTATCAACTTCATACAACATTCATTACAAAATGGCGAGTACTAAAGGCCCTGCACGGGATGTTGTTTCAACCTCTGATGAGTCTATAAGATAAGGGGAATTTGCCGATAGGATAATTAAAGTGATAAACATAGAAGTAGAGTCCTGCTGTAGTGAGAAAGTCAATGTAACTTTAGGAGAGCGTGGGACTAGTGTCCAGAAATTAAGAGAGAGTTATATGTGGCTGAAGGCTAAACTAATCAACTGAAGGAATCTTACAACAACGGAGTAAAATAATCTAAAAAAGTGACAAATTATAGGATGTGCATAAATGAAGGTAGAATCATATCTGAAGAGATCAAGACTTATAACCCCACAGTAATTGCTGACAATTCTGAATTAACTACACAGCTTGACACACTGTTGATTGTGAGATAATGCCAGTTTATATAGTACTGTCCCTAGTAGCTGGGCTAACACTGAGTGATTAATAATGAAGATAAACTCTCATATAGAGCAAATAAAATGTCATTATAATGTATTAGGAGAACAGTGTAAACAGATGGACACACATCTTCAGGAAGCAACGATAAGGGAACAGAAAAACAAAAGATGGGTTTAGGGAATCATGGGCAAACTAAGGAGCAGAAGTTTATTACAAAAGTTAATTAACTTTCAGTTACTGTAGTCCATCCAACTATTAGTGATGAAGTGGAACAGTGCCAGCCAGTGTTTGCGTTTTACGGCAGGTCACACCTGTTCAGGAGTCTGTGGCTGAACCCGCTGAACATACAGGGTGAGTCACCTAACATTACCACTGGAAACACCTCCCAAACGACAAGAAACAGTGAATAACCAATGCCGCCGACTGAAAGTGAGGAGAGGGGCTGGCCTAATTGGTTAATACAAATCGTTGAGAAATGTACGGAAATATGATTTTCAACACCTACTTATGTTGGTTTTTTTTTCAGTGGAAACCTGTTATTATTTTTAGACAACTGAAAACAGAAACAAATACTTAATCAATGCTGTTTGTTACATTGTAAAATGTTACGTACATCCGGAGTAATCTGTAACTTAAAGTTGACCCTTGAAACCTCAGACGTTCAGTCGCATGTTGTAACAAACAACATCTGTAGGGGTATGTTTAGGAAGGCTACAATGTTAAAGAGTTTGGCTGTGTCAGTGTCTGCATGTAGCGCTTGTTGAAATATTCCTTGTAACCAGAATGACTGTAGTACACCGTGTTACCGGACGTCTGTGATAGTGTACTGTACACAAGTAAGAAACAGAAGTACGCACAGTAGGAACGCGAGAAGGGCAAGTACAACAGTGTGTAAGTGATGGAAGAAGTGTGAAAATGGTTTATTCTAACTCTGGAAAGGCAGAGATGATACTCACCTATGGCGAGTGTAGATAAAAGTCCAGCTGTAGCCTGCAGGTTGTATGCAGAAAGGTACCTGGACAGAGATCATCCAACGCACCACACATCTGAAAACATCTGCAAACAATTGTATGCAACAGGTATGGTCGTATGGTCGTAACATGCAAACGGGTCCATAACAAACCCATCACAGTTGGTGTGTTAGCTGCTGTTGTCGTGACCCACACATGAGTTCAAGTGACATCGCTAGAGGCAGTGCAATGAGTCAAAGTAGTATAATGAACATACTTCATCGTCACAAATTTCTCCCATATCACTTGTCTCTGCATCAGCAATTACATGGAGATGATATCGAGTGAATTTCTGTTAATGGGCAGTAGCAGAGAATGTTTTGCAGTTCTACCTTCTTACTGATGAAGCAGGTTTCACAAACCATGGTGCAGTGAATTTACGAAACATGCTTTGCTGGTCCGTGGACAATCCTCGCTGGCTTCGACAGCGACCGTAGAATGTAAATGTGTGGTGCGTAGTAAATGCCGACCACATTGTTGGTCCTCACTTCATTGAAGGCACCCAAACAGCTTCAAAATACATCGAGTTTCTACGAAATGATCTGCCAACAATTTCTAGAAAAGTTCCCGTTGGAAACGCGTAGACGTATGTGTTGCCCACATGATGGTTCTCTTGCACATTCTGCAATGAACACTAGACTGACCCTCGACAGAATGTTGGACGAGCGTTTCATAGGACGTGGCGGACGCATAAATTGGCCAGCCCTTTCTCCTGATCTTTCAGCTTTGGACTTCCTGCTGTGTGGTACGTTAAAGGAGAACGTGTACCGCGATGTGCCTACAACCCCAGAGGATATGAAACACCATACTGAGGCAACCTGTGGCTACATTACACCAGATGTACTGCGTTGTTTCAGACATTCATTACGCGTAAGATGCAAATGTGTGCAGCAAATGATGGGCACCACTTTGAACATTTATGGGCCTTAAATATCAGGACACACTCTTTTACATTCTGTACTTGAAAAAAAAATTTGTAAGTTTAATTACAGTCTCATGTTAATGTACATTTTCTTCTAACAAATCAGTGCCGTACAGTATTCTTTAGAGAAAAAGACTAATAAAAATGTTGGCATGTGGACGTAACGTGCTGTTCATGTGCCTTCCGTATCTACGTTGCATCGCTCTTCTTTTTGTATCCCTAATTAATACGGTTCTCTCAGATACACACAACTGAACTGCTGGGGAGTTACTCAAGCATCAACTTAACGTTACAGTTTACTCTGGTTGTAATTAACATTTTAAAATGTAAGGAACGACATTGATTAAGTATTTCTTTTCTATTTTCAGTTGTGCTAAAAGTAATAACAGATTTCCATTAAAAAAAAACATAAGTATGTGTTGAAAATCATTCTTTCGTGCATTTCTCAGTGGTTTGTATTAACCAATTTACACCAGCCCCTCTCCTCATTTTCGGTCTGCGGAATTGGTTATTCAGTGTTTGTTGCGGTTTGCTAGGTGTTTCCAGTGGTAATGTTAGGTGACTCACCCAGTGCAGAATGCATTAGCCAAGTAGTTACAGTTATTCATAAGAACACGACATTTTTGCTAAATTAATGGTAGAGGAAGAGGTGAAACAGGCACTGAATCTCCCAGTGCCATTACTGAAAACAAAATATTAGTAAGTAAAGACGTAGTGGACCAAACCCAAACTTCACTGAAGCACGGTGAGTTCTCAGTTGATAAGGCTCTTATGTTTAAAAAGGGGTATGGTTTTGTAACAATAAGATGTCCATCTCCTTTTTTCTAGCCTTACCCCACATCTACGCAGAGTCGGTATGATTATCTGGATTTGGCATCGTTAGTGGCCTTTTGTAGCTGTATGCCCTTCATGTTGCCATCCCTTACCCCCTGGAACGAAAAAGGTGTCCCCCTTCTGTTTGGGTCTAGTGCTATCCATGTGAAAATGTGAAAATGTTTTTGAAGTGTAACCGAGAGAGGACATGGGTACCAACTCAATGTTCCACAAGCTGGATGTGAAAAACTACCTGAAAACCACATACAGGTTGGCTCTAAAACTGGTCTTTGTCGTTATTCCGTCGGATGCATTCTATGTGGGGCTGGCACATCTCCACGAATCCCGAAAGTGACGTGCTAACGCGGGCGGCCAACCACGCAAGTTGTGCCAACAAGGGCTAAATCTTCCAAACGTCTTATATTTCTTCTAAAAAATAATCGGTGTCTATTTCCGTTGCCAGATGGATGTGGGACAGCGGCTAATTGAATTATTACGGTGGTACCAGAAGAAGTCTCATTATTATGGCTTTTGGAGTTACTGACATTTCTAAGAGAGATTTTCAACAAGTACTGCAACATACTTGTGGCCATGTGGTACCACAAGTAAAAACTGTGGAGAAAAGTAAAGTATAATGAGAAGGTTTGTATTATGTTCAGTAAAAGGCTCAGTGTGGGGAAATATGGAGGCCCCATAATTTTTGATGCTCGTGTTTTCAATGAAAATGTAGTGTTTCTTCTTATGTGCTATTTAACTTTCTTAGTAAAGACAGGCAGCTTCGCTAATACATTCTCTCCTTGGAATATGTTTTTCGTATATTAAGATTTTTCTTTGTATTAGTGAAGTAACAGCCATGTGTCTACATCTACATCTACATCTATACTCCGCGAGCCACCTTACGGTGTGTGGCGGAGGGTACTTATTGTACCACTATCTGATCCCCCCTTCCCTGTTCCATTCACGAATTGTGCGTGGGAAGAACGACTGCTTGTAAGTCTCCGTATTTGCTCTAATTTCTCGGATCTTTTCGTTGTGATCATTACGCGAGATATATGTGGGCGGTAGTAATATGTTGCCCATCTCTTCCCGGAATGTGCTCTCTCGTAATTTCGATAATAAACCTCTCCGTATTGCGTAACGCCTTTCTTGAAGTGTCCGCCATTGGAGCTTGTTCAGCATCTCCATAACGCTCTCGCGCTGACTAAATGTCCCCATGACGAATCGCGCTGCTTTTCGCTGGATCATGTCTATCTCTTCTATTAATCCAACCTGGTAAGGGTCCCATACTGATGAGCAATACTCAAGAATCGGACGAACAAGCGTTTTGTAAGCTACTTCTTTCGTCGATGAGTCACATTTTCTTAGAATTCTTCCTATGAATCTCAACCTGGCGCCTGCTTTTCCCACTATTTGTTTTATGTGATCATTCCACTTCAGATCGCTCCGGATAGTAACTCCTAAGTATTTTACGGTCGTTACCGCTTCCAATGATTTACCACCTATGGCATAATCGTACTGGAATGGATTTCTGCCCCTATGTATGCGCATTATATTACATTTATCTACGTTTAGGGAAAGCTGCCAGCTGTCGCACCATGCATTAATCCTCTGCAGGTCTTCCTGGAGTACGTACGAGTCTTCTGATGTTGCTACTTTATTGTAGACAACCGTGTCATCTGCAAATAGCCTCACGGAGCTACCGATGTTGTCAACTAAGTCATTTATGTATATTGTAAACAATAAAGGTCCTATCACGCTTCCTTGCGGTACTCCCGAAATTACCTCTACATCTGCAGATTTTGAACCGTTAAGAATGACATGTTGTGTTCTTTCTTCTAGGAAATCCTGAATCCAATCACAAACCTGGTCCGATATTCCGTAAGCTCGTATTTTTTTCACTAAACGTAAGTGCGGAGCCGTATCAAATGCCTTCCTGAAGTCCAGGAATACGGCATCAATCTGCTCGCCAGTGTCTACGGCACTGTCAATTTCTTGGGCAAATAGGGCGAGCTGAGTTTCACATGATCTCTGTTTGCGGAATCCATGTTGGTTATGATAAAGGAGATTTGTATTATCTAAGAACGTCATAATACGAGAACACAAAACATGTTCCATTATTCTACAACAGATTGACGTAAGCGAAATAGGCCTATAATTATTCGCATCTGATTTATGACCCTTCTTGAAAATGGGAACGACCTGCGCTTTCTTCCAGTCGCTAGGTACTTTACGTTCTTCCAGCGATCTACGATAAATTGCTGATAGAAAGGGGGCAAGTTCTTTAGCATAATCACTGTAGAATCTTAAGGGTATCTCGTGTGGTCCGGATGCTTTTCCGCTACTAAGTGATAGCAGTTGTTTTTCAATTCCGATATCGTTTATTTCAATATTTTCCATTTTGGCGTCCGTGCGACGGCTGAAGTCAGGGACCGTGTTACGATTTTCCGCAGTGAAACAGTTTCGGAACACTGAATTCAGTATTTCTGCCTTTCTTCGGTCGTCCTCTGTTTCGGTGCCATCGTGGTCAACGAGTGACTGAATAGGGGATTTAGATCCGCTTACCGATTTTACATATGACCAAAACTTTTTAGGGTTCTTGTTTAGATTGTTTGCCAATGTTTTATGTTCGAATTCGTTGAATGCTTCTCTCATTGCTCTCTTTACGCTCTTTTTCGCTTCGTTCAGCTTTTCCTTATCAGCTATGATTCGACTACTCTTAAACCTATGATGAAGCTTTCTTTGTTTCCGTAGTACCTTTCGTACATGATTGTTATACCACGGTGGATCTTTCCCCTCGCTTTGGACCTTAGTCGGTACGAACTTATCTAAGGCGTACTGGACGATGTTTCTGAATTTTTTCCATTGGTTCTTTTCTCCATGTGAGTGGCAGTATGTGACAGGGAGTGTGCAGTCATGTTCCACATAATCACAGATAAGGACTGTTCCTTCAATATGTTGGATATAGTGAGCTGACAAGGTATGATGCTTTTTATTTTGTTTATTGTGAGTCTGAAAGTGTGACATATGACCATGGCTGAATAGTGACAGCTATAGCACATGGTGTGAATGACATGCCAGCGTAAAGTGTCACATGTAAAGTTTTACATTTTTTAAAATGCTTTTTCAGCTGTCTGGATGAAAAAAGGGTTCTACACTTGTAAGCTGACGAGCGAATTCAGATTTTGCAACTACTTGTCTCTTGTTCTGTATGACATGTGTATGTTACTGTGAAGGGTGTTGCGCCTATTCAATGATTAACGAATCATTTTAAGTAATCTGTGAGGATAAATGTGAGTAAAATACGAAGTAGGTCACTATCTTCACCCACAGAGGAATCTACTGACTCTATGTTGTGGTTGGAGCATCTCAAAGGTCCCTAGCTGCTACATGCACTCGCAACATATTTAATTTCCTGTCCTGCTATCTTTTCTCTTACTCTTCTATATCTATGTGATGGTGTATCTTTAATATCAGTTTGCTTAGTGTGAGAATATATGGAACGATCAGTTACCTGTAAGAGAGTGTTTTTACCCATGTAAGATGAAAGTAAGTTTGATTAATTCAGGTTGTATGAACCACAGTAAGTTCAACTTTGTTTAATTTTAATGTGTATTCTGTTCTGGTGATGTTCAGTTATGTATTGTGACGGATTCTTCAGAAAATGGTCTGTAATGATGTCTTGAAGGGAATGGTGCTATTATTTTGTTTGTTACTCCACCAAGTGTTATTTATGAGACTATTTAAAATCATTTTTGTGAATTTATGAATTTGATCCAAAGGTTGGGGATTAAACTGTGTGACTTTAAAGCTTTTATAATTTCTTGAGTAGTAGTAATGCATGTAATGAGTGGTGGTTTTCCCCAGAAGTGGAGATGGTTACAGGGTAATACCTCTTTTTGTGGTCATTAACTGAAGCTGGGCAATCACTCAGTGCTTGGACTTGTCCTGGAGAGTTCAGACTGATAATTTCCGGTGTCTGAAAGAATATGCTCATGCAGGAGGTCCAGCCAGTCGGCTGCCAGTCTGCGAACGGAACCAGCCGAAGCACGGAAAGCGTTTACACTGGTGTCTGTGTAGAGTGATAACTTATGGCGGTCAATCTCTGATATAGGACTGTTTCGGACTTGCTACCTTAAGTTCAGTAAAGATAGTGGTACTCATGTTACGTATGCTTCTAATCACTTATTCTAAGCACCCATCTATTCCTTCGCACCCCCCCCCCCCCCTCCCCGCCACCCCCACCCCCAGCGTATTCAGCAGAAAGAGTACTAATGACAGTTTATTTTTCTGAATATGAGAGGTCACAGTATATTTTCGACTTGCAGGTGAGCTAAGGAAAGATGAAGTATAGCCACCACTAGGATACTTACGAGAATTTATTGGTAAACCAAAGAGCGAGTGAAGAAATAAATGGAACTAGGAAGAGAATTTCCCTCCTGCATGATCTTGTGGCGAGGTAATGAAGACTGTTTTGAAAATGAAGAACGAATTGGTGAAAACAAAAGATTCGAGACTCTTTGCTATTTTTCGGTGGTGGATTATGTAGTTAAGTAGATGTTTGTTGGGGGTTGGCAGGAGAGCCAACATAGTATTATTAGAGGAAGCCGAAAGGCACGCGTTTTAGCTCACGCAGGCGGGCGTGAGGTCTGGAACAGGACAAGGAAATTAGACTTTAGCAAAAAACGGACGTAGCTGGTGGAATACTTAACTTTAATCCATTAATGATGAGCGTCGCTCTTGAAGGTACATGATTACAGTATCAATATTAACTGGAACTGGCGCCTTGCTAAGTCGTAGCAGATGACGTAGCTGAAGGCTATGCTAACTATCGTCTCGGCAAATGAGAGCGTATTTTGTCATTGAACCATCGCTAGCAAAATCGGTTGTACAACTGGGGCGAGTGCTAGGAAGTCTCTCTAGACCTGCCGTGAGGCGGCGCTCGGTCTGCAATCACTGATAGTGGCGACACGCGGGTCCGACGTATACTAACAGACCGCGGCCGATTTAAAGGCTACCACCTAGCAAGTGTGGTGTGTCGCGGTGACACCACAATGTTGACTGAGATCTTGTATGGTCTGGGTAATTTTTATTTTTCCTTATGCTCACAATGGTATCAGTGTTAATGTGACTTGACGAATCAAAATATCACTCTGCTTCTGAGTTTCCTGCTTTTTAGTTGTATAATGAATGTATCATGAGATTACGAAACTTTTTCTCTTATTACGTTTAGGTTATGAAATCTTTAATCTTCTTAATGTTAGCTGTAGAGTACGGCACAATGAGCATTTTGTCCTGCTTGGGCACTGTCTGTTGTAGGTGCTGAGTAGTGTACATATGGAATGCTTCTATCTTGTCGTGTTTTTTTGTAGATCATGAGGTTGCGAACAATTTTCTTGATTGTGCTGAGGAGTCTGTACCTAGAACACTTCGTCTGGCTGTTTATTGGTGATGACTAATGAAACTGTGCACATGTCACAAGTGGACTGAAATGCGCCATTATACACTGAATGAAAAAAGTCCTAGCACCTAGAAAGAGTTGCGCCACATAAACGGAAGTTGTTAGGCGTGTTTCTACATCTGAAAGATGATGTGTATTCGAATTCACGCCAGTTGCATACGGCGCTAGTAGCTACAGTAGGGTGGGGTTAGCAAGAGAGGAATTGGATTTTTACAAATTTTGACCCAAATACTAATTTTTTCCGCAGATTCGAATTGGGTCAACATTTGTAAAACTCTAATTCTTCTCTCTCAAACCCCACCCTATGGGGAGAGAGATAGAATTTTAGTTTTAGCGAACCAAAATTTACGAATTAAATAAGTATTTTTATTTATCCGTAACCATTTTCCACGCAAAAATGAGAAGATGGATTTTCTTGAGATACAGTGTCAGCTACCAAGAATCAAAACAAATGTTTAAGACAAAATATACGTAGTTATTTAAGTAGAATCTAATTCTGCAATAAAAATGGTGGTTCCCGTTTGAAATTTTAAAATGGCCTCCCGACGGACCCCCAAGGGCTGGGGTTGCGGCCTAATTTTAACACCGGCTAATGTCCCCTTCGAAAACAATCAACTTTGGATTCCACACATTTTTTGGTGCGAATCTTATTTTTTGAGTTATCCTAGTTTGTCAACTTAAAATGTACACCCTCTATACTGAAGAGCCAAAGAAACTGGTACACCTTCCTGATATCGTGTAGGGCCCCCACGAGGACGCAGAAGTGAAGTAACAGGACGTGGAAAGGTCTCAACTAATATCTGTGGTCGTGCTGGAGGGACTGACACCATGAATCCTGTCGCATAAATCCGTAAGAGTACGAGGGGGGGGGGGGGGCAGGGTGCAGGGAGATATCTTATGAACAACACTTTGCAAGGCATCCAAGATATGCTCTATAATGTTCATGTCTGGGGAGCTTGGTGGCCAGCGGAAGTGTTTAAACTCATAAGTGTTCCTGGTGCCGCTCCGAAGCAAGTCTGAACGTGTGGGGGTGTCGCATTGTCCTGCTGGAATTGCCCAAGTCCATCGGAAAGCACAATGGACATGAATGGATACACGTGATCAGACAGGATGCTTACGTACGTGTTACCTCTCAGAGTGGTATGTAGACGTATCAGGGTCGCATATCAACCCAATAGCCCACGCCACACACCATTACAGTGCCACCACCAGCTTGAACACTCCCCTACTGACATCCTGGGTCCACGGATTCATTAGGTTGTCTCCACACCCATACACGTCCATGTGATTGATACAATTTGAAACGAGACTCGTCCGACCAGTCAACATGTTTCCAGTCATCGAGAGCCCATTGTCGGTGTTGATGGGCCCTGGTGAGGCGTTAAGTTTCGTATTGTGCAGGTCATCAAGGGTACACTAGTGGACCTTCTGCTCCGAAAGTCCATATCGATGATGTTTCGTTGAATGGTTTGCACGCTGACACTTGTTGATGACCCAGCACTGAAATCTCCAGCAATTTGCGGAAGGGTTGAAACTCTGTCACGTTGAACTATCCTCTCCAGCCGTCGTTGGTCCCATTCTTGCATATCACTTCCGGCCCTCAGCGATGTTGGGGATTCTACGTTTTACCGGATTCCTGATATAATGGTTGTACGGGAAAATCCCCAATTCATCGCCGCCTGCGAGATGCTGGTCCCATTGCTCGTGCTCCGAGTATAACAACATGTTCAAATTAATTTGAATCTTGATAACCTGCCACTGTAGCAGCAATAACCGACCTAACAGCTGTGCCGTACACTTATTGTCTTATACAGGCGTTGCCGACCGCAGCGCCGTGTTCTGGCTCTGTATTTGAATACGCATGCCTATACCAGTTTTTTAGCGCTTCAGTATACTTTGCCGCAGCTCTTTGAACTCGCACAGATTATTCTCAGCCCAGAAAAGGGAGGTCAGACTGATCCCCGGCGTCACTCTGTGAACATCATGTAGGCCATTGTTCAGGTGCCTCAGAATTATAACACTGCAATCCGTCATGTAGTTGGTTACTCACGATGTCGACTCATTCAGAACTGAACTGAAACACTCATTTTATAGAGACTAGACGGAAAAACGATATGCACTTGGATATCGCTCCCTTACGCTTTATTTGGAAAAGATTGCAGTATTCAGATGGTTTCATTTTAAATATGCTTTCAGCATAGCCTAACTGTAAAACTTTACCGATAAACTCCAAGTACTCAACTACAAGATGGCAAAGTGCTGTGCACTGCTGTACCTCGCGATATGTGAGAAGTTTTCCCTGTGATGTATTATTTATTCCTATACTCTCTCACAATTTTTCTCACTTTTTTTTAATTTTTTATTTTATTTCATTTATAAATTTTCTAGTCTCAATTGTGTAAACTATGCTCTTAACACATTCATTACCGTGTAACTTTGCCTCGAATGGTCCCTCGGAAAAATGAGATTGAGCCTCCCACTAATGTAATGCAATATCTGAGAATGGTATTCCGAAAGTGTCTGAATATTATGCTTAGGTAAGTGTTAAGTCTTATATGTTACTGCCACAGATTATAGTTAGTACGGCGAACAGCTGTTTTAGGCTCACTGCCAATTTTGTTTTAGAACAGAGTGTTCAATTTTCATAATGAGCTCGAAGTCACTTTTACGTTCCGCTGTCAATGTGCGACAGGATTTCCTCGTCCATTCTTTGTGTCAATAAAAAGGGGCGTCGCAAAACTTCGGAATGCTCACCTCGGCTTTCGCAGCAGCTTTTCTGGGTGCCCCAGCAGTCGGATCTCTGGGCTTTCCAATTCGTCGCCGCCTTTTCATGTGTAAGAGCCTCCTCGGCATCGCCAGAAGAAGTTTCAGAGGAGGTGGCCAACATTTTCACGGCCGGATGAGCTGTCGTGAACTGTGGCAAAACTATATCGACACAGGAATCGATTATTCTCACTGACACTGTAAGCGGGCTTTGCACAGTTATCAAGCAAGGTCTCAGAAGTTGCCGGCAGACTCTTCATCCATATGCAGTGATCAGATAAGTGGGTTAAAAGTGAAATAAAAGTGACAAATTTTCGTAGCTAAAGCACAATACTTAACAAAGGGGCAAGAGGGGGGGGGGAATTAAATACACAGAATACGAATAATAACGAAGACAGTAATCGAGCAAACTATAAAGACCAGTTCATAACATCGGTAGTTTTATCTACACTATGAGCACGAAGGAAGGTGTGGTACTATCGGACACGTAAGGCTATGAAAAATTATAATCATTCTCAAGGTTGTGTTGGAACATTCTCCATACTAAACAATTTTACATGTTACTTAATATATGGATGCATGCATGAGTCTTTCACATCTCCTCCTAATCAATGGATCAATTTTGACCTCAGTAGCTGCTTGCTGTTTGGATAGCACTGATATGGGTATAAGAACCATCTGGTTTGCATAGAGATGGGAATGGGAGTGGAAATGTTTCGTAACATTTCACTCTGAGGCTGCTCCGTATAAATTGCACGTTGTGCGGGTAGCACCAGAATCTGTTCCAAGGAGTATACTTGCGATTGTACATGGCTGAGTAGAGAGAGAGGGGAGGAGGACACGAGAGAGGGGGAGGAAGAGACTCACAGAGAGGAGGAAGAGACGGATGGAAGAGAGGGGAGGAACATACAGAAATAGAGACGGGACAGTGAAAGGGCGGGGGAGGAGATTGACAGTGGGGTGGGGGGGGGGGGGGGGGAGGAGACATGTGGTGCAACAAATGCGCTGTATCCATACATAGGTAAAGCTGTGGGTAAAGGGCAGGCAGGAACAGTAAATCTCTATGTCATAAGAAAACATGTTCGTTGCTTTTTAACGCTTTTTCCATCTTTTGCACTTCGCTTGTTTAAATATTTGCACGATTGTATCCGAAAGGAAATTCTAATGAATAAAAAAGTAACTTCTGCCGCAAAAAAGTTTTAATTGGACCCTAAATGGTTACGAATCTTTCAACTTATTCCTTGTTCAAACCTGCTGCTCACTGCAGACTTGTGGATTCAGAAATCCTCCGAATTAAGTCTTCATGTAATTTTGTCAAATCGTAGCAAAAGTCTTCACCCACCTTCATTTTTTATCTTATTGAACCGATGCTTTACTTCCAGCTGCTCTGTATTGTTGCACACTATATTTCAAAACGCATCTTCACTCAAATGTTATTTAAATTTCTAAAATTATCGTACATTATTGTCTCTGTATCTCCACCTCGTGCCATGAGGTCTGAGGGACTACGACCGTTCATTTATTGTAAGAAAATGAAACACCTACAGCCGTCCTTACGATGTCCCTTATTGTGTAGCTACGTTTCGACTCTTCAGTGCACCATCTTCAGGCCTTAGACTGATGTCTCTCCGACAATCAACTTGATGGTCGGAGAGACGACATCACAGTTACAGACAGTCTGCGTTAACCAGTTGTTGGCCACTGATGTGTTCTACGAGGGCTATCCACAAAGTACATTACGTTTTGGAATTAAAAATAAATTAAGTATTGGAATTTTTTTATTATTATATACAGATGAAAGCCACACTTCAATACTATTTTTCTACATAATTGCCATTTAAATTAAGGCACTTATCGTAGCGATGGACGAGCTTGGAAATTCCTTAGTCGTAAAATTCGGCCGCCTGTGCCTTCAACCACGTGGTTCCCTCTTCTTGAAGCTGTGCGTCGTCATCAAAACGCTGCATAGCCAACCACTTCTTCATTGCTGGGAATAAGTGGAAGTCGCTCGGTGCCAGGTCGGGACTGTACGGCGCATGAGGAAACAACTCCCACTTAAAAGATTCGAGAACTTCACGAATGGCATTTGCCGTGTGGGCTCGTGCGTTGCCGTGAATAAGCAAGGTCTTTGAGCCCAACTTTCCCCTCCGCTTGTTTTTTATTGCTCTTCTGAGGTTGTGCAGAGTTTGGCAATACCTTTGAGAGTTCATTTTAGTGCATCTTTCCAGGAAATTCACAAAAATCGTATTTCTACCGCGTTACTGATTAACCACGTGGTTGAAGGCGCAGGCGGCCGAATTTTACGACGAAGGAATTTCCAAGCTCCTCCATCGCTACGATAAGTGCCTTAATTTAAATGGCAACTATTAGAAAAGTAGTATTTAAGTGTGGCTTTCATCTGTATATAATAAAAAAATTTCCAATACTTTATTTATTTTTAATTCCAAAACGTAATCTACTTTGTGGATAGCCGTCGTATATATGGATAATGATAGTCCATTCAGTATCAACTAAGGCCTGAAAAAGGTGCAATGAAGCGCCGAAACTGGTAGCCACAAAATAAATGACAACATAAGGACAGCTGTAGGTGTTTCATTTACTTACAATTACTGTCGCCTGATAGTCACCGAGTGTTCTCGGAAAACAACATTATTTCCTGAAAAGGATTTCATTGCTACCTGTATGACTATCTAAATTTTTAACCTAATCGGACAGCATTGTTTACTGTTCGTCACTGAATGTTCTCGGCAAAAATCACGTACATATCAGTGTCCAAGGACTCTGATCGCGGACGACCTTACAATGTTCCGCCATAGATAGCGATCTCTTGCACTTTGGATCCAGTTTTCATGGACACCCAGCTGTCAGCTGCTCAAGATGTTTCTGCAGTTCATCTGTCCATCGCTTACTGGGTCTACCAATTGGAGACGTCCGATCAGATTTCCCAGAGCTTTAGCACGAAACGTATTTGACCTTTTAGTGATGTGCTCTGCCAGACTGATTCTCCGGACTTCCTTTTTATGCACGGAGTTGTGTATATTCATCAAGTCGTATAGTTCTTGGCTGTGTCTCCATCTCCATCTCTTTACAGATTGGTCTAAAGGTCTTTCTCACGATTTTTCATTCAAACATCAAAGAGTGCTATTCATCCGGGCGGACATAATCTCATCGAAATGTAAGCCCAGGTTGACTTGTCACAAAGGGCAACAGGACGGGACGTACCTCTATGCTGTAAGGGTGCTGCGAATGGGATGACGAACAAATGGGTCCTCCTACGAAACAAAATATCCCAGAGCATCATTCCTTGTTTTCGGGACGCATGGCGGTCGACAGTCAAGTTGGAATCCCACCTCCGTCTGCGTACAAGACTCCTGACTGGAATCCCGCTGCCTGGAGCACAATTGTCTTCAGTGGTGAGTCCCGCTTCAAAATGAGCCCCAGACAGCGTTGGAATACCAGCATGACTGTCGCAGACTGTTCGCCACATCCTTAGAACACAGCGGTATGTCGACGATATTTTGCGCCCTGTTTCGTTGTCCTACACGGGAAGGAATTCTGGGTTTAAATGTCAGTAAGACAAGGCCGACAAGCACACGATAAAATTGCTACCTCATATCTTCCTTCTTGTCCACAGCCTGCTTTGGACAGCAAGGTCGCCGGATCTCTTCCCAACTGAGAACAGTTCAAGAATTATGTGCAGGGACCTACAATCACCTCTGGAGTTTGACTATTTAATGCGCCAACTGGACAGAATATGGCATGGTATCCTTCACAAGGACATCAAAAATGGTTCAAATGGCTCTGAGCACTATGGGACTTAACATCTATGGTCATCAGTCCCCTAGAACTTAGAACTAGTTAAACCTAACTAACCTAAGGACAACACACAGCACCCAGCAATCACGAGGCAGAGAAAATCCCTGACCCCGCCGGGAATCGAACCCGGGCGTGGGAAGCGAGAACGCTACCGCACGACCACGAGATGCGGGCACAAGGACATCCTGCAACTCTATTAATCAACGAAAAGCTGCATAACTGCTTGTACAAGGGCTAGATGGGGACCAACACGTTACTGACTTACTAAATTTATGAAACTCTTACTTTTGAATAAATGTGAGTCGTGCTGCGGCTCGCGTTGGTGCTGTTTGTAGGTTTCCGCCCTCTCTTAGAGCCGAGACGGTATCGTTTAGTTGGCAGGTTGTGGTTGTAGATATCCCCGGTGTAACAAAGCAACTTAAATCACTTAATAAAGGCAAGGCCTCCGGTCCAGATTGTATACCAGGCTCCTCTCAGAGTATGCTGATAAAATAGCTCCATATTTAGCAATTATATACAGCCACTCGCTCACAGAAAGATACGTACCTAAAGACTGGAAAATTGCTCAAGTCACACCGATACCCAAAAAGAGAAGTAGGAGTAATCCACTGAATTACAGGCCTATATCATTAACATCAATTTGCAGAAGGGTTTTAGAACATATACTGTATTCGAACATTATGAAGTACCTCGAAGAAAACGATTTATTGACACATAGTCAGAACGGATTCAGAAAATAACGTTCTTGTGAAACACGACTAGCTCTTTATACTCATGAAATAATAAGTGCTATCGACAGGGAATGTCAAATTGATTCCACATTTTTAGATATCCAGAAGGTTTTCGACACCGTCCCTCACAAGCGTCTTCCAATCAAACTGCGTGCCTACGGTGTATCGCCTCAGTTGTGCGACTGGATTCGCGATTTCCTGTCAGGAAGGCTACAGGTCGTAGTAATAGACGGAAAGTCATCGGGTAAAACAGAAGTAATATCCGGCGTTCCCCAAGGAAGTGTTATAGGCCCTCTATTGTTCCTCATCTATATTAACGACATAGGGGACAATCTGAGTAGCCATCTTAGATTGTTTGCAGATTATGCTGTTATTTACCGTCTTGTAAAGTCATCAGATGATCAAAACGACTTGCAAAATGATTTAGATAAGATATCTGAATCGTGCGAAAAGTGGCAATTGACCCTGAATAAAGAATCGTGTGAAGTTATTCGCATGAGTACTAAAAGAAATCCGTTAAATTTTGACTACGCGACAAGTCACACAAATCTGAGGGCTATAAATTTGAAACGTCCCCTTTGAAAAATTATACAAGACTGTGCTTAAACTGACAAACAATATTTTTAGCGCAACGCAATCTGACTTTCAAAAATCCCTACAAAAGAATGGCCCTGACTAACATTAACCTATACCTTTCAGAAATCACTTACCTCACAAAAATCTTCGTTACTCGAACTACTGCAATACAGCGAGCGCCACTACTGCCAGCTAAATAAAAGACTCAAACTACGGAAGGCACTAACTACTGATAGGGACAGTTAGCAAATGAAAGATTTTAATAGAGAACAAACAATGTATTTACCTTAATAGTCATAATATATATAGCAGTTCAAGACAAATTTCAAAACTCCGCCATCTCTCTCCCCACATCCACCACCGCTGGCGGCTCACCTCCAACTGCGCAACGCTACGCGGTGATCACATCCAGCTGCCCAACACTACAATGGCAGACAACAATGCAAACTAGCCACAGACTGCACACAGCACAGCCAGTGATTTACATACAGAGCGCTACGTGGCGTTACCAATAAAAAAAAACCTATACAGTCTACTGACAAATTCAACTAAATGCTTAGGGATTACAATTACAAATAACATAAATTGGAACGATCACATAATATTGTGGGTAGAGCAAACCAAAGACTGCGATTCATTGGCAGAACACTTAGAAGGTGCAACAGGTCTACTAAAGAGACTGCTTACACCACGCTTGTCCGCCCTATTCTGGAGTACTGCTGTGCGGTGTGGGATCCGCATCAGGTGGGACTATGGATGACATCGAAAAAGTACAAAGAACGGCAGCTACTTTTGTATTATTGCGAAATAGGGGAGACAGTGTCACAGACATGATACGTGAATTGGAGTGGCAATCATTAAAACAAAGGCGTTTTTCGTTGCGACGGGATCTTCTCATGAAATTTCAATCACCAGTTTTCTCCTCCGATTGCGAAAACATTATGTTGGCACCCACCTACGTAGGGAGAAATGATCATCACTATAAAATAAGAGAAATCAGGGCTAGCACGGAAACATTTAAGTGCTCGTTTTTCCCGCGTGCCGTACGAGAGTGGAACGGTGGAGAGACAGCATGAAGGTGGTTCATTGAACCCTCTGCCAGGCACTTTATTGTGACTAGCAGAGTAGTCACGTAGATGTAGATGTAGATGTTGTTTGTCTTCTTCTCGTATTGACTGGCGCCACTCGGTTTCGCAAACGTGTCCTGTCCGCTAGTGGCAGCAGCCGCAGTTATCGACATGCAGTAACCGTGGCCCTATCTTTGGGGCGACGTCGTTGTTTTTCCGCGTCGTGTGAGTGTGCCAGTTCGGTTGGGGACTCTGGAGGAGCCAGATCCGCGCAGTGCCAGGACCATGGAGGTAAGAATAAGGGGAGATGGCGGTACGTATCCCAGCCGTACTACGTTTTGAAGCCATGGGGGCGTGGCTCGCTGCCATGACACTCTGACCAAAACATTGCCAGTGTGCTATAGCGCTGCGTGTATTACAGTCGCTAATTGCACCATATACGCATGTAACGTCATCAGATTGGTTGTTTCAAAGTTTTTGTTTAAAATAAAATCTCGTAAAGGCGAAATTCCGCGTTTCTTCTGATTAAAAATAGCTAGCCTTCAATGTAAACGATACAATTTTGTTAATTCAGTAATAAACGTGTATCACAAACTAAATAATAGAAACTGAAAACTAAGTTAGCTATACCCTCCCTCCAAAGCCCCATAAATACATCTTGTTTGTAATACGTACTGGGACATTTCAGTTACGTTACACTACTGGGAAACACTCTTCATTACCACCAATATTTACTGAAATACGGTACATAGAATGGCAAATCTACACAGTGTCCTGTTTAGGCCTATACTTTACGCCAGTTATGTAGTGTCAGCTTTTAATTTGGTACATGATAAAGACAAAGTGAGTTACTCAACACTTCGATTATCGACGATAAGTACGTATTATACTGAAACGTGAACTTGAAAACTAAGAATTTAATTCTTTCAATTAACATACCTTTTGCAAATGTTTTGGGTGTGTAGGGAAAACTGATGGTACAGCATTTTCTCGGAGCCTTACTGTTGAAAGGGAAGTTCGGTCTATGTCCTCTTCTCGGAAATGCTGAGAACATATAGTGCTCCATTTGGACGCACGCCAATTCTTCCTCCTCACGGCATTCTCCCACAGAGATTTCCGACTTTCATTTTTAGGAAATCTAAAATCATACAGGAGAAAAACACGCTATAGTACAAGTACCG
This sequence comes from Schistocerca cancellata, assembly GCF_023864275.1. Taxonomy (NCBI): domain Eukaryota; kingdom Metazoa; phylum Arthropoda; class Insecta; order Orthoptera; family Acrididae; genus Schistocerca; species Schistocerca cancellata. The sequence goes on along the minus strand of NC_064628.1, from coordinate 921,308,706 downwards.
ATGTAGCACACGTTCATTCACAATGAAGTTGTAAAATCACACTTAACGAGACAACTTACACACGAAATGTTATTCCCTTCGATTTCGCATCACAATCAGAACGATTCGTACATCCGAACACCACACAAGTCACCATAATAGCGCAAAATCCTTCCAAAAGCGAGCGACAAGCCTATGCACACAAGCTTACAGCAGCAATGTTTTGGTCGGATTGAGATGGCTACCCTCGGCTTCACATAGCTTCACAGCTGTGACGTCACGGCGTCTCCCTCTATTCTTACCTCCATGGCCAGGACACACCGGGACCGTTGGCGGCACGCATGGACTACCGGACGGAAGGGCTGTGGTCACGAGGGTGCACAACCTCGTCGTAAACCGGATCCAGCAACCCTTAAGATGAGTGGATTTCAATCCAAGTAGAGAAACCTCCACCATTGTGATATCTCGCGGATCTGATTAGCTTTCTCCGACTTCTTATTACTATTTACTGCGTTCAGCTTGTTATAATTTGTTAACTTCAACCAGCGGTAATTTTTGTTGCCTGGTGGCCGCTAACGCCCCAATTACCTGCCCTGGGCGATAGTGTATATAACGGCAGTGTACGTTTCCTCACCTTTCCGCTGCTGTCCGGTAAGGCGTGTAGTTTTGACAGCTTTCTTGATTGTAGGCCGGTTGGTGATTTTTGTACTCTGGTGGTAGTGATTCCTTTCCCGTTCCGGGCGCTCTAAACACAGTATTCTTGGGACGTAGCGCAGACCGCCGTTTCCGGCTTTGGCGTATTGTTCCATCGTTGCATTTGGTTTATCGGACGTGAGGTAGCTTCAGCAAGATTATCATTAGTCATTCGTTGGACTGCCACTAGTCTGAGTTACCATCTTGTGAAGTGAATGCAACTCTTGGCTGCTTTCTCATCGCTCGTGAAAGTGTTTGTTGCCAGACCTTGTCAGAGCTCGATTCCTGGAGCACCGTCTGTGGCCCCTTGGTTCTTGTAAGACATGTGTGTTCTAAAAGGAGGTCTGATGGGCAGTAGTTCAGTGTAAAGCTCCTTCAGCCCACGTCTTCCCCGAGTCAAATCTGCCTCAGTACCCTTTAAGTAACTTTGGTACTGGTCCTTGTGCTTTAGTATTGCATTATTTATTACAATACCATATAATGCCTACATTAAAGGTTATATATGTCTAGTTAATAGTTATGGTCGCCTTCTGGAATAAATATAGCAGTGTAGTGTTCAGTGGATGTTAAAGGTTGTGTTACGAAGTTTACCATCATCTTATTTCACCCGTTTGGTGATTAGTAGTTGTTTTTTTAATTTACCTTTGCTATTGTATTTGCTGTTTTACAGCAGGTTTCTAAATGTTTTATATTATTGTCGTTCCTGTCGTGCAAGGCCTTCTGGCGAAATCACAGTCGCTTGCTATTAAAACATTATCTGCTGTCTCTGTGTTTAATGGTGATTTGCTAAATTGTAACTCACTGAAAATACTATTATTTACACAGTAGTAGGGATGTCCACAGGGCTCGATCTGCAGACCAATATTCTGGTATATTGCAATCAAGCCCTTGCTGAACACCCTGGACAGTGAGGAAAAGGTAAGAGGCGTGGTGGCTTACGCAAATGACTTGCTCATAGGAGTGTCAGCCAACTCGAGAGCAGCGCTGGAGAAAAAAGGCACGCAACTGCTTCAGAAAATTAACAGTCCGTGCAAAGAACGTAAATTAAAAATAGCTCGCAACAAAACTGTATATTACTGCTCAGAGGGACACTACAGAGGAATCCAATTCTAAAATTAGTCAATGCAATCACACAGAGGGAGCAAGCCACACGTTATCTCGGACTGCAACTAGACGAAAAACAGACTTTCAACCACCATATAAAATTGACAGTTGACAAAACCTCCAAAATCGTGCACAAACTAGCAAGACTAAACACAACTCAGTACAAATTTCCTATTAAGACGATAAGGACCTACCCCATTGCGATATTTGAATCCATCGCATGCTTCGCCGTAAGTGCTTGGGCTCACAGACTGAACATACAGACTAACAAGACAATCGCAAGACGAGGTCAACATAGTGTACTACTGAGAATGAGCGGAGCCTTCTACACCACGTCACTAGAGGCACTTTGCGTTGTGGTGGGGACCTCCCCTATAGACATAACAGTATGTTACAGAGCTGCACTTTACTTTCCTAAGGGCGGGTTAACACCATACTGGCGGCAACTTCTATAATGCTTGCCGAAAGGTTATTTTTACAAATGACGGGAACCAACATTATGAACAAAACAGAAATAAAACAATGGTAGATTCAATCATGGTACAGAGAGTGGGATGCATCCGATAAAGGTCGCTGAGTACGCTCTTCCTTTCCTGATGCACATGAAAGACTATAACCGAAACATGTCGACACAAGCCGGGGGATGGTCCACTTCCTGACAGGCCACGGGCCGTATGCGGTACATTTAAATCGTATGGGACTAAATAACGATTAACTACGTGTATGCGGAGAAACTGGGACACCAGAACATGTCAGACCGGTGTGCAACACGCTAGCACAAGTGAGACCTATACAAAATGACAATGCCATGGCCAGAATAATTCGTAATCCCGATGACTGGAACACAATAAATGGCGTAGCCGATACTGTATCGAACGCTCTGCACGAAGAATACAAGCGCCAAAACCCGTATGGAAGGAGGCGTAGACAAGCACAAGCAACTCAACAAGCCACATGGGAGGACACAAACACGACCACAGATTCCGAAACCGAGGAAGGAACACTAAGTGAACATCACTCAGAAGGGATCAACATGTAAGGGCCCAAAACCAACAATGTATGACACTGCATGCCACAACACAGTCACAAACAACACAACAATCATAAAACAAATAAACACCGGCACCACGTACTAAGACTGTAGTAATAAGGTAATGTCGCTTGGGTGGAGAAGGCTCGAAGAACTTTTTTTCCGAGGCTCCTCCTCCCCAATGGCATTCTGCATAGCGTTTAAAGTATACCGCACACAAGCAGTAATATATTGCTCGTCTTATTGTGTGCAGACAGAAGTATATTCTCTTCTCGATTCAAAGCTATAACCAATGAATTTCATATATCAGAAATGTATTAAGTTATTTAAGGAATAATGCATTCAAGTAGCTATGAACTATATTCTACACTCCTGGAAATTGAAATAAGAACACCGTGAATTCATTGTCCCAGGAAGGGGAAACTTTATTGACACATTCCTGGGGTCAGATACATCACATGATCACACTGACAGAACCACAGGCACATACACACAGGCAACAGAGCATGCACCATGTCGGCACTAGTACAGTGTATATCCACCTTTCGCAGCAATGCAGGCTGCTATTCTCCCATGGAGACGATCGTAGAGATGCTGGATGTAGTCCTGTGGAACGGCTTGCCATGCCATTTCCACCTGGCGCCTCAGTTGGACCAGCGTTCGTGCTGGACGTGCAGACCGCGTGAGACGACGCTTCATCCAGTTCCAAACATGCTCAATGGGGGACAGATCCGGAGATCTTGCTGGCCAGGGTAGTTGACTTACACCTTCTAGAGCACGTTGGGTGGCACGGGATACATGCGGACGTGCATTGTCCTGTTGGAATAACAAGTTCCCTTGCCGGTCTAGGAATGGTAGAACGATGGGTTCGATGACGGTTTGGATGTACCGTGCACTATTCAGTGTCCCCTCGACGATCACCAGTGGTGTACGGCCAGTGTAGGAGATCGCTCCCCACACCATGATGCCGGGTGTTGGCCCTGTGTGCCTCGGTCGTATGCAGTCCTGATTGTGGCGCTCACCTGCACGGCGCCAAACACGCATACCACCATCATTGGCACCAAGGCAGAAGCGACTCTCATCGCCGAAGACGACACGTCTCCATTCGTCCCTCCATTCACGCCTGTCGCGACACCACTGGAGGCGGGCTGCACGATGTTGGGGCGTGAGCGGAAGACGGCCTAACGGTGTGCGGGACCGTAGCCCAGCTTCATGGAGACGGTTGCGAATGGTCCTCGCCGATACCCCAGGAGCAACAGTGTCCGTAATTTGCTGGGAAGTGGCGGTGCGGTCCCCTACGGCACTGCGTAGGATCCTACGGTCTTGGCGTGCATCCGTGCGTCGCTGCGGTCCGGTTTCAGGTCGACGGGCACGTGCACCTTCCGCCGACCACTGGCGACAACATCGATGTACTGTGGAGACCTCACGCCCCACGTGTTGAGCAATTCGGCGGTACGTCCACCCGGCCTCCCGCATGCCCACTATACGCCCTCGCTCAAAGTCCGTCAACTGCACATACGGTTCACGTCCACGCTGTCGCGGCATGCTACCAGTGTTAAAGACTGCGATGGAGCTCCGTATGCCACGGCAAACTGGCTGACACTGACGGCGGCGGTGCACAAATGCTGCGCAGCTAGCGCCATTCGACGGCCAACACCGCGGTTCCTGGTGTGTCCGCTGTGCCGTGCGTGTGATCATTGCTTGTACAGCCCTCTCGCAGTGTCCGGAGCAAGTATGGTGGGTCTGACACACCGGTGTCAATGTGTTCTTTTTTCCATTTCCAGGAGTGTATTTCAAATACCAAGTTACAAACATAAGTGTATTTCTCATGTCAAGCTAAAATTCATGTATTCTATGTATGAAGTGCTCAAACAGCATTGAATCTGTATAAACATACATTAGCGCAAACCATTTCAGATGAGAATAGCTCGAGGTTGTACCGAGACCTTCTCATCTGAAATAGATGGAAATAGGCCATTACTAACCAACATGATCTCTCTATGTTACAAATTATTCTTAACCACGCTCATTGTGTTACATTTTTTTATATTTTTCTTTGACATTTGCGTTGTACAAATTATATTCTATCAACTAAGTAGTAACAAATTATATGGAACCATTTTAACAATTGTTAAGCATTAAATTTGCTGTATCTACAGAGAAATCTTTATGTATTATGTTCTATATATTATTTTAAAAAAGCCTTAACAACTATATACGAATACGACTGTAACAATGATAAGTATTTGCTATTAGATTCAGAAGCATCTGGCCCACCTTACATTTCAAGGCAGTGGATTACTCTTTACTGTTAATGAAATAAATAAATGAAGTACTTTATTCCTTCAATAACTTGTGGTATATTTATTTATTGTTGAGTCAGGAATTACTGGTTTAAAGTAAACTGTGTGTAACTGTAAAAGGCAACCAATAGTAACTGATTACAGCTGCGTCTACAATCGTAACCGAATCGTGCCTTCCCTTGATTACCAGGTTTCAAAATCATCCAGTTTTTCTGAAATTGTAATCAGTTGTTTGTCTGTACATGTATATCATACTTACCGATTTCTGTCCAATGCAAATAATTTCTTCGTACAAAGAAAAACGAAAGGTGTCTGTTTCTCCACTTCAGGAGCGGGTTTAACACCATGCTGGCGGCAACTTCTATAACGCTTGCCGATAGGTTATATTTACAAGCCGGCTGTCTTTGAGCTGCATCGTTGCGACGATCGCATTATGAAAACTGTCCACACCGCTGACAGACGAAAAGTCCACTTCTTCAGTGCCTCTGCCACACAAACCGATCTGAATGCAAAAACCAAAGACGCCCTCTGGGCGCTGCATGATAACAAAACTCTTGAAGTCCCCCCCCCCCCCCCCCCCCCCTGATGACCTGAGTGAACACATCGGATCCGCAGATCGTGGTCTAGTGGCCACTGCTACTGCATCTGGATCACGGGGTTCCAGGTTCGATTCCCAGCAGGGTTGGGGATTTTCTCTGCCCAGGGACTGGATGTTCCTTTTGTCTTCATTATTTCATCATCATCATTAATGACAGTGGCTTGAATGGACTGTGTAAAAATACGACTGTCGAAATTTGGGACATTGTACAGGAACTGATGACAGTGCAGTTGGGCGTTCCAAAAACCAAACATCTCCTACATCATAATGAACACGTTGGATGAGGGAAAGAAGGTCATGACGCCCATGGTGGACATGGATATGGAGAGTAGACGGCCAGCGAAACCTCCATTATGGAGACACGCATGACCTGGTCATCACGAACACTTGGTTCAAGAAACGTGAAATTCATCTGATCACTTGTATTGTGGATCAAATGCAGCTCATGTTTACTATATCCTAGTAAGACGTCGGAACCTCAGAAATGTGTTATACACCAAAGCTGTTCCAAATGAGTCTGTCGCAATGCAACACCGGCTAGTCACCTGTAAACTTGTGATAAATCCGCCTCGATGTGGACACTCTGAGCATCAAGATTCAAATTTGGACGCATCAAGGAGAAGGAGGCTGACATTGTGTCAGAAACTACTGTGCCACCAATCAGCACAGTCGGAGGAAGGTGGACTAAATTGAAGATCTCTGTTCATAAAGCCGGAAGCTCTATTCTCGGAACAACAAACAAGTACAGCGAAGGATCACAAAAGACACGTGGCTTTGTGATAATGATGTTAAGGATGCCGTGTGCAAGAACATAAAATTATACCACAAGTTTCTTGCAGACAAACCACTATCCCGTTGGAACGCTTACATACAAGCTCATCAGGAGGCGAAGAAGTTCATTGCAGTTACAAAAGCAGACAAGTATTCAGGTCTCTACACGAAATGAGGCACAAGCGAAGCAGAGAGTGGTATTGATCGACTTGTCAAATCAAAATACCGGAGAACGGAAGACATCCAACGCTTTTACGGCATCAACGGCGATAGGGGTGAGCTGCTAATCTACAGGAAAAAAGTAAGGGAACGCTGGTTGAACTACTTCAAAAGAATTTCTACCGAGAAAGGAAGTCCTACTGGGTGTTCCTATTAGCACGCTATCAGATTACTGAGCCACGCGACGGAGATCCTGCAACATATCTTCGACAGAAGGATATGCGAAATACCTCACATCAGTAGGAACCAAGCTGAATTTGTGAACAATTGTGGCACAACTGATGCAGTCCATGCTGCGCGACTTCTGTTTGAAAAACAACGCGGAAAGAGCAAACCACTGCAACTTGCTTTTCTAGACCTCGCAAAGGGTTTCGATTGGGTACCGAATCACCTAATCTGGTTAGCGCTTCGAGACCACGGCGTTCAGCAGTACCTTGTCAACTGGCTACGGCTTCTACGTTCAAGCAGCTGCAGGAGCTTCAAATGACTTTCACATCACACTAGCAGTCCACTAAGGCTCGGCCTCATAACCACTGCTGCTTATTATTGCGATGGACACTGACACACCAGACATGCAAATGCCAGTACCATGGACACTTCCCTATGCTGATGTCTTGCTGGCTTCGGAGAACAAGTTTGATTTCCAGCACCAAACAAAAGAGTGGAACGACCGAGTCGCTTTATGGCTTGCGGGAAAAAAAAAAAAAAAAAGTACATGAGATCCACGAGTCGGAAATCTACCAATAGTAACAAAGTAACAAAATTTAAGTATGTCGTTTCTACAATCTCTAGCGATGGCCATCTTACAACCCAGGTCAGTGCTAGAAAGCACATGGTCTTGTTGAAGTGGCAAACAACAGGCGTCACCTGCGATCGTCGGATGAAGGATCATCTAAAGTCGAAGATCTACCAGACTGCCATCCGTCCCGTTTCTCTGTACGGCACCGGGTACTGACCGGCTACAAAAGAGGCAGAACGACGATTGGGGGTCACGTAGAGTAAGATGTTCAGGTGTGCAGGTGGCATCACTCGAATGGGTCACATTGTGGTGTCACCGCCAGACACCACACTTGCTAGGTGGTAGCTTTAAATCTTCCGCGGTCCATTAGTACATGTCGGACCCGCGTGTCGCCACTGTCAGTAATTGCAGACCGAGCGCCACCACACGGCAGGTCTAGAGAGACGTACTAGCACTCGCCCCAGTTGTACGACGACTTTGCTAGCGACCACATTGACGAAGCCTTTCTCTCATTTGCCAAGAGACAGTTAGAATAGCCTTCAGCTAAGTCCATGGCTACGACCTAGCAAAGCGCCATTAATCATTTCTATAGAGAGTCTCACTTGTATCATCAAGAATGCTGTATACAAATGATGGATTAAAGTTAAGTATTGCAGCAGCTACGTACTTTTCTTTATAGCATTCATTACGTATCCTGTTCCAGACCTCACGCCAGTATGCGTTAGATTATAGCGTGCATTTCGGCCTCCTTTAACTACAAGGTGTTGGCACATCTGCCAACACATCATTGGCGACGAGCTAAATTGCGTTTGTACCAATTGCTGCACTAATTTATTTGTGTCATGGCTTCGCCACTATCTCCAGATGTACTGTCCGAATTTTATCGCTTGCAGAATCAGCAGACGCAGGCCTTATTGGATGCCCTTGGACAGCTCGTCCAGGGTCAACGTGCACTGCAAAACGATGCGGCCGCCGCCGCTTCACCGCTACCACAGCTACAACATGCTGCTGCACCCTCGTTCCGGGCATTTGCCCTGGATGTAGAAAGCTGGACGGAGTGGTCACGCCAATTTGGATTCCATCTCGCCGCCTACAGAATTCAAGGTAACGAGCGGCAGCCTTTTTTGTTAGCATCCGTCGGGGTGCAGACGTACCGTGTGATAGTGAAATTGTTTCCCCGACGCGACATAGCAACTCTGTCATACGAAGAAATTTTGTCTGCTTTAGATGCCTATTTCAAAGAAACAGTCAGTGTAGTTGCACAAAGGTATAGCTTCTTTCGTACAAAACGTACGGCCGGTCAAACTAATCGGGAGTGCGTTGCAACATTGCAAGGCCTTACAAGGGATTGTGCTTTTGAGTGGGAATGTGGACTCCCTTATTCAGATACTATGGTGCGTGATGCAATTGCACAGAACGTTTCTGATGTTCGCATAAGGGAACAGATTTTGAAACTAGTCAATCCCTCCCTTCAACAAGTGATAGGCATATTGGATAGGCAAGACACACTTGACTTTGCTCAGGAATCGTTTGAAACTTCGCCATCTGTGTGTCACATTAACCGGCCCGCCGGGCGAGCTGCACATAACTGTAAACAGCCCTCGCGCACGTCCGCGCAGCCACGTGTCCCACGAAAGCAGGCAAATGCTGTACTGAAATCATGCCCGCGGTGTGCAACTAGACATTCGCGTGAAAATTGCCCGTCACGCCACGCTATTTGCTTTTTCTGTAATAAAAAAGGACATGTTCAAAGTGTTTGCCAGAAAAAGCTTCAATCGGACACTCACAACCATTCCAGGCCCTTTGCTTCGCGCCGGAATCGAATAAAGGACACTCAGGCTCGGGAACCTTCGCCCATGGACATTCATGTAGTTAATGCCACTCCACCCTGTGCTACTCTCTCTAACTGTGACTGTGTTCGTCCCACAAAAATTGTGCGTCGACGTCGACGGAAATCCAGTCATGTCGCAAGTGATTCTGTACCAGTGTCTGTTCAAGTTGCACAAAACAGTCGCTCTTGTCGTCAGCAGGACAATAAACTTTTTGTGGACTTGGAAATTAATGGCAACGTGATACAATTCCAGCTCGATACCGGAGCTGCGGTTTCACTACTCAATCACGCCACGTACAAAAAACTGGGCGCACCTCCATTGTGTGACGCAAATGTTCAGCTCACTAGTTATTCAGGACAGCTTATACCTGTGTTAGGACAGTGTAGCCTTCTTGCAACATACAAGGGACAAACAAAACTTGTGTCTTTTTACGTTCTTCGTTCTTCTTCTGTAGTGAACTTGTTTGGTTTAGATTTATTTCAGTTGTTTAACTTGTCTATCGTCAATCAGGTCCTATCAGTGAACCAGACTGTGCCTTCCGCCAGTGTTTCTCGTCTATGTGAAGAATTTGCAGACATTTTTGCACTGGGCGTTGGTTGCGCTAAGAACTATGAAGCACATTTGGAACTCAAAGTCAACGCGCAACCGAAATTTTTCAGAGCGCGCAATGTTCCCCACGCATTGCGTGATGAGGTCGCAAGAACATTAAATGATTTAGAATCACAAGGTGTAATTGAACGTGCGCAGGCTTCTCTCTGGGCCTCACCCTTAGTAAATTTTGCAAAAACCTTCCGGAAAATTGAGACTTTGTGTGGACTTCAAGGCAACAGTGAATCCACAACTAGTGACTGCTACTTTTCCTTTACCCCGCCCGGAAGATCTTTTTGACAAACTGTGCCTGGGAAAATATTTTTCAAAGTTGGACCTAGCAGATGCGTACTTGCAAATACCGGTGGACGAAGAATCCCAGCGCGTCTTGGTGGTTAACACGCATCTTGGTTTGTACCGATTCAAACGACTGCCATTCGGGTGTGCATCCGCCCCTGCATTGTTTCAGCAATATTTACAAACTGTTTGTGCGTCAGTCCCTACTGCCGCAAACTATCTGGACGATATAGTGATCTCCGGAAAGACTGAAGACGAACATTTTGCAAACCTACGAACATTATTTCAGGTCTTGCGACAGAATGGTCTTCGCTTGAGGAAGGACAAATGTGTGTGTTTTGCTTGTGACTTGCCATATCTGGGACATGTAATCAATGCCCAAGGCATCCATCCGAGCCCAGAGCACCTCCGTGCCATACAGGACTTGCCTTCGCCACAGAATTTGAAGCAGCTACAGAGTGTGTTGGGAAAAATTCACTATTACAACAACTTTATCCCCCATGCCTCTTCCATTTCAGCTCCGCTTCATCGCTTACGCCGTAAAGGTGTTCCGTTCGTCTGGTCGACGGAATGCGAACACGCCTTTCAGCAGTTGAAATCGGCGTTGCTTTCAAATACTTGCCTTACGCCATTCGATCCCCAGAAACCCCTTTTGTTGATGGTAGATGCATCGGATTTCGGGATCGGTGCTGTGCTTGCGCACGAAGATGGATCGCATGATCGCCCTATTGCCTTTGCGTCCAAATTGCTGTCGTCTGCGCAAGGAAATTATTCCCAGATAGAGAAAGAAGCTTTGGCTCTCGTGTTTGGTGTTACAAAGTTTCATGATTTCTTGTATGGTCGTCACTTTACCATCATGACAGACCACAAACCTTTGACATCGCTTTTTCATCCGAACAAGCCTGTACCTCCGCTTACGGCGCAGAAATTCATTCGCTGGTCTATTTTCCTCTCGCAGTACCGCTACGATATCTTGTATCGGTCCACTGCTAAGCACGGAAACGCCGATGCGTTGTCCCGTTTGCCTGTTGCCGAGGATAAAGCATTCGATTCTTCCGAACTTGCTTGCATGTTCATTGATGCGGAAACCGATGACGTGGTCGAATCGTTTCCGATTGATTTTCGTCGTGTAGCTGCAGTCACAGCTGCTGACCCTGTCCTTGCTACCGTTTTGCGTTTTGTTGCTACGCAATGGCCCTTGTCCAAGTCACGGATCGAGGATCCGTTGGTTCGCCGATTTTTTTATCACAAGGAGAGACTTTTTGTTCGACGTGGTGTTTTGCTGTTGCGTTCTGATAATGATCAGTCTAGGGTCGTGATCCCACGTTCATTACAGTCCTCTGTCTTAAAGCTTCTCCATCAAGGGCATTGGGGTATAGTGCGAACGAAACAACTTGCTCGTCAGCACTGTACTTGGTTCGGAATCGATGCTGCGATTACGCATATGTGCTCTTCTTGCATGGCGTGTGCCGCACAACAATCCGCACCACCGCAGAAATTCTTTGCATGGCCGAAAGCCACTTCCCCTTGGCAACGCTTACACATCGATTTTGCTGGTCCATTCTGGAATGCTCGATGGTCGGTTGTTGTCGATTCCTTCAGTAATTTTCCTTTTGTTGTCCGGATGTCTTCCACGACGTCATCTGCCACCATTCAAGCGTTGTCTGCTATCTTTTGCATTGAAGGTCTTCCACAGACTATTGTTTCCGACAATGGCCCACAATTCATGTCCGCAGAATTTCAGTCATTCTGCAAGGCCAATGGTATTCAACATCTGACATCCACGCCGTTTTCGCCTCAGTCAAACGGTGCTGCTGAACGATTGGTCCGGACTTCCAAGTCACAGATGTTGAAGTTGAAAGAGTCGCATTCTCGGGAGGACGCGTTGTTGCTCTTTTTGTCCTCGTATCGCTCTCAGCCCCGAGATGGTCGCTCGCCGGCTGAGTTGCTCCATGGTCGTCCTCATAGAACCTTGATGTCTTTGCTGCATCCGCCGCATCAGGTTCCTGTGCAGCGGCAGACTCCTGCTTTTGCTCCAGGCGACGTTGTATTCTATCGCGACTATCGCGGTTCACGGCGTTGGCTCGCAGGGCGCATTCTTCGCTGCCTCGGCCGCGCGATGTATCTGGTTTTGGGAGCCTCTGGTGAGGTGCGTCGGCATCTCTATCAGCTGCGCCTCTGTCGTCGCACGGGTTCTGCCGCTCCCCGTCTGCTTTCAGCGACGGTGCCGTCCGGTCAGCACCCTGTGGGCCCATCTACTGGCTCGCCTCATCCCCAGGTGTTACCGACGATGCCTTCCATTTTGCCCCATGGCGACTCGCCGCCGCCGCCGCCGCCGCCGCCGCCGCCGCCTGTTCTCCCGCCGGCGCCGCCCGCAGTGGACGCTTCGCTGCATCCGCCAAGCGCCTCCCTGGGTCACGCGTCGCCGATCGCTTACCGTGGCCAGATGTTCTCCGACGTGGAACTCTTGCCCGCTCCGGACCAGCTGTCGTCTTCGCCAGTCGGGTGCTCCGACTCGATGGAGGTCGACCCTTCGGCCCCTCATGACTATCTACAGGCGCATACACCGCATGTTGGCGTGCACCCTGGACTAGGTTTCCAGGCGTTTCCTAGCTCCCCTCGGACCGAATGGCTGGGTGCGGGTGGCACAGCCTCGCCTGTTGTTAGGCTCCCCACCTCGTCGCATACGTCAACATGGGGTCCTCCCCACGGCGGGCGGAAGCCTTATAACACGACCATTTGCCGATTTGCGGGGGAGGAATGTGGTGTCACCGCCACACACCTCACTTGCTAGGTGGTAGCTTTAAATCGTCCGCGGTCCATTAGTACATGTCGGACCCGCGTGTCACCACTGTCAGTGATGGCAGACCGAGCGCCACCACACGGCAGGTATAGAGAGACGTACTAGCACTCACCCCAGTTGTACGACGACTTTGCTAGCGACCACACTGACGAAGCCTTTCTCTCATTTGCCGAGAGACAGTTAGAATAGCCTTCAGCTAAGTCCATGGCTACGACCTAGCAAATCGCCATTAACCATTTCTATAGAGAGTCTCACTTGTATCATCAAGAATGCTGTATACAAATGATGGATTAAAGTTAAGTATTCCAGCAGCTACGTACTTTTCTTTATAGCATTCATTACGTATCCTGCTCCAGACCTCACGCCAGTCTGCGTTAGATTATAGCGTGCATTTCGGATTCCTTTAACTACAAGGTGTTGGTACATCTGCCAACACATCACACATCTCGAATAACACTATCAGGTAAAGATTCAGGTTCGCTCCGACCCAAAAGAAGGTGCGAGAAAGCCGTCTGCGATAGTTGAGACATGTGCAGCGCGCCGAGGACGATACGATTGTCCGACCGACATCGATACCCCTCCTCAGTGCAGCACGCAGTGAAGAACAGTTTGCTATTTCCCAAGAAACCTTCCAGCACATGATTAAACGTATGCCTGCGAGAGTGGAAGTTATCATCAAGGCTAAGGGTGGACCAACACCATATTGAATTCTAGCATTACCGATGGAGGCGCCACGAAGTTGTATGTCATTTTCAAGAAGGTGTCAGGATGCTTGTGGTCACATATTGTATCATGGGCCAAATATCACTCCAACTGCACACGCCTCACACAATTACAGAGCCTCCACCAGCTTGAACAGTCCCCTGCTGACATGTAGGGTCGACGGATTCATGAGGTCGTCTCCATACCCGTACACGTCCATCCGCTCGATACAATTTGAGGCTCGTCCGATGAGGCAACATGTTTGGAGTCATCAACAGTCCAGTGTAGTAACTGATGGGCACAGGCGAGGCGTAAAGCCTTGTGTCGGGTGGTCATCAATGGTACACTAGTAGGTCTTCGGCTCCGAAATCCCATATCGATGATGTTTCGTTGAATGGTTCTCATGCTGACACTTGTTGATGGCGTAGTTTTGAAATCTGCAGCAATTTGCAGAACGTTTGTACTTCTGTCCCGTTGAACGATTGTCTTCAGTCGCCGTCGGGCCCATTCTTGCAGGATCTTTTTCCGGGCGCAGCATGTCGGGATTTGATATTTTACCAGATTCCTGGTATTCATGGTACACTCGTGAAATGGTCGTACGGGAAAATCCCCACTTGATCTCTGCTTTGGAGATGCTGTGTCCCATCGCTTGTGCACCAACTGTACCACCACGATCAAACCTTAAATGTCGATAACCTGCCATTGTAGCAGCAGTAACCGATCTAACAGCTACGGCAGGCACTTGTTGTCTTACACTCCTGGAAATGGAAAAAAGAACACATTGACACCGGTGTGTCAGACCCACCATACTTGCTCCGGACACTGCGAGAGGGCTGTACAAGCAATGATCACACGCACGGCACAGCGGACACACCAGCAACCGCGGTGTTGGCCGTCGAATGGCGCTACCTGCGCAACATTTGTGCACCGCCGCCGTCAGTGTCAGCCAGTTTGCCGTGGCATACGGAGCTCCATCGCAGTCTTTAACACTGGTAGCATGCCGCGACAGCGTGGACGTGAACCGTATGTGCAGTTGACGGACTTTGAGCGAGGGCGTATAGTGGGCATGCGGGAGGCCGGGTGGACGTACCGCCGAATTGCTCAACACGTGGGGCGTGAGGTCTCCACAGTACATCGATGTTGTCGCCAGTGGTCGGCGGAAGGTGCACGTGCCCGTCGACCTGGGACCGGACCGCAGCGACGCACGGATGCACGCCAAGACCGTAGGATCCTACGCAGTGCCGTAGGGGACCGCACCGCCACTTCCCAGCAAATTAGGGACACTGTTGCTCCTGGGGTATCGGCGAGGACCATTCGCAACCGTCTCCATGAAGCTGGGCTACGGTCCCGCACACCGTTAGGCCGTCTTCCGCTCACGCCCCAACATCGTGCTGCCCGCCTCCAGTGGTGTCGCGACAGGCGTGAATGGAGGGACGAATGGAGACGTGTCGTCTTCAGCGATGAGAGTCGCTTCTGCCTTGGTGCCAATGATGGTCGTATGCGTGTTTGGCGCCGTGCAGGTGAGCGCCACAATCAGGACTGCATACGACCGAGGTACACAGGGCCAACACCCGGCATCATGGTGTGGGGAGCGATCTCCTACACTGGCCGTACACCACTGGTGATCGTCGTGGGGACACTGAATAGTGCACGGTACATCCAAAGCTTCATCGAACCCATCGTTCTACCATTCCTAGACCGGCAAGGGAACTTGCTGTTCCAACAGGACAGTGCACGTCCGCATGTATCCCGTGCCACCCAACGTGCTCTAGAAGGTGTAAGTCAACTACCCTGGCCAGCTAGATCTCCGGATCTGTCCCCCATTGAGCATGTTTGGGACTGGATGAAGCGTCGTCTCACGCGGTATGCACGTCCAGCACGAACGCTGGTCCAACTGAGGCGCCAGGTGGAAATGGCATGGCAAGCCGTTCCACAGGACTACATCCAGCATCTCTACGATCGTCTCCATGGGAGAATAGCAGCCTGCGTTGCTGCGAAAGGTGGATATACACTGTACTAGTGCCGACATTGTGCATGCTCTGTTGCCTGTGTGTATGTGCCTGTGGTTCTGTCAGTGTGATCATGTGATGTACCTGACCCCTGGAATGTGTCAATAAAGTTTCCCCTTCCTGGGACAATGAATTCATGGTGTTCTTATTTCAATTTCCAGGAGTGTATATGAGCGTTGCGGACCGCTACGCCGTGTTCTGCCCTTTTACGTATCTCTGGATTTGGATAACAGTTTCTTGGGCACTTCAGTGTGTATACAGCTGAGCACGTACAGTGTTGATCATCAAAGGACAAAGTTCAAGGTATTTTGCGGTACGGAATGGACAGGTACGTTCCCAGCGAAGTTGCTAGAGGCCGCTAAGACCCATTGTAGTTCCACAAAGTGTTAGAAAGCTGCTACTATAACACCATAGCTCTCATACTCTACTGATTTATTTTGCTTTTGTTTCATTTAATGTTACATTGCTGTGCTTCTGTAAATGTGTTTGTTCGAATCAATAACAGAAAATTGTATACTCTTTTCTTTGTTAAAACTTTGATGTTGTGGTTTGATTCTATACAATGTAGTATATCTGTCATTTAAATTCTTTGATCCATTTGGAGGGAACAAAACTTACTATATATAATTGTAATTTCTGTGTGAATAATTTTTTGTAGAAATGTCAATATGTGAAAATGTTCTGTTTTATTTAATGTGTTTGGTTACTGCTATGTATACTGCTGATCCGCACTTATGATTCTTAGTTATTCTGTATGTAAAAGTTGTTGTGGTTCCCCTCGGTAACGGAACTGTGTAGCGCGCGCAAATTGTGGTTGGCCTACGTAGAAAAGGTGGAACTGATAGTCAGTCGGGGACGAGCTACGAGTCGGGGATAAGCTACCAAACTGTGCACTGCCATGTAAAAGATGCATATTGTGCTGGTTCCGAGAGAGGCTTTTTCTGCTACTTTCCAATGCCTCGGATGGATGTATAAATAGCTGGAACTATTCTGGAATTTGTATCTATCATCGCCACCAAGAAATGACAGAGTCCAGCAATTCTACCTGCAATTCCACCTACCAACATGCAGTTGCCCCCACATTGCGCAATCATTGCATCGGAATACTACAATGATGTACAGTGAAGGATCAGCTTAATGGATGTTTTGGTGTGCACAAATATAAGGTAACTTATAACTGAATTTATGTACCTACCTTGATTTTTTCCTCATCATAACACCTCTCAGGTTCCTCTCCGTTTGAACTAAAGTGATTACCGAGTGTCCCTACTGAAAGAACATTTAAGACCAGCGTTTTTGCTAATTAATGCCTCTTGAACATAGTAAAAAGAAAGTTAAAGTTAATGTGAAAAGAGAGTGAGTTAAAGTTAATGATGCTTGCTGAAAATAATTTTCCTAGTAAAACTGCTTATTAATGTGTTGTTGCCAACTTCAAATTAAAAGTTCTTAAGACTGAGGCTTATAAAGTTTTGCTTAGTAAATGATCACATTACTGCCTGTTGTAAATCGCAGAAGGGAGTCAGCATCTTACATATATATTAATTTTGTGTCTCACTGTAGTAAAAGTGGAAGAATGCAGTTGTGATACGTTGTATACTCATGTTCGCTAAGTGTTAGTCTCTTGTGTATTAGAAGTGCATACTAATAGTATAAAAGGATCCACAGTTTGTCTATTGTGTTAATGCTCAGTAAGAAGTAACAGGAAGATCACTAATTATGAAAACCATAATTTCTTTATTCAAATGATAGTGAGAAGCAACCTGTTGGTGGATTCCAATTAACTTCCATTTCAAATAGTAAAGTATTTAACTGAGAGAGACTTAACCTATGTCCAATTTATGATCCTGGAGGGAATGTTAATAGTAATGTTATAAAGACCATTCAGTTTGTGTAAGCCCTGAAAGTAATAGTGTGTTTCGGTATCTGTTATATTTTTGCAAATGGTTTGTGCTGCTCCAGTTGTTACTTTTAATCTTAAAACATATGTATGTGTCAGAGTTCATTGCTCTCGCGTGTGGCCAAGTCTAGGTTGTGTTTGTCCGTTATAGTTGCTAATACCCACTTTCTTAAACGAGAATGTTAATTCATTCTCTTGCCTAGTTAGGCTGACGACCGTTTTCTTTATCAGTTAAACAGTGCAGATAGGCAAAATTTTGTTCGTACTGTTCAAATATTTACGTAATTCTGACTTTCTTTTCCGATAAGCCACCTCCATTAAGTGCAACACGGTCAACATAACAAAATTCCTCTCAGAGGGTAACACTGCTCTGTTGCTTTATACCATTATTACTCTAACAAAGTAATTTTGTTTGCAAACTGTCTCCAGTTCCGAGGTTATGGTATAGCAGAAAGCAGGTAGGAGTGTTATACTACGAAAAGAACGCGAGCTTTACTGGACATTTAAACGTAGCAGAAACCTCAGGGGCGCACCATAAATGAACAACGCCAGAATAAGCGTAACGAAAACCATACGTTGGGCTTCGAAGATTTCCAAACTAAATTTCAATCTACGGAGTCCAATGAAAGCCCTAAGTTCGTATATTAAATTAGTAAACGGATGGAAGTCATCTGCCCTTACACTCTGTGTCCGTAAGGGCACTGATGCGGTGGTTGCCGCAGAAAAAAATGTATGTGAATTCTTATGGGACTTAACTGCTAAGGTCATCAGTCCCTAAGTTTACACACTACTTAACCTAAATTATCCTAAGGACGAACACACACACCCATGCCTGACGGAGGACTCGAACCTCCGCCGGGACCAGCCGCACAGTCGATGACTGCAGCGCCTAAGACCGCTCGGCTAATCCAGCGCGGCGATGCCGCAGAAAAGGCCGAAACAATAAATGTATTTTTCCAAAACTGTTTTACTCAGGAAGACCGCACTTTTGATCCTTCTTTAAATCCTCACAAAAACGCGAAAATGACAGACATCGAAGCAAGCTACCATGGGCCAGGAAGAATGAAAATCGCTCAACGACGGAAAGGCCGTTGGACCTCGACGGGATACCAATACGATAAGATTCCGCGCAGAGCAGGCAAAAGAAGTTGCCCCTCTTCTAGCAGCAGTCTAGCTGTCATGGGCTGGACCGTAGGTAGATTTGTGTGCAGGGTATTCGGAAATTCCAGTTTCGAACTGCTAGAACTTGTAGAGGGGAGTGAGTACATAGAATTTTGTCATTTGACGTCTACCTTACCTCGCTGACCTGGTTCGATTTTTAATCAGGTGTTCGTCAGCGTCGGAGCAACATGGTTGAGTACACGTTTGCAGACTACGCCGAAATGATCGTTCTGAATGGCAAAGCTCTTGGTAATGTAAGAACTGTTCGTAGCCTTTATGAAGATCGTTCTCCACAGCGTCCGACTCCATAGTAGACGCTTTTCGCCACAATTACGCAACGGTTTCGAGATAGAGGTGCCTTTTTCGTCAGCAGGCATGACTGTGGCGCTCCAGTGAGACACCGTACACCCGCTTTGGAAGAGGCCGTACTGCATCACGTCGAAGGGAACCCGTCGACGAGTACACGAGAGATTTCCTTTGGCTTTTACTGAGTGGAAATGTAAAACAAGTGATGTATTGGTCACGTCTAATCAATTATTCGTAACGTTGTCGCATTACAATGTTTTCAAATGGTAGTAGCACGGGTACGGTATGTTTCCCGACGTGGGTTCCAATTCAATTATTCGTAACGTTGTCGCATTACAATGTTTCCAAATGGTAGTAGCCCGGGTATGGTATGTTTCCCGACGTGGGTTCCAATTCAATTATTCGTAACGTTGTCGCATTACAATGTTTCCAAATGGTAGTAGCCCGGGTATGGTATGTTTCCCGACGTGGGTTCCAATTCAATTATTCGTAACGTTGTCGCATTACAATGTTTCCAAATGGTAGTAGCCCGGGTATGGTATGTTTCCCGACGTGGGTTCCAATTCAATTATTCGTAACGTTGTCGCATTACAATGTTTCCAAATGGTAGTAGCCCGGGTATGGTATGTTTCCCGACGTGGGTTCCAATTCAATTATTCGTAACGTTGTCGCATTACAATGTTTCCAAATGGTAGTAGCCCGGGTATGGTATGTTTCCCGACGTGGGTTCCAATTCAATTATTCGTAACGTTGTCGCATTATAATGTTTCCAAATGGTAGTAGCACGGGTATGGTATGTTTCCCGACGTGGGTTCCAATTCAATTATTCGTAACGTTGTCGCATTACAATGTTTCCAAATGGTAGTAGCCCAGGTATGGTATGTTTCCCGACGTGGGTTCCAATTCAATTATTCGTAACGTTGTCGCATTACAATGTTTCCAGATGGTAGTAGCCCGGGTATGGTATGTTTCCCGACGTGGGTTCCAATT
This sequence comes from Schistocerca cancellata, assembly GCF_023864275.1. Taxonomy (NCBI): domain Eukaryota; kingdom Metazoa; phylum Arthropoda; class Insecta; order Orthoptera; family Acrididae; genus Schistocerca; species Schistocerca cancellata. The sequence continues at coordinate 921,288,685 of NC_064628.1, read as the reverse complement.
CAATTATTCGTAACGTTGTCGCATTACAATGTTTCCAAATGGTAGTAGCCCGGGTATGGTATGTTTCCCGACGTGGGTTCCAATTCAATTATTCGTAACGTTGTCGCATTATAATGTTTCCAAATGGTAGTAGCACGGGTATGGTATGTTTCCCGACGTGGGTTCCAATTCAATTATTCGTAACGTTGTCGCATTACAATGTTTCCAAATGGTAGTAGCCCAGGTATGGTATGTTTCCCGACGTGGGTTCCAATTCAATTATTCGTAACGTTGTCGCATTACAATGTTTCCAAATGGTAGTAGCCCGGGTATGGTATGTTTCCCGACGTGGGTTCCAATTCAATTATTCGTAACGTTGTCGCATTACAATGTTTCCAGATGGTAGTAGCCCGGGTACGGTATGTTTCCCGACGTGGGTTCCAATTCAATTATTCGTAACGTTGTCGCATTACAATGTTTCCAAATGGTAGTAGCCCGGGTATGGTATGTTTCCCGACGTGGGTTCCAATTCAATTATTCGTAACGTTGTCGCATTACAATGTTTCCAAATGGTAGTAGCCCGGGTATGGTATGTTTCCCGACGTGGGTTCCAATTCAATTATTCGTAACGTTGTCGCATTACAATGTTTCCAAATGGTAGTAGCCCGGGTATGGTATGTTTCCCGACGTGGGTTCCAATTCAATTATTCGTAACGTTGTCGCATTACAATGTTTCCAAATGGTAGTAGCCCGGGTATGGTATGTTTCCCGACGTGGGTTCCAATTCAATTATTCGTAACGTTGTCGCATTACAATGTTTCCAAATGGTAGTAGCCCGGGTATGGTATGTTTCCCGACGTGGGTTCCAATTCAATTATTCGTAACGTTGTCGCATTATAATGTTTCCAAATGGTAGTAGCACGGGTATGGTATGTTTCCCGACGTGGGTTCCAATTCAATTATTCGTAACGTTGTCGCATTACAATGTTTCCAAATGGTAGTAGCCCAGGTATGGTATGTTTCCCGACGTGGGTTCCAATTCAATTATTCGTAACGTTGTCGCATTACAATGTTTCCAGATGGTAGTAGCCCGGGTATGGTATGTTTCCCGACGTGGGTTCCAATTCAATTATTCGTAACGTTGTCGCATTACATTGTTTCCAAATGGTAGTAGCCCGGGTATGGTATGTTTCCCGACGTGGGTTCCAATTCAATTATTCGTAACGTTGTCGCATTACAATGTTTCCAAATGGTAGTAGCCCGGGTATGGTATGTTTCCCGACGTGGGTTCCAATTCAATTATTCGTAACGTTGTCGCATTATAATGTTTCCAAATGGTAGTAGCACGGGTATGGTATGTTTCCCGACGTGGGTTCCAATTCAATTATTCGTAACGTTGTCGCATTATAATGTTTCCAAATGGTAGTAGCACGGGTATGGTATGTTTCCCGACGTGGGTTCCAATTCAATTATTCGTAACGTTGTCGCATTACAATGTTTCCAAATGGTAGTAGCCCGGGTATGGTATGTTTCCCGACGTGGGTTCCAATTCAATTATTCGTAACGTTGTCGCATTACAATGTTTCCAAATGGTAGTAGCCCAGGTATGGTATGTTTCCCGACGTGGGTTCCAATTCAATTATTCGTAACGTTGTCGCATTACAATGTTTCCAAATGGTAGTAGCCCGGGTATGGTATGTTTCCCGACGTGGGTTCCAATTCAATTATTCGTAACGTTGTCGCATTACATTGTTTCCAAATGGTAGTAGCCCGGGTATGGTATGTTTCCCGACGTGGGTTCCAATTCAATTATTCGTAACGTTGTCGCATTACAATGTTTCCAAATGGTAGTAGCCCAGGTATGGTATGTTTCCCGACGTGGGTTCCAATTCAATTATTCGTAACGTTGTCGCATTATAATGTTTCCAAATGGTAGTAGCCCGGGTATGGTATGTTTCCCGACGTGGGTTCCAATTCAATTATTCGTAACGTTGTCGCATTACAATGTTTCCAAATGGTAGTAGCCCGGGTATGCTATGTTTCCCGACGTGGGTTCCAATTCGAAATGTACTCACTCCCCTCTACAAGTCCTAGAAGTTTGTAACGGGAATTTCCGAACACCCTGTGTGTATATGATCTTTTTTCGCATGGACTACAATCTTTCTCTTTCTTATATTGGAATGTAAGATGATAGTATGGCCATGTGGTGACTGCGACTTTATTTGTGTTATTGGGTCGTCGCCCTCCCCCCCTCCCAAAAAAAAGTCTCTCTTCAATTCGGAAACATTTCTGTACGACAATGAAACCATATCGTACTGTCACTGAGCGTCCCACAAGTGTGTATAAATAGTCGTGCCTCTGGCGAGAGCAGAGCGCCATTGTAAAAGGACTCACGTCTTAAGTTCCGCGGTGCGTGTATCACGTAATGCCGATTATGCGGCTGCAGAACGCAGTTTGCAGTAAGTTTATGGAAATAATTAAAATTCTTGTCCGGGAAGCTGTGCATTGCATATCAGAGATACAGTTCAATATTGGTGATAAGAGACTGATAATTTCGAAAGCGGATGTCGTGACGCGAGAACAGTCGTCAGCCGCTTGTAAATGGTTACGAGACAAGTAATGTTCACTGAATAATTATCCGTGTGAACGTTAAAAGTGAGGGAGAGTCGTATAATCTGTTTAACCAAATATGAAGAGCGTAGATACCGTTCGACTGGATTTGTACCGCAAAATCATCGGACAGCCGCTTCGCCATCGGTCACGCGTTACGCCCCTCAAAATAACTAATAACGGCACTAGAATGGATTAACGCTAATTGCAAGAAGTGTCACTCCTTTAATTAGTATAACAACCTGGTTGAACAGTGGATTTCATGAGTTTGTACTCCAGGCATTTAACACGAGTGCTTAACGTTTGACAATACACTTCAGTACATTCCAGCGTGGCTCAAGTACCAATGAGCGATTACTTCGATTATTTGATATATTAGTTGTGAATTGTGCAGTCCATAATTTAAAGTTTTTGTTTGTTGTTGTTGTGATCTTCAGTCCAGAGACTGGTTTGATGCAGCTCTCCATGATACTCTATCCTGTGCAAGCTTCTTCACCTCCCAGTACCTACTGCAACCTTCATCCTTCTGAATCTGTTAAGTGTATTCATCTCTTGGTCTCCCTCTACGATTTTTACCCTCCACGCTGCCCTCCAATACTAAACTGGTGATCCCTTGATGCCTCAGAATACGCCCTACCAACCCATCCCTTCTTCTAGTCAAGTTGTGCCACAAATTTCTCTTCTCTCCAATTCTATTCAATACCTCCTCATTAGTTATGTAATCCATCCATCTAATCTTCCGCATTCTTCTGTAGCACCACATTTCCAAAGCTTCTATTCTCTTCTTGTCTAAACTAATAATCGTCCACGTTTCACTTCCATACATGGCTACACTCCATAGAAATACTTTCAGAAACGACTTCCTGACACTTAAACCTATACTCGATGTTAACAAATCTCTCTTCTTCAGAAACGCCTATCTTGCCAAGCCAGTCTACATTTTATATCCTCTCTAATTCGACCATCATTACTTTTTGATTAACAGAATATATTTGTATCTTGCTAGATAAACTAGTACCTCATTGTGTGAGTGTCTACGCAACCTGTTAGAAGATAAACATTACAGGATTCCGCTTTTAGCTGGCAGCCGAAGAAGCAAGAAGACATCTGTGTGGTTACCAGATACGTAGGGTATAAGTATTCAATCGTAAAATATGTAACATGAGAGAATATAGGCACTTCACTCGTGAAACTGCTGCTCGTGTGGGACGGGCGTGTGCTGAATGGTCCACGAAAGGCTGTGGAACACGATGGGTGAGGTCACGCCACCCAGACCAACCTCCAAGAAGATCGACACCTCATTGGAATGGCACTGCCGGACACATCTGCGCCCTCCTCGACTCTGGCGGAACAAAGGGACAGTGTAACACGTCGTACACAGTCAGGGGTGAAAGTCCGTCGTCGTTTGTTACGGCGTGGGATACGTACGTATCGTCCACTCCTCCGCCTACCTTTGACGAACGTGCAGAAACATGCTAGACGGCAGTGGTGTATGGAACGATGTGCCTGGTGACAGTAATGGCATCAGATAGTGTTTTAGGAAGAATCCAGTTCTCTCTTTTTTTGGAAATGATGGCCGCATTTTGATTCGCCGCAGACAGATGGAGCAGCATCACAGTGACTGCATTCGCACAAGATACACAACGTTGGTGCGTGTCCAGGGCAATGTGACCTGTGTGACCCACTTGAATGACATCCTGCGACCCGTAGCCGTACCCTTTCTGCACAATACCGCAGAAGACATTTTTCAGCAAGATAATGAACGACCAGATGTTGCTGCACAAACACATGCCTTCTTAGTGTCAAAGGGTGTCAGCCTTTTCCCCTGCCGGCCGGAGTGGCCGTGCGGTTCTAGGTGCTACAGTCTGGAACTGCGTGACCGCTACGTTCGCAAGTTCGAATCCCGCCTCGGGCATGGATGTGTGTGATGTCCGTAGGTTTAAGTAGTTCTAAGTTCTAGGGGACTGATGACCATAGCAGATAAGTCTCATTGTGCTTAGAACCATTTGAACCATTGAACCTTTTTCCCTGGCCCGCCATGTCACTGGACATGTCCCCAATCGCAATGTGTAGGATATGGTGAAACGATGGGTGCAGCACTGTGACCTTATGCCAACCACCATAGATGAACTCTGGAACCAGAAGAATGCAGCATGGATGGCTGTACCACAGGACGCCGTGCATAGATGCCATCACGCAGAGAACAAGTCATCAGGGCTCATGGCGGACATTCTGCCTTCTAGGCAACAGGACACATACTGAACCGAGGTGCCTGATATGCTAATCATTTCTGCAGGACATGCTAATGTACATGTCCTGTTGTAATGTCTCTTGCAGCGGTCTCTCCGTGATATTTTCAGAAATTTTATAAATTATATAACTCAGTACATATCTCTTCTTATCTTACCGATTATCAATGCAAAGTACTTTCAAGCCCAATTATTCCTTGGAGCGTCCATTTACTCCATGGAATAGCTTCTCTGCTATCTATGTTTTCTCTTAGGAAAAAGAATAGGGACTTCTTGCCGATTAGTCGTGAAAGAAGGATGTATATGTATGTATTGTTGAGCTAGTCGCCATCTTGATGAGATTCTGTATGAGAAGGAATTTAATACATGAACTAAACAAAAGTAAGTGTGTTCGCGTATTATTTAACGGATTATTATTATTGACAGTGTCTGCTTACTACGCTGTGTTGCACGGGATCAGTGGGGAACGTCTGATTTACACTGGACGAACCTGCCGTTTTGTATGCTCAAGATATCCCGTTACTTCAAATAAATAGGCTAACACGGTCTTACCAGCAGATCTTACGGCTTCCCCATGTGATCACCGAAAGTTAATAATTATTACAAATGTTTCCAGGAGATCGACTGACAATTTTCGTCGCACCGAGACTTCGAAATTGCTTCACTGCCTTATGGAATTTAAGTTAAGCTTAATTTAAACAGGATAGAACAGTATTGAACTGTGTGAATGTGATAAGCCTGCTTTGTCAATGAAAATTCCCTTAATATACGCATGTTTTTACTATCCTGATCAGTGAAGCTAAATCAGGCCGGTGTGATAGAGGTTTTTAAATTTTAGATCCCATACAAAATATATTAAACTGTGAATATTAACGTCCTATATCTAATAGTTGAAGATGTTCTTTTTCTGAACATTATGTTGTTTGTTTGGTTTGTGGGGCGCTGAACTGCTCAGTCATCAGCTCCCGTACAAAGTCCCAAATGTTTTTCTCAGTCCAATTTTTTACACAGTTCAATCGAGCCACTTTCACAAATGATGATGATGATGATGAAATGATGACTGCAACACAAACACCCAGTTCCCGTGCAGAGAAAATCCCCAATTTGACCGGGAATCGAACCCGAGACCCCGTGATCGAGAGGCAGCAATGCTAGCCAGTAGAGCACGAGCTACGAACTTCTACTGAAAATGAGTGTACTTATACGCAAGCGCAGTTGTGGGTAACGGATTGCCATTGTTTTTTGGAGGATAAAAGCTCCAGTCCCCACCTGCATCTAGAGCTACATCTGTACGCTGGAGACTACTGTGAAGTGCCTACTGTCGTCAGTCTTGTCTTGTGTTGTCTTCGTGATCCCAATGGGAGTGATTCGTAAGGATATGTAGTACATTCCTTCATTCCTCTCTGTAAGCTGCTCCTTCAAACTTCGTAAGTAGGATCTCACAGGATGGGTTGTGTCTATCTCCAAGAGCCTAGTAGTAGAGTTTTTTTGTCATCTCCATAACGGTCTCCAATCGATAACTATCCACCCATCTTGATTTAGGTTTTACGTCGTTTTTCTGGGTTTTATCGGGCAAGTATCTGTGCAGTTTCTACCACGACGCCAAGGCTGACTACCCATTCCATCCTTATCGACATGGGTACTTCACACGTATTACACGAATCTCATTTATCATGTGCGTATCCACAAATCATATATCTAATGAGACCGTGCCGAAAACTAATAACTTCGAAATTTTATGTGAAACATTTTAATGCCTTTTAAATAAAACAAATGTTACTAACTTTCTACCTCTTGTCAAACTTGGGTCTAGGTAGGCAAATACCTGAGTATGTGAGTTATTTTGTTCTTGTCCTTAAAATGTAATGCCATTAGACGTACAGTATTCCTAAATATGTGGTCTGCGGATGAATAAAACTGCTACTTTAAATATCACGAACTGCAGTTTCTACGTGTGAAAACTACATACGCCAGTAATGAATTACAACAAAGCGACGATCGACATGTCGAGCAAACCGTGTTAATCACGTTTTATACACTCTTCGGCGCGTCAGCGTTCATTCTCTTGGCGCGGGCGCACGAGCACTGATTAATCGTGGAGGTTTGCGGAATTCATTTGGTGGATGAGTTTAATGTTCTGGGAAAGTTGCCACGATTTTGCCACTGGACGAAGTCCAAGCGCTTTCAACTCGAGCCGAATAAGGGCCGCTCTTCGTGAAATTACCCACTTTCGGGAAAATGGGAGCTCCTCGGTGACCTCTCACGTTAGGTACCCGTGTACGCACACCTCTGCAAGGCACGGGGACGATATTGAGCGAAGTAGTCCTGTTCCGTGAATGCCAGGACCACTCTGTTACGTAGAAATCGTGAAATAAGAGGTACAGTGATTTGATTTCCAACATCTTTTTTTTTGTTTAATAAAAGATATGGAATGTCAGGTCTTAAATGGCTACACAGGATAATTGAAATGGCCTGGGAGTCGGGACAGGTTCCATCAGACTGGACAAAAGCAGTAATGACACCAATCTTTAAACATGGAAACAGAAAAGATTGTAACAACTACAGAGGTATCTCTTTAATCAGCGTTGTGGGTAAAATCTTCTCAGGTATTGTTGAAAGGAAAGTGCGAGTATTACTTGAGGACCAATTGGATGAAAATCAGTGTGGGGTTAGGCCTCTTAGAGGTTGTCAGGACCAGATCTTTAGCTTACGGCAAATAATGGAGAAGTGTTATGAGTGGAACAGGGAATTGTATCTATGCTTTATAGATGTAGAAAAGGCATATGACCGGGTTCCTAGGAGGAAGTTATTGTCTGTTCTACAAGATTATGGAACAGGAGGCAAACTTTTGCAAGCAATTAAAGGTCTTTACATAGATAGTCAGGCAGCAGTTAGAGTTGACGGTAATTTGAGTTCATGGTTCAGAGTAGTTTCAGGGGTAAGACAAGGCTGCAACCTGTCTCCACTGTTGTTCATATTATTTATGGATCATATGTTGAAAACAATAGACTCCCTGGGTGAGATTAAGATATGTGAACACAAAATAAGCAGTCTTGCATATGCGGATGACTTAGTTGTGATGGCAGATTCGATTGAAAGTTTGCAAAGTAATATTTCAGAGCTAGATCAGAAATGTAAGGACTATGGTATGAAGATTAGCATCTCCAAAACGAAAGTAATGTCAGTGGGAAAGAAATATAAACGGATTGAGTGCCAAATAGGAGGAACAAAGTTAGAACATGTGGACGGTTTCAAGTACTTAGGATGCATATTCTCACAGGATGGCAACATAGTGAAAGAACTGGAAACGAGGTGTAGCAAAGCTAATGCAGTGAGCGCTCAGCTACGATCTACTCTCTTCTGCAAGAAGGAAGTCAGTACCAAGACTAAGTTATTGTGCACCGTTCAATCTTTCGACCAACTTTGTTGTATGGGAGCGAAAGCTGGGTGGATTCAAGTTACCTTATCAACAAGGTTGAGGTTACGGATATGAAAGTAGCTAGGATGATTGCAGGTACTAGTAGATGGGAACAATGGCAGGAGGGTGTCCACAATGAGGAAATCAAAGAAAAACTGCGAATGAACTCTATAGATGTAGCAGTCAGGGCGAACAGGCTTAGATGGTGGGGTCATGTTACACGCATGGGAGAAGCAAGGTTACCCAAGAGACTCATGGATTCAGCAGTAGAGGGTAGGAGGAGTCGGGGCAGACCGAGGAGAAGGTACCTGGATTCGGTTAAGAATGATTTTGAAGTAATAGGTTTAACATCAGAAGAGGCACCAATGTTAGCACTGAATAGGGGATCATGGAGGAACTGTATAAGGGGGGCTATGCTCCAGACTGAACGCTGAAAGGCATAATCAGTCTTAAATGATGATTATGATGATGAATAAAAGATATCTGACTGCAGTCAGACAGATTCTGAAGTCCCAGTAACTCCAATTGGAACAGTCTTTTCTTTGTAACAACATGCAATTGAACATCACCAAGAGTATTATCGACATGGTTACATCACGCGTATCACACGCATCTCATTTTTCATGTGTGTATCCAAAACGCATATATCTAATGAAACCGTGGCGAAAAGTAATACCTCCGAAATTTTATGTGAAAATTTTTAATGCCTTTTAAATAAAACAAATGTTACCAACTTTCTACATATTGTTTTCTTGACGTCTTCAAGTAGGATAAAACTGCAGGTACCAAATGCAGTGACTATTGCAGATAAGACCAGGATATCCGGTGACAGGTTGTGCTAGTTATATTCAAGGTCGTCACGTGACATAATAATGGTGGGAAACACAATACGATCAATGAGAATCAAGCAAGTATTCCCGCTCCCCATTATCATCTTTTACAACTACTCAGCTGTGCATGGACCTCTTTATTTGACGTCTGAGCATCATGGCGGAGAGGAACAGGTTTGTTATAATTAATAGCCATAATTTTCTCAGGATAGTTCAACTACATGAGCCTACTTAGATACATCCTATAGTTAAAGCGTTTCTAAATAATGAGAATGATATACAAATAACTTATGGTTTATTACGACCAATATATTTTTTGCGATACATTTCTTATTATCATTTGCTAATTAAATTTTTCACGTACAAGACTATGAGACGCCCATAATGTATTTTATTTACAATGGTTTTTCTGACTATTAACATTTTTTTTACTTACAGAGCTATTGGTTACACATATAGTGTTTTTTTTCAAATCAGTTTTTTTATTATATAGAACAATTTTCAAATTTTTATGTATTTAGATCGCAGGTTCGAATCCTACCTCGGGCATGGATGTGTGTGATGTCCTTAGGTTAGTTAGGTTTAAGTAGTTCTAAGTTCTAGGGGACTGATGACCTCATAGTGCTCAGAGCCATTTAAACCATTTTGATGTATTTATACATAACTTACACATTTCTTAATTACAAACTATATTTTTCTGAAGACATGACTAAATACTACGTTTACCACTGTCGATTTTCATTTTTCCTTCTGTGCTTTTAATATACACACTATTTACATTTTTTCTTTCAAATTATTCTACTCTCACTTTTTTAATCAGCTACCTCAATTCAATTGCTTCAATAGATACAGAAATTAATGAATGATTTCTGTTCTATACCGCCAGAAAATCTGTACCGCTAGAAAAAAAATTGTACACCTGGGAAAACGACGTCGATTTTGATCCGATGACGGCTGGGGGTGGGGGTGGGGAGGCGGTTTATATACTGACAATGGCTTCAACGTTCTCCTCCTACAGGTAGGGTAGTGGCATAGCTGTGTCTACCCTTTAACAGGGAATGCTCACAGCCAGAAGACTCAGTGTGTTGCAAACGTGTGAAGTACGCAGGGAACCATGCCACGGCGAAGCCCTCGTGCTTCCTAGAGCCAATAGGGCGAGTTTGAAACGGGCCAAATTGTGGCCTTCCGAGTGGGAGGATGGCCTTTTCGGAACATTACCGCAGAAGCTGGACAGGCTGGATGTGTTGCGTCATTTGTTCAGCGATACTGCTACCAGTAGTGACGTGAACATTCCCACACACGCAGACGAGGTTCTGGACGTCCACGCAGCACTGACGCCTGCCAGGATCCTCGTATTGCAGTGGCATTAGTGGCAGATGGTACAGCTACCACAGCACAGATGAGTGGGCTTGTGAGTGCCAGACGTACCAGCACTGGCTGTTGCGAACCGGTTATTAGCATTGGGACTGCGGGCACGCACACCTCTAGCCCGTCTGCCAATCACGCCACAGCATGAACATGCTCTGCTCGACAGGTACCATCAGAGGATCACTTGGAAAATAAAATGGCACGCCGTAATTTTAGGGACGAGAGCAGATTCGGCCTGCAGGTAATCGATGGTGCGACGTAGAACCGGCGAGTGCTGTCTCATATAGTGAATTCGTCCGAGACACACTGGCCCTAGCAAACGCATTTTGGTCTGGAGCGCGATGAGCTGCAACTCTCTATCACCTTAGTTGTTTCTGGGAGAAACCTAACCAGCGGTCGATGCGTTCAGTACGTTTTTAGATCCTTTCTTTCTCCAGTCTCGCATCGGAAAGGTGATGCATTGTTCCAACAGGATAATGCTGGCCCACACACTGTCTGTAAAACTCAACGCGCTCTGCAAGATGTGCAGTTACTTCGCTGTCCAGCATGATATCTAGACGTGCCTCCAACGAATCAAGTGTGGGATGTGACGGGACGAGAACTGAGTCGTGCAACTGATCAAGCAATAGCTCTTACAAAACTACGTGAATACATCGAGCAGGTGTGGCATAACGTATCCAAGAACAGTATTCGCCATCTGTGCCAGGAACAGTATGGGTCGATGCCTAAGAAGTGCTTGTGATATTGACATGTAAATGTAATCCTTTGATGTACTCCATATGCACTGTTGCAACAATAAATCCTGAGTGAGTTGGAAACCTCTAAAAGGAACAACTTTATTTCCAGCAGCTTATGTATCTGGGAACAAGGGCTAGCAGCAGCAGTTAAAGAAACAACCGCGCACACATATAAACACAAACAAATATAAACAATATTTTCTTACAAGCACACATAATGTGCAGACAACATACATACACACACTTGTTGTGCAATGAAGCATTCTTTCTCTCTCTCTCTCTCTTTCTCTCTCTTCTCTCTCTCTCTCTCTCTCTCTCACACACACACACACACACACACACGCTAAACTATGACAAAAGAATCATCAAAATTTTCCGCATATACACATTAACTATATACACAACCACACTTTCAATAACTCCAGTGAGTAGCTTGCGTACGGGAGGGTCCTGATGCCATCCCCACAGATTAAACATTTGTCGTCATGAGGGGACAGCCCCACTTCCAGCTGCAGTGTAGTATGTGCCAACATGGCCTCTCGAAACGAAAATAGCGTAGTGCAGCACATACGGAGCTGCGCTAACGCCCTCGTAAAGATACCTCTTGTAACATTCGATTGTGAGAGTCGCTGAGACCGCACGATTCACACACTTAGCCCGGTTCAGCGTGGCAACTGCATCTATACAGTATGATCTGAGTCCCACGAACTCCACAATCTGTGAACCATTCGCCTCGTCTTTCATCAGGCCGACTACCTTGTTGTTCTATGGTTTTGTAACAAAAGGGTTACCGGTCGCATGATCGGACCTGTGGAATTCTTCATCAGATAGGTACGAAACGAGGACTACCCTGCCTTCAGCTGTCTAGTATCAAGGTTGCACGAGTGTGCCTTCGGCTCCGAAAGCCCATACTGATGATGTTTCGTTGAATGGTTCGCACGCTGACACTGTCGATGGCCCAGTATTGAAATCTGCAGAAATCTCCGGAAGGGATGCACTTCTGTCACGTTGAACTATTTACCTTCATTCGACGTTGGTCCCGTTGTTGCAGGATCCTTTCCCGGCAACAGGGATGGCGGAGATTTGATGTTTTACGGGATTCCTGATTTTCACGGTAAACTCGTGAAATGATCGTACGGGAAAATCCCCATTTCATCGCTACCTCGGAGATGCTGTGTCCCATCCATCGAGCGCCAACTACAACACCGCGGTGGGTCTCGGGAGTTAACGTGAAACAGTTTTACGCGAGCTGCCGAGGCCCACCGCACGGTGTCTATGGAGACGAGGCGCTCGCCGGAGCTTAAGTCATGGTGGTGACTTAGTACCTAAGTACCACATTTTTAAAATGTGACTACGCTTATTCAGGCTTTTTTTAGTTTTATTTCTAGACCATGTACGAGATGTTCCAGAGGAAGTCGAAGAAGACCAAAATATAAATTTGCAGTGCCCCACAATGGACGAAATTAGGATTGCCTTGAAAACACTAAAAAATACAAAGGCTCCAGGCCTAGACAACATAGCACCGGAGCTCTTAAAAGCCGATACTGAAAGTACTGTTAAAATGCTCCATCCTTTACTGAAGCATATTTGGCTTGAAGAGAAATCTCCAAAGGAGTGGAAAAATGGCTTGGTGGTAAAGCTCCCAAAAAAGGGAAATTTGTCAGACTGTAACAACTGGCGTGGTATTACATTGTTGTCAGTGCCCAGTAAGGTCCTCACCAGAATTATTTTAAACAGAATTAAAGAATCCCTTGAAAAGCGACTGCGTAAAGAACAGGCCGGTTTTAGGGCACAACGCAGCTGTGTTGATCTTATTAACACTCTTAGGATCATCTTAGAGCAAAGCAAAGAATTCCAAGCAACCATGTACCTGGCATTCATTGATTTTCAAAAGGCCTTCGATTCCGTGGAACATAAAGTGCTCTGGCAGGTGTTGCGGAAGTATGGCATACCACAGAAGATCTTAAACATCATAAAAGATCTATATGATGGCTACGAATGCTGCATACTCCACAAGGGAAATATGACAGAGCCCATAAAAGTAACAACTGGAATCCGGCAGGGTTGCGTTTTGTCACCAACACTTTTTCTACTCATTCTAGACTCTGTTATGAGAAGAGTCACAGCAGGCAGGAGACGAGGAATCCAGTGGGGGATCCACGAACGTCTGGAGGATTTGGATTTTGCAGACGACATAGTTTTATTAGCTCCAAGGCTGACTGATATGCAAGCTAAATTAAGCTTGCTGAAAGAAGAAGCAGAGACTGCTGGCCTCAAGATAAATACAGGCAAAACAAAGGAAATGAGAGTAAATTCAGGTAACATGGAGATTCCCCTGTTAATAGGTGAGCAGCGAGTGGAGACTGTCAACTCATTCCTGTATCTGGGTAGTATAGTGGCGGAAGATGGTGGAGCTGGAGATGACGTGAAAAACTGCATTAAAAAGGGAAATGCTGCCTTCATACAATTGTATCCAATATGGAAGAATAGAAATATCACATACAAAACAAAAATCCGTATTTTTAATACAAATGTGAAGGCTGTCCTTCTGTACGCCAGTGAAAGCTGGAAAATGGATAAAAAGATAACAACCCAGTTACAAAGCTTCATAAATAGATGTCTTCGACGCATCATGAATATCTGGTGGCCAGAAAAAAATATGTAATGAGGAGCTCTGGCGAATAACAAACCAGATACCTATAGAAGACCAGATATGAGAGAGAAAGTGGGGCTGGTTGGGGCACACCTTGAGAAAACCAGATGGAGCCATCGAGAAAAAAGCATTGGAATGGAATCCCCAGGGAACAAGGAAGAGAGTAAGACCAAGGGGCACATGGAAGAGGACAGTGGAAGGGGAAGCAAAAAGAGTTGGCAAGACCTGGGCAGAATTGAGGCAAATGGCCAAAGACAGAGACGGATGGCGAGTTCTCCTGGATGCCTTATGCCCCCATAGGGGCAAAAGGAATTAAGTAAGTCTAGACCATGGCCTCGTAGACATATTATAGAATCAGGTTTATCTTCCGAAGAAGGTTCAATTACTTGGGTTGAAGCCTAGGTAAAGGTCGGTTTCATTACCGCAATCGAGGCTGATAGTTTCTTATATATTATAAATATGTCTGATGGAATGTGACCAACCATGTCAATTTCTAGGCCAGGAATCTGCTGTAATGCTTTGCTTGACTTACGTTGAACTATCTGAAGTTTCATAACATCTAGCTGACCCACTTCTGTTGGAGTCAATTTAGGCCTCCAGGCCTCTCTAAATGTAAGGTAGCTGAGGCTGGGATGATCCGTTTGAGACCATTAATACTATGAAAAGTATTCCAGGTCGTGATAGTGGAGACGATGCTATCAACTTTTGGCAGTGTGTTACAGTTGTAAAAAACTCTTTACTGCGGTTGTCGGTTGACAGATCCAACTGTTGACAGTTTTTACTGAAAAGCTCACTTGACAACTACAGATAAGCACTCACTCAATAAGGTGAAAATTAAATGTGCTACGTAAACACGGGCTCAGTGGAGTTATTTTGTCTACTCACATAACAGTAGTAAGCAGGAAGTACACGCTATCTCTAAATTGAAAAGCGAGCAGCACAGGTGTTGGGCGAATCGTCTTTCCCGGAAGAACGCTACAGCTGCTGTACAAAATGACTAACTCGTAAACGTTCCCAAAGGATACACTTCGATTTCGATCATCTTTGAATATGTTATAATGTAGAGGAAAATAAGAGGCGCATTTTTTGTACGCGCCCGTACGCTCTTCAAGGGTGTGAAACACCTCGTTGAAAAAATTTGAGTTTAGTAACAGGTACAAACGGTAACAGATACAAAAAGGTACTTCAAATCAAGGCTCTATCGTTTTTGGTCTACGTTACAACGGTGTGCCCAGATTCGTCGAAAAAGCCATTTTTTTTCAAAGTCCCCCCCTCCTACTGCTACAGATATTACTTTCTCATTTCGATATTTGACAAATGTCATAACGTACAATACCAAATTCAGTCATATAACACGAAGTGGTATTCCGAACACGGATTTGACAGAAACAAGCTAGAAATATCTCCATAGCGCTGCATGCTTGCCCGATGTATGTCTTCAATGCCAGTTATTATGTTGGATTGTTTCATAAGTATTTCCCAGTTAAATATGTTCTAATTGTATATTCTTACATGTACTATGCTGAGTTTCACAGAGTCTAGAGGAGCAGTAGCGCCGTACATTTAAGTGCCGTATCTTTCAGACTGCAGCGTGTATGTTACTTTTAACAGAATTCAAATAAAAATAACCAACAAATGCGCAAAGTGTCGAAAGTTAGGGTGTTCACGTGCTCTTGTACTCTGACACAGTAGCCGCCACTGCCTAATCATCCTGTATGGCACCTGTTATGGTCTTCCGCGAAAGGTGACCTCCTCCACTAGCAGCGCTGTTAGATTTTCTGTTTACAGACAGGCCATACGTCCCCAGCATTTTCTGTCCAGTTCTCTTATGTGAATAGGAAAAATAAGTTCAGTCAGAACTTGTTTGTATAAAGGAGTTATTTTCAGTTCATTAAATTACTAATTTTTTGCAGTTGTTGAGTGAGCTTTTATGTAAAATACATTACTGAATGTTTAATTTATAGTTTTGGTGGTGTCAGTGGTCTATCCTGTATCGATGGGAAAGGTACAGGATTGGTAAATGTGCCACCTTGCTGCTGCCTATCGTTGACAGCATATTGTAAAGATCTGTAATTGTCTTGTAGGCACTTGATGGTTAATTAATATGTGACCAAAAAGTTACTGCACTTCGCTCATCATTAATTGTATTACTGTTAGACTGGACAAATCTTTTCGAATGAGTAACTGCTGGCACTTGTAGGGTAGATTGCACTGAGTGGTACCACTTATCACACGTGCACAGTACCTCTTCCAAGATGAGAGTAATATGCCTGATGGACTGATCTAGAACGGCGATCTGCTCTTATACGCTGCCTCAGTACCGTTGAAATACACTCCTGGAAATTGAAATAAGAACACCGTGAATTCATTGTCCCAGGAAGGGGAAACTTTATTGACACATTCCTGGGGTCAGATACGTCACATGATCACACTGACAGAACCACAGGCACATAGACACAGGCAACAGAGCATGCACAATGTCGGCACTAGTACAGTGTATATCCACCTTTCGCAGCAATGCAGGCTGCTATTCTCCCATGGAGACGATCGTAGAGATGCTGGATGTAGTCCTGTGGAACGGCTTGCCATGCCATTTCCACCTGGCGCCTCAGTTGGACCAGCGTTCGTGCTGGACGTGCAGACCGCGTGAGACGACGCTTCATCCAGTCCCAAACATGCTCAATGGGGGACAGATCCGGAGATCTTGCTGGCCAGGGTAGTTGACTTTCACCTTCTAGAGCACGTTGGGTGGCACGGGATACATGCGGACGTGCATTGTCCTGTTGGAACAGCAAGTTCCCTTGCCGGTCTAGGAATGGTAGAACGATGGGTTCGATGACGGTTTGGATGTACCGTGCACTATTCAGTGTCCCCTCGACGATCACCAGTGGTGTACGGCCAGTGCAGGAGATCGCTCCCCACACCATGATGCCGGGTGTTGGCCCTGTGTGCCTCGGTCGTATGCAGTCCTGATTGTGGCGCTCACCTGCACTGCGCCAAACACGCATACGACCATCATTGGCACCAAGGCAGAAGCGACTCTCATCGCTGAAGACGACACGTCTCCATTCGCCCCTCCATTCACGCCTGTCGCGACACCACTGGAGGCGGGCTGCACGATGTTGGGGCGTGAGCGGAAGACGGCCTAACGGTGTGCGGGACCGTAGCCCAGCTTCATGGAGACGGTTGCGAATGGTCCTCGCCGATACCCCAGGAGCAATAGTGTCCCTAATTTGCTGGGAAGTGGCGGTGCGGTCCCCTACGGCACTGCGTAGGATCCTACGGTCTTGGCGTGCATCGGTGCGTCGCTGCGGTCCGGTCCCAGGTCGACGGGCACGTGCACCTTCCGCCGACCACTGGCGACAACATCGATGTACTGTGGAGACCTCACGCCCCACGTGTTGAGCAATTCGGCGGTACGTCCACCCGGCCTCCCGCATGCCCACTATACGCCCTCGCTCAAAGTCCGTCAACTGCACATACGGTTCACGTCCACGCTGTCGCGGCATGCTACCAGTGTTAAAGACTGCGACGGAGCTCCGTATGCCACGGCAAACTGGCTGACACTGACGGCGGCGGTGCACAAATGCTGCGCAGCTAGCGCCATTCGACGGCCAACACCGCGGTTGCTGGTGTGTCCGCTGTGCCATGCGTGTGATCATTGCTTGTACAGCCCTCTCGCAGTGTCCGGAGCAAGTATGGTGGGTCTGACACACCGGTGTCAATGTGTTCTTTTTTCCATTTCCAGGAGTGTATCTTTAGTTATGCAATACCTAGGTGACCATTATCTTACATATGGAGTACTTACGTTAGTGTTATTAATAACTCATACATGCATTCCACGAAACGTTAACGGATGTTGTGGAAAATTAACATTACCCGAGCATGCGTGTGCGTAGCCAGTGATTGATAAGGCACAACGTTCTGTAAGACTTTGTGAAACTTCGTGTAGTTGCTTCTTGTTACGTAGGGAGGTGGACAGAGTGGGGAATCACCTGGTCGACGACCAGTCTGTTGACCTGTCAAGAAGGGAAGTGCGTGGCCACCGTCTGCCGACCTTCCTTCCCTTGCACTTGCACCCCACACATCTTCCCCCCTCCCTCTCCCTCCCCCCGAACGCAATTTATCCCTGTTAGTTGTGGTACACACATTTAATACCTGTTTTAACCGACTTCATTTAAAGATAAACGTTGATTTTGTACCATAAGAACAACATTTTTAATAGTCAGCGATTTTTCTATCCCCTTCAAAGCCGAAGCTACTTTCCTACAGAAAAAATAAGTAGGACCTTTCTCGTATGAAATTTAATGCAGTTTAATTTTGCCCCAGGAGACGTTTTCGCTACGGGTTGCGGCTGCAGTGTTATTCGATAAAAAATAAAAGAAGTTACCTTTACACGCGCTACCATCCTAACAATCACATTCCACCGGTTAGATTTTTTTGTATGTTGGTCATGATACTTCCTCCTAACAAAGTGCAAAAATTTCCCACTACACCATATTTTCCCCCGCGTTTCCTTCGTTTCTTGGACTATATTTCGTTAATAACCGGTAATCATCCTCGGCTCTTACAAGCCGTAGTGCGGTTGACATTGTGTCCCACTGCCTCAGCTAGTCCCCCCCCCCCTCTCTCCTGCGTCAGTCGAAGACAGAAACGAGAAATTATACCGACCACTTAGCGAGCTTACGTAGACGCACTTAGGAACAGCCAGGCTAAGGTTCATGATGTCATAAGGAAGGCAGAGTAGTCCTGTGCTAATCGATATAGGTGTCACAGCTATATCTATTTTTGTACACCAAGTAATGCAGAAGATCATTATGTCTTCAGATGGGACTTTCATACCAGTTTTCGAAGGTATTGCTACATTTCCTTAGTTCGTAACTCAGAACCTACCAACTTCATTCTCATTTGACTTTTGGAGTGCTACAGGAAGAAATAGGTCCCTCACCCACAAGTGACAGACTGTATTTGTATGAGTAAGTAAATTTACTTAAGGGGCTCCGGAACGCCCTACACTTGCAATGTTAAAATAACGCTTATAAATTACATCTTTCCTCACAAAGTATTTGAGGTAGGAAGTTGAACTTTTTACAGATAATTTATTGGAATATGGGCTACAACTTAACACAGGGATTTTACAACATTTTAGTTCAGTTATTAAAGATGATTTTTTTTCAATTGTAATGAAAATTCACATTTTTTTGCAATTTTTTATTTATATATTCAAAAATATACAGTTTTTTGGAAAAAGGCTGTGTTAAATTATGCAGAAGGTACTGTGTAACATTTACTGAAAGTTTGAAACAAATATGTTTGGAAGATCCTTAGAAAACATGTAATTAGTATGAGAAAATAAAAGTTTTGGGAATCGAGCGACAAAGATTGGATTAACTTTTTAGTGCATTCCAGGTCCATAGGATGGATTATCTTCATCCTCGGCAAACTCCTCCTCCAGCTTCCTCTTGTTCCTCCTCCTGTTTACTCTTGCTTGTATTTCTAGACTCTTTACACATTTGTCTGCAGCCCGAAGGCGTTCCTTGTCTAAAGCAAGCATCGCTCGTACCATGTTAGAACCTATCTTCATTCCCATATTTCTAAATACCTTGCACCTTACAATGCTGCCATCATTGAAAGTCGCAACAGCATCATACATACCAAAGTGAAGTGTTTCTAGTCCAACAAATACGGTCTTGGGGATTCTCGACCATATAACACTATTTACACTTTCATTGGGGTTTTGAGGTTTTCCGTGAATACACTTTTTCAACAGTTCAGGTGCTGCTAAGTCTCTGAAAATAGGTTTTATCACCTCCATTATTGCATGAGGCAGACTATGCTTATGAGTGTACACTTCACCAGTTAGCAATCCTTTGTTATATTTACACCAACTGTCTTCTTCTTTGGGACACAAGCTATGTTGGGGATTTTCATCGGTTGAAGAAGTATGAAAAGGCTTTTAAGAAAAGGATAAATGTTGGAAAGCCTTCAGAGGATTTCTAATAATTTTGCTTTTACTTATTATTATACTTCAACAAAACAGAGACTCAAGAAACAGAATTATTTTCGAGATAACGACAGAGTAAATAAAAATGAAACAATCGACAATCACACCAGCGATATATATTGAACCATCACAGGTTAGCCTCAACACATACTTTATCTCACATCACTAAAATGTACCTGATGAACACGGACGTTAATAATAACACCATTTGACAGCAGTTTAACAGCGCCACAGTGGGTCACGCCCATGTAGAACACATTTCAAAAAAAATTTAAAAATAGTTGTAGTCTTCGGAATTGAATAAATTATATATCTATTAAAAGGTAATAGTCTGCAGATTCAGAAAACGCAAAAAAGTAAAAATTGAACTTTTCATGATTTTGAGCCTTTCCGGAGCCCCTTAACAAGTCATATGGGGGGCAGTAAATGAACATTGAACACTCGCCAAAACGTGACCATAGAGTGGTTCCATTCAACAGCAATCACCACACGTGTTAAGACATTTATTCCACCCACCGGGAGACGAGACGATCCGTTCCTGATTCGTAGAACGCGGTCGGCCGATGACGGGTGCACAACCGCACCTGTCGTTACACTTTCTAGTCGACTGTAACTGACGTCCACGTATGTCTTTCTCCAGGTCGCCAAAGATGTAAAAATCACACGATGAAATATCCAAGCGGTATGGGGGACGTTGCAGTGTTTCACAACCAATTCACTGAATCGTATCCTTCATCCGATAGCTAGTGAGCGTGGGCTATATCGTGCAGCAGGACGATTCCGTCCGACAGCATCCCTAAGTGTTTTGACTTCACTGTGCCACGCGGTTACTGTAAAGTGCCTTCATGGCGCAGGGCACTGATTGTGGTTCCACGCTCGAGGAACTACGAGGGCAGTTCAATAAGTAATGCAACACATTTTTTTTCTGAAACAGGGGTTGTTTTATTCAGCATTGAAATGCACCAGGTTATTCCCCGATCTTTTTCAACGTAATCTCCATTCAATGCTACGGCCTTACGCCACCTTGAAATGAGGGCCTCTATGCCTGCACGGTACCATTCCACTGGTCGATGTCGGAGCCAACGTCGTACTGCATCAATAACTTCTTCATCATCCGCGTAGTGCCTCCCACGGATTGCGTCCTTCATTGGGCCAAACATATGGAAATCCGACGGTGCGAGATCGGGGCTGTAGGGTGCATGAGGAAGAACAGTCCACTGAAGTTTTGTGAGCTCCTCTCGGATGCGAAGACTTGTGTGAGGTCTTGCGTTGTCATGAAGAAGGAGAAGTTCGTTCAGATTTTTGTGCCTATGAACACGCTGAAGTCGTTTCTTCAATTTCTGAAGAGTAGCACAATACACTTCAGAGTTGATCGTTTGACCATGGGGAAGGACATCGAACAGAATAACCCCTTCAGCGTCCCAGAAGACTGTAACCATGACTTTACCGGCTGAGGGTATGGCTTTAAACTTTTTCTTGGCAGGGGAGTGGGTGTGGTGCCACTCCATTGATTGCCGTTTTGTTTCAGGTTCGAACTGATGAACCCATGTTTCATCGCCTGTAACAATCTTTGACAAGAAATTGTCACCCTCAGCCACATGACGAGCAAGCAATTCCGCACAGATGGTTCTCCTTTGCTCTTTATGGTGTTCGGTTAGACAACGAGGGACCCAGCGGGAACAAACCTTTGAATATCCCAACTGGTGAACAATTGTGACAGCACTACCAACAGAGATGTCAAGTTGAGCACTGAGTTGTTTGATGGTGATCCGTCGATCATCTCGAACGAGTGTGTTCGCACGCTCCGCCATTGCAGGAGTCACAGCTGTGCACGGCCGGCCCGCACGCGGAAGATCAGTCTTGCTTGACCTTGCGGCGATGATGACACACGCTTTGCCCAACGACTCACCGTGCTTTTGTCCACTGCCAGATCACCGTAGACATTCTGCAAGCGCCTATGAATATCTGAGATGCCCTGGTTTTCCGCCAAAAGAAACTCGATCACTGCCCGTTGTTTGCAACGCACATCCGTTACAGACGCCATTTTAACAGCTCCGTACAGCGCTGCCACCTTTCGGAAGTCAATGAAACTATACGAGACGAAGCGGGAATGTTTGAAAATATTCCACAAGAAATTTCCGGTTTTTCAACCAAAATTGGCCAAGAAAAAAAATGTGTTGCATTACTTATTGAACTGCCCTCGTAGGTGAGTAGAGGGCCCCTGCAGTAGAAGAAAACTTAATGACCTTGACCGGAAGTTGTATTTTTATTCGGGTGGGGGGGGGGGAGGCGAAGATGTGGGATGTTTCTGCTGTTGGCTTTTTTGCACTCTGGCTCCAAAAGGTGGCACCACGTCATTATGTCATGATGACCTTATTGTTCCACTGCAGGGGCGCTCTCTTCGTCGAGTTCCTCGAGCTTGGTGCAACATCAGTGCACGGCGCTATGAAGACAGTCTACAGAAACTGCGACGCTCCATGAAGTCAAAACGCCTAGGAATATTGTCGCACGAAATCATCGTGTTGCACGATAACACGCGTCCCCATACTGCCAGTCGGACGAAGGCTGCGTTTCAGCGATTTGGTTTAAAACACTGCAGCATCCTGCATGCAGCCTGTTTCTTTCGCCGCGTGATTTTCACATCTTTTGTGACCTGAAGAAAGACGTGCTTGGACTTCCAGGCGGACGGGGAAAGTATATGACTGTGTATGGTTGTGGGCGTGCCAGCGGCTGACGGGGTTTTACGAAACAGGAATTGATCGTTTCGTCTCTCAGTGGGATAAATTAACGCGTGTAGTGATTAACTTTGAAAAGAACCACTCCATGGTCCCGTGCTCTAGGTGTTCAGTGTTCAATTGACTGCCCCTTCTGTATTGTTTTCTAAACTACTTCTTCAGCGATGGAGGAGAGCCTATAAACGACTTTAAACGACAGATGAAGAACGAGAAACCAGAAATCTTGAACGAAAAATGTTAAAGAGACAAGATTTTACCTTTTATACTTCATATTTAAATTTCGTATTTAAAGTCAGTAAAAAGCTTTGTTTTACTTGAATGAATTCATTATTTCCTGAAAACAAATTATTTTATAACTCTTGTTTCCGAAAGATTTGGTGGAATCCTATTCACTCACAATAATTTGTGTTTTCTCATTTATCGCTTCTTTCACCTCCGGCAATCGACTTACTAATGTGGAAAATGACAAGTTGTATCATGGCACGAAGCCCAATGGAGAAGCCAATCATCATTAGGTTAGTATCTCACGTTAATCCTATTTGCTATGGATGCAGCATGCTTGAGGGATATTCAAACATGAGAGGCACGGGTATGAAACTTCCTGGCAGATCTGTCTGCCGGACCGAGATTCAAACTCGGGACCTTTGCCCTTCGCAAATGAAAGAAGAGGTTCATAACTGTCTAAACTGCACGGCGGCGAGCTGGTTTAACATGGTCATACAAAAACTGCCACAATGTCTACAAAAATGCATCGACAGAAGTGATGACTATGTCGAAAAATAGCTAAATGTTCAAGCTGTAAACTGATCTAAACTATCTTAGAAATAAGCAGGTCTACAGGGGTATTACAAATGATTGAAGCGATTTCATAAATTCACTGTAGCTCCATTCATTGACATATGGTCACGACACACTACAGATACGTAGAAAAAGTCATAAAGTTTTGTTCGGCTGAAGCCGCACTTCAGGTTTCTGCCGCCAGTTCACTCGAGAGCGCAGTGAGACAAAATGGCGACAGCAGCCGAGTCATAACAGTGCAACGACACTTCAGGACGAAGCTCAACAAAGATCCACCAACTGCTAACTCCATTCGGCGATGGTATGCGCAGTTTAAAGCTTCTGGATGCCTCTGTAAGGGGAAATCAACGGGTCGGCCTGCACTGAGCGAAGAAACGGTTGAACGCGTGCGGGCAAGTTTCACGAGTAGCCCGCGGAAGTCGACGAATAAAGCAAGCAGGGAGCTAAACGTACCACAGCCGACGGTTTGGAAAATCTTACGGAAAAGGCTAAAGCAGAAGCCTTACCGTTTACAATCGCAACAAGCCCTGACACCGATGACAAAGTCAAACGCTTTGAATTTTCGGCGCGGTTGCAACAGCTCATGGAAGAGGATGCGTTCAGTGCGAAACTTGTTTTCAGTGATGAAGCAACATTTTTTCTTAATGGTGAAGTGAACAGACACAATGTGCGAATCTGGGCGGTAGAGAATCCTCACGCTTTCGTGCAGCAAATTCGCAATTCACCAAAAGTTAACGTGTTTTGTGCAATCTCACGGTTTAAAGTTTAAGGCCCCTTTTTCTTCTGAGAAAAAAACGTTACAGGACACGTGTATCTGGACATGCTGGAAAATTGGCTCACGCCACAACTAGAGACCGACAGCGCCGACTTCATCTTTCAACAGGATGCACTTCCATCATGATGTTCGGCATTTCTTAAACAGGAGATTGGAAAACCGATGGATCGGTCGTGGTGGAGATCATGATCAGCAATTCATGTCATGGCCTCCACGCTCTCTCGACTTAACCCGATGCGATTTCTTTCTACCAAGAAACGTGCCAGAACTGCGAGCTCGCATCAACGATGCTTTCGAACTCATTGAAAGGGACATGGTGCGCCGAGTGTGGGAGGAACTTGATTATCGGCTTGATGTCTGCCGAATCACTAAAGGGGCACATATCGAACATTTGTGAATGCCTAAAAAAAGTTTTTGAGTTTTTGTATGTGTGTGCAAAGCATTGTGAAAATATCTCAAATAATAAAGTTATTGTAGAGCTGTGAAATCGCTTCAATCATTTGTAATAACCCTGTATGTACTTTTAAAAAAAACGGGAGACCTTTCTTTTTGGATTACCCTCGTGTTATGGCAATCGATATACCGTAGTACACTGAGGTCATGGAGAAGCGATATGCACACATAGAAGTGATGTTAGTGTCGCTTACTCAAGCTTAAAGGGGGTACAGTGGCAGAACTGTCATTTGGCCTCAGGCGATTCATGTGAAAAGGTTTCCGGCGTGATTATAGCAGCACGACGGAGTTAACAGACTGTGATCGCGGAATAAAGTTGCAAAAATGTTCAAATGTGTGTGAATTCCTAAGGGATTAAACTGCTTAGGTCATCGGTCCCTTGACTTACACACTACTTAAACTACGTTAAACTAACTTATGCTAAGAACAACACACAGACCAATGCCCGAGGGAGGACTCCAACCTCCAGCGGGAGGGGCGACGTAGTCCGTGACATCACACCTCAACACGCGCGGGCACCCCGCAGGCATTACAGTTGCAGCTAGACTCATTCAGAGATGCACAATGTCAAGAGTGTGCCAAGAGTATAAAATTTTAGGCATTATATCGCTTCACGGACATCGCAGTGATCGACGCCCTTCACTTAACGACCGAAAGCAGCGGCCTTTGCGTAGAGTTGTCAGTGCTAAGAGACAAGCAACACCGTCTGAAATAACCGCAGAAGTCAAAATGGATGGACGACGAACTCATCCGCCAGGAGAGTGAGGTGAAATTTGGCATTAATTGGTATGACAGAACACGACCGACGCGAGTGCCTTTGGTAACAGCACGACATCGCGTGCAGCGCCTGCCCTGGGTTGGACCCTAGACTACTGGAAAACCGTGGCCTGGTCGGCTGAGTGCAGATTTCAGTTGGTGAGAGCTGATGGCAGGGTTCGAGCGTGGTGCAGGCCCCAAGAAGCCATGGCCCATGGTTGTCAACAAGGCACTGTGCAAGTCTTTATGCGTGGTAAAGTAACAGTTGCGACGAAATAACACTACACCAATTACATCTTGATACACATAGCCGTTCAAAGGCCAGGCCGATACCTGGTAAATTAAGCATTTCTGGATACGCATTTATTTGAACGTTACTTTTACCAAAAGTCGGTTCCTCAACTCCCAATGTTTTATAAGATAATCAATAAATACCACGTTATATAAAATTACAGATCCAGCCGTATTACTTGAAGTTAAAGGGCAATTTTCTGGATTCCAAAACTATTACTTTCAAACATAACTTTACTTGCTGCTCTATGTTAATTAATAAATGTTATTAAAATACTTTGCCTTATTCCTTGAATCCTGGATGCACTAGTAAACTCCTTATGTGGAGGTGTTGAAACCTGTTGCCATTTCAGACAACAAACTTCGCTTCTGATCTAAGTTTCTGTATTACAGGAACTGTACATTGCATAACGCTGACCCCTCGTTGTACAAACTAATTAAATGCACAACTTCGTCCTGAGACCACTCTCTAACAGCTTTCTTCACTCCATTTTCTGCGGGCAGCTCCTTTAATTGCTTTTTTTTCCTTTTTGCATCACTTCAATAGTCTCAATTGTCTATACGAGGTGCATTCAAGTTCTAAGGCCTCCGATTTATTTTCAAATTAACTACTCACCCGAAATCGATGAAACTGGCGTTACTTCTCGACGTAATAGCCCTGCAGACGTACACATTTTTCACAACGCTGACGCCATGATTCCATGGCAGTGGCGAAGGCTTCTTTAGGATTCTGTTTTGACCACTGGAAAATCGCTGAGGCAATAGCAGCACGGCTGGTGAATGTGCGGCCACGGAGAGTGTCTTTTATTTTTGGAAAAAGCTAAACGTCACTAGGAGCCAGGTCAGGTGAGTAGGGAGCATGAGGAAAATCACTTCAAAGATGTTATCACGAAGAAACTGTTGCGTAACGTTAGCTCGATGTGCGGGTGCGGTGTCTTGGTGAAACAGCACACGGGCAGCCCTTCCCAGACGTTTTCGTTGCAGTGCAGGAAGGAATTTGTTCTTCAAAACACTTTCGTAGGATGCACCTGTTACCGTAGTGCCCTTTGGAACGCGATGGGTAAGGATTACGCCCTCGCTGTCCCAGAACATGGACACCATCATCTTTTCAGCACTGGCAGTTACCCGAAATTTTTTTGGTGGCGGTGAATCTGTGTGCTTCCATTGAGCTGACTGGCGCTTTGTTTCTGGATTGAAAAATGGCATCCACGTCTCATCCATTGTCACAACCGACGAAAAGAAAGTCCCATTCATGCTGTCGTTACGCGTCAACATTGCTTGGCAACATGCCACACGGGCAGCCATGTGGTCGTACGTCAGCATTCGTGGCACCCACCTGGATGGCACTTTTCGCATTTTCAGGTCGTCATGCAGGATTGTGTGCACAGAACCCACAGACATGCCAACTCTGAAGGCGATCTGTTCAACAGTCATTCGGTGATCCCCCAAAACAATTCTCTCCACTTTCTCGATCATGTCGTCAGACCGGCTTGTGCGAGCCCGAGGTTGTTTCGGTTTGTTGTCACACAATGTTCTGCCTTCATTAAACTGTCGCACTCACGAACGCACTTTCGACACATCCATAACTCCATCATCACATGTCTCCTTCAACTGTCGATGAATTTCAATTGGTTTCACACCACGCAAATTCAGAAAACGAATGATTGCACGCTGTTCAAGTAAGGAAAACGTCGCCATTTTAAGTATTGAAAACAGTTCTCATTCTCGTCGCTGGCGGTAGAATTCCATCTGCCGTACGGTGCTGCCATCTCTGGGACATATTGACAATGAATGCGGCCTCATTTTAAAGCAATGTGCATGTTTCTATCTCTTTCCAGTCCGGAGAAAAAGAATCGGAGGCCTTAGAACTTGAATGCACCTCGTACAATGCCGTTGCACTTTTACGGAGCAGCTCTGTGCGGTGTACATCTCGGTGAGGTGTCAATAAGGCGCTTAAGATATCATGCAAGCCTAATTTTCACATTAACGTGGGTTCGAGTCTCTTTAGTGATAATATTTTTATATTAGTTTGTTTATTGTATATAGTCTGTATATGATGTTTTATTTGTTATATGCTGCATAGCATTGTTGAAGTCCAGAACTCTCGAAATTCGATAAGTGCTATGCTTTTCGTTTAGGAGGTTTAAAAACACATAGTTTAAAACACGTAGTTTCGTCGGTACTTTTATCAATATGTGCATGAGTGCGGTAAAATATGTTTCCATGGTGTGGAAGTGTACCAGCTATGAAATAAAGCAATAAAGCACAAGTTTAGGACGCAGTATGCTGCTGCCCGGTTTGCAACAACATGCATTGAACGGCATGATCCGAAACACTTGCGCCAGAAACATTGTACTCTGCCGCGAAATCTGCCACAGACTATCACCTACCCTACATTATACAGCAGGCAGGCCTTCAACCTTCACATTCTCTGATGAGATGTGGACTTTTCGCCTGCTGGTAGTTCACCGTCTTTCAACTATTTTCCACAGGTACTTATGACAGCAGCATGCGCAAAGCCGACCAATTTCGCCGTTTCCAAGGTCCTGGTTCGCAGGTGCAGGACCATAAGAATCTGTCCTTTATTTAAGTCGCCTACGTCAGTGGATTTCCCCGTTTGTGCCCCGTATCACCGCAAGAACGATTCCTCATTCGTCTCTGCTCAGCTCGTACACTTCCCCTGCAGTGACGCGTGACGCTTGCCTGCAACAACGCAGGATGGCACTGAAACTCGTGGTGAGTAACGGAAAGGACATTTTGGTCTCTTGGTTGGTTGATTCGGGGCAGGGGACCAAACAGCGAGTCATAGGTTACATTTCTTGAACTGGGACCTTCGCTAAACTTACATTTTGCATATAATCAAATAGAAGGCCTAAAATGTTTCCATTTTCTTTGCTCTTTTAAGTTGTTTCGTTAAGGGCAGATGTGAACCTTTTAGCTCGCCTCATGTCCACCGTTAGATTGGCAGTCGCGACTCTTTTTGCAATATTACGTAAATGATGACTACGTATGCGCACTTTATTCTCTTCGCAAAAGAAATAGATGCCAGTTTGTGGTTTTCCGAACTTTAGCTTGAAATTTCCTTCGAAATGTGTATTAAAAAACTCATCTCGGTATTTGTACCAAGATATTTCACCTTATACATACAAGTGATACATTTTCTTGACGGACAGGTTAGATGAGAAATATTTAAAGTTTCTATCTGATGCATAGTGCGTTTTGTAAACAGGAATTGAGCTTATATTTTCATATGTTATCAACAGTTCGTTGCGGTCAATTTTTCTTGCACATGGATGCCTGAATATTTGTCGTGTGCCGATTTTCCTTCCAGCAGTAACTCTCTAATACGTTTAATTCGCTTCCTGGTCACATCACACAGCCTAAACAAAGCCTCCCGACAAACTTCTACCTTAGTTCCACGGGTAATCACATGGTATTTATATGAGTGCATTCTCAAATAAGCGTCATCAATCCTTGGACGAAGTTGCTTAATATTTATCACATCTCTCATCTGTAGTAAACACAAATCTTACTCATCTTTAGATTGCAAATCAGCTCAAGAAGAGTTGTATGTCGAAGCTTTTTCCGTGTTAGCAAACATAGTAAAACAGATTTTCTTGCACCTAAAACCAAAGAAATAGAGATTTAGGTCTAGGTAATTAATAAGATTGAAAGGAGCAATAATTATGTTTGTCCCCAGTACTAATGTTAAGTTTTGTTTCTTCTTTTAGATACAAAAGCCATATAGCTACAAAAATTTAACGTTAAACAGTAAGTTTTACAGTGATTACTTCTTACCTGCAGATCGAACGGGTTGATCTTGACCGGTGCTGCTTTCCGCCGTCTCCAGAGTATTCTTTACCTTGTAATTTCAGCTTCTTAATAACATTCCTCTTGTAGGCTTCTGGATGTCCCCTCCTCTTTCGTGTTTTAATGGACTGTCATTTAACTCTCTACAGTCACCCATTTTGTAATAATTACCATAAGTTACCAGCACTACAATAACGTCATCTCCACTATTTAAAAATAAACACTGTATACACAAAACAACCAACAAAGAAAAGGGGAAACGAGATTCAACTGCAGATAATAATTTGCAGTATTACCGACAGCTGAGTGTTAAAAGGGACGAGAGTCAGTTGGTTAAGTACCTTTTGACACTTACTCAATAAAAGCGCCAGATTGTAAAACGTGGAACGAACCAAGACTCAGGCATGTGTAAACCCCTATAGATAACGTAAACGTATCTCACATGAATAGGAAAATGGGAGTGCGGGTAAGCTACTACAAACAGCATAGTGAACGTATTATTGTGGCCAAGATAGATACGAAGCCCACACCTACTACAGTAGTACAAGTTTATATGCCAACTAGCTCTGCAGATGACGAAGAAATTGAAGAAATGTATGATGAAATAAAAGAAATTATTCAGATAGTGAAGGGAGACGAAAATTTAATAGTCGTGTGTGACTGGAATTCGGTAGTAGGAAAACGGAGAGAAGGAAACGTAGTAGGTGAATATGGATTGGGGCTAAGAAATGAAAGAGGAAGCCGCCTGGTAGAATTTCGCACAGAACACAACTTAATCATAGCTAACACTTGGTTTAAGAATCATGATAGAAGGTTGTATACATGGAAGAACCCTGGAGATACTAAAAGGTATCAGATAGATTATATAATGGTAAGACAGAGATTTAGGAACGAAGTTTCAAATTGTAAGATATTTCCAGGGGCAGATGTGGACTCTGACCACAATCTATTGGTTATGACCTGTAGATTAAAACTGAAGAAACTGCAAAAAGGTGGGAATTTAAGGAGATGGGACCTGGATAAACTGAAAGAACCAGAGGTTCTACAGAGTTTCAGGGAGAGCATAAGGGAACAATTGACAAGAATTGGGGAAAGAAATACAGTAGAAGAAGAATGGGTAGCTTTGAGGGATGAAGTAGTGAAGGCAGCAGAGGATCAAGTAAGTAAAAAGACGAGGGCTAGTAGAAATCCTTGGGTAACAGAAGAAATATTGAATTTAATTGATGAAAGGAGAAAATATAAAAATGCAGTAAATGAAGCAGGCAAAAAGGAATACAAACGTCTCAAAAATGAGATCGACAGGAAGTGCAAAATGGCTAAGCAGGGATGGCTAGAGGACAAATGTAAGGATGTAGAGGCTTATCTCACTAGGGGTAAGATAGATACTGCCTACAGGAAAATTAAAGAGACCTTTGGAGATAAGAGAACCACTTGTATGAACATCAAGAGCTCAGATGGAAACCCAGTTCTAAGCAAAGAAGGGAAAGCAGAAAGGTGGAAGGAGTATATAGAGGGTCTATACAAGGGCGATGTACTTGAGGACAATATTATCGTAATGGTAGGGGATGTAGATGTAGATGAAATGGGAGATACGATACTGCGTGAAGAGTTTGACAGAGCACTGAAAGACCTGAGCCGAAACAAGGCCCCCCGGTGTAGACAACATTCCACTGGAACTACTGACGGCCTTGGGAGAGCCAGTCCTGACAAAACTCTACCATCTGGTGAGCAAAATGTATGAAACAGGCGAAATACCCTCAGACTTCAAGAAGAATATAATAATCCCAATCCCAAAGAAAGCAGGTGTTGACAGATGTGAAAATTACCGAACAATCAGTTTAATAAGCCACAGCTGCAAAATACTAACACGTATTCTTTACAGACGAATGGAAAAACTAGTAGAAGCCGACCTCGGGGAAGATCAGTTTGGATTCCGTAGAAATACTGGAACACGTGAGGCAATACTGACCTTACGACTTATCTTAGAAGAAAGATTAAGGAAAGGCTAACCTACGTTTCTAGCATTTGTAGACTTAGAGAAAGCTTTTGACAATGTTGACTGGAATACTCTCTTTCAAATTCTAAAGGTGGCAGGGGTAAAATACAGGGAGCGAAAGGCTATTTACAATTTGTACAGAAACCAGATGGCAGTTATAAGAGTCGAGGGACATGAAAGGGAAGCAGTGGTTGGGAAGGGAGTAAGACAGGGTTGTAGCCTCTCCCCGATGTTATTCAATCTTTATATTGAGCAAGCAGTAAAGGATACAAAAGAAAAATACGGAGTAGGTATTAAAATCCATGGAGAAGAAATAAAAACTTTGAGGTTCGCCGATGACATTGTAATTCTGTCAGAGACAGCAAAGGACTTGGAAGAGCAGTTGAACGGAATGGATGGTGTCTTGAAGGGAGGATATAAGATGAACATCAACAAAGGAAAACGAGGATAATGGAATGTAGTCGAATTAAGTCGCGTGATGTTGAGGGTATTAGATTAGGAAATGAGACACTTAAAGTAGTAAAGGAGTTTTGCTATTTGGGGAGCAAAATAACTGATGATGGTCGAAGTAGAGAGGATATAAAATGTAGACTGGCAATGGCAAGGAAAGCTTTTCTGAAGAAGAGAAATTTATTAACATCGAGTATAGATTTAAGTGTCAGGAAGTAGTTTCTGAAAGTATTTGTATGGAGTGTAGCCATGTATGGAAGTGAAACATGGACGGTAAATAGTTTGGACAAGAAGAGAACAGAAGCTTTCGAAATGTGGTGCTACAGAAGAATGCTGAAGATTAGATGGGTAGATAACATAACTAATGAAGTAGTATTGAATAGGATTGGGGAGAAGAGAAGTTTGTGGCACAACTTGACCAGAAGAATGGATCGGCTGGTAGGACATGTTCTGAGACATCAAGGGATCACCAATTTAGTATTGGAGGGCAGCGTGGAGGGTAAAAATCGTAGGGGGAGACCAAGAGATGAATACACTATGCAGATTCAGAAGGATGTAGGTTGCAGTAGGTACTGGGAGATGAAGAAACTTGCACAGGATAGAGTAGCATGGAGAGCTGCATCAAACCAGTCTCAGGACTGAAGACCACAACAACAACAATCTCACAAAGTGAAGACTGACTTAAATACCTTTTAAAAATGATCGATTCTAATTTTCATGTTTCTTGCAATGTTACTTTGCGACATGCGGCAGCTTAATCCGATAGCCTTTCTTATCCTGCTTGTGTTCCATAGTCATCCACACAGATTCAGAATATTGGCTGCCACAAACATTAACAGAGACATCTTTTTTTCTGGTTTCCAAGAGTGTGAACATATCTGCTGGAGATGGTAAGTTGGCAAAGTTTATTTATTTTCTTCTAGTATGGCAAATAACTAGACACACTGTGTGCATTATGATTTACAGGATACAAATATGATAAAATTAGCTACTTGAAACATAGTCCTTTGAACATTTATTTCTGTATGTTTATCTGCTGTCACTTGGAGCAGTACCTACATAAAACCCTTTATTTTTATTTGAACTATTTCCTTCAATACTCAATTGGAACTGTCTCTACTAAAATCGACAAATAGTCATCACTAATATCAGTTAGAATTCTTTGTATTAAGGTAAATTTGCTTTATTTGACTTGTCTTTGACAAGAGAAAGTTGCGAAAAAGTGAAAAATTGATTTTATTTGACGAACTCTCATCTCGATAACGTGAAAATACAATCCAAGAAATGTCTAGACTTTTAAAACCTATCACTATATCACACCTGTACATATTCAACTTCAAAACGCAGGCTCGACAATAACCCATTCAAGATAATCAATGCGTTTTGGTGCTAGTCACCATTGTTGATAATATGTTAATGTTACTGGATTTGTCTCAAAGTCGGGAACGATGTTCAGCCTGCTGAGAAAGTTCTCCGTCGGCGGTCATCTTGTTCTTCTTTATCAATTAGCTATTAGCCACTGCCTGATCAGACAGCTGCTTTGCAGATTCCAGCTGCTTGCAGTACTGGGGAAAAAGAATCCATTAAGAAAGACAACGTAGTTGCATTCATATGACAGGGTCTGAAACAGAAACATCTATTACAAATGTCTGCACGGAAAACGACAAAACTGGAAGGTGCTTTGAGAACAACTTACACTGCTTCCCGGCAGTCGTTCTTCCCGCGAACCATACACGACTGGAACAGGAAAGGCAGGTAATGGCAGTGGCACGTGAAGTGCCCCCCCGACACGCACCGTTGGGTGGCTTGCGGAGTATAAATGTAGATGTAGATGTAGATACAGAAACGCGTTAGGAAAAATCAGAAAATGGGAGACGAATGACTGTTAATACTAAGATTTACATCTTTTTGAAGACTTGCCTCGCGTATCGAATTTTCGTCACTATCAAGTATTTTAGCGACAGCCGCTGCAGCTTCTCAACCATTGCTCTGGTTGGGGACTAGACACCAGTCGGTCGAGATTCTGCAACACTGGATAAAAACGTACGCCTGAGTTACAGCAAGTAATCAGCAGTTGAAAAAATATAAGACTGATAAGGGTAAGATATATGTTAGATCTACAGTTTTTGGACAATTGTCCATGTGTTCAAAGACGTAGAAAGCGTTGACGGACAGCAATGATGGGCCAGGGTCAATAATTCGCCATCAGCAATTGCAAATGGCTCTGAGCACTATGGGACTCAACTGCTGAGGTCATTAGTCCCCTATAACTTAGAACTAGTTAAACCTAACTAACCTAAGGACACCACAAACATCCATGCCCGAGGCAGGATTCGAACCTGCGACCGTAGCGGTCTTGCGGTTCCAGACTGCAGCGCCTTTAACCGCACGGCCACTTCGGCCGGCTCAGCAATTGCCTCAACTTTTATAAACTGCCAGCAGCTCTCGGTAATTTCTGACGTCTCCACATGTGCATCGATTCAATTACCGATGCATATCATATGTTACCGACTCGAGAAGTCCAAGAAAGCTGAAGCTTATCCCAAGAAGCAAAATGCATGCCTGCCTCCTTGCATTCTAACACCTGACAATTATCACAAAAAAATTTAGGTATGGGAAATCTACATCTACATCTACATCTACATCTACATCTACATACATACTCCACAATCCACCATACGGTGCCTAGCGGAGGGTACCTCGTACCACAACTAGCATCTTCTCTCCCTGTTCCACTCCCAAACAGAAAGAAGGAAAAATGACTGCCTATATGCCTCTGTACGAGCCCTAATCTCTTGTCGTATCTTTGTACTCTTTCCGCGAAATGTAAGTTGGCGGCAGTAAAATTGTATTGCAGTCAGCCTCAAATGCTGGTTCTAAAAATTTCCTCAGTAGCGACTCACGAAAAGAACGCCTCCTTTCTTCTAGAGACTCCCACCTCAATTGCTGAAGCATTTCCGTAACACTCGCGTGATGATCAAACCTACCAGTAACAAATCTACCAGCCCGCCTCTGAATTGCTTCTATGTCCTCCCTCAATCCGACCTGATAGGGATCCCAAACGCTCGAGAAGTACTCAAGAATAGGTCGTATTAGTATTTTATAAGCAGTATCCTTTACAGATGAAGCACATCTTCCCAAAATTCTACCAATGAACCGAAGCCGACTATCCACCTTCCCCACAACTGCCATTACATGCTTGTTCCACTTCATATCGCTCTGCAGTGTTACGCCCAAATATTTAATCGACGTGACTGTGTCAAGCGCTACACTACTAATGGAGTATTCAAACATTACAGGATTCTTTTTCCTATTCATCTGCATTTATTTACATTCATGTATATTCAGAGTTAGCTGCCATTCTTTACACCAGTCACAAATCGTGTTCAAGTCATCTTGTATCCTCCTACAGTCACTCAACGACGACACCTTCCCGTACACCATAGCATCATCAGCAAACAGCCGCACATTGCTATCCACCCTATCCAAAACATCATTTATGTAGATAGAAAACAACAGCGGACCTACCACACTTCCCTGGGGCACTCCAGATGATACCCTCACCCCCTGCCGACCGCTGTGGCTGAGCGGTTCTAGGCGCTTCAGTCCGTAACCGCGCGGCTGCTACGGTCGCAAGTTCGAATCCTGCCTCGAGCATGATGTGTATGATGTCCTTAGGTTAGTTATGTTTAAGTAATTCTAAGTATAGGGGACTGATGACCTCAGATGTTAAGTCCCATAGTGCTTGGAGCCATTTGATACCCTCACCTCCGATAAACACTCACCATCGAGGTCAACGTACTAGGGTTCTATTGCTTAAGAAGTCTTCGAGCCACCCACATACTTGGGAGCCAATACCATATGTTCGTACCTTAGTTAGGAGTCTGCAGTGGGGCACAGAGTCAAACGCTTTCCGGAAGTCAAGGAATATGGCATCTGTCTGATACCCTTCATCCATGGTTCGCAAGATATCACGTGAAAAAAGAGCGAGTTGCGTTTCGCAGGAGCGATACTTTCTAAAGCCGTGCTGATGCATGGATGATGAATTTGTGGCTGAGTTGTGGCTTACACCATCTATGGTACAGAAATCGAAGTTTGGGTGTAGACAAGTGCTCGTTTACATAATTTTTTGGATAAAAATTTTTGAAAATTTGCGCAAAAAAGAAAATTCAGAGCGGTCAGCTACTTTTGAGCACCCTGTAAAGTGCTTTGAAATATTGAAACTTACGACCTATCGTAATTTTTGGATAAATACCGGGGACATCTGAATATGGCACAAAGGATTTTATACTTTTGAGAGCTCTGTAAAGTAGCTTTACATGTGAAAATACTGCATTTTAGAGATATCCTATAGAATTGTTAAGAGTAAACCTGCTTAAAAATTTCACTGCACAGAGATCTCTCCAATAGATAATATTATCTTGTGATCTGGTAATTCAGAAGGCCTACCTGCTCTAAAAGAATGGAATCTGCTGTAATGTTCATATCTTAAACCGTTTCAGTTTATGCTGTAAATATCGCAAGACATCTTCAGTACTTTAAAATCCGTTAGTGTAGATTTATACTGCAGTTTCGTGAGGCATCAGATTATTTGATCTTACACTTGATTACCACATGTGTCCTTGTTAATGTGATAGTAATAATGTTGTACCAGGCTTTTCCACTACGTATTTTCAACATCCTTAACGGGGGCTATCTGGTTTTGGATGACTTGAAGTCGACTGACTTCGAGCAACCAGTCTTTTATGAACACCTGATATGGAGTGTCGATGTCACCATGATCAGGGTAATGACAATCACCATGTCTGCTGACGCTCATTACCTCACTAGTATCCACCATGCACTCGGGTTAACGGTAACCACCAACATCGAAGGGTGACGACAGTTACCATGTCAACTGATCATCATGACTTTAACAGTATACTCCATATATTCAGGCTAATGATGAAGCATATTAATTTATGCAGGGATCATTTGAAGCAGCTAATTTGAAATCGGTATTCTTAGTCTTAAAATATTATTTTTTTTTCAAGAAGATTCATATTTTGTATGGTTTGAGAACCAAAGTTTTGGAAGTATCGAATAGAACTCTTAGGGGTGAACATGAATGAACATTTCACTCCACAAAGTTCTTTCAAATGGATTGACACGATGTACAATATAGTAAGACGGAAAGCATAGCTACTGTACAACATACCATGTAGTTGTTATAATATTCGCAACTTGAGTCATTTCAGTTTCTGATAAAATGATTATAATGCTGCGACCTTCTGCTTGCAATTTCTATAAAGTAAGCTAGCAGACTGTTGGCTCGTTTAGGGAGAGATGGCGGAGTATGCATGTGATACCTCAGACCATCTCACTCCAGCTTTTCTTAATGTGTAGAGAGGGTAACATCGAATCAGAAAAAACTAGTGCAGACGTTGTGCGGTGTGTAAACAACACATACGCAATGTGTGTGTGTGTGTTAGATTTGAGGGAAAGTCTCCTGGACCCCGCTGCCCACAGCATGTCTTGTGTGTGTGTGTGTGTGTGTGTGTGTGTGTGTGTGTGTGTGTGTGTGTGTGTGTGCGTGTGCGATGAGTAGCAACAATTTACACAATTCAGGTGAAAAAGCTTACGGAATTTTTTAAAATATTTTTGTTGTTGCTGTTATTGATAATGATACATAATAAAGAATCGAATTTTTCTGAATACAGCGAGCTTTGCAAAAATTGGCAGAAAAATATATCCCATCACATCCATCTTGCACTCTAATTGGCTGAAAAATATTTCCCACCGTCATCCATCTCTAATTTTTAAATTTTTCGCCGTATGTCATTTTCAGTTGTTAAATTTCCGAACATCTTAATACTGTCATCTCTTCAAGAACATTTACCTAATGTGCTGCGACTAGGATTCAGTGTCGTTGATGATGTCATAGCAAAACTGTTCTCAACAGGTCATTCATCCAGAACTTAAAGATCTGAACCCAAGGTTGAGCATTTCTACTTGCTATGTTTGCAGTGTACCACTGTCATCTACCAGCAGAAACAAGCAAAAAAAGAAAAAAAGACTAAGGTAGTCAACTCTGTTATCTGGAGCAGTAATACCCTAGAACAAACAGGACGACCCAAATCGCCTGTAAACCCACTGCTGACAGTATTCTTGCTAATGGTGTAGATATATGACTCCTCAAGAAGAGGCGCAGAGAGAGAGAGAGAGAGAGAGAGAGAGACAGAGGAGCGACTAGAACTGTTAATGGACTTTTGGGGAAGTATTTGTGACGTTTCGAGGGTGGATAGTGTGTTTTAATCCTGCTCAGTTTACGAAAGATTGGAGAACGCGTCAGCTAGTACCTCTCACTTTGATGCCATAACTTAGTTAATGTGAATTTGTAACAGCTGAGACATCAAAAGTAGTAGATGAAATCCACAATTTTTGCAGTAGGGTACCTGATGATGACTGAAGCAGAGATGATATAAAATTCGGAATGGCAATAGCAAGAAAAGGATTTCTGAGAAAGAGGACTTTGTTGACATCTAATAGAAATTTAAGTGTTGTTTGTCTGGAGTGTACACTTGTATAGAAATCAAACATGGATGATAAACAACTCAGACAAGAATAGAAGCTTTGGAAGATTGCAAATCCATTGGACTCACCTGTCTTTGACAATAATTATTCAGATCATGAGAATTTATGAAATTAGGGCACTTATACCTTGTTAGAATGGTACTGTGGCTAATACGATCCTTATGAATGACGGTGGACAGTGGTTGGGTACTGAGTTCATTGCTATCCGATTGCAGTTAAAAAAATATTATCATCGGTTCTCGACATATCGAGGAAAAGTATCGGTGTATCGACGAAAAAAATATCGACCTACCGGCCCATAATAATATCGGATACACATTGTAAATATACTCTTGGTTTTAGAGGTGTACATTTAAGGTCCGTCGCTCAGTTTCGTCACATATCGGTCGGATTTGTGTGGAACTCTTGATGTGCACTCCCCTGCCTTTTTTTTTTTTTCAACGCCATCAAGCTAGCAGTTAAACGTTGCAGTTCCTGTTGATAGCACATAGCGGCGATTACGTAAGCAGTTCCACTCGCACGTCTCCGGCCACTGCAAAAATCTGTCTTTTCATTTGGATTTTTGTTCATTACTTTCAGCCACTGTGTTTGAAGAATGCCAAGGTGGAGAAATAGCACACCAGTTGTTATCTCTTAAGATCGGAAATCTTGTAATTTCATTCACACAGCCGCCACCCTATGCAGCCAGACCTGTTCTTTGTACCATCTATACTTACTTCACGCAGCAAAGAGAAAGATTGTTCGTGCTGAAAGCTCAAAAAGTAGGAAGACTCCTTTACACAGTGAAACTAAAATTATTTTCTACTAAAGTTTCTAAACAACGGCTTCAAATATGTATCGAAAACTGCGATGGAAATATAGTATAAAATAAAAGTATCGGCACTCGATATTGCCCTTATGATGTCCATGCAGCAAGGAAAAATTATCACCAGCACATCTCGATAACTTTTTGGAAAAAAAATGTCGATGTGTCCGTATACCGATATTTTATCAACAGCCCTGTTAGGCAACCATGTCAAGTGGTTCCTTATGCTAGCAGAAAAACAGTGTCTTCATTGGGAATCTGACGGTGACGCCAGAAGATATACCGGAGGGCGGCTGTTCTCTTTCGTGCTAAGCGATAGGATATTGGAGGACGTGAATTTGCCCATCTTCTGGAGGGAGACTGTACTGAGAGAGAAGAATTGTGTTGGTATTTTTAATGCTTCGAATGTACTCCATTTGGAGTCTGTTTGGAAATGATAATGAAGTGAGTGAGAGAGAGGAGATTCGGGCTTTGGCCGTGAAACATGTTAGTTTGTATAGTCGAGCGAGAGTCTGGATTCGCATTAGAAAGTGTCATCGGGTTTTAATTTGGAGACGAGGTCGCACACCCTGAGACGAGACAAGGAGACTGGTAACTACCGTACGAGTCGAGGCGGGGTCAGAGCGTTTTGCAGCTCCAGCTCATATACGAACCTTTGGGGTGATTTCTCAGTGTCCACGGAGTGCTCTTTCAAACAGCAGCAGTGGCTGTTTAACATCTTCATATCGTGCTACCTTGCGGGTCTGTAGTCCGCAGTCACTGCCAACCGAAGCAGATTCAGTCAGATGGCGCTGCCAACATGCAAGTAGAAGGCAAAGTAAATTATTCCTCCCTTACGCGAACTTTCAGAGTCATACATCTGGACATACCTTATTTCATTAAACAGGTGCTTGAAATAAATTATTGTTTGTTTATTTCTGTTTATGTATGATGTCGCTCTTGATCTTTGTGTAATAAAGTGGAATTGTGGAAAAAAAATTACGACACAGCTTGACTAAAAAGAAGGATTGATTGTTGCGAAGTGTGCTGCGCTACAAAGGTTATAAAATAAATAAAATAAAAAATATTATTTAAATATTAATTTTTCTATCTGTATGATGGTGATTGTGATTGTAATTGTAATTAATATTCGCTTATCTGGAACGTGGACGTTTAATTATTCGGTATCAGACGCTTGACAATGGCTTTCTCGTAAAGGCAATGTTACTCGTAGTTGACCGTGAAATAAAACTGAAATAATCGGACTTCGTAAATAAATCGTTTCCAAAGACTGCTGCGGTAGGTGCGGACTCATAATCTAAATCTCAATATTTCAATAATTTGCCAGCCATGCCAATACGTCGTACAGAGGTGATTGTCTACTAAACATAAAAAAGTTACACAGTTAGTTAAATCAGATATATTCAATGAATAAGCCTACAGTTCATAATCCTACTTACTTTTATAAATATAAATTCTTTACAGAATCGAGTGCCTAGTCTGGTTGCAACTCGCAGTATTCTTCTATAACATGAAATATGGCGGTGTGCCAGACAATAGAATAAAATACGTGCTTCTCGCACCACTTCTACCAGAGCTCTCTCTTTTCATAATCAAACATAAGAGTAACGTAATTGTGCTTTTGTTTTATCAGCGACACAGCGCTGCAGTTGTGTGCCATAGGCTTTATTTATTTGTCACTAATTATTTATTTAATTAATATTTCGCGTTTCCGAGGAAACTCACGCTCGGCATGCAAAGGTGCCTTTATATTGCCCCCTGAATTGCGAGGCGAAAGGACACACCTGCAGGCGAGCAATTCACCTAAAGGCACAAGAAAATCTAAGTTATCTACAACTATTTACATGACTTACATTATACACATTATATACAAAATTTGAATGACGCAGGTGCGCCGTAAAAGTTCTTATGTTGGCAGATAGAGTGCGCGCATGCGCAGAAGCGTCTCTGTGACTCCGGCACTGCCGTTATATCGTACAGTTAGATCACGCGGCACAGTATTGCAGTTCATATTGTTCGTGTGCGCGCGTTTCTCAGTCGTTGCACAAAGAAAATATTCAACCAAGATTACATATGAAGACTACATTCTATGACAGGTAAATTAGTTTTAAATTTACAATATTTGTTATAACACAATACAACTTAGATTGTTGAATGTTCTTAG
Source organism: Schistocerca cancellata (assembly GCF_023864275.1). Lineage (NCBI taxonomy): Eukaryota > Metazoa > Arthropoda > Insecta > Orthoptera > Acrididae > Schistocerca > Schistocerca cancellata. Next base: position 921,247,231 of record NC_064628.1, on the reverse strand, counting down.
TTACATAGTATTGTTTTGAAATACTTCAAAGAAAAATGTCCGTATGTTTCAGGTGCGTTGACCTATACACATCGTGTCGTTATTACAGTTGATATTCATCTGCTGCACAATAATTTTTTTTTTTACAGGTTAGTATCGTCGTGGTAAAGTTTTTTTGATCACAGTAACATCATTGTATAGCAACGTGATTAATACATAAGCGTGTCCATTTCCCATTTCCATTATAGTCGTTGTGATGCAGTTCGTTGTGACTAAAGGCATTGCTCATTACAGATCAGACGTGACCCGTCGAGTAATTGGTCCACGTGCAGTTCGGTTTTTTTTTTTTTTTACATTCCGTGGAAGCTTGGCTGCAGAACCTCGGACGGCACATAGATGGCGTCGATCCTTGGACAGTCCAGGTAAGAGTGTCCGTCACATTTCGAGAACATTTCATTCCCTGAAGTTCCAACCAAAATTCTTCCACCCGTCGTGTTGTTTTCTGGACAGGCACTTTGTGTCCATTTAATCCAGTTAACATCTTGAAGTTAGGTACTGTAGTAATGTCACTAGACGATGCACGAATTATGCCCTTCACATTTTCAGTTTTTTGCTGAATATAGCTCACCTAAATGTTCGTAGTTATTAATCAAAGAAATCATTCATCGCGTTTACATAGATACGCTGCATAATGAATGGCATTAGCCGTTTCTTTCACATAGGTTTCTGCGTAGTTGCAGAGTTAGTAATGTTCGTTAATGTCCGTGAACAGAGGTTCACTATGCAATGTCTTTTTGGCACTCGTTTTGTTCAAATTTTTTACATAGTAACAGTTACATGATACATCAGTTAAAAAAATAAGTAATTATACATACACATGTCACATATTTTCTTAGCATAAACATAATACAGTTGCACATAAACATGTTTGCATCATCATTACATAGCTATAGGTTATTACATTGTGTCACGTGATGTCATCTGAAATTAAGATAGGTTAGACACAACATTCATTACATCAGTAGGCAAGACCAGGCGTTTTCACTACTCAATAAATATTCAAAATAGTAAGAGAGAGAAAATGTTCGATTCCTCGCGTTTTGTGCGTGTGTGTAGAGTGTCTGTGTGGCCTTGACTACTGATAGATGCTTTTCGTGTTGAGAGATGTGCGTCTAATCTATTTCTCAAAGTAAAAGATCGCTTCATAGATGACGTGTGTCGGTTCGTCAGGTGTCATACCAAGTCAGTGGTACCTACAATAACAAATGTTCCGTGAAAAATTAATATATCATTCACTGCTACGTAATCATAAATTTTATTTTGATATTCCGTCCTCCAGGTGGTGGCGCGCGCTGAAAGAAGAGTTCTTCTGCCTTCAACTGCGACTCTGGAACCGCTGAAAAGAAAATTTCTACACTACTTATTATCTGTGTTGTAACAACAGAGTTTTTCGAGTTGCTTAGCAATATTTTGATGGGTATGACTTTGACATTATTCAGCATGAAATGCTCTAAGATCTCGGTGTGCGTATTATTCTAAAATTCTTTGAAGTGTGTCAATGTGTTCCTTCCAAGACTGTGTAGCTATCAGTATATCATCTACATAGTGTGTGACTGTCTCAACTAAATCATCGCCAAGCACGGTATCCAGGGCTGTAATGAATACCCCAGAGCTGACATTCAGTCCGAAAGGTAGAACACAAAACTGATAGGTTCGCCCCCCGAACATAAATGCAGTATATTTCCGTGAATCAGGAGTGATACCCACCTGCCAAAACGAATTAGCGAGGTCTATTGTGGAAAAATATTTTGTATCTAGAAATTTCTGTAATTGCTCTTCTAAATTTTCGGGTTTTGTGTGAACCGGTAAAATTATTTCATTAATTGCTCGTGCGTCTAACACTAACCTAATGCTTCCATTTAATTTTTTGACAACAAGTAGAGGACTACAATAAGGTGAGGTGGATGGTTCAATGACCTTCCAGTCTAACATTTGTTTTAATTCTTGCCACACAGCAGGTCGTTGAGATAACGGTACGTTATATGTCTTGTGGTAGAAGATCTTGTGAGGCTTAACTTCAATCTTGTATACATACGTGTTGATAACACCTAATCGTTTGGTAAAAACTTGTAAATATTTGGATAACACTTCCTGTAGTTTTATACGTTCATGTACACTGAGAGCTGTAGCTTCACTTATCTTATGATCAAGCAATGTTTTCAAGTCCAATAGCTCTGTGTCAGATGAGTGTGTTTGCATATCTTGAATGTCATTGTCAAGTACTAACTGAACCTTGTAACCTGTACAGTGTTTGTCATGCTTTAGAGTTCTCCTGTCCAAATCAATAATAATTACACTGCCTTTATCATTTAAAATACATTAACCTTTGGAGAAGTCTATAATAGAGTCCTTCTCGCTCATAATATCTATTCCTAATATGCAATTTGTCACAAGGTTTTGTACAACCAGGAATGGCCATTGTACGGTTCCATTACCTATTTTAATGTTTACAAAAACTTGCTTCGTAACCCTACATGACTTATTACCTAGTGCAGTAGTTATTTTACAGTTTTGGGCAGGAAACTCAGGCACAGGTTCCAATTCACACATCTTTTTATAGAAATTAAAAGACAAAACGCTCACAGCTGTACCTGTATCTAGGATAATAGTAGTTGGAATCCCACCTACTACACCAGTAGTAGATGCTAAAACAATTTCATTTGTGTTTGAACGACATTGTGTACTGTCTTGTAAAAGTTCATCTGATATATTGTTATTGTAGTTGTATCTTATAAATAAAACAGGTAATTTTTGTTTAGAATTATCCGGCATATCATTATTCTGTTGTTCAAGTGTGGTGTCAAATAACTGATTAACATTGCAGTCGCCCCGCAAGAATTCTTCAGCCACGACCTGGGGCATAGAAGTGACTGTTTCTAGTTTGTCGGATTAGCATTTGTACTAGGTACTGACTCAGATTGAGGTTGTGCATCAGGTGTCATTTCTATTATATTCACATTCGGATATTGCCTATTATGATCTTCAAACTTTTGCGGTTGTTGTTGCTGTTGCGCATTATAACTTACCTGTCGGTCGTAAGGTATGCTCCAATTTTGTCCTGGTGGCTGCTGTGGTAAAGCAGAGTTTGAATGGAAGTACTGATCGTTACGAGTCCAACCTTGATGCTGTCTTGGCTCGTAGTTATTATTATTTCTATTTCTCTTTGTGTTTTTGTTGTTGCCTTTGTATCCGTTGTTACCGTTGTAGTTATTACCGCGGTGCCTTTTGTATGGATTGCCGCATGAAGTGTTATTACTGTTGTAACTATTGTTTGTATTGGAATACGCGTGTTGATTTTGATTTTCGTATTGAAACGGCATGTGAGTTTGCTGTTTTTGCTGTACCGCGTATCCAACTGTGGGCGCGCCAGAATTGAGTTGGCAAGCCTGCGTGTTTTGCATACCACTAGTGTAAACATTGTGGCTGCTGTTTTGCCGCGCGAAGCGCTGATCTTCAAGTAACATGTCAACCGAATCTAAGGCTGTTAAAAAATAATCTGAATCGTCATCCGGGATATGTAGGAGTTTTTCTTTAATGTTGAAAGGCAATTTGGCCTTCAACGCACGGAGTATATCACGCGTTGCGACTGGTTCGTCTAAAAAGTGTCCCATGTTCAAGTATTTTTCAAAATATCTGCGTAAGTTGCCATTTTTACTGTTAAAAGTTTCAGGTTCTAAAATTTGTCTTCTGAGTCGCTCCTGGACGGATTGCGACCAGAATTTGTTCAGAAAAGCACGCTCAAACTCACTGTACGTGGTACATACGTCAGCTTGACTGTATGCCCAGACAGCTGCATCGCCTTGGATGTAACCGACAATATATGAAATCTTTTTCCGGTCACTCCAAGTGCGTGGAAATGCGTTACTAAAAGATTTAAGAAAAATCACCGGATGAATGGTTCGTTTTTCTGGGATAAAAATCTGAAATTGCCTGTGTTTCATTAAGCTTTCTTCTTCCTTCGCATTGTGATATGGATTTATTCCACTGTAATTACTGGTATGTTCAGCTGGCGAGTAATTACGATAATGTTGCTGTGGTTTACCATGATAATAGCTTGTGTTTGTGTTTGCACATCGTGGTATGTGTTGTAGTCGTGGTGTGTTTTGTTCTTGTGTGTTTGTCGTGTGCGGTATGTGTGTGTCATACTCGAATGTATATTGCTTCCTGAACTGTGCATTTTGACTGATATTTTCGTTACATTCAGACTGTGGTCGATCGGGGAATTGTCTCATGGGTGCAGTGACGGATTGTACTGCGTCACTGATCAGCTGTTTGTTATTAGTAATGTATTGCGCTACGGAGTCGTGCACAATTGTTGGTAAATTTTCACGTAAGCATCTATCAAAATGTTTGTCTTTGTTCACTACCCAATCATGAAATTCTTTATTAATATTTTGAAAATGAGCTGTGGCATCAGATTGTAAGATGTCAGTCAGGTGTTGTTCAACATTGTCAAATTTATTCTGTACGTCAGTAATTCGTTTTTCAAGGTTGTCATGTACTGAAGGATATGTTTGAATTTGTTCAGTAAGAACTTCACACGTGACATTAAGGTTTTTTACTTGTGTCTGTAAAAGTGCTACGTCAGTTGTAGTCTTTTCTTGTCTCGTATTAAGCTGGGAAAATTTAGTACTGAGTTCAGTCATCTGTTTGGTCAGTGTGGCCTCTATAAGTTCCACACGTTTACATAAAGTGTCATTACCTGTCTTGAGTGCTATGAGGTCAGATTTAATTGCGTCATTTTGTGTCTGTAAGGTTGCCATGTTTTCGGCGTTTTGTTTCATTAGCATTTGTAACATGTCGGCAATGTTTACTGTTTGCAAGGTCTGTGCCCCCGTCGCGTCATTAGACGTGACGTCATGCATCAACATGGGCTCTGACTGAGACTTTGAAATTTTTGTAGTGGACGGCCTATTGCCAAAATTTCCGTCAACACTTGCGTCAATGTTTGATAAATCGTCACTACCGGTTGCTGTCGTAAAGTCATTTTCTAACATTTGTCTCTCGTCCGAGTCGGATTGCGTCTGAATAGTACGTCTTTGTTGTTCCATTTTTGCGTATTGATTTCTAGTTATTACCATGCCACACGTGATATATGTTTCAAGAAAATATTTGACACTGATTTTAAAATAAAATGCAGTTGAGCATGAATCGCTCGTAGCAACAATGGCTGTCTGTTAATTTAAAAATATAAACTGAATTTGAGATTATTGGTAATGGCTGCTGTCCATGTTACTACGTATCGTACAAAAGTCGGCCATATTGTACACTCGTGTATTGGTATTGTTGCATACGTTATTGTTTAAGGAAAAGTACTGAGAATGAAATTTATCACTGAAAACTGTTATGCACGAAAGAAACACTACAGAATCTACTGAAAAGCTAATACACTGAATTATACGTCTGGTCAAGCCTGCTAATGCAAAGATGCTGCGTCTTACCTTATTTTGCTGGAAGTTTCATTGCGTCTTCCGCAAAATTTTAGAATTGGAAAATATCTTCAGATTTTTTGTTATCTCTCATACATTCACGTCCAGGTCCAGAAAGTTGATTTTTCACATGAAACAAAGAGAACAATGTAACAAATGACAAACTGAACAACGTCCTGTCACGGTCGCCAATATAAAATAAATAAAATAAAAATATTATTTAAATATTAATTTTTCTATCTGTATGATGGTGATTGTGATTGTAATTGTAATTAATATTCGCTTATCTGGAACGTGGACGTTTAATTATTCGGTATCAGACGCTTGACAATGGCTTTCTCGTAAAGGCAATGTTACTCGTAGTTGACCGTGAAATAAAACTGAAATAATCGGACTTCGTAAATAAATCGTTTCCAAAGACTGCTGCGGTAGGTGCGGACTCATAATCTAAATCTCAATATTTCAATAATTTGCCAGCCATGCCAATACGTCGTACAGAGGTAATTGTCTACTAAACATAAAAAAGTTACACAGTTAGTTAAATCAGATATATTCAATGAATAAGCCTACAGTTCATAATCCTACTTACTTTTATAAATATAAATTCTTTACAGAATCGAGTGCCTAGTCTGGTTGCAACTCGCAGTATTCTTCTATAACATGAAATATGGCGGTGTGCCAGACAATAGAATAAAATACGTGCTTCTCGCACCACTTCTACCAGAGCTCTCTCTTTTCATAATCAAACATAAGAGTAACGTAATTGTGCTTTTGTTTTATCAGCGACACAGCGCTGCAGTTGTGTGCCATAGGCTTTATTTATTTGTCACTGATTATTTATTTAATTAATATTTCGCGTTTCCGAGGAAACTCACGCTCGGCATGCAAATGTGCCTTTATAAGGTATCACCGGATTTTCAATGGAAGGACGTGAGAATATTAGAAATTGTATAGGGAGATAGGGTGTGAATACAATAAGCAGCTTCAAACGGGTGAAGGATGAAGTAGTGTTGCAGAGAATGAGAAATGGACTGTCGTGAAGAGTTGCGTCCAACTAATGTTCAAGTGATGATCATAAACAACACAGCGCGTTACTGAAGACATCAATACGGAATAATGATTAAGGATGCAAGAATAATTTCGGAACTTCCTCAAACTGTGTGCGGGAGAGAGACACGAAGTCGGAACGTTTTCTTTTCGCGGGCAAGTGCTCTACCAACCGAGCTACCCTAAGACGACTCAAGACCCGTCCTCACAGCCTTACTCCCGTCAGTTGCCCATATCCTACCTTCCTAACTTGACAGAAGTTCTCTTGCGAAACATGCAAGACTGGTACTGCTGGAAGAAAGGACATTGCAGAGACTTAGCATAGCCATACCTCGGGTATGTTTCCAGCGTGAAAGTTTCGCTCTACAGTGAGTGTGTGCTGATACGAGGTCCCGAGTTCGAGTCTCGGGCCGGATCATAGATCTGCCAGGAAGTTTCATATAAGCGCACATTCCGCTGCAGAGTGAAAATTTCATGCAAGAATAATTTAGTTCGCAGAGCAATTAAATCAACTGTCAGAGGAAAACCTGTCTAGCCACAACGGTGAGGAAATTAAGTGTAAAATTACCAAATATGCAGCTACCAGTCGCAAAATAATGTTTTATTTATTCACTTTTGCAAATCGATTTCAACTGATTAATTTTATGTTTGACCTCTGCTTAAGACAGTATTACTACTCAGGGCACATATTGGTTCAAAGCACCAATCGATTTGCAAAAGTGAATAAATAAAACATTATTTTGCGAGTGGTTGCTGCATATTTGGTAATTTTACGCTTTACGGTCGCTGCCAGAATTAGGAACCAGATGGAGCACACCATTCATAGGAATTATGTGTGTTTAAAGCTTGGGCAGGCAAAATTCCGAGGTAAAATAAGCTGGCAATCGGCGAGCCAATACCTCATGAACACTCTGACGTTGTGGCCAAAATCTGGGTTCACTCTCTGAAACAGCGCCTAGGAATGACCGAGCGTAGTGAATCGCAAATGGGAAACCATACCCCTAGTATTTCGGAACACCAAGGGCTGGTGTACATTATTGTGAAAATATGAAACCAGGTCGGCAGAATGTACGTGTACCGGGAATGAACCAACATGACCTGACTGTACTTAAGGGGCTCCGGAAAAACTCAAAATCATGAAAAGTTCAATTTTTACTTTTTTGCGTTTTCTGAATCTGCAGACTATTACCTTTTAATAGATATATAATTTATTGAATTCCGAAGACTACAACTATTTTTAATTTTTTTTTGAAATGTGTTCTACATGGGCGTGACCCACTGTGGCGCTGTTAAACTGCTGTCAAATGGAGTTATTATTAACGTCCGTGTTCATCAGGTACATTTTAGTGATGTGAGATAAAGTATGTGTTGTGGCTAACCTGTGATGGTTCAATATATATCGCTGGTGTGATTGTCGATTGTTTCATGTCTATTTATCTCTGTCGTTATCTCGAAAATATTCGTAATTAATTCTGTATTTGTTGGAATAGAAACACTTCACTTTGGTGTGTATGATGCTGTTGCGACTTTCAATGATGGCAACATTGTAAGGTGCAAGGTATTTAGAAATATGGGAATGAAGATAGGCTCTAACATGTTACGAGCGATGCTTGCTTTAGACAAGGAACGCCTTCGGGCTGCAGACAGGGCTGTAAAGAGTCTAGAAATACAAGCAAGAGTAAACAGGAGGAGGAACAAGAGGAAGCTGGAGGAGGAGTTTGCAGAGGATGAAGATAATCCATCCAATGGATCTGGAATGCATTAAAAAGTTAATCCAATCTTTGTCGCTCGATTCCCAAAACTTTTATTTTCTCATACTAATTACATGTTTTCTAAGGATCTTCCAAACACATTTGTTTCAAACTTTCAGTAAATGTTACACAGTACCTTCTGCATAATTTAACACAACCTTTTTCCAAAAAACTGTTTATTTTTGAATACATAAACAAAAAATTGCAAAAAAATGTTGTGAATTTTCATTACAATTGAAAAAAAAATCATCTTTAATAACTGAACTAAACTTTTGTAAAATCCCTGTGTTAAGTTGTAGCCCATATTCGAATAAATAATCTGTAAAAAGTTCAACTTCCTACCTCAAATACTTTGTGAGGAAAGATGTAATTTATAAGCGTTATTTTAACATTGCAAGTATAGGGCGTTCGGGAGCCCCTTAAATAATGAGAACAATGAAAGCGAATCAGATCAGATTATTTTATACGTATCACACCTCTGCTGGGGGAGTGACGTAAGCTGGTCTCCCCCTCGCCGGGCCCCGATGCCACGGCCGCTTCCGAATGGAGGGGCATGGCATCCTTTACGTTTCAGGATATTTTTCCGCCATGAGAAAGCAATATTTTCTTCTTTTCTACCCCGACATATTTCACTGCAGGTACACCATCGTCAGTGTGATTTTTGTAAATTTTATTTCTACTAAGCAAGATGGAAAATTGCTTTGTATTATCTGCGCATACAGGGGAAGCTTGCTCACAGTCGGCCGGCACATTAGATGGGACGGCTCCAATTCTACGTGGACGCTGGCAACAGGCGCACACTACGGTCATCGCGCGTTGAGTCCGCGCAGCATACTTTCGCTAATGCGCACTGCCCAGGTGTCTTCCAAAGCACTTGGCAAGTTTATTCGTTTGTTGTGAAGGGCAGTCCGACACTGCCACCTATTCGCCTCTCGGTTAGGCCCGAGGTGCACGTCCTGCAATCTTTCTCAAACAATTTTACAGAAACTACACTGTAAAGAAATTCACTTTTGCTTTACTTGCAGCTTTATATGTCAGTTTCATTATGATGTGTCTGTCATTTCGTTACTGGTCATAGTTATTGTTATATTTACGTGGAAGTAAGACAGTGCGCGAAATCCGAACAGATTTACGATGAAAAATAGGGGTCGCTATGATTTTGGGTTTGGTGCATAAAAATGGTTCAAATGGGACTTAAAATCTGAGGTCATCAGTCGCCTGGAACTTAGAACTACTTAAACCTAACTAACCTAAGGACATCACACACATCCATGCCCGAGGCAGGATTCGAACCTGCGACCGTAGCGGTCGCACGGTTCCAGACTGAAGCGCCTAGAACCGCTTGGCCACTGTGGCCGGCGGGTTGGTGCATGTTACGAAGACATTAGACGTTTATTTTGTACCGATTACGTGCTTTTCGTAAGGTTCTGAACTTAATTTTCCTCAGGTCCTCTCTTAATAAATTTAGTAAACTGCTGTTCCAGAATTCTCTCGCAGTTGCGGCTGCACAACAGATTAGTGCGGCGAGACTGAGTAAACGCTCCTGCGTTTTGGCAAAGGAAGCAAACGTTAACATGGAAAAAAGAGAAATGTGTAGGTTTTACTCAAAATTTACCACTTGTCACATTTCTCTGAAGGGTACAGATGGATAACAATCTGGCCAATTATTAATCGCCGCATTTTCGATGGAATTATTTTTGGAGTCTAACCAAGCAGAGGTGGCAGATCTTCTTGATTGGTCATCTTGCAAGTGTGCAAGTGTCGCTGTGGAGGGGCTCCCTTGATATTTACATAAAATGTGAGTGTAGACTTCAGTTTACAACGGCACATCCCCTCCAGCACTGTGCATTTCCGCTACAGCGCCTTTCCGCAACCCCTACCACTACCACCCTGCCCACACATGCCCTACCATTTGCGCATCTACTGGCCATGGTATTATGGGCGGACCCTTAGCCTCAATCTTCCCATTACTTGGGTAAGTGGCTAGTGCTCTGTGCTGAACTTACTGGTTTCATAGGCGAGCGACCTCTACAGGAACAAACTTTGAGAAAACCTGTGTTGCCAAAGGTTTGTTGTCTTAGTCGTCAAAGACACAAAACATAAGAGAAAACAGGTAGCATTTGCTCCACCCGTGCATTCCTCTAAGTGACCAGTATAAATGACTGAAACGTCATACTGAAAGTGTAACACTGGGGAAATTTCTATACAGCTCATTGGGAATACGAGCACTTCACATCATTTTGTCATATTCACAATATAAAATTTTGTACTTTCCATGGAGACCTCGTATTTTATCTAAACTTAGGCCTCAGAAGGCCACTGTAAATAAAATATAAGTCACGATACTCCTTATATATTTTCTAATAGAGTGTAAGTGCCTTGATTATCAGTCAAACGGTTTTTTTTAAACCGTCAAGGTGATATTTTTATGTTTAGCGACCTTGGTTTCGAATACATGTTATTCGGTTTCAGATCACAAAAAAGCTTGTAAATAAAAAAATATGAAACGAATTGACACATATTGACACTTAGGTATTTAGCTGCGTACAGGATTTAACGGCTATTAAACTACTGTCCTTCACGGAAACTGCCTTGCTCAGTCTCCTTCATTGGCCGATGGCATTTGTTTTTATTTTTGAAATATTTCATTAATGTTGACTATTTATGACTGGTGTGTCTACTGAAGTGAAATGTAAAAGACAAGATTCAAGTTACACTGAAAATTAAATATTTATTACAATGTCGGAGGATTTAATTACACATTTTCTTCGGGTGGCCCGTTGTTAGCGAACTTCCCCCATAATTTCACTTTTCACAAAAAGTATTCATTAATATGTAAAACAGGTTCTTTTGTATAATTTATTGACACATGTTGTAATTTTTTTTAAATATCGTACATTGCGTTATGGCTGATTTTCTTTCACAGTTTGTCTTCTGCATTCACAGAGAACTTTATGCAGAAAACACATTTACATCTCAAATTTACGATCGGGAACGTTAGACTGTTATGTCACACTTACTGTATTGTATCAGAAGGACTGTGTGTGTGTGTGTGTGTGGGTGGGTGGGTGGGTGGGTGGGTGTGTGTGTGTCTGTGAACGTGCACAAAGTATGTTTGCACTGACTTTTACGGGTTGCATCCAGTGGGATTTGTTAATTCCTTTCTATTTAGTAACAGGAAACAACTGCACCACCGTTTCCTGCTGTAGAGATAGTTGTGGGGCAGTGTACTGTAGAAGTGCAGAGATATAGAAAAATAGACCGATCGTCCGAGGAGGCGTATTCGTTAAGGGGCCTCACGCCACTTCTTTTTGACTGCAACCTCCCAGGATCTTTCTCCACCCGACTGTCGTTTTGGGGTGTTCTAGAGTGCCCAAGAAGGATAAGGTTTTTAAAATTAACTTGGTTAATCTCTTAAATACTTGCAAATGAGGCTATGACTGTACAGTAACCTGTAACATAGTTTCCAACTCCTCAGGGCCATCCTGATGTGGTTAGTCCATGTCTTACTGCTTTCAACTGCGTCGAGATTAGCCTATCAATTAAATTATGAATTATTAAACACTTAATGCAGGGTTAAGCAGATTTTCCGAGTGGCTGGCTGGTTACTTGTTATGCGTCACAGTAAGAGTTCCCTTATTATCTTATCAACTTTATTGCTTCTGCACCTTTTCCCACAGCTTGTTATTACAGTTTAATTACGGCGCCCTAAGTAGGCGAACAGATAACTTGCACACGATTAAAATAGATTTAAATATTGAGGAACAGGATCGCTACTACGTTTTGCTACACAGAAATAAAAAAAAAGTACGTTCTGCTGCTCTTCATGTCTACGTCAGTGCAGCGACAGAACTCTCCTAATCACATAGTGCCACATGGCGGAACTTAACGTGCTATTATGATACTTTCCTATAACGAGCATTTATCGACATTCAATTTAAATAAATATTGAACTATACGAAAAAAAACGTAAGTCAGCTTCAAACTTCGGCGTGCACACATTTTATTCAACATGTAAACGTCACTACAAATATTCTGATTTAGCGTATGACGTGTTCTAAATGCCTACAATCATTGGCGAAGATGTGGCGTTGATGAATAGCGATATTCTGCATGACCTGGTGAAATGTCTGAACATTGGTGCTATCGATGAGCTCCTGAAGGCCTGTTTCCAGCTCAGCAATGGATTTGGGGCTATTGTTGTACAACTTGTCTTTAATATAGCCCCACATAAAGGAATCGTATGTGTTCAGATCCGGAGGATGTGGCGACCAATCGAGGCCTCATGCTGGGGGTCTGTGGGTACCCCAGAACCAAAATGCGGTCCCCAATGCGCTCCTCCAGGACATCAAACACTCTCCCGATTCGATGGGTCGAGTTCCGTCTTGCGCGAACCACATCGTGTGGAAATAAGTGTTACTTTGGATAATGGGGATGAAATCATCTTACAAAACATTCACGTACCGTTCGGTAGTCACCGTGCCATCAAGGAATATCGCAGCGATTATTGCGTGACTGGTCACTGCACACTACACAGTCACCCGTTGAGAGTGAAGAGATTTCTCGATTGTGAAGTGCGGATTCTCACTCCCCCTCAATGCGACAATTTTGCTTATTATCGAAGCCATCCAAATGAAAGTGGGCTTCGTCGGTAAACCAAATAGATTGATGGGAAATAATTCCCAACCGTGCAGTTTCATCGTCCTAGCGGAAACCATTCAGAAGTCACGGAGATTTTGTTTCGTACAGTTCAATAATTGTCACCCTGTATTACCATGTACTGACAAAATAATGTAGGAAGTAATACAAAAAGGTAAATAAATATCATTGTAGCAGCTAATCACGGAGGTCTATCCAAGTGTGTGCTACCACACTTCCATGGAACTTAGCCAGTCCCGTGGCGCTCCTACCCTAACGTTCTGCCCAACGATTTTAGCGAACTGGTGTCGGCCTCCCACCCGACTGCACGCCATCGAAATGAGCCAATCGGTGATCACCATATAGCTTGACACTACAAGCAAAGCCACCTGCCCTTGTTACAGTTACTGACTTATTGTGTAAAACAGGGTGGCAGTTAATTAATGACGACACTCGCACTGAACAATTTGTGATACAGGCCTGGCGTGCAAGATGTGGTGTCGCCGCCAGACACCACACTTGCTAGGTGGTAGCTTTAAATCGGCCGCGGTCCATTAGTACATGTCGGACCCGCGTGTCGCCACAGTCAGTAATTGCAGACCGAGCGCCACCACACGGCAGGTCTAGAGACACGTACTAGGACTCGTCCCCAGTTGTACGACGACTTTGCTAGCGACTACACTGACGAAACCTTTCTCTCATTTGCCGAGAGACAGTTAGAATAGCCTTCAGCTAAGTCTATGGCTACGACCTAGCAAGGCGCCATTAACCATATCTGAGAGTCTCACTTGTATTATCAAGAGCGATGTACCACAAGGATGAATGAAAGTTAAGTAAACAGAAGCTCCGTACTTTTCTTTATAGCATTCATTAAGTATCCTGTTTCAGACCTCACGCCAACCGGCGTGTCTGTACGCTTGCATTTCGGCTACTTCCGAGTGGCGTGGCTGTCTTGCTACGCCACAACACAAGACTTATAGATGATGGATGTTGACCTGATACAACGTGTCTAGTGAACAATTTCATACGACTGGCATAACAATGGTAAGCTAGGAAGCCATATACTAGTCGTTGTAATATGTCTCTTAACAATAGTGTAATGAATCACGTTTTCATGTCTTCTGATAGCAGTTTTGCGTTGTATTTTATAGCCTTTGAAAATGAAAGTCGGAACGTGTAAGGTTGTTTAATAATAAAATTGTCGCCAAGACATAAGAAAAGCTATTAAATGTGCATCCGAATGGTCATGTCGTGTCACAGCATTTTCATACATATTGCAGCTTAAAGATGAAAGTAACTTTCGCATGGTCTGTCACGAGCAAATAACATATCTCAAAGTGTACGAAAGAGTTACGAGATGAAACCAACAGAAATGACATATTTATAGAAAAACAGTGAGCGCATTGAAGTCAGCGCAATTTACGATGGTCCTCTGGAGATTAGAGACCGCGGTACTTGGCTCTCAGTTGTGTGGTAGATTACATCTTCAGCTACATGGATACTCTGCAAATCAAATTCAAGTGCCTGGCGGAGGGTTCATCGAAACACCTTCACAATTCTCTATTATTCCAATCTCGTGGGGCCTACAGTGCGCGGAAAAAATGAACACCTGAATCTTTCCGTACGAGCTGTGATTGCCCTTATTTTATCGTGGTGATCGTTCGTCCCTATGTAGGTCAGTGTCAACAAAATATTTTCGCATTCGGAGGAGAAAGTTGGTGATTGGAATTTCGTGAGAAGGTTCCGTCGCAACGAAAAACGCCTTTTAATGGTATCCAGCCCAAATCCTGTATCATTTCTGTGACACTCTCTCCCATATTTCGCGATAATACAAAAAGTGCTGCCTTTCATTGAACTTTATCGATGTACTCCGTCAGTCCTATCTGGCAATGATCCCACACCGCGCAGCAGTATTCTGAAAGAGGACGGACAAGCGTAGTGTAGGCAGTCTCCTTAGTAGGTCTGTTACATTTTCTAAGTGTCCTGCCAATTAAACGCAGTCTTTGGTTAGCCTTCCCCAGAACATTTTCTATGTGACGAGTTCCTTCCAATTTAGGTTCTTCGCTATTGTAATACCTAGGTATTTAATTGAATTTACGGCTTTTAGATTAGGCTGATTTATCGTGTAACAGAACGAGTTCCTTTTAGCACTCATGTGGATACCCTCACACTTTTCGTTATTTAGGTTCAACTGCCACTTTTCGCACCATTCAGATATCTTTTCTAAGTCGCTTTCCAGTTTGTTTTGGTCTTCTGATGACTTTATTAGTCGATAAACGACAGCGTCATCTACAAACAACCGAAGACGGCTGATCATATTGTCTCCAAAAACGTTTATATTGATAAGGTACAGCAAAGGCCCTATAACACTACCTTGGGGAACGCCAGATATCACTTCTGTTTTGCTCGATGACTTTCCGTCAATTACTACGAATTGTGACCTGTCTGTCAGGAAACGGCAAATCCAGTCACATAACTAAGACGATATTCCATAAGCACGCAATTTCACTACGAGCCGCTTGTGTGGTACAGTGTCAAAAGCCTTCCGGAAATCCAGAAATACGGAATCTATCTGAAATCCCTAGTCAACAGCACTCAACACTTAATGTGTATAAAGAGATAGTTGTGTTTCAGAGGAACGATGTTTTCTAAACCCAAGTTGGCTGTGTGTCAATAGACAGTTTTCTTCGAGGTAATTCATAATGTTCGAACACATTATATTTTCTAAAATCCTGCTCCATATTGACGTTAAGGATATGAGCCTGTAATTTCTTGAATATTGGTGTGACCTGTGAAACTTTCCAGTCTTTAGGTACGGATCTTCCGTCGAGCGAACGTTTGTACATTATTGTCTAGAATGGAGCTAACGCATCAGCGTACTCCGAAAGGAACCTAACTGGTATACAGTCTGGACCAGAAGACTTGCTTTTGTTAAGTGATTTAAGTTGATTCACTACTCCAAGGATATTTACTTCTACGTTACTCATGTTGTCAGCTGTTCTCGATTCGAATACTGGTATATTTATTTCGTCTTCTTTTGTGAAGGCATTTCGGAAGGCTGTGTTTAGTAACTCTGCTTTGGCAGCACTGTCTTCGATAGTATCTCCATTGCTATCGTGCAGAGAAGGTATTGGTTGTTTCTTGCCGCTAACATACTTCACATACGACCAGATTTTCTGCCAGGTTTCGAGACAACGTTTCGTTGTGGACACTGTTATAGGCATCTCTCATTGAAGTCCGCGCTAAATTTCGAGCTTCTGTAAAAGATCGCCACCTTTGGGTATTTTGCGTCTGTTTGAATTTGGCATTGCAACGGATGGCAGTGCATCCTCAGCAACGTGCCCGCATGCTGGTCACAAGGCTGGTTACGAGTTCTTGCAGTAGGGCGTTCCATTCCTCCAGCAGGGATGTTGACAACTGTCCGGTGGTCGCTGGTGCATCTGGACGTGCTGCAATATGTTTTCGTGAAGCATCTTACACTTGTTCGACGAGATTCAAGTCGTGGGAATGGGCAGGCCAGTCCATTCGCGTATTATCCACCTGTCCCAAGAGCTTCTCCATTGCCCGCATCTCGTGGTCGTGCGGTAGCGTTCTCGCTTCCCACGCCCGGGTTCCCGGGTTCGATTACCGGCGGGGTCAGGGATTTTCTCTGCCTCGTGATGGCTGGGTGTTGTGTGCTGTCCTTAGGTTACTTAGGTTTAAGTAGTTCTAAGTTCTAGGGGACTTATGATCACAGCAGTTGAGTCCCATAGTGCTCAGAGCCACTTTATTAGCTTCTCCACCTGCGCAGGTCAATACAGTCGCGCATTGCCGTCCATACCACTGAAGTCACGGCTGACTGCTCACCTGTTGGGACACACATAGGGAGGGAGTTGTCACAGTAACGTTGACCGGTGATTGTTCCATTTTCAAGGACTTGCAAATCAGTGCGGCCACACAACGTTATGACTCCACACTCCAGAACACCTGGACGACCGTGACGATAATGTTCGACAATGTTACGTGAGAGGTGGGGAAACGTAATGCAGACATGAACATCGTGGAACATGTTTGTTTCGGCGGGTTATGGTGTTGTGGTATGGACACTACTGAGCCGTGCATGGCTCGTGTTCATCCCATTAACCGTTTGTCTTCTTCTATTACTTCCTGCCTTACTTGCCTGTGAGTGGCAGCAGCGGCGTGTATCGATAAGCGCACTGTCGTACCATCTCTGGATCGACCGACAGTATTTCCGGGTCGTCGTGTGTCGGGTAGTCGGTGAGTGGGAGAACCACCAGCAGTGCAGTCGCGACGGAGCAGCAGTCGCTGACGGACCAGCAGTCCAGTCGGTCGGTTGGCGTGGAGCAGCAAGCAAGCCCGCGTCCCGCGAAGTCGGGCTGGAGCCGCTGGCGGCGTGCACGCGCGGTCGGAGTGTGTGGTAATGCTTGCGAGTGCTACGAGGTTCGTCGCCCACCGATCTTGGACATGGAAGTTGAGTCCTCGCTTAACTTACTGTCGAGCCTCAACTGTTTAAATTTCTTCGTTTGATCCTGGTTGTCGCTTTTGGGACATTCTCGCCAGCAACAGCGTGTATGTACAGGGCTATTACAAATGATTGAAGCGATTTCATAAATTCACTGTAACTCCATTCATTGACATATGGTCGCGACACACTACAGATACGTAGAAAAACTCATAAAGTTTTGTTCGGCTGAAGCCGCGCTTCAGGTTTCTGCCGTCAGAGCGCTCGAGAGCGCAGTGAGACAAAATGGCGACAGGAGCCGAGAAAGCGTATGTCGTGCTTGAAATGCACTCACATCATTCAGTCATAACAGTGCAACGACACTTCAGGACGAAGTTCAACAAAGATCCACCAACTGCTAACTCCATTCGGCGATGGTATGCGCAGTTTAAGGCTTCTGGATGCCTCTGTAAGGGGAAATCAACGGGTCGGCCTGCAGTGAGCGAAGAAACGGTTGAACGCGTGCGGGCAAGTTTCACGCGGAGCCCGCGGAAAAATGGCACATGCCACAACTGGAGACCGACAGCGCCGACTTCATCTTTCAACAGGATGGTGCCTCACCGCTTTTCCATCATGATGTTCGGCATTTCTTAAACAGGAGATTGAAAAACCGATGGATCGGTCGTGGTGGAGATCATGATCAGCAATTCATGTCATGGCCTCCACGCTCTTCCGACTTAACCCCATGCGATTTCTTTCTGTGGGGTTATGTGAAAGATTCAGTGTTTAAACCTCCTCTACCAAGAAACGTGCCAGAACTGCGAGCTCGCATCAACGATGCTTTCGAACTCATTGGTGGGGACATGGTGCGCCGAGTGTGGGAGGATCTTGATTATCGGCTTGATGTCTGCCGAATCACTAAAGAGGCACATATCGAACAATTGTGAATGCCTAAAAAAACTTTTCGAGTTTTTGTATGTGTGTGCAAAGCATTGTGAAAATATCTCAAATAATAAAGTTATTGTAGAGCTGTGAAATCGCTTCAATCATTTGCAACAACCCTGTATTTAAGTCGGCTAAGATTCCAGCTGTCTTCCTGAGAAATTTAATTTATTCCCTGTTATTGAAGTTCACCAGCGGTATCTCCTGCGTTGGGGCCGTTGACGTTCCGGTTACCTACCCCGGCCGTTAACGTAATTCTAGGCAGTGTATTTTCCTCTTCATGTTGTTGCTGTCCAGCGCGGCGTGTACTTCGACAGCTGAGGTGTTGTTGGTCGTTTTGGGCGCCAATATTCTGTGTGTCGTCTATTGAAACCTTGTGGTCGTTTTGCTGGTTGCGTGGAGCGGTACTGATTTGGTTGATTGGTCGGTCGGCTGTCTGTCGGTTTGGTTGCCTCCGGATTAATAAGTAGTTGGACAGGCTGCCTCTCTCACCTAAATGGGCGTTAGTGTTGCAATCCCAGGCCGATCGTTGGAAACTTCTGAGATCCGTTCTGTAGTAATTTCCCTGTTTGGAATTTAGTTACTTGGTTGATGTGTGGCTTTCAACCGAGTATCAATATCTTTTAAATTAATGATCTTGTCTTGTCCTTAAGGCATGAGATTGTTATATTTTTATATGGGGACTTCAGTCGAATATTACTGGAGGGGTTTTAAGATAATGCCTTCTGCCTTTTAGATTGAAACTCTTCCTAGGCCTTAAGCCTTTAAACACATTTTGTTGATATGTGTCCTTCAGCCGAGTATTAATTGTTGTGGACTGACAAGACAGCCAGTCCACAGTGACGGGTAACCGAAAGGCACGGGTTTAATTCACGCAGGCTTGCTTAAGTCTGTAACAGGATACGGAATGAATGCTATAAAGAAAAGTACGTAGCTGCTAGGATAGTTAACTTTAATTCATCCTTGTGGTACATCGCTCTTGACGATACAAATGAGACTCTTTCAATACAAGAACTGTAAGGCTAATGGCGCCTTGCTAGGTCGTAGCCATGGACTTAGCTGAAGGCTATTCTAACTATCTCTCGGCAAATGAGAGAAAGGCTTCGTCAGTGTAGTCGCTAGCAAAGTCGTCGAACAACTGGGGCGAGTGCTAGTACGTCTCTCTAGACCTGCCGTGTGGTGGCGCTCGGTCTGCAATTACTGACTGTGGCGACACGCGGGTCCGACATGTACTAATGGACCACGGCCGATTTAAAGCTACCACCTAGCAAGTGTGGTGTCTGACGGTGACACCACATTAATATCTCTTCCCCTTAAGGCATGAGATTGTTATTCTTTACCTCGTATGAAATCTTTTAAAATACGGCCTTTGCCCTTTAAAATTGAAACACTTCTTTCTGGGGTTTAAGGCGTTAAATTATTTGTTGGTGAGGGCCTTCACCCGTTTTAATGTCTCTTAATCTTCTTCTCTTGTCCTTAAGGTAAGATGGCCAGCAAGATCTCCGGATCTGTCCCCCATTGAGCATGTTTGGGACTGGATGAAGCGTCGTCTCACGCGGTCTGCACGTCCAGCACGAACGCTGGTCCAACTGAGGCGCCAGGTGGAAATGGCATGGCAAGCCGTTCCACAGGACTACATCCAGCATCTCTACGATCGTCTCCATGGGAGAATAGCAGCCTGCATTGCTGCGAAAGGTGGATATACACTGTACTAGTGCCGACATTGTGCATGCTCTGTTGCCTGTGTCTATGTGCCTGTGGTTCTGTCAGTGTGATCATGTGATGTATCTGACCCCAGGAATGTGTCAATAAAGTTGAATGGGACCTTCAGCCCAATTTGCATTAAATGTTTTAAGATAAGGCCTTCTACCTTGATTGAAACCCCTCTTATTGCTTAATATGCGCCCTCCAGCCTAGTTCCGTTCTTGTTGTTGTGCTCTTCAGTCCTGAGACTGCAGCTCTCCATGCTACTCTATCCTGCGCAAGCTTCTACTACTGCAACATACATCTTTATGAATATGCTTAGTGTATTCATCTCTTGGTCTCCCTCTAGGATTTTTACCCTCCACGCTCCTTCCAATACTTAATTCGTGATCCCTTGATGCCTCAGAACATGTCCTACCAACCGATACCTTCTTCTAGTTAAGTTGTGCCACAAATTTCTCTTCTCCCCAATCCTATTCAATACCTCCTCATTAGTTATGTGATCTACCCATCTAATCTTCAGCATTCTTCTGCAGCGCGACATTTCAAAAGCTTCTATTCTCTTCTTGTCCAAACTATTTATCGTCCATGTTTCACTTCCATACATGGCTACACTCCATACAAATAATTTCAGAAACGAATTCCTGACACTTAAATCTACATTCGATATTAACAAATTACTCTTCTTCAGAAACGCTTTCTTTGCCATTGTCAGTCTACATTTTATGTCCTCTCTACTTCGACCATCATCAGTTATTTTGCTCCCCCAATAGCAAAACTCCTTTACTACTTTAAGTGTTTCATTTCCTAATCTAATTCCCTCAGCATCACCCGACTTAATTCGACTACATTCCACTATCCTCGTTTTGCTTTTGTTAATGTTCATCTTATATCCTCCTTTCAAGACACTATCCAATCCGTTCAACTGCTCTTCCAAGTCCTTTGCTGTCTCTGACAGAATTACAATGACATCGGCAAACCTCAAAGTTTTTATTTCTTCTCCGTGGATTTTAATACCTTCTCCGAATTTTTCTTTTATTTCCTTCACTGCTTGCTCAATATACAGATTGAATAACATTGGGGAGAGGCTACAACCCGGTCTCACTCTCTGCCCAACCACTGCTTCCCTTTCGTGTCCCTCGACTCTTATAACTGCCATGTGGTTTCTGTACAAATTGTAAATAGCCTTTTGCTCCCTGTATTTTACCCCTGCCACCTTCAGTTTTTGAAAGAATTTCAGTCAACAATGTTAAAAGCTTTCTCTAAGTCTACAAATGCTAGAAACGTAGGTTTGCCTTCCCTTAATCTAGCTTCTAAGATAAATCGTAGGGTCGGTATTGCCTCACGTGTTCCAATATTTCTAGGGAATCCGAACTGATCTTCCCCGAGGTCGGTTTCTACGGGTTTTTCCATTGGTCTGTAAAAAATTCGCGTTAGTATTTTGCGGCCGTGACTTATTAAACTGAAAGTTCTGTAATTTTCACATCTGTCAACTCCTGCTTTCTTTGGGATTGGAATTATTATATTCTTCTTGACGTCTGAGGGTATTTCGCCTGTCTCATATATCTTGCTCACCAGATGGTAGAGTGTTGTCAGGACTGGCTCTCCCAAGGCTGTCAGTAGTTCTAATGGAATGTTGTATACTCCTGCGGTCTTGTTTCGACTCAGATGTTTCAGTGCTCTGTCAAACTCTCCCATTTCATCTTCATCTACATCCTCTTCCAATTCCATAATATTGTCCTCAAGTACATCGCCCTTCTATAAACCCTCCATATACTCTTTCCACCTTTCTGCTTTCCATTCTTTGCTTAGATCTGGGTTTCCATCTGAGCTCTTGATGTTCATACAAGTGGTTCTCTTTTCTCCAAAGGTCTCTTTAATTTTCCTGTAGGCAGTATCTATCTTACCCCTAGTGAGATAAGCCTCTACATCCTTACATTTGTCCTCTAGCCATCCCTACTTAGCCATTTTGCACTTCCTGTCGATCTCTTTTTTTAGGCATTTGTATTGCTTTTTGCCTTCTTCATTTACTGCATTGTTATATGTTCTCCTTTCATCAATTAAGTTCAATATTTCTTCTGTTACCCAAGGATTTCTAGCAGCCCTTGTCTTTTTACCTACTTTATCCTCTGCTGCCTTCACTACTTCATCCCTCAAAGCTACCCATTCTTCTTCTACTGTATTTCTTTCCCCCATTCCTGTCAATTGTTCCTTTAAGCTCTCCCTGAAACTCTGTACAACCTCTGGTTCTTTCAGTTTATCCAGGTCCCATCTCCTTATATTCCCCCCTTTTTGCCGTTTCTTCAGTTTTAATCAACAGTTCATAACCAATAGATTGTGGTCAGAGTCCACATCTGCCCCTAGAAATATCTTACAATTTAAAAACTGGTTCCTAAATCTCTGTCTTACCATTATATAATCTATCTGAAACCTGTCAGTGTCTCCACGATTCTTCCAAGTATACAACCTTCTTTTATGATTCTTGAACCAAGTGTTATCTATGATTAAGTTGTGCTCTGTGCAAAATTCTACCAGGCGGCTTCCTGTTTCATTTCATCCACCCAATCCAAATTCACCTACTACGTTTCCTTCTCTCCCTTTTCCTACTACCGAATTCCAGTCACACACGATTATTAAATTTTCGTCTCCCTTCACTACCTGAATAATTTCTGTTATTTCATCATACTTTTCTTCAATTTCTTCGTCATCTGCAGAGATAGTTGGCATATAAACTTGTACTACTATGGTAGGCGTGGGCTTCGTGTCTATCTTGGACACAATAATGCGTTCAATATGTTGTTTGTAGTAGCTTACCCGCATTACTATTTTTTATTCATTATTAAACCTACTCCTGCATTACCCCTATTTGATTTTGTATTGATAACCCTGTATTCGCCTGACCAAAAGTCATGTCCCACCTGCCACCGAACTTCACTAATTCCCACTATATCTAACTTTAACCTATCCATTTCTCTTTTTAAATTTTCTAACCCACCTGCCAGATTAAGGGATCTGACATTCCACGCTCCGATCCGTAGAACGCCAGTTTTCTTTCTCCTGATAACGACATCCTCCTGAGTAGCCCCCGCCCGGAGATCCGAATGGGGGACTGTTTTACCTCAGGAATATTTTACCCAAGAGGACGCCATCATCATATAACCATACAGTAAAGCTGCATGGCCTCGGGAAAAAATACGGCCGTAGTTTCCTCTTTCTTTCAGCCGTTCGTAGTACCAGCACAGCAAGGCCGTTTTGGTTAATGTTACAAGGCCAGATCATTCAATCGTCCAGACTGTTGCCCCTGCAGCTACTGAAAAGGCTGCTGCTCCTCTTCAGGAACCACACGTTTGTCTGGCCTCTGAACAGATACCCCTCCGTTGTGGTTGCACCTACGGTACGGCTATCTGTATCGTTGAGGCACACAGGCCTTCCCACCAACGGCAAGGCCCATGGTTCATGCGGGGGAGTCTAGTTCCATTAAAATAAAAAAAGCCTAGTTCCATTAAAATTAAAATGTTAAGTCCTTCAGCCAATTAGAATGAACATTTAGAAAATATTCTTGGGTGAAACATCCAGAAGAACCTTGGATTTCAATTTTGCTTAAGCCTTGTGTCTTGGTTTTTGAATGTGGTCTTCAGCCGATCTAAAGTTAATTAAAGGAGATCGATTAAAGTTTTGAGTGTTTTCATCCTTGTAGTAATATTGTGTGTTGATAAATAAAATTTGTATGTTGAGTGAAACTGAAAGAGACTAATTTTGGCCCCTTTCCACAACGTAGTACGCTCTGTCGTGCTAGCCAAGACAATTAAACTAGTATCACTTCTAGTTTTCACTACGGTTAAACGCTGATGGTGGCCAATAACTTCGCATATTCTTTTCAATGTTTAGCATCAATTAATTAATAATTACCTTTAGTCTGTAGAGACAACTACGACGGTAATATTGACGCTCAAAGAGATAGTGGCTGCGAGTGGCAGCACCGATGCTAAAAACAGACAGTTGTACATTGTATCTCTGGCTTTGTTACCCGACTGGGATGTAATTTCTAATTTTGTTTGTTTTGTCATGTCTTCCTAGCGGGAGTAGAGAGAGGTATATATTGTTTATGGAAGGGATAGTTCACTGTTGCAATCAGAATTGTGACTTTAATGTTTGGTGTCCACATAGAAAAGGTGGAAGGATTAAAACCTTCGTAATAAGTTTTACCATTAGATTTACATCCTACGGCGAAAAAATTTCAAGAGCCTGCATAGAATTTATAATAACACGGATCAAAACCAGCGACGAACGACATTGCCGTGTTTTCTCAAAATTAACATTCAATAGCCATGACGTGGATTTATTCTCGCTACAACGATTAAGGGTGTACTACGATTTTCATTCCTCTCCCGTTTTTCTTTGAGACTGTGCAGAACCATCAAAAATAAATCGTCGATCGCCGCAGCTGTGGAGCGCCGGGATCGACACCACCGATATTCAGAAGAAGAATTCTTCCTCCAGCGAATATCTATTGCTGGAGAGACAATAATAATAATTATTATTATTACTATTATTATGATTATTTTCAGACAAACTTCAGGATTTTTGTTATGAAAATTCCTGCAATCAACTTTACAAACATTCATTACAGTCTTGTTTTGTTTTTCATTTTCTTATCTGAACAGTCGCCGGTATAGTACACATTCATTCAACAGACAAGTAGCATATTATTGAAATTAACTTGGGGAAGGGGTATTAGAAGAGGCCTCCAAACCTCTGAACACCGTACACTTACCGATCAGCTTTATCGTGACACTGTACTCCTTCCCCACGTGCCTGTTTCCGTGGGTACATTCGGACGAGAGGATATTCGAGGAATGGACTGGCCTGCCCACTCCCCCGGCTTAAATCCTATCGAGCACTTGTGGTGAACGCTAGAGAGACGTGTTTCAGCACGTCCAGATGCACGGACGACCGTCAAGGTTTTGTTAATCGCGTTGCTGGATGAATGGAGCGGCCTACTGCGTACCCATCCTATGGTCAACATTGGAGCAAGTTGCAGACCATCCGTCGACGTCCGCGTTGATGACACACATTACTAAGAACCAACTGTCACCGTTTGTAATGCCCAGGGACCATTGTAAATCGCGGTGATTCCAGTGCACTTTTCTCTATTTGAATAAGTAATTTCTGTTTCTCTCGGTGCGTATTTCTTTCTATTATCTTCTGTAATAATTGTGGCGGGTCGTTCTATGTTCTGTCAAAGTTTAATCGAGCTTTGTTACTTGGCAGTGACACATGATGAGAACTTTACTTTCATCCTTAAGTCCCGGACATCACAGTTTTTGTCTCTTTTATCTTTCTTGTGATGTGTAGGTGAAGAGCTACCTTATCGAAATTTAGTCATGTGTCATGGAATGGAATGGTGGAGTACACTACAGTGAGCCCCAGCAGTGTTTTCTTTCTTTCTTTCTTTCTTTATTTTTTTGTGCCTTTAAGTACCCGGCAGTTACCCAGCTATCGCTGATCGAATTTGGTTTTGCACCACTATTGGTGGGCTTTATCGTCCTTCTCGAAAGAGAGTTCCGTGGTATGTCCAGTCGCATATATTCAGTACTAGTGTGCCTGATGCTGAATGCATGGATCCGTACAGAATGAAGAAACAGTTGAAAGGATAAGAACCACGATCAAAAACAGTAGAAAGAAATCTGCAAGAAAGTCCTCACAACAAATTGGTATCAACAGATAAACCGGGGGTAACATCCTAAGAAAAGTTCTCAACTTGTTTCTTTATAAATTTCAAATATCCCACAAACTGAAACCAGCTGATGTTCAAAGGCAACGTGATTTGATGACGTTGAATATCCTCCTCGTTCTCAAGACTTAAGTGCTTCAGGTTTTTTATGTGCTTACTTGTGGAGTATGTCAACAAACCAAACAACTTATAATATCTGAATGCAGTAATACGAAATGAGATTTAATTAATGTCAAATGTACCAACTGCAAAAGTTAAAGATGAAAGGTTAGTTCACAGACAATGGAGGATACAAAGCCTGTAATTAAAAAAGTAGTCATTTTTCTACTCTTTCACGTATCAGTTTTTTAGCTGAAAGGTTAAGACGAATAAAATTACGCTAAGTATGAATGTGGGAATCAATTCATTATCACCTTGTATTTTTAAAGTATATTTCTTGTTTTACATACTTCGTAATGTATGATTTATTACTTCACGTCATGGTCTCTTATCACGGTTCTTTTGTTCATTCAAAAGCTCCTTCTCGAGGACGGGAGAGGAGGATGTCCTGGGAGCTGGAAGAAGGATTTCCCTTGAGGAAAAATCAAACGAAACACCTCGTCCTTAGAATGTGTTTTCTCCTGCTGGACGGAAACAAAGATGCTCTCCACTCCCTTTCCTCGTCTACATCCCCTCTAACCCCCTCCCACAGCTCAAAGAAAAGCAGATGGCAGTTTTCTTCCAAAGTGTTCTCATCTCGTTCCCTTACATTGATCGTAATTACAAAACAAGTAATCACAAAAGATATCTACGACAAGAAAAGCGTGTCTATAAAAATAAAACCAAAACACTACAGAAGAGTGGTAAGACAAGAATATTTATATGCATGTAAATTCTTAATGATAAACTATAAGCTGGACAGGATAGAGGTACCTGAGACATGGATATTAGAGAATTAAAGATGCAGTACAAACAACAGACAGTTGGAAAATGAGAAGTAAGGAGAAAGTATCAGAAGGAACGGGAAAACGAATATTCTTTGGACGTACCAACCGAATGACTAACAAAAGGAAAAAGAATAGAACGATGGAACATAAATAAGAAAAGAGTTAGGAGATACAACACCAAAGAATCGGATATAATGGAAGGAATCTTCTGAAGCATAAGAAATTAAATGTAGCAGGCTTTCAATCCAGAAGCAATAATAAATTTGGAACGATTTGGATAATAAAGAAGAAAAACACAACATAGGGAAAAGTGAAGAAGTACTGGCAATTAGAAAACAACAAGGAAAAAATCCCGATAAATTGAATGAGGACTCATGCATCGATAGTTTCGCACAAAGTTAAATATGAATGTTGATAGTTAAATCATCCCAGGAATCTTGAATCTCGATGATTTTTGCTCATTTCTGAGAAAAAAGGGTCTTGACAGAGAGTCTGACAACAAATGATAAAAAATTGGATTTTCATCTGATAGAGGTACAAATTAACAATTTCCAGAATTTTTCCTTTTCTTTACTATCAGATCTTCGTTGTTGCTAAATATCATGATCCTAGACAATGGGAAGTACGCTATCGATCTTTAAGAGTGAATTTACGAGAGTAAAATATGTAAATGAAATGGCTTCATCTTTTGATTTCATTGATTTAGAAGCTGAAAGTTTCTACATTGACAGGGGACCACAGCCAATAGAAAATGAAATAAATTTCTACTTGATACATCTACCCTCTCCTAAGAGAAGGGGTGTTAACATATGGACAGACGGCAGTCGGGTAAGAAATGACAAAAAAATATATTTTCTTCGCGTGACATAATTAAAATGAACAATTTTCGGATTTTTTCCTTACTAGTACTGTGGAACTTTGCTTCTTGCCAAATTTGTTGATTCTATGTCAACGGCAAGTACCTTGTAGATTTTGATGAGTGACTTTGCGACTGTCGAAATTTGTGACATAAATCGCAGTATATTCTGATTGCACTGACTTCAAGGTTAAATTTAGCTCACCGCCGAGGTATCGTATACCTTAGACTTAATCAAATCTTATCTAAATACGCTTACTGGCTGCTGCGAGAATATTTCTTAACAGACAGATAGTCGGATAACAAATGAAAAACATATGTGATATAATTAAAAATTAACAATTTTTCTCTCACTAGTACTGTGAATCCTTGTTTCTTGTCAAATTTCATGATTCTAGGTCAACGATAAGTACCATATGGGTGTTGAAGAGAGAGTTTGCGAGTGTCAAAATATGTGATATAAATGGATAAACGTGTGGTTCCTGAAGAGGGGCAGCAGCCTTTTCAGTAGTTGATAGGGCAACGGTCTGGATGATTAACTGATCTGGCCTTGTATCATTAACCAAAATGACCCTGCTGTGCTGGCACTGTGAACGACTGAAAGCAAGAGGAAACTGCAACCGTAATTTTTCTCAAGGACATTCATTCCTACTATTTACTAAATGATGGTGGGGTCCCTTCGGGTAAAATATTTCGGAGGTACAACAGTCCTCCATTCGGATATCCAGCCGGAGACTACTCAGGTGAGTGTCCTAATCTGGAGAAACAAAACTGGCGTTCTGCTGATCGGATCGTGGAATGTTAGAGGTCTTAATCGGGCAGGTAGGTTAGAAAATTTAAAAAGGAAAATGGATAGGTTGAAGTTAGATACACTGGGAAAATGAAGTTCGGTGGCAGGAGGAACAGGAGTTGAGTACAGGGTTATAAATACAAAGTCTCATAGAGATAATGCCGGAGTGGATTTAATAATGAATAAGAAAACAGTTATGTGGCTATGCTACTATGAACAGCATGGTGAACGTTATAACGTAGCCCAAATAGACACGAAACCGATGCCTACCACAATAGTAAAACATCCTATGCCCAATAGCTACGCACATAATGAGGTTGAAATAAATGTACGATGAGGTAAAGGAGATTATTCAGAAACTACAAAGAGATGAAAATTTAATTGTGATGGAGGATTGGAATTCGGTAATAGGAAAGGCAAGAGAAGAAAAACTAGTTGGTGAGTATGGACTGAGGGAAACGAATGAAAGGGGAAACCGCTTGATAGAATTTTGCACAGAACATAATTTAATTACGGCTAACGCTCTGTTTAAGAATCAGAAAATAAGGTTGTATACGTGGAAGAGACTAGAACACAGGAAGGTTTCAGATTGATTGTATAATGGTTAGATAGAGATTTGGGAACCAGATTTTTTTTTATTTGTTACAGATTTGTTAGAGATTTGCTGAGGTAGATTGGTTATGAAATGCGAATTAAAACTGAGGAAGTTGGAGAAATGTAGGAAATTAAGGATATGGGACCTAGATAAGGTGTAAGAACCAGATGTTGTTGAAAGGTAGCAGAGGTTCCAATAAGTAAAAAGACACTACGTTACAGAAATCCTTTGATAACACGAGAGATATTGTATTAAATTTAAAAATACAGTAAATGGAGCAGGAGAAAGAAATACACACATTTAAAAAATAAGACTGTTAGGAAGTTCAAAACGGATATGCAGGAATGGCTAGAGGACGAATATAAGCATTTAGAAACGGATAGCCGCGCGGGGTAGCCGCGTCGTCATGGGCGCCTTGTTACGGACCGGGCAGCTCCCCCGTCGGAGATTCGAGTCCCCTTTCGGGAATGGGTGTGTGTGTTGTCCATAGCGTAAGTAAGTTTAAGTAGTGTATAGGCTTAGAGACCGATGACCTCCGTAGTTCGGTCCCATAAGACCTTACCACAAATTTCCAAATTTTTAGAAGCGCATATAACTACGGGAAAGATATATATAGCATCCAAAAATTAATGAGGGCTTTGAGAAAAAGAGAAGCAGTTGTCTGACTGTCAAAAGCTCAGATGGTACACCAGTCTTAAGCAAAGAAGGGAAAGCTCAAAGGTGGAAGAAGTGTATAGGAGGTCTCTACCAGGGGGATATACTTGAAGGCCACATTATGGAAAGGGAAGTAGACCTAGATGAAGATATGGGAGATTTGATACTGCGGGAAGAATTTGTCAGAATTCTGAAAGACAAAAGCGAAACAAGGTCCCTGGAGTAGACGGTATTTTTTCAGAAGTACTGATAGCCTTGGGAGACCCAGCCATGACAAAACTCTTAGATCTTTTGCAGGATGTATAAGACAGGCGAAATACCCTCACACTGCAAGAAGAATGTAGCAACTACAATTCCAAAGAAAGCAGATGCTCACAAGTGTGAAAATTATCGAACTATCACTGTAATAAGTCAGGGCTGCAAAATACTAACACGAATTCTTTACAGAATAATGGAAATACTGGTAGAAGCTGACCTCTGGGAAGATCAGTTTAGTTTCTGGACAAATGTAGGAACACGCAAGGCAATGACTTCTGACTTGCGGAAAGGCAAACCTCCATTTATAGCATTTGTAGGCTGAGAGAAAGCTTTTGATGAGTTTGACTGGAATACTCTCTTTGAAATTATTAAGTTAGCAGCGATAAAATACAGGGAGCGAAAGGCTATTTACTACTTGTACAAAAACCAGACGGCAGTTATATGAGTCGAGGGCATGAAAGGGAGGCAGTGGTTGGAAAGGGAATGATCAACGGTTGTAGCCTATCGCCGATGTTATTCAATATGTGCATTTATCAAGCAGTAAAGGAGATTAAAGAAAAATTTGGAATAGGAATTAAATTCCAGGGAGAGGAAAAAAATACTTGAGATTCGCCAATGACATTGTGTCAAAGACAGAAAAGGACTTCGACGAGTAACTGAACGGAATGGACAGTGTCTTGAAAAGAGGATATAAGATGAACATAAAAAAAGCATGACAAGGATAATGGGATGTAATAGAATTAAATCAAGTAATGCTGAGGGAATTAGGTAAGGAAACGAGACGCTTGAAGCAGTAGATGAGTTTTGCTATTTGGGCAGCAAAATAACTGATGATTGTTGAAGTAGAGAGGATATAAAATGGAGACTGGCAATGGCAAGGAAAGCGTTTGTCAAGAAGAGGAAGTTGTTAACATCGAGTATAGATTTAAGTGTCAGCAAGTCTGTTCTGAAAGTATTTGTATGGAGTGTAGCCATGTATGGAAGTGAAACGTGGACGGTTAACTGTTTGGACACAAAGAGAATTGAAACTTTCGAAATGTGGTGCAACAGAAGAATGCTGAAGATTACATGGGTCGATCACGTAACTATTGGGGAAGAACGGGACAGAATTGTGGAGAAAAGAAATAGAAATTTGTGGAACAATGTCACTAAAAGAAAGGTTGAGAGGACATATTTTGAGATATCAAGGGATCATCAATTTAGTACTGGAGGGAATGGTGTTAGGTGAGAATCGTAGAGGAAGACCAAGAGATGAACACAGTCAACACAGTGGGAAAGATATAGGTTGCTGTAGTCATTCGGAGATGAAGAGACACGCACAGGATGGAGTAACGTGGTGAGCTGCATCAAGTCTTGGGACCCAAAACCAAAACAGTAGCGAGGCACTGCAGACGTTGGTATGGGACGTAAATTCCGAGTTGAGACGGCTATCTCATCCCGAGAAAAAGCCCTCAGACCAACAGACGGACAACAAAGTCATCATCCTATATGGAATCCGTTCTTACTGTCTGAGGTACAGAATCCTAAAAAAGAGAAGCTGATGTTACGATGTCGTTGTTGTTCAGTACGAAGATAAAAAACACGAACAACCTACATCTACATCTACATGATTACTGTGCAATTCACATTTAAGTGCTTGGCAGAGGGTTCATCGAACCGCAATCATACTATCTTCCTGCCATTCCACTCCCGAACAGCGCGCGGGAAAAACGAACACCTAAACCTTTCTGTTCGAGCTCTGATTTCTCTTATTTTATTATGACGATCATTCCTACCTTTGTAGGTTGGGTTCAACAAAATATTTTCGCATTCGGAAGAGAAAGTTGGTGACTGAAATTTCGTAAATAGATGTCGCCGCGACGAAAAACGTCTTTGCTTTAATGACTTCCATCCCAACTCGCGTATCATATCTGCCACACTCTCTCCCCTATTATGTGATAATACAAAACGAGCTGCCCTTTTTTGCACCCTTTCGATGTCCTCCGTCAATCCCACCTGGTAAGGATCCCACACTGCGCAACAATATTCTAACAGAGGACGAACGAGTGTAGTGTAAGCTGTCTCTTTAGTGGACTTGTTGCATCTTCTAAGTGTCCTGCCAATGAAACGTAACCTTTGGTTCGCCTTCCTCCCAACTGAAGTTGTTCGTAATTTTAACACCCAGGTACTTATTTGAATTGCCAGCCTTGAGAATTGTACTATTTATCGAGTAATCGAATTCCAACGGATTTCTTTTGGAACTCATGTGGATCACCTCACACTTTTCGTTATTTAGCGTCAACTGCCACCTGCCTCACCATACAGCAATCTTTTCTAAATCGCTTTGCAACTGATACTGGTCTTCGGATGACCTTACTAGACGGTAAATTACAGCATCATCTGCGAAAAACCTAAGAGAACTACTCAGATTGTCACCCAGGTCATTTATATAGATCAGGAACAGCAGAGGTCCCAGGACGCTTCCGTGGGGAACACCTGATATCACTTCAGTTTTACTCGATGATTTGCCATCTATTACTACGAAGTGCGACCTTCCTAACACGAAATCACGAATCCAGTCGCACAACTGAGACGATACCCAATAGGTCCGCAGCTTGATTAGAAGTCGCTTGTGAGGATCGGTGTCAAAAGCTTTCCAGAAATCTAGAAATACAGAATCAACATGAGATCCCCTGTCGATAGCGGCCATTACTTCTTGCGAATAAAGAGCTAGCTGCGTTGCAGAAGAACGATGTTTTCTGAAACCATGCTGATTACGTATCAATAGATCGTTCCCTTCGAGGTGATTCATAATGTTTGAATACAATATATGCTCCAAAACCCTACTTCAAACCGACATCAATGATATAGGTCTGTAGTTCGATGGATTACTCCTACTACCCTTCTTAAACACTGGTGCGACCTGCACAATTTTCCAATCTGTAGGTACAGATCTATCGGTGAGCGAACGGTTGTATATGATTGCTAAGTAGGGAGCTATTGTATCAGCGTAATCTGAAAGGAACCAAATCGGTATACAATCTGGACCTGAAGACTTGCCCGTATCAAGCCATTTGCGTTGCTTCGCAACCCCTAAGATATCTACTTCTAAGAAACTCATGCTAGCAGCTGTTCGTGTTTAAGATTCTGGAATATTCCATTCGTCTTCCCTGGTGAAGGAATTTCGGAAAACTGCGTTGAATAACTCCGCTTTAGCGGCACAGTCGTCGGTAACAGTACCATAGGCACTGCGCAGCGAAGGTATTGACTGCGTCTTGCCGCTTGTGTACTTTACATACGACCAGAATTTATTCGGATTTTCTACCAAATTTCGAGACAATGTTTCGTTGTGGAATCTATTAAAGGCATCTCACCTTGAAGTCCGTGCCAAATTTCGCGCGTCTGTAAATTTTAGCCAATCTTCGGGATTTCTCGTTCTTCTGAACTTCGCAAGCTTTTTTCGTTGCCTCTGCAACAGCGTTCTGACCTGTTTTGTGTACCATGGGGGATCAGTTCCATTTCTTACCAATTTATGAGGTATGAATCTCTCAACTGCTGTTGCTTCTATATCTTTGAATTTGAGCCACATCTCGTCTACATTTGCAGGGACAGTTCGGATGGAATGGAGATTGTCTCTTAGGAAGGCGTCTAAAGACACTTTATCCGCTTTTTTAAATAAAATTATTTTGCGTTTGTTTCTGGTGGATGTGGAAGAAACGGTATTGAGCCTAGCTACAACGACCTTTTGGTCGCTAATCCCTGTATCAGTCATGATGCTCTCTATTAGCTCAGGATTGTTTGTGGCTAAGAGGTCAAGCGTGCTTTCGCAACCATCTACAATTCGCGTGGGTTCGTGGGCTAACTGCTCGAAATAATTTTCGGAGAAAGCATTCAGGACAATCTCGGAAGGTGTTTTCTGCCTATCACCGGTTTTGAACAAGTATTTTTGCCAACATATCGGGGGAAGGTTGAAGTCTCCACCAACTATAACGGTATGAGTGGGGTATTTATTTGTTACCAGACTCAAATTTTCTCTGAACTGTTCAGCAACTATATCATCGGAGTCCGCATCCACTGTCAATCCTTCCTTAAAATTGCTGACGATGTCGAGGCAAGTCTACGTTCATTAAACACCTCCAGCTGCCTGTCCCCCTCCCTCTCCGCTTGCCTGACACAGCGTACCCCTGTTTCTGGGTCATGCCTTCCTGCGGGCTCTAGCCGGCGTGCTCCCAGCCTCCGGCAGCAGCAGCGGGAGCGCCGTGGACCGACCTAGTGCGGCGGCGCCGGTGGCGGCGTCGGCGTCGGCGTCGGCGTCGGAGTGGGCGGCGCGTCGCGACGCCAGTGGGGCAGCGGCGCTCCAGCCGGCGGCAGCCACGGCTCTCCACCACCAGCGGCAGCGCCACCACCAGGGGCAGCCCCAGCGCCACGCGCTCCGCGGGCAACGCGCCGCCGCCGAGGTAAGCCCGCAGCCGGCGCGGCGTATCGCTTCGGCTTGCATCTGTCTGCAACGGCATAGCGCTGTGATCTAATCGTCGGTTACCGCAAATTGCTGTTCAGTTTAATTGACATTTTCCTTCCATCTGACGTGACAACGAGTTTGTATGTGCAATACTCTTCCTCGACGATGAATGTATGCCGACGGAATATACACTCATCCATCCGTGCGCTTGCAAATCATTCGTGCTGCCTGCCCTTTTAAACTTCCTGTCAGGAAGGTCGCAGTTAGTAGTAATAGACGGCAAATCATCGAGTAAAACTGAAGTGATATCAGGTGTTCCCCAGAGAAGCGTCCTGGGACCTCTGCTGTTCCTGATCTATATAAATGACCTGGGTGACAATCTGAGCAGTTCTCTTAGGTTTTTCGCAGATGATGCTGTAATTTACCGTCTAGTGAGGTGATCCGAAGACCAGTATCAGTTGCAAAGCGATTTAGAAGAGAAAGCTGTATGGTGTGGCAGGTGGCAGTTGACGCTAAATAACGAAATGTGTGAGGTGATCCACATGAGTTCCAAAAGAAATCCGTTGGAATTCGATTACTCTATAAATAGTACAATTCTCAAGGCTGCCAATTCAACCAAGTACCTGGGTGTTAAAAATTACGAACAACTTCAGTTGGAAAGACCACATAGATAATATTGTGGGGAAGGCGAGCCGACGGTTCCGTTTCATTGGCAGGACACTTAGAAGATGCAACAAGTCCACTAAAGAGACAGCTTACACTACACTCGTTCGTCCTCTGTTAGAATATTGCTGCGCGGTGTGCAATCCTTACCAGGTGGGATCGACGGAGGACATCGAAAGGGTGCAAAAAAGGGCAGCTCGTTTTGTATTACCACGTAATAGGGGAGAGAGTGTGGCAGATATGATACGCGAGTTGGGATGGAAGTCATTAAATCAAAGACGTTTTTCGTCGCGGCGAGATCTATTTACGAAATTTCAGTCACCAACTTTCTCTTCCGAATGCGAAAATATTTTGTTGAGCCCAATCTACATAGGTAGGAATGATCGTCAAAATAAAATAAGAGAAATCAGAGCTCGAACAGAAAGGTTTAGGTGTTCGTTTTTCCCGCACGCTGTTCGGGAGTGGAATGGTAGGAAGATAGTATGATTGTAGTTCGATGAACCCTCTGCCAAGCACTTAAATGTGAATTGCAGAGTAATCATGTAGATGTAGATGTATTTTTCTTTAAGGGGGATAGAACGTCAAACGGGCCGACTTGGAGCAGGAGAGGCATCACAGGTCATTTTAATTTCCAGTGCTTACACTTTTACAAATGAATTCATAAAACTTTGTCAGCAGCACCAGAAAGGATTCAGGATTCACACTCATTGCAGTGAAAGTTCGAAAACATAAAACAACAAATTTTTTTACGTGCAAAATTTCATCATTCCTTCACTTACTAATGGCTGCATTTGTTGCTATACGTACACTTTTCTTCATAAGTTAGAGAGATTCTTTGATGAATTTTGTACAGCATACATACCATACTCACAGGTGTATGAAACTCTAGAATTTATTTAATTTATGAAAAAACGAATGAACTGTAATATTTTAAACTTCATGTTTAGAAAAAACACATATTTTATAGTTAATTACCTCAATTTTTCCACGGTTTTTAATACATTTGGAAAATTCTATAGTTTGATACAACTTTACGTATGGTTTGTATGCTGTGCAGGATTCATCGAAGAATCTCCCTTACTTACGAAAAAAAGTGTACCTATAGCAACAAATACTGCCATTAGTTAGTGAAAAAAATGATGAAATTTCACATGTAAAAAAAATCATTTCGTAATGTTTTCTAACTTCCACTCCTATGAGTGTGAATTCTGAATCCTTCCTGGTCATGCTGACAAAGTTTTATGAATTTATTTGAAAAAGTACAGACAGTGGAAATTAAAATGTCCTGTGGTGCCTCTACTGCTCCAAGTCGGCCCGTTTGATGTCCTACCCCCCTTAAACTGTTCTTCAACCTGTGTTTCTGGCCGGTCGATTACTACAAGTCGCTTGCGAGTCATTGAGGCTTTCCTTTTAAACATATTCCATCTTCCTTTTAACTGTTCTGTCACTCTGTTCTTGAAACTGTGTTATGCATACTGCCACTTGTTACTTTGTATAAGGCAGATTATCATATCTTTTTACATGAATGTTTAATTTACTGAGGTTATGCGTATACATATAGGTGGGGAAAATCGGTTGCTAAATAATCGTTGAAATTCATGGTGAACACCTTCAGCTGTCTTTTGTTCTCACAGTTTCGGTTGTGGACCATTTTCCACTTTTTTTTTTTTTTTTGGGTCACCAGTCTACTGACTGGTTTGATGCGGCCCGCCACGAATTCCTTTCCTGTGCTAACCTCTTCATCTCAGAGTAGCACTTGCAACCTACGTCCTCAATTATTTGCTTGACGTATTCCAATCTCTGTCTTCCTCTACAGTTTTTGCACTCTACAGCTCCCTCTAGTACCATGGAAGTCATTCCCTCATGTCTTAGCAGATGTCCTATCATCCTGTCCCTTGTCCTTATCAGTGTTTTCCATATATTCCTTTCCTCTCCGATTCTGCGTAGAACCTCCTCATTCCTTACCTTATCAGTCCACCTAATTTTCAACATTCGTCTATAGCACCACATCTCAAATGCTTCGATTCTCTTCTGTTCCGGTTTTCCCACAGTCCATGTTTCACTACCATACAATGCTGTACTCAGGACGTACATCCTCAGAAATGTCTTCCTCAAATTAAGACCGGTATTTGATGTTAGTAGACTTCTCTTGGCCAGAAATGCCTTTTTTGCCATAGCGAGTCTGCTTTTGATGTCCTCCTTGCTCCGTCCGTCATTGGTTCTTTTACTGCCTAGGTAGCAGAATTCCTTAACTTCTTTGACTTCGTGACCATCAATCCTGATGTTAAGTTTCTCGCTGTTCTCATTTCTCCTACTTCTCATTACCTTCGTCTTTCTCCGATTTACTCTCAAACCATACTGTGTACTCATTAGACTGCTCATTCCGTTCAGCAGATCATTTAATTCTTCTTCACTTTCACTCAGGATAGCAATGTCATCAGCGAATCGTATCATTGTTATCCTTTCACCTTGTATTTTAATTCCACTCCTGAACCTTTCTTTTATTTCCATCATTGCTTCCTCGATGTACAGATTGAAGAGTAGGGGCGAAAGGATACAGCCTTGTCTTATACCCTTCTTAATACGAGCACTTCGTTCTTGATCGTCCACTCTTATTATTCCCTCTTGGTTGTTGTACATATTGTATATGACCCGTCTCTCCCTATAGCTTACCCCTACTTCTTTCAGAATCTCGAACAGCTTGCACCATTTTATATTGGCGAACGCTTTTTCCGGGTCGACAAATCCTATGAAAGTGTCTTGATTTTTCATTAGCCTTGCTTCCATTATTATTCGTAACGTCAGAATTGCCTCTCTCGTCTCTTTACTTTTCCTAAAGCCAAACTGATCGTCACCTAGCGCATTCTCAATTTTGTTTTCCATTCTTCTGTACATTATTCTTGTAAGCAGCTTCGATGCATGAGCTGTTAAGCTGATTGTGCGATAATTCTCGCACTTGTCAGCTCTTGCCGTCTTCGGAATTGTGTGGATGATGCTTTTCCGAAAGTCAGATGGTATATCGCCAGACTCATATATTCTACACACCAACGTGAATAGTCGTTTTGATGCCACTTCCCCCAATGATTTTAGAAATTCTGATGGAATGTTATCTATCCCTTCTGCCTTATTTGACCATAAATCCTCCAAAGCTCTTTTAAATTCCGATTCTAATACTGGATCCCCTATCTCTTGTAAATCGATTCCTGTTTCTTCTTCTATCACATCAGACAAATCTTCACCCTCATAGAGGCTTTCAATGTATTCTTTCCACCTATCTGCTCTCTCCTCTGCATTTAACAGTGGAATTCCCGCTGCACTCTTAATGTTACCACCGTTGCTTTTAATGTCACCAAAGGTTATTTTGACTTTCCTGTATGCTGAGTCTGTCCTTCCGACAATCATATCTTTTTCGATGTCTTCACATTTTTCCTGCAGCCATTTCGTCTTAGCTTCCCTGCACTTCCTATTTATTTCTGTATTCCTAATTTTCCCGGATCATGTTTGTACTTCCTCCTTTCATCAATCAGCTGAAGTATTTCTTCTGTTACCCAGGGTTTCTTCGCAGCTACCTTCTTTGTACCTATGTTTTCCTTCCCAACTTCTGTGATGGTCCCTTTTAGAGATGTCCATTCCTCTTCAACTGTACTGCCTACTGCTCTATTCCTTATTGCTGTATCTATAGCGTTAGAGAACTTCAAACGTATCTTGTCATTCCTTAGTACTTCCGTATCCCACTTCTTTGCGTATTGATTCTTCCTGACTAATGTCTTGAACTTCAGCCTACTCTTCATCACTACTATATTGTGATCTGAGTCTATATCTGCTCCTGGGTACACCTTACAATCCAGTATCTGATTTCGGAATCTCTGTCTGACCATGATGTAATCTAATTGAAATCTTCCCGTATCTCCAGGCCTTTTCCAAGTATACCTCCTCCGCTTGTGATTCTTGAACAGGGTATTCGCTATTACTAGCTGAAACTTGTTACAAGCTTAGCAGGCATAAATGCCAAGAATGTTTTACAATAATGTAAAAGATTACAAGTTGCTGCTGCAGGCCAACCTCATTCGTACAGAGGAATTGTGACCAGAAGGCTTATTCACATAGAAAGTCAACAAAAAGCTACTTAAGTTTGTTATTGACTTTCATTGTGGAAAAAAAGCCTTCTGGTCACAATTGCTCTGCTCAGTTATTATTATATTGCTGACTATGGTGCTTCCGCAACAGTGAGTTTTAGTCCTTTACATCATGGTATAACATTCTTGCCATTTGTGTCTGCTAAGCTTTAAAATGGTCCACTACCTAAACTGATTGCACTGTGCAAAACAAAAGACATATGAAAGAGTTCACCGTGAATTTCAACGGTTACTGTGGGTACTTTATAGCTCTTAAAGAGTTTTACCGACAACATCGACGGATACTGCAAAAGGCCTCGTAATAAGCTTTAGTTAATAAGAATGCAGGAAGCAGAACTGAATTTGCCGAAGCGCTTCGATCAACCTCCCGTCTCTTTAGGTACTGTATTAAGTGCTACGGTAGTATATATCCGCAGAATTTCGATAACTCTAAAACTTACGAATATCTGTTGGGTATGACTGGATCAACGGAGCACCAGAGCCACTATAGCCTGAAATTATGTGATTCTCCTGTTCACACGCAAATCTTCTGTTTATGAATTTTTCGGCTGGTTGTCGGGAATATGGTATTATGTATGATATGTGACTCGGCGCTCGTTTTTTGCAGACTTCCCACATGTGTTTACTGAGTACTTCCGTGACCCTCTTAGAATTATATGAACAAACAATTTTGCTTCAGGGTTTTCTCCAGGCGCTCTGTGCCGTTAAATAATGGAGACACACAAACAACAGGAGAACTGTACTTATACGTTAGAGGATATGAGACGTCTTTCTAAGAAACGTCGCATCGCGCTCGTCGTCCAAGTCATAATACCAAAGTTTGGACAACAGCCAAACTCTAAGCGACATGAAATAGTCTGGACTTGTAATTATGACTTTTCCGAAAAATAGTAAGAATCAGGCTTGGGGTGCTTCTAATTTAAGAACTGACAAGTAATCAGCGGAAACGAAGAGCTATGTATTGATTTCCTTTTAGACTCAGTATCACAGGCATGTCAGTTGGCCTGAAATCAAGGGAAAAAACGTACATTTATTCGAGAAATGTTCAGTAGGTAGCTGTCGATTTACGAATCAGTTACGCTCTTGTGGATTCAATCAAACCTGATACCTTTGTAACTGTTGTGATGTGGAACGACCGTATAACAGTTACAGGGAAAGCAACGGGTAAATGCCGATAGTTAGGATGAATTTCAGCAACATACTGAGTAGTTACTAGGAAATCCGATCCCAAAAGTATACTGTTTTTGGTGACCCTACGGTTATGTACACCATGGAAGACATTACATAAGCGAGGTGAAGACGTCACAAGCTGCACAAGGTATGGCACAGATATCCGTGGTAACAGACATCTGCGAAATTATGCTCCCCATCGTTGCGTTCATGAGTCGCCTATAAGGGAACTTGTAACAGCATTTGTCGTGGTGTCTGTTTGACTGTGCGAAAGCCTTCAGAATTCTGTGCATAGCAGTCGGAAGGTCCTTTTGATAATTTCTTTTCTTCGTGAGAGGTCTGCCTGTTATAAATGGATGTAGTTGAAATTGTGTGCAAATTTTGTGTAAGTAAATGTATTTGTGCGGCTGTACGTAGTACGAGTTAAGATATCGTTTGAGAAGTATTTACCTACTCTCGTAACGACATTTCACCCCTTATATGACAGTTGTCGCTCATATTACAGCTCTTTCTTTTTACAGTCAATTAATTATTAAAATAGAAGTCAGTTATTAGTTACCATCAGTGGTCCTCTTGGTACCGTCGTTGGCAATTTCGTTTCACGCAGATAATAATCATATGTACAAAATATAGTATGGACGTATTGGTATTCTACATTAAGGTGAAACACAAGAAAGTATTAAAGAGTAAAAACTAAATTGTTTCTCATTTCTTAGTTGTAGACAGCCACTATAGTTAGTACAGGGAGCATCTAATTAAAAAGTGTTTTGGACATTGACATAATTGGTAATTATACGTTGACATGTTCTAAGAGTTCTTTGAAATAGCAACTAATAAGTTAGAATGCCACTACATCTATTTATTTAAGCCTTCAGCAGGCGAGCTGTTGTAAAATTTACGGCAGGAGTGCTTTTTATGTTTAGTCAGTGCCTTAACCTTGAGCTATTCAGGCGCCGTTGCACTGTATTTCAATGGTGATGCTTACTCGAGAGTGTTAAAATGGCTTCAGTTTCTTTGCTTAGCTTCCTTTGTTACTTTTCTGAATTGTGAGCAACGAGGGGTTGGAAGCTTTAAAAGAAACGATGCACGGCTGCTGATGTTACAAATCTAAGATTGATTTTAGGAATGTAAGACGACATAAGTATAATAAAAAGTTAACTATACTTATCCATTGTCTTTCATTTAATGTTTTATTTAATGTATCCAGTAGTTTGTTCAGCACACGCTTGCTTGTACTTAAAAATAGCCATGTTGTAAATTTTATGACGTACACCTGCTCACATGACAACATGATTTATGCCTGGAGGAAGGTTAACCCTCCAGTGGGTGTTCTGTTATAAGAAGACAACAGCAGTGTTATTCCTGCCTTATCGATGTCCTAACCTTGAACTATTGCGCCAGGTTTGCTTTTACTTAAAAATGTCCACGTACATTCTTCAACCTTCCACCTGCCGTGTGACAACTTTAGGCCCACCTGTGGAAAATTAAGACGTACCGTGGTATAAGTGTTGATAAGGGACTTGCTTCAAGTGCCTCATGTACCTTGTGGAGTACAAGACATTACGTTCAAACATTAATATCGAAATATTCAGTGCGTTAAGGTCCCCAGCTGCGATGAATTTTTAGAAGGATTTCATGATGCCTTCAGCTGCCATTCTCTTTATTTCATGTACGATTGTACAACTTAGGCCTTAGTCAATTTTCAATAATCTAAACCGGAAGTGTTATGCATTGGATACATTAGTGGCACTCGTGATTTTGCTGTAGGAACAAGTTATATCTGTAGATAAACTAGGCGCCTTATAACTAACTTTATGGATCACTTTTTAGTAGTGAATTATGTCATGTATGTCGTTGCTCCTATCACTCCATGTTATGCTCAAAAAATAAATCCAAGATGTCTTACGTTGCTTTAGGTGCACGCTACTTTTGAGCAGTTGTTGCATATCGCTTATATATAAGATCCATGTTTTGACGTTCTTAACACTAGGAAATTTCACAGAAATTTTATGACCATAACATGGAGTCATAGAAGCAACGACGTACATTACATAATTTACTACTAAAAAAAATCATCTACAGCTATGACTTGTCCCTACATCAAAATCACAAGTGTCACTAATGTATCCAATGTGTAATGCTTCCGTTTTAGATACTTGATAATGGCCTAAGGCCGAAATTGTACAATCGTACATCAAATAAAGAGAATGGCAGCTAAAGGCATCACGAAATATTTCAGAAAATTAATATAGAATTTTCTCGTTCTAGTGATCATCGACACTGTAGAAATACTCTTACATATATAATATGCGATATATAACTGGGATGCCCAGACGAAATCCTAGAAACTAAAGTTACT
The DNA here is from genome assembly GCF_023864275.1 of Schistocerca cancellata. Classification (NCBI taxonomy): domain Eukaryota; kingdom Metazoa; phylum Arthropoda; class Insecta; order Orthoptera; family Acrididae; genus Schistocerca; species Schistocerca cancellata. The sequence goes on along the minus strand of NC_064628.1, from coordinate 921,204,661 downwards.
TTGTGCATTGAAAAATTAACGCTCTTAATGATCGTTTTTATGTTATTTGGTCGTGAATTTCATATATGCGGGGAAAAACTCCGATCTACATACCTTGAAAATTTTTCTCTTGTTGGGAGTCACAATCATGTAGAATTATTGAAATGGTGACAGTTCTCTCATTTGACTGTTCTTTTATTTCAATCTAGACACTGTTGAAAATTCGGTTCAACGGCATTTCCAAATGATTTATTATTACGCTGTGGTAACGAATCACACTGTATGTCATAGCACTCGAAAAAAACATCATGCTCAACGTTTGACCATGCAACTAACAACACTTCAAAGCCACTCATATGGAATGTCCCACGTCGACAAATCTGTGAGAACAGTAAATGATAAGAACACTTTACTTTCGATGACGGTCTGCCACTCAACAAAATGCGCAGTTGCTTCGGTATTTATATTTTACAGTTTCATTTGTAAGACATATGTGCAGGGTTCATGAAAGATGTCTTCCTTTGACGATTCAATAACAGATTTTTTTAAAAAGCCATCTGTTAACTGACGTCACCGAGAGTTATTTCACTGAAATGTTAAAGAAAGAATTTGTCATTGCACAGATATGCGAAACTGCGGTGAGTAAATGTTACACCGATTCTGTCCTCGACATCCATCCCAAAAAATTCGAAGCACGCAGTTTTTCGCGACCTAAAATTATATCCCAAAGACTGGGACATCCGTAGCCGTCACCGTAAAGTAAATAAAAACCTTTACGTCATTAGACTCGACACAGCTTAAAGTTGCTTTTAAAAGCTGTTTCTGGCACATTCATGACCTGCACCAAGGCAAAGCTTCCGTACGTTACTTTAAATTTCCCGCAGGTCGTAATATTTTTCCATAACCTTCAGTGGCAGCCAAGCGCAGCGCATATTCGCGCCATTATATCTCTGAATTCAGAACTGACAGTTCTGTCGCGTTCTGTACCAGCTTGTTCGCGATGCTTACGCACTGTCGGGACGCTTCTCCACAATCTTTCTTTTCTGATTCCGCCAGAGTTCATCAAGGTGTTTGAAAGGGAGAAGAAGAGCCCAGCGAAGAGTTTGAAACAACTTCGTAACTTAATACAAGCCGCCAGAAAAGCGTTTCATTTTACTCGTTTTGGAGACTTGCGGTTGAAGACGAGAATAGCTTCCGTAAATCGGTAGCTAAACTGTATCTCCACGAATAGTTCCAACTTCCTTTGGTGAAAAAAAAAAAAGGGAAAACCTGCTTCTATAGAGTACAATCAACGATATTCAAGGATACAAATTGTGCAGCGTCTGTTCCAAATTGCGCGCGGCGAAGCAATTTTTCGAAAGCAGCTGAGTGATTTCGAGATCTTATTGTGAGGACGTAGAAGACATGAAAGCAAGCTGACGAGCGGTTCAAGATATCTAATCGCCTACTTTAAATTCATACTTATACGTAGCGGCACCGTACGGATTCGATACGTTGCGATACGATACGACATACACTTCACACGGTGAAACACTAAAAACTCGCCCAATACCTCTAGTTCAATTTTCTTTGGATAAATATCGCGTTTACTGCCTTATAATTTTAAAGACGTTCTGCACGAGATCTTGCTGATAACAGGTAAGATATTCTGTAATTCTTTGCAATACGGAATGTCAGAGAATATGTGGTTCATGGTTGTTAACCCTAATCCAGAAATCAAAGACTTTTAACGCTGCCGACAGGGGCTGTTTGACATAGGCAAGCTGACGACTTCGTCATGTATTGGGCATCTGCTGAACAGTGCTGATTTCAAAGCAGCTTCAGTCGGCAATGCAGTTACGGGGTTAAAACATCGTACTGTCAAACATCGTGGTCGCCTTGCGTTCAACATGAATGATTTGTTGTTCTAATATTCTTGCTGACTGGCCGTGGACCACACCATGAATGCTTATGCAGTATGAAGAAAAGTCAGACAAATATGTGTGCATGTAGCGACATTGAAACACCAGACAATTGCACTAGAGCACTGATCGTGAAAGTGTATGCCTGCGGGCCGATGGGGCTCCTGCCCCCGGTTTTCAGCATCATTTTACAGTGATACGCATCTAGCAACTGACAGCCGAATCTATAAACATCGACTGCGTTAAAAGCTTCTTGAGAGTGTAGTTTTTCTGATCAGTAACAAACAGAAATACTTAAGCGGCAGGAGTATTATAAGGTATGTCTAGCTTTAATTCTCTTTTACAAATCTCGCCGTGAGGTTAATAATGCTGGCCACTTACTCCAGTGGCAGAGATACAGGGTGTTTCAAAAATGACCGGTATATTTGAAACGGCAATAAAAACTAAACGAGCAGCGATAGAAGTACACAGTTTGTTGCAATATGCTTCGGACAGCAGTACATTTTCAGGCAGACAAACTTTCGAAATTACAGTAATTACAATTTTCAACAACAGATGGCGCTGCGGTCTGGGAAACTCTATAGTACGATATTTTCCACATATCCACCATGCGTAGCAATAATATGGCGTAGTCTCTGAATGAAATTACCCGAAACCTTTGACAACGAGTCTGGCGGAATGGCTTCACATGCAGATGAGATGTACTGCTTCAGCTGTTCAATTGTTTCTGGATCTGGCGGTACACCTGGTCTTTCAAGTGTCCCCACAGAAAGAAGTCACAGGGGTTCATGTCTGGCGAATAGGGAAGCCAATCCACGCCGCCTCCTGTATGTTTCGGATAACCCAAAGCAATCACACGATCATCGAAATATTCATTCAGGAAATTAAAGACGTCGGCCGTGTGATGTGGCCGGGCACCATCTTGCATAAACCACGAGGTGTTCGCAGTGTCGTCTAAGGCAGTTTGTACCGCCACAAATTCACGAAGAATGTCCAGATAGCGTGATGCAGTAATCGTTTCGGATCTGAAAAATGGGCCAATGATTCCTTTGGAAGAAATGGCGGCCCAGACCAGTACTTTTTGAGGATGCAGGGACGATGGGACTGCAACATGGGGCTTTTCGGTTCCCCATATGCGCCAGTTCTTTTTATTGACGAAGCCGTCCATGTAAAAATAAGCTTCGTCAGTAAACCAAATGCTGCCCACATGCATATCGCCGTCATTAATCTTGTGCACTATATCGTTAGCGAATGTCTCTCGTGCAGCAATGGTAGCGGCGCTGAGGGGTTGCCGCGTTTGAATTTTGTATGGATAGAGGTGTAAACTCTGGCGCACGAGACGATACGTGGACGTTGGCGTCATTTGGACCGCAGCTGCAACACGGCGAACGGAAACCCGAGGCCGCTGTTGGATCACATGCTGCACTAGCTGCGCGTTGCCCTCTGTGGTTGCCGTACGCGGTCGCCCTACCTTTCCAGCACGTTCATCCGTCACGTTCCCAGTCCGTTGAAATTTTTCAAACAGATCCTTTATTGTATCGCTTTTCGGTCCTTTGGTTACATTAAACCTCCGTTGAAAACTTCGTCTTGTTGCAAGAACACTGTGTTCTAGGCGGTGGAATTCCAACACCAGAAAAATCCTCTGTTCTAAGGAATATACCATGTTGTCTACAGCACACTTGCACGTTGTGAACAGAACACGCTTACAGCAGAAAGACGACGTACAGAATGGCGCACACACAGACAGCGTTGTCTTCTATATCTTTCACATCACTTGCAGCGCCATCTGTTGTTGAAAATTGTAACTACTGTAATTTCGAAAGTTTGTCCGCCTGAAAATGTACTGTTGTCCCAAGCATATTGCAACAAACGGTGTATTTCTATCGCTGCTCGTTGCGTTTTTATTGCCGTTTCAAATATACCGGTCATTTTCGAAACACCCTATATAAGTAGCGTGGCCACAGTGGCCTGCAGGACGTGAGACTGGGAAGGCTCTGTTGTCTGTCTCTGGGCATGCACAAGTCGTACTGAGCAGCATAAATTTAAAACAGAAGTAACAACAATTCGTGAATGAGCATTACACAGACGGCCACCGTTGAACGCAATACGTATTTGTAGCAAGGAATACGAAATTGAGTTGAAGCTGTTACAATACAGGAAAATGAGCATAAGAAGAATGTCATTCTAAATATTTAGCAAACATTTGTGATGTTGTCTCATACTGCATTATGCATATAAACATAAGTAGAGTTACTATTATTAATCCATTAACCACGCGCTCTCACAGACAACGAAACACCACTTCCGCAAGCAGTTACAGTGTCTCCACCTCGGTGTTGCTGAGGGAGGCAGCAGTGAAACAGAACAATCGACACGAAGTATTCCGAGTTGTGACGACTTTTAACGATTATTATCTGGGGGTGGGTGGCCAACTTATCGCAACCTTACTGTAGCTCATCTGCTGGGGGCTCATAACGTACTAATTTATATAGGTTAGCGATTAATAATAACATTGGAACATATACGGTACTGGCTACCGCTCCACATTGTCAGTATTGGCTCTTCAGCAAAACAGTTTAACTAGAGAGTATAACCTACGAATACTTGCGTACTCAAATCACTGGCATTGGTATGGTACAGTAAGTGACATAGTTAAGGACAGAAGCAGATGGCATCTGGTGAACGATATAGCATGTATGATATCGAGGAGGGAACGTACAGTATTTAGAAATTTTATAATCTTAGAATCTATATCCAGCTGTAAGTGATAAGGTTGACGTGAATACTGTTAATGAGTAAATGAATATCACCGAAGATTCAGTCCGCAGCTCTTGGTCTAATGGCTAGCGTTGCTACATCAGGATCACGGGGTACCGGGTTCGATTCCCGGCCGGGTTGGGGATTTTTCTCTGCTCGGGAACTGGGTGTTTGTCTTGCACTCATCATTCCATCATCATTCGTGAAAGTGGCTACGTTGTACTGTGTGCAGGTTCGGAATCTGTACGGGCGCTGATGACTGCGCATTTGAGCGCCCCACACACCAAACATAGTCATCACCGAAGATTCACCGACGCCGGAATTAATTTCTAAACAGAGGACGACCAGAAGGAATGGCTATATGACCAACAACGTGGCAAACGTGACAGAATGGGAACTCGTGGGTGATTTATGTGCGTCTCCCAGCCAGAACAGACCACATGGAATCGAGGTGGCGAATGTCTTACAGAGTGATTAAAAAAGAATACCACAACTTTAAAAATGTGTATTTAATGAAAGAAACATAATATAACCTTCTGTTATACATCATTACAAAGAGTATTTAAAAAGGGTTTTTTTTTCACTCAAAAACATGTTCAGAGATGTTCAATATGGCCCCCTCCAGACACTCGAGCAATATCAACCCGATACTCCAACTCGTTCCACACTCTCTGTAGCATATCAGGCGTAACAGTTTGGATAGCTGCTGTTATTTCTCGTTTCAAATCATCAATGGTGGCTGGGAGAGGTGGCCGAAACACCATATCCTTAACATACCCCCATAAGAAAAAATCGCAGGGGGTAAGATCAGGGCTTCTTGGAGGCCAGTGATGAAGTGCTCAGTCACGGGCTGCCTGGCGGCCGATCCATCGCCTCGGGTAGTTGACGTTCAGGTAGTTACGGACAGATAAGTGCCAATGTGGTGGCGCTCCATCCTGCTGAAATATGAATTGTTGTGCTTCTTGTTCGAGCTGAGGGAACAGGCAATTCTCTAACATCTCTAGATGCTGTAGTCCAGTTACAGTAGCACCTTCGAAGAAAAAGGGACCAAAAACTTTATTGGCTGAAATGGCACAGTCACGTTCATACTGAGTTGTTTCCCGCGGATTCTCAGTGCCCCATATACAGACATTGTGACGGTTGACTTTCCCGTTAGTGTGGAAAGTTGCTTCATCTCTAAACACAATCTTTGAAACGAAAGATTCATCTGTTTCCATTTGAGCAAGGATAAAATCACAGAAATCGATTCTTTTAATCTTATCAGCTGCAGACAGTGCTTGAACCAATTTCAGACGATAAGGTTTCATAACTAACCTTTTTCGTAGGACTCTCCATACAGTTGATTGTGGAATTTGCAGCTCTCTGCTAGCTCTGCGAGTCGATTTTCCTGGGCAGCGAACAAGTGCTTGCTGGATGCGTGCTACATTTTCATCACTCGTTCTCGGCCGTCCAGAACTTTTCCCTTTGCACAAAGACCCATTCTCTGTATACTGTTTATACCAACGTTTAATACACCACCTATCATGAGGTTTAACACCATACTTCGTTCGAAATGCACGCTGAACAACTGTCGTCGATTCACTTCTGCCGTACTCAATAACACAAAAAGTTTTCTGTTGAGCGGTCGTCATCTTAGCATCAACTAACGCTGACGCCTAGTCAACAGCGCCTCAAGCGAACAAATGTACAACTAAATGAAACTTTATAGCTCCCTTAATTCGCCGACAGATAGTGCTTAGCTCTGCCTTTTGTCGTTGCAGAGTTTTAAATTCCTAAAGTTGTGGTATTCTTTTTGAATCACCCTGTAGATTCCATTGGTTGACTCCACTGAGGCAGCGGACATTGGTGCTAGCTCGCTTGTGTGCCCGTCTCAGGGGTGATGCGCACTGGGTTCACGGTTGTTTGGGGATGGCACGGGATTTCTGGAACTCCGGCTCTACAGATATCCTCAGAGATCGCATTGAAGTAAGTAAAGTTGGTATGAGTCACGGTTATAGAATTCCGATAACAACAAAAGCTTTCTGATGAGCTTGTCTTCTTCAGCCCTGATGATTTCCAATGGTTAAAAATAGGAACTGCAAGTAAGCCATCTGCTGCGATGGTTTATGTACGAGGGCTGTTCGGAAAGTAAGGTCCGATCGGTCGCGAACTGAAAACCGTAGCGAAAATCAAAAATTTTTATTGGCGACAGTTAGCCCCACCTTCCAGCTACCTCTATAATTAGTCGCAACTCCGAGTTAGACATCAGTCGTGGTATTGCACAAACTTTCCAGTACCTTCGTCACAGAAAGCAGCTGCCTGTGCTTTCTGCCAATTCTCTATCCTGGTCTGCCTTTCGTTGTTTGTGCCAAAATGTAGTCTCAACCAGCAGTTCATGTGAGCGGAGATGAACAACGGAGGGAGACAATTAAGGGCTGTATTGTGGGCGATCAAACACTTCCCATCGAAAACGTTGCAGGAGTGTCTTCATTGCCCTTGCATAATGCCGCTGAAAATTGTCTTGCATGACATTTACGTTTTGTGGGCTGCATAGAAGCAGGCGAAATCTCTCACGTTATCCACATACTTGGCGGGAGGCACTGTTGTTTTAGGTATTTATAGGTGATCACTTTGCACTCTCAACTCAAAAGAGCGACGTGAAGCGATCGACAGGAGAGTAAAGACACTGCGCAACACATCTGTTCAAAGTTCCATTCGGATTTTCAATGTCGTTTCCATTTCGCGCCTAACCGAAATTTGCTCGTAGTTGACCAACAAATGCATTTAAGATTTTTAGGTGTTTTTGTTTTCATTTAATATTTATAAAAAAATTCATTTCCTGTACCAGTAACTAGCTGACAAACACGGCATTCCCCAGGTAGGTATTTGTGAAGACACGTTTGAAATTATGAAACAGTCGTACAACGAAATAATCGTAGCGTACAAATGTTTAAGTATGGCTGCTTCTCATGTCTCCAACGTGATTTTGTATGTGTGAATAGGCCTCTTCATATGTCTATATGTCATATATCGCTCTCGCCTATAGCGTTTTCCGCTTCGCAGTTGAAACCTGTGAAAAGTACTACCAGGTGTCAGGGATTCCCTTAACTTGACCCAACTGTATAAACTGTATATCTCCTGATCCATGTGTCATACAATGACATAGTTTTGTAGGTGCATTTAGCGCGTATATGGAGTCTGTATGCGATATTTATTGTGAATAGAGTTAGTCGCACAGAAGTAGTAAATGTAAAGTCATGCATGATGCAGCAGTTTTTCACGTACTTAATTATTTATGACATTATTTCCTGAACTATGATAGGTAGGCCCTGACAACGCTTGTAGCATGACAGTAAGAGTATGTGCACAGTTGAAACCATTCCAGTGGTTTAGGAGGAGATGTGGAAAACACACACACATCCATTTTAGTAGTATGCAGAGATGTCACTAATTATTACAAATTCTTAAATTACAAATTTTTAAGTGAATGTTAATAACAGTTGTATAAAACTTTTTGTAGCTATGTAAAAATACGGCCCGAACTGGTTTGCAGGTGGCGGGTGGCGATTCTGTGAACAATATTCAACAAACAAATGGTCTAATTTTATCTATTTTACGGAGTGAAGGTAGCGATTGTGATGCTAATCGTTATAGGTGTTCAGCACCTAGCAGACAAATATAAGAAGGATGGCGAGTATGGTTGAACAACACAATCTCAACCTAGTATATCTAGCGAAAAATTTAGTTACGTATAGCTTAAGGCATCGGAGAGAGAATGGAAAAGGTGAACCAGAACAAGCGAGAGTCTATCAAGTGCAGTGTGCATCATGCGGCGCGAGATGTGCATGACAGGGGAAGAGCAGTTTCACAAGGCTTAAAAAGCTCGAAAAAGCTTTCAGACGTGGAATATCTATAACAAACTAACACGTATGCGAGACAGGGAACCCACTAAAAGGCAGTGAGAAGGACTTAAATGTGGCGAACAAAGCGGAGAAAGGAAGGAAGCTTGACCTACTAGAAGAAACAGTAATGTCAGTTCCCTGGATAGATTTGGCAATGTGCTCAGTATGCAGACAAGAGAGAGCGATAATGGAACGTTTAACAATTTCATGGACATTTTCTGAATCGGTAATCCGATATACATATTGATATTTGCACAGGTCATAGCGAAAGATATGGCGAGCTTTCAGGAAATATGCCTCAGACACAGCGAAATAAAACGTGTTGTATGGACATGGCTTCTCGAGACGCTTTATTTACATGCTGGAGCTCATTTTCTACTTCTCTTCGTAATGACATTAAGCACGGGAAACACACAGGACAAGAACGTCCACCATTACATTAATAGTCCTCTCATATGAAATATTCAAAACACCCTCTTGTTTACTCTCGGTCAGAACGTACGGTGAGCTGTAATTCTTTGGTTGACCAACAGAGTGCCTTCTTCCAATGGAACGGAGGTGGCATGTGGCTCACTTTATTGCTTGTGCAGACATGTGACCACCCTCATATCTGTCGAAGCAGCCAGAGCACACCATCAACTGCTCAGAGTTCCTCATGGACTTCGTTTCTACTCCCAGAACAATGAAACAGAAGCGTTCTCAAAAGCGGAGTTGGCAGATGTCCATGTTCTGGACGAATTAGCGGGTGCTAATGCGCGCAGCGCTTAACGTTTGTACCTGGAGAGATTACCAGAACGACAATTGTTCGACGTCTTACGGCGTGTGGGTCGCATGAGCCTACTACTCGCGACTGCGCAGACGTGAAAGGGCGAGGACACCTGAGATTGTGGAGGTGCTTCTTCGTGCAATTGACGACAGGCTTTTGTGTCGGTGTAAGGCAATTATGGGCAACAAGTACTGATGAAAACATTAGTACCTGCTGCATACATACCACGCAAAGCGAGTGCAGGCAACTGTCAGCACGGCTGAATTTCTGCAAATACACTCCTGGAAATTGAAATAAGAACACCGTGAATTCATTGTCCCAGGAAGGGGAAACTTTATTGACACATTCCTGGGGTCAGATACATCACATGATCACACTGACAGAACCACAGGCACATAGACACAGGCAACAGAGCATGCACAATGTCGGCACTAGTACAGTGTATATCCACCTTTCGCAGCAATGCCGGCTGCTATTCTCCCATGGAGACGATCGTAGAGATGCTGGATGTAGTCCTGTGGAACGGCTTGCCATGCCATTTCCACCTGGCGCCTCAGTTGGACCAGCGTTCGTGCTGGACGTGCAGACCGCGTGAGACGACGCTTCATCCAGTCCCAAACATGCTCAATGGGGGACAGATCCGGAGATCTTGCTGGCCAGGGTAGTTGACTTACACCTTCTAGAGCACGTTGGGTGGCACGGGATACATGCGGACGTGCATTGTCCTGTTGGAACAGCAAGTTCCCTTGCCGGTCTAGGAATGGTAGAACGATGGGTTCGATGACGGTTTGGATGTACCGTGCACTATTCAGTGTCCCCTCGACGACCACCAGTGGTGTACGGCCAGTGTAGGAGATCGCTCCCCACACCATGATGCCGGGTGTTGGCCCTGTGTGCCTCGGTCGTATGCAGTCCTGATTGTGGCGCTCACCTGCACGGCGCCAAACACGCATATGACCATCATTGGCACCAAGGCAGAAGCGACTCTCATCGCTGAAGACGACACGTCTCCATTCGTCCCTCCATTCACGCCTGTCGCGACACCACTGGAGGCGGGCTGCACGATGTTGGGGCGTGAGCGGAAGACGGCCTAACGGTGTGCGGGACCGTAGCCCAGCTTCATGGAGACGGTTGCGAATGGTCCTCGCCGATACCCCAGGAGCAACAGTGTCCCTAATTTGCTGGGAAGTGGCGGTGCGGTCCCCTACGGCACTGCGTAGGATCCTACGGTCTTGGCGTGCATCCGTGCGTCGCTGCGGTCCGGTCCCAGGTCGACGGGCACGTGCACCTTCCTCCGACCACTGGCGACAACATCGATGTACTGTGGAGAACTCACGCCCCACGTGTTGAGCAATTCGGCGGTACGTCCACCCGGCCTCCCGCATGCCCACTATACGCCCTCGCTCAAAGTCCGTCAACTGCACATACGGTTCACGTCCACGCTGTCGCGGCATGCTACCAGTGTTAAAGACTGCGATGGAGCTCCGTATGCCACGGCAAACTGGCTGACACTGACGGCGGCGGTGCACAAATGCTGCGCAGCTAGCGCCATTCGACGGCCAACACCGCGGTTCCTGGTGTGTCCGCTGTGCCGTGCGTGTGATCATTGCTTGTACAGCCCTCTCGCAGTGTCCGGAGCAAGTATGGTGGGTCTGACACACCGGTGTCAATGTGTTCTTTTTTCCATTTCCAGGAGTGTAGTTCACTCAGCAACACAGAACCCTCACTTAAATGTACTGTTCATGGATGAGGCTCCAGTTGAGCGTCATCAGACTGTAAATTTTCACAGTCAACTTGTGCTGTCAAGAATACTGGTGAAACTGCGCAATCACGTCAACACAAAGAGTTTCTTTCAACGTTCGGGCGGGCATTGTTGGTGGCTGTTAGGGCCCCATGTTTTTCTACCCGGCCTCAACGCAGAAACTTACCATGCTTTCACAGAATACTCTAACTGATCTGCTAGAACACATGCGAGAAAACACATAGTTCATGCACGATGCAGCACCTCCTCAGTTCAGTGTTAATGTTCGTAGGCTTCTAAATAACAGATCCCGTGACAGATAGATAGGTAGGTGTGGACCAGTTTCTTGGGATTCACGTTCTCCGGATCTAATCCCAGTAGACTTTTAGCTGTCGAGACATCTGAAAGCTCTCGTGGACGGAACCCCGGGACAATAAAAATGGTTTAAATGGCTCTAAGGACTATGGGACTTAACATCTGAGGTCATCAGACTTAGAACTAGGTAAACATAACTAACCCAAGGACATCACAAACATTCATGCCTGAGGCAGGATTCGAACCTGCGGCAGTAGCAGCCACGTAGTTCCGGACTGAAGCGCTTAGAACCGCTCGGCCACCACGGCCGGCTCTGGTACAAGATTTACAGAGTCTTCTTACCCGCATTGTGGAAGTCAGTGAAACAATACGCAGTTCTCCGGGGACAGGCCAGCGCATCAGGGATTCAATGCGATGACGGGATGACGCATGTACCTTTGCCAACGGAGTGCGTTGTTAACATTTCATTTAGAAAAGTGTTTCATACATTCTTTTGCGTGTTTCCCACGTTTAAAGTGTTGACGAGCTGTGCAAAATGAGGCCTGACACGGAACTAAGGCGTTTCCAGACAGTGTTAAAATAACATATTTTATTCTTCTACGTGTAAGGAATTTTGCTGAAAGTTTGGCCATACCTTTTTATTATACCCTGTTTAAGCAAACGACTGCTGACAACGTTGTTTCTCCTGTGTCATCTCTGGGACAGAGTGGAATGCTTGATAGCTCAGTGCAGTCACTTGACGCCATATGCTCATTGATTACTGAAGGAGTCGGTGAACTGGAAGGCAGCTGGTGTGAGTTTAGGTAGACGAAATAGATGGTAATGCTATAGTAAAGCACTTTGGCGAATGGGCGGTAGCAAAAAGAAGAGAGGGACAAGTATTGTCGTTTTTTAAGAAAAGCAAAGCGTGCGCTGTATATCTGAATACTTTGATTTCGTTACTGTGTTTATGCATATGTTGCTGCGCGTGTATTAAGAGTGCTAAAATGCAGACAGCCAAATGATGGCAGTTTGAGTCACGAAACGTGTTACAGTAGGTAACATTCCTTGTACTTTTTGGTTATATGCTGAGTAAGTACAAGGTGGGGCAAAATAAGCTCCCTGAATAGATGGGTGAATTGTTAAAAATAGCGACAAAGATAATTAAAAACGTTTTTATTTCTGGAAACTAGATTCATTAGGTTTTGAAAATTGTGTCATCCAGGTGCGAGCGATGCACATATTAAGTCGTTCAACAAAGTTTTCAAAAATCTTCTCACCATATCTTGCGTTATTCCAGCGAGGACATCTGTAATTGCCCTCTTAAGAGCATCCAAGGTCCTTGATCGAACTTTGTAAACCTCTACTTTGAGGTATCCCCGAAGAACAAAATCTCAGGGGCACAAATCTGGGAAGTGATGGGGCCATGGAACATCCCCTCATAAGATCAGACTGCTTTGGAAACTGTTCTTGCAGAATTTGGCGGGAACTACGGGCACCATCCTGTTGAAACCAAAAAGATTCTGTGTTATATTCCTGACCGTAAATGAAGCAGGCAAAAAGGAATACAAACATCTCAAAAATGAGATCGACAGGAAGTGCAAAATGGCTAAGCAGGCATGGCTAGAGGACAAATGTAAGGATGTAGAGGCTTATCTCACTAGGGGCAAGATAGATACAGCCTACAGGAAAATTAAAGAGACCTTTGGCGAAAAGAGAGCCTCTTGTATGAATATCAAGAGCTCAGATGGAAACCCAGTTCTAAGCAAAGAGGGGAAAGCAGAAAGATGGAAGGAGTATATAGAAGGCCTATACCAGGGCCATGTACTTGAGGACAATATTATGGAAATGGAAGAGGATTTAGATGAAGATGAAATGGGAGATACGATACTGCGTGAAGAGTTTGACAGAGCACTGAAAGACCTGAGTCGAAACAAGGCCCCGGGAGTAGACAACTACTGACGGCCTTGGGAGAGCCAGTCCTGACAAAACTCTACCATCTGGTGAGCAAGATGTATGAGACAGGCGAAATACCCTCAGACTTCAAGAAGAATATAAAAATTCCAGTCCCAAAGAAAGCAGGTGTTGACAGATGTGAAAATTACCGAACTATCAGTTTAATAAGTCACAGCTGCAAAATACTAACGCGAATTATTTACAGACGAATGGAAAAACTGGTAGAAGCCGACCTCGGGGAAGATCAGTTTGGATTCCGTAGAAATATTGGAACACGTGAGGCAATACTGACCCTACGATTTATCTTAGAAGAAAGATTAAGGAAAGGCAAACCTACGTTTCTAGCATCATGTAGACTTAGAGATACCTTTTGACAATGTTGACTGGAATACTCTCTTTCAAATTCTAAAGGTGGCTGGGGGAAAATACAGGGAGCGAAAGGCTATTTACAATTTGTACAGAAACCAGATGGCAGTTATAAGAGTCGAGGGGCATGAAAGGGAAGCAGTGGTTGGGAAGGGAGTGAGACAGGGTTGTAGCCTCTCCCTGATGTTATTCAATCTGTATATTGAGCAAGCAGTAAAGGAAACAAATGACAAATTTGGAGTAGGTATTAAATTCCAGGGACAAGAAATAAAACCTTTGACGTTCGCCGATGACATTGTAATTCTGTCAGAGACAGCAAAGGACATGGAAGTGCAGTTGATCGGAATGGACAGTGTCTTGAAAGGAGGATATAAGATGAACATCAACAAATGCAAAACGAGGATAATGGAATGTAGTCGAATTAAGTCGGGTGATGCTGAGGGAATTAGATTAGGAAATGAGACACTTAAAGTAGTAAAGGAGTTTTGCTATTTGGGGAGCAAAATAACTGATGATGGTCGAAGTACAGATTATATAAAATGTAGACTGGCGATGGCAAGGAAAGCATATCTGAAGAAGAGAAATTTGTTAACATCGAGTATATATTTGAGTGTCAGGAAGTCGTTTCTGAAAGTATTTGTATGGAGTGTAGCCATGTATGGAAGTGAAACATGGACAATAAATAGTTTGGACAAGAAGAGAATAGAAGCTTTCGAAATGCAGCTTTTGAAATGTGGTGCTGCAGAAGAATGTTGAAGATTAGGTGGGTAGATCACGTTACTAGTGAGGAGGTATTGAATAGGATTGTGGAGAAGAGAAGTTGACTAGACGAAGGGATTGATTGGTAGGACATGTCCTGAGGCATCAAGGGATGACAAATTTAGCATTGGAAGGCAGTGTGGAGGGTAAAAATCGTAGAGAGAGACCAAGAGATGAATACACTAAGGAGATTCAGAAGGATGTAGGTTGCAGTAGGAACTGGGAGATAAAGGAGCTTGCACAGGATAGATTAGCATGGAGAGCTGCATCAAACCAGTCTAAGGACTGAAGACCACAACAACAACAACTGTTCAATTCAATTCTGGGGAGCAAAAATTTCTCCATTATCTCACAATAGCCCACAGAGTTCACAGTAAAAGTTGTACTTCGAGATTCAATAAAGTAAGGCCCAATAATGCCGATGGTGGTCACAGCGCACCAAACTGTAATTTGGGGGCTGTGCAGAAGTCTTTGGTGAAATTCGCGAGGGTTTCCAGTCTCCCAGTAACGAAAATTTCGGTTATTTAGTGTGCCAGACAGGTGAAAATGCGCTTCATCGCTAGACGGCAGAATAGTGTCGGGTTGCACGGAGGCTAAGGCTGCATTGCAAGCACCTGAACAGTTCACCCAGTCTTCTGGACTAAGCTCTTGATCAACTTGTAATGTTGTAAGTGAAGGTCAGAGTGTGAAATTCGCCTTAGTGTTCTGGACGGTACTGCAAGAACAGCACCATCTTTCCGCGCAGAGTGCGATAGAGACTTTTCAGAGGACGCCCTCACCGCCACGATGTTTTTACTTAGTGTGCCAGACAGGTGAAAATGCGCTTCATCGCTAGACTGCAGACTAGTGTCGGGTTGCACGGAGGCTAAGGCTGCATTGCAAGCACCTGAACAGTTCATCCAGTCTTCTGGACTAAGCTCCTGATCAACTTGTAATGTTGTAAGTGAAGGTCAGAGTGTGCAATTCGCCTTAGTGTTCTGGACGGTACTGCAAGAACAGCACCATCTTTCCGCGCAGAGTGCGATAGAGACTTTTCAGAGGACGCCCTCACCGCCACGATGTTTTCATGTGTCTTCACACTTTTACGTCGGCCAGCTGGTTTTCTATGAGGTGTACATCCTCTTGCCTTAACACTAGTAGTATATTTACAGATGGTCTTAGCATCAGGAACGATTCCGA
Organism: Schistocerca cancellata; assembly: GCF_023864275.1. Classification (NCBI taxonomy): domain Eukaryota; kingdom Metazoa; phylum Arthropoda; class Insecta; order Orthoptera; family Acrididae; genus Schistocerca; species Schistocerca cancellata. Next base: position 921,189,082 of record NC_064628.1, on the reverse strand, counting down.
CCAAACCGCCTACGAAAAGCCCTCTGCGTCTCCACTACGCTTTGTTTTTATAGAACGTTTCTGCAACAAAGCCTCGATGTTCACCAGACCACGGCATGGTGACTCCTGGAAATGGCGTCGTTTACCCCACCTAACGCCACTATGCACCTGCATTCTCTTCAGTGATTCTTTGATACTAGGGAAGCCATTCTGCCCCACCTTGTATAACGGCAGAGTGTCGTCTTGTTACAGACCACACTGAAACTGAAAGCGCTCATGCTCAGATGGACGCGCCTAAGCCCGCATCTCGTGGTCGTGCAGTAGCGTTCTCGCTTCCCACGCACGGGTTCCCGGGTTCGATTCCCGGCGGGGTCAGGGAATTTCTCTGCCTCGTGATGGCTGGGTGTTGTGTGCTGTCCTTAGGTTAGTTAGGTTTAAGTAGTTCTAAGTTCTAGGGGACTTATGACCACAGCAGTTGAGTCCCATAGTGCTCAGAGCCATTTTTTTGGACGCGCCTAAAGACCAACCTATAGAAACACCTGATGAACAGTGAAATGAAGAGACAGGATCTTTAACACATGGTAGTCGTAAAAAATACCAAAATAATTTTTTAAACCGTTGCCTAGGGAAAGTAACCGCCCAGATAGCAGAGTGCGCTGACGCACTGCTTCCGAGATTTAAGGAGGCGCGCTGGTTCCGCATCGAAACCCCACGGCCCATTAACGATGGGGGTCAGTGTGCCGGCCAGCCTGTGTGTGGGTTTTAGGTGGTTTCCCACACCCATCCTGGTAAATAACGGGCTTGCACCAGGCCACTTAAAATAGTGCAAAATATCGTAAGAAAATCTATTTGTCAGTATTTTTATTTCACCTTTTTTTAAATTATGTGGTCGCTCAAGGAAGTTACCCCACTTGTGATGAGTCCATACTTAAATCTTGGCATTCCTGAAAACATTAAATATAGAAGGCTGTGGATTTTACTCTTCTGCCTTATAATCTTTGATCTTTCCGTTCGTACCATTGTCTTGGTATCTAGCTGTGTTTGTAATTCAGTTTTTGATGGGTGAGTTCGTGTTTTGAGTTTAGTGTTTCGTTTGTCCCTTATTCAGAGTTTGTTGTCTACCTTCTTTTTTACTTTTAGTGCTGAGTGACATATTTTCTGAAATGCCCAAGAGTGCGTCATCATTTAAAAAGCGTAAGTTCTGCAGAAATCGATTTACAAACAACATTTGTCTAAGTGATTCCACTTCAGCACCTGATGATCACATTGAAAGTTCTAACGTTTGTACAGCCGGAATGTGCGAAGGACAGTCACCCACTACTGTATCAAAAAAAGAAATTATCAAGCTATGTAAGTGAAGTTACAGATAAATTTGCTAATAATCAACATGTTTTAGTCGACTTTCCTATTGTTAGTGAGTTTATGAAGAATTGTTTGGGTTGTAATCTTTGTGCAGGTCCATTCCTCATGAACACAGCAAAATCGATCTCACTTTCCTGCCAAGTTGCTGTACTTTGTACCAGTTGTGTAATTGAGACGTCTTTTGGGAGCCCTAAAAAAAAAGGCGGTAGCAATTTGTTTGATAGTAACATCAGGCTACTGTATGCAATGCGAGCAGGCTAAAGGGCTTAGTGCTGCTCAAATACTTTGTGTCATAATGAGTCTTCCACCTGCACCTGCTAAAACAGACAATTACACTGAAGGGATACGTGACCTCTTCAGTCTGTAGCAGATTTATGTATTAAAGCTACTGTCTGTGAAGCAAAATATATAAATGAAGGAAACCCATATATACCTGTTGCTTTTGATGGGATCTGGCAGTAAAGAGCTCACACATAAAAGAATAAAATGCTGTTGCTACTGTTATTAATGTGGACAGTGGCGAAGTTTTGGATTATGAAGTGCTTGCTAAGCATTGTTACCATTGTGCATCTGGTAAGGAAGGCGAAGCTCACGCCTCTAACAAGGTGCAAGTGGAGGGATGGAGGCTGCCGCTGCTGTGAAAAATTTTAACAGATCAGAAAGAGAATTAGGAATATTTTAAATCAAATTCTTTGGAGATGGGGACTCTAGGACTTTCAAATGTGTGACAGAATCCATGTCGTACGTCAATAAGACAATAACTAAACCAGAATGCGTTGGTCACGTTCCAAAAAGAATGGGAATCCTCCTAAGGAAAATGAAGCAGAATCTAATGGATAAAATTTTATCGGATGGTAAAACGATTAGAGGTCGCTTGTCAGATAAAATTATAAATGAACTTCGACAGTACTATGGTATGGGAATAAGAAATAATGTAAAAAATTTACAGGAATTGAGCCAAGCTCTATGGGCAACATATAATCATCGATCATCGGCTGGAAATAATCCTCTACATTTCGTTTCTCCAGACAGACCTCAGTCATGGTGCAAATATAGAAAAGTTCAGGCTACTAGTGATAATTTATCACCATAAAAGCTCTGTCCCAGTGGTTGTTATGGAAGTAATTAAACGAATATATATTTGGGGCGTCCAGATCATCTCAGAAAATGTTTCATGTTTGAACCCAGAATCAAAACTAGTCGTTCAACAACCTCATAGGGACTCGTGTACTTAAGAACGTATTTGTTCGCATAAAAAATTTGAAATGTGGTGTCGGTGGTTCTGGTAATTCATGTGGGCAGGTTAAAGGACATGGAAAAGGTTTGGGATTGCTGCTGGTGTTAACACCACCATCAGAGGTCCTCAGCTTCTGCACAAAGTGCGAGTAAGCAAGGCTCGGTATGCAGCTGAATTAAATACAAAAAAACACAAGGGCAGCAAGTAGAAGGAAGCTTGTAGGCGAAGAAGAAGAAGTAAAAGATGATCCTGATTAGTCTGCTGGACACTTTTGAACTGAGTACGACATATTTGTGAATTTTCATAATATATTACTATAATCGCATTTTATGGCATTTTTAGAGTTACGGGTACCTTTGCCTCACAAGCCACTAAACCAATAACATTAAAATTTTCAGAAATGCTATAAAACAATTCACAGAGGCCACTGAACTAGAATAATAACAAGAACTGACCTATTCTCTCAATCACGGAAATGTATGTTAAATTTTTTCCAATAAAAATGGTTTAACAGTAAAAAATTCATAAATATTACACCAACAAAAAGAAAAATTGGTCCTAGGTCAATAAGCTAAAAATATATGCTGAAAACTGCTACCAAAATTTCAGGGTTCAAAGTATAACAGTTCCAGAGGAAAAAGGTACCTAAAGTTAGCAAATTTAACATTGGCGAGATAGAGCATTCTGACTCCCATGAAAAAAATATTACAGTCGATTATCTATATCGCATACTACTTTCATTAATGTAGATGACGTACCTGTTGGTGTACTCTGCATTTTGCGTAATGTCCTTTCTTAATAATTCGTAACATCTACTCTTCAATCTCGATTACATGCAAATGACGGTTTGTCGACATGGAACTGCAAAGACAATTGATATTATTTCATTTACAATTACAGTTTGGAATAAATAAACACTACACATCTCCAACACAGAGAGGTGGGTGGAAGAAGAGATGGGCAGAGAGAGAGAGGGAGGGGGGAGGGGGAGATGTGTGCAATACACATGTTGGACGCGTACTCGGGCGAAGCTGCACGGAAAAGGCTATAGAGGTCGTCAAGAAAGTAGGCACCTAAATGTTATCTCACTGTAGTAGACCATTGCAAGTTAGCTATAATTTCAAATGTTGGTAAAAATTCCAGAAAAATATCAGACATTAAGAAAAGTTACAAGAAATTCTGAAGAAAAGTATTTCATTTTACTTCCATCTGTGAAAGAAAACAGAACTACTGGTCATATCTCGTCCGAAAGTAATAAATGAGCATCATCAAAGTGCATATGACACATACAGGGTTATTACAAATGATTGAAGCGATTTCACAGCTCTACAATAACTTTATTATTTGAGATATTTTTACAATGCTTTGCACACACATACAAAAACTCAAAAAGTTTTTTTAGGCATTCACAAATGTTCGATATGTGCCCCTTTAGTGATTCGGCAGACATCATGATGGAAGTGCGGTGGAGCACCATCCTGTTGAAAGATGAAGTCGGCGCTGTCGGTCTCCAGTCGACTTCCGCGGGCTACGCGTGAAACTTGCCCGCACGTGTTCAACCGTTTATTCGCTCACTGCAGGCCGACCCGCTGATTTCCCCTTACAGAGGCATCCAGAAGCTTTAAACTGCGCATACCATCGCCGAATGGAGTTAGCAGTTGGTGGATCTTTATTGAACTTCGTCCTGAAATGTCGTTGCACTGTTATGACTGACTGATGTGAGTGCATTTAAAGCACGACATACGCTTTCGCGGCTCCTGTCGTCATTTTGTCTCACTGAGCTCTCGAGCGCTCTGGCGGCAGAAACCTGAAGTGCGGCTTCAGCCGAACAAAACTTTATGAGTTTTTCTACGTATCTGTAGTGTGTCGTGACCATATGTCAATGAATGGAGCTACAGTGAATGTATGAAATCGCTTCAATCATTTGTAATAGCCCTGTACTTTATCGTGAAAACGTGAACCTGTTCTGATATAAAAAAATTAAATGCCCTAAGGGGTGCAAAACAGCTCTGCTGTATAACAAAAAATGTCGCCGCGGATAACTTTGTGTTCTGTTGGACCTTGCAGAAATTTCCAGTGAGAAAAAGGTTAAGAAAACTATTAAATTAGTTTTGGTTACAGCAGAGACATCGTTATTGTATCGTGTCACATATGAACGCATTCTATTTACGAGATACTGAGTGTGTGTCAGCGCACGTGTACTTGCGTCCCGCCGCCAGGAATCCAGTTCGACGGTCCGTCTTAATATGACTGAGAAAACTCCCTAACTAACGAAAATTTTTCATTTGCAGCTCTTACTGACCCTTTTTCACTGCACCCTTCGCCCGAATCGCCGTTATACGCTATACAAAAATAAATGTAGGTACTTTAAGGCCCAGGTCTCCGTTGAAGACGATCAAAATATTATTTTCCGTGTGGTTTTCAGAAACCCTAGTCGTATCGAAGTATGAACTTCGTTCCTGCTGCTGCAGCGTCTCTGCATTCCGCTGCAAATATTCATCCACCATTACACTTATTGAATCAAAATCCAAAATCTGGGCTAGAGTTATTACTTTCTCGGAAATTTTTGTAGCCACTGGCTACTCCCCTCTGTCGTAGAATATAAGTACAGTTCTATGCACTAACATTTTGCCGAAATCTTCAAATACCGTAATTTATGTTTTAATTCGTATCCCTTTCTTGAATAATCAAAACACCTGCTCACATCTAGAGATTCTGCCGATGTTAATGCACTCTTAATACGTAATTTAATCGATTCTGAAATACTGCAAGGTTTTGTTGCCATTTTATGAACTTGTGGACAAGTCTGGCTTCCTTTTTCTTGGCCAGACCAGTAAAAATATTTCAGTAGATTCAATACGACAGTTTTAGATTGTTTTCGAATGTGTTCTCACCCATTATGCACACAGAATGGAGTAGTATTACCTTAGGTCCTCTCTCCTGCATTTCACTCACTATAAACACACATCAGTTCACCTTTCCACGGAAGACTGAAACCACACATGAACATACGATATTGTATGGGAACACTGATGTTATAATGAGCTTTAAATTCCGTGGTCGTTAGATACGTAGTTGGCTGGGGAATTGTGGACAGAGCGGCAGTGGTGGGGGGAGGGAGGTCGCTCAGAGCGCTGTAGGGCAAATTCCGAGCACAGGGGGGGGGGAGCCGTTCTGAGCTGAAGAGTAGACTTACATTTTTGGTAAATATTAAGCGGGGACACTTACATGGTGACCATTCAAAAAGATCTATCAGCTCTTCTCTGTTTAATATCTAAAAAAAATTCCGCCGAAAATGCAGCGATTTGTTTTCGCCTGGTTTGTCAACCATTTGTAACTTTCATCTAAGCGTTTTAAGTGGGAAATTGTAAGTGACACTCACACATTTGTCTCACCTAAGGAACATGTTGTGCAGATGCAATTGGGAGAGAATACTGGAACAGTGGTTTATTAAGTGAGGAACAGAGGAAAAGTAAGGCCAGCATCTTATCAAAAAGTACACGCTCGGTAAAAAATAAACTTGCAATGACTTCACTTACGTTACTGCAAAACACATACTATTTATCATTTCACCAGAAATTGATGGCCCTTACAAATTACATTCTTTCGTCGGAAAAGTCTGTAGTTAGTGGAATAACGCGGTAGATAATGACGTTTTGCATAATAACCATACAGCAAAATATTGTGCCCTTTGTGTCCTATCATTTGCCAAAATCTCATTTAGATATCTCAAACCATCTATGAAATATGTGGAGTGTTGTGGGTATTTCACTGTGGCTTTATCGCTGGCGCGGTGCGATCGCAAATGACTGACCTACGTCAGATCAATTTTTTCGAGATTAGTGACAGACAGAGATGTGCAACCAAGTCTAAAGAAAAATTCAATATGTTAGGTAATTTTCATATACAGCAACATATTATGTAATATGTACCAGACTCAAAGTCATAGCGACCCCTATTGTTCATTGCAAACTTTTTTTCGGATTTCACGCAGTGTCTTACTTCCATGTAAATAAAAATGGTTCTGATGGCTCTGAGCACTATGGGACTTAACTTCTGAGGTCATCAGTCCCCTAGAACTTAGAACTACTTGAACGTAACTAACCTAAGGACATCACACACATCCATGCCCGAGGCAGGATTCGAACCTGCTACCATACCGGTCGCGCGGTTCATGACTGTAGCGCCTAGAACCGCTCAGCCACCCCGGCCGGCCCATGTACAGGGTGTTTCAAAAGTGACCGGTATATTTGAAATGGCAATAAAAACTAAACGAGCAGCGATAGAAATACACCGTTTGTTGCAATATGCTTGGGACAACAGTACATTTTCAGGCAGACAAACTTTCGAAATTACAGTAGTTACAATTGTCAACAACAGATGGCGCTGCGGTCTGTGAAACTCTATAGTACGATATTTTCCACATATCCACCATGCGTAGCAATAATATGGCGTAGTCTCTGAATGAAATTACCCGAAACCTTTGACAACGTGTCTGGCGGAATGGCTTCACACGCAGATGGGATGTACTGCTTCAGCTGTTCAATTGTTTCTGGATTCTGGCGGTACACCTGGTCTTTCAAGTGTACCCACAGAAAGAAGTCACAGGAGTTCATGTCTGGCGAATAGGGAGGCCAATCCACGCCTCCTCCTGTATGTTTCGGATAGCCCAAAGCAATCACACGATCATCGAAATATTCATTCAGGAAATTAAAGACGTCGCCCGTGCGATGTGGCCGGGCACCATCTTGCATAAACCACGTGGTGTTCGCAGTGTCCTCTAAGGCAGTTTGTACCGCCACAAATTCACGAAGAATGTCCAGATAGCGTGATGCAGTAATCGTTTCGGATCTGAAAATGGGCCAATGATTCCTTTGGAAGAAATGGCGGCCCAGACTAGTACTTTTTGAGGATGCAGGGACGATGGGACTGCAACATGGGGCTTTTCGGTTCCCCATATGCGCCAGTTCTGTTTATTGACGAAGCCGTCCAGGTAAAAATAAGCTTCGTCAGTAAACCAAATGCTGCCCACAAGCATATCGCCGTCATCAATCCTGTGCACTATATCGTTAGCGAATGTCTCTCGTGCAGCAATGGTAGCGGCGCTGAGGGGTTGCCGCATTTGAATTTTGTATGGATAGAGGTGTAAACTCTGGCGCATGAGACGATACGTGGACGTTGGCGTCATTTGGACCGCAGCTGCAACACGGCGAACGGAAACCCGAGGCCGCTGTCGGATCACCCGCTGCACTAGCTGCGCGTTGCCCTCTGTGGTTGCCGTACGCGGTCGCCCTACCTTTCCAGCACGTTCATCCGTCACGTTCCCAGTCCGTTGTAATTTTTCAAACAGATCCTTTATTGTATCGCTTTTCGGTCCTTTGGTTACATTAAACCTCCGTTGAAAACTTCGTCTTGTTGCAACAACACTGTGTTCTAGGCGGTGGAATTCCAACACCAGAAAAATCCTCTGTTCTAAGGAATAAACCACGTTGTCTACAGCTCACTTGCACGTTGTGTACAGCACACGCTTACAGCAGAAAGACGACGTACAGAATGGCGCACCCACAGACTGCGTTGTCTTCTATATCTTTCACATCACTTGCAGCGCCATCTGTTGTTGAAAATTGTAACTACTGTAATTTCGAAAGTTTGTCCGCCTGAAAATGTACTGTTGTCCCAAGCATATTGCAACAAACGGTGTATTTCTATCGCTGCTCGTTTAGTTTTTATTACCGTTTCAAATATACCGGTCATTTTTGAAACACCCCGTAAATATCCCACTAACTATGGCCCGCCCGGCTAGGCGCGTGGTGTAACGCGCTGCTTCCCGCCCCGCGGATTAGTGTCGAGGTCCGGTGTACGGGCCAGCCTGTGGATGGTTTTTCAGGCGGTTTTCCATCGACCTCGGCGAATGCGGGCTGGTTCCCCTTATTCCGCCTTAGTTACACTATGTCTGCGATTTTTGAGCAAACAGTTTCTGCAAGTACGCGTACACCATAATCACTCTACCACACAAATACTGGGGTTACCCTCGTCTGGAATGAGACGTTCCCACGGGGGGGGGGGTCCACTGGGGGCCGAACCGCACAATAACCCTAGGTTCGGTGTGGTGCGGCGGTGGGGTGAGTGGATTGCTATAGCCTGTTGGGGGGTTGTGTACCACTGAAGGCTACGGCGGGAAGGAGCCTCTCCGTCGTTTCTAGGTCCCCAGTTCAATACATACATACATACGACCATTAAGTGTGTGTGTGTGTGTTTGAAGTTTACGGGCGCTAAACAGCGTGGTCATCAGCGCCCAAACGCATAAAAACAGGAACACATCCAGTGAAGGGAGTAAGACAAACAGCGAACAAGGAGAACGGCTAAAAGACACAGACCTGACGCAGTTCCAAATCCTCACACACAGAGGCAAAACAAGAGGAGAAGGGACACACTAAAATTGAAAGGAAACACAAGGAAAAGAGAAACCGAAGGGAAACAAGGAGGTAATCGTGACTGGCCTACCTCTTACCTAAAACCTGGGTGAGCCAGTCACCCAGCAGCACATTAAAACCCTCTCCCTAAAATCCGAGGCAACAAATTGGACAGGACACAAAACCGTAAAATAGAGGGCAAATCCGGTGGCAAAGAAACCACCGCCCTCTGGTCAGAGAATAAAAGACAGTCAAGTAAAATGTGGCGGACAGTAATCGGGACGCCACAAGAACTGCAGATTGCGGGATCCTCCCGCCGGAGTAAAAAACCATGCGTTAAGGGGCTGTGCCCGATGCGGAGGCGAGTGAGGAGAACCTCATCCCGTCTGCATGACTGGTAGGACGTACGCCATGGCCGCGTGGTAGCCTTGACCAGACGCAGCTTATTGTCACCAACTGCCAGCCACTCCTCTTCCCACTGACGCATAACACGAAAACGCAGGAGGGAGGTAACAGCATGGAGGGGGACGGCACATTCAACAACGTGAGGGAGGGAACATGCATCTTTGGCAGCCACATCCGCCAGTTCGTTTCCCCTAATACCCACGTGCCCTGGCACCCAGCAGAAGGACACCTCCTTCCCCTGCCGTTGCAGGTGGAGGAGGGCATCATGGATGTTCTGGACGACCGTATCCGCTGGGTACAAGTGTTGCATGGTCTGAAGGGCACTCAGGGAGTCAGAACAGATGAGGAACTTAAGACTGGGAACACACCTCATCTGCTCCAATGCCCGCAAGATCGCAAACAATTCGGCATCAAAGATGGTAAACGCCGCAGGAAGCCGTAACTTGACGACTCGATCAGGGAAAACAACAGCACAACCAACAGAGTCCCCCTGTTTAGAGCCATCCGTAAATACTGGTACATGGTCGGGATGCTGGTTTAAAATATCATAAAATAAGGAGATAAAAACAAACGCAGGAGTGCAACTCCTCCGGTACTCCGACACGACCATTAAGGAAATGATGGGCACATCATTATGAACCTGTCACATAAAGCTACATATAATGCAAAAATGAAACTTTTTACTCAGTATTTTATGGAAAATCTTTTAAGAAAGGTCATGCGCGCCGATTCTGTCATCGCCGACCGGTCGAAAGGTAGTAGACACGTGTCGGCCTCCCCTTCTGAACAAACGAATGAACTCGCCCACCTCTTTGGACGAAAACTTGTCATTGCGCATCGGACATTCTACGCGACCTACAGCAATGTGCATGCGGCTGTAAAGTTATGAGGCCAGTGAATTACAGGCCTTACCACCGGCGGACTGCAGGGAGCGGTTGTGACTTTGAGATGTCTGATTTAATGACCGCCACTCTAGCAAGCTTGCCTAGTTTTCCATTTTTAAGTAATCGATTCGTGTTCATATTTCACAAATTCCCTCTTATGCGCCTAGATATGTTGATGGTTGTTAAGACCGTTCAAAAATAAATTCTGAGCAAGAGTGAGAATTCTGCAATTAATCTTATAAGGTGCATGTAATAACAGTTTGTTTGCTCGGACCGTGCGATTCTGAAGTTGACGCAGTAGCCCAGATAATGGAACTCAGTCCGCCGGCACCTTCCACAGGGTGGACGATACCGGCCCTGTGTGCCCTACATATCGGCAGCTGTACTTGCATTTAGCGCTCCGCTCACGTGCTGTGAGCTCAAGAAATTTTCCTAGCGCGTGCCTTGCATACTCCGTCCAAAATACGCAAGCCTTCTGCGCTCTCTGCTCTCCACTTGTTTCCTTGGTCCAGTAATTTTTTTTTCAGATTTCAGGTTGTACTTTGCAAATGGATGCACCTTTTCTAAAGATGTAGGAGGGTCGCCTTTTAAGATTGTACAGAGGACCATTAGATATCACTGTTAAGATCTGATTCTTTGTGAGTCATCAGTCGTCTGACAGGTTCCTTGCGACCCACCATGGTACCTCTTATGTGCCCTCTTCATCTCATAGCAGCATTTAATGCACCTTACCTCCTCAATAATTTGTTGAATGTTTTCCAATCTCTGCCTTCCTCTACAGTTTTTATCCTCTACTCCTCTCTCTATAACCACGGAAGTCATATCCTGATGTCTCAGCACATGTGGTATCCTTCTGTGAAGTGTTCATGTCAGTGATCTCCATACTTTCATTGGCTCCTCGATTCTGCCGAGAATCTGTGCATTTCTCATCCTGTCAGCCCACACAATTTTAAACGTCCTTCAGTACTATCATCTCTCAAACGCTTCGATTCCCTTCTGTTCCGATCTCTCCACTACCTGACAATGTGTAAGTCGCTCTCTATATTTGTTTATGTCTGAAATGTAGCCCAACTTTACCTCCGACTCAATAAAATCTACGTGTTACCAAAAACTATATCTCCACAACTGTTATGCTAACCTTTGACTCGACAGAATCTAAATTGAACTGAACTGATCTGAATGCAACTGATGTTTGTGTTAAATACGCAATGAAAGTAAAACAATTGTCTGGCCGTAATCCGAATTTCCACTTACCTCATGTCCTGACACTATTGTTGCAGATTTCTCGAAAGCACAGTGGCAAACAGCAAGCAGGCGGCGTGTAAGCTACATTTCTGTTTCTAAATACATATCCGAGCTGTTGCACGTGGTAATGCGTAATGATAAACAGTGGGGTGGGGAGAGTAAATATTCCTATGAAATGATATGCGAAGACAACGATTTTAGAATGAAAGATATATTAAAAAGACAGAGTAAAACTTTACGTGCTATTCACACATAGGTCTGAATACAGCTAATGCTCAACAAAGTCAACAATGGTTTAACAAAGATAACAGAGAATTTCTATAAAAATCAAACAGCTTAATCAATTAATATGTTAATCCATGTGCGGGGAAGTGGGTTGGTCTTTCTCTCAGCTCTGAGCAAGTTAACTTGCTGACAATAATCGTTCCGGCAAATTAGATACGCTGTGCTGTAGTCTTACCTCAAACATTTTCTCTTCAAAAGCAATCACATTGTTCAAAATATATTCCTTTCACCTTTCAATGTGTTCATGATATTCATCCTGGCTGACCTTTCTTGATATAACAGATACAATCAGAAGTCCACACAGCACTACTAAATACGTCCATCACCTACCACACTTCAACTAAGTATGTATTAGACTGCAGAGAGGCAGAGACTGTGTCACGACAAGACCAAAGATTGTTTAACGTTACTGTAACTTGCTCTCTCACTGACGTACACATCGATGACACACTAAGATCAAAATGACATGACCACCTTACAAATGCTGTGCTCCAAACGTACATTCTCAGTAACATCTTCTTCGGAAAGGTCAAAGTTTGATGACATTTGACTTATTTTCGCAAGGAATGAGCTCGTATCCTCTGATATTCTGCTTTCTGGGCTTTCTGGGTCTTCCTTGCTCTGTCCGTCAATGCGCCGATTCTGTGAAGACGGAGAAGCCAGCGGCGATGCGATCAACGACGAAAACGGCTTTGAGGACGAAAATGAGGGCTTATCAGGTCAAAGTAGCAGAAAGCGGCCATCCACTAGCCAGGCCGATTGTTATTTTGGACTAGGCATCTATGATATCCCGTAACTTTCAAGCTTTTCCCACTTTTTTTATATGATAAATACCTGTCAAACTTTAAACACGTTTTTCCCAAAACCATGTTTTTGGCATGGTTGTCGTCACCCACGCTACAACTTTCATCCAATTTTAATGATATTTGGTCTGCTTTGCAGCAAATTGAATTCTGTTCAGTTCACCGCACAAATTATTATGAGTAAGCCTCATATTTGTCAGTCTTTGAACATGTCCGTTAGATCCCAGTCCTTTCGTAATGTCCCCTAACACACTTTGACAATTTCTCTTCTACTTTAAGGGATTTCACTCTTCATTCGTCCTCTGTTTTTCCTGGGCCATTAATTTTCATCAGAATCCTTCATATTTCCTTCCGGATGTGTTTTAGATCACCTTCTGTGATGAAAAGTAAAGTTCATCTCGTCTAGAGAGAGCTTCAGATTTTATCACCGTGTTCCAGTTTCTGACCTTTTCTTATGTGGACGTGCACTTTTTGTAGTAGATGGCATGCGTCCCTTCTTGCCCCCTCTTGAATTTCTGGAATGGAAATCACTGTGCTTCCCCCTCTAGCCACTTGGTTCTACGCACTGAGGTGCTTAAAGTATGCGTACAGTACGATACATACAGGATATATAAATTTAAAAGTGTGCATACACACACACACACACACACACACACACACACATATATATATATATATATATATATATATATATATATATATATATATATATATATATATATAGGGCTATTACAAGTGATTGAAGCGATTTCATAAATTCACCGTAGCTCCATTCATTGACATATGGTCACGACACACTACAGATACGTAGAAAAACTCATAAAGTTTTGTTTGGCTGAAGCCGCACTTGAGGTTTCTGCCGTCAGAGTGCTCGAGAGCGCAGTGAGATAAAATGACGACAGGAGCCGAGAAAGCGTATGTCGTGCTTGAAATGCACTCACATCAGTCAGTCATAACAGTGCAACGACACTTCAGGACGAAGTTCAACAAAGATCCACCAACTCCTAACTCCATTCGGCGATGGTATGCGCAGTTTAAAGCTTCTGGATGCCTTTGTAAGGGGAAATCAACGGGTCGGTCTGCAGTGAGCGAAGAAACGGTTGAACGCGTGCGGGCAAGTTTCACGCGTAGCCCGCGGAAAATTGGCTCATGCCAGAACTGGAGACCGACAGCGCCGACTTCATCTTTCAACAGGATGGTGCTCCACCGCACTTCCATCTTGATGTTCGGCATTTCTTAAACAGGAGATTGGAAAACCGATGGATCGGTCGTGGTGGAGATAATGATCAGCAATTCATGTCATGGCCTCCACGCTCTCCCGACTTAACCCCATGCGATTTCTTTCTGTGGGGTTATGTGAAAGATTCAGTGTTTAAACCTCCTCTACCAAGAAACGTGCCAGAACTGCGAGCTCGCATCAACGATGCTTTCGAACTCATTGATGGGGACATGCTGCGCCGAGTGTGGGAGGAACTTGATTATCGGCTTGATGTCTGCCGAATCACTAAAGGGGCACATATCGAACATTTGTGAATGCCTAAACAAACTTTTTGAGTTTTTGTATGTGTGTGCAAAGCATTGTGAAAATATCTCAAATAATAAAGTTATTGTAGAGCTGTGAAATCGCTTCAATCATTTGTAATAACCCTGTATATATATATATATATATATATATATATATATATATGTGTGTGTGTGTGTGTGTGTGTGTGTATGCACACTTTTAAATTTATATATCCTGTATGTATCGTACTGTACGCATACTTTAAGCACCTCAGTGCGTAGAAACAAGTGGCTAGAGGGGGAAGCACTGTGATTTCCATTCCAGAAATTCAAGAGGGGGCAAGAAGGAACGCATGCCATATATATATATATATTAGTGTGATATGCATTCTGTTTAGCCGGCCGAAGTGGCCGTGCGGTTAAAGGCGCTGCAGTCTGGAACCGCAAGGTCGCTACGGTCGCAGGTTCGAATCCTGCCTCGGGCATGGATGTTTGTGATGTCCTTCGGTTAGTCAGGTTTAACTAGTTCTAAGTTCTAGGGGACTAATGACCTCAGCAGTTGAGTCCCATAGTGCTCAGAGCCATTTGTATTCTGTTTATGTTTATACATCGTGCATGCTGTATATATTGTTTGTTTGGCTGTAGGTGGACGGCGGCATTGTCTTTAATTTGCCGGCCCCGCGAGTAGTCCAATCATACGTTTTCATCCCTAACGACTTTGCTGTCAGCGTGATGCTGAAGACTACAAGTATTGACAGTAACTTAAACGACAGAAGTGGTGAGTAATGTTGAGTTCACTGCTGTTTGGGCAGTAATATATCGTCGCATATCGAGATCCCATCCACAGTTAAAAGCTGTGATCTGAAACACTTGTAGGCAGTGTGTAGTGACTCTTGGGAAATTTGGGCTGATGCTCTCGCAGCGAATAGGTGAATAACCTGTGTTTCACATCCCAGAGAGCGTTTTCTCGACAGTCTCCAGTTTTGGAATGACGAATGGGCTCTTACTACGTCTCTCAGCTTCACGCCTGAGGGGAATCAGAAACAAACGACCCTTCAGAATGGTTTCGCGTCCGTCCCAGCCGCCTCTGCCATCGAACGTTCAGTTCGTGCGTCACCGTGGCAGATGGGCACCACAGCTTATAACGCCGCCAGCACGCCGAGTTATGTCCATGTGTTCCCGCAAAACCTTCTCGATTTAATTAAAAAGTTGTGTTTGTTTCTGGTTTTAATAATCCACGTAATCATCGGCTGAAGTTCGAGTTCATCTGTTTCGTAACACCCAGGAAAATGGCGTTTTTTTAAATGTTGGAAGTAAAAAATTGGAATGCTGGCGATTCCTTTTAGCCTGATTTACTTTAGAAAGAGTAGTCTCTTTGACAACTTATATGCTAAAATACTTTGTTCTTGGTATTAAAGAGTTTCTGATTAAATTAGTTAACTTCAGATGTAAGTTCCTAAGCGAAAGATTAAACATTTATTGTATACAAAAACTCAGGTGACAGGGCACTCTGTTATCCCTATATATAGGCTACAACATTTCTAGTTTTATAAAAAAATTATTGTTGACAGTGTTGATTGGAATACAGTCTTTGCAATCCTGAACAATTTAATAGCTTTTTACAACTTGTGTAGAAAAGGAAATAAAATCCTAAGAGAAGAAACAAAAAATTACTAAGTTTTGGCGATGAATTTTAATCTGTCGGAGACGGTAAAGGACTTTGAAGGTCAGCTGAAGGTAATGTATAACATCTTGAAACGATGTTATACTGTGAACAAGAACAAACGCAAAACAGAAGTTATGGACTGCAGTCGGTTTAAATCAAGTAATGCCGAGACAATTAGATTAGGAAGTGATACACTAAATGTAGCTCATGTGTTTTGGTATCTGAGCAGCAAAATAAGCGACAGTGACTGAAGTAGAGTGGATCTAAATGTAGTCTGACAATAGCTAGAAAAGTGTTACAGAAAGAGAGGAGTTTGTTTACATCTAACAAAATTCAATTTTGGGAAGTCTTTTCTGAAGGGATTTGTCTGGAATGTGACCTGTGCGGAAGTGAAACGTGGATTGTAAATAAGTAAGAGAAGGACAGAATAGAAGATTTGAATTGTTGTTGCTTCAAGAGAATGCTATGGAAAGACCTGATAACAATTGAAGAGGTACTAGTTGTAACCGGGGAGAACGTAAATTTATGGAGCAACTTCACTAAAAGAAGGAATCGGTTGATAGGACACATTCTGAGGCATCCAGGAACAGCTAAATTGTGAATGGAGGGAAGGGTGGGAGGTAGAAATAGTACAGCCAGCTCACGGCCTGACAACAGTAAGCAGGCTCAATTAGATGTTTGTTGGAGTAATTAAGCAGAGGTGGAGAGATTAGCACTGGGTAAGCTAATGTGTAAATATGTATCAAATCAGTCTTCTCACCTGTTAGACAACAGTAATGGTAAAATGTATGGGCGTCAATGAGTTCTCCTTCAACATTCGGAATGATATCACCCACCTTTGGTATACGAATTACTTGTTGCCTGAAAAAGAATTCTTTTTGAGATATATCCCTATGGCTACTCAAACATAATACAGTCATGACTGTATTACTGTCGTTAATGTGGGAGACCCCAAAAACGTTTTTTGCAAAATTGCAATTGAAATGTGCTGTAGTAAACACGATCGATATTAATGTCAACGCCACAGTTTTCGGTGTTACAAGGCCGATTAGCGACAGACATGGCGACCTGGGGTAGGGGTGGAAGCTTGAAGTAGATGAAAAGCAGCTATAATCGAATGTGACAGTATATTACAGTCGAGCCTATAATTTTCGAGGGCGTTAGGCTAGATGGCGAAGGTTCAAACTACAATTAATTCCAAATTTACAGTATATTGATAATGTTTACCTTTCGGGCCGTCTGACCCCAACTGAATGAAACACAATTTTCTTGCCATACGCGTTCCCCTTTATTCTGTGCAAGGCATCTTCACTGGCCTGGAATATGTACATATTTTTCCAACTTAGTTTATATTTTGGGCAGTGTACCTATTGGCTATAAACAGTTCTGGTGGCTGGTTTTTGCTATTGTTGTTGTTGTTGTGGTCTTCAGTCCTGAGACTGGTTTGATGCAGCTATCCATGCTACTCTATCCTGTGCAAGCCTCTTCATCTCCCAGTATCTACTGCAACCTACACCCTTCTGAATCTGCTTAGTGTATTCGTCTCTTGGTCTCCCCCTACGATTTTTACCCTCCACACTGCCCTCCAATACTAAACTCGTGATCCCTTGATGCCTCACAACAAGTCCTACCAACCGATCCCTTCTTCTAGTCAAGCTGTGCCACAAACTTCTCTTCCCCCCAATCCTATTCAACATTTACTCATTAGTTATGTCATCTACCCATCTAATCTTCAGCATCTTCTGTAGCACCACATTTCGAAAGATTCTATTCTCTTCTTGTCCAAAATATTTATCGTCCAAGTTTCGCTTCCATACATGGCTACACTCCATACAAATACTTTCAGAAACGACTTCCTGACATTTAAATCTATACTCGAAGTTAACAAATTTCTCTTCTTCAGATATGCTTTCCTTGCCATCGCCAGTATACATTTTATATCTTCTGTACTTCGACCATCATCAGTTATTTTGCTCCCCAAATAGCAAAACCCCTTTATTACTTTAAGTGACTCATTTCCTAATCTAATTCCCTCAGCATCACCCGACTTAATTCGACTACACTCCACTATCCTCGTTTTGCTTTTGTTGATGTTCATCTTATATCCTCCTTTCAAGACACTATCCATTCCGTTCAACTGCTCTTCCAAGTCCTTTGCTGTCTCTGACAGAATTACAATGTCATCAGCGAACCTCATAGTTTTTATTTCTTCTCCATGGATTTTAATACCTACTCCGAATTTTTCTTTTGTTTCCTTCACTGCTTGCTCAATATACAGATTGAATAACATCGGGGAGAGGCTACAACACTGCCTCACTCCCTTCTCAACCACTGCTTATCTTTCATGTCCCTCGACTCTTATAACTGCAATCTGGTTTCTGTACAGATTGTAAACTGCCTTTCGCTTCCTGTATTTTACCCCTGCCACCTTTAGAATTTGAAAAAGAGTATTCCATGTCAACATTGTCAAAAGCTTTCTCTATGTCCACAAATGCTAGAAATGTAGGTTTGCCTTTCCTTAATCTATTTTCTAAAATAAGTCGTAGGGTCAGTATTGCCTCACGTGTTCGAACAGTTCTGCGGAATCCACACTGATCTTCGCCGAGGTCGGCTTCTACCAGTTTTTCCATTCGTCTGTAAAGAATTCGCGTTAGTATTTTGCAGCTGTGACTTATTAAACTCATAGTTCGGTAATTTTCACATCTGTCAACACCTGCTTTCTTTGGGATTGGAATTATTATATTCTTCTTGAAGTCTGAAGGTATTTCGCCTGTCTCATACATCTTGCTCACCAGATGGTAGAGTATTGTCAGGACTTGCTCTCCCAAGGCCGTCAGTAGTTCCAATGGAATGTTGTCTACTCCGGGGGCCTTGTTTCGACTCAGGTCTTTCACTGCTCTGTCAAACTCTTCACGCAGTATTGTATCTCCCATTTCATCTTCATCTACATCCTCTTCCATTTCCGTAATATTGTCCTCAAGTACATCGCTCTTGTATAGACCCTCTATATACTCCTTCCACCTTTCTGCTTTTCCTTCTTTGCTTGGAACTGGGTTCCAGTCTGAGCTCTTGATATTCATACAAGTGGTTCTCTTCCCTCCAAAGGTCTCTTTAATTTTTCTTTAGGCAGTTTCTATCTGACCCCTAGTGAGATAAGCCTCTACTTCCTTACATTTGTCCTGTAGCCATCCCTGCTTAGTCATTTTGCACTTCCTGTCGATCTCATTTTTGAGACGTTTGAATTCCTTTTTGTCTGCTTCATTTACTGCATTTTTATATTTTCTCCTTTCATCAATTAAATTCAATATTTCTTCTGTTACCCAAGGATTTCACTATCTGAATAATTTCTTTTATTTCATCATACATTTCTTCAATTTCTTCGTCATCTGCAGAGCTAGTTGGCATATAAACCTGTACTACTGTGGCAGGCGTGGGCTTCGTATCTATCTTGGCCACAATAATGCGTTCACTATGCTGTTTGTAGTAGCTTACCCGCATTCCTATTTTCCTATTCATTATTAAACCTACTCCAGCATTACCCCTATTTAGTTTTGTGTTTATAACCCTGTAGTCACCTGACCAGAAGGCTTGTTCTTCCTGCCACCTGCCACCCACTATATCTAACTTTAACCTATCCACTTCCCTTTTTAAATTTTCTAACCCACCTGCCCGATTATGGGATCTGACATTCCACGCTCCGATCCATAGAACGCCCGTTTTGTTTCTCCTGATAACGACATTCTCTTGAGTAGTCCCCGCCCGGAGATCCCAATGGGGGACTATTTTACCTCCGGAATATTTTACCCAAGAGGACGCCATCATCATTTAACCATACAGTAAAACTGCATGCCCTCGGGAAAAATTACGGCTGTAATTTCCCCTTGCTTTCAGCCGTTCGCAGTACCACTACAGCATGGCCGTTTTGGTTAGTGTTACAAGGCCAGATCAGTCAATCATCCAGACTGTTGCCCCTGCAACTACTGAAAAGGCTGCTGCCCCTCTTCAGGAACCACACGTTTGTCTGGCCTCTCAACAGATACCCCTCCGTTGTGGTTGCACCTACGGTACGGCTGAGGCACGCAAGCCTCCCCACCAACGGCAAGTTCCATGGTCCGGGGGGGGGGGGGGTTGCTATTATGTAGTAATATTTTGAACTGTACTTACAAGTTTCGTGGACGATTTTCTACATGTTACGCTTCTGTTCCATTTTTGGTGCCACACAACTTGTATGTACAGTTCGAAATATTACTACATAATAGCAAAAACCAACCGCCAGAACTGTTTATAACCTATAGAAAATGTAAACTAAATATCTAAAATATGTACATATTCAAGGGCACTGAAGATGCCTTGCACAGAATAAAGGCGAAACGCGTATGGCGTGAATATTGTGTTTCATTCAGTTGTAGCCAGACGGCCCAAGAAGTAATAGTTATGAATATACTGTAATATAACACGCAACTGAGGCAGACAGGACTACAAAGGTTGAAGATGTTAGTTCCAAATTTATTTGAGCCGACCTCTTTTGAGCCTTCAGGAAATTCTCAGAAACATTTTCCTATGCTGTCACATAATAATTCATTTTCCTATACGCATGAATACATAGAGATGCATAGGCCAATGGACTCAGTAGAAGGTAAGAGCTATATAATGAGACAGAGATGCTCCAGGACTTCCAGAATTATGCTGTAGCATACTCTCACACTTATATTCATCCATTCTTCTTCATTTGAGACTTTGTTTTTTAGTCCTGGAGAGGAAACATAAAATGTTTAATCTTAAATTACTGTGGTAATGAAATATTAAAAGATTATTGATTACAAGTTTTATGTTTGACTATTACCTCTGAAACGCTGTAAATAAAAAGGTATAAATTAATACTGGGGATTAGCTCACTGGACGAAATACACTGCTTGACTTACGAATGGGAACTGGAAACGAAATGTGACCTCACATGTTGAGACGGTCTCTGATACTATCTCAATAATCATAAAATCGAGTCAGATGAGCAAAGAACATGGCACTAGGAGTCCACATATCAGTATAAGGTTGCGTGCCCTCTGGACTGGATGGACGCACTGTTTCGGTTCAGGGGGAAGTCTTAAAGCCGTTGAATCCTCTCACGAAGGAAGCTGGTCCACAGCTGTTGTAACTGTCCCCTGATGTTCTGGATACTGGCATTAGGATGGAGCTGTAGACGTCCAATCTGGTACCGCACGTGTTGTACCGATGAAAGATCTGGGGTTATCACTGGCCACTGGAGTAGCTTAGCAATATGCAGATATTTCATAGAGATGCGTGCCATGTGTTGGCAACCATTATTCTGTTGAAAGATACTGTCGGTTGAGAGATAACACATGAGGACACAGGATGTCTGTGACGTCTTGTTGTGGATGGCTGGGTGGTTGAGAACAAAGAGCAAAGGTCATCAGTCCACTATTTAAACCCCAGGATTGACACGCGTACCATTTTGTTTGCATACAGACTAAATTCTGCGTGCAAGTGCGAGAAGGTGTTTTATATGTTTGTGTACAGTGTATCTGAAGCGGAGCATGTGAAACAGCCCAGTATTCACCTAGAGGTGGTGGAAAACTGTCTAAAAACCACACCCAGGCTGGCCAGCATACTGGATCCCTCGCCATTAATCCGGGGCCATCCTGCCTGCCGTCTCAGAAATGGCCGACTTAAGGGGCTCCGGAAAGGCTCAAAATCATGAAAAGTTCAATTTTTACTTTTTTGCGTTTTCTGAATCTGCAGACTATTACCTTTTAATAGATATATAATTTATTCAATTCCGAAGACTACAACTATTTTTAAATTTGTTTTGAAATGTGTTCTACATGGGCGTGACCCACTGTGGCACTGTTAAACTGCTGTCAAATGGTGTTATTATTAACGTCCGTGTTCATCAGGTACATTTTAGTGATGTGAGATAAAGTATGTGTTGTGGCTAACCTATTTTCAGAGACTTAGCACCACCTAAACTGTTGAAAAAGTGTATTCACGGAAAAACTCAAAACCCCAATGAAAGTGTAAATAGTGTTATATGGTCGAGAACCCCCAAGACTGTATTTGTTGGAATAGAAACACTTCACTTTGGTGTGTATGATGCTGTTGCGACTTTCAATGATGGCAACATTGTAAGGTGCAAGGTATTTAGAAATATGGGAATGAAGATAGGTTCTAACATGGTACGAGCGATGCTCGCTTTAGACAAGGAACGCCTTCGGGCTGCAGACAGGGCTGTAAAGAGTCTAGAAATACAAGCAAGAGTAAACAGGAGGAGGAACAAGAGGAAGCTGGAGGAGGAGTTTGCAGAGGATGAAGATAATCCATCCTATGGACCTGGAATGCACTAAAAAGTTAATCCAATCTTTGTCGATCGATTCCCAAAACTTTTATTTTCTCATACTAATTACATGTTTTCTAAGGATCTTCCAAACATATTTGTTTCAAACATTCAGTAAATGTTACACAGTACCTTCTGCATCATTTAACACAGCCTTTTTCCAAAAAACTGTATATTTTTGAATATATAAATAAAAAATTGTTGTGAATTTTCATTACAATTGAAAAAAATCATCTTTAATAACTGAACCAAAATTTTGTAAAATCCCTGTGCTAAAGTTGTAGCCCATATTCCAATAAATAATCTGTAAAAAGTTCAACTTCCTACCTCAAATACTTTGTGAGGAAAGATGTAATTTATAAGCGTTATTTTAACATTGCAAGTATAGGGCGTTCCGGATCCCCTTAACACACACTGCTAATTGCACGGTTGCTCTCGTGCTCCAGAGTTCCCTCAGTCCGACACCACGACGCCAAGAGTAACGCCGTTCTGGCCTCTGCAAAACACTGGAAGAGCGAGACCTCTCCCCAGGTGACCGACACACTCGATGACGGTGGTCATCTGGGCTAGTGCAGAACCGCGATTCATTGATTGAACACAAAACGAAGCCAGCCATCAACAGCCCACCCTTCTCCGTCAGTGCATGACGCCAAACGCAGCCGTTTGTGTTGGGCTGTCAACAGCAGACTACGCGTGGGACAGTAGTTACTTACGTCTGGCTGCTGTTAGTCTCAGACCTGCTACGCAGTACCGGCGTCAGGCTGTCTATAGTAAGATGGTTAGAGGCAAACGGACACTGAACATCATTATTGTTGTGAACTTCCTCTTTGCTTTGACAGAACACGTTAACTTAGGTTTATTAATCGTCTACTGGAAAAACACAGCCAGTGGCGGGGACTACTAAGAAACAGAATAATTCACTGTCACAAAACCGTACCAGATTGATTAACAGCAAACAGATTAAATACAATAATAAAAACTGTAGCAGGACAATAAAAGAGCTAAAAATTCTTTCTTGAAAGAAACTTTAAGATCTGCAATCCAAAACAGAATTAAACTCCGCAAATAAGCACTATATAAGGAAACGTCAGATGCCAGAGCTGCGCAAGACACTCAAGAGAAATATCACGGTAAAATTGATGTTAAATATTGGTCCTAAATGGTGCAAATATTCAGTGACAACCTTCATGAAATTAACAGATTTTAAATCTCCTATTGTTTGCCCAGTTCAAGAACAAACAGTGCGTACAAGGAGTAAGACTAATAACCAGCCAGGTGGCCGATTCACATTTGCACAACCACATTTAAGTAAATAAACTTAGTAATCACGCAAGTGGAAAGTTAGCTGGTTAACACTTCAACAATTTACATGAGCCACACAAACGTGCAACACATACCTGTCTTGTCAAGGTCAAGGTCAAGGTGTAGTGGGCTCGGAAAGGTGGTCGATTCACATCTGCATAACCACATTTAAGTAAATAAACTTAGTAATCACGCAGGTGGCAAGTTAGCTGGTTAACACTTCAACAATTTACATGAGCCACACAAACGTGCAACACATACCTGTATTGTCAAGGTCAAGGTCAAGGTGTAGTGGGCTCGGAAAGGTGGCCGATTCACATTTGCATAACCACATTTAAGTAAATAAACTTAGTAATCACGCAAGTGGCAAGTTAGCTGGTTAACACTTCAACAATTTACATGAGCCACACAAACATGCAACACATACCTGTATTGTCAAGGTCAAGGTCAAGGTGTAGTGGGCTCGGAAAGGTGGCCGATTCACATTTGTATAACCACATTTAAGTAAATAAACTTAGTAATCACGCAAGTGGCAAGTTAGCTGGTTAACACTTCAACAATTTACATGAGCCACACAAATGTGCAACACATACCTGTCTTGTCAAGGTCAAGGTCAAGGTGTAGTGGGCTCGAAAAGACTGGCCAATCCGTCGCGAGCAGACTTGGCTCCGCTTTCAGGCACTGCGCCTGCTCTACAGACCAGGCAGGATTTACCCAAGTCCCACCAAAAGAATCACAAATGGCAGCATAATTAACAGAGAAAGACAGAATTTAGTACAGCAAGTTTGGTCAGGCCTCTACTAAAGACCGAACGCCGCCGCACGACAGTAAAATTACAGCAACAAGAGAAACAAGTAAACAATTTTGCAGTGAGTTAACTGAGTCAGTTTGGATTCCTTAGAAATGTTGGAACACGTGAGGGAATACTGACCCTACGACTTATCTTAGAAAGATTAAAGAAAGGCAAACCTACGTTTCTAGCATTTGTAGACATAGAGAAAACTTTTTACAATGTTCACTGGAATATTCTATTTCTAACTCAGAAGGTGGCAGGTGTAAAATACAGGGAGCGAAAGGCTATTTACAATTTGTACAGAAACCAGGTGGGAGTTATAAGAGTCGAGGGGCATGTAAAGGAAGCAGTGGTTGGGAAAGGAGTGAGACAGGATTGTAGCCTCTCCCCGATGTTATTCAATCTGTATATTGAGCAAGCAATAAAGGAAACAAAAGAAACATTCGGAGTAGGAATAAATATCCACGGAGAAGAAATAAAAACTTTGAGGTTCGCCGATGACGTTGTAATTCTGTCAGACAGAGCAAAGGACCAGCAAGAGCAGCTGAACGGAATGGACAGTGCCTTGAAAGGGCGATATAATATAAACACCAAGAAAAGCAAAACGAGGATAATGGAACGTAGTCGAATTAAATCGGGTGATGCTAAGCGAATTAGATTAGGAAAAGAGACGCTTAAGGTAGTAAATCAGTTTTGCTATTTGGGGAGCAAAATAACTCATGATGGTCGAAGGAGAGAGGATATAAATTGTAGACTGGGAATGGCAAGGAAAGCGTTTCTGAAGAAGAGAAATTTGTTAACATAGAGTATAGATTTAAGTACCAGGAAGTCGTTTCTGAAAGTACTTGTATGGAAGTGAAACATGGACGATCAATATTTCGGACAAGAAGAAAATAGAAGCTTTCGAAATGTGGTGCTACAGAAGAGTGCTGAAGATTAGATGGGTAAATCACATAACTAATGAGGAGGTATTGAATATAATTGGGGAAAAGTGAAATTTGTGACACAACTTGACTGGAAGAAGGGATCGGTTGGTAGGACACGTTATGATTCATCAAGGGATCACCACTTTAGTACTGGAGGGCAGCGTAGGGGGTAAAAACCGTAGAGGGAGACCAAGAGCTGAATACACTAAACAGATTCAGAAAGATGTAGGTCGCAGTTGGTACTCGGAGATGAAGAAGCTTGCACAGGATAGAGTAGCATGGAGAGCTGAATCAAACCAGTCACTGGACTGAAGACCACATCAACAACAACTGAGTCAAATCAATGAAACTTTTAAGGAGCCAAAATCTAAACACAGTTACGGAGCAGGAAGCTCGACTGACAACCACAAATTATATCAAACTCGAACTACGTAGGCCAAATGTTAGCAAGTAAACGCCAATCTGAGCGGAGCAGTAAATTCCAAGCTAACGCTTTCGGTTGGCTATCGAACCCCTGACTAACAGCAGACAAAACATAACCTTTTGTATACCATTACAGTCACGTATGAGATAGCAGTAACAAGAGCAAAATAAAGTCCTTTTTGAGAAAGGACTAATAATTAAGATTAAGAAGCTCCACCCTCACAAAAAATATAAAAAAAGTCAGTCAAACATGTTAGTATAAACACCCAATGGGGCAATAAATGAAACTATGTGCTCCAAATAGTACATGCATGGGGTGGCTCATGAAATCATCCCACGTAATATATAAATGCGCGCTGCCACAAATCCGACACCTTACAGCAGCCAATTGGGGAGTTGAGACCGACCTTGGAAAATAACACACAGACTGTATCATTAAATAATGGAACAAAGTCATTGGTTTTGTAGGAGTGCACACGCAACTTCCGTGCCTAGAGACAGAAACGGGGTCAATAACCAGAAGTCTGATATGGAACCGGACGGGAACCTCGGACAAACAACCAGAAAACTACCGAACTAAACAGTCACACTACTGATACAGGAACTAGCAATTTTGTGGCTATGGTTACTGCCGATGCTGAACTCACTAGCATCCGTTAAACTAAATCGGAAGCTCACCAGACATATTCGTACAAAGGTCCAGGGAGGACAGCGTGGAGCCGACATACAACTTCGACACAGCTACCGATCGGCCGTACGTCTTCACGTTCGGTCGGTCGCTGAAGTACACAACACGCTTCTTCCCTCTGTACGCGCCCCTCTCGTCCACAGGTTTGCAGCAGGCCACTACCGAAGTAACAATGGTTCACAATCCAAGAACCCGCCTGAGTGTCTCTTCCTGATATCGCTGCTACGCTCGGAGCCGGTGACTGTTACCTGCCGAAACTGTAGTAGCCATCAACTGCCGCCAGGTCCCAACTCGGCCTCCAAAGACAAAGGTATTCTACTAGAGACCGTGGCACGACGTATCGATCGCGCAACGATTCACAACCAGTGGCTCGGGATGTTGCAGGGAGGCCACTTTTTAAATCTCGGACTGCAGCCGCAGGTGTGAAAAGGTTTTGATGTGCTTGGTGTACAGTACGCCAATGCTCGTCTACCCGAATCTTGGCAACAAGTATTCCGGACTCATTTTTCATGCAGACCAAACCAAGGCCACTGTCACATCCGAATGCTCCACATGTCTGTATATATCAAGATTCCACCAGGAGAAAAAAATGGCTCTGAGTACTTTGGGACTTAACTTCTGAGGTCATCAGTCCCCTAGAACTGAGAACTACTTAAACCTAACTAACCTAAGGACATCACATACATTCATGCCCGATGCAGGATTCGAACCTGCGACCGTAGCGGTCGTGCGGTTCCAGACTGTAGTGCCTAGAACCGCTCGGCCACTCCGGACAGCCCACCAGGAGACTAAATGGAGATCCACACTGAGGCTGTTTTCAAAGTTCTTCAAGTGCTGATAACGCTTTCTCACACGATTACGCGGCATTTACGTGTCCTCCACAACGATCACTCAACACGTGACTAAATTCACGCCAGTTGTATACCCTACCAGGGCTGGTAACAGTACTGAACACAAAACATCCACACGTACATACATACTCTACAAGCTACAGTACGGTACCTGGCTGAGGATACACAGTACCACTACCAGTCATTCCTTCCCTGTTCCACCAGCAAACAGAGCGAGGGGAAACCGACTGTGTATATGCTTCCGCATCAGCCTTAGTCTCTCTAATCTTATCCTCATGGATCTTATGCGAAATGCTGGTTCTCAAGAATTTCTCAATAGTTTTCCTCGAAAAGAATGTCGCTTTACCATCAGGGATTCCAATTTGAGTTCCCGAGGAGTGACCGTAACACTTGCGCGTTGTACAATCCAACCGGTAACTAATTTAGCAACCCGCTTCTAAATTGCTTCGATGTACTCCTGTAATCCGACCTGGTACGAATCCTAAACACTGGAGCAGTACTCAAAAATGAGTCAGACTAGAGTCCTAGTTGCGGTCTCCTTTCCAGATGAACCATACTTTCCCAAAATTATTCCAGTACGCGGAAGTCAACTATTCGCCTTTCCTATCACAGTCCTAGCATGCTAGTCCCAGTTCATATAGTTTAGCAACGTTACACGTGGACATTTAAACGACGTCGTTGGGTCAAGCAGGACACTAACATTACGCTATTGTTTTTCCTACTCATCCACATTAGGCCAAGCTAGTTTCCATTCATCACACCAATTAGAAATTTTGTCGAAGTCATCTTGTATCTTTCTACAGTTATTCAACGTTGACACCTTACGTACATCGCAGCATCATCGGCAAACAATCGCAGTTTCCTGCCAACCTGTCCGCTAAATCATTTATGTAAGAGAGCAAAAGCGGTCCTATCACACTTCCCTGAGGCACTCCTGACGATACCCTTCTAACTGATGAACACTCGCCGTTGAGGAGAACATACTGGGTTCTATTACTCAAGAAGGTTTCGAGCCAATTGCATATCTGGCAACCGATTTCGTATTCGCGTACCTTCGTTAACAATCTGCAGTGGCGCTCCGTGTCAAATGCTTTCCGGAACTCGAGAAATATGGAATCTCGCCCTTCATCCATAGTTCACACTACATTACGTGAGGGAAGGGGAAGCTGAGTTTCGCACGAGGGATATTTTCTAGAATCGCACTGATTCGTGGACATAAGCTTCTCACTCTCAATAAAGTGTATTATATTTGAACTGAGAAAGTTTTCACGGATTCTGCAGAAAACCGATGTTAGGATGTTGATCGGTAGTTTTTCCGCCGGCCGCTGTGGCCGAGTGGTTCTAGGTGTTTCAGTCCGGAGCCGCGCTGCTGCTACGGTCGCAGGTTCGAATCCTGCCTCGACAATGGATGTGTGTGATATCCTTAGGTTACTTAGGTTTTAGTAGTTCGAACTCTAGGGGACTGATGACCTCAGACGTTAAGCCCCACAGTGGTTAGAGCCATTTAAACCATTTTTGTAGTTTTGCCGGTCCGTTCTTTTATCCTTCTATTCCAGTCGCTTTGAACTTTGCTCTGAATGGGAGATCTGCGATAAATGAAAGCAAAGTATGGGGCTATTGCCTCTGAGCACTGTTTGTAAAACCAAACTGGTATTCCCTCCGGACTTAGCGATTTGTTTGTTTTCAGCTCGTTCAGTTGTTTCTCTATGTCAAGGACGCTTACTGCAGTGACGTACATACGGCAGTCTTTTCGATGATCAAAAGACGCCTTGTTTGTACAATTATGCTGCGTCAGCGATTTCTTAAACGCTAAATTTAAAACTTCGGCTTTCATTTCGCCATCTCCAACTGCCACACAGTGCGATTTTGCATAGTACCAGAATTTTCTCTGGTTCTTGGCCAGACCTTTCACTAACGTATGACGGGGGTAGTTTCCGTATGCTTCGCCCATTGATCTTTTCACAGACGCACGAATCCCTGCCAGCCTTTGCCTGTCGACATTTGTGCGTTCTCTTTTGAACCAAGAGACTTTGCTTCCTCATAATTTTCCGAGTTTGGCTTTTAAACGATGGTGGATCTGTGCAACGTGTCACACATAGCCATGTAACACGCCGTTTGAAGAGTGGCCGCAAAAGTTATCTACCGACAGCAACTGGAGACGACTATAGCGCCACGTCACCAACAGTGGATTTCAAACTCGAGAGTAATTGCTGCTGCCAGTGAATGCAGGCCCATTCAGCCTCTTCCCCAGCGAACATACCGAAAGCAACGGGAAGAAATACGCTGTTGGAGTAGGAAATCTCACAGATACACAAGAAGCTGCCTGTCTGCAGTGTGACAGAGAACACAGAAACTGAACGGTAGCTGACTGGAAGCGTCTAGTGCTATCCGAAGAATCACGATTTCGTCTCTTTTCAAAAGATTTTTTTTATTATTCATATGACCGGTTTCGGTTCATTCAGAACCATCTTCAGATCTGATATTTCAGTTACAGGAGTAACCCGTCCAAATCCAGCAACTTTCACGTGCTACGTCACATGATGATGATCTGACGTAGCATGTGAAAGTTGCTGAATTTGGACGGGTTACTCCTGTAACTGAAATATCAGATCTGAAGATGGTTCTGAATGAACCGAAACCGGTCATATGAATAATAAAAAAATTTTTTGCAATCAAGACGGATTTTAAGTAACATTATAAAATCACTGATTGCTGTTATCCCATAAGACATTATGTCTGTTTTTGCAAAATCTTTTCAAAAGGGTGGAAATAGTCGAGTGCACAGACCGCACAATGAGGCGTCTAGCCGGTAGTATGGGAAATACATACGCCTTCCTAGAGCACGGTTTTCATATAATTACTTCGGCCCACTCATCCAGATTACCATGAACATGAACGTGAACGTTGTAGGTAGCTAACTGTTGCCCTTTCTGACACATGTTCACAGTGAATATGCTGTAGACTCTCCCTGCGGCGGGAATGGATCGTGGTCTCACTATCCATTAAACAACCTGTCCTCATACGTGGAAGGGCTTCAGGAGAATGAAGTCCATATGTACTATCCTTGCATTAATTATGCCATGTTACTAACTCTCTCTGTAACAAGTTCACATCTGAA
This sequence comes from Schistocerca cancellata, assembly GCF_023864275.1. NCBI lineage: Eukaryota > Metazoa > Arthropoda > Insecta > Orthoptera > Acrididae > Schistocerca > Schistocerca cancellata. The sequence continues at coordinate 921,158,850 of NC_064628.1, read as the reverse complement.
AGCAGCCAGAAGATATTCAGTCGGATCCGACATTTTTAACGTCCTAAACAGTCACTGACCCACGAGTGCTTGCGAGTTAACGCTTTCAATCATTTAGTAAGCTTCCTGTAAAGAAGCACGAAATACGCGACGCGTAGCTTATGGACGACGTGAAATGGTCACAGGCAAATGTCTCCCTAAATGAAACACTCACAAGGCTGAAAGTTCCTCAAAATACTCAACACTGTCGTCACTATTCACCAACTATACGAAAACCGATGAAAAGCGAGAATTTCTTCATTTTGGTACAAATGTTATCAGCGCAGTTTAACATAGACGTTTTGCGGAAGCGGCTCCCGAGCGACCTCTCGACTCTTACACCTGAGGCACAAAACCCTACTCAAATGCTCCAGAACTGCTGGATTCTGACAGGCTAGTATGTGAAGCAGCCGATCAGATCATCTCGAGCACTTCTATATTTGCGATGTTTCTAACTTTACCCAAACAGACTAACACAAATAATTTACACTGTAAATTCGTAATTCCGAAACTAAATAAAATTTAATAGAAACGAAGTAAAATTCCTTTTCACAAAATAAATTACTAATACGTTTTATACCCAACACCCCATCTGACTGTCTTTTACAAAGTCAAGCTCACTCGGACATACGTCACTGCACAGAAACTTTCTCATGTATACATTTACGTACTTTTAATAAAATATCACAGTCTCACTTTAGGTATGTCCTCCGTTCACTCTCTTAGTCTCTCCAAAACTCGCACACAACCGAAACACGACGCTATAATAATTTTACAACTTTTTACTACGTCAGAAATCTGTGGTAATGAAACCCAAAAATATTCCAGAAAATTACACTACTGGCCATTAAAATTGCTACACCAAGAAGAAATGGTTAACGGGTATTCATTGGACAAATATTTTAGACTAGAACTGACATGTGATTACATTTTCACGCAATTTGGGTGCATAGATCCCAGAACAACCACCTCTGGCCGTAATAACGACCTTGATAAGCCTGGACATTGAGTCAAACATAGCTTGGATGGCGTGTACAGGTACAGCTGCCCATGCAGCTTCAACACGATATCACAGTTCATCAAGAGTAGTGACTGGCGTATTGTGACGAGGCAGTTGCTCGGCCACCATTGACCAGACGTGTTCAGTTGGTGAGAGATCTGGAGAATGTGCTGGCCAGGGCAGCATTCGAACATTTTCTGTATCCAGAAAGGCCCGTACAGGACCTGCAACATGCAATCGTGCATTATCCAGCTGAAATGTACGGTTTCGCAGGGATCGAATGAAGGGTAGGGCCACGGGTCATTACACATCTGAAATGTAACGTCCACTGTTCAAAGTGCCGTCAATGCGAACAAGAGGTGACTCAATGCGAACAAGAGGTGACCGAGGCGCCTAACCAATGGCACCCCATACCATCACGCCAGGTGATATGCCAGTATGGCGATGACGAATACACGCTTACAATATGCGTTTACCGCGATGTCACCAAACACGGATGCGACCATCATGATGCTGTAAACAGAACGTGGATTCATCCGAAAGAATGACGTTCTGCCATTTCGTCGTTGAGTGCACCATCGCAGGCGCTCCTGTCTGTGATGCAGCGTCAAGGGTAACCGCAAGCATGGTCTCCGAGCTGATAGTCCATGCTGTTGCAAACATCGTCAAACTGTTCGTGCAGATGATTTTTGTCCTGCAAACGTCTCCATCTGTTGACTCAGGGATCGAGACGTGACTGCACGATCCGTTACAGCCATGCAGATAAGATGCCTGTCATCTCGACTGCTAGTGATACGAGGCAGTTGGAATATAGCACGGCGTTCCGTATTACCCACCTGAACCCACCGATTCCATATTCTGCTAACAGTCATTGGATATAGACCAACGCGAGCAGCAATGTCGCGATACGATAAACCGCACTCGCGATGGGCTACAATTCGACTTTTATCAAAGTCGGAAACGTGATGGTACGCATTTCTCTTCCTTACACGAGGCATCACAACAACGTTTCACCAGGCAACGCTGGTCGATTGCTGTTTGTGAGTGAGGAATCGGTTGGAAACTTTCCTCATGTCAGCACGTTGTAGGTGTCGCCACCGGCGCCAACCTCGTGTGAATGTCCTGAAAAGCTAATCATTCGCATATCACAGCATCTTCTTCCTGTCGGTGAAATTTCGCGTCTGTAGCACGACGCCTTCGTGGTGTAGCAATTTTAATGGCCAGTAGTGTAGATTATGTGAACCTATCCTCTTGGTTGTAGTTTCAGTTGATATTCTAGATGACAATATTATAGCCCCCAACTCCGTTTCACAATGCCGGCTGGGTTATTGTGTATTTTAGGTAAAAATTTATATCTCCGGAAGTATTGAAGATACTGTTTAGAAATTTTGACAGCAAGGTTGTGTTATGCATAGACATTGGTATACATAGTATAAAAAATACCGATTAATATTTAAGAGCACTGCATCTAATTCTTAGTGAACATGAGTAACGTAAGTTAAGCAAGTACACGGCTCGCCCGAGCGAGTAACCAGCGGCGGCTGTGCGAGATTGAGAACCAACATCTACTCTCCTCCCGGCTCCAGCATGAGCTACGCTTTCAGTGTAAGACGACAGCTCGTAATAATTTCCTACGTCTTTCAACATGACAGCTTCCGTGTTCAAAGGACAGCACGCATACGTTCCTGGTTTGACGAAAACTCAGGCATCCTATTACACCTCAACAGGGCCGCTAAAGCACGTGATCTGAATGCTATGGGAAATGCCTGGGACAATTTGTAATAACGGGTTAAACGTAACCGTCAACGTCCCCGCCATTCTGTAGCTACACGAGGTCTGATCTTTAATGAGCGGTTACATCCAGATACTGCATGCATGAATAAATCTGTGGACACTCTTCATAGCCGAATTGAGTTCATTATCACGACTGTAGGTGGTATTAGACTGAATTTGCTTAACTGCAGGCATGGACTGTGCGGTTGGTCCCGGCGGAGGTTCGAGTCCTCCATGGGGCATGGGTGTGTGTGTTTGTCCTTAGGATAATTTAGGTTAACTAGTGTGTAAGCTTAGGGACTGATGACCTTAGCAGTTAACTCCCATAGGATTTCACACATATTTGAACATTTGAATTTGCGTAATGTATTGAAGGGTAACTTAAGTTTTGTTTTGTGGGATTGATGGCTAAGTTGTAGCGAAATATTATATAAGGCAAACGATTCTTTAAACCTAGGAACACAAATAGACATGTGAGACACAGTATCCACTTGCAGATGCGGTGTATACTTTCGTGGTAGGAATAGGAAGCGACTGACCCAGGTAATTGCTTTAACTTGTCTGGTGTAAAATATAAAGATAGTTGCGTAAATATCGCTGTGTATTATAATGTTCCGAGTACAAACTCCGAAGGCGCAGTGAAACGTTTTTGACCTTTTACAAAGACGACCCTAATATAAACGGGTCTTATTTGTTTTCAGTGCAGTACAATAACGAAAATTAAGTGTCAACTTCAGCTCCAGAGTGTCTATGATCGCGAGTGTTTCTAAAATAGTCTTGTTCTTGTGTGTTCTGTTCAAATGGGTTAACGGGAGTACCGCAACGCCAAAACAATTGTTTGTTTCTGACAGTTTATTGACAAAGGAACCTGACGGTGCAGGCAATAGTTAATCAGCTTAGAGTCGAGCTCTCGCAGGCAGACGTTTCCTCGTTTTATTCGACGATGACTCACGTGACGGAAGGCCTAAAATTTTCAATGACAGTCGCAGACATTGAGAATGTGCAAAAAAAAAAAAATTGCTCTGAGCACTATCGAACTTAATATCTGAGTTCATCAGTCCCCTAGAACTTAGAACTACTTAAACCTAACCAACCTAAGGACATCACACACATCCATGCCCGAGGCAGGATTAGAATCTGCGACCGTAGCGGTCGCGCGGTTCCAGACTGAAGTGCCTAGAACCGCTAGAGAATGTGCAACATTTGAATCTAAGGTATCAACGGATGAAGGTGTATCGTGCAGCTGACTTCCAAGGCATATCAATAGAAGCGCTGCAGTAGGAGTACTTTTGACGTGGACGAATAACTATGATTAAGCTTCGTGAATGGCACTGTATGCTGACCAATTTCGCAACTATATTTCAGCAGTTTCAATAAAGCCTCAATTTGATATTAATCTACTGGTTTTTATGAAATATTGTTCCATTAATGACGCAATATTTTATCGAGTTTGTAGAGAAGCGCATGTCGTGCCGATAGCGCAGCGGTCTAATTCTGGAATTTTGTCGTAATGTGATAGGCAAACTTCCTCCAGTTTCCTATCGACCAAAACTAGGCAAAACAGAGCTGCCTGTCACAAAACTACGCAGACTTTCACTCTCCCCACGATTTACCCATACCGTTCAGCAGGCAGTTTCTATTTTCACACAAGTTTACATCAGTGAAACACCGCACAGTGAGATTCGTAGTTTCATAAATCTTCCTCTCAGCAATCCACTGGCTTACTACGGCGTTGAAACTCTACCCTGTGTGACAGCGCATTATTTGGGCAGGACGGTGAGCGTAACACTGGCCCGGAAAATACTTCGTTCACCTTAAAATAGCCATCCCAAAATACACTCCTGGAAATTGAAATAAGAACACCGTGAATTCATTGTCCCAGGAAGGGGAAACTTTATTGACACATTCCTGGGGTCAGATACATCACATGATCACACTGACAGAACCACAGGCACATAGACACAGGCAACAGAGCATGCACAATGTCGGCACTAGTACAGTGTATATCCACCTTTCGCAGCAATGCAGGCTGCTATTCTCCCATGGAGACGATCGTAGAGATGCTGGATGTAGTCCTGTGGAACGGCTTGCCATGCCATTTCCACCTGGCGCCTCAGTTGGACCAGCGTTCGTGCTGGACGTGCAGACCGCGTGAGACGACGCTTCATCCAGTCCCAAACATGCTCAATGGGGGACAGATCCGGAGATCTTGCTGGCCAGGGTAGTTGACTTACACCTTCTAGAGCACGTTGGGTGGCACGGGATACATGCGGACGTGCATTGTCCTGTTGGAACAGCAAGTTCCCTTGCCGGTCTAGGAATGGTAGAACGATGGGTTCGATGACGGTTTGGATGTACCGTGCACTATTCAGTGTCCCCTCGACGATCACCAGTGGTGTACGGCCAGTGTAGGAGATCGCTCCCCACACCATGATGCCGGGTGTTGGCCATGTGTGACTCGGTCGTATGCAGTCCTGATTGTGGCGCTCACCTGCACGGCGCCAAACACGCATACGACCATCATTGGCACCAAGGCAGAAGCGACTCTCATCGCTGAAGACTACACGTCTCCATTCGTCCCTCCATTCACGCCTGTCGCGACACCACTGGAGGCGGGCTGCACGATGTTGGGGCGTGAGCGGAAGACGGCCTAACGGTGTGCGGGACCGTAGTCCAGCTTCATGGAGACGGTTGCGAATGGTCCTCGCCGATACCCCAGGAGAAACAGTGTCCCTAATTTGCTGGGAAGTGGCGGTGCGGTCCCCTACGGCACTGCGTAGGATCCTATGGTCTTGGCGTGCATCCGTGCGTCGCTGCGGTCCGGTCCCAGGTCGACGGGCACGTGCACCTTCCGCCGACCACTGGCGACAACATCGATGTACTGTGGAGACCTCACGCCCCACGTGTTGAGCAATTCGGCGGTACCTCTACCCGGCCTCCCGCATGCCCACTATACGCCCTCGCTCAAAGTCCGTCAACTGCACATACGGTTCACGTCCACGCTGTCGCGGCATGCTACCAGTGTTAAAGACTGCGATGGAGCTCCGTATGCCACGGCAAACTGGCTGACACTGACGGCGGCGGTGCACAAATGCTGCGCAGCTAGCGCCATTCGACGGCCAACACCGCGGTTCCTGGTGTGTCCGCTGTGCCGTGCGTGTGATCATTGCTTGTACAGCCCTCTCGCAGTGTCCGGAGCAAGTATGGTGGGTCTGACACACCGGTGTCAATGTGTTCTTTTTTCCATTTCCAGGAGTGTATATTATCTTCCACGGGTGTGGATAATGTAATCAGGGATGCCTATACCATATTGCACGAAATATTTTCCGGGCAAGTCTTAACTTTGCCATCCTGTATACCAGTGCAAGAAAACCGCCGTCTAGAGTTGACCTCGGGTATCTGCAGGGTTCTATGGTCTGTATAACTTCCCTTGCTCTTTTTTTCACAGAGTACTGTTGACGAGCTTCACTCAGAAGTACTCATTGTGGATAGGATGAATCGTGCGCAACTACAGCGATGCGCATTACCAGCCGAATCATCAAAACTTTCTCTGAGTATTTATATAGCGTTTTAGAGTCTGCTTTGGTGTGAATGAGGAGTAACTGCGAATAACAGTGATATGTCTCCTTGGTGCTATCGGTTTTCATTTGGATTACGCTATGGTCCAAGGTGTACTTCTTCATATGTATGTAGTTTATTCCACAACGTAATCTTGCTCAGCTAACCCCAAGTGCCCAACTGTTGTAAACCCCGCGTGTGGGTACATATGGCGTGCGTATGCGTGGTTGCCCAAAGTTGTGTCCGCAATGGAAATATCACGCCTCGAAGTGAATTAAAAACGGCCCGGCCTTTGACAACCTACACTTGGAAGAATACATTAGATGAGATACACAGTCGTGATTAATTAATTAAGAGGTCTACAATGTTGAATTCGTATCCTACTAGAGTAAGTAGAACTAGATAACGTAAAATTATTTATTTTCAAACAACAATAACAAAAACGCAGATAATGTAGTTTGATTCTTACAAAGAAGAAGACAGAAACGAGGCACCATTAATACTGCTATTTATTTGAGCAAATAGCGCCGTAACCGGTTTCGAACCGACAAGTTCACCATCAGACGGCTGTTCACAAGATTTACAAGATGCACTTTACATAATCGTCAGTTTTAGAATTTTATACTTCCACTGTGGCGAAATATTCTTGGAGTGTTTCGATCGCACCAACACACCAAGAATATTTCGCCACAGTGGAAGAATAAAATTCTAAAACTGACGATTATGTAAAGTGCATCTTGTAAATCTTGTGAACAGCCGTCTGATGACGAATCTGTCAGTTCGAAATCGGTTACGGCGCTATTTACTGAAATAAATAGCAGTATTAATAGTGGCTCGTTTTTGTCTTCTTCTTTGTAAGAACCAACCTACATTAATTGTACACAGCCACGGTCTCACCATGTCAGTTTTAGACAATATAGCAGAACGCAGATATGTTTGAAATCAGTAGAGAATGTTAAATTCTACTCTTAATCTAACTTAAACAGAGGGAGAACATCTGCGGCTTCACTCAAAATCGCGGCCCCTGTTTATTACACGGTCATGCGAAGTTGTGATCACAGGTTTGCTTGAAACTCTGTACACCATTAGTCGGCCATTAAACCAACTTAACCTGCGAGCAGTAAGGTGCAGTACTCTGCCAATTTCGAGAAAATTGCAAGAGAAGTTTTACCCGTCTATTATGTAACTGAGGTATCTGAGCATGGTTGCCGTACGTTAGAGTTTATGGTGGTCAAGTGGTTAGCGTTCGAGTTTGTAAAACGGACGTGTATGAAGTGCATGACTCCCGCTGATACTCAACTTTCAGTCCATCCTTTCCTGATCAATAGACATGTTATTTAATTTATATCACATTTGAGAGGTAATAGAATTTATAAAATCACGTATATTTGCGTGACGTTTTAGTGAATTTCATGTTATTTGACTACGTGTTAATTTTAATTAAATTTAATTTTTAGAACAAACTTATTTATAACTATCGAAAGTAAATGAAGAAACACATAGACTTTTCCTGAAAATGTATGCCTGTCGTGATTTGCGAAATCCCTTATACCTGCAGTCTGTTAACGTACCGGAAGTACATTGCACGTCGACGCTTCGAGCTGCAGACTCAGAGGCAGGACCCATTTGGCAGTTAACCTGCGTAGCGGTGAGACGTTGCTAACGTAACAAGGACGAATAGTGCAGGTGCAATTTTTTTTTAAATCACAGAATTTACAATTGTACTAAAAAAAAGAAGGTTTGGGAGAGAGTCGAATCGCCGCCTCATAGATGTTCGTCTCTTTTTGTTCTTTATTGGTCTTTGTATTTGTTCGGGGAGCACATACCATGATGCTTGTTCAAGTTCATCGTTGATACATTCACTCAGTCATATATATAGAGGGCAGCTAATCCCTTGACCGCCGTGACCTCTAACGTCCGGCACCTAAGCACAGACACATCGGTTACGTAATAGGCCCGTAAAGCTTCTCTTGCGATTTTCTCGGAGTTGAAAGACTAGTACACCTTACTAATTGCACATTATGTTGTTTTAATGGCCGACTAAAGGAGTACAAAGTTCCAAGTAAATCCGGAATCCCAACGTCGTGGACTATCCTTGTAAGTTGACTGACGTGATTAGTCCTGTTAGACACAAGACCTGCGCCCTGACTAATACTGGCGGTAAAGAACACACACAACAAGTAAATGGTACTCAACACGTTTAGTGTGAGCCTTTCTGTGTCTGACGAGCCGTGGTGTGTACATCACCGATTTAAGTTCTGGCAGGACTGGTACTGAAGCGCCGATCTGCTCGGTGCCGTTGGTCTCTGTGCAGAGAATGTACATAAAAAGCACTCCGTCTTGAGGCCACAAGTGGCCCAAAGGGGACCATCCGACCGCCGTGTCATACCCAGCTGAGGATGCGGAGAGGAGGCGAGTGTGGTCAGCACACCGCTCTCCCAGTCGACATTATGGTGTTCTTTGACCGGAGCCGCTACTAATCGGTCGAGTAGCTCCTCAATTGGCGTCACGAGTCCGATAGCACCCCGAAATATGGCAACAGCGCATGACAGGCCGGATGGTCACCCATCCAAGTGCCGGCCACGCCCAACAGCGCTTAACTTCGGTGATCTGACGGGAACCGGTGTATCGACTGCGGCAAGGCCATTGCCTAAAGAATGTACATACCATGTCTATAAATTCTGTCTACACAGTGAACGTAACATACGCCGGCCGCGGTGGTCTAGCGGTTCTAGGCGCTCAGTCCGGAACCGCGCGACTGCTACGGTCGCAGGTTCGAATCTTGCCTCGGGCATGGATGTGTGTGATGTCCTTAGGTTAGTTAGGGTTAAGTAGTTCTAAGTTCTAGGGGACTGATGACCACAGATGTTAAGTCCCATAGTGCTCAGAGCCATTTGAACCATTTGAACGTAATATACCGTCCGCAAAACACCTAAAGATGAAACTACTTCAGTACAGCACAAAACACGGCTAAAGATTTATGGTTGCCCATAAGCCCACCGAGCGAGGTGGCGCAGTGATTAGCGCACTGGACTCGCATTCGGGAGGACGACGGTTCACTCCCGCGTCCGGCCATCCTGATTTAGGTTTCCCGTGATTTCCCTAAATCGCTTCAGGCAAATGCCGGGACGGTTCCTTTCACAGGGCACGGCCGACTTCCTTCGCCATCCTTCCCTCATCCGACGAGACCGATGACCTAGCTGTCTGGTCTCTTCCCCCAAATCAGTCCAATCCAATCTCATAAGCCAGATCGTACAGAAGCACTTCATTAAGGCTCAGACTTCACACAGAAGCAACGGAATCGTCCCTCTGGTCACTGAGAAACGATTTAAATAGCTCCTAGTGGCGAAATCGACACTCTGAAAATTGTAACAATGACACTCCCCGCCCGAAGTGTCCTCTTTCGATAGCTGCAGGAGAATCCCCTTGCACGACGTACGCCGATTCCCCGCAACACTCGCAGGGTCTGCGTGTGTGCTCCCTGCAACGGATCTCCAGCCAATTCCAGAGCAGTGCTTCCACTACACAGGTCATGAAATTGCCAGCCAATCGCCTGCAAGTTCGTATGAAACACTGATCTGGAACATCCTGCAACTGCTCTAACGACCAAGGACTCCACTAATCAAATTGACTTCTCTCCTTTTTGGTGGAAAACGTTGCTCGCGCCCTCCCGCGAGACAAAGTGCACAGGATCTGCTCGCGTCCACTTTTCTTGACCCCAGTATGTTCCTTCATACTGAAGAGGTGCGTGCCTCCTTCTCTTGTAAGATGTTGTCACTCTCCAACTCCGGCTCCTACCACCTGGCTGTTTCCACCGATTATTTCAGTGGCGGCAGTGTGCCTCACATCCGCTCACAGCTCTCGAAACGTGGGAGACTGCCAGCTGGGATGTTAGCCCACTGCTCCCACTCTGTTCTCTTGAGAGCAGTAAGACACCGCTGCCAGTCGAACATGACGTGGCTTTATTTCTAACCTTCCCTCTGGCAATCGTTGCTTTCACAGGAATGTGTAACGGTCGCCACTCTATGCTGTCAGCCTCAATTTCACATTAATTCCCAGGCATGCAACGCTGCAGAAAAATGTTAGTACATGATTCTACCCAGCATCAACCAAGGAAACCATCAGTTACCTGATCACCCACCGTAAATCATGATCTCTTATCGAATAAAATATCCGAATAAGTTGGTATAATATTACACGTATGGAGGAAAAATAGTGGCGACTTATACTAAATCTTCATAACCACATAACGTTCAACTGGTAATGCCATTAAACTGTTACCAAAGGTCGCAGAGTCTCGCCAACGTATGACAGACGGGCTTTTAAACAGCAGAAGTGTGTGAAAGCCTCCTACTTCTGTTTTCAGTTGAAGCTGAGTACATAAAAGGTGTAACTTCATTAATAAACCCTGAAATTATTCCCCTTTCTGCGTGATTTTGACCCAGAAACATCCAGTAAAGTTATCTGATCTCACTATAAATGAAACACTGAAAAGAAGGAACTACTATTCTTGCACAACGTAAAAAATAAACACAGGCTTCAGTCAGTATCTGAGTGAAGGGAAGAACATGATTTTAATGCATATGTGCATTCCCTTCACGCGTTTAAGCCAAGTATTGTGCACATTTATGCGATCGGGAATTCTCAGTAGCAGCCAGGCTACATATACATTTAACAATTAAGTGTCAGCAAGGAGCATTAGAGATGAAATCATAGAAGGCAATGTTGTGCAACCTTAGGAGGGACAGGACCCGACTATTCGGGAGTAGGATCTTACAATCTGAGGCAGTGTTCCGAGACAAACTTCCGTCACATCCGCATAGCAACAGCGATCTGAACGCCAATTGACAGAAAGTTTGGGTATATATATTACAAAAAGGTACGGCCAAACTTTCAGGAAGCATTCCTTACACACAAATAAAGAAAAGATGTTATGTGGACATGTGTCCGGAAACGCTTAATTTCCATGTTAGAGCTCATTTTAGTTTCATCCACGATCATTGGAGCACGTTATCATGATTTCATACGGGATACTCTATCTGTGCTGCTAGAACATGTGCCTTTACAAGTACGACACAACATGTGGTTCATGCACGATGAAGCTCCTGCACATTTCAGTCGAAGTGTTCGTACGCTTCTCAACAACAGATTCGGTGACCGATGGATTGGTAGAGGCGGACCAATTCCGTGGCCTCCACGCTCTCCTGACCTCAACCCTCTTGACTTTCATTTGTGGGGGCATTTGAAAGCTCTTGTCTACGCAACCCCGGTACGAAATGTAGAGACTCTTCGTACTCGTATTGTGGACGGCTGTGATACAATACGCCATTCTCCAGGGCTGCAACGGCGCATCAGGGATTCCATGCGACGGGGGGTGGATGCATGTATCCTCGCTAACGGAGGACATTTTGAACATTTCCTGTAGCAAAGTGTTTGAAGTCACGCTGGTACGTTGTGTTGCTGTGTGTTTCCATTCCATGATTAATGTGATTTGAAGAGAAGTAATAAAATGAGCTCTAACATGGAAAGTAAGCGTTTCCGGACACATGTTCACATAACATATTTTCTTTCTTTGTGTGTGAGGAATGTTTCCTGCGAGTTTGGCCGTGCCTTTTTGTAACACCCTATATACAGGGCTATTACAAATGATTGAAGCGATTTCATAAATTCACTGTAGCTCCATTCATTCACATATGGTCACGACACACTACAGATACGTAGAAAAACTCATAAAGTTTTGTTCGGCTGAAGCCGCACTTCAGGTTCCTGCCGTAAGAGCGTCGCGAGCGCAGTGAGACAAAATGGCGACAGGAGCCGAGAAAGTGTATGTCGTGCTTGAAATGCACTCACATCAGTCAGTCATAACAGTGCAACGACACTTCAGGACGAAGTTCAACAAAGAACCACCAACTGCTAACTCCATTCGACGATGGTATGCGCAGTTTAAAGCTTCTGGATGCCTCTGTAAGGGGAAATCAACGGGTCGACCTGCAGTGAGCGAAGAAATGGTTGAACGCGTGCGGGCAAGTTTCACGCGTAGCCCGCGGAAAATTGGCTCATGCCACAACTGGAGACCGACAGCGCCGACTTCATCTTTCAACAGGATGGTGCTCCACCGCACTTCCATCATTATGTTCCGCATTCCTTAAACAGGAGATTGGAAAACCGATGGATCGGTCGTGGTGGAGATCATGATCAGCAATTCATGTCATGGCCTCCACGCTCTCCCGACTTAACCCCATGCGATTTCTTCATGTGGGGTTATGTGAAAGGTTCAGTGTTTAAACCTCCTCTACCAAGAAACGTGCCAGAACTGCGAGCTCGCATCAACGATGCTTTCGAACTCATTGATGGGGACATGCTGCGCCGAGTGTGGGAGGAACTTGATTATCGGCTTGATGTCTGCCGAATCACTAAAGGGGCACATATCGAACATTTGTGAATACCTAAAAAAACTTTTTGAGTTTTTGTATGTGTGTGCAAAGCATTGTGAAAATATCTCAAATAATAAAGTTATTGTAGAGCTGTGAAATCGCTTCAATCATTTGTAATAGCCCTGTATATATATATATATATATATATATATATATATATATATGTGTGTGTGTGTGTGTGTGTGTGTGTGTGTGTGTGTGTGTGTGTGTGTGTGTGTAGGGACCGAGAGAAGTGTCCTTATTGGCTGAGGGAGAGAGGTGGGGTGGTCTCTCTTGTCCTTCGGGAAGACAGGGCGAGTCAGTCGCGAGGACTCACTCAAAACGCACGGTTGAGTAACCGGGGCGGCTCTAAAAGAACTGTCGTGAGTGCATATTTCAGATGTTAAGCAAGATGTTAAGGGGCTCCTGACAGGCTCAAAATCATGAAAAGTTCAATTTTTACTTTTTTGCGTTTTCTGAATCTGCAGACTATTACCTTTTAATAGATATATAATTTATTCAATTCCGAAGACTACAACTATTTTTAAATTTTTTTTGAAATGTGTTCTACATGGGCGTGACCCACTGTGGCGCTGTTAAACTGCTGTCAAATGGTGTTATTATTAACGTCCGTGTTCATCAGGTACATTTTAGTGATGTGAGATAAAGTATGTGTTGTGGCTAACCTATTTTCAGAGACTTAGCAGCACCTGAACTGTTGAAAAAGTGTATTCACGGAAAAACTCAAAACCCCAATGAAAGTGTAAATAGTGTTATATGGTCGAGAATCCCCAAGACTGTATTTGTTGGAATAGAAACACTTCACTTTGGTGTGTATGATGCTGTTGCGACTTTCAATGATGGCAACATTGTAAGGTGCAAGGTATTTAGAAATATGGGAATGAAGATAGGTTCTAACATGGTACGAGCGATGCTTGCTTTAGACAAGGAACGCCTTCGGGCTGCAGACAGGGCTGTAAAGAGTCTAGAAATACAAGCAAGAGTAAACAGGAGGAGGAATAACAGGAAGCTGGAGGAGGAGTTTGCAGAGGATGAAGATAATCCATCCTATGGACCTGGAATGCACTAAAAATTAATCCAATCTTTGTCGCTCGATTCCCAAAACTTTTATTTTCTCATACTAATTACATGTTTTCTAAGGATCTTCCAAACATATTTGTTTCAAACTTTCAGTAAATGTTACACAGTACCTTCTGCATAATTTAACACAGCCTTTTTCCAAAAAAACTGTATATTTTTGAATATATAAATAAAAAATTGCAAAAAAATGTTGTGAATTTTCATTAAAATTGAAAAAAAAATCATCTTTAATAACTGAACTAAAATTTTGTGAAATCCCTGTGTTAAGTTGCCCATATTCCAATAAATAATCTGTAAAAAGTTCAACTTCCTACCTCAAATACTTTGTGAGGAAAGATGTAATTTATAAGCGTTATTTTAACATTGCAAGTATAGGGCGTTCCGGAGCCCCTTAAGTGAATTTATTAGTTATACGAACGCCACGTGTCGTGGGCAGTGTCTATCACTATGTAAAGCCAGAAAACTGTGTTAATGTGTGTAAAGGGTCGAATATAACGGCGTAGTCCAGAGCCGCCACATTGCAAATACTGATTCTGTGACGTGTGTGACAAAGAAATTTCTGTATTAAAACTAGTACATACGTTGCTGAAAACTGGCAACTGGCATCCCTAAAGAATCCACTTCAGCAGGATCACCACCTACATGGAACCTGGCGGCTGGGCGCTACTACTGTGCTAGGAGGGACTTACCGAAGCAGCAAGACGCCAGGTTAGTGATACCGCCCAGAGAAGTACTTCCTTCTCGCTACATTGCCAATGAGGGTGTTGTATGATCACACCTAACACATTACTGGCACTACCTGTGTATATGACTGAGAGCTTCCTTGTAGGCAGGTCACAAGCAATGAGGACGTGAATCCTCAGATTGTAAGCCACACGCCTATTAACAGTGGTTTTTTTTCATTGTCAACAAACTTTACCAACAGCCGTACACTTTAAGATGTTTTATTTTATTCTGAAAGCAACCAGTTTCGGCAATTCATTTTGCCATCTTTCGTCCCCATACGTTTTTTTTTTTTTTCAAATCAATGAACTTATCGTATAGCGCCATAAAACTGGATATCGTGAATTCCAATCGTTCACAGCTGCTTCATACGAAAGCTTGACAGCAACGAACTTATCGTATAGCACCATAAAATTGATATTCACGATATCCACTTTTATGGCGCTAAACTATAAGTGCGTGGATTTGAAGAAAGCGTATGGGGCCCGGAGATGACAAAATGAATTGCTGATACTGGTTGCTTTCAGAATAAATTAAAATATTTTAAAGTGTACGGTGGTTGGTGAAGCTTACTGACATTGGAAAGTACGTACCAGCCGATGTCCCCTGGCCGTAATGCTTCAACAGAGATATTCACATTGGTGTCGAACACAGTTTGGAACGCTATGAAGTCTCGCCAACACTAACTTACCTTATTCGCTATAATATACATACACACCCAATAATTCGAAATATTTCTGCCCATGGCAGCTCTTCTTTGAATAACAATTCCGATGAAGGCAGAATGAGTGTGATAACTCGTTCTCAGATCAAATACTGTCTCATGTAAATATATGAGGGGACACTGATAAAACTTAACACTCAATGAAATTTTACCGGTGGTTGTCGTATGCTAATAAATTCGAAGTAGTTTATGGTATTCCTTTACTATCGATCATTAAGTCAATTAGCAGTGACAATAACAACATTACACTCCACCCTCCTGGCGTACTATTTCGTGAATCATGAGAAACATAGCAAAACAGAACTCCACACACTAGAATACTCGGAGGAATATCAAAATCCTAGGAAAGTAATGAATACCAAACGCTTAAATCACAGATGGACAACTGAAGTACCGATATAGTTCATGAACATTCGACAAGATCTCTCTCGCTGAACTAATTATATCAAGTCTGGATACGAAAGAAGGTACATTTATGGCCCTGAAATCGTTCCGAAAATAGTGTAACGCCAAGCTGCGCAAGCATAGCCACTATCAATAATTACTGCACGTTACAACACGGCAATAACCATTGGAACGTAACATCAACTCTATACTCACCATCCTCAAACCAGCCTCGAATAGCCTGCGGATCCTGCACTACTACAAACAGGAATCAGAACGAAACACAATGCCGTATTCTCGCGCTCACCGTTCTATGCTTCCACGAAATTCTCTCACGTAGGACCTTGATTGACGAGTCAACTATAATTCCAAAAGCACTGAACTGACTACACATATACCTTCACTTTGCCACCCAAGGACTGGCGTATGCCTAGAAGTCGAGAACATGGGTACTGAACGTCGTTGCACAGCTTTAACGATTCACAACTTGCATAGAAATGAATAATAGGAAAGGCAACTTTTAATGAACAGGTTCCAAGCTGGCACTGTTTGCTTCATATAGCACTAAGACTCACAAATTACCTAATTTCACAATACTAAGAAGACACGGTACTACCGCAGTGCGTAAACCGAATATAATCGTTTGTAAATATCAGAATAATGCAAAACCCGGCTTCTAGCTTGCGGCTACGAAAAATTGTGCCCTCCCCTTTTCCTCCTGAAAATCTGTCCCCTTCATCGCACAGACAGCTAACGTATTAGGCCGAGTAAACAATTCACCGCTGCAAATTTTTCGAAATACTATCTGGAAACGTGTGACCCACCAACGCAACAGAAAATGACAATAAAAATTTTTTTTTTTACTCCAAATACGCAACACATCGGTTTTATCATTTTATTCACTCTGATGCACAGAGCTATTGGGCAGCGATTGTAGCGATATGCCTTTGTAACGGAGCCGATGATGCACACTGAGCGTTCCTGTCGGGTCCTGCACAAGTTTCGTGTTACTTCACAGCGGCAGAAAAAAAAAAAAGAGGGAAGTTGCTGTTAACCGCTCCCAAGTCGGTAAACAGGAACGTCAGTTGTGAATTTAATTATCATGCTTAGCTGAGTAACAAGAGAAGGGGAGAAGATTTGCGGATATACTGTACTAATGGTATTACCAAGAAATTCGTGAATGTGTGAGCAAATGAGCGACAATGAGATGCTTTAATGGTGTTGTTGTAAACAACTAAAACATGTTTGAATGAAACGCAACGTGTTTTGACCAAACGTGGGAACTGTAACGAAACATAAAGCAACAATTCGTTGTAACAATAGATAAGTTTGGCATCATCAATCTCTACGTTCAGTCTTACTTTTTCTAATTTAAAATCAAACGGTAATATTCCCACACGCAATTCTTTCAAGAACTGTGTTTTAAGGAAAGCTAGTTTTCCACATGTCTCTATGTTTATGATGTCCTGTCACCTGATCTACACGCCGGACAATGATATAATTTTTGTATATACGAGGGCTATCCACAAAGTACATTACGTTTAGGAATCCCGCATCTCGTGGTCGTGCGGTAGCGTTCTCGCTTCCCACGCCCGGGTTCCCGGGTTCGATTCCCGGCGGGATCAGGGATTTTCTCTGCCTCGTGATGGCTGGGTGTTGTGTGCTGTCCTTAGGTTAGTTAGGTTTAAGTAGTTCTAAGTTCTAGGGGACTGATGACCATAGATGTTAAGTCCCATAGTGCTCAGAGCCAACGTTTTGGAATTAAAAATAAATAAAGTATTGTAATTTTTTTACTATATACAGACGAAAGCCACACTTAAATACTACTTTTCTACATAGTTGCCATTTAAATTAAGGCACTTATCATAGCGATGGACGAGCTTGGAAATTCCTTCGTCGTAAAATTCGGCCGCCTGCGGCTTCAACCACGTGGTTACCTCTTCTTTTGGGACAGGAAAGGTGTGATTTTTGTGGATTTCCTAGAAAGAGGCACTACAATGAACTCTCAAAGGTATTGCCAAACTCTTGCACAACCTCAGAAAAGCAATACAAAACAAGCGCAGGGGAAAGTTGGGCTCAAAGATCTTGCTGATTCACGACAACGCCCGGGCCCACACGGCAAATGCCACTCGTGAAGTTCTCGAATCTTCTAAGTGGGAGTTGTTTCCTCATCTGCCGTACAGTCCCGACCTGGCACCGAGCGACTTCCGCTTATTCCCAGCAATGAAGAAGTGGTTGGCTGTGCAGCGTTTTGATGACGACGCACAGCTTCAAGAAGAGGTAACCACGTGGTTGAAGGCGCAGGCGGCCGAATTTTAGGACGAAGTAATTTCCAAGCTCGTCCATCGCTACGATAAGTGCCTTAATTTAAATGGCAACTATGTAGAAACGTAGTATTTAAGTGTGGCTTTCATCTGTATATAATAAAAAAATTTCCAATACTTTATTTATTTTTAATTCCAAAACGTAATGTACTTTGTGGATAGCCCTCGTATTTTCAGTGGTATACGTCGATACTGTATGTAAATCGTGTTGTGAATAGAGATAGTAGCAAAGAAGTAACAAACGGAAAAGTCATACCTCATGTGAAAGTTCCTTCCTTAGTGTGAATAGCGAAAATGCACTAAGCAACAACCTTTGTTCATTTCATTATTTGGTAGGGTGGGTCTCAACGGCAAAAAGTAATGAACCAGTTCGAAATAGTGAGTGGAGTTTGCTGGAAATCAGTGAGTGCTTTCATTCCGATGAACGTAGTCTAGGTAATTGGTATCTCATCACTTTCGCTGTCTCAACACATATGCTCAGTTGCTAACTTTAACACTTCAGTTATTGTGCTAAACATTTGACGTAATGTGATACCGCTTAATGAGTAGATGCTAGAGCATTTTAAATTTTCAAATTCGGTAAGTAATCGTATGCAATACTAAAAATCAAAATGTTGTTGACCATGGATGCCGTCACTGAGTGACCGATTTACTCGATTTGTGACACAGACCGATAACTCACTGGTGTCTACTTCGGTATCGATTTCATTTGCCAGTAATACATGCAGAGCTGTAATAAATTCAGTTTGGTGACTGTGTAATGAACTAAGTATAGTGCAGGAGGAAAGCAGTTCACATCTTTAGCTACAAATTGAAAGAGTCACTCAGATGCCTCTAATCGCGTTAATTTAAACCTGCCGACATTTACGTCAGATTGCGCACCTGAAGAATCCTATCAATTTCGAAATGGGCGCTGAAGAATTAGAAATTAAATTACTGTACCATTTTCACTGTTGTTAAAAGCACACAGGGACCTTGAGCTACAAATTGAAAGAGCCACTCAGATGCCTCTAATCGCGTTACTTTAAACCTGCCGACATTTACGTCAGATTGCGCACCTGAAGAATCCTATCAATTTCGAAATGGGCGCTGAAGAATTAGAAATTAAATTATTGTACCATTTTCACTGTTGTTAAAAGCACACAGGAACCGTCGATAGTAGACGCATACCGTTCTTTTAGAACCTAAAAAGAGTGTTCCCGCTACTCAACAGTGATGGGTTTTTAAATTTGCATTGTAATGAGGGTGATCTCTTTCGATGAACCGTTAAAAATTACAGTCCATCAAATCAAAGGAATTGATAGCCATTTCCGATACAGTATACGTGTTGAAGAGAAAGCCATCGTTATAGTCACTATAATTTTAATTGCATTTCTGTAGTCTGAGGTGGAAGGTCGGTAATGAGGTGAATACTATGTTCAGAACGTATTTATTTAGCATTTCAGTCAGGGGAGACACTAAATCTTATCAAATGAGTTCACAATTGCGAACGACTACCATCAGCTGTAGAATGGAATGACGACAGTGAGAATTTGTGGCGGACCCGGACTCGGAACCGGATTTCTCAGTTTTCGCAAGATGTCACCTCTACCACTTCGGCTACCCTTGCACGAGTCATGACCGGACCCAAATTCCTGTATGTCGTCAACCGGGCGTCTACGACCTGTACTCGTACGTCCACTATGTATATTCCCGTACAGGTCTGACGTTGTACTTGGAAGTCGCCTGCCCGGTATCGGCAAACAAATACGATATTGCAGTGCCTGTGTTACTATGCTTACGATGCAGAGTTCCTTAGGACTGAAATATCGTACTATATCTTTAGTTTTGCAAAGGAAATTTTATATTGTACGTAATAAAAATTTACATTTTCGGTTTTGGTATACACTAAAATGCAAAATACATACGTTTCAGGAAATAAATAGTCCCAGAAAGTTGTGAATTAGTTTCTGACGATGAAGTAAAGTTTTAATGGTCCACCTAGAACGACTGTCAGTATTTCATTTAACCCTCGGGTATACAGGGTGGTCCACTGATCGTGACCGGGCGAAATACCTCACGAAATAAGCGTCAAACGAAAAAACTACAAAGAACGAAACTTGTCTAGCTACAAGGGGGGAAACAGATGGCGCTGTGGTTGGCCCACTAGATGGCGCTGCCATAGGTCAAACGGATATCAACTGCGATTTTTTTAATAGGAACCCCCATTTTTTATTACATATTACACATTACATATTACACATTTTATTACATATCACACAATTGTGTGATTGGATTGAGGAGTTCCTAGATAACAGGACGCAGCATGTCATTCTCAATGAAGAGAAGTCTTCCGAAGTAAGAGTGATTTCAGGTGTGCCGCAGGGGAGTGTCATAGGACCGTTGCTATTCACAATATACATAAATGACCTGGTGGATGACATCGGAAGTTCACTGAGGCTTTTTGCAGATGATGCTGTGGTGTATCGAGAGGTTGTAACAATGGAAAATTGTACTGAAATGCAGGAGGATCTGCAGCGAATTGACGCATGGTGCAGGGAACGGCAATTGAATCTCAATGTAGACAAGTGTAATGTGCTGCGAATACACAGAAAGATAGATCCTTTATCATTTAGCTACAAAATAGCAGGTCAGCAACTGGAAGCAGTTAATACCATAAATTATCTGGGAGAACGCATTAGGAGTGATTTAAAATGGAATGATCATATAATGTTGATCGTCGGTAAAGCAGATGCCAGACTGAGATTCATTGGAAGAATCCTAAGGAAATGCAATCCGAAAACAAAGGAAGAAGGTTACAGTACGCTTGTTCGCCCACTGCTTGAATACTGCTCATCAGTGTGGGATCCGTACCAGATAGGGTTGATAGAAGATATAGAGAAGATCCAACGGAGAGCAGCGCGCTTCGTTACAGGATCATTTAGTAATCGCGAAAGCGTTACGGAGATGATAGATAAACTCCAGTGGAAGACTCTGCAGGAGAGACGCTCAGTAGCTCGGTACGGGCTTTTGTCAAAGTTACGAGAACATACCTTCACCGAAGAGTCAAGCAGTATATTGCTCACTCCTACGTATATCTCGCGAAGAGACCATGAGGATAAAATCAGAGAGATTAGAGCCACACAGAGGCATACCGACAATCCTTCTTTCCACGAACAATACGAGACTGGAATAGAAGGGAGAACCGATAGAGGTACTGAAGGTACCCTCCGCCACACACCGTCAGGTGGCTTGCGGAGTATGGATGTAGATGTAGATGTAGATTCGTGTAGTACGTAAAGAAATATGATGGTTTAAGTTGGACCACTTTTTTCGCTTTGTGATAGATGGCGCTGTAATAGTCACAAACGTATGGCTCACAATTTTAGACGAACAGTTGGTAACAGGTAGGTTTTTTAAATTAAAATACAGAACGTAGGTACTTTTGAACATTTTAATTCGGTTGTTCCAATGTGATACATGTACCTTAGTGAACTTACCATTTCTGGAAACGCATGCTGTTGCAGCGTGATTACCTGTAAATACAACATTAATGCAATAAATGCTCAAAATGACGTCCGTCAACCTGAATGCCTTTGGCAATACGTGTAACGACATTCCTCTCAACAGCGAGTAGTTCGCCTTCCGTGTTGTTCGCACATGCATTGACAATGCGCTGACGCATGTTGTCAGGCGTTGTCTGTGGATCACGATAGCAAATATCCTTCAACTATCCCCACAGAAAGAAATCCGGGGACGTCAGATCCGGTGAACGTGCGGGCTATGGTATGGTGCTTCGACGACCAATCCATCTGTCATGAAATATGCTATTCAATACCGCTTCAACCATACGTGAACTATGTGCCGGACATCCATCATGTTGGAAGTACATCGCCATTCTGTCATGCAGTGAAACATCTTGTAGTAACAGCGGTAGAACATTACGTAGGAAATCAGCATACATTGCGCCATTTAGATTGCCATCGATAAAATGGGGGCCAATTATCCTTCCTCCCATAATGCCGCACCATACATTAACCCGGCAAGGTCGCTGATGTTCCACTTGTCGCAGCTATCTTGGATTTTCCGTTGTCCAATAGTGTATATTACGCGGATTTACGTTATCGCTGTTGGCGAATGACGCTCCGTCGATAAATAGAACGCGTGGAAAAAATCTGTTATCGTCCCGTAATTTCTCTTGTGCCCAGTGGCAGAACTGTACACGACGTTCAAAGTCGTCGCCATGCAATTCCTGGTGCACAGGAATATGGTACGGGTGCAATCGATGTTGATGTAGCATTCTTAACACCGACGTTTTTGAGATTCCCGATTCTCGTGTAATTTGTCTGCTACTGATGTGCGGATTAGCCGCAACAGCAGCTAATACAGCTACTTGGGGATCATCATTTGTTGCTGGTCGTGGTTGACGTTTTACATGTGACTGAACACTTCCAGTTTCATTAAATAACGTAACTATCCGGCGAACGGTCCGGACACATGGATGATGTCGTCCAGGATACCGAGCAGCATACACAGCACACGTCCGTGGCATTTTGATCACAATAGCCATACATCAACACGATATCGACCTTTTCCGCTATTGGTAAACGGTCCATTTTAACACGGGTAACGTATCACGTAGCAAATACCGTCCGCATTGACGGAATGTCGCGTGATACCAAGTACTTACACGATTGTGACTACTACAGCGCCATTTATCACAAAGCGAAAAGTGTGGTACAACTAGAATATTCATATATCTTTGCGTACTACACGAATATGTAATAAAAATGGGGGTTCGTACTAAGAAAAAAAACGCAGTAGATATCCGTTTGACCAATGGCAGCGCCATCTAGCGAGCTAACTATACCGCCATATGGTTTCCTCCTT
This sequence comes from Schistocerca cancellata, assembly GCF_023864275.1. Lineage (NCBI taxonomy): Eukaryota > Metazoa > Arthropoda > Insecta > Orthoptera > Acrididae > Schistocerca > Schistocerca cancellata. The sequence continues at coordinate 921,135,963 of NC_064628.1, read as the reverse complement.
CAAGCTAGACAACTTTCGTTCTTTGTAGTTTTTTCGTTTGACGCTTATTTCGTGAAATATTTGGCCCGGTCACGATCAATGGACCACGCTGTATAATCAGGACAGGAGATGTTTAACGACCACTAGTGCTGAACGACCAAGCGAACTACAATTTCGATGGGGAAGGGGTGAAGGGGTGGAGGAAGGGAAACGAGGGTGATGTATTTGAACCAACGTTTATGGAAAATGTGTGGTAGTAGGCAGCGCCACGCATTACCCAGAGGAGAAAGTATGGAGCCGAGGTTGCGTATGCGGCGACAGCTGCCCTACAATTCTCTAGCAGGCATTGAGTGCAGAGGGCCAATGATACAATAAGAAGCGTCTGAAATGATGATAGTGATCCGCAGTTCTTTCCTTACCATGTATACCTACGGACGAATGGAACTGATTCTGCACCAAGTCTAGGTTCTTTACATTTATGTGATCTTGAGTTGGAATGAACAGGTATATTTGCAATTATCTAGAGAAATACGAGGGGCATATTATGTAATACGTATTTTCAGAATAAGTCATCCCGAGCTACAGCATTTATACTCTGCTGATTGAAAGTTTTGTATTACTGAAGTGATAACATCTGCAGTGAATATTACGTCAGAATTCATAGTCTAAACATTTTAGTTCAAGTGAAAATATTTTCGTGACTAAAAGTGAAGGTTACTTATCCCTTTCAAATCATATAATCCCTCAGAGGACTGAATCTTACTGGAGCACTAACTGTGTTGCGCATTACTTTATAATAGGCAGATGTTGCGTTTAATCAGGTTCAGCAGCTAATGTGAACATTGCGCTTTTACCGCAGGTATAGTTTAGCCGTATTTTCCTTTCGATAACACATGGGTCGAAATTTCTAGTTCAAAAAATGATTCAATGGCTCTGAGCACTATGGGCTGGTTCAAATGGCTCTGAGCACTATGGGACTTAACATCTGAGGTCATCAGTCCCCTAGAACTTAGAACTACTTAAACCTAACTAACCTAAAGACATCACACACATCCATGCCCGAGGCAGGATTCGAACCTGCGGTTCCAGATTGAAGCGCCTAGAACCGCTCAGCCCCACCGGCCGGCCGAAATTTCTAGTAGTTGCGCGCCCAGTCGAGAGAGGGTATTGAGTTGGGCCGTGAGTCTAAGAACACTTTTAACACTGATCTCCTCCCGATAAGCAGACCGTCATACAGTCCTAGACGGGGATGCTGGTTCCGAACACCTTTCAGAACAGTGTCAGCTGAAAACTACGATTCCCATGATACTAAACGCTAGAGTTCACTTTTATATGATAACACATTTTGTGACTAATAATCGGGAAAAAGCCACAACGGAAAGACGCAATGAGCGTTTCTATTTCGATTAGCTCTCTTAGTAAGCTGATACGTTCTAAAGTAATTTAAATTTAACAATAGGAGTAGTTTCTAAGAGTTCTGGCTTTCCGTTCCTCTTCTTGATTGAACGTTTTACGAGATGGAGCATTTCTACACCGAAGTCACCAAAAGAGATGTGGCGTAGTGGTTAATACATTTTAGTCAAATTCGGTAGAACTATTCGTCCAGTCCACATCACGACATACAGATTTAGATTTTCCACGGTTTACTTAAAGCGCTTAAGGCAAATTCTGGAATGGTTTGTATGAAAAGGATACAGCTGGTTATCACATGCACCCCACTCCAATCCAACTGAGCGTTCCGTCTGTAATTACTCTGTACTCAGATGGGCAACAGGAACAGTGTCCTGCAGGTGTGACTGATGTAGAACCGTGTCAGTGATCGTAGGAAAACAGCTCGTATCACTGAAATTGCAAAAAGCTGAATTCCTATATATAGTCTATTGCTGATTTGACCCCTTTTTTAACCTTAATATACCTAACAAGGTCCTTATGGACCTATATGACATAGCCTAAATGTCCTCGGACTTCAAGAAGACTGTAGCAACTCCAGTTTCAAAGAAGACAGGAGCTGACAGGTTTGATTATTCATTATTACTGAACTATTAATGAATCATGGTTTCAAAGTCCTAATGTCTCCTATCTACACAAAAATGGAAAACACTGTAGGAACCTCATCCCAAAATGTGATTTTGGGTTCAGAAGAAATGTCAGAATATGTGAGACAAAATTAACCCTATTTATTTATGTAATCGTATGGCTAGGACCCCCCCCCCCCCCCCTGTCGGGCAGACTGTTCGCCGGGTGACGGTCTTGCAATTTGACACCACTTCAGCGACCTGCAGTCGATGAGGATGATGGGATGACGATGAGGACAGCACAAAGCGAGTCCTTGGGCTGAGAATCGAACCCGGGCCCATAGGATTGACAATCCGTCACGCTGACCATTCAGCTACCGGGGGCGGGCATTAACCCTATGGATTAAATAAGATGAAGGGTTAAAGAAATGCGGAACGTACATATGCAGTTTTAGGAATGTGCGCTGGAACACACTGTTTGAAATTCTGAAGGTAGAAGGAGTGAAAGCTTTTCTACGATTTCTACAGAAAGCAGACTGCAGTAATAAAATCGAGGTACATGGAAGGTAAGCAGTTGTTGAGAATGGAATAAGAAAGGTTTGTAGTCTATTGACGATGTTATTCAGTCTCTACATTGAGGGAGCAATAAAGGAAACCAAGAAGAAATTTGGAAACTAAATTTAAATTCCAGGAAAAGGGAAACATTCAGGTTTGCAGCCAACATTGTGTTACTGTCAGAGACAGGAAGGGACTTGGAAGAGTAGTTGAGAGGTTGAAAAAAGGTTATGAGGAAAACATGGCATAATAGAAGGCTAAAGGAGTTTTGTCAGATTAAATCACTTGATGCTGACGCATTAGTTTAGGAAAGGAGACAATGAAAATAGTAGATGCCCATTGCTATTTGGACAGCAACATAACTGCTGAACGCCGAAGTAGAGCGGATATAAAATACAGTGTGGCTATGTTGAGAAAAGTATTTCTGAAGAAATGGTGGAGGGAGATGAAGTGATCAATATAGTAAGCAGCTTCAAATGAGTGTAGGTCACAATATTTCTCTGGAGATGTACAGACTTCTGCATGATAGACTAACGTATAGATTTACATCAAACCGGTCTTCAAACACACACAGTGGCAACAAGACGAAGATGTGCTACAAACCGATTCGATATTTCATGTCTAACAGGAAGCTTTCGCTGTGGTGTATACAAGGTGAACAAAAAGAAAAAACTCGCACATAAAATATTTCATCTGCCTTAAGATGGGCAACCCAACTTAGTTATTTAATTACCGCAGTGAATGTAGTAGGATGGGTTGTCTGATTTGGAGTACATCAACTACACTCCTGGAAATGGAAAAAAGAACACATTGACACCGGTGTGTCAGACCCACCATACTTGCTCCGGACACTGCGAGAGGGCTGTACAAGCAATGATCACACGCACGGCACAGCGGACACACCAGGAACCGCGGTGTTGACCGTCGAATGGCGCTAGCTGCGCAGCATTTGTGCACCGCCGCCGTCAGTGTCAGCCAGTTTGCCGTGGCATACGGAGCTCCATCGCAGTCTTTAACACTGGTAGCATGCCGCGACAGCGTGGACGTGAACCGTATGTGCAGTTGACGGACTTTGAGCGAGGGCGTATAGTGGGCATGCGGGAGGCCGGGTGGACGTACCGCCGAATTGCTCAACACGTGGGGCGTGAGGTCTCCACAGTACATCGATGTTGTCGCCAGTGGTCGGCGGAAGGTGCACGTGCCCGTCGACCTGGGACCGGACCGCAGCGACGCACGGATGCACGCCAAGACCGTAGGATCCTACGCAGTGCCGTAGGGGACCGCACCGCCACTTCCCAGCAAATTAGGGACACTGTTGCTCCTGGGGTATCGGCGAGGACCATTCGCAACCGTCTCCATGAAGCTGGGCTACGGTCCCGCACACCGTTAGGCCGTCTTCCGCTCACGCCCCAACATCGTGCAGCCCGCCTCCAGTGTTGTCGCGACAGGCGTGAATGGAGGGACGAATGGAGACGTGTCGTCTTCAGCGATGAGAGTCGCTTCTGCCTTGGTGCCAATGATGGTCGTATGCGTGTTTGGCGCCGTGCAGGTTAATTTTCGACTTTCTTGATAGCAACAGATTTCAAATGGATCCGGTGAATTTCCGATGGTGCATGTTAAATTGTGCATTCGCGACGTACACTTTCAGAAACTCGTTCATCATTTCTGTATCAATAGCTGATATCAACAGAGCTACGAGTAATTCACTGAAGAAAGCGTTTTGATCTGTGCCAATACGATATCTTCCTTGCTTTAGTCAGCTTATTTAATCTTGATTACTATAGGATAGGCAAAATAAAAAGAATCATAAAAATATATCACGTGCCTTACGATAGGCAACTCAACATAAGTCATGTACCGGCGGGCCCGACGATGTAAGTTGGGCTGCCTATCTTAAAGTGGGACAATGATTTGACTCGCTCCACGAATGTGTCGTTACCTAATTTGATGTGAAGGAGGATGTTAGATTTGTCTCTACTACTTTTCGTCACCTTCATCAGTATACTTAAGTCATATTCCATACATCCGCCACTGGTAGCTGAGTGGTCAGCGCGACGGAATGTAATACCTAACGGCCCGGGTTCGATTCCCTGCTGGGTTGGAGATTTTCCCCGCTCAGGGACTGGGTGTTGTGTTGCCTTATCATCATCATTTCATTCTCATCGACACGAAAGTCGCCGAAGGGGCGTCAACCCGAAAGACTTTCACCAGGCGAACGGTCTACCCGATGGGAGGCCCTAGCCACACGGCATTTCCATATTCCATACTGAGTACGTTGTGTATTCCGTTCAAGAACTTGTTTCTAGTCTTCGTTAATGTCGTCCGGAATGGTAGTCGTTAGCAAATCTTGGTGTTTGTAGCTGTTGCCTTGAAGTTCTATTCGCGCTAGGAAATTTTCTTTCACTTCATAAATTTCATCTTCTTTGTGCAAATTGAACAACATTGGTGACAAACTACAACCCATCATTAGTACCAACTTGTTTTTCCCGGTATTCCATTTTTAATACTGCCATTTGCGTTTTGTTGTTCTTTTTCGAGTGTTCGTCTGTCGCTGTACGTTCAATCTTAATAGCGCAAGAATCTTATTTAAAGTCACATTCTGATAGGCTCTCTCTAGTTACACAATTGACAGGAAATTATCCCAGTTTTTCTTCAATCTACCTGCCACTGCCAAACACAGTGGCACAACTGGTCCTTTCCCCTTGTAAAATCGAACAGTTCCTCTTCTTATTCTTCTTCTTCTTCTTCTTCTTACGCCTTTAGTTGTTCGTTTTATTGTTTTGTTGTTTGTTTACATGGCTCAACATTACGGTCACCAGCGCCCGTAGTCTCTGCTGGAGATGAACAGGGTTAAAAAAAAAAAAAAAAAAAAGGCACATATGCTGAGAAAGCTACATGAGATCATATTCCCTCTCTCCAAGTCTTCCTCAGATTAGCACATACAGTCCTTTTTAACGGTACAAAAGGCGAAACCAACTGTGTGCTTCCTTCTCCTCATTATATAAATTCCATTCACTTAACATGTGCCGAACTGTAATCAGCATGCCACATGCCACCAAACAGGAGACTCTTCGCGTCTGACAAAGAGGTCATGCGACAGGGAACTATGTCCTACTCAAAGACATGCTAAGCAGACTTCATCACTTTTGACTCGCCGGAAAGAGGTGTGCCCGGACTTGACAGTCCCTTTGACTGATCGAAGTTCGGTTTTCGTCACGGCCAGCCGCTCTTTCTCTCAGTCATGCCGGAACATCTTAGAAATGACGTCACGACAAAGAGTGACAGAGCAGTAGGTTACTTGTGGAAGGGTGCATGTCTCCTTGGCTGCAGTATCAGATAGCCCGTTTCCACAAATTCCAGTGTGTTCTGGTATCCAGCGCAATTACACCTCCTTCCCCTGTGTTTGCAACTGGAAAAATGTGTCCTGTTTGTTGTGGGCGATTTTTAATCTGCTGCATACATATGCTAGAAGGTCTCCAGACCTCCGAGTCGGTCAGCGCATATCAGTAATTTCAAAGCATAATCACGTTTCATATGAACCACAACTTTATGAACTGTACAGAGTTCAGCATGAAATACAGGAAACTCACTGAGCAGACGGATTTGGAGTTTTCGGGAGAAACGATAGAACAGCCAGTATTGTCCCCGTGTTCGGACCCATCAATATACACTACGGTAAAATCACGGTGCTCAGTTAAAATGGTAAAAAATATTCTTAAAAATGTAGTCTGGAGCGGACGGTTTATTGTGTACTATCAAGTCTAAATTACCCTAGGCTTCTCTAACAACTAGAGCGATGCCTTGCACCATCCCTGCATCGGTATGTTTATTGCAGCCATTCCTAAGTCCATTAAATGGTACTTTGCTCGTATACCGAAAGGTTGCGTCCCTCGTGGACGATTACCGTAAAGTCGTTCCACGGTTGCACCCACATTAATAGTCACAGGGAAAGAGCCAGTGAGGCTGGAAGCGAGCCCAGCTTCATTGCTTGTTTAGCCACAAGGAATATCCGCTCAGCAGATAATGGCGAGTAAGCTTGGTACATGACGCTTCTGTAGGCTCCTGTGGCCAGTCTGATGCACTCGTGATGTACGTAGTCCAGTACAGTCAGTTACGTCGGACGTGCGGATGCACGGACGGTAAAACCATAATCCAGACGATAACACACGACACTGCCATAACATCGCAGATTCTGGCTCTGTCTGCGCCCCATTTCTTTCCATTGAAACTATAATGTCCAGCTTTTAAGGGCACTAATTTTCAGTTCCCTGAGAAACGACACTCAACTCATTTCTCTATCAAATACGAGGCCCCGGAAACACACCAGGTCCTTAAAATGTAATGCAGTATCCCGCAGCCTCATTTCAGGGGTGTAATCAAAGTACGATTACGATTAAAGTTGAGACACACAGTTGTTTCGGGGCATAAATTGAAACCTGCCCTATCAGTTCATTCTACCAGTCCCTTAAGCGTCAGCTGTGATTGAAAAGAGGTGCAATGTCGCGCGGCAAGAAAGGACCACGGAGAATTCGGGAGACGATCACGAAATGCCCAGTCAAGTTATGGACAGATGATACTGTGTGCACGTAGTATATCCTATGTCTTTTCAGTGTCCAAAAAGACTGACAATAGGTGTTGCTTTCATATGAATGCCTCCTGTATAGCCATCCTCCAGTAGGATTAGGCTGTCAAGACTGGCACGAAATCTTCTGAATCCACATTGTAAACTACCTATGAGATACCTAGTTTTGAGAGTCCCAACAAAGAAGAGGTTATTGACCGTTGGAGGTGAGATGACTCCATTCTCTGTACCTAACATCGCGACACACTCCTGGAAATGGACTCATAGAGGATGTTACGACGTAAAAGTACCACGCCAAAACGAATGTGAATTTCAGGACTCCATTGTCTCATCTGTCAGCTAATTTACATGATATCCTTTTCCCAGAGATAATAATTTCTGATTTGCATCTTGTTTGCACCGATGATGACAAAGCCCTTCCTTAAGCTCCTCCAACGTCTGTTTCTCACTGAATCCTTCATGATACATGACGTATGGTTTTGAGTCACCAACCAACACAACGTAATTCTGTACGAGAGCGCCTCAGCTGTCCCACTACACAACCCAGAGGCAGCTTCTAACTCACTGATAAACAATGATACACCCTCAGTTTATTTACCCAAGAAAGGAGTCACTCTATTGCGTGTTAAGGGTTTCGGTGCAGATATTTGATTGGTGACTGACGACAGTGTACTGAACAACGTTCTATTAGTATTTACTTAATTTGCATACTAATAATTATAAGTATTAGAAGTACTATATTTTCAAGTTGGTTAGTATCTGTAACAACACGTGACAGGTGCACGCCATTAATGCTCATTTTCCCCTGGGCAGCAGATCGGGTATTGAAGTGCGCAGGAAAACCGGTCAGTTTGTACTAACTGGTTTAATCCGATTACTCGTGCAGTTATGACCGTGCAGGAAACATCAAGTAGTAAATTTTGTGTCGTGTTTGTGGGAACACTGCTGGACGTACAAGGCTATTACAAATGATTGAAGCGATTTCATAAATTTACTTAGCTCCATTCATTGACATATGGTCACGACACACTACAGATACGTAGAAAAACTCATAAAGTTTCGTTAGGCTGAAGCCGCACTTCAGGTTTCTGCCGCCAGAGCGCTCGAGAGCGCTGTGAGACAAAATGGCGACAGGAGCCGAGAAAGCGTATGTCGTGCTTGAAATGCACTCACATCAGTCAGTCATAACAGTGCAACGACACTTCAGGACGAAGTTCAACAAAGATCTGCCAACTGCTAACTCCATTCGGCGATGGTATGCGCAGTTTAAAGCTTCTGGATGCCTCTGTAAGGCGAAATCAACGGGTCGGCCGGCAGTGAGCGAAGAAACGGTTGAACACATGTATCTGGACATGCTGGAAAATTGGCTCATGCCACAACTGGAGACCGACAGCGCCGACTTCATCTTTCAACAGGATGGTGCTCCACCTCACTTCCATCATGATGTTCGGCATTTCTTAAACAGGAGATCGGAAAACCGATGGATCGTTCGTGGTGGAGATCATGATCAGCAATTCATGTCATGGCCTCCACGCTCTCCCGACTTAACCCCATGCGATTTCTTTCTGTGCGGTTATGTGAAAGATTCAGTGTTTAAACCTCCTCTACCAAGAAACGTGCCAGAACTGCGAGCTCGCATCAACGATGCTTTCGAACTCATTGATGGGGACATGCTGCGCCGTGTGTGGGAGGAACTTGATTATCGGCTTGATGTCTGCCGAATCACTAAAGGGGCACATATCGAACATTTGTGAATGCCTAAAAAAAAAACTTTCTGAGTTTTTGTATGTGTGTGCAAAGCATTGTGAAAATATCTCAAATAATAAAGTTATTGTCGAGCTGTGAAATCGCTTCAATCATTTGTAATAACCCTGTATAAAAAAAAAAAAACGGTACAATTTTGAATAGTACTCGCGCTCTGAGGGTTTCCTACAAATTAACAAACTTCATTACGTATAAAACTAAACTAAATTCCGTCCGAACAGGTCTCAGAAGACCCTAACGGTACTGACCAAACGCGGTGTCATCCGCAGCCTATAGGCGTGATTGGATGCGGACATGAAAGTGCACGTGGCCAGCACACCGCTCTCCCTGTCGTATGTGAGTTTTCGTGACCGGAGCCGCCACTTCTCAATCAAGTAGCTCCTCTGTTTGCCTCACAAGGTTTGAGTGTACCGCGCTTACCAACAGCCCTCAGCAGACCGGATGGTCACCCATCCTAGTGCTAGACAAGCCCAATAGTTTTTAACCTCGGCGGTCTGACGGGAACCGGTGTTACCATTGCGGAAAGGCCATTAGCCAACTTAATAACGTATGCGGGGAGTCGATCCATCCCTACAATAGAGACTCTCTATGATTTTTCCCTGTTTCCGATATTGACGCTGGCAAGGTATCTGCTCGCGGAATTCCAGAACTTTCGAGAATGTATTAATAGTAAGATTGAAATTTTAAGATTTTGTGTTATTTATTTTATTAAGTTTAGAGTTACATTAAGAAGCTTTGCTATTTATAAATCGCAGATGCTTTGACTTCATCTGTACCTTCTGCGATCATTGATAGGATCTGCCGGAAGTTTCCAGAGAAGAAAACCATACAGCAGGCCATAAGGCTATTGTTGTTACCCAAATGTCGAACGGTTCTGTGAAACACTTCAGTGGATATTATACAGGATACCTCATCCCAAACGACAAAGTGTAATCGATTATTACTTTGCTTTGGAACATTACAGAAGCTGTGTCGTAAGCACAGACATTGTTATTAGAATGACCTGGAGTGGCGTGGAAGACGGGCGGCGTTACGCTCGTCATCGCTAGTTAGCGAAAGGATCGTTCTCACTGCGGCAAAGGACTTCACTTCATCGTAGCTGAGCCAGGTAGCACGAAATATTTGTAAATTATACACATAAAGCTTCCTCTTACTGCAAACAAGATGAATACCACTACAGTAGCTCCTGGGATTTATGGCAGATTACGAATGCTATGTAAGTTTGTTATCGCAAAAAATACTTCTTCCCGGGTTGTAATAATAAATTACAAATAATCGTAACCTTTGTTCGTTATCTCGTGTTTTGTTTCTTTCCCGGAAGTGAAAAACTTTTTCACAGATCTGAGCGAGCGACAGTGAACACTGGTGAACTGTCTGCGACTGCACGTTCTCTTCAATGCAGAGTGGCCTTTACCCTTTGTAGCTATGCCTGACGCATAATATACTGGTGCCCAAAATTAAAGCTACAGACGGAAATTTTTCAAGAGTGCGTTTATTTTGCCACAAAACAGTATAAACAGTTGACAGTAAAGCAGGAACAACGTAAATAATACAGAACGTAAACAAATGCAACATACATAACGGTATACAAAAATTGGTTACTTGTTTCCACCTTAACGGATTTGCACCCACATTCCGTCAACTGGCTAATGTGTTCAGTGTGAGGTGTGACGACAGCAATACAGGTCTGACGATGACGGGACGCGCTGTCAATAACGTCATCAATCTCATGTTGAGGCAGTAGCGCCCATTCTCCCGCCAGAGCTTCATTTCAAGTCTTGGAGAGTGATTGGTGGACGCTGACGCGACGCACGTTGTCTCCTTAAGGCATCCCACACGTGCTCTATGGGATTCAGATCGGGAGAGCGAGCCGGAAACGCTCTATACATGTAATATCTTCCGTTTCTAAGAAAACATCAGCCACCTGTGCGCTGAAACTTCCTGGCAGATTAAAACTGTGTGCCGAACCGAGACTCGGAAACTTCGCCTTGCGCGAGCACGTGCTCTACCATCTGAGCTACCCAAGAACGACTCACGCAACGTCCACACAGCCTTACTTCTCCCAGTACCTCGTCTCCTACCTTCCAAACTTTACAGAAGCTCTCCTACGAACCCTGCAGAACTAGGACTCCTGAAAGAAATGATACTGTGGAGACATGGCTTAGCCACAGCCTGGGGAATGTTTCCAGAATGAGATTTTCACTCTACAGCGGAGTGTGCGCTGATATGAAACTTCCTGACAGATTAAAACTGCCCCCACCCCCCGCCAGGGGTCCACAACTCTTTTGTGGATAGGTGCGTAGTGAGCACGGGACCCCGAGCTAATGTGGCCCTCCTTCCTTTCTGGGCTGCATACCTTCCTTTTCCGCATCCTTCCCCATCCTCCATCTCCCCCTCCCCCCTTCACCACCGCCTCTTTCCTTCCCTTTCACCTCCTCTGGGAGTATGTTTTGTGCCTATTTTTGGAGACGGACAGTCGAAAATGTAACACGTTCTTCACTTTCTCTGCTTGCAAATCTTCAGCCTTCCTTTGTTCTTCTCTTTTCCTTACCTCTTCTCTTTACCTTGTTCTCCGCTGCGGGGTTTGAGACCTCTCTTCTTTACTTTCCCTTTCTTTGTTTTTCCCTTTCTCTTTTTTCCTCCCTGTGCGTGTCTGAAGGCCGACCCACGCGTTTTCATGCGTAGCCGGTGACGGGGTAACGCGTAATTCCCCGCCCCAGGTAGACAGGTAGGACACGTACGTACCCCCTGGTAACGGCCAGGCCCAGGGAGGGGTGATTACCCGAGCTGATACCTTCCGAAAGTGCCGATTGGTCCCTCCGTCCGTTTCTCGGGAGGTGTGACCTGAGGTATGAACAATCACCTAAGGGTGGAGTGCCCTCAGAGAGGGCCCCCACAAGGGAGGAGCACGCCATCAGAGACGTCGGTAATCATGGAGGATACTTCCGCAATGGTTTCTTTATATTCTACTATGTCTGCTCACAAGCAGCCACAGACAGTTCTTCCATCATTGCCACAGTTCCTTGTTGTTTCTCGGTCTGACGAAGGTCACGACTTCTCCACGGTCAACCCTTTCATTATTCAGAAATGTGTCGATGCAACTGCAGGTCCTGTAAAGTCTTGTTCCAGATTACGAAATGGCACCTTGTTGTTAGAAACAGTCAGTGCCCGCCAGGCACAAAAATTGCTGCGTACTTCACTGCTACACACCTTCTGTGTCCGGGTGGAAGTGCACCGCACTTTAAATTCCTTATGTGGCGTCGTTTATACACGCTCCCTCGACGGATTGTCCAACGAGGAAATTCAGCACTACCTGTCTGACCAGGGCGTGACGGCTGTTCATCGAGTCATGAAAAGGGTTGACACAAACATCGTTCCAACCTGTACGGTCTTCATGACATTTGACAGAGTTCAACTCCCATCGAAAATAAAAGCGGGCTATGAGATAATTTCCGTTCGCCCTACATCCCAAACCCTACGCGTTGCTATCGGTGTCAGCGGTTCAGTCATACCAGCCAGTCCTGTTCCAACCCGGCCAAATGTGTTACGTGTGGCAAGGATGCCCATGAGGGTGCTTGTCCACCTCCATCCCCTCGTTGTATCAACTGTATGGGTGACCACGCAGCTTCCTCTAGCGATTGCCCCATTTTTAAAGACGAAAAGCTCATTCAGGAAATCAGAGTGAAGGAAAAGGTGTCGAACTTTGCTGCTCGAAAATTATTCGCCAGTCGAAAGCCCACTGTGCCTCAGACAGGTAAATACAGCACTATTCTTGCCTCTCCTCGGCCAAAAAAGGAGGCAGCCACGCGGACTTCTGATCTCACCTTTAGTGCCACGGTCGTCAGATCAGCCAGCGCAAAGATCGCCCGTTCAACCTCCCCACTTTCGCCTGCTCACTCTAGGGCACACCCTTCATCGGGTTCTGCTAAATCTCGAGCCCAAAAGTCAGACACCCGGACTTCCAAAAAAGAGCCTACTCGTGAAGAATTTTTACGCACCCCAACTTCACAACCATCGGCTCCTCCTTCATCTAAACATCCTGTTTCCAAGAAGGCTAGTAAGAAACCCAGTTCCTCTCCTTCTCCGCCATGGCGTGTCCCATCTACAGCACCACCTAGCGGTAGCCGCCCTCGGCCGTCTTCTGTGTCGCCGAGGCGCACTGCTGGCGGCCGATCAACCGGCCGATCACTGATGGCAAGAGCTGCTCCTGAACATCCTATGGATCAGGATCTTCTGCCTTCGGCTGAATTCTGTTCCACGCTGTCGGTCGCAAGCTCTGAGCAGTCGTTGAGTTGACGGCAACCTTGGTCACATTCTTCCATTTTCTGTCCACCCTATGTCCATTATCCATTGGAATATCCGCGGCATTCGAGCCAATCGGGATGAATTGTCCATCCTCTTACGATCCTACTAGCCGGTCATCTTCTGTCTTCAGGAAACAAAGTTGCGTCCAAACGACCGCTTTGTTTTCCTCCATTTTCAGTCAATCCGATTTGATCTCCCCTTTGTTGAAGGCATTCCAGCACATGGAGAACCCATGATTCTTCTTCATGATACTCTCCATTATCACCCAATCCCCTTAAACATTTCCTTCCAAGCAGTCGCTGTGCGTCTTTCCCTTTCTGGATACACCTTCTCTCTTTGTACTGTATACATTCGATTGTCCACACCAATGGCACGAACTGATCTCCTTCATCTTCTTGGTCAGCTTCCGCCCCCCTATTTGCTGGTTGGGGACTTCAATGCCCACCACCCGCTTTGGGGATCTCCACATCCTTGTCCGCATGGCTCACTATTGATAGACGTCTTCCACCAAGCCTCAACACTGGAGACCCTACATTTTTGTCTGCCTCCACGACAAATTTCTCTCACTTGGACCTTTCGGTCGGTACTGTTCCGTTAGCTCGACGCTTCGAATAGTTAGCTCTTGCTGATACACACTCGAGTGACCACTTTCCATGTGTCCTTCGATTGCAGCCACAACTGCCATATATGCGCCCGCGACACTGGAAGTTTGCCCAAGCCGATTGGACACTTTTTTCTTCTCTAGCGACATTCGATGACCGTCACTTTCCTAGGGTCGACGATGAGTTCACTCATATTGCAGACGTTATTCTTACAGCTGCGGAACGTTCAATACCTCGCAACTCCGAATTGCCCGGCGCCCCCCAGTTCCTTGGTGGAACGTGGCATGCCGTGACGGAATACATGAGCGGCGACGTGCTCTTCGCTTTTTCAGGCACCATCCTACTTTGGCCAACTGTATCCGCTATAAGCAGTTTCGTGCGCGATGCCATCGCGTCATCCGCGATTGCAAGAAGGCAAGCAGGGACTTCTTTACTGGCTCATTTAACACCGTCACTCCCTCCTCGGAAGTTTGGAGTTGGATTCGACGGTTGTCTGGCGCGCCTAGTTTCTCCCCGGTGTCTGGGCTCACTGTCGCGCATGATACATTAGTGGACCCCGTCGCAATTTCTCATTGGGTCAACACTTTGCTGGGATTTCGATCTCTTCAAACTACCCGCTAGCGTTTCTCCCAAAGAAACGTGCAGCGGAAGTGCAACCTCTTGCTTTCTCCTCTCACAATCGCGAAAGCTACAATACTGTTTTCTCCATGCGGGAACTCCAACATGCACTCTCTTCTTCTCGCTCCTCCGCCGCAGGACCGGATGGTATCCACATACAAATGTTGCTGCATTTATCATACTATAGTCTGCGTTACCTCCTTCGCCTTTATAATCGAATTTGGACCGACAGTACTTTTCCCCGACGATGGCGGGAAGCTATCGTCGTTCCTGTTCCGAAACCTGGAAAGGACAAACATCTCCCATCTAGCTATCGCCCATTGCTCCCACGAGTAGTGTATGTAAGGTTTTGGAGCGTATGGTGAATTGCTGTTTAGCTTGGTGGCTGGAGTCCCGCAGTCTTTTAACACCTGCCCAATGCGGTTTCCGAAAGCATTGTTCCGCAGTTGACCATCTTGTTGCTCTCTCCACTTATATCAGGAACAATTTTCTCCGGAAACGCCAAACAGTAGCAATATTTTTGATCTGGAGAGAGCATACGATACCTGTTGGAGGACAGGCATCCTCCGCACACTGTTCTCTTGGGACTTTCGTGATCGATTGCCCCTTTTTCTTCGCGAATTTGTGGCAGAGCGCACATTTAGATTGCGGGTGAACACGGCTCTCTCCCGTACTTTCTCCCAAGAAAACGGGGTACCCCAGGGCTCCGTGCTAAGTGTTGTACTGTTTGCCATTGCCATAAATCCAATTATGGATTGTCTCCTTCCTGATGTCTCCGGCTCCCTCTTTGTGGACGATTTTGCGATCTATTACAGCTCTCCACGGACCAGCCTTCTTGAACGACGTCTTCAAGGATGTCTCGATCGCCTCCACTCTTGGAGCATCGAAACCGGCTTCCGTTTTTCTCCCAGTAAGACCGTTTGTGTTAATTTTTGGCGTCGTACAGAGTTTCTTCCACCTTCCTTACATCTAGGACCTGTCAACCTTCCGTTTTCGGACGTCGCTAAGTTCTTCGGGTTTATGTTTGACAGAAAAATGTGCTGGTCCTCCCACGTTTCCTATCTTTCAGCTCGCTGTCTGCGATCCTTTAACACACTCCGTGTCCTGAACGGTAGCTAATGGGGAGCGGACCGAGTGGTCCTTCTCCGCCTCTATCGCGCCTTAGTGTACTCGAAACTGGACTATGGAAGCATAATTTACTCCTCTGCTCGGCTGTCTATTCTTCGGCGTCTCGACTCTGTCCACCACCGTGGATTACGTTTAGTGACTGGAGCTTTTTACACCAGCCCTGTGGAAAGCCTTTATGCTGAGACTGCTGAACCTCCGCTATCCAATCGGCGAGCTGTCCTTCTGAGTCGTTATGCTAGCCATCTGTCTTCCATGCCTACTAATCCAGCCCATGACATTTTTTTCGATGCCTCCTTGGATTTAGGGTATGCAGGCCGCCCTTCCTCCCTACTACCACCGGGAGTCCGCAACTGTCAACTGCTCCATTCTCTTTCCTTCCGCTTTCCCAAAACTTTCTTGACAACTTGGGGTACAGCACCGCCTTGGCTCCGTCCCCGGACCTGCCTGCTCCGTGACCTTTGTCAGTTTCCCAAGGATGGTACCCCTTCACTTGTTTATCTTCAGGCATTTTCTGCTCTATGTGCACAAATGACGGAAGCCACATTTATTTACACTGATGGCTCAAAAACATCGTTAGGTGTAGGGAGTGCCTATATTGTTGGCGACACCCCATAGCGATTTCGGCTTCCCAACCAGTGATTGGTTTATACTGCGGAGCTTTACGCTGTTCTCCAGGCTGTCCAATACATCCGTCGCCATCAGCGGATACAGTATGTTATCTGTTCAGATTCTCTCTCCTCAGTCTCCAAGCTCTCTACCTTGTCCACCCTCTGGTCCACCGGATTCAGGACTGCCTGCGCTTGCTCCACTTGGAGGGCGTCTCTGTGGCGTTCCTCTGGATCCCAGGACACGTTGGTAACTGTGGAAATGAGGCGCCCGATATAGCGGCCAGGGCTGCAGTCTCTCTTCTTCGGCCAGCTATTCGCACGATTCCCTTCGCCGATCTACGGAGTGTTTTATGTCGTCGTGTTGTTCTTTTATGGGATGCACATTGGTCGACACTTCCCAATAATAAATTGCGGGACGTGAAAGCTCTTCCGTGTGCTTGGACCTTTTCCTCCCGAACGCGTCGTCTGGAGGAGGTAATTTTAACTAGACTGCGGATAGGGCACTGTCTTTTTGGCTATCGACACCTTTTCAGTGGCGATCCTCCCCCACTCTGTCCCCACTGCTCTCAGCTGTGAACGGTAAGACACCTTTTAATTGAGTGCCCCGACTTTACTCCGTTACGCGCCCGTCTACAGCTGTCGCCTGATATATCGTCCATTTTAGCAGATGACACGCGCTCTGCCGATCGCGTTCTCGAGTTTATTAGTGCCAGTGAGATGACGTCAGTCATTTGAAGCTCTTTTTGGGGACAACCAACCTCCTTCTATAGTGGTTTTTAAGCTTTCCTTCTATTTTTTAGTTTCTCCAATTTTTTGAGTTTCGTTCCCATTGCTGCTGGTTTCCAGTTTAGTTTTTTTACCTTTTCCTAAGTCAGAGACCGGGCGCTAATGACCGTAGCAGTTTTGCGCCCTTAAACCATAACAAAAAAAGATTAAAACTGTGTGCCGGATCGTGAAGTTTGGAAGGTGGGAGATGGGGGTACTGGCAGAAGTAAGGCTGTGTGGACGGGGCGTGAGTCGTGCTTGGGTAGCTCAGAGGGTAGAGCACTTGCCCGTGAAAGGCAAAGGTACCGAGTTCGAGTCTTGGTCCGGCACACAGTTTTAATCTGCCAGTAATTTTCATATCAGCCCACACTCCGCTGCAGAGGGAAAATCTCATTCTGGTACCTGTGCTCTATTCGGTCGAGCATTTTCATCTATCAATACGAAGTCTGGGCGCACGGCGTCTCGCAACAACCGCACATGAGGTCCCAAGATGTCGTTACGATACCTGGCGCCAGTTAAACCTTGCCGGTACACCCGGAGAATCTCATAAAGAGGTGTCGAGTGCTCAATATAATCACTGCCCACGTTATTAGGGATCGTCCTCCATATCAGTCTCTTTCCAGAATGTTTGGGTCCAGAAATCGTGTTTCACGTTACCTTCCCAGATGGGAATCCGTCGAGAATCACTCTGCACACCAGATCGGGGCTCATCTGTGAAAAGAACACTGGCTCACTATTCGACTGTGACACGTTGACGACTCCAGTCTAGACGGTCCCTTCTGTGAAGACGCGTCATAGGTGTACTTACAGCAGGTCTCCGACAGTAAAGGCCACTCTGTCGAGGACGTATGTGCTTCGTTTGCCTCAACACAACACGTCAAGTGGATGTCGGATGCCAGTTGCTGTACAGTATTAAGGCTTACAGCCAAATAACGGTCCACTTCTTTCTGATGCTACACGTGGTGGTCCGTGCCCTGGTCTTTGGGATGCACTTTCTGTCTCTGTAAGCAGTACGATTCAAATTAAGCCATCGAGCCACATCAGTTTGCGACTGTTCTGCTTCCGTTTGTTCTTTGGCACTCCAACACAGACAGTCATTTGGCTCTGAGCACTATGGGACTTAACATCAATTGTCATCAGTCCCCTAGAACTTAGAACTACTTAAACCTTACTAACCTAAGGACAGCACACAACACCCAGCCATCACGAGGCATAGAAAATCCCTGACCCCGCCGGGAATCGAACCCGGGAACCCGGGCGTGGGAAGCGAGAACGCTACCGCACGACCACGAGATGCGGGCACACAGACAGTCTGGCAGGCATCTTCTCTGTGCCATAATGCACCGTCTGCGATTATGCACGCAGCATTGTGGATGTGGAACTACCCGGCAAACACTACCCCATTTGATAGATGCCCTGACATCATTGTTGGCGTGGCTGTCCGTCGACAGGAATGCCATCTTCCGTTCAGAACACGATCGTGCTGGCGCCTATTGACAGTTTGTGTGATTACGTCGTGGATTAGACACAGTGCGGGGAAATAACGATTTGCAGCTTTAATTTTGTACACCAGTGTATATCAAGTATATGGAATAAAAGTTTTCTGTAGCAAAGACTGCAGGGTATCCCAAAAATAAATGACCCACTTGAAGAGTCGAGAAGAAGTTTGAGAAAGGCTGACCAGTTTTATGAACAGATTGACACACGTCGGAAGAAGATCGATCATGAAACTTGACTCGGTTCATAACCGAGTGCTCGATGCCGGCGGCTCTTGTGGCGTCCCCAGCGGCAGAGGCGGCTCATCTCAGCTCTCTGACGACCGCCGAGTCGTCCGGCGTATTGACGTGCGCGTCTCAAGAGCCATATCGGATTCGCCGCCACGACCCGACCCAACTCGGCGCCGACCTTACAAGCGAGAAACGGCGCCAACTGCCGCCAGCTGTCTGCGAGCCGTCTTTGTGCTGGCCGTCCACTTTGTAACGTCCCGTGGTGTCCTGACACAGGTGGGAGAGAGAAAAAGGGGTTACTGCTCAGGCTGCGCTCGCAAGCGGTACAGAGCAGAAGGCAGAAGGACAATTCACAGTGAAGGCATTTGATTGTTTTCCTCTATCTGAGCCAGCACTGGTACAAGCATTTACTAGAAATACAGGTGGTGACACTCTCACAACCACAGGTGGAAGCACAAGCGGCCAAAGACACTGCTAGCTATGGCAGAGCCACCTACATACGCAAACAGCGGCAAACGTCGGTAAGCCCCTGCATATCAGCAACACTAACTGGCAACTACCAGCTGCTATTAGAGCCGACCAACAGGCCACAGCAGGGACACCGACGAGCTCGCCCACAGACGCACAAACAATCTCCCAACATTCCCTCACACTGTGCCTCCGGTATATGACCTATCGGACACAAGACCGATAACAAACGTAACTGTTGCAGGTTGCTGACGCTGAACGAGGACTCTGTACCAGCACCCAGCGCCAGCCGCCGAGCAGCACAAACGCACAACGTCAAGGTATCGACATGCATGATACCCACTACTGACAAAGTCTATCCTTGCACAACCTATCGCAGGCAGCAAGACAACCGCTACTGCTCTTACCATCCGACCTAACTTTCGCAGAGGTTTTTTTCCCTTGGCTCTTGCCTTGGCACTTTTTTTCTTCTGCCCTTCAAACCGCTACCCTTTGTCAGATTTCGACCAATCTACCTCCAGATGAGCGCGTATTAATGGTTAAACCTAACCAGACGTACGCAAACATCGCAGTACCCACATCCTGCGACACCTCACTTTAGTGAATACTAACCCTTATGCAGAGATGGCAGTAGACCTTTTGTGTTGGCCATCATGCCGGTGTGGGCGTGGAGGGGCTCCACCTCTTCAAAAAAAAAATCCTCGGTAGGGAACTCGTTGTGGAGACTCTTGGACAAATAGGGTTTTTAAATTGTTGTTCTAGACAGGACTAGCTAACACACTGGAGGCTAGTTCTAGGGTTAGAAAAAGTATGAATAACACTGTTACAACAGAAGCTAGTGCAGAAGTCCCAGGAATGGATGTAACCACAGTAGCAAACACTAGCAGCATCTTAAGGCAACAACTTAGTTGCAAAATAAAACATACTGAAAGTGACTCTGTTCACTGAGGCACTCCAAAAGAGAGAGAGAGAGAGAGAGAGAGACTGAGCAGACCTACGCGGAGCTGGACCGAGGCTGGAGTCGACGGACGCGGATTCGGGGCCCAGATCGTCTGACTGAGAACTCTGCCGAAATGCGGAATCTAGGGGTATAAAGAGTATCGTGGGCCACTGTTTTTCCCACTTAAAGCCATCCAGCCAATCCCGTAGGTCTCTTGAGCTGGCCGGAGTGGCCGTGTGGTTCTAGGCGCTACAGTCTGGAACCGCGTGACCGCTACGGTCGCAGGTTCGAATCCTGCCTCGGGCATGGATGTGTGTGATGTCCTTAGGTTAGTTAGGTTTAAGTAGTTCTAAGTTCTAGGCGACTGATGACCTCAGACGTTGAGTCCCATAGTGCTCAGAGCCATTTGAACAATTTTGAACCGTAGGTCTCTTGCAAGTGCCTGCCAATCATGGTTTAGTTAGGTCCCCTCTACTGCTCCTAATGCAGTTCCACTAAGTCCGTATTTGGTATCAAAATTGTTCAGCTGAAAGCTAAAGGTAACTGCTCTGCCAGATAAGGCTTGCAACATTATTGTTATACGTCATTTAACCCCGCCCCTCGGGCTCCCCGGAGCAGGGACTGCTGGGTCAACAGTTTGTGGCGTTTTTGCTCTCTTTCCAACCTGTGTGAGTCTAGTGAAATTGCTGGAATCAGAGCTGGTATCAAGCTGGCTTTTTACACTAGTATGTGCCTGTTGGTTACAAAGTTCTACGGTGACAACCTACTACAGTGTCTAGACGACATACGAAGTTACATGTTAATATGTTAATTCCTTGAAGAGTAACTAACGCCCTGGGACCGCGTCTGGTGGCGTCTGCATTTTCGCAAGGCTCTCCCCTTACGGTTTACTTCATGTAACAATATCTCTCCTAGTTTCGTCTGCCCTCAGCATCGTCTCTCCTTCCGCGCCTTGTAGCGCATGTCCTCCTTTCTCACAGCTTCAAGATAACATTACAGTAGCGAGTAATAATCAATATATTACAGTCCCACATCGCGCAACAAGTCCGATATCGAAGCAGTTGTAAAAGCGTGCATGGAACCAGTCTGTAGGTATGTCACGATTACAGGTGAGACCTTGTGTCTGCTCCAGACATACATCAGCATTCCTGACGACCTCGCCAGCAGGTAAGTCTTTCAGTATGAAACCCTATATACTAACTCGTGCAGTAACAGTCATTGGTTCTACACTCCTGGAAATTGAAATAAGAACACCGTGAATTCATTGTCCCAGGAAGGGGAAACTTTATTGACACATTCCTGGGGTCAGATACATCACATGATCACACTGACAGAACCACAGGCACATAGACACAGGCAACAGAGCATGCACAATGTCGGCACTAGTACAGTGTATATCCACCTTTCGCAGCAATGCAGGCTGCTATTCTCCCATGGAGACGATCGTAGACATGCTGGATGTAGTCCTGTGGAACGGCTTGCCATGCCATTTCCACCTGGCGCCTCAGTTGGACCAGCGTTCGTGCTGGACGTGCAGACCACGTGAGACGACGCTTCATCCAGTCCCAAACATGCTCAATGGGGGACAGATCCGGAGATCTTGCTGGCCAGGGTAGTTGACTTACACCTTCTAGAGCACGTTGGGTGGCACGGGATACATGCGGACGTGCATTGCCCTGTTGGAACAGCAAGTTCCCTTGCCGGTCTACGAATGGTAGAACGATGGGTTCGATGACGGTTTGGATGTACCGTGCACTATTCAGTGTCCCCTCGACGACCACCAGTGGTGTACGGCCAGTGTAGGAGATCGCTCCCCACACCATGATGCCGGGTGTTGGCCCTGTGTGCCTCGGTCGTATGCAGTCCTGATTGTGGCGCTCACCTGCACGGCGCCAAACACGCATACGACCATCATTGGCACCAAGGCAGAAGCGACTCTCATCGCTGAAGACGACACGTCTCCATTCGTCCCTCCATTCACGCCTGTCGCGACACCACTGGAGGCGGGCTGCACGATGTTGGGGCGTGAGCGGAAGACGGCCTAACGGTGTGCGGGACCGTAGCCCAGCTTCATGGAGACGGTTGCGAATGGTCCTCGCCGATACCCCAGGAGCAACAGTGTCCCTAGTTTGCTGGGAAGTGGCGGTGCGGTCCCCTACGGCACTGCGTAGGATCCTACGGTCTTGGCGTGCATCCGTGCGTCGCTGCGGTCCGGTCCCAGGTCGACGGGCACGTGCACCTTCCGCCGACCACTGGCGACAACATCGATGTACTGTGGAGACCTCACGCCCCACGTGTTGAGCAATTCGGCGGTACGTCCACTCGGCCTCCCGCATGCCCACTATACGCCCTCGCTCAAAGTCCGTCAACTGCACATACGGTTCACGTCCACGCTGTCGCGGCATGCTACCAGTGTTAAAGACTGCGATGGAGCTCCGTATGCCACGGCAAACTGGCTGACACTGACGGCGGCGGTGCACAAATGCTGCGCAACTAGCGCCATTCGACGGCCAACACCGCGGTTCCTGGTGTGTCCGCTGTGCCGTGCGTGTGATCATTGCTTGTACAGCCCTCTCGCAGTGTCCGGAGCAAGTATGGTGGGTCTGACACAACGGTGTCAATGTGTTCTTTTTTCCATTTCCAGGAGTGTATTACAGTCCCACATCGCCAACAAGTCCGATATCGAAGCAGTTGTAAAAGCGTGCATGGAACCAGTCTGTAGGGATGTCACGATTACAGGTGAGACCTTGTGTCTGCTCCAGACATACATCAGCATTCCTGACGACCTCACCAGCAGGTAAGTCTTTCAGTATGAAACCCTATATACTAACTCGTGCAGTAACAGTAATTGGTTCTATAATGTGGAATTATAACCCCGTGAAATTTTGTAAGCTACGTCTGCCTTTCAGCATTTAGTGATACTACTTTGGAACTTCTGAAGAATTAAATACATGTACAGTGCTCCTAAAAGACACAAAACTGACTGTTCACCGTGGCCTGAAACCAAAAGTATTAATTGTGCAACGGAAGATCTGCTCTGCTTTGCAACAGTACTTGAGGTATTTCGGCTTCGTGCGCAGCCGCTCCGTCGAATTCTGTATAATGTCTTCCCCGTTCCGTAATCCGGTCTCTTTTAGTATATTTTAAGCTTAGGAAAGCGCCAGATGTCAGTCGATGCTAGGTCAGGGGAACAGGTAGGCTGGCAAACCACAGAAAACTCTGAATTAATTGACAATAACTAATGATTGGGTGCGTTTTCGTGGTACGCCTCACTGCTTCGCGAAGGCGAAGCAGAACATCTTGGTATTGCTCCTTATTGACATTAATACTTTCTAGGACGTACGCGTTATTGATCACGCCAATGAAGTAAAAAAAAAAAAAAAAAAGAGAAAGCCGGTCAGCATAATTTTTGCGTTGCTGCTGACCTGCTTAGCTTTTTTTGGGTCTCAGGGATGATGGATTCTTCCATTGCGATAACTGATTTTGTTTCCCGGTCGTACCCATCAGCCAGGACTCATCATCAGTGATCACTGTGTTAACGAAGTTGGAATTTCTGTTCACAGTGTGCAGCACGTCGTGTGCGATTCCCTAACGAAGTTTCTTCTGCTCAGTTGCTGGTAGCTTTGGCACAAATTTTGCTGAGGTCCTCTTGAGATACAAATGTTTTATTAAAATGCAATGAATGGATCCAGTATTAATTTCAGCCACGTCTACAAGTTCTCTGATTCTGATTCGTCTATCCTGCATTTCCAGGGCTCTTATGGGACGACAACACACTCATTTCCGGATTTTTAGGGCCTACATGAACGGGCTTCATTCTTCAATGATGGACGGCCATCGTTGAAGTGGTTGTACCGCTACTTTATCTGTGTGGCACCCACTGCCTTGTCCCCTAACACTTGTCGAGTCTTGGGTATTGTTCAATCTGAAAACAGCGAAGCTTGAAACAAAATTTGATGCAAAAGCGTTGTTCCACTTTTACTGTGATTCTGCCTACAACACAAAATCCGACGACTACCATTTACAGATGTTACCTGTCAACGGGTGGGCAGCGACTGGTTGATTCCGCAGTCGCGTGGAAACTCAGGCACGCGCACTATGCATGCCTGCAAACACAGAGAGCGTGCCCCACGCGATACCGTTGCTGGCTTCAGCGACGAAGAACAAGGTCGGATAGTTTTTAAATAGGTTTCGTATGCTAAACGCTTTAAGAGTTTTCACATAAAAAGTTCAGAGGCATGACTTTCCACCATATATTCCTCTGCGTCTCCACTGTAAATAAGCACTTATGTAGTAGGACAGCTGATATTTTTTAAAATATAAGGAACCTGATACATCGAAATTTGAAGATATATCACCATCGGCTCTCGATACATCGAAAAATGTATCGCTATATCGACATATAGCGGAGAAATGTCGACGTACCTGCCTATAAAAATATCGGCTGCACATTGTAAATATACTGCCGATTTTAGAGCTGTATATTGCAGTAGTGATTTTTTAGTAGATAATCTGTATATCAACAAGTTAGCAGCCTGCCTACCTGACTTAGACCAAGAATTGGGAGGAAAACAAGTTCACACTTCGCGATAACCTCTTCGCTAACAGGGGTAACTGTAGGTAAGTGGCACAATAAAGGCCTATAAAAGTGGATTTCGTCACATGCCGGACTTGTCCGGAACATTACACATCGACTTCCTTATTTTTCATTTTTGCCAAGGCTAGCGAGCTGTAGTATTTAAATTGCGGTTTTTTTTTTTTTTTTTTTTTTTTTTTTTTTTTTTTTTTTTTTTTTTTTTTGACATCGGTGTTCTGACTGGTGTGATGCGACCCGCCACGACTTCCTCTCCTGTGCTAACCTCTTCATCTCAGAGTAGCACTTGCAACCTACGTCATGATTTATTTGCTGGATGTATTCCAATCTCTGTTCTTCCTCTACAGTTTTTGCCCTCTACAACTCCCTCTAGTACCATGGAAGTCATTTCCTCATGTCTTAACAGATTTCCTATCACCCTGTCCCTTCTCCTTATGAGTGTTTTCCACATATTCCTTTCCTCCCCGATTCTGCGCAGAACCTTCCCATTCCCTACGTTATCAGTCCACCTAAGTTTCAATTTAGTCTGTAGCACGACATCTAAAATGTTTCGAATCTCTTCTGTTCCGATTTTTTCACAGTCCATGTTTCACTACCGCACAATGCTGTACTCCAGACGCACATTCCCAGAAATTTATTCCTAAAATTAAGGCCGATACTTGATATTAGTAGACTTCTCTTGGCCAGGAATGGCCTTTTTGCCATTGCTAGTCTGCTTTTGAAGTCCGCCTTGCTTCGTCTGTCACTCGTTATTTTACTGCCTAGGTAGCAGAATTCCTTAACTTCACGTGCTTACTGACCATCATTTGTGATGTTAAGTTTCTCGTTGTTCTCATTTCTACTACTTCTCATTACCTTCGCCTTTCTTCGATTTTCCGACCAAGCTGGCCGAGCGGTTCTAGGCGCTACAGTCTTGAACCGCGCGACCGCTGCGGTGGCAGGTTCGAATCCTGCCTCGGGCATGGATGTGTGTCATATCCTTAGCTTAGTTAGGTTTAAGTAGTTCTACGTTCTATGGGACTGATGACCTCAGAAGTTAAGTCCCATAGTGCTCAGAGCCATTTGAGCCATTTTTGTTATTCGATTTACTCTCAATCCATACATTGTACTCATTAGATTGTTCATTCCTTCCAGCACATCATGTAGTAGTTATTCACTTTCACTCAGGATAGCAATGTCATCAGCGAATCCTAACATTGATATCCTTTCACCTTGAATTTTAGTTCTGAACCTTTCTCTTATTTTCATCATACATTCTACACTGTTGTTGTTGTTGTTGTCTTCAGTCCTGAGACTGGTTTGATGCAGCTCTGCATGCTACTCTATCCTGTGCAAGCTTCTTCATCCCCCAGTACTTCCTGCAACCTACATCCTTCTGAATCTGCTAACTGTATTCATCTCTAGGTCTCCCTCTACGATTTTTACCCTCCACGCTGCCCTCCAATGCTAAATTTGTGATCCCTTGATGCCTCAGAACATGTCCTACCAACCGGTCCCTTCTTCTTGACAAGTTGTGCCACAAACTCCTCTTCTCCCCAATTCAATTCAATACCTCCTCATTAGTTATGTGATCTACCAATCTAATCTTCAGCATTCTTCTGTAGCACCACATTTCGAAAGCTTCTATTCTCTTCTTGTCCAAACTATTTATCGTCCATGTTTCACTTCCATACATGGCTACACTCCATACAAATACTTTCAGAAATGACTTCCTGACCCTTAAATCTATACTCAAAGTTTTTATTTCTTCTCCATGGACTTTAATACCTACTCCGCATTTTTCTTTGTTTGCTTTACTGCTTGCTCAGTATACAGATTTGAATAACATCGGGGAGAGGCTACAACCCTGTCTTTCTCCCTTCCCAACAACTGCTTTCCTTTCATGTACCTCGACTCTTATAACTGCCATCTGGTTTCTGTACAAATTATAAATAGCCTTTCGCTCCCTGTATATTACCACTGCCACCTTTAGGATTTGAAAGAGAGTATTCCAGTCAACATTGTCAAAAGCTTTCTCTAAGTCTACAAATGCTAGAAACGTAGGTTTGCCTTTCCTTAATCTTTCTTCTAAGATACGTCGTAAGGTCAGTATTGCCTCACGTGTTCCAGTATTTGTACGGAATCCAAACTGATCTTCCCCGAGGTCGGCTTCTACTAGTTTTTCCATTCGTCTGTAAAGAATTCGTGTTAGTATTCAGCAGCTGTGGCTTATTAAACTGATTGTTCGATAATTTTCACATCTGTCAACACCTGCTTTCTTTGGCATTGGAATTATTATATTCTTCTTGAAGTCTGAGGGTATTTCGCCTGTTTCATACATCTTGCTCACCAGATGGTAGAGTTTTGTCAGGACTGGCTCTCCCAAGGCCGTCAGTAGTTCCAATGGAATGTTGTCTACTCCCGGGGCCTTGTTTCGACTCAGGTCTTTCAGTGATCTGTCAAACTCTTCACGCAGTATCGTATCTCCCATTTCATCTTCATCTACATCCTCTTCAGTATTAGTAGGCTATCCGAGCATGACTCACGGCCAGCCCAAACTTCCATATGTCCTCAAATATGTGTCCACATCCTGCACTTGTACACTTATTTTGTATACTCACGTACATGGGAGACATTTTAATTGAATTCATTTTGCGGTACACGCACATCCGAAGGATCATTGTTTCGGACTTCTAAGCGATACAGGCGTTGCAATACCGTATCGTACGGAAACCACGGAGGTTTACCCAGCGGCAAGACTCGATGTGAGTACGGTCACGGCTCGACATTATTAATCGTGACGCTAGCTTTCAACTGGATAAGGCAAGGGACCCTGTGATTTTGTATCTCC
Source organism: Schistocerca cancellata (assembly GCF_023864275.1). Taxonomy (NCBI): domain Eukaryota; kingdom Metazoa; phylum Arthropoda; class Insecta; order Orthoptera; family Acrididae; genus Schistocerca; species Schistocerca cancellata. The sequence continues at coordinate 921,108,483 of NC_064628.1, read as the reverse complement.
AGAAAGGAAATATTTTATGTCTAATGACACATCTACCAACACTTCTGAATTTCGGGAAGCAACAATCCGATAGAGAGCGTGCATAAGATGTCGCTTACGCCGCATGGATGGAGCAGTATTCGAAGAGCGCGATTAACTCGACAAAGGGCCCTATTGTAGCTTTTCTTATGCACATATACGTCCCCACCATTTGTTGGTATAATAGCTGGTGACGTGTACTAGCAATGGTCAGTTAATACAAGGAGGCTTTATGCTGTTTGTGGATGACACTGGAGTTTGTAGTGTAACGACGTAAGTTTCTTATAAATGATTTTCTTTCGACATATGACCATGTGTAGACTTCGTCACCTACGTCAGTTACAACCCACTTCAAAATTATTTATATTCTTTTTAAATTGTCTCAGAGTGGTTCTTGAACGAAACTCTAAAACATCATTTGATTCGTATGCGCAGAATTACGTCACTAGGGTCAATTGGTTTGCGTAAACTTTTTCAATTTTAGATGTCGTTTGTTTCTCCTCAGAAATTATATTGATACACGTTATCTGATTCAATCGATAGTAGAACCACATTGAATAAACTTTTGAGATTCAAAGTCGCGATGAACGCTGTCAAAATTCAATAATCTTGTCAAATATATTACTAATTCATTCACATAATTCTTCACAAATAAATCCTCAGAACACGTATTTTCAACTTTAGTAGCATCCGCTAGTTTATTATCTTCCTACATACAGACGTGAACCTGAGCCTTGACGGGACAAAACTAACATTTTCAATAAGATTAAACTTCCTATGATATCATTGTTGTACAAAACATTAAAAAATCTCGTTTAATTTATTTTTAGAAGCACGACGCAACAACTCGGTTTTAGGATCTTCCGTTGCTCTTTGGCTGTCGACCCGCAACGTATAGTGGCCAGCAATTTTCTCTCTGGTCGCGGCAGCGAAGATGCTGTCTCCGTTCTTTGCGCCGCCCTCTCCGTACATGAAACATAAAAAAAATACAAAAACTTTAGACAATTCACAACCATTACAAAATATTACAAAAATACATAAACAAACTAAATTAAACTTATATTCACCTGCAAACTGGGCTGACACTGGTGGATGGGTGACGCTTCAATTTCGTCCCACTACAAGTTCTCGTCCGATTATATCCCATATCGCCGTTCCACAAGAACAATGACGTAATTGTCAAAATGAATAGTTTACAGGAGAGGCAGGAAACCAAACGACATTTTCTAAAAACTTCATAAAACAACAGTAAAATTATCTACAGAATTCAAAGTTGGCCTAATTGTGACACTAAGTGTTTTCTGCAAACTACAAAAACTATTTCCTTCAAACAGCATCCCTTCCACCCAACTGCAACCCTTTAAGTAAATGAGTCATTGTTCTTCTGATATTGTTATCGAAGTTAACAAAAACGTCTAAAGAAGGTGTGTGGGATTAAATGAAATATACCTCTAAACCATAATGTTTTGTTCTCTCATTCAGTTTCATTGTTTTATTATCATTTTTATTATTTGCATCTTATAAGTGACATAAAATAATATACTAATTGAAATAATGAACTTCCAAGTGACATAAAAACAACAAATTACATTTATGTGGAAAGAGAATCATAGAAGGTCTTGTAATATTAAGGAACGATGTTGCTGTTAACCAAATTGTTTAAATCTTGAATTTTGCTTCCTGAGAGGGTCATTTTTGTAGTATAAGCAGGTTTCAGATCCAAATTACTCCACATCTACATTTCCTGTTAAACGCCTATTTCTCCCTTTGAACTGAGCTTGTCCCAACTCCGAATGTTTTTAGCTGTTCTTATACTGAAACACATCACTTCCCTTCCCACATCGAAATAATTTAATTTCTGACATTTTGAAAATACTCCCGTCAACATCCTGGAACATGTAAGGAGCCTTCTCATCAAGCAAAGCTGTATTGTCATTGAAATCTGAAAAACACATTTCTCTCAGATGTAGCGGATTTCCCTTCATTTTTGCTTTTCGGATGACTGATATGTATTGATCGGGTACATAAATTGATGCTGACTTCTTAGCACTCTTAACTGCTCTCTCAGTGATGCTGTGTTTGCGTCTCCCTCGTTCTGGATATGACCACGAATCAAATACTTGTGCGTAATGGACCGAATATCCAGCCTTTGTACTGCATACAATTACGTTGCAATCATATATCTGAAATAGAAGAGAATGAACATTTTAATCAATGTGATTTTTACAATAGAAACATTTTGTTACATGATTTCTGCGAATCACAGTCTGAGTTTTCGGTACTTTCTTGTTCTTCTGTTGCCCTCCACAACTGCCGGAGTAAAATATGACATCTGTGCCAGGAACGTTCTTGGATAACCCTTCAAGATATTGTAAGACAAAAGTTTCTATTTCTACCATGCCTCTATGCCTCTATTTTCAATGCCCTCGTGAAAAAAACCGTTGTTTTGTCGTTTCCAGTTTCAGTGGTCTACAACAAACAACAAAAATAAGTAGAACAGACTTCAAGAGTAATAATGTTGTTGTTGTTGTGGTATTCAGTCCTGAGACTGGTTTGATGCAGTTCTCCATGCTAATCTATCCTGTGCAAGCTCCTTCATCTCCCAGTACCTACTGCAACCTACATACTTCTGAATCTGCTTAGTGTATTCATCTCTTGGTCTCCCTCTACGATTTTTACCCTCCACGCAGCCCTCCAATGCTAAATCTGTGATCCCTTGATGCCTCAGGACATGTCCTACCAACCGATCCCTTCTTCTACTCAAGCTGTGCCACAAATTTCTCTTCTCCCCAATCCTATTCAATACCTCCTCATAAGTTACGTGATCTACCCACCTAATCTTCAACATTCTTCTGTAGCACCACATTTCGAAAGCTTCTATTCTCTTCTTGTCCAAAGTATTTACCGTCCATGTTTCACTTCCATACATGGCTACACTCCACACAAATACTTTCAGAAACGACTTCCTGACACTTAAATGTATACTGGATGTTAACAAATTTCTCTTCTTCTGAAACGCTTTCCTTGTCATTGTCAGTCTACATTTTATATCCTCTCTACTTCGACCATCATCAGTTATTTAGCTCCCCAAATAGCAAAACTCCTAATCTAATTCCCTCGGCATCACCCGACTTAATTCGACTACATTCCATTATCCTCTTTTTGCTTTTGTTGATGTTCATCTTATATCCTCCTTTCAAGACACAGTCCATTCCGTCCAACTGCTCTTCCAAGTCCTTTGCTGTCTCTGACAGAATTAAAATGTCATCGGCGAACCTCAAAGTTTTTATTTCTTCTCCATGGATTTTAATACCTACTCCGAATTTTTCTTTTGTTTCCTTTACTGCTTGCTCAATATACAGATTGAATAACATCGGGGGGAGGCTACAACCCTGTCTCTCTCTTCCCAACCACTGCCTCCCTTTCATGTCCCTCGACTCTTATAACTGCCATCTGGTTTCTGTACAAATTGTAAATAGCTTTTCGCTCCCTGTATTTTAACCCTGCCACCTTTAGAATTTGAAATAGAGTATTTGCAGTCAACATTCTCAAAAACTTTCTCTAAGTCTACAAATGCTAGAAACGTAGGTTTGCCTTTCCTTAATCTTTTTTCTAAGGTAAGTCGTAAGGTCAGTATTGCCTCACGTGTTCCAACATTTCGACGGAATCCAAACTGATCTTCTCCGAGGTCAGCTTCTACCAGTTTTTCCATTCGTCTGTAAATAATTCGTGTTAGTATTTTGCAGCTGTGACTTATTAAACTGATAGTTCGGTAACTTTCACATCTGTCAATAATAATAGATAGTAGAAAAAAGTATGTGTGGACACTTACTGTGAAATTGTAACAGTTTAGCCTCGACTTGTAGAAAAAGGCAGATGTTTGTCCAGCTGGTACCGGTTAGACAGCTTGGAAATCATAAACAGCTAGTTGTATCTTCTTATTTTGAGCCAACTCCTTATCCAAGTTTTTTTTCTATGTGACTCATTTCTTTTTCTTCCTGGTGTTCTTGAAATGCTTCTTGTACCTTTGCCTTGTCTTCATCTGTAGCGTTTTTGTAAGCTTCACATTGGTCGCACTGATTCTTTTTTGGAACTAAATATCCGACGTTAAATTCGGTATTGAATGTATGCGCGTAGGCGTTATAATTCGCAGCTGGCAGGTTAGCGGAAGATCGCTTTGAAGAGAAATTTCTTTGCATTTCTGCGATGGATAAGCCACGATCGATGAATATTCTTGTTGTGTCATTTCTTACATAGTGACTCTCGATATGAAAACTGTGTTTATGTCATTCCTAACTGACTCCAAGATTTCTGGATCAGTCTTACGGTGTTTTCCATGTTGTCTCCAATTGTCCACAGGTGCCATCCCAGTCCTTTTCGAATCGATAACAGTATGGATTTGCCTTTCGGTTATTCTCAAAGTGTTTATCAGGAATGTTTTGCACACACGAATCATCTGCTCATTTACCACCAAGTAGAAAAAGCAGTTGACTTTCCAGGTTGAGAACGAGCGTTTCAATGCACGTATTTAGAAAATCCCATTGTCTTTGTAACGATCCCAGTGCCCAGTAATTCGTGAACAGCTGACATCTATAGTCTTTCGTTACTTTTTTCCTACAAGAGAGGATACATTTATCAGTACACGGAGCACAAATTTTTCGAGCATTGGCGATTTTACACGTACGTGATGTATGACTTTACCCACTGTTCCTCAACGTTTTGGTTTTTACTCTGGCCCAGTTGCTAACATTTCCAATTCTTTTTTTAGGCTTTTTAATGGTATATTTTTCCTTATCGATGGTTGATATTTCACTTGAATTAGGCGATTCATCGCTGCTTGATGGATGGTAATTGTCACTTGAGCCAGAGGACAAATCTGAACTGCTAGGCAAAGGGGATGTTACTGGCACCCGTTTCAAAAATGATTTTGTCGCTCTTGCCCTTTCAACCACATACACGTCTGAAGTTTCCGGCAATTGTGTTACCTTGGATATATGTTTTGATGATGATGCCTGTGGCTCCAACTTGCTCACTTGCTTGTCTGTTATTTCACAGTGCGGCTTGATAGCTGTTGCTCTATACTGCTCACCTGTGCTTATGGTTCACTTATCATGGAACAGTTTTCTTCCCTTGACCCTTTGTTATCCTCCGCTAGCCCTTGAAGAGCAATTCGCATAATCTTCTTTGCTCGATCGCTCATTTTTACCCCTATAAAACGGAAATAAAATGGACCTAAATGTATTAAAAAGCCATTTCATTCACATGAACAATGACACGAAGAACAGTTATGACAAAAAAGTTATTTGAAAGTTGAGGGAACAATGACGCTGCGAACAATTACAACTCAGAAGTTATTCAAACATCGGGAGAACAATGACACACTGTACGCTTACGTCGTTATTGCACCAAGGATTTTTGTTGAAATGATTCTCGGGCCGCAGTATTGATTACTTGTGTCGTCATTTCACTGAATACGTTACTACACTCACCAAACTGAAACACCCCACTGACAATTACGACAATGTTCTTCCTAACCCAAGTCGCAACAATCGATAGTTCCACAAAGACGCCACCACCTTCTAGCGGCACTATGTATATCTACAGTTCCGACGATCTTTCACTGCTTGCGCTACCTTTTTCTGAGATGACTGGTGAAATAACCTCGATTTGGTCAATTTTGCAGTTGTGTCATTTTTCCTCCGGAACAGCGATATGTGTTCGATTTGGTGGTCGATTAGGTCAAGGCAACATGACGATATACTATAGAACATTTTGGGTTCCAACAGCGGTATGTTGGCCATCCTTATCCTGTTCAAAAACATCGCCTGGAATTCTGTTCATGAACTGCTACACAACAAGTGGAATCACGAGACTGACGGACAGTTTTGCAGTCAGGACAAGTGGGGTAACCATGAGAGTCGTCCTGATGTCATACGAAATCTCACTTCATACCTTGGATGTATGTCCTGTGTGTCTATCGCACAGACAGTCTAGTTGCAGGTCCTGGACTAGGATTCTTCCTACCAGCACACGGCCATCACTGGCGCCAAGGCAGAACTAGTTTTCATCATAAAACACAACAGGCCTTCACTCTGTACCCCAGGAAGCTGTCGCTTGGCACCACTGAAGTCGCAGATGGCGGTGGTTTGGGGTCAGCGGAATGCCTGCTACAGGACATGTGTCTTGGTGCTTTCCTTGGAGTAACCGATCTCTCATAGTTTATTGTAGAGATGGGGGATCCGCTCTTGAACTGATTAATAGAGTTGAATCTTTCAAACTAGTGAACAATCAGTGATTCAGAAAAAAAGAACGGTAGCTCCAAACGTTTCCCACGGCAGAGAGAGAGAGAGAGAGAGAGAGAGAGAGAGAGAGAGAGAGAAAGAGAGAGACGGAGTATATCAGCAGCGCCTCTGCTGGTCACAGCACAGTGCACGCCACACAACACAGCCAGCGCTGGCCTCTGCCCTGCTTCTACCTTGGCTGCCTGCATTGTGCAGTGCCCCATTAGATTTTGTGTTTCACATATGCCGTGCCCTCTCTGTGCATCGTCTGCCACGTGCAGTGTCTGGCGCAGCTTAACTTCGCATCGCACTCTGTCGGCGATCGTTTCAGTCGCACGTCCTGCCCTCTGGCAGTTGATGCGAGCAACAGGAGAGAGAGCCACCTAGTGGATAACATAGGAACTACTTGCAACAACCTGCTCGCAAGGGAACAGACGATTTGTCTCGGAGCGGGTGAGTTCACCGCTCCCCCCACCCTCGGAACTCGCCCGCTCAACGCTCACCCCACCGTTCTCGACTCTAGCCAGAGCGTTGAGCAAAGCAACTCAGGTGTCACTCTGGTCTCTGCGGTCTCAGCTCACGCAGTAATACAGCTCGCAGCTCGACCTGCTCGACTCAGTGCTTCTGCATCGGAGTTCGTCTGTACTGGATATTGTTCTTCGTAGTAATACCGCTATGTATATTACATTATTATGTTATGTATACATCATTTGTTTTTATTTTATTTTTATTTGTTTAAACTGATCAGATTAGGTTCCTGATGACTCCTCTTACTATAGGATTTTTATTATGGACACTCGAATTTACGCTTTAATTACGAGCGAACCGATAAACGTATCGCAAAATGTGATGCACCAATATTTTCCTTGTTTTATTCTGCGTAAGGCTATATGCAGCGCTTTCGTTTTACAGTCAAATTTATATATTTTTTTCTTATTCTGGTACGGATTTTGTGATTTTAGGCGTCTTCGGAAGGAAACGTTCACTTTAAAAATATATGGCTTGCACACGTGTTTGTATGAGGTTAATGAAATTTTAATACATTATAGCCAAATAGATTTTTAATGTAAATCTCAAGTAACAACATTTTCCGATCACCCAAAAAACCACGATAGTGCAAAATAAATCAATAACCAAAAACTTTGTCATATCGTGGAAATTTCAATAAACAATACAAAATTCTTACTCATTATCTGTGTTACTTCAAAATAGGATCAAATAAGATCAAAATACAGGTAAAGTACTGGAATAAACCAAGTTTAAAGGGCAATGTGCCTTCCATTTATTATCTATTGTAAATGAGTGGTGAGTCATGAAAAAGAGCTAATTCATTTCAGGGAGTGAACAGTTCTGATCCGATCTCTGAAAAGAACAGTTTTGCCCATCTCTAGTTTATTGTGTCACTGTGGAGCCCACTGCTGCCCAAACAGCTGCTGCAGATGCAGTACTAACGGACAAAGTTAAATGCGGAGTACGGTGGTCTCAGTAACGGCACATGGCCATCCGGAACTGGGGATTCCTGCGACAGTAAATTCTCGTGAACACCGCTGCCAGCAAGTACAGTGGCTACATTGCTGCCAACTCTGTCAGTAATATCGCAGAACGAATTTCCAGAATCTCGAAGCCTTATCACACGATCTCTTTCCAGCTCAGTGAGGTGTTCATAATGGCGTCTTTGTCGCGTTGAAGGCGTTCCCGGGTAACATTATCTCACCACGCCCGATCTCGAAGGTTAATAACGCTCACGACAGTCACAGCGTGTATGCAAAGCAAACCTGTTTGCAGCATCATGGTGGCGCTACTAGCTCCAATGTTATGCAAATGGCGCAAAATTTTAATAAAAGTTGTCTTTCAGATGTAGAAACACGTCTACCAATTTCCGTTTAGTCACCATTTATCTGCCATCAGTGTTTACAAGTGAGGAAGAGACAACGGCTAGTCTTCCAGGGCCGATACGGGTCGTAAATGAGTAACTTACTTACATAAGTAAGTAAGTAGCCTAGCACGTCCTGGATCCTACGACCACTATAGAAAACATGGTGGACGCATTACACACTGCAGGCGTTTACAAGGTGGATTGCGAATGTGGAGAAGCATACATCGGCGAGACTGGTAGGCCAACAGCAACGCGCATTCGGGAACACGAGCGTTATATTCGTCTAGGGAAACACAACAAATTCGCAGTGGAAGAACATCAACAAGACTACGGAAAGGAAATGAAATTCAGCGAAGCCCATGTGTTGGCCAAGCAGCCAATTATGACGAAACGCAAAATCAGAGAGGCCATCGAAATACTTAAACACACTAACAACATGAACAGGGAAATCAGGATGGACTCAGGCTTGCCCCATCTTTGCTGCCAGCAATCAGAGCCCACCAGACCGCACTGTCAACACGGGGCTCGGGCACTACCGGCGAGTAACAGCCGCCGCGCGGCCGACGTCCAGCAGTTGGTAAACAGCAGACACCTACTCATTCGACGGTGACCACCAATCATGGCACATAACACAAGAGCCAACAGACAACAGAGGTCACGCTCTTCCCTCCACCGCAATAACCCGTGAAAATAAAGTTCCCTCTCCTTCTTCCTTAAGTGACCAATGAAACTAACTACGTTTTTAAAATTATGCCGTAGTGGCATGCGCAGTGAACACTTACAAAATATGAAGGACGCTCCATAGCTAGAACGCACCATCAGACCCAGAATAAGGCCGCTGCAATCGTGACCGAAACGTTGGTTATTTCTCTAGCAGGCGGTAATTTTTACATTATGACGCGGTACCATACCCAGAAAACCTTTATGTCGACTGGTAACATACTTTAAATGTTCATAAATGTAAAATTGGGCACTTCACAAAAAGAAATATTATCCTATGACTATATCAGTGAACTGCTGTTGGAATTGATCAACTCATACGAATGCCTGAGTGTAACACTTTGTAGGAGTATGAAATTGAAAGATCAGATAGCCTCAGTCGTGGGCAAAACATGTGGTAGGCTTCGGTTTACTGGAAGAATACTGGGGAATTGCAATGAGTCTACAAAGTAGGTTGGTTACAAATCAGTCATGCAACCCCCTGTAGAATATTGCTGTAGTGTATGGGACCCGTACGAAATAGTACTAATAGGAGATATGGAGCGTATGCAGAGAAGGGCAGCACGAATGTTCACAGGTTTGGTTGATCCGTGGGAGAGTGTTACAGAAATACTGATGGAACTGAACTGGAAGACTCTTGAAAATATACGTAAACTGTAGCGAGAAAGTCTATTAACAAAGTGTCAGGAACCGGCTCTAAATGATTATTCTAGGAATATATTACAGTCACCAACGTATCGTTCTCATAAGGATCGTGGGGATAAGATTAGAATAATTACTGCATGCACAGAGTCATTCGGTCAATCATAAATGGTTCAAATGGTTCTGAGCACTATGCCACTTAGCATCGGAGGTCATCAGTCCCCTAGAACTTAGAACTACTTAAACCCAACTAACCTAAGGACATCACACACATCCATGCCCGAGGCAGGATTCGAACCTGCGACCGTAGCGGTTCCGCGGTTTCAGACTGAAGCGCCTAGAACCGCTCGGCCGCACTGGCCGCGAAACAATCCATACGTGAATGGATCGGGAAGAAACTTTAATAACTGGTACAGTGTAACGTACCCTCTGCTACGCATTTCACAGTGGTTTGCAAGGCGTAGATGTAGATGTTGAAGGAAATTAACGGTGACGGTATAAGCTAACATTTATTACGGTAATAATTAGAACCTAGAGCTCTGCGATCTGTCTCAAATACTACGTATTGCAGTACTTTACAATAAAATTGTTAGCCGGCCGGAGTGGCCGAGCGGTTAAAGGCGCTACAGTCTGGAACCGCACGACCGCTACGGTCGCGATAAGTCCGCCGCTCGTGGTCTCGCGGTAGCGTTCTCGCTTCCCGAGCACGGGGTCCCGGGTTCGATTCCCGGCGGGGTCAGGGATTTTCACCTGCCTCGAGATGACTGGGTGTTTGTGTTGTCCTCATCATTTCATCATCATCCAGGAAAGTGGCGAAATTGGACTGAGCAAAGATTGGGAAATTGTACGGGCGCTGATAACCACGCAGTTGAGCGCCCCACAAACCAAACATCATCACCCCCGCTACGGTCGCAGGTTCGCATCCTGCCTAGGGGATGGATGTGTGTGATGTCCTTAGGTTAGTTAGGTTTAAGTAGTTCTAAGTTCTAGGGGACTTATGACCACAGTAGTTGAGCCATTTGAACCAATAAAATTGTTTTCCTTTTTGCCTTGTGATACCAGATAAGCAAGCAATTCCAACAGGAGGGTGTGCTGAAAAGTAACGCCTTCGAATTTTTGTGTGGAAACTCTTAAATCGTTGCAAATAAAACAAATGATACTAAAATGTAGACTTTCACGGCCGTAAATATCATGTCCATTATAATTATCCGGGCTGCTATGCCGTGTTCGGTTGATGAATTCTGTGTCGATTCCCAACGATTCGTCTCCGACTGCGGGAGACATCTTCAAGGGGGTCCGTAGCTCGATGGAAGGTCCAACACACCCACTGGCTCGCCTTCAGCCTAATTTAAACAACTGCTTTAAGTAAGACCTTTCACTTTTTAAAAATTATTTCGGTTTGAGTCTAAAGTGATAAGCCTTCAGCCGATTTTTAAATTAAAGTTGTTTTGCTCTTAATGTATCGGATTGTTTGGGTGTTCAGCCTAAATAAACAACTGTTTTAAGACAAGGCCTTTTGCCTTTTAAAAATTTAATTTTAGTTTGAGTCTTAAACGATGGGCCTTCAGATTGTTTGGGCCTTCAGTCTAGATAAAGAACTGTTTTAAGATAAGGCCTTTTGCCGTTTAAAAATTTTATCTTATTTTGAGAGTAAGAGATGGGCCTTCAGCCGATTTTTTTTAAAATTAAAGTTATTTTGTTCTTAAGGTGAGAGATCGTTTGGGTCTTCTGCCTAATTAAAAGAACTGATTTGAGATAAGGCCCTCTACGTTTTAAATTTTTGGTTTTGGTTTGAGTTTTAAGTTATTGGCTTTCAGCCGATTTTAAATTAAAGTGGTCTTGCCCTTAAGACCTGAGATTGTATACCGTATTCAGCCGGTTATTAAGTTCCAAAAATTAGTGCTTTGTTTTGTTTTTTAAATTTTCTTGGCTCTTGTAAGGTATGGTCAAATAAATAAAGTTGTATGTTCGGGTGTAACTGACAGCCGCTTATTTTGGCTCCTTTCCACATTTTAAACTACCTGTCCTGTCCTGCGGGTTTTTCAGGGAGTCTCAACCTTATCCCCTTCAAAATACTCTCCCTTACAACTAATACATTTCACCCAACGGTGCTTGCACTGTTCGAAACATTTTCCATCTTTAGGAGTGACTATTGTGAAATCGGTGTCCTTCCATGTCCCTTTTCATGCGTGGAAATAAGAAAAAGTCGCACGGAGCAATGTCAGGCGAAAAATGTGCGTGGGCCAGCGGAACCATGACGTTCTTAGCTCTGTGTATAGAGGTGCGTTGGCGTTGTGGAAGAACCGGTCTTCTGTCTGCCACAAATCAAGTGTTTTTTGACGAATACTGTTGCAAAATCTTAAAACTTCCAAATAAAAGATTTCACTGGCGGCCTTTGGCATCAAAAAAGTAAATCAGCATTGTTTTGATGTTAGATTTGACCTGACGCACTTTCTTGGATGGAGTGACGATGATGTCTTGTATTCACTGTTGCTTTGTTTCTGGTTCGTAACGACAGCACCATGACTCATCGCTAGTAATGACTTTTGACAGAAATATCTGGATCAGTTTCAAGTCGTTGTTTCAAAGCACGACATGTATGGGCACGACTTCCCTTTGGTTCTCAATCAGAAACTGAGAAACAAACTTGGTACCAACCGTTTTCATTCCCAAATCTTCCCTTAAAATTCGCTGAGCCGAGCTCCAAGATAACCCACTAATCTCTAGCTGTTGATAAATTGTCTGTCGACGGTATGTGAACACACGCTCTCGAATTTTTAAATGTTTTCCTCGATTCGTGCAGTTGATGGACTTTCGGAACGGGTTTTGTCACCAACTGACATGTCGCTCTTTTTAAATCGAGTAAACCACTCGTAAACTTGAGCTTTTCCCATGCTGTCGTCTTGGTAAGTTGTTTTCAAAATTAAAACAGTTTTAGAAAAATTTTTACGGAGTAGAAGAAAATTGTTCTAATGCCTCTGACCATTATGGGACTTAACTTCTGAGCTCATCAGTCCCCTAGAACTTAGAGCTACTTAAACCTAACTATCCTAAGGATATCACACACATCCATGCCCGGGGCATGGATTCGAATCTGCTAGCGTAGTGATCGCGTGGTTCCAGACTGAAACACCTAGAACCGCTCGGCCACACCGGCCGGCCCGAGCAGAAGATGAAATTTCACAGCGGCACATTGTTCACTTAAACTTGCCATCATAACGAAACAAGAACAAAACAACTTTAGCAAAAACGGTCACTGCAGATGAACAGAAAAGGCCAAGTGGACAACACAGTCCTCACTGAACTGGCAATGAGTTGCGCCATACACGCCTGGCGGCAGAAATGGGAACCACACAAACTCTGCCCACGACAATGTTATTCCTTTGCTTTTTTTTTATGGGAGGGTGGGGAGGTACCCCTAGTACGAATACCTAAGATATGGTGCATAATCGAGGTCGTTTCTCTTGTTCCATTTTTCATTCGAGTTGATGCTGAGACACTGACGAATTTTTAATATTTCGGTTTCATCCGACAGGGCCTGTTTTTGGTCCAAGCGACAGCTTGATGCGCCAAGCTGGGAGGGGCGCTAGAGGCGGCACAACTGTAAGATTTCTATACAGTAAGCATGAGAAATAGTAGCCGCCAAACTGAAAGGAGCGCCCAAGTGCAAGACTTTTGTAGAGTGTGTATCACTGTCAGTAGCGGAAACTGACACGGGTTAACGAGTACGAGGGCAAAGTCGCGAGTGCGGAGAACGCCATATGATAAGTCGCTTTTGCGGTAAAGTGTTTTCCAAGCGGCCCTGTCACCAGATCGCGATTTAGTCAGTATCCGATTCTAGATGAAATATCCATAACCATTTTCCCTGTTGTAAAATCACGATCTATTACTTTGCAATATTATCTTGAATTTCCATTTGTGTGACGATGGAAATCAAAGGTGTTGAAAACATTACATCTGTTACATTGTAAACACCCATGAAGGGTAACTCATGCTGTCGTATTTCTTGATCATTATACTCGTACTACGTTTAGAGTACTTTTGGCAATCACGACTTTATTACTTCGCATACTTGCAATTATATATAACTCCGCTCACGTGTCGATCAAATGCACATTTTCATACTTAACACTGCTTCATGAAAACATGCTCCATTGACCCACGCTGATTTCTACACAGCGGCAATGGCATAGGTTTTGCGCAGAGAACCCACTCTCTCCACGAGACAGCTCATACGCTAATAAATGACAGTCAAGATCACAAATAGCTAGCACAGTTTTCCTGCGCAAATCGATTCTAAGAGGCACGACTTGGAAAACAATGAAATCTCGTGGTTCCTTGGTACTAATCGGCATAGAAATATACATTATTTCGAATCATTTCGTTGCGCTTCGAAAGTTCTATCGTTTACAAAGTACTATTCTTTCTGATGATGGTCGAAACAGAGAGGATATAAAATGTAGACTGGCAATGGCAAGGAATGCGTTTCTGAAGAAGAAAAATTTGTTAACATCGAGTATAGATTTAAATGTCAGAAAGTCTTTTCTGAAAGTATTTGTATGGAGTGTAGCCATGTATGGAAGTGAAACGTGGACCATAAATAGTTTAGACAAGAAGAGCATAGAAGCTTTCTAAATGTGGTGCTACAGAAGAATGCTGAAGATTAGATGGGTAGATCACGTAACTAATGAGGAGGTATTGAATAGAATTGGGGAGAAGAGGGGCTTGTGGCACAACTTGACTAGAAGAAGGGATCGGTTGGTAGGACTTGTTCTGAGACATCGAGGGATCACCAATTTCGTATTGGAGGGCAGCGTGGAGGTTAAAAATCGAAGTGGGAGACCGAGAGATGAATACACCAAGCAGATTCAGAAGGATGTAGGCTGCAGCAGGTACTGGGAGATTAAGAACCTTGCACAGGATAGAGTAGCATGGAGAGCTGCATCAAACCACTCTCATGACTGAAGACCGCAACAACAACGACAACATTCTTTCAGAAAGGTTACATATTAAGCTTCTTACTCAGTACCTTGGGGTATATGTAGGGCAAAATCGTGTTCAAACTACTCTTTTTTTTTTTAATCATCAGTCTTCTGAATGGTTTGATGCGACCCACCACGTATTCCTCTCATGCACTAACCCCTTCAAGTCAGAGTAGCACTTGCAGCCTACATCCTGAATCACTTGTAGAATGTATTTCAAACTATGTCTTCCCCTACAGTTTTTACTCTCTAAAGCTCCCTCTAGTATTATACACCGAAGTCTTAATACTTGTTGTGCCACCCTGCTCGTTTTTTCTTCTTAGTGTTTTCCATGTGTTCCTTTCTTCACGGATTCTGCAGAGAACCCACTCATCCCTTACCTTACAGTCCGTCAAATTTTTATCTTTATTCCGTTGCACCACATCTCAAAGGCTTCGATTCTCGTCTGTTCCGGTTTCCCACGGTCCAAGATTCACTACCGCACACTGCTGTGCTCCAGACAACATTCTCAAATTAGTGCGTATATTTAATACTAGAAGACTTCTCTTGGCCAGGAATGCCCTCTTCATCAGTGTTACTCTGCCTTTTGTATCCTCTTCGCTTCATCCGCCGTGGATTATTTTGCTTCCAAGGTAGCTGCTTTCCTTATATTCGTCTACTTCGTCATCACTAATTTCGAAGTTTCGTTTGCCGGCCGGTGTGGCCGTGCGGTTCTAAGCGCTTCAGTTTGGAACCGCGTGACCGCTACGGTCGCAGGTTCGAATCGTGCCTCGGGCATGGATGTGTGTAATGTCCTTAGGTTAGTTAGGTTTAAGTAGTTCTAAGTTCTAGGGGACTGATGACCTGAGTAGTTAAGTCCCATAGTGCTCAGAGCCATTTCGTCGAAGTTTCGTTTCTTGATATTCTCATTCCTGCTCCTTCTCATTACTTTCTCATAACCATGTTTTTCAACGTGGTTATCGTCACCCACACTAGAATTTTCATCCGAGTTTAATGACTTCCGGCATCCATTTGAAACAAATTGAATCCAGTTTAGCTCATCGTAGCCGATTTTTTTAATGTTGATAATTAGTGCTTTTTTCGGCCAAAAAAGAGGGATCCGAAAATGGCCAGTTTTTGAAAAGGTCTATAATTTGGTCAAACATTTTGTTTTTGAAAAAAATCTACGATGGACTATAAACACATCAGTAAGGATCAAGGTGATGTGTTAATTTCATGATTCAGCTAACCACAACCGGAGTTACAACGTCAACCGCCGATCTATCTCTTATCACAACTGCCTCGGGAAAATACCGATTACGCAGTGAAGATACTCATATTTTTCCATAAAAAATACAGATACAAACTTAAATGTATGCTGCTTTATTTGTTGGAGCGAAACCCATTTGTGCACTACATTCCAGTACGAAAGAAAATATCCTTAATTTGAGCAGTATTTTCGTTCGTCGCCCTGTCGTCCGCCTTAAATTACACTACTGGCCATTAAAATTGCTACACCACGAAGATGACGTGCTACAGACGTGAAATTTAAACGACAGGAAGAAGATGCTGCGATATGCAAATGAGTAGCTTTTCACAGCATTCACACAAGGTTGGCGCCGGTGGCGACACCTACAACGTGCGGAATGAGGAAAGTTTCCAACCGATTTCTCATACACAAACAGCAGTTGACCGGCGTTGCGTATTATTACGTTTCCGACATTGATAAAGGTCGGATTGAACCTATCTCGATTGCGGATTATCGTATCGCGATATTGCTGCTCGCGTTGGTCGAGATCCAATGACAGTTAGCACAATACGGAATCGGTGGGTTCAGGAGGGTAATACGGAACGCCGCGCTGGATCCCAACGGCCTCGTATCACTCGCAGTCGAGATGACAGGCTTCTTATCCGCATGGTTGTAACGGATCGTGCAGCCACGTCTCGATCCCTGAGTCAACAGATGGGGACGTTTGCAAGACAACATTCATCTGCACGAATAGTTCGACGACGTTTGCAGAAGCATGGCATATCAGCTCGGAGACCATGACTGCGGTTGCCCTTGACGCTGCATCACAAACAGGAGCGCCTGCGATGACGTACTGCACGACGAACCTGGGTGCTCGAATGGCATAACGCCATTTTTTCGGATGAATCCAGGTTCTGTTTACAGCATCATGATGGTGGCATCCGTGTTTGGCGACATCGCGGTGAACGCACATTGGAAGCGTGTATTGGTCATCGCCATACTGGCGTATCACCCGGCGTGATGGTATGGGATTCCACTGGTTACACGTCTCGGTCACCTCTTTTTCGCATTGACGGCACTTTGAACAGTGGACGTTACATTTCAGATGTGTTACGACCCGTGGCTCTACACTTCATTCGATCCCTGCGAAACCCTACATTTCAGCAGGGTAATGCACAACCGCACGTTGCAGATCCTGTACGAGCCTTTCTGGATACAGAAAATGTTCGACTGCTGCCCTGACCAGCACATTCTCCAGATCTCTCACCAACTGGTCAATGGTGGCCGAGCAACTGGCTCGTCACAATACGCCAGTCACTACTCTTGATGAACTGTGGTATCGTGGTGATGCTGAATGGGCAGCTGTACCTGTACACGCCATCCAAGCTCTGTTTGACTCAATTCCCAGGCGTATCAAGGCCGTTATTACGGCCAGAGGTGGTTGTTCTGGGTAATGACTTCTCAGGATCTATGCACCCAAATTGCGTGAAAATGTAATCGGATGTCAGTTATAGCGTAATATATTTGTCCAATGAATACCCGTTTATCATCTGCTTTTCTTCTTGGTGTAGCGTATTTAATGGCCAGAGTTGTCTTGTGACAGCCAGAGCGAGAGCACCAGCAGCAGCGAGTACTGTTTGTATAAAGCGTTTATTTTGCATTTTGTTTACGACCTTCCACTAAGGAAGGGATTCTATTTGTGTTTATCTGCTCTGCATAGTAACTAACAGTTCTTGATAAAACTTTACGTAGTTTTCGTGTTAGATTTCTTAGTGTTTTCTTGATCGTTTAGAACAGAAAGCGCCCTAAAACCGTCTTTTGTTTGTTTCGCGGCCGTTAACCACTAGTCACTTGAATCAGCAGTTGTCTTGTGACAGCCAGAGCGAGAGCACCAGCAGCAGCGAGTACTGTTTGTATAAAGCGTTTTTGTACTTATTTGCTGCGCTTAGCTTTTAAATAGTTTTTCTGGGAAAACCTAGCGTAGTTTTCGCGTCTCGTATTTCAGTGAGTGTTTCTTGATTATCAGAGTAGCTCATCAGAAGATTATCTTGGGAATTTGTCATCGTATAGAGTAGGGTAAACATAGTCATGTGTAGGGACTGTGGTTGTTGTGAGCGGACGCAAGGAGAATTGGCCACTCTTCGGGGGCAGGTGGAGGCTTTGTCTGTTAGGCTCATCGAGCTCGAGGCGCAGGCGTCGGCTCGTAGTGGCGTTGGGGCAACTGTGGTGAGACCTATGCCTACTTCGGTGGCCTTGGAATCACATGGAACCCCTGATGTCGCTGCGTCTTCCGGCAGTGAGCATCTTACCGGTCAGCCATCACTCCAGGGTGAATGGCGGACAGTGGTGGGCTCGCGCGTGCCTGGCCGAAAGGCGAAGTTGGGATCTGGCCGCGTGGCAGCTGCCTTACCCCTTTCCAACAGGTACGGGGTGCTTCCTAGTGGTGATGACATCGTTTCCGAGCCACCACAGGATGCCTCGCCTGTTGGGCCAGTGGCCGATTCTCCGGCAAGGTCCCGACAGTCACAGAGGGCGGGCCTATTAGTTATAGGGAGCTCCAACGTTAGGCGGGTTATGGAGCCCCTCAGGAAAATAGCGGGTAGGTCGGGGAAGAATGCCAGTGTGCACTCGGTGTGCTTGCCGGGGGGTCTCGTCCGTAATGTGGAGGAGGCCCTTCCGGCAGCTATTGAACGCACTGGGTGTGACCGGCTGCAGATAGTAGCACATGTCGGAACGAATGACGCCTGCCGCTTGGGTTCTGAGGCCATCCTTGGTTCCTTCCGGCGGCTGGCTGATTTGGTGAAGACAACCAGCATCGCACGCGGAGTGCAAGCTGAGCTTAATATCTGCAGCATAGTGCCCAGAGTCGATCGCGGTCCTCTGGTTTGGAGCCGTGTGGAGGGTCTAAACCAGAGGCTCAGACGACTCTGCGACTATAATGGTTGCAAATTCATCGACCTCCGTTATTGGGTGGAGAACTGTAGGGCCCCCCTAGACAGGTCAGGCGTGCACTACACACCGGAAGCAGCTACTAGGGTAGCAGAGTACGTGTGGCGTGCACACGGGGGTTTTTTAGGTTAGAGGGACCCCCCCCTTGGGCGAAACGATAAAATACCTGACGGCTTACCAAAGAGGACATTATCATCGTTGATAAAGAACGTCCGTCCTCAGAGACCAAAAACAGGAAAAGTTAACGTAATATTGGTAAACTGCAGGAGTATCCAGGGCAAGGTTCCTGAATTAGTATCTCTTATTGAAGGAAATAGTGCGCATATAGTATTAGGAACGGAAAGTTGGTTAAAACCGGAAGTGAACAGTAACGAAATCCTAGACACAGAATGGAATATATACCGCAAGGATAGGATAAACGCCAATGGTGGAGGAGTATTTATAGCAGTAAAGAATTCAATAATATCCAGTGAAGTTATTAGCGAATGCGAATGTGAAATAATCTGGGTTAAGCTAAGTATCAAAGGTGGGTCAGATATGATAGTCGGATGCTTCTATAGACCACCTGCATCAGCAACCGTAGTAGTTGAGCGCCTCAGAGAGAACCTGCAGAACGTCGTGAAGAAGTTTCGTGATCATACTATTGTAATAGGGGGAGACTTCAATCTACCAGGTATAGAATGGGATAGTCACACAATCAGAACTGGAGCCAGGGACAGAGACTCTTGTGACATTATCCTGACTGCCTTGTCCGAGAATTACTTCGAGCAGATAGTTAGAGAACCAACTCGTGAAGCTAACGTTTTAGACCTCATAGCAACAAATAGACCGGAACTTTTCGACTCCGTGAATGTAGAAGAGGGTATCAGTGATCATAAGTCAGTGGTTGCATCAATGACTACAAGTGTAATAAGAAATGCCAAGAAAGGAAGGAAAATATATTTGCTTAACAAGAGTGATAGGGCACAAATCGCAGAATATCTGAGTGACCACCATCAAACGTTCATTTCTGAGGAAGAGGATGTGGAACAAAAATGGAAAAAATTCAGAAACATCGTCCAGTACGCCTTAGATAAGTTCGTACCGACTAAGGTCCAAAGCGAGGGGAAAGATCCACCGTGGTATAACAATCATGTACGAAAGGTACTACGGAAACAAAGAAAGCTTCATCATAGGTTTAAGAGTAGTCGAATCATAGCTGATAAGGAAAAGCTGAACGAAGCGAAAAAGAGCGTAAAGAGAGCAATGAGAGAAGCATTCAACGAATTCGAACATAAAACATTGGCAAACAATCTAAACAAGAACCCTAAAAAGTTTTGGGCATATGTAAAATCGGTAAGCGGATCTAAATCCCCTATTCAGTCACTCGTTGACCACGATGGCACCGAAACAGAGGACGACCGAAGAAAGGCAGAAATACTGAATTCAGTGTTCCGAAACTGTTTCACTGCGGAAAATCGTAACACGGTCCCTGACTTCAGCCGTCGCACGGACGCCAAAATGGAAAATATTGAAATAAACGATATCGGAATTGAAAAACAACTGCTATCACTTAGTAGCGGAAAAGCATCCGGACCAGACGAGATACCCTTAAGATTCTACAGTGATTATGCTAAAGAACTTGCCCCCTTTCTATCAGCAATTTATCGTAGATCGCTGGAAGAACGTAAAGTACCTAGCGACTGGAAGAAAGCGCAGGTCGTTCCCATTTTCAAGAAGGGTCATAAATCAGATGCGAATAATTATAGGCCTATTTCGCTTACGTCAATCTGTTGTAGAATAATGGAACATGTTTTGTGTTCTCGTATTATGACGTTCTTAGATAATACAAATCTCCTTCATCATAACCAACATGGATTCCGCAAACAGAGATCATGTGAAACTCAGCTCGCCCTATTTGCCCAAGAAATTCACAGTGCCGTAGACACTGGCGAGCAGATTGATGCCGTATTCCTGGACTTCAGGAAGGCATTTGATACGGTTCCGCACTTACGTTTAGTGAAAAAAATACGAGCTTACGGAATATCGGACCAGGTTTGTGATTGGATTCAGGATTTCCTAGAAGAAAGAACACAACATGTCATTCTTAACGGTTCAAAATCTGCAGATGTAGAGGTAATTTCGGGAGTACCGCAAGGAAGCGTGATAGGACCTTTATTGTTTACAATATACATAAATGACTTAGTTGACAACATCGGTAGCTCCGTGAGGCTATTTGCAGATGACACGGTTGTCTACAAGAAAGTAGCAACATCAGAAGACTCGTACGTACTCCAGGAAGACCTGCAGAGGATTAATGCATGGTGCGACAGCTGGCAGCTTTCCCTAAACGTAGATAAATGTAATATAATGCGCATACATAGGGGCAGAAATCCATTCCAGTACGATTATGCCATAGGTGGTAAATCATTGGAAGCGGTAACGACCGTAAAATACTTAGGAGTTACTATCCGGAGCGATCTGAAGTGGAATGATCACATAAAACAAATAGTGGGAAAAGCAGGCGCCAGGTTGAGATTCATAGGAAGAATTCTAAGAAAATGTGACTCATCGACGAAAGAAGTAGCTTACAAAACGCTTGTTCGTCCGATTCTTGAGTATTGCTCATCAGTATGGGACCCTTACCAGGTTGGATTAATAGAAGAGATAGACATGATCCAGCGAAAAGCAGCGCGATTCGTCATGGGGACATTTAGTCAGCGCGAGAGCGTTACGGAGATGCTGAACAAGCTCCAGTGGCGGACACTTCAAGAAAGGCGTTACGCAATACGGAGAGGTTTATTATCGAAATTACGAGAGAGCACATTCCGGGAAGAGATGGGCAACATATTACTACCGCCCACATATATCTCGCGTAATGATCACAACGAAAAGATCCGAGAAATTAGAGCAAATACGGAGACTTACAAGCAGTCGTTCTTCCCACGCACAATTCGTGAATGGAACAGGGAAGGGGGGATCAGATAGTGGTACAATAAGTACCCTCCGCCACACACCGTAAGGTGGCTCGCGGAGTATAGATGTAGATGTAGATGTAGTGTAGGATGCAATTGTAGGGTTCATAGTCGACACTGTCACCCGAAGCTGAGGCATAGTGTGTATGTCGAAACGCCTTGCAGTTTCAGAGAATCCGCCTACCGACACACCTGAGACCTCCGGGAAGAGTGTTCCAGCAGCACTGCGGTCCCCCGTGCCAGCGACGTCGGCAGACATGACGCGGGACGCTGCCGGCAAATAGCACGGGCAACGGGAGCGACTTACGTGAGGCTTCCCTCCGGGGCGAATCGCAT
Source organism: Schistocerca cancellata (assembly GCF_023864275.1). Lineage (NCBI taxonomy): Eukaryota > Metazoa > Arthropoda > Insecta > Orthoptera > Acrididae > Schistocerca > Schistocerca cancellata. Next base: position 921,086,497 of record NC_064628.1, on the reverse strand, counting down.
TTTGGCGACGTTGCTTCCGTTGCTAGTGCTTCGGTATATAATATAACGTCATATGAATGGCGCTGCTCGATGTGAAGCCACTTTGGCTGTCTGAGGGACGGAATGAGGTAAAAAAAAAGAACTTTTATGTCTATACATTACTTCAGAGTCACTGGAAAATTAAATATGAAATCCGCCCCTTTTTACGCCAGTCCCGCTTGAAGTTTGAAGAACGTCGAGAATGCGTCCATATTAATTGCTGCGCTTTAGATACGCTTTTTCATTTCATCTCGGTTACTGTCGTTCCGATCTTTTTCTGCTTTCGGTGGTCGTTTTAACTTTATCACAAGTAGTTGTTTTTACGGAACTTCACTGTACATTTTTATCTGTTCGCGAGTGCTGCTACTACGTACAGATCCTCGTTATTGAACGGGAACCGCTTCCAAAATATGATCACGGATTTCAACTGCCAGAGTACTGCAATACACTGAGTACGTTCAAATCGGCGAATATTTTGCTACAGACGGGTCGCGGGTATATTACAGCTGACAGCCTTTCTGCCTACTTTTTCAACACAAGTGACGAATGCAGTAAATATCGAACTTACTGAAAAAATATTGTTTTTCGGGAAAAGTTAGAGATCTAATATGTGAATAAACATGACAACATGACGTCGAGATTCTGACAGTTCCCTTTGACATAAAAAGGCTTTAATGTGAAGCACCGATTTACATGTTTATGTTAGTCTTTTCTACTCTCCTGAATGAGTCGAATATTGACTTTAATCTCAAAGACAGACATCAACAGAAAGAATTATATATAATTCACTGCAAGTGATCACTGTATTAATTAAATTTCTCTCCACTCACTTCTTCACTCCCCCCCCCCCTCCCCCCTCTCTCTCTCTCTTTCTCTCTCTCTCTCTATCTGGCCGTGCGGTTCTAGGCGCTTCACTCTGGAACCGCGTGACCGCTACGGTCGCAGGTTCGTATCCTGCCTCGGGCATGGATGTGTGTGATCTCCTTAGGTTAGTTAGGTTTAAGTAGTTCTAAGTTCTAGGGGACTGGTGACCACAGATGTTAAGTCCCATAGTGCTCAGAGCCATTTGAACCAGTTTTTGAACCGTCTCTCTCTCTCTATCTCTCTCTCTCTCTCTGTCTCTCTCTCTCTCTCTCTCTCACACACACACATACACAGATACCGTCACATACAGAATTATTCAGCTGCCCCTACCAGTGTAATTTTATGCAACCTTCACTACGTCTATCAGGAACGGTATCCAGACAGGTCAAAGCCTCGTAATCGATATAAGTTCCCTCTCAGAGCTATGAGCGAATGTTAGCAGGAACAGTCACACTGTAAAAAATACGTGTGAAGGTTAGCCATGAGTTACACGGTATTTTTGGACCAAGATAAACCTTATCCAGGTCTCTCCCACCTTTCTTTGTGTAGCTAGCGGTGTAGACACACACGTTTTGGATGTCTTTGTAAGTTTATTTCCCTTATAGTACTTAATATTTCGTAAATGGTTCAGAAACGTCACCTTATAAAGTTCGTTTCAGTGCTGGGAACAACGAAATTAAGAACATATAAAAATGAGGAGCGTGGAAACAAATTTCTGGTGTACAATCCAATGACTTGCCACAGTAGCGTGCTAAACTAGTCTCACAAATAAAATTTGTACAGTAGTAATAAGATGTCTTCGAAAACTTTACCAGCTATTCTCCGCCATTTTGCCAATGTGCTTCACATCTCCGGAGCGAACTGGCCAACACCATGGTTATGTGTCGAGTTGCATCAGACGACATCGGTACTCCTCGCTGAATCACCTCCTACATGGTGCCGCAAAACATCTAACGGATTTAATTAATAATGGCCAACACATTTTATAACATTTACATTGTTGCTTGGAGATGTAACGTCGAGAATCCAAAAAAAAAGAAAAAAATTCAGTAGGCCTGGAGTTGCTGTCGAAAAGGCATCGTGCGTATGTAGGGGAAATATTTTGCAAATGCGGTAATTTGTCAATTGTAACTTGTTTTCGATAGCGCCAGCTCGTTGATGTGGCTCACAGATGACGTCTTCCGTTCCGTAACACAGTATAAGCCTTTTACGGGCGGAAAACTTCAGAAAGGCAGCTTCACCTCTAAAACGCGAGTCAACAGGTGGTCCGTGGTCAGTCACGACGCCAGAAAGCTCAGGGCGACACGGTGGCAACAAGTCCTCACCGAGCGCCTCGTAAACACGGTTCTGCCATGCATCTCTCTTATCTCAGCGCAAGGCGGATAGTGCACAATAAGTTACAGTTTCACTCTTGGAAAATGGCTGTAGTTAGGCAAACGAAAGGCTTAAGAGTACACAATACGCGTAATACTTTCAGAACAAAGACTTGAGGTGATGCTCCACTTACGTAGTTACTAACAGCCCCCCCCCCCCCTTGCTATTCTTTAATAAATGGAACTCCCACGTATAATACATTTAATACAATTTCAGACGTCTGATTAATTCATGCCCGCATCTCGTGGTCGTGCGGTAGCGTTCTCGCTTCCCACGCCCGGGTTCCTGGGTTCGATTCCCGGCGGGGTCAGGGATTTTTCTCTGCCTCGTGATGGCTGGGTGTTGTGTGTTGTGTGCTGTCCTTAGGTTAGTTAGGTTTAAGTAGTTCTAAGTTCTAGGGGACTGATGACCATAGCTGTTAAGTTCCATGGTGCTCAGAGCCATTTGAACCATTTTGAGTAATTCACGAATGATCACTGCATTACGTACATGAAGTTGTAAAACTGTAAGTTGGCTGTTTATGTTTTCTTATTGACAACGTTACGTAGCGCTCTGTACGAAAATCACTGGCTGTGCTGTGTGCAGTCTGTGGCTAGTTTGCATTGTTGTCTGCCATTGTAGTGTTGGGCAGCGGCAGCTGGATGTGAACAGCGCGTAGCGTTGCGCAGTTGGAGGTGCCTTCCGTAGTTTGAATCTTTTATTTAGCTGGCCGTAGTGGCGCTCGCTGTATTGCAGTAGTTCGAGTAACGAAGATTTTTGGTGAGTTAAGTGATTTGTGAAAGGTATAGGTTAATGTTAGCCAGGGCCATTCTTTTGTAGGGATTTTTGAAAGTCAGATTGCGTTGCGCTAAATAATATTGTATGTCAGGTTAAGCACAGTCGTGTATAAATTGTTCTAAGCGGGCGTTACAAAACCTTTATGTCTGTGGACCCAAAACACTAATTATGTCGGTTTTATTAGTTTCATATTATTCAGCCAAAGGCTAATGAAGAACTGAAATTCTCAATTGTAAGAAAAGCTAATTTTTCACCCATCTATATGTTTATGGCGTCATAACTCCTGAACTGATACAATGATATAATTCTGCAGGTACCTACAGTAGTGCATAAGGATATTATCTGCAAAATATGTTGCGAGCAGAGTTAGCAGTAAAGAAGTGTCACTGCGTGAACAGTGATAATGTAGTAATGGAGGATGTTAACGAGAAAAAGTTTCGAAAAATTTGCAGTTGCGTTGTAAATGTGTCTTGAAAACCTCTAAGAACTCTCATTCTCAAGTACTCAGTGAATGTAGTAGAATCTGCGTGCTGTGAGGTATAAAGGATCGCAGACAGATTCCATACATCTAGATTTTCTGAGCGATTTTTACGTCGTTCCTGTAAAAAGACTTCTAATAAAACTGCGTGTGTCTAGACTATCGCTTCAGTCATGTGCCTGTGTTCGTGATTTCCTGTCAGTACGCAGTAATAGAGGGAAAATCGTCGAGTAAAACACAAGTGATATACGGCGTTTGCCAGATAAGTGTTACAGTCCATCTGCTGTTCCTAATCTATATACACGACTTAGGAGACAATCTGAGGAGCCATCTAAGATTTATAAATTATAAGTGCAGCAATCAGTCGCCATTTTTTAGATTTTATTATGCAAATCCAGATTTCGGGTAGTAGCTAGCCATTCTCAATGCGCTATTTTTTATTCCCAATGCATCTAAGTTACTGTTGTTCGGGCATCAGTCACAGTTCTTTGAATATTAAGATTGTTTGCAGATGATTTTGTCATTTACCGTCTAGTAACATCATCAGAAGATCAACAATTACCAAATGATTTAGACAAGATAAGCGAGTGGTGCGAAATTTGGCAAAATGCAACAAATGTGGCACACAATGACAAGTCTGAGATTCCACGTCAGTACCAAAGCAAATCTGTTAAATGTCAGTTACACGGTAAATCAAACAAATATGAAGACTGTCAGTTCAAGCAAATATCTAGGAAATACAAATACGAACGACTTAAACTGGAACAAACAAATGCGTCATGTTGTGGGGGAAACAAACCAAAAGTCTTCGGTTTCATTTACATCTGCATCTAAATCTACGTTATTACTCTGCTATTCACAATAAGTGCCTTGCAGAGGGTTCAATGAACCACCTTTAACCTGTCTCTCTACCGTTCCACTCTCGAACGGCGCGTAGGAAAAACGAGCACTTAAATTATTCTCTGCGAGCCCTGATTTCCCTTATTTTATCGTAATGATCATTTCTCCCAATGTAGGTGGGTTCCAGCGGAACGTTTCCGCAATCGGAGGAGAAAACTGGTGAATGTAATTTTATGAGAAGATCCCGTCGCAACGAAAAATGCCTTTGTTTTAATGATTGACACTCCAATTCGTGTATCATGTCTGTGGAACTATCTCACCTATTTCGCTATAGTACGAAACGAGCCGCCCTTCTTTGAACTTTTTCGATGTCATCCGTCAGTCCCATCTGATGCGGATCCCACACCGCAAGGCAATACTTCAGAATAGGGCGGACAAGCATGGTGTAAGCAGTCTCTTTAGTAGACATGTTGCACCTTCTAAGTGTTCTGCCAATGAATCGCAGTCTTTGGTTTGCTCTACCCAAAACATTATCTACATGATCGTTCCAATTTAGTTTATTTGTAAATTATAAATCTTAAGTATTTAGTTGAATTTACAGCCTTAAGATTTGTGTTTCTTATCGCGTAATCGAAATTTAGCGGATTTCTTTTAGTGCTCATGTAAATAACTTCACACGATTCTTTATTCAGGGTCAACTGCCACATTTCGCACCATGTAAATATCTTATCCAAATCATTTTGCAATTCGTTTTGGTCATCTAATGACTTTAAAGGACGGTAAATGACAGCATCATCTGCAAACAATCTAATAGGGCTACTCAGATTGAGTCCTATGTCGTTAATATACAGGGTGAGTCACTGTTAGCACCAACAGTAACTCCGAAAGTATGATTGGAGCTGAAAAGTTTCTGGAACAAATGTGGCATGTAACAACGGAGGCCATAATATGACGTTGCTTTTATGTTGCTAGGTGGTGTGGCTTTAGAGATACGAAGGTCAACTTGGTTTTATTTTTAAATGGGGTGATATAGTTTGGTAATCATTTTCTGAAAGCGGCTATCGAGACGAATCCAATGGCCCGAAACCAGAATCTCCTCCGATCCAAAGCGACAGACGTCGCTGGTGGCGACATGGGCCACCACCTGCAGTTGGCTGCACCCTATACTCGTCATGGCATCCGGAAGCACCCTTTCCACATCCGGAGTGGTTCAAATGGCTCTGAGCACTATGGGACTTAAGATCTGAGGTTATCAGTCCCCTAGAACTTATAACTACTTAAACCTAACTAACCTAAAGACGTCACACACATCCATGCCCGAGGCAGGATTCGAACGAGTGATCGTAGCTGTCTCACAGTTCCAGACTGAAGCACCTAGAACCGCTCGGCCACAACTGCCGGCTTATCCGGAATGACTCCTCTCGGTATGAACAAGGAGTGCACATTTGCTCTCTTCCCCTCCTTGGCAGTCATGTTCCTGAAGGGCCCCACTACGCGCCTAGCGCTGGGGCTTCCAGCTACCAGAAAACCCATCCTCTGTGAATGCCCAGACCTTCCGGGCCGAGAGGCTTCCTCTGGAAAAGGTTGGGCGACTGCATCCGGCTCAGAGACATCGTCAGCCACAGAAAACGCCCGAAACCTGTTCATCAGACGAACCGGGGAGACCGTGCAATCGGCCCTTCGGAAAGTCTTTTGCTGCCTGCCAGGCTTTGGAATGATCTCCCACTCCACCTCGGGTGAGGGGTCAACCTTGGTGCAGGCAGTGCCCGGGGCGGCCACAACAATGGATGTATCGGGGGACACGTGGGACGTCCTCGACGTCCCTCACATCCCCACGTCCGACCCCCCACAGTGATGCCCCTTGGCAATGGCCTCAAGCTGTGTGACGAGAGCCAACACTGTGAGTTCTTTGCAAAACTCTTAGAACATTCAACAGGTCGACTAAAGAGACTGCCTACACTACACCTTTCCACGCCCTGCTAGATGACAGCTTCGTGGTAAGTGATCCTTACCAGGTAGAATTGACAGAAGATATCGAAAAAGTTCAAAGAAGGGTAGCCCGTTTTGTATTATCGCGTAGTAGGAGAGAGTGTGTGACGGATATGATAAGCGAGTTGGGGCGCCAGTCACTGAAAGAAACGCATTTTGCGTTGCGTCGATAGCTTCAACGTTCTCCTCAGGATATGAAAATATGTTGTTGAGACCCACATATATAGTAAGAAATCGTCATTGTAATATGACAAGAGAAATCATAGCTCACACGGACAGGTTAAAGGTTTGTTATTGCTGCAAACTTTTAAGAGACTGGAACTGTACAGAAAAAGAGTGAATTGCAGTGTAGTCGTGCAGATTCAGAGGTAGATGTAGAAGAGCACCATCCGACGGACGGTTCACCATCAATACTCTCGCATGGCGTCACTTCATGAGACACTGCGGAGAGGTTTGGAATTTATTCTCGGGCCATTCGAGCGAAGACTGGTCATCAGGGACTTCACGACGTCACGCTTCTTGTGTCCTCTGGATCAAGACCAAAGGGAAAATTGTCAGGAACCCGCGGCTTACCCGAATTTCTATTCATTTATTTATTTTTAATTCGGACTTCTTTTTGAAATTTCTGCCCGGCCTTTCCTTTCGCCACTAAGTGCCTTCTTCGGCACCCTGTTTTTCCTGGAAGAGCGTTGCTTTCTTTAATCAAGACAATCCTCATAAAAAATGAAAAACGATTCTTTCAGTGTAACTACTGTCGAAAGGAAACGAAAAAGTTAATAGTTCATCTTCGACGCAACAGAAGTGTAGTGCATGTCAAAGTGAATTGTTTCAGATGTCGACGCAGTTGGAATCACTGAAATGGAACACTTCTTCTAAAGAAAGTAGTACGTAATGTAATTAGCAAAACTGAGGAAAAGCACTCTTCACTAGTTGTCATGTGCTTATCAGTAGCCCAATTCAATGAAGTACAGATCTCATCCTTCTTGAACGGAAAAAGGAAATCTTACACATATGTGAAAATGGAATAAATATCTACCTGAATGATGAACAGGAAACGGAAAAGGATAAAAGCTTTGATTCTTGAAATAATCTCAACGGTTTCCCAGAAAGTAGCTCTTCGCTACCAATATTCCCCTTAGGGGAAAAGACATTTTCTTTCATAACTGTCAGAAACAACAAAAGTGAAGTTGTTTCATTGTAAGAAAACGCTAAGCTGAGAGTTCCCCCTCAAAGAAAGTTTCTTCTGTGGAATTGTAATATCCACAGAGATCTTTGCTGCGGAATTTAGATGCAAATTTCAAGTCACAGTTGATTCTCGTTTCTATCGTTCCATTCCTTACATCCTCCAGTTGTTATTTAGAACTTTTATGAACTCTGACTGAATAACTAATTTTCAAAAAGTTCTGAAATGTCTCCTGATACCACATGTGTCCCTGTAGGATCTGGTGCAGCTCGCACACATCATTATAAACTGGACCGCATCTGCTATTTCCAGACCAAACATTGCATGAGTTAGAATACCAACTGTCCAATTAGTTGCGCTGTTTTTCTGTTCATAAATGCGGCGGAATCCGGTATCACTATCGTGGTGGCATCAGAACTGGTTATCGACGTGCGACTGACTACCCGCAACATTTGCCTGGCTGCAACCCAACGATCTGAACGAGCAACACGTGAGGCAGTGCTCCAGTGCGTCAATTCCACAGGTTGGAGGGGCGTGAGGTTGATCCTATGGAGTTGTTCGTTGGGTGGTATGGTTTTATTATCCGACTTATGCGAACTGGCCTTGGCGTTTATTGATAGGTAGTGAGCAGATATACGAGGTGCATTCAAGTTCTAAGGCCTCCGATTTTTTTTTTCTCCGGACTGGAACAAGATAGGAAAATGCGCATTGTTTTAAAATGAGGCCGCGTTCATTGTCAATACGTCCCAGAGATGGCAGCACCGTACGGCAGATGGAATTTTACCGCCAGCGGTGAGAATGAGAACTGTTTTAAATACTTAAAATGACGACGTTTTTCTTACTTGAACAGCGTGCAATAATTCATTTTTTGAATTTGCGTGGTGTGATACCAATTGAAATTCATTGACAGTTGAAGGGGACATGTGCTGATGGAGTTATGGATGTGTCGAAAGTGCGTTCGTGGGTGCGACAGTTTAATGAAGGCAGAACATCGTGTGACAACAAACCGAAACAACCTCGGGCTCGCACAAACCGGTCTGACGACATGATTGAGAAAGTGGAGAGAATTGTTTTGGGGGATCGCCGAATGACTGTTGAACAGATCGCGTCCAGAGTTGGCATTTCTGTGGGATCTGTGCACACAATCCTGCATGACGACCTGAAAATGCGAAAAGTGTCATCCAGGTGGGTGCCACGAATGCTGACGGACGAACACATGGCTGCCCGTGTGGCATGTTCCTTAGCAATGTTGAGGCGCAACGACAGCATGAATGGGACTTTCTTTTCATCTGTTGTGACAATGGATGAGACTTGGATGCCATTTTTCAATCCAGAAACAAAGCGCCAGTCAGCTCAATGGAAGCACACAGATTCACCGCCACCAAAAAAATTTCGGGTAACCGCCAGTGCTGAAAAAATGATGGTGTCCATGTTCTGGGACAGCGAGGGCGTAATCCTTACCCATTGCGTTCCAAAGGGCACTACGGTAACAGGTGCATCCTACGAAAATGTTTTGAAGAGCAAATTCCTTCCTGCACTGCAACAAAAACGTACGGAAAGGGCTGCGCATGTGCTGTTTCACCAAGACAACGCACCGGCACATCGAGCTAACGTTACGCAACAGTTTCTTCGTGATAACAACTTTGAAGTGATTCCTCATGCTCCCTACTCACCCGACCTGGCTCCTAGTGACTTTTGGCTTTTTCCAACAATGAAAGACACTCTCCGTGGCCGCACATTCACCAGCCGTGCTGCTATTGTCTCAGCGATTTTCCAGTGGTCAAATCAGAGTCCTAAAGAAGCCTTCGCCGCTGCCATGGAATCATGGCGTCAGCGTTGTGAAAAATTTGTACGTCTGCAGGGCGATTACGTCGAGAAGTAACGCCAGTTTCATCGATTTCGGGTAAGTAGTTAATTAGAAATAAAATCGGAGGCCTTAGAACTTGAATGCACCTCGTACAAAGTGTATTAAAAAGAATCATCCGATTTAAAAAAAATAATAACTATTATGTTATTTGTATGGTCCATTCGCCTTTGCCGAGAACGCTGTTAGAGGAAGCACTGATCTGGATATGCTTGAGAACGTCCTCTTCCTACAGTTACAGACTGATTCGTACAACTTCATTTGCCAACAGAATGGGGCACCAACACACTGGCATCTGGAAGTGTCGGAATTTTTAAATCAAATGATTGCTGACCGATGGATCTGTCGCACTGGACCAAATGATTCAGACGTACATTTCTGGTCTTTAAGGTCACCGGACCTGACTGTATGTGATTATTTCTTGTGGGGTTTTATAAAAGACTCTATGTGCCTGCGTTACCGACACTAATGAATGAACTGAGACATCGCATAACAGTAGCTGTAATTCAAGACATGCTCGCTGGAGTGTGGGAAGCATTTGTATTCCGTTTTTACATTTGCCGCGCATCTCAAGCGAGGCATATTGAACACCTATGAAAACGTATGACAATTTTTTTTATTATTCCTTTCATCAAAAACCAAAATTCATTGTATATGTTTTTATTAGTTTCAGAACTACAGACGTGCCAAATCGGATGATTCTTTTTGATACAACCTGTGGTGTCACCGCCAGACACCACACTTGCTAGGTGGTAGCCTTTAAATCGGCCGCGGTCCGTTGGTATACGTCGGGCCCGCGTGTCGCCACTATCAGTGATTGGAGACCGAGCGCCGCCACACGGCAGGTCTAGAGAGACTTCCTAGCACTCGCCCCAGTTGTACAACCGACTCTGCTAGCGATGGTTCACTGACAAAATACGCTCTCATTTGCCGAGACGATAGTTAGCATAGCCTTCAGCTACGTCATTTTCTACGACCTAGCTAGGCGCCATTACCAGTTGATATTGAGGCATGTACAGTCAAGAGCAACGTTCAAAAAAAAAATGGCTGTGAGCACTATGGGACGCAACTGCTGAGGTCATTAGTCCCCTAGAACTTAGAATTAGTTAAACCTAACTAACCTAAGGACATCACAAACATCCATGCCCGAGGCAGGATTCGAACCTGCGACCGTAGCGGTCTTGCGGTTCCAGACTGCAGCGCCTTTAACCGCACGGCCACTTCGGCCGGCGGCGACGTTCACCATTTATGGATTACAGTTAAGTATTCCACCAGCTACGTCCAATTTTCTAAAGTCTAATTTCCTTGTCCTGTTCCAGACCTCATGCCAGCCTGCGTGAGCTAAAACGCGTGCCTTTCGGCTTCCTCTCATACCCGGTGTTGGCTCTCCAGCAAATCCACAACACAACCTGTATTATACCGCACGTTTTTTCCACTGACGTTGTGGGGTCCTGATTTCGTGCTTGTTTATTTCATCCCGTTTGAAACATTCTTCATACGCCCTCGGTCGTTCGTGATCTAATGGAAAAGTTAATTTGATCGTGGCTTGGCGGAAAGAATACGCCCTGGGGGTCAGTGAAAGCGGACTCTGAACAAGCGGCTACGCGGAAGTAAACAAACGCGCGCTCGCTCGCAAGCAGCACAACAGTCGAGACGCAAACAAGGCGTGTGTGCCTCACCACAGCCAAAGGCCGACTGACCATTGCCGGCACGGTAGCTCAGCGTGTTCGGTCAGAGGCCTGGGTGCTCTCCAACTTTAACGGATGTCTTGTGACCTCCACCCAGACGAAACACAACGAACTACATCGAACAAAAAAGGAAAAAAAGGCGTGTTCGGTCAGAGGGTTAGCTGCACTTTGTAATAAAAAAACTGAGTTAATGGATCAACGACGAACTGAAACGGGTGTCTTGCTACGTCCACCCCGAACAGATACAACGACCGAAGACGAACAAAAAGAGACTTTTTTTTAAATAAAAGACCACTTTACCGCCGGCCGGTATGGCCGTGCGGTTCTAAGCGCGTCAGTTTGGAACCGCGTGACCGCTACGGTCGCAGGTTCTAATCCTGCATCGGGCATGGATGTGTGTGATGTCCTTAGGTTAGTTAGGTTTAAGTAGTTCTACGTTCTAGGGGACTGATGACCTCAGTAGTTAAGTCCCATAGTGCTGAGAGCCATTTGAACCATTTGAACCACTTCACCACCATTAATTCTAACGTCCAGCACCTCTGCACAGATACATCAGTTTCATAATAGACGTGTAAGTCTCTTGCGATTTTCTCGGAACTGCCATAGTAGTGCACCCTACTATTTGCACGTTATGTTGTTCTGATGTCTACAAAGTTTTAAGTAAATCCGTGATCCCAAAGTCGTGGTCTCCCGTTGTGAGTATAGCTATGTGGCCTCCAAGAAGCCACAGGGCGTCCGTCGCCGACGTAAACAACCGAGAACTAAATGGGTCAAATGGCTCTGAGCACTATGGGACTTAACTTCTGAGGTCATCAGTCCCCTAGAACTTTGAACTACTTAAACCTAACTAAGGACATCACACACAGCCATGCCCGAGGCAGGATTAGAACCTGCGACCGTAGCGGTCTCGCGGTTCCAGACTGAAGCGCCTAGAACCGCTCGGCCTCCACGACCGGCACAGCCGAGAACTGGCCTCGCGTAGCGGTACTCAAGTCCAATGATCTGACAGGAACTGGTGGCTACACCCCGGCACAGCCCGTCGTGGAATAGAAATGACACTTTTATTCAAAGACATTAATTGCACTGAAATCATCGCGATTTATAATGGTCACCTGGACATTGCAAACGTTACGACATGGTTATCAATGGGGTGTGTGATCACCATGTCCTACACTATATCCTCATGCTGCCCACAAGGTTGTCAAGGAGTTCTTGTCGTAGCGCATACTATGCATCCACCAGAGCGGTTCTGCAGTGCTGGATGGTCGCTGGTGAATGTGGACGCGCTGGAATATGCATCCCCAAGGGATCCCCCAAGTACTCGATGGGACTTGGGGAAAGGGCAGGCCTGTTTTCCATATGCCAAATATCCCCTTGTTCAAGCTCCTCCTCTACCTGTGTTGTTCGTTACGGTCACGCACTGTCATACATAAAAATGGCGTCAGTGTAGAATGAACCCCTCGAAATACGCACATGCAGAAGGTACTGTGTCTCACTGTTTAGAGGCATAAAACGCGTGGGTGTTTTCAGCTCGCTACTAAATGCAAATATGTAGGAGGCCGAGTTGATAGGAGCTGAAGGAGTCCAGGTTGCAATAATATGCGGTACGGCACACTGTTAGAGAGAAGGATTATTATTGAAGAAAAACATAGTACAATGAAATTACTTATCTTCAGTAGTTTGTAGGACTGCAGCTGCGGCTATGAACTGACAATCTCGTAACATGGAATACCATGAACTAATACAACATATTCTCAGGGACTAAGCCTGAAGGGCCGTCCTCAGAGAATCAATGCAAACATTACAGAACTGGCTGAGGGCCGATTATGAAAGTGCGTCTGCCTAGGTTGAGCTCTAGCTAAGAAGTGGACGAGGCTCACTCCAGTTCCGTCGAGCTGCACAGCCCGCTAGAGTGCGCTCTGCTCGGCAGACGGCGGGCTGCCAACCTTGTGTTGGCGCGGCGTTGTAGTAGTTAGTATCTGTGGCAATGATACTACAGAAGGAGTACAGTGTCACAATGATGTCTACCAATGAGTGTACCATGTTCAAAGATTTGGAGGTCAGATCGCGCATGCAACGTCATGATTCCCCTCACCTTAACCAGCAAAACGCTCATGCCTTCCCGCATCTTGACCACCAAAACGCTCATGTTCAACGTTGCTGGACGTATTCTCATAAGGCAAGAGGCAGGAACACCGAATGCGCCTAGGAACTAGAGATGGGGGATCCGCTCTTGAACTAATTCATAGAGTTGAATCTTTCAAAGGAGTGAACAATCAGTGATTCAGAAAAAAAGAACGGTAGCTCCAAACGTTTCCCACGGCAGAGAGAGAGAGAGAGAGAGAGAGACAGAGACGGAGCATATCAGCAGCACCTCTGCTTGTCAGAGCACAGTGCACGCCACACAACACAGCCAGCGCCGGCCTCTGCCCTGCTTCTACCTTGGCTGCCTGCATTGTGCAGTGCCCCATTGGATTTTGTGTTTCACATATGCCGTGCCGTCTCTGTGCGTCGTCTGCCGCGTGCAGTGTCTGGCACAGCTTAACTTCGCATCGCACTCTGTCGGTGATCGTTTCAGTCACACGTCCTGCCCTCTGGGCAGTTGATGCGAGCAACAGGAGAGAGAGCCACTTAGCGGATAACATAGGAACTACTTGCAACAACCTGCTCGCAAGGGAATGGACGATTTGTCTCGGAGCGGGTGAGTTCACCGCTCCCCCCACCCTCGGAAACCGCCCACTCAACGCTCACCCCACCATCTCGACTCTAGCCAGAGCATTGAGCAAAGCAACTCAGGTGTCACTCTGGTCTCTGCCGTCTTAGCTCACGCAGTAATACAGCTCGCGGCTCGACCTGCTCGACTCAGTGCTTCTGCATCAGAGTTCGTCTCTACTGGATATTGTTCTTCGTAGTAATACCGCTATGTATATTACATTATTATGTTATGTATACAACAATTGTTTTTATTTTATTTTTATTTGTTTAAACTGATTAGATTAGGTTCCTGATGACTCCTCTTACTATAGGATTTTTATTATGGACACTCGAATTTACGCTTTAATTACGAGCGAACCGATAAATGTATCGCAAAATGTGATACACCAATATTTTCCTTGTTTTATTCTGCGTAAGGCTATATGCAGCACTTTCGTTTTACAGTCAAATTTATATTTTTTTTTCTTATTCTGGTACGGATTTTGCGATTTTAGGCGTCTTCGGAAGGAAACGTTCACCTTAAAAATATATGGCTTGCGATGTATTTGTATGAGGTTAATGAAATTTTAATACATTATAGCCAAATATATTGTTAATGTAAATCTCAAGTTACAACATTTTCCGATCACCCAAAAAACCACGATAGTGCAAAATAAATCAATAATCAAAAACTTTGTCATATAGTGGAAATTTCAATAAACAATACAAAATTCATACTCATTATCTGTGTTACTTCAAAATATGATCAGATAAGATCAAAATACAGGTATAGTACTGGAATAAACCAAGTTTAAAGGGCAATGTGCCTTCCATTTATTTTCTATTGTAAATGAGTGGTGAGTCATGAAAAAGAGCTAATTCATTTCAGGGAGTGAACAGTTCTGATCCAATCTCTGAAAAGAACAGTTTTGCCCATCTCTACTAGGAACATTGTATTTATGTACAGATTGTCCTTCTACGAGGCGTCAGGTACATTTGCTCTGTTGTTCCGACAGATATTTCCAATTTTGTTCTTGTATTGTACTACTCATCACATGATTCATGAGGCGCCTAATGTCAGCAGAAAGCATCGGCCTGTTCCAGTTCCAAACAAAATTATTTTTCAAACGGAGTTTTACGTGCCCATTCGATAGAGCGGATCCAGTTTACTCCTGTGTAGGGTTTCATACACGTGTCCCGTGGGAAGCGAATAAAAGCGCCGCGCAAAATTATTAATAACAAGGCGAAATTTTTACATTTTAAGGACACCAATTTTGTAATTTCTGCGTTATTAGTTAGAATTTGAAACTGAAGTTACCACTGAATGAAACAAGTTTTTCTCTTGTTAAAATTTTATTAACCTTCAAAATAAACAAGGTGTTCCATCAGAGTACCAGCAATCACGAAGTAGCCCGTCAGAGGGAAAGACGGAAGAGTAAAATTCGTCTTTAAAATCATTTTGTTTGAAACAGGCTCATACCGACGCTTGCTGTTGACATTGAGGTTGCATGGAACACGTGACGAGCAGTATTTGAGTATTTCTTTGGGTATACTCCAACCACAAATTGCAAAAACATACTTCAAAATATCTGACGAGACACCAGGGAAAATGCGTCTGGGAGCTCCTTGTCCACTATAATATTTAATAAAGATATATATAATAAAAGGGACAGTACAAAACAGAAAAACGTTTGTTTGTCACGTCTTCATTTCCCTACTCACTCCATCCGTGTGCAGCCCTTGCCTGCGTTGTCTGCTAGCGCTATGCAGCACCGCTACTCGATCGTCGGTGGAGTACTGGTCTCGTTTCTTCATCGAATCAAAGAGCCACTGTTTACATCGAGGGAGTGTGTCTCCATTACCGGGGGGAAGGGGTGGGGGTGACTCGTCTAAGACAGGCAAGTACACTACTGGCCATTAAAATTGCTACAACAAGAGGAAATACAGATAATAAACGGGTATTCATTGGACAAATATACTAGAACTGACATGTGATTACATTTTCACCCAGTTTCGGTGCATAGATCATGAGAAATCGGTACCCAGAACAAACACTTCTGGCCGTAATAACTGCCTTGATACGCCTTGGCATTGAGTCAAACAGAGCTTGGATGGCGTGTACAGGTACACCTGCCCATGCAGTTCGATACCACAGTTCATCAAGAGTGGTGACTGGCGTATTGTGACGAGCCAGTTGCTCGACCACCATTGACCAGACGTTTTCAGTTGGTGAGAGATCTAAAGAATGTGCTGGCCAGGGCAGCAGTCGAACATGTTCTGTATCCAGAAAGGCCCGTACAGGATCTGCAACATGCGGTCGTGCATTATCCTGTTGAAATGTAGGGTTTCGCAGGAATCGAAAGGAGGGTAGAGCTACGGGTCGTAACATATCTGAAATGTAACGTCCACTGTTCAAAGTACCGTCAATGAGAAAAAGAGGTGACCGAGACGTGTAACCAATGGCACCCCATACCATCACGCCGGGTGATACGCCAGTATGGCGGTGACGAATACACGCTTCCAATGTGCGTTCACCCCGATGTCGCCAAACACGGATGTGACCATCATGATGCTGTAAACAGAGCTGATAGTCCATGCTACTGCAAACGTCGTCGAACAGTTCGTGCAGATGGTTGTTGTCTTGCAAACGTCCCCATCTGTTGACTCAGGGATCGAGACGTAGCTGCACGATCCGTTACAGCCATGCGGATAAGATGCCTGTTATCTCGACTGCTAGTGATACGAGGCCGTTGGGATCCAGCACGGCGTTCCGTATTACCTTCCTGAATCTATAGATTCCATATTCTGGTAACCGTCATGGGATCTCGACCAACGCGAGCACCAACGTCGCGATACGATAAACCGCAATCGCGATAGGCTTCAATCCGACCTTTATCAAAGTCGGAAACGTGATGGTACGCATTTCTCCTTCTTACACGAGGCATCACAACAACGTTTCACCAGGCAACGCCGGTCAACTTCTGTTTGTATATGAGTAATCGATCGGAAACTTTCCACATGTCAGCACGTCGTAGGTGTCACCACCAGCGCCGACCTTATGTGAATGATCCGAAAAGCTACTCATTTGCATATCACAGCATCTTCTTCCTGTCGGTTAAATTTCGCGTCTGTAGCACGTCATCTTCGTGGTGTAGCAATTTTAATGGCTAGTAGTGTATTATTACACATACCGAATGTAAAAATTCTAGAGGTTCGTCCCGGGGAGTTTATACGTGGGTCAGTAATTCAGAGTATTTTGACGCGAAAATTCCAACCTATACCGTAAGCTCTTCGTTTCTCAGTCCGACTCGAAGTCCAAGTACAAAGCAAGCACCCTCCACCAGTGCAAGCGTGTCGCCGACACTTGGAATAGCGTGAGGCAGGTGCAAGCACTCAAACTATCGATAAATAAGTTCGTAGCGGGCGGCGGGCGAGCTATCTGCAGCCGGTCAGCCACTTTGCGAAATAGGAAATGAAATATCTGAACGGAGAGCGACAGCAGGGGGAAACCTCGCGAAAGCTCCGCTCGAACGTTCGCCCAACTCAGCGCTGGCCGCATGCGGAAATGAGGACGAACGGAAAAGACGATGCGATGTGAAGTGAAGCCCAAAGGGATCTACTTTTCTGCTTCTGTCAGAAAGTTCCACTGGTTGACGAAGTGGCTTCATGCCCTCGATAAAGCACTATCCGTAATCAGTCTATTACAGCACAAAAGAAATGAATGACAACTGTTCTATACGCGCTTAGACATGGATGCGAGTTGCATGCAGTTCAATATACAGGTATCTCACTTTGTTTGCTGTCATTCTGTCTTTCCTCATATTAATCATCTTCAGTTTGTAAGTGCGGAATTTTGAGCACTTTCACACGAGTTCACCATTCTGTTGATTACTTGCTGACTCTTTCAAATAGGATGGTAAACATGGACAAAAGTCCTGACAAGAATTGTTGTATCTGTCGATGTAATCGTTGTACTCGCTAAAATTTCGAACCCACCCAAGATCAGGGCACGTGTCCTCATTTTATCCATTTGTCGGCCAGAATGACCTTAGTAATCCTCCTCCTTTCCTGTCAGGCTAATACACTTCAAGACGAAAGAAGGGAAGCTCCCGGAAGGGGAGGAGGAACGAAACTTCGCGGATTGTGAGGGTATGCGATAGTATTTCAGAGATTACAAAATCGAGTCAATTTTACGAAGTAATTGGCAGTGTGACCCTACTTATCCGTAAGCTGTTGCGCCTCCAATGGCCTGGATGCATCCACTGATTCGGCTGGGAAGAGTGTCGTAATGCTGGTGTATCCTCTCCTGGGACATCCTGGCTCACAGCCATTACATACTGAGGAGCCAAAGAAAGTAGCACACCTTGCCTAATATCGTGTAGGACCCCCGCTAGCATGCAGAAGTGCCGCAACACGACGTGGTATGTGCTCTACTAATGTCTGAATTAGTGATGGAGAGAACTAACACCACGAATCCCTCAGGGCTGTCCATAAATTCGTAAGAGTAGGACGGGTGGAAATCTCTACTGATCAGCACGTCGCAAGGCATCCCAGGTATGCTCAATAATGCTCATGTCTGGAGAGTTTGGTGCATAGCGGAAGTGTTTAAAATCAGAAGACTGTTCCTGAAGCCACTCTGTAGCAATTCTGGACGTGCGGGGGGGGGGGGGTCGCATTGTACTGTTGGAATTGTCCAAGTCCGTCGGAATGTGGGGGACTGATGACCTTAGCTGTTTAGTCCCCCTTAAACATCCCAACAACCACCACCACCACCGTCGGAATGCACAATGGACATGAATGGGTGTATGTGATCAGATAGGATGCTTACGTGCGTGTCACCTGTCAGAGTCTTATCTAGACATTTTAGGGGGTCACATACCACTACAACTGCACACGCCCCACGCAATTACAGAGCCTTCACCAGCTTGAATAATCCTTGCTGACATGCACGGTCCATGGATTCATGACGTTGTCTCATCCGCTAGATATAATATGCAACAAGACTCGTCCGACCAGGTAACATGTTTCCAGTCATCAACAGTCCAATGATGGTGTTGACAGACCCAGGCGAGAGTAAAGCTTTGTGCCATGCAGTCATCAAGGGTAAACGTGTGGGCCTTCGCCTCCGAAAGCCCATATCGAATATGTTTCGTTGAATGGTTCGCATGCGGACACTTCCTGATGGCTCAGCAGTGAAATCTACAGCAATCTGCGGGAGGGTTGCACTTCTGTCACGCTCAACGATTCTTTTCAGTTATCGTTGATTCCGTTGTTGCAGGTTCTTTGTCCGGCGGCAGCGATATCGGAGATTTGATGTATTACCGGATTCCTTTGGGATGTTTTGGAACTGCGACATCGTGCCAGGCCTCAACGACCGACAACGATACCCCCCCTCAGTGCAGCACGCCCTGAAGAACGAGTTGCCATTCCCCAAGAAACCTCCCAGCACCTGATTGTACGTATGCCTGGAGAGTGGAAGGTGTCATCAAGGCTAAGGTTGGGTCAACACCATGCTGAATTCCAGCATTACCGATGGCGGGCGCCACGAACTTGTAAGTTATTTTCAGCCAGGTGTCGGGATACTTGTGGTCACAAAGTGTATCAAGGGTCAAATATCACACCAACTGCACACGCCTCACACCATTACAGAGCCTCCACCAGCTTGAATAGTCTCCTGCTGACATGTAGGGTCCTTGGATTTATTAGGTTGTGTCCATACCAGTACACGTCCATCCGCTCGATATAATTTGAGACTCGTCCGATGAGGCAACATGTTTCGAGTCATCAACAGTCCAGTGTAGGGGTGACAGGCACAGGCGAGGAATTAAGACTTGTGTCGGGCAGTCATCAAGGGTACACCAGTAGGCCTTCGGCTCCGAAATTCGGTATCGATGATGTTTCGTTGAAAGATTGGCATGACGACACTGGTTGATGGCCCTGTACTGAAATCTGCAGCAATTTGCAGAAGGTTTGCACTTCTGCCACGTTGATCGATTGTCTTCAGTCGTCATCGGTCTCATTCTTGCACGATCTTTTTCCGGGGGCAACATGTCGGGGATCTGATGTTTTACCAGATTCCTGATATTCACGGTACACTCGTGAAATGATCGTACGGGAAAATCCCCACTTCACGGCTATCTCGGAGACACTGCGTCCCATCGCTCGTGCGCCGACTATAGCACTACATTCAAAGTCACCTAAATCTTGATAACCATTGGAAAAATCGAATCGCTCCCCACGTGGTCGCCATACTCGCCGACGATGGTCATCCACGGTAGTGTGCAACGTCAGTCGACCGCTCAACACACTGCGGCTTTACTCACCAGCAGTCCATGTTCCCCGGTCAGGTACCGCTCAAAGTGCAGCCGGAAAGGCTCAAAATCATGAAAAGTTCAATTTTTACTTTTTTGCGTTTTCTGAATCTGCAGACTATTACCTTTTAATAGATATATAATTTATTCAATTCCGAAGACTACAACTATTTTTAAATTTTTTTTTGAAATGTGTTCTACATGGGCGTGACCCACTGTGGCGCTGTTAAACTGCTGTCAAATGGTGTTATTATTAACGTCCGTGTTCATCAGGTACATTTTAGTGATGTGAGATAAAGTATGTGTTGTGGCTAACCTGTGATGGTTCAATATGCTGGTGTGATTGTCGATTGTTTCATGTTTATTTACTCTGTCGTTATCTCGAAAACATTCGTAATTAATTCTGTTTCTTGAGCCTCTGTTTTGTTGAAGTATAATAATGAGTAAAAGTAAAGTTGCTGTTGCGACTTTCAATGATGGCAACATTGTAAGGTGCAAGGTATTTAGAAATATGGGAATGAAGATAGGTTTTAACATGGTACGAGCGATGCTTGCTTTAGACAAGGAACGCCTTCGGGCAGCAGACAGGGCTGTAAAGAGTCTAGAAATACAAGCAAGAGTAAACAGGAGGAGGAACAAGAGGAAGCTGCAGGAGGAGTTTGCAGAGGATGAAGATAATCCATCCTATGGACCAGGAATGCACTAAAAAGTTAATCCAATCTTTGTTGCTCGATTCCCAAAACTTTTATTTTCTCGTACTAATTACATGTTTTCTAAGGATCTTCCAAACATATTTGTTTCAAACTTTCAGTAAATGTTACACAGTACCTTCTGCATAATTTAACACAGCCTTTCTACAAAAAACTGTATATTTTTGAATATATAAATAAAAAATTGAAAAAAAAAATGTGAATTTTCATTACAATTGAAAAAAAAATCATCTTTAATAACTGAACTAAAATTTTGTAAAATCCTTGTGTTAAGTTGTAGCCCATATTCCAATAAATAATCTGTAAAAAGTTCAACTTCCTACCTCAAATACTTTGTGAGGAAAGATGTAATTTATAAGCGTTATTTTAACATTGCAAGTATAGGGCGTTCCGGAGCCCCTTAAGGGCAGAATACGCATGTGGCGGTAGTCCCCGAGTCTACATGCTGTTAGTTTCCACCGAAAGCAGCGGGACGACACAGAATGTTGCAGAGGGCCCATTACTTGTTCTCTGATGGCAGGCGCAGATGCAAAGAGGTTATAACGTGTTCGGTGCACAATACGGCAACCCTTTGTGGTGGTCAGGCATGGTCGATCGCTAGCTAGGCGACAGGCACGCTCGCCTTTCATTTTCCCACGCAGCCCGCCCGGCCACTGTCACATCACACTCTGGATATCGCAGCATTCGACCAGCCAGATAAATACGGACCCACAGTGTAAACTGATGATAGCGCTGTCTCAAATGAGTACACGGCATCTCTTTGTTCCTGTGTGACCACTCAGTATCTGACGGTGTTCACGATCCTTATATTCCCTGGCAGGCCTGGTGACAACAAGAAACAACGGACAGCACTAATTTACGTTGGTGATACTGTAAGTAGGCTGTTTAGGTTTCCTCATTGGAAACGTTACGTAGCGCTCTGTATGAAAATCACTGGCTGTGCTGTGTGCAGTCTGTGGCTAGTTTGCATTCTTGTCTGCCATTGTAGTGTTGGGCAGCGGCAGCTGGATGTGAACAGCGCGTAGCGTTGCGCAGTTGGAGGTGAGCCGCCAGCAGTGGTGGATGTGGGGAGAGAGATGGCGGAGTTTTGAAATTGAACTGCTATATATATTATGATTATTAACGTAAATACAGTGTTTGTTCTCTATTAAAATCTTTCATTTGCTAACTATCCCTATCAGTAGTTAGTGACTTCCGTAGTTTGAATCTTTTATTTAGCTGGCAGTAGTGGCGCTCGCTGTATTGCAGTAGGCTCGCTGTATTGCAGTAGTTCGAGTAACGAAGATTTTTGGTGAGGTAAGTGATTTGTGAAACGTATAGGTTAATGTTAGTCAGGGCCATTCCATTGTAGGGATTTCTGAAAGTCAGATTGCGTTGCGCTAAAAAAATATTGTGTGTCAGTTTAAGCACAGTCATGTATAAATGTTCTAAGGGGACGTTTCATATGGCGATATACTTCTGTCATGGCGATATACTTCTGTCCATCGCACAGAATTGAAACTCATCATTAACGTACCTACCAACTGAGTGTATATGTAGGAAGTTACATTGTCGTCCGAACAAGTCTTCAGGGGTGCTCCACTTTTTTTATTTCAGGTAGCGTTGCTCCAGAAGTCACAGATTCTCTTTATAGAAAGAGAGAGAGAAATATAGACACATAGAGAGGGGAGAGAGGGAGAGAGAGAGAGAGAGAGAGAGAGAGAGAGAGAGCACGGTTATGATTACGAAAGAGCTGTGGCGTGTTAATATTACATCCATTGCATCATACATCTAAGCCATCGTTCAGGTAACACATGGGTAACGTTTTTATTAAATATAATCACACAGTTATACTATTAAATTGACAAAGAGTTTAAACGTGTTAAATGTGTAGTGGAGATAAGTTAAAAAGCCGTAAAACTTTGTGTGGTGTCACCGCCAGACACCACACTTGCTAGGTGGTAGCTTTAAATCGGCCGTGGTCCATTAGTACATGTCGGACCCGCGTGTCGCCACTGTCAGTAATTGCAGACCGAGCGCCACTACACGGCAGGTCTAGAGAGACGTACTAGCACTCGGCCCCAGTTGTACGACGACTTTGCTAGCGACTACACTGACGAAGCCTTTCTCTCATTTGCCGAGAGACAGTTAGAATAGCCTTCAGCTAAGTCCCTGGCTACGACCTAGCAAGGCGCCATTAACCATATCTGGAGAGAGTCTCACTTGTATTATCAAGAGCGATGTACCACAATGATGGATTAAAGTTAAGTATAACCGCAGCTACGTACTTTTCTTTATAGCATTCATAACTTATCCTGTTCCAGACTTCACGCCAGTCGGCGTGAGTTGACGCATGCCCTTTCTGTTTCCTCGCCTTGTGTCTAGACTGTCTTGTCTAGACACAACACTTTGTAATTTCATTTAGTGCCATTAACGTTCACTGTAAAGTATAATCCAAAATTTTCGAATCTAAGCTGCTGGTGTTTCATACCACACAATTGCCAGGCACATAGATGTTCGTGGCGCTGTGTGATGTGCCCACAGGATAGTTGAACACTGTCTGGCTATGAGAATAAAGCGTTACTGGTCACAGGACCTTACAGACATGCATTTAATTTACGAGTATAATGCAGCGGGGTGTGGTGCACGGAAACCCGCACAGAAGTTTCCCATATAGCCTCATTCTAATTGGGAGAAATTTATCAGTACAAGTGTAAGTAGGCTGTTTATGTTTTCTTATTTGCAACATTATGTAGCGCTCTGTATGAAAATCACTGGCTGTGCTGTATGCAGTCTGTGGCTAGTTTGCATTGTTGTCTGCCATTGTAGTGGTGGGCAGCGGCAGCTGGATATGAACAGCGCGTAGCGTTGCGCAGTTGGAGGTGAGCCGCCAGCAGTGGTGGATGTGGGAAATGAGATGGCGGATTTTTGAGTACAGACTGGATGGCATGAACTGCTATATATATTATGATTATTAAGGTAAATACATTGTTTGTTCTCTATCAAAATCTTTCATTTGCTAACTATTCCTATCAGTAGTTAATGCCTTCCGTAGTTTGAATCTTTTATTTAGCTGGCAGTAGTGGTGCTCGCTGTATTGCAGTAGTTCGAGTAACGAAGATTTTTGTGAGGTAAGTGATTTGTGAAAGGTATAGGTTATTGCTAGTCAGGGCCATTCATTTGTAGGGATTTTTGAAAGTCAGATTGCGTTGCGCTAAAAATATTGTGTGTCACTTTAGTGAATGTTTGAGTACGTTGAGTTTTGCTCAGCTGTTTGAAAAGGATATAATGTAAGAGGTTTATCAGCACAACAATTAATTAATTTTTCTAAGGGTTTCACAAGTTGCAAACCCGCGAGAGACTGAGTGAGTCAAGCCACAGACGGGTGGCCCACATTATCGATAGAGACTTGTTTAAGCAGTACAATTTGAGGGGATTTTAGTATTCGACCGTGATCAGGATTCCTTGCTCAGGCCGAGTATCGATGTCGGTGAAAGGTCAGAGGTGCTCGAGCTTCATATCACGGCTGCAACTTGCTCCCACGGAGAGCGCAAGTCACGTCGCCAGTCCACTGACGTCACGTGGTCCACGAACACCGCGACGCCGCGCGGAGTGGCCGCGCGGTTAGAGCCGCCGTGTCACGGATTGCGCGGCCCCTCCCGCCAGAGGTTCGAGTCCTCCATGGGGCATAGGTGTGTGTCTTAGCATAAGTTCTTTGCATAAGTTAGTTCAAGTAGTGCGTAAGTCTAGCGGTCGACTACCTCAGCAGTTTGGTCCCTTAGTAACTCACACACATACAAGCACCGCGGCCCGGCACTTATCTGGAAGTTCTTACAGTTTTCTGAGGCCTTCTCTAAACATCGTTAACAGCAGAGTGACCGAACTCTCCTGTGTTTACGTTTTTCGGTTCATATCGTTCCCTGGACTGTTTGTGCACAATTACGACAGCTTTCGCTACGCTCTTTACTTTGCTTCTGGCTAGCCGTCCACTTCACGAACTCTGCCACCATCAACCACAGGACACGCCTGCTCGATGCACCGGTTTCTATGCCACCGCCACTACAAGCCATCATAAACTGTATTCTACCTACGCCTGCTAGGATAAAAGAGGGATGGTGTTGTATCAGGTGGGAGATCTCAAGATCTCACATCTGTACCCTGATAGGGGATGAGATCAGATAAAATGGCGACAGAGTGGCGAAACTGCGCCCCCCCCCCCCCCCCCCATTCGAGGATTTGACACAATTGCTGAGAAAGGAAAATGAGTTGTTTCGTGTGGGGAAAAGTTGACCATAAGCATCAGTCAACTACTCTGTGAATTGCTGAACGAGAGAATACGGCTTGTAGAATTCTTTCTGACCAGCAGTTACACCCCTGTGAAAAAAGTGGGTATATGTGAAAAGTGACATTATTTACCTCCAGACTTGATTTAAGTCCATACACTTGTATCGCAATACCAGACTTCTGGTCGTCGACAAAAAAAGAATTTGGTTTTATATGATGCCCCAATCCGAAACAACCTTCTGCCCATTGAAAAATAATAATAAAAACTGATACGTTCAGAAGATATAGTCGAATGTCAATGCAACTTCCGACTCGGACACACGATCGGCAGGTATGTAAGTGATTAGAGTAGCAGTTCTCTGTGACAGGTAGGACAGCCGGTACGGTGCACTGGTGTTTTCCATGTTTATAGTCTGGGAGACGAGTCTTTGGTATTGACAGCTCGGTAGCGTCTTTCCGTTGCCTAGCGACCGCAGGCAGGCAGCCAATGACGGCCTGACTTTGAGCGGGTAGCAAGGGCCACGTTGCCGCTCTGAAACCCGGTCGCGCGCGCTTATGAAACCAGTGTCTCGCGTGCAGGCGGTGCGGTCGTTCGTCGTTTGTCTGAAGTTGAATTCGCAGTTTGTTTCGTTTTTGTTGTTTTTAGTGTTTTTTTGTTTATGTTTCGTTGTAAACAATGTCTAGTGCGGCGGGTAGTACCAGCCCAACACAAGAAGTGAAACGGAGGAAGAAAAGTGTGCTAGACACCCAGGCCCGTGAATTCGTGTGCTCTGTGTGGGATTACTTTGAGAAAGAAAAGAACAAAGGTGGGCCCTTAATTCCTGTTGTTCAGGTTGTGAAGAGAACTGCAGCAGCATTGAAAATAAGTAGGAGCACTGTTGTAAAGATAGGGAAAGAACAGTATAGTGTAGATTGTGACGAGACTGGCACAACAAAGCTGCACACACCAGGAAAGAAGCGACCGAGAAATAAGCAGGTGACAGCTTTGGAAGATTTTCAGAAAGACGCTATTCGTCGTCATATATACAGCTATTATAAGAGAAGGGAACATCCCACTCTATCTAAATTACTGGTGTTGCTTCAGAAAGACGATCTTTGTAAAGGGAGCAAATTTTCATTGCGTGCATTGTTGAAAGACATAGGCTTCAGCTATTCACTGTTTAACGGACGCAAAATATTAATGGAAAGGACAGATGTAGTTGTATGGCGGTGCAGATTTCTGCGCAGGATCATGGAATTCGAAAGTATAGTGTGGTTAGATGAAACTTGGGTCAATGCCAGCCATTCTTTACGTAGAGGCTGGAATGATGGAACGCCCGAGGGGACAATGGCAGTGCCTGTTGGCAAAGGAGGGCGTATTATTGTCTTACATGCAGGAACATCGAAAGGTTTTGTGCCAAACTGCTTGAAAATGTTTCGGTCAAAAAAGACGGGAGATTACCATGAAGAAATGAACAGTGTAGTATTTAAAGAATGGTTCGAGACATCGCTTATGACGAATATGACAAGTCCATCAGTGATTGTTATGGACAATGCGCCTTATCATTCCGTTGTTCACGATAAGGCACCAACCTTGGCAACAAAAAAATACGATATCATTCAGTGGTTGAAACGGCGAAAAGTAGATTTCAGAGAAGATTTAAGGAAGGCGGAACTGCTCGAAATTGTGGCACAAAAGAAACCCCAATTTCCAACATATGTAATTGACGAGATTGCTAAAAGGCACGGGCATGAAATCGTTCGGCTTCCTCCATACCACTGTCACTTCAATGCAATTGAAGGAGTTTGGGCGCAGATAAAAAATTACATTGCTGCAAACAATAAAAAATTCACGATCTCTGAAGTGCAAACTCTGCTTCCAGCAGCTATCAATAAAGTGACAAGCGAGACGTGGGCTAAAATTGTAAACAGCACTGCAAGTGCCATCAGAGAGGCGGCCAAAAGCGAAGGGGTTGTGGAAGAATGCATCGAAAATTTAATTATACATCTGGGAGAGAGCAGTGATAGTTCGAGTAGTGCTGAGGAAATCAGATTCTGACAGTGATGTGAGTGGTGTTTTTCCATTACAGTAACTACAACGTATTCAGGAATGTAAGGAGGGAGTTCGCTATCGATCTACAACCAGATCATCATATTGTGAGTACTTTCTTCGGATTATAACTCTTAATACACTGACCAATTATTCTGTAGCTTGTAGTAGAACAAATTAATAATGCTAATACTTAACAATGGAAACCAAAACTGCTAATGTTCAAACAACTTGCGAAAATAGTTTTCATTTCAGTTGTGAAGTTTAACAAATAACTTTATTATGTTTCAGCATCTTAGATACTTGTACTAAATAGCTCTTATCAGTTTTCGAGTTAATATATTTCAAGCATCAACTTTAAATAAATTCACGCGTACCAATACGACTTGTATTTAGTGTCGCTTTTATTTATGCTGCTAGAGAATGCGTGTAGCAGACAGGGCGCCGCGTGCTGTGAGCCACGTTCGGCAACAGCGCCGTCTGCCCGCCGGAACTGTCAGTACCAATCACTCGTCTCACGGACTATAGTGTTGTCACCCGGCCTGGGGTATGCCACGGGTGCGAACAGCATTAGATGTCGAGTGGCTGCTCTGGAGGAGATGGAGATGCTGTGTACTGGTCTGAGACAGCGTTATCAGCACCTGGCACAGAAAGGGGTCTCACCGTGCTTCCCCTGGTCGACTAGTGCGATAGTCAAATTTGTGGAGCTTTCGATGTTACGGCGGCCTTTTGTTAGACTAAATGGGAACATGCAGACAGGCATACTCATCCTCGAAATTCCGTTCGACCACGTCTGACCACCACAAACGAGGATCGCCGTACTGTGCATTAAGTACATCTTAACCCTCCAAGTCCGTGCCTGCCACGCGGCAAAAAGTAGTTGAACACCTGTAAATATTTGTGTCGTCTTATAGTATTGATCTGAGACGCGCAGCAGTCGTACTAGGGAGTACTGCCGTTAACACCACAACACATCTTGTACAGCTGCTTTATATAGGGTGATTTTTTGATTGATAAGAGGACACGGAATAAAAAAAAGGTCTAATGAACTTATGTCCGGAAATGCATGGTTTCCGTGCTAGAGACCACTTATATCAGTCATACTTTGTTACATAGGCTGTGGTTTAATATGCGCTGTACTATGCGGCCACAGTTACAGTATGCATGGTTTCGTTCTAGAGAGTGGTACTGTTCCTCATATGTCACGCCCTAGCGTCCCATCCTACCATAGTAATTGGTACTGTTGTTTCCGATTCACTTCTCTTGCTGACTCACCTTGTTGTGGATGTGAGACAGCGTTGTATACAATGGTTCCATATTCGAATAGAGAGCTTGCTGACGTGGACCGAGCGAGGTGGCGCAGTGGTTAGCACACTGGACTCGCATTCGGGAGGACGACGGTTGAATCCCGCGTCCGGCCATCCTGATTTAGGTTTTCCGTCATTTCCCTAAATGAGACCGATGACCTCGCTGTTTGATCTCTTCCCCCAAAAAACCCAACCCCAACCCAACCAACCTTGCTGACGTGGTTTTTACGTAAGGAAAGGGAATGGCAACGGGCGGCGTGCAGCAAGGTTGTATCAGGATATTAGATTATATAAGTAATTGCTCCATAGATCATGAATACGACACTTCGTAATGACGTGGAACGTGTCAGGTTAAAAAAAGGTGTCTATACAAGATATTACATTACACAAAATATTACACGACAGCCGGCCGCGGTGGCCGAGCGGTTCTAGGCGCTTCTGTCTGGAACCGCGTGACTGCTACCATCGCAGGTTCGAGTCCTGCCTCGGGCATGGATATGTGTGCTGTCCTTAGGTTAGTTAGGTTTAAGTAGTTCTGAGTTCTAGGGGACTGATAACCTCAGATGTTAAGTCCCATAGTGCTCAGAGCCATTTCAATCATTTGAACACGACATTTAATATTAATTTTTTTTTTGGTTGGGGTTGGGGAAATTACCCACTTACTATATCCAAAAATTCATCTAATTAGTAGAAGGAGTTGCCATTAAGAAATTCTTTTAATTTCCTTTTAAATGCTATCTATCAGACTTTTGATGCTATTAGGTAAGTGACCAAAGACATTTGTGGCAGCATAATTTACCCCCTTCTGAGCCGAAGTTAGATTTAACCTTGAGTAGTGAAGATCATCCTTTCTCCTAGTGTTGTAGCCATGCTCACTGCTATTACTTTTGAAATCGTTTGGATTGGAGATCCATCCCCACCGACTAGAACCACAGCATTCAATGTTTGCAACAGTGTTTCGCCGTTTGTCTGAGACAGGGTGGTTTCAGGAAGCAGGAAATCATGAAGGACGTGCCTGAAATGTTCGGACGTGAGACTGGAGAAAAATATATGATTAACACTGAGGAAGGCGTCCGCCGTGTCGGTACCTGGCAGTTGGCCCACCTGTACAGGGTAAGCCAGACGACCGTGTGGCACATTCTCCGTGACAATTATTACTGTCCTTATCACGTGTGCAGGGCTTATTAGCGACAGACATTCCACGTCGGTAGCATTTTGTCTCTGGTTTCTTCAGCAGGTGACCAAATTCCGAGATTTGTGTCATCTTTCATAACATTCATCTGTGGGACAGTATGCGTAACATCTGTGGTATGGTGCCAGCAAATCATCAGCATCGGTGCAGCAGGAATGTGTGGGCCGGGATAACTGGCGACCGTATTTTGCGACCAGACTTTCCTTCCACGTCGCATAACAGGCTGGAACTGTCGGCGTATCTTGCCTGTGACCTTGCCTCACTTACTGGAAGACGTGCCACTGATGAAGGTTTACATGGATGCTACATGACGGTGCTCCACCCAACTTCGCCGTCAACGTTCGGACGCATCAGAATCATGTCTTCCCTGAACGACGGATTAGATGAGGGGTCCAGACACATGGCCTTCTCGTCCAACGGTTCTCAACCTGTGCGATTTCTTGTTATGCGGCCATCTCAAAATGTACCGTGTGTGCAGATGTGGATGTGGAGACAATGGAGCAGCGGATTCATGCTGCCTTTGACACTGTTCGGATGCAGTCTGGCCGATGTGAAGGTGTGAGACAGAGCATGCTACAGGGCATTAACGCATGCGTTGAGGCACATGGAAACACATATTGTAACTGTGGCTGCTTGGTGCAACATGTATTTGACCGCAGTCTCTGTGACAATGTGTGATTGAATAAATGGTCTCTAACATGGAGGCCATGCATTTCCGGACATAAGTTCATTAGAACTTTTTGTTCCGTGTCCTCTCATCGATCATTCCTTGGAGTTTGTACACGGTGGAAAAAATCACACTGTAGAACATAAACTTGCCGTAAATACACTCCTGGAAATGGAAAAAAGAACACATTGACACCGGTATGTCAGACCCACCATACTTGCTCCGGACACTGCGAGAGGGCTGTACAAGCAATGATCACACGCACGGCACAGCGGACACACCAGGAACCGCGGTGTTGGCCGTCGAATGACGCTAGCTGCGCAGCATTTGTGCACCGCCGCCGTCAGTGTCAGCCAGTTTGCCGTGGCATACGGAGATCCACCGCACTCTTTAACACTGGTAGCATGCCGCGACAGCGTGGACGTGAACCGTATGTGCAGTTGACGGACTTTGAGTGAGGGCGTATAGTGGGCATGCGGGAGGCCGGGTGGACGTACCGCCGAATTGCTCAACACGTGGGGCGTGAGGTCTCCACAGTACATCGATGTTGTCGCCAGTGGTCGGCGGAAGGTGCACGTGCCCGTCGACCTGGGACCGGACCGCAGCGACGCACGGATGCACGCCAAGCCCGTAGGATCCTACGCAGTGCCGTAGGGGACCGCACCGCCGCTTCCCAGCAAATTAGGGACACTGTTGCTCCTGGGGTATCGGCGAGGACCATTCGCAACCGTCTCCATGAAGCTGGGCTACGGTCCCGCACACCGTTAGGCCGTCTTCCGCTCACGCCCCAACATCGTGCAGCCCGCCTCTAGTGGTGTCGCGACAGGCGTGAATGGAGGGACGAATGGAGACG
Organism: Schistocerca cancellata; assembly: GCF_023864275.1. NCBI lineage: Eukaryota > Metazoa > Arthropoda > Insecta > Orthoptera > Acrididae > Schistocerca > Schistocerca cancellata. The sequence goes on along the minus strand of NC_064628.1, from coordinate 921,055,396 downwards.
TGTCGTCTTCAGCGATGAGAGTCGCTTCTGCCTTGGTGCCAATGATGGTCGTATGCGTGTTTGGCGCCGTGCAGGTGAGCGCCACAATCAGGACTGCATACGACCGAGGCACACAGGGCCAACACCCGGCATCATGGTGTGGGGAGCGATCTCCTACACTGGCCATACACCACTGGTGATCGTCGAGGGGACACTGAATAGTGCACGGTACATCCAAACCGTCATCGAACCCATCGTTCTACCATTCCTAGACCGGCAAGGGAACTTGCTGTTCCAACAGGACAATGCACGTCCGCATGTATCCCGTGCCACCCAACGTGCTCTAGAAGGTGTAAGTCAACTACCTTGGCCAGCAAGATCTCCGGATCTGTCCCCCATTGAGCATGTTTGGGACTGGATGAAGCGTCGTCTCACGCGGTCTGCACGTCCAGCACGAACGCTGGTCCAACTGAGGCGCCAGGTGGAAATGGCATGGCAAGCCGTTCCACAGGACTACATCCAGCATCTCTACGATCGTCTCCATGGGAGAATAGCAGCCTGCATTGCTGCGAAAGGTGGATATACACTGTACTAGTGCCGACATTGTGCATGCTCTGTTGCCTGTGTCTATGTGCCTGTGGTTCTGTCAGTGTGATCATGTGATGTATCTGACCCCAGGAATGTGTCAATAAAGTTTCCCCTTCCTGGGACAATGAATTCACGGTGTTCTTATTTCAATTTCCAGGAGTGTAGTATCAGCAGCTGCGACATGGTCGCGATAAAAATAGTGATCCAATACTGTCAAATGGTTTTTATTCCAGTCTTTGATCACAATATGAATTGTTTAGACGATGACCGGTTTCAGTCCGTATTGACTGTCCTCAAATCTTTTTTACACCATGTCCTAAAGTGGTAAGGCCATAATGGCATCGTCAATAGTATGACATTGTGTTCGAGCGACGAATCGTGATTCTGCAGTACCCGCCATGACCATTATCGGCGTGTATGGCGGTCACATGGGGAGGGATCACACTCTTTCAGTATTTTACAGAGGCACAGTGGTGTCAACCTTGGCGTCGTGGTGTGCAGAGCCATCGGTATGACTTCAAGTCACAAGTGTTAGTGACTGAGGGAACGTGGACATCACAGTGATATGTCACAGACATCCTGCACTATTATGTGTTACCTCTCGTACGACGCTATTGTAGTGCCATCTTTCGTCAGGGCAACGGCTCCTCCGCCGCGAATGGTACTCGTCCCTGTGAACATTCTGCCTGATGCTGAGGTACTCCCATGGCCGGCAAGATCCCCAAATCTGTCCCTGAAGAAGCACACGTGTCTGACCATCTCGGACGTCAGCGCCAGTATCGATGATATCAGGCCACAGTTACAGCAGTCGTGGGTCAGTTGCCCTCAGGAAATGATGCAAAGCCTTTGTGGCACCTTTCTCGAAGGAATCAATGCATTTATCCTGTCCAGAGGAAACGCAACCTGATAATGACATGTGGGCTCGTTCTGACAACTTCTTTACAAATTCGTCTTTATTTTGCTGTCGCTGTAATAGCATCACGTGAGCTCTTAAACCGTTTAATTTAGATTCCTCCTCTCCTTTTGAATGCTTCAATCTCTTTTGAAAGGCAGTGTATTCTTGCAGTCAGTTTGTAATCGAACCGTGTCATAAGTCAAATTCTTATTTCAGTACATTAATCAGCTCCATAACGGCTTGAAACATGTAATAAGGATAAATGTCTTAAATAAGTGATGAATATTTGCAGGAGATATTAAACATGTCTTCGTAACGTCTCGTCTGAGGTGTATACAGGAGGCTTTTTGTACCCTGAGGCTTACGAAATTTCTTACTATACGGGACGTTTGCCACCCTACCGTTCATCGGTCATTTATTCTTTATGCACTGTTGCTTTTTATCTCTGCTGTCTTGCTCACGGGCAAAACAAAGGTACCTCCTGTAGCCTGTTTACTTTCCTAACACAGTAGCGATAGCAAACAGACCACCATAAATACACCTATTGTACTTGTGTTGACGTATACCTTCAAGCAACAGTGGCATGCTTTCGTACGGAAGTCTCAGGTAAGCAAAATATCGTACCGGTACTAACACTCATTTCTTTCCTTTGCTTAACAATGTTGTCTTTAATCTTATATTAAATGAATTGATTGACAGTTGCCATGCTTCTACGATTTGCTCCACTCGGACCCTTGACATTAGACATTTCACAACACCAGTTGATGGCAATTAAACGAGCAAATATTTAGATGCATGCAATAATCGTGTGGAAAGGACGCTTGGAATGAGATTCCAAGTAGTGTGCCACTTGAATAAATTTTGGTCGAAAAATGTTCCACGAAAAATAAATTTTTGTCGGTAACTTCTAAATCTGACGTGGCTGAGGTAAAAGGATGCACCCAAATTTTAAATCAGCATCTCATCTGACATTTTCAGATTGTTTATGCAACAAAATGTGAAGATTTCGGTGAACGTTGAAAATTTCCTGACAGTTACTCATTATCACACATACGAATACAATCAATAATCAACACCCATCATAAATCATCCAAAAACCTCTCAGGTTCTTTTATTATTCTATTTAATTTAATTAAGAGTTACTTTGGGAGACTGATGCAAATATCCATTGGCTATAAAAAGATGTTTCAGGAAAAGAAATAAATAAAAATGAAAGAATATAAGAAAATTTCACTGTAATGTTAACATTGAATTTTTGTCTAACAGTAATCGACAGAAAAAGTAACCGCTACCCAACTGTCACTACTTTAATAACAATGATTTTCATTTTTGTTAGTTATTAACGTCCTTAAATATTTTGACAATATTTACTGTTCAAATGTACATTTACTTCCATCCTATTTCCTTCAGAAGCATAATCAGACATAAAACCAAATCATGACATGAAAACATATCAATTCGCCATCCTGATTCCTCTCATGCGTGTGTTTCTAGTTTCAACCAACAACTTCCAGCATCGTCTCTCTTGTATAGCCCAGTCCCCTATCGCCATATCGATACTGGTGTGGTACTGCACTCCAGTGACAAAAGCGAGAGACATCCGCGCGATATAATAACGTCTCACTCAGTTTTACACTGATAAACATCATCAGACAAGATATGGTTTTACATGCTGATTTAAAACCTGGAAACAATTTTTTTCTTCAGTCCCATAACATTTAGAATTTATGGACAACAATTCATTTTCCGTGAAACACTATTCGATGAAAACTTATTCAAGTGGCACACTACCTGAACCTCTTTCGATTTTCTCTGCCTCGTGATGGCTGGATGTTGTGTGCTGTCCTTAGGTTAGTTAGGTTTAAGTAGTTCTAAGTTCTAGGAGACTTATGACCACAGAAGTTGAGTCCCATAGTGCTCAGAGCCATTTGAACCATTTGGACCTCTTTCGAACTGACCTTCACATACCATTATAGCATGTACCGACATATTTTCAAGTTTAGTTACAATCACCTATGGTTTTACAATGTCGTATGTCCAGGGTTGAGGCAAAGCATATCGCAGAAGCATAGCAACTGTCTATCACTTCATTTCATACAAGTTTAAATACAGTGTTATCAAACAACAGAAATAAATGAACGTTAGTACCAATAGGGTATTTTCCCCACCTGAAACGTACGTACGATAGCATGCCACTGTTGCTTGAAAGTATACGTTCACAAAAGTGCAATAGATGTACATCTGGTGGTCTGTGTGTAGTCGCTACTTTGGTGGGAATGTAAACAGGCTACAGCAGGTGCTGTTGGTTTGTCTGAGAGCAAGACAGCAGAGATAAAAAGCACCAGTGCATAAGGAATAAATGACCGGTGACCGGTAAATTACAGCACAGGTGCCAAACGTCCCATATAGTAACGAATTTCCTACATTTGAAGGTACAAAGCCGGCCGTGGTGGCCGAGCGGTTCTAGGCTCCTCAGTCCGGAACCGTGTGACTGCTACGGTCGCAGGTTCGATCCTGCCTCGGGCATGGATGTGTGCGATGTCCTTAGGTTAGTTAGGTTTAAGCATTCCTAAGTTCTATGGGACCGATGACCTCAGATGTTAAGTTCCGTAGTGCTCAGAGCCATATGAACCATTTGAAGGTACAAAAACATCCTGTATACACTCCTCGAACAGTACACGGGTGTACGACCGGACCGTAGTGTCCAACAGGCACATTATTTCGGCCATCAGACATGTCGCCATCGTAAGGTGCGCTGACGAACTGAGCTCCTGAGGGCGGACGGCCGTCTTGAATCCCCTCCGCCTGCGAGGCGTTCTCTCCGCGGTCCGCGCCCGCGGCAGCGCGACGGCGGTCGCAGAGAGGCGGGCATCGGCGTCTGTGGTGGCGCCCGTTTAATTGCCTCGTCCGCCCTGGTCACCCTTTCGTTTTCTTTGCTGAGCACCTTTTTAGTTAGATTTAATGCTGGTACTCATGACTTACTGAAGTTGTAGCCGCAATCTCGGTTGATGTGTAGATCCCTGGTGCGAATTTCGATACCCTCTCTAACGACGCTGTCCCAGTATTTAGATGTCTGTGCCAAGACACTGGTATGTTGGTAGTCCATTTCGTGGTTTCCGGACAAACAGTGCTCCAGGATATCATACGAGGGCAGTTCAATAAGTAATGCAACACATTTTTTTTCTCGGCCAATTTTGGTTGAAAAAACCGGAAATTTCTTGTGGAATATTTTCAAACATTCCCGCTTCGTCTCGTATAGTTTCATTGACTTCCGACAGGTGGCAGCGCTGTACGGAGCTGTTAAAATGGCGTCTGTAACGGATGTGCGTTGCAAACAACGGGCAGTGATCGAGTTTCTTTTGGCGGAAAACCAGGGCATCTCAGAAATTCATAGGCGCTTGCAGAATGTCTACGGTGATCTGGCAGTGGACAAAAGCACGGTGAGTCGTTGGGCAAAGCGTGTGTCATCATCGCCGCAAGGTCAAGCAAGACTGTCTGATCTCCCGCGTGCGGGCCGGCCGTGCACAGCTGTGACTCCTGCAATGGCGGAGCGTGCGAACACACTCGTTCGAGATGATCGACGGATCACCATCAAACAACACAGTGCTCAACTTGACATCTCTGTTGGTAGTGCTGTCACAATTGTTCACCAGTTGGGATATTCAAAGGTTTGTTCCCGCTGGGTCCCTCGTTGTCTAACCGAACACCATAAAGAGCAAAGGAGAACCATCTGTGCGAAATTGCTTGCTCGTCATGTGGCTGAGGGTGACAATTTCTTGTCAAAGATTGTTACAGGCGATGAAACATGGGTTCATCACTTCGAACCTGAAACAAAACGGCAATCAATGGAGTGGCGCGACACCCACTCCCCTACCAAGAAAAAGTTTAAAGCCGTACCCTCAGCCGGTAAAGTCATGGTTACAGTCTTCTGGGACGCTGAAGGGGTTATTCTGTTCGATGTCCTTCCCCATGGTCAAACGATCAACTCTGAAGTGTATTGTGCTACTCTTCAGAAATTGAAGAAACGACTACAGCGTGTTCGTAGGCACAAAAATCTGAACGAACTTCTCCTTCTTCATGACAACGAGAGACCTCACACAAGTCTTCGCACCCGAGAGGAGTTCACAAAACTTCAGTGGACTGTTCTTCCTCATGCACCCTACAGCCCCGATCTCGCACCGTCGGATTTCCATATGTTTGGCCCAATGAAGGATGCAATCCGTGGGACGCACTACGCGGATGATGAAGAAGTTATTGATGCAGTACGACGTTGGCTCCGACATCGACCAGTGGAATGGTACCGTGCAGGCATACAGGCCCTCATTTCAAGGTGGCGTAAGGCCGTAGCATTGAATGGAGATTACGTTGAAAAATATTGTTGTGTAGCTAAAAGATTGGGGAATAACCTGGTGTATTTCAATGCTGAATAAAACAACCCCTGTTTCAGAAAAAAATGTGTTGCATTACTTATTGAACTGCCCCCGTACTTGTTGGGAGACCTAAGTCGACTGTGCCTCTGATGTTCTCGGCAACGATCATTGATGCTGCGCACTGTCTGTCCAATATAAGTCTTCGACATTGAGACGGAATCTGGTATGTGCCGCGGCCTTCCGCAAACCGAGATCGTCTTTGACACTTTCCAATAATGCTTGTGTTTCATTGGATGGGCAAAAGACAGGTCCTACTCAGTGTTTCCTCAATATTCGTCCTATTTTCCCCAGTAGTGCGCCGGTATATGGTATATAGGCAGTGGCTGTCTCTTCCTCCGTGACTTCTTCCGTCTCCACACGCTGTAATGTAGAGGTGGGGCGGAGAGCGCGTCTGATCTGCCATGCCGAGTACCCGTTTTTCCGGAATACAGTTTCCAGGTGTTCCAGCTCATGGGGCAGACTCTCTGAGTCAGAGATGGTGCGCGCCCTGTGCACCAGCGTTTTTAGCACCCCATTCCTCTGCGTAGGGTGGTGGCAGCTATCCGCTTGCAAATACAGGTCGGTGTGCGTTTTAGTTCTGTATACCCCGTGGTCCCGTGTGCCATCCGCTCTTCTTTTGACCATGTCGTCCACGAATGGTAATCTTCCTTCTGCTTAGGTCTCCAAAGTGAATTTGATGTTCAGATGTATGGAGTTCAGGTGTGTATGGAAGTTTGGGAGCTTGTCCCTTCCATGGGTTCAGATCACGAATGTGTCATCCACATAACGGAGAAAACAAGTAGGTTTCCATTTGGTTGACGCCAAAGCTTCCTTCTCGAAGTATTACATATAGAAATTCGTGACCTCAGGCGATAGTGGGATCCACATTGCAACACCTTCTTTCTGTTCATAGTATTCTCCATTAAAGAGAAAATACGTGGAGGTCAGAACGTGCCTTCTCGTCAAATTTCTGTGCAATAAGCTCAACTGTCTTTCGAAGAGGCACCCTCGTGAATAATCAAACAACGTCAAAACTCACCCGGATATCTGTCTTTCAGCTTGAAGTTGTCGAGACGTTTTATGAATTACGGACGTGGTGAGGGCACATACCAGCTTAGTAGTTCTGCCTGGTATTTGGCCAGCAAATATGTAGGTGCCCTAATGTTGCCGTGAAATTGGGTGCAACGGCACCCCTTCTTTGTGTACTTTATCCATATCCGCGACCTTGAGAAGAGCCCTAGTCTTGTTCTCCACCTTCTTTTTGGGGTCAACGTTGATCTCCCTGTAAGATTCGTCATTTTGCAGACTCTGCATCTTGTCAATGTAGTCCTTATGGGAAAGAAGAACCGTAGCATTGCCTCTGTCAGCGGGTAAGACAAAAACCTCAGGGCTCTGTCTCAGGTCTCGAATGGCTGCAACCCCGCAGGTAATATTCGACTTGATCGGTTTAGTTCCCGTCAGAGCACGCCAGATTTCTCAGCATACTTCTTCAGCTGCTTCAGGTGGTAGTCGCGCAGCCAACTGCTCAACTGCACTGACAATGTTCGCTACCGGCGTGAACCTCGGTGTGGGAACAAAATTAAGTCCCTTCTCCAGAACAGAAACTGCGTCCCCAGTCAGCTCATGTCCGTGAGGCTGATGACCGCCTTCCATGGGGCCTCCAGCGATGGTTTGTTAGAGAGACGAGACAATTTAGATTTCTGACGTGCCGAGGCCTTCTTATGCGCAGAATCGGTGGTCACCCAGGTAACACCATCAATCCAGTCCCGGGTCCCGGAATTAAAATGACTACCTAGTTACAGTTGTACAGGGTTATTACAAATGACTGAAGTGATTTCACAGCTCTACAATAACTTCATTATTTAAGATATTTTCAAAATGCTTTGCACACACATACAAAAACTCAAAAAATTTTTTAGGCATTCACAAATGTGCCCCTTTAGTGATTCGGCAGACATCAAGCCGATAATCAAGTTCCTCCCACACTCGGCGCACCATGTCCCCATCAATGAGTTCGAAAGCATCGTTGATGCGAGCTCGCAGTTCTGGCACGTTTCTTCGTAGAGGAGGTTTAAACACTGAATCTTTCACATAACCCCACAGAAAGAAATCGCATGGGGTTAAGTCGGGAGAGCGTGGAGGCCATGGCATGAATTGCTGATCATGATCTCCACCACGACCGCTCCATCGGTTTTCCAATCTCCTGTTTAAGAAATGCCGAACATCATGATGGAAATGCGGTGGAGCACCATCCTGTTGAAAGATGAAGTCGGCGCTGTCGGTCTCCAGTTGTGGCATGAGCCAATTTTCCGCGGGCTACGCGTGAAACTTGCCCGCACGCGTTCAACCGTTTCTTCGCTCACTGCAGGCCGACCCGTTGATTTCCCCTTACAGAGGCATCCAGAATCTTTAAACTGCGCATACCATCGCCGAATGGAGTTAGCAGTTGGTGGATCTTTGTTGAACTTCGTCCTGAAGTGTCGTTGCACTGTTATGACTGACTCATGTGAGTGCATTTCAAGCACGACATACGCTTTCTCGGCTCATGTCGCCATTTTGTCTCACTGCGCTCTCGAGCACTCTGACGGCAGAAACTTGATTTGCGGCTTCAGCCGAACAAAACTTTATGAGTTTTTCTACGTATCTGTAGTGTGTCGTGACCATATGTCAATGAATGGAGCTGCAGTTAATTTATGAAATCGCTTCAGTCATTTGTAATAGCCCTGTACTTTAAGTAGCTCCTGGGAGTTGTACTCAAGGCTGCGCCTGGTAAAGAGCACCCTCTCACGAACCAATACGAGGCTAGCACGCTTGTTAATTCTCTTAGCTGCTGCAGAATCAAATGGTTCAAACTGTTCTGAGCACTACGGGACTTAACTTCTGAGGTCATCAGTCCCCTAGAACTAAGAACTACTTAAACCTAACTAACCTAAGGACATCACACACATCCATGCCCGAGGCAGGATTCGAATCTGCGACCGTAGCGGTCGCGCAGTTCCAGGCTGAAGCGCCTAGAACCGCTCGGCCACACCGGCCGGCGCTGCAGAATCGATGTGATACGTGACCTTAGCAATGTTTGGCACAACCTGATCGGCCCGACATCTCTTCAGAAAAGCAAGGGCACTCAGCAAACGGCTCCTTCGGTAGCGCAGCTTGTCGAAATTCTGTATACTTTCTCGTGAAACTGATTTAATTTTTGATACAATTGATGTGGTGAAGATAATTTGACAAGCGTTTATGTTAGTTCGACTTGTAAAGTATGAATTTCAAATGCCTTGTAGGTAGAAGAAACAATATTACACTGCCCTAGAAAATAAGCACAATAGATGACAAATGTTACTTGCTCGGTTAGTTTTTGAGAATTAGTGTGCTTCGTAAGCTATATGTCCGTTTATGTATTATGGATGACTGAAACCATGGGTATGAATGAGCAAGGGTGAATCACAGATGCAGGGACTGGTTCAAAATCCACGGAATTTTAATATGATTACGGACATTAGTTATCCCTGACCTCATAAATTATATGAGCAAAAATGGAGCTGCAAAGTCTTTTAACCGGTTAGTAATTGTTTATCAGAAGGCTGTGGTGTAGTAACGACTTGGTTGGCAAAGTCGTTCTCAACACTCATGTCACCACTGTGATATCTCAGGACTATTTGATGATTTCTTCTGTTCCATGTCACAGTATGACATCTAGAAGTGGGGCTCTACACCTGTGGAAATCAACCGATGAGGGTGACAGAGGATGAGTCACTCTCTCACTGTTTTTCATATTCGAGGCTACTCTTCAATGTCGATTTTACACCCAAGACATCATTTTTATGAGACAAATGGACGGTATCACCATTAGCATGTGCGTTGTTAATGCAAATGGGTTTTTATGTTGGCTCTCCTCAGAATAATATTTTCTGGAGTTGAGACCAAGCAGGCAGTTTGGTCATTTAACACTAAATCTTTCAGTGGACATTTGGGTCCTGGAAGCCACATGCAGCTATTAGGGAAAGGGACATCTCGAAGCACTTACTGGGAACAGAACGCTGGTCCCAAGAATTTCTGGCACCGGTGTGCAGACAATGCTTTCGGCGGAAGAGCCAGAAAAACTCACTACTTCGACCTACCTGTTAGGCGCCTCTAGCCATGAAACGGGCAGTGGTACAAGAGAAATTTGGGTGTATCAGCTAAGGCGTCAAAAACGCCCTATGTGAACAGGGATGGCGGCCATAAAAATTATCGAATTTTTGTGTTGACTGTGGATTGGACTCTACCAAGGCAGCCGTCAGTTGGTGTTTTCTCCCTGCTTTTTGGGAAACCTCAAGCCTTCAAAAACAACTGTAGAATGGAAAGAAATATTTACGACGCCTCTGAAATGGCCCATGTTGGAACAAAAAAGCACTTCTCTTAGTTTAGACCAGGCCCCTTGTCAGACACACTGTAATGTTTGGGCCATCCAGATAATGATCTTCGTGATAAACATGTTGCTCGCTTTTGGGTTAAACGGAAACTTAAAACACGCTGCCTAAATTGGTCGTGGGAAAAAACGAATCGGGAGCACAAAGGCTTTTCTCTCTGCGCGGGATTTTGCGAATCAGGGATTGGCTGCTTCTCCAGAGAAAAGAAGAATGTTGTTACCTTTGATTAGGATTGGGCAATGGGTAGAGCAGAGAGGGGAGACAAGGAGCACGTGGAATGTTGTGATTGGCAGATAACATTTGTGCGGGCTATTGTGTGAGTGCTTTTCTGGAGTTTATTGAGGTTTGATGGAAAGTGAGGAGAGGACAAACGTGGTCTTCTGATTCAGTCTCCAGTCTGAAGAGGATTATAGTGTTGACTCTTGTTATGAGTTCGTTGTACTTGGGACACTTGTCCTGAGCGTGACTTAACACAAGCAGGTGTCTTGAGTGGGGGGGGCCTGTGGTGAAGACTTAGCTGTGTCGACGGTTGATACTTCAGTGATCTCCGCTGTGCTGAGGGCAATCTTATCCGTGTCAGGTCCGCCGCCTTGCCGTTGCCGTGTAAGTGTGTGAAATTGGTCCATAGTAAGGGCAGCGAACGGGAGTGTCATATGCTGAAATCTGGTCTGATTTCAGGGGACCATTAGAGAGTAATTGCGATCCGTCCAACAGATCGCCAGCTGTGACATTGCGTATTTCGTGCCGCGATAGCGAATTACAGGCCGCGCACATCGCTGCGCTGCAGACTCGCTTACACCACGATCGTAACCCGACACAGCGCCACACATCGAGAAAGGTGTATTGTATTGCTGCTGAGGCTTGACATGGCAAACAGAACCACAGTCTCGCCACTTATTCTCAGCTGCACCCATGTAGTATATCTGCTGTGTAGAATACATCCATCAAAGTCTATACAGCGTTAGATAATTTCAGATTGTGTTATCCTTCTTTTGAGCCTGAGTAAATAATTTAATCACAAAAAACTTAGTCTTTGCCAACAAATCAGCACACGGTGGTGTATTAACTATTCTTTGCGTCTATTTGTGTTCGCAGCTGATTGTGGCTTACTTGTCATCAGCCTCATACAGGGTGTTTCAAAAATGACCGGTATATTTGAAACGGCAATAAAAGCTAAACGAGCAGCGATAGAAATACACCGTTTGTTGCAATATGCTTGGGACAACAGTACATTTTCAGGCGGACAAACTTTCGAAGTTACAGTAGTTACAATTTTCAACAACAGATGGCGCTGCAAGTGATGTGGAAGATATAGAAGACAACGCAGTCTGTGGGTGCGCCATTCTGTACGTCGTCTTTCTGCTGTAAGCGTGTGCTGTTCACAACGTGCAAGTGTGCTGTAGACAACATGGTTTATTCCTTAGAACAGAGGATTTTTCTGGTGTTGGAATTCCACCGCCTAGAACACAGTGTTGTTGCAACAAGACAAAGTTTTCAACGGAGGTTTAATGTAACCAAAGGACCGAAAAGCGATACAATAAAGGATCTGTTTGAAAAATTGCAACGGACGGGAACGTGACGGATGGACATGCTGGAAAGGTAGGGCGATCGCGTACGGCAACCACAGAGGGCAACGCGCAGCTAGTGCAGCAGGTGATCCAACAGCGGCCTCGGGTTTCCGTTCGCCGTGTTGCAGCTGCGGTCCAAATGACGCCAACGTCCACGTATCGTCTCATGTGCCAGAGTTTACACCTCTATCCATACAATATTCAAACGCGGCAACCCCTCAGCGCCGCTACCATTGCTGCACGAGAGACATTCGCTAACGATATAGTGCACAGGATTGATGACGGCGATATGCATGTGGTCAGCATTTGGTTTACTGACGAAGCTTATTTTTACCTGGACGGCTTCGTCAATAAACAGAACTGGCGCATATGGGGAACCGAAAAGCCCCATGTTGCAGTCCCATCGTCCCTGCATCCTCAAAAAGTACTGGTCTGGGCCGCCATTTCTTCCAAAGGAATCATTGGCCCATTTTTCAGATCCGAAAAGATTACTGCATCACACTATCTGGACATTCTTCGTGAATTTGTGGCGGTACAAACTGCCTTAGACGACACTGCGAACACCTCGTGGTTTATGCAAGATGGTGCCCGGCCACATCGCACGGCCGACGTCTTTAATTTCCTGAATGAATATGTCGATGATCGTGTGATTGCTTTGGGCTATCCGAAACATACAGGAGGCGGCGTGGATTGGCCTCCCTATTCGCCAGACATGAACCCCTGTGACTTCTTTTTGTGGGGACACTTGAAAGACCAGGTGTACCGCCAGAATCCAGAAACAATTGAACAGCTGAAGCAGTACATCTCATCTGCATGTGAAGCCATTCCGCCAGACACGTTGTCAAAGGTTTCGGGTAATTTCATTCAGAGACTACGCCATATTATTGCTACGCATGGTGGATATGTGGAAAATATCGTACTGTAGAGTTTCCCAGACCGCAGCGCCATCTGTTGTTGAAAATTGTAACTACTGTAATTTCGAAAGTTTGTCTGCCTGAAAATGTACTGTTGTCCCAAGCATATTGCAACAAACGGTGTATTTCTATCGCTGCTCGTTTAGTTTTTATTGCCGTTTCAAATATACCGGTCATTTTTGAAACACCCTGTATTTTGTTCATCCTATTTTATAATCAATAAACCTGTGCCGTAATTTTTATATGGGATAAATCTTGTGTTGATTTATTTATTAATCACCCGTCAGCTGTTGACTGCAATAATGACAGGGCCACCATTTCATTAAATTACCGCAGCATTCAAGTTTGTTTAGTTTCTGATAAACGTGATGACGTCTAATGCACGCTAACAACAACAACCACAGTCAAAGGGCAAAATCAATTTACGAGACACATGGAGCAGGTAGTCAAGTGGAAGGCTTGCTATTTAAAGTGACTGCTGTCACTGTGTAAACTCATGGGCACCTGCAACCTTTCAAATCACTACGGCGCACACGAGGAAATCATGGAAGGGCGAACCCAGAATAGCAGTTTCATTTGTAGTTGGAATGTTTACATTTATTTAACCAGCACATTGTAGCATGAATAAAGAAATACAATAATCATAAATAAATATGAGCCACAGGGTAAGGGTGATTAGTTGCTTACAGCGATAATCGGCTTGAACAAATGATTTTGCCTCATTAAACCACAAAAGACAGTACTAGAATGACTAAAAGACAGTACAAATTAAAAAAAAGCATTTTTCCTTATAAAGCATATTGGTTAAATGGTAACAGCAAAGATATCAATAAGACAACTTAAGAAAAGATCTCTTAATGCCATCAAATGGTTTTTGGAAGACTGATAAAAATTCTTTAATCAAACAGTCCCTTAACACTGAAGAGAACAAACAGACTGCTGAAATCAGCATAAAATCTCCTGGCATGTTTATCAAGTACCAAAACTACAAAGTAGATTAAGGCTGTACACATGTGACGCAAGTACAATCCCAATTTAGGTTCCGAAGGAGACGTACAGTTTTAAGCAAAACCTTAAATAAGATTCCATGGATCAGAACATTAAATAATGTAGCCACTATTTAAAATTTACTAGCAGGCAACACCAACAAGCGAGCTGAGCAGTTATGCACACACCTCAAAGGGAGCCAATAAGTACCAAGGCCGTGTGTAAAAGCAACAAGCCCTCGTGGCCACCAACCCGTGAAAAACCGACCGCGAAGCTCAGAGGACTATGTAGCCCATAAACACACGATGTGGCAGATATTTGACAATCCTGGAAATATCCAGTGCGGCTCCTAGCACCCAGTCCCACACAGCTTGGAATATCAAAGCCGGAAAAGTCAGTGGGCATGAACCGAAGGACCCCGTACTCAACTCATTCTTGTAACTCCACCAGTTACAACAAGTCTTGACACAAACAGAGCCAGCGTCGGATTGACCCACTATGTCGCGACCGCGGCTCGTGATGCCCTCTAGTCCGCTGTCACCTGGTGACTGTCTCTTACAAGCCCCAACAAAGCTGCTCAAGGCCTACTCTAAAATTCGAGCTGCCAGAGATAATCGGCAACAAGCTACAATTAATTCACACTGCAAATACTAGCGCCAGCGAATAATGCCTGAAATAAAAGCAAGCGAAATAGGTTGCGAGCCCCCATGGCACAACCTGCCTCACTGAAGCCGAAAGAATCCCACCCACTTCTTCAGGATTGTAGGGAAAAAAGGGAAGAGTATAATTTGTCTGTTTCACCTAGCTCACATGAGCCTTAACAGTTCTACCAGTAGCTAGACTGAAGACGAGTAAGTTTACAGGACTCAATATTGTAACAAAGATGCAGAGACCCACGAATCGAGGAGCTATTTTCCCAGTAATTCTACCATGCTGTCCCCCGTCCCATTATAGTTCCGGATGAAGAACTTGTCTGCTACAGTTTCTCGAAAGAGTTGTCTGCCTTGATGATAGCGTCTCCCTTGATGTCAATGGACCAAGTCAATATTCCTCCTAGACCCATCCCAGAACTGTTTAATCACATTCAAGCAAAAGGTCATTTATATTCCATAGGTTGGCAAGTAGGCGAACATAAGAGCTATCAGAATCACGTTAGAGGCATCATTCAGCGCCAAATTAAAGGCGAAATCGGAGGGAGAGAAGTATCCCACTTGATCTGAGACTTCACATGACAAGTGACGAAAGCTGCCGTAAGATTCCTGTTGACCATTTCAGGGAAGGGAGGCTGAGGTTAATAGTGGGTGGTAGTAATATACTTAATGGTATTACTAAAACAAAAACCGCTTAAATGCACTAGAAATGAAGGCAGGAGCATTATCGCTCGTAAAAGCCTTAGCAGGTACAAACCAGGAGAATATATTAGTAAGATGGCGAATAGTGAGGGATGCAGCGACTCTTCTGCTGGGAAGTAGCCAGACAAACCTAGAAAAACCATCCACTACCACCAGTATATAAAGATTCCCTCCCCTACCCCAGGGAAGGGCTCCCACATTATTAGTTATCACATTATTAGTTCTTGCTCAGATTGCAATAGCCCTTTATGTAAGTTGGTGTTGTGTTTACCCAATTTACAGAGTTCACACTCACCGACTAAATGATGAATGTCCTTACACAAAGAAGACCAGGTACAATGACAACGCATCTTAGTAAGATGACAAGTTACTCTCTCACCTACTTTTCGTATATGGAAATTATTGAATATTCTGTTACAAGCTGACGCACCTTGAGCAAGACTAGAAAGTTAACAGCCTGAGCAGATGTTGATGGAGCCTGGTAGGGCGCTAAAAGCATGAGTTATTTTTATGCTTCTTAGATAATAGAAACGGCATGTTTGGAGTGGAAAGCAATTGGCAACGAGCCCACCCCTTAGAAAATCTTGTCGGACAGTTCCACAGCCATACAGAGCAGACAGAGCAGCCCCTCACCGAGACAGGTCTCCAACAGAACAATGGCGAGCTACCTGCCGTGGCGCCAGCTGAAGCTTGGGCTGGGGGCAACGGTCTGAAGGAATGCGTCTACACGGTGGAGTCATAAACCAGGCATTGTGTGGAAAGCTATGTCAGTAGAAGTTCATGGGTTTTTGAGTTCGCTGATACTGTAAAAAGGCCTGTGAACCACTTCCATCGGCTGCCTTAGTTGTATAAGCAACTCCATCATCTGAGAAACGTTCAGAGATGGAATCTTAATTACACCTCATAGCTGGGACTAACAAGCTCCAAGGCACAGGCATTTAGACAACAATCTTTAAGATTGTATCTGGTCGCTTTTTGATGTGGGAAGTGACATGACTTCGGAGGAAATCATCTTTCCCCTCAGTGAAAACTTAAAAAAGCCAGTAATTGCCCATTTCTTTTTTTTCAGAGATTCAGGTGTCTTAACTCTTGCCCTGGTTCGAAATGAGTTTGTGCTGTCGTGTGGGAAGGGAGATTTAGCGCCTCTAGAGCCCTGTGATAGGCTCAACACGGGGTGGAGGTGTTGTCGTTCGTGCATTTTGCAGGAAAACGGATTATTTTTCTGGAATGGTGCAGGACTTTGGTCTGGTAAGCACTTCTGGTCGAGGCTCTGGCATGTGTGGTTGGTACTTGGGGCCAGTCCTGAGACTGACTTCACTTGCGAGTAGTTTAGACTGGGGAGCCTGTGGTGAAGTTCTTACTGTACTGACAGTCAGACTTCAAATGTCTCGGACTGCTCGTTTGCCGAGGGCACACTTATTTGTTTTTGGTTTACCAGTCATGACGTTTGGTATCCCTGTGCACTGTGTCATATAAGTGAGTCAAATCGTTCCTGTGTACAACCAGCGAACGAGTGTGTCGCACACTGAAATCGACCATGATTTCAGGGCTTTGGTAGAGAGTAAACTGCAATCCGTCTGCCTGATCGCTAGACCGCGAGATTTTTGCATTTCTTTCGTAGCCGCGATCGATTCACATTTTCCGCCTCCACGTCTCGCCTCCGCCGCACACACCTAGCCAACTGCAATTTACATCGCCGCACGAAGCAAACAGGGTAGCGTACTACCGCTCCGGCACTGTCAGGGCGTACAGATTTCATCCGCCACTTGCTCTCAGCTGCAACTATATAGAGAAACTTCACTAGATTTGATCAATCAAAGTCTGCTCCGAGTCAGAACAGTTCAGATTGCGTTATCCACATTTTTCGGGCCAGAGTACCTGACTCACTCCACTAATTAAACTCTCTCTGCCACCCAGGATTACCTGTTAGTTGTTTATGGTACTCAATCAATGTTTAGCATAATTTATGTGTTTAAAGAAAAAATAAATGTTGGAACACTAAAATTATACCGACACAATCAATCATTTAAACAGTCCGCATTGGGTTACCTTTCAAAGGGTTTTATGAAGGACCAAATGACCACCCAACAATGAACCATGAAAATAATGAAAGAAGGAAGTCACCAATTCGACGGGAGAAAGAAAATCTGAGCCACAGCTGATTTATCAACCTCATGACACAATATACCGTTTCTCAAAAAGTAACCGGGAATAACCTCCGCAGCCAACACATGCTTCGCAATGGGTCCAAAATAAGGATCCTGATCCTGTTCAACCTTGAGATCCCCGAACAGTTGATGTACCTCAGTTAAAACACTATAGGGGGATGAAATGGCCCAAAAGTGAACAGGTTCCTAGGTGCCATCACCAAAAATCAGCGCGACAGTCAATCCTAAAGGCCCAGGTTCAATTCCCGGCTGGGTCGGAGATTTTCTCCGCTCACGGACTGGGTGTTGTGTTGTCCCAATCATCATCATTTCATCCCCATCGACCCGCAAGTCGCCGAAGTGGCGTCAAATCGAAAGACTTTTCACCAGGCGAGCGGTTTACCCGACGGGAGGCCCTCGTCACACGACATTTTTATCATAAAAAATGCGACCAGCACCAGCAACCTGATTATAGGAGCCTCTAATATGACACGCTATGAAACGGAAGGCAGATGTACAAACCCTATCTTACAATCCTGCCTTTCTTCCTAGGGCGTACCAAGACCCAACTCAAGTGTTGGTTGTCGGTGTCCATGTCACATTTCCTGTGATCGAGACAAAATTTAAATTTCTCAAGACCACATAAGACAGCCAACCACTCACACTCATAAACCGAGGGCTTAAGTTTAGCACCTAGTAATCTCCTCGAAGCGAAAGCTAAAAGACGCCTTTCACATAAATCTTCCTGTAAAAGCAGCATCTCCGGCATTGGAAGCATCAGTCTGCACAACAAATCTCTTTTCAAAGTCAGGGATAACCTATACATAATTGCTTTCTCTCTCTCCAAACAATGTTTTCCCCCTTTTTACGCAGTTTTCTAAGGAGAGCAGCAAGTTGGGCGAAATTATGGACGAGCTTCGAAAAATTATTGGCAATACCAATGGATCTGGCCACCCCTTTCTTATTCTCTGGGTGAGGAAATTTTCCCAACCCTAATATCATCCCTGAAAACCAGGGGACCCAAGGAAGAGTTCTGCTACCTAAGGAGAGTAGTGTTCGATGGTTTGACAGTTAATCCGGCGGATCGAAGCTTTCACAATACCTGCTCAAGACGAGAAATATCTTCATCAAAAGATTGGCTATAGACCGCCAAATCGTCAACATAATTACACAACACAACTTAAGGTGCCCAAAACATGGTGTAAAAGTCGTGAAAGAACTGCAACCCTAGTTACCAAGGCCAATGGTAGCCGATGAACTTTATACATGTTCCAATCTGTACAAAAGGCAGTAACGTGCTTAGACTTCTCGCTTAATATGATCTGATAGTAAGCATGGTTTAAATCAAGTACGGTAAAATAGCAAGAATCACCAAAACATGTAAAATAGTTACGGAGGTCAAGAAGGGGAACTGACACCAAAATAGCTTTCTCACTAAGGGCTTAATGATCGACTATCGACCCACAATCCTCATCCTGTCCCTTAGGAGCGAGAAACATATGGGGAAGTTGATGGCGTAATAACTCCGTCCCGCAGCATATCATTAATGTTTTGTCTTAATATTTTCATCTAAGGGAGTGAGAGGCGATAAGGAGTACGCCGTACGGGGATGCTGTCGCTCATACGGATTTTGTATTCAATTAGATCGGTTACCCCAAACTTATTAGTCAGAACATCATGGAAAAGTCCTAGAAGAGCCGTTAACTGTTTAGGCTGATCATCACCGAGGTGACTAAACTCGAATTCAGAGGTCTCTGCCTTCAAAGAATTGATATTATTGATAAAATGACCGGAGCAAAGGGCTAATTTCTCAGACGGACGGGATATAAACAAAAAGGTGATACTCGCGAAAACAAGGAACAAGCCTGTCCGTTGAACGAAATCACATTCAATCAAACGGTAACATACAAATTCTTAACGACAATAAATGTATCAGACCAAGAAAAATCACTAATAGATGAACTCCCGCGCACCGCACCCACCAGAGGCAACTCTTGTCCACTGGCCATATGACGTGTCTGGGAAGAGGGCATATAGGAGGCATCCTGCACAAATTACGAAATTCGAGACGTCAACTATGGTCGAAGAAGGAAACGGAACTTCCAAAATCCAGAAGTGCACAAACAAGTTCCCTGTTAAGCCGAGTACAAACGTATGGAAGGCCACGTTTATTAACAGCGCGAATACGCACGCGATGAGTGGAAAGTTTACTCGGAAGAGTTTCATCTCACACCATATGGCATCAGATGTTAGGCCCAGGACCATTTCTAACCGGGCACTCGCACACGAGATGACTGCTGGCACCTCACCGAGAACAACGTTTACGGGTTAATGAATCAGAATGCGACTGCTGGTGATTACCATTTCGGATAGGAGGTTCAGACTAAAAACCTTTACCCGTGTGTCGTTGCTCGTCTGGAAATCTATGTGCCTCGACAGAACCAAGAAACGCATTTAACTTAGAGAACGTCGCTGGTTTGCGCGTAAATACAAAACGCGACTGATCTCCCGGTCTCAGGCCTTCCAAAATGTCAGAGATACGGTCCTGCTAGGTAATCTTCACATTCAAGGACGAGACAGCAATGCAAAAACGCTCCATATACTGACTCAAGGTGTCGGTAAATGGTTATACCTGCCGATAATGTACCCGCTCAAATTCGTTACGCAAACGCTGTAGTTACACGAGTCCTGAGCAGATTTAGGGTGGCTTGATTTTTAAGCGTTTCACACAAGAAACTACTTAACAACCCCGTCGACAAAGGACAAAGCAAGGAAAAATCACAGAAAGCGATATGTGCAAGGTATCACAAAGAAATTCAAATCGGACAGGTACCCGCAATACCTGTCGACGTTTATCTAAATGATCAATAGATAACTCGGAAATACCATTAAACAAATACATGACCGGGTTAGGTAATTTCGCAAATGCATCAGAGCCCAAACAACCAAGACCTCCAGCACTGACCTATTTTAAATCTAGCAAGACTGTTGGCCGAACTATACTGTTCCAAACTACGTGCTTCACTATCCAAACTTAATGAACCAGTCCTAACTTGCAGATCTCTCACTCGGAAAACCAGCTACTTAACAGACTCCTCTTGCTGATCATTAAGCAACACCACAGAACATGCTACTTTTCACTTTAAGTCCATTCAGAGGCACTGACCGCTGCAGTTAAAATGCTTAACTTGTTGGAAAGGAACCTACAATATTTGTAGTGGGTGAACACCGTATATTATATGTTGTGACTTGGCAAGACAACCAAACCACTCTGAGGAAGCCGAAAGGCACGCGTTTAAGCTCACGCAGGATGGCGTGAGGTCTGGAACAGGATAAGGAATAGAGACTAGAAAAAAAGGTACGTAGCTTCTGGAATACTTAACTTTAATCCATAATTGGTGAACATCGCTCTTGACGGTACATGTTTTACAGCATCAATAGTAACTGGTAATGGCGCCTTGCTAGGTCGTTGCAAATGACGTCGCTGAAGGCTATGCTAACTATCGTCTCGGCAAATGAGAGCGTAATTTGTCAGTGAACCATCTCTAGCAAAGTCGGCTGTACAACTGGGGCGAGTGCTAGGAAGTCTCTATAGACCTGCCGTGTGGCGGCGCTCGGTCTGCAATCACTGACAGTGGCGACACGTGGGTCCGTCGTATACTAGCGGACCGCGGCCGATTTAAAGGCTACCACCTAGCAAGTGTGGTGTCTGGCGGTGACACCATACTTCTTATTTTCGTTCAATCATTGCTTTCTTTCTAAGTGATGAGTTACGGCAGGAAATTATTCCATGAGAATTACGAAGTGGAAGTGAGCAAAATAAGAGGATAATCCCAAAAGTAAGGTCTCCTATTTTTTTTATAAGTACAGAACTCTATGTGGCAATTGGTCACACTGTTATGAAAAGTGTTTCACCTGCTGTGTGTAAACATGCGCACGCCGCGCTGAGGCGCTCAGTCTTGGCTTGGCAGCCGCTGAGAAGGGAGCTCCCGTTGGATGTTTCCGCCAAGTGCGAATTACGTGCAGTTATGCGGTTTTTGAACGCGAAAGGCAAAAATAGTTCAAATGTGTGTGCAATCTTATGGGACTTAGCTGCAAAGGTCATCAGTTCCTAAGCTTACACACTACGTAACCTAAATTATTCTAAGGACAAACACACACACCCAAGCCCGAGGGAGGACTCGAACCTCCGCCGGGACCAGCCGCACAGTCCACGACTGCAGCGCCCAAGACCGCTCGGCTAATCCTGCGCGGCGCAAAAGGCACTGCACCAATTGAAATCCATGGACAATTCTCGGAAGTGTATGGTGAGTCGTGCATGGATGTCAAAAATGTTCGTAAGTGGTCTACAGAGTTTGCAGCTGGTCGGACCGAAATTCACGACGAACAAAGTTGAGGGAGACCGTCAGTTTCTGAGGAGACAGTGTTGAAGGTTGAGCAAAGCATGCGTGAAGATCGGCGGGTCACGCTGGATGATCTCTGCACGTTGGTTCCTGAGGTTTCCCGAAACACCGCTCACAAATTTTAACAGGAACACTGAACTACCGGAAGGTGTGCGCAAGATGGGTGCCACGCATGCTGACTGAGGACAACATGCGGCAACGAGTTGATGCTTCCCGCGCATTTCTTCACCACCTTGCAGCCGAACGGGACTCAATTGTCACGGATGACGAAACTTGGGCACACCCCTTTATACCTGAGACCAAGCAACAATCACACCAGTTCATAACTTTCTGAACAGCATGGCGGCGAGCTGGTATGACATGGGCATACAGAAACTGCCACAGCGTCTACAAAAATGCACCGACAGAAATGGTGATTATATAGAAAAATACAAAAATGTTCAAGCTGTAAACTGATGTAAACCATTGTAGAAATAAACAAGTCTATGTACTTATAAAAATGTTGCAGACCTTACTTTTGGGATTATCCTCGTATGTTCGGATGTTTTTTTTTTTTCCCAAAGTTAGTAATTATATGAAGAGCAAAAATAGGTGGACCTAATTTGGAAAGCTCGGTAACATGCTTCTTGCCCTTCATGTTTACGTCAATGTTAACTCCAAAAATGTTGGGGCATTTCTTACTGTTTATTGACTCCCGTTCATCTCGTACATCAGTTTCTGATTGATGAACGTAAATGAATACAGAATTCCTTAAAATTTGAAAATCATAGTTAACAGTTGTTTCTCTTATCGCTTACTCTCAACAGTGTTTGTTATAACATCTGTATCTACGTCTGCATCTACACTCCTGGAAATGGAAAAAAGAACACATTGACACCGGTGTGTCAGACACACCATACTTGCTCCGGACACTGCGAGAGGGCTGTACAAGCAATGATCACACGCACGGCACAGCGGACACACCAGGAACCGCGGTGTTGGCCGTCGAATGGCGCTAGCTGCGCAGCATTTGTGCACCGCCGCCGTCAGTGTCAGCCAGTTTGCCGTGGCATACGGAGCTCCATCGCAGTCTTTAACACTGGTAGCATGCCGCGACAGCGTGGACGTGAACCGTATGTGCAGTTGACGGACTTTGAGCGAGGGCGTATAGTGGGCATGCGGGAGGCCGGGTGGACGTACCGCCGAATTGCTCACCACGTGGGGCGTGAGGTCTCCACAGTACATCGATGTTGTCGCCAGTGGTCGGCGGAAGGTGCACGTGCCCGTCGACCTGGGACCGGACCGCAGCGACGCACGGATGCACGCCAAGACCGTAGGATCCTACGCAGTGCCGTAGGGGACCGCACCGCCACTTCCCAGCAAATTAGGGACACTGTTGCTCCTGGGGTATCGGCGAGGACCATTCGCAACCGTCTCCATGAAGCTGGGCTACGGTCCCGCACACCGTTAGGCCGTCTTCCGCTCACGCCCCAACATCGTGCAGCCCGCCTCCAGTGGTGTCGCGACAGGCGTGAATGGAGGGACGAATGGAGACGTGATGGTCGTATGTGTGTTTGGCGCCGTGCAGGTGAGCGCCACAATCAGGACTGCATACGACCGAGGCACACAGGGCCAACACCCGGCATCATGGTGTGGGGAGCGATCTCCTACACTGGCCGTACACCACTGGTGATCGTCGAGGGGACACTGAATAGTGCACGGTACATCCAAACCGTCATCGAACCCATCGTTCTACCATTCCTAGACCGGCAAGGGAACTTGCTGTTCCAACAGGACAATGCACGTCCGCATGTATCCCGTGCCACCCAACGTGCTCTAGAAGGTGTAAGTCAACTACCCTGGCCAGCAAGATCTCCGGATCTGTCCCCCATTGAGCATGTTTGGGACTGGATGAAGCGTCGTCTCACGCGGTCTGCACGTCCAGCACGAACGCTGGTCCAACAGAGGCGCCAGGTGGAAATGGCATGGCAAGCCGTTCCACAGGACTACATCCAGCATCTCTACGATCGTCTCCATGGGAGAACAGCAGCCTGCATTGCTGCGAAAGGTGGATATACACTGTACTAGTGCCGACATTGTGCATGCTCTGTTGCCTGTGTCTATGTGCCTGTGGTTCTGTCAGTGTGATCATGTGACGTATCTGACCCCAGGAATGTGTCAATAAAGTTTCCCCTTCCTGGGACAATGAATTCACGGTGTTCTTATTTCAATTTCCAGGAGTGTACATAGAAACTTCGCAAGCCACCGAGCGGTGCGTGCCGGACGTACCCTCTACCACTACTTGTCATTTCCTTTCCTGTTCCAGTCGCAAAAAGAGGGAGGGAAAAACGACTGTCTGTATTCCTCCGTATAACACTCAGTCTCTCGTATCTTATCTTCATCGTCCTTGCGTGCAGTGTATGTTCGCGGCAGTAGAATCATTCGGCAGTCAGCTTCAAATCGCAGTTCTCCTAATTTTCTCCATAGTATTCCTCGGAAAGAACGTCGCCTTCCCTCCAGGGATTCCCGTTTGCTTTCCCGAGGCATCTCCATAACGCGTACGTGTTGTTCGAACCTACCGGTAACAAATCTAGCAGCCCGCCTCTGATATCCTTCGATGTCTTCCATCAACCCGACCAGGTACTGATCCCAAACACTCGAGCGATACTCAAGAATAGGTCGCATCAGCTTCCTACGTGCAGTCTCCTTTGCAGGTGAACGACTCTTTCCTAAACTTCTTCCAATAAACCAAAGTCGACCATCCGTCTTCCGTACCACAGTTCTCACACACCCGTTCCACGTCATATCGCTTTGCAACGTGACGCCCAGATATTTAAACGACTTGACTGTGTCAAGCAGGACATCAGTAACACTGTATCCGAACATTACAGGACCGTTCTGTTGTGGCGTAGCAAGACAGCCACGCCACTCGGAAGTAGCAGAAAGGCACGCGTTAAGCTCACGCAGATGGGCGTGAGGTCTGGAACAGGATACTTAATGAATGCTATAAAGAAAAGTACGTAGCTGCTGTAATACTTAACTTTAATCCATCATTGTGGTACATCGCTCTTGACGATACAAATGAGACTCTTTAAATACAAGCACTGTAAAGCTAATGGCGTCTTGCTAGGTCGTAGCCCTGGACTTACCTGAAGGCTATTCTAACTGTCTCTCGACAAATGAGAGAAAGGCTTCGTCAGTGTAGTCGCTAGCAACGTCGTCGTACAACTGGGGCGAGTCCTAGTACGTCTCTCTAGACCTGCCGTGTGGTGGCGCTCGGTCTGCAAATACTGACAGTGGCGACACGCGGGTCCGACATGTACTAATGGACTGCGGCCGATTTAAAGCTACCACCTAGCAAGTGTGGTGTCTGGCGGTGACACCACACGTTCTTCCTACTCATCAGCATTAACGTACATTTTACCACAGATCTATCTGCTATACATCACACCAACTAGTCGTCTTGTATGTTCCTACTGGCACTCAACTTCGACCCCTTATTGTACACCACGGCATCATGAGAAAACAACAGACTGATGCCCACCCTATCCGCCAAATGATTTTCGTATATAGACAACAACAGCGGTCCTGTCACACTTCCCTGGGTCACTCATTACGATAACCTTCCCTCTGGTGAAATGGCTCTGAGCACTATGGGACTTAACTGCTGAGGTCATCAGTCGCCTAGAACTTAGAACTAATTAAACCTAAGTAACCTAAGGACATCTCACACATCCATGCCCGAGGCAGGATTCGAACATGCGACCGTAGCGGTCGCTCGGCTCCAGACTATAGCGCCTAGAACCGCACGGCCACTCCGTGGCTCTGAGCACTATGGCACTTAACTGCTGAGGTCATCAGTCCCCTAGAACTTAGAACTACTTAAACCTGACTAACCTAAGGACATCACACACATCCATGCCCGAGGCAGGATTCGAACCTGAGACCGTAGAGGTCGCACGGCTCCAGACTGTAGCGCCTAGAACCGCTCGGCCACTCTGGCTGGCTTCCTCTGGTGAACACTCGCTGTCGAGAACAAAATACTGGGTCCTATTATTTAAGAAGTCTTCGAGCCACTCACATATCTATGTCGGTACCTTCGTTAGCTGTCTGCAATGGGGCATCCTGTCAAATGATTTCCGGAAATCCAGAAATATGGAGTCTGTTGGTCTTCATCCATAGTTCTCAGTATACGAGGGGCGTTTGAAAAGTCAATGCAAAGTCCGAGAGGTGGCAGCACATCGAGATCATATTTAGTTAGTAGCATATTTGAAAAGAATGCACACCAAGTTTCAGCCATATTGGTCTATTTCTTTGTGTTTGGCATTCGTGTGAATCGAGAAAGTCGAGTGTTTGTCAAAAAATGGATAAAATATAATTTCGTGTGGTGATTAAACATTACTTTGTGAAATGCAAAACGCCTCAGGACGCTAAAGAGAAGCTTGATAAACATGACAGTGACTCTGAACCTTCGATTAGAACAGTTTAAAGTAGTTTCAAAATTTTCGGAGTGGCCACATGGGCACAAGTGATGCTGAACGTTCTGGACGCCCTGTGGAGGTTACGACTCCAGAAATCATTGATAAAATCCGTGATGTGCTGATGTATGACAGAAGAGTTAAGGTGCGTCAGATTTCTAGTGCTGTGGGCATCACCAATGAACGGGTAATAATATTTTGCATAAGCATTTGGACATGAGAAAGATATCTGCAAGATGGGTTCCGCAATTGCTCACACCTGACCGAAAACGGAATCGTGTGAAGTGTTGCGAGGATGGTTTGCAGCTGTTCAGGAAGATTCCGCAGCACTTTAAGCGTCGTTTCGTCACTGTGGATAAAACATGGTTACATTACTTTACTTCTGACACCAAAGAATAATCTAAACAATGGGTTACCAAGGGAGAATCTGCACCAAAATAGGCGAAGACCATTCCTTCGGCCGGAAAGGTTATGGCGACTGTGTTTTGGGATTCGCAAGGGATAATCCTATTCAACTATCTGGAAAACGGTAAAACTATTACAAGTACATGTTATTCATCTTTATTGGACCGTTTGAAAACCGAACTGCAAGAAAAACGGCGGCGATTGGACCGCAAAAATGTCCTTTTCCATCACGACAATGCACCAGCACACACGTCAGCAGTTGTGGTCGCAAAATTAATGGAAATAGGATTCCAGCTGGTTTCACATCCCCCCTATTCTGCAGACGTGGCTCCCTCGGACTAATATTTTTCCCCCAGTTTGAAGAAATGGCTGGCAGGACAAAGATTTTATTCAAACGAGGAGGTGATTGCAGCAACTAATATCTATTTTGCAGACTTGGACAATTCCTATTATACAGAAGGGATCAACAAATTAGAACAGCGTTGGACGAAGTGTGTAAGTCTAAAAGGAGACTATGTCGAAAAATAAAAAAATGTTTACCCCGAATATGTAAGTAGTTTTCATTTTTGCACGGACTTTTCAAACGCCCCTCGTATCATGTGAGGGAGTATCGTCTCCAAAGATGACGAATGCTGCCTGATGAATGTTTAAGGGGAGCCGGAGGTGGTCAAATCCAAAAAATTACGATTTTTTTTGCTACCTACAATTAACTGGAACATTCCTCTTTAATGTAAACTTTGAATTATTGTTCTACTCGCCCTAGAAGTGGAATTATTACCATTTTCCCCCACGCCTGCAGAGGAAATGGGCGGCCGCTGAATGCATGTAACATCTCTCGTGACTTCCTGGCGAACTGCTTGGGATGGATAGACAATAGGAGGGAGAGGCAGGCTTACTGATGAGGTGATTGAACGTCTACGGAAATACTATGGGTATGCTATAAGGCAAAATACTAGTAATGTTAGTGACATGCGAAAAGCACTGTGGGCATTGTTCCTTCATACTGCCTCTTCCAATGAATACCCTCAACACAGACTGTGCCCAAAAGATTCATGGTGCAAATATAATGCAAAAAAGGATTATGATCACAAACATGGTTTGCTAGCGGCTGTGATAAATGCAATAAAACCAATTTTTCATGACTTAGCACAGCCAGAATTGTTACACAGATGTCTACACGGAAAGACGCAGAATACTAATGAGAGCGTAAACAATTTGATTTGGAAAGTGATTCCTAAAAGGGTGTTTGTAAGCATAAAAACACTGCATTTTGGCATTTATGATGCAATAGCAACCTACAACCAAGGGAACAGTGTGAAGTGTGAAGTTCTGAAGGCATTTAGGATTTACAGCTGGGTTGAACTCTGTACGAGCACTAAGAAATATTGACAGAGAAATGATAAGAGGAGCAGAAAGAAGAGAAAGGCATATGAAGTATGATGGAACAACAGGCCAGAAAAGAAGACAGAAGAGGAAGCTTTTGGAGGGTGAAGAGGAAGACGCTGTTAATCCATCCTATAGTGCAGGAATGTATTGACAAACTTTGATAGCCATTTCCCGTAAATCAGAATTTTTCGAATATAAGGAACATTTTCTCAAAATCCACTTAAGCTAGAGAGATGAAATTTTTATACAGCACTCCTAGTGGTCAAACTTACATTATAACACAGCCATTTGGCAATATGTTCAGTAGTTTCATTTCAGTTTAATTATAAATCAATTATTTGTAAAAAAATTTGGGCCATTAATAAAAAAATAATTGGAAGGAAACTAGAAAAGATACTCCAAAATCCCTCTGTCATAACTGCAATATTAAACCACTCTATATGTAAAAAAAAAATTCAAATTTTTCTATTTGGTAGTTTATTCATAAATGTTCCTCAAACTTTGTGATTTTAACATGGGCAGCATAGGCACCTCCGGCTCCCCTTAAATGAAAGGTCATTCACATGTATAAGAAACAGGAGGGGACACTAAATTGAGCTCTGGTTTGTGTCCCCTAGCGATTTCTCCCCAGTCACTAAAATTCTCCCTTCTTCCACCACTGTTTACCGCTGGCGTTAATGCGTTTGTCGGACGCCTTCCTCGGTGGTCGGCCCCTCCTGACGGAAACTTCCCACGCAGCGCGAACTGCCGGCGTCGCTCGAAAGTCGGGTCTGCAGTCGCGCCCGTGAAGCAGTGCGGGCGACGCATCCGGCGGAACCGCGGCGCCGCGCCGGCAGCACCCGCCGCCACCCACCTCGCCTCGCCCCCTCCCCTCCCCTCCCACCCTCCGTCACCCGCAGGGTGGGAAGCCGCGGCCGGTTCGACGCCCTGACCCGACGCCGGGCGTCGCGTCGGCAGACGGACGCCGTCCGTTTCCCGCCAGCGAGCGCAGCGCAGCGCGACCCGCCGACCGGACGTCGCCGCCTCGGCCCCCAGACGCGCAGACTTTTTTTTTTTTATCTGAGCCGCTGCCGCCGCCCTCGGCACAGTTTCAGGGAAACGGCCGTGACAGGAAAGGGCGCTTTCGTGTCTTGGTTCCCGTATTTATTTGACACCTTTCGCAGTCGCCGCCGAGGCAGCACGATGCACACTTTGTAGAGACGGACTGGCATTAAGCGTATTTCTTGCCTACACTGCCGACTGCTGCAAACATTTTTACAGAAACTGAGTTGGCGCTATCACATGTTTCCTCGAAAATCTTCAGTACACGTTCACTCTGCGTCTAGATGTTTCTTCCCTCGTAAAAGTAATTTAGTCTTTTACCTTTTTTTTTAATACTACGACTGCATTTCTGCGATGATAAACGGTTGCTGTAACTCGTGTATAGTTAATTCTAATGTTAGGTTTTTTTCTTTATATGTTGCTGTTTCCATAGGTAATTTGTGGAGACGGATCGATTTTGTCCTCCGGCAGTCTGCCTTTCTGTCTGTCCGACTATTCAGAACCATCTTCCTCTGGAACGAGCAAAAGTATTAAGCTCAAATTTATGTCAGACATTAACGGTTATGGTCCCTTGTAGGTGTAAACATTTTAAGCTTCTAAGTCAAACTATTCGCCCACTTACGTCACATATTTTGATACTCCAAAAGTCACGCATCACAACCTACATGGCACTATCTGTTGACCTACAATCGTAAAATTTGGCAGGAAGTTCAGTCTCAGAGTACGCGTAAAGAATAAAATCCGAAATTTGTTAGTTTGTAACTACATACACTACTGGCCATTAAAATTGCTACACCATGAAGATGACGTGCTACAGACACGAAATTAAACCGACAGGAAAATTATGCTGTGATATGCAAATATTAGTTTTTCAGAGCATTCACACATGGTTGGCGCCGGTGGCGACACCTACAACGTCCTGACATGAGGAAAGTTTCCAACCGATTTCTCATATACAAACATCAGTTGACCGGCGTTGACGTTGTTGTGATGCCTAGTATAAGGAGGATACATGCGTACCATCACGTTTAGGACTTTGATAAAGATCGGATTGTACCCTAACGCGATTGCGGTTTATGTTATCGCGACTTTGCTGCTCGCGTTGGTCGACATCCAATGACTGTTAGCAGAACATAGAATCGGTGGGTTCAGCAGGTTAATACGGAACGCTGTGCTAGATCCCAACGGCCTCGCATCACTGGCAGTCGACATGACAGGCTTCTTTAGCCGGACGTGGTGGCCGAGTGGTTCTAGGTGCTTCAGTCCGGAACCGCGCGACTGCTACGGTCGCAGGTTCGAATCCTGCCTTGGGCGTGGATGTGTGTGATGTCTTTAGGTTAGTTAGCTTTAAGTAGTTGTTAGTTCTAGGGGACTGATGACCTCAGCTGTTGAGTCCCATAGTGCTTGGAGCCATCTGAGCCATATTTTGACAGGCTTCTTATCCGCATGGCTGTAACGATCATACAGCCACATCTCGATCCCTGAGTCAACAGATGGGGACGTTTGCAAGACAACAACCATCTGCTCGAACAGTTCGACGACGCTTGCAGCAGCATGGACTATCAGCTCGGAGACCAAGGCTGCGGTTATCCTTGACGCTGCACCACATACAGGAGTGCCTGCGATGGTGTACTCAAGAACGAACCTGGGTGCACGAATGGCAAAACTTCATTTTTTAGGATGAATCCAGGTTCTGTTTACAACATCATGATGGTCGCATCCGTGTTTGGGGACATCGCGGTGAACGCACATTGGAAGCGTTTATTCGTTATCGCCATACAGGTGTATCACCCGGCGTGATGGCATGGGGTGCAATTGGTTACACGTCTCGGTCACCTCTTGTTCGCACTGACGGCACTTTGAACTGTGGACGTTACATTTCAGATGTGCTACGACCCGTGGCTGTAGCCTTCATTCGATCCCTGCGAAACCCTACATTTCAGCAGGATAATGCACGACCGCATGTTGCAGGTCCTGTATGGGCCTTTCTGAATGAAGAAAATGTTCGACTGACGCCCTGGCCAGCACATTCTCCAGATCTCTCACCAATTTAAATTGTCTGGACAATGGTGGCCGTGCAATTGGCTCGTCACGATACGCCAGTCACTACTCTTGATAATCTTTGGTTTCGTGTTGAAGCTGCATGGTCAGCTGTACCTGTACACACCATCCATGCTCTGACTCAATGCCCAGGCGTATCAAGACCGTTATTACGGCCAGGGGCCGGCCGGGGTGGCCGAACGGCTCTAAGCGCTACAATCTGGAACCGAGCGACCACTACGCTTGCGGATTCGAATCCTGCCTCGGGCATGGATGTGTGTGATGTCCTTAGGTTAGTTAGGTGTACATAGTTCTAAGTTCTAGGGGAATGATGACCACGCAGTTCAGTCCCATAGTGCTCAGAGCCATTTGAACCATTTGAACGGCCAGAGGTGGTTGTTCTGGGTACTGACTTCGCAGGATCTATGCACCCAAATTGCGTGAAACTGTAATCACATGTCAGTTCTAGTATAATGTATATGTCCAATGAATACCCGCTTATCATCTGCATTTGTTCTTGGTGTAGCAATTTTAATGGCCAGTAGTGTATATTTTATTTAATAGTTGGACCATCGACACCAATAAGTGTTCTGCAGTAATAAACGGCATTCTTAATTGTACTTCTGCTGTCGTACTCATCAGTCAAACTCGTTAAAATAGTACGTGCAGATTTTTTTTAATTGCACTCTTTCATTTATAAATTTCTGTTACATTCAAAATTCTCTGCTGCCGAGTATACTGTAGACCCACAAGTATTTGGCTTGTAATGCGGCAACTACGTATTCCAGCCCCTGGGCAACGAAATCGGCCAAAACTTTTAATATTTCAACTCTGAGTCTGAGGGTACGTAGTTGAAGGCTACGACATTAATTTTTTTTTTTTTTTTTTTGAAAGCCTGCAAGGCAAACGTCGTGGCTTAGAGTCCTGTTGCGGCACGTGGTTTAATCCGCCAGGAAGTCTCAAATCAGCGCACGCTGCGCTCCGGGGCCAAGTGTTCTTTCTCGAAACATGAGCAGGGTTTACGGTCTTCAGCCATAGGAGTTTTACATGATTAGCGCTTTAATTCATTAGAAAAGTAATCAAATGTTTAAAATTTTTATAAATGGGAGAGTTCGATTCTTGACAGTGAAAGTTTCCTTTAATTTATTTAAATTTTTTTAAATTTTTGAACTCGCACTGTCTTGGTTGGTTGGCTGTAACTTCGCTGTTGTGTAGTTGTGCGTTTAGAATTGCAAGCGAAACGAAATATGTCTCCCTGAGAGAAAACAACAATAATTTGGCCATGGTTTGCAATTTTGGAGCTGGTTAAATCCTGAACTTTACTATTAATCTCTTTAACTACACAAAATGGTCCCTGCGTGACAATAATGTGCTTAATAATGCTGTTGGTAATTCTTGTAGCAAACTCATCCTGAAATGAAAATACCTTACCTCCTAATGTAATTGCTTATCAACACGGAGCTTGCTGCTCTCTGTGCGCCAGCTGCATATTTCTAACCAAAATAGTCGAAGGCTTAATGCAATGCTTCAGACAGCAAGTAAACTATTTTATACGCATCATTGATTGAGACACTCCTTAAAATGAAAATGGTAAGGGTCGAAGTGTGGACAATCCTCTTAGGTGAAATATTCCTTTAACAAACTGTTTTTGAACTGATATACACTCCTGGAAATTGAAATAAGAACACCGTGAATTCATTGTCCCAGGAAGGGGAAACTTTATTGACACATTCCTGGGGTCAGATACGTCACATGATCACACTGACAGAACAACAGGCACATAGACACAGGCAACAGAGCATGCACAATGTCGGCACTAGTACAGTGTATATCCACCTTTCGCAGCAATGCAGGCTGCTATTCGCCCATGGAGACGATCGTAGAGATGCTGGATGTAGTCCTGTGGAACGGCTTGCCATGCCATTTCCACCTGGCGCCTCAATTGGACCAGCGTTCGTGCTGGACGTGCAGACCGCGTGAGACGACGCTTCATCCAGTCCCAAACATGCTCAATGGGGGACAGATCCGAAGATCTTGCTGGCCAGGGTAGTTGACTTACACCTTCTAGAGCACGTTGGGTGGCACGGGATACATGCGGACATGCATTGTCCTGTTGGAACAGCAAGTTCCCTTGGCGGTCTAGGAATGGTAGAACGATGGGTTCGATGACGGTTTGGATGTACCGTGCACTATTCAGTGTCCCCTCGACGATCACCAGTGGTGTACGGCCAGTGTAGGAGATCGCTCCCCACACCATGATGCCGGGTGTTGGCCCTGTGTCCCTCGGTCGTATGCAGTCCTGATTGTGGCGCTCACCTGCACGGCGCCAAACACGCATACGACCATCATTGGCACCAAGGCAGAAGCGACTCTCATCGCTGAAGACGACACGTCTCCATTCGTCCCTCCATTCACGCCTGTCGCGACACCACTGGAGGCGGGCTGCACGATGTTGGGGCGTGAGCGGAAGACGGCCTAACGGTGTGCGGGACCGTAGCCCAGCTTCATGGAGACGGTTTCGAATGGTCCTCACCGATACCCCAGGAGCAACAGTGTCCCTAATTTGCTGGGAAGTGGCGGTGCGGTCCCCTACGGCACTGCGTAGGATCCTACGGTCTTGGCGTGCATCCGTGCGTCGCTGCGGTCCGGTCCCAGGTCGACGGGCACGTGCACCTTCCGCCGACCACTGGCGACAACATCGATGTACTGTGGAGACCTCACGCCCCAAGTGTTGAGCAATTCGGCGGTACGTCCACCCGGCCTCCAGCATGCCCACTATACGCCCTCGCTCAAAGTCCGTCAACTGCACATACGGTTCACCTCCACGCTGTCGCGGCATGCTACCAGTGTTAAAGACTGCGATGGAGCTCCGTATGCCACGGCAAACTGGCTGACACTGACGGCGGCGGAGCACAAATGCTGCGCAGCTAGCGCCATTCGACGGCGAACACCGCGGTTCCTGGTGTGTCCGCTGTGCCGTGCGTGTGATCATTGCTTGTACAGCCCTCTCGCAGTGTCCGGAGCAAGTATGGTGGGTCTGACACACCGGTGTCAATGTGTTCTTTTTTCCATTTCCAGGAGTGTAGTATTAGTTGAATGCAGTTCATTTTACAACAATCATTAATGATGACAAAGGGCAACATTGATACCAGACTCTTACTTTTACAAACATTAAACAAAACAATAATAAGAATGGAAAATTACTTACAATGAAAATTACTCAATCTTTAATGAAATATATGAACTTCTCTCACATGGATATCTAATTCAACAATGATTCTAACTACTCGCGTGTATATTACCTTCATTCCTCTTCATATTCTTTGCATCCTAAAAGCTAACCAAATCCTTCTCCTCTCTTTCACAATATTCAAAAACAAATCAGTTTACTTAAATACAGGTGCACTTTACATCGCCATGAGTCCTGTTCTAGGCGTCTGTCTCACTTCTATTCTAAAGACAGAACTCCCGCGCTCCCCGCTGCCAAGCAGCGATGACAAAAGAAACATATCTGCGAGCGACGCAGCTACTCTGACCGAAGACTGTGCGCGAGTAGTAAACGATTCAAAATTGTCGCTTAGAGTTTGAGACATCCAGAGTATGTACAAATTCCAGAAATGCAAATAACAGACTCTCAACAGACCTATCTCAATGAGAAGGGGAGAGCGGATGCTGGACGACTGTGCTTCTTGATCAGCAAGACATAGTTGGCGAGTTGTTCTTAGACGCCGAGAGACGGCAGTGAGGGGATTACTGGTAAGACAGGAAACCTTCCATTTAAGTAGAGACTGGACCAGTATGCCTTATGCATTAACCTAATCCGACACTTCTCCTGGTTCTAACTGACAATGACACTCCCTGAGTCCTGCCAAATTTTTTGATTCTTACACAAAGTGGTTTTTCCCAACAGTGGAGTAGCACGTCTGGAAAGAAAGTTGAGAGAAGGTGTGCATAGCATCTCAGGACAGTCATTGAACGACTGTTCAACAGAAAGGAGGTTCGGAAAATCACTGGTACTTTACGTCCCGTCAATGATGGGGTCGTTAGGGACGGAATATTAGCTCTGACTGGGAAACAAGTCCATAGTGTCTTTCGAAAGGAACCATCCTGCCATTTGTTTCAGTCGACTAAACGGTACCATGGAAAACCTAAATCAGTACAAGTGGATTCGGTTTTGAAGTGCTGTCTTCCCGAACACAAGACCAGTGTTTTACAAGTGCGTCGCTTCATTCAGTCACATACTCGAGTCCTGGTCGTGACACGGAATTTCACTTGTCATTTCAGATGTCGAGTTGCATGTGTCAATTTGTAAGACACACGGGTTCATTATTTCGTGTTCATATGCAGGGGTTGGACAAAAATTTGAAAACACGGCGAAAAATGCTAGCTTGAACGTAACTGCAGGTTGTGGTGTTGTATTCAACCAGCAAACGGCACCAGTGCATTGCCGTCAGTAGGTATCAAGCGTCACTTGTGGTCAGAACAGCGTTCTGTGAGGTTGTGAGTGCATTATGTCGGAGCTAAGTGAATTCGAACGTCGGCGAATCGTTGGTGCTCGTAAGACGGGTGCTTGCGTAACCAAGGTACCAGAACTGTTTGGCCTTTCAAGAGGTAGCGCTCTGAGGATTTATATAGAATACACAGGAAGCTGAAAAACATCTTCCGATAAGTCACAATAAGGACGGAAGTGTGTCCAGAGCGATTGTGACGGGCGGCCATGAAGAGAATTGTAACGAAACATAAGATCACGACAGCTGCAAAAGTCACTGCAGAAGTGAACGTCGCCCTCGAGAACCCTGTCAGGACGAAAACTACACGAAATGAGCGCTACAAGCACGGGACTGCAGGGTGAAATGGAATTCCAACACCATTCGTCGCCTATAAAAGTTGTACTAAGAGGCAACGAAAGAAAGTCACTTGGTCGGATGGGTCTTGTTGCACAGTTTCCAACGTCTGGCCGAATTTACCTCAACAAGGGAAGACATGGCTGGGTCTCAGTAATGATATGTTGTCGTTGTTGTGTTCTTAAGTCCAGAGACTGGTTTGATGCAGCTCTCCATGCTGCTCTATCCTGTGAAAGCCCCTTCATCTCCGAATAACTACTGCAACCTACATCCTTCTCAATCCGCTTAGTATATTCATCTCTTGGTCTCCCTCTACGATTTTTAGCCCTCCACGCTTTCACACTTTCATGCAATACTAAATTGGTGGCCCCTCGCTTACCAACCGATTCGTTCTTCTAATCAAGTTGTGTCACAAATTCCTCTTGTCCCCAGTTCTATTCAGTACCACCTCATTAGTTTCGTGATCTACCCATCTAACGGTCAGCATTCTTCTGTAGCATCACATTTCGAAAACTTTTATTCTTTACTTGTCCACACTGTTAATCATCTATGTTTCACTTCCATACATTGCTACACTCCATACAAATGCTTTCAGAAAAGGCTACCTTACATTTAAATCTATACTCTATGTTTACAAATTTCTTTTCTACAGAAATGCTTTCCTTGTCACAGCCAGTCTACATTTTATGTCCTCTCTACTTCGACCGTCATCAGTTATTTTGATTCCCAAATAGCAAAACTCATTTACTATGAAATTACAATCAAATAAATATCCCTAGCTGCATACAGGGTTGGTATGAGTCAACGAGGACAGTTGAAAATGTGTGCTCACACCGGGACTCGAATCCGGGATCTCCTGCTTACATGGCAGACGCTTTATCAATCTGAGCCACCAAGAAAACGAAGGATAGTGCCACTGTAAGGACATATCTCTGGCACGCCTCCCGTTAGACCCACATTCCCGACTTATAGTCCCGCACTATATTCATAGTGCTCCTGCCCATTACACTCATTACTCGCGGCTTTTTGCCGATTACCGTAAGAGTTCAGTCACGGTTTGTGCATCCACACAGAAGAAGATGGTCAAACGGCCGGTGAAACCATATACACTACAGGCCATTAAAATTGCTATACAATACCACAGTTCATCAAGAGAAGTGACTGGCGTATTGTGACGAGCCAGTTGCTCGGCCACCATTGACCGGAAGTTTTCAATTGGTGAGAGATCTGGTGAATGTGCTGACCAGGGCAGCAGCCGAACATTTTCTGTATTCAGAAAGGCCCGTACAGGACCTGCACCATGCGGTCGTGCATTATCCTGCTGAAATGTAGGGTTTCGCAGGGATCGAACATAAGGTAGAGCCACGTGTCGTAACACATCTGAAACGTAGCGTCCACTGTTCAAAGTGCCGTCAATGCGAACAAGATGTGACCGAGACGTGTACCAAATGGTACCCCATACCATCACGCGGGGTGAAACGCCGTATGGCGATGACGAATACACGCTTCCAATGTGCGTTCACCGCGATGTCGTCAACCACGGATGCCACC
This sequence comes from Schistocerca cancellata, assembly GCF_023864275.1. Taxonomy (NCBI): domain Eukaryota; kingdom Metazoa; phylum Arthropoda; class Insecta; order Orthoptera; family Acrididae; genus Schistocerca; species Schistocerca cancellata. Next base: position 921,018,021 of record NC_064628.1, on the reverse strand, counting down.
ATCATGATGCTGTAAACTGAACCTGGATTCATCCGAAAAAATGTTTCGCCATTCGTGCACCCAGGTTCGTCGTTGAGTACACCATCGCAGACGCTCCTGTCTGTGATGCAGCGTCACGGGTAACCGCAGCCATGGACTCCGAGCTGATAGTCCATGCTGCTGCAAACGTCGTCGAACTGTTGGTGCAGATAGTTATTGTCTTGCTAACGTCCCCATCTGTCGACTCAGGGATCGAGACGTGGCTGCACGATCCGTTACAGCCATGCGGATAAGATGCCTGTCATCTCGACTGCCAGTGATACGAGGCCGTTGGGATCCAGCACGGCGTTCCGTATTACCCTCCTGAACCCACGGATTCCATATTCTGCTAACAGTCATTGGATCTCGACTAACGCGAGCACCAATGTCGCCATACGATAAACCGCAATCGCGATAGGCTACAATCCGACCTTTATCAAAGTCGGAAACGTGATGGTACGCATTTCTCCTCCTTACACGAGGCATCGCAATAACGTTCCACCAGGCAACGTCGGTCAACTGCTGTTTGTGTATGAGAAATCGGTTGGAAACTTTCCTCATGTTAGCACGTTGTAGGTGTCGACACCGGCGCCAACTTTGTGTGAATGCTCTGAAAATCTAATCATTTACATATCCCAGCATCTTCTCTCTGTCGATTAAATTTCGTGTCTGTAGCACGTCACCTTCGTAGTGTAGCAATTTTAATGGCCAGTAGTGTATATGAAAATGGTGTCTGTTCTGTCGGACATGTCTGAAAGAACAGATACCATCTTCAGATATATACCGCTTTAGTACTTAAAGTGTCTGATTTCCTAATCTAATTCCCTCTGAATAATCTGATTTAATTCGACTACATTCCACTATTCTCATTTTGTTTTTGTTGATGTTCATCTTACATCTTTCTTTCAACCTTCTGCTGCTATATGGTGGTATTATATGCTACCATGGATACTATACAAGTTCCCATTAATGCCAAGACGTATTTGACCTGTTTTGATTGACAGATTCACCCTACACTACAACGTTTGCTCCACAGTGGTTATACTGTTTTCCAAGATGGCAGAGCCTCTGTCCACATAGCTCACATCGTTCAGGATTTGTTTTGTGAACGCAGAGATGAACTGTTACAACACCCTGTCCACCACAATCACCAGATGTCAGTATTATTGAGCCACCGTCGACTACTTTGGAGAGAAGAGCTTGTGATCGCTATGCATCTCCACATCGTTACCTAAACTTGCCGCTAACTTGCAGGAACAGTGGTACAAAATCCCCTTGGAAACCACACAGGATTTGTATTTATCCATTCCGAAACAACTGGATGGTGTTTTTAACGGCAAGTGTTTCCCCACACAGTATTAAGCATACGTAATGCGTTGCTTTTGTGGTGTTTCCATATTTTGGCCTCCTCCTGTGTATGTGTTCGTGTATGTAGTTAATGTCTTCCCATACATACACTGTGAAGTTTATCTCGCTGCTGAACCGGCCGGTGAATAGGAAGAAAATGTTTTATTTCTTCCTTTTCGTTCCACGTCACGTATGCAGCACATGTTGGGCATGACAAGCGGCTACAAAAGGCTTTCCTTTTTTATTCCCAGTTGAAAGGCGAGCTATCCGCGCCGACTCCTTTCACAAGCGCGCAAGCGCGCCACGCTCCCGCCTTGTGTCACCTTCCAAAGTACAGTGCGAGTTGTTCTGGCGGGCTGCAATGCGTATGTAGCTGTGTGCGTGCGACAGTTGTTTCCGTGTAGCCGCGCATGGAACGTCTCACCGAGATCAAGTACGTTGGACCCTGGGAGCCAATAAGGTGCGCCTCGCGAAAATTTCGTTTCGGGACGATGTAGTCGAACGGAAGCTTCTATTTTCCCGGCTTTTGTGTAGTGTGCACGCTCTGGTCATAACTTGCCGACGGACAACGCAGACCTGCAGTTTCAACCTGCTGTTTCGTACACTTTGGTGAGCTTGCTGCATGCTTTAGGCTTTATATGGGCATTTCAAGTGTACCGGTTTCGTCTCTAGCAGATCTTGTTACTTTCAGAGTCATGTTTCTACATAATAAATTCTTGCGTCTCACACTTAATCAGTTTACAACCAAAATGAACGTTCCATTGTGATCAGTGTGATCATGTGGCCACGTGGATGACGACATCCAATTGTGATTGCTCATCCTTGAACACCGGCACCAATCAAGTTCTGTCTCTGAACTAACAGTAGCAATAGCGATTTCGGTGTATTATTTCTGGTCATGTTATGTAAAGACACTACTGTTGTTTTGCGGTACTCCGACCAAATTCTAATTATCTGAATGCGTTTAACTATCATGTACAGAGTATTTTGGAGCATTAATATCATTCTGACACAACTTGCGTTCGTCTTCTCGTTGCATTAAAAGCTTTAATTCGCTTGAACTTGTAACCATGTGGCTTTAAATGTTTGCACCAATGTTAAATTGGCTGAAAATCAGGGTAAAACTGTTTCAAATTTTAACTGAACATGTATTAAAAGTTTTTTTTTACAAGTACGGCAGGCTTTCGAGGCCGGATTCACAAATCTAGAATTGAGGAAAGAATGTTACCAATTTGGGTTTCAGATTCCAGTATTTGCCTTCAAAGACGTACAAAAACCTCCAGCAAACTTTTATATAAACCAGAAAATTGAACCTATTTGCAGCTGTAGTCTGGACAGCGTCATATGGGTCACATAACTATATACGCAAGCATTCTGTGCATCTACGTGTTTGTATGTGTAAAACGTGCAGTCGATGACTTGATCGACTCACTCTGTGGAGTAGGACGACTTGTGTGGAACCTATAATTGACACCCTGCTGCTAAGTTCCCACCTCGGATACACACTATGATGTCCGTTTGATTGAAGGTCTCAGTGGAAACGGCCAACAGAAGGTACCGCCCGGTCTGAGTTTAGTATAATGACGGATCAGATTAGCAGCGTAAACTTCACAAATTGAGCGCTGTCTACCTCGACTTTCCAAAACTGATACTTCCGTCGCTGGACGATATCAGATGTACCGATGCTCTCGCTTCGAGAAGCTCCCTAATGATGCTGTTCTAATAATTTGAAACTTGGGCGTAAAACTCTTCGCGGTTCGTCTCATGATTATACCTTAGGCTCGTCATCTACGAGTTGTACAGACATGAGGCTGCAGTTATACGTGAAGGAGGAGGTGAACGGAAGGCGGTAAATAATTACTTTATTTGCTACAGACACTCGACTTTATTGACATTAATACATTCACAATAATTTCTCTGATAAGTGTGGATCATAATTGTATGCTTCTAAAACGATAGGCTTGAGATATGAACAATGGTATTATTCTCTGATAAGTACGGATTGTAAATGTATGTTTCTAAATCGATATGCTTGAGATATGAACAATGATATGATTATTTACTGATCTACATCTACTTCTACATGGATACTCTGCAAATCACATTTAAGTGCCTGGCAGAGGGATCATCGACCCACCTTCATAATTCTCTGTTATTCCAATCTCGTATAGCACGCTGAAACAATGAACACCTATATCTTTCCGTACGAGCTCTGATTTCCCTTATTTTTATTTTGGTGATCGTTCCTCCCTATGTAAGTCGGTGTCAACAAAATATTTTCGAATTCGGAGGAGAAAGTTGGTGATTGGAATTTCGTGAGAAGATTCCGTCGCAACGAAAAACGCCTTTCTTTTAATGATGTCCAACCAAAATCGTGTGTCAATTCTGAGATACTCTCTCCCATCTCTCCCATATTTCGCGATAATACAAAACGTGCTGCCTTTCTTTGAACTTTTTCGATGTACTCCGTCAGTCCTAAGGGTCCCACGCCGTGCAGCAGTATTCTAAAAGAGGACGCACAAGAGTATTGAAGGCAGTCTCCTTAGTAGGTCTGTTACATTTTCTAAGTGTCCTGCCAATGAAACGCAGTCTTTGGTTAGCCTTCCCCACAACATTTTCTATGTGTTCCTTCCAATTTAAGTTATTCGTAATTGTAATACCTAGGTATTTAGTTGAATTTACGGCCGTTAGGTTAGACTGATTTATCGTGTAACCGAAGTTTAACGAGTTCCTTTTAGCAGTCATGTGGATGACCTCACACTTTTCGTTATTTAAGATCAACTGCCACTTTTCACACCATTCCGATATTTCTTCTAAATCGTTTTGCAGGTTTTTTTTATTTTTTAATTTCTGATGACATTATTAGTCGACAAACGACAGCGTCATATGCAGACAACCGAAGGCGGCTGCTCAGATTGTCTCCCAAATCGTTTATATAGATAAGGAACAGTAAAGGGCTTATAACACACTACCTTGGGGAATGCCGGATATCACTTCTGTTTTACTCGTTGACATTCCGTCAATTACTACGAACTGTGTGACCTCTTGACAGGAAATCGCAAATCCAGTCACATAACTGAGACGATATTCCATAAGCACGCAATTTCACTACGAGCCGCTTGTGTGGTACAGTGTCAAAAGCCTTCCGGAAATCCAGCAATACGGAGCCGATCTAAAATCCCTTGTCAATAGCACTCAGCACTTCACGTGAATAAAGAGCTGATGGACTTTGAGGCATCCGTCTTGAGCGATAGTTTTGTGTTCATCTAGAATTTGTCGCCTCTGGGTTTTCTCTTTTGACATATTCTGGTACAAAAGACTGTAGCTGTAAATCGCAGCAACGTTTGCGACATTATGAAGTACAAAAGCAATACTGGAGTTTACAGTTTCTTTTTTTTTTCCTCGCCGTGCATGGAAGCAAACAGATTGTCCGAATTCAGTTCTCAGATACATCCAATTTTGCTGATTAAATGCTGTGAAATGCTGCTTCTATTGAAAGATGAACATTGCAGATATAATTTTTTCTCAAATTATCAGGCAAAAATGTTAGCCTCTGAGATAATATAAATTATTTCCCTCGACACCGCACATGTAGGAGGAGTACTGGAAACACATAAGATGACGAAAACGGTTTGGATACACAATTGCACGTCATAGTCATACTATTTTACTCATTTTTCGTTCATTTTTATACTTAGAATGATCATATCGACATCATGAATGCTTCTTTTAGATCTATAACAAAAACGTCATGGAGGTGGCATAGGGCCATGGGATATGAAGTTCTAGCTCATCGTGTAATAAACTATCGGGAAAAGGTTACAGATGAGAACGCAACAGTTTCAGAATTTGGAGAAGACTCCGAGACGGATGATGTAGCTACTGTCTCTACCGTTTCAAACACTGCTACGGCAAATCATGGTAGTCAAGCTACCACAGTATCAGTGAGCCAGTGGGGAAAAACGACCAGGAAGTGGCTGCAAATGTAGTTTCATATGTCTGACCTAAAGTTGCTTGTGAACGACTTTTCTTTGGGATGTGTCTCCCTGCCGAGGGCATATGTTTGCTAATGTAATCTGACATCAATAATTTCTTGCGGAGTTCTTAAACTTGCCTGTGAATCTATTGTGTCTGATTCTGTGCTCCTGACTCATTGGCATGATTATTTAGTACTCCAAACTCATGGTGGGCTTGGAAACACATAATAAACTGGGCAGTTTAACAGATTACTATTCCTAAACTGTACATAATGCTCTGCTGGCAAGGTCATTTTGACTCTTAAAGTGTTTAACAGGGATGACACATGGTAAAAGTCCATCTTGCACGTTATGGAAGGAAACGAGTAAAGGAATCCCCGGAGAAGTTCGAATTTGAATAAAAGTTCACGGAGATGGAATAAAATTTTAAGGTCGATAGGACTTATCTTGGAGAGTAGTATGTGTACGAAAATTGTAGAACGAAACCAAAGTATGACATCAGTAAACAGATTCAAGAGGATGTAGGTTGCATTCTGCATAACCAGACAAATTAGGCTTCCACGGGGCAGACTGCTTGCCATTAAAACTGCAGCACCAGGAAGGATATTAATTGACGAAGTTCCAGTAAAACTGGAAGAATACATGATTAAAGTTGGGGATATAAAAGTTTCGAAACATGCAAAGGAATGGCCCTGTGCGACATACCGAAATCTACCCTGAAATTTTGTACGCAGAAAGCGCAAACCGAAAGGAACGCAGTGTCAAAATTTTAGCTGCTAAGACGCACTGCAAGTATTTTTTTTTATGTTGAAGGTTCATTTGTGCCGCGTGAATAATAGCTTATAGCAGCGGTTTGTTCAGTCGGGTGCACACTTGCGAATTTTAAGTAACGTAGACTATACCAAAAACGTCAGGTATTGTAAATTTTTTAAGAATTTGCTGACCATATTGACAACATAATTTTTCAGATGCAATTCTTACAAACTTGAATAGCAGAGGAACAAGTCACCAAGGCCCTGTTTGATGTTACATTGAAAATTTTTTTATAATGCATATTTTACTAACAATGAAACAATTCCTTGTTTACTCCCTTTACTTGTCTAAAACAATTTGAAGTAATCTTCTAAATAAAGAAAACAAACGTTTAATTTTCACTAGGAAAATCTGATAGAAGAAAATTTTCTTCACAGTAATTACTACAGTTACTTAGACGGATTGGGGATGGATGACGGTATTCCGCCGCAGGCAGGCATAGTTTATCAAATTCATAAAACGTGGTGGCGAAAACTGATGATGCACAAATGAATGGCTGAAGTCTAATAATACTGTTCCGATGATAAACTGAAGTTGGTTCAGGGTTGTCGTGGTCTTGTGTTGACTGTAGATATTTCAGTATGTGGTTCTCTTGGGCTGTAGCGTCGTCATGTGTGCAGATATCGACGGAAATCGTACGTAGTGTTGCCGGAATATGATAGCTCTTATTTTGTTTTATTTTAACAACGCGACAACGAAGCTTCAATTCAGTTATTATAGTCTGGTCACTTGTCAGAACAGAAATTAAAAACCAACATCTCGCTTCCAGAGGACAGATCGTTTAAATTTAGTTTAAACAGCCTTTCCATACGACGCTAATGAACTGTTTATTACAAACTCTAGAGAAATGGTTGCGTCGTTGTAACTATCTCGCCTGCACAATTGATTCTGATTTTTACTTATAGGTTTGCGAATTTTACTCTCTTTCTTTTTTTTGTTCTTTAGATAGGCCAATAAATATTCGTTAACATGTTATCAAAATATTCCAGTTAGCTCAACGTTTACGTCTGACCAGAGATTCTAACAGTCTGCAATACTGAAATTTTGTAATAAGACTTGAATGTTGATATGGATGCTGTTAAATTTTGAAGATATTCACACTAAAATGCAATTAATTTAACCTTTTATTTTTCACTGAATAATTCTGTTTAACTTCAAGTACCATACACTTTCAGTTCTAATCAGCAAAGAGTCTATCTTTCTCTCCCTTTAAATAAATTCAACTATCTGAAACTATATATTTGGTTGATCAAAATTACTCCTACCTGGTGCAGGGAATACTTCTTCAAAGTAATCGGTACAACTTTAAAAATAACTTAATATATTTTAAGTGCTTCACTCTACACAACACACAATATTAGCAACTGAAAGAACAGTAAGAACAGCTGTCAGAGGATGGGAATCGGAACGGGAATCGGAATAGTAATAGTAATAAGCTAACTGTTATGGTTACGTGCATACAAAGGAAAAAACAAACTACAGTATTACAGCTTTGTCTTCTTTTAAGTTTATGTTCTTAGACATTTTACTTCCTTTTAATTCAAATTTTTACTTCAATATTTCAAACAACGCTAATTAAAAAATTTATTAAAGAAAGAATTACTGAAATATTTCCCCAACACTGACAGAAATGCGAGAGTGGTTACAAAACCTGAAATGACACAGATTGTTACATGAACATTATTTTCGAGCTCCTCCTCAAAGACAGACGTATTATTATGTCTAGACCAAACGTCCAACAAAAGTAATAAAGCATTTTCAGCTACTAGTAAGAAGACGTTTTGAATAAAATATTTAAAATTGTTCTTCCCAACTTTCTCGATTTGATATGTACATTACAGGACTTTTGCCGCTGAAGACGCCTTTCCTAAGTTGCCTTGAGATTCCTAACGGCAGATATAGATATGCAGGCACAGTAACCCATTCATACTCATCATTTGCGTTATTGTTTACGGATGCGTCATAGCATTCACTGATTGCATAACCCACTGAGTCTTTTTCTCACCCCGAAATGATAACGTGCGGTGTGCATGCAGTTCTTTCATGAAATTTAACAGATCTGTCCTATGCCCAGAAAATGCCCCTAGTAAGCTTCGCATTCATGTCAGCTACGAGTTTCTTCGTAGTACTATCTATTAAAGGCATCTCCTCCAGATGTTGACCAGAAGCAAAACTTAGCAATTTTGCGACTTCGTATTCTGTATGATTTCTTCAATGCGCTTAATTAGATCGAAGACGTTTGGAAACCAACAATTTTCATCTTGCTTGCAGTTTGAAGTGCGCGGTCATGTACATGTCCCTCGACAACGGTTCAGATGTCTAATGAGCAACTCCAAATCTTTTGAACAGTTTTTCTTTCACATTTTGGCGAATTTCATTGTGGTGCATATTTCGTACTTCATGTCAATCTTTCGTCCGTTGATGCAAGTGAAGTTCAGATTTTACTAATCGAAACCGGCTTTGCACACCACTTAATTTAAGGCGTTTTCTGGCTCCTCCATTTAACAAAAATGCACAGCCTATTGTTTGTCACTGTAAGCTATTACTGTATGTTTTCTATGAACAAGCAAGTACTCTTGTTCAGGACTATTACTGGAATAACAATCGTCGTTAATAACACAATACACGTAATCAACAGTTTTCTTACTTATTTCTTCGAAAGTTTCCACAATTTCTAACGAAGTTCGATCCCTCTCGAGCCAGTGTCCAATAAATTAATTAACATGTATAACTTACGTGGGTCTTCAGGAGAAGAAGATGATTTAGACTGCACACGACATTCTTCATATTCCATCTTTGCAAGAACGAACACATTAGTTGTATTCCGTATTACGAACTTGGCATTTTTCGATATTAAAAAAAAAAAAAATGCTTACAGTGCTTCTTAGCAGCTGAGAATGTGACAGTTTCACTGTATTAATTCCTTATAAGAAATTTCAGGGGGGGGGGGGGGTCTTGACATGTAGGAATGGACTATTACGTTGTTAGTACTTATAACTGCCGCCCTTGGCAGCAGAGAGAGCCAAACCTTGACTGGGCGTCGAGTCGAACTGGGCTTGGATGAAAGATACTTACGTGTTCCACGTTGCTTAAACTCTGTGCCAGAGTTTAACATTCGTGGTGTCTGTCGAGTGGTAGCGTGTCAATCTCTCGTAAACCCATCAGCAGATGTTTTCAGTGGGTGAGATATCTGGTAAACGTACGGACCACAACAACAGTCGAACACCCTTTGCATACAGGGAGATCAGATCGCGAGGAACATACCATAATGCATTACGTTGTTGAAAGATAACTATATGGAGTCCTCAAAGATACCGTACAGCCACCGGCTTTAACATACCGGTAACGTCTGGGCTGTTTTCCCAATGCGAATCAGAGCGGATCGTGTTGTATACTCAAATGGTTCAAATGGCTCTGAGCACTATGGGACTTAACTTCTGTGGTCATCAGTCCCCTAGAACTTAGAACTACTTAAACCTAACTAACCTAAGGACATCACACACATCCATGCCCGAGGCAGCATTCGAACCTGCGACCGTAGCAGTCCCGCGGTTCCGGACTGCGCGCCTAGAACCACTAGACCACCGCGGCCGGCGTTGTATACTCAAAGGCATCCCATATCACCATGTCAGGCACTCAGTCTGTATGATGCTGGAACAAATCTGGCAACATTTGCTTTCATCAGAGCTTTCACACATGGACACATCCTTCGCGAGGCAGTGTCGGATTCATCAGAAAGGACAACGTGGTAGCACTACCATCTCCAGTGTTGCCGCTGGGCACACCACTGTCAATACTCCTTTCTCTGCTGCCGCGTGAATGGTGGATGGTTCCTGCAAACAAGACCATAACCTCACTCGAGGAACATGGCACGTTTTCACGATCCTGCACGGCGGAGTGGAGCGAGCAATATGACCCCCCTCCCCTCCCTTCCTGTGGGGCACTAGTCGCGCGGGGGACGTCAAATGTGATCCTCCTGAATCAGTTGAGTCCACATTAGGATGGCAGTAGTGGGATTTCAACAAACACAAACACCAGTATCATGGAACTGTTGACTGTGATCTGGACACAATGCGCTCCTGCTGCTGTCGAATTGTGACACTTGTTGGTAGACATTTCTTCCTCCTCACACTAGCCACAACACGATCTTACTATCAACATTCAAACACGACTTCTGAATATACAGTATGCGCAGGGCATTACACCTACCTATAATGACAGTCAAATAAAAACTAGGCATCAAGTGTGAGTAGAGCTAACGCTCCTAGGTTTCCACACAAACTTAATTGTGTGTATAGTGGGCCGTGCGGTTCTAGGCGCGTCTGTCCGGAACCCCGCGACTGCTACGGTCGCAGGTTCGAATCCTGCCTCGGGCATGGATGTGTGAGATGTCCTTAGGTTAGTTAGGTTTAAGTAGCTCTAAGTTCTAGGGGTCTGATGACCTTAGATGTAAAGTCCCATAGTGCTCAGAGCCATTTTGTTTTGTATACTGGGTGACTCACGTGCCCCTACCGATGTCCTGTTATCCAACCTGCGAAGCTATGTCCGGCCTTCATAAACGACGCGAGAGGTTTTCATATTCTCCCGATCGCTAAGCGCGACGTACAGAAAAAAATGAACAGAATCTTTTTAATGTAGTTGAATTGTGAACTGGTTTACGTTTCCGCTAGAGGTCGAAGTTTTCGGATTATTCAAAATTGATCTTCATACGCATCCCCACTTCCACACTCCGCCCTCACCGGTCAGGATTTCTTGTATGGTGTTCGTGGCGCTCCCTCCTACCGCAGTACAAAAATTTGTGATTGCACGAGTTATTTTCCACATTCGACCTTATTTGATCTTCACTGGCTGGCTTTATTAAGCCACCGGCTTAGTCGAACATTTACAGATAGTAAAATTGACGTTAGCGTAACTTTTGCCTAACAGTTTTGTGAGTTTTAACAGCATAAAATAAGCAATTACATCGGTGTATTTGGCAGGCCTTCTGACGACAAGACTGCTGTGCTTGTTAAGTCTGGATCGAATTGTTAACGTAATTAGTTTTATCGTTACGTTTAGAAAACTCATTTTTCCTTAAGTAATAACAGCGTGCTCCACGGTAAGAGGAAGGACACCGGCGATGGTAGATTTGTAATCCTTTTATTGCAGTTGAACTGTTTGTCATTTGTAATGGTATTGTGGTATCATTTACGAACAGTCATCATGATTGAATATAACTGCCCTGAAAATAACAACACAGTAGCTGAAATCGATCTACAATAAACATATTAAAAAGTTACGGCCTATGAGTTTTGGATTAAATTAATGACAACGTATAACACTCCCTAACTGCTACTGCTATACCATAACCTTAAAGTAGGAGTCAGTTTGTAAAACAGAACTATTTTCCTATAGCAATTATGGTATAAAGCAACAGATCTGTGTTACCCTCTGAGAGGAATTTTGTTATGTTGACCGTGTTGTTCCTAACGGAGGTGGCTTTTCGGAAATGAAAGTCAGAATTACGTTAATATTGGAATAGTGACAAACAAAATTTTGCCTAGCTATACTGTTTACAGAATAAGGGAAACGGTCGCCAGCCTAATTAGGCAAGAGAAAGATTAACGTTCTCGGTTATGAAAGTAGGTATAAGTAACTATAATGGACAAACGCAACCTAGACTTAGCCACACGCGAGTGCAATGAACTCTGACACACATATGTTTTAAGATTGAAGCTAACAACTGGAGCAGCACAAACTATTTGCTAAATTATAAGAGATACCGAAACACCCTATTACTTTCAGGCTTACATAAAGTGAATGACCTTTATGACATTACTATTAATATGCACTTCTAATACACAAGAGAGACAAACACTTAGCAAACATGAGAATGTAACGTTTCACAACTACAGCTTTCTCACTTTTACTACAACGAAACACAATGTTGACAAAATTGCAAGAAACTGACTCACCTTTTAGAATTTACTACAAGCAACAATGTGTTCATTTAATTTATAAGCCTCAGTCTTAAGAACTTTTAATTTTGAAGTTAGCAACAGCACTTTAATAAGCAGTTATACTAGGAAAATTGTTTTCAGCAAGCATCATTGACTTTAACTCACTCTATTGCCACATTAACTTTAACTTTCTTTTTAATAAGTTCAAGAGGCATTAATTAGCATAACATTGGTCATAAATGTTCTTTCATTAGGGACACTCGGGTATCACTTTAGCTCAAAAGGAGAGGAACCTGAGAGGTGTTATGATAAGGAAAAAATCAAGGTAGGTACATAAATTCCGATAAAAATTACCTTATATTTGAGCACACTAACACATCCATTAGGCTGATCCTTCACTGTACATCAATGTAGTATGCCGATACAATGATTGCGCAATGTGGTGGCAACTGCATGTTGGTAGGTGGAATTGCAGGCAGAATTGCTGGACTGTGTCATTTCTTGGTGGCGATGATAGATACAAACTCCAGAATAGTTCCAGCTATTTATCTACCCATCCGAGGCCTTGGAAAGAAGCAGGAAAAGCCTCTCTCTGAGTCAGCACAATATGCACCTTTATAATGGCAGTGCACGGACTCGTAGCTCGTCTCCGACTGCTGGCTCGTCTCCGACTGATGGCTCGTCGCCGACTGGTAGCTCGTCCCCGACTGACTATCAATTCCACCTTTTCCACCTATGCCAACCACAATTTGCGCGCGCTACACAGTTCCGTTCCCGAGGGGAACCACTACACCTTTTACATACAGAATAACTAAGAGCCCTAAGTGAGGATCAGCAATTTATATAACAGCAACCAAATACATTAAATAAAACAAAACATTTACACATATTGACATCTCTACAAAAAAACTATTCACACAAAATTACAATCATATACAGTAAGTTTTGTTCCCTCCAAATGGGACAAAGAATATAAATTGCAGATACACTACTTTGCATAGAATCAAATCACGACATCAAAGGTTTAACAAAGAAAAGAGTATACAATTTTGTGTTATCTGTTCAATCAAACACATTTACAGATACTCAATGTTATAACATTAAATAAAACAAAAATAAAATAAATCAGTACAGCATTGGAGCTATGGTGTTACAAACGAAATAGCTGACTGTACTGATGGCGTAGTATTCCAATCAAGAAACACCAAAAAATATCGAATACCGGGAATAGTTTGTGTAGAGTGTACAGTGGTAGGGAGAAGTGCCACGAAGAACGTACTAGAAAAACTGACTGATACGGGATGAATGTGGGGGTGGAGGTTTTCTTGAACAACGCGAAAACCATGCTTCCAATGAAAACGTATCCCAGTACATAATTTAAGTATATTCAGTTTGCTACAGAAAGTTCCTGTTCATTTCTTTCTGTAGGACTAACAGTGTGCGTGTAGCGAGCGAGAGAATATGGAACACTCACTTGTGGTTCATCAAGGCCAGATAAAAGATTGCGGGTAGCGTAGAACGACATCGGTAGGGGCAACCGAATCACCTTGTAGGTATTAAAGCTCCCCGAGACTCGAGACTCTTGACGATCTTCCCCTGATGTCGATATCGACACTTGCAACGTACCTGTCCGAGGAATTCTTAGACTTTCGAGAACGTATTTATTTTGAAATTTAAGTTTAAATTTTTTTATGATTTCACATTCGCTAGTGTAATTTATAATTTACTTTATTAATTTTGGAGGTACATTAAGAAGCTTTGTAATTGGCAGTTGTAGATGACTTGAATTCGTCTGCTGTCGTCCATTTTACGCTTAACGGTACGATTTGAAGGAACTCTTCCGAGAAGAAAACGGTACGGCAGACTAAGGCGGCTGCTGCTGTTATGTAAATATGTAGTCGCTCTGTGGAACGCGTCATTGCATACTTAATGGGATGTTGAAACTTGATCGCAAACAATAGAAGTGCAGCCGTGCATCAGCTATGAGTATTATTTTGCTTTGGAACATTACAGATGCTGCACGTGTCGTAAGCAGAGATAGACTGTCTGGGAATGTTCGTAGGTATACTATGTGATCAAAAGTATCCGGTCACCTGGCTCAAAATGATTTAAAAGTTCATGGCGCCATCCATCGGTAATGCTGGAATGCAATATGGTGTTGACCCACCCTTAGCCTTGATGAGAGCTTCCACTCTCGCAGGCATACGTTCAGTGGAAGGTTTCTTGAGTGTGGCAGCCCATTCGGTCGGTGAGGCCTGGCACGAAGGCGGCATTCCAAAACATCCCAAAGGTGCTCTACACGATTCAGGTCAGGACTCGGTGCAGGCCAGTCCATTACAGGGATGTTATTGTCGTGTAACCACTCCACCACAGGCCGTGCATTTTTTAGGTACTCGATCGTGTTGAAAGATGCAGTCGCCATCCCGGAATTGCTCTTCAACAGTGGGAAGCAAGAATGTGCTTAAAACATCAATGTAGGCCTGTACTGCGATAGTGCCACGCAAAACAGCAAGGGGTGCAAGCCCCCTCCATGAAAAACTTCACACCATAACACCACCGCCTCCGAATTTCACTGGTGGTACTACACATGCTGGCAGGTGACGTCGTTCACCGGGCATTCACCATACGCATGCCCCGCCATCGGATCGCCCAATTGAGTACCGTGATTGGTCACTCCACACAACGTTTTTCCACTGTCCAATCGTCCAATTTTCACGCTCCTTGCACCAAGCGAGGCGTCGTTTGGCATTTACCGGCTTGATGTATGGCTTATGAGCAGCCGCTAGACCATGAAATACAAATTTTCTCACCTCCCGCCAAATTTCCATAGTACTTGCAGTGGATCTTGATGCAGTTTGGAATTCCTGTGTGATGGTGTGGATAGATGTCTGCCTACTACACATTACGACCCTTTTCAACTGTCGGCGGTCTCTGTCAGTCAAGAGACGAGGTGTCCGCCCGCGGTAGCTGAGTGGTCAGCGCGACAGAATGCCAATCCTAAGGGCCCGGGTTCAGTTCCCGGCTGGGTTGGAGATTTTCTGCGCTCAGGGACTGGGTGATGTGTTGCCTTAAGCATCATCATTTCATCCCCATCGACGCGCAAGTCGCCGAAGTGGCGTCAAATCGAAAGAGTTGCACCCTGCGAACGGTCTACCTGACGGGAGGCTTTAGTTACACGACATTTACAACAGACGAGGTCGGCCTGTACGCTTTTGTGCTACAAGTGTCACTTCACGTTTCCACTTCACTATCACATTGGAAACAGTGAACCTAGGGACGTTTAAGAGTTTGAAAATCCGTGAGTTCCGCGGAGCGCCCCATTTTGCTCTCTGACGATGTGTGATGACTACCGAGGTCGCTGATGCGGAGTACCTGGCAGTAGGTGGCAGCACAATGCATCTAATATGAAAAACGTATGTTTTCGGGGGTATGCGGATACTTTTGATCACATAGTGTAGAATCAGGCAGTGTGCCACCGAAGTCGGGGGGAATTATGCGTGTCATCACTAGATGGTAATGGGATCGTTTTCACAGGGGTAGAGAACTTCAGTTCATCGCATCTCAAGAAATTAGCATGAAATATTTGTAAATTATGTACACAAAGCTTCCTCGTGAATCACTTTTGTTACTGGAAGAAAGATCACAATCCTTATAATAATTCATGAGACTTTTTTGACGGATTACGAATGAAATGTAGGGTTGTTATCGCAAAAGAAATATTTTTGTATGTGACATAAATACAGACTAGCAATTTTCGGATTTTTTTGCCTTTACTTGTACTGTGAAACTTTGCTTCTTATGAAATTTCATGACTATAGATCAACGGCAAATATCCTACATGTGTTCATGAGGGATTTTGCGAGTAACAAGAAACGTTCGTATGTTTTTATTGCATTTACTTAGAAAACTTAATTTTTCACGCCATCAAGAGACCACATTACGCGACATAAATTTAATCCGAATACCTCTAACCGACCCTGAGGAGAAAGGGTGTTAGCATTCTGACAGTAATCGCAGAGGGACAACGATGTCATCCTAGAAGGATTCCGTTTTTACCGACAAAGATACGGAAGGTAAGTGAATTGCTTGGTATATCAAAAGTAATCGCCATAACTATTTATACATTTGTCCCATTCTGAGACAAGACGGTCAATACCTTCATGGAAAAATGTTTTCGGTCGGCTACGTAACCATGATTGTACCCAGGGGTGCACCTCTTAGTCTGAAGCCAATTGACGGTCACGAATGTCTTTCTTCAGGGCTCCAAAAGCATGGAAGTCTTAGGAAGAGACATCGGGATTGTATGGTGGATGTGGGAGGGCCCGCATGTTTCCTAGGTTCTTCCGAGTGTGGTGCAGAAGTTTTGCTGGGAAACCGCACTCCATACAGTCCCCATGTGATTTCCATCTTCTTGGAGCCCTGAAGAAAGACATTCGTGGCTGACGATTTGCTTCGGACGAAGGGAGACACGCCTGGGGACAACCTTGATTCCGTAGACAAAAACATAAATTTCTCCATGATGGTATTCACCGTCTTGTCTTGGTACCACATGTTTATTACTTATGGCGATTGCTTTTAAAATAATAAACAAGCTTACCTACATTTTTCCATCCCTCTTCGCTTCAATTTGACTGATCCTTATACAAAGGGGCCAACAGCCTTGCCGCAGTGGTAACACCGGTTGCCGCCGGCTCACCGAAGTTAAGAGCTGTTGGACTGGGCTAGCACTTGGATGGGTGACCATGCGGTCTGCCGAGCGCTGTTGGCAAGCGGGGTGCACTCAGCCCTTGTGAGGCAAACTGAGGAGCTACTCCATTGAGAAGTATAATGTTACTTAAAATCCGTCTTGATTGCAAAAAAATTTTTTTTATTATTCATATGACCGGTTTCGGTTCATTCAGAACCATCTTCAGATCTGATATTTCAGTTACAGGAGTAACCCGTCCAAATCCAGCAACTTTCACATGCTACGTCACATAAATGTTAGGCAGGTGTACCGGTTTTTTTGGCTCTTCAGTGTAACTGTGTACCTGATGATCATGTAAAAGTGAATAAATAACTAAATAAAAAATAGTTATGATGCATTCGGGATACATCCAGAGGTCGTCAATGAGACAGCGTTTCTACTCAATATGATCTTGAACGAAATTTCAAGCAATGGGAAGATAAAGTTAAAGGGATTCAGTTAAGAAGACCAAGTGCGAACAAGACAATCATAACACGCCTGTCATTAGCAGATGACCTGGCAAGGCTCAGCAAGAACAGTCAAGAAGCACAAGAAGCACTGAAATACTTACACCTACACTTACGTATGTATTCCGCGAGCTTCCATGCGGTGTGTGGAGAAGAGTACTTTGCGTACAAGTGTCAGTTATCCGTTTTCATGTTGCAGTCGCGAATAGTTCACGGGAAGAACGATTGCCAGTAAGCCACCGTGTGGGTCGAATCTCTCTACTTTCATAGGTCCTTCCATGCGATATATGTGGGAGGAAGCAATATGTCTGTTGACTCTTCTAGGAACTTGCACTCTCGGAACTTTCACAATAAACCACATCGCGATGCAGAACGTCTCTCTTGCTGCAGTCTGCCGCAGGAGTTGTCCGGTTATCTCTATGACGCTTACTTGTTTACTAAATAAACCTGTAAACAAACCGCGGTGCTCTTCTTTGAATCATCTATTTCCTCTGTTAGTCCTGACATGAAATCTCTAACAAAACAGATCTGCAGGTACATGAGAATTCGTAATACATGGAAGAAAGAACATCAAGCCACGGACAAATACGAGAAGGTTAACGCAGTGGAAAAATTCAAGTTCTAGTCGATCAGAATATTATTGCACCTGCGAGTAAGGTGCTTCTGTCGGCTTATCGTGAATCAGCCGGTAAATGGGTGACTTGTACATGCACAGTTGACCTGAAAGTATAGACAGTGCGATTCGTTTTCTGTAGTCACGACTGTACTTATTTACTGAGACGTCACCCTCTGTTTCCGACAACGGCCTAGTGTGATATTATCGTGGTCGAGTAATATGTAGTGGAACATATACCAAAAGTAACGCCAAACAAGGCAGCCAACATAGACACAACAGAAAATCTTCAGAAGGCGTACAGACTCACATGGACACGCTACAGTCAAAGAACAATTTCAAGACCGTCAAACTCAGACATTACAATGCAGTTGCACTACAAGAGACACACTACGCATCAGGAACAATCACAATCGGAGTATCAGTAAAACGTAAAATGTTCTGAAATATTTTTGGTCATAGACGAATATGGTATACAGACGAAGAGACCAACCAAAGAATTATGCGAACACACAGACCAATTCACAGACACGATCAGCAAACGTCAACTGATATGCTGTGGACACATACATAGAAAGAACGACAACAGACCCACAAAGAGGATTTGTGATGCAGTAATCTGGTCAATCGAAAAAGACAGTTATTTTCAAGAAATAGAAGAACACCTAAAACAAGCAGGAATGGAAAAGGAAATGATAGATGAAAGAGACAGATTTAGAGACAAAATTCTGAACAAGAAACCTGAAGTAAAAGGGAGGAATACAACGGGAAGAACATGGAGAAAACAAAGGACACAGGAACTGAAGTAAAGAATGAAGAGCTTTTGAGGAGAGGGAAAGACGTAGGAAACAAGAAAAAAATTTAATAACCGTATAACATTCAAAACAGTGTCTTAAAGACGAAAAGACATAAAAATAATTTTTAAAAAAATGATCCGCGTACAATGGACGTCAACATACGATGGACAGACTGAGCTGTGAGGCGTCTCCATCGGAAAAAACACCCTCCCACACCCAGGAAATTAGCGTAGTCCAGCACATGCATGAATCCAGAATCGCTGTTCTAGTGAAGTTCATAGTATAGTTGGTTTGCCTTCCACCAATAACTGTTAATCGCGTATCTGCATCGCGTGGATGACGGTAGTGGCTGTGGAGCAGTATAGTGCTGGGTTTGTGGAGCTGTTGAGAAAGGGAAAGGTGGTGGTGAGTCTCAGTGCCGGCATAGGATCAGATGGCAAAAGTCGTTGCATACCTCTAAATATCGTGTCGTACCTCTTTCGCCCAGTATGGTGGAGCAGCTCGACATGGAATGGACTCAGAAAACCGTTGGAAGCCCCCTGCAGAAATGCTGAGCCACGCTGTGTCTACAGCCGTCCATAACTGCGACAGTGTTGCCGGTGCAGGCTTTTGTGCATGAAGTAACCTCTCGATTATGCACCATAAATGTTCGATGGTATTTATTTCGGGCGATCTGGGTAGCCAAATCACTCACTTGAATTGTCCAGAATGTTCTTAAAACCAATCGCGAACAGTTGGGGCTTTGTCATCCATAAAAATTGCAGCGGAAATGATTGCAGATGGTCTCCAAGTAGCAGAACCTAACCATTTCCAGTCAATGATCGGTTCAGCTGGACCAGAGAGCCGAGTCCATTCCATATAAACACGACCCACACCATTACGGATCCACCTCCAGCTTCGATAGTGCCTTGTTGACAAGATGGTCTTCATGGGGACTGCGCCACATTCAAACACTATCATCAACTCTTACCAACTGAAATCGAGACTAATCTGACCTGGCCACAGTTTTCCAGTCGCCTGGAGTCCAACCGATATGGTGACGAGCACAGGACACGCGCTACAGGCGATGTCGGTCTGTTAGCAAAGGTAATCGCGTCTGTCGTCTGCTGCCACAGCCCATTAACGCCATCTTTTCCCGCACCGTACTAACGGATATGTTCGTCAAACGTCCCAGATTGGTTTTTACTATTATTTCACTCAGTGTTGCTTGTCTGTTAGCACCGACAACTCTACGCAAACGCCGCTACTCTGGTGAAGACTTTCGGCCAGTGCGATGTCCGTGGTGAGAGGTAATGCCTGAGACTTCGTATTCTCGGCAGACTCTTGACATTGTCAACTGTGGAATATTGAATTACCTAACGATTTCTGAAAAGGAATTGCCCATGCGTCTAGCAGGAACTACCATTTCGCGTTGCAAGTCTGTTCATTCCCGTCGTGCGGCCGTAATCAAGTGGGAAACCTAACCACACGAATCACCTGACTGAAAACGACAGCTCGGTCAATGCACTGCCAGTTGATACCTTGTATACGCGATACTACGCTAGGTGGATATCGCTATCCTGTCACATCAGTGTGTAGCGTACTACTTTCGTGCACCAAGGGCAACACCATGGTTAACATTCGCATCCGACTGACCGATCACCATCAACAGTGGTCACATGCCCTCTCTTGATGAGACACAACGGGGAGGTTTGGAATTTAATCCAGGACAATGCCGCAAAGACTGGGGATCAGGAACTTCACGTCACAACCTATCCTACCATTGCTGGCCAAATACTCGCAAACGAAAATTTCAGACGTTACCAGGAATTCGAACCTGCTTACCTCCGGCACGAGTGCCACAGTACAACTGTACATTAGTGACCTCGCCTACGGAGGTGGATTTCCTTGCAACTACCTGTTAGCTATGCTACCACATGTCTCGGTACTCTGTTCTGTCTACTTTCTCAGCGCTGAACATTTTGTCAGCTTACGTCCTCCCTGGCTGTCGCTACCCCCGTGAATCAATACTACTCATCATGAGAATTAGTCTAGTACGGGTACTGCGCAAATATTTTTGTCAAACCTAAAGAATGGACTCGAACAAGTGAATATTGTGGAAGGAAGTACCCGTAAAATGGAAGTTCTTCTTAGGAAACAAGAACCCGCACTAACTGGTACATCATCAGCATGTCTGAAATTAGTTCCAACCCATAGCAGCGAGGATTGTATGAAGAAAGGTATTTGTCTCAGTGGGCAATGGAAATTCACGTCTTCGGGAAAACATAAGCCGACGGACGACATGTAAACAAGTAATCAAAGATGCAGGAGTTGAGAATGGCACAAAAACTGCTACGAAATATTATTGTAGATATAAAAGGCTATAGAGACACTAACAGATCTAAAATGTTGCGCGAAAATTGTTTAGTGAAGACTCCGAAATAGAAAACCAACTAGATCTCGATATAATGCGAGGGGGCCTTATAATACACTCCTGGAAATGGAAAAAAGAACACATTGACACCGGTGTGTCAGACCCACCATACTTGCTCCGGACACTGCGAGAGGGCTGTACAAGCAATGATCACACGCACGGCACAGCGGACACACCAGGAACCGCGGTGTTGGCCGTTGAATGGCGCTAGCTGCGCAGCATTTGTGCACCGCCGCCGTCAGTGTCAGCCAGTTTGCCGTGGCATACGGAGCTCCATCGCAGTCTTTAACACTGGTAGCATGCCGCGACAGCGTGGACGTGAACCGTATGTGCAGTTGACGGACTTTGAGCGAGGGCGTATAGTGGACATGCGGGAGGCCGGGTGGACGTACCGCCGAATTGCTCAACACGTGGGGCGTGAGGTCTCCACAGTGCATCGATGTTGTCGCCAGTGGTCGGCGGAAGGTGCACGTGCTCGTCGACCTGGGACCGGACCGCAGCGACGCACGGATGCACGCCAAGACCGTAGGATCCTACGCAGTGCCGTAGGGGACCGCACCACCACTTCCCAGCAAATTAGGGACACTGTTGCTCCTGGCGTATCGGCGAGGACCATTCGCAACCGTCTCCATGAAGCTGGGCTACGGTCCCGCACACCGTTAGGCCGTCTTCCGCTCACGCCCCAACATCGTGTAGCCCGCCTCCAGTGGTGTCGCGACAGGCGTGAATGGAGGGACGAATGGAGACGTGTCGTCTTCAGCGATGAGAGTCGCTTCTGCCTTGGTGCCAATGATGGTCGTATGCGTGTTTGGCGCCATGCAGGTGAGCGCCACAATCAGGACTGCATACGACCGAGGCACACAGGGCCAACACCCGGCATCATGGTGTGGGGAGCGATCTCCTACACTGGCCGTACACCACTGGTGATCGTCGAGGGGACACTGAATAGTGCACGGTACATCCAAACCGTCATCGAACCCATCGTTCTACCATTCCTAGACCGGCAAGGGAACTTGCTGTTCCAACAGGACAACGCACGTCCGCATGTATCCCGTGCCACCCAACGTGCTCTAGAAGGTGTAAGTCAACTACCCTGGCCAGCAAGATCTCCGGATCTGTCCCCCATTGAGCATGTTTGGGACTGGATGAAGCGTCGTCTCACGCGGTCTGCACGTCCAGCACGAACGCTGGTCCAACTGAGGCGCCAGGTGGAAATGGCATGGCAAGCCGTTCCACAGGACTACATCCAGCATCTCTACGATCGTCTCCATGGGAGAATAGCAGCATGCATTGCTGCGAAAGGTGGATATACACTGTACTAGTGCCGACATTGTGCATGCTCTGTTGCCTGTGTCTATGTGTCTGTGGTTCTGTCAGTGTGATCATGTGATGTATCTGACCCCAGGAATGTGTCAATAAAGTTTCCCCTTCCTGGGACAATGAATTCACGGTGTTCTTATTTCAATTTCCAGGAGTGTATTTTTAGAACGATGATGTGATAAGAAACTTCCTGGCAGATTAAAACAGTGTGCCGGACCAAGACTCGATCTCGGGACCTTTGCCTTTCGCGGGCAAGTGCTCTACCATCTGAGCTACCCACGCACGATTCACGCCCCGTCCTCATAGCTTTACTTCTGCCAGTATACCTGATGTGATAAGTTTCAGAGGCGAAATTTATTCTGCATTGAGTGAGAGGTGGTTGATGTCACGAAACACATAGAGGAGCAACAAACTTATTCGATGTAGACCAATGAGAAGTTTCCACGATAGCACCGAGTAGTTTACTACACATTTATGGTTTGAAGGAACATATTTGAAAAGTTGTGTGTACTTCTTTTGTTTTTAGAAGCAGACGCTCACAAACACGTACTACAAAAACAGCTTTAGAATAAGAAACTGCGAATGTAAACTCGTGGCCCTGCGGTGATAACTCTGTTTCCGTGTTGTTTATTATTACATAGTAAGACGCACTAAGCCTAATTTACCCTGTCTTCTGGTCATACGTAAGTATTAGGATCTAGTACCCGGTGTTGGATTTTATCCATTGTTTTATACGCCATTTGTCCACTGCGCTGGAGAGAGAATACGAATTATTCTTTATCTTATGTAACGAATTAAAGAGCACTTTTATGTTTCTTTGGTATGTAGTTAATAGGCACCATGCTGTTTGTGGTGTCACCGCCAGACACCACACTTGCTAGGTGGTAGCTTTTAAATCGGCCGCGGTCCGCTAGTATACGACGGACCCGCGTGTCGCCACTGTCAGTGATGGCAGACCGAGCGCCGCCACACGACAGGTCTAGTGAGACGTACTAGCACTCGTCCCAGTTGTACAGCCGACGTTGCTAGCCATGGTTCACTGAGAATTACGCTCTCATTTGCCGAGACGATAGTTAGCATAGCCTTCAGCTACAGTTGCTACGACCTAGCAAGGCGCCATTACCAGTATAGATATTGAGATTCTATTAATGTATCATCAAGAACGATGTTCTACAAATGTGGATTAAAGTTAAGTATTCCAGAAGCTACGTACTTTTCTTTATAGCATTCATTACGTATCCTGTTTCAGACCTCACGCCAGCCTGCGTGAGTTTAAGCGCGTGCCTTTCGGCTTCATCTCATTGTGTCTAGGCTGTCTTGTCTAGACACAACACTGTTTATGAAACAGCAGTGCATACAACGGTAAGACTATTCCTGTTACCTGGAACCGTAGAGATTCAGTGCGTGACATTTTTGAAAAGCTGTAACGATCTTTCGCTAATTCAGACAGTTACTCTATAGACGAGCGGTTTGAATCGTTTGAAACTATTAGCGCTTGATGAGTGAACACGTTCTCGTTTAAGCCCAGGCGGTCTTTGTAATTTGAGGGGATTTTGTGCTGAGTCAGTCTGCTGGAAAAAGGATCCACTTACGGCTTTTAATTCCTCAGCGAGGTGTAGCCCTGCACGGAAGCGTACAGACTCAAATGTAACTTCAGGAAAATTTGCACTTGCATCGTAATGAAAAATACAATTTCTCCACATTTGTTGGAACTGTTCAGTTGTACACATGTGCATTTATAACAAATGTCCTTTGTTAAGTTCCTTGGTTGTTACGGGTACACTCACAGCAAAAAGGCGGACCCATAACAGGGGAAACTGGAAGACAGCGTTAAACTGGTCGATAATTTAGTGATACGAGACTAAATCTGTTTATAAAGTCCAGCCTGATACAAATAGGCGAAACAGCGAAAGAAACCGTCGAAAGATCTGAACTTCAAATATGACAACAGGATCCACAGAGAATAGTGATTAGAGTAAACTATCTGAGGAAAAGTATCCGGACACCAATGCGTAATGCGAAATTGACCACCAGATGTCACGAGTGATGGACCAGCCAGTTTAAAACGGGTGGGGACTGTTGGGTTGTCAGTGGAGAAACGGTAACAGTACAGTGGGTGGTTGGGAGGGTTCAGTGACTTCGAATTTAGAATGGTCACTCTATGTCCCCTTAGTAACAAATCCATCAGGGACACTTCCATCGTTCTAAATCTGTTCAAATCGACTGTTGGTGATGTGGATGTGAAGTGGAACTATCAAAGCTAAACCAAGACCTGGCAGACCTGATATACAGCCTTGCAGGGACAGGCAATCATTGCAAATGCTCAGACTTCCAAGCAGATTAAAACGGTGTGCCACATCGGGTCCCGAATCTGAGACCTTTGCCTTTCACGAGCAAGTGCTCTACCAGCTACGCTATCCGAGCGCGACATGCGACCCGTCCTCACAGCTTTACTTCCGCCCTTACGTCATCTCCTACCTTCCAAACAACACACAAATTGTCACGATAAACTTGCGGGACTAGCACTCCTGGAAGAAAGGATATTGCGGAGACGTGGCTTAGCCACAATCTAGGAGATTATTTTCAGAAAGAATTTAGTCTCTGCATGCGGAATATCCAGTGTGAGTGGTTCATTTGTCTTTCCTGGATAACTTACTCTGTAGAGCACATGCCCGCGAAAAGCAACGGGACTCCAGCATGCAGTTGTAATGCGCCAGCAAGTTTCAAATCAGAGCGGTCACCGCTGCAGTGTGAAAATTCATTCTAGATTGCGGAGGGTGGTTTTAAAAAATATCCGGATAAGCGCAAGTGGGACTCCCACATCAAGGTTGGCCTATGAGCTTAATTGTATATGCAGATATTAGGAATCGCGAATTTCGGCTATTCATGCTAGTTGTCGATATCGCTACTAGGAAGATATTAGTCATGGGAGTTCCAAGACTTTCAAGTAACCACATATTAACAATTTTACGATTTTTCCCTTCAATTTCGCTGCGAAACTTTGTTTCTGGGTACATTTCATGATTCTAAGTCAAAGGGAAATAACCAATAGGTTTTGATTTGTGATTCCGCGGATATCAAATATATGACATATATAATCCTGTCTTCGGAATTCATTAACTTAGATTAAATTTTTTACACCGCCAAAGCACCATAAACCTTAGTAGGGTGCATAAATTTCAACTTCTCAAGCCAACCGTTTCCAGAGAAAAAATTATCTTAACAGACGGACAGACTGCCAGTCGGACAAAAAATTACAAACAATATTTTTTTCGTGTGATATAAAATTAAACTTTTCAGATTTTTTTTGTTTTACTGCTAAACCTTGCCTCATGGCAAATTTCATGATTCTAGGTCAAACGATAGTACCGTATGGGTTTTGACGAGTGAGTTTGCCAGTATCCGAATTTGTGTTATAAATGACCGTATCTTTTGATTGCATTTACTTAGGAACTTACATTTATTACAGTGCGAAGACGGGCTGTAGCCCTCAGTATGTGACATAAACTTCAACTACATAAAATGGGAAAATGGGTTTTCAAAAATTGGTCACACAGACAGCCACACAGACGGACAATAGAGATTTAAAAAAAAGTTCTTTTTAAAATTCAGTCTTAATCGCACCACGTATGCTACAAGAACACAGGTGACCGGTTTCGCTCATATCACATGACGATCATCAGACTCAATGCATCCTTCGAAGATGGTAGGTGGAGCACTCTTCTCAGCTTCTGTGATATCGACTGGATCAGTATGGGTTTAGTTTTCTTTTTTCTTTTTCAACCTTTGCAGCGGAGATCAGAGGGTTTAGGCAACAGAAGGTTGGTGACTCTCGTGGAATTGGCAGAATGATTTGCTGAAGTACATTTATTCTTCTTTAATTTATTCTTTTAACAAACACATTTGTTTGGTGAAACATCGGACCAAAACCCCTTTATTAGAATGTCAGACGCTCTCTATAGAAATTATCTCTGTCAGAGACGAGTCCTGGAACTGTCACTCGGTATACCTACTAATCAGCCATCAGCACTTTGAACGAATTCAATAGTACCCAAGAGCAAGCTGACCTACCGTACAAGAGACAAGTAGCAAGCAGTGATTCGTTCCTGCTGTTCACCGGAATTCCTCTATTCTAGCTCTTTGAGACACGGACAGGTAGTCTCTCTTAAATACTGTTCCAATTAATACTGTAAAAGGCTACAGTTATCCACCACCTTCTCGTAGCTGAAGTGCATATTGCTCCACCAGGTGTCACTGCGGAGGTTACTGCCCTCTGGATGGTCACTACTGGAACTGACTGCTAGTCTTTTTTTTTCTTAATTTACCCTGAGTGCACACAGCCCTCTTCAGCATCCATCTGGAACATTCATTTGGAATCTTCCCTCGAAATGTGATCTCCTTAAAGTTTGACTGTCACTCTGTATTCCACTCTAGATTCTTCCATCTCGTGCGTCGGAACGCTTCCTTTTTCCAGTGACCTCTACTTCCGATGCCTTTGGCAAGGTGTCAAGTGCAATGTTTACTGGCGTACTTTACCGGCTTCTTAGAAACAGAGTTCACCTGCTACAAGAGGAGTTACCTTCTCCCGGTGTCCTATTTGTCTTCCATCTGTCGTGTACACGGGTCGGTATGACCCTACGCACTCTATTCACTATGATCTGACATGTAATAAAAATTATTAAAATTTTCTTAAGTCACCAAAGTTTCTCGTAGATACTGACAGGTAAGCTTTCTACCTTTCTGTCCTCTTAAGTTGCAACGTTTATGGTTGTCGTTCATGGTTAAACCATTTCATTTAGAGTTTGTTCAAAAATTTATGTCGTCAACAAAATGTAGGCCACAGTTGCTTAAAGTGGACCCTGAGTATTGCTTGAAGCAGACTACTGACTTTTTTATGTTTGAAATCTGTCGGTAGTAGTATGTAATCTTATTCCTAGAGTTGTATTGCAGATTCGAAGAGGACGACAGGGAAGGTTGGTAAAAGAAAATGGAGTCCCTCTGAAGTTACTAAAGGTACTGATGCAGTTCAGGAATGTGAGAACGGATTGGATGCAGGGCAGTTAAACGGTGTAATGTTCCAAAAACAACACTTATAAAATTGGCCATCCTGGAGTACGGTACACTTGAAGACGCAGCAGAAACAAGAAAAAGAGGCAGAAGTACAATTCCGGGTAAAAATCGTGTACTAGTTTTGTACTGTCTTGCAAGGGAAGCTATTTCTTTGGGATTGCTCTTAATTAATTGTGAAGAGTGACTATACAATTGGCAGAGAACAATCAGGTAGAATGCACGTGCAAAGACGAAATTACAGAGAAAAATGGTTCAGTCTTTCTCTTAAACGCCTCAAAACCAACCAGTCACAAAGAATACTAGCAGCAGGAAAGTATAGCAACGCCATTGGGCTCAAAAAAAAAAAAACAAAAAAAAAAAACAAAAACAGAGAAATTCTGTAACCTTGTCGAACATGTTACGTTATACCACTTTGAAACTAGATTCTTTTCTCTGACTTAATATATCTTTCCTAGTTTGTTTAGGGCTATTATTGATTATTTTCAGAAGGGATTGGACCTTGGCAACTATTTTTTAAACTCGGTAAGTGGAAGGTTTGTTAACGTAATTGTTTTCTATAACGACGTGTAATTTTATTTTCTACTATTAAAATGTAAAAGGTGCATAACAACATAAAGTAAATATTACCTGTTTTTAAAAACACGTTGTTGTACTATTTTCGGTTTTTTAAAAAACGAAAGCATAAGATGGGTCCCGATCTAGGCACTTCGCTCACCATTTAGTAAGCTGGAAAGCAACATGGAGATGTTCAGCCAACTCCAGTTGCACACGTTGCAAGAGAGGCTTTCTGTATCACGGTGTTCTTCACCATTAATATTCCGAGAGCGTTCGTTGCTGGAAGAGTCGAAAATCGCTTGCTTGTACGTACATCCCACGAAATTAGCATGAAGATAAAATTACAGAGATTTGACCTCACACTGAGGATTACCAGCAATCATTCTTCCAGCAAAGCATCCATGACTGGAACAGGGAATGTGGGATGCTGAAGTGATACACGAAGTATCCCCCGCCGGATACCGCACGGTGGCTTGCGGAGTATAAATATAGATGTAGATGGAGCATTTCAGCGTGTTTTGAAAGTCACTTTGTCGCTCTAAAGATCGCTTCACACCCATCAATCACACGACAACGCCGAGGCCAAGCCGTTATACCGTCGACGTGTTTGAAGTGGTTCATATGGCTCTAAGCACTATGGGACTTAACATCTGAGGTCATCAGTCCCCTAGACTTAGAACTACTTAAACCTAACTACCCTAAGGACATGACACACATCCATGCCCGAGGCAGGATTCGAACTTGCGATCATAACAGCAGCGCGGTTCCGGACTGAAGCGCCTAGAACCGCTCGGCCATAGCGGCAGGCGACGTGTTTGACGATATTGTTATAAGAATTAAAAGGGTATAGAGCTCATACTGGCCTGTGGCATGACTGAGAGGGCAAACCGCACTCCCACCACCGCTGTATTTCTTGCGACCGACATTTTCTCACTTCACGGCCGTGGCAAGTTGTTACGTTTTGGTGCAGTAGTGTATCTTCGTAAATATGAACGACGGAAAACTTATTGAATTGGTATCCAACTATACAGTGTTGCGTGGTCTCTCCAGCGCAAAATACACGGACACAGAGCTGAAGAATACACTGTAGAATAAAACAGAAGCAGAAATAAAAACAACTGGTAAGCACATACGTGTATATTTCCGATTTTACCTTGATAAATGTAACCAGTAAGGCTTGTTGGTTGATTTGGGGGACGGAACCGAACAGCGAGGTGAATGGTCCCATTGGATTAGGGAAGAACGTCAAGCTGTGCCCTTTCAAAGGAACCATTCCGGCATTTGCCTGAAGCGATTTGGGAAAATCACGGAAAACCTAAAGCAGGCTGGCCTGATGCGGATTGGAACTGTCGTCCTCCCTAATACGAGTCCAGTGTGATTATGTGATGGCGTAAGTCAGCACACCGGCCGGCAAAGATGTAGAGTAGATCGATAGCAGACGCTGGATTAAGCGCTCCCATCACGAGAAAGCCTAGAGACACGCCGACAAGCATCGTGTCGCCAATGATCTCCCGACAACAAGTATTTAGGCGGCCGCTGCTGACCAGAATGCCTCACTAAATCACTGGCGCACACTCCAGTTTGGCATTTGACAGTTAGTTTCAGTGCGGGTTCAGTTCATGTCACTAGCTACAATGGTAAATAGTGTCAGATTTATCACTACAGCATGATTACCGATATTGTGTGCGGGAGGACTATTACTGATGAGCTTGTACCCCGAACATACAAGTTGAGTAGCAGCTTCATGTAAATAAAGAATCGTATTAATCCACGTGCTCTAGAAAGAGAGTACATCTACATCTACATCTACATTTATACTCCGCAAGCCACCCAACGGTGTGTGGCGGAGGGCACTTTACGTGCCACTGTCATTACCTCCCTTTCCTGTTCCAGTCGCGTATGGTTCGCGGGAAGAACGACTGTCTGAAAGCCTCCGTGCGCGCTCTAATCTCTCTAATTTTACATTCGTGATCTCCTCGGGAGATGTAAGTAGGGGGAAGCAATATATTCGATACCTCATCCAGAAACGCACCCTCTCGAAACCTGCCGATCAAACTACACCGCGATACAGAGCGCCTCTCTTGCAGAGTCTGCCACTTGAGTTTGCTAAACATCTCCGTAACCTTATCACGGTTACCAAATAACCCTGTGACGAAACGCGCCGCTCTTCTTTGGATCTTCTCTATCTCCTCCGTCAACCCGATCTGGTACGGATCCCACACTGATGAGCAATACTCAAGTATAGGTCGAACGAGTGTTTTGTAAGCCACCTCCTTTATTGATGGACTACATTTTCTAAGGACTCTCCCAATGAATCTCAACCTGGTACACGCCTTACCAACAATTAATTTTATATGATCATTCCACTTCAAATCGTTCCGCACGCATACTCCCAGATATTTTACAGAAGTAACTGCTACCAGTGTTTGTTCCGCTATCATATAATCATACAATAAAGGATCCTTCTTTCTATGTATTCGCAATACATTACATTTGTCTACGTTAAGGGTCAGTTGCCACTCCCTGCACCAAGTGCACACGTAACAACATCGTCTACCTCGCTTCCTTACGGCACAAGACTCTACAGAGTGCTACCTCGCTCGTTAACGAGGAGGGTAAAATATTATTGTTTAAGAGCGTTAGCTATCGGTGTAACATTTTGTTTTTCTCTCTTTCCAGGCATTAATCCCGACTTGCGGCGTCTGCTTATATATGTAAACGAACGTGGCATGTTAAAGTTAAGAGGCGGCTGGATGCCCTTCCTGCCGCCACCTCGTACCCCCCAGGACGGAATAACTGTACCGCAGCTGTCTGCATCTAGTGTACGCCGTGGAATAGGGCGAACGTGTTTTCAAATGTCTGCGAGTCGTGTAACTGAGACGGAACATGGGGACCAGTCCAGTATTCACGTAGCAGGATGTGGAAAATCGACTAAAAGCCACATCCAACCTGGCCACCACACTGGTCCTCGTCGTTAGTCTGCTGGGCAGATTCGATCCGGGGCCGGCGCGCCTACGCGAGTCCAAGTAGCAGCGCGTTAATGCTCTCGGCTACCCTGGCAGGTTAACATTTTCTTTCTATAGTCCCAGAAAGCAATAGCACTACATGCACAGAGATGGGAAAGTAAGAAAATAGTAAAAAATTATAAAAAAAGGAAGAAAGAGCTGTGCGTCTTGTACGAAAGCTGGTAGGCGTGTTTCTGCCTCTGATAAATGATGTCCATTTAAATTTCGCGCCGGTCGCATAAGTGGCGCTAGTAGCGACACTATGACGGTGCAAATCAGGTTTGCTTTAAGGGGCTCCGGAAAGGCTCAAAATCATGAAAAGTTCAATTTTTACTTTCTTGCGTTTTCTGAATCTGCAGACTATTACCTTCTAATAGATATATAATTTATTCACTTCCGAAGACTACAACTATTTTTAAATTTTTTTTAAATGTGTTCTACATGGGCGTGACACACTGTGGCGCTGTTAAACTGCTGTCAAATGGTGTTATTAACGTCCGTGTTCATCAGGTACATTTTAGTGTTGTGAGATAAAGTATGTGTTGTGGCTAACCTATTTTCAGAGACTTAGCAGCACCTGAACTGTTGAAAAAGTGTATTCACGGAAAAACTCAAAACCCCAATGAAAGTGTAAATAGTGTTATATGGTCGAGAATCCCCAAGACTGTATTTGTTGGAATAGAAACACTTCACTTTGGTGTGTATGATGCTGTTGCGACTTTCAATGATGGCAACATTGTAAGGTGCAAGGTATTTAGAAATATGGGAATGAAGAAAGGTTCTAACATGGTACGAGCGATGCTTGCTTTAGACAAGGAACGCCTTCGGGCTGCAGACAGGGCTGTAAAGAGTCTAGAAATACAAGCAAGAGTAAACAGGAGGAGGAACAAGAGGAAGCTGGAGGAGGAGTTTGCAGAGGATGAAGATAATCCATCCTATGGACCTGGAATGCACTAAAAAGTTAATCCAATCTTTGGCGTTCGATTCCCAAAACTTTTATTTTCTCATACTAATTACATGTTTTCTAAGGATCTTCCAAACATATTTGTTTCAAACTTTCAGTAAATGTTACACAGTACCTTCTGCATAATTTAACACAGCCTTTTTCCAAAAAACTGTATATTTTTGAATATAAAAATAAAAAATTGCAAAAAAATGTTGTGAATTTTCATTACAATTGAAAAAAAATCATCTTTAATAACTGAACTTAAATTTTGTAAAATCCCTGTGTTAAGTTGTAGCCCATATTCCAATAAATAATCTGTAAAAAGTTCAACTTCCTACCTCAAATACTTTGTGAGGAAAGATGTAATTTATAAGTGTTATTTTAAGATTGCAAGTATAGGGCGTTCCGGAGCCCCTTAGATAAACACTATAGCGGTTTTTAGCGTTAGTTACCTTTGGGGCCCGCATCTCGTGGTCGTGCGGTAGCGTTCTCGCTTCCCACGCCCGGGTTCCCGGGTTCGATTCCCGGCGGGGTCAGGGATTTTCTCTGCCTCGTGATGGCTGACTGTTGTGTGCTGTCCTTAGGTTAGTTAGGTTTAAGTAGTTCTAAGTTCTAGGGGACTTATGACCCCAGCAGTTGAGTCCCATAGTGCTCAGAGCCATTTGAACCCTTTTTTTTACCTTTGGGACTAGTGAGTCAGTATTAGTCAAGAATACTTTCAAGACGACGCCATCAGCAACACGCCACTGAATTTGAACGACGTCATGCAGTAGGGATACGAGAAGGTGAATGTTGCGCGTGCGACACTGCAGAAAGACTCGGCAGGAATTAAACCGCTGTACATGGCTGCTGATAGCCGAGGTCGAGAATGTAGGGTCACCAGAAAGCCACGCTCCAGACTGCCACCTGGCGCTACTGAGAGGGAAGACCACCGTGTTCGGCATATGGCTCTTGCGCATCGTTCTGCGTCTGCAGCAGCAATTTGAGCATCAGTGCTCCGTTGTGAGGGCAACGGTCTTGCCGCAGTGCGTACACCGGTTCCCGTCAGATCACCGAAGTTAAGCGCTGTCGGCGCGTGATCGGCACTTGGATGGGTGACCATCCGGGCCACCATGTGCTGTTGGCATTTTTCGGGGTGCACTCAGCCTCGTGATACCAGTTGAGGAGTTACTCGACCGAATAGTAGCGGCTCAAAGAAAACCATCATAACGACCAGGAGAGCAGTGCCCCTTCTACCCGCATCCTCACCTGAGGATGACATGGCGGTCGGATGGTCCCGATGGGCCACTTGTAAGTCAGAGTGCACCGTAGTGACACAACAGACTGTCACAAATCGTAGCGGGCATTCCACTGATCCCAAATCACCACCATTTGCTACACTAGTGATCTCAAGCGATAGCTCACTGTAAGGCAGGGTGGTGTCTGTTGTATTTTGACGAATGCTGGTCCTGCCTCAGTGGTAGTGATGGCTGTGTGTTGGAAGCAGGGCAGTTGAAGGCCTGAAACCAATCTTTCTGCTTGGTGGACACATTGTACCTACACCTAGGGTTATCGTCCTGTGCGTGATTTCGTATGACCGCAGGAGCACTCTCATGATTTATCCTACGCAGCCTGACAGCAAAGCTGTACCTCGTTCTGGTGATTCGACCTGTTGTTCTGCAATTCATGAACAGCATTCCCGGGAGTGTTTTCGAACAGGATAACGCTCGCCCACATACCTCTGTTGTAACCCAATACGCTCTGCTATGTTGCCTTGGCCTGCTTGATCACCAGATCTGCCTCCTAACAAGCACATGAGGGGCGTCATCGGATGAGAACACCACCATCATCCACAAACAGCATTCGTTGTCCCTGTATTGACCGACCGAGTGCAACAGGCATGGAAGTCCACTCCACAATCGGATATCCTTTCCCTTTACAACACAATGCATGGACATTTGCGTTTTTCCGTGCAAGATTATTTTGATTACACTGCTTATTAATGTACCAGCACATCACATTTCCAGTAGCTCATCTCATTCTTACATTCACCTGTAACCTTGTAATGTTAACCACTTCAATATGTAACCTAAACAGATGTATTTCCGAAATTTCATTATTGTGCATTAATTACTTTTCGGTTTTGCGACTTTTTTTCTCGTCGGTGTAGTTACAGTGACCGTATGCAAGGGACGACGAAGTTTAGAGAATAGTGATCCGGTGATCGAAGGAGCCTGTGTAGCAATGTGTTTCCCATCTAAATCCCCTATACAGTTGAGAGAATTCCACATTTCACAAAAATCCTTAGCGACGTTCTAGCATATTTCTTCTGTCGGAGTAGGCGTAGGTATCAATCCGTCCATCAAATTGCCTGAATTTATCTTGCAAGTTCCTCGTACTATCTTGTGTACCATACTGCGCCCCATGCGATAGTTAAATGAAACCGTGTTTAGCGCATCTTAAGTGGCCAAATGTTTGAAAAATAGGGATATAACAAATGAAGATTTCACAGGTTGTCTTAGCAGTAACGAATCAATGTCATGTGAAACAGAAGAAAACATTCAACTCTACACAACAGACGTCAATAATGATGGATGTTGATTCCATATATTTAATCAAAAATATGTATTATAAAAGCAAATGTACAATGTACGTGTCGCTAAAACTTAGAAACGAGTCCCTGTACGATCAAGAGAGCTATATGTTGTGGTAGCCCAGTATCCCCCAATCTATGAAAGAGTTTCCCATTTTTACCTGAAGGGCGTGCTTTTGAAGATATAAGGGCTAGGAAGTTTCACCCTTTGGAAATTTCTAGAACACTGATGATGCTTCCCAAATAAAAGAAGCGGAACGCTATGGTATGAAACAAACTGCCTACGTTTAGTTGCATAGACGGTGCATACCTCCACGAATTTAGAGCAACTAAAGGAAAAGTCGGAAAACAGATAAAAAATGACGATTCCAGAACATTCGAGAGTACTGATAGCATCCCACAACATTCCAGGACTTTCCGAAATGTTCCAAATGAGCCGGGATGTTCTGGAATCTTCGGGAATTGTCTGGAACATTCGGAAGGATTCCAAATTGTTTGGGAACACGGCGAAACATCCCAAAACAATGTGAAAAATTCCAGAACACTCTCGAATGTTGTGGAATGTTCTGGAACATTGTGGACCACCGAAGCCTTTTTGGTATGTTCTGGAATTCACCACTGGTAGTGATATATACTACCCATTGGTAGTGATATATAAACCAAACGCGTCGTGGGTTAGAACGATAGTTTCTTATCATTGACAAAGGGAGGAACCGAAAAAGTGGTGCAGTGAGTGAATAAAAACGAACAGTGAAGTGTGAATAGTCACAGTGATACAATGACTGAATATAAATCGAAAATAAAGTTCGAAAAGTGTGTAAAGTATACTTAGTGTGTTTGTTAGTAAAAGTTGATTTGATGTATATTTTAGAAAATGCCCAAACGTAAAAGAGGAGGTGATCTTGCCAGTTCTGAAGCAAAAAGGCAAAAACCAGAAGAACAGAGAAAAAACGAAAGAGATGAAGAGCGTGAAGCACAGTTAAGTTCCCAACGAACGAGAAGAGCGCTGTGAGAAGCACAAAAACCGAAGAACAACTTAATGAACGGACTGACGAATCAAGAACTGTGACACAATCTTATAATAGAAGACTGTGACCTCAAGCCAGCCATGAAAATACACCCTACGAGAATCGCGGCGAGGACAAGTAAGAAATAGTACAACCTAACAAATGAGGCTTTCCACTACGACCCGAAGGAAGAATATACCTAACACAAACACGTCGTAATTGGAAGAATGGATAACATCTTCCAATTTTGCAACGCGAGAAACTTCATTAGAGAAACATCAGAATTCTGTTGTATGAATGGAAATATCGAATACCACGACTTAAAGCATCTCCGAAGGAATTCTTACATTATGTGACCGGAAAAGTCCAGATTCAAAACATATTCTTCAGAATATAAAAGAAAGAACGCCTGCTTCCGAATGATTTCTTTTGGTGTCACTTCGATCAACACTAGCAGAGATGAGATCAATTGTTTTCTCCACCCAAGGACAAATTCATCGCAACATGGGATCATAACTACCACTACCCAACAAAGACCATAAATTTATGCAAGTGTATTTCATTGGAAATGAAGAAACAGAAATTGGTCAACGATGCACAAATATCAGTGGATCAAGACGAGAAGTAGTCTGAGGTGCAGAGAAAGATGTTATACGAATACAACCAACTAATTCACATATTGAAAACAGCACTACACTGAATGAAATAAATGAAATGATCTTATGGCATTGTTGGCCGGGAGGCCCCATGCAGGGAAGTTCGGTCGCCGTATTGCAAGTGCTTTTTAGTTGACGCCACTTCGGTGACTTGCGAGTCAATGATGATGAAATGATGATGAAAGAGTGAATGATTTCTGTTGACTATAAAGTTGTAATTTGAACCGAGAAAAGACCACATGGAGAACACGAACATCGATATAATGCATCTCAGATAGGCGAAATCTCCATTTTAATTGTGGACAATGAAAACACAAGCTGTGACATGATTATTCCACGAAGAAGACCGCACAATTTCATATCAACTTCCTGAGCGAAACTGGGTATCCCAGCTAGTTAGCAATAAACTCTGAAAGTGCACGTTAATGATATTATACATTACCTAACTTTAAGCAAGCAGCGAACAGTTCTGTTGGTGTGATCCATATCTGCATCTATATAGACACTCCGCAAGCCACCCTGTGGTGCGTGGCGGAGGTTACCCTGTTCGACTAATGGTCATTTTGAAACATTCCCTTAGAAAAAATTAAAAATGACAGTGCTGGAAAACCTCTTGCGTTATTCGATTTTCAAACAGCTGAGCAAAACTGAACGTACTCAGACATTTCTCTCTTTACTTATTCTGATCATCACTAAACTAACACGCAATATTTTTAACGCAACGCAATCTGACTTTCAATAATCCCTACAAAGGAATGGCCCTGACTTACCTGTACCTTTCATGAATCACTTACCTCACAAAAATCTTCGTTACTCGAACTACTGCGATACAGCGAGCGCCAATACTGAAGGCACTAACTACTTATGGGCATAGTTAGCAAATGAAAGATTTTGGTTGAGAACAAACAGTGTATTTACCCTAACAATGTTCAAAAGTCATTGTATATATCAATTCATGACCTCCATCTTTACACAGGTCCAGATCGTCCGCTTATAGTAACCTCTCAAAAGTGTAGCATCCCTCCCTCCACATCCACCACTGCTGGCGGCTAAACTCCAACTGCTCAACGCTACGCGCTGTTCACATCCAACTGCCCAACACTACAATTGCGAATATTCCAACAATGCCAACCAGCCACAGACTTCACACAGCACAGTCAGTGTTTTTCATATAGAGCGCTACGCGGCGTTACCAACATAAAAACCTAAACAGCCTAATTACAATTTCTTTTTCTATTCTACTCGTAAATTAAGCGAGGGAAAAACGACAATCTATATGCCTCCATACAAGCCCTAATCTCTCTAATGTTATCTTCATGATTCTTACATGAAGTGTAAGTTGGCGGCATTACAAGTGCTCTGCGGTTTGCTCGAAATGCCGGTTCTCTAAATTTTTTCAAAAGTACTTCTCGAGAAGAACGTCGCCTTCCGTCCAGCGACTCTCATTTGAATTCCCGAAGCATATCTGTAATACCCGCGTCTTGTTCAGACCTACTGGAAACAAATTTAGCACCCTGCCTCTGAACTGCTTCAATGTCTTCGTTTAATCTGACCTGGCTTTTCTCCTATGTGTGTTTCGCTTTTTCAGATTAAACTCCAACCTGCCCAACAGTACCGTGAATTAACTTTCTGACATTG
Organism: Schistocerca cancellata; assembly: GCF_023864275.1. Lineage (NCBI taxonomy): Eukaryota > Metazoa > Arthropoda > Insecta > Orthoptera > Acrididae > Schistocerca > Schistocerca cancellata. The sequence continues at coordinate 920,980,142 of NC_064628.1, read as the reverse complement.
TGAAACATTTGTAAAAATGTGCTCCATTGTCCATCAGTTCACCGTGCACAGTGGCAAATTCCCCTTGTGCTGCTCTATTCTTCCACACCCGATTAACCTACTTTTGGTTTTACATTTGTTTTACGTCTCCTCTACCGTAAGCCATAGCAGTCACCATGAAATCGTCATCCGATAACTTCGCCTCCCCGTCCGTTCATGAACACTGTGGGATCACGCGCCGGTAACGCCAGTGATGTGTGTGCGTGAAGCGGCCTTAATCGCCAAGTGTCTTTAGCTTGTTGGCAGTTTGTCAGTGCCAACCATGATTAAAACGATTTCCTCTGCCCAACACGAACGGCACAATTGGTGCGCCAAAGGACAACGAACACAGAGAACTATCGGCTCATAAGCGGGATGTTCGTGTGCGTGAGGCGATTGTTTGCGGATAGTAATATACCTGCGTGGTACCCGCAGATACCGGAATTAATTTAAGCGACGGGGCAATCGATTCGGGCAGCATTATCAGCCTCAATCGCGTCCGGCGACAGCGGCGTAGGCGGCGGCGGGGAAGTCGCCGAAGGGCGGTGGTGGGGGGGGGGGGAGGAGAGGGGGCAAGGGGCGGATTATAAAGTCCACCCCCGCTTCCCGCTTTGTAGGCCGGCAGCCGCTGAGCGTGTGATTGAACACGGCGCGCCGGCGTCGCCAGACGCAGAACGCCGCTTCAGCGCGTGCGTCCCCCCCCCCCCCCCCCCACCTGCCAGACGTCGCTCAACGCTCGCCGGCGACGTCTGCAGTAGCAGCAGCCTTCTAGCTGGTAGTGCGGTTGGGTGGAGGGGACGAACGGAGGAGCGTAAAACCGCTCGCCCAGGGAATAAAACGGAGTATTGTACCAACAGAGGGCGCCAGATGTATTGCTGCGCCGGTGTTTGCTCTTTATTTGAACACCTACATTTACATATACAGGGTGTTTCAAAAATGACCGGTATATTTGAAACGGCAATACAAACTAAACGAGCAGCGATAGAAATACACCGTTTGTTGCAATATGCTTGGGACAACAGTACATTTTCAGGCAGACAAACTTTCGAAATTACAGTAGTTACAATTTTCAACAACAGATGGCGCTGCGGTCTGGGAAACTCTATAGTACGATATTTTCCACATATCCACCATGCGTAGCAATAATATGGCGTAGTCTCTGAATGAAATTACCCGAAGCATTTGACAACGTGTCTGGCGGAATGGCTTCACATGCAGATGAGATGTACTGCTTCAGCTGTTCAATTGTTTCTGGATTCTGGCGGTACACCTGGTCTTTCAAGTGTCCCCACAGAAAGAAGTCACAGGGGTTCATGTCTGGCGAATAGGGAGGCCAATCCACGCCGCCTCCTGCATGTTTCGGATAGCCCAAAGCAATCACACGATCATCGAAATATTCATTCAGAAAATTAAAGACGTCGGCCGTGCGATGTGGCCGGGCACCATTTTGCATAAACCACGAGGTGTTCGCAGTGTCGTCTAAGGCAGTTTGTACCGCCACAAATTCACGAAGAATGTCCAGATAGCGTGATGCGGTAATCGTTTCGGATCTGAAAAATGGGCCAATGGTTCCTTTGGAAGAAATGGCGGCCCAGACCAGTACTTTTTGAGGATGCAGGGACGATGGGAGTGCAACATGGGGCTTTTCGGTTCCCCATATGCGCCAGTTCTGTTTATTGACGAAGCCGTCCAGGTAAAAATAAGCTTCGTCAGTAAACCAAATGCTGCCCACATGCATATCGCCGTCATCAATCCTGTGCACTATATCGTTAGCGAATGTCTCTCGTGCAGCAATGGTAGCGGCGCTGAGGGGTTGCCGCATTTGAATTTTGTATGGATAGAGGTGTAAACTCTGGCGCATGAGACGATACGTGGACGTTGGCGTCATTTGGACCGCAGCTGCAACACGGCGAACGGAAACCCGAGGCCGCTGTAGGATCACCTGCTGCACTAGCTGCGCGTTGCCCTCTGTGGTTGTCGTACGCGGTCGCCCTACCTTTCCAGCATGTTCATCCGTCACGTTCCCAGCCCGTTGAAATTTTTCAAACAGATCCTTTATTGTATCGCTTTTCGGTCCTTTAGTTACATTAAACCTCCGTTGAAAACTTCGTCTTGTTGCAACAACACTGTGTTCTAGGCGGTGGAATTCCAACACCAGAAAAATCCTCTGTTCTAAGGAATAAACCATGTTGTCTACAGCACACTTCCACATTGTAAACAGCACACGCTTACAGCAGAAAGACGACGTACAGAATGGCGCACCCACAGACTGCGTTGTCTTCTATATCTTTCACATCACTTGCAGCGCCATCTGTTGTTGAAAATTGTAACCACTGTAATTTAGAAAGTTTGTCCGCCATGAAAATGTACTGTTGTCCCAAGCATATTGCAACAAACGGTGTATTTCTATCGCTGCTCGTTTAGTTTTTATTGCCGTTTCAAATATACCGGTCATTTTTGAAACACCCTGTACATGGATACTCTACAAATCACATTTAAGTGCCTGGCAGATGGTTCATCGGACCACTTTCACAATTTTCTATTATTCCAATCTCGTATAGCGCGTGGAAAGAATGAAAACCTACATCTTTCCGTATAAGCTCTGATTTCCCTTATTTTATCGTGATGATCGTTCCTCCCTATGTAGGTCGGTGTCAACAAAATACTCCCCTGGAAATTGAAATAAGAACACCGTGAATTCATTGTCCCAGGAAGGGGAAACTTTATTGACACATTCCTGGGGTCAGATACATCACATGATCACACTGATAGAACCACAGGCACATAGACACAGGCAACAGAGCATGCACAATGTCGGCACTAGTACAGTGTATATCCACCTTTCGCAGTAATGCAAGCTGCTATTCTCCCATGGAGGCGATCGTAGAGATGCTGGATGTAGTCCTGTGGAAAGGCTTGCCATGCCATTTCCACCTGGCGTCTCAGTTGGACCAGCGTTCGTGCTGGACGTGCAGACCGCGTGAGACGACGCTTCATCCAGTCCCAAACATGCTCAATGGGGGACAGATCCGGAGATCTTGCTGGCCAGGGTAGTTGACTTACACCTTCTAGAGCACGTTGGGTGGCACGGGATACATGCGGACGTGCATTGTCCTGTTGGAACAGCAAGTTCCCTTGCCGGTCTAGGAATGGTAGAACGATGGGTTCGATGACGGTTTGGATGTACCATGCACTATTCAATGTCCCCTCGACGATCACCAGTGGTGTACGGCCAGTGTAGGAGATCGCTCCCCACACCATGATGCCGGGTGTTGGCCCTGTGTGCCTCGGTCGTATGCAGTCCTGATTGTGGCGCTCACCTACACGGCGCCAAACACGCATACGACCATCATTGGCACCAAGGCAGAAGCGACTCTCATCGCTGAAGACGACACGTCTCCATTCGTCCCTCCATTCACGCCTGTCGCGACACCACTGGAGGCGGGCTGCACGATGTTGGGGCGTGAGCGGAAGACGGCCTAACGGTGTGCGGGACCGTAGCCCAGCTTCATGGAGACGGTTGCGAATGGTCCTCGCCGATACCCCAGGAGCAACAGTGTCCCTAATTTGCTGGGAAGTGGCGGTGCGGTCCCCTACGGCACTGCGTAGGATCCTACGGTCTAGGCGTGCATCCGTGCGTCGCTGCGGTCCGGTCCCAGGTCGACGGGCACGCTCACCTTCCGCCGACCACTGGCGACCACATCGATGTACTGTGGAGACCTCACGCCCCACGTGTTGAGCAATTCGGGGGTACGTCCACCCGGCCTCCCACATGCCCACTATACGCCCTCGCTCAAAGTCCGTCAACTGCACATAAGGTTCACGTCCACGCTGTCGCAGCATGCTACTAGTGTTAAAGACTGCGATGGAGCTCCGTATGCCACGGCAAACTGGCTGACACTGACGGCGGCGGTGCACAAATGCTGCGCAGCTAGCGCCATTCGACGGCCAACACCGCGGTTCCTGGTGTGTCCGCTGTGCCGTGCGTGTGATCATTGCTTGTACAGCCCTCTCGCAGTGTCCGGAGCAAGTATGGTGGGTCTGACACACCGATGTCAATGTGTTCTTTTTTCCATTTCCAGGAGTGTATTTGAACACCTACATCTACATATACATGGATACTCTACAAATCACATTTAAGTGCCTGGCAGATGGTTCATCGGACCACTATCACAATTTTATATTATTCCAATCTCGTATAGCGCGCGGAAAGAATGAAACCCCACATCTTTCCGTATAAGCTCTGATTTCCCTTATTTTATCGTGATGATCGTCCCTAGGTCGGTGTCAACAAAATATCTTCGCATTCGGAGAAGAAAGTTGGTGATTTGAATTTCGTGAGAAGATTCTGTCGCAACGAAAGACGCCTATCTGTTAATGATTTCCAGCCCAAACTCTGTATCATTTCTGTGACACTCTCTCCCATCTTTCGCGATAATACAAAACGTGCTGCCTTTATTTGAACTTTTTCGATGTACTTCGGCAGTCCTATCTGGTAAGGATCTCTCAGCGCGCAGCAGTATTCTAAAAGAGGGCGCATGAGCGTAGTGTAGGCAGTCTCCTTAGTAGGTTTGTTACATTTTCTAAGTGTCCTGCCAATAAAACACAGCCTTTAGTTAGGTTTCCCCACAACATTTTCTATGTGTTCTTTCCAATTTAAGGTGTTCGTAATTGGAATACCTAGGTATTTGAATTTGCCGCTTTTAGATTCAACTGATTTATCGTGTAACCGAAGTTTAACGGGTTCCTTTTCGCTCTCATGTAGATGACCCCGCACTTTTCGTTATTTAAGCTCAACTGCCACTTTTCGTACCATTCAGATATTTTTTTAAATTTTGTTTTGATCTTCTGATGACTTTATTAGTCAATAAGCGACAGCGTCATCTGCAATCAGCTCAGATTGTCTTCCAAATCGTTTATATAGATAAGGAACAGCAAAGGACCTCTAACACTACCTTGGGGAACGCCAGACATCACCTCTGTTTTACTCGATGGCTTATCGTCAGTTACAACGAACTGTGACCTATCTGACAGGAAATGACAGATCCAGTCACATAACTGAGACGATATTCCATAATCACACAATTTCACTACGAGCCGCTTGTGTGGTACAGTGTCAAAAGCCTTCCTGAAATCCAGGAATATGGAATCAATGTGAAATCACTCCTCAATAGCACTCAGCACTTCATGTGAATAAAGAGCTAGTTGTGTTTCAGAGGAACGATGTTTTCTAAATCCATGTTGACTGTGTGTCATTTGACCGTTTTCTTCGAGGTAATTTATAATGTTAGAACACAATATATGTTCTAAAATCCTGCTACATATCGACGTTAACGATATGTGCCTGTATTTTAGGGATTTACTCCTACTACCTTTCTTGAATATTGGTGTGGCCTGTGCAACTTTCCAGTCTTTGGGTACGGATCTTTCGTCGAGGGAACGTTTGTACATGATTGTGAAGTATGGAGCTAATGCATCAGCGTACTAGGGAAAGAATCTAATTGGTATACAGCCTGGACCAGAAGACTTGCTTTTATTAAGTGATTTGAGTTGCTTCACTACTCCGAGGACATTTACTTCTACGTTACTCACTCTGGCAGCTGTTCTCTATTCGAATTCTGGAATATTTACTTCGTCTTCTTTTGTGAAAGCATTTCGGAAGGCTGTGTCTAGTAACCCTGCTTTGGCAGCACTGTCTTCTATAGTATCTCCATTGGTATCGCGCATAGAAGGCATTGATTGTTTCTAGCCGCTAACGTACTTCACATACGACCAGAATCTCTTTCTAGGTTTCGAGACAAAGTTTCGTTGTGGAAATTGTTATAGGTGTCTTGCACTGAACTCCGATCTACATTTCGAGCTTCTGTAAAGGATCTTGTTAGATCGAGCTTAGGATACACTTCCAAGGCGAGGTCAAAACATTTTTGAGAGTATCCTTCATTCCGGTAGCAACCAGACGAATTTCATCGTCTATTGTATCTACTATGCATTGAGCTGATAAGTCATGGGATTGCGGTACGCACATTTGCAAATGGCGGCAATATCGATATGGTTCAAATGGGTCTGAGCACTATGGGACGTAACAGGCAGTATCGACTAACACGGGATAAAGGGCAGTACTTCGGCGGAGTTTTGTACTCAGATGTTTCATACGAAAGGGTTTCCGAGGTCCTTATGGCCGCACGACGGGAATCAACAGATTTTGAACGCTTAATGGTAGTTGGAGCTAGACACATGGGACTTTCCTTTTCCGAAACTGTTAGGGAATTCTACACTTCGAGATTCACAGATTCAAGAGCTTGTAGAGAATGCTAAATTTCAGGCATTACCTCTCACGATGGAGAACGCAGTGGACGACGGCGTTCACTCAACGACCGACAGCAGCGGCGTTTGCGCAGAGTTATCAGTGTTAGCAGACAAACAGCGCAGCCTGAAATAACCGCAAAAATCGTTGTGAAACGTACGACGAACGTATGCGATATGACAGTGCGACGAAAATTGGTTTTAATGGTCTATGACAACGGACGACCTACGCTAACAGCACGAAATCGCCTGCAGCGCCTCTCCTGGGTTCGCTACCATATCAGTTGGATCCTAGACGATTGGTCAACCGTGGTCTGGTCAGATGAGTCAACATTTCTGTTGGTAAGGGCAGATAGTAGGTTTCGAGTATGGGGCAGACTCAATTTGTCTACAACGCACTGCCGATCGGAGTGGCCGAGAGGTTCTAGGCGATTCAGTCTAGAACCGTGCGACCCCTACGGTCGCAGGTTCGAATCGCGCTTCGGGCGTGGCTGTATTTGATGTCCTTAGGTTAGTTAGGTTTAACTAGTTCTAAGTTCTAGGGGACTGATAACCTCAGCTGTTAAGTCCCATAGTGCTCAGAGCCATTTGAACCATTTTTCTCCATCGCACTGTGGCATCTGGTGGTTCCATAAAGGTGTGGGCTGTGTTTACATGAAATGGACTGAATCCTCTTGTCCAACTAAAACGATCTTGGACTGGAAATGGCTATGTTCAGCTGCTTTGAGACCATTTGATGCCGTTCATAGGCTTCTTGTGCCAACGGCCTTGCCGCAGTAGTAACACCGGTTCCCGTCAGATCACCGAAATTAAGCGCTGTCGGGCTGGGCTAGCACTTGGATGGATGACCATCAGGTCTGCCGAACGCTGTTGGCAAGCGAGGTGCACTCAGCCCTTGTGAGGCAAACTGAGGAGCTACTTGGTTGTAGCGGCTCCGGTTTCCGAAAGTGACATACGGACGGGAGAGCGGTGTGCCGGCCACATGCCCCTCCATATCCGCATCCAATGACGTGGATTGGGGATGACACGGCGGCCGGTAGGTACCGTTGGGCCTTCATGGCCTGTTCGGGAGGAGTTTAGTTTTTCAGTGTACTTCTTGTTACAAAGGAATGATTGAATTTCTATGAGTGACCATTAGTCACACCACCTGGCCATAGATGTTTGCGAAAGGGTTGAAGAACATCCTGGGTAATTCGAGTGAATGATTTGCCCACGCAGATGGCTCGACATGAGTCACATCTAAAGTTTATGGGACACAGTCGAGAGATCAGCTCTTGCACTAAATCCTGCACCGATAACACTTCTGCAGTTATGAAAGGCTGTAGACGCAGCATGGGTCAGTATTTCTTCCAGCGAATTTTTGAATCTATCCCACGTCGAGTTGCTGCTCTACGCCGGCAGAAAGGTGGTCCAACACGATTTCAGAAGGTATACCGCGACTTTTGCCACCTCAGTGTATCAACTGCATAGACGCACACTCTCACGAGGAATGACACTTTTTGTCCACTGTTCACCACGAACCTGAATGCCAACAGCTGGTGGGCGAGTAGACGAATCATCGCTGGTTAAAGAGAAAACGTCATATTATAGCATTTATGGAAAATTAGTATCAGTCAACACGTAATACGGTGCAATATATAATAAGCAAGGAGCCTCCAGAAACCCAGATTTGAGACGGTAAGTCCTGTCTCATTGTTGGAGAGAGTCCAGTCGTGGCGGTGACATTCCCATTTCTGTAAATAAAGTAATTGCACAGAGGGTCACTAATTGCGTGAATTCTTTAACTGTAAGTGTTAACTGCATCACCAAGTTGCATTATAGAAATGGAGTGGCGGGAACCACGCTGTACCCTAGTGCAAGTAATCGCACTAACCAACCATGTTTTGCATATTGTATAATATCTCATTCGTAAAGTTAACAGTACCGTGTTAATATGTACAGCATGGTGGGAGCTAAGTGTTATTGCACTGATTAGGAACAATGCAAAACATTGATAACTGTTGTTATTATTATTGTTATATGTGTGAAGCAGAGTGTGTGTGTATGTGTGTGTGTGTGATCTATGGATTCGTGAGGTTGTCTCCATATCCGTACACGTCCTTGTGCTCGATTACAATTTGAAACGCGACTCGACCGACCAGGCAACATGTTTCCAGTCATCAACAGTCCAATGTCGGTGCTGACGGACCCATGCAGTGACCAAGGGCACAAGAGTGGGACTTCGGCTCCGAAAGCCCATATCAATGATGTTCCGTTGAATGATTCGCACGCTGACAGTTGTTGATGGCCCAGCAGTGAAATCTGTAGCAATCTGCTGAATGGTTCCACTTCTGTCACGCTGAACGATTCCCTTCAGTCGTCGTTGGTCCCCTTCATGCAGGATCTTTTTCCGGCAGCAACGGTATCAGAAATTTGATGTTTTACCGTATTCCTGATATTCACGGTACACCCGGGAAATGGTCCTACGGGAAAATCCCCACTTCATCGCTGCCTCGGAGATGCTGTGTTCCATCGCTCGTGCGTCGACTATAACACCACGTTCAAATTACCTGCCATTGTAGCAGCAGTAACCGATCTGAGTCAGACATTTGCAGTCTTATAAAGGCGTTGCCAACCGCAGCGTCGTATTCTGCCTGTTTATATATCTTTGTATTTGAATACGGAAGCCAACATGTTATTTGGCGCTTCAGTGTATTATGTAATGCGGTGTGGAGAACTGGTGAATGTCTTAAAACTGGACTACATCTTCCCTTTTACTTCCTGTTTACGAAAACTGGTCACTTGTGGACTGGTTATATTATCGGACAACTCTCTAAGACAAAAAAAGGAGGAAAACACAGGCCACGAAGGAATTATCCGAATGGGACGGAAACCCGTGGAAGTGATGTACAAGTACGTACAAACAAATGAGTACAGTTTCAGAAAAATTAGATGATTTATTGAAGAGAAACATCTTCACAAACTGCGTAATAGGTTCTCTTCTGGCGCTTTATAGAAGCACTGATTTGTTCGATGTCTTCCTGAGGGATATCGTGCCAAATTTCAACCAACTGGCTCGTTAGACCATCAAAATTTGGAGCAGGTTGGAGGGCCCTCCCCATACAGCCCCAAACGGCCCCCGTTTGAGAGGTATGCGGCGAACTTCCTAGCCAAGATAGGATTTGGCAAGCAGTAAGAATTCTCGCCGCCTTCGGGCAGGCATTATCTTGCTGAAGCGGAAGCCCGTGATGGCTTGCCATGAAGTGCTACAAAACGGGGCGTAGAATATCGTCTGTGCTGTAAGGATGCAGTGGATGACAAGCAAAGGGGTTCTGCTACGAAAATAAATAGCACCCGATACCATCACACCCGGCTGTTAGGATGTATTGTGAGCGACAGTCAGACGTCCCACTGCTGTCCGTGGTATCTCCAAACATGTCTTCGATGGTCTCTGGGGTTCGTTTCGAAACTGGACTCATCGCTGAAGACAATACTACTCCGATCAATGAGATTCCAGCCCAAAGACGTGTCTGGACATTCCCCATATAGCGGTGTGGCACCAACTTGACTATCGCCCACGACATCGCCCGGCAACCAGGAATGGCGGTCTGGGGAGCCAGCTGTTCGTCAACCTTATACTATGGACCGTTTTTTAGCTTTCATGGCAAGCCATTCTCGGCTTACATTTAAGCTAGATAATGCCCGCCAGCACGCGTCTCTCTGTGCTTGCCATACCCCAGGCCATGAAACAATGTTGTGTAACTGTTTGAATAGGCGCCAGCAGTGGAAAAACGTGTTATTTACTTACTCAATTCGCGAAGATCTTTCTTTTGAATAGATCTTCCAATTTTTCTGAAATTGTAATCATTTCTTTGAATGTACATGTACATCAAATCCATCGATATCGTGCCATTCGGATAATTCCTTCGTGGTCCCTGTTTTCCTTCTTTTTTTGTCTTAGACTGTATAACGTTACCATTTTCAAGGTAAACTTTAAGAAATACAGTTTTTTGAAAAAAGCACCTGTTCCATTTCCGGAGAACTTCTTCCGTTTCAAGATACATGACCGAGCACGACAGTTACTTTCTGTAATTAATTTCAAAAACTTATTAAATTGTACTCAGCAAAAAGTGTTGAAACTAAAATTAACAATATATTTCGGATAGCTTTAATTTTTTGATGGTACTTAAAAGTGTAGAACCTGAAATCCCTGGGCTAGCAGGACAGAGCGGATGAGGTTATATTTGTGGAAAGGGGCCAAAATAAGTTGCTGTCAGTTGCACTCAACATATAAACTTTATTTGTTAAAACACACAATCACTCAAGCAAGAATCAAGAACTCTCAAGGTTTTAACGAAAGACCTCCTTTGATTTAATTTACACTCCTGGAAATGGAAAAAAGAACACATTGACACCGGTGTGTCAGACCCACCATACTTGCTCCGGACACTGCGAGAGGGCTGTACAAGCAATGATCACGCGCACGGCACAGCGGACACACCAGGAACCGCGGTGTTGGCCGTCGAATGGCGCTAGCTGCGCAGCATTTGTGCACCGCCGCCGTCAGTGTCAGCCAGTTTGCCGTGGCATACGGAGCTCCATCGCAGTCTTTAACACTGGTAGCATGCCGCGACAGCGTGGACGTGAACCGTATGTGCAGTTGACGGACTTTGAGCGAGGGCGTATAGTGGGCATGCGGGAGGCCGGGTGGACGTACCGCCGAATTGCTCAACACGTGGGGCGTGAGGTCTCCACAGTACATCGATGTTGTCGCCAGTGGTCGGCGAAAGGTGCACGTGCCCGTCGACCTGGGACCGGACCGCAACGACGCACGGATGCACGCCAAGACCGTAGGATCCTACGCAGTGTCGTAGGGGACCGCACCGCCACTTCCCAGCAAATTAGGGACACTGTTGATCCTGGGGTATCGGCGAGGACCATTCGCAACCGTCTCCATGAAGCTGGGCTACGGTCCCGCACACCGTTAGGCCGTCTTCCGCTCACGCCCCAACATCGTGCAGCCCGCTTCCAGTGGTGTCGCGACAGGCGTGAATGGAGGGACGAATGGAGACGTGTCGTCTTCAGCGATGAGAGTCGCTTCTGCCTTGGTGCCAATGATGGTCGTATGCGTGTTTGGCGCCGTGCAGGTGAGCGCCACAATCAGGACTGCATACGACCGAGGCATACAGGGCCAACACCCGGCATCATGGTGTGGGGAGCGATCTCCTACACTGGCCGTACACCACTGGTGATCGTCGAGGGGACACTGAATAGTGCACGGTACATCCAAACCGTCATCGAACCCATCGTTCTACCATTCCTAGACCGGCAAGGGAACTTGCTGTTCCAACAGGACAATGCACATCCGCATGTATCCCGTGCCACCCAACGTGCTCTAGAAGGTGTAAGTCAACTACCCTGGCCAGCATGATCTCCGGATCTGTCCCCCATTGAGCATGTTTGGGACTGGATGAAGCGTCGTCTCACGCGGTCTGCACGTCCAGCACGAACGCTGGTCCAACTGAGGCGCCAGGTGGAAATGGCATGGCAAGCCGTTCCACAGGACTACATCCAGCATCTCTACGATCGTCTCCATGGGAGAATAGCAGCCTGCATTGCTGCGAAAGGTGGATATACACTGTACTAGAGCCGACATTGTGCATGCTCTGTTGCCTATGTCTATGTGCCTGTGGTTCTGTCAGTGTGATCATGTGATGTATCTGATCCCAGGAATGTGTCAATAAAGTTTCCCCTTCCTGGGACAATGTATTCACGGTGTTCTTATTTCAATTTCCAGGAGTGTAGATTGGCTGAAGGCCACGTCGGAAATCCGAGGTACAAAGTCTAACCAAGGAATTGAGGTACAGGGGTTCTTCTGGAGCTTTCACTTCTTCAAAAAAAAATTTATAATCTTCAGTATAAACAGGCTGAAAGCCTTAGCTTAAGTTTTTTTCAGAGAACTCGGCTGAAGGCCACACATTAATCAAAAACAGTGTTACGGATTAAGGCCGAGACAAAGACGTGCGATGTTTAATCTAAATAGGGTGAAAACTCGGCTGAAGGCCGCATACCAACAAAACGATTTAACGCCTAAAGCCCAGGAACCCCCCCATGAACCATGGACCTTGCCGTTGGTGGGGAGGCTTGTGTGCCTCAGCGATACAGATAGCCGTACCGTAGGTACAACCACAACGGAGGGGTCTCTGTTGAGAGGCCAGACAAACGTGTGGTTCCTGAAGAGGGGCAGCAGCCTTTTCAGTAGTTGCAGGGGCAACAGTCTGGATGATTGACTGATCTGGCCTTGTAACAATAACCAAAACGGCCTTGCTGTGCTGGTACTGCGAACGGCTGAAAGCAAGGGGAAACTACGGCCGTAATTTTTCCCGAGGGCATGCAGCTTTACTGTATGATTAAAATATTCCGGAGGTAAAATAGTCCCCCATTCGGATCTCCGGGCGGGGACTACTCAAGAGGATGTCGTTATCAGGAGAAAGAAAACTGGCGTTCTACGGATCGGAGCGTGGAATGTCAGATCCCTTAATCGGGCAGGTAGGTTAGAAAATTTAAAAAGGGAAATGGATAGGTTAAAGTTAGATATAGTGGGAATTAGTGAAGTTCGGTGGCAGGAGGAACAAGACTTCTGGTCAGGTGAATACAGGGTTAGAAACACAAAGTCAAATAGGGGTAATGCAGGAGTAGGTTTAATAATGAATAGGAAAATAGGAATGCGGGTAAGCTACTACAAACAGCATAGTGAACGCATTGTTGTGGCCAAGATAGATACGAAGCCCACACCTACTACATTAGTACAAGTTTATATGCCAACTAGCTCTGCAGATGACGAAGAAATTGAAGAAATGTATGATGAAATAAAAGAAATTATTCTGATAGTGAAGGGAGACGAAAATTTAATAGTCATGGGTGACTGGAATTCGAGTGTAGGAAAAGGGGGAGAAGGAAACTTAGTAGGTGAATATGGATTGGGGCTAAGAAATGAGAGAGGAAGCCGCCTGGTAGAATTTTGCACAGAGCACAACTTAATCATAGCTAACGGTTTAAGAATCATGATAGAAGGTTGTATACATGGAAGAACCCTGGAGATACTAAAAGGTATCAGATAGATTATATAATGGTAAGACAGAGATTTAGGAACCAGGTTTTAAATTGTAAGACATTTCCAGGGGCAGATGTGGACTCTGACCACAATCTATTGGTTATGACCTGTAGATTAAAACTGAAGAAACTGCAAAAAGGTGGGAATTTAAGGAGATGGGACCTGGATAAACTGAAAGAACCAGAGGTTGTACAAAGTTTCAGGGAGAGCATAAGGGAACAATTGACAGGATTGGGGGAAAGAAATACAGTAGAAGAAGAATGGGTAGCTTTGAGGGATGAAGTAGTGAAGGCAGCAGAGGATCAAGTAGGTAAAAAGACGAGGGCTAGTAGAAATCCTTGGGTAACAGAAGAAATATTGAATTTAATTGATGAAAGGAGAAAATATAAAAATGCAGTAAATGAAGCAGGCAAAAAGGAATACAAACGTCTCAAAAATGAGATCAACAGGAAGTGCAAAATGGCTAAGCAGGGATGGCTAGAGGACTAATGTAAGGATGTAGAGGCTTATCTCACTAGGGGTAAGATAGATACTGCCTACAGGAAAATTAAAGAGACCTTTGGAGATAAGAGAACCACTTGTATGAACATCAAGAGCTCAGATGGAAACCCAGTTCTAAGCAAAGAAGGGAAAGCAGAAAGGTGGAAGGAGTATATAGAGGGTCTATACAAGGGCGATGTACTTGAGGACAATATTATGGAAATGGAAGAGGATGTAGATGAAGATGAAATGGGAGATACGATACTGCGTGAAGAGTTTGACAGAGCACTGAAAGACCTGAGTCGAAACAAGGCCCCCGGAGTAGACAACATTCCAGTAGAACTACTGACGGCCTTGGGAGAGCCAGTCCTGACAAAACTCTACCATCTGGTGAGCAAGATGTATGAAACAGGTGAAATACTCTCAGACTTCAAGAAGAATGTAATAATTCCAATCCCAAAGAAAGCAGGTGTTGACAGATGTGAAAATTACCGAACAATCAGTTTAATAAGCCACAGCTGCAAAATACTAACACGAATTCTTTACAGACGAATGGAAAAACTAGTAGAAGCCGACCTCGGGGAAGATCAGTTTAGATTCCGTAGAAATGTTGGAACACTTGAGGCAATACTGTCCCTACGACTTATCTTAGAAGAAAGATTAAGGAAAGGCAAACCTACATTTCTAGCATTTGTAGACTTAGAGAAAGCTTTTGACAATGTTGACTGGAATACTCTCTTTCAAATTCTAAAGGTGGCAGGGATAAAATACAGGGAGCGAAAGGCTATTTACAATTTGTACAGAAACCAGATGGCAGTTATAAGAGTCGAGGGGCATGAGAGGGAAGCAGCGGTTGGGAAGGGAGTGAGACAGGGTTGTAGCCTCTCCCCAATGTTATTCAATCTGTATATTGAGCAAGCAGTAAAGGAAACAAAAGAAAAATTTGGAGTAGGTATTAAAGTCCATGGAGAAGAAATAAAAACTTTGAGGTTCGCCGATGACATTGTAATTCTGTCAGAGACAGCAAAGGACTTGGAAGAGCAGTTGAACGGAATGGATGGTGTCCTGAAGGGAGGATATGAAATGAACATCAACAAAAGCAAAACGAGGATAATAGAATGTAGTCGAATTAAGTCGGGTGATGTTGAGGGTATTAGATTAGGAAATGAAACACTTAAAGTAGTAAAGGAGTTTTGCTATTTGGGGAGCAAAATAACTGATGATGGTCGAAGTAGAGAGGATATAAAATGTAGACTGGCGATGTCAAGGAAAGCGTTTCTGAAGAAGAGAAATTTGTTAACATCGAGTATAGATTTAAGTGTCAGGAAGTCGTTTCTGAAAGTTTTTGTATGGAGTGTAGCCATGTATGGAAGTGAAACATGGACGGTAAATAGTTTGTACAAGAAGAGAATAGAAGCTTTTGAAATGTGGTGCTACAGAAGAATGCTGAAGATTAGATGGGTAGATCACATAACTAATGAGGAAATATTGAATAGGATTGGGGAGAAGAGAAGTTTGTGGCACAACTTGACCAGAAGAAGGGATCGGTTGGTAGGACATGTTCTGAGGCATCAAGGGATCACCAATTTAGTATTGGAAGGCAGCGTGGAGGGTAAAAATCGCAGGGGGAGACCAAGAGATGAATACACTAAGCAGATTCAGAAGGATGTAGGTTGCAGTAGGTACTGGGAGATGAAGAAGCTTGCACAGGATAGAGTAGCATGGAGAGCTGCATCAAACCAGTCTCAGGACTGAAGACAACAACAACAACAACAAGCCCAGGAAGAAGAGCTTTCAATCTGAAAAGGCTGAAGGCTTCATTTTAAAATATTTCGTGTAAAACTCGGGCTGATACTAAAGAATAACAATCTAATGACTTAAGAGCAAGACAAGAATTTTAAATTTTTAATTTAAGAGAGATTAAACCTCGGCTGAAGGCAACATACAAACCACAAAATATTTCTTACGGCGTAAGGTCTAGACAAAATTTTTCACCTTTTGATTTGAAAAGGTTGAAAACTGGCTGAAGTCCACATACCTACTTGAAACCAATTTACGGCTTAAGGAATTTTCAATTTTAATTTTGAAAGTCTGAAACTCAGCTGAAGGCCACATATACAAGAAACATTTTATTATTATTATTATTATTATTATTTTACGGCTTAAGGCCTAGGAAGAAAAGACTTGCAATTTTAATAAACTAAAACTTGGCTGATGAAGGCCACACAGAGTACTTAAGACTGAAAAGGAAATCACTGTGTAAAACACAAGGAGCTGCACACAGAAGGTTCCAAAGGTCGGCCTGGGAAGGTAACACTAACGCACGTTTAGGTGAGACAAGCAGCCAAACCGACAACCTCTTAGTCGGAAGGCAACCCAACCGAAAGCCAGCCGACGAACCAACCAACAAGATCAGTTCTGCTCCACCTGTCCAGCAAAACGACAACAAGATGTAAATAGCACGACGTTCTTGACACTGGTGCCCAATCCAGAAAAGTCAGAATAAACGCCCAAAACTACCAACAACACCTCAGCTGTCGAACTTCACGCCATGCTGGACAGCATCAACAAGAAGAGGAAAATACACTGCCGAAAACTACGTCAACGACGAGAGCAAGTAACCGGAACGTCAATGGCGACAAGGCAGGAGATACCGCTGGTACACTTCATTAATGAAGGAATGAAGTAAATTAAGTTAAACGCCCCACAGGAAGGTGGCTGCTGACTTTAATGCACACATGCTGTTGCTCGTGGGTATCTCCCAGAAAGCGACAACCAGGATAAAACGAAGAGATGTCGTAGCTGTTGGAGGTTGATAGTAGGTTTAGTAAGCACTCAACTTTAGTGTCCAGGATTGGTGGGCGACGGACTTCGTAACCCTCGCAAGAAGCGCCTCACAACTCCAGCCGTGCGTGCACGCCGCCAGCGGCTCCGGCCTGACCAACCACCACGGTGAGTTCCTCGCTGCTCTGCCCCAACCGGCCGACTGTCACACACAGTACTCCCGTAAAATACGTCCACCACACCAAAGGTAGTACAGCAGTACTAGTATGGATACATGCTGCTGCTACCACTCACAGTGAGAAGACAGCAACGTCATGGCGGTAACTGAAGAAGAAATAAGACATCACTGGACTGCAACCGATGATAAAAAACAAGTCATGACGCGAGCCAGCCATGGCTCAGCAACCATTCTATTCACAAACGCCACACTTAAGACAACCACGTGTCTCACAACAACAAGAACAGCAGTAAATGCTGGTACAGCTATGGCGGGCTCTGATGCATATAACTTGAAGTAATTCTAAAATCGGTCACTACACTGAAAAACCTTCATGTGTTCCTACGTACACTATCCTCCAGTTGCAATTCTCTTCCCTACATGGAAGACGCCACGATGAAAATAAGACAACATTTCAGGAGTTGGATTACAAATCAGGGTTAAAGGATTGCCTGATGATATTACTATCATCAGTGAAAGTAAAGAAGCATTACAAGACGTGTTGAATAGAACGAACGGCCGCGCGGAATTAGCCGAGCGGTATAAGGCGTTGCAGTCATGGGCAGTGCGGCTGGTCCCGGCGGAGGTACGAGTCCTCCCTCGGGCATGGGTGTGTGTGTTTGTCCTTAGGATAATTTAGGATAAGTAGTGTGTAAGGTGTTGATAGATGTGAAAATTACCGAACTATCAGTTTAATAAGTCACAGCTGCAAAATACTAACGCGAATTCTTTACAGAAAAATGGAAAAACTGGTAGAAGCCGACCTCGGGGAAGATCAGTTTGGATTCCGTAGAAATGTTGGAACGCGTGAGACAATACTGACCCTACGACTTACCTTAGATGCTAGATTAAGGAAAGGCAAACCTACGTTTCTAGCATTTGTAGATTTAGAAAAAGCTTTTGACAATGTTGACTGGAATACTCTCTTTCAAATTCTGAAGGTGACAGGGGTAAAATACAGGGAGCGAAAGGCTATTTACAATTTGTACAGAAACCAGATGGCAGTTATAAGAGTCGAGGGACATGAAAGGGAAGCAGTACTTGGGAAAGGAGTGTGACAGGGTTGTAGCCTCTCCCCGATGTTATTCAATCTGTATATTGAGCAAGCAGTGAAGGAAACAAAAGATAAATTTGGAGTAGGTATTAAAATCCATGGAGAAGAAATATAAACTTTGAGGTTCGCCGATGACATTGTAATTCTGTCAGAGACAGCAAAGGACTTGGAAGAGCAGTTGAACGGAATGGGTAGTGTCTCGAAAGGAGGATATAAGATGAACATCAACAAAAGCAAAACGTGGATAATGGAATGTAGTCGAAATAAGTTGGGTGATGCTGAGGGAATTAGATTAGGAAATGAGACACTTAAAGTAGTAAAGGAGTTTTGCTATTTGGCGAGCAAAATAACTGATGATGGTCGAAGTAGAGAGGATATAAAATGCAGACTGGCAATGGCAAGGAAAGCGTTTCTGAAGAAGAGGAATTTGTTAACATCGAGTATAGATTTAAGTGTCAGGAAGTCGTTTCTGAAAGTATTTGTATGGAGTGTAGCCATGTATGGAAGTGAAACATGGACGATAAATAGTTTGGAAAAGAAGAGAATAGAAGCTTTCGAAATGTGGTGCTACAGAAGAATGCTGAAGATTAGATGGATAGATCACATAACTAATGAGGAAGTATTGTATAGGATTGGGGAGAAGAGAAGTTTGTGGCACGACTTGACTAGAAGAATGATCGGTTGGTAGGACATGTTCTGAAGCATCAAGGGATCACCAATTTAGTATTGGAGGGCAGAGTGGAGGGTAAAAATCGTAGAGGGAGACCAAAAGATGAATACACAAGCAGATTCAGAAGGATGTAGGTTGCAGTAGGTACTGGGAGATGAAGAAGCTTGCACAGGATAGAGTAGCATAGAGAGCTGCATCAAACCAGTCTTAGGACTGAAGTCCACAACAACAACAACAACAGTGTGTAAGCTTAGGGACTGATGACCTTAGTAGTTAAGTCCCATAAGATTTCACACACATTTGAACATTTGAATAGAACGAACAGTCTGACGAGTACAGAAAATGGATTTACAGTAAGCCGAAGAAAGAAGAAAGTAATGAGCAATATACCAGAAGTGAGATTACTGAAAAACGTTACATGAAGATTGGTGACCAGCAAGTAAATGGTTATGGAGTTTTGCCATGTTTGCATCAAAATAACACATGATGGGTGAAGCATGGGAGACAGAAAAAGCAGACTCGCACAGACAAAGAGGGAATTCCTGGACAAACATGTCTACCACTACCAACTACCAGCTTTAATCTGAGGAATGAATTTCTCGGAATGTACGTTACGAGTACAGAATTATTACGGAGTGTAGGTAAGCCAGAAAAGAAGAAAACAGAAGCGTTCGAGAAATGGTGCCGTTGAAGAATGTGGAAAATTATTTGGGCTCATAACAAGTGAGGAGATTCTCCAGAGAGTATCTGAGGAAAGGATCGTGTGCTAAACACTGCCAAGAAGAAGGGAGAGGATGTCAGGGCATGCGTTAAGACTTGAAAGAATATCTTCCATGGTGTTATAAGGGGTGTTTATATGAAAAGGTAAGAAATATCGTAACAACCAAACCATTTGACATTTTTGTAGCCTTCTTTGGGGTGACGCGTTGAGACATCTAGGGACGCGAAAAAATTCAAAGCTGTGTCCTCAGCAGGGAAGGTGACGCTCACCATCTTTTTTGACGTCCGAACTCCGATACTCACCGATTTCCTGGAGCACGGAAAACCCATTAATGGCCATTACACTCCGTAGCCTAGTCCACTCCATCAAAAGTAAACGGCCAGGACTATTCACGGAGGGAGTGTTCCTACTCCACGATACCGCACGCCCACATGTCTCCAGGACCACATAGGGTGTAAGAGGCAAGTTCAGGTGGGAGCAGCTTGAGTATCCACCGTGCGACTTCCATGTGTTCATGTGTTTGGTCCGCTAAAAAAGAAAAGAAAGTCTGTGGGAAGTGATTCAACACGGATGGCTAAACGAATTGAAGGACACCGTGGAGGACTGATTCCTGTAACTACAATCTCAAGAATTCTGGGAACAAGGAATCCTTCGACGCATGAAACAGTGGGGTAATTGTGCTCAAGTTTCTGGGGATTACTTCTGAGTAAAGACTTTAGTTGTACCCACAGTGTTATTTCGAACACCCCTCACAGAAGGAGCTGTATGATGGTGATAATTGTAGGGGAAGACAGAGGGTGGAATGTAGAGGGTGTTTTTCTTCTCCATCTACAAACTCTACGGATTAATCGACGAGAGGATAAGGAACAAAAAAGGTCTAATAAATTTATCTCCGAATATGCATGGTTTTCATGCCAGAGACCATTTATTCAATCATACTTTGTAACAGAGACTACGGATTAATACGCGCTGTAACATGCACCCACAGTTACAGTACGCATGGTTTCGTCCTAGAGACCGAGCGAGGTGGCGCAGTGGTTAGCACACTGGACTCGCATTCGGGAGGACGACGGTTCAATCCCGTCTCCGGCCATCCTGATTTAAGTTTTTCGTGATTTCCCTAAATCGCTTGAGGCAAATGCCGTGATGATTCCTTTGAAAGGGCACGGCCGATTTCCTTCCCCATCCTTTCCTCACCCGAGCTTGCGCTCCGTCTCTAATGACCTCATTGTCGACGGGACGTTGAACACTAATATCTTCCTCCTCCTCCTCCTCGTCCTAGAGGGTGGTACTGATGCTCGTACGTCATCCCATAGCACAATCTCCTGCCATGGTAATTGGTAATACTGGGCCCGATTCACTTCTCTAGCTGACTCACCTTGTAGTGGAGGTGATTCAGTGCTATACACAGTGGTTCTGTGTTCGAATCGAGAGCTTGCGATCATGGTGTTTACTTACAGAAAGACACGGCGAACAGCAAGGTTGTATCAGGAGACGCATCCCCACCCAGAAAAATCCAGCATTCAATGTTTGCAACAGTATTTCGCAGTTTGTCCGAGATAGGTACGTTTCGGAAAGCAGGAAATTATAAAGGGCGTACCCGAAATGTATGGACACCAGACTCGGAGGAAAAATGTGATTAACGCTGTGGAAGGCGACCGTCGCGTCAGTACTAGGCAGTTGGTCCGCCAGTACAGGGTAAGCCAGACGACCGTGTGGAACATTCTCCGTGACAACTGTTAACTACCCTTATCACTTACGGAGGGTGCAGGGCTTACTACCGACAGATTTTCCACATCGGGAGCTGTTTTGTCACTGGTTTTTTCACCAGGCAACCACGATTCCGGGATTTGTGTCATCCATCCTATTCACAGATGAGGGCACCTTTATGCGTAGTGGTATGTTCAACTTTCAGAAACGTCATCTGTTGTACTGTATGCAGAATCTCCGTGGTATGGAGACAGTCAATCCGTGCAGGGGGATTGTGTGGGCCGGGATAATTGGCGGCTGTATATTGGTGGTGGTGGTATGTTCGTATGGGACCAAATTGCCGAGGTCATCGGTCCCCAGTCTAACACAGTACTTAATCTTACTTAATTTAAGCTTACGCTAAGGACAACCCCCCCCCCCCCACACACACACACATGCCCGAAGGAGGACTCGAACCTCCAATGGGGGGCCACGACGACCGTGACAAGGCGCCCCATATCGCGCGGCTATCCCGCGCGGCCCGAATTTTGGGACCATCCTTTCTTCCATGTCGCCCAATAGGCCGGAACTACCGACGTTCCTTGAGTGTGACTTTTCCTGCCCTGCTGGAAGAAGTGCCACTGATTATTTGAAATGTCATGTGGCTGCTACATGATGGTGCTCCAGCCCACTTCACCGTTAGCGTCCTGACCGCATCTCAATCATGGCTTCCCTGGTCGATAGATCGGACGAGGGGGTACAGCTGCATTGCCTACAAGTTCACGGGACCTCAACCTTTGCGATTTCTGGTTGTGGGCCCAACTCAAACGTATCATGTGTGCAGAGCACATTCCAGATGTGGAGACACTGGAGCAGCATGTTCATGCTACCTTTGACACACTTCGGACACTTTCTGGCCGATGTGAACCCTCTGCAACTATCTATGGTTCGATAAATGGTCTCGAGCATGGAATCCAAGCATTTTCAGACGCAAGTTCTGTAGATCTCTTTTGTTCCACATCCTCTCATCGATCAAACCCTAGAGTTTGTACACAGTGGACAAAATCAACCTGTATACAAAAAAAGAATCAAGACGTCGGGAGCAGGAGCTACTCCGAGATGGAGAGGTTGGCACAGGTCAAGAAGTCGTGCGCTCCGCATAAGGGTTCACCAACTATCTGTCACAACTGATCTCAGCAAAGTCAGTTGGTAGTGGTAGTAGTGGCACTCGCCACATACTGCAATGTGGCCTGCATAGTACAGATGTCGCACGTGAAGGATTCCTTCCATTCTGCAACACTCTCGGTGGCAGAGATTTCTCTCTACAGAAGCATCATCAGAGTATATATACTACTGGCCATTAAAATTGCTACACCACGAAGATGACGTGCTACAGACGCGAAATTTAACCGACAGGAAGAAGATGCTGTGGTATGCAAACGATTAGCTTTTCAGAGCATTCACACAAGGTTGGCGCCGGTGGCGACACCTACAACGTGCTAACATGAGGAAAGTTTCCAACCGATTTCTCATACACAAACAGCAGTTGACCGACGTTGCTTGGTGAAACGTTGTAGTGATGCCTCGTGTAAGGAGGAGAAATGCGTAACATCACGTTTCCGGCTTTGATAAAGGTCGGATTGTAGCCTATCGCGATTGCGGTTTATCGTATCGCGACATTGCTGCTCGCGTTGGTCGAGAACCAATGACTGTTAGCAGAATATGGAATCGGTGGGTTCAGGACGTTAATACGGAACCCCGTGCTGGATCCCAACGGCCTCGTATCACTAGCAGTCGAGATGACAGGCATCTTATCCGCATGGCTGTAAGGGATCGTGCAGCCACGTATCGATCCCTGAGTCAACAGATGGGGACGTTTGCAAGACAACAACCATCTGCACGAACAGTTCGACGACGTTTGCAGCAGCATGGTCTATCAGCTCGGAGGCCATGACTGCGGTTAACCTTGATGTCGCATCACAGACAGGAGCACCTGCGATGGTATACTCAACGGCGAACCTGGGTGCACGAATGGCGAAACGTCATTTTTTCGGACGAATCCAGGTTCTGTTCACAGTATCATGATGGTCGCATCCGTGTTTGGCGACATAGCGGTGAACGCACATTGGAAGCGTGTATTCGTCATCGCCATACTGGCATATCAAACGGCGTGATGGTATGAGGTGCCATTGGTTACACGTCTCGGTCACCTCTTGTTCGCAGTGGAGGCACTTTGAACAGTGGACGTTACATTTCAGATGTGTTACGACCCGTGGTTCTACCCTTCATTCGATTCCTGCGAAACCCTAAATTTCAGCAGGATAATGCACGACCGCTTGTTGCAGGTCATGTACGGGCCTTTCTGGATACAACATGTTCGACTGCTGCCCTGGTCAACACATTCTGCAGATCGCTCACCAATTGAAAACGTCTGGTCAATGGTGGCCGAGCAACGGGCTCGTCACAATACGCCAGTCACTACTGTGGTATCGTGTTGAATCGGCATGGGCAGGTGTACCTGTACACGCCATCCGAGCTCTGTTTGACTCAATGCCCAGGCGTATCAAGTCCGTTATTACGGCCAGAGGTGGTTGTTCTGGGTACTGATTTCTTAGGATCTGTGCACCCAAACTGCGTGAAAATGTCAGTTCTAGTATGAAATATTTGTCCATTGAATACCCGTTTATCATCTGCATTTCTTCTTGGTGTAGCAAATCTAATGGCCAGTAGGGTAGAACGCGCACATTTTTCATTGCTTGTGCGACGCGCGCACTGGTCTGGTCCGGCGCTGGAGCCCCCCCGGTACGTGCCTCTAGTGGCTGGCGTCCGCGACCGGCCATCGATCCCATCGGCCCCCTACACTACGGCGACCGGCCCCCGGTTTTAATTACCGCCTCAACAAGCGCCCTTGTTGTGTCGCAGTCCTGTTCCGCGCCGCTCCCGCCTCCTGAACTGCACTGCACTGCACTACACCACACTACAGCCCAACTACTGCGTTTCATCTCGAGGGGACACATCCTCACGAGGCTCGCCTCTCTAGTGCGGCGGGATCAGCCGCTGGTGAACATCCTAATAGGAATTGCAGCGACAGTTCAGGAGCTTACAGTATCCAAACGGTTGCTAGTTCTTGACATACCTTAATAATAATACAGAGAACAAGTGGTAGGGACACAATGCGAGGAGGCGTTAACCTCGCACCGCACATAAGTTATACACATTAATTTTCTGTAGAAGGTAATTATGAGGCTGAGTGAAATGAAAACCTTGAATATTTTTTTAAATATTATTTATTGTGCAGAACTAGTACAAAGCTGTATCGCTTTTCAACATAATCTCCCCCATACAAGTCCTCTAGCGTTTACAAAGTGCATAAATTCAGTTAGAAAAAAAATATTTTGCCAGTCCGGGCAACCACTCATGCACCACGTGGCGTACCTCATCATCAGAACGGAAATTCTTTCCTCCCATTGCGTCTTTGAGTGGTCCAAACATATAGAAATCACTTGGGGCAAGGTCTGGTGAGTACGGTGGATGAGGAAGACCCTCAAAATGCAGGTCTGCATTTGTTGCAACTGTTGTACGGGCAGTGTTGGGCCTTGCATTGTCATGTTGCAGAAGGACACCTGCTGACAGTAATCCACGTCGCTTTGATTTGATTGCAGGCCGCAGATGATTTTTTAGGAGATCTCTGTATGATGCACTGGTGACAGTGGTCCCACTAGGTATGTAATGTTCCAAAATGACAGCTTTTTTAGTCCCAAAAGAGAGTCAGCATAACCTTCCCAGTGGTCACACTAGGTGTGTAATGTTCCAAAATGACAGCTTTTGTAGTCCCAAAAGAGAGTCAGCATAACCTTCCCTTCTGATGGTTCTGTTCGAAACTTCTTCGGTTTCGGTGATAAGGAATGGCGCCATTCTTTGCTCGCTCTTTTCGTTTCCGGTTGGTGGAAGTGAACGCAGTTTCTTGCAAGGAAGCCATCACCTCGTTCAAAGCGCCGAAGAAGTTGTTCACAAGCATCAACACGTCGTTCTCTCATTTCAGGAGTCAGCTGTCGTGGCACCCATCTTGCAGACACTTTGTGAAACTGGAGCACATCATACACAATGTGTGCTGACCTATGACTAACCTGTAAACATGCTGCAATGTCATTCAGTGTCACTCTGCGGTTTCCCTTCATTATGGCTCCAACTGCTTCAATGTTCTGTGGAGTCACAACTCCTTGTGCCTGACCTGGACGAGGACTATCTTCCACCGAGTCACACCATTTGCGAACTTCCTACTCCATTCGTAGACTTGCTGCTGTGACAAACATGCATCACCGTACTGAACCTTCATTCGTAGATGAATTTCAATAGGTTTCACACCGTCACTAAGCAAAAACCGAATAACAGAACGCTGTTCTTCCCTGACTCAAGTCGCAAGTGGGGCGGCCATCTTTATACTGATACTACGACGGTATGTGTGCATCTGCACTATACTGCCACCTGCAGGCCTGTCTGCACGCTGTTTGTACTCGCTTACCAACTTACAGGATAAAGGCGCGAAATTTCGATTTGTTATTACAAATTTAAGGTTTTTATTTGACTCGCCCTGTATAAAGTCCATGAAACATTTCAAAAACAGATACAGATAGATGGCCCACAACAATGTTGTCGCTGTTGTCATCTTCAGTCCAGAGACTGGTTTGATGAAGTTCCTCATGATACTCTAACCTGTGGAAGCCTCTTCATCTCCGAATAACTACTGAACCCCACATCCTTATCAATATGCTTAGTGTATTCATCTATTTGTCTCCCGCTGCGACTTTTAACCTCCACGCTACCCTCCAGTACTAAACTGGTGATCCCTTGATGCCTCGGAACGTGTCCTGCTATCCCCGTCTTCTAGTCAAGTTGTACCACAAATTCCCCTTCTCCCAATTCCATTCAGTAACATGATCTTCCCATCTAATCTTCTGCATTCTTCTGTAGCACCACATTACAAAACCTTCTAATCTCTTCTTGTCTCCACTGTTTTACCGGCCATATTTCATTTCCATACGTGGCTGCACTCCAGACAAATACTTTTGGAAAAGAGCTCCTGACACTTAAATCTATACTAGATGTTAAGAAATATATCTCCTTCAGAAACGCTTTCTTTACCATAGCCAGTCTACGTCAGTTATTTTGCTCCACAAATAGCAAAACTCATTTACTACTCTACGTGTCTCATTTCCTAATCTAATTCCGTCAGCATCACGTGGTTTAATTCGACTAAATTCCATTATTCTTGTTTTGCTTTAGTTTATGTTCGTCTTATATCCTCCTTTCAAGTTACTGTCCATTCCGTTCAACTGCTCTTCCAGGTCCTTTACTGTCTCTGACAGAATTACAATGTCGTCGGCAAACCTCAAAGTTTTTATTTCTTCACCATGTGACAAACTACACATCGAGTACAAGATACAGTCTCGCAGTTCATTTTTGCAATGTTTATAAAAACGTTCTATGTATTTTTATATACACCTACTTACACCCAGCAAGCCCCCTAATGGTGTGTGGTGGAGGGTACTTCTGATATCACTAACTGATCCGCCCTACCCCGTTCCACTCGCAAATGGAGCATGGGAAGAACGATTGTCGTTAAGCCTCTGCCTTTCCACTGAGTTCTCCAATATTTTCATCGCGGTCATTTCGTGAGATGGATGCGGGAGAAAGGAACACGTTGTTCGACTCTTCCCGGTAAGTGCACTCAAATTTCAATAGTAAGCCTCTTCGTGTTGCGCAACGACTCTCTCGTAACGTCTGCCAATGGAGTTTGTTGAACGTCTCAGTAAAACTGTTGCGCTGATGAAACGGGGTTCGTGACGAAACGTGCCACTCTTCGTTGGGTCTTCACTATCTCTTCTGTCAGTCCTGCGAGGTAAGGATCCCAGATTGTTCAACAGTGTTCAAGAATAGGTCGAAAAAGCGCATTTTAAGCCACTTCCTTAAGATTCATTCAACGGATCTCAGTCTGGAGTCTGCTTTTCCTACTATTGGTTTTGTGTGATCATTCTAATTAGGGTCTCTCTGAATAATCAGTCTGATACATTCCAAGGTAGATACCGCTTGCAGCAGTTTCTCATAAACAGTGTAGTTGTAAAGCAGTTGCTTTCTTTTTCTCTGGAAGTGCAGTGTGTTACATTCATTTACTTTCAGGGTCAACTATTAGAGCCTGCACCATTCATCAGTCCTCTGCAAGTGATTTTGCAAAGTGATACCATCTTCTGCAGTCGCTACTTCGTTATGGACAACAGCATCATCTGGGAGCATCCTAAGCTCCCTTCTAAATCATTTATATACATTGCAAAAAATAACGGTCCGGTCACAATTCCTTGGGGATCTTCGGAAATTACCCAGAATCTTCCGTCGGTTCTTGGTAAAACAACATTATAATAAATGAAAAGCACCAATTTGCTTTTGCTCTACAGTATTACTTTTTTTTACTGAGTCTTATCACCAAAGAAGTTACAATGTTTGCAAACAACATTGGAAGAGAAGTAACACGTCCAGACTGAAGTAGAAACATACAGTAAGTAACATCTTTGACAGTGTGGTGGTCTACATATCTAAACCAGAAGCAAAGGGCAGTAACTGGCAGCATTATGATTCTAGGAAAATGAGCTTCAAATTTTGTATCACATTTAAAATTCTATGTTTATTTCTTACATTGTGTATGATAAACGACATATGCAGTGGTTATTAATGAAGCTATACGTAATATTCCAGTGAATTTAATTGAGAATGTTGCGCTTTGTAACGCTTTTACCAACATTCTTCTGCCTCCAAATATGTCACTTATATCACTTTCAATCTCATTAACGTCAGCTTGAAATGAACTGCAACGATGTGATACAATATGTTCCATTTCTCATGTTACATTAACCTATACAAATAAATACATATTTTTGAATGGCAAAGGAAAATTAATGAGCAATGATACTTACAGAAATATAAATTCCCAAGCAAACTCTTAGTATATGCATATAGAAATAGTTCCAATTTTGATTTATTGCGGGAAAGGTCTATTCTGTGTCCCACATAGCATCACCAGAATAGTGTACTTTCGCCTCCACTTGCTAGTGATCTCCTATGTTGTTTGGAAACAGATGTTTTTGATTTTTTCTTCACATTTGTGTAGAATGGTTGGTGAATTTGAGGCATAAGTGGAAATAACTGCTGCAAATTCTGATATTTCTCTGATAGTTTGTTAGTTTGGACTTCAGAAAAGTTTCTCTACTGACTATGCAATTTACACATTCACTCAACAAATTTTACGAGCATTAAATAAAAAAATAGCATTCGCTGGTATTTTCTGTGACCTATCGAAAGCATTTGACTGTGTGAACCACTGTATGCTCCTAGATAAACTGTCGTCTTATGGAACTGATGCCGCAGTCAACCAATGGATGTCATATTTAAGCAAAAGAATGAAGAAAGTTGTACGTAGTAATTCACCCGATATAATCAAAGGACGCGCTTCTGTTTCGGAGAAATCTCATATGGAGTTCCCTAAGGCTCAATCTTAGGTGCCCAAAGTTCCTCGTTTCTGTAAACCATTTTCCGTGTAACATGCAAGCAGAATTTGCTATTTTGATGGACGACACTAGTATTGTAATCAGACCAAGCATACATGCTGCAAAAAAAGAAATATCAAACAATGTTCTTAACAGTATCATTGACTGGTTTTCTGCGAATGGTCTCACTCTCAGTTTCAAAAAAGACACAGATTATTCAGCTCTGCGCATCTGGAGCTGCTACGCCGATGATAAGTGCAACAAACGGTAAGAAAATAGAAAATAGAATGGAAACTAAAAAAAATTTTAGGTGACCATATTGATGAGACTATTTCTGACTTTATCGTCCAACATCTCAGGAAGTGACACGCTGAGACACAAAGACTCAGTGAAACAAATAAATAATGGACAAAAATTAAAAGAAAACAATCATTCGGTATAAACAGTGCAAAAGATGTGTGAATAAAATATGTAACATGAAATAAGCACACCAATAAAAAAAATTAAGTGGTTTTAATTGCAAAAGACGGTTGTAATTCGAAATTCTCTAAGAAGTATTACGTTGCATAGTAATACCACACGGTCTATCGGAAAAGAAATGTTCCTAATAAATTGCTTCCTCTCAATAGAATATCCATACAAAAATTACCCTCTTGGGGAATTGGTGGAAACGTATTAAAGACTCAACATAACTTCCCTGATATAGCTTTCTCACAATATTTGTCAACTACTAAATGTCATCTTTCTGAGACTTAATAATCAAGGATCCTATGCAGCAGAAAGTTCCTGTGTCGATATATCTGCTAACTCTCAGCACTCTCCGTAATATGTTAGCAAAGAAGACCTCTCAGCGTAGATGCGCCTATTGTTTGTCTAACGCAATACTCCAGTTCCATCATCTCCTTTTACGGCTTGAAATTTTGTTCTCTGACTTTGGCACTTCTCAAACTTTCTTATGTCATTATAGTCGGTTGGGAATTGCTATAGCATAAAGAAAACCAGAAAAATACAGTTTTAGATTTGTATCTATTTTTTTTAAATGTAATTCGACAATCATTTCAGGTAGATGGTACAGTCATTGGCAAATACTATCTTATCAAAAGTGGTATTCATAAAAACAGTTCTTTCCTTCATTCACACATAAAAACACCTCACACTGTAAACCCTCTGAATAAGATCTTGATTCTGTATTATAAACAGCGCAGATTTCACATCTCCAACAACCAGCAATAAAATCAGGTGATGAGCTCCGTAATTTCGGATACGACTTTTATTTGAAAGTGAAATACTCTTGAAACTTCCTGGCAGATTAAAACTGTGTGCCGGACCAAGATTCGAACTCGAGACGTTTGCCTTTTGCGGGCAAGTGCTCTACTAACTGAGCTACCCAAGCACGACTCACGCCCCGTCCTCACAGCTTGACTTCCGCCAGTAACTCGTCTCCTACCTCCTAAACTTCCCAGAAGTTCTCCTGCGATGCGACAGAACTAACACTCCTGGAAGAAAGGATACTGCGGAGACATGGCTTAGCCACAGCCTGGCGGATGTTTCCAGAATGAAATTTTCACTCTGCAGCTGTGCGCCGATATGATAGTAGGAGACGGGGCACTGGCGGAAGTAAAGTGCGTGCGTGAGTGGTGCGTGTGTAGCTCAGATGCCGGCACGGTAGCTCTGCGTGTTTGGTCAGCGGGTTAACTGCGCTCTGTAATAAAAACTGAGTGAATGGATCAACGATGAACTTGTACAACGACCGATAACGAACAAAATGAGATCACCTAAAAAAGAAATATGGTAGGGCACTTGCCCGCGAAAGGCAAAGATCCCGAGCTCGAGTCTTGGTCCGGCACACAGTTTTAATTTGCCAGGAAGTTTCATAGCAGAGCACACTCCACTGCAGTGTGAAATTTTCATTCCGAAAATCTCTTGTTTCTCCTTAAGAACGGGAAAGAGCTCGTAAATTATTATAGTTGTGAGTGCTTCTGTAGAATGAGTAGAAGTATTAAGTTTATTTGTTCTGTAAACTGGTGAGTCAGAATGCTTCAAGATTGTGTTCTGTTTCAGAATCACCACTTGACTCATTTGGTGTATCAATAGGAGATCGAAAATTCTCACCAATATACTCAACAGCCTCCTTCTGTTTCAACTTTCTGACGATACCAAAAACATGAAGCCAAATCCTCTACGCAGCTTATAAGTACAGAACAATTTATACGAAAGTAAAAAAAATAGTTCAGTATTTTTTTTAATTTACCGGCTTTCCAGGCGTGTCCAAATAGGCATCACAGTAGCGGCATGTTAATTATGACTATACGAACCTAAGAAGAACACAGCGGAGGAAATCTCCAACGCGGCCGGGAATCAAACCGAGGCCCCTTCTGTCAATATTTCCTTCTTCTTGAACAATTATTACTATGAACAGACTTACCACGAAATGGGGGGGGGGGGATTATGAAAACATCTACATCTACATGGTTACTCTGCAATTCACACTCAAGTGCCTTGCAGAGGGTTCATCGAACCATTTTCATACTAATTCTCTACCATTTCACTCTCGAATGGCGCGAGGGAAAAAGGAATACCTAAATCTTTCCGTTCGAGCTCTGATTTCTCTTACTTTATTATGATAATCATTTCTCCCTACGTAGGTGGTTGTCAACAAAATATTTTCTCATTCGGAAGAGAAAGTTGGTGATTGAAATTTCGTAAATAGACCTCGCCGGAAAGAAAATCGCCTTTGTTTCAGTGACTGCCACCCCAACTCACATATCATATCAGTGACACTCTCACCCCTATTGCGCGATAACGCGAAACGATCTGCCCTTCTTTGCACTTTTTCGATGTACTCCGTCAGTCCTACCTGGTTAGCATCCCATACCACGCAGAAGTATTCCAGCAGAGGTCGGTAAGTGTAATGTAGGCTGTCTTTTTAGTGAATTTCTCGCACATTCTTTCTGCCAACAAAGCGCAGTCTGTTTCGCCTTTCCAATTTAGCCGGCCGGGGTGGCCGAGCGGTTCTAGGCGCTACAGTCTGGAACCGTGCGACCGCTACGGTCGCAGGTTCGAATCCTGCCTCGGGCATGGATGTGTGTGATGTCCTTAGGTTAGTTAGGTTTAAGTAGTTCAAAGTTCTAGGGGCAGATGACCTCAGAAGTTAAGTCCCATAGTGCTCAGAGCCATTTGAACCATCTTTCCAATTTAAGTTGCTAGTAATTGTAATTCGTAGGTGTTTAATCGAATTGACAGCTCTTAGATTTGTGCGATTGGTAGGATACCCAAAATTTGTCGTATTTCTTTTAGTACCCATGTGGATGACCTCGCACTTTTTTTTTTAGTGCCGATTGCCACATTTCATACCATACAGAAATTCTTTCGGATCATTTTGTAATTGGAATTGATCGTCTGATGATTTTACTAGACGGTAAATTACAGCGTCGTCTGCAAACAATCTAGGGGGACTGCTCAGATTATCACCTAGATCATTTATGTGAATCAGGAACAGCAGAAGGCCCATGACTCCATATTGCGGAACGTCAGATATCACTTCTGTTCTAGTCTATGATATACCGTTTATCACTACGAACTGTGACCTCTCTGAGAGGAAATCACGAATCCAATCATACTACTGAGACGATACTCCATATGCATTCAATTAGATTAACAGTCGCTTGTGAGGAACCGTATCAAAAACCGTCTCGTAATCTAGGAATATGGAATCGATCTGAGATCCCTTGTCGACATCATTCACAGGAAATACTCAGAAACAAGCGCAGAATGACCGCTTTTCAACCGAGAATAGCACGAGGGCTGCGCTCCGAAGTTCAAACTGCTGTGGAATCACAGGTGATACCTCCGAGAACGTTCTGCGATGAGGCAACAATGTGACAAACTAACAAAGAATACATGGGGCTCCTCGGCGCTGTAAGGCCTCAAAGTACAGAGGGTATTTACTTGTATATTTATTTGTTGCGTATGTAGCTCACCACATTAGGGCTCTGAGGCCCTCTCCTATACCTGACCGGGAACAACACATACCAGACATATTTCAAAACGTTTACAATAAAAAAATATCCTTCCTTCCAGTGACTTAAAAAAATTTCAAAAGCATTACGAAACAGGCTGGAAAATCAACTGCATCAGCAGTTAGGAGAGTGCCAAGGAGGGTTTAGAAAAGAACGCCCATATGTGGAATAAATTTTATATCTGAAATTCGTAATCAGGTTTACTAGAATGAGATCTAAAAGCATTTATGTAACATATGTAGACTTGAAAAAAGCATGTGACTCAATTAACAAGAAAGCAGTATTCAACGCCTTAAAAGAGTTCGGAGCTGACAACAAATCAGTGTCCATCCTCGTAAACATACTAACAAATGTAAAATGCAAAAATAAATTTGTAGGTGAGAAGTCGAACGCTTTTGAGATCAACACTGGCGCAAGGCAGGCAGATGGACTGTTCCCACCGCTGTTCAATTGCGTGCCTGAAAAGGTAATCAGGGAATGGAGTAAAAGAGCAGAATAAGAAGGAATTCGAATAATCACAATTGGGAGAAATGGGGATAGTCTGAGTATTGATAGCCTGGTTTCTGCAGATGATCTTCCCATCTTTGCTGAATGTGTAGTAGATGCAACAATGGAGACAAATCTCTTACAAGAGACTGCTTCAAAAGCAAGCCTACATGTAGTATACCGGTAACGGAGTACACGACAGATGTGAAAGAGGCAATTATATATATATATGGAAACTGATTATGGTTGAATAAAAAATGCTGCAAAATTTAGATATCTAGGTGAAATAATACAATCAACTGCTTTAGATAAAGAAGCTAACCTAGCAAGGGCAATAAAAATGGAGGTGGCTTTTCAGGTAACAGAAACCTGTATAAGAAGAAATCTATTTACATAAATGCAAAACCCTAGCACTACAATACTGTCATTAAACCAGAACGCCTTTATGTATCAGAATTCCTTTCGTCAGATACTGGCAAACAATCAGATGAAATAGAAAAGAAGGAAAGAAAAATAACCAGGAAAAGCATTGGGACCATAATATGAGAATGGGAAATGGAAATTAATAAGTAATAAAAAAGTTTATGGGAAAACTGAGAGAATATCAATCCCGATGAGGAAGAGAAGAGTTGAATTCTGTGGACACATAAAAAGGCTAGATGGAAAACACGATAACAAAAAATATTTATACTTCTTTGACAGCAACTCCGAAACATCAATACCGTCTGTGAAGGACGTTAAACGAGAGCCGAGAGAAATAGAAATAATGGGGGAAGGAATAGGAGAAAGGGAAAGGATGAGAGCAAAAATAAAGAGGTTTCAAGGGCTTCCAGGAAGAAACAACGAAAAAGACATGTGCAGAGTGGACAGAAAGAAGAAGAGAAACACATGGGTCAAGCATGAAAAAATACTGTATAGAAAGAGAAGAGAAAAGAAAGAAATCATAAGTTGTTATGTGGTCCTTAGTACGCCAAATAATAATAATAAAGTTACTGTATTTGATTTGCTTTTTTTTTAACCGAACTTACTTTAAAAACACACTTCGTACAATGCATCCCACATATTCGTGGGCACAGCGTCTAAGAACTCCTGCGTGTTCATTCCCGCGGGTAACTTAATGGCGCATGCGCTGTACGCTACTCGCAGGGGGTGCGCTGTTGACCGCGAAAAGTCCTTGCAGGCGGATTTTTCATCGCGGCGGGAAGGGGACGGTCGAACTAATTACTTCATTAATTAGTTTTCCGGGAAAGCGGGTGGCGAGGAGCTCCAGCCCCCCTGTCGCCGGCGAATAAGTTTATTTCGAGTCTGTAGTAGGCTGTGGTCTAAACCGCTCTGTGCCTCGTCCGTAGGCTCGAGAAGTGGACGAGTTTTGTAAAGCGGGGAGATACTTTTCAGCTGCCGACGGGCCGCAACGCAAAACTCTGGTTGGTAGGAGGGCGTAAGACATCAAAAAGCTCCACCACCTCTATACAGTACACGCTCTCGCTCCTACGCCTCGCGACGGTTTTGAAACATCAGACCCGTTCCCAAGAGGCGACGCGGATTACTCGCTGCCGCTTCTAGACTGATTCATTTTTATTTAATTTTGCGAAATCCCACAGTGGAGACGGACCACTTTGACATCGTTCTGTGTGAAATTCTTCTCTCAAATTTCTGGTTCCGTCACAGGACTTGTATAAAAAATAATAGAAAGAACTGACTTTTGAGCTGTCAGTGGTACTTTTTTCTAAAAGAATTTTATTAAGTCGGGAACCTCATTAGATGCCTCGGTTTCTAACACATCGGTATATCGGAGTTGAAGTATGAAGGAACAGCAGTTTTGTAAGGTCTCTGTGTTACTACAAAGCACCCTGGCATATGCACTGATAAGCCAAAACATTATGACAACTGCTCACCGCGACGTTAGCTGCCGCCTGATGGATTTACAGTCACGTGACGCGGTACCGAAAGTATGTAAGCGGAGCAGACACGGGGGATCGCCCTAGCGAAGATATGGGCTGTAAATGGGGAAATCCATTTACGTAAGCGACTCCGACACTGGGCAGATTATTATTGCACAGAGGCTGTGAACGAGTATCTCGAAAACAGCGAGGCTACTGGAATGATCACGTGCTACTATCGTGAGCATCAATGGAAACAGGCAGAAGGACAGTGAAACCACCACTATCTGCGGAAGTGTTGGACACCCACGACTCTTCACAGAACGTGCGGTTCGGAGACTTGCCCGCTTCGTAAAGCTGGATAGATGGTGATCTGTGGCATCTCTGCCGAAACAGCACAATCCTAGTGCAAGTAAAACTGTTTCGGAGCATCCCGTTCATCGTACGAGGTGCATTCAAGTTCTAAGGCCTCCGATTTTTTTTCTCCAGACTGGAAACAGATAGAAACATGGGCATTGTTTTAAAATGAGGCCGTGTTCATTGTCAATACGTCCCAGAGATGGCAGCACCGTACCGCAGATTGAATTTTACCGCCAGCGGCGAGAATGAGAACTGTTTTAAATACTTAAAACGGCGACGTTTTCCTTGCTTGAACAGCGTGCAATCATTTGTTTTCTGAATTTGCGTGGTGTGAAACCAACTGAAATTCATCGACAGTTGAAGGAGACATGTGGTGATGGGGTTATGGATGTGTCGAAAGTGCGTTCGTGCATGCGACAGTTTAATGAAGGCAGAACATCGTGTGACAACAAACCGAAACAACCTTGGGCTCGCACAAGGCGGTCTGACGACATGATCGAGACAGTGGAGAGAATTGTTTTGGGGGATCGCCGAATGACTGTTGAACAGATCTCCTCCAGAGTTGGCATTTCTGTGGGTTCTGTGCACACAATCCTGCATGACGACCTGAAAATGCGAAAAGTGTCATTCAGGTGGATGCCACGAATGCTGACGTACGACCACATGGCTGCCCATGTGGCATGTTCCTTAGGAATGTTGACACGCAACGACAGCATGAATGGGACTTTCTTTTCGTCGGTTGTGACAATGGATGAGACGTGGATGCCATTTTTCAATCAAGAAACAAAGCGCCAATCAGCTCAATGGAAGCACACAGATTCACCGCCACCAGAAAATTTCGGGTAACCGCCAATGCTGAAAAAATGATAGTGTCCATATTCTGGGACAGCGAGGGCGTAATCCTTACCCATTGCGTTCCAAAGGGCAATACGGTAACAGGTGCATCCTACGAAAATGTTTTGAAGAACAAATTTCTTCCTGCACTGCCACAAAAACGTCCGGGAAGGGCTGCGCGTGTGCTGTTTCACCAAGACAACGCACCCGCACATCGAGCTAACGTTACGCAACAGTTTCTTCGTGATAACAACTTTGAAGTGATTCCTCATGCTCCCTACTCACCTGAACTGACTCCTAGTGACTTTTGGCTTTTTCCAACAATGGAAGACACTCCGTGGCCGCACATTCACTAGCCGTGCTGCTATTGCCTCAGCGATTTTCCAGTGGTCAAAACAGACTCCTAAAGAAGCCTTCGCCGCTGCCATGGAATCATGGCGTCAGCGTTGTGAAAAATGTGTACGTCTGCAGGGCGATTACGTCGAGAAGTAACGCCAGTTTCATTGATTTCCGGTGAGTAGCTAATTAGAAAAAAAAATCGGAGGCCTTAGAACTTGAATGCACCTCGTACATTGTTGAACACGGAGTTCCTCAACAGAGCACCCCTACGTGTTCACATGTTGAGTCAACCACTTCCTCAATGAGGACTGATGTGGGCACGGCCGCACTGGAATTCGATCATCGATCGACGGAAACGTGTCCCCTCTTCGGGTGAATCACATTTTTGCTACATTTGGTCGTCTCCACAAACGGCGTTATCGAGGTGAACGGCGGCTCCAAGTGTTCACAGCGCGTCACGGACGCAGGCTGGTGAGAGAAGTATTACGACACGGGAGACATTCTCCTACGTCTGCATGAGGCCTTTAGTAGTAATCAAAGATACGTTGACAGCGGTCAACCACCTGCTTGATGTATTCCTAGACGGAGCCAGAATCGTGCTATAGAGTTTTTAGGAACATTCTAGTGAACTCACGTTGATGTCTCGGTGGCCATATTCGCGTTATGTGAAAGTCCTATGCAACCCATCTGGGTCGCTACCGGGCGCCATCACCGGATACGCAAATCAGGGGCCAGTTATATACTCAAATTACATGACCTGTACGTATACATCTAATGCCACAGATCTCCAAAACCTACCAGCAAATTTTAGGATCGCTGATACGCAGAAGGAGTGATACATTTCGTTACAAAGAAGGGCAAACAAGCGATTAAGTAGGTGGTCATAATTTTCGGCTCAACTATGTATTTGTTTTGCTCTTGTACTCCAGTGGCAGTCAGGGGTAACTGTATTCGTAATGAGAGTTCTACAATCACAATGCTTTCATTTTCTGATTTAGCCTACTGCGTAATGAAATACGGTTTATTCAGGGTCTTTCAAAAAGAATATATGTTTTTCGAAAGCAAGTATGAGTTCATGGTTCAGAGTAGTTTCAGGGGTAAGACAAGGCTGCAACCTGTCTCCACTGTTGTTCTTATTATTTATGGATCATACGTTGAAAACAATAGACTGGCTGGGTGAGATTAAGATATGTGAACACAAAATAAGCAGTCTTGCATATGTGAATGACTTAGTTGTGATGGCAGATTCGATTGAAAGTTTGCAAAGTAATATTTCAGAGCTAGATCAGAAATGTAAGGACTATGGTATGAAGATTAGCATCTCCAAAACGAAAGTAATGTCATTGGGAAATAAATATAAACGGATTGAGTGCCAAATAGGAGGAACAAAGTTAGAACAGGTGGACGGTTTCAAGTACTTAGGATGCATATTCTCACAGGCCAACATAGTGAAAGAACTGGAAGCGAGGTGTAGCAAAGATAATGCAGTGAGCGCTCAGCTACGATCTACTCTCTTCTGCAAGAAGGAAGTCAGTACCAAGACTAAGTTATCTGTGCACCGTTCAATCTTTCGACCAACTTTGTTGTATGGAAGCGAAAGCTGGGTGGATTCAGGTTATCTTATCAACAAGGTTGAGGTTACGGATATGGAAGTAGCTAGGATGATTGCAAGTACTAGTAGATGGGAACAATGGCAGGAGGGTGTCCACAATGAGGAAATCAAAGAAAAAGTGGGAATGAGCTCTATAGATGTAGCAGTTAGGGCGAACAGGCTTAGATGGTGGGGTCATGTTACACGCATGGGAGAAGTAAGGTTACCCAAGAGACTCATGGATTCAGCAGTAGAGGGTAGGAGTCGGGGCAGACCGA
Organism: Schistocerca cancellata; assembly: GCF_023864275.1. Classification (NCBI taxonomy): domain Eukaryota; kingdom Metazoa; phylum Arthropoda; class Insecta; order Orthoptera; family Acrididae; genus Schistocerca; species Schistocerca cancellata. Next base: position 920,941,791 of record NC_064628.1, on the reverse strand, counting down.
GGAGAAGGTACCTGGATTCGGTTAAGAATGATTTTGAAGTAATAGGTATAACATCAGAAGAGGCACAAATGTTAGCACTGAATAGGGGATCATGGAGGAACTGTATAAGGGGGGCTATGCTCCAGACTGAACGCTGAAAGGCATAATCAGTCTTAAATGATGATGATGATGATGATGATGATGTAGTTATTAAACTGTAACATATAGAGCTATGAAACTTGGGAGACATATTTACGAATCTCTCAAGTTAACATTACATATGTTCAACACACCCTTCACCAACGACGTGAACAATATCAGATCGATACTCGAATTCCTCTCATATTCGCGTAACTATGTCCATCGTCACTGATGGGGCAATACACACCCGGCATTTCATGTTTTCGATGTTCTCTTGTAGAGTTGGTGCATAAACGTGGTCGTTAGCGAAACCCCACAGGAAGAAGTCATAGGTCATCGTATCCAGTGACCGTGGAGGCCAGATGAGAAGTGCGAAGTCGCCGGCTGTTTGACGACCAATCCTACGGCTCGGTAGAGTTTCATTCAGATATTGGCGCAACTGGAGACTCCACTTTGAGGGTGTCTCATCCTGCTGAAAACAAGTCTCTGTATGTCCATCTTTTCAGAGATAGTTGCTGGTCTCAGCTATTCGGCACAGAATGTCAAATCAAACACCTTTCAGCCGTATAGCTTCCAAACTTACTTTATTTGACTACCAGTTTCGGCTGTTTCCTACGCCATCTTCACGCCCCCTGGCCGACGTGCAGGGACGTTCTATCCTCGGTTCCGGTCAAAATAGGGGCCAGAATTCAAATACTGGTACCTGTAGATATCTGCTTGATACAGCGATCACTTCAAGCACTATCTGTCGGCCGATGATGCATATGATTGTTAACTATGGAGATATTGCATAAGCATACTCTGAAAGGAACCTAATAGGAATACAGTCTGTACCAGAAGACTGGCTTTTATTAAGTGATTTAAGTTCCTTACTTACTACGAGGATATCTACGTCTAAGTTAGTCATGTTAGCAGCTGCGGACACTGCCGGCTTGGCAATAATAATTTAAGGACCGTGCTACGAGGGCAATGGCGGAAATTCAGGAGTAGTAACTGTGGATCCTGTTTTGTTCTATTTCACTTGGGAAGACGTATCGGCCGATCGTGCCAGTAGGAGAAACAAAATTAGCTTACGTCACTTTTTGACGCTGTTCAAATGAGCACCTCAGTAGAAATGCCCGCCACCGGTAATTACAGTGGCCAGTTTCTTTGCAGAGAAAGCACGTCCCCTCTTGTGCGCGATATGTTGCATGACTGCGGTAACAGCAGACCTGTCGACAGGAAGGAATATTACATTTCCATCTCCACCGAACAGATACCGCTGAAACATAGCGACCGCTGAAGAGTGGACCAGCGTCCGCATCGAATACCGCTCACATCACCAGAATGGAGCAAACTACGCTTAGTTAAACTGTCGTCAACCTCTGCTGGAAAACTGAACACTCGGACGTGTATCTAATACAGTCCCGAGTTAGCAAGGGGTGGAACCATCACGATGTTTAAAGTGAGCTTGAGAACCACTGTGCAAAACCAATGTATCCAAAAACTTAACGACACAGATATACACTCCTGGAAATGGAAAAAAGAACACATTGACACTGGTGTGTCAGACCCACCATACTTGCTCCGGACTCTGCGAGAGGGCTGTACAAGCAATGATCACACGCACGGCACAACGGACACACCAGGAACCGCGGCGTTGGCCGTCGAATGGCGCTAGCTGTGCAGCATTTGTGCACCGCCGCCGTCAGTGTCAGCCAGTTTGCCGTGGCATACGGAGCTCCATCGCAGTCTTTAACACTGGTAGCATGCCGCGACAGCGTGGACGTGAACCGTATGTGCAGTTGACGGACTTTGAGCGAGGGCGTATAGTGGGCATGCGGGAGGCCGGGTGGACGTACCGCCGAATTGCTCAACACGTGGGGCGTGAGGTCTCCACAGTACATCGATGTTGTCACCAGTGGTCGGCGGAAGGTGCACGTGCCCGTCGACCTGGGACCGGACCGCAGCGACGCACGGATACACGCCGAGACCGTAGGATCCTACGCAGTGCCGTAGGGGACCGCACCGCCACTTCCCAGCAAATTAGGGACACTGTTGCTCCTGGGGTATCGGCGAGGACCATTCGCAACCGTCTCCATGAAGCTGGGCTACGGTCCCGCACACCGTTAGGCCGTCTTCCGCTCACGCCCCAACATCGCGCAGCCCGCCTCCAGTGGTGTCGCGACAGGCATGAATGGAGGGACGAATGGAGACGTGTCGTCTTCAGCGATGAGAGTCGCTTCTGCCTTGGTGCCAATGATGGTCGTATGCGTGTTTGGCGCCGTGCAGGTGAGCGCCACAATCAGGACTGCATACGACCGAGGCACACAGGGCCAACACCCGGCATCATGGTGTGGGGAGCGATCTCCTACACTGGCCGTACACCACTGGTGATCGTCGAGGGGACACTGAACAGTGCACGGTACATCCAAACCGTCATCGAACCCATCGTTCTACCATTCCTAGACCGGCAAGGGAACTTGCTGTTCCAACAGGACAATGCACGTCCGCATGTATCCCGTGCCACCCAACGTGCTCTAGAAGGTGTAAGTCAACTACCCTGGCCAGCAAGATCTCCGGATCTGTCCCCCATTGAGCATGTTTGGGACTGGATGAAGCGTCGTCTCACGCGGTCTGCACGTCCAGCACGAACGCTGGTCCAACTGAGGCGCCAGGTGGAAATGGCATGGCAAGCCGTTCCACAGGACTACATCCAGCATCTCTACGATCGTCTCCATGGGAGAATAGCAGCCTGCATTGCTGCGAAAGGTGGATATACACTGTACTAGTGCCGACATTGTGCATGCTCTGTTGCCTGTGTCTATGTGCCTGTGGTTCTGTCAGTGTGATCATGTGATGTATCTGACCCCAGGAATGTGTCAATAAAGTTTCCCCTTCCTGGGACAATGAATTCACAGTGTTCTTATTTCAATTTTCAGGAGTGTAGTTATCTGTGTCATGGTCGACATTATGGAGGGGACTACTCCATTGCCAGTAGATGCGCTCAGTTACTGACGCTACGAACCAAACGACCATGTGACTCACACCAACACACATACTACACTGAGTAAGAGCTGTCCAAGGGCGCCCGACTGTGTGGCGAGCTGGCAAACAAGCAACCCTCCCACTCGGAGCTAAAGGCGAAACTAACGCAGCTACAGAGTCTAACAATTCGTTGATTTAAATACGTTACATTTTGTTACCACTCTTTTATTTTACTTGACGTCCGGTTTATGACCGGTTTTCGAGGCAGTTTGCCTTCCAGTCAACTGATCCTCCAAATCCTTCACCGCATATTTTACGTGCGGATTGAATAATTACAATCTGTCATCTGTGCAAGTTGTAGAGGGCTTTTCGCTCGCTGTGATCTATTCCTAAGAATTTCAGAAATACAGAGACAGCAAGTTATTACCAGATATAATGGCAATATCACTGCGAACATTTGTCTGTCGACGAAATTGCTGGTGGAATTGTAGAAACGTAAGTTAAGAATGGAATGGGGTTACTGGACCAAAAGATGACCTTTGATCTATTGGTAGCGTACAGGCAGCGAGGTTTGAACCTGAACACATGTTATCACAAGGACATTGATAACGTCATGCATTTAGAGACGAAAATCATTGCACCTACCCCTGCCCTGCGTGTAGGCATCTCAAAGGAGAAAGGTCATTTTTGATCCGGAAACTCCACTTCGTTCCTACTAACGCAAATTTTCACTACTCTTATTATGAGGAATCAACGATTACTGCTTTTTCCTTCAGATATAGCAAATGGTAAGCGTTAACAGTTTTTACATGTGCAGCTCCTGTTGAAGTAAATAACTCAACTCGTATTAAAAACAAAGGCATATGTTGCTTCAAAAAGAGTCTGAAAACCCGTGGGCTATGAAGACAGGAGTGCAGCCACAGTCATACCACAAAACCGCCGCAGTTGTAGCACTATCCCAAGCAATGAACAATTCAAAGGTGATGGCAGGCGTTTTCCACTGCCTGTAAAGCTGAAATTTTTTTAGGCCTCAGCGCTGAATTATTAAACGTCCAGAAAGTTGTAGCCATCACAACATTCGTACCAACGTCCTAAATACGTTCTCGTCGTTCTGAGATTCGTAAAAAGGCAATAGATAGAATAAGTATAGAGAGGTGTAACTATATACAGGTGGAACCAGAAGACACGCCCTGAAAAATGGTTCAAATGGCTCTGAGCACTATGGGACTTAACAGCTGAGGTCATCAGTCCCCTAGAACTTAGAACTACTTAAACCTTACTAACCTAAGGACATCACACACATCCATGCCCGAGGTAGGATTCGAAGCTGCGACCGTAGCGGTCACGCCGTTCCAGACGGAAGCGCCTAGAACCGCTCGGACATTCCAGCCGGCCACACCCTGGAAAGTTTTATGTGAAAGTCCGTTGTTTCGGATTTTATCACAGGCCATTGTTTCCATTCTACGATGATGGTGTTCACTAAAGAACTTACGATACTCGGACGAGAACTAACGAAGGAAGTGTGCGCATTATCTGTCAGAAATAATAACGCCCAACCATGGGCAACCATTTCTCGTCGAATGTACCCTGCAGCCATTAAACATACTTAGAGGTAACGAAGCGCTGTGTTCGCCTGCTTAACAGCATGTTGGTCCACCTCTGGAACCTAACACCCACTTCTGCATGTCGTGGACTCGTCAAGTCCTCACTAGGTTTCCGGGGGTATGTCGCAACAGATGTCTACGCACAGGTTGCGTAACTCTCTCATGTTAGGAGCCGGTTGGTGTACGGGCACGACACTGGAGCGCGTGTTACATTTGGTTTGTGTCACGCTTATTTGGTAGTAATGGCATCAATGCGAGGTGACTGTCACTACATTAGCGTGGTTCTGGCCGTGTGAAACGTATTGTTGTCCTTGAAATTTCCTGGCAGATTAAAACTGTGTGCCGGACCTAGACTCGAACTCGGGACCTTTGCCTTTCGCGGCCAAGTGAAAATTTCATTCTGGAAACACCCCCAGGCTGCGGCTAATCCATGTCCCCGCAGTATCCTTTCATCCAGTAGTGCTACTCCTGTAAGTTTCACAGGAGAACTTGTGTGAAGTTTGGAAGGTAGGAGACGAGGTACTGGCAGAAGTGAAATTGTGAGGACCGGTCGTGAGTCGTGCTTGGGTCGCTCAGTTCGTAGAGCACTTGCCCGCGAAAGGCAACGGTCCTGAGTTCGAGTTTCGGTCCGGCACACAGTTTTAATCTGCCAGGAAGTTTCAAAATCAGCGCACACTCTGCTGCAGAGTGAAAATTTCATTCTGGTATTATTGTCCTGCTTTACAATGGTATCGCTGTCGACGAAGACGTCATTCATGTACGGATGTACGTGGTCCGCAATAGCGTTGACGTAATCCACAGTAACGATGGTATCTTCGATTACTATCACAGGTTCGAAGGAAGCGTACGTGAAAGTCCTCAGTAGCCTAAATCTGCCCACATCGTTCTTCCTTTTGATGTTAATTATTAACTACATCGTTGGACAAGCAGAAAGAACGGTAGAGTAATTTTCATCTGCAAAGTATCAGGCGGGGTTTGCATATATATCAAGAACTCACTCATACGCAACGTAGTATGAACCATTTGACATCCATTCATGGGTGAGCATATCCTCTAAATTTTGCCACGCATTGCGATCTTTATCTAGAGTGATGCATGTTACTCCTGCCTTCATTGCTAATAGCATCTGCTTGTCTGCTAGTAGGTCATCGTTCCAGTCCACTCTCTCTTTTGTTATCAGACCGCAAGTGTCAGTCGCCTCAGAAGACCACATCGGTTTCACCCGCCCGTCGCAGAACGACCGATGAGCTACAGTACTCCTGGGGCCACTTGACAAATCGCTCCTTAGAGAAATCGGAAATACAGTTGAAATTGAAATGACGTATCGGAAAAGAGAAGACACGTTGGAGTGAGAGATACTTGAAACGGCAAACGTATTGAATGAATGGTATTTCGGCCTGCTGTCCTCGAATAATTTCGGAAGGAAAGAGAAAAAGCATCCCCTCGTTACGCAATACGTAATATGAAGTGCTGCTGTCCAGCTTTTACATGTGTAAGCGGTGTTGAGCTAACCATGTAGAAGCGACTCCCAGCGACTTTGTACCTTCCATGGCGTCCGTAGATTTAGGGAAAGCTTTTAAAAATGTTGAGTAGAATACCCACTTACACTGTGGAAATGTCATGGATAACGTGCAGGGATCTAAATGTTAGCTACAACTTGACAAGAAACCAGACTGCAGTTACAAGCGCCAAAAGATATGAAAGACAGGGAGTAATTGAGAAATGTGTGATACAGATTTTTCTCCCATATCCCCAGTTATTGCATCTGTACAGGGAGCAATCACTGGACACAAACAACGAGAAGTTAACGTCAGGAAAAGACTTGGAAGGTCAGTAAAATGCAGTGAATAGTGTCTTGAAAAGAGGCTGAAACATCAATACAAGCAAGGCAATGGTAATGCAGTGTAGTTGAATTACATCCGGCAACGTTGAGGGAATCAGATTAGAGAATGAGACGCTTGAAGTAGTAATGGTTATTTGGACAGCTGAAGGTTATGAAGTAGAAACGGTATAGAATGAAGCTGGATGGTAGGAATGAAAATATTTATGGGTTGGGTTGGGTTGTTTGGGGAAGGAGACCAGTCAGCGAGGTCATCGGTCTCATCGGATTAGGGAAGGATGGGGAAGTAAGTCGGCCATGTCCTTTCAGAGGAACCATCCCGGCCTTTGCCTGGGGTGATTTAGGAAAATCACGGAAAACCTAAATCAGGATGGTCAGACGCGGGATTGAACCGTGAAACATGCAATATAACATGCAAAATGTGAAACATGCAATATAACAAATGACCTCGAAGAAGACATGAAGGCCCAACGGCCACAGGCGTCACAGTGTGGCGATACGGAGAGGCCTGCGACATACAGTATGAAGTAAAGTAGTTTCTGGATGTATTAATCAGGAGTGCAGCCTGACAAGGAAGTGAATAGTTGACGAAAACAGTAGATACCTGAACATCGAACTGAGCGAGATGGTGTAGTGGTTAGCTCACTGGACTCGCATTCGGGAGGACGACGGTTCAGTCCCGCGTCCGGCCATCCTGATTTAAGTTTTCCGCGACTTCCCTAAATCGCTCCAGGCAAATGCCGGGATGGTTCCTTTCAAAGGGCAGGGCCGACTTCCTTCCCCATCCTTCCCTAATCCGATGGGGCCGATAACCTCGCTGTTTGGTCTCCTTCCCCAAACAACCCTACCTTGAAGATCGAATAACTGATGGGAAGGAGCTGAATGGAATGGGTAAGAAAAGAAATTCGTAGCAAAATAGGATACGACACATTCTGAGGCGTCAAGATATAGTTAATTTAGAAATAAATGATAGTGTGAGGGTAAACATTTTAGAGGGAGCCCAAAGCTTCGCTGTAATAAGCAAGTTCAGGAGAGTGTGAAGTGGTTATGTGTGGGGTCGATAGTTACGATGCCACAACGTAGGTGCACGCTCTCGTATGTTGGCACTATGAGAGAAGACTAACTACGCCGAACACAGCGCCTTGTGCCCGACGCCGTGGGGCTCAGAGAGTGCCGTCTTGATTTCTGCCCATTTCATCAACAGCAGATGGCCTGGAATTACCGCTTCTACTACCGAGTGGGCTAGCTTGCAACTGGGACTTTGTATTAAATTAGACCTGGGCTACGGCTTCACACCTACGTGCATATCGTAGCAAAATTTATGTATACATTTGATATTTATTTGTGGTTTTGATTCTAGTAAAAAGTGTTAAAGTTACACACAGTAACGAAGTGCTTCACCTCTCCTGCCCCTACTGGCTTCCTTCACTCTCGGCCTATATTACAGAAGCAGTTCACGGGAGCAGAACCACGTGCCGCACATCCAGGCGGGATACAAACTTATGGACACAGGGAAAGACAGTTTACGGAGGCGAAATGCACCAAACCAGTCTTGAGCTTGCAGTCCGCAGCTCGTGGTCGTGCGGTAGCGTTCCCGGTTCCCGGGTTCGATTCCCGGCGGGGTCAGGGATTTTCCCTACCCCGTGATGACTGGGTGTTGTGTGATGTCCTTAGGTTAGTTAGGTTTAAGTAGTTCTAAGTTCTAGGGGACTGATGACCGTAGATGTTAAGTCCCATAGTGCTCAGAGCCATTTGAACCATTTGAGCTTAAAGACTAGAACACAATTTCCTCAGTGATAGAAGGTGGTGGCGACGATACCGTTTCTTCCTCATTATTTATGTATGCACTCATCCGTACTTATTGTTTTCAGGCTGAAATTCAACAGATTACGAAGACACGAAGATCCATTGTCGGGCATAACAATGCGGCAATCGATGTATAGTAACAACACAAAATCATCTGACAGAAAGATGGAGGAAACTGCGCGTCCATTCATGTCCTCGTGTCCTCAGCCGATTGAAACGAGCGTTATGCTGCGCGAATGAGGGGCTATAACGATAGCGGGACAGTGACTTCTGTTGTTTGGCACTGGAAATAAAACGGTTAGCTACTAATTATACCCTAATAGAAGTATTCATGAACAGAAAACCCAAAGTAGTGAAACGAATTACACTTGCAATGCCGTTACCGTTATCGAGAAACATTACACATTTTTTCGCAGTACTCTTCGATGTCTTTTCCTTTGCACGTAAAGCACTTGTTGAAAATCTCGACTACTATGCTCAGGGCGGATGGAAAGAGGATCGTATTCCACATACATTAGCATACAACGAACTGGGCGTGACATTATAGCAGTTGCGACAGTACTAGTCACATTTTGGATACGTGTGTCGATGGAATATTGTAGAACCGACGCGCCATTTGACCCAATCTTGTTGAAAATCTCGACTACTATGATCAGGGCGGATGGAAAGAGGATCGCATTCCACATACTTTAGCATACAACGAACTGGGCGTGACATTATAGCAGTTGCGACAGTACTAGTAACATTTTGGATACGTGTGTCGATTGGAATATTGTAAAACAGACGCTCCATTTGACCCAATCTGGTCGCGGAGCTGGGCTAACCAGACCAGAACATAGGTAACTCAACTGCAGATTACAAGTTGAAGCTAGATAGCGAAGTCGCAAGCTGAAGATGAACAGATAGAGAAAGTGTATGAGGATATTGAAAGGGTAATGCAGTATGTAAAGGGGGACGAAAATCTAATAGTCATGGGCGACTGGAATGCAGTTGTAGGGGAAGGAGTAGAAGAAAAGGTTACAGGAGAATATGGGCTTGGGACAAGGAATAATAGTGGAGAAAGACTACTTAAGTTCTGTAACAGGTTTCAGCTAGTAATAGCGAATACCCTGTTCAAGAATCACAAGAGGAGGAGGTATACTTGGAAAAGGCCGGGAGATACGGGAAGATTTCAATTAGATTACATCATGCTCTGACAGAGATTCCGAAATCAGATACTGAATTTTAAGGCCTACCCAGGAGCAGATATAGACTCAGATCACAATATAGTAGTGATGAAGAGTAGGCTGAAGTTCAAGAAATTAGTCAGGAAGAATCAATACGCAAAGAAGTGGGATACGGAAGTACTAAGGAATGACGAGATACGTTGGAAGTTCTCTAACGCTATAGATACAGCAATAAGGAATAGCGCTGTAGGCAGTACAGCTGAAGAGGAATGGACATCTCTAAAAAGGGCCATCACAGAAGTTGGGAAGGAAAACATAGGTACAAAGAAGGTAGCTGCGAAGAAACTATGGGTAACAGAAGAAATACTTCAGTTGATTGATGAAAGGAGGAAGTACAAACATGCTCCGGGAAAATCAGGAATACAGAGATACAAGTCGCTGAGGAATGAAATAAATAGGAAGTGCAGGGAAGCTAACATGAAATGGCTGCAGGAAAAATGTGAAGACATCGAAAAAGATATGATTGTTGGAAGGTCAGACTCAGCATACAGGAAAGTCAAAACAACCTTTGGTGAGATTAAAAGCAACGGTGGTAACATTAAGAGTGCAACGGGAATTCCACTGTTAAATGCAGAGGAGAGAGCAGATAGGTGGAAAGAATACATTGAAAGTCTCTATGAGGGTGAAGATTTGTCTGATGTGATAGAAGAAGAAACAGGAGTCGATTTAGAAGTGATAGGGGATCCAGTATTAGAATCGGAATTTAAAAGAGCTTTGGAGAACTTACGGTCAAATAAGGCTGATGGGATAGATAACATTCCATCAGAATTTCTAAAATCATTGGGGGAAGTGGCAACAAAACGACTATTCACGTTCGTGTGTAGAATATATGAGCCTGGCGATATACCATCTGACTTTCGAAAAAGCATCATCCACACAATTCCGAAGACGGCAAGAGCTGACAAGTGCGAGAATTATCGCATAATCAGCTCAACAGCTCATGCATCGAAGCTGCTTACAAGAATAATATACAGAACAATGGAAAAGAAAATTGAGAATGCGCTAGGTGACGATCAGTTTGGCTTTAGGAAAAGTAAAGGGACGAGAGAGGCAATTCTGACGTTACGGCAAGACACGGCAAGACACTTTCATAGGATTTGTCGACCTGGAAAAAGCGTTCGACAATATAAAATGGTGCAAGTTGTTCGAGATTCTGAAAAAAGTAGGGGTAAGCTATAGGGAGAGGCGGGTGATATACAATATGTACAACAACCAAGAGGGAATAATAAGAGTGGACGATCAAGAACTAAGTGCTCGTATTAAGAAGACTGTAAGACAAGGCTGTAGCCTTTCGCCCCTACTCTTCAATCTGTACATCGAGGAAACAATGATGGAAATAAAAGAAAGGTTCAGGAGTGGAATTAAAATACAAGGTGAAAGGATTTCAATGATACGATTCGCTGATGACATTGCTATCCTGAGTGAAAGTGAAGAAGAATTAAATGATCTGCTGAACGGAATGAACAGTCTAATGAGTACACAGTACGGTTTGAGAGTAAATCGGAGAAAGACGAAGGTAATGAGAAGTAGTAGAAATGAGAACAGCGAGAAACTTAACATCAGGATTGATGGTCACGAAGTCAATGAAGTTAAGGAATTCTGCTACCTAGGCAGTAAAATAACCAATGACGGACGGAGCAAGGAGGACACCAAAAGCGGAGTCGCTATGGCACAATAAGCATTTCTGGCCAAGAGAAGTCTATTAATATCAAATACCGGCCTTAATTTGAGGAAGAAATTTCTGAGGATGTACGTCTGGAGTACAGCATTGTATGGTAGTGAAACATGGCCTGTGGGAAAACCGGAACAGAAGAGAATCGAAGCATTTGAGATGTGGTGCTATAGACGAATGTTGAAAATTAGGTGGACTGATAAGGTAAGGAATGAGGAGGTTCTACGCAGAATCGAAGAGGAAAGGAATATGTGGAAAACACTGATAAGGAGAAGGGACAGGATGATAGGACATCTGCTAAGACATGAGGGAATGACTTCCATGGCACTAGAGTGAGCTGTAGAGGGCAAAAACTGTAGAGGAAGACAGAGATTGGAATACGTCAAGCAAATAATTGAGGACGTAGGTTGAAAGTGGTACTCTGAGATGAAGAGGTTAGCACACGAAAGGAATTCGTGGCGGGCCGCATCAAACCAGTCAGTAGACTGATGACAAAAAAAAAAAAAAATAAAAAAAAATTAGTTTTTACAAATACAAAGACACTTGTGGTAACAAGAGTGGACGAAATGGTTTGGATGTAACTCCGTTACTGGTACCGAATCCGTAAGCATAAGTACTCAGCTCTCCATGTACACAGCTCTCGGAATTTATATTGTTTTAGAACTGAGAAATAATGTAGGCTAAATTAAATCAAGCTTCCGCAAACATCTGAAGAAGTAACAAACAGCTTAAAACTAGCCATGGAGAAGTCAGAGGCGAATTCATGTGCGCTTCAGAATATAAGAAAGCCTTCCAATCGGCGGCGGTTTGCTGCTCATGCTGTGCTGTTCGGTAGTGTATCGTCTTTGGGTGACCGTAGGAGGAGACAAGATAACTCAGACAAAATTTCTAGCTTCTGTGGCTATTGGCAGTTAGCTCTAAATGTAGAAAAATGCAAGTTAATGTACATGAGTAGAAAAAGTCATCCCATAATGCTCGAGTACAGTATTAGTAATGTGCTTCTCACGCCGATTACGCCGATTACATTTTTAGGCGTAATGTAGCAGTACCATATGAAATGGAAGAAGCATCGAAGGATTGTTGTGGGGAAGGCGAAAGGTCGACATCGGTTGGCTGCGAAAATTTGAGGAAAGTGTGGGTCATCTGTAAAGGAGACCGCGTACAGAACACTAGAGTGACTAATTTCTGAATACTGCAGAAGAGTTTGGGACCTGCAGCAAGTAGTATTAAAGGAAGGCATAAAGTCAGTTCAAAGGCGGTCTGCTAGATTTGTTACCGGTAGGTTCGTCCAGCAAGCTAGTACTACGGGGATGCTTCGGGAATTAAAGTACGTCTCCCTGAGGCACGGTGATGTTCCTTTCGAGGAATACTGTTGAGAAAATTTAGAGAACCTATATCTAAAGCTGACTGCAGTATGTTTCAACTGCCGCCAACGAACATTTCTTGTAGAGATCACAAAATTATGAGAAGAGAAATTAGGGCTCAAACGGAGGCATACAGACAGTCAGTCGTTCTTCCCTCGCTCTATTGGCGAGTGGAACAGGAAAGGGAATGACTAGTAGTAGTACATGGAACCCTCCACCACATACCATTTGAAGACTTGCCGAGAGTGTATGTAGATGTGAATACAGAAACTGATGATCTCAAGATTTATGTTACGTAGTGGCCTAAAAGCTTCTCCACATCTACTGCAGTGACCTCGTGCCGTCAACGACCTCTAACGTCTGGAACTTTGAAGTCAAATTAGAAAACAAGTAGTTCCATCAGTCATTTTAAAGTCAGAGCCTTTACTGTAAAGTCAGACGAAGGGACACAGGCATTGGTAGCTCAGTTAAACTTCAATGTTTTCCATAGCTATGCGGGATGTTAAAAAAACGGGAGGGGGGGGGGGGTGCTCCAGACCGATTCCAATTTTTCAGCAAAAGTGTGCAGGTTCTACAGGCATTTTCGTGAAGTATAAAACAGTGTCGGATGTAACTAAGAGATTTATACTAAATAAATTAACAAACGACGGAACTGATCACCTATGGTATACAAAACGGGTCTGAACACTATTGGAGATACAACGAAAAAAACATGCCAAATTTAAACAGACGCAAAATCTCCAAGCTTGGCGATCTTTTACAGATGCTCGAAATTTAGCGAGATGCTTATAATAGTTACCACAACGAAACTTTCTCTCGCCAACTGGCAGAAAATGCAAACAGATCCTGATCGCGTGTATAGTATGCTAGTGGCAAGACGTGCATTCGCGATAGGAATGGAGGTACTTTCGAAGACAGGGCTGCCAAAGCAACGTTACTAAACACAGCCTTCCGAAAGTCCTTCACCAAAGAAGACGAAGTAAATATTCCAGAATTCGAGTCAAGAAAAACTGCCAACATGGGTAACATAAAAGCAGATAACCTCGGCCTAGTCAAGCAACTTAAATCGCTTAGCAAAAGTTAAGTCCTCTGGTACAGACTGTATACCAGTTAGGTTCCTTTCAGAGTACGCTGAAGCCACGGCTGCATACTTCACAATCATGTACAATCGCTCGCTCGACGAAAGATCCGTACCCAAAGACTGGAAAGTTGCACAAGTCACACGAAGAAAGGTAGTAGGCCCATATCATTAACGTCGATATGCAGCACGATTTTGCATAATGTATTGTGTTCGAACATTATAAATTACCTCGGAGAAAACGGTCTATTGACACACAGTCAACACGGAATTAGAAAACGTCGTTCTCTTGAAACACAATTAGCTCTTTACTCACGCGAAGTGTTGAGTGCTATTGACAAGGCATTTCAAATTGCTTCCGTATTTCTGGATTTCCGGAATGCTTTTGACACTGTACCAAACGGCTTGTAGTGAAATTGCGTGCTTATGGAATATTGTCTCAGTTATGTGGCTGGATTCGTGATTTCCTGTCAGAGAGGTCACAGTTCGTAGTAAAACAGAAATGATTGCTGGCGTTCCCCAAGGTAGCGTTGTAGGCCTTTTGCTGTTCCTTATCTATATAAATGATTTGGGGGACAATCCTGAGCAACCATCTTAGGTTGTTTGCAGATGACGCTGTCTTTTATGAGTAGTTTATGACTAGTTAAGTCATCAGAAAATCAAAACAAACTGCAAAAAGATTTAGAAAAGGTATTTGTCCGTTGCGAAACTTGGCGATTGACGGTAAATAATGAAAAGTGTGAGGTCATCCACTTGAGTGCTAAAAGGGATCCGTTAAACTTAGGTTACACGATAAATCACTCAAATCTAAAGGCCGTAAATTAATATAAATATCTAGGAATTACAATTACGAAAAAGTTAAATTGGAAGGGACACACAGAAATGTTGTGGGGCAGGCTAACCAAAGACTGCGTTTTAATGGGAGGACACTTGGAAAATTTAACAGATCCACTGAAGAGACCGCCTACACTACGCTTGTCCGTCCTCTTTTAGAAAACTGCTACGCGGCATGGGATCCTTACCAAATAGAATTGATGGAGTACATCGAAAAACTTCAAAGAAGGGTAGCACGTTTTTTATTATCGCGAAATAGGGGAGTGAGTGTCACTGAAACAATACAGGATTTGGGGTGGACATCATTAAAACAACGGTGTTTTACGTTACAGAAGAATTGCCTCACGAAAATCCAATCACCAACTGTCTCCTCCGAATGCGATTTTTTTTTTTTTTTTGACGCTCACCTACAAAGGGAGAAACGATCACCACGGTAAAATAAGGGGAATAAGAGCTCGTACGGAAAAATATTGATGTTCGTTCTTTCCGCGCACTATACTAGATTGGAATAATCGAGAATTGTGAAGGATGGCATGCTGGACCAGGGCGCGCGTCATTTGCGACAAAGAAAGCCTCTCAGACGAAAGCCCCTCAGACTGTGGCGTCCGCTGTGTTATTCGGTGGTTTGGTATTTTATTAATTTGTAAATGAAAATGATAATCTTATTTTATTACATTGAGTAATTGCTGAATAATTTTTCTCCCGGCTGAAGATTTGGTCAAGTTGCTAAAGAACTCCAAGTTAACGTCGTGTTAAAGTGTTGTCTGTAAGTTGTGTAAGTGTCACTAAATCACAGTTCATACAACAGATTCTATACAACTATTGATTATGATGGAACCAAAATGATCATTAAAACCACCGAATATCAGTCGCGCACAACACTGACGTATGTTACCTGAAACAATATTCTTCGCAACTCGTGCGTAATTAATTTCGGTTCCATACATCAGCTAGAAAAGTTTGTTATAAGGATCGTGCTATGAGCATTGTTTTTAAAGAACCAATTTGATTCGAATTATTTTCATTAAAATGAGTTAGGGACCACCGGTGCACATTTATTTTTACACATTTGTATTACGTTCAGCATTTATGTCTGCAGAGCTGCGTAATTTGAATTTGCCGCTGAGATAATTGTTAAGATGGCGGCAGACAATTGATAGAGACTTTCTATTGTTAGACCAAATAACTAAGTATTTGAAATGCTTATTAAACTCTATAAACTCTACTTTCGTATTGGGCTCTATTTAGACTTCATCAAGCAAACATTTGATTTGTTTCTAAGGAAAACACATACAAAAACGCGATACAAATCGCTATCATCAATGGCTGCGCTCGTTGCAGCGGAAAGAAATAATTAACACAGGTAATGCTTACTGAGAGAGGAATTAAAGTTACAAATAATCATTCACTCATATTTATAATAATAATGAACTCTATTCTCAAGTAATAATTAACAAATAATTACAATTTCTTAACAGACCTCAGTTTTATATGCGTCCGCAACCTACAAAAGCCAACCAACAAAAGGGAAAAACCAAGGAAGACAAACGCAGATCATAAAAGCGATTTACAATTATCATTGTCTTTGTATGATACACATCGATATGTCCAATTACATCATAGAATATTTTATAAATAATTAATATTTATCATCGCTTTCACTATTTTTTCATATGTCGAACAGCTAATGTTTATAACTGTTACAGGCTTAATTTCCTCTCGTCGCACTGTAGCTAAAATTTATCTCCTGGGTGTTACAAGACGAAAGGCTCTCAGACGAAATCACCACCTAAGAGAGGCATTTCGGATAAATGGGTACAGCGAAACACAGATTGGTAGGGTCTTCAAGAGGAGACAGGCTGAAAAACGTCGGGAAGATGAAGAAGAATAAGAGGAATATAACAAGAGACTCGCCTTTCTGCCATATTTGGGGCCCTCTCAGCCAAACTCGGGAGGCTCCTGAAAAAATCGAACATACATACCGCCGGAGACGAAAGAGCTGTTGGGCTCAGCTAAAGACCCACCAGACTCAACACACCTTACATATATAGCATTGCCTGCGAATGTGGTGTAAGTACATTGGACAAACGCAGCGCTGTATCTCGAAAAGGTGGGGGGAACACTTCACACACGTCTGACTTGGACAGACAGAGAAATCTGCTAGCTGAATATAGTATCAAAGAAAACCACACCTTTGATTTCGAGAACACCAGGGTGCTGTGCCGAGCTGGGAGCTATTGGGACAGCGTCATTGAAGAACTGATAAAGATGCAGGTGTACGAGAATCTCGTGAACAGGGACAAACGTTATCGACTTAGCGCGGCCTGGAATCCAGCAATAGCCGAAATACGCCGTGAACGCACCAAGAACTCTCCAGCTGGCGAGAAGCGAGTCATGAACGGCGCACCCGCTTCCCCCTCCACCCAGCCAGCCGGCTCATCTGGATCCAGCCTCCCGCGGCCAGGTGGTGGGGGGCACGCCGCAGGTATAAAGGAACCGGCATCCGCAAAGTTTCGACAAGGTGTGGCATGACAACTTAATCTGGAAGATACTACACCAAACATCTATCCCAGACGTCTACGCCAAGCTACTTGACAGCTACTTAAACGAGAGGCATTTCGTGGTTGAGGTGGATGGCAAACGTTCCTCTCGTCGCCAGCTGATGGCGGGCATCCCCCAAGGGCCTGTCCTCTCGCCAACTCTATTTAACATCTACATTAATGACATTCCCTTGGAGGCAGGAGACCACATTGCCCAATTCGCTGACGACACGGCGTTCTACACCAGTGAACATCGACAGCATGTATCCATTGGCAGACTACAACGACAGCTCATTCGCGTGGAAAACTGGTGTAGAGCAAATAAACTTCAGCTAAACGCCGCAAAAACAACTGCCATCTACTTCACCCGAAAGCGACCAATCCTGCAAAACCATCTGCAGCTCAACGCCCAGGAGCTACCCTGGAGGGACGAAGTCAAGTACCTTGGCGTGATGCTGGACAGAAGGCTGTTGTACCACCACCACATCAGAGAGAAGAAGACAAAAGCCCTGAACCTAGCCAAGGCACTCTACCCTCTCTTCAAGAGCAAGAACCTAAAAACTGAAACAAAACGGACACTATATAAGACAACGGTGCTGCCCACAATGAAATATGGATGCTCATCATGGGCAGTAGCTTGCCCAACAAGGAAATATGAACTGCAGGTAGTGCAGAACAAAGTGCTCAGGTGGATCCTAGGAGCACCCTACTGGACTAGAATATCCCAATTACATGAACAGCTGGAGATGGACACACTTGATCAAACAATTAGGAAACAGACTACAAAAATTTTCCAAAAGATAGACAACATCAGAAATAGCTGCAGACACCTGACAGACGTAGGCACACAAAAACCTAAAACCTGGAACAAACAGAGAGTGCCACGATCCATCACAGAGGACCCCACAGACACAGATTAAATCAGGAAATACACCCCAACTCCCAGTCATAAGCAATTTCAATCACACCAACGACCTTAAACCAGACCAAGTAGATCGTATTGCGAGAGACAATCTAGCGGCAAGCAAACGCTGAACCACCATGGACAAAGAGGAAAGTGGCATCTCAACCGCAACAAACACCACGGACCAAGAGGAGAGGAAGGAGAATCAAACACCAAGCCTTCTTGCAAGGCGCAGTACCCCACCAAGGGCGGCGGATTGGTGAACTTCTAAGTTCAAAAATCACATTCCTGACCCCCAAAGCGAATAAATAGTGCCCCAACAGCACTATCTAAACACCACTACATCAATACGCGGAAAATCGGCGAAGCCGATAAGCCTGTTCAACAACAATGTGAAAAAAAAAGTCTCGGCACTTCGCCAGAAGATAATGAGTATGTCCACTCGTCTAAACGTCGCAGTTTGAAGATACCGCCACCCGGCTGGAAGCCCGAGAACTCTTCACCAGCTGTATATGCCAGGAAAGCATACATTCACATTAACGTTTCTCCTGTTATTGCCATTCTTCTTTTTATATCTTCTCTACATAAGTCGTCAACAGTTTTTTGGTTGGATGATCTGGTGAAAGAGACCAAACAGCGAGGTCATCGGTCTCATCGGATTAGGGAAAAATGGGGAAGGAAGTCGGCTGTATCCTTTCAAAGGAACCATCCGGCATCTGCCTGAAGAGGTATAGGGAAATCACGGGAAGCCTAAATCAGGGCGACCAGACGCTGGTTTGAACGGTCGTCCTCCCGAATGCGAGTCCAGTGTGATAACGACTGCACCACTTCGATCGGTGACAGTTTTTTTGCTGCCCAAATACTATTTTTAGTGCCTCATGTCCCAATCTAATTACCTCTGCGTCAGCTGCTTTGGTGTGGCTACGGTCCGTTGCTGTTGTCTTAACTTGTTTGACATTCATCTTACAACACTTATTCAGGCCAACAGATCATCCAGGTCCTTTGCCACCTTGGACAGCATCAGAAAACCGTATGGTTTTGATTCCTTTGCGGTGAACTTCAAGACTCTTTCCTAATTTCTGCTTAGTGTCTCATTCTTTCTGTTCAATGTACAGATTGATCAACATGAACGATGTGCTACAACCTTTTTTCAACTCCTTCTCAACCGCCACTTCCCTTCCATATGACATATACGTTTAGTATTCATTAAGTAATGTTACCTTTTTTCAGAGAAATTAGATTATCCTACTTTAACTTCTGATCTTTTTTCCGTTTTTCATAGTTTCTTAGTTGTTTCAGAATTCATGTAGGTATACTCCGTCTTTGCAACTGAATGAAAGGCAATTTGTTCTCCGCTATACGCGTTTCGCTTTTTTTATTTATGAAGCATCTTCAGTGACCTGTAATACCTGTTCGTTTCATGAATACAATAAATGAGATATATAGTAAGTACAAAAACGTTACTGTATGCTGTTTTCTTGTGTTACCCTCTGCTTCGTCAGGTCGGAAACAACTTTGTGTAGCACAAGTATCATAAGGTTAAATTATCGTTTGGTGTTACTTATCATTTCCGATCATTTTTAATCCACGTGTGTTGTCCTGGAGATGTATTTACTTGGTCCGCACCCTCCAGATGGCCGATTTTCGGCGTTTTTTCGACCTTATTTATTTTAACATTTCACTTCCACTTTTCCCTGTATGTTCAATGTGTGTGTTTATAGTGTGTGGTATTGCTAACCGTCGGTTTAGATTGTGTAGGTGGGTGCTAATTTATTATTTACTCTGGTTGGGTTCTACATCTTTCTTTGGAATTGTTTTTGTGGATAATATGATCAGTGAGTTATTGCTTGTGATGATTTGCTCGTTAATTATTTCTTTTTCATTGCAAGAGGTCTTTGTACAAGAAAACTTTCATACACACACACACACACACACACACACACACACACACACACACAAACAATTACATAACCACAGATGCATCCCACAATAAAAACGAAAGACGAAGGATAAATCAACAGCGAGGACCGGTAATAGTCCACGCTATAAACACACACATTCAATACACATTGGTAAGTAGATGCGGTCGAGAAAAGTAAATAATAGGCCATCTGGAGAAGGCAGAGGGAGTAAATATATCTCCAGGTCGACACACATAGATAAGAAACTTCGGAAATCATGGGTAGCACAAAACGATAATTCGACTTCAGGAAACCTGTGCTGTAAAAAGCTGTTTCTGACCTGAAAACCAGAGAATAAGAAGAGCAAACGTAATACAGTAACTTATTGATAACTACTATATAATTCGTTTATTATATTCACAACACGTATTACGGGCCACTGAAGATGATTCACAAATAAAAGAAGGGAAATGCCTGCGGCTAAAAGAAACTGCCTTTCATTTAGTTACAAAGGCGGAATACGTAAATTTCTATGAATTTAATATGTGGATTCAACAGCTGAAAGTATCACCTTTCCTTGCCTTACCAGGTGTAGAAATGTGAAAACGGAATTTCCCTATAGATAGTGCTACCCGTCAGTGCAGGGCCCGTGAGACGATTTTCAACACACAGCAACCCAAGTTCCATACATCTTTATCGGTTTCAAACGCATAAACATGTCGCGTTTTGTGTCTACAAACTACGATTTGCGGACAGCATTGGTTTTCTGTTATTATTTGAAGAAAACTGCTGCAGAATCGCATCAAATACTTCTCGAAGTTATCGGCGAACATGCTTTTGGGAAAACACAGTGTTTCGATTTGGTGGTAAGGTCTTATGGGACCAAGCTACTCAGTTCATCGGTCCCTAAGCATACACACTACTTTACCTAACTTAAATTAACTCACGCTAAGGACGACACACACACCCATGCCCGAGGGAGGACTCGAACCTCCGACGGGGGAGCCGCACGGACCGTGACAGGCAGCCGCAGGCCGGCCTCTGTGGCCGAGCGGTTCTACGCGCTTCAGTCTGGAAGGCTCGACCGCTACGTTCGCAGGTTCGAATCCTGCCTCGGGCATGGATGTGTGTGACGTCCTTAGGTTAGTTAGGTTTAAGTAGTTCGAAGCTCTAGGGGACTGATGACCTCAGATGTTAAGTCCCATTGTGCTCAGAGCCATTTGAACCATTTTGAGGACACCTCAGACCGCGTGGCTGACCCGCCCGGCACAGTGTTTCGAGAGGTTCAAAAAATTGAAAAGTTCTGATTTTGAAGTGAGAAACGACGAGCGCTGGAAACTACCGAAGTGTTCGAAGACTATGAACTGGAAACTGTATTGGACGGAGATGATACTCAAACTCTACTGGAACTTGTGGAACAATTAAATGTGGCGCAGTAAGCCGTTTCTCTTCCGTTGAAAGCTATGGGAAATGTGCAGAAAGTGGGAAAATGGTTGAATGAAAGACAGCAAGCAAATCTAAACACCACTTGTGAAATGCTGATCGCCAAATACAAAAGAATGTCTCTGTCGAGTAGTGAGAGGTGATGAAAAATGTATATATTTTGCGATCGTAAATCATGGGCGAATCCAGGCAAACCATAGACATTCATTGCGAGACCAAATCGTTTTGGAAAGAAGACAATGCTTTGCGTTTGGTGGGATCAGAAGGTTGTTATCTATTATGAGCCGTTAAAACCTAGTGAAACCGTTAACACTGATCGCTGCCAACAGCAAACGATCGATTTAAATTGAGCATTACGTGAAAAACGACCGGAATATGGAAAAAAAAGCAACAGAAAGTCATATTGCTGTATGATAACGCTACATCCCACACAGAAAAACGGGTCAGGAAGACGATCGAGGCGTTCAGTTGGGAAATACTAGGGCATGCGGCTTATTCTCCAGACTTGGCTCCGTCCGATTATCATGTGTTTGGGTCACCGAGGCACGCTTTCGCTGAAGATCGTTCGTATGAAAGTGTACGAAAATGGTTGGGTAACTGGTTCGCTTCAAAAGGAAAAGGTTTTTTTTTTTTTTTTTTTTTTTTTGCGACAGCATTCATAGCCTGCCGGAGAGGTGGGATAAATGTATAAATAACAAAGTAGATTATTTTGTATAAAATACGGGGTGATTCAAAAAGAATACCACAACTTAAGGAATTTAAAACTCTGCAACGACAAAAGGTAGAGCTAAGCACTATCTGTCGGCGAATTAAGGGAGCTATAAAGTTTCATTTAGTTGTACATTTGTTCGCTTGAGGCGCTGTTGACTAGGCGTCAGCGTCAGTTGATGCTAAGATGGCGACTGCTCAACAGAAAGCCTCCAAGAAGCCCTGATCTTACCCCTGCGATTTTTTCTTATGGGGGTATGTTAAGGATATGGTGTTTCGGCCACCTCTCCCAGCCACCATTGATGATTTGAAACGAGAAATAACAGCAGCTATCCAAATTGTTACGCCTGATATGCTACAGAGAGTGTGGAACGAGTTGGAGTATCGGGTTGATATTGCTTGAGTGCCTGGAGGGGGCCATATTGAACATCTCTGAACTTATTTTTGAGTGAAAAAAAAAACCTTTTTAAATACTCTTTGTAATGATGTACAACAGAAGGTTATATTATGTTTCTTTCATTAAATACACATTTTTAAAGTTGTGGTATTCTTTTTGAATCACCCTGTATTGTGTATCAGTTTCAAACAACAGAAGTATAATTATTGCAACCAAATTCCGGTTCATACTTCTGCATTTCATATACGAAGAGTTGGAGAGAGATGTGGCCATGATATGGCGCCCTGTTTTCGCATACAGTGATAATGGCCAGAAATAAGGAATCACTGTGCTTATGGGATGACTCGGGATAAGTAATCTGCTGCAGTATGTAAATAGCAAACACGTGTGTGCGTGCAGAGCGGGAAGACGGAAGCATGGTAGCGGCTGAGGCGCTCGTTATTTGCTCATCCATTGTGAAACAGAGGCAGGCCGCCATTATGGCAGGCCGTAAAGGTTGGGGTGGGAATAGGGGGGGGGGGGGGCGTAGCTTCAATATTCGGCCACCAGCTCGTGTGCAGTTGTGTGCGGCGCTTCGTGGTGGCTGGGATGGGGGGGCGGGGGGGGGGGGGGCGGACAGCTGCTCTGGCTGTGGGGCTATGCACGAGGCACTACCCGCTAGGCAGTCCGGCTGTTTTCGCTTCGGCGTAACAGCCGATCACTACACCCTCCTATTCATCACCTACGCCTCACAAACATCGCGAAATGACGACTGTCATCAGTCGTGCAGAAATCTCTCCTGTTCCTACCAGTACGCGTATAACCTGTTCAACGGTACGAAGGCGAACATCGTAAAGAAACAGTGCACAGGAATGTCAATAATAGGAGAAACATGTAGCTAAGCCGACAAAATTTCTGAACTAGTCGTAATGTAGGATCTACCTCTCTTACAAATGCCTAAAATACATCCTAAAACTACGCATCACGATGGAATTGAAACTTCCTGGCAGATTAAAACTGTGTGCCACACAGAGACTCGAACTCGGGACCTTCGCCTTTCGCGGGCAAGTGCTCTACCACCTTTTTTCCCCCACTTTGTTCGATATAGTTAGTTGCAGAAATCTCTCCCGTTCCTACCAGTACGGGTATAACCTGTTTAACGGTACGAAGGCGAACATCGTAAAGAAACAGTACACAGGAATGTCAATAATAGCAGAAACATGTAACTAAGCCGACAAAATTTCTGAACTAGTCGTAATGTAGGATCTACCTCCCTTACAAATGCCTAAAATATATCCTAAAACTACGCATCACGATGGAATTGAAGCTTCCTGGCAGATTAAAACTGTGTGCCACACAGAGACTCGAACTCGGGACCTTCGCCTTTCGCGGGCAAGTGCTCTACCACATTTTTTCCCCCACTTTGTTCGATATAGTTAGTTGCAGAAATCTATCCTGTTCCTACCAGTACGGGTATAACCTGTTTAACGGTACGAAGGCGAACATCGTAAAGAAACAGTACACAGGAATGTCAATAATAGGAGAAACATGTAACTAAGCCGACAAAATTTCTGAACTAGTCGTAATGTAGGATCTACCTCCCTTACAAATGCCTAAAATATATCCTAAAACTACGCATCACGATGGAATTGAAACTTCCTGGCAGATTAAAACTGTGTGCCGGACAGAGACTCGAACTCGGGACCTTCGCCTTTCGCGGGCAAGTGCTCTACCACCTTTTTTTCCCCACTTTGTTCGATATAGTTCGTTGCATTTGTCTGGGCGGACGTCACAAGACATCCGTTCAAGTTGATCGTTGATTCCTTGACTCAGTTTTTTTATTACAGATAGCACGCAACTCTCTCAGCTACGCAGGCACGACTCACGCCCCGTCCTCGCAGTTTTACTTCCGTCAGTACCACGTCAGGAACTTTCATATCAGCGCACACTCCGCTGCACAGTGAAAATCTCATTCTGGCACGATGGAATTGTCTGAATTGGACCGAGATCGGTATATGTACGAGGGTGAGTCAAATGGAACCCTTAAATTTGTAATAACATATCGAAATTTCGCGCTGTTGTCCCGTAAGTTGGTAAGCGTGCTACAAACAGCGTGCATAATGGCCTGTAGGTGGCAACATAGTGCAGATGCACACACACGGTTGCAGTATCAGTATAAAGATGGCCGCCCCACTTGCGACTTGCACCAGGGAAGAACAGCGTTCTGCTATTCGGCTTTTGCGTAGTTAAGGTGTGAAACCTATTGAATTTCACTCACGAATGAAGGTTCAGTACGGTGATCCATGTTTGTCACAGCAGCAAAGCTACGACTGGATCAGGGAGTTCGCAAATGGTGTGACCTCAGTGAAAGATGCTCCTTGTCCAGGTCAGGCACAACGAGTTGTGACTCCACAGAACATTGTAGCAGTTGAAGCCATAGTCAAGGAAAACCGCCGAGTGACACTGAATGACATTGCAGCATGTTTACAGATTAGTCGTGGGTCAGCACACCACATTGTGCATGATGTGCTCCAGTTTCACAAAGTCTCTGCAAGATGGGTGCCACGGCAGCTGACTCCTGATATGAGAGAACGACGTGTTGATGCTTGTGAAGAACTTCTTCGGCGCCCTGAACGAGAAGGTGATGGCTTCGTTGCAAGAATCGTTTCTGGGAACGGAACCTGCGTTCACTTCCACCAACCGGAAACGAAGAGAGAGAGCAAGGAATGGCACCATTCCTCATCACCTAAACCAAAGATGTTTCGAACACAACCGTCAGCAGGGAAGGTTATCCTACCTCTCTTTTGGGCCGAAAAGGGCGTCATTTTGGAGCATTACATGCCTAGAGGGACCCCTGTCACCAGTGCATCATACACATCTTCTAAAAAATCATGTGCGGCCTGAAATCAAATCAAAGAGACGTGGATTGCTGTCAGCAGGTGTCCTTTTGCAAAATGACAATGGAAGGCCCCACACTGCAAGTACAATAGTTGCAACAATTATAGACCTGCATTTTGAGTGTCATCCTCATTCACCGTACTCACCAGATTTCCATATGTTTGGACCACTCAAACACGCAATGGGACGAAAGAACTTCCGTTCTGATGAAGAGGTACGCCACGCGGTGCATGAGTGGTTGCGCGGACTACCAAAGGAATATTTTTCTAAAGGAATTTATGCAATTTGTAAGCACTGGAGGGCTTGCATTGAGCTTGGGGGAGAGTATGTTGAAAAGCGATACAGATTTGTGCCACTTCTGCACAATAAATTAAAAAAATATTTAAGGTTTTCATTTGACTCACCCTCGTACGTCTATAGACAAACAAGGGACTAAAATTTCAAAGAAACTGGATGATTCACAAATTTAGTAAGTCAGTAACGCGTTTATCCACCTCCGGTCCTTTTGGAAGCAGTTATCCGGATCGACATTGACTGATAGATTTGTTGGATGTTCTGCTGAGGGAGATCGTGCCAAATTCTGTCCAACTGCCGTGTTAGATCGTTAAAATCCCGAATCGGTTGGAGGTCCTTTTCCATAATGCTCCAAGCGCTCTCAGATGGAGAGAGATCCGGCGACCTCCCTCTAGCGAAGATAGGGTTTGGCAGGCACGAAGACATACAGTAGAAACTCTCGCAGTGTCCGGGCGGGCATTGCCGTGCTAAATTGTAAGCCTAGGATGGCTTGCCGTGAAGTTCAACAAAACGCGCCTTAGAATATCGTCCACGAACAGCTCTGCTGTAAAGGTGCCGCGGATGAGAATCAAATGGGTCCTGCTATGAAATGAAGTGTTGGGCCAGACCACCATTCCCAGCTGTCGCTCCACATGGCGCGCGACAGTCAGCTTGGTATCCCACCGCCGGCCAGGGCGTTACCAGACGCCTTTTCGGCCTGGAATCTCACTGACTGGAGTAGAATTGTCCCGCTTCTGAGTTCCGATTATCCACAATTTCTGGACGATCAATCAACACCAGGATCACTGAACGTGAGCGGCGTTGCTGGTTGGCGCAGTTGGAGAAATAGGCAGTGGAAAACGAACTGTGTGGGACCGACCACATAGTAAAAGTCGCCGAGACGGAAGTTCTTGCTGTAGAGAAGGGTTGCACACCCGCCAGTTCAGGGAAGCTACAGAAATATACAAACATGACGACAGTTTCAACAAGAAAGAAGGAAGCCTCATCGGGAACGGATCTTGGATTCCAGTTTTGCAGTGAACGACCGTTGCAGATGTAAAGGAAAGGTGATGATGATGACGATGTCTGGTTTGTGGGGCGTTAAATTGCGCGGTTATCAGCACCCGTACAAATTCCCAACCATTCACGAATGATGATGAAATGATGAGGACAACACAAACACCCAGTCATCTCGAGGCAGGTGATATAAATGGAAGAACCGCAGCGGAAACGTCCAGGGAAAACCCCTCGGACGTTGGCGCGCCAGGCACATATAATCTGCGGCCGCGAGCTCGACTCCATCCACCACTAGCAGTGGAGGGTGAAGCTTTGTGAATGCCAGCCACTGGTGCTGACGAAACGTCAGAAAAATCATCAAACAAACGTCGAGCGACGAACGCGAGACCGAAGCCAACACTCATTTTGTCAAGTTCAAGTTACATTACGAAGTCTAATATCTGGCCAGGTCATCGTGGCTTAGTGATTATGTGTGTGCGCTTATGAATATGGGATGTAGCAGGTTTTCATAGACATTTTTCCAATTTTGTTTTTTCGCCTTCCCATTTGTGAAAGATTGCGGGACTTCCTTATGAATTTAATAGACGTATCCTCTGTTATATTTGCTGTTAAAACTACCAGTCAGAATAAAGTGCACAGAAAAGACTGACACATTTGCGTGATAATTAAAAGATTACATAGCATAAGCCATACAAAAATTATGAAAGAAAATTTACGAGCTAGTTCTTTTATAACACTTCTTTGTCAAACAAGAATGTTTTAATGTACATCATTAACCACCCATATGCCGTTTCTTCTTCATTTTATTATAAAAAATTTAGCAGTATGAACGTGTTTTCGGAAGATCCTCAGGATGCTAGTGTTTTACAACAGATTTTATTCACAGAACGAACCTTAAATCAACTTTCGGTTTAATTCGTCCGCTAGAATGGGTATCCGCCCTTTTTAATTACAGATCAACTCCTGAAATTAATTTTAAAAGTTTAAAAAAAATAAACTTCCGTTGCTGAGACCTTTAATGAACAATGTGGAATATACTGCACCGGAAATGGTTTCAGTGCTGGATGGCCTTGGCTTGATTTTTTGCTTGTAATCAGCAAGTCGTCTCATATTCGGGATTAATAAGGGCGTATTAGGAAAAATAGTTACTACAATTTCGGAATTAATTATTGCGAACACACTAATGTCTCCCTTATTCACAGTGGACTCCGTATGAAAGCAGAACTTTACACGTTTATAAACAACGTACCATCGAGGCTAACGTACGCTAGAATAAATAAATAGCGTAGCCCCCAGTTCTCCATGGTTAAGGCGAAAGGTATGGCTTTGAAAATCATGTTCATTTGTTGTGTGCCGTATGAGCACGAAGGTCGATACACACTTAGACAGTTCGTTCCGTTATCGATACAGCGTGTGACTTTAAAATGACGACACGTGTGCAAGATGTCTTGTGATATGAGTGTTAACCCTGTTTAACAATGTTGAGAGTATTCAACGTTCATTAAAGGACCAAACAGTCATCTTTCTTTCACGTGGAATTCGTTAAACGACAGGAAAATCTTGCACTGAACTCTTTTGTGAACAAGTTCATCTCACTGTCACAAAAACGCCCCCACACGAACAGGAATAAGGGTGATATACTGAAAAATAATCTTTCTACTACGTTCCACAGAAAAGAATACAGTTACGGCATCTAGTTGTTCATTCAGTGAAAACCAAATACCATTATCATTAGTCTTGAAAGAACACAAGACAATGGGTAATGCATTACAGCGTATTAGCAAAATTTCTTGTTGATCGGTAGCATCATACACTGAGGTATATTGTCATGGTATGCGTCCTAATATCGTGTTGGAACTCCTTTTGTCCGGCGTAGAGCAGAAACTTGACATGGTATGGGCCGAAAAGGTCGATGGATGTCCCCTGCAGAAATATGGAGCCATGGCGTCCATAATTGCCAAAGTGTTGTCGGTGAGAGTGCTTCTGCACGAACTGACCTCTCGATGATGTCCCTTAAATGTCCAACGGGATTCACGTCGGGTGGTATGGATGGCCAAATAATTCGCTCGAACTGTCCAGGATGTTCTTTAGACCAGTCGCAAACAATTGCACCTTCGTGACGTGGGGCATTGTCATCCATGAAGTTTTTATCCTAATTTCAGAAAATGAAGTCCATCAATGGCTGAAAATGGTCTCCAAGTTTTATTTTATTTATTTATCTATTTATTGTTCCGTGGGACCAAATTAAGGAGAAGTCCCCATGGTCATGGAACGAGTCAATACATGAAATTATAACACGATAGTAGAACCATGGACCTTGCCGTTGGTGGGGAGGCTTGCGTTCCTCAGCGATACAGATGGCCGTACCGTAGGTGCAACCACAACGGAGGGGTATCTGTTGAGAGGCCAGACAAACATGTGGTTCCTGAAGAGGAGCAGCAGCCTTTTCAGTAGTTGCAGGGGCAACAGTCTGGATGATTGACTGATCTGGCCTTGTAACATTAACCAAAACGGCCTTGCTGTGCTGGTACTGCGATCGGCTGAAAGCAAGGGGAAACTACAGCCGTAATTTTTCCCGAGGACATGCAGCTCTACTGTATGATTAAATGATGATGGCGTCCTCTTGGGTAAAATATCCCGGAGGTAAAATAGTCCCCCATTCGGATCTCCGGGCGGGGACTACTCAGGAGGACGTCGTTATCAGGAGAAAGAAAACTGGCGTTCTACGGATCGGAGCGTGGAATGTCAGATCCCTTAATCGGGCAGGTAGGTTAGAAAATTTAAAAAGGGAAATGGATAGGTTAAAGTTAGATATTGTGGGAATTAGTGAAGTTCGGTGGCAGGAGGAACAAGACTTTTGGTCAGGAGATTACAGTGTTATAAATACAAAATCAAATGGGGGTAATGCAGGAGTAGGTTTAATAATGAATAAAAAAATAGGAGTGCGGGTCAGCTACTACAAACAGCATAGTGATCGCATTATTGTGGCCAAGATAGAAACAAAGCCCATGCCTACAACAGTAGTACAAGTTTATATGCCAACTACCTCTGCAGGTGATGAAGAAATAGATGAAATGTATGACGAGATAAAAGAAATTATTCAGGTATTGAAGGGAGACGAAAATTTAATAGTCATGGGTGACTGGAATTCGTCAGTAGGAAAAGGGAGAGAAGGAAACATAGTAGGTGAATATGGATTGGGGGGAAGGAATGAAAGAGGAAGCCGCCTTGTAGAATTTTGCGCAGAGCATAACTTAATCATAGCCAACACTTGGTTCAAGAATCATAAAAGAAGGTTGTATACCTGGAAGAATCCTGGAGATACTAAAAGGTATCAGATAGATTATATAATGGTAAGACAGAGATTTAGGAACCGGGTTTTAAATTGTAAGACATTACCTGGGGCAGATGTGGATTCTGACCACAATCTGTTGGTTATGAACTGCAGATTGAAACTGAAGAAACTGCAAAAAGGTGGGAATTTAAGGAGATGGGACCTGGATAAACTGACTAAACCAGAGGTTGTAGAGAGTTTCAGGGAGAGCATAAGGGAACAATTGACAGGAATGGGGGAAAGAAATACAGTAGAAGAAGAATGGGTAGCTCTGAGGGATGAAGTAGTGAAGGCAGCAGAGGATCAAGTAGGTAAAAAGACGAGGGCTAATAGAAATCCTTGGGTAACAGAAGAAATATTGAATTTAATTGATAAAGGAGAAAATATAAAAATGCAGTAAATGAAGCAGGCAAAAAGGAATACAAACGTCTCAAAAATGATATCGACAGGAAGTGCAAAATGGCTACGCAGGGATGGCTAGAGGACAAATGTAAGGATGTAGAGGCTTGTCTCACTAGGGGTAAGATAGATACTGCCTACAGGAAAATTAAAGAGACCTTTGGAGAGAAGAGAACCACTTGTATGAATATCAAGAGCTCAGATGGCAACCCAGTTCTAAGCAAAGAAGGGAAGGCAGAAAGGTGGAAGGAGTATATAGAGGGTTTATACAAGGGCGATGTACTTGAGGACAATATTAGGGAAATGGAAGAGGATGTAGGTGAAGACGAAATGGGAGATAAGATACTGCGTGAAGAGTTTGACAGAGCACTGAAAGACCTGAGTCGAAACAAGGCCCCGGGAGTAGACAACATTCCATTTGAACTACTGATGGCCTCGGGAGAGCCAGTCATGACAAAACTCTACCATCTGGTGAGCACGATGTATGAGACAGGCGAAATACCCTCAGACTTCAAGAAGAATATAATAATTCCAATCCCAAAGAATGCAGGAGTTGACAGATGTGAAAATTACCGAACTATCAGTTTAATAAGTCACAGCTGCAAAATACTAACGCGAATTCTTTACAGACGAATGGAAAAACTGGTAGAAGCCGACCTCGGGGAAGATCAGTTTGGATTCCGTAGAAATGTTGGAACACGTGAGGCAATACTGACCTTACGACTTATCTTAGAAGAAAGATTAAGAAAAGGCAAACCTACGTTTCTAGCATTTGTAGACTTAGAGAAAGCTTTTGACAATGTTAACTGGAATACTCTCTTTCAAATTCTGAAGGTAGCAGGGGTAAAATACAGGGAGCGAAAGGCTATTTACAGTTTGTACAGAAACCAGATGGCAATTATAAGAGTCGAGGGGCATGAAAGGGAAGCAGTGGTTGGGAAAGGAGTAAGACAGGGTTGTAGCCTCTCCCCGATGTTATTCAATCTGTATATTGAACAAGCAGTAAAGGAAACAAAAGAAAAATTCGGAGTAGGTATTAAAATCCATGGAGAAGAAATAGAAACTTTGAGGTTCGCCGATGACATTGTAATTCTGTCAGAGACAGCAAAGGACTTGGAAGAGCAGTTGAACGGAATGGACAGTGTCTTGAAAGGAGGATATAAGATGAACATCAACAAAAGCAAAACGAGGATAATGGAATGTAGTCAAATTAAGTCGGGTGATGCTGAGGGAATTAGATTAGGAAATGAGACACTTAAAGTAGTAAAGGAGTTTTGCT
This sequence comes from Schistocerca cancellata, assembly GCF_023864275.1. NCBI lineage: Eukaryota > Metazoa > Arthropoda > Insecta > Orthoptera > Acrididae > Schistocerca > Schistocerca cancellata. The sequence continues at coordinate 920,910,208 of NC_064628.1, read as the reverse complement.
ATTTAGGGAGTAAAATAACCGATGATGGTCGAAGTAGAGAGGATATAAAATGTAGACTGGCAATGGCAAGGAAAGCGTTTCTCAAGAAGAGGAATTTGTTAACATCGAGTATAGATTTAAGTGTCAGGAAGTCGTTTCTGAAAGTATTTGTATGGAGTGTAGCCATGTATGGAAGTGAAACATGGACGATAACTAGTTTGGACAAGAAGAGAATAGAAGCTTTGGAAATGTGGTGCTACAGAAGAATGCTGAAGATAAGGTGGGTAGATCACGTAACTAACGAGGAGGTATTGAATAGGATTGGGGAGAAGAGAAGTTTGTGGCACAACTTGACTAGAAGAAGGGATCGGTTGGTAGGACATGTTTTGAGGCATCAAGGGATCACAAATTTAGCATTGGAGGGCAGTGTGGAGGGTAAAAATCGTAGAGGGAGACCAAGAGATGAATACACTAAGCAGATTCAGAAGGATGTAGGTTGCTGTAGATACTGGGAGATGAAGAAGCTTGCACAGGATAGAGTAGCATGGAGAGCTGCATCAAACCAGTCTCAGGACTGAAGACCACAACAACAGTAGAAACAGATAAAAAGAAATACAAGAAACGTATCCAGGCGACAATTCGTAAGTTTAAATAAAAAAAAAACAATGTAACACTGGACTTTGCTTAATTTTTCAGTTCTTCCAGGAGCTCCTCGACAGAATAGAAGGAGTGAGCCATGACGAAACTCTTCAGTTCAGACTTAAAAGCGTTTGGACTACTGCTAAGATTTTTGTGTTCCTGTGGTAGCTTATTGAAAATGAATGCAGCGGAATAGTGCACTGCTTTCTGCACAAGAGTCAAGGAAGTGCATTCCACATGCAGATTTGATTTCTGCCTAGTATTTAACTGAGGGAAATCTGCTAACTCTTGAGAATAAGCTAATATTGCTGACAACAAACGACATTAAAGAAAATATATACTGTGAGGGCAATGTCAGAATTCCCAGACCATTGAATAGGGGTTGACAAGATGTTCTCGAACTTACACCACATATAGCTCGTAAAGCCCGTTTTTGAGCCAAAAATACCCTTTTTGCATCAGAAGAATTACCCCAAAATATAATACCATATGACATAATATACGAAATAGACTACATTTCGTGTTGAACTGTCACTTATTTCAGGTACTGTTCTAATGGTAAATAAAGAAGCATTTAGTTTCGAAACGAGATCCTGAACATGGGCTTTCCACAACAGCTTACTATCTGTCCGAACGCCTAGGAACTTGAACTGTTCCGTCTCGCATATAATATGCCCATTCTGTCTGATCAAAATATCAGTTCTTGTTGAACTGTGAGTTAGAAACTGTAAAAACTGAGTCTTACTGTGATTTAGCATCAAATTATTTCCCACAAGCCATGAACTTATTTCATGAACTACATTATTTGATAATGTTTCAATATTACACACAAGATCCTTCACTACCAAGCTGGTGTCAATAGCAAACAGAAATATTTTTGAATCACCTGTAATGCTAGAAGGCATATCATTTATATAAATAAGAAACAGCAGTGGCCCCAGCACCGACCCTTGGGGAACGCCCTACTTAACAGTGCCCCATTGGGACTGAACATCACTACCACTCTCAATATTGCGGAGAATTACCTTATGCTTTCTGTTTTTAAAGTAAGAGGCGAATCAATTGCAAGCTGCTCCCCTTACTCCATAATGGTCCAACTTCTGCAGTAATATTTTGTGGTCAACACAGTCAAAAGCCTTCGTTAAATCAAAGAAAGCACCTAGCGTTCGCAACCTTTTATTTAATCCGTCCAAAACATCACAGAGAAAACAGAATATAGCATTTTCATTTGTTAAACCGTTTCTAAAACCAAACTGTACATTTGACAGCAAATTATGTGAATTTAAATGCTCCAGTAACCTTGTATATACAACCTTCTCGATAACTTTAGCAAATACCGATGGCATAGAAATAGGTCTATAATTGTCAACATTATCCATGTCTCCCTTTTTATAAAGTGGCTTCAATACCGAGTACTTTAATCGGCCAGGAAACCGACCACTCCTAAAGGAAAAGTTACAGATATGGCTAAGTACTGGGCTAACATACATAGAACAATACTTCAGTATTCTGCTAGATACCCCGTCATATCCGAGAGATTTCTTTGTCTTTAGTGATTTAATTATTAACTTAACCACCCTCTCGTCAGTATCATCGGAACACTTTTTTCTACGAGCGCTATATGATTTCCTGTTGGGACTAGGTTTCTATTTAGTTCACCTGTTATATTCAGAAAGTGATTATTAAATACTGTACATATATGCGACTTATCAGTAACACGGACATTCCCACTACGCACTGTTTCTATATCCTCGACCTGTCTCTGCAGACCAGCAACTGCCTTTACGACTGACCATATGGTTTTAATTTTATCTTGAGACTTAGCTATTCTATCTGCATACCACATACTTTTTGCCTTCCTAATAACTTTTTTAAGCACCTTACAATACTGTTTCTCATGGGCTGCTGCATTTAGATTTAGACTGTTTCTAACGTTTTGATATACACTGCTGGCCACCGTAAATGCAACACCCTGAAGGAAGCATCCGAATCAAGTGAAATTTACACCATGGGTTTGCAGCGATGAGATATGCAACTGATTAGAATTTCAGCGCAGACGCACGTCACGCGCGCCTGTGGCGCCACCTCATAGCGCCACTTAAGGCTTGGCGATTTCGACGAGTGTACGTTCGGCACGTGTGTTTACCTTGTGGTTGTTTCACAAGACGATCAGTTATGCCTCGTAGGCAACAGCAAACATCTTTTGATCAAGTATCCGAGTTAGACAGAGGAAGGATAGTGGCTTACCGAGATTGTGGATTATCATACAGAGAAATCGCTAGTCGTGTTGGACGAAACCACACAACTGTAATGCGGATATGTGACCGTTGGATGCAGGAGGGTACGACGGACCGACGTGGTCGTTCGCATTCACCTCGGTGCACCACTGCACGTGCTGATAGGCAAATTGTGCGCATGGCAGTGACGGATCGCTCAGTGACATCCCGAACCATAGCACAGCACATTGCGTCTGAAACGCATCATCCAGTGTCTGCGCGTACCATTCGACGCCGTTTACAGCAGAGTGGTCTGTCCGCAAGACGTCCATTGCTTTGTCTACCATTGACGCAGAACCACAGACGTCTCCATCGCCAATGGTGTGATGACAGACGGATGTGGACGGCAGAATGGAATGACGTTGTCTTTACTGACGAGGCACGCTTCTGTCTGCAGCACCACGATGGTCGGATTCGATTGTGGAGACACCGTGGAGAGAGGATGCTGGACAGCTGCATTATGCACCGCCACACTGGTCTTGCACCGGGTATTATGGTATGGGGCGGTATTGGATATTACTCTCGCACGCCTCTAGTACGCATTGCCGGTACTTTAAATAGCCGGCGCTACATATCCGAGGTGCTGGAGCCAGTTGTCCTTCCTTACCTTCAGGGCTCGGCCACAGCCATATTTCAACAGGATAATGCGCGACCACACGTGGCACGCATTGTCCAAAGGTTCTTCGTCAATAACCAGATTGAATTGCTTCCCTGGCCGGCTCGCTCTCCGGATCTTTCGCCGATAGAAAACATGTGGTCCATGGTTGCTCAACGAGTGACCCAGATTACATCCCCAGCCGCCACACCAGATGATCTTTGGCAACGTGTGGAAGCTGCTTGGGCTGCTGTACCCCAGGAACACATCCAACGTCTCTTTGACTCAATGCCGAGACGTGTGGCAGCGGTGATCTTCAACAATGGCGGCTACTCTGGCTACTGATTCTGGCAGGAACCACATGTCACAGACGTCTGTAAACGTAATCATTTGATACTTGGTCAACACGTTATCTACAAAATAAATTTTGTTGTGCTACCTCTTGTCTTTCTTGGTGTTGCATTTACGGTGGCCAGCAGTGTAATTGCCACTTTGTTCTACAGGATACTCTTATCCCTCTAGTCAGCCAAGCAGGCTGCCTGTTTGTGCTAGTACCCTGTTTTGAACGTTCTAACGGAAAGCAACTATCAAAGAGCACGGGAAAAGTCTTGAGGAAAGCATTATATTTATCATCTACTGTATCAGCACTATAAACATCTTGCCACTCTTGTTCCCTGATAGGGTTTACAAAGGTCTCTACAGCAACTGGATCAGCTTTCCTAAAAAGTTGATAACTACAGGGTGGTACAAAAAGGTACGGCCAAACTTTCAGGAAACATTCCTCACACACAAAGAAAGAAAATATCTTATGTGGACATGTGTCCGGAAACGATTAATTTCCATCTTAGAGCTCATTTTAGTTTCGTCAGTATGTTCTGTACTTCCTCGAATCAGCGCCAGTTGGTCCAATTGAAGGAAGGTAATGTTGGCTTCGGTGCTTGTGTTGACATTGCGACTTCATGCACGATGGAGCTCCTGCACATTTCAGTCGAAGTGTTCGTACGCTTCTCAACAACAGATTCAGTGACCGATGGATTGGTAGAGGCGGACCAATTCCGTGGCCTCCACGCTCTCCTGACCTCAACCCTCTTGACTTTCATTTATGGGGGCATTTGAAAGCTCTTGTTTACGCAACCCCTGTACCAAATGTAGAGACTCTTCGTGCTCGTATTGTGGACGGCTGTGATACAAATCGCTATTCTCCAGGGCTGCATCAGCGCATCAGGGATTCCATGCGACGGAGGGTGGATTCATGTATCCTCTGTAACGGAGGACACTTTGAACATTTCCTGTAACAAAGTGTTTGAAGTCACGCTGGTACGTTCTGTTGCTGTGTGTTTCCATTCCATGATTAACGTCATTTGAAGAGAAGTAATAAAATGAGCTCTAACATGGAAAGTAAGCGTTTCCGGACACATGTCCACATAAGAAATTTTCTTTCTTTGTGTGTGAGGAATGTTTTCTGAAAGTTTGGCTGTACCTTTTTGTAACACCCTGTATATTTAATGTGTGTTGCAGCACAAAAATCTTTTAGAGTTAAAACTTGTGCATCATGATCTGAAAGGCCATTCACTTTTTTGCTAACAGAATGCCCTTCTAGTAATGAGGAATGAACAAAAATGTTGTCTACGGTTGTTCTACTGTTCCCTTGCATTCTCGCTGGAAAGAATACGGTTTGCATAAGATTATATGAATTAAGGAGGTCTACCAGCATCCTTTTCCTTGCACAATCATTTGTAAATTAATATTGAAGTCACCACATATAACTAGCTTTTTGTATTTCCTATAAAGTGAACCAAGAACCTCCTCTAGCTTTAGCAAAAATGTTGTGAAATCGGGGTCTGGGGATCTATAAATAACAACAGTTAGAAGTTTAACTCCACGAAATTTAACCACACCAGCACAACATTCAAACACCTTTTCACTGCCGTACTTTGAAACATCAATTGACTCAAATGGGATACCGTTTTTCACATACATGGCTACTCCCCCACACCGCAAAGAGCTCCTAGAAAAGCTGCCAGCCAACCTGTATCCAGGTAAAGGAAGCCTCTGAATTATCTCCTTATTTAAGAAGTGTTCAGATATACCAATAATTTCAGAGTCAACATCTATAAGCAGTTCACTAACTTTATCTGTAATACCTTGTACATTTTGATGAAATATACTAATTCCTTCATTACTCGGATACCTAAGCTTTGTCGAAAGTGGTTTATTTGTTAGAGAGACTTCCCTTAAGCAGCTCTAACACCCACTAGTACAGGAATTTTCCCATGAGTGATCCCACCACCCCCACCTATGCTGTCACCTATTAGCTTTGACAACCTCCCCTTCCCATACCTGTTCAGGTGCAGGCCATGTCTAGTGAAATCCGTCCTGCTGATAGACTCCACCGACACCAATGAAATGTGACTCATGCCTTCTGTCATCAGCGCACCCCCAAGTCTCATGTTATTACGCCTGACGGCTGTATTAAGATGAGGCCGATTGTGACGCTGAAACAGTTCCACGAAATGCACATTCGTGTTGCCAGTCTGAGTGGCTATCTTTTCCAGGTCACCATCTATGTCATCCTCCCCATCCCTATCAATACTATTACCAGCCCCACCCACAATCACTACCTGATCCTCTTTAGTAAAATCCCTACATAACACCCCTATGTTAACAGTCACTTGAGCCAATCCTGCATTAGGCTTCACAATGCTGGTGACCTGGTACTCACTCCCCAGCACTTCCTGCAACTGCTGGCCGGCACCTCTACCATGAGAACTACCTAACAGCAGAACCTTCTTCTTTCTCTTAGACTTTGCAACTGTCCTAGCCACCGTAACTGCTGAGGTCTGCTGCGTACTTCCTACATCAACAGCTACTAGAGATTCCTCTCCACTAGACTCCGATAGTTGGTCATATCTATTGCAAACACCAATAGTAAAACTATCTGAAAATCTCCTTCTCCTAGCACATCTCTTGCCAACAGCCAGCTCCCATTCCCCAACCCCCTTCTCCCTCCTCATCCTGTCTAGCTCCTCCTGTGCGTTTTTCAATTGCACCTGAAGGGCACAGATCTTACGCTCCTGCTCCTCTATCAACTAACTCTTGCTACATAACCTGCAGTTCCAGGAGAGGATCTCACCAGAATGCCCACTGGCTTCCCCGCTGCATTCCCCCCAGTGAAAATATTTCGAACAAGTCTCACACCGCAATCCACTACTCACGAACCTACGGCAAAGCCCGCACTTCTCACTCATGGTAAAATTTTACAGTTATTGAAACAAGAAAACTACTTTATCTAAGTTCCGCTAGTACAATAAGAAGATGTTAATAAACTGACTGCAATTATCACAAACTTACTCTACAAGGGAAGTAACTACTATTATTAACAGTAAACAGAAAATGAGAATATAACAAAAGACTAACACAGAAAGAAAATCAAACGTCTAATGACACAGTAACGAAACTGAAAACAGTTCCCAAAAATTTCTTCTGAAATTATTTCACCAGAAAACGCCAAGAACACCGGTTGAAGACTACTAAAGTTCCTAATTAAACCACTATACACAAACAATTAATTAGTAGTTAGCTTTCGATGCGCCGCTACAGCTGCAACTGGTCAGCGCGGAATGTAAACACAGGTAAGAGGTTAAGTTTCTCGATACGAAACGCTCACAAATATCAGGTCACAAGAAAGGCGGATGTGAATGAAGAAACCACTAATGAGTCACGTTTATAGTAAATATTATCACAAAAACCGTGAAAATATGTATCCGAAACCTAAAAATACAGGGTTATTACAAATGATTGAAGCGATTTCACAGCTCTACAATAACTTTATTATTTGAGATATTTTCACAATGCTTTGCACACACATACAAAAACTCAAAAAGTTTTTTTAGGCATTCACAAATTTTCGATATGTGCCCCTTTAGTGATTCGGCAGACATTAAGCCGATAATCAAGTTCCTCCCACACTCGGCGCAGCATGACCCCATCAATGAGTTCGAAAGCATCGTTGATGCGAACTCGCAGTTCTGGCACGTTTCGTGGTAGAGGAGGTTTAAACACTGAATCTTTCACATAACCCCACAGAAAGAAATCGCATGGGGTTAAGTCGGGAGAGCGTGGAGACCATGACATGAATTGCTGATCATGATCTCCACCACGACCGATCCATCGGTTTTCCAATCTCCTGTTTAAGAAATGCCGAACATCATGATGGAAGTGCGGTGGGGCACCATCCTGTTGAAAGAAGAAGTCGGCGCTGTCGGTCTCCAGTTGCGGCATGAGCCAATTTTCCGCTGGCTACGCGTGAAACTTGCCCGGACGCGTCCAACCGTTTCTGCCCTCACTGCAGGCCGACCCGTTGATTTCCCCTTACAGAGGCATCCAGAAGCTTTAAACTGCGCATACCATCGCCGAATGGAGTTAGCAGTTGGTGGATCTTTGTTGAACTTCGTCCTGAAGTGTCGTTGCACTGTTATGATGTTATGACTGACTGATGTGAGTGCACTTCAAGCACGACATACGCTTTCTCGGCTCCTGTCGCCATTTTGTCTCACTGCGCTCTCGAGCGCTCTGACGGCAGAAACCTGAAGTGCGGCTTCAGCCGAACAAAACCTTATGAGTTTTTCTACGTATCTGTAGTGTGTCGTGACCATATGTCAATGAATGGAGCTACAGTGAATTTATGAAATCACTTCGATCATTTGCATTAGCCCTGTATATGAAAACTTACAGAGCGATCTCACACGCAGTCACGCGCTTATGACGTCACACCAAAGTCGAACATAATCATTTCCAGTTGATGATGGGATCATTTGGACCACAGGAACCAGTCCATTCCATGTAAAGGCAGCCCAACCATTATGGAGCCACCTCCAACTTGCACGGTGCCTTGCTGACATCTCGGGTCCGGGGCTTCGTGTGGTTTGGGCCACATTCGAACCCTGCAATCGTCCCTTATCAATTGAAATCAGAACTCATTTGCCAAGGTCACGGTTTTCCAGTCGTCTAGGACCCAAACTATATGGTCACGAGTCCAGGAGAGGCGCTGCAGGCGATGTCGTGCTGTAAGCAAAGACACGCGCTTCGGTCGTCTGTTTCCACAGCCCATCAACGCCAAATTTCACCGCTCTGTCCTAACGGATAGGTTCATGTTGCCGTCGCGGGTCAAAACTCCTCCGTCCAGGTACTCAGTCCCCTGCGTTGAAGTACTGCTTGGCGAGTCGTAAACTCAGGTGCAATCATAACACGATTTTCAGCCGCTTACAGTCATTTTTCCACCACTCAGCAAAAATTTTGAAAGCCTGGTCTATAAACACTACCTTAAAGAGGAAAATAAAAATGCGTAAGTACAGGGAATGCTGTCGGGTTATTCCATAAAAGAAAATGACAGTGCTTGGACAGCAATATACATCATCTTAAGAAGCACCAACACCTGGGGGGCACAAAATTTATTGAAATTTTCCTTACAATGGGCGCATAAGTGTATGAATTTAGGAGACAAATATTTTGATATATAATTATACCATTTGTACAAAAAAACTGATTTCCTTCCGTTGTAATACGAGAGTGTAATGACGATGCGTTAATTCAACCCCCCAACACACAACGCACGATTTCAGAGGAGTCCTATTTTGTTCGTAATTCTGGACTGAGAAAGCAAATCCAAGTTGCTGCAAAGAAGAATAAGCTACAACGACACTGGAGATAATATTTGCCGTAATCGAGTCTGCTTCAGATTACAGGACTTGCAGCGTCTAGGCCAAGGACAAACTGCGTGCAGTGTCTGTAAAGAGAAAGAGAGAGGAAAAAAGAGCGCTTAAGGGCGAATATTTCACGAGGACCCAATTAACGTCGCTGTCTAATTGCGGCAGCGACCCTTGGGAAGGGATGCCCCATCCGCCTCCAACTGTCCACAATCTGTCAGACGGATAGTGGAGCGCCTGCAGCCCTTCTTTAGCCCCTGCGCCCTGTAAGGGCCGCCTAAGGTCCCGGCGTCGCAACTCAACAAGAGACCACACCGAAAGCCTACGTCATGTTGCGGATAAAGAGACTGCAATGTAACGATGACCAATGGCGATTCATTTTATCGGCAGTAACGACCCGTGAACATAATCGTTGCAGTAGGGCAGACTAGAGCATGTTGTTGCAATTTATAATTTTTAATTTTGAAAGAGAAAGTGCTCAGGTCTCCCTCTCTACGATCTTTCTATCTTGCAATACCTTTCCTTGGCTACGTTTAGGAAATCTGCGGCCATTGAAGCATTTGCCTTTTTAGAAAAAAAAGTTCTGTCAGAATATTAATTTTAATTTTAATAATTAACAGCCTCAGTTGCACCGTTTACCTAGAATTTACCTAGGTTTCAGTCGGGATAACCCAACCTTCTTCACAATAACAGTAACTACCATTTGTCCATAGTGGACATCGTCAAGCTGAAACTACAAATCCATAAATCATCGTCAGAGTATAAAACTTATCTGGAACTGCCTCGGCGCCCCTTCTCGACTGCGATTCGGCAGCCACGAGTGCTGTACTGGAACTGACCGCAGAGTCATGAGGCCCATCTAGGCGGACACTACCTTGCGCGTGCGCAAAAACTGTATGATAGTTACTTGCTGGGACAAGATGTTAACTTAAATCCTGACCTTGAATTTGCTAGTAAAGTGAAATGAAAGGTATAGCTGAAGAAAAGGGCATATATGTTAACCTGTGCAGAACGTACTTAGATCGACAAACATTTATGAAGTATTCATTGGACATGATATGAGGAAGACATCATGTCCCTAAAAGGTTATGACCTATTTAGGAAAATTTTTGTGTTTAAGCACAAAGTTTAATCAACTAAAAGAACTCACAAAAAATGGCTCAAATGGCTCTGACCACTATGGGACTTAACTTCTAGGGTCATCTGTTGTGGCGTAGCAAGACAGCCACGCCACTCGGAAGTAGCCGAAATGCACGCGTTTACACACGCCTGCTGGCGTGAGGTCTGAAACAGGATACGTAATGAATGCTATAAAGAAAAGTACGTAGCTTCTGTAATACTTAACTTTAATCCATCATTTGTATACAGCATTCTTGATGATACAAGTGAGACTCTCTCTAGATATGGTAAATGGCGCCTTGCTAGGTCGTAGCCATGGACTTAGCTGAAGGCTATTCTAACTATCTCTCGGCAAATGAGAGAAAGGCTTCGCCAGTGTAGTCGCTAGCAACGTCGTCGTACAACTGGGACGAGTCCTAGTACGTCTCTCTAGACCTGCCGTGTGGTGGCGCTCGGTCTGCAATTACTGACAGTGGCGACACGCGGGTCCGACATGTACTAATGGACCGCGGCCGATTTAAAGCTACCACCTAGCAAGTTTGGTGTCTGGCGGTGACACCACATCATCAGTCCCCTAGAACGTTGAACTACTTATACCTAACTAACCTATGAACATTACACACATCCATGCCTGAGGCAGGATTCGAACCTGCGACGTAGAGGTCACGCGGTTCCACCCCGGCCGATACACTCGCAGTTTTCACAGGTATTGAACTTTTTTGCCCTTGTGGTACATTACTCATGAGCCAACTTCTTACATCCTATGCACTGGATCCATTTCTTCTTAACTTTACTGTTAGCAACAGATTGTATCCGGCCCCCGCACTGAAGTAACTCCCACTTAGTCCATGTTACAAACTTCATAACGTCTAAACTTGTGTCTTTTAGGAACTCTTGTCAAATTACTGAAAGGAGCTCCCCCATCTGTTGAGTGGAAAGACAATAGTGTGATACATTATTCAGTACTGCTCTAATGTAGGGGTTCCCCACCAGATCGGATTAAAGGACGACATCGAAGCAATTCAGAGGCGTGGCTGCTACATGTGTTACTAGCAGGTTTCATCAGCAGACAAGTGTTACCCAGAAACTCAGTGAACTCAAATGGAAATCACTGGAGGAAAGGCGACATTCTTTTTGCGAAGCACTACTGAGAAAATTTAGAGAATTGGCATTTGAGGCTGACTGTCAAATGATTCTGTTGCCACCGACGTACATTTCGCGGAAGGACCACGAAGATAAGAGAAATTTAGGCTCATATGGAAGCATATAGACAGTCGTTTCTCAGTCGCTTTATTTGCGAATGGAACGGAAAAGGAAATGACTAGTAGTGATACTAGATACCCTCCGCCATGCACCATGCGATGGTTTCGGAGCGTGTATGTAGCTGTACAGAATGGGTCAAATAAAAGTGGCGCGAACCAGTGATACCATTAGTGACAGAATCGTACAGTTACTTCCAATTGGCTGGAGCAACTGCCCATACGGGCAGCCCAACCTTGGAGCATATTTATACAATCTTCCCGCCTGACAGAGCTGTTACCAGTCTGGAAGAGGCCCTAGCTGGTCACCCGGATCACCTGATCTGTCAGTGTGTGCTTACTTTGTCTAGGGAGCCTTCAGTCTAATGTGTATCGCAACAACTTGCAGAGTCTTCAACGACTGCAGCAGAACATTTCACATGACGCTGCAGCTGTTCCAGCAGTCCAGCTTCTTTCCGCCTTCAGCAAGTTGCTGACCATTGCCGAAAAATGCCAAGAGATAAGCGGTGGTCACTTTCAACGTCTGCTGTACTGAAGTTAATACTGTACAGTGCGAGTGAAAAGTCCTTGGACACCTTCATAATTTGGAAGATTAAAACGAAAAGTGAAATATGATGATGGGAACATAGGTTTGATGTGAGGCCGCAACTTTTGGAGTAGATGTCATTCATGGCGCCATCTTGAAATCCGCCATGTTGGATTCAAGTTATTTTTTTTTTAATGGGAAGTGGGGTGTATGAAACCACAAATAACGCTTGCTTGAGCTCTGGAATTGAGTGGTGTAATTTGTTTTTGTCTATCTTGTACAGTTTAGAAGTTATTAATGTTCAAAGTTACCTAGATACGGACTCATCTCTCCCTTTATTCTTCCAACTTACGAGGGTGTTCAAAGATTTTTGACTCGCCCTGTATTTCCTTTCCTCTGCTGTGTTTTTTGTACCCCGGAACTCTGTTCTCTGGGCCACGTGTATGTGCCCCATCGTGTAGATGTGGCTGAAGCTAGTAGCTCGTGCTATGCTGATCGCTTCTCCTTTTCGTAACGAAAGAGTAGGGCGCTTTTTAAAAGGTCAACGCTTCAGCAGTCCTGTTATTCTAATAAGGTTATTTAAGGGGACTGGTTTGTGAACGGACGTGGAAATCTAGAAAAAATTGTCAGTTTTCTAAACAGTGTTGCTGAAAGAATAAGACTTGTAGGCCGATGTAATGAGTACCATCTCTTAACAAATCAAGACTTGTACGCCCATGTAATGATTACCATCCCTTAACAAATCTATTGGGATCATTTTGGTGTATGAACCACGGCTTTTGGTATCTCACTTTCTTCTGAATTGTATTTTGTGTTGCAACTGAAATAAAGAATGCTAATTACACTCCTGGAAATTGAAATAAGAACACCGTGAATTCATTGTCCCAGGAAGGGGAAACTTTATTGACACATTCCTGGGGTCAGATACATCACATGATCATACTGACAGAACCACAGGCACATAGACACAGGCAACAGAGCATGCACAATGTCGGCACTAGTACAGTGTATATCCACCTTTCGCAGCAATGCAGGCTGCTATTCTCCCATGGAGACGATCGTAGAGATGCTGGATGTAGTCCTGTGGAACGGCTTGCCATGCCATTTCCACCTGGCGCCTCAGTTGGACCAGCGTTCGTGCTGGACGTGCAGACCGCGTGAGACGACGCTTCATCCAGTCCCAAACATGCTCAATGGGGGACAGATCCGGAGATCTTGCTGGCCAGGGTAGTTGACTTACACCTTCTAGAGCACGTTGGGTGGCACGGGATACATGCGGACGTGCATTGTCCTGTAGGAACAGCAAGTTCCCTTGCCGGTCTAGGAATGGTAGAACGATGGGTTCGATGACGGTTTGGATGTACCGTGCACTATTCAGTGTCCCCTCGACGATCACTAGTGGTGTAGGCCAGTGTAGGAGATCGCTCCCCACACCATGATGCCGGGTGTTGGCCCTGTGTGCCTCGGTCGTATGCAGTACTGATTGTGGCGCTCACCTGCACGGCGCCAAACACGCATACGACCATCATTGGCACCAAGGCAGAAGCGACTCTCATCGCTGAAGACGACACGTCTCCATTCGCCCCTCCATTCACGCCTGTCGCGACACCACTGGAGGCGGGCTGCACGATGTTGGGGTGTGAGCGGAAGACGGCCTAACGGTGTGCGGGACCGTAGCCCAGCTTCATGGAGACGGCTGCGAATGGTCCTCGCCGATACCCCAGGAGCAACAGTGTCCCTAATTTGCTGGGAAGTGGCGGTGCGGTCCCCTACGGCACTGCGTAGGATCCTACGGTCTTGGCGTGCATCCGTGCGTCGCTGCGGTCCGGTCCCAGGTCGACGGGCACGTGCACCTTCCGCCGACCACTGGCGACAACATCGATGTACTGTGGAGACGTCACGCCCACGTGTTGAGCAATTCGGCGGTACGTCCACCCGGCCTCCCGCATGCCCACTATACGCCCTCGCTCAAAGTCCGTCAACTGCACATACGGTTCACGTCCACGCTGTCGCGGCATGCTACCAGTGTTAAAGACTGCGATGGAGCTCCGTATGCCACGGCAAACTGGCTGACACTGACGGTGGCGGTGCACAAATGCTGCGCAGCTAGCGCCATTCGACGGCCAACACCGCGGTTCCTGGTGTGTCCGCTGTGCCGTGCGTGTGATCATTGCTTGTACAGCCCTCTCGCAGTGTCCGGAGCAAGTATGGTGGGTCTGACACACCGGTGTCAATGTGTTCTTTTTTCCATTTCCAGGAGTGTATTTATGTACAGCATAGGCACACATATCTCAAGGTAAAAACGAAGTAGAACTCTGATTTTTTTCTGGAAGTCACAACTATTATCTTTGAAGTAAACTTGTGTAAAGATATTGTTGTCATAAATTTATAATTACTATCAACAATTTCAGAAATTAACTCATAGTGTTTCTTTGAAGAAGTCTTTAATTTACAAGTTTAAGTCATAAGTATAGTCTGATTTTTCGCTAACTCTGCTTTAGGACCGTATACAAAATTTCTTCCACTTTTTCCTCGCTTCTTTGGTGGCTTACATAACGCGTTTCTCTGCTTGAAGAAGTCTCCTGCTGTTAAAGGCAATTAAACTTTTTTGCACATTTAGTGCACCAGGCACTCCCATTAATTCCACTGTCTTAAACCTTGACACTTCACCATTACTGAAACACAGCAGATCATGCTGCACACCTGTTTCCAAAGTATTTAGTCCTACCAGAACAGTTTTTGGTACTCGTTCCCATGTACTTACATTGGAGCTATTAGTAAATACTTATATAATAATCTTGAGCCACTAAGACATTAGGGACTAAAAAGCAGTAAAAAGCAAACAAGTAAAAGCTAAATTCTGATTTTATCCGTGCTGTTTGTTTGACATTGTGGCTTCATCCCCTGCACACACAATTTTATATTCCTGTCACTTTCAGGCTTCCTTCAGTATGATTTTCTCGAAGTAAACGTTATCTTGTTCAGAAAACTACAGAGAATGTTTTGAAACAAAACATTTTAATAGACGTTATCATGTAGAGGCCTCAAGGGAAGGTAGAACGGAAAAATATTTCTTTTCACATTTTCGGATTTTTATCTCAATATAGAATTTGCAATATTACGAATAAAATAATATACATGTAACTTATAAACTCAGATGGGAACGATTTTATTTTATTTTTTAAATATAATTTACACTGCTTGAAAATGTTAAAATTTTTACGTGCATAACTTCAAGATCTAATAAAAATCGGTAATTATTTCATGTAGAAGGCTGTGGAATGCTGTGTCACAAAGGTGAACAGCGTTGGTCATGTACAGAAGAGGATGGGCACAAGGTTGAGGAAGCTGAAACAAAGTCTGAGAGACAAGAGACTTTCTGATGATAAAACCGTAAGAGGCAGGCTGACAGAAAAAATGATTGATGAAGTGCAGCAGTATTATGGGATGACCATTAGAAATAATACTGAGGATTTCTTGAAAATGAAGCAGGCAGTATGGGCTGCCTTCTTCCACAGACTGACTGCTGATGAAAAATCAGAACACCACCTATGCCCTCCTGGACCTGATTCATGGTGCAATTATCGCAATGCCCAGTACTCGAACAACTCATACGACCATGGACATTCCATCCCAGCAGCAGTTATGGATATCATGAAATCTATTTACAAAGACCTGGGAAATCTTGAAATACTGAAGAAGTGCCAGCATGGTCATTCTCAAAATCCCGATGAGTCGTTCAATAATCATATGGACTCGCTTACCAAAAAATATTTTTGTTGGAATGAAGACACTGATGTGGGGGGCCAGTGGTGCTGTTATTGCTTTCAATGATGGGAACTTTGGTAGGGTGTAAGTGTTACAGCATATGGGAACTAATCCTGGGGCCAACTGCATCAGAGAACTTGAACGGATGCACAAGGATGGCAAAGTGGATGCAGCACAATTAGCCTCTAAGGAGTCCAGAAAGAAGAAACGAAGAAAAAACTTTGGAAAAAGATCAAGAGGATGATATACCGTATGGTGCAAGGTGCTTATGAGTGATTAAAGATAAAAAATTGAGCATTTATTGAGTTACAATCTTTTGAAACTTTACATTTTCTGTTGCATTATTCCCTAAATCTCAGAAACGACTTCGAGTAGGGTATTCAAATTTTGAGGCAGTAGTAACATCCATATCCTGAGTTTACTGAACTAAAAGAAGAATATAATATTATGTATAATTAATTTTTTTTCGCATAACATACAAAAAAAGTACACAAAATTTTAACCATGTAATTAAAAAAATTGTATTTCTGAAAGCCGTGGCTGAAATACAATTATTGTAGTTCAGTATCGACCCAGAACGTACAGTTTAATGGTCTGTAAAAGTTTCATGTCAATGGCTTCAGTGGTTCCCGAAATACAGGGAAGCCAAGTCACTAAATTTAACATTGTCGGGATAGGGCATTCCAACTCCCCTTAAGGCAAAATTTTAATGTGCCATTAAATCATAGTAAACGTCGACTGGCTGAAGAACGTATTGCTTTAAATCCTTTTCGGCATCAGGTAAAAAGCTTTTCTGTTTGGAGAAAATATACAATGGCGAAAGGTCAAACACTCTTCACGTCGCCAATTTAATCCTAGTGAATTTTATTGTAATATTTTGTTGAAGTTCGACAACTGATTTGATAATCTGCTTTACTTTTAAAAGTACTTCTTCTTTACTTTCATCACTGCTGCAAGTATGATGTCTGGAGCTACTTTTCCTCAGTTTGTATTTTTTTTATCATTTCTCAATATCTTCGCTTGAAACAAGTGAAAAAGTCCTAAAAACATCCCATGATAAATTGTCACATGAAATAACCATTCCCAAAAATATTTTGACAACCACCTCTGAGAGACACTTCAGACAAAATCTGAGGCAGAAAAATGTATCTTCAATTTAGCGTCATCCCTTATTTAGAACAGTACAAATCTGGTGGGATACAAAGTTAATGACGAGATTAATTATATCAGTAAGTGAACACATAAAGGTACAAAAACATAAGATGCCAACAATATCTTGAAATTTTTCAACAGAAGCTAGAAACTACTTAAAATATTGTGAGGCTACTGAAAAACAAAACATCAATAAAATCCTGAAAATTGTCAGGACAAACTGGAAATGACTCAAATATTGTGAATATGGTCTTGCTTGAGTTTGGATCTCTAGGAAGCAGCAGCGACTGAGAACTGACACATGTGACAGCCAACCCTGTAGGCAAAACAGTCTGAGGACGACGTTTGTGGTTCCCGGATTTCTCCGAGAAGGGTGATGTATTTTACTAGAATAACTTATATGGTGTCAGTTTCAGCCAGGCATCCCCTATAATTTATTACACAATTAGTGTAATTTGGGACAAAAAAGTAGCTGCCAATCTGTTAGGTACATAAACAGCTGTATGACAACACATTTAAAAACCGTAGACTCTACATAACGACATTATGTTGAAAACCATGCTACAGGTTATTAACTTACCCTCCCACACATCACCATTAAAATTCTCTGTCTCTGCCCAAATTTTGTAAGCTTCGAGAGGCGTAAGATACATCTTCGTTTTCCCGTTTTGTTGGCTCCAGTTTTTGCGTCCAGTGGTACATTCTTGTGGCTGAAATTTTGATCTAACGTTATGGGTTCCTGTACTGCCTCTGAAGTTTATTCTTTGGCACATTTTTCAATATCACACCGTTTTTACAATTTCCACAATTCGAAATTACATTGTTAGTGTCTATCATATAAATATGTCTATCAGAGGCATGCTCACTACTACTTAGATTCTGCGGTACTCACAATATTCCAGAGTCTTTACAAAGCAAAAGAGTTTACATACTTTCTTGACAAAAGAAGAATCTTTAATAAGTTGTATCATTATTTTGTAAAGGAATCAAGAAATAAATTTAATAATTAGCGTTAGAATGTGCAATTTATAATATGAATCTTAAGTATGCCAGATATTTCATAATTTCAGATATTTCTAAAGGAAGAATAATTCTAACTGTATGTAAGAGTACTAACAAATTAATTTCTTTTTATACATTTTATCTTGAAATATAATACATCGTACACAAAATCAAATGAAATTCTGTCAGTGAAACTGCAACATAACCTTCGTACTGGTGGGGATATAGTTAAACCTGGTACGAAGATCACAGTCGCTTGTCATGTCCTACAGCTGCTGCAAGCTACCTTCTGTAGTCATGGTTAAACAAATTCGTGTGGTCCACGATATTACAGGCCCCTGCAAGTTACTGCTGGGGTATAAATAATTTCTAGCGAGTGTGTTTAACCAACCGCTAAAATTTTGAACGCAACGGATAACGCAAAATTTTTTTTTTTGAACCACTACAAAAGGAACCTATGCAGGGCTTAATAGGGAGCATAGAGCCATTATCTACTTTCATGACCCAGCATTGAACTGTGGTACGGAATTTCACCTATTCTTTATAATGAAGGGAGGAAATAATCAGTCATCTGGTATAGGTTAATTGATATTTATTTAATGCCGATCTCAATAACTAGCCGTGTGTGTGTTGGAATATACATCGTCACAACAGGTCTCTCTAGTTAACATGATTCACTTTCGCCACGTAATTATGGAAACAGAGAGGGGAGCGCAGACCTGGCTTCAATGTTAAGTTTTTGGAGTCACACAGTTATACCTAAACGCATGCTTATTACAACCAATTACTAAAGGTCACGCAGAACAAGTTCAGAAAAGACACTACAAGCGAACTCGGTCAGAGCGGAAGAGTTTTTGCCTAAATATTTCAGTTTTCGTTAAAACATACACTGAAGAATCGGTAGCAAGTGGTGCACGTAACAATGAATGAATCCTGCTTTGAGAAACAACACCACGATACTGAGCTGGGGAGAAGAACGTTTACTGTCATATGTCCGGAAAACTTTACAAGTCTTTGTTCCATCAATGGGCATTAAAATCTGAACTTTCCTAGATACAAGAGTTTAAACCGTGTATTTTACGTAATGCACTTAATTGCAGGTGAATCAAATAGCTATGGGGGAACAAGAAACATTGACTAGCTATGACATCAATACAATTCCACACACGTGGCCAAGTAGCGGTAGCGAACAGAAATGCAAAAATACGGACACAGATTATTGTTCCTCTGTCTTACACTCACCCACTACCGTATGGTTATACACTCAACTACTAAACATTTTCAGATCGAAATTACTAATGTAGCGGTTGCTCCAACCGTCAACGTGTCGGGAAAGCAAACATATGAGAAGTAAATAAAAATCCCCTAAAATATTACTGTAAAAGAAAGACCATATTAAAATATATTAAATGAGCGAACTTCCGTTAAAGACACAGCAATAATGCGACCGTGAGCTTAAGGCCCATGGTGCGTGGCCTGACCAAGGCACAATCGCAAAGTTCTTACTCAAATTGGACTGAATTATGAAATAAACTACCTTATGGGGGTTTGGTGGTAATCTCACACCTGATTTCAGCATCTGAACTTTATTAACGAGCATTTTTGACACATTCTGATACCTTTGTTAACATTACCAAAATCGAGAGCTCCGTCTCCATGTCTGTCCATCTCCGCTACCGAGAAACTAGTGGGCCTGCGAACACCTCGCCTAACCGTTGTTCGTTCAAAACGTGGTGGAGAGGATGGTTCGCCAACCTAACACAGCCAACAATCGTGCCTTCGCGACTTCTCTGACCTAAATTGCACGCTGTCTTTGCCATACTTATTCACGTTTACAGGTTGGTACTAACCTACCAAGGAACCACTCTACTCATGCAATGCTGCGACCTTTGAGCAAAGCTTTCTGCTACTTCACATAATATCTCAATCATACAGTCCAAGGTCGCATAAGGATGCATGGAAATGTGGCACACACAACACAAATAATCAATAAATAAGCACCGATTGGTCCATTCTCTTCTGCTTGTTACTCATAGACTTACTTCTGCAGAGTAAATACACTCTCGCTATGATTCTCCTGTACCGGAATTTACTGAGAAATATATGTAACGGGACACCAAGTTCCGTTTCTAAACAGCCGAGAATGTTCACCTATACCAGATTCGGGATTAATCCTCGTATCGGCTACTTATGTAAGAAAAAGGTCATTTTAGAAAAGGGCGTCCCATTACAAGATGTGTCCGCCGCTCGTGGTCTCGCGGTAGCGTTCTCGCTTCCCGAGCACGGGGTCCCGGGTTCGATTCCCGGCGGGGTCAGGGATTTTCACCTGCCTCGAGATGACTGGGTGTTTGTGTTGTCCTCATCATTTCATCATCATCCAGGAAAGTGGCGCAATTGGACTGAGCAAAGATTGGGTAATTGTACGGGCGCTGATAACCACGCTGTTGAGCGCCCCACAAACCAAACATCATCATCATCATTACAAGATGTAGCTAGCGCTATTCAAAGAGTAAAATGCATGACAGTTTGCCTGTTAAAACAATTACTATCGTGTTTTACTGTCAAAGTGGACGTTGATGTTGTTGTGGTCTTCAGTCTTGAGACTGGTTTGATGCAGCTCTCCATGCTACTCTATCCTGTGCAAGCTTCTTCATCTCCCAGTACCTACTGCAACCTACATCATTCTGAATCTGCTCAGTGTATTCATCTCTTGGTCTCCCTCTACGATTTTTACCCTCCACGCTGCCTTCCAATGCTACATGTGTGATTCCTTGATGCCTCAGAACATGTCTTACCAACCGATCCCTTCTTCTTGTCAAGTTGTGCCACAACTCCTCTTCTCCGCTATTCTATTCAATACGTCCTCATTAGTTATGTGATCTACCCATCTAATCTTCAGCATTCTTCTGTAGCACCACATTTAGAACGCTTCTATTCTCTTCTTGTCCAAACTATTTATCGTCCATGTTTCACTTCCATACATGGCTACACTCAATACAAATACTTTCAGAAACGACTTCCTGACACTTAAATCTATATTCGATGTTAACAAATTTCTCTTCTTCATAAACGCTTTCCTTGCCATTGCCAGTCTACATTTTATATCCTCTCTACTTCGACCATCATCAGTTATTTTGCTCCCCAAACAACAAAACTCCTTTACTACTTTAAGTGTTTCATTTCCTAATCTAATTCCCTCAGCATCACCCGACTTAATTCGACTACATTCCATAATCCTCGTTTTGCTTTTGTTGATGTTCATCTTATATCCTCCTTTCAAGTCAATGTCCATTCCGTTCAACTGCTCTTCCAAGTCTTTTGCTGTCTCTGACAGAATTACACTGTCATCGGCGAACCTCAAAGTTTTTATTTATTCTCCATGGATTTTAATACCTACTCCGAATTTTTCTTTTGTTTCCTTTACTGCTTGCTCAATATACAGATTGAATAACATTGGGGAGAGGCTACAACCCTTCCCAGCCACTGCTTCCCTTTCATACCCCTCGACTCTTATAACTGCCATCTGGTTTCCGTACAAATTGTAAATAGTCTTTCGCTCCCTCTATTTTACCCCTGCCACCTTTAGAATTTGAGAGTATTCCAGTCAACATTGTCAAAAGCTTTCTCTAAGTCTACAAATGCTAGAAACGTAGGTTTGCCTTTCCTTAATCTTTCTTCTAAGATAAGTCGTAAGGTCAGTATTGCCTCACGTGTTCCAATATTTCTACGGAATCCAAACTGATCTTCCCCGAGGTCAGCTTCTACCAGTTTTTCCATTCGTGTGTAAAGAATTCGCGTTGGTGTTTTGCAGCCGTGACTTATTAAACTGATAGTTCGGTAATTTTCACATCTGTCAAAACCTGCTTTCTTTGGGATTGAAAGTGGACGTAACTTGGTGTAAAAACGGCGGGAAATTAAAAAAAAGTTCTCATTTTAGAAGCGTTTCTGATGTGCATGTAGCAGCATAGTCTTGAAAAACTGCGCTACAGGTCGCACACGCTTAATTAATATAATTCATGACACACTATGCCTTTCGCAATGAAACAAGTCTACCTCTTTAATTACGTCACTGTTACCTTCATCGTTATAGTTTGTGATGCTATATCAATGCCTTGTCTTAGATAGTATAGCCTATTATGAAATCACTATCTTACAGGGATGACCAAGTAAGTCTCATATAGTGTGACGTGTAGGTCATCCTATAAACGGAGGAAAATTAAATAAAAGTCACTTACCTTAAGTTTAAAATGATAGGAAGCCCTTTGATTCAACGTACATGGTTGTCAGTTCTAAGTTTAAAAATGTATAGTTCACTGGTGGTTCCTACTCTGTTATCAAATAACTGCCACTACTATGAGAGAGGAAACGGGACAGGTATGCACTCTCATTTTTTACCTGTTCCAGCGTTGGCAACTCGCACTGGCCCGTATCCAGCACACAATGCTGTGTCGCCCAGTGCGCTGCAAGCGCCAGACTTGGGAAGGCGGGAGGTAATCATGCTGTCGCTTGACGGCTGTGTGAACAGAGCTAGCAATGCTCCCGCCCACATGTCACGCGTCACAGCAACCCCTTGGGTCTGCTGTCATGTCTTTGACTAACGTACCATGCGAGGAAGGAGGAGGTAACAGCTGCTAAAGATGGAAAACGTCTGGCATCCATAATGCATCATAATTATAGAAATAAAGATAATAATCGCATAAACTGAGGTGACAAAATTCATGGGGTAGCGATCTGCACTTACAAATAGGATGATAGTTGAGCCGTAGTAAAAATTACTGTTCTGAAGAGAGCGCCGCAGTGCGTAGTGTTAAGCAGCCGCCGTCCGTTTCTGGCGGTGGCGCCGCTGTGTCAGTCGAAGCTTTGGTGTCTCCCTCTGGTGGGAAAGGGCAAAGGTTGCCTGTTCACGTGCATTTAAGGGGCGCTATGCGCTCGCCAGTCTCCATATAGCCCTGAAAATAGGGCTTGTGAGCTCTGCAACATCCATGTACTAATTTACACTTACATGACAAACCCTATTTTCAGGGCTATATTTTAATTTGGACAAATGGATCTATGCAGATATTTGTAAAAATGACGATGATACATCATTCCATACTAAAGTAAAATTGCAACCTTCTGAAGAAGACAAAATTAATTTTGTTGAAACCTAGGTAAAGATTTCTTTATCCATTGCAACTGGTCGGCTGTTTATAATTTTATTACGTGGAACCGTTGCTGTTGTGCAGCTATGTTTAAAATACTAAAATATTAAAATACTCCCTCCAGATCCTTGAGCGTCATGCACTCCGCCTCGCCTTCCGTATCCGCCTCCCGTCCCTCACGCGGATCCTCTATGATCTCATTCCTTTCCCCCATCTGCTCCTATTGCTCGAACATATCCGCATCCTCTACACCTCCCGCCGTCTTGAACCCCCTCACCCCCTGGTTGCTCCTCTCCTCTCCCATCCCCACCCCCTGCCACGTCTTCACCGTTGTGTCCCCCCAACCCTCCATCTCTACACCCTACATCTCCTTTCCCAAGGTGGCTTCCATCAACTCCCCCTCCCGGACGATACCCTCCCTCCCTCCATTTATCCTTCCTATCAACTCTGATCCTCACTTCCCCTCCTTTCCTCTGTCCTTTCCCTGGGTTCCCTCTCCCCCCCCCTTCCGTCCTGTTTTCTCCCCACTAAACCTCTCCCTAACTCCCTTCTCCCCCCCCGCAAGTCCTTTTGTATTCCCCTCCTCTGCCTACCCCACTCCCTGTCACGTCTGCCCCCCAGCCCTCTTATGGGTCCTCATCCTCCATCAGCTCCTTTCCCGGTTCCCCCCTTCGCTTTTACTCTCCTTTCCCCCCTTTTTTTGTTTTCCCATCTTCTGTCCAGTTTCCCCCCACCAGCTCTCGACTGTGGTATGTCACATTTGCCATCTTTTAGTGCAGTGTTCCAGTGACTATTCAGTGTTGTTTGTCTTTCTCGTGTTGCGAACAGAAACCATGCTGTCGCTAGGTGAGAATTTTATGTCTTTTGCGAACAGAATCCAGACTGTCGCCGTGTTTTTTAATTGTCTGTCTATTGTTTTCCCTGTCTGCTTCGTATGTCTTTTATTAGCATCATCATCCCTCTGTTCTTTGTTTTAAGTTCCACGATTTCTTTACGCCATGTTACTCTTTAAGTCTCCGATTATATTGCCTGTTTTTTATTATTTATTCTCTTGATCTTTCTCACACAAAGTCTGTAGGCTGAAGAGCGGCATACTAAGCTGCTGCCAGCCCGCCACCTTCGGGGGGAATTGAAATTCAATAAAGAAAAAAAAAAAAAACTCGCCAGTCGGTCATTCTGGGTAGAGCCTGGAGTCAGTCTGGGGCCAGTCTCTCGTCCCCAGGTTGATAGTCTGTCTCTCGTTCGAAATTGTGGCGCAGTGAGAGAACTCAGCGAGTGGTCGCCCGGTCGGGGGCTTAATTCCTGCATCTGAGTCTGCGTGTTAGGCCGCCAGTCTGCTCGAGTTGCTCAGGCAACGGTCATTGGCGGTTGAATCGATCGGTTGTTCGATCGCGCACTGAGACACAAGATGACTTGTCCGTCTTGAGCGTCGTCGCATGTGAGGTCGCCACGTGAGTCCAGCGGGCCGCGCCGCCGCATAGCGAGGGGTAGGGACTTCACGGTCGACACGAGAGCAACAGGAGTCAATCCACGACATCAGTCTGGCCGGTGCAAGCTGCGACGCCGTGGTGTAACTGGTTCTCCGACCGCTTCTGGGCCCCTTCAGTTACCATCTTGTGGAGCTTGGCTCGGTCCTTTGTGGTGCAGGGATGCCGTTTTGCCAGTGAGCGTGTTTGCATGGTTGGGTCCAAGCCAATAAGTGCGCCTTCGTGTGTCTGGAAGTGAGCGGGGAACGCACCAGCAGTGCAGTCGCGACGGAGCAGCAGTCGCGGACGGAGCAGCGGGAAGTCGGTCGGTTGGTGCGGACCAGGAAAGACGGGATATCAGCGCGCCTTTCTGCGTCCGTTGAAGCGGCTGGCAGCGGACGGTTCGTGAGAGCGATTTGGGGGTGCTGCGCCAGGTCCTCTCGAGAAATCTCAGTTTATCAGAAGTTGATTGGTGATATGTTGTGTGATCTACTCTTGTTAAATTCTACTTGTTTTCTTAGTCAGTCTCTCGTTACCAGCTTGATTGTCTGTCTCATGTCCACGTTTGTTAGGCAGTTAGTGTCTGTCTGCCGTTCGGAGCTGCCTGTGTCATGTTTGCCGGATATGGTGTGTTAACGAATTTTTTGCTTGGAGTGTGACGGCCTAATTCCTGAAATATGTTTTGATGTTGCCTATCATCTTTAGAGGTGGTATCTGTGTACTGTAGAGACTGTTAACTGGTTTGGCCAACCTTGTAGAATTTTATATAATATTGCATTTTATGGGCTTTTATTTAAATGATCATTTCAGTATATAAAGTTGCCACCTTTTTACCGTGAGAATTTTCTTAGAAGTTAAAATCAAGTTGCACCTTCGGTGGCAAAGTTGATTTTTTTTAAATTTAGTGTTTTGTACCATTTCCAACCCTGCTACGGGGGTGCATAGTTTGTGTGCTTGTGTGAATTGTTAAAACTTTTAGTTTAAAGTAATCTGGTGTGTTGCAGACCAGTGTAGTCTTTCAGAGGTTGGTGTGAGCGGTCGTAACTACGGTCGTGTCAAAAGAGAGAGGCAAGGTTCTCAGCCTGAAAGCTCATACAGTCAAAAATTTGTTTCTTTCTGCCTCTGAATAAATTGTAACTTGATATTTAGAGGGTGCTTTCTGATTATAATTTGAAATCTGTTTCTTTTAAAAATGCTTTAGTCACCATTAAAGTGAATAAATTACCATTTGCTTATGATTTCATCAGTTACTCACTGGCAACTACTTCCATGCTCACATAGTGTGATTAAATGTGTTAATGTTCTTGATGAATCGCTAGTAAGTATAATAAATTCTTGAGAATATTCTTTGAAAATTAAATCCACGTTTCACATAGCTCTGGAAAACGTCTGGAATCCATAATGCATCATAATATTAGCCATAAAGATAAGAGTGGCATTGACTGAGGTGACAAAACTCATGGGGTACCGGTATGCACTTATAAATATGATGGTAGTGTCGCGTACACAAGGTATAAAAGGGCAGTGCAATAGCAGAGCTGTCGTTTCTATTCAGCTGATTCATGTGGAAAGGATTCCGACCTGATTGTGGCTGCACGACTGGAGTTAGCAGAGTGGTAGTCAGAGATAGGCGCAGGGGACGTTTCATTTCGGAAATCGTTAGGGAATTCAATATTCCGAGATCCACAGTGTGAAGAATGTGGCACGAGTACCAAATTTCAGGCGTTACCTCTCACTGCGGACAACGCAGTAGCCGACGGCCTTCGTTTGACAACTGAGAGCAGCGGTGTTTGTGTGGAGTTGTCAGCGCTAATAGATCTGCAACACTGCGTGAGATAACCTCAGAAACGTATCTGTTAGGACAGAGCGGCGAAATGTGGCCTTAATCGACCATGGCAGCAGACGACCGACTTGAGTGCCTTTGCTATGAGCACGGCATCGGCTGCAGCATGTGTACTTTACGTTAGAGATGGGCAAAACTGTTCTTTTCAGAGATCGGATCAGAACTGTTCACTCCATGAAATGAACTAGCTCTTTTTCATGACTCATCACTCATTCACAATAGAAAATAAATGGAAGGCACATTGCCCTTTAAACTTGGTTTATTCCAGTACTATACCTGTATTTTGATCTTATTTGATCCTATTTTGTAACACAGATATTGAGTAAGAATTTTGTATTGTTTATTGAAATTTCCACGATATGGCAAAGTTTTTGATTATTGATTTACTTTGCACTATCGTGATTTTTTGGGTGATTGGAAAATATTTTAACTTGAGATTTACATTAACAATATATTTGGCTTTAATGTATTAAAATTTCATTAACCTCATACAAATACATCGCAAGCCATATATTTTTAAAGCGAACGTTTCCTTCCGAAGACGCCTAAAATCGCAAAATCCGTACCAGAATAAGAAAAAAAATTTGACTGTAAGACTAAAGTGCTGCATATAGCCCTACGCAGAATAAAACAAGGAAAATATTGGTGTATCACATTTTGCGATACGTTTATTGGTTTGCTCGTAATTAAAGCGTAAATTCGAGTGTCCATAATAAAAATCCTATAGTAAGAGGAGTCGTCAGGAATCTAATCAGATCAGTTTAAACAAATAAAAGTAAAATAAAAATAAATGATCTATACATAACATAATAATGTAATATACATAGCGGTATTACTACGAAGAACAATATCCAGTAGAGACGAACTCAGACGCAGAGGCGCTGAGTCGAGCAGGTCGAGCCGCGAGCTGTATTACTGTGTGAGCTAAGACCGCAGAGACCAGAGTGACACCTGAGTTGCTTTGCTCAATGCTCTGGCTAGAGTCAAGAACGGTGGGGTGAGCGTTGAGTGGACGAGTTCCGAGGGTGGGGGGAGCGGTGAATGGCCACAACTCACCTGCTCCAAGACAAATCGTCCGTTCTCTTGCGAGCAGGTTGTTGCAAGTAGTTCTTATGTTCTCCGCTAGGATGCTCTCTGTCCTGTTGCTCGCATCAACTGCCCAGAGGGCAGGACGTGCGACTGAAACGATCGCCGACAGAGTGCGATGCTAAGTTAAGCTGCGCCAGACACTGCACGCGGCAGAGGAAGCACTGTGACGGCACCGCATATGTGAAACAAACACAAAATCCAATGGGGCACTGCACAATGCAGGCAGCCATGGTAGAAGCAGGGCAGAGGCCGGCGCTTTCTCTCTCTCTCTCTCTCTCTCTCTCTCTCTGCTGTGGGAAACGTTTGGAGCTACTGTTCTTTCTTTTCTGAATCACTGATTGTTCACTCCTTTGAAAAATTCTACTCTATGGATCAGTTCAGGAGCGGATGCCCCATCTCTACTTTACTTACAGTGACTCTCAAAGCGTTAGTGACTGTTTCAGTGTATTACTGTAAACATAATTTGCTCCACCAAGCATCGCTGCGTTAAAATTACGTGCATGTCAACGCTTAGTTTTGTATGCCTGTACCTGACAGTCCTTGCCGACAACGTAACGTTTCATGCTCAGTTTCATTACAATCCAGAACACCAGTCTCTTTTCGGTTTTCATACAACCACTCGCTGTTGGCGTGGAGAAATTGTGACGAATTTATCTTACAAATTTGTAGCTAGTTGCTGTACCACTGGTTTCTGTATACAGGGTGTTACAAAAAGGTACGGCCAAACTTTTAGGAAACATTTCTCACACACAAATAAAGAAAACATGTTATGTGGACATGTGTCCGGAAAAGCTTAATTTCCATGTCAGAGCTCATTTTAGTTTCGTCCACCTACACTCAATGGAGCACGTTATCATGATTTCATACGGGATACTCTACCTGTGTTGCTAGAACATGTGCCTTTACAAGTACGACACAACATGTGGTTCATGCACGATGGAGCTCCTGCACATTTCAGTCGAAGTGTTCGTACGCTTCTCAACAACAGATTCGGTGACCGATGGATTGGTAGAGGCGGACCAATTCCATGGCCTCCACGCTCTCCTGACCTCAACCCTCTTGACTTTCATTTATGGGGGCATTAGAAAGCTCTTGTCTACGCAACCCCGGTACCAAATGTAGAGACTCTTCGTGTTCGTATTGTGGACGGCTGTGATACAATACGCCATTCTCCAGGGCTGCATCAGCGCATCAGGGATTCCATGCGACGGAGGGTGGATGCATGTATCCTCGCTAACGCAGGACATTTTGAACATTTCCTGTAACAAAGTGTTTGAAGTCACGCTGGTACGTTGTGTTGCTGTGTGTTTCCATTCCATGATTAATGCGATTTGAAGAGAAGTAATAAAATGAGCTCTGACATGGAAAGTAAGCGTTTCCGGGCATATGTCCACATAACATATTTTCTTTCCTTGTGTGTGAGGAATGTTTCCCGAAAGTTTGGCCGTACCTTTTTGTAACACCCTGTATAGGCGTCCACCTGAAGATATTTTACTCAACAAATCGTCCTGACAATACTTTAGAGTATAGGACATACCACACATGCAGGTGTACTGTCTGTAAAGCTATGCAAAGATGAACGGGATAGAGTAGGTGCAAGAGACGCAAAAGTCGGCCTTCTGACTGAAAAACAAAACGACTAGAACAACACTACTGGACAGTTGAATATGGTGAGTTAGGGTGAGAACGCTGAGCTGGCGTCAGTGTTACGTTGTTCATGTATCGTTGAGATAGATTGTGGTTCAGCTAAGCTATCTTTGCTTTTCGCGTGTCTTATCTTCCCCGTTGGCGGGCGAAGCGAGTTGGTTGTCAGCCTTCGTCGGGTAACGCTCGAGATCTCTTGACATTCTCTGGAAGACGAGTGTCAACGGCTGTCGAACGAGCGTGATGGCCTTTATATGTTGTGGTGTGAAGTTGGTCGGGCGTTTTGGCGACAAGAGCAACTTTGAGATACAAGTTCTGTGACTTCGCTGAGAACAAAATTTGAAGTGGAGCGGTGAAGCCGTGGAACACGCTCCTTCGTATTGTGTACGTGATATGAAGTAAGTGGTCGTAATTGTCTGTTGTTGACCGACGCATTCAGAGGCATTTAAATTTTGTTATTATGGTGAGACTTCCATAGTCGAACTTTAAGATGGTGTGGAAGAATTCAGGTGGCGTAGTTAAATGGTGGCCGTCATGTGAAAGCTTTCTCAGAAGTTTTACTAGTGCTCTGTGTTTCTTGTAATCAAATGATTTTATGTTGGCGTTTTCAAAGACAGCATTCTTTTTAACACAGTTATCCATGTGTAAAATTCTTTACGTCAAAAGTGAGAATTTTTCAGTAGTGTAACGTGTTCCTTGACACGCTTACCAATATATCGAGTCAAAGGTTCTGCCGAGTGTTTCTGTGTTTCAGAGTTATTCGAAAGTCTTTGCCATTCGCGCAAAAACCTTTGACTGTGCCAGTGCCTTGGCGGGGAGTGAAATGTCATCCGAGGTGTAGGACTGGCAGGTTTAAGAACCTGGCCACTACCGGGAGTTCTTCACATTGCGCCTTCCAAAGTTTAGTATTTATCTTCCTTCCGCCAAGGCGGGTTAAGTTGGTAGATATATAAATAGTTATTGTCTCTAACTTATTTTTATACGAACCTGTTTCCTTAATTATTAGCGACTGGCAACTGGCTAAACTTTAATTTGCATAGCATTTGCTGAGTTCCTTGCTCAGGTCTTTGTAGTAGTCTTTTATTAACACGTCTGAGCACGTAAACATTCATTTTTAAATATCAGTCTTCCTGTTGTAGTTTTTTACGTAAGTTCTTCTATCGTGTTATGTAACTGGATATTAGCTTGGCACTAGTGTTGAAGTGTCATAAAGTTACCATTTATTGGTAACTTTTTCATTATATGTATTTTGAAGGAAATCCTATATGGGAATTTGAATTTCTGAAGTTTGTCAGCAATTCTGTTTTATTTAAAAGGACAAATAAAGCGAAGGGTATTAGTGCCCGGCAACGTTAAGTTTGTAATCGACCTTTTAACAAGTGCTTCTTTAACGGACTGAAAAAGTAAGTTTATAAGGGTATTGTAGTGAAGAATGTTCTGTAGCCATCTTAACGTAATAACAGGTTTTAAGGAGTTTGATGAAGTGGCTATGTGAAGTAATTGATAATTGCTATGCTTAAGATTTCTATAAATGCCTGGCACATTAAGTTTTTTTCATCACTTTCTCTTAAGGGACTGCTTTTTAGAATACTGAGTACGTTGGGTTTCTAACTGTATGTGCAAAGCTTTATCCAGTGGCTCGTCCACAATTTGTAATTGTCAAATTCCTTAAAAGGCGTAATGTCAATAAACTGCCTTAATTATAAATTGTGACTACCAACCATGATCCCATCCCGCTTCTTCTTTTACGGTATCTAAGATATGGTGGGTAAGTGTGTTACGAATTAGGAAAATACTTACCAAACGCTTCTTGTCCGACGACGGATTAATCAGACAATTCTTTGGCATGGAAGTCCACAGACTGGGCTCTTCTGGTTTGATTTATATATAAAAAAGTTGATATTCATCTCTAAGCCAGTTTTGTAAAGCCCTGCCAGACTACCGAGGGATGCACCTCCTGATATCTCCGTAGTTTAAAAAAAACCTGATAGTTATTCAATAAGACATAGTAATTTAGCGTCAACTTCGCATATTGGTTACAAATATGTGTGAAGATTGGATGTCTAAATTATTTTAAAACGTCAGTGAAGAGTATCTCACCCAGCCATGGCTAAAAATGAAAAGAAAATAATCGGCGATAAATTATGATTAAAATGTGCCTTACATCTGAAACTTAACGGTCTATTTACCTGCATTTGCAGTATGTTACTAGTGAAAACTTTTATTGGAAGTCCACAATGGAGCGATGTGCTGCTGACCTAAAACTAGACCTAGACCTAGGCCGTGAGCTGTTGTTCTAAATGGTTTTGGTAAAACATTTAAAATACTTCTTTAAATATGTGGCAATTCAGATTTTTTGACATTCAGGTTCCGTTCTCCGTCTATTAAAACTAGTCGATACTGACCAACCACTATTGAAATTATTAAAAAAATTACGCACGATGAATGACAATGGAAAATGTCACTAAAACCATTCCTCAGTATCTTACAGCCGAATTTACAACGATGACAAATCCCTTTCATCCCTCGCAGCAACACCTTTCAAATGTGAATATGAATGAAGATATTAAGGAGTTAATTTATTGGAATATATGAATATAATGTGTTGTTAGGTAATTTGTGCGCAGGCAGCCAAGGTCACAGAACCGCACACCACCAAACCTGTAGCCCCATCTCGGCACAGCATCAAGATCCAACTCGGCAACGGTCAACGTTGAAGAAGAATTATTTCATATCGCAGGAAGGTGCATAACACCTGAAGTTTCCAGACACACAGAAACATCACACACACGCACACACACACACACACACACACACACACACACACACACATACATACAAACACAAGAAAGAAAATAGTGACTTTCTTTCCTCGCAGTCAAAAAAATGGTTCAAATGGCTCTGAGCACTATGGGACTCAACATCTTAGGTCATAAGTCCCCTAGAACTTAGAACTACTTAAACCTAACTAACCTAAGGACATCACACACACCCATGCCCGAGGCAGGATTCGAACTTGCGACCGTAGCAGTCCCGCGGTTCCGGACTGCAGCACCAGAACCGCTAGACCACCGCGGCCGGCTTCCTCGTAGTCAACTTCAGCTGTCTAGTATTCACTCTTACTTCAGACACGATGTATACATAGACTCTATCGCTTAATATTGCACCTAATATTAATAATAATTTCTACCATTAATTAATCATTATTATTTTTGTTTCTTGCGCTGAATCCGGACAACCGGGTACCACATAAAACAGTTATTAAGAGGAGATGTTCGTCTGAATGAGGTTCTTCTACCTATCTTCGAAGTACATTTTCATTTTCTCGTTCTACTGTTGGTTTCATTTTTATCTGAAAAATCTTCCACGTTTGCTCTCTTTTCCTCAGAAACAATAAAGGAATATTTTGTTAAGTATTTTTTCTATTTTAACGTTTTCTTCAGTTACCTTTATCTCTTCTCAGTCTACTTCAGTATTTTTAATCTACTGATTTTTGTGCTTTTACTATTGTTGCTGAAGTACTGGAAGATTCTTTGATTCCCCCTTTCTTTTCACATGCCTAAAGAGATTGACCTCCTTCTCTGGATTGTGCTTGAGGGTTATAGAATTATTTGATGAATCCCAAAGTCCTTTATTGCTTTTAATTTGTACTTGCTGTTTTCATCTACGGTGGGTCTCAGGAAATTTCGGAGGATTGTCCTCTCTTTTTTTTCATTTTTCTATTTCTCCTGCTTTGATTGTGCCTATGGACTCTGCTAATTTTAACTATTATCATGCTCAAACAAATCTTTGTAATCCAGTACAACATATACCAAATTCCAAAAACCGAAGAAAACACGAGTTGTTATATTTTAAACATTGTGTCTAAAGGCGCCAAGAAAATATTAAGTAAATAAATGTGATAATTTGGGTTGCGATTTTATGTATATGCCTAGTCTTTGTTAGGTCATTCTGAGATTCATTTCACACATTCCAGTACAATTACAGGATTGGCTGCTTCCGTTTTTATACGCACTATCACTTGTAGACGAATTACATTTTCTCAGATGCCACTCATTTGCTTTATTATTCCACTGCGTATCACTATAGTTTTTTATGAGATGTCTGACGCCAGTTCTGACTACTTAATTGTGGCTGTCCGATTTTCACCTTCATTGAAGAGCAATGTTATATGCCAGCTACTTTCCAGTTAAATTCCAGAAATTATCATTAGGCTCTTGTACTATTATAGAGCGAAACCGGTCAGTAAAACCCACTGAGGGCGACTTGTGTCTTGTATTTCGATTTTTGTACGACAGCAGTTTCCACTGTCAATTCTAGTTTAGTCATGACTCTAAATATTGAAAGTATTCTCTAGTATCACAGTTTGATTACACTCTAATGTTTATTATACCATCATCAGATGTTTGACAAGCACAGCTGAATAAGGGCCACCTCTAGAGTTTACCACACACTGTACTCCACCGTTCCGTCCATTCACCACTGTCACAGCTAAAGTGAAAAAACGAAGCGCCTGGTTTAAGCTACGTTTGAGATGTGGGCAACTCTGAAACGCAAATCTTTCTTTACCGTCACTCGCCTCCTGCAGCGTTACTTCCCACGCATTTTTGCTGAGTCACTCGTTGCGTACTCGGTTCTTTGTCCGGCCGTGTACATTACAGAGCACAAACGAGGAATCGATCGAAACAGCTGCAACAAGCGCGGGCTCTGGATGCAGCGCGCGCGCACACACAGAGTTATCACCGCGGCCGGCGAGAGAATAAACCGGGCCTGAAGATGGAGCGGGAAATGGCCGCAACCCCTCAGTCGGCGAGGCCGGCGCTAAGTGAAACGCCGCCCCCGGCGCCGCCGTTCATCAGACGTAAAGCGACCCATAAAGGCCCGCCTACTGTCTGACGTCTGTGCGGCGGAAACAGCCACGCGGGCGGCGTCTGCCGACAAAGTGTGAGGGGTTCTCCCGCATAAGCGACCCCTGGACACCGCTCTGCAGTGTCTTTCGGATTCTGCTCGCAGCTGGCGACATATTCAACGTTTATTGCCGTACGTATTTCGAGCCCCGTGATAGTGGCTTTCCCGGAGGCGGAGTTTTCACACCATTTCAGAGAGAGTCTCCGTGTTTTTCCGACTGAACTGAGAGCAGTGTGGTTCCTGACGACACATTTGGTGCGACATGTGTCCGGATTTCGTCCCTGGATAATGTTCGGTCTGCCACTGCGATACGCTCAGTGCATCGACCTTGACGTCGCAAACATCAAGAACCTGCCAATCCATATGTGGCATACAGCAAACCAATGCTTAAGGGGCTCCGGAAAGGCTCAAAATCATGAAAAGTTCAATTTTTACTTTTTTGCGTTTTCTGAATCTGCAGACTATTACCTTTTAATAGATATATAACTTATTCAATTCTGAAGACTACAACTATTTTTAAATTTTTTTTTGAAATGTGTTCTACATGTGGCGCTGTTAAACTGCTGTCAAATGGTGTTATTATTAATGTCCGTGTTCATCAGGTACATTTTAGTGATGTGAGATAAAGTATGTGTTGTGGCTAACCTGTGATGGTTCAATATATATCGCTGGTGTGATTGTTGATTGTTTCATGTTTATTTACTCTGTCGTTATCTCGAAAATATTCGTAATTAATTCTGTTTCTTGAGTCTCTGTTTTGTTGAAGTATAATAATGAGTAAAAGTAAAGTTATTTCAGCATCATTATATTTTAGCCACCAACCAGGTTGTTTGCGCTATTGATGGACATTCGCGATGTGTAGACTGCTGTCGCGCCTCCCCTCGGCCTCCCCCTTGGGTTTGCAGAGGTTGGGTTCACTCACTTGGTTATCGTCTTTATTGTTTACAGTAATAACACATACCTTTGGCTTTCCAACATTTCTCCTTTTCTTAAAAGCCTTCAGAGGATTACCTGAACTGTTGAAAAAGTGTATTCACGGAAAAACTCAAAACCCCAATGAAAGTGTAAATAGTGTTATATGGTCGAGAATCCCCAAGACTGTATTTGTTGGAATAGAAACACTTCACTTTGGTGTGTATGATGCTGTTGCGACTTTCAATGATGGCAACATTGTAAGGTGCAAGGTATTTAGAAATATGGGAATGAAGATAGGTTCTAACATGGTACGAGCGATGCTTACTTTAGACAAGGAACGCCTTCGGGCTGCAGACAGGGCTGTAAAGAGTCTAGAAATACAAGCAAGAGTAAACAGGAGGAGGAACAAGAGGAAGCTGGAGGAGGAGTTTGCAGCGGATGAAGATAATCCATCCTATGGACCTGGAATGCACTAAAAAGTTAATCCAATCTTTGTCGCTCGATTCCCAAAACTTTTATTTTCTCATACTAATTACACGTTTTCTAAGGATCTTCCAAACATATTTGTTTCAAACTTTCAGTAAATGTTCCACAGTACCTTCTGCATAATTTAACACAGCCTTTTTCCAAAAAACTGTATATTTTTGAATATATGAATAAAAAATTGCAAAAAAATTTTCATTACAATTGAAAAAACATCATCTTTAATAACTGAACCAAAATTTTGTAAAATCCCTGTGTTAAGTTGTAGCCCATATTCCAATAAATAATCTGTAAAAAGTTCAACTTCCTATCTCAAATACTTTGTGAGGAAAGATGTAATTTATAAGAGTTATTTTAACATTGCAAGTATAGGGCGTTCCGGAGCCCCTTAACAGTATTGGTTAAAAACAGTATTCGTAGCAATTTTAGTTTTATATTTTATTTTTCAACAACGCGTTTCGCCTTATCTTTTCAAGATGCACGCGAGAGACACCAGGATCTGCATAACGCGTCGAGTTCAGAGGAGCGAGTAACAGAATGAGATGGGGGCTCGGGTAGTAAGCACAATGCACCACAGCGTGAAGTGCTAGCACTTGACGCTATGCAGATCTTGTGGTCTCTCGCGTCCATCTTGAAAAGATAACCTGCAGATGCCTAAATAAGGCGAAACGCGTCGTTGAAAAATAAAAAATCTAAAATTGCAACCAAGACAGTTTTTAACCAATCCAGAAACTGGTCAACATACGTGGAAATATTCCACAGATCACTGCTGAAAGCAACGATACACCACCGACGCAGTGTGCCCTGCTTATGCAGCAGTCAGTCGATACGTCCTTCCATCTATTCAGAAGCCCACGATTCGAGTCCATTCAGATGGCTAGCATCAATGTTGCACTCACTGTTCACCTCTAGGCTCAGCACAGTTTCTGCGAGCAGAGTCTCAACCGAGGCTGGGCAGGCTGGCTTCCTGAGCAACATTTGGTCGCTGATGACCGTGACAAGTCGATCACACTTGACCCGCTCGCATTTGGGAGGACGACGGTTCAAACCCGAGTTCGGCCACCCTCATACAGGTTTTCTGTGATTTCCCCAAATCGCTTCAGGCACATGTGAATGTGATTCCTTTAGAAAAGGGCACGACAAATATCCTTCCTCATTCTTCTGTAACCCGATGGGACTGGTGACCTCGTTGTCTGATCCTCTCCCCGAAACCAACCAACCAAATGGGTCACGAACATCACATCCCCACAATATTAAATATTATTCGCTGGTGCACAGGGCCGGTTCGAGAACTTTTTTTCCACACAAGCATCATTTGCCGCGCCCCCTCCCCCCTTCCTCCACCACCTTTTGGTCTCGTACACGTTCAGCCGTGCCACTTTAAGAGGCTAACTGTGGTCAGCGCCGTATAGAAATCTTACGCTTGGGCACTCTCTCAGCTTGACGCCCCAAGTGGCGGCTTCTGTCACTTGGGCGTTAGAGACAACATCCTGGTGTCACTGAACACATTACTTAAGAGTGTTACATATTTTTGTCGGCAATGTATGCTGCACCACTCTCGTACGATCTCTGAATCCTCTAAGTAACATACGAGGTGCATTCAAGTTCTAAGGCCTCCGATTTTTTTTATCCGGACTGGAAAGAGATAGAAACATGTGCATTGTTTTAAAATGAGGCCGCGTTCATTGTCAATACGTCCCAGAGACGGCAGCACCATACGGCAGATGGAATTTTACCGCCAGCGGCGAGAATGAGAACTGTTTTAAATACTTAAAATGGCGACGTTTTCCTTACTTGAACAGCGTGCAATCATTCGTTTTATGAATTTGCGTGGTGTGAAACCAATTGAAATTCATCGACAGTTGAAGGCGACATGTGGTGCTGGAGTTATGGATCTGCCGAAAGTGCGTTCGTGCGTGCGACAGTTTAATGAAGGCAGAACATCGTGTGACAACAAACCGAAACAACCTCGGGCTCGCACAAGCCGGTCTGACGACATGATCGAGAAAGTGGAGAGAATTGTTTTGGGGGATCGCCGAATGACTGTTGAACAGATCGCCTCCAGAGTTGGCATTTCTGTGGGTTCTGTGCACACAGTCCTGCATGACGACCTGAAAATGCGAAAATTGTCATGCAGGTGGGTGCCACGAATGCTGACGGACGACCACACAGCTGCCCGTGTGGCATGTTGCCAAGCAATGTTGACGCGCAACGACAGCACGAATGGGACTTTCTTTTCGTCGATTGCGACAATGGATGAGACGTGAAAGCCATTTTTCAATCCAGAAAGAAAGCGCCAGTCAGCTCAATGGAAGCACACAGATTCACCGCCACCAAAAAATTTCGGGTAACCGCCAGTGCTGAAAAAATGATGGGTGTCCATGTTCTGGGACAGCGAGGGCGTAATCCTTACCCATTGCGTTCCAAAGGGCACTACGGTAACAGGTGCATCCTACGAAAATGTTTTGAAGAACAAATTCCTTCCTGCACTGCAACAAAAACGTCCGGGAAGGGCTGCGCGTGTGCTGTTTCACCAAGACAACGCACCCGCACATCGAGCTAACGTTACGCAACAGTTTCTTCGTGATAACAACTTTGAAGTGATTCCTCATGCTCCCTACCTGTCCCGGCTCCTAGTGACTTTTGGCTTTTTCCAACAATGAAAGACACTCTCCGTGGCCGCACATTCACCAGCCTTGCTGCTATTGCCTCAGCGAATTTCCAGTGGTCAAAACATACTCCAAAAGAAGCCTTCGCCGCTGCCATGGAATCATGGCGTCAGCGTTGTGAAAAATGTGTACGTCTGCAGGGCGATTACGTCGAGAAGTAACGCCAGTTTCATCGATTTCGGGTGAGTAGTTAATTAGAAAAAAAAATCGGAGGCCTTAGAACTTGAATGCACCTCGTACAACGCCTCTCGTGCTGCGGCTGTCACTGGGGTTCTGCTGAACATCTCTTGATGCCATAAACAACAGACGTATGTATTGTACAAATTTACTTTATGAACTTCTTATATGCTACCTGCCTGAAGATGACATCAATGTAATGCCGAAACTGGTAGCAAATAAGAAGTTCATAAGATAGATTTCTATAATACATACGGCTGTTGGTAAATTATTGCATCAAGTACGCCATCTGTTGTCCCACAGTCCATAATGGATCAAGAAAGATCTGTTGACAATGTCTGTAATACTGCCGCGCTTACTAGACGATTCAGTGGCGAAACGTGTCGCTCTGACGCATCTGCTCACGTAAGAGTACTAAAATTTGGTTTCAAGTACAAAGTGAAATTAATTGTTGGAAAGAAAACTGCTGAAATTAACTGGAGCAAACGGCCCTTGTTGGTGGTGGATACATTTCTGATGGTGGCCAAACTGACGTCTAGCTAACTGCTTGAAATTTTGAGAAGATAAGATCTTTTAATACCACCAGCAGTTTTGCCTGTCCGGTATCTGTAATTTACGGGCGAAATGGAATCATTGATTGGCGACTGTGGACGGGTCATTTAAGATTCTGTACTTGCATTCAACTTTGCGAAGCGCTTCGTGATGATCGGCAGTTAGTTGGCCGTTGGCTGTAATAATGAAATTATAAAAGATTTCATGTAACTTACATCTGCTAGGAGAACTGTTACAATGAGTAATCTTGAGACTTAACTAATTTACGTTAATTTAATCGCAAATACAGGGCTATTACAAATGATTGAAGCGATTTCATAAATTCACTGTACCTCCATTCTTTGACATATGGTCACGACACACTACAGATATGAAGAAAAACTCATAAAGTTTTGTTCGGCTGAAGCCGCACTTCAGGTTTCTGCCGTCAGAGCGCTCGAGAGCGCAGTGAGACA
The DNA here is from genome assembly GCF_023864275.1 of Schistocerca cancellata. NCBI lineage: Eukaryota > Metazoa > Arthropoda > Insecta > Orthoptera > Acrididae > Schistocerca > Schistocerca cancellata. The sequence goes on along the minus strand of NC_064628.1, from coordinate 920,870,846 downwards.
AAATGGCGACAGGAGCCGAGAAAGCGTATGTCGTGCTTGAAATGCACTCACATCAGTCAGTCATAACAGTGCAACGACACTTCATGACGAGGTTCAACAAAGATCCACCGACTGCTAACTCCATTCGGCGATGGTATGCGCAGTTTAAAGTTTCTGGATGCCTCTGTAAGGGGAAATCAACGGGTCGGCCTGCAGTGAGCGAAGAAACGGTTGAACGCGTGCTGGCAAGTTTCACACGTGGCCCGCGGAAGTCGACGAATAAAGCAAGCAGGGAGCTAAACGTACCACAGCCGACGGTTTGGAAAATCTTACGGAAAAGGCTAAGGCAGAAGCCTTACCGTTTACAACTGCTACAAGCCCTGACACCCGATGACAAAGCCAAACGCTTTGAATTTTCGGCGCGGTTGCAACAGCTCGTGGAAGAGGAACGCGTGCGGGCAAGTTTCACGCGTAGCCCGCGGAAAATTGGCTCATGCCACAACTGGAGACCGACAGCGCCGACTTCATCTTTCAACAGGATGGTGCTCCACCGCACTTCCATCATGATGTTCGGCATTTCTTAAACAGGAGATTGGAAAACCGATGGATCGGTCGTGGTGGAGATCATGATCAGCAATTCATGTCATGGCCTCCACGCTCACCCGACTTAACCCCATGCGATTTCTTTCTGTGGGGTTATGTGAAAGATTCAGTGTTTAAACCTCCTCTACCAAGAAACGTGCCAGAACTGCGAGCTCGCATCAACGATGCTTTCGAACTCATTGATGGGAACATGCTGCGCCGAGTGTGGGAGGAACTTGATTATCGGCTTGATGTCTGCCGAATCACTAAAGGGGCACATATCGAACATTTGTGAATGCCTAAAAAAACTTTTTGAGTTTTTGTATGTGTGTGCAAAGCATTGTGAAAATATCTCAAATAATAAAGTTATTGTAGAGCTGTGAAATCGCTTCAATCATTTGTAATAACCCTGTAGTTCTAAACCTAATAACTGACACATACATCACATTTGTCTGCACAAAAGAAGGATTTACTACTGGGACACAAGTAACGCTGTTGTAGTGCGTCCTGCCAGCGTAAAAAGGCTAGCGCACAAGAGAGAGAGAGAGAGAGAGAGAGAGAGAGAGAGAGAGGAGCAGGAACTCTCTTCACTTACTTTCCAAAACTAAAATAGTTTTATTATCCATCCCAATCAGTTACAGGCTGACCGCCTCTATATCTTTGGAATGTTATTTATGAAATTAAAATTACATTTCACAAAATTAATTTACGTAAGTTGTTTGGATACGAAATTATTTACAGTAAAAAAAGTAGATTTGTGCGCATTTTTGTTCTTTCCGTCGTTTTTTCGACTTTACATTTACCTAAAATTATGTGGGTCTGTCCGTGTAATGCTTCAGCTCTTCGTTGTCTCCTCTCTCTCTGTCTATCTCTGTCTCTCTTTCTTGTTAATCCTGCTCGGTAAGGGTTCTAGATCGATGAACAATACTCTAGAATCAATAGGAAAAGTATTTCATAACCCAGTGCGTTCGTGGATGACTTAAATGTTCTTAAGCTTCTACTAAAAAATCTCAGGTGGAATCTGCTTTTCGTACGGTGCTCATTCCTCTTCAGATCGCTCTGCACATTTAATCCTTAGTACCTTATGGCTGTTCGTGTTTCCAGTGTGTTCCCACCAACAGATTAACCGAACAGTAATGAGCCTCTTAACCTATTTTCGCGCAGTATTACGCGCAACGTGTCACATTTGTGTATGTTCAGGCTAAAGTGCCAGTCCCTGCATTTTTCACCGAAATTCCACATGTGTTCCTGTATTTTGCTGCGGCCTTCTGCCTATAGGATACAATACCGACTGCAAGACTCTGCCTGGCACAGGAAGCGAAGCACATGGAAGCCATGGTTCGACACACCTACACGCACAAACACACACATACACACACACACACACACACACACACACACACACACACACACACACACAAAGGCGCGGGCGTGCGCTGAGCATCGGTGGACTTGTATATCGTTACAGTTGCAATTCTATGTGACAGTTTGCATGGGGGCTTAATTAAATATTAGTGCAAATATTTTTACTGTCTGTGCGGTTACGCTGTCTCGTACCCGGTTGGCCCTGACTAGTTTTTGTACGCAATCTGACTGCATAGAACAACAACAAAGAATGAAATGAACATTTCCGTTAACACAATTAATTAATTAAGTCCCCAGCAACCATAAAACCTACGAAACCAAAACACAAGTATAACTGTTCTGTGTGTGGAAGTATGACTCAACGTACACATCTGGCACGGTTCTTCTTCAAAAGACAAGAAATTTTAAATACTGAAGTAATTAAAAGAAAATAGAAATACTATAACTACGTAAGAAAACCAGAATTACACTCTAATACAAGAACACAAGCCAGATGCTTTGTTGACTGAACCTGTGATGACGCCTTATTTAAGACATAGAAATAATAAAAAAAACGAATTTTGTTACCTTCATATATATTGACGAAAAGCACTCTAATCATTACAATATCTCCATTGGAACAACATCTGCAGTCTCTCCATCAAAACTGCATAAAACATGGAACAAGCACTCTCCACCACTACTTCACAACAACTCTCCACTCCGACTTCACGACAAGCACTCTCCACTACATCTTCTGAACGACTACTCTCCACTACATCTGAAAAAGAACTGCCCACCACGACTTCTCGACAAGAACTGACTACTACAACATCTCGGCAAGAACTGCCCACTGCTACTTCTCAATAATCACTGCCAGTGGAGGCGGCGGAACAAAACTCTCTGGCGCAATCTCCGGCGCTGTGGCTCAGTGTAGCCACCTTTCAAGTTACAATGGCCACCAGAGTGCATCACTGCTGTTCCCATTTAGTGCCATTATCAGGTTTGTTCGGGTATAAAGAGGGTTTAACAGTTGTTAAGCGGTCCCTGTGGAGGACATGGAGATTCCAGATACTCGTCTAGTAGAGCGATATCAGCACCTGACAGTGATAGGAAGTAGCCTCATTGTGTATCTCTGTTTGGCCGGCGGGTCGATCGTCCAATATGCAGTTCTGTGGTGCTTTCGAATGTGTCAGTGGACCATTGCATGAGAGTGTGAAACCACCCTTGGGTCTTTGATTCCCATAACATTTCGCAGTGAAACACGAGAGTTCGTCGTGCTATGAGCAACAGTACGATGTTAGTGACAACGATCGGCTCTGCTGGCACCTCCCGAACGATTTAGCTCTTCTCTAAGGACAATAAGGGCCTGAAGCACCACTGAATGTGATCTGACCCCTTTGGATTATAGCGCGACCACGATTTTGATCTGGTATACAGGGTGGAACCACTAGAGACTGTCCAAAACCATTCGACGAAATCAGTATGAGCAGAAGCAGCAGAGGGCTTTTACGGTTTTTCAGCCCTCCTGTTTCGGTCCTCCAGTGGCGTGGTCACGGGGGATCCAGCAGTGTATAAAATGGTAAAGGGTCCCTATGAGGCTACCTGTGCACTTTTACTGAGCGCTTTAAAAAGGTACCTGTACAGGGACATCGACACCCCTTTAACCTGATGCCCGTCCGCTGCTGTTCTAGCGTCAGTTTGTAGGCAAGTGAAAACTAAGAAGAGTCGAAATCGTTGCCTGGTCTCAGGCGTGGCCAGAATCTTGCTACATCGGTTTAACTAACGTAACAGACACCTCACACTCATGTCATAGCAGTTCACCTGCTCTGAAGGCATGCGGAACATATGTGGGACGTTACCAAGCATCAACTTCGCGCCCACGAACCACTCGGCAGTAATTTATGGGAACTGCCTGAACGGCTTGCAGCCATCTGGTGCCACGTACCTGCAGAAACCAGTTAAGGTAATGTCCCACCGCTATATCCCTTTCTGAAAGTTGACCAATACCCCCTCGGATGGCTCCAGTCTAGCTCGCATGCTCGTCACCTATTGTTATAATACGGGAAATAGCTGTGAGTTACTAAAATTCTTTCGATGGCTGTTTGACACGAATTATCGGACTCTCTGGCAGACGAATTCCACGCACATTCCTTTGTAGAAGGATCCTTTCAGTTCTTACTGCATTCATCTTATGAAGCATGCCCAACACGTACCTGCTGTTTTAAGACCAACTGTACACATGAATTAATCACCACAATAAAGTATAAAAATACAGTAGCAACGAAACTGAATTCCTTTTGGAAGATAGATAACTAATAATGATTAATGGTAGCATCAGTTGATTCTGTACATCCATGCTATTGTACATCACATGATGAATAGTGTAGAAACGAAAAGTTTCTATCCTGCGCGGTGAAAACTGGATACACTTTATGATCAGTTGCACTGGCAGATAAAAAGACTTGTTGCAACAAACGCGAACTGAATGGCTAACCAGAAGCAAACTCCAGAATGTAACGAAAGTCGTGGCAAGTGTGCGGAATTAGACCACGTAGTGTTCTGGATCAGAAAATGTTGACATTGGCCACGTCAATGACTTTACCATGAATACCACGCGTCGAAGCCTTCCGACAACAACTAGAACTGCCGGACAAGTGTATGGTAACGGACGGGATTATTAATTGTTGTTCACTGAAGCGTCAAAGAAACTGGTACCGACATGCATAATCAAATACAGAGATTCGTAAACCGACAGAAGACGGCGCTGCGGTCGACAACGCCTATATAGGACAACAAGTGGCTGGCCGCAGTTATTAGATCGGTTACTGCTGCTACAATGACAGGTTATCAAGCTTCAAGTGAGTTTGAACGAGGTGATACAGTCGGCGCACGAGCGATGGAACACAACATCTCTGAGGTGGCGATGAAGTGGGGATTTTCCCCTAAGACCATTTCACGAGTGTACCATGGACATCAGGAATCCGGTAAGACATCAAATCTCCAACATCGCTGCGGCAGGAGAAAGATCCTGCAACAACGGGACCAACGACGACTGAAGAGAATCGTTGAAGGTGACATAAGGGCAACCCTTCCGCATATTGCTGTAGATTTCAATGCTGGGCCATCAACAAGTGTCAGCGTGTGAACTATTCAACGGAACATCATCGATATGGGCTTTCATAGCCGAAGGCCCACTCGTGTATCCTTGATGACTGCACGACACAAAGCTTTGCCTTCGCCTGGCCGCAGGTCCATCACCCCTATATTGGACTGTTGATGACTGGAAACATGTTGCCTGGTCGAACGAGTCTCGTTTCAAATTGTATCGAGTGTATGGAGGTGTACAACCTCATGAATCCACGGATGCTGCATGTCAGCAGGGGGCTGTTCAAGCTGGTGGAGGCTCTGTAATGGTGTGGGTAGTGTGCATTTGGAGTTTTACGGGAACACTTATACGTCTAGATACGACTCTGACAGATGATACTTACGTAAGCATCCTGTATGATCACCTGCATCCATTCATGTCCATTCCGACGGACTTGGGCAATTCCAGCAGGACAGTTCGACACCCCACACATCCAGAATTGCTACAGAGTGGCTCCAGGAACACACTTCTGAATTCAAGCACTTGTGCTGGCTGCCAAACTCCCAGACATGAACGTTGTTGAGCATGTCTGGGATACCTTGCAACGTGCTGTTCAGAAGATATCTCCACCCCCTCGTACTGTTACGGATTTATGGACAGCCCTGCAGAATTCACGGTGTCAATTCCCTGCAGCACTACTTCATACTTTAGTGGAGTCCATGCCACGTCGTGTTGTGGCATTTCTGGTTCTCCCGGGGGCCCCACACGATATTGTGCAGGTGTCCCAGTTGCTTTGGATTCAGCGTAATAAAGGGGTAACGTTTCAACCGCTAAGTGTTTTTATGCAGTGTGTGATACGTGTTAAACTATTAACAAATACTTGCAGTAATATCTGGTAAACGCTTCAATAATGCAGACAGATGATACTGTACCTGTGATAACCTAAATTTGCTCAGAGGAATCAATATAATATATATATGTATAATATAATATAATATAAAAACAATAAAACAAATAGCTAAAGAAGCCGTAATGAAAGAAAACAACCTGCTGCGCATAATTAGCGCCCCCTGTTAGGGCTAACGCCAGAATTACGCATAGGGGAGAAGTGGATAGAGGAACGTGAAAATACTAGAGTTATGCGTACAAGGTACGAAAACGAAGTAAATATATAAGGCACTCTATACTATGTGAAACTATCAAGAACCTATATATAACAGAGATGTCGAAAGATTGAAGTAAACTGTTGTCAAACAAGTGAAGTAGGCATTGGGTACAAATTCGATCTGCCAGTTAAGTAGTTTTGTTGTTTCTTTCTATTTTGGTTTATAAATTTTGAGCTCCTTTAACACATTAAGAGCAGGGCCTTTTTCCACTCTCTGGAGAATACGCATACAATTCTCAATGGTCTCTATAGATTGATCAGTTTCAGATAAGTGCTGTCCCAAAGCAGTTTTGTTCAGTGGCTGTGAGTGTTTTAAAACTTATGTTGAATGAGCGGCCCGTTTGACCGATATAATATTTGTCATAATTACTGCAGTCAATCCTGTATACTCCAGAGTCATTACATTTGTCGTAGTTCCCTTTAGTTTTAGGGTGTTGTTAACCTGAAAGCCACATCTGACATCAGACTTCTTAAAACATTTTTCCATTTGCAGGGAAATTTTGCCGTTAAATTTCATAGGAATAGTTTTCGTTCTATCTTCACTGGTTCTGTTTTGTATGTGTGTGTGTTTGTGTGGGGTGGGGGGTGGTTAGTGTTTAACGTCCCGTCGACAACGAGGTCATTAGAGACGGAGCGCAAGCTCGGGTTAGGGAAGGATTGGGAAGGAAATCGGCCGTGCCCTTTCAAAGGATCCATCCCGGCATTTGCCTGAAACGATTTAGGGAAATCACGGAAAACCTAAATCAGGATGGCCGGAGACGGGATTGAACCGTCGTCCTCCCGAATGCGAGTCCAGTGTGCTAACCACTGCGCCACCTCGCTCGGTGTGTGTTTGTGTGTGTGTGTGTGTGTGTGTGTGTGTGTGTGTGTGTGTGTGTCTGTGTGTGTGCTTGCTGTTTGTTATACGTTTCCTTAGCCTGCTGTAGGGTCGTTATTTACAGAAAAGCCGTTAGCTACCGCAAATTGCTTTAAAATGCTGAGTTCTTTACGTATTCGCTTTCGTCTAAAAGTAGACGAAGGGGCCGGTGAACCATGGAGGTTAAGAATGCCTTTTTCTATTGGGGAGGATGGCATGAACTGGCATTCATGTCACTATCTGCACAAGAAGGTTTTCTAAAAATCGAAAATTTACGTTTGTTGTTAACTTTCCTAATAGAAGGGTCAGGGTAGATAATGGAGCCCTCTTCTTCAACTTCAGTGGTAAAATTTATTTTTGGGATCATGCTACCTATTGCTTGGGAAAATGTGATGACCTCACTGGTGTCACCTTCTGTTTATAATAAATTGTTTTATCTTTTAGCTGTGGAAACTTGGCAAAAAATTTAAAAATTCTAAATCATTGACAAAAATATCTGCTGTAGTACCAGCCGCGCGGTATTAGCCGAGCGGTCTTTGGGGCTGCAGTCATGGACTGTGCGGCTGGTCCCGGCGGAGATTCGAGTCCTCCCTCGGGCATGTGTGTGTGTGTGTGTTTGTCCTTAGGATAATTTAAGTTAAGTAGTGTGTGAGCTTAGGGACTGATGACCTTTGAACATTTATTACCTATCCCAAACTCGTCTTTTTGATAATAAATTTTGTCATTGAAGGTAAAAAAGTTGTAAGCTAAGACAAATTCCAGAAATTCCGTTTTTTCTCTACACTACGCAGTACTAATCTTGTTATGGGATAGGATATTACGTCTAAAAATGTCAATAGTCTCTTTTACTGCGACATTTCTGTAGAGGTTTTTTATATCCAAGAGTACTAATGTCTCATTATTTGATATATGTATACCCTTGATTGTATTGCTCGCTCAGAACTGTCCCTTACTCCAAAATAACTATTGAACGTGTACACTGTTTTACGTTTATTTTTAAGAAACATATTTTATTTTATAGCATGGTGATGACATATTGTTCACTATCGGACGAACTGGATTTCCGTCCTTGTGAATCTTGAGATCTAAGCTGGGGAAGTTTGACAGTCATCATTTTAAGCGATTTCTTTTCATATTCGTTAAGATGAAACTAGGAGCTGTCAATCTTTCTCCGCAAACTAATCGGAAAATTCTCAGATGGGTCTTTGTGAATTTCTGTAATATTGTTTTCTGCAAAAACGTCTTCCGTTTTCCCAATGTAGTCATCTTCATAGATAGGAACTGCCGTGTTCCCCTTGTCAGCACGAATGACCATTGCTTTTTCCTTCCCTATCTTGGTACTGAGACCCTTTAAAATACGGCTCCCGTGATTCACCACATTACTACAACCATTTTGAACAGACAGATCTATATACGGGTCACTGTTTTATTCGCGACAGTGACGCAGCTTGTGATAGAAACTGTTTGTTTGTCTGGAGACAGCGGAACAGACGAAATACCCAGACTGACGCAAATACCCAGACGTCATACATCCAGTGTTTGGAAATGAGAGCACTTAGCCACCTGCAATAAACTATGCACATAATTTCAAAAGTTTAAGAAACTTCTTCTCCCTGACGCTCCTCAGCCCCACAAAATAATGAAAAAAAAATTTGTCGCTTACTTCCTTTCGCGTTTCATGCATGGCAGCATGCACTACGTTTTAATTTGTTACTTCTTTACTACTAACTGCATTCGTGACACAGTTTGCAGAGAATGTCCAAATATACTACCGAAAGTACCTGTAAAATTATGTCAGTGTGCGTCATAAACAGTGAGAGTCGCGAAACTCTTGCTTTTGCTTAAACTGATGAGAATACCAGGAAGAGTATACCCATCCAGTGTTTGATAATGAGAGCAATGAATTGTAATTATAACTTCAAACCTCTCCTAAGCTCTTTATCGCATACAAGCTTAAAGATAAACATGTAAGAGATTAACTCATTTGTGTGGGAGTTCGATTCTTTGAAGAACTGTTGGTATACTTAGAAGTGCCTGTACTAGTGAACGTCCAAAAGCGTCCCCATTCCAGCTGCAGGTTGCCTCTCTGCCGGCTTCCGAGACCAATTAAAATTTGACTTTCAGTATTTCATGTAACTACAGTCTGAATTAAAAAATTTTTAATTTATTTTCAATATGTGCTAATTAAGAAGCTAAATCTTGCGTTAAAAGTTAACACAATAAGCTAAGTAAAAAAGCCACAACTGTGTATGTGTTTTAAGTGAAGCGCTTTTCACGCTGCACGAATACCCGAATTTCATTCACTTAGTATTTGATAATGAGTGCACTTAGTGACTTCCAGAAAATTTTACACATAATTTCAAACCTCTTTGAAACTTTTTCTCGCTGACACCCCTCCCATCTACCCCCTTCCCCCCCCCCCCCCCCCCCACCACCAAACGCACACATTTTGTGAATTTCATGCAGAAAAACTCCTACATTACCCATGGCATTTCAATTTTTACTTCTTTACTGGTAACTCTATTCAAAGCACATTTTGCAGGCAGTATCCACACATGCCGATGAACGCATCTGCAAAATTATGTTTTTGTTCGTGAAGGAGAAATGGCATCGTAAACATACAGGTGTGTGTAAAACCCCATGCTCTAGAAGTGGAGCGCAAATTACCCAGAGTATACTTCTCCAGCGTTTCGATATGAGAGCAGTTAGCAAAATTTAAACGTAGTTTCAAAACTTTTGAAAACATTTTCTCACTTACAGCCACACAAAATAGCGAAAAGGGAACAGTTTATCGCTCATTAAATGTTCATTGTCCATGGGGTAGCAGTTCTGCATCAAGCACTGTTTACCAAAAGGGTCTCATATGTCTATGTACCATATGTGATCAAAAGTATCCGGACACCTGGCTGAAAATTACTTGCGAATTCGTGGCGCTCGCCATCGGAAATGCTGGAGTTCAATATGGTGTTGGCCCAACCTTAGTCTTAATGACAGCTTCCACTCTGGCTGGAAGGTTTCTTGGGGAACGGAGTGCTGCACTGAAGAGAGGTACCGTTGTCGGTCGGTGAGGTCTGGCACGAAATCGACGTTCCAAAAGAACCCAAAGGTGTTCTACAGGTGCTTAGGTCAGGACTCTGTGCAGGACAGTCCATTACAGGGATGTCATTGTCGAGTAACCACTCCGCCACAGGCCGTGCAATATGATCGTGTTGAAAGATGCAGTCGACACCCCGAATTGCTCTTCAACAGTGGGGAGCAAGAAGGTACTTAAAACATCACTGTAGGCCTGTGCTGTGATAGTGCCACGCAAGGCAACAAGGAGTGCAAGCCCACTCCATGAACTACACGACCATTCCATAACACCGCCGCCTCCGAATTTTACAGTTGGCACTACACACGCTGCCAGGTGACGTTCACCGGGCATTTGCCATACACATGCCCTGCCATCGGATCGCCACATTGTGTACCGTGATTCGTCACTCCACACACAACGTTTTTTCACTGTTCAATCGTCCAATGTTTACGCTCCTTACAACAAGCGAGTCATCGTTTGGCATTTACCGGCGTGATTTGTGGCTCATGAGCAGCCACTCGACCATGAAGTCCAAGTTTTCTCACTTCCCGTCTAACTGCCAGATTACTTGCAGTGGATCCTGACACAGCTTGGAATTCCTGTGTAATGGTCTGTGTAGATGTCTGCCTACTACACATCGCGACCCTCTTCAACTATCAGTCAACAGACGAGGTCGGCCTGTACGCTTTTATGCTGTACGTGTCCCTTCAGGTTTGTATTTCTCTACCACATCGGAAACAGTGGACATAGTGATGTTTATGAGTGTGGAAATCTCGCGTACAGACGTATGACACAAGTGGCACCCTATCACCCGACCACGTTCGAAGTCCGTGAGTTCCGCGGAGAGCCCCATTCAGCTCTCTCACGATGTCTAACGACTACTGAGGTCGCTGATATGGGGTACCTGGCGGTAGGTGGCAGCACAATGCGCCTAATATGAAAAACGTATGTTTTTGTGGGTGTCCGGATACTTTCGTTCACATATTGTGTACAAACAACGACCCGACTGACTGACTGACTGAGTCACTTACTGACCATCGCCCAGCCCAAAGTGCTAAGGATAGAAACTTGAAATTTGGACAGAGTGTTGATGTTACACTGAATCCATATTTTATGGAGGGAATTTTTGAAAATCCTCTTCTATGGAGATGAAGCAGGGGATGAAAAGTCTTCTCAAAATATGTCGGTATTGACGCAGTTTTGAAGCTAGACCTATGACAATTAGTATTTGCTTCCTCGGTCTGGGATAATGAAATACATGTTACAGCATTGTTGTAAATTTAATCTATATGGGAGTGAAATAGTGGATGAAAGTTTTTTTAAAGTAAATCATTATTAAGAAACAAATAAAGTACTTTTAAAGCTACATCTATGAAAATTGGTATTTACCTTCTCAGTTACAAGTAAAAAAGTAAGTGTTTCAGTGATTTTGGAAATTCAAACCGCAAGGGGGTGAAACAGGAGATGAAATTATTTTAGAAATTATTTCATTACCAGTATACTGAAAACTTTTTATAGTTAGCTCTAAGAAAATAGTTATTTCACCTCTCGGTCAGATTTAAAGATATATGTGTTACAGAAGAAAGCTTGGAAATTTTTGCACAAGAACGCAAAAGTCATGATTAACAAAACCTCGGATTTCGGCTATCAGAATCGCTCTTTGGTCAGAAGTACATAACATAAGAATTCGGTCAAACAAAAAGAATAAAAAAATCTGTGCAGACTATACAGTCTACGCAACCGAAGCAGCGGGCCCTAAACTAGTGAACACACGAGGGAGTCATAACTTTCATGGACCATCGGTTTTGGTTTTGGTTTTCTCGTTAGTCCATTGGTGAATAACTGAAACTAACAAAATTGACATAACTGGTATTTGGCGGCTGCACTCATAAAGGTTTTATGTGCTTAACGTCACATATGTAACAAATTAACTCATTTCTAAAGTAACATACGTTTGCAGCTATTTTACACATGTCAGTTCGGTCAAGACGTGGAAGAGCGTTACTGGTTATTACTAAATACCGATATAAAATGCAACGATCACGTAAAATCAATATTAGTGAAGTTATTGTTGGACAGGTCCCGCAAAATAGAGTGCATCCGTAAAAGAAATAGCATCTAATGAGCATCGATAAAATGCAGAAATTCGCTCCTAGTATCATAACAAGGCGGTAGAACCTACACGAAAATGTAGCAGAAATACTACGGCTTGTAGTAACTGGCGTAAAGTCATCGACTAAAACAAAAGCGGTACCCGATGTTTACTAAGAGACAAACGGAGCGGCCTTCTTAGATTGTTTGCAGATGATGCTGTCTAGTAAGATCTTCAGACGATCAAAACGAACTGCAAATTGATTTAGACAAGATATCACTTGGATGTAAGAGGTGCCAGTAGTCTTTAAACACTGAAAAGTATTATGTCCTCCGCATGAATACCAAAACAAATCAGTTGAATATCGCTTTATGATAGACGCCACAAATTTAAACGTCGTCGATTCAACTAAACATCTAAGGACTACAACCACCTTGCACAGGAAGCACCACACAGAAAATGCTAAGGAAAAGACGAGTTAAAGACTCCAGTCTTTTCACGAAAAACTTAGAAGGTGCAACAAATCCGCTACAGAGAGAGGCCGTACTAACCTTGTCTGTCAATTTCTGTAGTTTTGATGCGCGATGTGGCGTCCTTAGAACATACTATTTAGGGAGGACATTGAAAAAGTTCAGAGAAGGGCCGCTGGTTTTATACTATTGTGACTCTGGTGACATTGAATCACAGAAAAGATAGACGAGTTAGGAAAGCCATAATTGAAAGAAAGGCGTGCTACGTTGCGGTGAGATTTCTTCACGAAATATCAACTATAATATTTCTCCTTCCGATGTAAAAACATTTTGTTGACTCCTACCTACATAGGAGTAGATGACCATTGTAATAAAATAAGACACTTCAGAGGTTGCATTAAAAGATTTACATCTTTGTTTTTTTTACACGTGATATTCGAGAATGGAAATGTCTAGAAATGGTGTGAAAGGGATTCGATGAAATCTGCAAGTACGTGAGTGCGAACTGCATAGTGGTCACACAGATGTGGATGTACATGTGGAGAACTGCTATTCGAAGAAGAATGAGCAACTTTCGTGCTGACATCATCGCAGATCTCCCGGACGGGTAGTGAGACTAAGAACAAGACGGTTTAGGGAGAATACAGTCAGTTATTTTTCTCTCGTACGACGCGTGAGTGAATTAGGACACAAAACTGCTAGTACTGGTAAGGAAAACCGTCCGCCACTCATAATACAGCAGTTTGGGAAGTGTATAGAGGGTGCACAAGATAAATACGGCCTATAAAATGTTTCATGCCCCTTAATATAGGGAAAGCAACTAATATCATCCATCCGGGTGCAGCTACTTTCTGTTGGGTTGTCTGGCTTAAGGCACATGAAATATTTTCTGCGCCAGATTTTTATGGCCTGTGGTGTAATTGGTGCAGAATGTGGGAAGAAGTGAAAGTGTGGGGAAGCTTCGGAAAGTTGCTCAACCATGTGGCTGTCGAGGGGGATCAGCACGAACGTGCGTGGCCACATTAATGCATTCTCATTTGTTAGGGGAAGGTTTTACGAGTTGGTAGTGTGATAGAGTTTCTCTCGCAACGTCGGGAGGCGGTACCGAGACGTTCACTTGTCTTGTAGCCAGCGTTTGACTCTCCTCTCTGACGGCGCACGTATCCATTTCCTGTCTCGTAGCTCCCTAATTTAACTGCGGCGAACGGAATTACTGCGGTGAGAGAGAAACAGTATCTGTTCACCTGCACCGTAAAGCTCGCTAGAGAATTCCAGTACCACAGAAACACGGCATCTCACAAAGGGCCATTCCGAGACAATATGTGTCTAGGCCTCTTCCAACGAGATACGCTAAGCAAGTGAGCAAACTGTGAGAGTGCTGAGCGAGCGAGATTGGGAATGCGACCCGACTTGTTTCCTACATAGATATGTCGCCAACCTATACAATGAAGGGCGAAAAGAGACCCTTACAATCCAAATCCGAAAAGGAAAAATGTTGCCGGTATAGAAATGTTTCTCGGGGACGAGGGAGAGGTGAGATAAATATCCATTACTGGATAAATATCCATTACCAATGATTTTAACACTGATTTCAATTATATGATACATGTGACAACGTATCAGCATTTTTATTCCAGTCATTATGTGTTGTAACTAATAAAAGCATTTATTTTCAACTACTGTCAAGTATAACATCTATGTTAACATATAATAATAATGTTTCATCACATCACTTATTTTAAAATAAAGGAGGTAAGTATAAAATAACAGTGAAACAAATGGTTCACATTACCGCTTTATGTTTCTTTAATAGTGCCTATTAAATAGTAGTGTGTAATCAATAAGTCCTAGAAATTTCTGAATTTTTTTAAAGATGTTCCACTGTAAATTTTATAATTTGGTATTCAGTTACCAATGTGCTGATTGTAATACTACAGTCAGTTTTGTTAAAAACATTTTATTTAATCAAGTATGATAAAATTACGAGACGTATATATTACGTAAAATTTCTACGCAACTGGGGGTTGGGGTTGTTTGGGGGAGGAGACCAAACTGCGAGGTCATCGGTCTCATCGGATTAGGGAAGGACAGGGAAGGAAGGCAGCCGTGATCTTTCAAAGGAACCGTCCTGGCATTTGCCTGGAGCGATTTAGGGAAATCACGGAAAACCTAAATCAGGATGGCCGGACGCTGGATTGGACCGTTGTCCTCCCGAATGCGAGTCCAGTGTGCTAACCACTGCGCCACCTCGCTCGGTCTACGCAAGTGAAAGTTGTTTGTATTAGCCTTGGTATTCCTCAATTGAAACTTCCTTTTCTCGACTTTCGGAACAGTTTTCACTTTCGAAGAACAATTTGAAAATTTATTAATGATTAAGACTAGAACGTTCCTTTGCAAAACTGCAAATACCTGCATTACCAATAATACTACATTCTTGTAAGTATAATTCTCAAGTTTCTAAAGATGTATACTTTTGTGTACATTTTTATGATACTTACAGGGTGACAATTACTGAACTATGTGAAAGTAAACGTAAATTAGTTATAAACTTTGGAGTGCATCCACTTTATTCAACATATAAACGTCACTTCACATATTCGGGTTTAGGTTATGAGATATTCGATATGCCTGCCGTGATTGGCGATTATGTGGCGCAGACGAATAGAGAAATTCTGCGTGACCCGCTGAAGTGTCGGAACACTGATGCTGTGTTCCGGAGAATATGGCGGCCCACGCCAGTGCCCTCTGGGTATCCCAGAGTCAGAATCTATCCCGAAAGTGCTCCTCCGGGACATCAAATACTCCCCTACTTCGATGGGGTCGAACTGCGTCTTGGGTGAACCACATACTGTCGTAATCAGGGTCACTGTGGATAATGGGGATGGAGTCAATTTCCAAAACCTTCCCGTACCGTTCTGTAGTCACCGTGACATCATGGAATATCGCACCGATTACTCCGTGGCTGGACACTGCACACACACAGCCAACCGTTGAGTGTGAAGATGTTGTGGCGTAGCAAGACAGCCACGCCACTCGGAAGTAGCCGAACTGCACGCGTACACACACGCCGGCTGGCGTGAGGTCTGAAACAGGATACTTAATGAATGCTATAAAGAAAAGTACGGAGCTTCTGTTTACTTAACTTTAATTCATCCTTGTGGTACATCGCTCTTGATAATACAAGTGAGACTCTCAGATATGGTTAATGGCGCCTTGCTAGGTCGTAGCCATGGACTTAGCTGAAGGCTATTCTAACTGTCTCTCGGCAAATGAGAGAAAGGCTTCGTACGTGTAGTCGCAAGCAAAGTCGTCCGTACAACTGGGGCGAGTCCTAGTACGTCTCTCTAGACATGCCGTGTGGTGGCGCTCGGTCTGCAATTACTGACAGTGGCGACACGCGGGTCCGACATGTACTAATGGACTGCGGCCGATTTAAAGCTACCACCTAGCAAGTGTGGTGTCTGGCGGTGACACCACAGAAGAGACTTCTCGAACGCGAAATGTGGATTCTCAGTCCTCCGAACGCGCCAATTCTGCTTGTTGACGGATTCATCCAAATGAAAGTGACCGACAACATGGCGCGTGAGCATGTGCATATCAATTCCCATCATGTCTGACGGCCAGCCATGCAGTTTGAACGTCCTAACGCAAACCGTTCAGAAGTTGATTTCGTGTTTCGCAAAAAATCGTGCGGGAAACGCAACATTATGCGTTATGCGACAATTCAGTGATCTTATGTTTTGCTTTTTACGTGCAAAAAGACTTCGACAGTCAGCCATTAAACTACTACGTCAAAACGAATGAAGTACATCACTTGTATGAAGATATATGTCACTTCTTTGACTTGTCTGTAGAGCTTTTCTGTAAACAGCTGACCTGATGATAAACGACGGAGACGTCTAAGCAATGTGTTTCAGTCATCAGTAGCACACCCGATCTTAGAGAACGAGCAAGAAACTAAGACCACCACGCGTTGTCAGAAAGGAGTTCATGTTCCGGGTTTCCCGCTGACACAGTTGTGTTGGAGTACCGTTAACAGGAGCATCACATGTGGCAGCTGTATGGCGCGGCAACTGGACGCGAACTCCAAAGTTGAAGTACACGGGGCAGTACGATTCTTGAGGGCAAAACGTCTGCTTTTCTCACAAATCCACCGTGAAAATCTGGCGGAATACGGAACAAATGCAACGTCAGCAGAATGGTGCCAGATATTTGACCATGGCCGCACATGCGTGGCTGATGCTGACCAGCAAGGGGGGGGGGGTCATCAGCGTCGACTAAAGACGACATCGTGCAGGAGGCAGTCGGGCAGCTGATTCGAAGCAGTCGCGCAGAGTGGCTACTGTCGACATTGAGCGGCAGGTGCTCATCTCAAAGGCAGTGCTGATTCAATTGTCCGAAATCGCCTCCGCAGTATCGGAAGTTTTGCTCACGCTGGTTTCCGCGATCTGTCACTTGCACACACCAGGTCTCTTGACTCCATTGAGAGTTACTTCCTGGCAGGCAATGATTTCCTAAGCTGAATCATTGTGTGTGATGATACATGTGTTCATCGCTTGATACTTGCAAAAAGGGACCGTCTATGGAATGGAGACATACATCCTCGCCTTTGTGCAAGGAATCGCAAATTGCGCCTTCACCAGGAAGGGTCCCTAGAATTTGAAGGAATTTTGTACGCATTTTTGGCAAAGGGCGTAACAAGCAATATCGATTTGTGATGAGCATCACTGACATTACAGAGTAACGACATAAGGGATAAAAAACGTTAAAAATCAAGCAGAGGCATTGTTATCTTGCACGAAAATGCAGTACTTAACAGGCCACACACAGCACAAGCTTTGCTTCGAAGTTCCTTGTTGGATATTTGTAAAGGTGCGTTTTACACTCAAAATCCTGCACCATGTGGTTTCCATCTCTGTAAGCTAAGAGAACACCCGGAAAGAAAGAGATCACCCAGTGATCAGGACGTTCTCACATCGTCTTTCGAGTGACTTCGTGAGCAAGCAGCCCATCATCTATCGTCGAGGAGTTGAAATATTGATAGAACCTCCCCACTATCGTCGACAGAGACTTTATGACTATATTGGAAAGTAGTGTATTGTACCTGTGTCACTTCTCCGTGTAGTGGACCATTCAATGAAAGGTACTTGGTCTGCTGTAATCATGTCTAACTTACTGTTGGAAGTACCCTCGTACAAGATTTTGCCACCATTCTTGAATAATTTTTACTATTCACTTGAATATTTTTTACTATTTTACTATTTTTACTATTAACTATTTACTACTATGAATAATTTTTGCTATTTTTACTATTCATTACTACTATTTAGTCAACAGGCTGCATTTACTATTACTAGTAGTATATTACTATACTACTAATTTTTACTATTTTTACTAATAATTTTCATATTTTCTTTGTGTGGGATCGCATTTTTTATCAGTTATTAATTGCTTGACACTGTGTAGTATCATATAAACATTTCTTTTGAGTTGCGTACTCTGTGGATTGCTTCGCGCTGGCTCTGGCAGCTCGGAGATGGCGGACGTCTTCGGTCTTCTGAAGCGACATGGAGCGAGGGCTCGAGACAGGGCAGTTTTCATGGCTCTGAAAGAGCAGCTTAAAACCGCCGCCACCAACCTTTATAGCACGGAGGAATACCTGGCTGAACTTGTCGTCAGAGGATGTGTCACAATTTGTTCTACAAGTTTCTACCAAACTGAGAATGAGCTGAAGGCGATTGGCTGACCGCTTCATGACTCATTGCGCCTGAGATATTCCGTTTGTAAAGGGCGCGGTGATTGTCTGCATGGATAGCGCGCGCTTACGATGCAAGTTTTACTTTAAACTGGACACTGTGTGGCGTGAGGACTCCCTGACAAGGGTCGATTGGGCACACATCACTGGGTAGCCCTTCGAGACATTGCTGGCAACGTCCCAGCGAACAGTCTCACTAATTACATGTGACAAAGGTCTGATTTAGCCAGCACGAACGACGACAGTTGTTCCTCTGTCAAAAGAGAAACCAGTCTATGCCTATTTGTAGACACTAAGGTATTACTAATTCCTTCTTTACGACCGCTTACTTGGGTCAAGTCTCTGCTCCTGGCTTATGAGCAAGCAGAACTCTTCATTCATTTCTGGCACTATACTGAAGTAGCTGTCTACCCTAGGAGTTTGCGGACGCCGTTTGACGTCCTCTGCGTAGTCAGAATTTGCAGCTACGCAACGCACTTCGCCTGGGCGACGGCCATCAGTGCTAGGGAAATCGGCGCTGCAGAATCGCCCTCCCCAGCACTGAATTCGGTGACATACGCACCACAGCCTGGCGGGTTGGGTATCATCAACAGAAAATTTGTTACGTTCCTTTGGTTTGATAACGGAGCTCTTTACTATTGCTGCCAGTCAGGATGGACGCTTTCCTGACTTCGATGCTAGTCAGTATCAACCACTTAGTGTCACAACCGAATAAATGTCACCACCGAATAAACGACGGTGATATCTCGATTCAAGTCAAAGATGTTTTGCCGATCTCAGAAATTTACATTAACGGATAGGAATTAACGTTCTAGGACAATACTTGTTCAATTCGCATTTTCTTTTTTTGAGAGTTGTTTTTACAATAAATATCTTTTCAGCACCCAGTGGTTCTACTTTTTTCTACGATCAGATTCCAAATAGCGATCCTCATTAAGTTAGAACAGAGTATTATCACAACTTGGAGAACTAACTCACGTGTTATTCCCAGTTGCAAGTATCCATTCGTAGAGCTAATTTAATCGACTTTTTAGGTATGAGCACTCCATTGCGAACACAACATTGGCAGCCATCACTTATACACATCCTGTATGGTAAAACACACATTTCACACCACTATCAGCAAGACCTCCGGTTTCTGACTTCAAGTGTTAATTTTTCTCTACAGTCCGCTCTACGAGAACTGATATGATACGAAAGAGGCTGACACTGTAAACTTGTCAGCCGGACGTAGTGGCCGAGCGGTTCTAGGCGCTACAGTCTGGAATCGTGCTAATCAAGTAGGCCACTGGGCAGCACTGTTGACATTACGTTAAACACTCTGGCACTACGGATTTGCGACACCTCCGACAGACGAAGTTAATAGAACAGATAACACCTCAACACAGTCTGACCAAGAGTCCAGTAATATCTTGTGACTCAGAGTGCTTGCGTGCATCCGACAACTCACCTGTTGTGAACAAGACTGCATCTAACAACCTGTGCTCAGTGCAGAACCTTGTAGCGAGTCAGATGGGATCAGCAATGTACTACAAACCCACTCGCCCTCCCAAATAAAACTGCGTCAGAAGCGTAACAATAAGTGTATAAGTAATCAAGCCTTGAGGCACAGGGTATTCAGTTGTGCAGCCTTTCTGTCTGCATCTTGAATCAGAGAGAACGAGGATCTGCTGAGTTTCAGAGAAGAAGTGAGTAACACTTTGGCGATGAAGGTCTGCTGGTTGCCTGTCTGCTGACCAACTTGTGAAGATCTGGCCTGAGTCACTGGACTTAAAAAGTTCACCGACGCCAGAACTTGGTGTGTGGCCAACCCGTGCCCTCTGAGGGACCTCCGTTAACAGACTGCAAGCTGTCTACAGTCCATTTGGGTGAGGTGGACCCTCGTAGTCTCCTAGCCACTTAAACATCATCGACCACCGTCCTGGTCGACCTCCAGTAGGTGACCAGCGCCATTGCTGCTTGTCCTACAACATATAGTGACGGCTATGGCACTCAAGCACAAGTGTATGGGTGTATGGGTGTAGAGTGGGCCAAAGTCCGGAGGGCCTGAGTGGGCCATGCCCATTTCTTCACCTTCCTGTTGGCCACACAGCTCTGCGGTATCAGCCACCCAAGACCCAGGGTAATGAACTTCACTGCCTCCATGAGGGTATCAGCACTCCGTCTTCAGGCCAGAAGTGGCCTATCGGGACCTTCCGACCGCCATGACATCCTCAGTTGAGGATGCGGATAGGGGGGTCGTTATGATGGTTTTCTTTGACCGGAGCCGCTACTATTCGGTCGAGTAGCTCCTCAATTGGCATCACGAGGCACGAGGGTATCGGGACATTCCTTAATCAGATGTGATAATAGGAACACTGGGCGAAATAGAGAATGGCCTTTACGCCATACATTGCTGCTGGAGGTAAATAGTTGTATATAGTGCCACTGTCTCATTTTGCACCCCAGCGCAAATCACCCCTCTCCCACACCGTTTCTGTCACCCACCCTGACACGTAGCAGCCTTCTATAAGCCAGATCGCTGTAGTCTAAATGACTTCTTATACAATAATATACGGCTATTTGACAGCTCATTCACCTAAGACAGTAAGAAACATTATCTTAATGGACGGGAGTGAACCATGGGCATAGTCTCACAGAGTCAGTGGCACAATAAACTCTTAAAAACGCTGGAGTAACCAACTGATTGCACTCACAATGGTAACAGTCAGTTTCGGTGTAAGGCACTTAGTCTGTCTAACAGCATGTGATAACACAATTTTGCCTGTTCTGCCTCGTAGCACACACCGTTGCATGTCCCACATGTCCAAGCAGCTAGTTGCGCAGCAGCCACAGACATTCATACAAGAATTTGATTACAAGTGGCTACACACGCATAATGGGGTGCACTGCCTCAAAGACAACCAGGATGCTGGTATCAGCAGCAAATACACTCAGAGAGTGCCATGCCTTCACTTCCACTGGAACTGCTGTGCGCCAGGCAGGAAAGAAGGTAACTGCACCCTCAGCCCCACAAATGCAGACCACCGCCTAGTCTAGTAACCATCCAGCACACCACTCTTCTTCAGGTCACTCCAACTGACCAGCTCCACAGTTTTCTGCACAGCTCGTCATTACTGACATTTCGACCATGTCGTCTGATTTGAGCTGATGCACCGCAACACCGCAAGCACACTTGCTCCTCCCACAAAGGCGACGGTGCGAACCTCACAAGATGCTGCTAGATCAGGTTGCTCCAGCTGAGTACCGCAGTTTGTGCCTGTTCCCAGCACGGACAAGGTGGTGCACTCATCCACACTTTCTCCGCGCCATCCACCCTTTCGCACACTGACTCGAAGAGAATCTGTGGTGGTGGGGGAAATCAACTGTGACATTCGATGCGGCACAGTAACAACTTGAATTACGTGAGTTCTGGCATAACACACTGAGTTGGACTAGTTGAGTTTATCAGAATGGTTTCAAAATATCTCAAACTCATTCCATATCCTGCATACAGACAATGACACTTACGTGCTTGAGACCGCACAATAACTTCATTCCGTCTTATGGAGGGTGGTTTTTTCCGTTATGTACAATTTCTAGAGATTGATCAATGAGAGGATACGTGGCAAAAGTGGCCTAATGTTCTTATGTGTGCCGGCCGCGGTGGTCTAGCGGTTCTAGGCACTCAGTCCGGAACCGCGCGACTGCTACGGTCGCAGGTTCGAATCCTGCCTCGGGCATGGATGTGTGTGATGTCCTTTTGTTAGTTAGGTTTAAGTAGTTCTAAGTTCTAGGGGACTGATGACCACAGATGTTAAGTCCCATAGCGCTCAGAGCCATTTGAACCATTTCTTCTTATGTCTGGAAATGCATGGTTTTCACACTAGAGACTATAAACTCAGTCATACATTGTAGCATAGCGTGGGGGTTATGCATACTATCCCATCACTCCATGTAAAGGTGACCTTATCTGTGAATAGGATAGATTTTTCAAATCCCGGAATCGTGGTTGGCTGGTGAAGAAACCAGTGACAAAACTGCTCTCAATGTGAATAGTCTGTCGCTAGTAAGCTCTCCACATGCTGTAAGTAGTACAGCCACTAACAAGTGTCATGGAGAATGTTTCATCGGGTTGTCTCGATTATCCTGTGCTGGTGGACCAACTGCTTGGTACTGACATGGTGGTCGCCTTCCACAGTGTTAATCACATTTCCCCATCATTATTTCCTAATTCTTGAAACGACCCTGTCTCAGACGAGAGGTGGAACACTGTTGGAAGCACTGAATGCTATGACTGTTGTTGGGGACAGGTCTCCTGATACAATCTTGCTGCCTGCCGCCCATTGCCATTTGCCTTTCAGTAAGTAAACACCATGTCGACAAGCTGTCGATTCGAATACGGAACCACTGTGTACAACGCTGTATCACATCCACTACAAGGTGAGTCAGCAAGAGAAGTAAATCAGATACAACATTACCACTTACTATGGCAGGAGAGGACACTAGGGCAGGACGTATTAAGGACAGTAGCGTCGTCAAGAAGGAAACCATGCACACTGTAACTATGGCTGCATGATACCGTGTGTATTACACCACTGTTATAGAGACTGTGGTGAGCCAGACGACCAGGTGGAACATTCTCCATGACACCTGTTAGTGCCCGTATTACTTACAGTGTGTGGAGAGTTTAATAGCGACAGACAACCCACATTGGGAGAAGTTTTGTCACAGGTTTCTTCACCAGCCAACGACGATTCCGGGGTTTGTATCATCCATCCTACTCAGCGTTAAGGTCACCTTTGTATTGAGTGGTGGGATAGTATGCATAACTCCAACCCCACGCTATGGTGTCAGCGAATCATCAGCATCGGTTCAGCCGGAATACGTGGACCGAATTTTGGGACCGGTCTTCCTTCCACAACTCCTAACAGGCCGTAACTATCATCGTTTCTTGCAGGTGACTTTGCCTCCTCTGCTGAAAGAAATACTACTGATGTTTCGAAGGGTTATATGGTTGCTACGTGATGGTGCTGCAGTCGAGTTCGCCGTTAACGTCCAGACGCACCTCGGTGGTGTCTTTTCTGGTCGATGGAACGGACGGGGGAGGAGTCCAGGTGAATGGTCTGCTAGTTCACCAGCACTGAACCTGTGCGATTTTTGGTTATGGGGCTATCTCAAAAGTATCATTTATACAGAGCCCATTCCAGATGTGGAGACACTGGAGCAACGTATTCATGCTGCCTGTAACACAGTTCAGATGCAGCCCGGCCAGTGTGAACGTGTGAGACAGTACACGCTACGGCGCATACACGCATGCGTTGAGACACGTGGAAACTATTTTCAACACGTACTGTAATTCTGGTTGTGTGGTACAGTGCATAGGCCGGCCGGGGTGGCTGAGCGTATCTAGGCGATACAGTTTGGAACAGCGCTACCGCTGCGGTGGTAGCTTCGAATCCTGCCTCGGGCATGGGTGTGTGTGATGTCCTTAGGTTAGTTAGGTTTAAGTAGTTCTAAGTTCTAGGGGACTGATGACCTCAGAGAAGTTAAGTCCCATAGTGATCAGAGCCATTTGAACCATACAGTGCATATTTGATCGCAGTCTCTATAACAATGTATGACTGAATAAATGGTCTGTAGCATGGAACCCATACATTTGCAGACATTAGTTCATTATACGTCGTTGTTCCGTATCCTCTCGTTGATCAATCCCTAGAGCTTGTAGACAATGAGTACAAACCACCCCGTATAGCGTTTACTCAGCTCAATATTCCACTATGATCACGTGTAGGGCTGTGGCTCTCACGTCTGTAACGGTGTCGTTGCCTCATCAACCATTTTTGTCAACATGAAGAGAGACATTCCTTTTCGACATCGCACACTGCTGTTCGCTCTGGTATTTCCACGAGATACACACCTCTTGATGGTGCTTTCATTGAAGTGACCACTTAAGTATTCGTCAAAAATAATTTCGGAATCCTGCAGGAACATCTGATGTCATATGTGCATCATACAACACACAGTAATGCAAGAACCTTTGATGTCAATGTTCTGTGACCTGGCTGCTGTTAGACGCCGTTTGCTGAGTTTGGAACTGAGGGAATAACTATATTAGGATCATCGGCGTACAGTTTCAATCACAAAAGAGCAGATTTGATGTTAAATTCACTGATTTATGCACAAAATTCATTGATTTCGGTACAATATTTGTTGGTTTAAGAACAAACTTCACCGATTTCTATGCAAAATTAAACAGTTTGCTAAATGTAGCCACTATCCTGCGTATGCACCACATTTCTCGCAAACAGAAACATCACTCTCCAGTAATCAATTATGATCGATTCCGTATTTCTGGATTTCCGGAAGCCTTTGGACACTGTATCACACAAGCGGCTTGTAGCGAAATTGCGTGCTCATGGAATATCGTCTCAGTTATTTGACTGGTTTTGCGACTTCCTGTCAGAGAGGTCACAGTTCTTAGTAACTGTCGGAAAGGCATCGAGTAAAACAGAAGTGATTTCTGGCGTTCCCCAACGTAGTGGTATAGGCTCTTTGCTGTTCCTTATTTATATAAACGATTTGGGAGACAATCTGAGCAGCCGTCTTCGGTTGTTTGTAGATTACGCTGTCGTTTATCGACTAATAAAGTCATCAGAAGATCAGAACAAACTGTAAAACGATTTATAAAAAATATCTCAAAGGTGTTAAAAGTGGCAGTTGACCCTAAATAACGAAAAGTGTGAGGTCATCCACATGAGTGCTAAAAGGAACTCGTTAAACTTCGTTACACGATAAATCAGTCTAATCTAGAATCCGTAAATTCAACTAAACACCTAGGTGTTACAATTATGAACAACTTAAATTGGAAAGAGCACATAGAAAATGTTGTGGGGAAGTCGAACCAAAGGCTGCGTTTTATTGGCATGACACTTAGAAAATGTAACACACCTACTAAGGAGATTGCCTACACTACGCTTGTCCGTCCTCTTTTAGAATACTGCTGCGCGGTGTGGGATCCCTACAAGGTAGGACTGACGGAGTACATCGGAAAAGTTCAAAGAAAGGCAGCACGTTTTGTATTATCGTGAAATATGGGAGACTGTCACAGAAATTATACAGGATTTGGGCTGGAAATCATTACAAGAAACGCGTTTTTCGTTGCGACGGAAACTTCTCACGAAATTACAGTCACCAACTTTCTCCTCCGAATGCGAAAATATTTTGTTGACACCGACCTACATAGGTCGGAACGATCATCACGATAAAATAAGGGAAATCGGAGCTCGTACGGAAAGATATCGGTGTTCATTCTTTCCGCGCGCTATACGAGATCGGAATAATACAGAATTGTGAATGTGGTTCGATGAACCCTCTGCCAGGTATTTAAATGTGATTCGCAGAATATCCATGTAGATGTAGATGTACGATCACGAAAACCTTTGATATATCAGTACCATTGGACTCCTGCCATGACTGACATGTGATGACGCAAGTTATTTCTAGCCTGATAGGTAACATTTGAAACAGAGCCATGGCCAGTTGAAAGGGCATGCCTGGCTGGGTTCATGGAACAATATTTTCCACCTGCTGTGGCACATGCGTCTGCTATTTGTTTATGATGTTTATGAACGGACTTCGCACTCTCCTGTTGGATCAAAGCTTTGTCAACTTGAAATGCTGTGCGCAAGAAGGCTGTCGGCCGCTACTGTTGTAAAATGTTGTTCTATTTCTGTCATCAGTGTGCAACGTTTTCTATTATCGTTATTTGGCTTGTAAATTATTGTAAATGTCTTTTGTTTTTAAATTTGGTTGATGCATGATTGATGCATATCACATTACACAGGACTGCAGCTTGATAATAAACAAGATAGGTTACTGCTTGTTTAATAGCTGTCACCGATATCAACTTTTATTTTTTGTGGTGAATTTTAAATACATGTTGCATTTAACTATCTTTTTAGCTCCTGATCCAGGCAGAGGAAAAATCTCTGTGTATCTTGTTTACTTTCCCAACTCGATAATTGAGATAATGCTGTATTGTAAGACGTGCTATTTTCTGAATTTGCCAGATGTAAGCTTGAATTAAGGACGGCAGATGTCTGTTAATTTCTCACTTTGGCATTTGAAATAAGGTATGGCGTAGGATGTATGTTACTTTGAACTTAGGGCAACTGGATCAGTGGGTGGGTCCAGTTAGTTTTTTGAATTTACTACCATTTTAAAAATAGTGCATGTGGGTTTGTGCATTCTAAACCTGGGAAAGAGTGCATATTAGCTGTGGGTGTGGTGGAGGCAGTGCAAAAAATGGCTCTGTGCACTATGCGACTTAACTTCTGCGGTCATCAGTCACCTAGAACTTAGAACTAATTAAACTAGGGACATCACACACATCCATGCCCGTGGCAGGATTCCAACCTGCGACTGTAGCGGTCGCTCGGCTCCAGACTGTAGCGCCTAGAACCGCACGGCCACTCCGGCCGGCAAGGCAGTGCAGTGATGGAGGCGGAGCTCTCCATCGAGAGCAACTGTGCTTGACTTTATATCCTCAGTTTTGAATTTCCCACAGTTTTCTACATAGGACGTCTAGAATATTCGATTCTAAGCATGGGACATGGCGCGTGACGTCTACGGCTGTGTAGGGGTGGTTGAGGTGTGTAAAGCAGTGCAGGGAGTAGCTGTGGTGAAGTGGCCCTGGCTGCATCCCATCCCAGTTGGCAGCAGTGCTGAAGAGGCCATTCTGGTGTGGCATTTGTTTAAATAAAGACACAATTGTACCTATCCTAAGCTGCTGCAAATGTTTAAACAGTGGTAGGTGAAATTAACACACAAGTGAACTATGATTTCAGTGGGGTGGGGGCATTATTTGTATATCATTTTAAACTGGGCTGTTTGAATTTTGGACCGAGGTCTTCGATGTGACAAGTGGCATGTGAAAATCAGGCAGAGCCATATGGTTACCTTGCACAATAAATCACATGAAATATGGCAACCATTCGGGCTGTCTCAGTATCTGTAAGCCCACCATTTATGATTAAATACTTACGCCACATTGATCTGGCAGCCATTCAGACTGTCCCAGTCTGGCGTCATAGGTCTGGGGATAAGCCAGGAAATCCGACATCCATGCGGGCTGCCACAGCATCCTTAAGCCCTTTTTCTTCCATTCTGACGTCATAGAGGCTCTCGTATGGCCCAATATCTCTTTCTCATAGTTAGCACATGTGGGTTTTGTCCACCATCATGGACACTCAGCTTTAATTCTAACATCATAGTAGCTGCCCTGTGGTCTGGCATTTTCTATTTTTGAATTTCGTGCCAATATTTTACTTTATAGCCATTTTATATACAGTATTGGAAAAAACAACAAAAAATAATTAATGTAGAGGAATGAAAGCCGACCGGGGTGGCAGAGCGGTTCTAGGCGCTACAGTCTGGAACCGCGCGACAGCTACGGTCGCAGGTTCGAATCCTGCCGCGGGCATGGATGTGTCTGATGTCCTTAGGTTAGTTAGGTTTAAGTAGTTCTAAGTTCTAGGGGACTGATGACCTTAGAAGTTAAGTCCAATAGTGCTCAGAGCCGTTTGAACCATTTGAGGAATGAAATTGCGGTAGTACGTTTGTCTACGTAACATATTTAAGTGATTAACATTGCTAGATGATAGTATAATGTAAATGCAAGATGTCACAAATATGAAATGATGGCATTTTAATAAGCGGTGTAACTATCAACATGTTGAATGCGATCGTGCAAACGTGCATATAGTTTTATACAGGTGCTGGATGTCAGTTTGTGGGATAGAGTTGCAGCCTGTTGCACTTGGTCGGACAACACAGCACTGGTAACTTAGACGTTGAGTGCCTGTAAGCTCCTTCCTCCTTCCTTCAGACGATGCAGGGTCTGTTAATATTGATTGTGGATGATGCTGTAGTTGCCGTTTGGAGATAGATCTGGTGATCAAGCAGGCCAAGCAACATGGCTCAAATGGCTCTCAGCACTATGGGACTTAACATCTATGGTCATCAGTCCCCTAACTAACCTAAGGACAGCACACAACACCCAGCCGTCACGAGGCAGAGAAAATCCCTGACCCCGCTGGGAATCGAACCCGGGAACCCGGGCGTGGGAAGCGAGAACGCTACCGCACGACCACGAGATGCGGGACAAGCAACATGTCGACAATGTGTAGAGTATGTTGGGTTACAACAGCGATATGTGGGCGAGCGTTATCCTGTTGGAAAACACCCCCTGGAATCCAGCTCATGAATGACAGTACAACAGGTCGAATCAGCAGACTAACATACAAGTTAGGCTGCGTGGGACAACCACGAGAGTACTCCCACTGTCATACAAAATCACACTACAGACCATAACTCCGGGTTCAGGTCCAGTGTGTCCAGCACTCAGACAGGTTGGGTGCAGATCCTAAACTGGCCTCATTCTAACTGACAAACGGCCGTCACTGCTGCTGAAGCAGAACCAGGTTTCATCAGAAAACACAACAGACCTCCAGCCTGTCCTTCAGTGACGTCTTGTTTGACACCACTGAAGTCAAAAGTGGTGGTGGTATGGGTCAGTGGATTGCATGCTATGGGGCATCCGGCTCCGAGCTGCCAGCAGTTGTGTACAGTGGCTACATTCTTGCCAAGTCTTTCTGCAGTATCGCAGAAGGAACATCCAGCATCTCTTAGCCCTACTACAGGACCTCGTTCAAACTCAGCGAGTGCTGATAACGACGTCATTGTCGCTTTAAAGTCATTCGTCTCTAACATTAACCCACGACGTCCGGTCTCAAAGGTAACTAACGTTCACGACAGTTATAGTGTGTATCTAAAGGAAACCTCATTTGCAATCCTCACAGTGGCGCTACTACCTTGAGTCTTGTGCGACTGGAGCGAAAGTTAAATAGGTTGTGTTGTTGTGGTCTTCAGTCCTGAGACTGGTTTGATGCAGCTCTCCATGCTACTCTATCCTGTGCAAGCTTCTTCATCTCCCAGTACCTACTGCAACCTATATCCTTCTGTATGTGCCTAGTGTAATCATCTCTTGGTCTCCCTCACGATTTTCACCCTCCACGCTGCCCTCCAATACTAAATTGGTGATCCCTTGATGTCTCAGAACATGTCCTACCAACCGATCCCTTCTTCTGGTCAAGTTGTACCACAAACTCCTCTTCTCCCCAATCCTATTCAGTACCTCCTCATTAGTTATGTGATCTACCCATCTAATCTTCAGCATTCTTCTGTAGCACCACATTTCGAAAGCTTCTATTCTCTTCTTTTCCAAACTATTTACCGTCCATGTTTCACTTCCATACATAGCTACACTCCATACAAATACTTTCAGAAATGACTTCCTGACACTTAAATCTATACTCGATGTTAACAAATTTCTCTTCTTCAGAAACGCTTTCCTTGCCATTGCCAGTCTACATTTTATATCCTCTCTACTTCGAGCATCATCAGTTATTTTGCTCCCCAAATAGCAAAACTCCTTTACTACTTTAAGTGTCTCATTTCCTAATCTAATACCCTCAACATCACCCGACTTGATTCGACTACATTCCATTATTCTCGTTTTGCTTTTGTTGATGTTCATCTTATATCCTCCCTTCAAGACACTGTCCATTCCGTTCAACTGCTCTTCCAAGTCCTTTGCTGTCTCCGACAGAATTACAATGTCATCGGCGAACCTCAAAGTTTTTAATAGGTATCACCTATGAAATGTAGAAACTCGCCTTCTTGATGTTGGGGCTTTTTCCATCTGTGTGTAAGGCAATTGGTCTGAGACGTCATAAGGATTTGGAATGGGAAAGCTGGCAACAACATGTCATTGATGACGTAATAGGGGAAGGGGCAAGGAGGAAACCCGGTAACAATACAGATTGTCCCAGTACCGCAAAAACTACACTACTTTGGGCAGCTTTTTTCCGTGATGCTTAGTATGTAACCTATGCAAAATTTTGAAGCTTTTGCAACATAGCACACAAGTGTACATTGCGCTGCAGAGAGATTCTTACTAGAATTGGAAATGTTTACATGTAACTGATGCAAAACTTCTATAATCACATGTCACCGAGCATTGGGGATAAGTTAAAATACTATGATACACCTGCCAAACTGAATGATTATCTACTTTGGAAAGTCTGATTATAAATCAGTAGGGACTAGTCGATATAACAGATGCACGAGAGTGCACATATGTCTAAGGAAAATGAAGAGGCACAATCAGTAACGTCATTGACTAGAAGCAAAGGTTGTTCTATAAGTACATTCAGAATGCCCAAATATCGTCTTACAAAGAACGTTTGGTATTTCATAAGGCCAGATCCAAAAAGATTGGGATGTTTCCAAATACTTCATAAAGATCTTAAGGAAATCGGTATCCCAGAGTATAAAATAATTGATAGGAATGATTTTAGATTAATGTTGAAAAACTACCAAGACTTTAAAGTGAGAGAAGAATTGTCAGAAAAAGTCACTAGGTCATGGGTTCAAGAGGTGCCGGCGGTGCGTCACAGCTGGCAGACGAATAGGAGTTGAAAATGGCAAATGAGACAGATTGTTATCTCACATTCAATTGTGGTTTAGTTCAAATGTAAAAGAAGTTCGATGCGGCTTTTCGCGGATGATGCTGTAGTATACAGAGAAGTTGCAGCATTAGAAAATTGCAGCGAAATTCAGGAAGATCTGCAGCGTATAGGCACTTGGTTCAGGGAGTGGCACCTGACCCTTAACATAGACAAATGTAATGTATTGCGAATACATAGACACAAGGATCCTTTATTGTATGATTATATGATAGCGGAACAAACACTGGTAGCAGTTACTTCTGTAAAATATCTGGGAGTATGCTTACGGAACGATCTGAAGTGGAATGATCATATAAAATTAATTGTTGGTAAGGAGGACGCCAGGTTGTGATTCATTGGGAGAGTCCTTAGAAAATGTAGTCCATGAACAAAAGAAGTGGCTTACAAAACACTCGTTCGACATATGCTTGAGTATTGCTCATCAGTGTTGGATCCGTACCAGGTCGGGTTGACAAAGGAGATAGAGAAGATCCAAAGAAGAGCGGCGCGTTTCGTCACAGGGTTATTTGTTAACCGTTACGGAGATGTTTAGCTAACTCAAGTGGCAGACTCTGCAAGAGAGGCGCTCTGCATCGCGGTGTAGCTTGCTCGCCAGGTTTCGAGAGGGTGCGTTTCTGGACGAGGTATCGAATATATTGCTTCCCCCTACTTATACCTCCCGAAGAGATCACGAATGTAAAATTAGAGAGATTCGAGCGCGCACGGAGGCTTTCCGGCAGTCGTTCTTCCCGCGAACCATACACGAGTGGAACAGGAAAGCAAGGTAATGACAGTGGCACGTAATGTGCCCTCCACGACACACCGTTGGGTGGCTTGCGCAGCATAAATGTAGATGTAGACGTAGATGTAAAAAGTCACTATTTTCTGGTTACTTGCGTCCACAGTTCTGCAGTATTTATAAAAATGACGAAGACTCTTACTAAACTTTTATTTACCATTTGATTATTTTATGCATTCTTAAATTCACACCGGTCTTAGAGTAATTAATGCCGATACAGCTGTCACTTAACAACGGCATAAGCGGGTGAAATCGCTGTTATATATCAACAGAATCAGTAAGAATCCAGGTGCAAAATGTTCTCATTTCTCAAACGCGTAATATCAATATTAATGTGTACTAATCTCGTGTAGAATATTTCGCAATGAGATTGTAAAACACAGACCAGTAGTTCTCGGTAGTTGGATTTTTGTGGTAAGGACTGTGGGGCCAAAATGTTGAGGTCATCGGTCCCTAGGCTTACACACTATTTAATCTAACTGAAACTAACTTACGCCAAGGACGACACGCACACACCCATGCCCGAGGGAGGACTCGAACCTCCGACGGGGAGAGACGCTCGAACCTCTCGGTAGTTCTACTATCCTGCGCACATGTCTTAGATGTGAGAGTAAATCCAGCTGTCCAGTTGCGCCGGCTGGAGTGGCCGAGCGGTTCTAGGCGCTGCAGTCCGGAGCCGAGCGACCGCTACGGTCGCAGGTTCGAATCCTGCCTCGGGCATGGATGTGTGTGATGTCCTTAGGTTAGTTAGGTTTAATTAGTTCTGAGTTCTAGACGACTGATGACCTCAGAAGTTAAGTCACATAGTGCTCAGAGCCATTTGAACCATTTTGTCCAGTTGCAAATAAAGATTTAAAACCCTAGAAGAGAGTCTTATATGAAATAAATAAAGACGTTGCAGTGACTGCGGTGTATTTGTGTTACTGGACTGCGTAACTGGCTAAGTTTTAACATAAAATTCAATATTAATGATAACCAATTTTAAAGAAATTTGCTTCGATTAGTTTACATAATTGTTGTTGGAATTATTGTAGGTACTCATTACTGACTGGTTATGTCATACGTTTTCATGCACATCGAATAGTGATTCTCGTAATCCCCTGTTAACTGCAAGACCCGAAACATTCTGGGCACATTCTGCCTACACGACGATTTCAGTTTCCGATGAGACACGCCTCTGTTAAAACATCGCCTTGCACCTGTTCGAATCAGTGCCAACATTATTCATAAGCCTTTTACAAAGCTTTAACAGCGCCTAGAAGTTAATGAATTCGCATAATAATTAAGCAACGTACATTATTCAAGAGGCAGGGGCTCGGAAGAAGCAGGCACAAAAGCCGAAGATAAACGAGACACCAAAAAATATGCACATCAAACGACTTTCTTTGTCATAAACGATACCCTCATTAGCTTGACACAGGAAGGGAAGTGCAAGGCTGACAAAGGTTGCCACGTGCCATCATCACGAACAAAATGGATAGCTCTAAAAAGTAGATGCGCAGGAAAACTCTCATTAAAGCGTCAAATTAGTACATTTATAATAACAAAGGGCAATTTTGCTCCAGCTGAGCGCATACCTTCTTTATTTGATTGCGTTACTTACAAAATGCTTCAGTGTGCTCCAGCAAACCACTTGTTGTTTGTGTGCGAATGTTAATTTTCCATTCATTTTACATACAGTCCGACAAAAGACTCTTTAATTTGGACTAAAACCATATTATTTAATTTCCAATGGGGCAATAGAAATGATGGGTAACCTACTCCACAATTACTATACGTCTTATCAGTCAAAAAAGGTTTAATAAAAAAATGAAGCTATACTGATAGCCAATTGTATAAATAGTTCAGTGCATACATATGGCACTGGGAGGCTCTCTGTCGTTGCCAGTTCTGATCACACGGAAATCCTGTTTGTAATATACTGATTAAGACAGAAATCACTAAAAATATCAAAACAAATTGTAACCTACGCGTGGCACAGTACTCGTTAAAGCCTGTGCTATGGTAAGTGAGCGGGGTTCACCTTATGAGAAAGGATTTTCGTATAGATATCGACCGCGTGTACCTGAATGGTGGCAAATTAGACTTACACCCACTCTGTAATAACAATGATCCGTCAAGCAAGTTCGAAATGCAATTACACGTCAGGATGGACCAAAAGCAACACTGAAGATGCTACCAATTTGATAATAATACGGTCACCAACCTAATTAGGCATTAACTGAATTTCTTCCCTGTACAAGTTGGTATACATTCATGCAAAACAATAAGTAGTAACACTGCATAATATAGTAGAATTTTAGAACCAGAAAATCTATTGAACTGATAGTTTAACGTTCTGTATTAATATGGAAAAACCATGAATACATAACACTACACTATAATGTATACTACAAAACTTTATACTGTCTGTTAATCTGATTAAAATCGGGCATAGGCTACCCTAGAAATATCACTTTCGTGCCACACACAAAATGTCAATTTTGATAAAGATAAAACACTGATAAATTTTGACTTTTATATTGACTTTAACTTTTGCTGGTCAAACCAATTTAGAACACTTCAGAATTGAAATGAATAAACGGGGGTGGGGGGTGGGGACCCTGAAACTGTTATGATCACTGTATTAAAAAAATGATTACTGAATTTATTATGCGTTCAAGATTTCCAGTATATAAGTTACTACTCTTTTCATGTTATTTACTGCTCATTTAAATGCCTTTATATCTGTCTCTAAATAATTAAACTTCATTACTATATCAATATTAAAGTTATCGTTCAACTTCGTTAGACTTTCGTTATTCATTTACTGGTTCATTAACGAAACATTTCCGTAAACAGCATTCTAACATAGCTAGGTTTGCAAATAATTATTACTGACACAAATTTTAAATTTTCATTTCGGGACACTCGGATTGCACAATATTTGGAAAGGACCCTGTCTAGGTTAGTTGTGAGGATAATTAAATGCGAACATTATTTAGGTTAGGCTTTACCGTGACTGTTACTGACATTAAATGAAACAACAAGTTTACTGTTACCAGTCACCGTTTTATTTTTTTTTCCACGACGCGTTTCGAAAGTTTAAACCTCCATCATCGGGTGGATTTACATTAGTTAGTATTACATATGTGTGTGGGTTGTGTTACGATTTTGGCGGAACTTGTGGCACTGCCTAGTGGAAATAGTGTCTTGTTTCTCCACTAGGCAGTGCCACAAGTTCCTCCAAAATCGTAACACAACACACACACATATGTAATACTAACTAATGTAAATCCACCCGATGATGGAGGTTTAAACCTTCGAAACGCGTCGTGGAAAAAAATAAAACGGTGACTGGTAACAGTAAACTTGTTGTTTCATTTAATAATTAAGTGATGGGAAAGTTCTGGTAAAATTTAGGTTATTATTGCACAGTTCACTCTCTGATCCATACGAATACAGTACTAAAAGCTTCAACCTGCTCGTATCGATGTGGCAGTTGGCGGGCGGCGAGATGACGAGTCACAGAACACACATACAACCACAGCTATGGCTCTTGACGTATTGGCACTTTAATTCTTCTTAGCGTCGCAATACTTTTCCATTTAGTGCCTATGGAATTTTGCCATGCTGTGTGGGCGTTGGAACGGCATATCCGAGGCTCAATGAAGCTACGTCTTCCAGGAGAGCCTCCTCGCTCCAGAAGGTGTTGCTCAAACCAGTGCCAAACTCCAACTAACTACTGTGCCCGTTGTGCCGTGTAGTGCCCGTGCGCATTTTCCCGCGCTCGACTGCCATCCACGTTTTACCGCTCCCTGACAGACCGGGTATTCACCCGAGGTTTTGCTTTCTCCATATCCTAACACATTGCCTACGTATGGACCAGACGCAGTTACAATTTTAAACATCTTACAACAGCTTTAACATTTGTTACATTTCAATTCTATTACAATATTACTTGACATTTGACATAACATTAATATTCACATTGAAACTTGTTTACAGTTTTCTTAACACAATGGCATGAAACAGAAAAAAAAGAAATCAGAACATCAATTACACAAATGTATCGAAAAATCAGAAGAAAAAAATTATTTATATGTACAATAGTACAGCGTCGTTATTGTTACAAAATGTAAAACAGAACGTAAAAATGCCGTATATCAAACGATTCCTTTTGATCAAGGGGCAGAAATAGGGTTTATAAAGTATTACTAACGTTACTCTTTATCGACGCTTTAATTAATCGATATTAGTTAAATCGTCGTGTTCTAAATAAAGCTAATTATCAAAATCGAGATATTTTGCCTTCAAGCTTCGACTGAAATACGATATTGGCCGTGAAAGGCTTTCCAAAAAGAACTGTCAAAATTAATGACAACAGAGTTCTCACATAAAATTTTGCAGGATTAGTGCATGACAAAATCCATTGTTTCGCTGAGAACAGAAAGTGATTCTGACTACGAATATAGCAAGGCTGGTGATACTTTATAGTAGAGAAACCAAATACGAAATCTCACCACCTGAAGAAAGTCAGTAAATTAATAACAAGCCCAAGGTTTGATACGGGAAGGGATAGACAATTTCAAGCAATTTTATGTAGTTGCCGAAACGGTCTGTTATGCTACTTCAGAACAAATTTTTAGTATGTAGAATTTAAATTATAACGCACACAGCAGTTTTCGTCTGAAGTAATCGATTTGGAATAGAATGAGTAGTCACAATCGATTTTTCAGTTTGTGCAAAGAGCGGAGAGGTGAGCAGAGTTATATGACGGTATCATGTAATGTCCCAGTCTAACACGTACGGTTAGCACACTCCGGCTCGATTTGTTATATACTGCTACAGCAGTGCTCAAAGCGGACAGTAAGCTACACTTGAATGTGATATCGGATGAGTGCGAATATTATCGTTCATACGGGGTGTTCAAAGAAAAGTGTCGAATACTCTGAGAGGTGGTAGAGAGGTGGTAATACTCATCTAAACAAGAAGTCCAACAAACATGCGTCTGGAAACTCAAACTTTCCGAGATAAGCACTGTCCATAGGAAAGGCTACGCCGCGTGTGGTCGCGAATATTAGCACAATCGTTGCATTGGCGCTCCGTCAGATCTTCGGCAGGATATTATTATGCCTTACAGTAATCTACCTACCGTTAGGTGGTCAGCAGTCAGTTGTGTGATTCGAGTCGTGTTGTAGGCTATGTTATTTTTTGTTGTATTTCATTGTGTTTGTGTGCCTTATTGTACAGAACTGTCAACCATGGCTACATATGCTGTTGTTTTAAATTCTTCGAAACGCGGATTCACTTATGTGTTTACTGTCACTGCGCTGTTTGTACGTACAAAATGGTGTGGTACGATTACATTTTCTCTCTTCCACCACTTGTTAGCAATGAAAGCCTACTGCTCGACAAATTAAACGGCGGATATGATGTTCTGCTATGGTTTAGCGAATGGACTAAGCCTGCGAGTCCGTACCCTCTATGCTAAATATATCCACAGGTATCCCTGCACCTCGGAAGAAATACAATGGACGACTCTGCACAGTCCACATGCTTGACATGGAGGAGCATGTGCTACGTTAGGTGGAAGAAATCCCTGGGACCACTGTGCGTCTGTTAGCAGCAGCGGAAGGCGTGTCTCACTCTCTCATCTGAGGATACTTAATGAACACTTGCTGTATCCACATCATCTACAGCGCGTTCTGACTAAGGCTACAGGATCATCATGGCACAAGGCGGTTCTGTCAATGGCTGTTGCAGAAGTGTGCCGCAGATCCACTTTTCACACTTATTATTTAATTTACCGATGAGGCAGGGTTTACAAGAGATGGTGTGTGAATTTCCGTAACCAGCATGTCTTGGTAGATGTAAATCCTCACTCAATTCAGGAAAGAGGGCATCAACACCGATTCTCAGTCAACATATGGGCAGGCGTACTTGCGATAGATACGAGCTACCACAGCCTTTAACTAGGCCGCATTATCTAGACTTTCTCATTAATGTATTGCTTACCTTGCTGGAGAATGCGCCATTGCCGCAACGAATACAAATGTGGTTCATGCATGATGGCGCACCAGCACACTTTTGTCCTAATGTGCACCAACATCTGACACGGACATTTCAGATCGTGGAGGATGGGGGAAGGGGGAATCGCACACCTTGGTCTGCCCGTTCCGCAGACGTCAATCTCCAAGACCTTTGGTTTGAGAACACTCGAAGGAAGCTTCCTGGTGTGTCAGATCGAGACTCGAACTCGGGCCTTTTGCCTTGCGCGGGCAAGTGCTCTACAGACTGAGCTACCCAAGCACGACTCACGACCCGTCCTCACAGCTTCAATTCCGCCAGTACCTCGTCTCCTACCTTCCAAACTTCACAGAAGCTCTCCTGTGAACCTTGTAAGAAAGGGTACTGAGGGTATATGGTTTAGCCACAGCCTGGGGAATGTTTTCAGAATGAAATTTTCACTCTGCAGCGGCGTGTGCGCTGATACGAAACTTCCTCGCAGAACTAAAGCTGTGAGGACGAGTCGTGAGTCGTGCTTGGGTAGCTCTGTCGATAGAGCACCAGTCCGGGAAAGGCAAAGTCCCGAGTTCGAATCTCGGTTCGGCACGCAGTTTTAATTCGTCAGGAAGTTTCATGTCAGCGCACACCCCGCTACACAGTGAAAATTTCGTTCTGGACATTTCTAGGAACTGGTCTACGCCACGCCAATCAACGACGTGCGGACGCTACGTCTTCAATACGTACCAGCAGGTACAACAGCAATCGAGTATACTTCAAACGGTGCGCCATTCCTTAACCCGGAGAGGAGAGGGGTGCATTGTTGTGGATGCACGCCACGCTGAACACCTTCTGTAAAATTTTGTTATCGCAGAATGTACTCATTTCCCGACCTATATTTATTGGACGAATCTCAGGAAGTATATATTTTCGGACTCACGTTTGTTAGATTCATGTTTCCATGTATACTACCACATCTCAAAGCATATGAAACTTTTCGAACTCCCTGTATTAATTTGTAACATAGTCCTCACAAAAGGGACCTTATGTAGTGCAACACAAATCGACAATAACTATAATATTACATTACAGATGTGTTTCTTTAGTTTCCTATGTAACGTGGGAGTTACATAACGGTACATTGCAGGACAGCTTATTTACGATTCTCCTGTAATGCACACATACTTACTGAAGAATTGGGTTTTCCTTTAAGAACAAAAAATAGCTAGTAAACAGCAGAACTCACCTTCCACAGAGCGACTTTGTATATCCACCGAAAAATGTGAAGCTTTGTTCTCTACACATCTAGCCAGCCAGTCAGAAAACTGGTAGTCAACGTGGTCCTGGGCGCCCAGCAGTGGGCAATCATCGTTACTGAGGAATCAGTGGGTAGTTGGAAAATTTTACTCCTAGCAGTGATGTAAAAGTGGGCTGTAGGTAAAACAGCTTACTACACCTACTGTAGACAAAACCCCACAGACATGATAATCAAATTAAATGGCTCTGAGCACTATGGGACTTAACATCTGAGGTCATCAGTCCCCTAGAACTTAGAAATACTTAAACCTAACTAACCTAAGGACATCACACACATCCATGCCCGAGGCAGGATTCGAACCTGTGACCGTAGGGGTCGCCCGATTCCAGACCGAAGCGCCTAGAAGTGCTTGGCCACACCGGCCGGCGATAATCAAATCCAAAGCAACTAAATTGTTCTCCAGCAGAGAAGGGACCAATCCTCCGATTGTTGCTACCTCTGAATCACGAACGGAAAGAATCTTCAGCGTAGTCGTCTTTTGAAGGAAAAATATTCACGCTACAAAAATTTCGTGTCGAGTGTGGTGTAAAAATCCTTGAATCATTT
This sequence comes from Schistocerca cancellata, assembly GCF_023864275.1. Taxonomy (NCBI): domain Eukaryota; kingdom Metazoa; phylum Arthropoda; class Insecta; order Orthoptera; family Acrididae; genus Schistocerca; species Schistocerca cancellata. The sequence goes on along the minus strand of NC_064628.1, from coordinate 920,831,243 downwards.
GACTCAGTACAAAATTCTTACGTGTCAAGAAAAGTGCGTATTATAATAGGATCTGAAAGCAAGACAAATCTGCATTTCTCATGGGTTAACTGCTACGTTTATATTCTCTCGTTTCCAGATAAGTAAGCTGCAGTCCCATCATATTCGAAAATATTTCTTCATGAGTAAGTGGTAGCTTATGTCGCTTAATCAGAGGGATTCTACTCTTCTTACATTTATTTCACAATTATTAATCGATGCTTCGATGGCTAAAACGTAATAGCGTTTTTTATTTAAGTAGAAATATAATTAAAAATAAAGATTAATATTAAGGCTAGCCTTCTCGCTGCTAGGGGCACTATTGCCGCTAACTGTCAGAAAATAAAACTTTAACTTCACTAAGTATCGCGACTGTTTGTGTTAGACTACGTGTCGCACTCCAGACAGAACATTTGCCAAGGCCATTTGTGAGACCTTTATCTACTTCTCCTGTTTCTAATGAATGCCTCCTTACCTATAGCAGTGCGAGTTTTCACCTCCTGATGATATCATAAGTCTTGAACGATCGCACTCCTCAGATATTTAAATGGTCTTACTCGGCTACCAACAACTCTATGAGGGACCGATGGCCCTTGTAGTCTGGTCCCCTCAATCCCACAAACCAACCAACCAACAACTCTATGGGATTGAACAGAATTCCACAGACTAACTGCAGCCATTCCATCCCTCACTACCGTTCCTTCGCACCACCTTCCCTTACCTGACGACCTTCTCGATACCTGACGATCTTCAGTTTCACTACTCCCACTTATCTACTGACCATGAACACACAGACACCACAGTCCTACCCCTGGCTACCAGATTCCGGTACTTGGACAACATCCCAGGAACGGAATTAAACACCCCAACCACAGCACAGGGAGTAAAACAAGTACTTCACAGAAAATGCAACACATCCTCTGGTCACGACCGCTTTACCTATCACCACGTCAAAGAATGGCTTACCTCCTTCCTCACCTCCCTTACAACTCTGAATACCACTATTCTCTCCACAGGTTACTATCCTGACCTGTGGAAAAACCTCCAAAATCCCACTTTTCTCAAGTCAAACAAAGCCCACATTAATACCTGCTCGTGCAATCACATCTGCCTTACCTCAGGTCTTTGAATTCATCCTCTCCCATCGCATCCACCGCCATCTGCACCCACATTATCTGCTTCCGATAAGCTAGTGTGGCTACCTCCTCATCTCTGCTGATGGTCAACAACTGACTCTCCCCTATCTCATTTCCCAACAGCTCAACAACCGAAAATCCGCCATTTTGTCTCAATTGGCCTAGAGGAAACATACGACAGGTATGACATTGCAGTCTCCTCTTCAAACTCCAGACTTACGCACGTCCAATCAGCTACGTTAGCGTTATGGCATCATTCAGCTCCTATTGGCCGTCCTATATCATTGTAAACAACACCAATTCCCGTTCCTTCCACCTCACTGCAGGAGTGCCCCAAGGTACCGTTATCTCTCCTTCTCCTTCTTTATCTCCTATACACCGCTGATATGCCAGACAAATTACTTCCATCCACTTCCTTCAGTATGCGGATGACACCGCTTTCCTCGCTCTCTAGCCGACACTCCAGAAATCCCAACGATTCCTACAAATCCAACTCATTCTGCTGGTATAACCACTGTCTCCTTAAGAATAATCCCTCCAAAACCCAGGTAACGCACCACCCGTACATTTCAACTTCATGACATCTATCGCACCATTTACAGCCAGCTCATCCAACTAACTAACTAAAATACCTTAATCTAACCTGAGACCAGCAACTAACGTGGATATCTCTCTTACTAACTGTCCAACAGAAAGCCCACAATAGACTAAAACTACTAAAACTATTAACCTGAAGAACATAGATGGTGGACGAGGTGACAGTAGCAAGTTACTTGGTTTGATGGAAGTACTTGCTTATAGATGCTTTGGAAGAGCTACTTTGTGGGGGGGAGATCGAGAGGAAGGACGAGATACGATATGATGATGATGTTTGGTTTATGTTGTGCTCAAATGCGCGGTCATCAGCTCCTGTACAAAGTCCCAATTCCTACACCGTCCATTTTCTTTTCACAATCCAATCTAATCACTGTCACAAATGACGATGAAATGACGAGGAAAACACAAACATCCAGTCCCTGGGCTGAGAAAATCCCCAGCGCGGCCGGGAATCGAACCCGGGATCCCGTGACCCAGAGGCGACAACGCTGGCCCCTAGACCACGAGCTGCGGACGAGATACGAGATGACAGACTACATAAAGGGAAGCGGAAATAATGCGGACATCTACATAATGGGAGGAGATGGCGCAGAGTTACAATACGGAATCCTGTCTTTGGGTAGAGCACAAACGATAATGATGATGGTATGAATTAGTATGGAGAATGCTCCAATACAACCTTTAGGAAATAGTAGAATATAGAAAGAAGCTTGCATGACCCGTACTAGGAGATCTTCCCCCACATGTATACATTTTTATGGGATCTACGTGTATCACCTGTGCATATGTGTCAACGTCTGTGTCGCGGTGGATACAGCGGTTCCCGTCAGATCGTCGAAGTAAAGCATCATTGGGAGCGGCCAGTACTTGGATCGGTGACTGCCCGTGTTCGCCGCACGCTGTTGACAATTTACCTACTCCATTCCTCCACATGCGACAGGTCGGGTGGTGGCATGAACTCCCTGATTACCAGTCCTCGAGCCAATCTCCTGAATTAAATCTGAAACCGCTCCTTACTGTCTCACGGTGTGAGGACATGCGGCATTGCAGATGGCTATCCGTGCTACGGATGGGGATATTTCTGTCGGCGGCCCCCTAGATGCTTTTCGGGTGGAGTAGACTATGGGCCGGCATTTGGTTCCTCTCCCTCCCTTCTCTCGTCATATCCAGCACGAACACTACACTTCAGCCACACCATTACAATCATCTAGGGGAAGTCCGTCTAAAATAACATACCATTTTGTTTTTATGTATTTGTTGCTTTATAAACCGTGATGTTAAATAAAATTTGTATCGGCATCGTGATTCATTCACTTGTAGGTTTCTCTATCTTGGTGCCATGTTTTTAAATTAATATGAACCACACGTTTTGGACATTCTTGGAAAAAGAGCATAATATGTCGTTTTAGACCGATGTCAGGGTAAAATGACATAGGAGTAATAAAAAGTAAAAAATTCAGATAAACAATAGATATTTGATATTTTAATAGATTTGTATTTCATAGTAAATAAAAGACTGGACCTGCAAAAATTCTTTTACAATATCAATTAATGTTTCTCAGTTCAGTCATACAAAAATTGAAGCAAAATAGAATTACGAATGTTAATCCATGAAACAACAAAATTAATTTCATTTTTGAAAAGATAGTTCTCACCAATGTATATACTTCCAGACATCAGAAATAAAGTTTTTTATTCTGCGACTTACTCCAGCACATTTAGCGAGTGCCCACAGATTACACTGCTGACACTTTAACCAGTGTTCTCCGGGATTTGAATGCGAGTATATTTCCATGCAGTACAAACAGTGACAATCTTCGGAAGTGCCACTGTTGTCGCCAGAACGGCCTTTTTGGTACAATATTTCTTTCCAAAACTAAGTTTCCTCTTTCCTTTTCTCGGCTATTTGGAATGCAAGTTGTCTCTTATCGGTCACAATCATATCAGACGTGCGCGACTTAACTAGTTTCAGTACACGCTCCAGTGCAGTGTTGAAAGTTGGCTGGAATCTACCCAATTCTACGTGCTTTTAGTTCGTGTTCTAAGCGTAGCCTGGAGAACTCCGAATGCTTTCGACGCCCGCAGCCATCCTACCTTGGCTCTGGCAACAGCAGCTATATAGCCTGCTGCATCTGCAGCGCATCCCAAGACTGTGTTGACGATTTCCTTATTATATTGCCAGCCATCTCAAAAGGGAAATTCAAATACTTATACAGGGTGTTTAAAAAATGACCGGTATATTTGAAACGGCAATAAAAACTAAACGAGCAGCGATAGAAATACACCGTTTGTTGCAATATGCTTGGGACAACAGTACATTTTCAGGCGGACAAACTTTCGAAATTACAGTAGTTACAATTTTCAACAACAGATGGCGCTGCAAGTCATGTGAAAGATATAGAAGACAACGCAGTCTGTGGGTGCGCCATTCTGTACGTCGTCTTTCTGCTGTAAGCGTGTGCTGTCCACAACGTGCAAGTGTGCTGTAGACAACATGGTTTATTCCTTAGAACAGAGGATTTTTCTGGTGTTGGAATTCCACCGCCTAGAACACAGTGTTGTTGCAACAAGACGAAGTTTTCAACGGAGGTTTAATGTAACCAAAGGACCGAAAAGCGATACAATAAAGAATCTGTTTGAAAAATTTCAACGGACTGGGAACGTGACGGATGAACGTGCTGGAAAGGTAGGGCGACCGCGTACAGCAACCACAGAGGGCAACGCGCAGCTAGTGCAGCAGGTGATCCAACAGCGGCCTCGGGTTTCCGTTCGCCGTGTTGCAGCTGCGGTCCAAATGACGCCAACGTCCACGTATCGTCTCATGCGCCAGAGTTTACACCTCTATCCATACAACATTCAAACGCGGCAACTCCTCAGCGCCGCTACCATTGCTGCACGAGAGACATTCGCTAACGATATAGTTCACAGGATTGATGACGGCGATATGCATGTGGGCAGCATTTGGTTTACTGACGAAGCTTATTTTTACCTGGACGGCTTCGTCAATAAACAGAACTGGAGCATATGGGGAACCGAAAAGCCCCATGTCGCAGTCCCATCGTCCCTGCATCCTCAAAAAGTACTGGTCTGGGCCGCCATTTCTTCCAAAGGAATCATTGGCCCATTTTTCAGATCCGAAACGATTACTGCATCTCGCTATCTGGATTTGTGGCGGTACAAACTGCCTTAGACGACATTGCGAACACCTTGTGGTTTATGCAAGATGGTGCCCGGCCACATCGCACGGCCGACGTCTTTAATTTCCTGAATGAATATTTCGATGATCGTGTGATTGCTTTGGGTTATCCGAAACATACAGGAGGCGGCGTGCATTGGCCTCCATATTCGCCAGACATGAACCTCTGTGACTTCTTTCTGTGGGGACACTTGAAAGACCAGGTGTACCGCCGGAATCCAGAAACAATTGAACAGCTGAAGCAGTACATCTCATCTGCATGTGAAGCCATTCCGCCAGACACGTTGTCAAAGGTTTCGGGTAATTTCATTCAGAGACTACGCCATATTATTGCTACACATGGTGGATATGTGGAAAATATCGTACTATAGAGTTTCCCAGACCGCAGCGCCATCTGTTGTTGAAAATTGTAACTACTGTAATTTCGAAAGTTTGTCTGCCTGAAAATGTACTGTTGTTCCAAGCATATTGCAAGAAACGGTGTACTTCTATCGCTGCTCGTTTAGTTTTTATTGCTGTTTCAAATATACCGGTCATTTTTGAAACACCCTGTGTGTGGTCTACGTAGAGTCATGGCATTTGTGTATCATTGCGTATTTATCAATTCATTTCATACTTAATGTTTTATTTATTTTATTACAGAGTGACCTACTGCTATATTTCTTAAGTTTAAATACATACGCAAAACAAATAGCTTAATAATATCAAAGATCGCCTAGAACAGAACTAGAGTGGACATCAGGGTAAAATAACATACTGTGTCATTTCACGCTGACATGTGGTATGTCATTGCAGCCTGAAACGCCTTTTTTTATTCATTCGAGAAACGTTCAACTACTGCGTGCTGTAGCAGAACCTTCTACCTCTCAAAACCTAGTTAAAAGTATGCTTTACAACATAACTTAAAATTGGAGGCTTAACTATAAATTTTTCGTTCACAATCTAAGACGGAAGATGTCAGCTCGTCGCCATATACGTAGGAACAGGGTTACCAATCGACCTCTCCATACAGCCCAGTGTAGCTGGCGCCACTCAGCTGATTTCGTGCATAGCCTTGCTGTTTCATTTTACCAGGGTATGTCATTATAGCCTGATTTTCCCTGCAGTAAGCAGTTACAGCTGTCATACTTCGCGAAGGAAAGGTGTCTGCAGGCGTGGACGATAGCAAAAACCATTCCAATTAGGCATCTAAATCTGCCCCAGCCATTCACGGCACTCGGTTTTCCTCCACTTATCTGTACTGCACCGTGGTAAAATTTGCTGTTTTGAAGAGCGCGCCGCAGCGCGTGGTGTGAAGCAGTCGCCCTCCGTTTCTGGCGGTGGCGCCGCTGTGACAATGGGAGCTTTGGTGGCTCCCCGTGGTGGGAAAGGGAAAAAGTTGCCTGTTCACGTGCATTTAAGGGGCGCTATGGGTTCGGCAAGGGATAGTCTGTTAGTTTCGGTGAGTCGGTCAGTTGATCAGCCGGGTCAGTGTGAGGCAGTCAGTGTCTGTCTGTCGTCCGGAGTGCTAGTATGTGTTAGGCCGCCAGCCTGCTCCAGTTTGTTCAGGCTAAGGACAGTGACGGTTGGATTGATCGGTAGGTCAGTCTCTTCCCGGGGCAGGGATGTCGGATAGCCTGAGGGCATGTTTCCTCTGCAGGGGTGGGTCCGACCGAGTGTATCGCTTAGTCAATGTCAATGTCGGTCTACCGTCTGGAGAGCCAGGATGTCTGTCGTTCGGATCGACCCTTAAGGCCGGTTGGATCGATCAGTTGGTCGGTCGCGCACTGAGACACAAGATCCCTGGTCCGTCTTGAGCGTCGGCACACGCGAGGTCGCCACGTGGCAGCCAGTGGGCCGCGCCGTATAGCCAGGGGTAGTGGCTTCGCGGCCGACACGAGAGCAACAGGAGTCAACCCACGACATCGGTCTGGCCGGCGCGAGCTGCGACGCCGTGAGACGGGAGATCGGCGCGCCTCCCTGCATCCGTTGAAGCGGCTGGCAGGGGACGGTTCGGGAGAGCGTTTTTTGGGTGCTGGACCAGGTCTTCCCCAGACATCGTCGTTTATTAGAAGTTAAGTGATGGCTGATATGTTGTTTCATTTACTTGTTAAGTTCTACTTGCTTTCGTGGTCAGTCTCTCGTCCCCATCTTGCTCGCCTGCCTTTCGTCCCCATTTGTTAAGCAGTTGGTGTCTGTCTGCCTGTCGGTCTGCCGTACGTCATCTTTGTCAGATTCGGTGTTAACGAATTTATGGCTTGAAGTGTAACGGCTAAATTCCTGAAATATGTTTTTTTCATCTTGAGAGGCGGTATGTGTGTAATGTAGAGCACGTTTGTACATTTTATGTAAGACTGCATTTCATGTGTTGTTATTTAAATGGTCACTTTAGTATATAATGTCGCCTCCCTTCCATCGTAAGAGTTTTCTTTTAAAAACAAGTTGCACTTTCGGCGCCCAATTATTTTTAATGTGAGTGTTTTGTACCATTTCCATCCCTCTTACGGGGTGCACAGTTTATGTGTTTGTGTGAGTTGTTAAAATTTTTAGTTTAAAGTAATGCAGTGTGTTGCAGATTTGCAGCAGTGTAGTCTTTCAGAGGTTGTTATTAGCGGTCGTGACTTCGGCCGTGTTAAAAAGGGAGCGGCAGGAATCTCAGCCTGAAAGCTCAAACTATCAACAAAAAAAAACAGTTATTTCTACCTCTGAATAAATAGTAACTTGATATTTACCGGGTGCTTTCTGATTACAATTTTAAATCTCTTTAAAAAAAGGGCTTTTAGGAAAAAAATTTCCATTTATTAAAAAAAATTTTAATTTGTTCATCAGTTACCCATTGGCAGCTACTTCCACGCTCACATAGGGTGATTAAATGTGTTAATGTTCTTGATGAATCGCTAGTAAATAAAGAAAATTCTTAAGAAAAGGTTTTGAAAGTAAATTCACGGTTCATGTACATGTTACTAAATTAAAATCTTGCGCTGCGTTTTTCTGTCACTATGTGACATCTACAGGGTGTTTCAAAAATGACCGGTATATTTGAAACGGCAATAAAAACTAAACGAGCAGCGATAGAAATACACCGTTTGTTGCAATATGCTTGGGACAACAGTACATTTTCAGGCGGACAAACTTTCGAAATTACAGTAGTTACAATTTTCAACAACAGATGGCGCTGCAAGTGACGTGAAAGATATAGAAAACAACGCAGTCTGTGGGTGCGCCATTCTGTACGTCGTCTTTCTGCTGTAAGCGTGTGCTGTTCACAACGTGCAAGTGTGCTGTGGACAACATGGTTTATTCCTTAGAACAGAGGATTTTTCTGGTGTTGGAATTCCACCGCCTAGAACACAGTGTTGTTGCAACAAGACGTAGTTTTCAACGGAGGTTTAATGTAACCAAAGGACCGAAAAGCGATACAATAAAGGATCTGTTTGAAAAATTTCAACGGATTGGGTACGTGACTGATGAACGTGCTGGAAAGGTAGGGCGACCGCGTACAGCAACCACAGAGGGCAACGCGCAGCTAGTGCAGCAGGTGATCCGACAGCGGCCTCGGGTTTCCGTTCGCCGTGTTGCAGCTGCGGTCCAAATGACGCCAACGTCCACGTATCGTCTCATGCGCCAGAGTTTACACCTCTATCCATACAAAATTCAAGCGCGGCAACCCCTCAGCGCCGCTACCATTGCTGCAGGAGAGACATTCGCTAACGATATAGTGCACAGGATTGATGACGGCGATATGCATGTGGGCAGCATTTGGTTTACTGACGAAGCTTATTTTTACCTGGACGGCTTCGTCAATAAACGGAACTGGCGCACATGGGGAACCGAAAAGCCCCATGTTGCAGTCCCATCGTCCCTGCATCCTCAAAAAGTACTGGTCTGGGCCGCCATTTCTTCTAAAGGAATCATTGGCCCATTTTTCAGATCCGAAACGATTACTGCATCACACTATCTGGACATTCTTCGTGAATTTGTGGCAGTACAAACTGCCTTAGACGACACTGCGAACACCTCGTGGTTTATGCAAGATGGTGCCCGGCCACATCGCACGGCCGACGTCTTTAATTTCCTGAATGAATATTTCGAAGATCGTGTGATTGCTTTGGGCTATCCGAAACATATAGGAGGCGGCGTGGATTGGCCTTCCTATTCGCCAGACATGAACCCCTGTGACTTCTTTCTGTGGGGACACTTGAAAGACCAGGTGTACCGCCAGAATCCAGAAACAATTGAACAGCTGAAGCAGTACATCTCATCTGCATGTGAAGCCATTCCGCCAGACACGTTGTCAAAGGTTTCGGGTAATTTCATTCAGAGACTACGCCATATTATTGCTACGCATGGTGGATATGTGGAAAGTATCGTACTATAGAGTTTCCCAGACCGCAGCGCCATCTGTTGTTGAAAATTGTATGTACTGTAATTTCGAAAGTTTGTCCGCCTGAAAATGTACTGTTGTCCCAAGCATATTGCAACAAACGGTGTATTTCTATCGCTCCTCGTTTAGTTTTTATTGCCGTTTCAAATATACCGGTCATTTTTGAAACACCCTGTAATATCAGTAATTACATTAGGGAGTTTGATACAGTTTCCACTAACAGGCAGACCGATTCAGGAGGAAGATTTATATATGTGATTTACTACGACTACGCCAGACAAGTCGCCGGGCCGTAGATGCTTAGCGGAACCCGCCGAAGCCGGGGCAGACGGCCAGTTAACACTGTAAAGGGAACAGCTCGGTGGGCCGGATCCTGCGGGTGGAGGACGGACGCAGCCCGCTGACGTAAAGTTACCGGCAGCCACTTTGCAGCGGACGGCGACGACAAACGACGGATGCGGCGGTCTCCGCGCGTAAATGCTTTAACGGCGCGCCGCCGCGAGCCGTTACCCTCCGCCTGCCCGCCCCACTTTCTGCGGCGCGGCGCCGCTGGAGCTGGCCAGACAGCCCACCACTCCGATGACGCAGTAGTAGGCCGCCGAAGGGCGAATTCTCAGCTGCTCAGACGGAGACCCAGGGTCTGGACTGGCACTCCGCGTAACAGCGAGGATAATTAGTAGGCGTTTCTCGGACGCGGCCTCCTTACATCGCAGACCCGTCTTACGGAGGGCGAACGTTGAGCTGGGAGTGAGTCTGAAACGTCCCCTTGTTACTCTGATCTTTTATGTATTTACTCATGTCATAATTCCTCTAACACTTATGTATATGTTTATTTATATTCTGTTGTAAAGCCTGTACTACAAATGTCATCTGTATTGTTATGTTCTTTAATGATGTATTTTGTACCTTTGTAATTGTATTTTTATGTTATAAAATTGTAATTGACACCAGTTCATCAAATTAAGTAACTTGTAAGTTACATTTCACTGCACACGTTTCTGTTGGTCATAGTATATGGACAATATGTGAGAAGTAGGGACTGTTAGTGTTTGCACGTGTGTTAATAATTCAGCAAGGGACTGGTTAACAGCATTGCTGGTTCTAAGGACAATTCCAAAAACTTTGTGAGTGCACAAGTGGTGGTTCATGGACTTGATACATTATCTGCAAGACGCTTCAATGGTGATTGTGCACATGCACAGTCACAACAGATGGCTGCTGGCCATCTCTACACGGACTACAGTGGGTCTGCATCTTTGATGACCCACCAGTACCATTATTTCTACAAGGACTGCAGTGGATCTGCACCTCTGGTGGCCAACCAATACCGCAATCTCTACCAGGACTACAGTGGGTCTGCTCTGTGATGACCTACCTACCAATATTCTTCAAAACGTCGAATGACTCTGCTGTGGGTTTGCTCTGTTGTGTCCCATTACCTGTCTGCATGTCAAGAGTCAGCACTGTCTTTCAGTTGGAAGGACAACACTACTTCTTCAAGACTGCATGGAAATCCACTACTTCCGTGTGCATTTTCTTTTACTGCTCAGACTTTGAGAAACACACTGCAATTTTGCTGTGATGATCAGGACTGTCTTTATGGACTGTGAGAAAGTTTTAGCTTCTGACCAACATTGTATCAATAAGTGTGTGCATTTGATTTCTTTGTTATTGTAATTATGAAAAATTTTATCAAATCATTATTGGCCACTGCCCAAAATAATTTGTAAAATTTTTTGTGGGGTGCATGGGGGCTATGTAAGTAGGCTGTTTAGGTTTTCTTTAAGTAAGTAGGCTGTTTATGTTTTCTTATTGGCAACGTTACGTAGCGCTCTGTATGAAAATCACTGGCTGTGCTGTGTGCAGTCTGTGGCTAGTTTGCATTGTTGTCTGCCATTGTAGTGTTGGGCAGCTGGATGTTAACAGCGCGTAGCGTTGCGCAGTTGGAGGTGAGCCGCCAGCAGTGGTGGATGTGGGAAATGAGATGGCGGATTTTTGAGAACAGAATGGATGTCTGAACTACTATGTATATTATGACTATTAAGGTAAATACAATGTTTGTTCTCTATTAAAATCTTTCATTTGCTACTAGTAGTTAGTGCCTTCCGTAGTTTGAATCTTTTATTTAGCTGGCAGTAGTGGCGCTCGCTGTATTGCAGTAGTTCGAGTAACGAAGATTTTTGTGAGGTAAGTGATTTGTGAAAGGTATAGATTAATGTTAGTCAGTGCCATTCTTTTGTAGGGATTTCTGAAAGTCAGATTGCGTTGCGCTAAAAATATTGTGTGTCAGTTTAAGCACAGTCTTGTAAAATTGTTCTAAGCACAGTCTTGTATAATTTGTTCTAAGGGGACGTCTCAAGTCGTCAGGAGCACGGAACGTGTCGAAACGTCTCGCAGGATTAACTGGATCCCGCGTGAGACGCTGCGACGTGTGGGGAAGTCAAACCGTCCATTAGGTTTCCTCACGAGATAAATTATAACTCGAGCAAAATATCGTGGCACCGACACTGATACGCATTCCCATCGGTAAGTCCTGGGCGATTCAGTTCCATGGTTCTCAGTGGCCGAACACAACATTAGGTAGGTCGAGGTGGACACTCCGAGATCCCGCAATTCATGACTACAATTACGTGCTCTGCTGTTTGATACAGTCACATCGCCTAAATACACTGGACGAAAGTAGCTTTTTCATCATATGTCACTACCAAGTAACATAGACCGATGAAATTTGGATCTCACATACAAAGAACTGCTACAATACAATACAGTACAGTACAGAATGTAACTGACATTAATGTGCAATGACACCAACGGAAATGACACTTTTATTGAAGTACATTGTTTATGTTCGTCTCCTGGACATGGCACTTAATAGGGTGTGTGATCACCACAGACGGCAATTGACGCTCGGCTACCTGCTCCCACAGGGTTGGTTCTGTTCCTTCACTGGCGTGCTTGACAGCTGCTGTATGGTCGCTGGAGCGTCTCCTCAACACGTCGCACGCGTTGTCGATGGGATTTAGGTCCGGGTAGCGGACAGGCCAGCCTATTCGTAAAATGTCCTCTCGTTCCAGGAGCTCCTGCAGCTGCGCTGTTCGATGAGGTCGGGCATCTGGATCCAGAAAAATGAATCAGCGTCGAATGCACCGCTGAAAACACTCACTTTTGGAGCCGGCCGTGGTGGCCAAGCGGTTAAAGGCACTACAGTCTGGAACCGCGCGACCGCTACGGTCGCAGGTTCGAATCCTGCCTCGGGCATGGATGTGTGTGATGTCCTTAGGTTAGTTAGGTTTAATTAGTTCTAAGTTCTAGGCGACTGATGACCTTAGAAGTTAAGTCGCATTGTGCTCAGAGCCATTTGAACCACTCACTTTTGGAAGGAGTAAAGTGTCACAATAACTTTGACTAGTCGGTGTACTGTTCCCAAGGCTTTGGAAGTCAACAAGCCCATGCAGCATTAGGACTCCCCACACTATGACACCACCATGTTCGAGATAGTTGCTCTATGCATAACATGTTCCAGATTCTCGCCGGATGAGGGTAAGTACAGCACTTTTCAAAATTATCGTTTTGGTGGCCCTTGTTTTATAATGTGGGGAGGCATAACGCTGCGTAGATATACTGACCCCTGAATCTGTGAACACAGCACACTCAGGGGTCAACGTTACTGTGATGCTGTACTCCTTCCCCAGGAGACTGCTCGTTCCACCGATTTAAATACTATCGAGTACGAGCTGGATGGGTTGAGCAGACGTATTGCACCACGTCCACGTGATCCAACGACCACCCAGCATTCGTCCACCTCACTGATTGAGGGAAAGAACGCCCCACCACAAAACTCTTTATTGACCTTGTGACCAGCTTGGGCTCAAGATGGAGAGCTCGCATTTCTGTCCGCGTGGATCACACACCCTATTAAGAACCGTGTCCCGCCATCGTAACGTCCACGGCTCCACTATGAATCTCGGTGAGAATAGAATAGTATTTCTTTCAATTACCTTGTATGCTACACTGTAGCAATTGTTTCTGCGTTGGTCCAATTTCATCGAGCTATGTCACTTGTCAGCGACAAATCATTTTTTTATTTACACGTTGAGTTCCGTAGGACCAAATCGAGGAGCAAATATCCAAGGTCATCGAACGTGTCAGTACATGAAATTAAAAATAGAAGTAATAACAGATAAAAATAAAACGTTTATGAACCCGAAAAAAGTCAATACATAAGTTTAAGTGAACGCAATCAACAATACAACAAGGATCAGCTTAATTTTTCAAGGAACTCCTCGACAGATTAGAAGGAGTGACCCATGAGGAAACTATTCAGTTTCGGTTTGAAAGCGCGTGGATTGCTGCTAAGATTTTTTAATTAAATCGGTATCTTATTGAAAATGGATGCAGCAGAATACTGTACACGTTTGCGGACAAAAGTTAAGTAAGTCCGATCGAAATACGGGTTTGATTTCTGCTGAGTATTAGCTGAGTGAAAGCTGATTATTCTTGGGGATAACCTAATATTGTTAACACGAAGTGACACTGAGGAATATATATATTGAGAGGCCAATGTCAAAACACTCAGACTCATGATCAGGGGCGACAAGAGGTTCGTGAAATTACTCCACTTATTGCACGAAACGCTCGTTTCTGATCCGAAAACATCCTTTTTGAATGGAAAGAGTTACTCCAAAATATAATACCATACGAGATAAGAGAATGAAAATAACAAAGTAGACAAAATTTGGTGTCGAACGATCACTCACTTCACATACCGTTCAATAGTGAAAATTTGAACTTTCCATTTTCACTAATCATACGCCCATTCTGTGAAAGTAAAACGTCAGGTTTTGTTGAATTGTGTGTTAGAAACTGTAAAAACTGCGTCTTACTGTGATTTAGCGTTAGTTTATTTTCTACAAGACATGAACTGACGTCATGAACTGCACTATTTGAAACTGGGCCAGTGCTGCACACCAAGCTACTGAAATCAGCAAACAGAAATTTTTAAGAGTTACCCATAATACTAGAGGGCATATCATTTCTATAAATAAGGAGTAGGAGTGGCCCCAACACTGATCCCTAGTGCACCCCCCACTTGACTCTACCCCACTCAGACCCCACATCACAGCCATTCTCAACATTGTGAATAATGAACTTTTGCTGTCTGTTGCTAAAGTAAGGGGTGAACCAATTGTGAACTACTCCCTGTATTCCGTAATGGTCCAACTTCTGGAGAAATATTTTGTGATCAACACAATCAAACGCCTTAGTTAAATCAAAAAATATGTCTAGCGTTGGAAACCTTTTGTTTAATCCGTCCAGTACCTCACAGAGAAAAGAGAATATAGCATTTTCAGTTGTTAAGCGACTTCTAAAGCCGAACTGTACATTTGATAGCAAATCGTGTGATATAAAATGATCAATTATCCTTAAATACTCAGCATTTTCAATAACTTTAGCAAACGCTGATGGCATAAAAACGGGTCTAAAGTTATCTACATTATCCTTTTCTCACTTTTTCTGAAGCGGCTTTACTACCGAGTAGTTTAATCGTTCGGGAAACTGATCATTCCTGAAGGAAAAATTACAAATATGGCTAAATACAAGGCTAACCTGCGCAGCATAGTAATTTAACACTCTGCTAGGCACTCCATCACATCCATGAGAGTTCTCAGTCTTCAGTGATTTAATTGTGGACTCACTCTCCCCCTTGGCTGTATA
The DNA here is from genome assembly GCF_023864275.1 of Schistocerca cancellata. Classification (NCBI taxonomy): domain Eukaryota; kingdom Metazoa; phylum Arthropoda; class Insecta; order Orthoptera; family Acrididae; genus Schistocerca; species Schistocerca cancellata. Next base: position 920,816,218 of record NC_064628.1, on the reverse strand, counting down.
ACTGAGGAGTATTTCAGACATCGATCTCGGAATGGCATTTGCCAAGGAAGTTATATTATTCCCTGTAAAAACTAATTTTTTTATTTCATTCACCAGCAATGCTCAAAGAATGATTGTTAAATACTGTAAATATAGCTGATTTATCAGTAACAGAATATTTTTACTACTAACTGACTTTATATCGTCGACCTTCTGCTGCTGATCAGACACTTCCTTTACAACTGACCATATGGTTATGATTTTATCCTGCGAGTTAGCCATTCTATTTCCATACCACTTACTCTTCGCCTTCCTAATAACATTTTTAAGCACATTGCAATACTGTTTGTAATTATGACAACTCTAACATTTTGATATAATTCCCCGCTTTGTTCTACATGATATCATTATCCCACTAGTCAGCCACCCAGGCTGCCTATTACTGCTAGTACCACGTTTACAACGTTCTAATAGAAAGCAACTCTGAAAGAGCATGAGAAATGTAAGGAAGGCATTATATTTATCATCTATGTTATCGGCACTAAAACATCCTGCCACTCTTGTTCCTTGACAAGGTTTGAAAACTCTCTATTGCTGTTGGATTAACTTTCCTATATATATGTCACATTTATTTTGAGTACAAAAGCCTTTTAGTGTTAAAGTTTATGCATCAAGGTCTGAAAGGCCATTCACTCTTTTACTAACTGATTGCCCGTCTAGTAATGATGAATCTATAAAAACATTGTCTATGGCTGTGCTACTGTTCCCCTGCACCATAGTCGGGAATAACAGAGTCTGCATCAGATCATATGAATTTAGGAGATCTAGGAACATGCTTTTTCTTCCACCATCATATACAAAATTTATATTGAAGTCACCACATATAACTAATTTCTGGTACTTCCTACAAGGTGAATCAAGAACCCTGCCTAGCTTGAGAAGAAATGCTCTGAAGTTAGACTTAGGGGACCTATAAACAACAACAATTAGAAGTTGAGTTTCACTAAATTCAATTGTCCCCGCACAACATCCAAATATCTGTTCAGAGCAGTGTCATGATACGTCTGGGGACTCAAATGGAATACTGTTTTTTACATACATAGCCACTCCCCCGCCCTGCAAGGAACTCCTTGAAAAACATCCAGCTGATCTGTATCCTGGTAAAGAAAGGCTCTCAACTGTCAAAGTGTTGGTATGGTGCTCCGAAATACCAATAATTTCAAAGTCAACATCTATAGGCAGTTCACTAACTTTATTTCTAATGCCACTTATATTTTAATGAAATATGCTAATTCCTTCTCTACTTGGAAACATGACGTCCTCTGAAGGCGAGTCCTCAGTCAGAGGGACTTCCTTTAAGCAGGTATACCTATCAGCTGACTTCAATCTAAAAAAAGGAGCAGCTGTGACACCAACTACTAGAGGAATTTTTCCATGAGTGATCCCACCACCACTCACAACACTGCCACCTACAAGTTTTTCCAGCCTCCCCTTCCCATACCTATTGAGCTTCAGGCCACGCCTATTGAAACCCGATGTACTGTCAGACTCAACTGGCACCACTGAAATGTGACCCATGGCCTCTGCTATCAGTGTCTTCTCCAGCCCCCTGTTAACGCGCCTAACAACCGCATTAAGATGAGTCCGATGATGACGCTGAAACAGCTGCACGAAATGCACGTTAGTGCCACCATTTTGAGTAGCTACCTTTACCAGGTCACCACTGACATCATATTCCCCGTCCCTATCAAGACTGTTCCCTGCTCCACCCACTATCAGTACCTGATCCTCCTTCGTAAAATTCCTACATAACTCCCCTATGCTGTCAGTCACCTGAGCCAACCCTGCACTAGGCTTCAAAATGCTGGTGACCTGGTACTCACTCCCCAGCACTTCCTGCAACTGCTGGCCCGCAACTCTACAATACGAACTACCTAGCAGCAGAATCTTCCTCTTTCTGTTAGACGTTACAAATGACATAGACCTCCTAACTGTTGACAAGGGAACCTCCCCATCGCACCGCCCTCAGATTTAGTTATAAGTTGGCACAGTGGATAGGCCTTGAAAAACTGAACACAGATCAATCGAGAAAACAGGAAGAAGTTGTGTGGAACTATGAAAAAAGTAAGCAAAATATACACTGAGAGTAGTCCATGCGGATGATAAGCAACATGAAGGACAGTGTCAGCTCAGGAGCCCCGTGGTCCAGTGATTAGCGTGAGCAGCTGCGAAACGAGAGGTCCTTGGTTCAAGTCTTCCCTCGAGTGAAAAGTTTAATTTTTTATTTAGGATCTGTCCGTTCGCTCATTGACGTCCCTATTCACTGTATTAAGTTTGGTGTCTGTGTTTTGCGACCGCACCACAAAACCGTGCGATTAGTAGACGAAAGGACGTGCCTCTCCAACGGGAACCGAAAACATTTGATAGCAAGGTCATAGGTCAACCGATTCCTCCACAGGAAAACACGTGTCACATATTCTACACGACATTGGTGACGGCATGTGCATCACATGGCAGGAATATGTTGTCGACCCACCTAACTTGTACACTTGGCGATTGGGTAAAAAGATTCTTCTACCTTGCCCGATTTAGGTTTTCTTGTGGATGTGAAAATCACTCCCAAAAAACTGATGAAAACATAAGAGTTTGTCACATAACCAGCAACAAATGAATCCAACAGTTTCACAGTCGCACAGTTTTCCCTGTGCTCTGTCAAAACATATGTTTTTAAAGTTTTCAAATTTTTTTCCGTGTGTATACCGTCAAATCCTGCATATGTCCAAGCAAATCTAAACATGTCCTTGAATTTTGGAGAGCGAAGTTGATTATGTGTGAGCGCCTGAACTTTGATAATTGTCTGAAAATAAAAAAAATGAACTCTTCACTCGAGGGAAGACGTGAACCAAGGACCTCTCGTCCGCTGCTGCTCACGTTAACCACAGGACCACGGCGCTGCTTGTCTCACACTATTTTTAATGTTGCCTATTTTGCACATGGATTACTCAGTTTGTATATTTTGCTTATTTTTTTCATAGTTCCACACAACTTCTTCCTGTTTTCTCGATTGATCTGTGTTCAGTTTATCAAGGCCTATCCACTGTGCCGTCTTGTAACTAAATTTGAGGGGGGTGCGATGGGGAGGTTCCCTTGTGAGGACTGCTGCATGTTCTCTACATCTACAGCTACAAGAGGCTCCTCTCCACTCAGCTCTGACAGTTGGTCAAATCTATTGCATATACGCAAAGTGTCTGAATATCTCCACTTCCTGGCTGCCTTCTTGCCAACGGCCAGTTCCCATTCCCCACCACCCTTAATCCTTATCAGCCTATCTCGTTCCTCCTTTGCGCGTTGTAACTGCATCTGAAGGGCATAGATCTCATGCTCCTGCTCCTCTATCAACTTATTTCTACTACAGATTCTGCATTACCAGGAGAGGATCTAGCCAGAATGCCCACTGGTTTCCCCACTGCATCCCCCCCCCCCCAACGAAAATACTTTGAACAAATCCCACACCGTAACCCACTAGTCACAGACCTATGACAGAGCCCACACTTCGTTACTTTCTTCCCTAAGTTTGGCACGCCAGTGTATCTACGCTTAACGTCGCAAAGTCGACATTAAATGGACTGAGTGCGTAAAAAGCAGTCGCAGCGATGCCGAAAGTTCGAATGCGGTTTATTGTCAGCATTTCAGGAAAGTGTAGCTCGTCTATAAAGCAGACTGCGTTAGGAACATTTGTGAAGTCCATTCTTCAGTAATCCACGAGTGGTTTGAATTCTAACCAGGTAAGACAAAAGAAAGAGATCGAAGCAGTTCAGAGGCGTGCAGCTAGTTTTGTTGCCGGTAGGTTCGAGTGATGAGGTAATTCCTTGTGAGCTCAAATAGAAATACCTGGAGGTGAGAAGATGCTCTTCTCTCCTAGCGCTATTGGTAAGGTTTAGATATTCAGGATTTGGGTCACACAGCAGAACAAGTCTACTGCCACCATCACACCGCGAAGACAAGATACGACGAAACAATCCTCGTGTGGAAGCATGTTGACAATCGTCCATCCTCCGCTGCATTTACCAGTTGAACAGGACAGGAAATTAGCTAGCAGTGGTACAAGGAATCGTAAAATTTACAAGGAATGACGAACGGTCTGGGTATACTTCACTTGAACATGTTCCGGAATGTGGCGTAGCCCATTAAAGGACACACTTCGGTTTGATGTAGACCTTGCACACCGTACTTTATCTGCGAAGAGCACTCTCGTAGTAGACGTAAACAGTTTAACCTACTGCCAAGGCTTTTATCACCACAAACTGTCACAACACAGAGCAAGAAGGAGATTCGCGACCACATCTTGTCTTACACGTGGCATCTAACCAGACCACTACGAGCGACGTGGCCCTGTGGCCAAGAAACTCTGACTTCACATTTGGGGGTATAACAGTTCAGTCCTCCCTCCGGCCATGTACAGTATATTTAAGTCTTTGGTTGTTTCTCTAAATCACACATGGCACTGCACTGATGACTCCAATGAAAAATTCACCGCCGATTTCTTACCCCATTTTGAATATCTGATCCTTTTCTGGTGACCTCTTTGTCGACTGTAGGTGGAACATTAATATTTCTTTCTCCTTACCAGCTAAAGAATGTGCCTTTTTAAAATGGTTTGTTGTAACGTTTATCTGTGACAAATGTTCTGTGTTTCCTCTATCCGACGCACGACAAACATCCACAACATAGCCAGTCTCGTTCCAAATTTTTGAGAGTGCGTCCGTAGTTACTGGTAGTGCAATTGAAACTACAAGTTAATCTAACCAGGCACAATTTACCTTTATTTCCATTAGATGTTTCTGATAGTGAAACCTCTGTTATCAGATGGATTTAAACCACTTGGATGTGTTGTTGCATTGTACGACCTTTGGGTAACCTGTGACACCGTCTTTCAGTAGTCCCAGACTCGTCTTCTTGTCGTCCTTACATAACATACACTTTATAATTCTGATCTTTGTGTACCATGTATTCGAACACAGTTGCATCACACTTTGTTCCGGTCAACACCTCGGGCTGGATTGTTGTCACACACGTTAAATTCTACGACAATGACTTATCTAGTGAATATAAAGTGTGATTGAACGGAATAAGTAGAGACAAGTTAACTATTCTTGAACATGACTAGCATGAATTTATAACTACAAATTCGCATGGTCAACTGTTATTGATTGGTGGTTTGTTGTATTGACCAAATGCACTAGGCGTCAAACATATAAACGAAACAGAGAAGAACCCACTAGCACCTACTCCGTAGCTGTTGTGAGGTTGATTACTTGCACGCAGCAATGTACGAATCTCTCACAGAACCAAATAGGGGTAAGGCAGCAACTGTGGCAAGAGTGAAGTGCAACACAGCTTAGCAAAAAAATACTGTATAACGGCTATTAATAGAAACGTTACATTAAGTGTCAAGCTCATGCATGGCAATATAGATCAATGGTCAGTTACAATGATCAGTCTTTAACCCCTGATGTAGTCCCACATTACATTAATTAACTTGGAGTATCAAGAGTGTGCATGGCAACATTGACCATGGTCAGTTATTGTGATGAGTCTTTATACACTGATGTAGTCCTAGATCAATTGAACGACGACTAACCAACCCACTTTTATAATATCAAGTTCAGCTCTCCTTCGTGGCGACTGTAGTGAGTCGTAAGACACTGGCTGACACACAGTCGTGTGTACAGTGCTCGAGCTACTGACTGACTGATTGACTGAATGAGTAGAGCTGTGCGTCTGGTCATATCCACGTTTGGTGGAATGAATGTGTACTTGGGAACTGTTTGTGTGACGTAAGGTGGATGCATAACACAGCCCTTGTCGTGGTACTCTCTTCGGGCGTAACAACGTGGCGCCTGTGGTGTAGGCAGCTCGCCGCTTTTATATGTAGGCCATGTCCCGTATCTTCGGGGGGACACAGCAGATTTAAACACGGATAACCAGATGATTAGACTGTGGGTCTCAAAACGCTGATCTGTGAGGTAACATTGCTCTATGGTATTTTGAATGTTGAATAAAATTTACTTTCTGCGGTACTTAGCTGTAGACAACAGGCATTCTGTATAACTACAGCCTGCCTATAAGCCTAAGGTATGTTATAGAGTCGATCACCTACTTGTTCAAATAGCTGCGGAAGTGATACACGCAAACGCAGCTAGAAGATCGTTGGTCATGGTTATAGTCATGCTCGCCACCATACTGTGGTGGTCCCAGCTTCTGGAACACTCTCTCTTCCCCACTGGAATACATTTGATGCTGCTCGCAGTGTCTGTCATATCGTAGTGTATTCCAAAAAACTGCTTGTTTCTCAACTCTCTGAAGATAATGGAAGTACTCAGCCACTAACTTTGGGGTGACTGAAAACAAACTTTCATTGGTTTGTCTCATGGTAGCAGAGGTTGAGCATGTGGAAAGACGCGTAGAAAGTTCGCGTTTATTGTTATCCACCTACATTTTTCAGGCGCGTCACTTGTATGTTTGTTCTAGCCAGGAACCGCTACTGAAATCAGGATCCGTTTATCGCCATTTACTTCTCCAAAGGTGATTAGTCTGGTATCAGAGAGTAACTTCTCTTGAGACGCAAAATTTGTTGAAGTACAATGGCGTAGGGACATTATTAAAACAGAAGATTTATAAGTGACTATTAGTGATTCGTAGATGTTATTTGGCGTTGAATATGAACTGGGTCGTGATGAAGTGGGCATTTCTGTAAACTGGCTAGAGGCTCATGTCATGACCGACTCCTGGTAGACGAATGAGTGGAATGGGATCAAGATAGGGAAATGGAAACGTTTCATGAATGGGGAGCTCCTGTAGGAGGAATTTGTTCGATAGTTGGGACAGGATCTGATTGTCCTTGAGATGGATATTTGTTGCAGTAAGGCCAAATACGCAGCAGTGGGACCAGCCAACGGTATCTGTGCGAGAGAATGTGAAAAGGTAGTGGTTGTGGAAGTACCAGGTGGTTATAATTAAAGTGCACCTAATCGCAGAGCGCCAGTCTGGTGTGTAATTACTGTATGGCAGCAGAGATTAGTACATATTCTAAGGTGATAATGCACAACTGATTTACGCTGGAAAAAGAAATGGTTCCCGTTTTGGCCATCAGGTGCAAATCTAGCGATATGAATGCATGAAATACGGTACATATAGAAATGTTCCTGTATCTTCAGGATTACGAACGGGATGTGGACAGAAGCAGTAAACAAGTGAGAAAGACATAAGGTTCATTTTATTATTAACCACTGTCTACACAATATGTTCAATATGAGCTCGGGAGACGCCGACGAGATGCTCTACAGCGCCAGACTTGCACCTGGTGACCAAAATTGAAACTAATTTTTTTCCAGAGTAAATCGGTTCCACGTTACCACAATCAATACATTAGAATATCTACTAAGTTTGGCTCCCATACGGTAACTGCAGCCTACACTGGACTTATGTAAGTACCTGTACTTTAGTTAGAGCCACGCTGTAATTGGAGGTGGCAGTTGGGTGAAACATCGAACGAGACAGCGGTGGTACTAGATGAAGCGTATGGAGTCCCTCGAAAGGGATGGATAGTTCCGAGAGCAACTGTGATAAACAGCAAACAGTAATTGCTATAAAAAAATCTGGGACTAGTCATGTGGTGCGATCTAAGATGGAATGAGCATATAAAGCGAAAACAAGAAAAAGCGTATGCCACACTGAGACTGATAGAGATATTTTTAAGGATACGTAATTCATCAGTCTGGGAACCATACATAGCAGGACTAACAGAAGTTACCTATATCACTAAGAGGATAAAACCGCTAAACGGATAAAAAAATGGTTCAAATGGCTCTGAGCACTATGGGACTCAACTGCTGAGGTCATTATTCCCCTAGAACTTAGAACTAGTTAAACCTAAGTAACCTAAGGACATCACAAGTATCCATGCCCGAGGCAGGATTCGAACCTGCGACCGTAGCAGTCTTGCGGTTCCAGACTGCAGCGCCTTTAACCGCATGGCCACTGCGGCCGGCGCTAAACGGATCACCTGGCCACGAACACCTGATATCTATTGAAGTTTGCCTATTAACATCTTCCAGAGATAATAAATATTTGACTTCCAGTACTTCATATAATTATTGACGGAATTTAAAATTCTCAAATGCTCCTATCTCATTAAGAGATGCAATCTTACGATACATGTTTAACATTATAAGACAAGTAATAAAGTTAGAAACAATGTATAGGTCCTGAGGTAGTGTAACTCAAGCAAGCAAATTAGAATTAGTTCCTCCAATGCTCGGTAACATATGGGGTCACAAGTTTCGTCCAGCAAACTTGATCAACTGCCAGGTTTTCAGCTTCCTTCCAGTTCACGTCCTGTAACTCCCCACCTGTCACTTATCTAGTTTTGGTGTGTGTTCGCCCCAGCTAGTTGACTAACGGATCAACAGAGAGTGCAAAACAGCCGGAATATCGGATAATGCAAAAAAAAGTAATAAGGCCCTGTGACTCCTGATTGAACTGCGGTGGCAGTGTTGACATTAACTGATTAAGAATTGATCACTTTTAATTAAAAAAGGGGTGCGCATTGATGTTATATTCAGCTATTGAACACCAGATGCAAATGTTGAACATAAAATTAATTAAGAAAGTCACTTGGGATTTCAACTACTTGATTGAAAACAGATGCAGTCGATTAGTACAAATTTATTTTAACTCCCGACCTTCAATCATCACATTACAAGACTCTCCTATCAGGCAGTGTTAAAAAATTGCGTTTGCGTGGAGTAAAGCGCGATAACTCAAAAGTAATTCCTATTGACTGACCAAGGTGTAATGCGAAGTGCGACAAAAATTCTACAATACATGGCCCATGGAACCCTCAAGGAAACTTTGCCGACGTGATCAAACAAATTAATCAGTGGCCGGAGTGGGCGCAATATCACTGAGTACAGCATGGCGGAGCGTCGTCGTTGTGCAGACGTCGGCCGACCTCGTAGTGCTGCATAGTGCTGCGCTCATCTATTCACTCCTAGCTATCGCGCTCAGCACATAGCTGAACCAAAACTTCCTATCTCCAAGCTCAATCGTTCCATTTGCTAAGTCCTAAACTGTAGAGATGCTCACTCTTTCTCAGGGAAGCTGAGTAAAGAACGCCACGTCCTCACTCTAGGCAAGCTTGGAACAGAAGACCACTACAGAGACTTCTCCCAGTGTGCTCTTAGCCTCGATTTCCCCTCCAGAAAAATCACTTACGCCAATTGCAGCGCAACTCGCGTTAATTATGCGTCGCTTCCCAGCGCCGACCAATGCCTGCTCTGGGAAGTGAACAAATTCCCACAATATTTCCCTTCCCCTCAACTTCTGCTATTTAGCTCCTCCCAGACCACCCATCAAGGTTAGCGTCTGCACAAAACACCAATTATTCCGGAATTCTGACTCCCAGGAGAGTACTTCTAATTCCTTGTTCCTATGTTCCCATCGGAGGCCGGCGTATTTCATTCTGTTACTCTTCACCTGATTTACTTCAGACCTTGCGGACCGTGAATTCAGCGTGAAGTTGCTATAGTCACGAACACTCATATTTTGGTCTCTGTTGACTGCTCCACCATAGCTTTGCACGGCTTACTCGCATGTCTCACTGAAAACGGGACAACGGACATTCGGCGCTCCCCTGCAGTGTATGATCAACTCGAATACTTCCCTGGGATAAACTAGCCTCCAGTAAATCGACGCGTTTCCACAAAGTTTTCATGTCATGTGAATTACCTTAAAACCATCACCCGGCATTAATTATTCCAATACATCCGTACTATACCCTCTACAGGATGTGTTGTGCCTTGTCAGTCACTTTTGTTCAGCCCTACTGTTAGCTCAATGTGAGTTAGGTTATCTTTAATACCTTTGTAAGGGGCATAGTTCTTGCCATCTTACAGTCCATGCATTGAACTCCCTTTGCAAAACTCTTTTCCATGTGTTTCGAAGCCTTAATCTACTTTTGTATCCATCTGTCAGTTTCCATAACGATGCTGATTTGGAGATTATTCCAAATTTAATGCATAGAAAACACCTCACAAGATTCGGTCTTCTTTTAGCAACGATTCTGTGCAGGTTGCGTAGACCACTTCTCAGCACTTCATCATTCTAAACATGGTCGCGATAAGCGATAAGTGATCTTCAAACTTCCCCCCCCCCCCCGTCCCCCAAGGATCGTCGGTGAAAAAACACAGAGCTTGTGTACCGACTGCACTGACATTTTGCAAAATAAGGGCAGTTAATGAGTTCCAACAAAGTTTAATCACAATTTCAAACCGCTACTTTTCTCCCTGATACCCTCCCCAAAATATTGAAAGGCAGAACTTTTCGCTAGCTACATTTTCGCTGTTCACGCAGTAAAACTTCAGTATGAGGCATGGCGCTTTAATTTATTACTTCTTTACTACTAGCAGTATTTGCCACACATTCTGCAGATGGTACCCAATCATACCACTGAATCTATCTGCACAATTATGTCATTGTTCGGCACATACTGTAGTTCAGGAAATATGACCTCATAAACGTCATGATGGGTGAAAAGCTAGCTTTCCTTAAAATGGTGAGTATATTACCCAGTCAGTACTCATACAACGTTCCATAATGAGAGCACTAAGCGAGTTTCGATAAAATCCAAACACGATATTTATATCGTGACTCAGCATACTCACCCGAAGATGGCGGCCGGATGGACTGTGAAATATTGTGTCAAGATGACGTTATGTTCCGGCTGGAGACCCGATATGAATATCATCAGTTACTACAAAGGGGAAGTTTAAGGAGAAACTTCAGATATAATTTCAAAAGACATAAAAGTTTCCTGGATATGGTACGGCGTCATAATGTAAAAAAATGTAAAAGAATGATTAGACCTCGAAGAAGGCCGCTGCAATCGTGGCCGAAACGTTGGTTAATCTCCAGCAGCAATAGTTTCTTACATTTTTTACGTTATGACGCGTTACCATACTCAGAAAACTTTTATGTCGACTGACTCTGGCCGCGGAAGCCTACGCAATTATATAAATTCAAAACTTTATCAAAAAGTTTCTCGCTTACAGCCACACTGAATAACGAAATGGGAAGAATTTACCTCCTACGAAATGTTTTTTTGATTGCGTGGTAAAATTTACATAGGCATGTAAGGAGATTATCAGTGTTTTCGTTAACCAGTTTTGATTTCAAACTTTTCATTAGTCGGTGAGTGAATAATTCAAAACTAATGATACTAACATTGTTAAGGTTTCTTCAGCCATACAGATACTACACGCCCACCGTCAAATATTAAACACCCTAACCCATGTTTAATCTGTTATTTCAAGCTCTTTTATACATGGGTATTCGATTCATTAAAGAATCGTGGGTGGAGGGGTCATTGGTACAGATGACGCAACAGAGAGCAGAACGGAAATGCTCAACAAACTGCAGTGGAAGTCGCTACAAGAGAGGCATTGTGCATCACACTGAGGTATGCTAGCGAAATTTTGAGAACGTACATTCCATAAACAGTCGAACAATGTATTACTTTCTCCCACATGCGTCTCGCAAAATTACCACGACGAGAAAAACAGAGAAACTGTAGTAACCAAAACCAACTGCGGGAACGCCTTGGGCTGCGGATCGTAGCCGCCAGACGGGGAAGCCGCCGGCGGTGGAGCACGCACCACCGGGTAAACACAGGACGAGTCGGACGACAGACCAACGACAACCGACAACAACCGACCACGACCGACCATGACCGACACAACAAGGAAGAGATAAACGACGGAGGCTTGTGGAAACCACAACACCAAATACCAACAGTAAATCCGCTCACAAGGGAACCTCCCCATCGCACCCCCCTCAGATTTAGTTATAAGTTGCCACAGGGGATAGACCTTGAAAAACTGAACACAGATCAATCGAGAAAACAGGAAGAAGTTGTGTGGAACTACGAAGAAATTAGCAAAATATACAAACTGATTAGTCCATGCGCAAGATAGGCAACATCAAAGGGAGACAGAACTCAAGAGCGCCGTGGTCCCGTGGTTAACGTGAGCAGCTGCGGAACGAGAGGCCTTTGGTTCCAGTCTTCCTTCGCGAGAAAAGTTCAATTTTTTATTTTCACACAATTATCAAAGTTTAGGCACTCACACATAATCAACTTCGCTCTCCAAAATTCCAGGGCATGTTCAGATTTGCTTGGACATATGCAGTATTTGACGGTCTACACACGGAAAAATTTGAAAACGTTAAAAACATATGTTTTGACAGCGCACAGGGAAAAGTGTGTGACTGTAAGACTTTTGGATCCATTTGTTGCAGTTTATGCGACAAACTCTTATGTTTTCATCACTCTTTTGGGAGTAATTATCACATCCACAAGAAAACCTAAATCGGGCAACGTAGAAGAATCTTTTTACCCATTCCCTGAGTGTAGAATTTAGGTGGGTCAACAACATATTCCTGTTATGTGACACACATGCCGTTACCAGTGTCGTATAGAATATATCAGACGTGTTTTCCTGTGGAGTAATCGGTTGACCTATGACCTTGCGATCAAATGTTTTCGGTTCCCATTGGAGAGGCACGTCCTTTCGTCTACTAATCGCGGTGCGGTCGCCAAACACAGACACTAAATTTATTAAAATGAACAGAGACGTCAATGAACGAATGGACAGATCATAACTTTGCGAAAATAAAAAAAAATTTCGCTCGAGGGGAGACTTGAATCAAGGACCTCTCATTCCGCAGCTGCTCACGCTAACCACGGGACCACGGAGCTCCTGAGTTCTACCTACCTTTGATGTTGCCTATCTTGTGCATGGACTTATCAGTTTGTATATTTTGTTTATTTTTTTATAGTTCCACACAACTTCTTCCTGTTTTCTCGACTGATCTGTGTTCAGTTTTTCAAGGCCTATCCACTGTGCCAACTTATAACTAAATCTGAGGGGGGTGCGATGGGGACGTTCCCTTGTCAGAACCAGAGCCAGGCAAATGTCAACAACGAGCAACGACCAGAACGCAGTACCGCCCAGATAGAAACGAAAACCAGAGCGAGTACCAGACTGATTGGACTAGGTTTTTTTTTTCTTTATTGTATTTCAATTCCCCATCGGGGCAGGCTGGCAGCAGCATATGCGCTGCTCTTCAGCCGAAAGACATAGAACAAACAATAGAAGACATGTTAAAAGAACAAAGGAGAGAATATGGTGAACATAGATATAAAAAAGGGGATCATCATGGAAGGCAATAGACAAAAAACGGGGTGACCGTAAAATGGAGATAAAAAAACTGTTAAAACTGTTTAAAAGTAGCACACACAAAAAGCCACATACTGCGACATTTAAAAGAACACAACGCACAGTATAACTGGAGCATGAAAGGTATCGACGGATGGTGTAGCACATAACAAACACTGATGGCGAACCTCAAGGCAGTACACAATTAAAATTACACCTCTTGACACACAGGAGAAACAGCACTGAACACAACACTGATGTGGCACACTGACGATGATCAAGGCAGAGAATCTGCCAGGCACAAGGAGAGGAGGGAAACTGGAAGAAGGGAGGGAGGGGAAGAGATTGGGGAGATGAGGTGGGGGGCGCGCTGAAGAGGGCCAGGTAGGGAGGGACGTGGGAAGGAAAGAGGCAAGTATAGGGTGCAGGGTCTCAGGGGGAGGGGGGGGGGGAGGAAGGAGGAAAATCTGCTCTGGGAGAAGGAGGGAAGAGGAAAAAAGGGAGCCCTGGGGAGGGGGTGGGGGGAACAAGGCCAGATTATAGTTGGAAGGAAGGGTAGATATCATGGCGAAGTTCGTCATCCAGGAGGGGGAGGCGTTGGAAATTGCCCTGATGAAGGGGATGGAGGGTGTGGAGGTGGAGAGAGGGAGGGATACAGCGATAGAGGCGTGGCAACGGGCATGGGGTTGAGAGGAAGGAGGAAACCAGAGGGTGGGGGGGATCAAGCCTGCGGACAATGTAAAGGATGCGGAGATGTTGGAGGAACAGGAGGAGGTGGGGGAAGGGGATCAGTTCATACAGGAGCCGTGTGGGGGAAGGAAGGCGGATACAGAAGGCAAGGCAGAGCGCATGGCGTTCAAGGATTTGGAGGGCCTTGTAAAAGCGGGTGGGGGCGGAGATCCAGGCAATGCTGGCATAACAAAGGAGTGGACTAGGGTAGAGCGGTGATATACGAAACCGGAGGGAGCGGCTATTGGCCGCTGTCTGCACGTGGCTTAGCGGCGGCGCCCTCGCTGCGCGAGAGCCGCTGCGCGGAATAACTGCCGCGGAGGCGGAGCCCTCTATGGGCTGACCACGTCCATTTGTTCTGGCGCGTGTTCTACTTCCGCGGCGGAAGGTACTAGAGAAGCTACGTGTCTTGTGGAGATAAACAAATAAACGTTCTTCGCGTGAGCCATTTGTGAATAGAACAGGGTTAGGGGAGGAGAGAGGGGAGAGGGAAAGGTAGTGATACTGGAAGTTCCCTCTGCCACGCACTGTGAGGTGGCTTGCGGAGCACAGATGCTCATTTCAAAAATTCATAACTTGTTAACTATTATAAACAGAGCATTTCGTTCTATTGCAAAACGTCCCAAAATTTATTTCCGTTGAGCCAGAATTTCAATATGTGCCCTTCTCGTCGCTCGTAGAACATCATGGAGATATTCAAGTTCTGCCCATGTACTGGTCGGAATTATAACATCAACATTTTTCACTGATTCAGTGATTCGAACACGAAGGGTAACAACGTCATTCACTGGAGTTGTCTACACGGCAGCACAGAACACAGGAATCCATGGCGGTGAGGGCGAACGTCGGGGCGCCAAGCTTGGACCATTTGCGCCTGATACGCAAGAAGCCGTAATACTCGTAGCTTAAGTAACACTTTTTCGACGGGTGATCTTGTTTCCTGCAGTTCACGTGATGCACGACAAAATAACTTCTGGTGTCTAAGTTGAAATTCAGTTTGCCTTCTGTCAAGACGTCATTGAGACACAATGAGACGTCCGCTCCGAGAAAGATGTTTGACACTGCACATCTCTGTGTAATGTTTGAACCAGCCCATTATGCTTGTTGCTGCCGGTGGTGATTTCCCTAGCTGGTTTCGAATATCCCGCTGTGCTGTTGTCAGAGATTTGGATTGTGCATAGCAGAAAACATATTGCTTCTTCTCCTGATCTGTGTATTCTGGGTTTCACTTAATAATAATAATAATAATAATTAATAACCACAGAAAGGAAAGGATAATATAATTGGCACCCAACGTTGGCGGCCAATTGCTTCCAGTCAAAGATCAGCACTGCTACCTTTCCAGAGACTGAAAAAATGCTAAATAACTTCTTGCAATTATTAATTCAGGAAGAATTGTTTGCATGGGTTCTCTACCTAACACAATGCACTGAGTTTTTGTAAATATATTTCCACTAAGCACAGAATACACACTTGAATTATTCGCTACGTACGAGAGAAAATAACACAGAAGCTACAGCTTTACAATAGCAAGCGTACCTTACATACAACAGAAGAAGTGATCTGACTCAAAGAGATTTTAAATATCCTTTTTCTCTAACATATAATGACAAAGATAATAATGTTAGTTTCGAGAACGTTATGCACTACGATCTCATCTAATATAAATAATGTCTTTTTATTACATTGCAATCGATATAGTCTTTCTTTGAAGCTGATTTAATACATTTTCATAACTAATTTGTCGTTTATGTCCATATAGTATTATTCAGAGTAATTTTGTTATTTACTTCAAATATATCGACTTGAGTATTTCAAAAGGGACACTACACAGATTAACAAATTATTTAAATTTCAAAATTGCATTAACATTTAGTAACCACAGCATATTATTTAGACGTGTAGAACAATTATTATTATTTGGAGGATAAGGAGGCGTCTTTCACTGACACGCAAAACATGGGATATGTGAATGTGTATACTGCTGATGAAATCTCGGGCTTCCATCCGGGTAGCAGTGTCGAAACTCCGTGATGTTTCGATGAGTGTCATTCCCATCATCTTCTGGCGAAGACTTCATCAAAACATGGGATTGTTGCAAACTCGGACTAACAATCACGAGCCTAACACTGCAATTGCTTTATCGCTATGCTTCCGAATTTTGCTTTTAATTCCATCTTCAAGCGTAGTTAAGCCATCTAAACCTCTACTGGCTATATAAATGAAACCAGGTGTTGAGTGTGGTAACATGTGCCATCACCGACGTGAGGGCGGCGGGACACGTTTTCTGTCTCTGAGCTCTCAACTGACTCTAGTCTTTCACTCTCACAGACAGACCTCGTTTCACAACAACGGCGTGACACGTTTTCTGTCTCTGAGCTCTCAACCGACTCTAGTCTTTCACTCTCGCAGACAGACCTCGTTTCACAACAACGGCGTGACACGTTTTCTGTCTCTGAGCTCTCAACCGACTCTAGTCTTTCACTCTCGCAGACAGACCTCGTTTCACAACAACGGCGTGACACGTTTTCTGTCTCTGAGCTCTGAACCGACTCTAGTCTTTCACTCTCGCAGACAGACCTCGTTTCACAACAATGCTTAGAACCGCGGTCCCATTTTGCGCCCTCAGATTGTTACTATCGATATCTGGGCGCTTGCACAAGAATAGCGTTAAGTTGAATTTATTGTTTTATGTAATGGCGAGTTCTGTCACACTCATTACAATACGGTTGGCAATAGTATCGCGTCCACAAGGTATAAAAGTGCAGCGTGTAGTATCATTGTCACAGATACTACTACAACGCCGCGCCAACACAAGGTTGGCAACCCTCCGTCTACCGAGCACAGCGCACTGTGCAACTCGACGGAACTGGAGTGTGCCTCGTTCACTTCTTAGCTAGATTTCAACCTAGGCAGATGCACTTTCATAATCGGCCCTCAGCCAGTTCTGTAATGTTTGCACGGATTCTCTGAGGAGGGCCCATCAGGCTTAGCCAAGGAGAATTTGTTGTATTAGTTCATGGTATTCCATATTACGAGATTGTCAGTTCATAGCCGCAGCTGCAGTTCTACAAACTACTGAAGATAAGTAATTTCATTGTACTATGTTTTTCTTGAATAATAATCCATCTCTCACACAGTGTGCCGTACCACATATTACTGCAACCTGGACTCCTTCAGCTCCTATCAACTCGGCCTCCTACTTATTTGCATTTAGTAGCGAGCTGAAAACACCCACATGTATTGTGCCTCTAAAGAGTGAGACACAATACAGTGCACAGCCAGAACTGTCATTTGTACTCAGGTAATTCATACGAAAGTCTTCCGACGTGATTATGACCTCACGATGGGAACTAACAGACTCTGAACGCGGAATGGTATCCGTAGCTAGGCTGTGAGACATTTTCAGAATTCGATAGGGAATTAAATATTCTGAGATCCACACTGTCAAGAATGTGCCAAGGATATCAGGCGTTACCTCTCACCACAGAAAACGCATTGGTCGACGGCATTCACTTAATGGCCGAGAGCAGCGGCATTTGTGGAGAGTTGTCAGTGCTAACAGACAAGCAACACCGCGTGAAATAATCGCGTAATTCGATGCGGGACGCAGGATGAACGTATCCGTTAAGACAGTGCGGTGAAGTTTGCCGCTACTGGGCTATCGCAGCAAGCAAGCGACGCGAGTGCCTTCTAACCTCCCCACAAAATTTGAATAAATAATAATAATAATAATAATATGAATATGAATACTTTTTTAGTGTAACCTCCCCGCAAAATATAGTATAAATAATAATAAAGAATAAATATGGTTCTAATTTTTTTTTTTAGTGTAGCCTCAGAACAAAATTGGTTCCCATTTATAACCTCCCCACAGAAATTCATTCACATTTAACCTCCACACAAAATTTGTTTCCCATTTAATGTACCCACAAAATTCTTTTCTCATTTAATGTAAGCTCGAAACAGAAAAATTCCTAAACCTCATAATGAAAAAATAAATTCAGTAACCTGGTAAATTTTGGACGACAGCAGTTCTGCGTCACGGCCCTGTAAGATCATTCTGAATTAAAAAGGAAAAAATTCTTACCTCAATAAACTCGACCAATACGTCTGCTCTTACAACAAATTTTTCTGGCACAGCCCTGTGCAATGCTGGCCGATAGATTTGTCATTTATGAAAGGAAGCAACTGATTTTTCTTTTGCAACAATCGGAATGATCATGGATAGGAGAAATTAGTAAATTCTTTAAATTTAAATGAATGCTTGTAAAAAAATTACTTTATATGACAAAGATTATTATTAGGACATTTTTAAAACATTTGCATGGGGGTTCAGATAACATTATTAGATGAGCACGAGGCTGCTTTTTACCTTGTACAATAATACTCAGGCTCTGGCATCGCTGCACCGCGACCGACCAGCCAACACGATACACCATACCAGACCAGAGCAGACTCAAGACTAGCGTAGACTAGCAACAACTTACTGCTACAGCTGCACAGTTCCTACTGCAGTCAACACTGCTCTCTGGTCAGCGATTCTCTTATACTTTGCATATCGCAGGTAGCGCATGAGCAATACATCGAAATTACATCTGCTCGGACCTCTTACATAAAATTACATCAGCATTACATCTGCTCGGACCTCTTACATAAAATTACATCTGCATTACATCTCCTCGGACCTCTTACAGCCTTTGCTGAGAGCACGACATCGCCTGCATCGCTTCTCCTGGGCACGTGGCCATATGGGTCGACCCTAGGCGACTGGAAAACTACGGCCTGGTCAAATGAGTCTCGATTTCGGTCGGTAAGAGGAGATGGTAGGTTTCGAGTGGGGCGCAGACCACACGATGTCATGGACCCAAGTTTACAACAAGGTACTGTGCAAGGTGGAGGTGGCTCCATAATAAGTGTTGGCTGTGTTTGTGTAGAATAGACTTGTCCCTCTGGCTCAACTGAATTGGTGGTTAATTAGAAATGGTTGTGTTTCGCTAATTGGAGACAATTTGAAGTCATTCATAGACTTCATGTTTTGGAAAAACGATGTCACCGGGCCAGAATCGTTCACGACTACTTTGAAGAACAGTTAGAGCAAAGAAAATACTTGGTCAACCAGATCGCCCGACATGAATCCTATCGCATATATTTACGGGACACAATCGAGCGGTGTGTTCGTGCGTATCCTGCACTGGCAGCACTTTAGCAGTTGTGGACGGCTGTAGAGGCGGCGTGACTCAGTATTTTTGCAGCGGACTTCCAACGATTTGTTGAGTCCATGCCATGTCGTGCTGCTCCACAATACTGGGCAAAAGAGGTTGTTGTTGTTGTTGTGGTCTTCAGTCCTGAGACTGGTTTGATGCAGCTCTCCATGCTACTCTATCCTGTGCAAGCTTCTTCATCTCCCAGTACTTACTGCAACGTACATCCTTCTGAATCTGCTTAGTGTATTCATCTCTTGGTCTCCCCCTACGATTTTTACCCTCCACGCTGCCCTCCAATACTAAACTGGTGATCCCTTGATGCCTCAGAACAAGTCCTACCAACCGGTCCCTTCTTCTGGTCAAGTTGTGCCACAAACTTCTCTTCTCCCCAGTCCTATTCAATACTTCCTCATTAGTTATGTGATCAACCCATCTAATCTTCAGTATTCTTCTGTACCACCACATTTCGAAAGCTTCTATTCTCTTCTTGTCCAAACTATTTACCGTCCATGTTTCACGTCCATACATGGCTACACTCCATACAAATACTTTCAGAAATGACTTTCTGACACTTAAATCTATACTCGATATTAACAAATTTCTCTTCTTCAGAAACGCTTTCCTTGCCATTGCCAGTCTACATTTTATATCCTCTCTACTTCAACCATCATCAGTTATTTTGCTCCCCAAATAGCAAAACTCCTTTACTACTTTAAGTGTCTCATTTCCTAATCTAATACCCTCAACATCACCCGAATTAATTCGACTACATTCCATTATCCTCGTTTTGATTTTGTTAATGTTCATCTTATATCCTCCCTTCAAGACACCATCCATTCCGTTCAACTGCTCTTCCAAGTCCTTTGCTGTCTCTGACAGAATTACAATGTCATCGGCGAACCTCAATGTTTTTATTTCTTCTTCATGGATTTTAATACCTACTCCAAACTTTTCTTTTCTTTCCTTTGCTGCTTGCTCAATATACAGATTGAATAGCATCGGGGAGAGGCTACAACCCTGTCTTACTCCCTTCCCAACCACTGCTTCCCTTTCATGTCCCTCGACTCTTATAACTGCCGTCTGGTTTCTGTACAAATTGTAAATAGCCTTTCGCTCCCTGTATTTTACCCCTGCCACCTTTAGAATTTGAAAGAGAGTATTCCAGTCAACATTGTCAAAAGCTTTCTCTAAGTCTACAAATGCTAGAAACGTAGGTTTCCCTTTCCTTAATCTTTCTTCTAAGATAAGTCGTAGAGTCAGTATTGCCTCATGTGTTCCAGTATTTCTACGCAATCCAATCTGATCTTCCCCGAGGTCGGCTTCTACTAGTTTTTCCATTCGTCTGTAAAGAATTCGTGTTTGTATTTTGCAGCTGTGGCTTATTAAACTGATTGTTCGGTAATTTTCACATCTGTCAACACCTGCTTTCTTTGGGATTGGAATTATTATATTCTTCTTTAAGTCTGCGGGTATTTCGCCTGTTTCATACATCTTGCTCACCAGATGATAGAGTTTTGTCAGGAGTGGCTCTCCCAAGGCCGTCAGTAGGCCCAATGGAATGTTGTCTACTCCGGGGGCCTTGTTTCAACTCAGGTCTTTCAGTGCTCTGTCAAACTCTTCACGCAGTATCGTATCTCCCTTTTCATCTTCATCCACATCCTCTTCCATTTCCATAATATTGTCCTCAAGTGCATCGCCCTTGTATAGACCCTCTATATACTCCTTCCACCTTTCTGCTTTCCCTTCTTTGCTTAGAACTGGGTTTCCATCTGAGCTCTTGATGTTCATACAAGTGGTTCTCTTATCTCCAAAGGTCTCTTTAATTTTCCTGTAGGCGGTATCTATCCTATCCCTAGTGAGATAAGCCTCTACATCCTTACATTAGTCCTCTAGCCATCCCTGCTTAGCCATTTTGCACTTCCTGTCGATCTCATTTTTGAGACGTTTGTATTCCCTTTTACCTGCTTCATTTACTGCATTTTTATATTTCCTCCTTTCATCAATTAAAATCAGTATTTCCTCTGTTACCCAAGGATTTCTACTAGCCCTCGTATTTTTACCTACTTGATCCTCTGCTGCCCTCACTACTTCATCCCTCAAAGCTATCCATTCTTCTTCTACTGTATTTCTTTCCCCCATTCCTGTCAATTGTTCCCTTATGCTCTCCCTGAAACTCTGTGCAACCTCTGGTTCTTTCAGTTTATCCTGGTCCCATCTCCTTAAATTCCCACCTTTTTGCAGTTTCTTCTGTTTCAATCTACAGGTCATAACCAATAGATTGTGGTCAGAGTCCACATCTGCCCCTGGAAATGTCTTACAATTTAAAACCTGGTTCCTAAATCTCTGTCTTACCATTATATAATCTATCTGATACCTTTTAGTATCTCCAGGGTTCTTCCATGTATACAGCCTTCTATCATGATTCTTAAACCAAGTGTTAGCTATGATTAAGTTGTGCTCTGTGCAAAATTCTACCAGGCGGCTTCCTCTCTCCCTTTTCCTACACTCGAATTCCAGTCACCCATGACTATTAAATTTTCGTCTCCCTTCACTATCTGAATAATTTCTTTTATTTCATCATACATTTTTTCAATTTCTTCGTCATCTGCAGAGCTAGTTGGCATATAAACTTGTACTACTGTAGTAGGTGTGGGCTTAGTATCTATCTTGGCCACAATAATGCGTTCACTATGCTGTTTGTAGTAGCTTACCCGCATTCCTATTTTCCAATTCATTATTAAACCTACTCCTGCATTACCCCTATTTGACTTTGTGTTTATAACCCTGTAGTCACCTGACCAGAAGTCTTGTTCCTCCTGCCACCGATCTTCACTAATTCTCACTATATCTAAAGAGGTACGGCATGATATTGAGAGGTACCCGATGACTTTTGTCACTTGAGTGTATATCTCATGCGGTAACTTTGGGATGTAGAGAGTCGGTGGGTTGGTGTGTCGAAAGGGAGGGCAGGGGCAGTTGTTTCTGGATTCGTGTGATGGAGCTTTGTGCTTTTAGGAGTAGGTAGGGTTAGGTAAATTAGAAGTTTTCAGTAGGATGGGGATTTCATTCTGCGGAGTAAAAGTTAGTGTAGTCACCACGCCACCCCTAGTTATGTGCCGTTTACAGGCGCTCACCTACTTGTATGGCGACTGGCGTCTATCATACGTGTGCCCTCTCCCCTGTATCCCATTTCATTCCTCATTTCCTGCGCCTCGTAACCCAGCCAGTGGGGTCGTGGCGCGACTGGCTGCGGCCCTCCGGGACGAGATAATCCGCCCCCTCTGGCGGATCCCGCACGCCTCATTAGGCAAGCCGCGCCCAGGAAATTGTCCCCGCGTGCGGCCCGCATCTGTCTTGTGACGTCATAGCAGCCAGTGTGGCGGGCTTACGCCGAGCCGACCCCTAGTCGTCGCTGCTTCACAGCTATGTATGTACATTACTGAGTAGGCAAAGAAGTTCGTCCAAAAGTAGTATTTTCAAATTTAATATTACCGCAACTTCACATTCGCCACGGATAAAGCGGAAGTGTGTTTCGTGGGCAATCTACGTGGTGTTCCTATAAAATCAAGAATCTCAAGCGTAGATGATGCAATACAACAATCTGTCTGCTCTTTAATAAGGCCTATGTGACGAGTTATATTCGGGGCCGACTAAGAAGAATACACGTACGACTGATGTATCATTCCACCAACGACCTCTAGTGCCAGTTATCTTGCACTGGAAATACTGCTGTGACTGCTGCACCGATGTAAACCATTGCCAATGTGCGTTTGCGACTCCAAATTCCATTTTGAACCATGGTTTAGCAATCTGAAGTCCTCATTGCACAAGCGTAACATGTGACGTCATTTCTCAGAGTGTATATATATATATATATATATATATATATATATATATATATATATATATATATATATAAAATAGTCAGAGGCAGCTTCAGGGGAGTGTCGTAGGACCATTGCTATTCACAATATACACTCCTGGAAATTGAAATAAGAACACTGTGAATTCATTGTCCCAGGAAGGGGAAACTTTATTGACACATTCCTGGGGTCAGATACATCACATGATCACACTGACAGAACCACAGGCACAGACACAGGCAACAACAGAGCATGCACAATGTCGGCACTAGTACAGTGTATATCCACCTCTCGCAGCAATGCAGGCTGCTATTCTCCCATGGAGACGATCGTAGAGATGCTGGATGTAGTCCTGTGGAACGGCTTGCCATGCCATTTCCACCTGGCGCCTCAGTTGGACCAGCGTTCGTGCTGGACGTGCAGACCGCGCGAGACGACGCTTCATCCAGTCCCAAACATGCTCAATGGGGGACAGATCCGGAGATCTTGTTGGCCAGGGTAGTTGACTTACACCTTCTAGAGCACGTTGGGTGGCACGGGATACATGCGGACGTGCATTGTCCTGTTGGAACAGCAAGTTCCCTTGCCGGTCTAGGAATGGTAGAACGATGGGTTCGATGACGGTTTGGATGTACCGTGCACTATTCAGTGTCCCCTCGACGATCACCAGTCGCTCCCCACACCATGATGCCGGGTGTTGGCCCTGTGTGCCTCGGTCGTATGCAGTCCTGATTGTGGCGCTCACCTGCACGGCGCCAAACACGCATACGACCATCATTGGCACCAAGGCAGAAGCGACTCTCATCGCTGAAGACGACACGTCTCCATTCGTCCCTCCATTCACGCCTGTCGCGACACCACTGGAGGCGGGCTGCACGATGTTGGCGCGTGAGCGGAAGACGGCCTAACGGTGTGCGGGACCGTAGGCCAGCTTCATGGAGACGGTTGCGAATGGTCCTCGCCGATACCCCAGGAGCAACAGTGTCCCTAATTTGCTGGGAAGTGGCGGTGCGGTCCCCTACGGCACTGCGTAGGATCCTACGGTCTTGGCGTGCATCCGTGCGTCGCTGCGGTCCGGTCCCAGGTCGACGGGCACGTGCACCTTCCGCCGACCACTGGCGACAACATCGATATACTGTGGAGACCTCACGCCCCACGTGTTGAACAATTCGGCGGTACGTCCACCCGGCCTCTCGCATGCCCACTATACGCCCTCGCTCAAAGTCCGTCAACTGCACATACGGTTCACGTCCACGCTGTCGTGGCATGCTACCAGTGTTAAAGACTGCGTTGGAGCTCCGTATGCCACGGCAAACTGGCTGACACTGACGGCGGCGGTGCACAAATGCTGCGCAGCTAGCGCCATTCGACGGCCAACACCGCGGTTCCTGGTGTGTCCGCTGTGCCGTGCGTGTGATCATTGCTTGTACAGCCCTCTCGCAGTGTCCGGAGCAAGTATGGTGGGTCTGACACACCGGTGTCAATGTGTTCTTTTTTCCATTTCCAGGAGTGTATATAAATGACCTTGTGGATGACATCGGAAGTTCACTGAGGCCTTTTGCGGATAACGCTGTGGTATATCGAGAGGTTGTAACAATGCAAAATTGGAGGATCTGCAGTGAATTGACGCATGGTGCAGGGAATGGCAACTGAATCACAATGTACACAAGTGTAACGTGCTGCGAATACATAGAAAGAAAGATCTCTTATCATTTAGCTACAATATAGCAGGTCAGCAACTGGAAGCAGTGAAATCCATAAATTATCTGGGAGTACGCGTTAGGAGTGATTTAAAATCGAATGATCATATAAAGTTGATCGTCGCTAAAGCAGATGCCATACTGAGATTCATTGGAAGAATCCTAAGGACATGCAATCCGAAAACAAAGGAAGTAGGTTACAGTACGCTTGCTTGCTCACTGCTTGAATACTGCTCAGCAGTGTGGGATCCGTACCGGATAGGGTTGATAGAAGAGATAGAGAGAATATCCAATTTAGAGCAGCGCGCTTCGTTACAGGATCATTTAGTAATCGCGAAAGCGTTACGGAGATGATAAACTCCAGTGGAAGAATCTACAGGAGAGACGCTCAGTAGCTCGGTACGGGCTTTTGTCAAAGTTTCGAGAACATACCTTCACCGAAGAGTCAAGCAGTATATCGCTCCCTCCTACGTATATCTCGCGAAGAACCATGAGGATAAAATCAGAGAGATTAGAGCATACCGACAATCCTTCTTTCCACGAACAATACGAGACTGGAATAGAAGGGAGAACCGATAGAGGTACTGAAGGTACCCTCCGCCACACACCGTCTGGTGGTTTGCGGAGTATGGATGTAGGTGTAGATGTGGAGCTATACCAACTCCAGTCGGGTGGCCAGTTACACGAGGTTTCTCAGTTGACGATCCGTAGCGTGTACACCCGATGGAAGTGGTCATAAAGATTCTCGATTGGGTTTAAATGCAGAAGTTTGGTTATCAGGGGGATACGGTAAATTGATCATAGTTCTCTACGAACCGCAGCACACTTGGACTGCGAGCTGTGTGACACATGCATTGTCCTGCTGAGGAAAAATAAATTCCATGTAGGAATGGACACAGTCTCCAAGGATAGATGTTTATGTGTCTTGATCCACTGTGCCTTCCAGAACGACGAGCTCACGCAGTCAGTGCCTTCTGGCCTGAATACTTCTGACGATTGTTGCAGAATGTCTGACTTCAGGCGTTCCACGCTGTACACGGGAATGGCCATCTGTCTGATGGACTATAACTCATGATTCATCTGTAAAGGCCACCTGCGCTAGTCTATGGACATCCAGTTGCAGTACTGTCGCGCGAATTCCAACCTCAGTCACCGATGAACAGTGGTCAGTATGGGTGCATGAACCAGGTGCTTGCTGTGCAGGTCAACGGTCGTTGAAAATACAGTGTTGGTAGTTCCTTGGTTCATCTGGGTGGTGAGTTACACAACAGTTGTACAACTATTCGTGCATACGTATCTCCGTAGCTGTCCCAGCACCCCTGTCATCAATGGCCCATGGTGTACCACATTTGCTTCAGTAATGGGTTTGGATAGTGCCATTTGGCCATGCACGGTGTTTCGTCTTAGAAATAACAATATCTATGTGTACATAAATGAACCGTGATTTATTTTCAAAGAATATTCTTAAGAATTTATTTTATTTACTGTCGATTCCTCAAGAATATTAGCACATTTAATCACACTATGTAAGCGTGGAAGTAATTGCCATAGAGTATCTGATGAAATCATAACCAAATTCCTTTTAACAAATGGGAATTTTATTTAATTTAATAGTGCCTAAAAGCATTTTTTAAAAGATACAGATTTAAAATTGTAATCAGAAAGCACCCTCTAAATATCATGTTACAATTTATTCAGAGGCAGAAAGAAACTAGTTATGACTGTATGAGCTTTCGGGCAGAGAACCTTGCCGCTCCCTTTTGACACAGCCGTAGTTACGACCGCTCACAACAGCCTCAGAAAGACTACACTGGTGCAAATCTTCTCATAAACTGCGATTTCTCGAGAAGACCTGGCGCAGCACCCCCAAATCGCTTTCCCGAACCGTCCGCTGCCAGCCGCTGCAACGGACGCAGGAAGGCGCGCCGATCTCCCGTCTCACGGCGTCGCAGCTCGCACCGGCCAGACTGATGTGGGTTGACTCCTGTTGCTCTCGTGTCGACCGCGAAGCCGCTACCCCTCACTATACAGCGCGGCCCGCTGGACTCACGTGGCGACCTCACATGCGCCGACGCCCAAGTCGGACAAGTCATCTTGTGTCTCAGCGCGCGAACGACCAACCGATCAATCCAACCGCCAATGCCTGAGAAAGCTCGAGCAGACTGGCGGCCTAACGCGCAGACTCAGATGCAGGAAGTAAGCCCGACCGGGCGACCACTCGCTGAGTTCTCTTACTGGCGGAGTGGAAAGACTCACTTTGCCTGCTTTAAAGGTTGATCCGAATGACAGACATACTAGCCCTCCGAACGACAGACAAACTGCCTAGCAAATGCGGGCGAGACACAGACTACCAAGCTGGGGACGAGAGACTGACCCAGACTCACCCCTGGCGAGTTCATAACGCCCCTTAAACGCACGTGAACAGGCAACCTTTCCACTAACGGGAGACACCAAAGCTGCGACTGCCACAGCGGCGCCACCGCCAGTAACGGAGTCCGACTGTTCACACTACGCGCTGCGGCGAGCTCTTCAAAGCAGCAATTTCTTACCATTGCTCAGTAAAAATATAGAATGTTGACATTTATATTCTCTTTGACGTTTTTTAAGTTTTGCGCAAATGTGTTGTTAAAAGTGTGGTGTCACCGCCAGACATCACACTTGCTAGGTGGTAGCTTTTAAATCGGCCGCGGTCCGCTAGTATACGACGGACCCGCGTGTCACCACTGTCAGTGATTGCAGACCGAGCGCCGCCACACGGCAGGTCTAGTGAGACGTACTAGCACTCGTCCCAGTTGTACAGCCGACGTTGCTAGCCATGGTTCACTGACAACTACGCTCTCATTTGCCGAGACGATAGTTAGCATAGCCTTCAGCTACATTTGCTACGACCTAGCAAGGCGCCGTATTCAATTGATATTGAGATTCTATTAATGTATCATCAAGAGCGATGTTCTACAAATGTGGATTAAAGTTAAGTATCCCAGAAGCTACGTACTGTTCTTTATAGCATTCATACCACCAAGAAACGTTAAAAATAAAATATATGATAATCAATAACTTTCCATTATTGTTCCTGTTATTAGTCCAACTAGAAAAGTTTGTATAATAATATTATGTATCCTGTTTCAGACCTCACGCCAGCCTGCGTGAGTTTAAGCGCGTGCCTTTCGGCTCCCTCTCATTGTGTCTAGGCTGTCTTGTCTAGACACAACAAAAAGTAAAACTGTTTCTGTACGTGTAAATATGTTTACAATTGCTGTACCTGGAAACTATGTAATGCCTGCTGGAAACTGTAAGCTGTTGTCCTTTTTCTTAGTAGCTGCATTACAAGACAGCACGCTCAACACGAGCAGTGGTAATCTGACCGTAAAAATGGTCTAAACTAATCAAACATCTGAAGTTGAGGCTCCAGGGCCAGAAATTCATAGTGTATTGATTTACAAATCATGATAAATGATTGGAAGCAAACTGGTTTCTTTTTTGCGAAAATATTACAGTCGCAGCGACTACACTGACGACAAGGTAAAGATTTAAATTCTTGTTTCTACAACTGTGTTGGTAAGAGACGGATATAAGTCAGAGACTAATGCGATGGTACGATGCACAAATTTCCGATACGTGTAGGAGACAAGCTATTTATTAAGGGAAAGGAGAGAAAGAGCAAGTGGAGAAGAACAAGGCCGAACAGTAGAGAGAAAAGTCGTCTGTACGAACTCATCGTACTCGTCTCATAGTTCCAACAGTTTTTGTCTGAATGATACGATGCGCAGCAGGCTGAAGGGCGATCGAACGCAGGCAGTATTGAAGAGATGATGCGTTCTTTCCGCTTGTAAGCCACGTATCTGGCAAAAGTAGCGGCCATTACGCTCGAGAGCACCTTTGAGGCTATAGCTCCCTATTGAGAAAGGAGCAGAGCCGTGTGGAAGCAGAAGAGTGCTGCAAATAGCCATCAGATTTCTGAGAACGGGGGCCTTTTGCAGTGTAACGCACAGCTGGGAGCGCTCTTGGGTTTCAGGGAGAGCAGTTTCACAGCACGTGGCGTGGCTGCCCGGACAGATGCGCTTCTTCCACGTTCTCGCCAAGTGCCCGTATCACCAGCTGCGTCAGAGGGTACAGCCGTCTCTGTCAGTTCTGTGGTAGTAAATAAAACTTAACAGCTGTGGTTTGTTAGCTAGCTTTGATGACGTCTTCATGTGTCCTAAAGTAAATATTACTTGTTCCTTGTCACGGGTTGGGAGCATGTACACTACTGGCCATTAAAATTGCTACACCAAGAAGAAATGCAGATGATAAACGGGTATTCATTGGACAAATATATTATACTAGAACTGACATGTGATTACATTTTTACGCAGTTTGGGTGCATAGATCCTGAGAAATCGATACCCAAAACAACCACCTCTGGCCGTAATAACGGCCTTGATACGCCTGGGCATTGAGTCAAACAGAGCTTGGATGGCGTGTAAAGGTACAGCTGTCCATGCAGCTTCAACACGATACCACAGTTCATCAAGAGTAGCGACTGTCATTTTTGTGACGCTGGGTGATACGCCAGTATGGCGATTACGAACACACGCTTCGAATGTGCGTTTACCGCGATGTCGCCAAACACGGATGCGACCATCATGATGCTGTAAGCAGAAACTGGATTCACCCGAAAAAATGACGTTTTGCCATTCGTGCACCCAGGTTCGTCGTTGAGTACACCATCGCAGGCGCTCCTGTCTGTGATGCAGGGTCAAGGGTAATCGCAGCCGTGGTCTCCGAGCTGATAGTCCATGCTGCTGCAAACTTCGTCGAACCGTTCGTGCAGATGGCTGTTGTCATGCAAACGTCCCCATCTGTTGACTCAGAAATCGAAACGTGGCTGCACGATCCGTTACAGCCATGCGGATAAGATGCCCGCCATCTCGACTGCTAGTGATACGAGGCCGTTGGCATCCAGCACGAAGTTCCGTATTACCCTCCTGAACCCACGGCTTCCATATTCTGCTAACAATCATTGCATCTCGACCAACGCAAGCAGCAGAGTCGTGATACGATAAACCGCAATCGTGGTAGGCTTCAATCCGACCTTTATCAAAGTCGTAAACGTGTTGGTACGCATTTCTCCGCCTTACACGAGCCATCACAACAACGTTTCACCAGGCAACGCCAATCAACTGCTGTTTGTGTATGAGAAATCGGTTGGAAACTTTCCTCATGTCAGCATGTTGCTGGTGTCGCCACCGGCGTCAACCTTGTGTGAATGCTCTGAAAAGCTAATCATTTGCATATCACTGCATCTTCTTCCGGTCGGTTAAATTTCGCGTCTGTAGCACATCATCTTCGTGGTGCAGCAATTTTAGTGGCCATTAGTGTATGAGGATATAACAGCACATGTTAACAGCAAATCACTTTTACTAAATCTACATCTACATGATTACCTTGCAATTCACATGGAAGGGTTTATGAGACGTCACATCGAACCACTCTCGGACTATTTCGATAGCATTCGACTCTCGAATATCGCGTGGGAAAAAATGAACATGTAAATCTTTCCGTGCGAGCGCGGATTTCTCATATTTTATTACGATAGTAATATTTACTTTTGTAGGAGGGAGTCAACGAAATATTCTGGCAGTCGAAGGAGGAAGTTGGTGATTGTAATTTCATGAGTAGATCGCACTGCAACGAAAAATTTCCTTGTATTAACGATTGCCGCCACCCAATTCGCTTATCATATCAATGGTAATTTGTCCGCTGCTTCGTTGTAGTACGAAATGAGCTGCTCTCTATTGACCTTTTTCGATGTCATCTGACAACCCCATCTCAAAGGATCCCACCGTCACAGCAGTACTCCAGAAGAGTATGGACAAGAATTGCGTAGGCACTCTGTTTAAAAGATGTGTTGCATCTCGTGAGTGTTTCGCACATAAAACACAGTCTTGGTTCACCTTGCCCACGAAATATTCAATGTGGAAGTTCCAATTTATGTTGTTTGTGGTGTAGTGCCCACGTATGTAGTTCACCTGACGCCTTTTAAATTCTGTAGTTTATCGTCTAATCACAGTTTCACGAATGTTTTAGTACGACCCCACTTTTTATTGTTATGGTTCAACTGAGAGTTTTAGTATCATATTTTGCAGTTTGTTTTGCTCTTATAGCGACGGTAAGCGATAGCATCATCTGCAAACAATCTGTGAGACCTACCCAGGATGCCTCCTAAATCGTTTACGTACATTAAGAATATTTGTTGATCGGTATTTTGAACTGACTGTGAGTAGTGAGGCAACCAATGTTCTGCGCCATTGTGCACTGTTGCAAAATTTATTCAAGATGGCGGCGATGACGTTATCCAAGATGATGGCGTGTAGACTTGACAACAGCGCATGATGTCATCCAAGATGGCGGATTTTGGCGGGAAAATAGACCTATTGGGCTACATCCACTAACCAAACACTCCAGGAAAATGGTGGGAAATTTCAATTTTGTCGGGAAAATAGGCCAATTGGGCTATGTCCACTAACCTAACCCTCCAGAAGAAATTGGCGCGATAATGGCTGCAAAAACTGTACTTGTCTTTATTATTATTCATTATAATTTATTATTATTTATTATCATTTATTATTATTTATTATTTTTATTATTGTCCTACCTCCACTAGAAAATTGCGCCAGGTTGAAATTCCAACACAATAATGTCTCGAAAACTGTACTTCTATTTATAATTATTATCATTTATTATTTATTCAATATGTCCGATTTCGGGGGGAAGAAAGCCATTTACATTACATCCATAACAAAACTCTGTCACAGGTTCAAATTCCAACACCATAATCGATTACACGTACGAAATAGTCCACATCCTACGAAATTTGTCACTTATCTTTTTTCACTGCTAACTGATCAAAATCACGTCTAATAATACACTGCACTTGTACTAACGTAATTCACATCCTATGATTTTGCAAGGAAAAAAGACTGAAGTCTTCATTTCAAGCAGTACAGTCATCACGTGCTCTCCAGCAGACTTAGTACACATCCTCGAGATCACAGCAGCACCCAGTGCGCTCGCCACTAGGTCCAGACTCCAACTGACTTAGTTCAAATCTTCGCCAGTAGTGGAGGCTACCCCTGGCACCACTGGTCAGACCATGCTAGCCGCTGGACCCTGTAAACATGTTTTCGCCAGACACACTGGAACCTGCCACTTCTCACGTATATAACTTTCACCACATGTATTCGTCCCTCCCACACATTTCGCGCCAAAATTGTTTGCCTTTGGGCGGAATCTTCCCCCACATCACACATTGGTCGACCATTCTCGACAAAGAACGCTCTCGCGAAATTAACTGGCTCAAGACCGTCTGCTCTACCGCAAGCGTGTTATAACTGGACATGCGCCGCAGCCCCGTGGATGTCCGACTGCTTACATCACACATCCCCAATCGCCGCCCCCATACTCACGCCAGACATAGTCTTCTGTAAATACAGGGTGATTCAAAAAGAATACCACAACTTTAGGAATTTAAAACTCTGCAACGACAAAAGGCAGAGCTAAGCACTATCTGTCGGCAAATTAAGGGAGCTATAAAGTTTCATTTAGTTTTACATTTTTTCGCTTGAGGCGCTGTTGACTAGGCGTCAGCGTCAGTTGATGCTAAGATGGCGACCGCTCAACAGAAAGCTTTTTGTGTTATTGAGTACGGCAGAAGTGAATCGACGACAGTTGTTCAGCGTGCATTTCGAACGAATTATGGTGTTAAACCTCCTGATAGGTGGTGTATTAAACGTTGGTATAAACAGTTTACAGAGAATGGGTGTTTGTGCAAAGGGAAAAGTTCTGGACGGCCGAGAACGAGTGATGAAAATGTAGCACGCATCCAGCAAGCATTTGTTCGCAGCCCAGGAAAATCGACTCGCAGAGCTAGCAGAGAGCTGCAAATTCCACAATCAACTGTATGGAGAGTCCTACGAAAAAGATTTGGCACTTACCTGACCGTAACTACCTGAACGTCAACTACCCGAGGCGATGGATCGGCCGCCAGGCAGCCCGTGACAGAGCACTTCATCACTGGCCTCCAAGAAGCCCTGATCTTACCCCCTGCGATTTTTTCTTATGGGGGTATGTTAAGGATATGGTGTTTCGGCCACCTCTCCCAGCCACCATTGATGATTTGAAACGAGAAATAACAGCAGCTATCCAAACTGTTACGCCTGATATGCTACAGAGAGTGTGGAACGAGTTGGAGTATCGGGTTGATATTGCTCGAGTGTCTGGAGGGGGCCATATTGAACATCTCTGAACTTGTTTTTGAGTGAAAAAAAACCTTTTTAAATACTCTTTGTAATGATGTATAACAGAAGGTTATATTATATTTCTTTCATTAAATACACATTTTTAAAGTTGTGGTATTCTTTTTTAATCACCCTGTATGCTAACACCCACATCGCGCATCTAACCTATCAGTTACCTAAATACTGAATTGCATTTCAATTTTAATCATATTAAATAATTCAATTTACAATTTCATATCTGTATGATCAGCGTTTCAATTATCTAATTTCAACTACTTTCAAGGTCGAGACCGCCATCTTCTCCTAGGAACCAGCGCCGAGTCTGAATTCTGGCAGTAAAAAGGGTCAATTGCGCTTTCTCTACCAACCTAAGAAAATTGTTGCAAACGAAGCTCATCACCACTAACGTATGTCTCCAGGATGCAACCTCTTCCTACGGATTTCGGGTAAAAGGACTCACCCTGCACTAGGCCCATGGATGGAGGAACGAATTTACTTTATTTAGCGATGGAGTATATGTATCACAGAACACACGCACTGACATGTCCCACACCATACAGACCTGCAAACCACACCTACATAACTCATTTATAATTCTCTAGACACACGCTTGCTAATTGTAAACAGTTAAAAATAACGCATAGCACAGCCTACAGACTGCGAACCGCTCATAAATAATGCAAAACATTTACGTCCAAATAGCCAAACAACTCCTAATTTTCGGAAATAATTTCAGTGCAGACCTGCAAACTGCTCCTAAATAATACAGCATAATGACGTGTAGACATGCTAAGTACTCGTAAACTATTCAAATAGCGCATATGAAGGCCTACCGACCCGATCCCGAAATAATGCAATCAACGTGCGCAAGTACTGTCCATTGAGTACACATGAGGCAGCGATAAGTGACGTATACCTCAGATGTCGAACCGCGCACAGCCCCTGTTCGGCTTCCGCAAGCATGAGGTGGCGGCACCTCCCTCATACGTATCACCTATGAAATTCCTATCCAAATACGTGTTCACCTACACACACATGCTGATGTGATCGGGCAGCAGTGCAACCCCGAGCTTCATCCGAACGCAGGCCAAAGTTGTATGTAGGCGCCCTTAATGACCGAGCGTTTATTTACACACACAACGCGGACTCCAAGCAGAGCCGCGCTCGTTCGACCTTCCTCACTCTATGGTCCGGCGAAGACGCTTCAGAAGTCCATTCCACAGCAAACGCTCTCCAAACGTGGAGGTGACTGGATACAGTCGGGTGCGGTGCTATATTACATGTCCTGATCACGGCATTTTGGCCAGGTGGTGGCATCTTAGCTACATTTACAATCCATTTTACCATTTTAGAACACAGAGGAGGAGGAGGAGGAGATTAGTGTTTAACGTCCCGTCAACAACGAGGTCATTAGAGACGGAGCGCAAGCTCGGGTGAGGGAAGGATGGGGAAGGAAATCGGCCGTGCCCTTTCAAAGGAACCATCCCGGCATTTGCCTGAAACGATTTAGGGAAATCACGGAAAACCTAAATCAGGATGGCCGGAGACGGGGTTGAACCG
Organism: Schistocerca cancellata; assembly: GCF_023864275.1. Lineage (NCBI taxonomy): Eukaryota > Metazoa > Arthropoda > Insecta > Orthoptera > Acrididae > Schistocerca > Schistocerca cancellata. Next base: position 920,781,627 of record NC_064628.1, on the reverse strand, counting down.
TCGTCCTCCCGAATGCGAGTCCAGTGTGCTAACCACTGCGTCACCTCGCTCGGCTTAGAACACAGAACGAGATGTTATGTCATGATCGCATATGTGGATCTGACCTCAAATCGACATAATTGCGAAAAGCGACCGGGGAATAGGTATATATCAACAGAATATAGAGCCCAATGTGGTGAACTTGAGGAAGTACTTTGCTGCCTTCTGGTTCGCACCGAACAGTTTGTATATCGGACCAAGTATGCTGCAACAGGAGGAATCCCGGAGAAACATGGACATCGAAACGAAGGGAATAGAGGGGGGGGGGGGGGGTAGTCAATATTTTTCTCACATTGAGGGTGCATTATCCTGTATGTCTATTGAGGTACCAGTGATTCCAGATGCATCAGTCACGTGACATAGCCTGCGTTCTACTCGTATACAGCTACGTGTTCCGTATGTGTTTTAAAGCACTGTCTACTTGCGATCGTTAACAGTACACCTGTCGGTCATCAGAGGACATCCATCTCATGTGTGAAGAAACTTGACACTCCTCTAAAGGAGCTTTCATTTATGCGGTCACCCCTGTCGCATATTGGGTGTAAAATCGAGACATCTGGGTCATAACTAACTTAGCACTAAGAGCTTGTGCTGTGCTGCAATCGCTATGTACGCATTGCCCGACTGATGCGCTGTCTGCAGAGTTAGTGATGGAATGAGTTGTAATTTTCACATGTCGCACGCTGCTGCTTTGTGTTTATCTGTCTTTGAGAGTTGGCTATTCTGTACAACTGCTCCTGAATCTGTATGACTATCGCAGACTTTCTGCAGAAGACTACGCTACCGTCCAGCAACGTGACACACAACCACATTCATTCAATCAGTTATGAAAAAAGAGAAAAAAGGAAAAGAAATGAGAAATGCTAGTGAAAGTGGGCTACCGGTCTAATGAAAGGTGGCTACAGGACCCTTTCAGAAGAATGGTTGTCTATCGCTACGAATGGTCTAGCACAGTGGTCGTGAAACTCTAGTGCGCAAGAGCCAACACCGATACTGTGGGGCGCCACCTCAGGCCAATATTGTACAATTCATTGGTGAGTTGTCCCTGCCCCCCCCCCCCCCTCCGCCCCGACCCCAAGTACTGATCTTTGAAACCCGGCATCATTCGGAAAACTTCATGTCGACTGTTTGTTGCCACCCTCAGCGACACCATAGATGTCACACTGTTATTGTCTGATAAAGTATTGTTGTGTTGTCTGTGTGAGCGTGTGATTAACGTAGATACTTAGACACATCGTGCAATATGGGACATGATCAGAAATCTTTAGTGAATGTTTTGAATTTCATGTTTCTTCTACTCACTGCTTCGTATAACAACGGGGATGTACCGCATTTCAAGACGACTGCTCTATAAAGCGCTTTTACGAATTCAGGTTACTTCTGTTCGAAATTTATACCATAGCAGCTGATCGATGCGAGGCACACAAGTCCATGAGCTGTCGGCACAGGAAGGCAAACAAGAAAATATTCTCCCTATGACGTCCTCTCACCCAGCAACCACAAATCAGACCCAGCACGCTGCTTCGCCCTTGAGATCACCGGCCAATTTTTCACGCGCCTACTGTAATTCCTCCAGTACATTTTTGATTCGAAGAAGGAGTTATTTACAGCCAACAGTTGCCAATGCTGAGTATTTATTCTTTATCATTTTCTAAATGTGTAATTTATCCTCCTTCAGAAGCTATTAAACGCTGACACCTGTTAAGTATAATAAGACTCTTATTGTTCTTCATATACATCAATGATTTGGCAGACGGGGTGGGCAGCATTCTACAGTTGTTTAATGATGGAGCCTTGAAGTATGGTAATGTATCGAAGCGAACAATTAACATTTTACAGAGGACACATTTGGAGAGACAAAGGGTAATGGCAGAAGGCCAACAAACTCTAATATTAACCCACGTTGATAGTTTCCAACGGAAATATAGTGATGAAACAAAGAAAATTCACAAAGAGGCTAAAATTATCAAGATTCGGAAGAGATTAGAATGCATACACACGCAGTCACAGGCACACAAACATTCACACTGAACCGCGGGCGCACTTTAGGCCAAAAGCTAAAAGCTCCCCTGTTGCTATGAGACAACGCGCCAAGCGGTTAAATCAACTCACCCTTCTTCGAAGAGACGTCGGCTGCAGACCCTCGGAGAGCTGGAAGCAGACGGCCCATCTCACACTAAAACTTCTCCCACACAACCCCGTGGCCAGGAAAACCCAGAGATGAGGCTTCCGCCACCAACCTAGCACCGGTAACTTCCCCACGAAGGAAACAAACCTCTTTGTCTACCTGAAAACTACAGGGGTTGGCCATTCTGTAAGACTACCGCTGATTCTCTGTAGCAGATTAAACCACCGTATATCAAAATGAAACACACCACAATCACACGTGCCAGAGAGTTTTGGAATAGAAGAACAGGGGATCAACATTTTATGGAATCTTAGTGGTGAGTTGGGTTACATATAAAAACATGGAAGACTTATAATGGCGTTATGAACGCATTTGCAAGTCTGAAATGGGCCAACATAACAATCATACGATGCTTGCTAATCGTATAAAGAAATAGGCTACGGCTTGTTTGAATCATAGCTCAGTCTTCTCTGGTACGAAGTTTAGAAACGAAAACACCCGAATTCTTCTTAGGATGCAAAGTGCACTGGAAATAAAATGAAATGATAATGAAAGGAGACTATAGGACCCTTTCAATAGATCTTTTCATAGTCGCACGAATCTCTACTGCCCTTCGCTTGTCGTCATTTCTGCGTTCCCTCCATACCAGGCGGCCATATAGGCATTTCCACTAAGGTAGCGTACGGCGTCACAATCGGCTGACATTTTGTTGAAAATTATTGATTTGTAGCCAGAAGAATGGGGAATAAAATACTGTATTGGGATGCTGAATGAAACCAATCTGCTTACAGAAAAAAACGTGTTGCATTACTTACTAAACGCCTCTCGTACATTTCTCCCAGTGTGAGGGATGACGGTCAGTGCTTCCATTGAAAAACGTTTGCGATAGTCTACGGAACCATGATTTTACCCAGGCGTGTACTTCTCCGTTCCAAGCAAAGCAACAGCCTGTAATGTTTTTCTTCAGGGCTCTAAAATCATGGAAACCGCATGGTGAGACGTCGGTACTGAATGGAGTATATGAAAATGTTTCCTACCGAAATTTCTGAAACGGTTTTGGCAGCATGTGGCCATGTCGCCTCACAATGGGATCAACGTATTAACAGGTACGACGATTACTTTTGAATTAGTAAACTGTTAATTACTTTTTTTCCATATCTCTGGTTTCCATTTTACTGTTAGTTACAGTATCTGCGAAAGCCACATAATCGGAAAGATCCTGCTTCGTCCAAGTATAAAGGCAGCTCTGGTGTGTGGGTACTGTGCCTGTCGATGATGATGATGACGATGATGATATTTGGTTTGTGCGGCACTCAACCACGTCATTATCAACGCGCGTACAAATTCCCCATCTCTCCACAGTCCAATCTCGCCATTTTCACGAATGATGATGAAATGGTAAGGACGACACCAACAGCCAGCCGCCGGGCGCAGAAAATTCCCGACCCGGCCGAGAATCGAACCCAGGACCTCTTACCTGTCCAGTGTCGGTGGCGTTAATGGACATGTGTGGAGTGGGCGTTTTGCTGCTGCTGCACGTTGATGAGTGAAGGGAGAGCGTGGAACCTGGTGCCTGGTGGTAGCGCGGTCCTCTCGAATGACGCGGTGAGCAGCGCTCCACCAACTGTGACGCAGCGGTATTCGAAGACGGCGCTGAACTGGCAGAGGGCGCACACGCAGCAGCAACCTGGGCGCGTGTGGCTCCACGCCAGTTCCTGGTACACACTTAGCGACGTGCACCATCTTATCAGATTCCCACACCTCCTCACGCACATCAAACACTTCATCTTCTATGCTATCCGCAAACTAAATTCCAATAACCCCACTGTGTCACCTCTGATCACCAAACCTGGTCTGCAGCAGCGGCTTCGCAAACACAGCCCTACGTATCTACACCCTTACAGACGCCATATTCTGTCTCAACGCATCTAACCAACCTCCATTCTCAGACAATGCGATCTGGCATCATATTTATGCCTCCTATCAGCTTTAACTTTTCCGCACCTATCCTATCCATATCAGGGTCGCTCCCTCTTTTTCCCTCTCCATCCAACCATACCACTTTCCTCTTATAAGCACTACCCTCTTCATGCATCACACTCCTCTGTCTTTTCCACTGCCTGTATCTCCTATCCGCCTCATCTACTACCTATCGTCTCTATAGTTTCTCTACCTAACAGCGCCTACTTCTTTACCCACACCCCTCAGCCCTATGGGACATATTCTCTCCTCCGACAATATTTCTCACCCAGTGCATATCCTTCAGATTTTAAGTGAAAGTGCTCTGCCTCGAGGTTTCTTATCGGAATAATTTCATCTTTCTGTGATTGTGTTTGTGTTGTTAAAATAAACATTATCTCACATTCACAGAAAACGCAGCACCTTGAAGGACTAGCGATAGGACGTTCACATTCACAGGACATGTACAGTGCTATGTTCTGTAGAAATCATTAGGCTTCGAAAGATGTCGGTCCGCTGGTTCAAGGTCAACATCGATATCGCCGCGCAACACCACATCCCGGTAAAATGTGCCTGAGGCTCTCGTTGTCGCTATAAACCGAAGGTAATGGATCAGCGTGAGTGGAACAGGCGTGCAGGATGCCTCGCAGACGTATGCGCGAGCAGAACCGTCGGATCAGTGAGTTTGAAAGGGGTCGTATTATTGGCATGAGACAATGTGATGCATCAATCTGGGAAACTGCTGTTGGTGTGGATAAAGTGTTTCGGCAGAACAGCAGGTGTGGGCAGAATGGTTACACGGAAGGCCATAGAAGACGACGAGATGGGTCAGGTGGCACCACCCAGACCATCCCCGAAAAGATCGACACCTCATCCGAATGGCATTGAAGGACAGATCTGCGTCCTCCTCGGCTCTGGCGGAACAGTGAAACAGTGTAACACGTCGTAGACTATCAGTGACGACAGCCAGTCGCAGTTTATTACTGTATGGGTTACCCGCGCGTCGTCCACTTCTTTGTCTACTTTTGACGAATGAAGAGAAACATGCCAGATGGCAGTGATGTATGGAACGACGTCACTGGGCACAGGAATGGCATCAAATGGTTCAATGGCTCTGCTGGGGCTGGGACTTAACATCTGAGGTCATCAGTCCCGTAGAACTTAGAACTACGTAAACGTAACTAACCCAAGGACACCACCACACACATCCATGCCCGAGGCAGGATTCGACCCAGCGACCGTATCAGACCGTTCCTAGAACCGCTCGGCCACCGCGGCCGGCGGAATGGCATCAAATAGTGTTTTCGGACCAATGCAGTTTCTGCTTGTCTGAAAATAATGGCCGCATTTACATTCGCCACAAACATGGGGAGCAACATCAGAGTGACTGCATTTGCACAAGACATACTGCGCCAACTCAAGGCCTTAAGAAGTGGAGTACTATCGGGTACAACCACAAATCACAGGTGGTGTGTGCCCCTGGCATTGTGAGCAATGTGACCTATGTGAATGACATCCGGCGACCCGTAGCCATACGCTCTCTGCACAACACTCCAGCCGCCATTTTTCAGCAAGACAATGCACGAACACGTATCTCCTTTCTGCCACAGGAGATCACCCTTTTGCCCTGGCAAACTTGTCACCAGTCGAAAAATGTGTTGGATTTAGTGATACGATGGGGGCAGTGCTGTGATCCAATGCCGACCACCGCAGATGAACCTGGTGAATGCAGTATGGACGGCTATATCACAGGACGCCATTCGCGTCTTATAGGCGACGATGCCCTCATGCTTGGAACAATTTATTAGAGCCCATGGCCGACCCTGCGCCTACTAAGCAACAGGGCAAATGCTGAACTGTGGTGACTGAAATGCTACTCATTTCTGCACAACATGCTAATGCACATGTCCTGTGAATATGAACGTCCTATCTCTTGTCGTTCAAGGTATTCAGCTTTTTCTGAACATGACTGTATTTTCGTTTTTTTTACCTGTGTCTTTGAGTTTTAATTTAAAATAGAAACACAGCGAGAAATTTTGTCTCATCCCATATTTTTTAATTTGCTTGTCTGAAGAGAGGCACATTGTGATATGTCTGCGTAAGCAGAAGAAACTAACGATCAAAGTCCGAAAACAATTTATTGGACTGTTCAATTAACGAAAACAAATTCTCCAAGTATAACACCACACAAAACAGTGATCCGTCTTCGAATCACAACTACATACAAGAATTATATAGAAAAGAACTGAAATAATTTCCTACTAGTCTCCGCCAGAGACTTCTCCGATATACCAAGCCTAATCCAGAGATCAGCGAGAAGATCCAAGCCGGGCTGCCGAGGTAGCAACTATCCACGTCTGCTGGCGGTCGATGAACTTCCGATGTGTGGCCGAGCGCCGGCCTTTATAGCGCTTCGGCGGATGAGTACCTCGGAACTATTTTCCATCACGTGGTTTGACGCGTGAAAAAATAGTTCTGGGATCTGCAGCGACCTCTTCCTTATGTTTACGTGGGCTGGTAGTGGCCCATGGTGTCCGCTGGTGTCTTTGCTGTGTTGTTGTTGTTGTTGTTGTGGCCGTTCATCAATATTGCCTGTCGGTTGTGTAGTGCTTCGGTGTGCCTGCGAAGCGGCAACCCGCAGCTGCAGGCTGTCAGTTTGGTTGCTGATACTCAAGGCGCCGTGATGTCTGGTGGAGAAGGCCACATCACATTGTACCCCTGACAGCCCACTGCCCGTCCATATGGGAAGAGGAGGACGACATAATAAAAAAAAAGGGTCCAACAATCTCCAGTGCTAAACATTCTGCTGAAGATGGCTCAATGGTCCTCAGCTGAAACACCGTGGTAAAATGTCGACGCCATCCGGCTGCAGTTGCGAAAACTCGTGGAAAGACCAGTGTCTACTCTGGCTCTGTTTCCTCGCCGACATCCCCGACGCCCACTCCGTTTCCCAGACGCCTTCGCAGAAACAGGCGGCCGCTGACACAGCGACTACACAACACACAGTCCCGCCGGTAGCCGGCGGAGCGACGCAGACGCGCCGGCGCGCCTCAATCAGCGGGGCAGGCGCGGCCTGTTTGTCCCAATCGCGACGCCCCGCCGTCGGCCGCAGCTGGAGTGCCGGTGCAGAGCGCGCCGTTTGTCCAGGGCACACAGTGGCCGCCGCTCTGAGACCCGTGCCGTGACGTCGGTCACCCTGCGTCTCCCAGGCTGTGCCACTCCCTCGCCCTGTGGAAGCGTCTCCGAGGAAGTGTTTGGCTTAACGGTTAGTTTTGTCGACAGGCAGGCGGTAGGAACCACAGCGTGTGCAGCCAGTTAAGAGCCTTTCACACTCGTCTGGCAGCTTTGTAAAGGCGCCGGGTGCACGGCAGCCGGGTGGTCACGTTTCACATCAGTACGGTTGCTGCCTAAATGGCCGATACTACACTAGTGTCCAAAATTAAAAGCAACAAACGGAAGTTTGCAAGGTTGCGTTTATTTTGCCACAAAACCGTGTAAACAGGTGACAGTAAAGTAAAAGCAATGTCAGAAACAAAGAACGTAAACAACTACAACATGCATAACGATAGATAAAAACGTTCTTCGTCTTTTCCATCTTAACGTATTTGCACACACATTCCGATAACTGTGATACGCCCGCTAAACAGGTAACCGGATTGTGGAAAGGGCCAAGAGTTGAGGTCAGTTTCTGCTTCTGATTGTAATTTATTGTAATTTAATTACCCTTACAACCAAAGCGCCACGCAGCCGAATCTTTACCAAGGCCTCCAACAAGATATCTTATCAAGATAAAAATCCAATTAAGATAGCAATAAAATAATTCAAAAAACAACATACGCAAAGTGCAGTACAAATGGCTGAGGGCCACAATGAAATTCCAAAACTTCAGAATATATTACCATAGATCTTTAAAGCCAGAAATCCAGCATATTTAACAACAAGAAATCTTAAAATCCAATTAAGATAACAATAAAACAATTTAAAGATGCAACATATGCAAGGTGCAAAAACAAAGGCTGAGGGCCACAATTAAAGTTCAAAATTTTTAAAATATATTACCATTAACCTTTAAAGGCAGAAGACCGCAGTGTTTAAGCTTGAAAGATAAATTTAAAAATTAATTTTGCAAAATTTTAAGAAAACAAAACAAATAACCATAAGCCTAAAAATGGTTCAAATGGCTCTGAGCACTATGGGACTCAACTGCTGAGGTCATTAGTCCCCTAGAACTTAGAACTAGTTAAACCTAACTAACCTAAGGACATCACAAACATCCATGCCCGAGGCAGGATTCGAACCTGCGACCGTAGCGTTAAGCCTAAAACTTAAAATAGTTGACAACAGATAACAGAACACTGGTGGCACTCAGAAAGCACACAGTGTGGTCGGTCTTCCGTCGTTCACTTAAGTGAGACAAGTGGTGATATCGACTAGATCTGCCGGAACCCAACCAGGGGCCAGCCACGTACCGACCAACACGACTTGCATGTTGCAGCCGGCCGCGGTGGTCTAGCGGTTCTAGGCGCTCAGTCCGGAACCACGCGACTGCTACGGTCGCAGGTTCGAATCCTGCCTCGGGCATGGATGTGTGTGATGTCCTTAGGTTAGTTAGGTTAAAGTAGTTCTAAGCTCTAGGGGACTGATGATCACAGATGTTAAGCCCCATAGTGCTCAGAGCCATTTGAACCATTTGAACTTGCATATTGCACTGCAACAACAGGTGAGGAAAGGATGCTGCCCGAAATTATGTTAGTGGCCAGGGCAGGTAACCAGAACGCTAACGGCCACAAGACAGAAAATTCCACTGGTGCACTCAAATCGTAGTCGACCAAAATAGTTAATTGCACCGCATGGCGGCTAAATCTCAGCAGTAGAACCACACGGTGTTGCTCACCGGATATTCTCCCCACCATCAATCCACCGAAGCGAACCACCACAACATGAATAGACGTGGCTTGGGTAGTTGAAACCACTACTCAACTCTGATATCCTGGGTCGGCGAACCACGAACCTCGTAGCGATCGGACAGCTCCACACACGCTCCGACACAGGGACCGCCAGAGGACCCAGCCGACTGCACCGCGCGGAGATAACTTCCCTCGTCCGCAACAACCGACCGACTGCGTGCTGGTCCGTCCGCGACTGCTGCTTCGTCGCGACTGCACGGCTGGTGCGTCTCTCACTCACTTTCAGACGCACGACGGCGGAAATACTGGCTTGGGCCCAACCATGCAGAGGAGACACGCCCACTGGCTAACCGACATCTCTGAACCAGGAAAGGACCGAACCAAGTTCCACAAGATGGTAACTGAAGGGGCCCAGAAGCGCCCAGAGAACCAGTTACACGTCGCCGGATGAGACGACCGACCTCTCAGAGGCAGTACGCCGACCACATTTAAAATAACTTGTCAAAGGAAATCACGCCGACTACACACACAACCTGACAAACACTTGCACCAAGACCTGAACGATACGCAAATTGGGCGTCGATGCACGCACACACACAGCCGACTCATGAACAATCGGCGAACCAAAACGCATCGTCCGGTAGGACGAACGACCGACGATCCTCCAAGACCGTGACCTGGCTCAAGTGATGCATGGCGACAATGGTCGGGTGAGCCATGTCGACGCAGACCTCACTGCTGCTCCAAGCTGACTGCACTAGCGTCGCATTGCAACTGCCTGACTGGCAGATCCGGACTGCACTCCAGACGTGTTCCAACGGACTGGCAGACCCGAACTAGCAACTCGAACTCCGACCAACTCTGTTGCGACAGACAACGACCGGGAAGTAATAGCGCTCAAGCAAAGATACTACGAGAGGGGATATATCGAAAAAGGCTGCTAACGCCGCTCACGGTCAGGAAAGCAGCAACTCAGTGACAGTAGTAATTTAAATTAATGTAGTGAGATGGAAGTACGTTAGAAACAGGGTGTAAAATACATGATGGCAGGAACAATAGCCACTCACGGCTCAACCTGGTCAATGTGCTCATCAGCATGGGGCCTTACCAAGTGTGGCAGCAATACAGGCCTCACAGCGACGGCGCATCCTGTGAGTGATGTCATCAGTCTCATGTTGAGGTAATAACACCCATTCTTCCTGCACAGGTCCTCACCAGTCTTGGAGAAAGGCTGGTGGATGCTGACGTCATGCAACCTTTCTCCCTAGCGCATCCAAGACATGCTCTATTCATTCAAATTGGGAGAGCAGGCAGGCCACGCCAAGCGTACAGTATCTTCCGTTTCCAAGAAAACATCAACCACTCGTACTCTATGAGGTCGAACATTATCGTCCATCAGTAGCAAGTGTGGGCCCACATCACCTCGCAACAACCGCACATGACGTTGCAAAATCTCGTCGCGATACCAGACAGCAGTTAAACCTTGCCGAATCACCCGTACAATTTCCTTAATCCCTGCCCACACCATTAAGAACCCTGCTCGGTACCGGTCTCTTTCCACAAGGTTTCCGAAATCGGGTTACACATAACCTCCACATGCGAATGCGTCGAGAATCACTCTCCAGACCAAGTCGGGACTCATCTGCGAAAAGCCCATTGCCCCACACTTCGACCGTCCAGGTAGCACGTTGACGAATCCACTCTTGACGTTCCCTTCTGTGAAGCATCAGAGGTACACGTACTGAAGGTCTCCGACAGTAAAGGCTACCCAGGTGAAGCCTTCTGTACACCATTTGTCTAGATACAACACGTCAAATGGATGCTGCGAGGCCAGATGCCAGCTGCGCGCAGTACCAAGGCAGTACCACCTTGCCCTTACTGCCAAATAACGGTTCTCACCTTCTCATATGTTATGTGGTCGGCCCTGCACTGGCCTTCGGGATAGTGTTTCGGTCTCTAAGAATTGTCGCCACATCCGAGAAACAATACAACGATTCTCATTAAGCATTCGGGCCATATCACTTTGCGACTGTCCTGCTTCTGTTCTTCTTATTGCCCTCCACTGCGGAGAGTCTGGTAGGCTCCTTCTCCGTGCCATACTGCACCGTCTGTGACTGTGTACACAGTGGTTGAGGATGTGGTGCTACCCGACAAACACTACCCCGATTAATAGGTGCTCTGACGTCATCGTTGACGTGGTTGTCCATTGACCAGTAAGACATCTTCCGTGCAGAACACGATTGTAGGATTTCTGTTGACATTTTGTATGACTATACCATGAAATAGAGACAAAACGGAAAGGGCGGTTTGTTGCTTTAATTTTCGACACCAGTGTATTTGACAGGCTGTAGCGACATTAGTACGCCTGGCGCAGCCCGCCCGATTAACCGAGCGGTCTGATGCACGGCTTTCCGGAGCGGGAAGGAGCACCTGGACCACGGAACGAATCCTCCCGGCGGACTTGTGTCCAGGTCCGATCAAAACTATTTGTAGATCTAATAGTGGACATTAAGATGCGGGGGAGGGAGTTGAGGTGTGCACCATGAACTTTTAGGACCGTTAAAACTATACGGGGTACACTTTGGATGAAGTATCTGAATGTTTGTCCAACAATGCTAGTCCACTCTTCTCCAGTAGCCGAAACTGGAGGAGGTAGTCAGTCAAGTTGGACGCTACGGTTTGCAACGAAGTCGACATTCTCATTCCAGACAAGCTCCTGTGTGTTCAGGTAGGGACTCTGAACGGCCCAGTGCATTTCAGGAATGCCACTGTCGACAGGCTGCTGCCTGACAGAGCCATCATTGTGCCACGGTACGCTGCCACGCTGATATCATCAAACATCGTCTGGAAAATGCTGCTCTGCCGAAGGCGAGGATGGCCGTTGATCCCTTCGCTGAGGATGCACACCAAGCTCGAACTCTTGCGGGAATCAGCGACAAGCCGCCAGTAATGAGGATAGTGGACCATGGTCTCTTCATTAGTAATGGGTGGATACGTCGAGAATTTGGATCTAACGGGATGCGTGCTAGGGTATTGCTCAAAAATGGCTCTGAGCACTATGGGACTTAACTCCTGAGGTCGTCAGTCCCCTAGAACGTAGAACTTCTTAAACCTAACTAATCTAAGGACATCACACACATCCATGCCCGTGGCAGGATTCGAACCTGCGACCGTAGCGGTCGAGCGGTTCCAGACTGTAGCGCCTAGGACCGCTCGGCCACTCCGGCCGGCTAGGGTATTACCTGCGCTGGTGTTGACCACTGTGTCCGGATGGCGCAGTGGTGAGACACCTGCCTACTAAACAGGACAAACTGGTTCGAATCCCAGTGTAGCACAAATTTTAAACTTTCGCCATTGATATAATTCGATGTCCATTGGCAGCTAATACCTTTAATTCCTTTGCGTCTCAATTAAAAAATTATTTATTTCTAAAGCAGCGAAAATAAAATTACGAACAACGCTATACAGAAACACAATTCAAAATTTGCACCAAGAAGCAATTAAAAGAAAACAGCCCTCGTTCACTAATTTTTAACGAATTAACCGGGTTTCAACACTGGTAGGTGTGTCTTCCTCAGAATTTAAACTAAAGAACGGTCTATAACATGGTTACAGAATTACGACTAAAAACCTGTGATACAAATTATAAGTACGGAACTATCGTGAAAGACTGGCAGTACTTATATGTCATTTAAAAATAATAAATATGCCAAAAGGGCATTAGTCACAAAGAGATTTAAGATAAAGAAAACGGTGATGGCGAGCCACTAAGGGCTGCTCGTTACTTGCGTGGTGCAGGTTGCAAAAGGGACTGAGGTGCCCGCGTTAACAAATGCGGCCACGTGAGCATGGCACTGCAACGCTAGTAGCCGTAGATACAATTAGGCTACTTCACATCGAAATATTGGCAGAAATGATTATAAATAAACAGTATTTGGTACATAATGGAAATCAATGTTCGTTTCATAGTGGCATACTACATAACATTTTGTCTACATCAAAGCTTATAACAGTAAGGTGAAACATGAAAGTATCACTACAAAATGTAGATAGGACTGAATGACAACTTTTAAAGCAATAATGACGTGAAATACAGCCGAGAAACATTTGATAATTAGAAAACGTAGGACTACCTTAGAAGGAAAAGAACATTTCGGCAACCTGCACAAGGAGACCCGAAGTCAGATATCGAGTAACGCTGTATACCGTTGAAAAAATTTTTGTTACGTAGCTGTAGCTTTCTAAAAGTTGTCATTCCGTCCTATCTACATTTTCATAGTGACACTTTCATGTTTTACCTTACTGTTATAAGCTTTGATGTAGACAAAATGTTATGTTGCATGCTACTATCAAACAAACATTGCTTTTCATTATGTACCAAATACTGTTTATTTATAATCATTTCTGCCTATATTTCAATGTGAAGTAGCCTAATTGTATCTACGGCTACTAGATGGCGCGTTCGTTGCAGTGCCATGTTCACCTGGCCGCATTCTTTAGTTTAAATTCTTAGGAAGACACTAGTAGCAGTGTTGAAACCCGGTTAATTCGTTAAAAAATAGTGACCGAGAGCTGTTTTCTTTTAATTGTAACTATCCACGGTCTCTGAACGTGCAGCCATGTACAAAATTTTGCACCAAGAAGCTATGGAAATATCAGCTGTTATCATTATGTCACCGACAGAGTAGCAAATTGCTCCTGACGTGTGGAGTTTCATCAGTGATTCAGACATATAACATTCCATAAGGCGGCGTAACGTTTCTCCTAATCGTGATGCCATAGCATAGTGAGAAACGCAGTCCGAAGGGTGCCTCTTCCCGACGCAGAAGTGGCATAGCTCATATCATCATGAGTATGGCGTTGGTTCTAACCCTCTGTGTCCGCTACTACGTCAGTCACTACGCAACGAAGCGACAGCGGTGAAATGTGAATTTTATGTGGCATTCTTGGCAGCCCGCCTCGATAGCTGAGTGGGTGGCGCGACGGAATGACATTGAAAGGGGCCCGGGTTCGATTCTTAGTCTGACGACATCTCCTCCATCGCTATTCAATTTCTTTAGCGCTGTTTTTCGAAGTGGCCACCTTTATATCGGTCATTAGAGCATGTTACCGAGTTTGGATACGGGAAATTTTAGTAATATCGCGGGGAAGAAGATTCTTAACTCGAATGGAGCTCCGTCGCCTTCCACTCTGATTTTTCCAACAACCATCAGAAAAAAATTACTGGAGATAAGATTCCATAACTGACTGTACATTTTGTGTCCGTTTACTTTTAGTTACTGTACAGTTTCGGCTGGAAATCTGTTCAAAGCACCTTTTGTTATCTGTCCACTCTATGAACTCAACTACGCTAAATATAGTGCTCTGGTATAGGTGCAAATATTTCATACGTGATACCTTAATATGTAAGCACATTACTACGTTGGTTATTTTTTGCTCTGCATCGAACAGTCTTCCACAAACACGTCGAAAACTTTACGACATGATGATTTTTGCCTGGTCGTAACTGTTGCACTAACGATGAGAACACGACAAATTCAAGAAACTTGGGGACGCAATAAGCAAACACATGTATCAGTTTATCCGTAGATACTCGACCGTTTCTAAGGAAACGACGGACAATGTTTTTGACTCAATTTAGGTGCCTTTCGCTGGGCGATACTCTCAACAAAATGGTAGGGCAGTGGCTTGTGTTGCGGTCTCGAACTTCTGCGCCCTGTATTCGAATCCCAATTATTGTTTTTATTTATTTTCTTTTTTATTTCAGTTATCTTTCATCAAGTTAGGGATTCAAAGATGTTATATACTGGGTGATCAAAAAGTCAGTATAAATTTGAAAACTTAATAAACCACGGAATAATGTAGATAGAGAGGTAAATATTGACACACATGCTTGGAATGACATGGGGTTTTATTAGAACCGAAAAAAAGTATTACTACACGGGTGAAAGATCTCTTGGGCGCGTCGTATGGTGATGATCGTGTGCTCAGCTGCCACTGTCATGCTTGGCCTCCCATGTCCCCAGACCTCAGTACGTGCGATTATTGGCTTTGGGGTTACCTGAAGTCGCAAGTGTATCGTGATCGACCGACATCTCTAGGGATGCTGAAAGACAACATCCGACGCCAATGCCTCACCATAACTCCGGATATTCTTTACAGTGCTGTTCACAACATTATTCCTCGCCTACAGCTGTTGGTGAGGAATTATGATGGACATATTGAGTATTTCCTGTAAAGCACATCATCTTTACTTTGTCTTACTTTGCTATGCTAATTATTACTATTCTGATCAGATGAAGCGCAATCTGTCGGACATTTTTTTAACGTTTGTATTTTTTTGGTTCTAATAAAACCCCATGTCATTCCAAGCATGTGTGTCAATTTGTACCTCTCCATCTACGTTATTCCGTGATTTATTCAGTTTTCAAATTTATACTGATTTTTTGATCACCCGGTATTTGTAAAATTACAATGTGGGTACACAGTAAGAGTCATACAATCATTACGTAATGTATATATGGTATACTCGAGAGTTACAGTGTTTTTAAATTCTCATACTCTTAGATTTCATTCTTACATCAGTTCTTATATTAATTCTTATATTTTTTTTTCTTATGTGTATTCTTCAGAAAATCGTGGTGCATTCCCTTGGAATATACCGATCGTAGAAACATTCTAAACATAGGAGATTCGAACGCCATCAAATCAAATGGCTCTGAGCACTATGGGACTTAACATCTGTGGTCATCAATCCCCTAGAACTTAGAACTACTTAAACCTAACTAACCTGAGGACATCACACACATCCATTCCCGAGGCAGGATTCGAACCTGCGACCGTAGAAGTCGCGCGGTTCCCGACTGAGCGCCTAGAACCGCTAGACCACCGCGGCCGGCGAACGCCATCAGCATTGTGTGAAGGAGTTTGTTATAGTGGCATTTTGTCGTATGGTACTCGCTTGAGAGAGAAAGGTAGTTAAAATTACTGGTGACTTAACGCATTGGCAGTAATTTTTGAGGCAAACCACACGTAACGAATCACTTTACCAAAAACTGGCGCTTGCAATTGATTATGAATCAACTTAAAATACAGGAATTTAACTAAACCCAATTCAAATTATTTTGTCACTAATTTCATGTTTTTTGTTTTTTTTTTAAATTTATTCACCAGATATGAATTTTAATAGACTAGTAATAACAACGTTATTTCAAGGTTATTTCAATATACATTTGAAGACATGCGTGCAGTAATATTCTACTGACATGGGTAGATAACTCAAAAATTAAAATAAAAATGATAATCGGGTTTCGACTACGTGACACAAAATTGCAAATTAGCGACGCTAGCCACTGTGCCACCACCTTGACTGGACTACGTACTCGCAAAAAGACACATAGAGTACCTCGAACGGCGCGTATTACAAAATTGTATGCCATGGTGGCACGTAAAAGTCATTAAATGTGTAACTGTGCAGAAAACAATAGGAGAACTTTCTAAAATCTTAATCAAAAACTGGAAAATACTTACAACCAAGTCCAGTAATACACAGCAGCACCACATACGGCGCCAACCTGGGTTTTAAGCATTTGACTGTTTTTGTTAAAGATTTAATAAATTCTCCTTTAGTTTTCTACACGGAGAACATTCTGATAAAGAAAAATGTTTGCTATATCCTGATAGGGCGCCCCCTTGCCGGGGTTTCCTTACAACATAGGAAACAGTAAACTGTATTAATCTGTATGCACTGTGAATGATTACACATTTTGTTGACATGTTGGGAAATGCCAATTTCGACTTTATTATGTAAATTTAAAACGTTACGTTTTCTATCTTTGGAATATGCTTAAGAATTTGGTAACAACTGTTTTATGCATGAGTGTAAATTTGGTTTCCTGCCCTATAGGCTGATGTCAAAGTGGGCTTTGGCCAGAAACTTGCGATCGAATGAAAAATACAATATTTGCAATCTGGTCTGGTTTCTCCTTCTATTGACAAATGTTAATCTTTACCTCAGCTATAATTTCAGTCAGAGTTAACGCTCTTGTTAATGATCGAAATAATGCTTGTTCATATGTAACTCCGACGTTAATTCTGACTTGCAAGGCATCAGCAGTCTACCAAAAATTACAGTCTACCAAAAATTACTATTAGATCGTATAAGTTTTTCGACAAAGCCTTAGTGCCTTAGATGATTCTGTTCTGTTCACTCGGCATACATGCTTTGAATTCACAATCATGGTAATAACGTTTATTGATTTCCGTCTAACCATCATATCACTTTTAAATTGGTTAAACAAGCAATAACACTTCGCAAAGCTTCATTCGAGTTCAGTACGCATTGAATACTGGATTAAAAGTAAGCAATCTCGTCTTCGCAATATTACTTCCACTGAACTATAAAAATAGTCATATGAAGTTGCCTGGCTAATCTCCGTGCAACTAGATAGTCTCAAAATTCAGGACAGCTGCATCAACCAATTCTCAGAACTGGACTAACATGTCTTCTCAGAACTTGTTATGTACAAATCTATCACCAACACGTTCAGGTATGAGGTATCATGTTGGCAGTCAGGCATCTGATAGAGACGTGAATGCAATGTTTATGATGATTGATTAGCAAGACGTATTTAACAATTAAATACAGTCTGGACAATGTCTTCCAACTCGTCAGCCGCCCGCTGGCCATGGGTTAGACCGCAGTAGCGCCAGATACACCCGCTGCCGCGACGTCACAACAGCAGTGGATCACTTTGACGTATTCAGTCGTGGGTCATGAAAGAAATACAAAACAAACGTTTTCAGTGCATTAACTCACACAAAATTGGCTCAAAATGGTTCAAATGGCTCTGAGCACTATGGGACTCAACTGCTGAGGTCATTAGTCCCCTAGAACTTAGAACTAGTTAAACCTAACTAACCTAAGGACATCACAAACATCCATGCCCGAGGCAGGATTCGAACCTGCGACCGTAGCGGTCTTGCGGTTCCAGACTGCAGCGCCTTTAACCGCACGGCCACTTCGGCCAGCTAACACAAAATTCATAATAATAAATCATGACATATATTCCTACTAGCCTGTCGTCACTCAGTGGAACATATGAGTGGTTGTCACTTTATGTCGTAAACTACACAATTTTGAGGCCCGACATGTAATGAGCGAGTGTCGTGCAAGCAAAGTCGAACCCTTGGTAAGCGGGTCTACGCAGACTAAACACCATAATAAGGCATGTGGAGAGAGATATACTACACACCACAAACAACTAGCTCTGCTGCACAACCAAAGATGACCAAAGTCGAAAGTTACTACAGTGAACATTTGTAAGGCGGCAGAATAAATGAAGGTCATAAGGGTTTTATACATCGGGAAGGTGAATACGTCACTTAACTTACTTATGTGGTAATGAGCAGATTTGCCTGTTACTATGTAATAGAAAAGGGATGACACTCAATCGACGGTATTTACACACCACACGGGAAGGGGGGGCGGGTTGCCCACGGGGGGTTACCGACCGGACAGTTGACGCATACTGCAGGGCGAAGAGTGGACCACCAGAAGCAGGACAGATAGATGCTTTAGAAAACTGTGTTTTGGAATTCCAAATGCATATGAACAAAACCAGTGACGCATTCGATCACGTGAACTGCAAGTGGTACGCACATGATCGACACATGTGAGTTTTTTGGCGTCTGGAGCAGGCACAAAACGTCCGATTGATGGAAACGCACCGGGAAGGGGTAAAGTGCCGAGATTTCGAAGCAGTTAGATGGTAGGACCCTTGCAATAGGTAGAGAGAGTTTCCACAAAATAAGAGGAATGATCCTATGGGTCCAAAAAAGCCATGATGTGGAGAACAAAAGAACCCAGGTGGGGAGAGAGTTCGGCTACGAGAAAGACGACAGCAAAATTTTCAAGGACTCTTCTTTGAACCGGTGACAAGTGCAGAATGGAGTGCGTAACGATCTGTACAGCGCAGAGGAGAAATTTGTGTGAACACTGCGTTTACTGCGGCTCATCTCCAGCTAGATATTAGCTGCAGTGTCGTTGATCTCCATATGTGGAGTAACGAACCAGCCAGTTAGTCAATTGTTCTTGCTAGAGCTGAGAGGGCATTATAATGTGCACGCTGCTCCAGCCATGCAAGTGTATATCGCCATAGTCGGAGAGTAGGAATGAGTTTTTGTTTTTTCACATATCGAGAAACATAGCGAGAGTTTCTGCTGGAAAATTCAACAAAGGATTAATTAGATTTTTTATGAATTTCAGTGGACAAGGGCAGCCATGCAGATGACAGCTCATCGCAACTAAGGTAAATACTGTTTGCAGAGTGATAAATTTGTTGTTTCAAGAGCTTGCGTCCACTGTAAACTCGAGCGACCTTGGGTAATATTTTGCTCGTCTTGTCACAAAACTAACCATCCTCAGTAGACTTGATTGTCATCCTAAAAATAGAACCAAACTTTGAACCGGAATCGGATGATTTATCATAGTACTAACCAACATCATAAAGTAATCGGTATAATAATTTTGTATAGAAACTTACAGTTAAAATTTAATAGTGTTGTGTTTAGGATTATTTAGCTTTACGAGAGTTACAATTTAGTACTGTTGTGTTTAGGATTAGTTCACTTACAAAGGCCGAGATGCGTCATTTTATCAACAGTCTTAACATTGTCACATCGTAAACTGTGTAAAAGAGTGTATTTCCGTGACAAAATTGCAATATTAAACAATGTCATTACAGCTTGCTCAGCTGTGTTCAGTCATAGCATAAAAAACCACCCAACCATAGCCTTACACATTGATTAGCAACGGATGAGCAAGCAGCAAAGGCTTCATCCCTTTATTATTTGACAAACGCAGGAGAGTAGGATTAGATACAGGATTTAAGTTAAAATCTCCTTCTCTGTTTGTAAGGTCTGTTGAGAATTTAACCTCAACTTCTACCTCAGTAACACTATCCCAATAGATGTGCACGACAGAATCTCTCTGTGGTTGTATACCATAAGATGACAGGCACCAGGGCTATTGTAAACGTGCGTGACGCTTCTGTTCTATACATCCCTCTTCCACGGTCCTGATGTTCTGATCAATACATGACAGTCCAAAACTGCATGTGATATGGTAGACACGTGCCTTACGAAAACGAGAATCATCCTTTACAGAGCGTTTTTGAAGTAGTTTATATCGTATTCTATAATGTAAATAGACGCCATTCTCTGCTAAACGACCATGTCTTCTTTCACCGTGTCGAATTAAAAAACTAAAATAGATACGATGCAGACTAGAGTTTAATTTCTCCACGTCGTGCGGCAGAGGCTGCGTAATTAGCGTGGGAACACAACGGGCAGGGAGGAGGGGGGGGGGGGGGGACACTCCGAGGCTTCGATTTCTGTTACGATGGACTCTGCTGCGCTCGCAAACAGACCTACGCCAGACAGAGGAAAACACTCTCGAATACACTGAGCATAGCTGCGTTAGTTTCATTCAAAAATAAATACGTGCTTAGTTGTGCCGAAACCTGCCGCAGATATCCGTATCAGTCACGAAACAAATTGAAACCGCATACCTCCTTCCATCGATATGAAAAGAGTTTTTGAGATTGTTGTAATAAGCATCAACCGTGTCTGACCGCCGTAGTGGAAAGACATTCTCTCTGCCAAAACGTTGCCCATGTAACACCGGCAGTCACGCGATGGAAATGAACCTTCATGTGAAAAAAACTAGTTTTGCAGGGCCGCCATACTCCTATCAACAGAGTGTGACTATCATGAGCTCTTACGTATTTTTCTAAGGACCACACAGCTGATACGTTGTAAGGATGTTAAAGAGTTGTGCTACTCACTCCTGACAGGGTAGAGATAGCTGTTGCTGTGTTCCCGACACACTACGAACTACCTTGGACTATGTAGTGACACAGGGAGGCGGAGGGATTCAAACTGAAGAAGTGCCTTCCGGATCTTTCTGAGTCAGTCCCTGCTTCAAAGAGTTCTCGCCTTCAGACCTTAGCTCTCAGGACGCTAGCTGGTTGAAACGTCTAATGTCATTGCTTACTTGGTCAGCTGACAAAGCCACCTCTTCCAGTCTATGTCTTTCTCATAGTTCAGCCAACGTACTTCGAACGTATGTCTCTAACACTGGAGATCACGTTATCTTCTTGTGGCGCAACCATCTATCTACAAGTATCTGAAACCCTGTAGTACTAGTGGTAGACAGATAAAAAATTGCTCTGACCACTATGGGTCATCAGTCCCCTAGAACTTAGTACTACTTAAACCTAATTAACCTAAGGGCATCACACACATCCATGTCCAAGGCAGGATTCGAACCTGCGACCGTAGCATTCGCGTGGTTGCGTACTGAAGCGCCTACAGTTTCTCGGCCACCGCGGCCGGTGATATACAGATAAGGAATAGCGCCTGTTTTAGCCTTTAA
Source organism: Schistocerca cancellata (assembly GCF_023864275.1). Classification (NCBI taxonomy): domain Eukaryota; kingdom Metazoa; phylum Arthropoda; class Insecta; order Orthoptera; family Acrididae; genus Schistocerca; species Schistocerca cancellata. Next base: position 920,760,158 of record NC_064628.1, on the reverse strand, counting down.
CGAAATGAGTAAGCCTGAATCATGCAGTGCTATAAAACCTTCAAATCATAGCATGTGTACATATTTCAGCTAAGTTTATTGCAAGAAATCTACCTGCTCATACGGGAAATAATCGCTATGAAGGGCTGTAGCTTCTTACATAAACTAAACCTGCCTTTGGAAACAGGATAAACCATGGCTGAGAGTTTTGTGTTACATTTTTCGTCCATATTAGATAAAATAGTTACCTTACTTCAGAAAGTAAGTTATCGATTACCATGACGGGTCAAGTAACATTTATGTCATGCTGCACTCCGCTCCAAAGGGACACAGCTACGTAACACCTTTTCCAAGCCCCTGCGAACAACATTCAGAATGTCCAGCCAATCAGTCAGTTCTTCACCGATAGAAATCCGCTTTGAGTGGACGTCGTCCTGCAATCGCCAGTCGCCACGAATCTGTTACTCGATCGCATGGATATTGTCATGGAATGTTTGATGTCGGTGGCCTTCCTTCCTGATCAACATCAACCACATCTGTGCGGCCTTGGTGGTATTGTTGGCACACCACCACACCGCGACTATTTCATGATGGATCGGTGGCAATTTGATGTTTTGCTCACAAGAATCGTACTGTCTAGCGCACTTCGACGTTGGGCTACATTTGCAGTGGAAGCACCATTTTATTCAAACACTGAGATGCACGTTCTATCAGTAGCACTGCAGAACTGTGTCTGCAATAAACGCGGATCATTTATTTCCCTTCTGAAAACGTGCCATTCTTATTGCGCAATGCTCTTAGAAGCCGACCACACAGCATTCGGATTTTTGTAATATTTTATGTTTGTTGTTCAGGAACATTATAAACAAGTCTGACGCAAATCTCTAAAACTCTCGACGAAATGAGCTTGGAACTTTTCTGAGAACCTTTGATATCATAAAGCAATTTCAACTTTTCGATCAGTAGTGTTTTTCTGTGGTACAATGCAGACATACCATGTTGGGGGATACAAATTTCTAAAGAAAGGTCGAGCATTTCAACAAAGCGTAAAATACATGAAGATGAAGAAAAGATCAGTAGCAGTCTGACGCAAATCTCTAAAACTCTCGACGAAATGAGCTTGGAACTTTTCTGAGAACCTTTGATATCATAAAGCAATTTCAACTTTTCGATCAGTAGTGTTTTTCTGTGGTACAATGCACACATACCATGTGAATATGGTCGCTGATGAGCAGTGACCAGTTTTCGTCCGAAGTGCTGGGTGGATTCATTCGTTTGTTCAGAAGCGTAGGCCAACAGTGTGTGCCCACTTTTGGTTGTCGGCAAAATGCGACAATGACAGAATCTAGGCGCACGCCCTGTAAGACAAGAAATTTTCGATAAAAAGGAACTTTAATTTTTACGTTATTTATAACATGATTTGTCAGCTTCATGATGATGTGCCTATCGTTTCATGAAAGCTCATAGTTATCGTGATGTTTGGATTCATTAAGACACTGCGTGAAATTCTAAAAAGTTTGCAATGAAAGTTAAGGGTGTTCGGTGCATATTAGACGCAAATTGAATTTAGTTAACATGTCGAACTCTTCTTTACATTTGGATGGAGGTCTCTGTCATCAGTCTCGAGAAAACTGCTCTGATGCAGCGCATTCATTTGCTGTCATGTGCGACACTGTTCCTCGTGTTTCATAAGCAGTCGAAAAGAGATTTTGGCAAATGATAGCGCAAAAAGAGGAGAGTATTTCTCCATATGGTTACTATACTATTTTACTACCTACAGATTTTTTTGATGAAAGAATGTAATTTTTAAGAGCTATCAGTAGCTTGTAAAAGGAGAAATGCTGTGGGTTTTGGAATAACACAAGTGAACACATTACACGTTTATTTTTGTTCTGAGGATGTGCTTTTTTATAAGCTACTGACTTCCCTCAGTTGTTCACTTAATAGACATAAGAAATCACTGTTATAGTTTTCTCTCGCAACTGCATCTTCACAACATATTAGTGGGGTGACATTGTGTAAAGTCTGCTGTGTTTTGGCAAAAGAAGCAAATTTTGACATGGCAACAAGAGAAATGTAGATTTTACTCAAAATTGGCCATTCATGACGCTTCACTGAAAGTAACAAACGGTTAACAAGCCAGGCCAAAGTAAATCGCTGCTTTTTTTGAATTTTCAGCGGAATTTTTTTATACACTAACGAAAGCAAGGTTGACAGTAGATCTTTTCGAATGGTCGCCATACACGTTTGGGTGTGGAGAGGCTGCACTTAATACTTACAAAAGATGTGAGCTTAGGCTTCAATTTAGAAAAACATATCCCCTCCAGTGCGCATCATTTCCCCTACAGCACCTGATCATAACCCCCACCAGTACCACCCTCCCGATATGTGCTCTGCCAATTATGCGTCTCTCAGCCACATTATTCTGCACGCGCTCTAATCACTGGTTAGAGTCTCACTTTTGTCGTAATATTTTTCGACTTTTCCATTCATTTCGAATACATAAACCATTTCAATTTAAAACTCATAAAATAAATGCTCATTAACACACATCTAATCACACATTGCACACAAAAATCATTTTCTCATCACAAATATAAATTATTATGTACCAATCGTTTCTAAAGGATTGCTAACAACGATTGTGTAACTTAAGATAACAACACAAATTACTTTTTTATTCATTATGTATTTTATGCATCGCATAAATGCTCGTACAATGTACACCTTCGTTTAAAATATTACCTCAGTTGTGATTCGAACCTAGACCACCCACAGGTTGGGTGAGCATTCAACCACACAGCCACATGGCCCATGGACACAAAGATCTTGCTCTAAAGTGTTAAAGACAGAGTTGCGTTGAACTACTTTGGCATCTGATGCCCCAGTTCCGAACTTCACTTACCATAACTGTAAAAAATTCGCAAGAAGCAAATCGCCTAATGGTCCTGTGTTGGCGTGTCACAAAATGTGTAACTTACTTTCTGAAGTCTCCTTGTACCAAGGTGTTTATGGTCATCATCAAACAAATAATATAGGCTATAATCATATGGAGGAAGAATAGCAGGTCCTTATAGACCGTGGATCTCTGTTATAACGCGAATTGATTGAGTTTCAAACGGCGATTTAGCTGCATGTTTCTTCATAACAGTTTCCTTACATTTCGTCTTCCGTCTAATATGCTGTACACGTATTTACACTCAGAAAATAGCTTGATGCTCTTTAGTCTTGAACATGAAATAATTTATTTAGCTTTCATAGACCGCAGGAGAGCATTAAGCATTTCCATGTATAACCAATTGACATTAATTGAGAAAGCAATTATGGAAGACTCGGCAGTAAAAATTAACAGTACAGACTGGACTCATGAAAGTTTTAGACAAAACTGCACCAATCCTCATTCATAGTCAACATTTACGTACAATATGGAATAAATAAGTGGTAATAATACTGTGGACATACAAAAAAAACAGATGGGAAAAATATAGGTTCTTATATTTCTGGACGATGTAACTGTGACAGCCCTACAAGAAATAAACCTGCAAATAATATTATAAGCTATGCATGAAATAGTAGGAAATGAGTACAAGAAGTCAAAAGCCGCTTCAAGACCAAACAAAAATAATTTTGTCGAACATAAAGAAATTTTCTCCTATCTAATATTATTCAACTTTAATTTCACATTAATACAAGATAAAAGATATGGAGATGAGTCACAGCCAGATTAACAGCCATTGGGTGTGGCACACCAACCAGTCCGAGAGTGGCTTTCAGGCAGTTTCCCATGTTCACTTAGGGAAATGCTGGACTGATCCCAAAATACCATCTCAGAGAATGCAATACACACACACTTAAAATATAACAACAGATAAAATCATGTCCATCCTTGAGACTGACGGTCTCCAGGACTTCAGTCATTCATGTATGTAATAAAATGAGATATCTACAGCCATTGTTTCCATGTTATTTTATAACATTGCAATCCATTTGGCGGCTCAATACACCATATTTAGGCCCATTTGCATAAATAGTAATAATAACATCATCAAGTTACAAACCACGGAAGTACAAATAGATATTAAAGACACAATAAAAATTAAAGAAAATACAGTATAAATGAGTTGACAGTAATCATTGTTGAAAGCCAACTAATACACACATTGTCACGTACTTAAAATAGAATTATACATAAGAAACCATTTCCAGTCTGTATATTGCACAAATGTATCATTTACTAGTAAAATCATTAACTGGATATTCCATGATTAAAAACTACTGGTCATTCAGATAATACACTACAATGGAAAATCTTGAAGTAACTTACCAAACTACAAAAAGATTTGTAGAAAATGCTAGATCTGTGAAAGAAAGTACAACACCATCAGAAATAAGTAAACCAAAGATATATACATCTATATTTAAGTAGTCCTTACAAAAGAGCGACATCAACAATATCTAACCGGCAATATATGCAAAGCAATCAAGGCGACATATCGAAGTTATAAGAAGCTGAGGTCAAAACTGTATCTTGGCATATTTATGTCATATGCAAAAAATGAATGTACAAGAACACAGAATACACCAAACACATCATGTACAGGATGAACAACATATACACAGCTGTGTGCAAATAGCCCTCACAAAAGGACAGCATCCACAAAATGTAAGTGCCAATATAGGGAAAGCTATCAAAATGCTACCATTACTCTTTATACATACATCCCTGAAGATAGTGTATTGTCACCGAACATGGTTGTGATATAATTAAATAACATCATAATGGTGGCTGTACGTTTTTCATTTTGTTACGTAAGTAACATGTTTAGATGGGCCAGTCAGAGTAGGTGGATGAGGCTTCCTTCCCTTACGTAACTTCTACGTCTGTAGCATCAGAAAGGGCATCTGGCCACAACGTTAAGCAGCGAAATAAAATTTGACAAATCGTGAATAAACAGATCACACATTGCACTGGTAAGCACTGCGGATAAGAAAATGGAAATCATATTAATTTACCCTAGCGCTTCCCAATGTCTGGTCCGTAGACCCCTTAGGGGTTCACTGGCCCTTTCTACAGGGTTCATGGCTGCCTTTGACCAAAACTTGTAAGAGAATGAGAATATTACTAATTAAAAATGTATAAAGCAAGGTCATCAACATTATCTTTTGTCATTTGAAAATACGTGTACGTGTAAGTCAGGTCGCGTTCCTATGTAAGGGCTGGGGTTCCCAAGTGGGGACCAGCAGGTAGTTCAGTTCCAGGGAGTGTGGCTTCCGGTCTGCTCGGCTGTTTCTGCAACACCCTAAGGGTAGCATGCGCGCGAGCACATGGCGCTCGATGCTAAACGTTTTGCGCATGATATTCCGAAATGACGCTAGCTCAGCCGACCAATCAGAGCGCTCGATAGCAGCCATGCGGTCCGAGACATCATTCAGTGTTAAACTTCATTCATGAGTGCACTGCCTGTTTCATCGTTCGCTTTTTAACCAGTTTATTACTGCCAACATGAATCGTTGGCTGAAGTCGGGATCGTCGAAGGAGCGAGCAGTTTCTCCATCTTCTCCACAGCAAGGAAAACTCGCGGTTGAAATTAACGAGGAGAGGGGACGGCCAAACGAAGAACAATCACATGAAGCGTAACAGCCGTATTTATTTTGCGAAAACTCTGCGAGAACTCCAGTTGTTGCAGATCCACGTGGAAGTGGAAAACTGAAAAGTATAAGTACAACGAAAGCTCTTTAGAAATGGGCTGTATGGTGACAGGGAAAGGTTAAGCGCAGTGCGTAACATGCGCAAGAGTCCTTCTGAACAGTTCTGTGGTTCCAGTTAAACTACGTCGTCATTGTCATGGTACTCCCGTGTACTTCTATATTAAAGAGACTGATTTTTTTTAAAGAAGAATAGCACTGAATAAGCTGCTACTTAACACTGCATGAAAACCCATGCAAAACAATTAATGAAAACTCACTAAAAGCTCCTTTCTTGGTAAGTTATCGAGTTACAAAACAGGCAAAGCTCATATCCTCATAAAACAGTGTGTTAATGTTATTGTTTCTTGTATGCTAGACGAAAACGCGATAATACGTGCATCTTCGGTGTCACTATCAAACAATGCTGAGAGATGGATGGCTAACTTGCGAAACGATGTGAAAGTATCTCTGATATCTCGCTTCCAGCACAATTCATTTTCTCTCCAAATAGATGAATCTGCTGACGTTGTGAGATTACCGATTTAATTGGTTTTTGTCCGTTATGAATACTCGGTATGTTTCGAGTAGTACCTCTTATTGCGCAAATCACTACCTGCCAACGCAACAGGTGCTGAAATATTCCGTCTGTTGGACGATTTTTCAAAGACTAACAAAATTTCATTGGCTAATTGCATCGTGATATGTGCACAGACGGTGCATAAGGAATGACGCGTCCAACCTGCGGAGCGATAACTGAAACAAAAGAGCTCGAAGGATTTCAGCAGTAGTCATTGTCATCCGCACAGACATGGTTTAGCTACGAAACAATCGCCTGCTTCCTTCAAGAAGGCTTTAGATGAATTAGTCCAAATTATTAATCACATAAAATAACGGCCGTAGAAGTTAAGACTTATCGCAATACTGTGTGAAGATATGAAGAACCTTCATCGTTCCCTGCTTCTCCATATGGGAGTGAGGTGGCTCCCACGTGGGAATACATTCCCTCTATTATATGAATTACGTTTAGACGTCCTAACTTTACTTTCAGACCATAATACCAAATTAGTAGATGTTATTAATGACGAAGATTGGCAACATATATTTGCTTATATGGCAGATATTTTCTCCAAAATGAACGAAATGAGTATTTCACTGCATGGGAAGAATTATAACAACTGTCACTGCCAACGACATAGTTCGAGCGTTTAAGCAGTTTTTGGGTAGAGATTTTCGAGGACGAGTGTTTTCCTCTTCTCAGCGATTTTTTGAAAGACAAGCCATTGGAGCTTCGGAACAATTTGTTTCATGTAATCTTCGAACATCTCCAAAGCTTGACGTCATCGTTGGAGCTTTATTTCCCAACAGCTCAAGGTGAGAAGCTGCAAGAATAGGAATGGTTGGTCGACCCGTTCGCTGTATCCAAAAAGCAGATTATTCAATCAACGAATGAATAGGAGTTGTTCATAGAAATTGCCACAGACCTTGAAGCCTACATTCGACAGTGATGGATATTCACACTTTTGGATCCGTTTGGAAAACAAAAAATTCTAATCCCTTGATGAAAAAGCAAAACTAGTTCTACTTCCATTTGCCAAAACGTACATGTGCGAATCCCGGTCCTAGACCTACGGCGCCAAGGGAACTAAGTACTGAAGTTGTCTAGATGCTGAAATAGTTATCAAGTATTGAACCCGACTTTCCAATACAGTGACAGCAGAAGCACCCCAACCTTCGGTCTAAGATTCCATTATTGTTCCCAAAGACTCATCTGAAGTAAAGTGGAACACATCTTGCTTCGTCGGCAAGTCGTGAACGTACACAAACTGTAACTAGGCATTTTGTTTGTGTTTTTTTACCAGCTGATTAATATTTATTTGAATTCCTTTGGTACAGACGTTTTTGTTCCGAAAATTAAAATGATACCCAACGAGTGTTTCTTTTCTTTGCAATATAATCTCCACACAATTTGAAATATGGCCTGCTTAGTGTGTTGAACAATGGGATTAAATGCAACAGCAAGTATCTGAAAAAAGCGGGAATTCAGACGAATCGGAAAATCATTTCCGTCAGAGCGTCTGAGTATTGCGTAAAAATTTGAAGTAAACCGGTCAAGAACTTTTCAAGATTTTTGCTATCAGTGCCTTTTCCGTCCGAACGTGGTTTAGATAATCATCAGATAAAAATCTGAAGTAAATCGCTCAAGTACTTTTCGAGTGTTTTAGTGACAACATTAAACAACTACACTCCTGGAAATGGAAAAAAGAACACATTGACACCGGTGTGTCAGACCCACCATACTTGCTCCGGACACTGCGAGAGGGCTGTACAAGCAATGATCACACGCACGGCACAGCGGACACACCAGGAACCGCGGTGTTGGCCGTCGAATGGCGCTAGCTGCGCAGCATTTGTGCACCGCCGCCGTCAGTGTCAGCCAGTTTGCCGTGGCATACGGAGCTTCATCGCAGTCTTTAACACTGGTAGCATGCCGCGACAGCGTGGACGTGAACCGTATGTGCAGTTGACGGACTTTGAACGAGGGCGTATAGTGGGCATGCGGGAGGCCGGGTGGACGTACCGCCGAATTGCTCAACACGTGGGGCGTGAGGTCTCCACAGTACATCGATGTTGTCGCCAGTGGCCGGCGGAAGGTGCACGTGCCCGTCGTCCTGGGACCGGACCGCAGCGACGCACGGATGCACGCCAAGACCGTAGGATCCTACGCAGTGCCGTAGGGGACCGCACCGCCACTTACCAGCAAATTAGGGACACTGTTGCTCCTGGAGTATCGGCGAGGACCATTCGCAACCGTCTCCATGAAGCTGGGCTACGGTCCCGCACACCGTTAAGACGTCTTCCGCTCACGCCCCAACATCGTGCAGCCCGCCTCCAGTGGTGTCGCGACAGGCGTGAATGGAGGGACGAATGGAGACGTGTCGTCTTCAGCGATGAGAGTCGCTTCTGCCTTGGTGCCAATGATGGTCGTATGCGTGTTTGGCGCCGTGCAGGTGAGCGCCACAATCAGGACTGCATACGACCAAGGCACACAGGGCCAACACCCGGCATCATGGTGTGGGGAGCGATCTCCTACACTGGCCGTACACCACTGGTGATCGTCGAGGGGACACTGAATAGTGCACGGTACATCCAAACCGTCATCGAACCCATCGTTCTACCATTCCTAGACCGGCAAGGGAACTTGCTGTTCCAACAGGACAATGCACGTCCGCATGTATCCCGTGCCACCCAACGTGCTCTAGAAGGTGTAAGTCAGCTACCCTGGCCAGCAAGATCTCCGGATCTGCCCCCCATTGAGCATGTTTGGGACTGGATGAAGCGTCGTCTCACGCGGTCTGCACGTCCAGCACGAACGCTGGTCCAACTGAGGCGCCAGGTGGAAATGGCATGGCAAGCCGTTCCACAGGACTACATCCAGCATCTCTACGATCGTCTCCATGGGAGAATAGCAGCCTGCATTGCTGCGAAAGGTGGATATACACAGTACTAGTGCCGACATTGTGCATGCTCTGTTGCCTGTGTCTATGTGCCTGTGGTTCTGTCAGTGTGATCATGTGATGTATCTGACGCCAGGAATGTGTCAATAAAGTTTCCCCTTCCTGGGACAATGAATTCAGGGTGTTCTTATTTCAATTTCCAGGAGTGTATTTGGCATATGGTGGAATAGGTAAGGGCTTCTTAACCTTTTTAGTTGGCGGAAAACTTTTTCGGGCGAAAATCCAGGGCTGACCACTTGTCAGTCAAGTGCAACGTTACGCACAGATATTTAAACGACTTGACTGTGTCAAGCAGGAAACCAGGAATACTGAATCCGAACATCACACGTTTGCTCTTCTTACACGTTAATTTCAGGCTGTCTCCATTCACCTTCAAGCCAAAGACTTTTGATACGTCGTGGGATAAGTGCAAAACCGGCACTTGCATTAAGAAGTTTCAGTTCCTATGGGCTTTGCTCTGATTTTCGACAGTTCCTGTGCGCTTGACTGACAAGTTGTCAGCCGTGGATTTCCGCCTGAAAAAGGTTACCGCCAACTACAAAGGTTAAGAAGCGCTGACCTACTCCACCATATAATAAGTAGTTGTTTAATGTTGTCACTAGAACACTCGAAAATTACTTGAGAGATTTACTTCATTTTTTTTTTTTATTCTCTATAACATGTTCGGACGGAAACAGGCAATCTTGGAAAGTTCTTGACCGGTTTACTTCAAATTTTTACGCAATACTCCTTAGACGTTCTGACGTAAATTGACTGCATAATTTTTAAATATCTACAACTACACCATATTCCGAAAGACACCTAATGGTTTGTGGCGGCCGTGCGGGATTAGGCAAGCGGTCTAGGGCGCTGCAGTCGTGGACTGTGCGGCTGGTTCCGGCGGATGTTCGAGTCCTCCCTCGGGCATGGGTGTGTGTGTCTGTCCTTAGGATAATTTAGGTTAAGTAGTGTGTAAGCTTAGGGACTGATGACCTTAGCAGGTAAGTCCTGTAAGATTTCACACATTTTTTTTTTGTTTTTGATGTGTGGCGTCAGATAAACATAAATAACATATAAACGTGAAATTTAGTTAGTGGAAGTATACAGAAGGATTTACTCATTTACAATGGACATAAGCTACATTATTTTTAAACAATAATGTACAAGTTTTCTGTTAAAAGCGACTGTGAGAAGTAAAAATGTGCGGACTCGTTTTCTATGCAATAACAAGGAACTTATATACAAAGCAATGTGCTTTTGCTTCTTTTTTTCCACCGTCGGTTTTACAGGAAAACTTTTGCAGGAAAGCTGTATTCGTGTCTTATCGGATTACGATTGGAATACTACTAAGGAATCACAGATTAAAACTAGGCGAAATATTGTCGTTGAAGCAGCTGTCCTCAGAGATCCGGCATCTGGAGATATATTTCTCATATCCCACAGACCAGTGATCCCAGTCGATATTTCCATTCATTTTAAGCGACTTCACAATCAATGTGTCACTTGTAATAACAATAAACGAGGATCAAGGTCAGAGACAGGGAAGAAAAGGAGATGAAAAGAGAGATGTGGAAGGCGTTCAGGATGTTTATCGATTTGCACACGTATTTAACAACTGCGAGGCATTGCCCTCTTCGCTAGTACAAAATATAGATACATTAGAGCTCAAAGCAACCAGAAAAAGAAACCGTAAAAAATAATGGATATACCAGGTGTGGCTAGAAAAAAACCGGACTAGTACTGGTGAAACAATAAAACGAATGCAATAAGGCTGAAAGTCGCGTGGCCTGTCACGTGACTATCGCTCCGGGTACTGCTCGAGTTTCATCTGCCTCCTGCACTCAGTCTGCCCGTGGCGTCTGTTTTAAGTAGTTGACGTTTTGTCTGTGCGTCGGAAAATGTTGAGTGTACAGAAAGAACAGCGTGTTAACATCAAATTTTGTTTCAAACTAGGAAAATCTGCAAGTGAAACGTTGGTAATGTTACAACAAGTGTACGGCGATGATTGTTTATCGCGAACACAAGTGTTTGAGTGGTTTAAACGATTTAAAGATGGCCGCGAAGATACCACTGATGACACTCGCACACTTTGTTCATGTTGAAACTTTCATGAAGAATCTGCCTAACACTTTCCTTGTCAACTCCTGTTAACTCAGACACTGCTCTGATTGTTAAACGGCGATCTTGTCGAACAAGTTTACCGATTTTTTCAATGTTTGCATCAGTTTTTGCTGACAATGGTCTGCCAGTGCGAGTGTCATCACTGGTGTCTTCGCGGCTCCTAAGCACACCTCAGCTACAGGCTGACGTCAAGACCTTGTAAGATCTGTAGGATCATGTTCTATACCGACTTAATGATGACATCTTAGATGCGTTACTTCGAATAAGCTTCGACTCTATTGTGGTCATGTTTTAAAGTCTGTTTGCTGTCTGACACCTGCAGGGGTTCATTAGGAGCCATTGCACACAATACACGTTTGATAACTGACCACACAAAACAATAGTTTACACGCTTTGATGCTGGCTTAGACGGTGCAACTAGACTAATCCGACAGTGAGCGCGGACGCTTAAAAGCGTCAGCCGCACTGGCTCATAGCTTCTTGTGACACTTAATAAGCGTCGGCCGTAGCAAAAGTGTTAAAGTACGAGGGCAGTTCAATAAGTAATGCAACACATTTTTTTTTCTGAAACAGGGGTTGTTTTATTCAGCATTGAAATACGCCAGGTTATTCCCCAATCTTTTAGCTACACAACACCATTTTTCAACGTAAACTCCATTCAATGCTACGGCCTTACGCCACCTTGAAATGAGGGCCTGTATGCCTGCACGGTACCATTCCACTGGTCGATGTCGGAGCCAACGTCGTACTGCATCAATAACTTCTTCATCGTCCGCGTAGTGCCTCCCACGGATTGCGTCCTTCATTGGGCCAAACATATGGAAATCCGACGGTGCGAGATCGGGGCTGTAGGGTGCATGAGGAAGAACAGTCCACTGAAGTTTTGTGAGCTCCTCTCGGGTGCGAAGACTTGTGTGAGGTCTTGCGTTGTCATGAAGAAGGAGAAGTTCGTTCAGATTTTTGTGCCTACAAACACGCTGAAGTCGTTTCTTCAATTTCTGAAGAGTAGCACAATATACTTCAGAGTTGATCGTTTGACCGTGGGGAAGGACATCGAACAGAATAACCCCTTCAACGTCCCAGAAGACTGTAACCATGACTTTACCGGCTGAGGGTATGGCTTTAAACTTTTTCTTGGTAGGGGAGTGGGTGTGGCGCCACTCCATTGATTGCCGTTTTGTTTCAGGTTCGAAGTGATGAACCCATGTTTCATCGCCTGTAACAATCTTTGACAAGAAATTGCCACCCTCAGCCACATGACGAGCAAGCAATTCCGCACAGATGGTTCTCCTTTGCTCTTTATGGTGTTCGGTTAGACAACGAGGGACCCAGCGGGAACAAACCTTTGAATATCCCAACTGGTGAACAATTGTGACAGCACTACCAACAGAGATGTCAAGTTGAGCACTGAGTTGTTTGATGGTGATCCGTCGATCATCTCGAACGAGTGTGTTCGCACGCTCCGCCATTGCAGGAGTCACAGCTGTGCACGGCCGGCCCGCACGCGGGAGATCAGACAGTCTCGCTTGACCTTGCGGCGATGATGACACACGCTTTGCCCAACGACTCACCGTGCTTTTGTCCACTGCCAGATCACCGTAGACATTCTGCAAGCGCCTATGAATATCTGAGATGCCCTGGTTTTCCGCCAAAAGAAACTCGATCACTGCCCGTTGTTTGCAACGCACATCCGTTACAGACGCCATTTTAACAGCTCCGTACAACGCTGCCACCTGTCGGAAGTCAATGAAACTATACGAGACGAAGCGGCAATGTTTGAAAATATTCCACAAGAAATTTCCGGTTTTTTCAACCAAAATTGGCCGAGAAAAAAAAATGTGTTGCATTACTTATTGAACTGCCCTCGTAATATACAAATTACACTGAGGAAAAAACATGTCAAAACTGCATTTGGAGCAGCTAAATGTGAATGGAGCTGCGAAATGTGAAGGACAGACGAGAGTGAAATGAAATCTCGTGAAGCATTTCACGCACCGCCACCGGATACTCCGCCGCCATTTTTTTTTCCTCGCGCGACGCCCAGCATCCTGGCGCCGGTCCCAGTTCCGGGTTGTGACGCAGCGACACCCGCGCTGGTGAGGAAACATTTGGTAGGCAACGAGAGATCACGTTCCGCGCCTTTCAAAACTCTTACTCGGCTTACGTCGACAGAGTTAAAAGCTATCGACCAACTAGAAATGTCGCGTTGATAACAACGATACACACACACCAAGGGAAGTTTTGCATCAGCCCATTACTTTCAAATTCAGGGCACAGGGAACAAAATAATGGGTGTGAGGCATGCGTATATGTTCATCTGTGACCAGACTACACACACACACACACACACACACACACACACATAAAAAATTGTGTAACTACAAAATCGTCTGTTTCCCACTTCCTTCTTTTTTCAGAGCACACCTGAACAACAACAATACTTGATGGAGCGTTCCTTGCTCAGAGGCAGACTTGAATCCGTTGTTGTCTACCATAGACGAAATCATCTAGCCATCCCTGGTCCAAACCGTCCCGTTCTTCGATGGTGAATCAGCGTATGTGGCGCAGAGTACGACGTCGCTGTCGACATCCGAAAACTTCTCCTTTCAATCGATCCCACATATATTCGATTGGGATAATGTACGTGGAGCAAGCAGTCCACTCCATTCTCATGACACTAGCGTGTTGAAGGAGGGCGTTAACGAGAGCAGCAAGATTATCACCCAGTTACCGTCATCTTGATAGGTGAAACTGTCACAAAAATATTGGCGATACAGACCCATCATTGGTTCAGAACATAGCCACTGTACCGTACAACGGTGAGACTGCCCTTAAAAACCGTGAGAGATGTACGGTGGCCCTACGTAATCCCGTAGCAGAACATCTCTCCATCAACTCATTATTACAAGTATGGACATAAGTATATGCGGCGTTTGATGTTGCCAGATTGTCTCCAACACGCTTTCTGCGATTATCATGGTACACACAGATCAGAGTTTCGTCCGTAGACAATACCAGACGCCAATCCTGGTTCGTCCAATCCGCATTTCTTACCCATCTCTAACGGAATCCACGGTGTTGTAGTGTTCAAAGTTTAGCTCGCCACGGTGGTCGGGAATGGGGTTTCGCATCATACAAAAATGATGTCCTACATAATGTCTTTTAGCCTCTTATAACGTCTATCAGTTCTTCAGTACTAAGCCCACTTTTCCTTTGACGCAAAAATAACATATATCGATGACACTATGCGTCCGTAAAACGTGGACGCCCACTATGGTGAAAGTAAAAAATTAAAGTAAGTGGTAAGGTCTTATGAGACTAAACTGCTGAGGTCATCGGTCCCTAGGCTTACCCCCTGCTTAGTCTAACTTACGCTAAGGACAACACACACACACACACACCCATGCCCGAGAGAGGACTGGAAGGGGGAAACAGCGCGAAACGTGATAAGCGGCTCTAGGCCGCGCGAACCGTGACAATACCCCTCAGACCGTGCGGCAAGCCCTCGCGGCTGTGGTCGAAGTCCTTAACACTACCTCTCAAGTGGATCCGATTCCATGTCCTCACCACTTTGACTCTCGTGGACACGTCGATCAACTTCCCTGATTGACAACCTTCCGCGTGTAACATGATTAAGCAGACCCGATCATTGATTACGAGTGTCCTTCGTGGTATGTTGGTATTTCACACTTCTGTTCCACAGTCGTCTCTAATGCGTCCCTACTGGTGTTTCTCTGTCAACTGAGATGTTGAACCCATCCGAGTGTGGCATTTTACCCATAGCTAGAGTTTGTGATAACTGTATGTATGTTCAGGAGCAAAGTCAGGGGTGACCTTGCGATCGGTATAGAGTCAGTCAGTTTGGCAACACGCCTGCCCGACACATTGATGTAAAGAAAAACTTTTGTTTATATGTGGATTTTGTTCTCGTTAAGTCAGCGCAAGTTGCTCAAAGCGTAAGTGAAGCCACTATTCAATCGGAAGTATGCATTTGTTCATATCAGTTTTGAAGATAGTCGAGTCTTTCACAAAATTTTTCGCGGTTGACGACTTACAGCCAACTTGAAGTTGTGAGAAGCTGATAAGAGCTGTAGAAACGACAAATGGATGACGTAACAAACTGGTGTGAATGTATCATTATGGCTGCGGTACTGCAATGCGATTTTAGACAGGGACAGACTGGAAGAGGAGGATTTCTCAGCTTACAAGGACGTTTATAAGGTTTCATGCTTTGATCAGTTTTCTCTTCGGTAATATGACCAATATAGTCTGCATAACTCGCAGAGAAAGCCGATGATTCCGTGAATAATATTCATTATCTTCCGCTTTCTTCCACTAAGATATCTTTGAGGAAAAGAACGGACGAATTCTCGCTTTTAATGCTCTAGAGTGCTGATCCATTACCTTTGCGCTGGTATTTAAGAGCCCAGATTGCTCGCAACGATATATCGACATACTGACTCGAAGGCCAATACAGAGAAGAATAATACTAGCATCCGATTCCTACTTTCCTTCTTACTTTGTTTTGATAGTCGCGTATCATCTCTCAGGTTTTACGAAAAAGATATTTAATTACCTTTGCGTTACACGAGCGATATATATACGGTGAGGCAATTACGACAGGCCACCCAAGTACATTAATATGAATACATATATCGGGTGCGGTTTTCACCAAGTTATAGTGGACAAATGATGTATTTCCTGGCGTCCTCAAGTAATTTTTATCGTTTACCGTCGCCGAATTAGTTTATTTCTGTTGAAAGTGTACTTGATCAAACAGTATCAAGATAACAGCATCGCAAATCATTGCTCCACCGCCACAGAAAGAGTTCCACAAACGTCTGCAGTATTGTACCAAATGTAAGCGAACACTTAGATCTGATACGGCTCTTAAGTTTACCTGTGTGCTAGAAGCCTATCAGTCTGGGTTCTGTTTTTGTAGCAATAGGATACGCTCCTAAAGCAGTTGAGACATTGACAATGTCGACGAGATTGGAAAAAGTAAACATCATTAACGTCGAATGTCGTCAAAGTTTTAGAGCAGCGGTGCGATTGTAAACTGAAGAATATGCCAAGCACTGACGATCTGACTTCGCAGATATTACGAGAAAAGTTCCAGGAACTGGAAGTGTCGTCAATAAAATACGCCAATGAGAAAGAAGAGCAAACTGATCAAAGAAATTAAATTAAGATTTTAGCTGCAATAACACACAATGCAAATGTCATAAGCATCTAGGAAGTACGAGATAAATCTACCAAACGACTGTTCTGAGAACTCTTCATTCTACTGTTTTCATCCTCTTCACATTTCGCTGCATCTAGAGCTTCATGATAACTACTTCCAAAATTGGTTTCAGTTCTGCGAATGTCATGTACTAAAAGTGCAAAGCGAAGTGGCATATCTATGCAAAATTTTGTTTAAGTGAGAAGCTTCGTTTATAACCCAAAGTCAGTTCAATATTCGCAATATGAGCGAATCGTCAGTTGAAAATCCGCGCAGACCCAAAGAAGTGGATAAAAACAACGCACTTGGTCGATTAACGTTTAGTGCACGTTTCTTCGAGGCTCGCGTCAGTGGTCCTTGTTTTACTGATGGGAATCTAAATATGTGTCTCGAGTTCCTAGGATATGCTACTATCGAACCTTATTGGAAGACATCACAGAGGACATATGGCAGCCTGAGTGGAACCATCATACGCGTCTCCCTCCCATTCCACACATGTTATGACAGACTCACTTAAGACGACATCTGGAATGTTGAAACAGTCTTTCATCAAACGCGAAATGGTATGCACACTCATCAAACTTAACGCCACTGTAATTTTGTCTGTGGCGAAAATTGAAAGAAAAGCTCTGTTAGGAAATACTTACGACCCCCGACGGCATGACATAATTTATAACACGGCCCTGTGCTGCTGTTAACTTCAGATTCAATTTAACGTGCAGTATTGTTTCCCCAGAATCACTTTATAATGTGTAGCAATGCTCAAGGTCAACATTTTGAGTACTTGGTCCGACAGCCGCGATAATAAACAAGAGCCGTATTGGATACGGTGGCCGATGCGCAACGTTCGTCCAAGGCGCTGGGCGAGTTCATTTGTTTGTTAAGAATGGGAAGCCGACAAGAGTTCGCCACCTTTCGGCCGGTCGGCGATGACAGAATCGATTATGCAAGCCCTACAATCTCTTTCAGACGATTTTACAGAAACTATTAGGTAATAAAATTTCATTTTTGGTTTTACTTGTAGCTTTATATGTCAGGTTCATTATCATCTGCCCACCATTTCGTTAATGGTCATAGTTATTGTGATTTTTACGCGAAAGTAAGACACTGCGTGAAATTCAAAGAAGTCTGCAGTGAGAAGCAGGGGTAGCTATGACTTTGCGTTTGGTGCACATTACATAATATGTTGTTGCGTCTGTAATTTGGTCAACATATTGAATTTTTCTTTACATTTGGGTGGAAGGTATCTATCCGTCACCAATCTTGGAAAATTGATCTGGCATAGTGCACTCATTTGCGATCGTACTGCGCCAGCGATAAGGCCAGAGTGAAATATCCACGATATTCCTCATATTTCATAAACTATTTGAGGTATGGAAATGAGGTTCTGGCAAATAATAGCACATCAAGAGGAGAATATTTTGCTGTGTGGTCGTTACTTTAAACTTCGTCATCTACCGTCTTATTCCACTAACTTTACACATTTTTCCAATGAAAGAATGTTATTTTTAAGGGCCATCGATAGCTGGTGAAACGGGAAATGCTAAGGATTTTGGACATAACATAAGTGAAATCATTACACGTTTATTTTGTAGCGAGGATGTCCGTTTTCATTAAATGCTGACCGTACTTTCGTCAGGCCCTCACTTAATAAATTTAATGCAACACTGCTTCAGAATTCTCTCGCAGTTGAATTTGCAAAACATGTTAGTGATATCAGACTGAGTGACACTCAGGGTTCATCCACGGTACGACTGGAAGTCCCTAATGTTAGGCACAATTTTCTGCCTGACTCATGTAGTACTATCACCGTCAGAGGGTGGTACGGGACCACAAGTCCCACCGCCACACCTCCAAAGTGAATTGGAAATTTACTGCCTCACCAACAGTTGGACCGCAATAGAGCGGTGATGCTGTTTTGTAACATATCACCCCAGACTACAAGTCCATTTAAAAATAAAAAAACTGAAGGTTGAGCGAATGTAGGCTTATCTATCGTAGAAACCCCACATATAGGCAAGACGTTGACAGAATTCTACCCCTCAATGCCGCGACAGAGGCCCATGGTGCAGCCAACCCTGGCACCATCCGATCCAGCACCATACGCGCTATATTAATTTTTATTTATTTATTGTTCCGTGGGACCAAATTAAGGAGAAGTGTCCATGGTCATGGAACGAGTCAATACATGAAATTATAACACGATATTAGAAACAGATAAAATGAAATATAAAATAAACATATTCAGGTGACAAGTCGTAAGTTTAAATGAAGACAATCAACAATGTAACACTGGAATTTGCTTAATTTTTTAGCTCTTCCAGGAGCTCCTCGACAGAATAGAAGGAGTGAGCCATGAGGAAACTCTTCAGCTTAGACTTAAAAGAGTTTGGGCTACTGCTAAGATTTTTGAGTTCTTGTGGTAGCTTATTGAAAATGGATGCAGCAGAATACTGCACTCCTTTCTGCACATGAGTCAAGGAAGTACATTCTACATGCAGATTTGATTTCTGCTTAGTATTAACTGAGTGAAAGCTGCTAACTCTTGAGAATAGGCTAATATTGCTGACAACAAACGACATTAAAGAAAATATATACTGTGAGGGCAATGTCAGAATTTCCAGATTTTTGAATAGGGGTGGACAAGAGGTTCTCGAACTTACACCACATATAGCTCGAACAGCCCGTTTTTGAGCCAAAAATACCCTTTTTGAATCAGAAGAATTACCCCAAAAAATAATACCATACGACATAAGCGTATGAAAATATGCGAAGTAGACTACTTTTCGTGTTGAAGTGTCACTTACTTCAGATACTGTTCTAATGGTAAGTGGAAGTTCTCCTCCCAGCCTTTATCAAATTCGACAGACAAAAAAGGAAAGTTCCATTAGAAGAAAATCAAATCGTTGTTATCATTCGGCAAATACAACGACAAAAGTTAGTTATGAACGTCAGGAAATTCGCCAATTTGTGCGCTGACATCCTGTACAATCCATTATGACAGAGAAGGCCACCTAATGAAACTTGGAGGTAAAATGAAAAGGCAACATACATTCTTATAAGTGGCAATACATACGAGATTTTCTGAACGAAATGTGAAATCGCTTTCTGTGTTATATAGGCAATATGGAGCAACGCCCAAAACTTATAATGCCATTCGTAAGTTGCAACATCACATCCAGTGTTTTTGCTTCATAACTTTTATGGTGTTTCAAAGTCCTTGAGACTGGGTTAACTTTGTTACGGTTTGTTGTAATAATGAGCTGTGTGTGTGTGTGTGTGTGTGTGAATTCCTAAGGGACTAAACTGCTGAGGTAATCGGTCCCTAGACTTGCACACAACGTAAACTATGGTGCAGCCAACCTTGGCACCATCCGATCCAGCCCCATACGCGCCATTTCGTGGAAGTTCTCCTCCCAGCCTTTATCAAATTCGACAGACAAAAAAGGAAAGTTCCATTAGAAGAAAATCAAATCGTTGTTATTATTCGGCAAATACAACGACAAAAGTACTTATGAACGTCAGGAAATTCGCCAATTTGTGCGCTGACATCCTGTCCAATCCATTATGACAGAGAAAGCCACCTAATGAAACTTGGAGGTAAAATGAAAAGGCAACATACATTCTTATAAGTGGCAATACATACGAGATTTTCTGAACGAAATGTGAAATCGCTTTCTGTGTTATAGGCAATATGGAGCAACGCCCAAAACTTATAATGCCATTCGTAAGTTGCAACATCACATCCAGTGTTTTTGCTTCATAACTTTTATGGTGTTTCAAAGTCCTTGAGACTGGGTTAAGTTTGTTACGGTTTGTTGTAATAATGAGCTGTGTGTGTGTGTGTGTGTGTGTGTGTGTGTGTGTGTGTGAATTCCTAAGGGACTAAACTGCTGAGGTAATCGGTCCCTAGACTTGCACATAACGTAAACTAAATTATGCTAAGAACAACACACACACCCATGCCCAGCGGAAAGAGCCGCGCAAGCCGTGACATGGCGCCTCTAACCGCCACTCCGCTCGACAATAATTAGCTAGCATGTTTGGAATTGCAAGGATGTGGCTGGAAGTGTTACCTTCTACAGAAGGCTAATCCAACCGACAGTGGAACGTATCTTCACCAATTGTTCAGATCTGTCGCCAAAGACGTTTGGAGCAGGAGTTAAGATATATCTATACAGGGTGGGGAAAATATAACTGGTCCGAAAAATATTTCAAACAGTTTAAGGTAGACAACCCAACTTACGTCGTTCATCCTCATCGCACACGATATAAGTGTATTCTTAGCATGGATTAGTTTCCGCACCAGTCTACTCGGTCCAGTCACATTAAGGCCACTGCGTATGTTAGACGGCAACATGTGATTACCACTCTCACACGGCATGCGGCAGCACTTGCGGTGGAGGATATATAAAGCATGTCAGAGGTATGCGGAAAGCATTTCAACCATAGTGGTAATGCGGAAACGGAGTGATTTATCTGTTGTCCAACGGACATGATCATTCGTTTTCGGCCAAGAAGCTTTTCCGAAACGACAAAGTTTGTAAACTGTTCACAGGCTGTACATCGTGCTTAGCAAAATGGCGCTACCCAAACCCCGCGCCGAGAGAATTGCGGAGGTCATAGATGAAAGGGGTGAATGACGTCTACATAGATATGTACGGACAAATAGACGTTGAGCAGCTGCCCTCCGAGATAAAGCAAGGAGCTACCAACTGTGTCTCCTCATCGACCCGTTCACGGAATACTGCTGCGTGTTGACCTCCGCTGAAGTCGCCTGTTCATGCACCCAAGCTGACCGATGTTCACTGGCGATGAAGGCTGGTATTTGCACGTCAATACCGCCGCTGGACGCCCGCTTAGTGACGATAGGTGGTCTTTTGAGAAGAATCATGTTTTATAGTCCATCAGAGTGTTGGCGTGTACGGCGTGAAACGTATGAAATCAAATACCGAGGGAGCGTTATGGTTTGTAGGCGTTTGCAGGGTGATCTTGTCATTCTAGAAGACAGGTTGGATCAAGACATGTATGCAACTATCCATGGTTGCCATATCCACCACTACTTGCAGTTTATTTCTCCTCGGCAGACTGTCATCCACCAGCAGGGCAATGCAACGTGTCACGCAGCTCGTAGCGAACGTGTGTAGTTTGAAGAGCAGGAGAATAACTTGACTGTAATCCGCTGGGCACCCAATCGAGAACGTGTGGGGCCGCATCGATAGGGCTGTTCGCGCCATGGATCCTTAGCCGTGAAACGTAGCGATGCTAGCCAAGGGACTGGAGTAGGAATGCCTCTACATGGCCGGCCCCTGTGGCAGAGCGGCTCCAGGCGCTTCAGTCCGGAACCGAGCGACTGCTACGGACATAGGATCGAATCCTGCCTCGGGCATGGATGTGTGTGATGTCCTTAGTTAGATTGAAGTAGTTCTAAGTTCTAGGGGGCTGATGACCTCAGAAGTTAAGTCCCATAGTGATCAGAGCCATTTTTGCCTCCACATTTCACTTGGTAGCTTCCACGAACTCAATGGTTTTCTTTCTGCAAGTCTCACACTGTAAAAGTGATTATTCAGGATTTTGACAAGTGGTCACATTAATGACTGGACAGAGTATTTCAACCAACCTCCACCTCTCTGCTTTGGCGAGTTTCCATCGACGAATTATGGTTTGGTGATTATAGTCACTGCCTCTTGATAACATATTCCCATGTTCCACTTTGTCTTGGGGCCGAATCATTGTGTTGTCCTAATCATTCCTTGTCATCATCATTACAAAGACACTCAATCTTCCAAAGTGACGACCAATTGAAGGCTTTTATCCGGTGGCTGAACATCCTCAGAACGGGTCCTCCTAGCAAAGAAAGCCATATAGTAATTGCATTCCTAATGTCATCTATCCCCTTTCTATTAGGTCACTGTCTTGGTCGGTCATTTATAATCTCCTGTAATCAAGCAAGAATTTTAACTCTCCATAAACCAGCCATTTGTCTGACATGAAGTCCTTGCTAACTCCTGTTAAATTTGTTATCAGTTCAGTTTCTTTTACTTGCTGCCCCTACTAGAATTTTCCAAAATGTGTGTCTTTATTGCTCGCTGAATATCTCTTATTATCAATTACTTTCTAATATCCGCACTGGAAGCCCGTGTTTGACAGTTATACGGTCAATACTGGTAAGGACACAGGGTTTGGAATCTTTTTAATTATCCCAAAGCGCTGATTTTCAGATTCTGTTTACTTTTTTCTGCCATACCTTCGCTGTGTTGTCTAAATGCAAATCGACTGCATTTATGACGTAATTGTTAAATTACACAGATTTTCATTGGGTGTGATAACCATTCGCGAATATTGTCATATTGTAGTCGACAGTCAAGGCTATTCTCAAATAATATCTACTAAGTTTTTCATTTCGCAATTGCGGTTTACTGTTGCTGTATTCGATAAGCATATAAATGTGGAAGAAAGAGAGCCATCTACAGCTGAAGTACTTCACGTTTAGGTGACTTCCTTATACACAGCAGTTATACAGAGTCGTCCCAGAGTGACTGGGTTTAGACAAACGCTGTGAAAAAAAGTTATGGCAGTACAGACTAGCAACAATTACTAAAATAAAAAATAAACTGCTTTTAGTCACAAATGTCAAATGTCGTCTTTCATTTCTGTATATAATGCGTTTCGAGTCCTGGGATCTCATCTTCAGGTGCTTGATCAGTCTACATCATTTTTGGAATATTGGTTAATACTGATCCGGTTAACAGTACAAGCGTATATTACAAGATGACTCATTGTAAATACAATTTTTACAAAACGTAGGCAACATCGAAAAATTGCATACTTTTTCCATTAGTTGTTACTGAGGTTTTAAGCACAAAATGAGTAGAAATATTTACATACGTTCACTCATTTTTCTTTTCACTGCACATTTGTAAACAGAATTCAGAAAAGTCAGACAATAACCAAATGTGAAAATGTATTTCGACATATGCACAGATGTTATTTCTAAGATGATATAAAGATGTCACATTATTATTAATATGTAGATACAAATTGCAAAACATACATTTGAGTAGATATCACATGTGACATAATGTAATTAAATGGTTGCTATTATTTAATGATTGTTTCTACAGAAAAATATAAACTTTTAAAATTTCTGAAAAAAAACCTGTGTTATCCTCTGTTTGTTTAATTAATCTTTTTCTTAAAAAATTTATTTATGTAACAGCATTTCTAATTTTCTCTTTGAAGTAGTGAAACCTTGGGAGGTACTTGTAGTTATGATGCATTCTCTTTGTTGAGTGAGTAGATGGTGAAGGAAGTTTTTATTTTTATGTAACATTGCCAAATAATTTTTTCATGAATTCCTTCTGGCAGTGCATGACAAACCTTTTAGCATTGGTTGTTCCTTTATTTATACAGCTATTTCCTGTGAGCACTTTCTCCGGGCAGAAACTTTTTGACTTCAATAATTGAATAAGTAGCACAATAATTTTGACAAAAGAATAGATTTCTTAGACACAAGTGAATTAGCACTACATGAATATAGTATTGGTTATTGTCCTACTATTCCGTTTTACGAAACTATGCTCTAGAACTTGAAAGATTACATACTCAACATCTTTTCAAAGAAATTGTTTTTGAAAATAGAAAACTGGCTTTTCAAAAGGGAATCATTCTTAGTTCTCAAACATGCTTAATCATAAACTTCACTATTTGGAAAAGAATTTAAAAGAAAGCTTACCTCAATTTTTTTTTAAATTAATAGCTACTAGGGAACAGTCCAGAAATGTTTAAGAGCACTATAAAATGTAAATAATCAAGTTAATTTCGGAGAAACATATTTCATGAACTCAAAAGAGAATTCTAACAGTGATCATAACATGAAATCTTAAAATAATTACTTATCAGTATAGAAAAAAATTGATTCAGAAACAAATCTACTACTTTTATTAATATCAAAACGAAATTGTGAAAAATTATTTGTTTATATACTACTAGTGGTCTGTTTTATATTCATGTATTTGGATAAGTAAAATTTCTATGAACCATCTTTGTCCAGAACCAAAAATTGAGCAATATATTACATTCTACTAATCTTTCACTTATTAAATTGCATAGCTTTAATTGTTAGTGTACAATGTCAATAATGTTGGATAGTTTTTAAAACTGACTTCAAAAAATTTTATGATAACATGAAAACAATTTTTCTGCACTGTGAACTATAAGATGTCTGGAGATGAACTGTACTCATTAAACTGCGGCATGAGAGCATTTTGAAGTAGATTGTGCTTCTCTTGATTGGAAGCCCCACTTGGTACATGAGAAATCAGTCTTTCGAAATGGCTCAACTATTAAATAAAGCCTGATGTTCTTAAATTTTGTAGATTTTGTAATTTTATAACATTTTTTAAGTCAAATATCTTACTAAAAGTATCCACACAATTTTAATAAGACTCATAACTTCAAAGTAAGTCACCTTCAATACAATTCCAGCAATTTCTGGAACATACAGTTTACATACCACATATTTAAAGTGTTCTAATGTATAAAGCAAAACTGCTGTGTAAAATTGTTTCGAATAATCTCAAAAGTTCTACTTCAAATTTTTACACAATCCTCTAATAAACTTTCAGATGTAGGTAAGGTTATTTACTTTTTAATACGCATATTTATTCAAAACCGATACAAAAGAGTTACATGTTTGCACCTGTTACTGTCCTTCAAAGTAGTCTCCAGCGTTGTGTAGAACCCGTTGCCAGCCATGTGGGAGGCGTAATATACCTTTAGCAGAGCCTGCTCTGTTGATGGTGCGAATGGAGCAGTCTGTCGAATCTCTGGAACAGTTCTGAAGCGAATGCCACAAAGTGGTCACTCTATCTTCGGAATCAAATCAAAGTCACAAGGACTTAAGTCCAAGGAGTGGGTGGTACAGTACTTCCCAGTCCCATCGACCAAACAGAGTAGCCACAGCTTGCACTATAAGCGCCCGCACATTGTGGTGCCAAATGATGGGTGGGATGCACAGAAAGTGTCACCGTTACTTTCGCAAAGCTGGTCGCAGGCGATGCTCCAAAAACGAACAGTAATACTATACATTGACGGTCTGCCATGGAGGAACACAATGCGTTAGTGTAACACCATTACAGTCGTAAAGGAGACTCACCATAACTTTCACCATACTGGTGCTCTAACGCACTCTCGACACTTTGATGACATTGTCGTGTTCTACGACCTTGGCACATTCTGTTGTAACTGCGACCAGGACGGTCGCGGGATAGCAATGACGGAAAGCGCTGCGGGACCCGCGGAGAGGCCAGAGGATAACAACACAACGGGAGAGGACGGACACGGCCAACGAAGGACAGAAGGAATACAACAAAATCGAACAACGGAGTCACAAGGAAACAAACACGTCCACTCGTACAGAGGACAAGGAAGTGATCTGTCTAGCGCGCGTGATGACTGGGTGTTGTGTGATGTCCTTAGGTTAGTTACGTTTAAGTAGTTCTAAGTTCTAGGGGACTGATGACCATAGATGTTAAGTCCCATAGTGCTCAGAGCCATTTTTTTGTCTAGCGCGAAGCGAGTTGTAAACCGACGTACGCGAGATTAGACTGGCTGGCTGAGCATTTTTCTTTTATTGTTATTTTGAAACCTGTGTTACAGGCAGGCCATGCAGCAGCAGACGACGCCGCTCTTTAGCCGCAGAGAACACAAATATAAAAATGAAGACATTTAAAGAAAAAACACGGTGGACATATAAACGGAGACAAACACTGTTTAAAATACAAGGTGCCGTTCACGGGTGTAGAGTCCTAGATAAAATTGTGCAGACACTTCGACACAGACAGAGACGAAAATTGTCACACGTGAACGTAGGGGCACAAAACGAATAACACTGAATCACTTAAGCACAAAACGACGGCACACACAGAACACGAGGCGTTCATCTCTGGCGCGCGAATGTTCACTATCCGTGTACGAGTCTGAGGACCTGTCAAGAGAGGAGGAGGGGGGGTGGGAGAGGGAAAGGGGAGAGCGGATGCCATGGGCAGGGGAGATAAGGGGAGGGAGAAAGGGGGAGGGGAAGCCCGTGGGAAGAGGGAAGGAGGGAGGGGATGGGGAAAAAGGAAAGAGAAGGGAGGGACGGTGCCTAATGGAAAGGACACAGGATGTGTGGGGGAGGATCAAAGTTGATAGGAGGGGTAGATGGAGGGGAGGAGGGCATCATCAGGGAGGGGGAGCTGGTGAAAGCTACCTTGGGAGAGGGTGAGGAGGGTGCAGAGATGGAGACCGGGTGGGACGTGGGAATACAGGCGCGGCAGCGGGTGGGGTTGGGAGAGGATGGGTGAGACAAGTGGATGAGGAGGATCGAGTTTGCGGGAGGTGTACAGAATCCGCATCCTTTCAAGGAAAAGGAGGAGGTGGGGGAAAGGGATGAGATCATACAGGATCCGCGTGGGGGAGGGGAGACGGATGCGATAGGCGAGGCGGAGAGCATGGCGTTCAAGGATTTGGAGGGATTTATAAAAGGTAGGAGGGGGGGGGGCGGAGATCCAGGCCGGATGGGCGTAACAAAGGGCAGGGCGGATGAGGGATTTATAGGTGTGGAGGATTGTGGAGGGGTCCAGACCCCACGTACGGCCGGACTGGCTGAGCGCGAGGCAGGCGTTTAAGTACGCTATCGGGGACGCTGCTATTGGCCGTTGTGTCCACGTGCTCCACTGTGGCGCCCTCACTCTAAAAGCGGGCCAGGAGGCGCGCGCCACCACAGCTTACGGCGCGATCGTGCAGAGACCTCTATGGGTCTTCGACGTCCATGACGACTGGGGCGGATTCAAATTCCGCGGCGCAAGGTACCAGACATCCAATCATGACGTAACTCTGTTGCTCCTGTTTCGAAAACATAGTGAAAACGTAATGTTAGACCACTCGCCCACAAGTGACTTTGTTTCCGTCGACTGTACGCACGTCGGTGACGTGGGATAGTCCTTTAGCTCGGAGGTAAGGTAGGTATGTCAACAATGTGTGCTATCAGCTACAGTAGTCGATTCCGTTGCATAGTGTCTCCACAGGAGTGTTGCTACTATTTAATATATATTACAGAGGGGCCCAGAAAAATGTAGAAACTCTGTAACAGTTAATATCTTTGGAAAAAGTCACATCATTGTAAATTTGCGCGTTAGTGAAGGTCATCGTTTCATCGTGTTTTCCAGCAGATGAAGTGCAGCAATGAATGAAGTAAGACAGTCGTTTGAGCAACCCAAGGCCGTATTGAACTGTTACTGGAAGTATGATAACATGATGTAGGGCAAGCATACATACATATAAAATGGAGAAAGGTTATAACCAAAAATCTCAAAAAGTTCTTGACTGAATTACTTCAAATATTTACACAATACTCTAACAGATATTTTAATATATCTAGTATATAAATGCATATATTTGTATTTATATATTAGTGCCCTTTCAGCAGGCAGGTAGGTTAGAAAAAGTGAAAAGGAAAATTCACAGGTTGGAGTTACATACATTGGAAGTTCCTGAAGTTTTTTGGCAGGATGAACAAGACTTGTGACAAGGTGAGTGGAGGGTTATAAATACAAAATCAGACAAAGGTAATTTATGGCAAATTGTGATAATGAACAAGAAAATAGGAACGTGAGCAAGCTACCATGAGCAACATAGTGAATGAGTTATTGTAGCCAATACAGATACAAAGCCAACATCCATCACAGTATCAAGAATTTACATGCCAATAAGCACTGCAGATGATAAAGAGATGGAAAGAACCTATGATGAGATGGAAAAAATTATTCAGGTAGTTAAGGGAGAGCAAAATATAATTATTATAGATGACTGGAACTGATGTAGGACAGAGACCTCTTTAGCTGCTGCCTCTGTGAGCATAGAAGTTTTAATGACATTATTTTTCATCTTTTAAGTCTGTGAACATACAGCATTGTAATGTTTATGACGAGTCAGATGGTGTATTAGTATGCAAGTTGTAGACTGATAAGCCATCAATACAACCTTCTTGACATAAAATTTTCTGTCACAGGCGACTGCAACAAAGGAAACAGAACAGCACATTGTTGTGCATTTAATTTTTGTTTAAAATTATTTTATTTAAATGCAGAAATAGTATATATGGAAGAAATAATTCTTCTAGTTGTTTAAATCTCCTGCTATCATTTAAAACCGACTGTGTGAAAGGAAAACAATGCTATTTATTTTCACAACACATGGTTTTCTTCTTCAAACTCAGTTTTGACAGAAAACATGTACATTATTGTTTACAGTAACATATAATATATGTCTGTCTCAATGTTTATTAGGGTATCATACAAAAATTTGAAGTAAATCTGTCAAGAAACTTTTGAGATCTTTTTCAGGTGTATTGTATGTGGTCTGTTTCAAATAAAGTATTATCTGGCAAGATTCCCAGACATACCCAAGCTTATGACTTATATCAAAGACCAACACATATTTAACGATTGTGAGGCATTGCCAGCTTCACTAGTAGACAGTATAAAAGAGAGGTAAACAATTATTTGGATCATTAGGTATCCATACTGTATTTCATTATTTTCTTTATTTCAAAATTAATGTTGTGATGAAGATATTTTATTACTCTACCTATGTTAAACATAAGTGTTATATCTGTCAATAGCTCTAAATAAAAGTTCTTATGAGTTACATTACATGCTGTATGATGTAATTATTTGTATGTGTTCAGCCATATTACATAATTCAGAGACAAGTTAGTGCCATCTACCTTTACAAAAACCTGTATCGACTACTACAGTAATGGAAATATACCTACTTCCGCCCCCCACCCCCACCCCACCTCCACGATGGATTTTTCGAGGTGTCTTCCCACAACATCCTCCCCCACCCAAATGTGCATTACTTACGTGTGATCACATGTATCATGTAATTAGAACTGAGAATTTTTATACGTAGCATATTCCAAAACTAACGTCCGTTTGGTCATAAAAAACTAAACTCACAAAAAAGGATTTTATTGACAATAATATTTCACTAGAGATCTGCTTCCTTAAGCCCTCTCCATAGAAGAAATAAATGTGACTAACGCCCGAATGTGTCCAGAATAGAAAATAGCGCACTGATAATGGCTAGCCACTAGCCGAAATCTGGATTTTTGTAACAAAATCTAAAAAACGACGATCTGATTGCTGCATTCTACAATTTTTAAAACTCTCCACAGGTGTCTGCTGCCTGAGGATTGAGCCATTTGGGAACGCAAGTCTTCATTTCATCTTCGTTTTGAAAGCAAGTGCTCTGCTGTCCTGTCTTGCAGATTCACCACCAAACATCTGAAGGCACATGCCTGCAGAACACTACAAAGTGTATGTTCAGCAGCATTAGCAGTTTCAGTGAAAAGGTGTGTAGAAATGGGTGCCAGAGACATTCATGCATTTGCATTAACATTAGGTGGGGATTTCTCGCTTAATGTCAGGAGGTTGTAAATACTGGTTCAGAATTGGAGTATGTAGACATTTCCAACATTTTTCCTCACCTTCTGCTGATAGCACGAAACACTGAAAGACAAGCCGATGAAATACGAGCGAGTATGATGCTCAGTATTCACCAGTCCACAGGCGCAAATGCATGAGGATCTATAGCGGATATATAAACGTATACATGTTGGGAAATGTGTTACCTACCTAGTACTGCACACTTTGTTTACCAATATCAGGCAGAGCGAAATTACATTTGTGACAACCAAGTTTTCTAAGAATAAAAAATTATTATGGTTAATTTATTAAGAACTACATCGAGAAACACTGCTCAAATTGTTAGGAGTAAATTCCCAGCATTTTAATAAGACTTCATTTGCCAGTGACCAAGGCACAAATATATGGAAGGATCTGAAATACTTTCAGCATTGTGAATGCATTACACGTGTTTTGAACACACTCCTGAAACACGTATTTGATGATGATGATGTTATAAATGGCCTTGGAGTGGTGTTCGGTTTGGTTGGGTTATTTGGGGTAGGAGACCAAACTACGAGGTCATCGGTCTCATCGGATTAGGGAAGGAGGGGGAAGGCCGTTTCCTTTCGGATGAACCATCCCAGAATTTGCCTGGATCGATTTAGGAGAATCACGGAAAACCTAAATCAGAATGGCCGGACGCAGGATTGAGCCATCGTCCCCCCGAATGCTAGTCCAGTGTGCTAACCACTGACCACCTCGCTCGGTCTTGGAGTGGTGAGTTCCATGACTTATACTGATAAGGTAGTGTTCCTTTTATGTGGAATACTGGTGACATGAATTCGACGCTGACAAACTTGAAGCAAGAAACTGTAAGTGAAACAACTTGTTTAGAACGCTACAACATGTAGACAGTACAACAAAATCATGGAATCACTTCCGGAGTGTGACGTCTCTGAAAAATTAACTGGTTGTGACAACAACTTTGCAAAAGATCTCGTTATATTTTTAGAGTCATTCAAAGATTCAGTAAGAATGCTGGAAGGCGACAAGTTTCCAAAAATTCAGCGTGTTTTGTTATGGATGCACAAGATAAAAAATCATTGTAATATGGCGTCGAAAGATACAGAGGTACATACGCTTAAATTACTACAGACATGCCGTCATACTCTTCCGGAATCCTTCCGCACTATCAGAGGACCAGAATGTCCAGATGCTTCACCCACCATGTCATGACACCGACTACATTAGCTTTTGGTGTGCAACTGGCTTTTATAGAAACAATGAAGGCTTGTAATAATAATAATAATAATAATAATATGTGTAGCCACTATAGCTGGATCATCTTACTGATGGAGACACAAAGGTTACACGTTACATCATAAAATGATGAGGTAGTTAAATAAGAAAAACAGCAAATAGTTTGTGATAGTATATTTTTATTTACAAATTCACAATGGTATACATCAGTAAGAAATCATTGGCTGAATCTTCACAACAGTACAGTGTTTTCCAGATGAAGGTTCTTGTATGAACAGAATTCAGTGTGCATTTCTCTCGATCTAGTAGGAGTTGCTTTAGCTTCTTCTTTTGATACCGTGTTGATACAGTACTCTAAACCATCTGCATGCACATTATATGTGCACAGATAGTTCACAATCTCTTTACACACAGTTTGAACACACGGCAACCATGGTTCAGACTATCCAATACAAGGGATAGCACCATCTCTAGACCGAACAAGTAGGTAATGGTGGTGTGTTGCAGACAGACAAACGGATCGACATCCATATCTCACGATAAGAGTCACACCACCATAAAATGGTGTTGTAGATAGCATCAGGCCAGCACAGCAAATATCCAGAGATGGAGGCTACTCGGAGGTCATCAGTTGATTGAAGTATGGTTCTGCATTATATACTTCATCCCATTTGAACCTCATAACTGCACTGCTCCTATTCTGCGGGGACAAGTTGGACGATATTGACAGCTGTTGACACTTCATGGTTCTTCCACTGACTGACTGTAACTGACAGCATGTCCATCTTATATTCCCCAATGTCATAACCACGTGAACAGACGTAGTGTTCCTACAGCCCTATTGGCTCTCACCAATTTTCAGGTGAACGCTGTATTCCTATTGGTTGCCAGGGGAAGTGGTAGGGGAGAAAGAGACCCCCTGTGGCAGTATTGTGAACTAGCTCAGTCAAGGCCCGTACGCCAAAGTGAGAAACTCTGGTTCATTCTGACTGGGGTAGTGGAACAGAGCGAAGTTGTCTCCTGCACTGTTGATTGACATGCCTTATCAAAAACATGAACATCTCCAGCACACACAGTAGTCTCTATAAGTTGCAAAATGCACCTCCATCCCATCCAGCTGCATCGCCATTATTTGCTAAAAATTAGTCACCACACACTCATTGCTAACCATCTCTTTTCGTATCTCATGTAGGAGGTTATGGATGCAGTCCTCAACTGTATTCTAAGGAAATAAATGTATTACACCCCTTTCTGTCCATCACCAACATCTCAATTTATGACGGTACATTATAACAGTTCTTTCCCATACTAACACATGGTCCTGAACTGAGCTAAAATATCCAGCAAAATACATACCATACCACCACATCTCTCATTTTTTTCATCATCACACAAACACTCCACAGTGAGTCCTTCTTGTCCAATAGTTCAACACATAACAATTTAGGGGTGGAAGCCAACTAGAATGTTATGGCGACCTGGTAGCAGCATGTAGAACTAGGTCCTAAGTAGGGACTCGAGCTCCTCAATGTGAGGATGCACTCGCCCAGTGCCCAAATGATACTCACATGTGGACGATACAGAACAGCGGTTAATATACTGCACTTCTTTCCATTCTTCGGTGCTTACAGTTTTTACATTATAGGAAGTGGAGGCAGACCTGAGTTCTACCCGTGTTGGGGAGTCCTGTCTCCTACAAACTCATTAAATAATGGATATACATCAATATATTATTATTGTTACTATTATTATTATTATTGGCATTGATTTGAATATCATGTCATGAGGGCCTTCCTCTCCAACGCAGAATTTTTTCCCCAACAATTTCCATATGGGGAATGGGGAGGAAGGGAGGAGAGGAGGTGTAGACATCCTCTGGTAGTGGTATTCTGCACTAGCTCAGTCAATCCCTGCATGTCAAAGTAAGCACACATACGAAAATCTTCCAAAAAAGAAAACACCTGCCATCTGCAGCAGTATAATCACATAGTTAAGACATGCAGTTGCTGAATCTGAGCTTCTCCTACCAAAGAAAGAGATAAACAGTATATCCTCTGCTATGTAACTGAAATTCGTCTCCAGCACAAACTGAACCTTTTTCCCATCAGTTTCCAGATGGAGGTGATGTGGAGGGTTGATGTATTTCGCAGAAAGGAAAGGGGTAAATAATTGATGAACTCAATTAATTAGTCAAGTAATTTAATATGAAATGTGTGTTTGTATTAGCTACGTTGAGTCGGGAGGGTTGTGTTTTGGATTTCCAGAAGGGAGGGGATAGTGTTGGTTGGTTGGTTGTTTTGGGGAAGGAGACCAGACAGCGACGTCATCGGTCTAATCGAATTAGAGAAGGATGGGGAAGGAAGTCGGCCGTGCCCTTTCAAAGGAACCATCCCGGCATTTGCCTGGAGCGATTTAGGAAAATCACGGAAAACCTAAATCAGGATGGCCGGACGCGGGATTGTACCGTCTTCCTCCCAAATGCGAGTCCAGTGTCTAACCGGGGAGAGTGTGATAGGTGTTTGTCAGACGGACTGACTGCCCCAGGGGGTCATAAATCGACCCTCAAGGGGTCATAAGTCAACTAACAGAAACAATAAAATATTCTCGGGTTTCAAGCCATCTCAAGTAGTTAACTGACCACGATCATTCGGCAGAGATCTCCTCTGTCACTATCAAATGGTTGACTGCTACCTGGATGCTGCTTCCGAGCTTATATAGCTGCACCACCTACAGCCACATCACTGGTGCCTAGTCCTGTGCCGTATATGGTAATCTTTTGATGGCACAACCTCAGTGTTCATTTCAACTTTCCAACACAGCATCTCAGGCTGTACTGAGCTGCAAGCCACAGTCTATATTCACCCGCCTCGAGATGACTGGGTGTTTGTGTTGTCCTCATCATTTCATCATCATCCAGGAAAGTGGCGAAATCGGACTGCGCAAAGGTTGGGAAATTGTACGGGCGCTGATAACCGCGCTGTTGAGCGCCCCACAAACCAAACATCATCATCATCATCACAGTCTATATTGAGGTTTTTGTCGAATATTTTGATCTCTGTTGCCTCATGTATTACGCTATTCCAAAAGGCATTGATCTGTTTCATAAGACAAGCATCGTCGACTGCAATTCGATGTTCGTTTTCCAGTGCTTGCTCCACTACCGCCGATTTTTCAGGATAGTGTATGAAGAAACACCTTTCACGTTCTATGTCACGCTGTTCAAGAGTGCAGACAGTCTGACCGACATAAAACTGACCGCACCCACACAGTATTTTGTACGTTTCAGTTGTTCTGAGACCTACATCGTCTTTCACAGGTTTCATTATTTGCTAGATCTTTGCTGGGAGCATCAAGACTGAAATGAATTTAAATTTCTTCAGGAGCCAGCTACTTTCCCCTGTTATTGAGCCACAAAATGATAGAAACGCAATCTTCTTCGTGTCTTCTTTGGAGGTATTCTGCTTTTGCGGCTTAGACGAAACTGATTGCGATAGTTGTAAGTAGTTGTAACCGTTTACCTTGAAACTTTACATATCTGGCTGAAATCCCTCGGAAGGTGTCCGGCGTCAGAGACGGTTTAAGCTGGATATACCAAGGTCCTGAGAACAGACTTTATATGTCCTTGGCGGTGGTAGCTTGTGGCGTGCAAATAGTGATCCGTGTGGACGGGCTTGCGGTAAACGCTGTGAACGAGACACCCATTGCGTTTTCGGCGGACAAGAACGTTCAGGAACAGCAAAGGACCGTGATTCTCTACTTCCGTCGTGAGCTTTACATGGTCATGGATGTTGTTGATGTGTTCCATGATCTCCTTCAGCATTTCCAGTCGATGCGGCCATATGACGAAGGTACCGCCGACGCAGCAACATAAACAACTAGGTTTTGCAGCGCTGCAGGTGTGAAATTTCACACAAGTCTACCATTAGTCAGGCAACAGCGTTGCTGCAGTGGATACACCGGTTCCCGTCAGTTCACCGAAGTTATGCGCTGTCGGGTGTGGCCAGCACTTGGATGGGTGACGATTCGGGCCGCCATGCGCTGTTGCCATTTTTCGGAGTGCACTCAGCCTCTTGATGCAAATTGAGGAGCTACTCGACCGCATAGTAGCGGCTCCGGTCAAGGAAAACCATCGTAACGACCGGGAGAGCCGTAAGGTGACCACACGCCCCTCCTATCCACATCCTCAGTTGTGAATGACACGGCGATCGGATGATCCCGATGGGTCACTTGTGGCCTGATCACAGAGTGCTTTAACCATTAGTTGTTGTTGTTGTTGTGGTCTTCAGTCCTGAGACTGGTTTGATGCAGCTCTCCATGCTACTCTGTCCTGTGCAAGCTTCTTCATCTCGCAGTACCTACTGCAACCTACATCCTTCTGAATCTGCTTAGTGTATTCATCCCTTCGTCTCCCTCTACGATTTTTACCCTCCACGCTGCCCTCCAATACTAAATTGATACTTGATGCCTCAGAACATGTCCTACCAACCGATCCCTTCTTTTGGTCAGGTTGTGCCACAAACTTCTCTTCTCCCCAGTCCTATTCAATACTTCCTCATTAGTTATGTGATCTACCCATCTAATCTTCAGCATTCTTCTGTAGCACCACATTTCGAAAGCTTCTATTCTCTTCTTGTCCAAACTATTTATCGTCCATGTTTCACTTCCATACATGGCTACACTCCATACAAATACTTTCAGAAATGACTTCTTGACACTTAAATCTATACTCGATGTTAACAAATTTCTCTTCTTCAGAAACGCTTTCCTCGCCATTGCCAGTCTACATTTTATATCCTCTCTACTTCGACCATCATCAGTTAGTCTGCTCCCCAAATAGCAAAACTCCTTTACTACTTTAAGTCTCTCATTTCCTAATCTAATTCTCTCAGCATCACCCGATTTAATTCGACTACATTCCACTATCCTCGTTTTGCTTTTGTTGATGTTCATCTTATATCCTCCTTTCAAGACGCTATCCATTCCGTTCAACTGCTCTTCCAAGTCCTTTGCTGTCTCTGACAGAATTACAATGTCATCGGCGAACCTCAAAGTTTTTATTTCTTCTCCATGGATTTTAATACCTACTCCGAATTTTTCTTTGGTTTCCTTTACTGCTTGCTCAATATACAGATTGAATAACATCGGGGAGAGGCTGCAACCCTGTCTTACTCCCTTCCCAACCACTGCTTCCCTTTCATGTCCCTCGACTCTTATAACTGGCATCTGGTTTCTGTACAAATTGTAAATAGCCTTTCGCTCCCTGTATTTTACCCCTGCCACCTTCAGAATTTGAAAGAGAGTATTCCAGTCAACATTGTCAAAAGCTTTCTCTAAGTCTACAAATGCTAGAAACGTAGGTATGCCTTTCCTTAAGTCGTAAGGTCAGTATTGCCTCACGTGTTCCAGAATTTCTACGGAATCCAAACTGATCTTCCCCGAGGTCGGCTTCTACTAGCTTTTCTATTCGTCTGTAAAGAATTCGTGTTAGTATTTTGCAGCAGTGACTTATTAAACTGATAGTTCGGTAATTTTCACATCCGTCGACACCTGCTTTCTTTGGCGTTGGAATTATTATATTCTTCTTGAAGTCTGAGGATATTTCGCCTGTTTCATACATCTTGCTCACCAGATGGTAGAGTGTTGTCAGGACTGGCTCTCCCACGGCCGTCAGTAGTTCCAATTGAATGTTGTCTACTCCGGGGGCCTTGTTTCGACTCAGGTCTTTCAGTGCTCTCTCAAACTCTTCACGCAGTATCGTATCTCCCATTTCATCTTCATCTACATCCTCTTCCATTTCCATAATATTTTCCTCAAGTACATCGCCCGTGTATAGACCCTCTATATACTCCTTCCACCTTTCTGCTTTCCCTTCTTTGCTTAGAACTGGGTTTCCATCTGAGCTCTTGATGTTCATACAAGTGGTTCTCTTCTCTCCAAAGGTCTCTTTAATTTTCCTGCAGGCAGTATCTATCTTACCCCTAGTGAGATAAGCCTCTACATCCTTACATTTGTACTCTATCTATCCCTGCTTAGCCATTTTGCACTTCCTGTCGATCTCATTTTTGAGACGTTTGTATTCCTTTTTGCCTGCTTCATTTACTGCATTTTTATATTTTCTCCTTTCATCAATTAAATTCAATATTTCTTCTGTTACCCAAGGATTTCTACAAGCCCTCGTCTTTTTACCTACTTGATCCTCTTCTGCCTTCACTACTTCATCCCTGAAAGCCACCCATTCTTCTTCTACTGTATTTCTTTCCCCCATTCCTGTCAATTGTTCCCTTATGCTCTCCCTGAAACTCTGTACAACCTCTGGTTCTTTAAGTTTATCCAGGTCCCATCTCCTTAAGTTCCCACCTTTTTGCAGTTTCTTCAGTTTCAATCTGCAGTTCATAACCAATAGATTGTGGTCAGAGTCCACATCTGCCCCTGGAAACGTCTTACAATTTAAAACCTGGTTCCTAAATCTCTGTCTTACCATTATATAATCTATATGATACCTTTTAGTATCTCCAGGGTTCTTCCATGTATACAGCCTTCTTTCATGATTCTTAAACCAAGTGTTAGCTATGATTAAGTTATGCTCTGTGCAAAATTCTACCTGACAGCTTCTTCTTTCATTTCTCTCCCTCAATCCATATTCACCCACTACGTTTCCTTCTCTCCCTTTTCCTACTCTCGAATTCCAGTCACCCATGACTATTAAATTTTCATCACCCTTCACTATCTGAATAATTTCTTTTATCTCATCATACATTTCTTCAATTTCTTCGTCATCTGCAGAGCTAGTTGGCATATAAACTTGTACTACTGTAGTAGGTGTGGGCTTCGTATCTATCTTGGCCACAATAATGCGTGCACTAGTCTGTTTGTAGTAGCTTACCCGCATTCCTATTTTCCTATTCATTATTAAACCTACTCCTGCATTACCCCTATTTGATTTTGTGTTTATAACCCTGTAGTCACCTGACCAGAAGTCTTGTTCCTCCTGCCACCGAACTTCACTAATTCCAACTATATCTAACTTTAACCTATCCATTTCCCTTTTTACATTTTCTAACCTACCTACCATTAGTGGAATGATAGGATATTCGGAGTACACTTCGTGGATGTTGGTATAGATTGCCACAGTAAGAGATTTTTTACCTACCCGTTCCCTATGACACGCAACCCCCCCCCCCCCTCCCCACAGCCGCAGCTGCCAGTGTAACGTGTTGCGTACAGCCAGCCGCCCGTGTCACTTTGCAGACGAGCCCGAGTCGAGCAGCAGCAGCGGCGGCGTCGGCGGTGGGGCGCCCGCGATGGGGGAGGGCGCGCCGGCCCGGTGACATGAGGTGCGTGGCGGAGGGTGCGCGGCCGCCGCTGCCCCTGCTCCTGCTGCCCGCCTGCGCCGCCGTGGCCGCCGCCGCCGTCGCCGCCGCCAGCGGCACCGCCTCCGCCGCGCCCCCGCAGTCGCCGTGAGTACCAGTTTCCACTCTTTACAGCACGGGGGCTACGCAGAACCCGACACCGCTTTGTGTGTTAGGTGGAGAAATCATACACTGACCAAAAAAGAGACATCATGACCATTGTGGCTAGGGAGTCTTTTGTGATGGAGCCCTTGGCTGAAGAGTTCTTAGTTGCCACGTCAAAATCAGACAGCCCCTGATGACGATGATAGTGGCAGTCATCGAAAACTGGGATTTGATCTGAATATGAGATGCTGTAGCAGGTACATCACAGAGATAGGAAAGTCTATTAGTGCAGCAGAAACGAAAGCATGATTATTCTAGCAACGATATGACTCGCGAATGGAGAAACAGACAGACATAAGCGACTTTGAAAAAGGGCACGTTGTTATGATGAAGTTGGCTGACAGTTGACGTGCCACTGCCATGAGCAGCTATGGAATATGGTTAAGGGAAGGCTAAAACACGAGTAGATGATAACGTAATGGAGATTCATGGCCTATCACAGAACATGGAGGATAGGCACCGATCCGTTCAGCGCTGATGACATAGTACAATACTTGGCAGGCAAAGTCCTTCAGATCCCACTGTTCAGTGCCAGACGTTAAAAATATGTCTCCGTGATGGCCACCTAAGCGTTCTCATGTTGACCAAACGACATCTTCAATTACAGTTGCAGTAGCTACTGGATGGTCGATACTGGACTGTCCATCAATGGAAACATGTTCCCTTGTCAGATGATTTACATTTTTTTGTTACAAGGGCCATTCAAAAAGTAACGCCACACTTTCTTTTCTGAAAGCAGTTTAGTTATACTCAGGACTCCAATAAACCATGTTATTCCCCACTTATTCGGCCATAAAATCCTATTTTTCATCATAATCTCCGTTTATGTGATGGCCTTATGCAACCTTACTCTGAGGGCCTTTATGCCCGTATGGTACCACTCAATGGTCTTGCTGCATCAACAACCTCCCCAACATCCATACACTGCTTGCCGTGGAGTGCATCCTCCATTGAGCTAAACAGATGAAGGACGCTATTTACGGTCTTCTGTTGCGAACGAAGATTTCAGTGGGCACAAAGCTCTGAGTGCCCCAACTGGTGGAAGAGTGCCTTAGCGGCACCAACAGGGACTCCAATTGATCAGTGAGGTGTTTCATTGTGCGCCATTGATCACCTCGGTTGAGAGTGCCATCACGTTCCAACATTGGAAGAGTAACAGCTGTGTGCGGCTGCGCAGCATGCCGGAGATACATGTCTGAGCGACCTTGTTGCGATGATGACAGACGCCTTATCCAACGACTCATTGCGCTTTCATTTACTTCCAGGAGTACGTAGACATTCTGAAAGCGCCTATGAGTATCTGAAATGCTGTGGTTTTCCGCCAAAAGAAACTCAATTACAGCTCTCTGCTTGGAACTCATTTTGAAGGCCATGTATAGCGCCACCACCTATCGGAACGTCATGAAACTAGAGGGATTGTCCCACAGCAAGTTCAGCATTTTTTCAACCGTACTGGCGGAAAAATATTTGATACGTACTTCTCCTAAATCGGGTCGATGGTCATGGTCGAATACACAGCAATAGAGTCAAACAGATGCATTGTTCGAGGGACTGAGGCCATTGTCGGCAGTACTAAGGTATAGTGAACTTTCAGCTGGGCTTCCACTGGACCTCTTATAGTAACTGAAGCGCCATGAAAACTGTGAATTAAATGAACGTTATTGTTGCCTACCTTCGTCTGTCAATGCTTCATTTCTTCCCCCATGACGATGGTATCACGCAGAGGATAACGATACATGTCACA
The DNA here is from genome assembly GCF_023864275.1 of Schistocerca cancellata. Lineage (NCBI taxonomy): Eukaryota > Metazoa > Arthropoda > Insecta > Orthoptera > Acrididae > Schistocerca > Schistocerca cancellata. The sequence goes on along the minus strand of NC_064628.1, from coordinate 920,719,680 downwards.
AGGCCAGTATCGTGCTCATTAATGACCTGGTGACAATCTTCGCCTGATGTGAAACCGATTACGTGAGACACTGTCAAGTACAAGCTCCTCACGTCACGAACCACGAGCTCGTTATTTTATAGGAATTGCATGACCTGTGGGTAGGCTTCCACCTCCGGGATCCTATGAAAAACTTGTCCCATCCATGCCATGCGGAATCGCTGCTACACTGTATCTCCAAGGTGGACCAACAGCAGCCAGTCATAATGGCTTCGCACACCTGCCCAATCCCACCCTGCAAAAAAATATTCAATCCCAGAAGACACCAGGCCGATACTGTGTAATATTGTGTCCATCCCTGACAATAGAGTCAACTTGACGAGGAGGAGAGTTCGTAAGTCTCTTCATGAGTTCCATGTCCATCTGGACAGCCACTCAGTGCTCAATAAGCTCCACAAAGCCACCAAATTTTGGGATATTGGTTAGCACGTTTCACCTGCTGTTGCAAGCAGTCCCAGACGTTTTTCATGGGGCTAAGATCGCGTGTCGGAGCGGTCGAGGAGAGATAACGTGCTATGATGTTTGACAAACCAAGAACGTAGGCATGCAGCGTCTTAGAAGACGGGGAGTGTCCGCATCATACTCATCATGAAGTTGTAGAAGAATTGCCAGCCTTGGTCTCAGATAGTGCTGAATTAAACACTCTGGCTCATGAAACTTCCTGGCAGATTAAAACTGTGTGCCCGACCGAAACTCGAACTCGGGACCTTTGCCTTTCGCGGGCAAGCGCTCTACCATCTGAGCTACCGAAGCACGACTCACTCCCGGTACTCACAGCTTTACTTCTGCCAGTACCTCGTCTCCTACATTCCATACTTTACTTTTTCATATCAGCGCACACTACGCTGCAGAGTGCAAATCTCATTCTGGAAACTGTGGCCCATATTCACGATAAACTGAACGAGTGTGTCCAAATCACGCTACGGAAGACACGGCCAAAATATCAGAGGACCACCCCCAGCCGGAATTAAACCCTCCACACACTGCGCAAGCTATCGTCCTGTAAGTGTAAGAGATGCCACCGTGATCCTAATGGTCAGTTTGAAACATCCCCTTAGAACAATTTATACAGGACTGTGCTTAAACTGACACACAATATTTTTAGCGCAACGCAATCTGACTTTCAAAAGTCCCTACAAAAGAATAGCCCTGACTAACATTAACCTATATCTTTCACAAATCACTTACCTCAAAAAATCTTCGTTACTCAAGCTACTGTCATTTAGCGAGCGCCACTACTGCCAGCTAAGTAAAAGATTCAAACTACTGAAGGCTCTAACTACTGATAGGGATAGTTAGCAAATGAAAGATTTTAATAGAGAACAAACAATGTATTTACCTTAATATTCATAATTGACATCCAGTCTTACAAATTTCAAGTCTCCGCCATTTCTCTCCCCACATCCACCACTGCTGGCGGCTCACCTCCAACTGCGCAACGCTACGCGCTGTTCACATCCAGCTGCCGCTGTCCAACACTACAATGGCAGACAACAATGCAAACTAGCCCCAGACTGCACACAGCACAGCCAGTGATTTTCATACAGAGCGCTATGTAACGTTGCCAATAAGAAAACATAAACAGCCTACTTACATAGCCCCCATGCTCCCCACAAAAAATTTTACAAATTGTTTTGGGCAGTGGCCAATAATGATTTGATAAAATTTTTCATTATTACAATAACAAAGAAATCAAATGCACACACTTATTGATACAATGTTGGTCAAAAGCTAAACTTTACTCACAGTCTATAAAGATAGTCCTGATCATTCATCATAATAGTAATTACAGGTTTTTTTTACAAAGTCTCATTAGTAAAAGAAATTGCACACAGAAGTAGTGAATTTCCATGCAGTCTTGAAGAAGTAGTGTTGTCCTTCCAATGGAAAGACAGTGCTGACTCTTGACATGCAGACGGGTAATGGGCCACAACAGAGCAAACCCACCGCAGAGTCAGTCGAAGTTGATGAATATTGGTAGGTAGGTCATCACAGAGTAGACCCACTGTAGTCCTGGTAGAGATTACGGTATTCGTGGGCCACCAGAGGTGCAGACCGACTGCAGTCCTTGTAGAAATAATGGTATTGATGGATCATCAAAGGTGTAGACCCACTGTAGTCCTGGTATAGATGGCCAGCAGCCATCTGCTGCGACTGTGCAGGTGCACAATCACCATCGAAGAGTCTTGCAGAGAAGATAGCAAGTCCATAAACCACCACTTGTGCACACACAAAGTTTTTGCAATTGTCCTTAGAACCAGCAATGCTGTTATCCAGGCCCTTGCTGAAATAGTAACACACGTGCAAACACTAACAGTCCCTGCTTCTCACATATTGTCCATATACTATGACCAACAGAAACGTGTGCAGTGAAATGTAACTTACAAGTTACTTAATTTGATGAACTGGTGTCAATTACAATTTTATAACATAAGAATACAATAACAAAGGTACAAAATACATCATTAAAGAACGTAACAATACAGATAACATTTGTAGTAATACAGGCTTTACAAAAGAATAGAAATAACATATACATCAGTGTTACAGGAATTATGACATGAGTACATACATAAAAGATCAGAATAACTTTCGAAACATCAACATCACACATGAGCATTAAAACAAAACAATAAATAATGTCTAAACATCTTTACAAAGTAAATAACATATTATCAGAAAAATTCTACAACATAAATCTTATTACCTAAACACATAAAGACAGGAAAAACACAAATACACCAGGGTACACAAAAACATAGTGGGATAACACAAGGAAAGGACAGGGTTTGTTTTACTGCAGTATTTTGCAAACAAAACTTTCCTTACTTCTCGGAGATCTCCCTTCGTTCTTCATTATTTCCAAAAAGTCATATCTATACTTGCTTTCTTTACTTTTCTCGTATAACCTTTCAGTGCATTTCTTCAAATTCATCGCAACTCATTCACTTATAGGCTACCCCCTCTTAAGCTAACTTAAATCTACTGAGCTCAGATGCCGAAGTGGCCGTGCGGTTAAAGGCGCTGCAGTCTGGAACCGCAAGACCGCTACGGTCGCAATTTCGAATCCTGCCTCAGGCATGGATGTTTGTGATGTCCTTAAGTTAGTTAGGTTTAAGTAGTTCTAAGTTCTAGGGGACTAATGACCTCAGCAGTTGAATCCCATAGTGCTCAGAGCCATTTGAACCATTTTGAGCTCAGATGCTAAACTAAGGGACGAGGCAATGCAGCAGCACAAAACAATTAACACAAACATCAATGACAAAAAATTTAAATAGGCAAAGCAATTGCAATACTACAACTAATATAAGGCACTGTGCAGCAAACAAGAAAAATAAATCAGTAGTAAAACTAGCTTAACAGAGTAATACAAAGTGAAATTTAGTAGCATTATGCCTGGCAAACAGCAGCAGCAAATGTAAAAAATAAAAAAAATATAAAACTTATATCTATACATGACAAAGCTCAAGCAAAAAAAAATATTACAGTAAAAATGGCCATGTCTAATACCTATGTCACATCTTAACACTAGAGTGATGCATCACAATTTATTCTACAAAAGAAATTACCAAGTACTTGAAAAGAAAATTCTGTACGCAATTCCTGTGAAGGGAAATATGTTTTTGTGCTCCTTCTTTTTTTTAAGTACATCAAAGTTATTCTTTACTGGGTCTGTACGCATAAAATATTTATATTAGTACATCTATTAAATTTTATTTTAACCAATGATGCTGCAGCTATAAACTTGATATTAAACAAAATGAGTAAATAAATACATAAAGCAAGCCATATGGCATTTCTCTCAACTGGCAAGACAATAGCTGTGAAATGTTTCTCATCATTTCATTAGGCATTTTAGTAAATATCATAAATTAAGAGCTCCACAGTATAATCATATGTTTTCAAGTTTGAGCGTGTCGTATTTGCGATGCTTTCTACAAAGGAATGTCAATAGCGAGGATAATGGCCTCCCCCCTTTTTTTCCTTTCTGTGCCGCTGAAAGGCACACATTAATGGTTTTTTTTTTCAGGCATCTGTCGCACAGCTGGGTGCCCACGACGCATTATGTGAAAGTGGTCACTTAACTTTCTTACCGAGATATTTACGACAGCAGTTTCCGATACAGTGACAGTCTCATATAAAAATATTTCACAGGTCAAGAATTTGCGTTACATAGCTGTAGAAACAAAATCCTATTGATATAACAGTGTCCAAAAATTTTCATCGGCATTGTAATACATTCACGCATTTACATACATTTCATAACTCTTAAAGTACGATTCATGATTTCCAACAACATTTTCACAAACCAGAGTCCCTAACCACTACTCATTATTCCTTACCTTATTCGTGGACACTTCTTCAATATTTCATCTTAATAAATATGTAGCATAATCAAATTCCTCATATAACATTGGCTTATTGATCATAAACATACCTCAACAGCATAATACACATCGTCGTCGTAAAAATAACATCATAACACCTCAGTCAAATCTCAAAAAAGTCGTAGCTTCCTGCAATAATTTCAAACCATAAAAAATATTCTCTGCTCATTTCAATAGCGTCATCTACCTCAAACGTACTTTAAAATCATGTTCCCTTACCAAATACATCATTCAAATCTCTCATAGTATCACAATGTTTCCGAAAAAATATGAACAGTTCACAAAGTACAGACAAAATACAATTTCATAATTGTGAAGTTATCCAGCTGTGTAATTGTGTAAACATGTGTCACTCACATAGTAAAAAAAATGTGTATCTCTCAGTTAACTGATCAGATTGCTATGTAATTTATGTGTTAGAGGAATATGGTACCGATGTGTAAAGTTGTATAAGCAAATACCATATTAGCTAGGGCTCCTTGTGCTTGCCAAACACATGATACACAAAGTAAGTATGTACCCCCCTGAGGATTAATGTAATTATACCCTCAGGTGTTACAGATTACAGCAATGGAATGAAATGTATCACGGAAAACTTTCTTTATAATTGAAAAATCTTTAAAAATAAATGTTTTAACTACAAAACTAATCACTGAAATGCGTGTCCTGTAGCGCATCTTGTTGTAAGATAATAAGATAATAAGTGTCGTCGTTATTTTCCTCCGAAAGCTAAGTTCTGCAGAAGTCAATGTACTTACCTCATGATAAACAAAAGTGAAATGCTTTGCATAGAGATATCTTAGTTATTACGCTTATTGTTGTGATGATGAAAGTACTGTGCTGTAACGTATTGTTGTGCTACGGAAAAGGCTGTCTCCTTGTAGCTATACCACAAAAGTTACTACTAAAACATGTTTTACTTTCCAGAATAATTCAGAAAAACTGTGCAGATATAAAACAGATATACCGCAAAAGCAACATTGTGAATTGTCACTCATTAGTAACGTCGTGATATAATCGTGTAGCTGTCACATAAACTAACCACTGTGTCATCTGGTATCTCTCAGAAAGTACTTTAATTCAGAATGTATTTTCAAGTAAACCAAAATGTTGCATTAAAATCTCATTAGCAGTACTGGTAAATGTTCTAAGTATGTGAGCCTTATAGTCGTTACATAATCGTGCAACTAACAAGCAAGAATGTATACACACAATAACACTGTGTCGTCTGTTCGCAATAACAATGCATTCGTAATTTCTGTTTAAATTAGTTCTCTTGGTTCTTGACTGAATATTTAACTTCAAACATTGTTGCATATTAACAGATTCTAAGTCTGACAAAGCATACTAGCAATGTAAAGTGAAAAGTTATATGCCAAAGACAAAGTTAAAAGGCAGATTATCTTCCAATAAATGGTTTTACATGTGAAATGTGGTGTAACCCTTTGCTCTTCCTAGTATGCAGAGTTTCAACTTGAATGCAATTATCATGCGGTATTCGTCCGTAAAGAATACTGGAATTTTGCTCAAGGTTAGTGTCAATGTTATTTTTCCCTGAGCCAGTGGGCGCAAGTGGCTGCCTGCGGTGTGAGTCATTGTCTGTTTTCTTGTTGGCGCGCGTCGTTACTGGGATTAGGAGGCCTAACTTCTACAAATTCACCGTGAGGAGAGGGCCCTGCCCTGTTTAAATCCCGCCAGTTCTGATGCAGTTCAGGTCTGTCGTTACGATCATATCGTCTGTCGTCATGTCGGTAGATTCCATAGTTTCTTTCTTGTCGGTCACGTGGTGCAGAATTTCTCCCTGAGTCGTAACTGCGCGCTGGACTGTTGCATCTAAAGGTATTCTGTCTCCCTTGATAATAAATATTTTGGTTCCCAAATTGTCTGTTTCTATGATTGTCTCTGTCATATCCATTACTACGGAAATGCGATCTTTCTCTGTAACTATTACTCTGCTAATGGTTGTCATACGGGTGGTGTCTGTTTTGGTCATGATTTGTGTTGTGAGAATAGCCTTGTCGTGTCCACTTATTATTTCTTTCGTCGTGGAATTGTGATGGATGTGACCTGTAATTGTTGTGTTCCTGTTTTCGCGTTCCGCGATTTCTGCAATTGTCAGTGTCAATTTCCAGTTCTTGTAACAGTCCCTGGAAAGCTTCAATGTCGTCTTTGCAACGTCCTGCCAAAATAATATGCCGTAAATGTTCAGGTAATTTGATTAAGCAAATGCGGATGAGTTCTGAGGGGCTGTATGGGTTTTACAGGTACTGATTCTTGTGCAACATGTCTTCAAAATATTTCACAAGACTGGAAAATTCAGATTGTTCGAAATGTTTCATCATTATGATGCTATGTTTTACTTGGTCTTGTGTAGCTTGAGACCAATATGCTGAGAGGAAGGCATGATAAAATTCTCCGTCACTGTGGCAATCGTGAATGACCGATCGCATTCTTACAGCTGGTTCATTCTCCAAGTAGCCACACACAAATTCTAACCTGTGCTCCAATGACCAGTTGGGAGGAAAACAATGACAGAATTGATGGAGCCACGCTTGTGAATGAATGTCGTTGGCAGAATTCTTAAACGTTTTGAATTTACGTGTAGTAATGAGCAGCTTATAGTCAAAATCATCATTTCGGCGAGTCGCATGTCGGTCATTATTACGTCGTTTCGGCGGTTCCATCTCAAAATTCGGTGTACCTTGCCAATTTCTTTCATAATTTCCGAAGTGCCCTGTGTTATTATTTTGTGGCTGTTCCGTATTTCTATGTCCCTCTTCCCGTACTGGAGCGCGAGTGTCCTCTGAAATATGTAATTCTTGTATTACCTGCGTCAATTGATCTTGTACTTCCCGGATTTCTCTTTTGTACTGTGTATTGATTTGATTTTGATTTTGTTTGAATTTTCTAATTTTTTCATACTCTTCTGTGTCAGTGAAGGCTACGGGCCTTGTGTCATTCAGATCATCATCTACCTTTGTAGATAAGTTAGTGACCTGATCCGAAAGTTCGGCTACTTTCTCCGATAGTGTACTTATTTCCTCCATGTGTCTTTCTCAACCAATTTTCAGGGTATCTACTGTGTCCTTTAAATTTTCCTGAGTTTTTGCAAGTTGCGTAACCGAATCGGTAGATGCAACTGAGTCAATTTTAGCTTGCAAGGTCTCATGATTTTCATGAACAATAGTTTGCAGTTCTTTTATGGCTGCTTCGTGATTCTGTAATGCATTTTCATGACGCGAAAAAATAGGTTGGAAATGCTCACAAATTTGTGTTTTTACGTCATTACAAATTTTTTGACATTTCGATTCGATGTTATGTAACTCAGTAGTTAAATCTTCACGTGTTTGTTCAAGCTTATGTTCCACTGAGTCTAACTTTTGAAGCTTTTGTTCCATTGTGTCTAACTTTTGAAGATTTTGTTCCATTGTGTCTAACTGTTGCTGTGTTTGTCTCTGATTTTGTTCCATTATGTCTAATTTTTGAAGATTTTGTCCCATTTGTTTCTGATTTTGTTCAAGTGTTGTGTCTAACTTTTGTAGCCTTTGTCCCATTTGTTGCATTAACTGTAATAACAATGCACTGGTGTCTGAAACATGTTCCTCAGTGCTTTTCGGCAGTGAATTTGCACCGGCAACATTCACATTTTGACAAGCGGAAAATGTGTCTTGACTCATTTGAGAAAACGGTGAGAACCCAAAACCTGAGTCTACAGTATTTGCAATATTGTGTTCTGTCATTCCCGATTCCTGAGGCAAGATGTTGCCGACCAATCGATCGATAATTGTTCCCTGTTTACTACCTGTTTCACTGTCTACACCATTATTTGATGCCCGCTCCATTTCCCTATGCACAGTTACCAAATTACTACTATGAATACTAGTTAATTCATTACATGGTGGCGTTAACACTCTGCTTTCGTCTTCGCTGTCATTTCTCAGTTTACTTTGGAGCCTAGTATTACGTTTTTCACACGCCATTATTGTCACAATATTTCACACGATAACACAGAAAAACACAATTTGAAGAGCAACAATAAGAGAACACATTAACATAGAACTGAAAATAATATCTCGTTAATTGCAAGCGCAGCTGCGAAATACTTGGTGCAAATCTACATGCATGCCACAACTGTTTTACTGTACAACAATGAAAGGCTTCAACTACAAAGGAGATTCTCTCTACAATTACGCAATAGCAATAAACAAAATCTACACTAATTACACAAACTACAAGAAAAAATCAGAAGATTCCAGTGAGGTATCCTCGGCTAAGGGTCGACATATGAAACGTCCCCTTAGAACAATTTATACAGGACTGTACTTAAACTGACACACAATATTTTTAGCGCAACGCAATCTGACTTTCAAAAATCCCTACAAAAGAATAGCCCTGACTAACATTAACCTATACCTTTCACAAATCACTTACCTCACAAAAATCTTCGTTACTTAAGCTACTGCCATACAGCGAGCGCCACTACTGCCAGCTAAATAAAAGATTCAAACTACTGAAGGCACTAACTACTGATAGGGATAGTTAGCAAATGAAAGATTTTAATAGAGAACAAACAATGTATTTACCTTAATATTCATAATTGACATCCAGTCTTACAAATTTCAAGTCTCCGCCATTTCTCTCCCCACATCCACCACTGCTGGCGGCTCACCTCCAACTGCGCAACGCTACGCGCTGTTCACATCCAGCTGCCGCTGCCCAACACTACAATGGCAGACAACAATGCAAACTAGCCACAGACTGCACACAGCACAGCCAGTGATTTTCATACAGAGCGCTATGTAACGTTGCCAATAAGAAAACATAAACAGCCTACTTACGAGTTATTGGACCATAGGGTGAGTCAGTCATGGTCACACAGAAAACTAAACTGCAGCCTAACTGTACAATAGTGTAACAGTAATTCCTTACTTTAAAATTAGCCGTAAGAGCTGGGAAGGTACTTAAACATAATTTATTGGTCTTGAAAAATGGAAAACATGCCTAACTGTATCACACACATTCATTTGATGATACTGGCATTCAGTCCAAAAAGATCACGAACGATTCTACACATCTGTTCCGATGAGGTATTTCTCTCAGCGCGCTAATGAACCCATTACAATTCACTCTTCGCGTATTTCTGTCTCAGAGCTCTTCCGTTGCATGTTCACGCCAGCAAGTCAGCCTCAGTAGTTCGGCGTGCGCTCGCTACTAACTCGGTTTGTCGTCGCGACACGACAATGCCCTGTCAGCCGGAAAAAAAGCGGGAGACGGCAGAAAACGCTAGCAGCAAAAAGTCGTGTCACTAGGGGCGATTTTTGTCGTTGCCACTTGAATAACAGCGAGTAATCGGTGCATGTGACAACGTAATCGCTGCTACTGACTCGTGTAGCAGCTATTAAAACTAGCGGCGACTGGATTTAAAATGTGTGGAGTTCTAATAGCCGCGTGTGGCGGTCATGTGACCTGGCCGCTGCTACACAGCTCTGTTGTCGCCCCGTCTGGCACAACAGTCGCCATTTGCTCTCTTGTTATCAGACGTGGTTTCCGACTGTTTTGGTTTGTACATTGGTTTTGTTTTCTTTATGTTTCTGCGATTTCTTGATGAAAAACCAGCAGAAAAATGTGTTCAACTGGTCAGCCAAGTACGTGTTGCAATTGCTGGATGATTGGCGGAAATACGAGGAATGTACCGTTTTGAAAAGAAAAAAAAAAGACGTGCAAGGATATCCCTATAATTTTATTTTCACATGAGAACCTGTACCTTAATCTATACACTGACACCATTACAGTCTGATTCTTCCTTGAGTGTTTAAGATGCCTCCGATAATCGTGAGTCCTTCCGACTGTGAAATATGGGCTGTTATAAGATTTCTTAGTGCTAAAGGCCTAAAAGCGATCGATATTCATCGTGAGATCTGTGCAGTTTACAGAGAAAACATTATGAGTGATGGAATAGTAAGAAAGTGGGTGAGAGCATTTAAAGATGGCCGCACAAATGTGCATGATGAACAACGGAGTGGGCGTCCTTCGGTAGTTAACGAAAGTTTGGTGCAGGATGTGGACAATAAAGTGAGAGAAAACAGACGCTTTACGATTTCCTCCTTGCGGGATGACTTTCCTAATGTTTCTCGTAGTGTTCTGTGACCGAGCACTTGAATTACCAAAAATTGTGCGCACGTTGGGTACCAAAAATGTTGACGGATGTGCACAAAACTAAACGTTTAGACAGTGCATAGACTTTCCTTGAGCGATACCACAACGACGGTGTTGATTTCCTAAGTCAAATTGTTACTGGCGATGAAACATGGGTGGCCTACGTCACACCAGAATCAAAGCAACAGTCCATGGAAGTTGAGCAAGGGCATCGTTTTGCTGCAAGACAATGCCCGTCCGCGAATCAGACCAAAGATCTCATCACATCTTTTCGATGAGAAACTCTAGATCATCCTCCGTACAGCCCCGATCTTGCGCCCAGTAACTACCATCTGATCCTGCACTTGAACAAACACCTGGGTGGTCAGCGTCTTCGAGACGATGACGAAGTCAAAACAGTGGTGATGCAGTGGTTTACAAGTCAGGCGGCAGACTTCCATGAGGAGGGTATTCAAAAACTGGTACAACGTTATGACAAGTGCCTGAATATTGACGGAAATTATGTAGAAAAGTAGATTAAGGTACAGGCTTTCATGTAAAAATAAAATTATTGAGATGTCTTAGCACATCTTTCTTTAATTTCAAAATGGTACTTAATTAAAAAACACGCTTCACATGAAGATCCACGGGGCACGAATAAGGACAGCTACATGAAGCAGAATGCATGCTAAAATAGTTGTAAAAGGTGACTTGTAGAACTAAAGGTAATTGGATTGAACGTTTCCTCCGAGGAAAATTTGACCCAAAAATTAAGAACATTAAGCACCATGAAGAAATCCTTGAGAATTGGTAAGGGAGTTGAGGAAGTTTATGAATTCAAGTTATTTTAGAGTAACGAAGTGGTGCCTTTTTCTAGGAATGCCACGAGATATGTGCTGTGTTGTAAGGAACTCTGAACGAATTTTGAAAAGATTCAGGCTATCACCGCTTGCCAATTGACGAAAGGCGATTTCCAGCTTCTTCTTACGTGGAATCGCACCTCCCTTCAGTGTGCCTATTTTCGTAAGTTGGGGAGTTTCAATGGTGCGGATTAATGTACTTCAACATGAATGTTCATTCACTTTTTGGAGACATCTTTTTCTGCAGTCAAAACACACACCAACCCTGTCGTAATACGAACGATGTTTCTCGACTCGATAAGCTGTAGTGGAACAAGTCGCAATAAATATTTTCTGCTTTCGGGATTGCTGAGCTATTAATTAAAAACATTTTTGGAATAATATATCAACAGCCTCAAGTAATGTATAAAATACATATTTACATATTACCTGCTTTTATTTTATACTCACATATCGTCCGGTTGCAGTCACAGACCGTCTTCAGGGATTGGGGTTAAAACACTTTAAGCCACAACATCACATCTGACATTACATAAAAAATGGCGACATCTCATGTGTAGAGCATGTCATGAATTCTAGTCTACAACACAGGAATTTTAGAAGCAAACATACTAATAACAAGCGTACACAGACGTCTGGGGTCACACTTAAACACGTAAATCTCTTCTACACAGAAACCTATGCAGAATGTTAGACATGATACACAATACTAAAACATGATCCACATGTTTTTTAGTATTTCCTGAAGTAGATGGCAGGTCAGCTGGTAAGCGATATCTTCTTTACACATGTACTGCAGTTCTTCAAAGCTCTTCCTACAAGTTAAAGTCTGTCATTAGTGTTCCGTATTACTGACTTCATGTATTTACTCAGTTTAAGTCTCTTCGTAGAATTAGCTATAAGTAATTAAGAAGTGTAATGTTATCTAAATATCTGCGTCGTGTATTTAGAAAATGATAGATTCTCACTCAAAATTAGGAGTACATTCAATTTTATTAACTTATTAACAAAAAAAAAAGAAATAAAAAAAGAAAGCACGAACACAAAGACACTCTACGATGAAAAGTACCACAGTAGATACTGTGTGGAAAAGAGAACTTACTAACGTATATAATGTTTCTCAAGTCAGCGTCCCTTATTGTCAACACGTACTAATCGTACTGGGATCAAAGAGGGGTCGTTAGGGTAATATTTTAACCGACTTCGTACACTGCACACCGTTATTGCGCTTAAACTCACTATTTATTGAAAATTGTAACATAATGGCGACTTATACTACTACAGCCAAATGCCATAATGAACGCCCAGCTTCGTACCTATATTTTATTAATAATAAGAGACTCCCTTTTCATCATACCTTATTACAAATACCATTTTATTTGTGTTGAAATACTTATTAACTGGGTAATTTGTATGCAGCATTGTCATATATAATCGATACCACTGCGGTAGTCCATTAGCTCTGTCGGGTCGTGCATGTTTACTTTTCTAACCAAATATATTTTCCGAAAGTACCAACATTTTTTGTCATTGTCGGCTTGAATTGTGATTTACCTAGTGCTACTACCCCCTAAATTGCTCACATAAAGTATGAAGTGCATCAAAAATTTCAAAATAGAGTTAGAGGTTATTGTGGCCTAAGTCATATACCTATACGTTTCGCGGTTTATTTACTTCTTTGTGTTTTAAATTCGTGCTCCTCACTAAACTTCTCTTCAACAACATAGAAATTACAAGCTACAATGCACGGAAATGTGTATACAAAGACGTATGATAAATTCGTGATTATTGTTTTAATATTATTGCGCCTATCTCCGACTCAGCATCTCCGCTATATGGTGACTAGCATATTTCTTCTCAATATTGTTACATTCCATCCTGGATTTTCCGTTCTTTGGCTATTTTTCAAAGTAGTTTGGTTCTTTTTGAAAGACGTGTTCCCTTCATTCCCATATCTACCGTTACCAAACCGATTACACTTATTTCAAATGCTGTCATTATTTAAAACTCTAAAAGTGCGGATGTTTCGCTCGGGCCTCCTGTTTTCCAACGATAACCATTTAGAAAATTGCAGTTATACGCAAAGCAGACGATTCAAAATTTACTTTTGGGTAATCTAACACATACTGGTGCTCGTTAGTGCAAAGGTAGAAACGAAGTGAGAAATTTATCACAAATAAGGCGATCATCATCCGATATTACTCTAGAACTACTGCAATTTGAATTCCTTAAAAAATACAAGTATTAATCCAAATATGCATTATCTTCCGATTCCAAGCTGAAGAAACAATTTTCATAGGAAAAGGAAACCGGCCGTTGTTTTTGCCCATATATTTATAGTTTAGACAACTCTATTAGTTTATTTTTGTTCTACTTCCAAATTCAGCTGATGACAGTACAGTGAAGCCAATGCCTACTGAACAATGCGCTAGAAACGAACACATTTAGTAGCTCCAAGAACCAGAAAATTCTAGAGCAAGTCGTAATTCATCGAAAGTACGCCGTTTTCTTTAGAAACACATTATTCTCTTCTGTCATAAAAGCGCAGACGAAGAGTCTCAGTAGCCATTCAAACACTTTCAGAGAGCCTTTAACCGCCATTTCTCTTCAATGTTTTTAACTATGTTGACTACTGAAACGTCTACGTCTTACATTAGTTCGCGAAAATTTATATGTTTCCCCTTCGAATTGTAGTTAAAGAGTCATGTAACCATTATATCTGGAAATGTAATACTTCTTTCTGAAGCATCAATTTGTTGACCGATTTGACATGCATCTCCATTTTTTCGTAGACCATGTCATTTGGTATTCTACAAATGGTTCAAATGGCTCTGAGCACTACGGGACTTAACTTCTGAGGTCATCAGTCCCCTAGAACTTAGAACTACTTAAACGTAACTAACCTAAGGACATCACACACATCCATGCCCGAGGCACGATTCGAACCTGCGACGTAGCGGGCGCGCGGTTCCAAACTGTAGCGTCGAGAAACGCTCGGCAACCGCGGCCGGCGGTGTTCTACATTTTCTAACTCTTGTCTCCCATTGAAAATTTTGTGCTCCAAGAGACAAGTTGATGGTGTAGCACACATCCCACTGACATGTCCCATTACATGTTATTTCTCTTTTTACCGTAGTTCCTCGCACAAAGAGCTTGTTATATTTTATTGGACGTCTGAAATTACGTCGCAATATTGCAGTAATTGAAGAGGTTGAGGGAGAAAGGAGACATCGACGAAAAGCGAGTTCATTACAAGCGATGAGGATGCCCACTTCTGCATCCACGTACAGTCGAGAAAAAAACGAGCGAGACCCGTCGCCTTTTCGTTATGCTGATCCGCACGGCTTTAGAGTCTGCTGCACAGCATAACAGGCAAGGCGACGAGGTACTACCAACATACTACGCACAGGCGTGATATTGACAAACTATCTGAACTTTTTTACACTGTTTTCAATAATTTGTAAGACTATATAAATGCTGATTAGTGTGTCAAATACAACACGTAAATATAAGACAGAACTGAAAGAAGAAACGCTAATTGGTATGAACTGTACCAAAAAAAATGAATTTCAACTTATCGAGATAACATAACTGTTTCAGTAAGACAAAGAACCCCAGATCATTACGAACTAGCAAAATATTATGCACATTCGGCCGCGAAACGGTCTGTGTCAACGTTCAGACCAGTCATACTGGATTACCGTTGCTGACCTACCATGGAAGTGTGCAAATTTAGCAATGCGTGAAGATTCATAACGATATTCAGTTAAAAATCATTCAGTGCCATGCTTAAGTCAATTCCATTACTGACAAAAGCGTAAAAAGTAGGCGGTAACATGTATGAAATTCTACAAGAGTGTCATATTGACATCCACAGGGGGCCAGTACAGAATGAAGGTAGCGATAAAACGTTTTGGGGGCGCGCGAATTTCTTAAAATTGCTTTACTGATATTCTACCTGCCCCCATCGAGATTAGAACCGAAAACAAACCAGACCTTCCTTTCACTACGCTAGCAGACAACCCAGGCAAACAGCCCTCTCTTATTACCCCAGACATGAATAAGATGGCAATTTCGCAATGCAAATGGCAAAATGATCTGCAGTTTCTGTTGCATAGAGCTTTCTGGACTAAAAAACATGAATTTTCTTCCTTTATGTCACCGCTTATGTGACAATCATTCGGTATGTTTATCGAAATAACAAAATACTGTTATTAGAGAGTAAATTTAGTAGGTTAATTCTGCACCACCCCATGAAATAAACGGCTACATAGCTGCCAAACGCATTCTACACTGTTTCGGATTCTCCACTAGACTCGCCACAGCCAGAAAACGTTCATTAGCCGAAGTGTTTCTTAAGCTAGCTTGCAATGGGAATGTTCGCACTTCTAAAACGCGGTGGCATTAATACTGGGATGTGAATTACCACGTGTATAGTCAAATGGATTCAATTTGCATTCCTGTAAACGTGAATTGGATCGAAAGCGTAGCTACGATTAATATGCTGATGTATCGACTGCAACTAGAACATTTCGAATAAAGAGTAGGGGGTGTTATTTATGCAGCCCTCATCTTCAGTAGCTGTCGTAGCTGTTTTCGTTGTTAGGATTTCGTCACCTAAACCGGTAAAACCGGAACCCTACTAGTTTCACTTTCTTGACCGTCTATCGGTCTACCCAACCCTTAAAACCCGTTTACCTCGAGTACGGGTAGACATAATAGGCGGAAATGTTTCGTACATCCTGCGGTATACGGTCCCTTGGTGGTGTAAAAAAGTGAGCTTCTATGTCTACGCTATCTATGTAAATAAAATTTACGCGAAAGGTCAAAAAATGACTCTAAGAACTATGCGACCAAAATGCTTAGGTTATCAGTCCCCCTAGACCTAGAACTACTTCAACCTAGCTAGCCTAAAGACATCACAGACATCTATGCAGACTGAAGCAGCCGTGCGGTTCGTGACTGAAGCGCCTGGAACCGCTCGGCCACCGCACCCGGCGAAACCCTATTCCCCTCATGTATAATGATAATATATACTGTCTAGTGAGGATAAACTCAGATCGTTTGATCACGGAACTTTTACGAAGCTACATTCAAACTTTGTTCGAAGTCGTCTGCAATATCCATTTATAAACACCCTAGGAACGTCGTATTCGATATCCACTTCTGAAGACGCTGGCAGACACTACAGTACCATATAACAAGTAGATAAGAACTTATTGATATTGATCCATGCATGACACTTTATTTCAACATCAATTTAACGCGCCTAGGTGTTTGTTTATGTCTGAAACTAATGAACAAAAAGTAAATAAACAGCAAACAACTTCGATGTTCAAATCAAATGAAAATCACATGTCGTAATTACAACATAATTTCGTTGTTACATCTACATGACTACATCAACAGGATTTCTTTGCAGTCCAGACTTACTTGCCTGGCAGAAGGTTCAGACTGTTTCTTTACCGTCCCACTCATTAACAGTGTGCGGGAAAAAAGACCACTTAAATCTTTTCTTGCGAGCCTTGAATTACATTATTACTATGGTTTCTTCCTGTGTAAGTTCCCGAGGAAATAATGTTTTCGCATTCAGAACAGATGTTGGTGATTGAAATTTCGTGAAAATATCTCGCGGCAACGAAAAACACTTTTGTTTTCATGAATGTTACCCCAACTCGATTATCAAATCTGGGACCCTCTCTCCCCTATTTCGTGACATTACAAATCGTGCTAACGTTCCTTGGACGGTTTTGTGTGCACAGTCAATCATGTCTGTCAAGAATATTATAGCAGTGGACGGACAAACGTCGTGTAGGCAGTGTTTTCAGTTGGCCTGTTGCGTATTCTTAGAGTGCGGCCAATAAAACGCCGTCAGTCGTTTGCTTCCCTACAAAAGTATGATTTCGATCGTTCCAGTTTAAGTTTCACTGGGTACTGAGATGAACTGACAGTGCTTCGACTTGTGTTTTGTCATGTAACCGGAAGTTAATTATTGTTATTCGACGCAGCTTTCGTGTTTGATGTATTCCTCATTCAACAGAGTAGACTCATCGTACACCACACATAACTGTTTCAAAGTATTAAAGTGTTACTGATGTTACCAAGTTGCAGTGGTCATCTTAACTTGCCGTTTTGAAACAAAGCAAAATATTATAGCGAAATGTAGCAACTAAGAAGCGGAGTATCCAAATAAACAAACATTTCCGGTTTAAGTAGTCGCAGTAGGTCTACTACACAGTAACGTGAATTAGGAGCAAAGTCCATCAGTAGATCGTTATCAGGAAAACCAGCCCTCATAATGCAAAGTGCCACTACAAGAAAGAAAGTTTCCAAACACGTCAATGAGTAGTCGAGGAAAGTGGACGCATTCTGTCTATTGAATTCCCACGCCACTTACGAGGGGACACACCAAGTGTCATACCCCGATTTTGCTGAAACTTCGCTCAGAGAAAGAGGGGCAAAATAAGCGAACACGTGTCTCGGCTTATCTGCTTACACTCTACCGCTTCTGAGAAAACGACGGTCAAAGTTTTCAATGCGCTGTTGCTATAGTGCAGATACCTCTTAGCGGGTAAGGATTCAACTGAAGCGGTGGCTCTGCGGCTACCATAGCGACTTCGGAACTTTGCGCTGCGAGTTCGAAACCCGGTTTCTCCTTCCCCCCTCCCCCCTCACCACTCACTCTCTTAATTATCTACGAATGTTTATTCCAATTTATGTTGAAACACTGTTGACGTTATTCGCCAGTTAATTTACTGTGTAAAGAAATAAGTTAAAAAGGGAACACATAGTGCGTAGTGGGGCGATCACTCTGTTGTACAAATAATTCAGAAGCCAAGATCGCTCAAATACTGTTTACTGGATAACCGGTTTCAACACACTAAAGGTGACATCATCGGATCTAAATGTAGATTACCATTTATAAACCATTTGGATATAACGATACATGAGGCAGACCAGATGATTTTAGATCAGCTAGTCTCATTAGTTTATTATTTTTATAATTCATTAATTACACATAAAGATAATTGGCGAATAATGAGTACATTATTTCGACATAAATTAGAAATAAACGTTTGTAGATAATTCTGATAGAGAGGCAGGAAAAAATAATAATAAAAAAACCCAATATGGTCTCGAACACGGGAATCAAAGTTAAGAAGGAACGACGGTAGACACTGAGCCACCACTTCAATTGCGTTCTCGGCTGCAGAAGGTATCTACACTATAGCAACAGCGCGTTGATAACTTTGACCGTTGTTTTCTCGGAAACGGTCGAGTGTCTGCGGATATGTCGAAACACATGTTCGCTTATTTTGTCCTCTCCTTCACTGAGCTATGACACCTTGCGAGTACCCCTCGTTAGTCTAGTCGCTTCTTACGCCCGGCGAGAATTATGTATGCCTCAGAGTAAACTGCGCCACTTGGAAACACGGGGAGCGGGGATAAACACGTTTTCGTTCTTATAAGGCAACCTTCTACAGCTAAAATTCACGGAGTGATCTTCACGTTGCCTCAGATATTCCAGAAATGTTTCTTGCATTAGGCCTGCCGCATATGCAAAACGTAAACATTTCATTTCATCTAATATTTATCAGGAAAAGACATGACAAGAGTGGACCAGTCCCTTCTGAGAAAAATTACAGATTCTAAGTTGCTCCACTATGTAATGATACGGGTACGGGCTTGCGATCTCTCGTTTATGGCATCGATTTCCGTGTTACACGTACTTGGCCACTGCGTTTTGGCTGCCATCGTGTAGGAGGCAGTCTGTTTTCTGCTAGCACTGTTTCCGCAACTGATATTAACCGCGACGAATCATTCAGTCAACGCTAAATGGCCCATCTGGCTGAGGCACACAAGGGTGCTATAATAGCACTCCATGCAGAGGGATCTTCAAATGGCTATATTGCAAGAACTATGGGTCTTCACAAGTCGACGGTAGCCAGGTGGATCAGACGAAGCCGGCCGCGGTGGCCGTGCGGTTCTGGCGCTGAAGTCCGGAACCGCGGGACTGCTACGGTCGCAGGTTCGAATCCTGCCTCGGGCATGGGTGTGTGTGATGTCCTTCGGTTAGTTAGGTTTAAGTAGTTCTAAGTTGTAGGGGACTTATGACCTAAGACGTTGAGTCCCATAGTGCTCAGATCCATTTTTGATCAGACGGAAGGAAGAAAGTGGTAACCTGAATGGGAGGCCTCATGGCCGTCGCCGCAAAACAACAGCAGCTCAGGATCAGCAAATACAACGTTTCAGTGAGAACCACCCATTTGTCAACGCACGACAAATTCAGCAAACTTCGGGGCTCAATGTTAGCAGTAAGACCGTCACTCGTCGTCTAAGGGAAGGTGGACTGAGAGCAAGAAGCGCTGCTGTGAAAGAGACATTGACTGTTTCCCACAGAGAAGCTCGCCTTGCTTTTTCTGCTGAAAATGTCGACAAACGTCTCCAGTTTTGGAGGCGAGTGATTTTCATGGACGAAAAAGATTTCTCTACGGCATCACCCGGAAAAGTACTTGTTTACCGGCCTAAAGGTGCTAGGTATAATCGAAAATATATTTACAGTTGCCGAGGGAGTGTCAGGGAGTAGGTAACGCTATGGGCATGGATATCGGCCGAAGGGTGTGGGCTCCTGTGGGAAGTGGAAGGAAGATTCGATGCGCGCTATTACATACCAATTCTGGAGAACGTGATGTTGCCTTCTGTAACAGCAAGATTTGGCGATGACCAGATCATGTTCCAACAAGATCGCTCGCCTATTCGTATAACACGTGTGGTTAACAGGTGGTTCAAATGGTTCAAATGGCTCTGAGCACTGTGCGACTTAACTTCTGAGGTTATCAGTCGCCTAGAACTTAGAACTAATTAAACCTAACTAACCTAAGGACATCACACATATCCATGGCCGAGGCAGGATTCGAACCTGCCACCGTAGCAGTCGCTCGGTTCCAGACTGTAGCCCCCAGAACCGCACGGCCTAAGAGGTGGTTCGACGACCATAGTAATATTACCGTAATGGAATGGCCACCTAAAGGAGCTGACATGAATCCCAATGAGAATATTTGGGCAGAAATGGTCAGAGTAATACGAGAAAAGGGGCAGTCACCGTTGACTCGCCGAAAGCTTTCTGATGTGATTCATGAGGCTTGGAATGAGTTACTTGAATCTCCTAGTTATATGGCTCAAGTTGTGGGCTCCATGCCCAACAGACTTCGAGCTGTTGTGGAAACCGAAGGAGCTATACGCTATACTAAGCAGCATCAGCAGAGGTGTTTTTTTTTGTTTCAACCCTTCACCAATCAGCTGCAACAGCTGTTTCAAGGTGTTTTTTTTTTTTTTACAGACGTATATTTTATATAATTTCAAGGAAACGCAGTAAGTGGAATGTGGACAAACAAATAAATTCACAGCAAGATATGTAATATTTAATTTAATAAGAGAAGAGATACTCACCTTATTTATTCATGCAGTCTCTAAAACATACGTGACACACGTGTATATGCAAGAAGGGTACAAAACAATTCAGCACAAATGAAAAATATTGAGGAGAAGCTCGCCGATGGAGGTGTAATTGGAGAACAAAGGTTGGGCTAGAAGGAGAGGTATGGAGGCCCGAAAAAGCAGAGAAAAATCAAATATCCAATAGACTTAGAGTCGTTGTCGCAGCAGAGGGCGGTTGGTATGTGCGATTCGGAGCAACAGTAGAAGAATAGTTTTATTTACTGATTTTTGAGGCTTTATTTTGTGACGGCTAAACAGTGCTGCATTATGAGACCCACTATTTGTCCACATGTGGCTAAACATCAGAGGTGTAAAAACTTTGAGGGGTGCCGAAGTTCTCTGGAAGAGTAACGTGTTTTAGACAAGAAGATGATTTTTAGTTCATTTCATTTTACCCATTCACACTATGCTTTGACATTGTAATCTTTGATTTCATTTTATTATGTATCTTTTCTTAAGTGAAAGTCAACGGTAGTGTGTTTCAAGATATGAAGAATAACTGCAAGTTTTTAATTTGTGGAATAGCGTATTTAACAGTTAATATTTTCAACAAATCTATAGTTATAAGACATATTATGAAGCAAGTCAAAATGGCATTGTGGAAAGATCAGGTTGGTCTCTAAAGGGTAACGACGGTAAATTATCAAATACGAAACTATGGGTAACAACTATTGTTGATGGTGAGGAGCAATAATCGATATGCCACTATTCTGTAATTGTATTTCTGAAGTTTATCGTCAATCCTAGGACTGAAATCGATACTCTGTTTTATGTAAAGAATATAACTTACAAAATTTATTTAGCAGCGCAGAATATTAAATCATAGTTTGTCGATCAGGAACCCAATCCAACTGCCTTTAATTTTATTCTCACGGATGACATTGACACAGTAAATAACAAGAGAAATAACAAAACTCTCAGAATCAATATAGAGAATTCAAGTGTCCAGTGGATTCAAAAGTTTGCTATAATAGCGAATAATTGCTTTTACTGACTCCTTCATGCCTAGCTTTTCTGTCAGGCAATGTTTGAAACTAGGATTAGCAAGGTAAACAATTTTTCCACAAATTGTCAAATTGGAAGTCGGAGAGCCAGTTACATAAATTACGATGACAACAAACGTTTTTCAAGTAAACTGATCACAGGAGGCATCCAACGCATTTATTGTGTGTTACATGCACAGTATGTAAACTGGCAACGCCACCAACAGACAATACCGCTAACAAGGGAACATCCCCATCGCACCCCCCTCAGATTTTATTATAAGCTGGCACAGTGGATAGACCTTGAAAAACTGAACACAGATCAATCGTGAAAACAGGAAGAAGTTGTGTGGAACTATGAAAAAATAAGCAAAATATACAAATTGAGTAGTCCATGCGAAAGATAGGCAACATCAAGAATAGCGTGAGCTCAGGAGCGCCGTGATGGCTTGGTAAGCGTGGGCGTCTGTGGAACGAGAGGCCCTGGTTTCAAGTCTTCTCTCGAGTGAAAAGTTTAATTTTTTATTTTCAGACAATTATTATCTGTCCGTCCGTCCTTCCTTCCGATGCGAGGTAACTGCGTGGTAGTATGATGACGCTACACCTAAACAAACATCGAAACACATGACGTCAGTCGACTACAGCGCACGGAAGGGAGAGTATTCCTGCTAACGAGGCTACCTGGCTGGCAGTTGACTGTTCGCTACTTTGGACGAGAGTGCATTAAATACGTGAGATGCATTCCGTGGGCAATATGAATCCAGCAAATATAGCTCGCGACTTCAATAACAATGTCAATGAATAATTTCCGAGCTGTAAGGCATCAGAAAGTTCCTTAAGGGATCGAACGATTGACGAACATTTGTATGATTATTTCCTACAGTTGTTGAAAAACAGTACGTGTGGTGATGATTGTGAGAAAGTAGAAAATTATACTACTCCCTCGAGGGAAGACTTGAACCAAGGACCTCTCGATCCGCAGCTGCTCACGCTAACCACGCGCCCACGGCACTCCTGAGCTGAAATTATCCTTGATGTTGCTTATCTTCAGCATGGACTACTCAGTTTGTATATTTTGCTTATTTTTTTCATAGTTACTTACAACTTCTTCCTGTTTTCTCAATTGATACGTGTTCAGTTTTTCAAGGCCTATCCACTGTGCCAATTTATAATTAAATCCGAGGAGGGTGCGATGGCGAGGTTCCCTTGATAGCTACGAAACAACTGTAGCAAAACGGAGCATCCACGTTATTCATGTGATGGATAAGATGACTAAGTTGCATCATAAATGTCAAAGTAAGCATCAATTTCTGCTGGAACGTGCTTCCTGGACCAAATAACATACATTTTCTACGTCTTCAATGCGAATCGTGTAGCAAATGTAATTTTAAACGACATAAAAATATCGAGTGAATTAACTTACATAATTATATACCGCTCACGAACATAAATCGATGGTCACATAGTTGTCAAAAGTATTCTACAGTATTGCCATTGTCCATTAGACTAGCGGCAAGAAGAAAACGTTTGCTCAGCTGTGCTGAGATATCTTGCACTGACGAAGCTCGCGCTTCGAGGATGCCACAGCATCGTCTGCCACCATTTCATGGGAAACGAAATATCTCAAGTGTACAGTCTTAGACATAAAAACTGACCGCCGGCCGGCCGCCACAGAGAGACTAAGTCCGAGTCGTTCACTTAACGTGGCCAATAAAACTAACCGGCCATCTGCACAATCTGGCAACACTGTTAGATGCGGACGTGTTAGGAGGAAGTGTTGTCTACTTCCGAGATAGTCTCGGATTGTGCGAGCCCGTGGTATAGTGATAATCTTCGTGCATTCTAAACTTATGGTCGCCTGTTTGCGTCCAACTGGTTTTTTTTTAACCACATTTCGATCTAATATTATGAGGCGGATTAAGCATCGAAGATAATTCGCTTAACGTCCTACCCACCAGCAATAACAAGTATTCCAGAAACACCTCCGCAGGACAGCTCGTGGCTGCGTCGCGATAATAGCAGCTTACGCTCGAGCGTTTCCTCGCGCTGCAGCGGCTACCGGCCACCGGCCAGACGCCACCCGCCGCCTGAAATCCGGCGCCGCCCATGTGAACGCGGCGCCACGCTGTCAGTGTGTGTATCAACTATCATTTTCAAATTTGAAGTTCTAGTTATCATCTTGCAGTTAAGCATTGTATTTTGCATACTTGAAAATCATGAACTACAGTTAAGCATTGTAAAATTGTGTCGCAAGTGGAAAAAGGTGTGACATCTGCAACACAACGTTTACTTTTCTTATTACAGAGGGGTGAATGCAGAGGAGGCAGCTAGAAAGATTTGAACTGTGTTTGGAGCGAGTGCTTTTGGGAAAAATAAGCCAGGAAAAGATATTCGTGTTTCAACAAAGATCGTTCTGGCATGAATGATTTTCCACACCAAGGAAGTCTCGACTACTGATATATGTGATAGATTACCATTTTACCATCATGCGACATTTGAATTCAACAGGCAAAGTTCAGAAGTCTGGTGTAGGAGTACTGCATGCTCTTGTACGACACAACAAAACTCAACGGAGTGACTGTTATTGAACGTCATCAGGTCACTCATGGAGCATTCCTATGCAGTACTGTTACTGGTGACGTGTTATGATGCCTTTATCGTTAACTTCCTAAGAAGAAATGAAAGGCTGAGCCCCACCAAAAGACGTAAACTCGAGGAAAGAGTAGTGTGAACATAATATTTTACTTTTGATAAATCCAAAAGTGTGTTTTGGGCTACGAATTCTGCCCCAGGGTGTGTGCAACACAGCTGGAATTTGTTGCCAACAACTGTGACACTTTTCGGTCGTAGTGTAAGAAAATCGAGCAACAAAACTACATCACCTGTGCTACTGCATGATAACGCACTATGTTTATTTGAGAAACAAAACTATCCAGGAGATTGATAGGAAAGTCGTCTCTCAGGCACTTGTATTAATAGGGAAGTCCTCTCTCTGGCACTTGTCCCTCTCGTCATATATTTGTAAAGTTTTACCTTTCCCGCTCTTGATCGATCAACCGTCAAGGCTATTCATTTCTGGACGAAAATACTCTCAGTACCTGGTTTAATGACATCGTTAGAACCAGTATGTTTCTACAGGCGTAGAATTTGTAAAAAACTTTAGCATTGTCAGATCGTTTTAGATATCGTGAAAGAAAATTCTACTGCTGATTCATTTCCCTTTGATAATTACTGTTGCGTTTAGTAAACTAATGGAAAATGCAATTAAAATATTCACTGTACTAATACAAATTAAATTCAGCTTACTACAGAAACATAACGACGGCAGTCTATCTTAATAAAGCATTAAGTGTCTCTGCGACGATTGAGCTTATTTTAACACGAATTAGTGGGAGATTACCGACTTTTGACTTCGAAAAGATCTGTATTTATTTCATTTCCTGTACCATTCGTAAGTATTATGAAAATGTGACATTTCATAGATAAAATTATGTATTCTCAACACCAAAAAATATGTCGGCAGAAAATAAAAGTGGCATTATGATTTTGGCAGTACCGTAAGGTTTTCGCTCTGACACTAAGAGTTACTGAAAGTAGCAAGACGAATTTTGTTCGAGCGTTGTCTTAGGATTCCCTTATTGAGTTTTTATCTGCCTGCTTGTAGCTGTGCTACAAAAGAATTTAAAATCTGGCTTTCAGCGAGTCTCGAAAGGCGAACGAAAGTAGCTTGCACCTGGTAGGTAAGCATGTTACCTGGGAACTGTTTTTTTCCTAAAGTGGGAAGACATCGTTTTTGTGGTTGAATTGTTGGCAAATGTCAGTCAGACGTGTGCCGTTGCTCTAAGCGTTTCGGTATGTTGAATTTGTCCCACTGATTTTTCTACAGGTTTTTTCTGTCCCAAATAGAGAGTTGGAGTCTCCCATTAGTATTTTCACGTCATCTTGGTGAATTTTGCTCATAGTATTTTCGAGTGTGTTCTAGAATTTTTGGACGTTTTCGGTGTTTTTCTTATTTTCGATGTCTGTGGGGACACGTGCATTGATGAGTGTATATTTTTTACTGGGGCTCTGAATGAGCATAGTCATCACTCGCTTGTTGATGGGCCGGCCGCGGTGGCCGAGCTGTTCTAGGCGCTTTAGTCCGGAACCGCGCGTCAGCTACGGTCGCAGGTTCGAATCCAGCCTCGGGCATGGATGTGTGTGATGTCCTTAGGTTAGTTAGGTTTAAGTAGTTTTAAGTTCTAGGGGACTGATGACCTCCGCCGTTAAGTCCCATACTGCTCAGGGCCATTTGAACCTTTTGATTGTTGATGGGTGTGATTTCTTTGACAGAATTGATGATAGATCTGTGTTCGAGAAATGCAGTGTCGAAGATTGGTACGCCTTTCGCTACCTTTTGTTGTATTTTGCTCTTGAAGATGCAATGGTTTCCCTAATGAAAGGTTTTATTGTCAGTTAGTCGTGGTTCTTGAAGAGCAAGGATGAGAAATTTTGGTCGCTCAATTTTTTTTTGTGAGATTATTTAGTTTTCGTGTTTGGATCAATATATGGATGTTTACTTTTAAATGCATGTTTTTTGCTTGTAGGGAAATTTACCAGAGATCTTCGATATTCTCTGCTGTGCTAACCTGGACTCCCCAGAATCCGAAAATCCAACTGCCGCCTGTCGACAGCCGGGTTGTGTACCACTTGGGATATAAAGTTGACTTTGCTTGCATAGTTCATGTTTGCTTGTGTTTTGCCTTTGTAGATCCACGTGGCAATGGCCTTGTTACCTCTGCCCACATATTCTCTATCTGGTTGATGTTTGGTGATCTTGGAACAAACGGCAACAGCTTTATCCTCTGTTAGCCCTGAAACCATTCTCGCACTGCTCTGCTATGATGGATGGGGCTCTGCTCCTGTAAATAAACCGTTATCGCGTTAGTTCATATATTTATATTTAAATAACGTATTTGTAATAAGGACATTGGATTATTATTTTCCACAGTGTTTACGAATTCAGGCCCTGTCATAGATGAGTGATCTATATTCAACAGTCCGATTAAGAATGTGGTTTACCCAGTCTATCATATGATGAGAGTCGTAGTCGGATATCCACATTAAGACTGCCTGGCTGAATCCGATTAAAACGATCTGGTATCGAAATGAAATTACAGAAATCGGATAATTTGAACGTCTGTATTGCAACAATGCTGCGCACATAAATTCCTATGATGGAGTAACAGGTAGCAACTGTCTAAGAAAAAGCGAGAAACATGTCTACTAGCAGCAATGTAACGTAATTATAATTATAATCCACATTTATGTGATGGAAATACAGAATCGAACAATACACATGTATATCAGTGGTGGGGAGATACACCATATCGGATTTGCTGATGACATAATGACAATAATAATAATAATAATAATAATAATAATCGCGTGTGCGGATAAGGGAAACCCTCCTCCATATGGGTGATACCGAGGTAATCAAATACTAGTTGTGAACCAAATACTAACAACATCCTGAACGGTTACTCAATCCGTTGAACCCAAAATCCAGACACGTCTGAGTGAAAATCACCGCTACTCTGGTCACCGTCTGTTAGCTCAATGAGCTTGGCTGAAAATATTTGCTTTCAAAGGCTTCAACACCCTCTGGTCCTGTCCGGTCCTGGCATCACCCAAGCCAAACCAATGAAACACAAGCAAACATGAACTATGCAAGCAAAGTCAACTTTATATCCCAAGTGGTACACAACCCGGCTGTCGACAGGCGGCAGTTGGATTTTCGGATTCTGGGGAGCCGAGGTTAGCACAGCAGAGAATATCGAAGATGTCTGGTAAATTTCCCTACAAGCAAAAAACATGCATTTAAAAGTAAACATCGATATAGTGATCCAAACACGAAAACTAAATAATCTCACAATAGAAATCGACTGACAAAAAATTCTCATCCTTGCACTTCAAGAACCACGACTAACTGACAATGAAACCTTTCATTGGGGAAACCATTGCATCTTCAAGAGCAAAATACAACAAAAGGTAGCGAAAGGCGTACCAATCTTCGGCACTGCATTTCTCGAACACAGATCTATCATCTACTCTGTCAAAGAAATCACACCCATCAACAATCAAAAGGTTTAAATGGCTCTGAGCACGACGGGACTTAACGGCGGAGGTCATCAGTCCCCTAGAACTTAAAACTACTTAAACCTAACTAACCTAAGGACATCACACGCATCCATGCCCGAGGCTGGATTCGAACCTGCGACCGTAGCTGTCGCGCGGTTCCGGGCTGAAGCACCTAGAACCGATCGGCCACCACGGCCGGCCCATCAACAAGCGAGTGATGATTATGCTCAATCAGAGTCCCAGTAAAATATATACACTCATCAATGCACGTGTCCCCACCAACATCGAAAATAAGAAAAACACCGAAAACGTCCAAAAATTCTAGAACACACTCGAAAATGCTATGAGCAAAATTCATCAAGATGACGTGAAAATACTAATGGGAGACTTCAACTCTCTATTTGGGACAGAAAAAACCTGTAGAAAACTCATTGGTATAAATTCAGCATACCGAAACGCTTAGACCAACGGCACACGTCTGACTGACATTTGCCAACAATTCAACCACAAAAGGATGTCTTCCAACTTTAGGAAAAAACAGTTCCCAGGTAACATGCTTACCTACCAGGTGCAAGCTGCTTTCGTTCGCCTTTCGAGACTCGCTGAAAGCCAGATTTTAAAATCTTTTGTAGCACAGCTACAAGCAGGCAGATAAAAACTCAATAAGGGAATCCTAAGACAACGCTCGAACAAAATTCGTCTTGCTACTTTCAGTAACTCTTAGTGTCAGAGCGAAAACCTTACGGTACTGCCAAAATCATAATGCCACTTTTATTTTCTGCCGACATATTTTTTGGTGTTGTGAATACATAATTTTATCTATGAAATGTCACATTTTCATAATACTTACGAATGGTACAGGAAATGAAATAAATACAGATCTTTTCGAAGTCAAAAGTCGGTAATCTCCCACTAATTCGTGTTAAAATAAGCTCAATCGTCGCAGAGACACTTAATGCTTTATTAAGATAGACTGCCGTCGTTATGTTTCTGTAGTAAGCTGAATTTAATTTGTATTAGTACAGTGAATATTTTAATTGCATTTTACATTAGTTTACTAAACGCAACAGTAATTATCAAAGAGAAATTAATCAGCAGCAGAATTTTCTTTCACGATATCTAAAACGATCTGACAATGCTAAAGTTGTTTACAAATTCTATGCCTGTAGAAACCTACTGGTTCTAACGATGTCATTAAACCAGGTACTTTTAAGAGTATTTTCGTCTAGAAATGAATTGCCTTGACGGTTGATCGATCAAGAGCGGGAAAGATGAAATTTTACAAATATATGACGAGAGGGACAAGTGCTTGAGAGAGGTCTTCCCTATTAATACAAGTGCCTGAGAGACGACTTTCCTATCAATCTCCTGGATAGTTTTGTTTCTCAAATAAACATAGTGCGTTATCATGCAGTAACACAGGTGATGTAGTTTTGTTGCTCGATTTTCTTACACCGCGACCCAAAGGTGTCTCAGTTGTTGGCAACAAATTCCAGCTGTGTTGCACACACCCTGGGGGCAGAATTCGTAGCCCAAAACACACTTTTGGATTTATCAAAAGTAAAATATTATGTTCACACTACTCTTTCCTCGAGATTGCGTCTTTTGGTGGGGTTCAGCCTTTCATTTCTTCTTAGGAAGTTAACGATAAAGGCATCATAACACGTCACCAGTAACAGTACTGCATAGGAATGCTCCATGAGTGACCTGATGACGTTCAATAACAGTCACTCCGTTGAGTTTTGTTGTGTCGTATTAGAGCATGCATTACTCCGACACTAGACTTCTGAACTTTGCCTGTTGAATGTAAATGTCGCATGATGGTAAAATGGTAATCTATCACATATATCAGTAGTCGAGACTTCCTTGGTGTGGAAAATCATTCATGCCAGAACGATCTTTGTTGAAACACGAATATCTTTTCCTGGCTTATTTTTCCCAAAAGCACTCGCTCCAAACACAGTTCAAATCTTTCTAGCTGCCTCCTCTGCAATCACCCCTCTGTTATAAGATAAGTAAACGTTGTGTTGCAGATGTCACACCTTTTTCCACTTGCGACTCAATTTTACAATGCGTAACTGTAGTTCATGACTTTCAAGTATGCAAAATCCAATGCTTAACTGCAAGATGATAACTAGAACTTCAAATTCGAAAATGGCAGGTGATACACACACTGACAGCGTGGCGCCGGGTTCACATGGGCGGCGCCGGATTTCAGGCGGCGGGTGGCGTCTGGCCAGTGGCCGGTAGCCGCTGCAGCGCGAGGAAACGCTCGAGCGTAAGCTGCTATTATCGCGACGCAGCCACGAGCTGTCCTGCGGAGGTGTTTCTCGAATACTTGTTATTGCTGGTGGGTAGAATGTTAAGCGAATTATCTTCGATGCTCAATCAGCCTCATAATTTTATACCGAAATGTGGTTAAAAAAACAACAGTTGGATGCGAACAGGCGACCATAAGTTTACAATGCACGAAGATTACCAATATACCACGGGCTCGCACAATCCAAGACTATCTCGGAAGTAGACAACTCTTCCTCCTAACACTTCCGCATCTAACAGTGTTGCCAGATTGTGCAGATGGCCGGACTTAGAGTTGTCAGGGGCGGTTAGTTTTATTGGCCACGTTAAGTGAACGACTCGGACTTAGTCTCTCTGTGGCGGCCGGCTGGCGGTCAGTTTTTATGTCTAAGACTGTACACTTGAGATATTTCGTTTCCCATGAAATGGTGGCAGACGATGCTGTGGCGTCTTCGAAGCGCGAGCTTCGTCAGTGCAAGATATCTCAGCACAGCTGAGCGAACGTTTTCGCCCTGCTGCTAGTCTAATGGACAATGGCAATACAGTAGAATACTTTTGACAACTCTATGACCATCGATTTATGTTCGTGAGCGGTTCATAATTATGTTAGTAAATTCACTCGGTATTTTTATGTCGTTTAAATTACATTTGCTACACGATTCGCATTGAAGACGTAGGAAATGTATGTTATTTGGTCCAGGAAGCACGTTTCAACAGAAATTGATGCTTACTTTGACATTTATGATGCGAATTAGTCGTCCTATCCCTCACATGGATAACGAGGATGCTCCGTTTTGCTACAGTTGTTTCTCAGCTAACATGGGAACCTGGCCATCGCACCCTCGTCAGATTTAGTTATAAGTTGGCACAGTGGATAGGCCTTGAAAAACTGAACACAGATCAATCGAGAAAACGGGAAGAAGTTGTAAGTAACACTGAAAAAATAAGCAAAATATACAAACTGAGTAGTCCATGCGCAAGATAAGCTCCATCAAGTATAGCTTGAGCTCAGGAGTGCCGTGGGCGTGTGGATAGCGTGAGCAGCTGCGGAACGAGAGGTCCTTGGTTCAAGTCTGCCCTCGAGGGAGTAGTTTAATTTTCTACTTTCAGACAATCATCACCACACGTACTGTTTATCAACAACTGTAGGAAATAATCATACAAATTTTCGAAAATCGTTCGATCCCTTAAGGAACTTTCTGTTGCCTTACAGCTCGGAAATATTCATTGACATTGTTATTGGAGTCGCGAGCTATATTTGCTGGATTCATATTGCCCACGGAATGCATCTCACGTATTTAATGCACTCTCGTCCAAAGTAGCGAACAGTCAACTGCCAGCCAGGGAGCCTCGTTAGCAGGAATACTCTCTCTTCCGTGCGCTGTAGTCGACTGACGTCGTGTGTTTCGATGTTTGTTTAGGTGTAGCGTCCCCATACTACGGCGCAGTTACCTCGCATCGGACGGACGGACGGACAGATAATAATTGTCTGAAAATAATAAATTAAACTTTTCACTCGAGGGAAGACTTGAACCCAGGACCTCTCGTTCCGCAGACGCTCACGCTAACCACGTGATCACGGCGCTCCTGAGCTCACACTCTCCTTGATGTTGCCTATCTTGCGCATGGACTACTCAATTTGTATATTTTGCTTATTTTTTTCATAGTTACTTAAAACTTCTTCCTGTTTTCTCGATTGATATGTGTTCAGTTTTTCAAGGCCTACCTACTGTGCCAGCTTATAACTAAATCTGAGGGGGGTGCGATGGGGATGTTCCCTTGTTAGTGGTATTGTGTGTTGGTGGCGTTGCCTGTTTACATACTGTGCATGTAACACACAATAAATGCGTTGGATGCCTCCTGTGATCAGTTTACTTGAAAAACATTGGTTGTCATCGTAATTTATGTAACTGGCTCTCCGACTTCCAATTTGACAATTTGTGGAAAAATTGTTTACCTTGCTAGTCCTAGTTTCAAACACTGTCTGACAGAAAACGTAGGCATGAAGGGGTCAGTAAAAGCACTTATTCGCTATTATAGCAAACTTTTGAATCCACTGGACACTTGAATTCTCTATATTGATTCTGAGAGTTTTGTTACTTCTCTTGTTATTTACTGTGTCAATGTCATCCGTGAGAAAGGCAATTGGATTAGGTTCTTGATCTATAAACTATGATTTAATATTCTGCGCTGCTAAATAAATTTTGAAAGTTATATTCTTTACGCAAAACAGAGTATCGATTTCAGTCCTAGGATTGACGATAAACTTCAGAAATACAATTACAGAATAGTGGCATATCGATTATGGCACTCACCATCAAAAGTAGTTGTTACCCATAGTTTCGTATTCGCTATTTTACCGTCGTTACCCTTTAGAGACCAACCTGATCTTTCCACAATGCCATTTTGACTTTCTTCTTAATATGTCCTATAACTACAGATTTGTTGAAAATATTAACTGTTAAATACGCTATTCCACAAATTAAAAACTTCCAGTTATTCTTCATATCTTGAAACTTACTACCGTTGACTTTCAATGAAGAAAAGATACATAATAATAATATGAAATCAAAGATTACAATGTCAAAGCATAGTGTGAATGGCTAAAATGAAATGAACTAAAAATCATCTTCTTGTCTAAAACACGTTACTCTTCCAGAGAACTTCGGCACCTCTCAAAGTTTTTACACCTCTGATGTTTAGCCACATGTGGACAAATAGTGGGTCTCATAATGCAGCACTGTTTAGCCGTCACAAAATAAAGCCTCAAAAATCAGTAAATAAAACTATTCTTCTACTGTTGCTCCGAATCGCATATACCAACCGCCCTCTACTGCGGCAACGACTCAAAGTCTATTGGATATTTGATTTTTCTCTGCTTCTTCGGGCCTCCATACCTCTCCTTCTAGCCCAACCTTTGTTCTCCAATTACACCTCCATCTGCGAGCTTCTGCTCAATATTTTTCATTTGTGCTGAATTGTTTTTTACCCTTCTTGCATATACACGTGTGTCATGTATTTTTTAGAGACTGCATGGATAATAAGGTGAGTATTTCTTCTCTTATCAAATTAAATATTACATATCTTGCTGTGAATTTGTTTGTCCATATTCCACTTACTGCGTTCCCTTGAAATTATATAAAATATACGTCTGTAAAAAAAATAAAAAAACACCTTGAAACAGCTGTTGCAGCTGATTGGTGAAGGGTTGGAAAAAAAACACCTCTGCTGATGCTGCTTAGTATCGCGTATAGCCTCCTCCGGTTTCCACAACAGCTCGAAGTCTGTTAGGCATTGAGCTCCTTTAGGTGGCCATTCCATTACAGTAATATTACTATCATCGTTGAACCACTTCTTAACCACACGTGCCATATGAATAGGCGAGCGATCTTGTTGGAAGATGATCTGGTCAGTGCCAAATCTTGCTGTTACAGAAGGCAACATCACGTTCTCCAGAATTGGTATGTAATTGCGCGCATCGAATCTTCTTCCACTTCCCACAGGAGCCCACACCCTTCGGCCGATATCCATGCCCATACCGTTACCGACTCCCAGACACTCCTTCGGCAACGGTAAATATATTTCCGATTATACCTAGCACCTTTAGGCCGGTAAACAAGTACTTTTCCGGGTGATGCCGTAGAGAAAACTTTTTCGTCCATGAAAATCACTCGCCTCCAGAACTGGAGACGCTTGTCTACATTTTCAGCAGCAAAAGCAAGTCGAGCTTCTCTGTGGGAAACAGTCAATGTCTCTTTCACCGCAGCGCTTCTTGCTCTCAGTCCACCTTCCCTTAGACGACGAGTGACGGTCTTACTGCTAACATTGAGACCCAAAGTTTGCTGAATTTGTCGTGCGTTGACAAATGGGTGGTTCTCACTGAAACGGCGTTTTTGCTGATCCTGAGCTGCTGTTGTGTTGCGTCGACGGCCATGAGGCCTCCCATTCAGGTTACAACTTTGATCCACCTGGCTACCGTCGACTTGCGAATACCCATAGTTCTTGCTATATAGCCATTTGAAGATCCCTCTGCATGGAGTGCTATTATAGCACCCTTGTCTGCCTCAGCCAGATGGGCCATTTAGCGTTGACTGAATGATTCGTCGCGGTTAATATCAGTTGCGGAAACAGTGCTAGCAGAAAACAGACTGCCTCCTCCACGATGGCAGCCAAAACGCAGTGGCCATGTATGTGTAACACGGAAATCGATGCCATAAACGAGAGATCGCAAGCCCGTACCCGTATCATTACATAGTGGAGAAACTTAGAATCTGTAATTTTCTCAGAAGGGACTGGTCCACTCTTGTCATGTCTTTTCCTGATAAATATTAGATGAAATGAAATGTTTACGTTTTGCATATGCGGCAGGCCTAACGCGAGAAACAGTTCTGAAATATCTGAGGCAACCTGAAGATCACTTCGTGAATTTTAGCTGTAGAAGGTTGCCTTACAAGAAGGAAAACGTGTTTATCCCCGCTCGCCGTGTTTCCAAGTGGCGCAGTTTACTCTGAGGCATACATAATTCTCGCCGGGCGTAAGAAGCGACTCGACTAACGAGGGGAACTCGCAAGGTGTCATAGGCTGATTGTCCGGAAACTTTTCTCAGTGAAGGAGAGGACAAAATAAGCGAACATGTGTTTCGACTTATCTGCAGACACTTGACCGTTTCCGAGAAAACAACGGTCAAAGTTATCAACGCGCTGTTGCTATAGTGTAGATACCTTCTGCAGCAGAGTACACAATTGAAGCGGTGGCTCAGTGGCTACCGCCGTTCCTTCTTAACTTTGATTCCCGTGTTCGAGGCCATAATGGGTTTTTTATTATTATTTTTTCCTGCGTCTCTATCAGAATTATCTACAAATGTTTATTTCTAATTAATGTTGAAGTAAAGTTCTCATTATTCGCCAATTAATTTTATGTGTAATTAATGAATTATAAAAATAATAAACGAATGAGACAAGCTGATCTAAAATCATCTGGTCTGCCTCATGTATCGTTATATCCAAATGGTTTATAAATGTTAATCTACATTCAGATCCGATGATGGCACCTTTAGTGTGTTGAAACCGGTTATCCAGTAAACAGTATTTAAGCGATCTTAGCCCGCATCTCGTGGTCGTGCGGTAGCGTTCTCGCTTTCCACGCCCGGGTTCCCGGGTTCGATTCCCGGCGGGGTCAGGGATTTTCTCTGCCTCGTGATGGCTGGGTGTTGTGTGCTGTCCTTAGGTTAGTTAGGTTTAAGTAGTTCTAAGTTCTAGGGGACTGATGACCGTTGCAGTTAAGTCCCATAGTGCTCAGAGTCAATTGAACCATTTTTTAAGCGATCTTGGCTTCTGAATTATATCTACAACAGAGTGATCACCCCACTACGCACTATGTGTTCCCTTTTTAACTTATTTCTTTATACAGTAAATTAACTGATGAATAACGACAACAGTGTTTCAACATAAACTGGAATAAACATTCGTAGATAATTTAGAGAGTGAGGGGGGGGGGGGAGGAAAAACCGGATTTCGAACTCGCAGCGCAAAGTTCCGAAGTCGCTATGGTAGCCTCAGAGCCACCGCTTCAGTTGAATCCTTACCCGATAAGAGGTATCTGCACTATCGCAACAGCGCATTGAAAACTTTGACCGTCGTTTTCTCAGAAGCGGTAGAGTGTAAGCAGATAAGCCGAGACACGTGTTCGCTTATTTTGTCCCCTCTTTCACTGAGCGAAGTTTCAGCAAGATCGGGGTATGACACTTGGCGTGTCCCCTCGTAAGTGGCGTGGGGATTCAGTAGACAGAATGCGTCCACTTTCCTCGACTACTCATTGACGTGTTTGGAAACTTTCTTTCTTGTAGTGGCACTTTGCATTATTAGGGCTCATTTTCCTGATAACGTTCCACTAATGGACTTTGCTCCTAATTCACGTTACTGTGTAGTACACCTACTGCGACTACTTAAACCGGAAATGTTTGTTTATTTGGATACTTCGCTTCTTAGTTGCTACATTTCGCTATAATATTTTCCTTTGTTTCAAAACGGCAAGTTGAGATGACCACTGCTACTTGGTAACATCAGTAACACTTTAATACTTTGAAACAGTTATGTGTGGTGTACGATGAGTGTACTCTGTTGAATGAGGAATACATCAAACACGAAAGCTGCGTCGAATAACAATAATTAACTTCCGGTTACATGACAAAACACAAGTCGAAGCACTGTCAGTTCATCTCAGTACCCAGTGAAACTTAGACTTGAACGATCGAAAACATACTTTTGTGGGGAAGGCAAACGAATGACTGCGTTTTATTGGCCGCACACTAAGAATACGCAACAGGCCAACTGAAAACACTGTCTACACTACGTTTGTCCGTCCAGTGCTACAATATCCTTGACAGACGGGATTGACTGTGCACGCAAAACCGTCCAAGGAACGGTAGAACGATTTGTAATGTCACGAAATAGGGGAGAGAGGGTCCCAGATTTGATAAACGAGTTGGGGTAACATTCATGAAAACAAAAGTGGTTTTCGTTGCCGCGAGATCTTTTCACGAAATTTCAATCACCAACATCTGCTCTGAATGCCGAAACATTATTTCCTCGGCAACTTACACAGCAAAAAACCGTAGTAATAATGTAATTCAAGGCCCGCAAGAAATGATTTAAGTGGTCCTTTTTCCCGCACACTGTTAATGAGTGGGACGGTAAAGAAACAGTCTGAACCTTCTGCCAGGCACGTAAGTCTGGATTGCAAAGAAATCCTGTTGATGTACTCATGTAGATGTAACAACGAAATTATGTTGTAATTACGACATGTGATTTTCATTTGATTTGAACATCGAAGTTGTTTGCTGTTTATTTACTTTTTGTTCATTAGTTTCAGCCATATACGAACACCTACGCGCGTTAAATTGATATTGAAATAAAGTGTCATGGATGGACCAATAATAATAAGTTTTTACCCACTTGTTATGGTACTGCAGTATCTGCCAGCGTCTTCAGAAGTGGATATCGCATACGACGTTCCTAGGGTGTTTATAAATGGATATTGCAGATGACTTCGAACAAAGTTTGAATGTAGCTTCGTAAAAGTTCCGTGATCAAACGATCTGAGTTGCTGGCGAATACAGTTTATCTCCACTAGACAGTATATATTATCATTATACATGAGGTGAATAGGGTTTCGCCGGGTGCGGTGGCCGAGCGGTTCCAGGCGTTTCAGTCACGAACCGCACGGCTGCTTCAGTCTGCATAGATGTCTGTGATGTCCTTAGGTTAGCTAGGTATAAGTAGTTCTAGGTCTAGGGGGACTGATAACCTAAGCATTTTGGACGCATTGTTCTTAGAGTCATTTTTTGACCTTTCGCGTAAATTTTATTTACATAAACGGCCGTATCTTTAGATTGCGTGGACATAGAAGCTCACTTTTTACACCACCAAGGGACCGTATACCGCAGGATGTACGAAACATTTCTGTCTATTATGTCTACCCGTACTCGAGGTAAACGGGTTTTAAGGGTTGGGTAGACCGATAGACGGTCAAGAAAGTGAGGCTAGTAGGGTTCCGTTTTTACCGGTTTAGGTGACGAAATCCTAACAACGAAAACAGCTACGACAGCTACTGAAGATGAGGGCCGCATAAATAACACCCCCTACTCTTTATTCGAAATGTTCTAGTTGCAGTCGATACATCAGCATATTAATAGTAGCTACGCTCTCGATCCAAATCACGTTTACAAGAATGCAAATAGAATCCATTTGCCTATACACGTGGTAATTCACATCCCAGTATTAATGCCATCGCGTTTTGGAAGTGCGAACATTCCCATTGCTAGCTAGCTTAAGAAACACTTCGGCTAATGAACGTTTTCTGGCTGTGGCGAGTCTAGTGGAGAATTCGAAACAGTGTAGAATACGTTTGGCAGCTATGTAGCCGTTTATTTCATGGGGTGGTGCAGAATTATCCTACTAAATTTACTCTCTAATAACAGTATTTTGTTATTTCGATAAACATCCCGAATGATTGTCACATAAGCGGTGACATAAAGGAAGAAAATTCATGCTTTTGAGTCCAGAAAGCTCTATGCAACAGAAACTGCAGATAAATTTGCCATTCTCATTGCGAGATTGCCGGCTTATTCATGTCTGGGGTAATAATAGAGGGCTGTTTGCCTGGGCTGTCTGCTACGTAGTGAAAGGAAGGTCTGGTTTGTTTTCGGTTCTAATCTCGATGGAGGCAGGTAGAATATCAGTAAAGCAATTTTAAGAAATCCTCGCGCCCCCAAAACGTTTTATCGCTACCTTCATTCTGTACTGGCGCCCTGTGGATGTCAATATGATACTCTTGTAGAATTTCATACATGTTACTGCCTACTTTTTCCGCTTCTGTCAGTAACGGAATTGACTTAAGCATGGCACTGATGATTTTTAACTGAATATCGTTATGAATCTTCACGCTTTGCTAAATTAGCACATTTTCATGGTAGGTCAGCAACGGTAATCCAGTATGACTGGTCTGAACGTTGACACAGACCGTTTCGCGGCCGAATACGGATAATATTTTGCTAATTCGTAACGATCTGGGGTTCTTTGTCTTACTGAAACAGTTATGTTATCTCGATAAGTTGAAATTCATTTTTGTGGTACAGTTCATACCAATTAGAGTTACTTCTTTCAGTTCTGTCTTATATTTACGTGTTGCATTTAACACACTATTCATCATTAATATAGTCTTACAAATTATTGAAAACAGTCTAAAAAAGTTCAGATAGTTTGTCAATTTCACGCCTGTGCGTGGTATGTTGGTAGTACTTCGGCGCCTTGCCTGTTATGCTGTGCAGCAGACTCAAAAGCCGTGCGGATCAGCATAACGAAAAGGCGATGGGTCTCGCTCGTTTTGTCCACGACTGTACATACCCCATAGCCTACCATACAGGGCAGCGCGGATGGTGACTTGTACCACTGCTAGTTTACCTTAAAATGTGCAGCGCCGGCTTCGAACTCCGGGCTGCAAATTTATTGTAAAAATTTCCAACGTATATCGGCCTTCGATAGTGCAAAGACCTCATTCTCTCGCTCTCTCTCACACTCTGACCCCGTTACAGACACATATGCACGCCCACACATTCGCCACATACCACACCACACAACACATGCACGCACACACACAAACACAGACACACACACACACACACACACACACACACACACACACACACACACATAGTAATCGCAAGTTCTTCAGCACGTTATGTGATACTGGTTGTTAAAGCAGGAATAACCTTAATGATAATACACTGAAGAGCCAAAGAAACCGGTAAACTGTCTAATATCGTATAGGGCCCCTACGGGCCCGCGGAAGTGCCGCAACACGTCGTGGCATATATTCGACTAATGTCTGAAGTAGTGCCTTGAGGGAACTGACACCATGGCTCCTGCACGGCTGTCCATAAATCCGTTAGAGTACGAGGGGTGTGGAGATCCCTTCTGAGCAGCACATTGCTAAGACATCCCAGATATGCTGAATAATGCTCACGTCTGGGGAGTTCGGTGGCGAGACGAAGTGTTTAAACTCAGAAGATTGTTCCTGGAGCCACTATGTAGCATTTATGGTCGTGTGGGGTGTTTCGCTGTCCTGCTGGAATTGCCCAAGTCCGTCGGAATGCGCAGTTGACATCAGAAAGGATGCATACATACGTGCCATCTGTCAGAGTCGTACCTAGACGTATTAGGGGTCCCATATCGCTCCAATTGCACACGTTCAACACCATTACAGAGCCTCTTCCAGCTTGAGCACTCCTGCTGATATGCAGGGTTGACGGATTCATGAGGTTGTCTCCATACCCGTACACGTCCATCCGCTCGATACAATTTGAAACGAGACTCGTCCGACCAGGCAACATGTTTCCAATAATCGACAGTCCAATATCGGTGTTGATAGGCCCAGGCGAGGCGTAGAGCTTAGTGTCGTGATTCCATCTACAGCACACGAGTGGGCCTTCGGCTTCGAAAGCCCATATCGATAGTGTTTTGTTGAATTGTTCTCACGCTGACACTTGTTGATGGCCCGCCATTGAATTCTGCAGCAGTTTGCGGAAGGGTTGCACTTCTGTCACGTTGAACGATTCTCTTTAGTTGTCGTCGGTCCCGTTCTTGCAGAATCATTTTCCAGCCACAGCGATGTCGGAGTTTTGATGTTCACGGCACACTCGTGAAATGGTCGTACGAGATAATGCCCACTTCATCGCTACCTTGGAGATGCTGTGTACCATCGTTCGTACGGCGACTATAACAACACGTTCAGACTCACTTAAATCTTGGTAACCTGCCGTTGTAGCAGAAATAAGCAATCAAACAACTGCGCCAGACACTTGTTGTCTTTTATAGGCGTTGCGCGAACGTAGCGTCGTATAACACACATGCCTACACCAGTTTATTATGCGCTTCAGCGTGTATCGTTTACTACAATACTTCTGACGAAGTGCACTATATGGCTACATTCAAGCTGGTGACGTGTCTTAAATTTATTTCATAATTCACATTCTTCACCTGTGAACTACCCGATACGTGGGCAGACAGGACTTTCAGATCATAGCCTTGTTCCCGTAAGTACCTCAGTCACTTTTGCCCATCTCGGTTAGTCATATTATTCTCATTAGGTCACCGTTTACACACGTACACCGTCTTCCATGGCTCCACAGTTTCCTTGTTGATGCTGACTGCTTAGGCAGGTTTTTAAGTCACTTTGATTTTCGTCATCGTCGGTACTTATTTATCGATCCTTTTCCGTGAATTGCTGCTTGCTCAATTTCAAGTGTTACATCACCTGTCGTGGATTCTTTCTATACTACTTGTCGATACGAGTCACCTAAATACGAAAACGCATATTTCCGCCACAAGTTCGCTGTGCAACAGAGCCGAGTATTCACCGTACCAAGACGGAAGGAATATATTACTTCTTCGAAATCGAGAGGGGTGGAAGAACCGCCTACAGACCATCTGACAGACTTCGCCCCTCTTACTACTGTACCGTGATCCCCCCGCGAACTTCAAACGCGAGCAGCAGCGCCACGCCCGCCGCTGTGCTGGCGTCGACAACTTCGCCCCGCACTTCCTGTGATCGCCGAGCCCCCGACCTGCCGCGGCCCGCTGCGCCCGCAACTTCTTTCCGACCCGCCCGCCCGCTGGTCGCTGGATCGTTCCTGACAGCCCATCCTGCCACAGAGCTTCGCCGCAAGTTTCGCATCGGACAGTTCCATCGCTCTCGCGTACTTATTCCGCTGCTGCCTGACGAAAATGCGACGAGACAACTTTGCTACCCAGTTTCTACGTTCACCGTTACTGACTGATTCGCACTTTCCACATGATTCCATTTCTGTCAGCCTGTGAGACAGCTGCCATTCTTTCACAGCACGTGACAACTTTGTATCTCAGATACGGGTCGAGTGCTGCTGCAGGAAAAATGTGAAGACATCGAAAAAGGTATGATTGTCGGAAGGACAGACTCAGCATACAGGATAGTCAAAACAACCTTTGGTGACATTAAAAGCAACAGTGGTAACATTAAGAGTACAACAGGAATTCCACTGTTAAATGCTGAGTAGAGAGCAGATAGGTGGAAAGAATACATTGAATGCCTCTATGAAGGTGAAGATCTGTCTGATGTGATAGAAGAAGAAACAGGAGTCGATTTAGAAGAGATAGGGGATCCAGTATTAGAATCGGAATTTAAAAGAGCCAAGGAGGACTTACGGTCAAATAAGGCAGAAGGGATAGATAACATTCCATCAGAATTTCTAAAATCATTGGGGGAAGTGGCAACAAAACGACTATTCACGTTGGTGTGTAGAATATACAGGGTGTTTCAAAAATGACCGGTATATTTGAAACGGCAATAAAAACTAAACGAGCAGCGATAGAAATACACCGTTTGTTGCAATATGCTTGGGACAACAGTACATTTTCAGGCGGACAAACTTTCGAAATTACAGTAGTTACAATTTTCAACAACAGATGGCGCTGCAAGTGATGTGAAAGATATAGAAGACAACGCCGTCTGTGAGTGCGCCATTCTGTACGTCGTCTTTCTGCTGTAAGCGTGTGCTGTTCACAACGTGCAAGTGTGCTGTAGACAACATGGTTTATTCCATAGAACAGAGGATTTTTCTGGTGTTGGAATTCCACCGCCTAGAACACAGTGTTGTTTCAACAAGACGAAGTTTTCAACAGAGGTTTAATGTAACCAAAGGACCGAAAAGCGATACAATAAAGGATCTGTTTGAAAAATTTCAACGGACTGGGAACGTGACGGATGAACGTGCTGGAAAGGTTGGTCGACCGCGTACAGCAACCACAGAGGGCAACGCGCAGCTAGTGCAGCAGGTGATCCAACAGCGGCCTCGGGTTTCCGTTCGCCGTGTTGCAGCTGCGGTCCAAATGACGCCAACGTCCACGTATCGTCTCATGCGCCAGAGTTTACACCTCTATCCATACAAAATTCAAACGCGGCAACCCCTCAGCGCTGCTACCATTGCTGCACGAGAGACATTCGGTAACGATATAGTGCCCAGGATTGATGACTGCGATATGCATGTGGGCAGCATTTGGTTTACTGACGAAGCTTATTTTTACCTGGACGGCTTCGTCAATAAACAGAACTGGCGCATATGGGGAACCGAAAAGCCCCATGTTGCAGTCCCATCGTCCCTGCATCCTCAAAAAGTACTGATCTGGGCCGCCATTTCGTCCAAAGGAATCATTGGCCCATTTTTCAGATCCGAAACGATTACTGCATCACGCTATCTGGACATTCTTCGTGAATTTGTGGCGGTACAAACTGCCTTAGACGACACTGCGAACACCTCGTGGTTTATGCAAGATGGAGCCCGGCCACATCGCACGGCCGACGTCTTTAATTTCCTGAATGAATATTTCGATGATCGTGTGATTGCTTTGGGCTATCCGAAACATACAGGAGGCGGCGTGGATTGGCCTCCCTATTCGCCAGACATGAACCCCTGTGACTTCTTTCTGTGGGGACACTTGAAAGACCAGATGTACCGCCAGAATCCAGAAGCAATTGAACAGCTGAAGCAGTACATCTCATCTGCATGTGAAGCCATTCCGCCAGACACGTTGTCAAAGGTTTCGGGTAATTTCATTCAGAGACTACGCCATATTATTGCTACGCATGGTGGATATGTGGAAAATATCGTACTATAGAGTTTCCCAGAGGGCAGCGCCATCTGTTGTTGAAAATTGTAACTACTGTAATTTCGAAAGTTTGTCTGCCTGAAAATGTACTGTTGTCCCAAGCATATTGCAACAAACGGTGTATTTCTATCGCTGCTCGTTTAGTTTTTATTGCCGTTTCAAATATACCGATCATATTTGAAACACCCTGTATGAGTCTGGCGGTATACCATCTGACTTTCGGAAAAGCATCATCCACACAATTCCGTAGACGGCAAGAGCTGACAAGTGCGAGAATTATCGCACAATCAGCTTAACAGCTCATGCATTGAAGCTGCTTACAAGGATAATATACAGAAGAATGGAAAAGAAAATTGAGAATGCGCTAGGTGACGATCAGTTTGGCTTTAGGAAAAGTAAAGGGACGAGATAGGCAATTCTGACGTTACGGCTAATAAAGGAAGCAAGGCCAAAGAAAAATCAAGACACTTTCATAGGATTTGTCGACCTGGAAAAAGCTTTCGACAATGTAAAATGGTGCAAGCTGTTCGAGATTCTGAAAAAAGTAGGGGTAAGCTATAGGGAGAGACGGGTCATATACAATATGTACAACAACCAAGAGGGAATAATAAGAGTGGACAATCAAGAACGAAGTGCTCGTATTAAGAAGGGTGTAAGACAAGGCTGTAGCCTTTCGCCCCTACTCTTCAATCTGTACATCGAAGACGCAATGATGGAAATAAAAGGAAGGTTCAGGAGTGGAATTAAAATACAAGGTGAAAGGATATCAATGATACGATTCGCTGATGACATTGCTATCCTGAGTGAAAGTGAAGAAGAATTAAATGATCTGCTGAACGGAATGAACAGTCTAATGAGTACAGAGTATGGTTTGCGGTGGTCTCGCGGTTCTAGGCGCGCAGTCCGGAACCGCGCGACTGCTACGGTCGCAGGTTCGAATCCTGCCTCGGGCATGGATTTGTGTGATGTCCTTAGGTTAGTTAGGTTTAAGTAGTTCTAAGTTCTCGGGGACTGG
The DNA here is from genome assembly GCF_023864275.1 of Schistocerca cancellata. Lineage (NCBI taxonomy): Eukaryota > Metazoa > Arthropoda > Insecta > Orthoptera > Acrididae > Schistocerca > Schistocerca cancellata. The sequence goes on along the minus strand of NC_064628.1, from coordinate 920,675,145 downwards.
TGACCACAGCTGTTAAGTCCCATAGTGCTCAGAGCCATTTGAACCAGCCACAGTATGGTTTGAGAGTAAATCGGAGAAAGACGAAGGTAATGAGAAATAGTACAAATGAGATCAGCGAGAAACTTAACATCAGGATTGATGGTCACGAAGACAATTAAGGAATTCTGCTACCTAGGCAGGAAAATAACCAATGACGGACGGAGCAAGGAGGACATCAAAAACAGACTCGCTATGGCAAAATGGCATTTCTCGCCAAGAGAAGTCTACTAATATCAAATACCGGCCTTAATTTGAGGAAGAAATTTCTGAGGATGTACGTCTGGACTACAGCATTGTATGGTAGTGAAACATGGACTATGGGAAAACCGGAACAGAAGAGTATCGAAGCATTTGAGATGTGGTGCTATAGACGAGTGTTGAAAATTAGGTGGACTGATAAGGTAAGGAATGAAGAGGTTCTACGCAGAATCGGGGAGGAAAGGAATGTGTGGAAAACACTGATAATGTGGTGTCACCGCCAGACACCACACTTGCTGGGTGGTAGCCTTTAAATCTGCCGCGGTCCGCTAGTATACGACGGACCCGCGTGTCGCCACTGTCAGTGATTGCAGACCGAGCGCCGCCACACAGCAGGTCTAGAGACACTTCCTAGCACTCGCCCCAGTTGTACAGCCGACTTTGCTAGCGATCCTACACTGACAACTACGCTGTCATTTGCCGATAGTTAGCATAGCCTTCAGCTACGTAATTTGCTAAGACCTAGCAAGGCGCCATTACCAGTTAATATTGAGATTGTGAAGCACGTACAGTCAAGAGAGATGTACACCAATTATGGATTAAAGTATTCCAGCAGCAACGTACCTTATTGGCTATATTAATTACATTGTCATTTTCCAGACCTCACGCCAGCCTGCGTGAGCTTAAAGGCGTGCATTTCGGCCTCCTCTAGCAACACGGTGTTGGCTCTTCTGCCGACACAATAGATAAAGAGAAGGGACACGATGATAGGACATCTGTTAAGACATGAGGGAATGGCTTCCATGGTACTAGAGGGAGCTGTGGAGGGTAAAAACTGTAGACGAAGACAGGGATTGGAATACGTTAAGCAAATAATTGAGGACGTAGGTTGCAATTGCTACTCTGAGATGAAGAGGTTAGCACAGGAAAGGAATTCGTGGCGGGCCGCATCAAACCAGTCAGTAGACTGATGACAAAAAAAAAAGCCCAGTTCTGCACAGCAGCACTTTTACACCTCTATGTAGCAGGGATTCTTCAAGTCCTTGCCACGTTTCCCGAGGTATGTATCACTGGTTGTTTACACACTGATCACGGCATTCCCGCAAATTAGGAACCGGTGGTTTGTGGGCTTGGAGGTGGTGCCCGATTGCGCCTCAGATGCGTTCCTCCGGGTCATATCTGGTGACTCTTGGGGTCAAGACATTCACTGACATACACCTCGGACCACTATGTCAAGAATCTGTACAGTCCACACGTACAGATATCCTGCCGAAAGATGCCATCGTTGTTGAGAAACATCAAGAACGAAGAGGTACTACTGGGCCACAATAATGTTCACGTATTCCACATCTGTCGTTGTGCCCTCGATTACTGCCGCAAGCCCCAAGGAAGCCCAGATTAATGTCCTCCATAGCTTCAAACTGGCCCCACAGCCGGCGTCAGTGGAGTGGGTGATGTTACTAACAGACTTTCGCCTGGATGCCACGTATCTGGACACGACCATCGACTTGGTGTAACACGAAAAGTGACTCATCTGACAGAACGACATCTTTCTATTGATAAACAGTCGAATGTATCCGACCAGGTGACACGTTCCATTGATCTACGGTTCAGTATCAATGATTCCGTTGCCAAAATAATTGCAATTAACCCTTTCTTTACCAGCGTAGCTTATAAGAAACATCGTCTTTCCATAGATGTATTTTGCATCAAACCGATTTTAACTACTCTTTGCCACTGTTTACTTGAAGCTCCATGCCAGTAGTTACTGCTCCTGACAACAGATGGCAGGAACTAACGCGCGGGAAGAAGGAAACAATTGTTGAGCGTGACTAGTTGCTGGAGTCTTCATTGTGAAGAATTGATGATAAAAAACATGTAAAATACGTAAGTTTTGCACTTTCGTTAACAGTCAAATAAGTATCGTGTGTTGTGACAATCCTTCCTGCATAAGTACATCATACATTTGACTTGCATAATGATTTCCAGATAAGATAAACTGCAAAAAACCTTATGTTGCTTCAAAGCAACAGTGGAATTGAGTGGAAATTCCGTAATATAATGCCTCGCTTTACAAATCTATTGATGTAGGTGTTTGAAATTTTGCTTTGCAGGTATAAAATCACACTCTAGACACTTTTGAAATATTGCGTCACTATGTCTGGCTTTTTGACTGATGCTGACCTAGAATATATTATGAATTTACCCGATAATGAGTTCAATGCATACATTGATGTCCCTGATGGGGATATATCAGATGTTGGGGACGAAGATAAAGATGAAACTATCGAAATTGATGAAAGTTCTCAAGCTATTTCCGAAGCAGCTGTCATGAATTTCATTCAGATGGTGGAAAAGGAGGATGGAGCTGAAATTTCGGCAATTAGAGAGGAGCAAGAGACAGAATATGAATTTCCGAAGGTAGGGACCACTAACAGAAGTAACAATATTGAGAAAGTACATAATATAAGTATAATTACGTATTTTAGACGTCAATGTCTTTAAATTTCAGGCTGATGCAGTCAGGAGTGGTAAAGTTATTGATTCTCAGCCAAAATCAGATGCAATCGACAACAATACAAATGAAGGAGCACCATTTACACGTGAGCAGGAGCAGCAGCAGCAAGTAAAACATAGATGTAAGCGTAGTGATTATAAATTTAGAAAAAGTGGTTTTGTGGTACAAGACACAGAATGGAAAGGATCACTTCCACCACCACCAGTAGAGGAAATGACACCTTCGCAATATTTTAAAATATTTATGAATGATGACGTATTTGAACTCATTGCTGAGCAATCCAATATCTATGCTTGGCAGAAAGATTCAGTTTCTTTGCAGACGAGCAAAAATGAAATGGAGCAGTTTGTTGGTATTTTACTGCACATGGGCATAATCAAAATGCCTTCCATTCATTTATACTGGTCGAATGAGTGTAGGTATTCACCAATAGCTGATGTGATGAGCAGAACTCGCTTCTTCCAGCTACTGCGGTATTTTCATGTTGTCAATAATCAAGACTTGCCTGAAGCTAATAGTAATCGTGACAAACTCTTCAAGATTCGCCCACTTTTATCTGCATTGCAGTCATCATTGAAGATACTCCCTCCAGAAGAATACCAAGCTGTTGATGAACAGATAATACCATTCAAGGGTAGAAGCGGTTTGAAACAATACGTAAGAAATAAGCCTCACAAGTGGGGCTACAAATCTTTCACGAGAGCTGGTGCTTCAGGCATGATGTATGATTTTGAAATTTATGTTGGCAAAAACACCTGCAGTGATAGAGGATTAGGTTTGTCTGGGGATATTGTTTTGGCATTGACGGAAACATTGCCAGAGAAACAGCATTTCAAAGTGTTTGCTGATAGTTGGTTTTCTTCTATACCATTAGCAATTGCCCTGAAAGAAAGGGGGATTGAATTCTGTGGCACTATCAGGACAGACAGGATGGGAAAATGTCCCTTGAAAACTGAAGCGGAGCTCAAGAAAACTGGTCGTGGCTCCTGTGACTGGAGAGTGGAGACAACAAACAATGTAGCTTTAGTACGCTGGTTTGACAGAAAATGCATAAATTTCGTGTCAACATACGCTTGTGTTGAGCCATTGGCAACATGTAGACGCTATTCTGCATCTGAAAAGAAATTCATTGATGTACCTAGACCTTACATAGTGGAAAAGTACAACAAACATATGGGGGGCGTGGACCTTGCTGACATGTTGATAGAACTATACCGTATCAACTTGAGGTCACGGAAGTGGTATATGCGCATTGTGTACTGGTGTTTGTCTGTAGCAGTTGTCAATGGATGGCTACTCCACCGTCGTCATATGGTCCAACGTGGCAAAACCTCAAAGATGTCACTCCTGCAGTTCCAAGCTAATATTGCTGCAAGTCTTCTGCTTGCGGGGAAATCGGGTTCCAAAAAGAAGAGAGGAAGACCAAGTTCTGAAATGTTGACAAGGACTCCCGCAGCAAAAAGGACTGTAAGTGCAGCTCCAGTTATGGATGTGCGTTTTGATGGGTTCGAACACTTTGCAGATATGGTAGAGAAGAAAGGTCGATGTAAAGTTTGCATTAAGTCTACTACACAAATTTTTTGCACCAAGTGTAAAGTGCATCTGTGTCTCACAGTAAATAAGAAGTGTTTCCACATCTTTCATGGAATATAATAACTTCATAAGGCAAAGATACAACACACACTGATGTCTGATGAGATACGTGAAAGTAAAACAGTGAAATGTTTGCAGTGCAAAAATTTCAAATTTTTACTAATACACAGAGCTGAATTTGTTAATTACTCGAAGGAAAATAAGTCATCACCACATTGTCAATAATAAAAATGCTGTGCATAGACTTCTAAGCTATAAAATGTGATGTATAAACCAATATTTTCCTTACATGAACCCATGTTTATTGAATTTTGTTTCTATGATGTCACTACCTGTAAGAACCACTGTTGCTTAAAAGCAACATTAAAAATTTTTTGAAATAAAACTTATTAAAAAAAAGATTATATCATATTTTACATTTATGCACCTAAACAAGTGTAAAAACGAATGCAGATATTTTTTTTTTCTCAAAACTTCGAAATTCGGTAAAGAAAGGGTTAACGCCGAAGTTGAGTCAACATGGGAACACGTACGGGACGTCTGCTGTGGAGGCCCATGTCGAACAGTGTGTTCTGAACTGCGTGCTCTGAAACACTTGCGTCTGCACCGGCATCGTACTCTGTCCTCAGGTGTGCCACAGATCGCTGCCTATCCTGCTTTACAGAGCAGGAAATCTTCTGAGCTCCAAGTTCTGTGAAGAGAAATGTTTCACCATGATTCAGTAACTTTCCATAGATGCTCACGATCGTTGCGTGATTACGAAAAAGAGGAAACTCCACGGTACATCCATAAACATAGGAGGCGTTACTGTGAGGAGTGTTCTACATTAATACAATTCACATACAGATTATGCGGAAAAGGTAAAGTCAAGGAGTTACCTTTAACACTGGATGGAACATCTTCTGTCGAAGCTTGAGTAATTCATTCTGAAAACTACTGCCATTTCTTAGAGCCGGTATTTTTCTGTTGCGGCTTTGCTTCTTGTCGATAACTGCTTCGCTAGAACTAGCTGAACTTTTAATAAGGGTAAGTCTCCAGACGTACGTTATTATTTCTGAAGAAGGAGACCCAACTTTAGGTTACAGTTATTTAATGGAGACACAGCGAAGCTAAATTAGTACCACCGCAGTCATTTCCAGTGTCATAAAAATGGGAGAGAATGGAAGCGCATCGTTAATAGACACTTTGAACGTTTCGCACCTAATTATAGTCATCGTAGGAAATTTGACTTTACTTTATTCCAGGCGTGTTCCATTCAAATATGTGATCATCCTTTCTTACGTACATTCTACCGTCTCTTTCAAACTGGCTGCTACTGGATAAACGACAGTGTTTGTGGTTCCAACATGGTAGCTCTCCAGCTTACTCTTGTTGTAGAGAAAATAGGGAATGAGAAATTTCCTAATCATTGTATAGGACGGAATGCCACAGTGAAACGGCCTATCTGGTCCACAGTTTGACTCATCTTTAGAGATTTCTGTGGGGATAATTCGAAGATGCAATTTACCGTAAAGATCACCCAACCACGTCGGACGGTATATGCCGACGGACTGTTGTGGTATATTCTGCAGGGCGACCTACTGATAATTCATCTGATCATTCGTCCCTCAAATGACAACTGAAAATGTGCCTCGCAGTCCCTGGGATAAAATTTTGACCGAACGCATTACGTGAAACGTAAAGCTATGTTTTGTAACTATCAGATCATTGTAAAATATAGAATTCGTGGTTCAACACAAGATAACAAACTAGCTAACTACAAAAACCTACAATAGAGTACACCAATCTGGTTTCAGTAAACATCGCAGTACAATATACGCCCTAATGAAAGTAACAGATTACCTGAAGCTTGCCATAGATGCACAAGAGGCGACTATCATGAGCTTCTTACACTTCAGCAAAAGCCTCTGACATTGTCGACTTCGACGTGCTACTTGGTGTACTTAGAGCCTAAATTTCTCTCGCTCATAGCTGACTTCTCCCCAGCAGTGCGTCATGTCCGGCACATTAGGTCACATTGGAGGCGCTAGTGTCAGGCGTCCCCAAGGGCCAGTTATTCGGTCCTACACTCTTTTCACTATATATAGATGATGTTTCATCAGTCTTGACCTTCTGCAAATACCACATGTAGTCTGATGATCTCCAGTTGCATCTGTGTGTATTGTGTTGTGGTCTTCAGTCCAGAGACTGGTTTGATGCAGCTCTCCATGCTACTCTATCCTGTGCAAGCTTCTTCATCTACAAGTACCTACTGCAACCTACATCCTGAATCTGCTTAGTGTATGCACCTCCTGGTCTCCCTCTACGATTTTTACCCTTCCAACACTAAACTGGTGATCCCTTGATGCCTCAGAATGTGTCTTACCAACCGATCCCTTCTTATAGTCAAGTTGTACCACAAATTCCTCTTTTCCCCAATTCTATTCAGTACCTCCTCATTAGTTACGTAATATACCCATCTAATCTTCAGCATTCTTCTTTAGCACCACATTTTGAAAGCTTCTACTCTCTTCTTGTCTAAACTATTTATCATCCATGTTTCACATCCATACATGGCTACGCTCCATAGAAATACTTTTAAAATGACTTCCTGACACTTAAATCTATACTCGATGTTAACAAATTTCTCTTTTTCAAAAACGCTTTTATTGCCATTGAAAGCCTACATTTTTTATCCTCTGTAAGTACAAAATCAATAAACCTGAACAGACCTGTCCAGTACCTGCATACTGGCCAGTGTGCACTATCAAAATCGGCGCAAGATGTACTTAAATCCATTCAAAACTCAAGAGCTACTAGTTGACCAGTCAGACTCATTAGCGAGAAATATCGGGAATCCCTACGACCCTTAACCCTAAATGGGACAAATTTCCACATTTCTAACACAGGAAGGACTTTAGAACTGCAAGGGAAAGTCAGAAAGTCTTTTCCTCTATTTTTTATTAGCTATTGTAAGAATCATACAGGTGATGACAAATATCAGCTACATCTTATTCTGCGTACATTACACTATTTTTCCACATAGTCTCCACACCGGTTCACACATTTGTATCATCGCAGCACTAAATTTGTGATGCCCCTCCGGTAGAATTCGTCCAGCTGACTATGCAACCATTGTCGGTATGTTGTCTTGGCTTCGTCGTTACATGTGAATAGCTCTCCTGCCACGAACATTTTCAGCGGTCCAGTGAAATGCCCGGAACTTTCCAGCAGTTCTGATTGCCACCTGTGGTCTCGCATTGTGGTGGAGCAGAATCACGTTCATATCGAGAATCATTCAGGGCCTTCGCGTGACGGCAGCCCTCAGACCTGAGAGTGTGGGACAATAACAGTCGGCATTTGTTGTTGCATCTTGTGGCATGAAATGCAGCAGGAGTGGTCGCTAACATCACTTTCCCAACAGACGGCGCTGAACGGAGTTTTTTTGTCACACATGAATCTGGATGTTTCTACAACATGCTCTGCTGCTTGAATTCCGGCATGAAATGCAGTATCCAAGCATCATTGTCAGGAACAATGCGGTCCCACAAACCTTAACTCTCCTCGGAGTACCGTAAGGAAGATATCATTTGCTTGCCCTTTATAATGTCATCGAACTGCTTAGGCACCCACTGACAGGAAAACTTCCCGTGAACGATGTCGTAAGCACATCCACACTATATGTCAAGCTCCCAGGAAATGACCGTGATGTGCACATACCGATCCGCTTTCACTATTAGTCTAACCCGATATTTTGTTTTATAGATAGGGCTTCAGCATTAACAAGGGCGGTACAACACGAAGAATAACCAGTACTCCTGTAGTGACTGACCAGCGCTGCAGTGTGGCGGTAGCAGATTGGTTCAAATGGTTCTGAGCACTCTGAGACTTAACTTCTGAGGTCATCAGTGCCCTAGACCTTAGAACTACCTAAACCTAACTAACCTATGGACATCACACACATCCATGCCCGAGGCAGGATTCGAACCAGCCACCGTAGCGGTCGCGCGGTTCCAGACTGTACTGCCTAGAAACGCTCGGTCACCCCGGACGGTGGGGGTAGCAGGCAGCGTGGAGCAGAGACGTGCATAAGACGGGCAAGTTGTACTTGCGTTGCTGTCCCTGTTAGAACAAACAGAATATCACACAATTTGGGGACCGTTATATCCAAAGGGCGTGTAAAATTCCCCTTTAAAAATGTTTTCTTTCTAATAGAAATCGAAATGACGCTTTCCCTTTGACTGTAGACATCGCATGAAAGACGTGATGAGTGATATTTCCTAGGGTTGACTCCAGCTGCACACTGAGTGAGCTAAGATCAGAGAAAACATGCCTGACGTCTCATGGGAGGGACAAACGGTATATAACCCTGCGCTGAATTTACAACTGAGCAGCTTATGCTTGCAATTACGTTGTACAACGTGTGACGTCAGAGTGCACGTGTGAGCAGGACCGTTATGCCCTCTGTTGCAGGCAGGAGCTGGCGAGGTCCGCCGGCGCGCAGTGGAACAACCACCGCAACATCTCGGAGCTGCTGGACAACCTGCTCAGCGGGTACGACAACAGCGTTCGGCCAGACTTCGGCGGTGAGTGCCTCACCTGATGACTTCTTACCACCTAGCCACGCTATCTTCTTCTCCCGCTATCTTACGAGGGTTGTTTTTTAAGTAAGGGCCGTTTTTATTTTTAAAAAAAGATACAAATACTTTTGTAAAAAAACTTTTATTATCTGATTCTACACACTTTTACCTATTTTTCTACGTAGTTGCCTTGTTTATTTAAGTACTTGTCATATCGTACAACTAAGTTTTTAATTCCCTCTTCAAGGAATTCGGCCGCCTGCTCCGACAGCCAAAAGTTCACGGCCGCTTTCACTTCATCGTCGTCATTGAAGCGCTGCCCGCCAAGATGGAGTTTCAGGTACCGGAAAAGGTGAAAATCGCTAGGAGCAAGGTCGGGGCTGTATGGTGCATGGTCCAAAACTTCCCAGCCAAAAGAATCAATCAAATCCCGAGTCTTTTGAGAGGTGTGAGGCCTAGCGTTATCGCACAGGAGCAAAACTCCTTTTCTCAGCATGCCGCGCCTTTTGTTTTGAATTGCTCTGCGGAGCTTCTTTAGAGTTCCACAGTAGGCATCTGAGTTGATTGTCGTTCCTCGTGGCATAAAGTACCGCATGACCGCTACGGTCGCAGGTTCGAATCCTGCCTCGGGCATGGATGTGTGTGATGTCCTTAGGTTCATCATCATCAGTTATCTGCTATATTAGCAGGTCCTTTGCCTCTCCATTTTCTGCGATCCATTGCTTCCTTCTTAAGGCTGCTGTATGTTGTACCGTCCAGCATGTCATCCAGTATCTGGAATCTCTTCCCTCCTCGCTTCCTTTTCCCTTCTACATAACCTTCTAAAACTGTTTTTATCAGTCCGTCATTCTTTCTTAATATATGCCCAATCCAATTTCTTTTTCTTTTCTTTATTACATCTAGTAACTGCCTTTTCTCTCCCACTCTTCTCAGTACCTCTTCATTTTTTACTCTGTCCATCCAACTTATTCTTTCCATCTTCTGCCATGTCCAGATCTCAAAAACCTCCAGCCTTTCTCTGTCTTTTTTCCTCATAGTCCATGTTTCAGCGCCATATAGAAGAACACTCCATACAAGACATTTTATGAGTCTCTTTCTGAGTTCTCTGTCCAGACCGCTGCAGAAGATTCTCCTTTTCTTATAAAACGCCTCTTTTGCCATTGCTATCCTTGTTTTAATTTCTGTGGTGCACTTCCAGTTGGTGTCTATCCTGCTTCCAAGATACTTAAAATCTAGCACTTGTTCTAGTGTTTCTCCATTCAGCACAATTTTTATTTCCTTATTTCCTCCTATTGCCAATACTTTTGTTTTATTTGTGTTAATTTTCATTCCATATTTTTTTCCGTTAGTTGCAATGGTGTCCACCAAATCCTGTAATTCTTTTTCCCCTGTGGCTAGAAGGACCATGTCATCAGCAAATCTCAAGCATCCTACTCTTCTTCCTCCAATTTCTACTCCTTTGTCATCTAATGAGCATTGGTCAATCATATTTTCCAAGTACAGGTTGAAAAGAGTAGGTGATAAACAGCATCCTTGTCTTACTCCTTTCCCTAGTCTGATCCAGTTTGTACTTTCTCCTCTCACTTTAACTGAAACTTTTTGATTAAGGTATAATGAGTTTATAAGTCTTCTGGTTTTCCAGTCCACTCTCTTTTCCCTCATAATAGTCGCCAGCTTGTCCCAAACCACATTGTCAAATGCCTTTTCTAAATCGACGAAGCACATATATAGGTCTCTTCCTTTTTCAATAAACCTTTCTCCCAAGATTCGTAGGAGCCCTATTGCATCTCTGGTGCCCGTATTCCGTCTAAAGCCAAACTGCTCCTCTCCGAAATTCTCCTCCATTACATTTTCAAGTCTTTTATTAATTATTCTTAACATCACATTGGCTACATATGAAATGAGGCTGATAGTCCTGTGCTCGCTGCATTTCTTGGTTCCTTGTTTTTTCGGTAATGGAATCATTACTGTTGTCAAAAAGTCCTCAGGCCATTCACCACTGTCATATATTTTATTACATAACCTCAATATTTCTCTTATTCCATTGTGGTTCAAGCATTTTAGTATTTCTCCCGGTATTGTATCTGTACCTACTGCTTTGCCATTTTTCATTGCAGCATCCTTAGGTTAGTTAGGTTTAATTAGTTCTAAGTTCTAGGTGACTGATGAGCTTAGAAGTTAAGTCGCATAGTGCTCAGAGACATTTGAGCCATTTTTTTGTCGCCATGCCATCGATTGTCGCTTGCTTTCGGGAGTGATATGGGATACCCATGTTTCATCTCCAGTGACAATTTGACTCAACATGCCATCCCCTTCTTCCTCGTAACGAATCAAAAAGTCCAATGAAGTGGCAAATCTCTTCCCTTTGTGGTCCTCTGTGAAGAGTCTGTGTACCCACCGAGAACACAGTTTCTTAAAGTTTAGGTTTTCAGACACAGTTTTGTACAAAACCGATCGTGAAAGGTGTGGAAATTCCAAAGAAAGAGTGGAAATCGTGAATCTTCTGTCCTCACCAATCTTTGTTTCGACTGCAGCCACCAAATCATCAGTGATCACAGAGGGCCGGCCTGAGCGTTCTTCGTCATGGACGTTTTGACGGCCATTTTTAAACTCTCTAACCCACTGACGCACTTTACCTTCACTCATTGCATTCAAGCCATAAACTTCTGTTAACTGACGATGAATTTCTGCAGCTGATAGGCTTCTCGCGGTCAAAAAACGTATCACTGACCGTATCTCACACGCGGTGGGCGATTCAATAATCGTAAACATTATAAAGTAGCACAGCGATGCGTACACGTCAGCTACAGAGCTGCAACTTACATCAGTGTGAACGGGAAGAATGCCGGCAAGTGGCGCGGTGGCTTGTTGCGGCGTCTGCGCGAACTACGGGACTATACGCGCGAACGGCCCTTACTTGAAAAACAACCCTCGTATTATCTAGGCTTTCAATCTTTCACCTGCTAATATCTTATCATTCAACGTCATCACTTTAACCTCGTAAATTATTATCAACTAGCCATGTCATTTAACCTAGTGATTCCTTACTATGTATACTTCGCATTTTCATCCACTACAGTCCGCGACAGTGTTAATGGCCTGTGGCCGCGCCGCGCAGCTTACAAGAAGTGCTGCGTTTTGTCAACTCGGCGCTGTGCGAACTGACGGCAGCTGTGCTACGGACAGCTGCTTTAGCCGATGTTTGACCTGTCTCGCTACTGTCAGGTTCATGGTGCTCTACTCCCCGTTCCGTGATAAATTTATTAAATGGACAGCGACACACACGTAACAGAATGGAATGTCTATTGAAACTTTCACAGTCATAACTACATTACGAAATAGTGATACATACTCTCCCACTGCAGAATGGATTCTCTGATAAATTGCACCTTACAGAAAGATTATGCCTTCCATTCCTCTTGCTTTATAAATAAAAAGACGAAAGAATCAAATCAAATATAAAATACCCCCCCCCTCCCCCCCGTCCCCAGGACGAACAGCATTTAATTCTACGTTGTATCGTAGACAGAGAGAGAAGTAAGATAAAAAAATTTGTTTGAATGGCCATTAACCGCAGCAAGTATATGAATAATGGTTTTTGAAGTAAACGCCTTTTCTACCTGAAATCTGTTTGATTAATCCAGACGCGTTCCACATTTTATTTTAAGGCATTACCAGTGGATATCATCTGAAATAGTGCACTGTGGCTATATGCCGTCATTGTAGATATAAGAACAGTTCACCCCCTTATTTTTGCATTAAATCGTAAGTAATAATTTATTTATGCAAAAATAACGGCGTAAACTGTTTTCAAATCTACAATGACGGCATATAATAGCTACAGTGTACTACATCAGATGATATCCACCGATGATGCCTTAAAATAAAATTCTAAACGCGTCTGGATTAATAAAACAGATTGCAGCATGAAAAGGCGTTTAATTTAAAGAAAAAAAACGAAGTAAAAAAGAATTGTCAGTACAGAATAGATATTCCACTGAACTACTTTCTACGGCACAGACAGCTTGAGAAGAAAGTAAATGTTCATGATAATTACAGAGTAAGTTTACGTTCCATTCACGTACCTTTTTACGCAGATCTTTCATTGTCGCTGCCTTCAGAACTGGAGTGGCTAGATGTGGGAGCTAGACTGACGATTAACGAATGCATTATTTCCTCTGTGACAACTTCATTTTGGTAATCTTCTTCTTGCAGTGTGTCAGTGTGACGAACGCAAGCTTCCCAATGAGCAACGGTGATTTTCTCTAATGCTTCATGGGTGAGTCTTTCAGTGTCGGCTACTTTAAATGTAATGCTTTTGTCTGCAACGTATTTCTTCACCTATGCCCACACCAGTTCAATGGGGTTATAATGGCTGTGATAAGGAGCTACTCGTATCACTCTGTGTCCATGTTTCTCAGCTATGGAGTCAATTTCGTAGTTTTTAACGCTGGTCTTTGACATCTTCACCAGTTCCAAAAGCTCTGCTCTTGTTTATGTTTCACTGTCCGCTACATTACTATTTCGCAACCAAGAAACAATATCACTTTTCCTTGTGCCTGTAGTGGGAGGCCTGTTGAGAAGAACAGAGTGATAGCTTGCATTGTCCATAACAATGACAGAGTCTGGATGAAAATAAAGCAACAGCTGATTCTGAAACCATTCCCGAAATGTTTCTCCATTCATTTCGGTATGGTAGTGAGATGTGGTTTTCGATTTGAAAATAAGTTTACTTTCAGGCACAAACCCGTTAGCAGCAGAACCAGCGTGATATATTATAAGACGCCCTCCTTTTCCCACTGGAACTTTCAAACCGCCTTGTCCATCTGTTGTTTGCCAAATAAAATTTCTAGTATGGAAGTTTCAAACCGCCTTGTCCATCTGTTGTTTGCCAAATAAAATTTCTAGTATGGTTTTGATTTACCCAAGTCTCATCCAAGTAATAGACAGTTGACGTTCCTTTTGATCTGATGTCATGCATTTTTCTCAGAAACGTAATCCTAGCAGCAGCAATACCATTACGCTCCATTAAAAATTTGGGCCCAACATTGGACTTTACGTATTTAAATCCGATGTTCTTCAACATTCTTTGCTTTGATCTTGCACTTACATTAAACCCTGTAGCTTCGTGCATAACAGTGCACAATTTCGCTACTATGGGGAACTCGCCTCTTTCATAAAATTCGAAATCCTTTTGATCGAATTCGTCGATTCCTGTTACCCTCTTTGGAACGCTATTTTTATTCCCTGGAGACCGAAACACGACATTGCCAACTGCCTCCTCTAACAGCTTCGCCTCCTGTATAACTCGCCTGACAGTTCGTACACCAATATCGCCACAGGCGGCTGCAGTGCGTTCCTGCACCTTGGCAACCTCGCAGGTCGGCTCGCCTGAAACTGCCTCACGCTTGAAGAGAGTATATGCTAAAAATAAGGTCTCTCGCCTCTTTGTGAAACATTTGGCGACGTTTAGGTGTTTCAGCCAGTACGACAAAACTCAGAGAAGACCCAGTATACAACATAAATCGGCCAACCGCACGTTTCCGCACGTAAAACACGGTAGAACTCTGCAATATGACGGAGCTTCAGACAACACGAGGCGCGGAAACCGAATGAGCACTCATTGGCCAGCTGCGCAGCTGTCTGCTGTGCATCGTTGGCCGAGAGGCCATCAAGGATGTCGCGAAGTATAATTTCTTGTAATGTACCATTATTAAGTTGAGCAGAGGATTTTTTTTGAAACGTCTTACTACTTTCACCTGTTAATTTATTCTCATCTAACATTTTCACCTTCATATACTAATGGTCCATAATCTATCGCAATTACCATTGCGTCCAAAGATCTTGTTATCAAGCCTCCATATCTTCACAAAAGAATTTCTCTACATGTAGCATTAATAACTTCACCAGATGATTCATTAACAAAAGGTTTTACTACCTTCACCTGTTAATTTCTTTCGCCTGTTTTGGTCTCATTCATCTGTTAACGTCTTAGAATGTAGCGTTATTACCTTAAAGTCCTAAATTCTTGCTGTGTTGCCTTTTCATTTCACCCAAGAAATTCTTACTGTCTAGATTTGTGTCTTTTATCCGGTAATCTTCATCACCTTCACCTGCTTATTTCCTGTTATCGTGTGCTATTGCATTCAGCTGCTAATTTGTTGTCATCTATTTTTGTCTTCTACTGGTAATATTTTATAGCTCACCAGAGAATGCAGAAATGTATCAGGTGTGGAGTGGTACTTTAGATAGGCAAATAAATTAGTGAAATCAAAATGAACTATAAATTAGAAAATAAATGAAAAACTTAGTTTAGTTTGGAAGAATTGCACACTGGCAAACAGCAGGCAGAGCAGCAGTGGCAACGGCCGGCGCTTACATGTCAGCACATTCAACAGAAGACATCGACCTCCCCACATAAGCAGAAGCTGTCAATTCAGGCGTGACGGCATCGCCAGACCGGCTCACGTGTTTCTCAACTGTCACATGTGATCAAAGGCCCTCGCCTACATTCCAAGAGCCAATAACCAACGTTAATAAGATACTTCGAGAAGCTTTTCAACGTGACAGAAGAGGCAATGACAGTGAACTGAAGTAAATAAATATGTAGACACAGTGGGCCTGACAGTAGGAGTTTTCAGTTCAGTTTCGGTTCGAGTTCAGCTCCAGTCGGTGCTGAAGACCATCATGCAGGAAGAGACTACATTGTACACAGAAGCACCAAGTCCGCTGCTGTAATGGAATAGCAAGTAGCAGCCTTGCCGCCTGAAGACAGAAGTTAGAATGTATTTGAAGACTGATTTTTACGTACCCAGGTGACTCGTGAGGATGGCAAGGGGATGGCCTCACATCAGCAGTCACCTGTGAGCTGGTGATGAAGGTGTGGCAGCCAAAGACTGGCAAGCTGGAGTCCATTGTTTGAGTCCAGGACACTGGCCTTTCCCCGCCGCGCCGCTCCACTGGCCGACGCACAACACTGACACACGAGGCCGCTTAGAAAAGAGAAACACTGGGACGTCACATCCAACGTATCACCACCCGTTTCACGACTTCATTCTCAATAATTAAACGGGCCACCTCATGATGCGCGTCTACAGTCATCTGGGCGAAATAGCGACATGAGATACACACTGCCTGGAGTAATCAGATTCCGCCGCCCATGCAGCAGAAGGCTTCGGAAACGACACAGCTGCCGCTCTCCGAGCCAGAACAATCCATTAAGGAAACCACTGTACAAATCTTTCAATAAAAGTTACCTTATGTAAAAATGCTGTTTCATTCTACCTCATACTCGAGCCAAGGAAGAACCCACCCTGACCACATGTTTTTAAGAGAGAAAAAGTAATTTGTTTAATGTTTTTCACCATGACATAATGCTTTAGAATTAAAAGCCGTTTGCAGTAATGCTCATCCTGACAATTGACTAGCATCAAAAGAGGATATCCATTCACATTTGGTGTCAGAGAAAAAAAACCTTGGCTCAATTTCAGGTGTGAATGACAGTCACTAAGGGTCCCCAGTTAGTATTCTTCAATGTGTGAAAGGATAAAGGTTTGCATAGCAGTTGTAATATTGTCTTTATTTAGAAGTGTATATTCTCTCATAATTTTAAGAGTTTGTCGAAAATATTTAATCATATTTTTAATTCAGTGTAGTAAGACTGTGTATCTAATAGTTCGTAAAATGATGACACGAAATCGTACAATGTCAGAGTCAGCACCAAAAGCGAATTCTACTGAGGAAGCTATTCAGAGCTTAGTTAGTCAAATAGCACAGCTTAAAAATGAGAATAATGCATTATTTAAACAGTTGTGCATGGTTAGGCAAACTGGTTCAATCTCTCCCACCCTAGATTCCTCAGCAGTAGCCTTGGTAACTCCTTTTTCAGGTGAACCTGGCTAGGACATAACAGCCTTTATTGATGATATAGTAGCAGCTGCAAAGTTAGGATCATGGTCAGATGAACAGCTCTTACAAATGACAAAGTTAAGATTGATAGGAGAGGCTAAAGCACACGTATTATACCATGAAGAATTACGGAATGCTCTAACATTTGAGGAATTGAAGAAAGGACTACTTAAACGGTTTCAAAAACAGAATAGCTGTAGATTTTATAGCGAAAAATTAAACACTATCACTCAGAGGCAAAACGAGTCGTTAGAAAGCTTTGTAAATAGGATTATAAAAGTTAATATTAACACCTATCAGTTGACAGCTAGTGATGAAGCAAATAAAGTTATTTTACAAGAGGCAGAGCTCTGGATACATTTTTACGTGGGTCACCTCCTGAAACGTCCCGCCGTGTCAGGGCAGAGTTTCCTAAAAATTTAGCGGAAGCTGTATCTGTGGTGACGGCTTTCGAAGAAATAGTCATTCCCACCAGAGACAAGGAGAAGCGAAATATATTTTCAGCAGGAGTACGATGTTTTAGGTGCGATCGACAGGGACATATAGCAAAAAACTGCAGACAACCTCAATGCATTAATTGTGAAAGAATAGGTCACACATTCATGGAATGCAGGTCTAAGAAAGTTTTTGGAAATAGAAATCAGTTAAACTCATACGGGAATGTCGGATCCACCGCCAGGCGTTCCCAATAAAATTCCATGCCATTAAGGCGAACGTGAAGGCGGAACGCTGGTTATCTGCTACCATACAGGATAAAGAGGCAAGGATACTGGTGGATCCAGGCGCAAACGTATCACTAGTGAGTAATGAATGCATTGGAGAAAAGAAATATGACTCTCCAGGGTATAGACTGAGTAGAATAGGAGGAGGTACAGTGAAGTCATTGGATGTACATCATTGTTTTTCTATATTCACGGTGTACAATTTCAAGAAGATATAGAAGTGGTAACAAAGGTAACTGACGGGTACGACGCGATCCTAGGGCTGGATTTCCTGAGTAAACATCACTCTAAAACCAACCTCAGACAGAAAACTGTAGAGCTTTAGCGGAATAGTGTTTCAGCTAGGTGGCACCGCTGCAAAGGGCCCACTGCCGCAAGATTTCCCCAACCGGAAGGCGAAATCATTTACACTGCGTGGTTGATTCGCGGGATAAGATACCATTTGGCTCAGGAAAACGTTTCTGGATGACCGTTGACCCTGAGGTACCTATAGATTCACTGTGTCTAATAGAGCCATTAGAGGAAAATGAGGAATTAAATGTATCTCGTTGTTTTGTACGTAGACGTGTTGTACGGGCTCGAGACGTTGAGGGGGGAAAGAAAAGCACCGGAATATATTGACAATTTCGGAGTGGAGAACAAAGAGTTACAAAAGGGAATATTAGTAGCTACAGTCAGTACTTTTGAAGAAGAAGATTTCATTTGGTCAGATATTACTGATGGTCAGAAACCAGACGCCTATAAAACCGCATTACGCCAGAAGATTGAGCATTTGAAAGGAAATGATAGAGACACGATAGAAGCAGTTTTAGTTGAGTTCCAAGATTTTTTTAATGCTGAAGGTCCACTGCCAGCAACAGATATCACACAGCATTGGATCCCAACAGGAAATAGCCCCCTAGTTTATAGGAAGCCTTATAGAGTTCCGCATCACTTACAGCCAGCACTAGATGAATTTTTAGAACAGCATCTAAAAGATGGAATTATAAAATATTCTGAATCGCCTTACAATTCAAATATTGTAATTATTCCAAAGAAGTCTCCCGACGGTACGAAACGACATAGATTTTGTTGTGACTACAGACACCTTAAGAAACAAACTATTTCAGATGTTGACATCTTGGGTTGTCGGGTGTTCTGCCGGATATCAGCGTCGTACTTGCACGATATTTCGGTCACGTAGCTCGTGGCCTTCATCAGGTGCGACCTGAGACTGCTCCTCGACTGCTGCTCTCATCTTTTGCTTTTCCCTCTTTGGGGAAGTGTGAGGGGGAGTCTGTAGCCTTTAGGCTTTTACTCCCCTGTGAAAGTGTGTGTGTGATTTTTCTGTAGTTTTTCGTGTCTGTGATTTGTGATGATTGTTGTGAGTGTGTCTGGTACTTGCCTGAGGTGGGCGAGAAGTTTGTTGTTTAATGGGAAGGAACAGGATGATGGATTTGGTGTAGGGATTTTCTCTTCGACTTAGTCGTCGAAGATCGTCATAGGGCGCTTGTGCTTATCGCGGGACATGTCGTACCGACCTAGGGAGTGGATGAGTGCGTTTCTGGATCTGGAAGAACCCTCATAGAAGGCCCTTGCCAGGTCCTGGAAACGCTCTCTCAGGAGTGGGATTTCGGCTGCGGCGTGCAAGTCGTCTGTAGGGAATCCAAGAGGTAAGCGCAGTGCCCTTCTGAGGGCGCGGTTCTGCAGCCTCTGGAGTTTGTCCAGGTGCTGCTTTGCCGCGTATCCCCAGACGGGGCACGCATACTCCATTACTGGCCGGATCAGGGCCTGGTACACATTTAATGCTACTGGGCAGGGAAGGGAGCTGGTTGTGTTCAGGATAGGATATAGGATGGACATTCTGGCGCAGGTCTTCCTGTGGACCTCGTCTATGTGGGGTTTCCACGTAAGACGAGAGTCCAAGGTTACGCCAAGGTACTTGGCGGTTCTGCGCCAGGGGAGTTGGGTTCCATTTAGGTGAAGGTGGAGGGGGGGACGTTGAGGAGGTTCGCGCCTTCCGAGCCTGCGGGTAATCAGCATTGCCTGCGTCTTCTCAGAGTTGATGGTGATGCGCCAGCGACGGGCCCAAGTTTCTGTGTCATCTAAAACCTTTTGTAGCCTACGGATGACCAGGTCCTTGTTCGCGTTTCTCGTGTAGAAGGCTGTATCGTCAGCGTACTGTGCGGTGTGCACCAGGGGGGCCGTTGGTGTGTCCGCAGTGTACAAACTGTACAATACGGGCCCCAGGACCGATCCCTGGGGCACCCCAGCACGAATACGCCTTCTGGTGGAGGTGGCAGTTTCTACTTTGACGGAGAAAGTCCTATTCGTGAGGTAGCTCTTGATCAGCTGAACTATGCTCCCGGGAAACCCTTGTGTGTACAACTTGTAGAGTAGCCCTCTATGCCATACTGAATCAAAGGCTTTGGCTACGTCTAGTAGCACTATCCCGCAGTAGCCTCTGTGGTTGAAGCCCTCTGTGGCTGCTTCAACCATTCTCATGACCTGTTGTGGGGCAGAGTGGTTCTGTCGGAAGCCAAATTGGAAATCCGGCAGAATTTGCTCTCTGGTAATATGTTCTTGTATGGGTCTTAGCAGGAGGCGCTCATAGATCTTGCTGAGAGTTGGCAAGAGGCTAATCGGCCTGTAGTGCTGCGGGAATAGAGGGTCTTTCCCTGGTTTGTGTATCGCGACCACTTCCGCATGTTTCCAGCAAGCTGGGAAAACACGGGATCGAGTAATCTCGTTGAGGACGTTCGCGAGGTGTGTGATCGCTGTGGGTGGGAGTTTTTTGAATAACTGATTTGTGACACTGTCGTGCCCTGGTGCCTTTTTTGTAGGGAGGGACCTGATTACTCTTGCCACGTCCTCGGTGCAAAAAGTATGGGTTCGTCCTCTGGATCCTCCTCGGCATTGAGGAAGACAGCCAGTTGACGACGGACCACTCTTTCATGCTCGTCATCCTGGGGTTCTGCCGCTTGGAACTGCTTCTCGAAGGAGTCGGCGAGGGCGTTGGCCTTTCCAGCATGGCTGTAGACCAGTCCCTGCTCGCCATGCAGTGGCGGCATCCTAGCGCGTCGTTTTGTAAACTGTTTTGTCGCTTGCCATAGTGTATGATCGTCTACTTTGAGAGCTGTGAGTCGGTTTTGCCATTGCTGGTTTCTGTGCTCATTGAGCGCTGCCTTCAGTTCTCTCTGTAGACGATTGAGCAGCCTCCTGGTGGCCTGATTTCTGGTGATCTTCCACTCTTTTGCTACTCTGTCCTTATGTCGAATTTGAGCTAGCAAGTGTTCCGGGAGCTGTATTTGCGGTGGTGGGCCATCCCTTTGTGGAGGGGTGGCTTCTTCCGCTGCCTGCAAGATGCTGCCTGTTAGGTCTTGTAGCGCTTGTTCTACTGTTTCGGCAGTAGGTGGCGGAGCGCGAGCGATATCAGAGGCAACAATTTCTTGGTATCGCTCCCAGTCTGTACGTTTGTACGACGTCTGGTACCGTGGGAGTGCTACCCATTCTCCCACATCGACCTCCAGAATCACTGGGTTGTGGTCGGAGGACATTCTGTTGATTGTCCTTGCGGTCACAAACCCTGCGATCCTCCTAGTGAGAGCTATATCTATCACGTTGGGCCTGGCTCCATTTTTTGGAAAATGTGTGGGCTCGACTGGACCCCATGTTTCGAAGTGGTGGATGCGCGCTAGTTGTTGCAGTTTGGCGCCTACTCTGGAAGTTACTCTAGAATTCCAATCAGGATGTTTGGCTTTGAAGTCTCCCCCTATTATGAGTTTGCCTTCAATTTGCCCTAGAGCAGCTATGTCTCCCTCATCTATCTGGTCATGTGGGGGTCGGTAGACTGCAACAATTGTCAGGGGTCCAGTGGCAGTGGTTACTTCCACCGCCACTGCTTCGATTTTGTTGGTAGCTGGTAAGAATACCTGATGGTGGGGGATCCCTCTTTTTATGTATATGGCCACTCCTCCGCCTTGGGTTGGCCTGTCTTTACGGTAGCTAACGTAGTTGGGAACTGTCGCTTTTATTCCCGGTTTTAGGTGGGTTTCCCCCATCATACATATGTCGATGGAGAACTCCTTCATGAGTTCTCTGAACTCGACCTCTTGATTAACAATGCCGTCTGCGTTAAAGACGCACATTGTCAGGCCTTGAATATTCGGTCGTCTATTCATGATGGGGTTTTGATACTACTGAGGAATTCGCAGAGGGGAGCGACTGCTGGACTGTTGCCTGAAGGGCGACGAGGATCTGTGTGTTCTGCTTCTGGGCTTCCCTAAATTCCTTCATCATTTCCATGACGAGGTTCATGGTCTGCACCATTATGCCTAACACCTGATCCATGGGGGGGGGGGGGGGGAGTGTGTGTGGGGTTCCCTAGTGCTTCCTCCGTCTTGGTGGACCTGGTCGTTGTTGCTGTGTATTTCCCGGTGTTGTTCACGTGACAGTGTCTGGTGTTGTGATGATTGGGCCACGCTTTCATGGTTCCTCGGAGGAGAAACCACTTCCGCATAAGTCGCCCTCGGTGTGTCCGGCCTTGGTTTTACCCAAGCCTTGTCCGTGTGTGTTGTCATGTTTGGTTTTCTTGTGTGTCTGGGTGGGTTTATGGTGTTTTGTTTCTGTGTGTGGGGGGCGGCCTTTGCACCCTTTGCCTGTTGTGTGTGTCGTTTGTTTACTTCACAGCCTTGGTAACCCGCTGTGTGGTTTTTGCCACACAGCGCGCACCTTATTTGTGGGTCCGTGTGTAGAAGTGTACATGCCGTAGTGTCGTGGGCCTCGGCGCACTTCCTGCACCTTACTGGCATGGTGCAGTAGGCGGCGATGTGATTCAGGCCCTGACACCAGAAGCACTGCACCGTCTTGTTCTCACGGCGCAGCGGTTCAGCGGTGACAGGCACAGCCAAAACCATTCTTATCTCCCTTTTGTTCTGAGGGATGTCTGGGAGTGTGGCCTGGTATAGTGGCCACTTACTGTTGATGTTGCCCATCTGTTGGACCGCCTTGACGACGTACCCCTGGGCAGTCAAATCTGATTTGATCGCCTGGGGGGACACTCGTCTTGGGAGGTCTCTTATCACTATGTTCCTGTTCCTTGTTTTCGTTGTGGGGAACGTGTAGTGTGGTCCTCGAGTGGACCTGGTCCAGTATTTATGCCTATGGCCTTCCCCCTCCACCAACGGCTGCAGGCGCTTCCTCTGTGGTCCGCGCCCATTCCCTGCGACCTGCTGGAGCGTTGCTGCTCCGTTTTCCGTCTGCTGCGGTTCTAGGTGTTGCCTCTGCGGTCCGCGCCCACTAAACCCGCTCCTTGGGGTTTCATCTACGGTCTGGGGTACCAAGCGTTCCCCCTGCGTTCCGCGCCCGCTCACCACGACCTGTTGGAGCGTTGCCGCTCCATTTTTCGTCCGCTGCGGCTCTGGATGTTCCCTCTGCGGTCCGCGCCCACCAGTACCACTTCTGGGTGTTCCATCTTCGGTCTGGTGCGCCTGGCCGTCCGTCAGGGGCTCGTTTTCCATCTCCATGTCTCTGTTTTTGTAGTGTTGCAGCTGGCCCCGTTGCTCCTTTAACAATTCCAGGGCCGGATCCCAGGCTCTACTTAGCTGGTACCCTCTGCCACGGTTCATAAGATAGTCAGCCATTTTAATTTCTATCGATTCTCTTATAACACTGTCCCAAAATCTGGGTGTTTGTGCTAGAATCTTGGTATCCTCATACTCCATGGCATGATCTAGTTCTAGAGAGTGTTCAGCAATGGCTGACTTAGTCACCTATCTTAATCTAGTGTGCCTCTGATGTTCTTTGCACCTGATCTCCACAGTTCTTGTCGTCTGGCCAATGTAGGACATGCCACATTGACAAGGTATATTGTAAATCCCTGGTTTTCGTAACCCCAGGTCGTCTTTGACACTCCCCAGCAGTCCCCCGATCTTGTTGGATGGACAGAAAACACACTTGATACTGTGTTTACGGAGGATCCTACTGATTCTGGCAGAAATAGAGCCAGCATAGGGCAGATATGCCACCTTCTTTGCTTCATCTTGGTCTTCTTCAGGAACCTGTGGTATAGTGGCTGGTTGGAGTGCCCTCTCAATTTGTCTGTCCGTGTATGCATTCTTGGAGAAAACTTTGAGACGTTCTATCTCTATAGGTAGATTCTCTTGGTCTGACAGGGCACGTGCTCTGTGGACCAAAGTCTTCAGAACCCCATTCTTCTGTGCAGGGTGGTGACTGCTGCTGGCCTGCAGATATAAATCAGTGTGTGTTGGTTTTCGGTACACACTGTGGCCAATTGATCCATCTGCTTTCCTCTGGACTAGTACATCCAGAAATGGCAGCTGGCCATTCTTCTCCAGTTCCATGGTGAAGTTGATATTAGGGTGGCATAAGTTAAGATATTCAAGAAACTCATTGAGCCTGTCCATCCCATGTGGCCAGATCACGAAGGTGTCATCCACATACCTTAAGAAGCATGTGGGTTTAAATGTGGCTGTCTCCAATGCCGTCTCCTCAAAACTCTCCATAAACATGTTGGCAACCACAAGGGACAGTGGGCTGCCTATAGCTACACCTTCAGTTTGCTCGTAATATTGGTTTCTGTACAGGAAATACGTGTATGTCAGTGTATGACTGAACAGGTCCAACAGAGCACCGTCAAATTTCTCTGCAATCAGTTCTAGTGAGTCCTTCAGTGGGACCCTGGTGAACAGCGATACCACATCAAAACTAACCATGATATCCGAATCTGTGATGTGCAGTTGCTTGAGGCGTTGCAGGAAATCTTCTGAGTTGCGGATGTGGTGAATACATTTCCCCACATATGGAGACAGGAGACCTTTCACGTACTTGGCTGTTGCGTACGTAGGTGCCCCAATATTACTGACAATAGGACGTAGGGGCACGCCCTCCTTGTGTATTTTAGGCAGACCATACAGTCTAGGTGGCACTGGCGCTTTTCCCCGTAGTTGTCTGATGATCTTATCGGGCATCCCTGTTTCCGTCAGGAGAGCACCAGTCTTCTTGGCCACCTTATCCGTGGAGTCACACTCCAGAATTCTGTATGCAGGGTCCTCGAGAAGGTGGCGTACTTTCTCATTATAATCCACCCGCTGCAAGATGACAGTGGAGTTCCCTTTGTCTGCTGGCAGTACCACAATGCTGTTTTCTTCCCGTAGTTTCTTGAGTGCAAGCCTCTCCTCGGTTGTGATGTTCGATTTCGGCGGCCTGGCCTTGGTGAGGGCCCTGCAGGTCTCTCGGCGGACTTCCTCTGCCACATTAGGTGGAAGTGTGGCTGCAACTTGCTCTACTGCACTAACGAAACCTGAAATGGGTACGTTTCTAGGGGTCATAGCAAAGTTGAGACCCTTGCTGAGTACCTTTAAGCTTGTATCATCAAACTGTATGCCACTCAGATTCGTCACAGTGCGTGTCTGTTCCATCTGCTGTGCTTTCTTAGTCATGCGGTCAAACTTTGCAGCTTGGCAAGATGAGTCATCCCTTCTAGCACACTCAGTTAAAGACCAGGAGGCACGGTCTACCCAATCCCAATCTTCTCTTGTTAAGGAGGCTGCCATGTACAGATGAATGTGTAACAGCTCCCTGGCCACAACATCTAACCTGTGGCGCATATCTCGAATCCTCTCTCTCACCAGTGGCATGCTGGCTCTGCGTTTTATCTTGTTTGCCGCTCTGGAGTTGATGTGATGTTTAATTCTGGCAAATACTGGTACCATTTCTCCATCTCGACACCTCAGCAAAAAACTCAGAGAACTCAGCATCTTCCCTTTCTTCTGCCGTAGCTTGTCCTGCTTCTTGATATTCTGATACATCTCCTCCCCGTAGAGACTTTTGATGTAACTCTTCAGGCTTTCCTGGCGATCTAATGACATCTTGGGTTGCCGGGTGTTCTGCCGGATACCAGCGTCGTACTTGCACAATATTTCGGTCACGTAGCTCGTGGCCTTCAGCAGGTGCGACCTGGGACAGATTTTTATTCTCTTCCAAACATTACAGATATCATTCACAGTTTGGGTGACAGTAAATAGTTTTCAACAATCGATTTACATAAGGGATATCATCAATTGGAAGTTGCACCTGAAGATAGGCATAAAACAGCATTTTCTACCCCTGGAGGCCATTGGCAATTTAAAAGAATGGCTTTCGGTTTGGAAAACGCACCAGCAACTTTTCGAAGACTTCTCGATGCAATATTGCGAGGACTGAAAACTCAGCAATGATGTCTATATCTAGACGATATTATTGTATTCTCCAAAGACATTAATGATCATGCTGTGCGTCTGCGTAACGTTTTTCAGAGACTTAGGGAAGCTATATTAACATTCAATATGGAAAAATGTAGTTTTGCATTATAAGAGGTTACCTACCTAGGGCAAGTCATTACTGAAAAAGGAATTAAAACAGATCCTCGATTAATTTTGGCAGTTAAGGACCTCCCAACACCACAAGGCATTAAGGAAGTACAAAGTTTCATTGGTCTCGCATCGTATTACCGCAAGTATGTTCAAAATTTTGCTGAAATTGCCCAACCCTTAACCCAATTATTGAAAAATGGTGCAAAATTTCATTGGTCTGAAGATTGTGAATCAGCATTTCAAACCCTTAAAGGTAAGTTAACACAAAGTCCAGCATTAGCCTATCCAGATTGTAATAAATAATTCACTTTATCCTGTGGCGCAAGTGGTCATTCAGTAGGAGTTGTTTTGAGTCACAATATTAATGGCACGGAACACCCCATAGCTTACATCTCGAGACAAATATCAACGGCAGAAAGAAATTATTCCACAATGGAGAAAGAATCGTTAAGTGTTATTTATGGCATCAAATACTCTAAATGCTACTTGTATGGTAGGAAATTCAAGGTTACTACAGACCACGCAGCTTTAAAATGGTTTCTTGGGTTAAAGGATCAATCTAGTCATCTCACCCGTTGGGCCCTATGTCTTTCCGAAATGGATTTCAAAGTTATCCATAAACGAGGCAAAAAACACACGAATGCAGATTGCCTAAGTCAGAAAATAGCACTTTTGGAAGCAACAGGCCGAGATACAGAAGACTGGAGAAAGGCACAAGATGAGGATACAGAATGCAAAAAATACGCAAGTCAAAAACAATTTTGCTTTGAAGATGGTGTATTATGCCGTAAAACAAAACTTGGAACGCGAACTTTTGTTCCCCAACACCTTAGACAAGAAATAATGACAGAGGCCCACGATCATATCCTTGCAGGACACAGTGGACAGTGGACAACCGAAAGACGCGTAGCAGAGCGATTTTGGTGGCAAACCAGAAAGTAGGATGTTGCGCAGTACGTTTGTAATTGCATTGCATGCACACAACGAGCTGAACTTTCTCGTTTAAAAATACCCTTACAGAGGCTCCCCAAGGCTTCATGCCCATTTCAGATCTACGGACCATTTCATAAAACACCTGCTGGTAACAAGAATGTTCTTACGATTATAGATCACTTTTTATGCTACCTAGCTATGATGAGTCTCCCACATCAGCGAGCAAATACAGTTGCCCAAGCTTTAGTTAACAAGTGGATATTTAAATTTGGCGTACCTGAAGCTATTATCACAGATCAGGGATCTAATTTTATGTCTGAATTAATGAAACAGCTATGCCACATACAAAAAATACGTAAATTACGCACAACTCTGTTACACCCTCATTGCAATGGACACACAGAAAGAGTACATTGTATAATTGGCAAGATGCTTAATCATTATATTAACGAACAACATAATAATTGGGATACTTATTTACCAGTAATCGTGTCGGTATACAATGCTAAAACGCGTGAAGCAACTGCCATGTCACCTTGTGAAGTGGTCTATGGGTAAAAATTTCGTCCCCTTTTGATGTAATCAGGCAGAAAAACGGAAAAGTCGGAGAAATAGTAAAAGAGTTCTGTCGAATAATGAAGGATGTATGGAAAAAGGTTCAAAAATCTAACACAAAGTCTTTGGGACGACAGGAAAGATTCGGTAATGCCTAAGCTAAATATCCAAATTACAAAATTGGTCAGTGGGTGATGCAGTCAACCCCATACATTGCGAAAGGAAAAACATAGAAATTTGTAACAAACTACAGAGGTCCTTATCAAATTATTGAGATCACATCACCAGTCAACGTTAAACTGCAACTGTCCACCCGAACTACTATTGTCCATGCAAGTCGTTTAAAAGCTTTTAATGGCGCTCCAGATGTAATTCCTTCAACAATAGTGTCTGTTTTTCCGAAGGGTGGAGGAAGTGCCCGAAAAGGAAAAAGAGTGGCCACGCCAGCACAACATACAGACATGGCACCATACAATCTTCGACCAAGGGTGCGAATGTCCTAGTTGAATCATAGTAGACTGTGGATAGTATACAAATGTAAATAATTAATAAATGATAATAGTTATATGCAGTCAGTAAACCAACTGATATTTTTGTGGTGCAGTGTTATTAGAACAGTGCAGCTACAACGTTACAACATTTTGAACTTCATGGAAGCGGACTAATAATTAACGGCACGTTTTGTTCCATCTCAGGAGCGAACTTTCACTTACCCGCAACAATCACTGGTACAACTAATGTTAATTCATTCTTCCCTCAAATTTATTGGCGAGAAAACGCCATGCAAGCATTTCCTACACAAAACCTGTCCTGTCCCTTGACAGTTCCCTTCTGAAGCCATTAGATATGTTCATAAATTCACAGCAAGGCAAAATAGATGCCAATGTTATGATGCATCATGTCTTAATGTTAAAAAGTGAACACAAAACTAAATTTATTATGCCTGGAATGGGTATGTCTGGAGCCTTTGTGTTGGTGTTTCTGCTTTGTACACTTTTGTTTCATTTAAGACGAAAAAATAAGCCAAATGCTAATATACCACTTCATCAAATGCCTGTTAACTCGATACCATACTCTTAACTGGTGTACATCAGTGGTTACTTTTGAGCATTAGTGTATTAATTTTGTTTATTGTACTTCAGTCTTTATTAAACAGTCTCATGTTAAAATGAACAATACTGTAGAATAGATGTTCTTGCATTAATATAGGGTAGATCAAACAGGTGTTGCTATGTAATTTTCTAAGTGAAAAATCTATTTTTGTTTATTCATTGTCATCAACATTTGTTACACTTATTATAACAATTTATGTGTGAACTATATGATTCATGAGCATACAGTGCTTTAGTAAAGTGATAAAGTATTTTCAACATACTTAATGTGAAACGTGTGTAATCGTCTAAGTCGAGAGTTTTCATTGCTTGTGTTAGTACTTTTGCCATGTGAAGAGTAAAGGAATGTCAAGTGGTAAATTCGAGGGCGAATTTCTCCGCTGACTGGAGGAATGTTGAGTGGTACTTAAGATAGGTAAATAAATTAGTGAAATCAATGTGGAGTGAAGTAGAAATTAGAAAATAAAACTTAGTTTAGTTTAGAAGAATTACACACTGGCAAACAGCGGGCAGAGCAGCAGTGGCAATGGCTGGCGCTTGCAAGTCAGCACATTCAGGAGAAGCCATCGCCCTCCCCACATAAGACGAAGCTGTCGATTCAGCCGTCAGGGCATTGCCTGACCGGCTCATGTGGTTCTCAATTGCGACATGTGATCAAACGCCCTCGCCTACATTCCAAGAGCCAATGACTGACGTTAAGAAGATTCTTCAAGAAGTTTTTCAATGTGACAGAAGAGGCACTGACTGGCTCACATGTTTCTCAATTGTCACATGTGATCAAAGGCCCTCGCCCACATTCCAAGAGCCAATGACCGATGTTAAGAAGATTCTTTGAGAAGCTTTTCAATGTGAAAGAAGAGGCAATTACTGTGAAGTCGTTCACCTCCAGTGAACTGAAGTAAATGAACATGCGAGACACAGTGCACCCGACAGTAGTAGTGTTCAATTCAGTTTCGGTTCGAGTTCAGTTCCAGTTCAGTTCAGTCGGTGCTGAAGGCCGTCATGCAGGAAGAAACTACATCGTACACAGAAGCACCAAGTCCGCTGCTGTAATGGAATAGCAAGCAGCAGCCTTGCCGCCTGAAGACAGAAGTTAGAAGGTATTTGAAGACTGATTTTCACGTACCTGGGTGACTCGTGAGGACGCGAAGGGGACGGCCTCACATCAGCAGTCACCTGTGAACTGGTGACGCAGATCTGACAGCCGAAGACTGGAAAGCTGGAATTCGTTGTTCGAGTCCGGGACACTGGCCTTCCCCAGCCGCGCCGCTCCGCTGGCCGACGCACAACACTGACACACAGTTACACAGGGAAAAGGAGATGTGTGTAAGATTACTGTATCGACATAAGATCCGATGATCTGCCACGTTGATTGCTCCACGAAAGGCAGGAAACGTACTTTAATGACTTTTAAGGAGTTTTTTGTGCCGTTACCCTCAGTCTCGCAATGAGAGGATTTCTGTGAAGGCTTGTCAGAGGTGCCGCATTCATTTAGTAATCTGCAAGTTATGCAACTCTGTTGGCTGGTTTATTTGGAGAGAGGCGACCAAACAGCGAGGTCTTCAGTCCCAAGGATGGTGAAGGAAGTCAGCCGTGCCCTTTCAAGAGAACTGTCCCGGCATGCTACTCAGTAGAGTTTGACAATCACGACATGGAGGCAACGCACATTGAAGATGGATAACTTCTACACAAATAGGGCGATGTAGGGCAGCTCATAGAAGTCTCTATGATTTTTATTTAACAGTTTACAAACCTAGGAATGACACAGCCAACCGGCTGCAAATAACTCATGGGTACATTGACCTAGCTTTCGACACCTCTAAGGATGTCATCATCAGAAAGAAATGCTGAGAAACAGTAAAATTACTTAGCGAGAAGGCAATGGTCAGAGTTTAGAGCAGAGCATGACCATTGCTTTCTCGCAATGTAAGTTTACGTTTTCTAAAAATTTCATTCTGATGGCATCCTCAGATGTATCAAAATCTAGGTCAATGTACTAAACAGTCATTTTGGCCGTGTGATTCCTATGTTTGAAAATTGTATAGGGTTGCTGAGAAACAGCCATGTTCAGATCTCCTTAACAATTTATCTTATTGTAGTCCAGCCTCAGATTTTTTCACGACAACCTATGTTACATCAAGTCGAAGAGTAGCCTGGCAGGCGTCATTGTTCGGAAACTGGAACGGTTAGGCCCGCGTAATTCCTGCTGTAAAATATTGCATCCAGTAGGAAAATGATCGGATAAAAAACCTGGCGGAGGGGTTGGCAGCGGAACACTAAGAGTGTTCCGTCTTTCGTCTCCGAATAATCCGCCGCCAACTTCTCCTGTTTCTCCCTCAAACGTACCAGGCGTCTTTCATAAGAGTCGTCAGGCACATGTTCTCTATTGTTTCGGCACATATTTCAAATTTTTTTTTGCACTGTATAGCTATAGTCAGTCCGGACAAATAACGCTCATCAAACCTTTCTTGCAACGCCCGTTGCCTATGGTGGTTTGTTTCCCGTTGCAGACTGATTTTAAAGCAGAATTTTATGTGCTGATTCGGTAGGGCAGCCCGATATTATTCTTGTCTTACCAACGTGTATTAACAGGGACAGTAAAAGCACGAAGAACAGTCACCTCCCAAGTAGCGACTCAGCCCACATGGTTGGCGGTAGCAGTCGGCGCTGACCAGGGCAGTACGCTCGCTGCTGGGCTACTTGTTTTCCTTCGCGTCTTACTGTGCCTGTCAGTACATATCGGCAAAAAAAATATCGGCCTAGAATAATCTGGGACCGTCCTATCGAATGCGCACAAGAAATTCCGCTATTTGTTTAGACTGACTCCATCTACAGACTGCAAAAACGAAATTACAAACATCTGCTGAATCAACAGAGAAAATACGCCTGATGACTCTTGGAAGAGACACCCTGTATCTAAACAACAAAGTAAACTGAATAAATGAAAAAGACACAAGGCCGTGGTTCGGATTAACAAGGGACTCAACAAAATGTATGGATATAAGTAATATTTATTCAGAAAACAGTTCATAGATTATCCAATTTACATATGCTCAGCTTTAACGAGGGTATGACAATAGGTACGTACTGGGGTGTCTGCCCCACATTCCTCCAACTCAAAAACTCCCACAAAATAAAAGAAAAAACTTGCGAAAATCCAAGAAATTGCCACTAAAAAGACGTTCCGAAAGGTAAGCGTGAACCGTCATGACCGATAATTACCGAAGGGAAAACAAAGAAATTTCCCTATTTCTCATCTGTTCCAGAATTATTTCTGCCCCACTTTTCACCAACTCATCAAAATAGTGCAATTGAAGTAAAATTCAAGAAAAAATAAAAGAAAAATCAGCATAAGAACAAGATCTTTAACAGAAATGATGAAATAACCATGTCAATGAAGGATGAATATTCAAATTTTTCTAACAATTTTTATCTTAATTCCAACTTGGAACTTCATTATCATCATTATTGGCTGCTTTTATTTTTCTATTGAACTGATGTCCAAAAGTAAAGCAACGAATTGAAATTTCCCAAGGTTGCCTTTATTTTGCCACAAAACAGTACAAACCGGTGGTACTAAAATAAAAACAATGTAAAGAAAACAGAATGTCAACAACTGCAACACGCAGAACAGTACACGACAATGTTCTTTGTTTTCTTTCAGCTTAGATCTCCATACACTTTCCGACAGCTATTTAATGTGCTCGATATGGGGTGTGACCACCTCTGGCAGCAAACAGGCCTGACAACAACGGAACTTGCTGTGAATGACATGTACCAATGTTGTTTGTAATGTTAAGGCAATAATGCCCATTCATCTTGCACATCTGTTCGCTAGTCTAGATGGTGACCTACCCGTCTCCCTAGTGCATCTCAGGTATGGGATTCAAATCGGGAGAGCGAGCAGGCCACGCGACGCGTGCAATATCTTTCGATCACCCCCCCCCCCCCCCCCCAAAAAAAATTAAAAAACATCAACCACCCTTGCTGTGAGGTCGAGCATTATCATCCATAAATACGAAGTCTGGGTCCACAACACCTCGCAACAACCGCGCATGAGATCGAAGATCTCCTCACTGTACCCGACAACAGTTAAATCTTCTTGATTCACCCGTACAATTTAATGAAGAGGTCCTAGAGTTGTCAACATAATCCTTGCCCACACCATCAACGATCCTCCTCGATATCTGTCACTTTCCAGAACGCTCGGGTCTCAAAATCGTGTTCCACGTTCCCTTCAGATGCGAATCCGTTCAGAATCACTCTCCAGACCAAATCGTGACTCTTCTGCGAAAAGAACATTGACCCACTCGTCCAGACGTTCCCTCTGGGAAAACCCGTCAGAGGCACACATATAGCACGTCTCCGACAATACAGGCCAGTCTGACGAAGCCTTCTCTACACCGTTTTCCTCGGTACAACACGTCCAAGGGATGCTGCGAGGTCAGATGCCAGCCGGTACCGTCGTGCTCTCACAGCCAAATAACGGTCCCCTATTTCTGATGTCACACGTCATCAGCTCTGCCCTGGTCTCCGTGATAAAATTTCGGTCTCTATAAACTGTCGCCACAGCCGAGAAACAACAGAACGGTTCACGTTAAGCCACCGGGCCACACGGGCCAGCGACTATACTGTTTCCGTTCTTCCTATGGCCCTCCACCGCAGAGAGTTTGGTAAGTGTATTTTCTGTGCCGTACTGCACCGTCTGTGACTCTGAACACAGCGTTTGTGGATGTTCGGTTACCCGACAAACATTTCTCCGCCATCGCTGGCGTGGTTTTCCATAGACTGAAATGTCATTTACCGTGCAGAACACGATCTTGCGCACATCTGTTGACAGTCTGTGTTATTATATCTTGAGTTAAACACAGGAGGGGGAAACAACTGTTTGTTGCTTTAATTTTGGACACCAATGTGTTTTTTCAACACCAGTGGGAGCCATCTCTTCATCTTCTTTTTAAACGGGTTTAAAGATTATTTCACAAAATCTGTCCATCACCTCGAGACATCTATCTTAATCATTATCGAACGTGGGTGTAGAGATTATGTTGAGCCATCTGTCCAGTACCTCGAACCATCTGTTTTGATAATTATGAATCATTGTTATGCCTTCATCTGCCAGTATTCCTTCTGAGTTAATTTATTAAGAAAAAGTTTTATATATATACACTACTGGCCATTAAAATTGCTAGACCAAGAAGAAATGCAGACGATAAATGGGTATTCATTGGACAAATGTATTATACTGGAACTGACATGTGATTACATTTTCACGCAGTTTGGGTACATAGATCCTGAGAAAGCAGTACCCAGAACAACCAAATCTAGTCGTAAAACGGCCTTGATACGCCTGGGCATTGAGTCAAACAGAGCTTGGGTGGCGTGTACATGTACAGCTGCCCATGGAGCTTCAACACGATACCACAGTTCAACAAGAGTAGTGACTGTCGTATTGTGACGAGCCAGTTTCTCGGCCACCATTGACCAGACGTTTTCAGTTGATGACAGATTTGGAGAATGTGCTGGCCAGGTCAGCAGTCGAACATTTTCTGTATCCAGAAACGCCCGTACAGGACCTGCAACATTCGGTCGTGCATTATACTGCTGAAATGTACGGTTTCGCACGGATCGAATGAAGGGTAGAGCCACGGGTAGTAACACATCTGAAATGTAACGTCCACTGTTCAAAGTGCCGTCAGTACGAACAAGAGGTGACCGAGACGTGTAACCAATGGCACCCCATACCATCACGTTAAGTGATACGGCAGTATGGCGATGACGAATACACGCTTCCAATGTGCGTTCACCGCGAAGTCGCCAAACACGGATGTGACCATCATGATGCTGTAAAAACAACCTGTATTCATCCGAAAAAATGACGTTTTGCCATTAGTGCACCCAGGTTCGTCGTTGAGTACACCATCGCAGGCTCTCCTGTCTGTGATGCAGTGTCAAGGGTAACCGCAGCCATGGTTTCCGAGCTGATAGTCCATGCTGCTGCAAACGTCGTCGAACTGTTCGTGCAGATGGCTGTTGTCTTGCAAAAGTCCTCATCTGCTGACTCAGGGATCGAGACGTGGCTGCAGGATCCGTTACAGCCATGCGGATAAGATGCCTGTCATCTCGACTGCTAGTGATGCGAGGCCATTGGGATCCAGCACGGCGTTCCTTATTACCCTCCTGAACCCACCGATTTCATATTCTGCTAACAGTCATTGGATCTCGACCAACGCGAGCAGCAATGTGACGATAAGATAAACCGCATTCCCGTTAGGCTACAATCCTACCTTTATCAAAGTCGGAAACGTGATGGTACACACTTCTCCTCCTTACGCGAGGCATCACAACAACGTTTCACCAGGCAACGCCGGTCAACTGCTGTTTGTGTATGAGAAATCGGTTGGAAACTTTCCTCATATCAGCACGTTGTAGGTTTCGCCACTGGCGCCAACCTTGTGTGAATGCTCTAAAAAGCTAATCATTTGCATATCACAGCATCTTCCTCCTGTCGGCTAAATTTCGCGTCTGTAGCAGGTCATCTTCGTGGTGTAGCATTTTTAATGGCCAGTAGTGTAGTATTTTGTTTCCTTTCTCACCGAACTGTTATATAAATCATTTGACATAGACTTGATACGTTCCTTCCTCAAGACGTTCTCAAATATGTACACATCGGGATACTTGTCTTCTTTAGTTCATGTTCGTAAAAATTACCTTTCCAGTCTTCCCCAACCATCTCTTTCAACGTGTAGGTAACTGGGTGAGAAGGATCGACACTATCAACCACAAAAATTTCTGTTTACCAGTTGGCTGTGTGAACCATATCGAAGATTCCCTTATGTCTGCTGATTCTCACCTTACTGTTCACTTTCTACTTGACATCTTCAACATATACCTTCTCCGAGAAGAGCTTCTCACTTTTTTCATTACGTCCGTTAGCTTCATCTTTATTGTTGAACGTTTCGTGTTGTTTGATTCATCGATCGCCTTTTCAAGCAGTTCACTCCACTTGCAGTTACCTTGAATAGCAAATTTGTTGCACATTTTTCCCATCAGTGTTCAGTTAAATCTATCGGCAACGGATGCTTTCGTCTTGGTAAATGCTGAATAATGTCTGATGCTGTGTTTCTTCCTCAGTTCATGGGATTCTTTGTTGAACAACTCCTTACCATTGCCTGTCTGTAGATTTCTTCGTG
Source organism: Schistocerca cancellata (assembly GCF_023864275.1). Taxonomy (NCBI): domain Eukaryota; kingdom Metazoa; phylum Arthropoda; class Insecta; order Orthoptera; family Acrididae; genus Schistocerca; species Schistocerca cancellata. The sequence goes on along the minus strand of NC_064628.1, from coordinate 920,639,464 downwards.
TTCTACAAGATTTTCTCGAAGGCATCAACCACAGTTTTGCCTGTTTCCTCTTTGACTCGCATGAACCACACAGAATATGAGAACTCGTCGACAAGAGTCAATAAATATTTGTTTCCTTTGTTAGTCTACAAGATGCCCTTGAACTTGCTGGAATACATCTCTAACAGATCTACTTGCCATGAATCGTCTACACGAGGAGAGCCTGCTGTTCTTCTTTTGAAAACATTCTTTCATCGGTTTGTGTGGTTCGTTGATGATTTCTTCTCGAACTCGTCCTACACCTCAGTGTACGCATTTTCAAATCATTTTTAACAAACTTACTCTTTTTTGTCTTACATACTGCGAAGGCCTCAAAGTCTTTGTTTGTCATTTTTTCTTGTTGCTCGTTGAGGGTGATGTGGGTCAGTAATTTTTTTTACTTCGGACACCGAATGTCACTAACCTGAAGGTGTGGATCGGCCATTTATTGGGATAAATTTCATCACAGGTACAGTTTCCCTAAGGATGTATAGTTGCCTGAAAGAATACGATTTAATTTCGTTTGTAGCACACTAACATTACGTAGCGCATGCTTCATCTTTTTCTGGTAATCTTCGATAACACCGTCGTAGAGTGAATTTCTCATCTTAAAATCTGTGATAAACTCGTATACTCAGCCTTTGTGACAAATCTTTAGTCCTATTAGGAAATATTATTTGTTCACTATATCATTTTATCGATTGAATCGGCCACAGTTCATCTATCATTACATATAACATAAGTCTTACTGGCTACCAACATTTCATAAAATTCCTTACGAGATTGCTTGATCACGCCTTTTATTTTTGGGTTGTTCTTCTCTTGAAACGATCGAAGAACTTTCATTTTTGACTTAAAATCCCGAGGTTTTCATCGATCATTCTCGATTTTTTAAGATAATTCTCTCTTAATTCTTGGTTGAAATGGGCGAAAATCTTTTAGCTATTCGGAAGATTATAGCTTATTGTCAAAAACGTCCATTAATTTTATAATTACGCTGAAGCTACGAACATCCGACAACAATACAAGTACAAGCAAATGACTTCGTCATAGTTTTGTATTTTCTCGACGTTAAGGAATACTTCATCTCCCAGGTAGTTAACTAGCTATCTTGGTATGTTTACACCAAACGAATCGAAGGCAATTTTTTTGTGTTTGTCTTCGTAGTAACATATCCATTGTGCACCAACGTTGTCTGAAATGTACACATTTACTGCTCCACATTACACATTTCTAACTTAGGCCGTTCATCGATCATGAAAACACTACGGAATTACTTGATTTTCAACTCTTTTTAGAACTTTTCTACATTAAAATTCGATGTTCAGATAATTTTTTTTTTTTACTTTTCTATTCCACTTTCTTTTTCCTCCATTGCCAAGCAGTCTCTCTTCTGTTCTTCCACTTCTTTACGTTTTTGTCTCTTATTTATGACAGCATTTATTTATACTTCTTTGTGACAGCTGCCCCACCGGCCTGTGAACCAGCAGCAACCAAATACGGTAATGCAGCCTACAACAATGGGAAATGTCCTCCTTCGTGTTGTGTCAGTCCTGAGCCTCCCTTCTTCTTCACGAGCCATTCAACATTTTTTTTCCAGAACGAATACTTCCAGTGTTGCGAAGAAACCGTCACCAGATGTTTCTGTATCTGTCATTCGCTTTTGAGCATCAGTCAGAAACTGTCGATGCTGTTTAGTTAACCTTTTTTGAGTTTCATTCTGACAGATCTTGCATTAGCCTTACTACCAGCAGGCGGCCTTGTGTGCTCGATCGCAAAACTGTTCTTTTATACAGAAAAAAATTCATATTCCGCAACCGTCGCTACCAAAGCTGCGGCCGGAACCTACTGAATCAGTTTTCGGACTGCTTCACATGCCTAGTTTTCCCTTTCAGTACATTATTCCTCTTACTGGTGTCGCAGCCAATTTTTCACCAAATGTGGCATCAGAACGATACATTCTTTCTTTTACAGCTAGTTGAAGTTCTTTGTCAGCCTGATATCTTTCTTCAAATCTTTTTGTTTTCTGTAGCGAATGTCATGTCTTTTGCATGCTTCATCAAATGGGTTTATTGCTTGATCTGCTCTAACTAGTCTTTCATTCAATTTGGTCCAAGACCACAACAATTGTAACCTGGCAGATGCATTTCGAAAGAAAGTTTGTTGATCAACGAGTTCGCCGAGCGTTGGCGATGTTTTTCACATTTCCAGAATATGTGAGGAAGGTTGTTCAAGAATTTGATCATATATGTGATTCCCATGGGATTGTTGATGATGAAGTTACTGAATTTATTCGATAACACGTGTGTTGTGCCCGCATCTCGTGGTCGTGCGGTAGCGTTCTCGCTTCCCACGCCCGGGTTCCCGGGTTCGATTCCTGGCGGGGTCAGGGATTTTCTCTGCCTCGTGATGGCTGGGTGTTGTGTGCTGTCCTTAGGTTAGTTAGGTTTAAGTAGTTCTAAGTTCTAGGGGACTTATGACCACAGCAGTTGAGTCCCATAGTGCTCAGAGCCATTTGAACCATTTTGAACACGTGTGTTGTGTCAACCTTCCACCTGTGAAAATTTTTGTTGGCAGTCATTTTTTCACCACGAATAATAGTTGATTTGTCGATTAGTTGAGGTACATCGTTCATCCAGACGTAATTAGCGGGTTTATTCTGTTTAACGTTTTGTCATGCCTTCACCTAGTTTCTCATCTTCACTCGAGCTTTCATCCACACACTGTCGAATCATGCATCTCAGTAATTAGACATCAGCGATTTCTTTTATCAAATTATTGTACTCGATGTGTTCACTCGACTTGACTTCATTGGTATTTTTACCAGAATACAACGCTACCGAAAGTAACAAAATATCAGCATACTTTGATAGGTCGTCACCAGTAAATCTCATGTTCGTGCCTTCCGTGGTGATGTGTTTTTTGGTAAAAGGATACATCAGTCCATCCGTTGCTTCGTACGTCTTTCCAACATTCGTTAACTGATCTCCATTAATGGTGACAAAGTTTTGTGGGGCGCTCAACTGGGCAGTCATCAGCGCCCGTACGAAGTCCAAATCTTTACACAGTCCAGTTGATCCACTGTCACGAATGATGATGAAATGATGGGGACAACGCAAACACCCTGTCCCCGAGCACAGAAAATCCCCAACCCGGCCAGGAATTGAACCCGGGACCTCGTGATCCAGAGGCAGCAACGCTAGCCACTAGATCACGAGCATGGAATTCTACTGGTAGGTTAGTAACGTACTTAAACATACCGACCGATCTTATGCCAGGAACTGGATATTTACTGTCACTGACGTTTTCCTCCATTCTTCCATTAATGTTAATTTTTTCAGTTGGTTGACGTTCTTTGGCAGTTGCTTGTTGATCTCCTTTTCCTGTTATAACCCCTTCTTCGTAGTTATTCAACAAATCGTGTATATCTTACTCATTCAGTGTCAAATTGTGTTGTGGGCTCTCATGGTATTTAATTGTTGATGTGTCATTAAATTCTTCAACATAGTGGTGTTGATGTTGATAAGAAACCACTTGTTTGTCAACTTCTCTGTTTTCTTCGATTGCCTTCAACAGATTTTCACCCAATTTTTCGATTCCTTGTTTGACACATTCAGCGGCAACGGTAACTCGTGGATCATCATCCTTGTACTTTCCACATTCTGTTCGTGGTTGTTTCTTCCATTTGCAGATGCCTGCACGGCTGGCTTCAACTGTACTTTTTTTCTTTCAGTTTGGTTTGGCTTTTTTAACCACGTCCTCGTCGTACTTCGACAGCAATTTTTAATGGAAAAAAGCAAACCGGTTTGTTTATCTTATAAGTTCGATATGTTCAAGATACAGTCTGAAGACTGCTTCAGCAATTGGACGTTAACGTTCACACTGTCAATAAATGTTTATTCGTTCTGTACTTCCCATCGTGCACCTTCGCTGTCATGTCTATCGTAGAAAGAGACTCCCATCCTTACACCAACATTTTCTGCACATTTCCAAAAAAAAATTTTAAATTCATGTCACCAGCAACAAACCCATGGTAGATATATACTAAACTCCTTTCATCCTGTCTAAAGATGTCCAAAAACTTTAGGTTACCCCTCACGAGTTGCTTCGGTAGCATCTAGTACGTTTGACTCAAGTAAAAGCAATGTATTCTCCTGTGTCTTCCACAAGTGAAATGTTCCCAATGACGTCCTGATTTTCAAGAATTAAGTCATACCACAACTGAGTTGTCTTCCAAACTGATAAATCTACAGAGCAAGAACCAAACTGTTATTCAACTTATTTATTATGGAAAGTACAATAAACCACTAACAGTAACACATTCTTCAAAACAACAAGGACTCCTTCTGAGGATCAAGTAAATAACTACTATGTCCTACAATCAGAGTGCCCTTTGACTCTGCAACCATACGACTGTTCCACGTCGAAGTCGGCTGTTGGTAGCTGATAGATAGCATACCACGACGAAAGCGACGTAGCACAATCGTTGCGGAAGAGAGGATGGTCGAGGTGGCACACCGTTGGACCGCCCGATCTTCTCAGCACTCGGCGAGTCGAGAACTGACCGCTGAATGGCCGAGCGCCGGCTTATCTAGCCGCGGGCGGAAGGATATTTCAGGGACTATTTGCACACACGTGATAACCAAGAAATACTTCGTTGATCGTCGTGCCCCCTTCCTCTACTGCTGGTTCATAGCCACTCATGGACGTTGGCCGTACCTACGCGTTCGTTGTCAACTGTGATATTTGCTTGTAAACACTCTTGCGTCCGCCAGACTTTCCAGCGGATTCGGCAACCCGCGTCGCTGATCTGTCTGCGGAGTTGCAGCTACAGTAGGCGTCTGTGGTGACCGCAGCAGAACTTATCCAGTGGTGTGATTTCATCATTATTTTCAACAAATGTAGCTGTATTTTCATCTTCAGTTTGTTCATTTTCGACCTTCTCACACATTTTCATGAATTATTGGTACTTTGGTTGATCTAAAGTCTTCCAACAAACCTACAACTGACTAATTTTTTCCAACTCTACCGTCCCAGACCCAAGATGTTGTTATTGATAATTAATGTTGTTTTCTCACACCTACTCAGTCCTACAACTTCAAATCGAATAGAGTTAGGTAAGAGCTTGCCGTGCTTGTTTTTAGATTTTTTGTCTCGGGAATTCTCATCTTTGGTACCTAGTGTTTATTTAACTTTTCTCGTAATAAATGTGTCGATTGCTTCAGCTGAGTGAGAAGTCTTCAGCACTCAAGAAAAGATTGAATATACCTGCGAGTAATGGTTACTATCATGTTGCATTTGTAGGTTTCTGCACAACATTTTTAACTCCAAACATCAAGTAAAAGAAATAGTAAACTGTACTGTGGTGGAGAAAAGATGGAGGGTTGGAATCAATGAGGACTTGCTGCAGATTGGAATAGAGAATGTTTGGCGCCAGGAGGCACAAAACACAACCCATTAGAGAAGGAACCTTGTAGCAGTGCGCAGACCTCTGGGCCTGATCATGTGAAGTCCAAGTAAAGTCCACTGTGGCGGAGAAACGATATTGATTCCCATTGGTCACGCTGAAGAGCTGAGAAAGAAATGATTCGCACAAGGAAACCAGTCATACACATCAAAGCAAATGAATGCTTCGGCAGAGTTATCATGCAGAGTGCTGTCAAGCTGTAAGTGGACATAAAAGATAGTGTTGACTGTCTGTAAGGATTTTTTAGTCAAACTGTTGAAACCAATCAAAAAAACATCACTCACAATCTTCCAAGAATTATTCTGTTCGAGTTATCATTAACTTCAGTCTGGTCTATGGCATGTACATTAGGATGATGATCACACTCATCAAGAAACCAGCATTATTGGATCACTCAAGTCAAATTCTGAGTTCTGCAGATGATAATTTTTGAACCACATCATCCTCTGTTTTGTCAGTCTGTGTGGAAGTCGAAGACATGGAAGTCACAATAACTAACGAAAATGATGTGTTGATGGACTTCACCAGAGCACGCGTAACAGTCGTGTTAGAGTTAATGTAAGTAAATTTTCTGCTTCATAAATGAACAAGATCGAGCAGTATCAGTTTTACTCATTCCAGTAAAAGAGAGAACAAAAAATAAACTACACTCCTGGAAATTGAAATAAGAACACCGTGAATTCATTGTCCCAGGAAGGGGATACTTTATTGACACATTCCTGGGGTCAGATACATCACATGATCACACTGACAGAACCACAGGCACATAGACACAGGCAACAGAGCATGCACAATATCGGCACTAGTACAGTGTATATCCACCTTTCGCAGCAATTCAGGTTGCTATTCTCCCATGGAGACGATCGTAGAGATGCTGGATGTAGTCCTGTGGAACGGCTTGCCATGCCATTTCCACCTGGCGCCTCAGTTGCACCAGCGTTCGTGCTGGACGTGCAGACCGCGTGAGACGACGCTTCATCCAGTCCCAAACATGCTCAATGGGGGACAGATCCGGAGATCTTGCTGGCCAGGGTAGTTGACTTACACCTTCTAGAGCACGTTGGGTGGCACGGGATACATGCGGACGTGCATTGTCCTGTTGGAACAGCAAGTTCTCTTGCCGGTCTAGGAATGGTAGAACGATGGGTTCGTTGACGGTTTGGATGTACCGTGCACTATTCAGTGTCCCCTCGACGATCACCAGTGGTGTACGGCCAGTGTAGGAGATCGCTCCCCACACCATGATGCCGGGTGTTGGCCCTGTGTGCCTCGGTCGTATGCAGTCCTGATTGTGGCGCTCACCTGCACGGCGCCAAACACGCATACGACCATCATTGGCACCAAGGCAGAAGCGACTCTCATCGCTCAAGACTACACGTCTCCATTCGTCCCTCCATTCACGCCTGTCGCGACACCACTGGAGGCGGGCTGCACGATGTTGGGGCGTGAGCGGAAGACGGCCTAACGGTGTGCGGGACCGTAGCCCAGCTTCATGGAGACGGTTGCGAATGGTCCTCGCCGATACCCCAGGAGCAACAGTGTCCCTAATTTGCTGGGAAGTGGCGGTGCGGTCCCCTACAGCACGGCGTAGGATCCTACGGTCTTGGCGTGCATCCGTGCGTCGCTGCGGTCCGGTCCCAGGTCGACGGGCACGTGCACCTTCCGCCGACCACTGGCGACAACATCGATGTACTGTGGAGACCTCACGCCCCACGTGTTGAGCAATTCGGCTGTACGTACACCCGGCCTCCCGCATGCCCACTATACGCCCTCGCTCAAAGTCCGTCAACTGCACATACGGTTCACGTCCACGCTGTCGCGGCATGCTACCAGTGTTAAAGACTGCGATGGAGCTCCGTATGCCACGGCAAACTGGGTGACACTGACGGCGGCGGTGCACAAATGCTGCGCAGCTAGCGCCATTCGACGGCCAACACCGCGGTTCCGGGTGTGTCCGCTGTGCCGTGCGTGTGATCATTGCTTGTACAGCCCTCTCGCAGTGTCCGGAGCAAGTATGGTGGGTCTGACACACCGGTGTCAATGTGTTCATTTTTTCATTTCCAGGAGTGTATATCTTACCAACAGAGACACAGAAGTCAACATCAACATCGGTGATGGTTGGTTTCGTCCTACCCATGTACCAGAGTACATAAATACCCTCATTTATACTGATGGCTTATACTGTATACCATACAGTGGAAAATCGGACAAAAAGTTTATTGACAATTACGTGATGAAGTTGTTCAACGTTATCATCATCAAGAAAGGAAACACTTCTGTGTTTAGGAAGGAGCATCCGTTCATTGGTTCTTCAGTCTTGTTCATTTTGACTTCATCTCTCGCTGCTGAGTTAAGCTTGGAAGGTCACATCCTCAATAATGAGAAGATAAAAATTATGAAAACTGAAGTACTTTTTGCACCAGACTTACTTGGTGGGTTCTTCAGAAATTATAATGAAGTGATGTGGGAGGGTGATCTAACTGTTTCTTCCACATGGAGTTTATGCGCAAACGATAACATTTTTCGTTGGGCTGACATCAACAATGGTAACGTGTATCCATCCCTCTCTTCCACAACAAGGTAAAGTTGTTGTGTAAAGCATGAAAATCCATGTCCCCATAGTTAGGTAAGAAGCATGGTATTCCCTCGAACTAGAACAATACAGGCTGAAAAATTCAAAAATTCCCCTATGTTTCTTCGATTGTCAAACTATCGAGGTGGTATGACTTAGGAACAAGTGAAATTTCGACCAAGACGTAAGTAACTACTACAGTTCAGCAGAATGTGGCATATCTTACTTCATCCTCGATGTATTCCCCACAAATAAAAAAATAATCAGTTCATTGACTCTTCCTTGTTCGATCATGTAGAACTATAGAGCATCTACTTGGGGAAAGGAAGAAATGCCTTTAACCTCAAGAAATGCGGAACCTCGATCCACCAAAGAAGTTCAAAATGGTTCAAATGGCTCTGAGCACTATGGGACTTAACAGCTATGGTCATCAGTCCCCTAGAACTTAGAACTACTTAAACCAATCTAACCTAAGGACACCACACAACACCCAGGCATCACGAGGCAGAGGATATCCCTGACCCCACCGGGAATCGAACCCGGGAACCCGGGCGCGGGAAGCGAGAACGCTAACGTACGACCACGAGCTGCGGCCTCCAAAGAAGTCTGTGAAGATATACGGTGATTTTTCGTTAGTTTAAACGTGTTACTTAACTGAAGGGTAATGTCAATCTAAGTCCATTTAGTTTCATTGAAAATCGTCCCATGTACGTGATAAACATGTTACAAAGAATGAAGGGTTTGGCAGCACAGAAAATCATAACGAAGCTAGGTGCGTCGTTCAATGATAAATTTCGGTAGGACTTATTTATCTACATAATCATGTATAAAAAAAATTCAACATATGATGTTCAGCACAGAATTTTAAGTTAAAATTTTTAAATGTATTCTGGATGAAGTGACTACTGAAGTAGTATTCAGACTACGTCCAGATACCAATATGCTTAAGCTAACGCTTGCCTTTCCGTTAAACTGTGTGTTTGGGTGTCAGTTGACGTCTTTTCACGTTGTATTTACTTTCTTTCCACAGCCATTGAGACGCCTTGCTAAACCCGCAGGACAGGACAGGTAGATTAAACTGTGGAAAGGAACCAAAATAAGCGGCTGTCAGTCAAACTCGAAAATACAACTTTATTTATGTGACCAAAAATTACAAGAGCCAAGAAAATTAAAAAAAAACACAGCATTAATTTTTGGAACTTAATTAGCGGCTGAATGCGCCATGCAATCTCATGTCTTAAGGGTTGTTGTTGTTGTGGTCTTCAGTCCTGAGACTGGTTTGATGCACCTCTCCATGCTACTCTATCCTGTGGAAGCTTCTTCATCTCCCAGTACCTACTACAGCCTACATCCTTCTGAATCTGCTTAGTGTATTCATCTCTTGGTCTCCCTCTACGATTTTTACTCTCCACGCTAAAACAACCTAAATATAAAAATCGTCTAGAAGCCATACAAATAGCAACAAGAACAAATAAGGAAAGGCAGTATACCGTACGACTTTCAGAAGTTTCTGAGGGTCTGCCTGGAATTCAAACACTAACGCTCACTTAGGTGAGACAGGTAGTTGGCCCAACCATTCGCGATCCGACGACAACCCAACCGACAGACAATCAACGGACTCACCGACAAGATAACTTCTGCTCCACCCGCTAAGCACACCACAGGGAGTTCAATGGAACAACGTAGAAGGTATTGGCGCCCACAACCAATTATACACTAAGCTGTTAAACTACACACCGTGCTGGACAGCGACAACAAGATGAGGAAAATACACTGCCTGAATTTACGTCAGCCGGCCGCGGTGGTCTAGCGGTTCTGGCGCTGCAGTCCGGAACCGCGGGACTGCTACGGTCGCAGGTTCGAATCCTGCCTCGGGCATGGGTGTGTGTGATGTCCTTAGGTTAGTTAGGTTTAAGTAGTTCTAAGTTCTAGGGGACTTATGACCTAAGATGTTGAGTCCCATAGTGCTCAGAGCCATTTGAACCATTTGAATTTACGTCAACGGCCAGGGCATGTAATCGTAACGTTAACGGCCACGAGGCAGAAGATCCCGCTGGTGCACTTCAAATAACCGAGTACTGTTAAACTCTACCGGACGGTGGCTAAAATTTGCCAACACGAAAACACACGTTGTTGCTTGCAGGAATATCCCAACAGCCGACATCGAAATGCAAACGACACAATGTGAACAGTCGTGACTTGCTGGTAGATTAAGTCAAAACTCAACTTTCGTGTCCAGGATCGGTGAGCCACGGACCTCGTAGTAACGGGAACAGCACAACGCACTCGGACCGCGCGTGGACGCCCCCAGCGGCCTCGGCCAAACTACACGTCGCGGAGATTTCCTCGGTGCTCCACACCAACCGACCAACTCCTCGAACAGAGCACAGCCGGAACCATAAGCGCCAGGCCAAAGATAATACAAGGTGCGAATATCGATACACACCACTGCTTCCACTCACGGAGAGAGAGGATAACAGCATAATAGCGATATCCGCGGGAGACTAAACACAGAATAGTAACCAATGTTTAATCCAACGCATAACATGAGCCAGCAGCGGCTCAGCCACTCCTCATAGTTCCGTATAGCACAGGCACTGAAATCTCGTATTTGTCCACTGACAACAGGCAACTGACTTTCAAACAAAATGTCTCCCCTGTAAAGGAATATACATAGTGGATGTACAAATACAGGTCGTAGATACATGGTTGACAACATATGGAAGTTTGGGTCTGTCTTCGGATAGTCAAGTAGCAAGCAGACTGCTCACGATAATCGTGACATCCGGGTTCGAGTCCTGGTCGGGCACATTATCATTGTCGTCATTCCATTAGACAACTCATGGTAGCCCGTATTCGCAACTGCGACTACAGTTAATGTATAATCTTACACATGGTTACATGTTTGACTGCAGTAAACATGTTTAGGAAAAAGCGGTTTTTTTAATTTATTGCCACTTCGTGCATTTTTTCGTTGCTTTTTCTTCTTCATCATCATGCATCATGGATGATATGAGTTTTTTACTGGTGATATTCCTTTTTTCACGTTTTTAACGCATTCTTTGCATGTTTTTCGATGTTTGTCCTTCGTGTACATTCGTAAATCAATTGAATGATGCCACAGTGAATTATTTATTTGATTTCGAAGATGATGAAATATGTGAATTTTATGAATACTACAAGCAAGTCCTCCACTTGTCTTCGAGTAAGTAATGTCCATACGGTAAAGTGTCTCTTATTTTCCAAGACACATTTCTTGTTGTCGTGAGGAGTGAAGGCTTTCGTGTTCACTCCGATTCAACAGACTTCGTTTCTAACGCTTTTGATCAAGTTCATCGTTCCGTATTTTTCAACTTTTTCGAATAGACAGTCTTTTTACTCTTGAAGGTATGACGTAGTTGCAGCTGCCATCCGACCGCGTGGTGAAGTAATGCCGGGGCTAAACTTCAGTTAAGTAGTTTTAATTCAACATGGTAGCACGGTGCTATAGGTTTTAATTTTTAATGTTGACTGTGCCGTACTCTGGCATGTTATAGTAATTTTATGCTTCTGAAGAAGGCTAGATTATTCTAGCCAGAAAATTTTCGCAACTCAGGCGGATTTTTCTATATATTAGTCTAGTCCATCACAGTTGCTTACAGGGCTGCAATATGCTAAAAATTCTTGTACCTATAATAGCCAGAAACCATGTTGATTACTGACGGCATGTGGTACAAGTACCCCAGGGCAGCATGTTGTGACTTTGCATTCTATAGCAGTAAAAATTTAATTAAGTGGGGTATCAAGAGAAGAATGAAGTAAAGAAGATTAGTGTTTAACGTCCCGTCAACAGCGAGGTCATTAGAGATGGATAATAATAATTGAGGTTTGTGCTTCCAGAGCACAGTGTCGCTCCGCAAGTACATTCGAGTCTTGTCAGCGCTCTGGCTTCTCTCACTACTGTGCTATTCTCAGTAGGTTTGTGAGTAAGATGAGTATGTGGTATACTTAGGAAGAGGTGTTTGCAACGCAGTACAACTACTTATAAGAGTGACAATTCGATATATATCTGTAAGCAGGGTCATATCATGTGTGCTTATTTTCAACTCTTCACTTTCTGCAAAGCAATAACTTTTATTGCTTGATTAAAGAAGTATATTAGATACTACTAACACGGTATGCCGCACTACAAAAGGCATTTAACGTTAAGTGATGATCTTTATAAGTTTATACACATTTCGACTTTATAATATACACTCCTGGAAATTGAAATAAGAACACCGTGAATTCATTGTCCCAGGAAGGGGAAACTTTATTGACACATTCCTGGGGTCAGATACATCACATGATCACACTGACAGAACCACAGGCACATAGACACAGGCAACAGAGCATGCACAATGTCGGCACTAGTACAGTGTATATCCACCTTTCGCAGCAAAGCAGGCTGCTATTCTCCCATGGAGACGATCGTAAAGATGCTGGATGTAGTCCTGTGGAACGGCTTGCCATGCCATTTCCACCTGGCGCCTCAGTTGGACCAGCGTTCGTGCTGGACGTGCAGACCGCGTGAGACGACGCTTCATCCAGTCCCAAACATGCTCTATGGGGGGACAGATCCGGAGATCTTGCTGGCCAGGGTAGTTGACTTACACCTTCTAGAGCACGTTGGGTGGCACGGGATACATGCGGACGTGCATTGTCCTGTTGGAACAGCAAGTTCTCTTGCCGGTCTAGGAATGGTAGAACGATGGGTTCGTTGACGGTTTGGATGTACCGTGCACTATTCAGTGTCCCCTCGACTATCACCAGTGGTGTACGGCCAGTGTAGGAGATCGCTCCCCACACCATGATGCCGGGTGTTGGCCCTGTGTGCCTCGGTCGTATGCAGTCCTGATTGTGGCGCTCACCTGCACGGCGCCAAACACGCATACGACCATCATTGGCACCAAGGCAGAAGCGACTCTCATCGCTCAAGACTACACGTCTCCATTCGTCCCTCCATTCACGCCTGTCGCGACACCACTGGAGGCGGGCTGCACGATGTTGGGGCGTGAGCGGAAGACGGCCTAACGGTGTGCGGGACCGTAGCCCAGCTTCATGGAGACGGTTGCGAATGGTCCTCGCCGATACCCCAGGAGCAACAGTGTCCCTAATTTGTTGGGAAGTGGCGGTGCAGTCCCCTACGGCACTGTGTAGGATCCTACGGTCTTGGCGTGCATCCGCGCGTCGCTGCGGTCCGGTCCCAGGTCGACGGGCACGTGCACCTTCCGCCGACCACTGGCGACAACATCGATGTACTGTGGAGACCTCACGCCCCACGTGTTGAGCAATTCGGCGGTACGTCCACCCGGCCTCCCGCATGCCCACTATACGCCCACGCTCAAAGTCCGTCAACTGCACATCCGGTTCACGTCCACGCTGTCGCGGCATGCTACCAGTGTTAAAGACTGCGATGGAGCTCCGTATGCCACGGCAAACTGGCTGACACTGACGGCGGCGGTGCACAAATGCTGCGCAGCTAGCGCCATTCGACGGCCAACACCGCGGTTCCTGGTGTGTCCGCTGTGCCGTGCGTGTGATCATTGCTTGTACAGCCCTCTCGCAGTGTCCGGAGCAAGTATGGTGGGTCTGACACACCGGTGTCAATGTGTTCTTTTTTCCATTTCCAGGAGTGTATAAAGTATCTAGAACTATGGTTCGTGATACTGTCAAGCACATTGAGTTAGGTAGATTAAGATCTGTCAAACCAGTAGACTGATAAGACTTTCTCAGTTTCATAACCGAAGAAAGTTAGCACACTTGTGCTGAACCATACGCTGAAGCAACTACAGCGATTTGTCTGTGAAGTCGAGGAAATTTCTCTGGGAGTGACATTTTACGAAAGTCTTGTAAATACCTGGATTGGACGAACAGATCGTTCAGCCACATGCTACACTGTACATCTATTAGAATGAGGAGGAAAATGAACAGTTAAAACTGGGAATGTTCTGACAAATAAGTCGAAATCTCTCTTGAGTCTTTAACTTCTTGGAATCTTTTTGAAGAATGGCGATGAAATTATTAAATTGCTAAAATGTAAATTGCTGTAAAGCATGTCCGGAGTTATGGTGAGGCATTGGCGTCGGATGTTGTCTTTCAGCATCCCTAGAGTTGTCGGTCGATCACTATACACTTGCGACTTCAGGTAACCCCAAAGCCAATAATCGCACGGACTGAAGTCTGGCGATCTGGGATGACAAGCATGACGAAAGTGGCGGCTGAGCACACGATCATCAACAAACGACGCGCGCAAGAGATCTTTCACGCGTCTAGCAATATGTGGTGGAGCGCCATCCTGCATAAACGTCGTACGTTCCAGCAGGTGTTTATCAGCCAGGCTGGGGATAACGCGATTCTGTAACATACCGGCGTACCTCTCGCCCATCACGGTAGCAGATTCGCCTTCCCAGCGTCATCTGTCGGACATTTTGTGAACTTTGTTTTTTTTCGGTTCTAATAAAACCCCATGTCATTCGAAGCATATGTGTCAATTTTTACCTCTCTATCTACATTATTCCGTGGTTTATTAAGTTTTCAAATTTGTACTGACTTTTTGATCACTCTGTATATCTAATTTAACTCAAGTGGTATTGTGAGCAAACTACTTGGCGGCTGACAGGGTGGAAGCTTTGCTCTAGCGGCCACCGGCTGCAGCCTTCGTTCTCTTCTTCCCCGTCACCATTCAGCCGACAGCCCCTCTCGGTGATGCACTCCAAGCCTGTAGGAAGAGAGCGGCTATAGCACTCAAAATCAGGGAGCGCTGTTTAGGCAGGTGTACAATGAACAAATGTTTGTACATGGGAAGTTTGACATTAATGATACTGCCTGGTACAACTAGCAGCAGGTGAAGAAAAAACTGCATACACACACACACACACACACACACACACACACACACACACACACACACACACACGCAAAAAGACATGGTCATACTGTATAGAAGTACACACACTGTGTAACTCAGGCCCACATACACACAAAAACCTATTAGAAACGGATCTTACTACGAGGGTTGTCCAGAAAGCAAATTAGGATCGGTCGCGAAATGGACACCACAATGAAAACCCATTGAAGCTTTGCACAGGTGTGTTGGGTAGTGTCTCTAGTACGACCGTATGTCGAATCAACACGCTCTTTTCAGTTGTGAGCGCACTGTGAGAGAGTAAAAGTGCCTAGAACAACGATGTCTCCCTCCAAGTAGGAAGAGCCGCTGAGAGGATTTGCCTTAATGAATGCAGCCCACCTAACACAAATGTCACGCAATTCCTTCTTCTCAGCCGCACCCTGCAGGGGCAGTGAAGACGCTCCTGCGGCCTTTTTGATGGGAAGTGTTCGATCACCCAGAACACAGCCCTAATAGGCTCGTCCTGAGTATCATCTCTGTTCACATGAAATGCTGGATACGAAGACAGCACTTGGGCGCAGGCTACTCGCTACAGACCAGCGTAGAGAATTATCGAAAAGCACAGGCGGCTGACTCCTGTGACGATGGTGTTTGAAATTTCGTATAACGCTCAGACCAATGTCTAAGTCGGAGCGGCGACTATGTAGAGAAGTGTCTGGAAAGTGTAGCTAACTCGTGCAAATAAAATATTTCTGATTTTCACTATGGTTTCCATCTAGCGACCGATCGGAACTTACTTTCTGGCCAACCCTCGCATTATTCCGCATGCACTCATGCACACGTACGCTATTTGGAAATCACTATCCAGCTATAACTACCCAGCTACTCTTAGTCACCCAAGGGACTAGTGTGAGAATGGGAGGATGCGTACCTGTCCTCACAGATATACCATTTCTCTTCATTGCACAACATATTACTTTTCAGCTGTGATACAGTATGTACCATATTGCGTCATGATCAGAACATGACTTGGCGCACTATACGTGGTGGATGAGATAGAACACAGCCCGTAATATCGAGCAGACAGTCACTGTAATCTTCTTAGAGCCACTGAGGCCGCGCGATGCACAACGTTAGTCCATGTCACGATGGCGCCTGTAACTGTACAATCTGCCCATATTTCAGGTCTGAGATCCACAAACTCCACAGTCTCGTCTTTCATCAGGCTGATAAGCTAATTGTTTTGAGGTATTTTGTCATAAGAAATATCGGCCACACATAAACATGTGTCGAATGCGTGGGCATGGTACTGCAGATTTTCATCCAATTCACGACACTGTTCTTATCCACACAAAGCAAATCTGGACCAGTAAAATGAGGTTTCACAACTCGTAACGGAAGTGGTACATGTAGCGGTTAGAAAGGTCCAATACATAAAAACCACCAAAATCAGGTTTCGCGATCTCTGCCGAAACGTTAACCACATGCAGATTGAGTAACCACCTAAAATTTACCCTGGCGATATAACCTCTTGCGCCATTATGCTCATCCCAAAGGTAAACTAAGAAAATATCGTGACTCTATCTCAAATCCTAGAAAGCGTCCCTAAATACTCAATTGATAATTGATTTGAGGAACTCTTTTTCGAAATCACACGTTGATTGCTTGAAGGAGATGGTGCAGGTGACTGTCACAACTTTCATTTTCAGACTGAGGCACTCCTGGAGGCTTCTGTAACGCATAATGTACTGCCACGTACTCGGAATCCACGTACTCACCTGCACGCGCTGCCATGTTCTCATCATCCAGTGTGCCTGTGTGCGTGCCTGCACCTATTGCAGAGTACGTGATCCAACGTACTTGAATGCTCACCTGCTGAGAATCTGGAACCCACATTCCTGCCCTCCACCCCCTTCCGCCCTTGTTCTGCGGAGAATCTGTGGCGTCAGTATATTATAACCTATTCGTAGGAACAAATTAATTATTTTTCAGACTAGCGACTCGTGAAACATTTGTACAATGCTCTGAGTTGGATGAACCACTGACTTTTAAATATACATAGAGTGGACATGCATAATATTTAGTAACAAGTAAATGCTTCAATAACTTTAAATTAACTTAACCCTTAAAGGTTAAAACCTCAAGTTTCTCTAGTTAGAGCTTAAAAGTTACACAAAGTAAAGGCCTAGCAGCAGTAACAATTTTTCATTTTAATTACTCACCTCGTCCTTAGAATTCAGTGAGAAGTTTGCGCCTGCTTTCCATGGGACATGTCAGGAACCACAGAAGTGAAACAAAATCTCAAATCAATATCAGCATAAAGTCTATTTCTGTATTTATTTTTTAAATAGGCATATAAAGAAAACGAGGTTTCTCTCAAATACGTGGATATAAAGGGTAATAAAGCCGTTATTGATTTATTCGATAACAGATGGATCTCCTTTAACTTCACCAAAACCCAACTCATGACAAACATTTATAGCATTTTGTAACTGAAAATCGATGGAAATTCAAGAAGCTGCTCTTTTCCATTTACATTTAATGTGGATTCTAAAACTGTTGACTCTGAAGAAATTGCGAAATCAATTGTTATTTTTGAAAATACAAAAGAAGTATTTTCTGAATGTTTTTCCAAGTCCCTACAAATGTTCTTTAACCATGTTCTTGACACTTCCGTCTAAAGAAAGACGATTTTCCACCAGGTAGTAGTGAAGAATATCAAAGCGTTCGGTTTGATTCCTACTGAAATACCTTACCTAAAAATTAATATGATTGATTCGATGTAGTGCTGCACAATGTCAACGTTTATAATTGACCCCTGGAGAGATAAGATTAAATTGTTAATTTTTAAGAAAATATCTGCCAAATAAGTAAAGTCTGAAGCCAGATTTCACCTTCCATGCACTTTGCTTTGTGAAAGGCATGGGTGGTTAAAAAAACGTTAACTTCGTCTTTAAGCTTATGCAGTCTAGAAATAGTTTTGCTTCGATATAGTCAACTAAATTCAGATTTCAATCCACTGCGCATGCATTTAGAAACAAGAGCCTGTATGTGACTACAACAATGTGTCTAAGGAACGTTCGGCGCTCCAGACTTCATTTTGGCAACAAGCCAGTATAACATTCCTGAATACACTTCGCACATCTGAACAAATGCCTCCTCAGCGATTCAAGTCTACTGAATTTTCGCAAAAGTATTCTCCAGCTATGTTAAATATATCCCCTCTCGTAGTTCTGTCTTTTAAAGATATGCAGAATAGTATCCCCTCTTCCACAGATTCCGGAGAAGCATTCAGACTGATGTTAGCAAGAACGTCGCCACAAACAAGGCTCTGGCTCCCTGGCACCTTTATATTTTAATATCCAAACCCAATGTAATCTTACCTTCTAACATAACACTAAATTGCGATTTTGTTAAACCATGTTTCCCTTTCAAACTTTCACTTTTCAATCACTTCTCCATTTTAATGTGAACGTAAACGATTCTGATGCACCACTAACAACTTATTGCGTTTGCCACAAAGAACGAGGAAGGGGGCTATTTTTAAAAATCAAACGACTGGTCTGCATGTAACAGTTCCTTAGTGGTTTTTTCCACGATATTCACTGAGAAATATGAAATGTTTCAACAGGATGTTTCACTTCCTTAACGGACCCACTCCCTTAACGGACGTGTGGGTACGAATAACCAAATATGGGTCACTTACTTTACACTACAACATATTCAAAGCGAAACAAACTAGAACAGTATCCATTAGGTATGTGTACTTGTTAATAGACCTGGGAGTCCATACTGTCGTCAACTTTCTGATTAGGCCACGTAGGCCACAATGCCGTCCAAAGCTGGAGATAAGACATCAGCCACAATGCGACATCGCTACCTAACCACTGTGTCATACGATGATACACTGATGCTGCACACGTCCAAGAACTCAGCACTGACTCTCCCAGCGTTGTTCCCCTTCAGATGCAGAAAATAGATACCGACACGACACTCCACGGTATCATAACGCTGAGCCAAAGTGATCTGGCTGCATCAGTGGTGGGCTGTGGGACTGTAGTGTTGGTATTACATGTATACTACATTCGTATTTATATACTTGGAAACCAATCAATAATTACCTAAAACTAATTTTTCTATATAATAATTACAGCTATACGAGTGCGATTCGAACAGATTTAACAGCGTACGTCTACAAACAGTAAATAGCACCCCTGACTCAAAACGCAAACATTATTGTGCTAACGTAACATATCAGCAACATAGTTACCCACAGCAAGGAGGCCCTGACAGAAACAAACGCTCCCAATTTTGTGCCGTTCGTGATGGTTTACGAATAGTCGATGCAAATAATGTGAGAAACAGCTGTGCATGGACGAGGTGCATCCAAGTTCTAAGGCCTCCGATTTTTTTTCTAATTAACACCTCACCCGAAATCGATGAAACTGGCGTTACTTCTCGAAGTAATCGCCCTGCAGACGTACACATTTGTCACAACGCTGACGCCATGATTCCATGACAGCGACGAAGGCTTCTTTAGGAGTCTTTTTTGACCACTGGAAAATCGCTGAGGCAATAGCAGCACGGCTGGTGAATGTGCGGCCACGGAGAGTGTCTTTCATTGTTGGAAAAAGTCAAAAGTCACTAGGAGCCAGGTCAGGTGAGTAGGGAGCATGAGGAATCACTTCAAAGTTGTTATCACGAAGAAACTGTTGCGTAACGTTAGCTCGATGTGCGGGTGCGTTGTCTTGGTGAAACAGCACACGCGTAGCCCTTCCCGGACGTTTTTGTTGCAGTGCAGGAAGGAATTTATTCTTCAAAACATTTTCATAGGATGCACCTGTTACCGTAGTGCCCTCTGGAACGCAATGGGTAAGGATTACGCCCTCGCTGTCCCAGAACATGGACACCATCAGTTTTTCAGCACTGGCGGTTACCCGAAATTTTTTTGGTGGCGGTGAATCTGTGTGCTTCCATTGAGCTGACTGGCGCTTTGTTTCTGGATTGAAAAATGGCATCCACGTCTCATCCATTGTCACAACCGACGAAAAGAAAGTCCCATTCGTGCTGTCGTTGCGCGTCAACATTGCTTGGCAACATGCCACACGGGCAGCCATATGGTCGTCCGTCAGCGTTCGTGGCACCCACCTGGATGACACTTTTCGCATTTTCAGGTCGTCATGCAGGATTGTGTGCACAGAACCCACAGAAATGCCAACTCTGGAGGCGATCTGTTCAACAGTCATTCAGCGATCCCCCAAAACAATTCTCTCCACTTTCTCGATCATGTCGTCAGACCGGCTCGTGCGAGCTCGAGATTGTTTGGGTTTGCTGTCACACGATGTTCTGCCTTCATTAAATTGTCGCACCCACGAACGCACTTTCGACACATCCAGAACTCCATCAGCACATGTCTCCTTCAACTGTCGATGAAGTTCAAATGGTTTCACTCCACGCAAATTCAGAAAACGAATGATTGCACGCTGTTCAAGTAAGGAAAGAGTCACCATTTTAAGTATTTAAAACAGTTGTCATTCTCGCCGCTGGAGGTAAAATTCCATCTGCCGTACGGTGCTGCCATCTCTGGGACGTATTGACAATGAACGCGGCCTCATTTTGAACCAATGCGCATGTTTCTATCTCTTTCCAGTCCGGAGAAAAAAAATCGGAGGCCTTAGAACTTGAATGCACCTCGTATCTGACATTAATCAAAGATTAAACTGAAGAAAGACTTCAGAGATCTAGCACTTATTCGTACACTTAAATCGAAGACAACTAGAAGCGGTAACAGATAATGTGAAGTTTTAAAAGAATTTTTTTGATAATTTAATACTAAGAGAAATTTAGACGTAACCGACGAACTGAATTAGGAAATCCATAAAGGTCATGTTGGAGTAGATTGAGTTTGTTGCTTCAGAGTATCCCAGGGTTCCCAGAAATTCAACCACAGCTATTTTATAAACAAGGCAGCAGACGTAATCTCCTAGCAGATTAAAAGGGTGTGCCGGATCGGCACTCAAATCTATGACCTTTGGCCTATGGGGGCAGTGTCTGGCCGACTGAGCTATCCAAGTAATTGCCAGTGAAAGACAAACGTCGTAGTATCAAGTCCCAACACGTCACACTTTCAATCTGCTAGTAGGGTTCATATCTATTCATCCTACGCTGTACTGTAAAAATGTGTTCTACGACAGTGAGGCATTAAATGTGACACCCCCCCCCCCCCAAAAAAAAAACCGAAATAAATAAAATTAAAAAAATACACCACCCATGCTTTGCAACAGCGTGCCTTTCGTATAATTATAAACAGATGCAGGTATAATTAACATAGTAGCCACTCTCAATTTGACGTTGCTACTCCGGCTTTGCTAACTTTTGGCTGTAAACTCATAAGTGAAACTAAACAGTCTCAAGCAGTAGAACCTACAACAGAGCTAAGTGCAAATAGCTTCAGAAGACTCTTCGCCCTCAGCGGGTAACTCTGGGGTGGGCAATATCCAATCACAGAATAATCGGCGCTATATTCCTTGATGGCACCGTGACTACAGGACGGTACGTGAAGGTTTTGGAAGATGATTTCATCCCCATTATCCAAAGTTACCCTGATTTTGACAAGATGTTGTTCATGCAAGACGAAGCTCGACCCTATCGAGACAGGAGAGTGTTTGATGTTCTGGACGAGCACTTTGGGGACCGCATTCTGCCTCTGGGGTACCCAGAGGCCACTGGCATTGGCCTCGATTGGTCGCCATATTCTGCAGATCTGAGCACATGCCTTTTGTGGGGATATATTAAAGACAAGATGTACAGAAAGAACACCAAAACCACTGCTAAGCTGA
This sequence comes from Schistocerca cancellata, assembly GCF_023864275.1. Classification (NCBI taxonomy): domain Eukaryota; kingdom Metazoa; phylum Arthropoda; class Insecta; order Orthoptera; family Acrididae; genus Schistocerca; species Schistocerca cancellata. Next base: position 920,617,700 of record NC_064628.1, on the reverse strand, counting down.
AAACAGCCATTCAGGAGGTCATCGACAACATCGATATTCCGACACTTCAGTGGGTCATGCAGAATTTCGCTACTCGTCTGCACCATATCATCGCCAGTGATGGCAGGCATATCGAACATGTCATAATCTAAATCCGAATATCTGTGGTGACGTTTACATGTTGAATAAAGTGTGTGAACCCTGTAGTTTCTAATTTACGTTTCTTTCGTATAGTTCACTAATTGTTGCCCTGTAGTAGTTACCAATAGAGATACACTACAGACAGTATAAACCAATTGTGAGTAAATGGCTTTGTCTTTTGCAGGTCCCCCGGCTATCGTGGAAGTAGACATCATGGTGCGCAGTATGGGACCGATATCCGAAGTAGACATGGTGAGTTCGTCATGCGAGTGCGCAATCTTTATGCTACCTAATGTTTCAAAAACAGACGTTTAGGTGTATTTCTCTCTGTGGGGCTAACAGTGCTGACCATTACAATTTTTCAGTATTGAAATCCTCTCTAAAACTACTGAATAGCTGAGAAAATGCCTCATCGTTCTAGGTTTAACGAGGGGACAACTCGGAAATTCACCGCCTATGTGGTGGAGAGGAGGCTAAGGCTACAGTACAAAACCGTGATGAAGCTGATCAACAAAGACGTAAGACAATAAACAAAAAATAACTTGACAGTCTGTATACGATAGCGGAAATAGCCAAAGGTGAAGCTTGATTTGGCACATAACATGTTGTTGATAAAGACAAAGTTATAGTAATTACGGATGAAAATAAGATTTACCGAATAGCAACGTTCAAATCGCAGGAAAATGGAAACAGTACATAGGAGAACTATACCGTGGAAAAACTCACCTGCAGATACAGTTAAAAAAAAGGACAAAGAAAACAATCATGCATATTGTGTTGCCAGATCTTTCTGAAAAGATGTATTGGAACTAGTAGTGAGGCATAGAACTTTCCAATGTGAATGGAACAAAACTGTAAGACCGGTTGTGCAGTTATTATGATGATTTGTATAGGCTGTGAAAGCTGCATACAAATTTCGAGGGAAATACTGCGTTTCCAAGAAGATAAATGCAACAAACTGCGAAAATTACTGACTGCATTGCCTTGTTGTGTATCTAAAACAATAACTACCACTATCCTCAATCCAACGGGACATGAAGTCGCGGTTGCACGTTGTAGATACGAGTTTTACTTTCGGAAAAAATATAAAATACGTGGCTCGAGACAAGCAGTTTTAGACTTATTATCAGCTTTGAAAGAATCAAAGAAAAATAGCTACACAATATACATAGGTGCCGTATATAGAGGAAGCTCTCAGTAGAAAATACAAATGATTGGAAAGAAAAGAAACGTTCGGCTTGAGTGTGACAGGCTCTCCACCCCCTCTAAGAAAAGGTATTCCAAAATTTTGTGTTAAAAGGCTGACCTGTTGTGTACTCCAAGGTGTAAGTTAAGTCGGAGGGTGATAATTTGGTTGTGAGTTGGGAAATGCTTATGATAACAGATTTTTCTGCAACGTTGCACCAGTCTACACACGAAGCTGGTAACATTCGTTGCAGTATTTAAAGACTGACATGATTGGTTCAGCCAGTTCTAAATTTCGTTCGTTCGTATAGGTCATCATAGGAGAAAGAACGAAAGTACGCTAAAGATATGTACAGAATGGTATATTCAACAAGATACGATGTTGACTGAAAAAATAAGAAACTGCTGACCTTGCTTAAATTTTGCGGTGCAGTCGTCAGCTTTTATGGAGGTTACTTTTGTTGGTGAATTCGGCAGGAACAGGAAGACCTTGCTGGAAACAAACACTCCTTTGTATAATATTTCAGAAGAATAAGCTACATATAGATTTTGTTAGAATGAAACATGTACATTTTAATGAAAACAAACGACGCACTATGAAAGAATCCTCCGAATGTGACGGAAATCAGTAGATGTGATGTAGATATGTATGTATACAAACAAGTGACTTCAATCCATTAAATTTCGGGCATGCAGCCGCGCAAATAAAATTTCCTCTACTGACATTTCGGCCGCGTATCGTCCTGCCATCTCCAGAGCAGACAGTCTTGTGACTCGCTCTGAAGCTGGCCGGATGATACGCTGCCGAAATATCAGTGGCTGCCTGCCCGAAATTTAATGGATTATTCATTGCGCCGCGAGAAGTTGAAAATGCACACAAGTGACAACCATTTCAGAAAAATTGGATGCCTTATTCTAGAGAACGGGCTTCACAAAATGAGCAAGTCAATAACACGCTGAACCACCTCTGGCCCTTATTGAAGCAACTGATTGGAACTGATTGACAGTGTTGTTGGATGTTTTCATGAGGCATACCATGCCAAGCTCCGTCTAATTGGAGCGCCAGATCGCCACAATCCTAAGCTAATTGGAGGGTCCTAATCATAATGATCCAAACGTTCTCAGTTGGAGAGAGATCCGGCAACCTCGCTGGCCAACATAGGTTTTGGTAAGCACAAAGGCAAGTAGCAGAAAATCCTTGCTCAAATGTAAGTTAAGGATGGCTTGCCACGAAGTGCAACAACAAAATCTGTCGTAGAGCAAGGTCCACATATCATTACGCTGCTAAGGAGCAACCCGGCCGGTGTGGCCGAGCGTTTCCAGGCGCTTCAGTCTGGAACCGCGCTGCTGCTACGGTCGCAGGTAGGAATCCTGCCTTGGGTATGGATGTGTGTGATGTCCTTAGGTTAGTCAGGTTTAAGCAGTTCTAGGGTATAGGGGTCTGATGACCTCAGATGTTAAGTCCCATAGTGCTCAGAACCAACCATTTTGTTAAGGAGCCGCCGATGACAGTCAAACTGGTCCTGCTATGCAGTGATATAGTACCCAGACCATCATTCCTGGTTGTCAGCAATATGGCGGGACGGTGGGGGGGGGGGGAGGGAGGAGCAGTCAGGTTGGTGTCCCATCTCTGTTTCAGCCGTCTCCAAACACGTCTTTGCTCATCATGTGGACTCAGTTCGATGCGAGGCCCATCACTGAAGACAGTTCTACTCCATCCAATGAGAATGCAAGCAGAATGTGCCAGACACCACTGAAAAAGCGATTGTTGGTGTAAGACGTCAGTGGTTGTCGAAGGAAGTGGCACCGTGACAGTCCCAGTTCTGCAAGTCGCCTATTAATGGTCTTTGTGGTCTCTGAAGAACCATTTACACATCGGATCAACGATAACGATGAATCGGGGGCTCTGAGTGTCTTTCTTGTAACTGCTCGTTCATCATGTTCTGTCGCCCTCTACGTCGACCGCTTCCTTCTTTATGCTGTGTTCGGCCACGGTTCACACATTCCTGGCAACATCGTCGAATAGTGGCGTCGCTCCTGTTCAGATGTCAAGCGATTCGCCGAATACTCCAACACTATTCTCTGAAACTACCTGCACGGTCTCTCTAAAATGCTGACACCTGTATATTGTTCACGCGTGTGTCTACGAGGCACAGTGTCTGTCCATCTAAGAACATGGAATGAAACTTGCAAATATGTTATGCCCTGGTATCGACATGCCCCCTGTTTACTATCCTTGCCAACTTGGAGTCGAAACTACGCTGCAGTATCACATTCATCCACTGGCCGCCAAAGTTTACAATTTTGCTTTTTCCGTCGCTACGTTTATGAATATCAAAATTGGTATTTCTAACGGATCTAATAAAGTATGATTGACCACAGTGCGACTTGGCGCCGCTGCAGACGATTGTTGCCTCTTTTGGTGGTAACACGTTACGGGACCAAACTGCGTAGGTCATCGGTCCTTAAGCTTACACACTACTTACTCTAAGTTAAACTAACTTCATGCTGTGGACAACACACACACATTCCCGATGGAGGATTCGAACCTCCGAAGGGGGGAGCCGCACGGACCGTGACAAGGCGCCTCAGACCACGTGGCTACCCCGCACTGTTGCCTCTCTTCGTTGCCAAAATTAAGGCATCATCAACTCTAGAGGTTGTGCTACACAGTACTAAAGTGATGGCTCCCTGTTCTCGTTTATTATGCAACAAACTGAAAGGAAGGAAACTCAAACTGCATTTCTACTGGTGGTTAAAATTTCCATAGCCCACAAAAGCTGAGCTTTATTAAATAGAGACCAAACGGAATAAAGGAAAAACTGTTGAAACCACGCCTTTAGAGTACTCAGTGTTACGGTCGTAACAGGAGACCACTGAGAAAATTGAAATAACATGAAAGTGGAAACATGTGAAATTACAATAGTGTGTTAAAAATGAGGCAAAAATTATGCTACGAAACGAGGTGATATACAGGGCTATTACAAATGATTGAAGCGATTTCATAAATTCACTGTAGCTCCATTCATTGACATATGGTCACAACACGCTACAGATACGTAGAAAAACTCATAAAGTTTTGTTCGGCTGAAGCCGCACTTCAGGTTTCTCCCGCCAGAGCGCTCGAGAGCGCAGTGAGACAAAATGGCGACAGGAGCCGAGAAAGCGTATGTCGTGCTTGAAATGCACTCACATCAGTCAGTCATAACAGTGCAACGACACTTCAGGACGAAGTTCAACAAAGATCCCCCAACTGGTAACTCCATTCGGCGATGGTATGCGCAGTTTAAAGCTTCTGGATGCCTCTGTAAGGGGAAATCAACGGGTCGGCCTGCAGTGAGCGAAGAAACGGTTGAACGCGTGCGGGCAAGTTTCACGCGTGGCTCGCGGAAGTCGACGAATAAAGCAAGCAGGGAGCTAAACGTACCACAGGATTATGCTCCACCGCACTTCCATCATGATGTTCGGCATTTCTTAAACAGGAGATTGGAAAACCGATGGATCGGTCGTGGTGGAGATCATGATCAGCAATTCATGTCATGGCCTCCACGCTCTCCCGACTTAACCCCATGCGATTTATTTCTGTGGGGTTATGTGAAAGATTCAGTGTTTAAACCTCCTCTACCAAGAAACGTGCCAGAACTGCGAGCTCGCATCAACGATGCTTTCGACCTCATTGATGGGGACATGCTGCGCCGAGTGTGGGAGGAACCTGATTATCGGCTTGATGTCTGCCGAATCACTAATGGGGCACATATCGAACATTTGTGAATGCCTAAAAAAACTTTTTGAGTTTTTGTATGTGTGTGCAAAGCATTGTGAAAATATCTCAAATAATAAAGTTATTGTAGAGCTGTGAAATCGATTCAATCATTTGTAATAACCCTGTACATCAACAGTTTGTCAATGTAAGTTCCAGTGGAAGAGAAAATATTCTAGGAGGGAAAGTGAGAGAGATTGTAATGTGCAACGCAGTTCTGATGAGACAGGATGTATGATGTGTCCTAAAATGAAAATACTGCCACAGAATAGAAAGACATGAATGTTTCTAATAGAGTAATTAAGGAGATAAAACACCGAATACCATAAGTCTCCTATTCACACTGCAGAAGAGATGCGCTTTGCCCATTCCGCCTACGGATTAAGTCAGCTCTGTATGCAAGTATGAGAAAGAGTTGAAAATGTTTGCGTAGCGTATCTGTATCTCTAGGAGTATCTGAGGTGGAACACTGACCCGAGAACGAGCTCGGTATGCCGTTACTTGGGAGTGGGAAACAGCCTAAAAATCACATCCACGCTGGCCGCCACAACGACCCCACTTCGTCAATCCACAAGGCAGGTTCGATCTGTCGCGCATGTACTTCATCAACCGGGAAGCGGTCGCGTCAGCACATAGAGCTAACCGGCCAGACGATTTGGATGAGGTATTACGACAGTTAAAAGACTGTCGAGTCTAAAACAGCGTCGAAGGGACTTCGCTGCGTGGTGTCCCGTTGATTAGTATAAACGTTGCTTATTTTGCCCTCCATTATAAGGTAACTCTATTACTGCTTTTGACACCAGGACATATAGGATTTTACAAAAACGCCCCACTGGTAATGCGCACATTTAAATTTCGGTCGCTGCTACAAAAATATATAGTCAACGACATATAGGATAGATAAGCAAACATCGTACAACGGTATTCAGAAGTTCATCGTGGATAATGAAGGAGTTACACGTAATAGGCTGGCTGACTGTATGACATACTTGGGGACAGATTCCTCGTAACAGCAGATATAATACGAAAAGGCAAGAGACTTGTTATCGCAATAATTACGGTGAAGATATGAATCAGTGCAGAGAGCGGCAGCCAACATTTCGCCATCAGCTGCAGAAATGAGAAAAGTTTGCCCAGAAGATTATGAATCAGAACAACGCGGCCGTAAGCAGGTGTCACTGGCTACACGAAATCACTGCTAACACAGCACGTGAGCGTCTGCATGCTTACGTCACAAAATGTAAATGCTGGAGGAACTCATACGAAGAAAAATACACCCCTACAGCTTCAGACAAAACAACAGACATTTTTCAACGTAACCTTTCAGTATTGGTGGTGATAAAACTCTACCTAAGTAGGAAGATTACCGTCGCTTTGCCATGTCCTACAGCTCCTGCAAGCTACCGTCTTCAATAAATGGTTTCTTAAATTCATGTGGTTCACGAAATTACTGGCACGTGCGTGTTATTGCCGGGTATTAATAACTTCTAGCAGAAGGTTTTCACCAACCGGTAAAATTACAACACAACCGATAATGCAATTTTTTTTGACCCACTACAGAAGGCACCTATAGAGAGCTTAATAGGCAGTATATAGCTTTTATTTGCTTTCATGACCCAGGATTCGACTGTGGTACTGTTTTCATCTATTCTTTATGATGGAGGGAGCAAATAATCAGTCAAGGGTAGACATTTATATTTATTCAGTACCGACGGCATATCAATAACTAGCCGTGTTTCTGTTGCAATAAACATCAGCTAAACAGTTCTCTCTAGTTACCATGGTTCAGTCTCGCCACGTAATTAAGGGAAGGGAGAGGGGAGCGCAGACCTGGCTTCAATGTAATTTTATGCTAACACACAATTATACCTAAACCCATGCTTATTACTTCCAACTGCTATAGATGACTCAGAACAAGTTCAGCAAAGACACAGAAAGCAAACTAAGTCAGGGCGGAAGAGTGTCTCGCAATTCCTTAGCAAGTCAATGGGCATTAAAATTTGATAATTTTCCTAGATGCACGAGTTCAGCCCGTGTATTTTACGTAATGGACAACATTGCCAGCAAATCAAATAGTTATGGGGGAGCACAAGAAACGTTATCACTTCAGTATCATTCCGCACACGTGGCCAAGTTGCTGTAGCCAACAGAAATCCCGACAAATACGGACACGCAGGATAATTCCTTCCCTATCTTACACTCACCCACTACCGTATGGTTATTCACTGGTCTACTACACATTTTCAGATCGAAACTGCACTTTATCAATGTGGCGGTTGCTCCAACCGACCACGCGGTGCGAAAGCAACTTCACAAAGAAAACATATAGAAAATAAATAAAATTCCCCAAAATATTACTATAAATGAAAGACCACGTTTAAATACATTAAATGAGTGAACTTCCGTTACACACAGAGCACTAATATGACAGTGAGTCTTAGTCCCATGGTGCGTGGCCTGATCAAGGCACAAACGCAAAATTCTACTGAAATTTGAATAAATTATGAAAATAAATTCCCTTATGGGGGTTTAGCGGTAAACTCACACCTGATTTCAACATCTGGACTTCATTACTGAGCCGATTTATGAAAATCTAATACCTTTATAACATTACCAAAATCGAGAGCTGCGTCTCCACCTCTGTTCAGTGCCGTAATCGAGGAACAAGGGGACCTCCGGACACCTCGCCTAACCGTTCTTCGTTCAAAAGGTGGCGGAGGGGATCGTTCACCAACCTAACAGAGCCAATACTCGAGCCTTCGTAACCTCTCTGACCTGATTCGCCCACCGTCTTTGTCAAACTTGTTCACGTTTAGCGGTCGGTACTATTCTACCACAGAACGACTCTACACATGCAACGCTAGGACCTCTACTATCCCATACTATTTCATTCATACAGTCCAAGGTTACATACGGGAAAGGATACAAAGAAACGTGGCACACACGAAATAAAATGAATACATAAATAAATAAATAAACACCACTTGAACCTTTCACTTCTGCAGAGTCAAAACAGTCTGGCTATAGATCTCCTGTATCGGAATTTATTGGAAAAATATGGAACGGGACAACAAGTTCGTTTTCAGTTTCAAATGTTGTCAGAATAAATGTAGTCAGTTACCTAAGAAATACGAGGGTTACCCACAAAGTACATTACGTTTTGGAATTAAAAATAGATAAGGTTTTGGAATTTTTTTTATTAGATACAGATGAAAGCCACACTTCAATACTACTTTTCTACATAGTTGCCATTTACATTAAGGCACTTATCGTAGCGATGGACGAGCTTCGAAATTTCTTCGTCGTAAAATTCGGCCGCCTGTGCCTTCAACCACGTTGTTACCTCTTCTTGAAGATGTGCGTCGTCATCAAAACGCTGCATAGCCAACCACTTCTTCATTGCTGGGAATAAGTGGAAGTCGCTCGGTGCCAGGTCGGGACTGTACGGCGGATGAGGAAACAACTCCCACTTAAAAGATTCACGAGTGGCATTTGCCGTGTGGGCCCGGGCGTTGTCGTGAATCAGCAAGATCTTTGAGCCCAACTTTCCCCTGGGCTTGTTTTGTATTGCTCTTCTGAGGTTGTGCAGAGATTTTGTAATACCTTTGAGAGTTTATTGTAGTGCCTCTTTCCAGGAAATCCACAAAAATCGTATTTCTACCGGGTTACTGATTCACCACGTGGTTGAAGGCGCAGGCGGCCGAATTTTACGACGAAGGAATTTCCAAGCTCGTCCATCGCTACGATAAGTGCCTTAATTTAAATGGCAACTATATAGAAAAGTAGTATTTAAGTGTGGCTTTCATCTGTATATAATAAAAAAATTCCAATACTTTATTTATTTTTAATTCCAAAACGTAATGTGCTTTGTGGATAGCCCTCGTATATTCACAAGCCGAAAGATGCTGTTAAATTCTTATTTGAAAACTATGACGCAGGTCTGGTGGTAACAACAATTAGTTTTATCACACCTGATATTGGCTGATTAATATGCATCAATTTAATTGGTGTAGTCATCCAACACAGTCGTGCTATAGAGGGAAAAACCCAAGCATTGTGATTAGATAGCATGTGGTCTTGGACGTTTTGCTGAGGTTGACTCACCAGTGAACTGCTGATTAGGTGACGAGAATCTACCACCGTGTGACGTCGATTGTCTAGCGTAGCTCTTCCAGGGATTAAAAGCTAGCCAGCACTGAACAGCCCAGTTCGCGAAGATGACAGACCAGTCCTAGAAGAACTGTTATGGCAAATGCATTCTGACTCTTCCTCAGGCGATCACAGTATCATCTGCGTACAATGTTACAGACACACAATTTTCAGTACAGCCGTGGCCGTGGGCTAGGCCCGAATACTGATCCTTGAGGTTAACCTGCACAGATGGGGCTCTCCATCAATTCGCGGCTATGCGTGGTGACCTTAATCAGGAGTACTTGGGTCTCACACTGAGCCTAGCTGTATATTCTTTGGAGTGTTGCCAAAAGAGTTACTTTTATTAAATTAACATGTATCTTCACAGGTCTCTTTTGCGCCAGAGTTGGCTTAATTTAGGTGCTCGGCTGACCTGGTGCCTTTGGTACTGTGCAGACGTATTCGATGGACTGCTACTTCCGGCAGTCGTGGGTGGACCGGCGGCTGGCTTTCACCGGGGGATCCAAGGAGACGCTGGCGCTGAGCATCTCGATGCTGGCGCGCATCTGGAAGCCGGACACGTACTTCTACAACGGCAAGCAGTCCTACCTGCACACCATCACCACGCCCAACAAGTTCGTGCGGCTCTACCGGGACGGGCGCGTCCTCTACTCCTCCAGGTGAGACGGACCTGCTCTCTTACAGTTGATAAAGTCCAGCCATAAGACTGTAAAGTATTTCGCCGCCTCTTCATGCGATCGCCTCGCGGTTGCATTGGAAGGGAGTGTGTGGGAGGTATTTTCAAAAACGTGACGTACGTAATGATTGAAACATCTTGACGGTGTTCTTGGGAACAAGAAGCCAAACTGCTGTAAGGTAACTTTCGGATAAGGACCAGAAATAGTGTATGTGTGGACATAAATAATCTTTCCATTCTCACATAATAGGTATATGAACATCCGTTATACAACAACGAAACGCATGCTTGAAAGGTTTTCGATGACATTAGCCACATTTGGACATCGAAATGAACCAAGGGCACCAGTTTAAAACTTGTAACTGGCCAGGGCTCTAGCCCGGGTCTCGCCGTAACTATCTCAACCGTCCGAGCACACTTCCAATCCCACCCAGATTCTCAGCCCGTTGCACACGACAGGTGAGGCGTCAGCTACCATTGAACCCCTCGTTCGTCATTCGGTTAAGGCAACCACACACGATGAGCGGGGCTTCCGGATTGGAGTCCCAGTCGGGCACAAGTTCCCATGTGTTGACATTGATTCATTTCAATGCCCAAATGTGGCTAGTGTCATTGGAAACCTTTCAATAATATATGCATAGCCGCTGGATCACATAACGTGTCTGTTCCTTTGGACTTGTCCGAGAGAACAGAAACCGTTTATACGTTAAGAATGAAATTCCTCCAGCTGTATTAAGGTGTTTCTTTAATTAACAACTAGTTTCGATGTTGTTACATCATCATCTTCAGGCCCATACTTGCTGACAGCAACCGTATGTGTCTAACATTAGTAGTCAGTGGTGAGATAGGCGTGTTCCAGGCCTTCCGCTGACTACTGGTCGAATGTTCACGTGCTACTGTCGTGAGCGTCTACAGAGAGAGATAGAAGGACAGTGAAATTACCACTAGGTGCTAAATGGTCGGATTTAACGACTATTCACAGAACGTGAAATAGAGTACATGGTGATCCGTGGCATCTCTGCCGAAACAGCACAATGGTGGTGCACGCACAAGTGTTCCAGAGCACACCTTTCATTGTATATTGTTGAACCTGGAGCTCCATAGCAGACCACCCGTAAGTGTTGACATGTTGATTCAACGACATCATCAAGATTGCATTGGGCAGGGGACCAGCGAAATTTGACCGTCAATTAATGGAAATGTGTCGGCTATTTGGGTGAATTACATTTTTGCTACACTAGATCGATGGTTGTCGTCACAAACTTTGTTATCTAGGTGAACGGCTGCTCGAAAGGTGCCACGCGCCACGGACGCGGGCTGGTGGGACCAGTATTATGCTGTGGGAGACTTTCTCCTGCGCTTGCATGAGTCCTGTGGTGGTAATCGAACACACGCTGACAGCTGTAAACCACCCTCATCTCTTCATGCTTGATGTCTTCCGCGAGGGCGATGTCAGCTGTCAGCAGTATAATTGTCTGTGTGTCAGAACCAGAACCGTGCTACAATGGTTCGAGAAGCATTATAGTGGACGCACGTTGATGTCTTGGAGACCTCCTGATATGTGGAATCAGTGATGTATTTCGTTCCAAAGACGGACAGACAAACTATTACAGAGGTGTTCGTAATGCTTTGGCTCATCAGTGTGTCTCCTTTGGCTTCCCACTGACTACTAGTGTTAGACAAATACGGTTGCTGTCAACAAGTATAGGCCTGAAGATGATGTTGCAACAACACCGAAACTGGTGGCCAATAAAACAAATACCTTAATACAGCTGGAGGAATTTCGTCATTTTTAACATATATTCGTTTCAATTATGGATATACGAAGAAACCATTTATGTATGTACATACCTGAAGGTTTTGGGCAAAGTAGGAATTACAGATGCAGGAGTGAAGACTCGGTTTTAAAGTTCTCTGGACAATGTGCTCACTGGAAACCAAGTACATCGTTGTGTTGGGAAAGGACGGAGAAGCAAACTTCACCACGCCCATTTTCATTGAAACTGACTAAGCATTAAGTTTAATCTATTGAGGGAAGCCAAAGGAGACACACTGATGAACCAAACCGTTATGAACACCTCCGTAATAGCTTGTTTGTCCGTCTTTGGAATGAAATACATTACTGATTCTACATATCAGAAGGTCTCCAAGACATAAACGTGAGTTCACTATAATGCTTCTCAAACCATTGTAGTCCGGTTCTGGTTCTGACACACGGACAGTTATACTGCTGATAGTTGACACCACCCTTGGGGACAACATCAAGCCTGAAGGGATGGGGGTGGTTCGCAGTGCCTTCGGTTACTACCAGAGGACTAATGCAGGCGCAGGAGGAAGTCTTCTGCAGCACAATACGACTCCCACCAGCCTGCGTCAGTGGCGCGTGGCACCTTTCGAGCTGTCGTTCACAGAGGAAGACCGCACTGCAGTTCCTTCTCTAAATCCTCGCACCAACGAAAAAATGGCAGACATCGAAATAAGTGTCCAAGGAATAGAAAAGCAACTGAAATCACTCAATAGTGGAAAGTCCACTGGACCTGACGGGATACCAATTCGATTCTACACAGAGTACGCGATAGAACTTGCCCCCCTTCTAACAGCCGTGTACCGCAAGTCTCTAGAGGAACAGAAGGTTCCAAATGATTGGAAAAGAGCACAGGTAGTCCCAGTCTTCAAGAAGGGTCGTCGAGCAGATGCGCAAAACTATAGACCTATATCTCTGACGTCGATCTGTTGTAGAATTTTAGAACATGTGTTTTGCTCGAGTATCATGTCGTTTTTGGAAACTCAGAATCTACTATGTAGGAATCAACATGGATTCCGGAAACAGCGATCGTGTGAAACCCAACTCGCTTTATTTGTTCATGAGACCCAGAAAATATTAGATACAGGCTCCCAGGTAGATGCTATTTTTCTTGACTTCCGGAAGGCGTTCGATACAGTTCCGCACAGTCGCCTGATAAACAAAGTAAGAGCCTACGGAATATCAGACCAGCTGTGTGGCTGGATTGAAGAGTTTTTAGCAAACAGAACACAGCATGTTGTTATCAACGGAGAGACGTCTACAGACGTTAAAGTAACCTCTGGCGTGCCACAGGGGAGTGTTATGGGACCATTGCTTTTCACAATATATATAAATGACCTAGTAGATAGTGTCGGAAGTTCCATGAGGCTTTTCGCGGATGATGCTGTAGTATACAGAGAAGTTGCAGCATTAGAAAATTGTAGCGAAATGCAGGAAGATCTGCAGCGGATAGGCACTTGGTGCAGGGATTGGCAACTGACCCTTAACATAGACAAATGTAATGTATTGCGAATACATAGAAAGAAGGATCCTTTATTGTATGATTATATGATAGCGGAACAAACACTGGTAGCAGTTACTTCTGTAAAATATCTGGGAGTATGCGTGCGGAACGATTTGAAGTGGAATGATCATATAAAATTAATTGTTGGTAAGGCGGGTACCAGGTTGAGATTCATTGGGAGAGTCCTTAGAAAATGTAGTCCATCAACAAAGGAGGTGGCTTCCAAAACACTCGTTCGACCTATACTTGAGTTATTGCTCATCAGTGTGGGATCCGTACCAGATCGGGTTGACGGAGGAGATAGAGAAGATCCAAAGAAGAGCGGCGCGTTTCGTCACAGGGTTATTTGGTAACCGTGATAGCGTTACGGAGATGTTTAACAAACTCAAGTGGCAGACTCTGCAAGAGAGGCGCTCTGCATCGCGGTGTAGCTTGCTCGCCAGGTTTCGATAGGGTGCGTTTCTGGATGAGGTATCGAATATATTGCTTCCCCCTACTTATACCTCCCGAGGAGATCACGAATGTAAAATTAGAGAGATTAGAGCGCGCACAGAGGCTTTCAGACAGTCGTTCTTCCCGCGAACCGTACGCGACTGTAACAGGAATGGGAGGTAATGACAGTGGCACGTAAAGTGCCCTGCGCCAAACACCGTTGGGAGGCTTGCGGAGTATAAATGTAGAAATGTAGATGTAGATGTAGATAACGACGTTTGTGAAGATGACCATCTACCTAGTATAGCAAAAATGTAATTCACCCAAAGTGCCGATACATTTCCATTGACTGACGGTCGAATTTCGCTAGTTCCCTGCCCACTGCAATCGTAAGTGATGATGTCGTTGGATCAACATGTCAACACTTACGGGTGGTCTACTATGGTGCTCCAGGTTCAATAATACACAATGAACGCTGTGCTCTGGAACACTTGTGCGTGCACCAGCTTTGTGCTGTTTCGGCAGAGATGCCACGGATCACCATTACTTTACAGAACAGACAAGCCTCCGAACACAGCGTTCTGTGAAGAGTCGTTAAGTCCGACCATTTAGCACCTACTGGTAATTTCACTGTCCTTCTATCTCTTTCTGTAGATGCTCCCGACAGTAGCACGTGAACATTCGAGTAGTATCACTGTTTTCGAGATATTCACTGATAGGCTCTGCGTAATAATAATCCTCCCTTTGTCAGAGTCGTTTATCTCAATGGATTTCCCATCTGCAGCCGACATCCGCGCTAGGGTGATCCCCCGACCATGTCTGCTACGCTTACACACTTTTGGTGCCGTGTCACGTGCCCACAACGTCACCAGCCGGCGTCCAACGTCACGGTGGGCAGTGGTCGTAATGTTTTGGCTTATCAGTGTTAAGTCCAGATAGCTGGATGGCAGTCTGAATCACCACCCACACGAGTGTGAGGGTAGTGTCTTAACCATAGTACCAACACGCTCTTTCGCAAACAAGTGAGTCATGCTAGGGAAAGTGACGCTGATGTGTTCAACTCGATCATTTGAATTGTAACAGCTAATGTACCAAGGAGAGGAACCAGGATTCGGGTGTAACGTCTCGTTATCATTCGGGATCTTGCATTGGAGAAGGTTGGGGAACGATATTGATCACGTCCTTCTCAAAGGAAGGAGTCTGGTATTTATTGAAAGAGGTTTAGGAAAACTACAGAAAATTTAAATATGGGTGTCCGATAACAGTTCTTACCCTCAATCTCTGATTTCCCCCAGACCTCTTACCCTCTACCGCTCCCTCTAGTACCATAGAAGATGACGTAACAGACGTCTTATTATCCTGGCCCTCGTCCTTGTCAGTGTTTTCCACTTATTCCTTTCCTCTCCGATTCTGCGGAGAACCTCCTCATCCCTTATCTTACAGTCCACCTAATTCCCAACACTGATCTGCAGCGTCACACCTGAAATGCTTCGCTTCTCTTGTGTTCCGGTGTTTGCACAGTCCATGTCTCACACCATACAATGCTATCCTCAAAATGTACATTCTCATAAGTTTCTTCCTTAAATTAATGCCTATGTTAGATACCAGTAGACTTCTCTCGGCCAGGAAAACCCTTTTTTCCAGTGCTAGTGTTCTTTTTATGTCCTCCTTGCTGTGTCTATCATGGGCTATTTTGTTAGTAGAATTCCTTACTGTCGTCTACTTTATGATCCTAAGGTCTGATATTAAGTTTCTCGCTGTTCTTATTTGTGCTGCTTCTCATTACTTTCCTCTCTCTTCGATTTAACCTCAATCCTTATTCTGTACCTATCACACTGTTCATTCCATTCAAAAGATCCTGTAATTCTGTTTTACTTTCACTCAGGACAGCAATGTCATCAACGAATCGTATCGTTGATGTCCTTACAGCCTGAATTTGTTATGCCATTCTTGAGCCTTTCTTTCATTTCCATCATTACTTCTTCGATATATAGGTTGAACAGAAGGGGCGGTAGACTACATCGCTGTCTTACAGCCTTTTTAATCTGAGCACTTTGTTCTTGGTTTTTCGAGTGTTATTGTTCCCCGCTGGTTCTTGTACATATTACATATTACCCGACTTTCCGTATAGCTTACCCCAATTTTTCTCAGAATTTCAAACATCTTGCACCATTCGACATTGTCGAACGTTTATTCCAGGTGGGCACGTCCTGTAAACGTGTCTTTGTTTTTCTTCAGTATTGCTTCCATTATCAACCGAAAAGTCAGAACTGCTTTTCCGGTGCCTTTAACTTTTCCTGAAACCAAACTAATCGTCATTAATGCGTCCTCAATTTTCTTTTCCATTCTCCTGGATATGATTCTTGTCAGCAACTCCGATGCATGAACTGTTAAACTCACTGTCGATAATTCCCGCACTTGTCTACTCTCGAAATCTTCGTAATTGTATGAACCACGTTTTTCTGGAAGTCCGATGGTACATCGCCAGTCTCATACATTCTTCGTACCAACGTGAATAGTCGAAAATGATTCAAATGGCTCTGAGCACTATGGGACTTAACATCTGAAGTCATCAGTCCCCTACAACTTAGAACTACTTAAACCTAACTAACCTAAGGACATCACACACATCCATGCCCGAGGCAGGATTCGAACCTGCGACCGTAGCGGTAGAACGGTTCCAGACTGAAGCGCCTAGAACCGCTCTGCCACAGCGGCCATCCGTGAATAGTCCTTTTGCTGCCACTTTCCCAACGATTCTAGAGATTCCGACGGAATCTTATTTGATTTTAATTCATCTGAAGCTGTTTTAAGTTGTGATTCTAGTACTATACCCGCTATCTGTTGCCTGTAGACTCCTGTTTCTTCTTTCAGGTCATCAATCGAGTCCTGCCTCTCACAGAGTCCTTCAATGTAATCTTTCTGACTTTCCGATCTCTCCCATGCATGGAACAATTGACTTACCACTGCACTCTTAACGTTACCTCCCTTGCTTTCAGTTCCATCTGATATTATTTTGAATCCCTCTATGCTGAGTCAGTCCCTCCGACAATCAGTTCTTTTTCGATATCGTCACATTTTTCATGCAGCAATTTCATCTTTCCTGCACTTTGTATTTATTTCGTTCCTAAGTAACTTCTATTTCGGTATTCCTCAATTTACCCGTACATTTCTGTACTTCCTTTTTTCGACGATGATTTCTTCGTAATTACCTTCCTTGTACCTCTGTTTTTCTTTCCAACCTCTGTGACTGCCGTATCTAGAGATGTCAATTCCTCTTCAACTGTACTGCCCACTGAGGTATTGCTTAATGCTGTACCTATAGCCTTACATAACTTCAAGGGTATCTCGTCATTCCTTGGTACTTCCGTACCCTATTTCTTTGCGTTTCTGACTAATCTGTTAAACTTCAACCTAGTATTCATTACTACTAAATTGTGATCACGGGCTGTATCTGTTCCTGGGTACGCCTTACAATCCAGTACCTGTTCCGGTATCTCTACCTGACAATGATATAACCTAACTGGAATCTCCCCATATCTCCCGGCGCTTTTTAAGTATACCTCCTCCTCTTGCTATTATTAGCGGAGCGTTCGCTGTCACTAGCTGAAATTTATTGCAGAGCTCAATTAATCTTTCTCCTCTCTCATTCCTACTACCAAGCCCATATTCTCCCGCAACCCTTTCTTGTACTTCCTCGTCTATGACCGAATTCGAATCCCCCATGACTATTACATCATAATCTACCTTTACATACTGAATTACCCGTTCAATATTCTAATATGTTTTCTTTGTATCTTCATCTTCGGCTTGCGACGTCGGCTTGTATACCCGAAACCTTGTCACTCTCTTCCCACTCATAACGTATTAATACCACTTTCTGCTAATGTTGATATTACTCTACTCTGATATGACCAGAAGTACTTGTCTTCTTTCCATTTCTCTTCACTGACACCCATCGTATCTAGATTTCCCTTTTCAGATTTTCTATCTTCCTTACCATGTTCAAACTCATTACATTAAACGCACCGACATGTAGAATGTTATCCTTTCGTTGGTTATTCAGTCTTTTTTACATGGTCGCCTCCCCCTTCACAGTTCTCTCACCGATCCGAATGAGGGACTAGTCTGGAATCTTTCGCCAGTGGAGAGATCGTCGTAACACTTCATCAGTTACAGGCCACAAGTCCTGTGGGCATACCTTATGTTTCTTCAACGTAGTGATTTCCATTGCCTACTGCATCGTCATGCCGTGGATCACTTCTGATTCTTCCGCATTTCAGGGGCAGTTTCCCACACCATTGGTAAGAGAGTTCCCCGAAGCCCTGTCCATTCCTCCGCCCTCTTTGGCAATTCCGTTGGCAGAATGATGGTGACTTCTTACGCATGAAGTATTTGGCTGCCATTGCTGACAATTTTTATTTTAAATTCAAGCCTTTCAGACACTCTGGCTACAATTGTGTACATTAAGTTTTACTGCATCTTCGCTCCAACAGTAGTATTTTCTCGCAGTGGAAACCTGAGGTTCACCTTTATAACTGTTAGACTTTTTATCATGCATAAGTGCTGCCAACGTTTGGGGTTCGCCATGAAATAGTCTGGAAGTCAGTGTAGCAGTGCGCGGAAGCTCGTGGTCACCAGAATGCTCCGGTATAGTTGGCCTGCTGTATTCCACTATAACGGAATGTAGTAATCGTTATTCTACATGATAATTATTGAATGATGGTATTACTATTTATTATAATAGAGAATTTTTCGTAATTGGTAATTCCAATCCATAAAATGAAGCCAAGTGTACAAAGTATGTTTTGAAAACGGTTAATTATTTTTATTTAAATCTTGCGTCTAAAAACACAGAAAAAAATTTGGAGTATTACCATATAAAGAAAAATTTTTCTTCCTCTAGAAATATTTTGTAGCCGCTATCAAGTGCATGTTGAACTGAATATTAATAATGCGTGCATATCATTAATAAACTGTATGCCACTACATGATGTGTAAGCTTGATTAATTTTCAGTTCAAAATGCACTTAATAATTGCTATAGAGTCGAAATCATTATTGAATAAAGTAAATGAACAGTTAACAGTCAAATGGTGGAAATTTCTTTCAAAAAGTAATCTACATCATGTACATAGAAATATATCATACCTATGTTGTGCACAGAGACTCCTTCATCCTCCATCAGCAAACTTCTCGTTATTTCGTCTATAACAATGTCAATATGTCACTCATACATATAGATTTACGATGCATCCAAACATTTCTTACGATTCCATATTGCTTGCAACTCACATTTATTGGGAACAGAACACCACAGCATTCAGAATGAAATAACATTACTATTTTCTCATTTACACAGAAGTAGCTGTAGTATGTGTTACCATATTTACCTCTCTCATTCTGTTTATAGACTGCGCCATCTTTTACCTAAAACAGCATATGCTATGCTGTGTCATACCCTCTCTTATGTATAATGCTTACAGCGCCTTCTCTGCCATAACCCCATTTGTGTAATAATTTTTTATTTCTAAGTAAATGTGTGATGCCATGTCTCTCAGTCCCGATTTATAAGTAACAAAACCCAAATGTACATATTGTTTTCCAAGGTCGTCTGTGAGCCATCTCTCAGATCTCTCAGTCAGTTTGAGAGATCGTGCTTCTGTAACTCTAATCTTCTCCTTGTCGATTTCTAGTAAAGTATCCAAGACATCTCCAGGCACTTTTAACTATTGCCCATGTCACAAAAATTTCAGCTACTTCCTAAATATACATACAGATATCATGTATGACCATATCCGTATTTTACAGAATATTTGACATTCGCACATGTGTTACATGAATTTTTCGGTGTTTACCCGTTTTTTCCATATTCTTCCTCATTCCATATGTAAATGTGCCGGTGTGTATATGCTCTAATGACTTACGTAGCCAGGTGTGACTTATTATTTTTACTATACAACTGTGATGGTGAGTCCAAACCGAGCCAGTGTATGTACAAACTATCCTTCTTCCTCCAAATACCAACACTGAGTGGCAAAGCCAATGTTGGAACAAAGTATGACCATATCCGTATTTTACAGAATATTTGACATTCGCACATGTGTTACATGAATTTTTCGGTGTTTACCCGTTTTTTCCACATTCTTCCTCATTCCATATGTAAATGTGCCGGTGTGTATATGCTCTAATGACTTACGTAGCCATGTGTGACTTATTATTTTTACTATACAACTGTGATGGTGAGTCCAAACCGAGCCAGTGTATGTACAAACTATCCTTCTTCCTCCAAATACCAACACTGAGTGGCAAAGCCAATGTTGGAACAAACACATCTCTTCCTAATTTTTTTAGAACATTTACAACTATTCCGTATGATACGATGTATCATTCTAAAAAATGGACCTGCATAGAGAGAGAGAGAGAGAGAGAGAGAGAGAGAGAGAGAGGAAAGCATATGTCTGTACAAGTCTTAATTTCTCTTATCTTAAATTGCCTGCAAGTGTCGGCTCTCAATAGCAGTTTTACGAAAAGGGGTTGTCAAATGAATCTACCAGTAGCAAGTCCAGTATTACTTTATTGGTTTTGCAAGAAGTCTTCTACGTCGTAAAATGTGTTGCGGTGTTTTACAGCATATCTGCAAGCAACAAAAGGTTTCCTTCTACAGCGTGTAGCCAGAAAGCTTATAAAACACAGGGCTTGAACATGACTAGTTTCATCTTCATCGGAGGAATCAACGTGTGGGCATGCTCTCTATGACATCATTTTATCGCATAGCGGCAGAGGCCGATGACATAGTTAGCTTTTTTTCTCTATGACTGCTGCTTATTGCTCAGTGTCATTTGTGTGGCAGGGACGCCCTATCTATTTAAAGTCTTATATGAAGCCATACACTAATATTGAGGGAGTTTATGTCTTTGTATTCTGCCTGGTACCTCAGACAATTCTCCCGTCTAATATCAGCGTCCCACCAGGATTGCATTTTGTCGCTAAATTTTTCCTGAATTGCCCAGTGTAGTTCAGCTTAGGGGACGTGCCAACGTTAGAAGGAAACTCCAGACTGACCTTACCAATGGGATTATCACAGGAGGATTGGTTGCTTTCCCACTTGAATTTTTATGCGTCTTCTAGCAATGTCACACACTCCCTCTTAAATACGCAATAGTTTAGACCACGTTGCGGGTCTTTATTCCACCAGAAGTTCTGGATGGCTTGGATTCCCGCCGTCCATGCAAAATCGCGAGTTCTGAGAGCTTCATTATAACTGCCCAAGAGAGAAAGCCGGCGGGTGCAGGAAAGTGACTGGCGTTTAAGCTGTTAGCAATGTTTTTCTGCAGTGCCGTTCAGAGCTTTTCCGCTGTTGAATGTGTAGACGTCAGAGAGTTACTACTTGTTTGCTGTGGTGGGGAGCTTTCTCGCTGAACGCCAGATGTCGTAGCTGTTCCTTTGCTTTTCGGCGAGGTGGTTACAGATGTTGCTCATTTCTCAGGGAACGTATTTTTTGTAGCGTTGTGCTACTTCTTAAATACATAGTATCTTTGCTTGAAAGTATCGGAATGTAGCTGTGGCTTCGTAATTTCCACAAATATGACAACGAGACAGCTTCTCAAGGGTCAGGCTAACGTCACTGAGGTGATGGACGAAGACAGTTCACCTGTTTACGTAATTCCAACTTTGTGTTAGTTTGAGGATCAGCAACTAAATACGTCTGTAATTTTCTAATTAAGTTGCAGGTAATATTTTTATTAGTGACTACTTTCGAATTTTTCGTTCATTCTCAAACCAGTACCTGTATTAGATGATACAATGTTATGAACAATACATGGATACAATATTTTCATATACTTTGTGTACACAGACTGCAGCAGTGCAATAGATCTTTTCTGACGTACTTGGGTTACGTTTGCAATGTATCACAGACATTAAAATTTGTTTTTACATAAGATAAATATAACGAATGTTATTTGAATGTATTAAGATTGTCTTGATACATTCAAAATTCAGTAGACGTCTTTAGCTGTTCAGACATAATAATTTGACAGGCGTCTTCAATCGTTTATTGTGTGACAGTATGTTCTGCCTGTCAGGGATCATAATGTTACCGCTAAATACATAGATGCTACATTGGCAAACGTCTCAGACTTTAACGCACTGTTTTATAATTCACAGATATGTCACAAGAAAACTACTTCGCTATATATTTAAATTCAGCCTGTTTGTTCATTAGTTTGTCCAGCTCCGTAAGCTTCCGTTTATAGGCACCACGCGTAAAACAGTGAAATATGCATAGTACTGTCAGTACCACCCAGTGCGTGTTTTTTGCTTCGCAAATTACTGCCAAGAACACTTGTTGTTTGGGCTGATATGCTCCTTGTATCTAACAACAAAATCCGGACCATTTGACCTATATAAAAATGATCACATGTTCCACATAGTAGTCTAAACACACAAGATGCATTATACACTCCTGGAAATTGAAATAAGAACACTGTGAATTCATTGTCCCAGGAAGGGGAAACTTTATTGACACATTCCTGGGGTCAGATACATCACATGATCACACTGACAGAACCACAGGCACATAGACACAGGCAACAGAGCATGCACAATGTCGGCACTAGTACAGTGTATATCCACCTTTCGCAGCAATGCAGGCTGCTATTCTCCCATGGAGACGATCGTAGAGATGCTGGATGTAGTCCTGTGGAACGGCTTGCCATGCCATTTCCACCTGGCGCCTCAGTTGGACCAGCGTTCGTGCTGGACGTGCAGACCGCGTGAGACGACGCTTCATCCAGTCCCAAACATGCTCAATGGGGGACAGATCCGGAGATCTTGCTGGCCAGGGTAGTTGATTTACACCTTCTATAGCACGTTGGGTGGCACGGGATACATGCGGACGTGCATTGTCCTGTTGGAACAGCAAGTTCCCTTGCCGGTCTAGGAATGGTAGAACGATGGGTTCGATGACGGTTTGGATGTACCGTGCACTATTCAGTGTCCCCTCGACGATCACCAGTGGTGTACGGCCAGTGTAGGAGATCGCTCCCCACACCATGATACCGGGTGTTGGCCCTGTGTGCCTCGATCGTATGCAGTCCTGATTGTGGCGCTCACCTGCACGGCGCCAAACACGCATACGACCATCATTGGCACCAAGGCAGAAGCGACTCTCATCGCTGAAGACGACACGTCTCCATTCGTCCCTCCATTCACGCCTGTCGCCATTCACGCGGGCTGCACGATGTTGGGGCGTGAGCGGAAGACGGCCTAACGGTGTGCGGGACCGTAGCCCAGCTTCATGGAGACGGTTGCGAATGGTCCTCGCCGATACCCCAGGAGCAACAGTGTCCCTAATTTGCTGGGAAGTGGCGGTGCGGTCCCCTACGGCACTGCGTAGGATCCAACGCTCTTGGCGTGCATCCGTGCGTCGCTGCGGTCCGGTCCTAGGTCGACGAGCACGTGCACCTTCCGCCGACCACTGGCGACAACATCGATGTACTGTGGAGACCTCACGCCCCACGTGTTGAGCAATTCGGCGGTACGTCCACCCGGCCTCCCGCATGCCCACTATACGCCCTCGCTCAAAGTCCGTCAACTGCACATACGGTTCACGTCCACGCTGTCGCGGCATGCTACCAGTGTTAAAGACTGCGATGGAGCTCCGTATGCCACGGCAAACTGGCTGACACTGACGGCGGCGGTGCACAAATGCTGCGCAGCTAGCGCCATTCGACGGCCAACACCGCGGTTCCTGGTGTGTCCGCTGTGCCGTGCGTGTGATCATTGCTTGTACAGCCCTCTCGCAGTGTCCGGAGCAAGTATGGTGGGTCTGACACACCGGTGTCAATGTGTTCTTTTTTCCATTTCCAGGAGTGTAGATCATAAACGGGTTGTATCTAACTTCATAGCGGTGCGGTCGGTGCGGTGACATGCATTATACTTGACTTTTTAGCAACAAATAATCCTGGACAAATAGTGAGTATTGTGACGAAATCACGTCAAATTTAGAAGAACGCAAAATCCATAAGATTTCCAAAGTTTTACAGAAGTTCGAAACATAGCACGATCTTCAATGAGAGATGGTTTTAAAAATTTCCACAACGAAAATCTGTCACGGAATCTGGCAGAAACCCCAAAGAGATTCTGGTCATACAAAAGCACACCAGTGGCAAGACGCAACCAGTACCTATACTGCGCTTTAATAATGGTGAAGTCACTGATGACGGTGCCAATAAAACAGAGTTATTAAACACAGGTTTCCGAAAATCCTTCATCAAAGAAGACGAAGTAAATATTCCTAAATTCCAATCAAGAACAACCGCCAAGATGAGAAACATAGAAGTAGATGTTCTCGGAGCTACGCAGCAGCTTAAATCAGTTAATAAACGCAAGGCCTCCGGTCCAGATGGTATAACAGTCAGGTTATTTTCAGAGCATGCTGATAAAATAGCTCCATATTTAGGAATTACATACAACCGTTCGCTCACAGAAATATCCGTACCTAAAGAATGGAAAATTGCTCAAGTCACAGCAATACCCAGAAAGGAAAGTAAGAGTAATCCGCTGAATTACAGGCCTATATCACTAACGTCGATTTGCAGTGGGATTTTGGAACATACACTGTGGAACATTATGACGTACCTCGAAGAAAACGATTTATTGACACATAGTCAGTACGGATTCAGAAAATATTGTTCTTGCGAAACACAACTGGTTCTTTATAGTTGTAGTAAGTGCTATCGACAGGGGATGTCATATTGATTCCATATTTTTCGATTTCCAGAAGGCACTCGACACCGCTCCTCACAAGCATTTTCGAACCAAACTGGGTGCCTACGGAGTATCGCCTCAGTTGTGCGACTGGATTCGTGATTTCCGGTCAGAAAGGTCACAGTTCGTAGTAACAGAAGGAAAGTCACCGAGTATAAGAGAAGTAAAATCCGGCGTTCCCCAAGGAAGTGTTATAGGCCCTCTATTGTTCCAGATCTATATTAACGACATAGGAGACAATCTGAGTAGCCGTCTTAGATTGTTTGCAGATGATGCTGTCATATACCGTCTTTTAAAGTCATCAGATGATCAAAAGACTTGCAAAATGATTTAGATATCTGTATGGTACGAAACATGGCAATTGACCCTGAATGAAGAAAAGTGTGAAGTTATTCACATGAGTACTAATAGAAATCAGCTAAATTTCGTTTTTTTGGTGAGTCACACAAATCTGAAAGCTGTAACTTGAAGTAAATACTTACGCATGACAGTTACAAATAACCAAAATTGGAACGATCACTTAGATAATATTGTGGATAGAGCAAACCAAAGACTGCGATTCAACACTTAGAAAGGGAGATTCAACACTTAGAAAGTGCAACAGGTCTACTAAGGAAACTGCTTACACCACGCTTGTCCGCCCTATTCTGGAGTACCGTTGTGCGGTGTGGGATCCGCGTCAGGTGGGACTGACGGATGACAGCGAAAAAGTACGAAGAAGGGAAGTTTGTTTTGTAGTACCACGAAATAGGGAAGATAGTGTCACATAACGATACGTCAATTGGAGTGGCAATCATTAAAACAAAGGCGTTTTTCGTTGCGACGGGATCTTCTCATGAAATTTCAATCACCAATTTTCTGCTCCGATTGAGAAAACATTCTGTTGCCATCCACCTACATAGGGAGAAATGATCATCACGATAAAATAAGAGAAATCGTGGCTCGCACCGAAAAATTTAAGTGCTCGTTTTTCCGGCTTGCTGTTCGAGAGTGGAATGGTACAGAGACGGCTTGAAGGTGATTCGTTGAACCCTTTGCTAGGCACTTTATTGTGAATAGTGGAGTAATCATGTAGATGTAGACCTCCCCACGTTATGCATGGCCACCCTGCACGTGGGATCTTGCAGTGAAACAAGTCTTGCATCCCCTCGCAGTGGAATTCCTACTTGTGTCCGATCCGCTCGCTCGCTACTAACTGTCTGTCGTTGCCACCTGACGGACACTGCCCGACTTCGCCGCCCCTCTGCCCCCAGCGACAGTACGACAACACTAATCTCTGTGGTTTACTTAACGATGTTCGCTGCCTGGGCCAGTGCGTCTACTACGATCTTTACATTCTCTCATTTTGCACACAGGAAATTATTAAAACATGTATACATCAGATCAATACACAAAACATAAGAATGAGATTTTCACTCTGCAGCGGAGTGTGCGCTGATATGAAACTTCCTGGCAGATTAAAACTGTGTGCCCGACCGAGACTCGAACTCGGGACCTTTGCCTTTCGTGGGAGAGCTTCTGTAAAGTTTGGAAGGTAGGAGACGAGATACTGGCAGAAGTAAAGCTGTGAGTACCGGGCGTGAGTCGTGCTTCGGTAGCTCAGTTGGTAGAGCACTTGCCCGCGAAAGGCAAAGGTCCCGAGTTCGAGTCTCGGTCGGGCACACAGTTTTAATCTGCCAGGAAGTTTCATATCAGCGCACACTCCGCTGCAGAGTGAAAATCTCATTCTGGAAACATCCCCCAGGCTGTGGCTAAGTCATGTCTCCGCTATATCCTTTCTTTCAGGAGTGCTAGTTCTGCTAGGTTCGCAGGAGAGCTTCTGTAAAGTTTGGAAGGTAGGAGACGAGATACTGGCAGAAGTAAAGCTGTGAGTACCGGGCGTGAGTCGTGCTTCGGTAGCTCAGTTGGTAGAGCACTTGCCCGCGAAAGGCAAAGGTCCCGAGTTCGAGTCTCGGTCGGGCACACAGTTTTAATCTGCCAGGAAGTTTCAATACACAAAACATATTTATACACTTAAATTAAATGTACATAATTAATAAAGCGTGAAAATTCATATATGGGCACTGTGTTGTGTTTCACATTCCTCACGTTTCGTTGATCTATGTAAGTAAATAGAGACTCAAGGAAACGTTCAGAACATAACAACCACTCCCTAAACCAACAACTTTTAGTACCATAGAATTCAAATTCAATTAAATATTTGCAATTTTCCGAACCATGCTATTCATTACTCATTAGGAGTCTGTTCGCTAATACTATAAAGCTCATCAGAAAATAATTTTTCTTACAAAAACAATTATGTACACGAAAACGTTCAATCATATAACAACTTTTTCGTCGGCAGCTTGCTATAACGCACGCAATAAAAAACGAAACCTTTTTTTAACTAACCTATTACCAATTGACACCAGTTAAACAACATGAGCTTTCACTAATTAAAATTGATTAAGAAATGAGCTTTCACTAATTAAAATTGATTAAGAAATGAGCATTCACTAATTAAAATTGATTAAGAATCTACCACACATCATTTATAACATCTGTGTCCACATAAGAATCATTTGAATTACTATTTACATTTTTTTTTTTTTGCACCACACTATTCACATATGCGCTGCCTACTTATAAGCATTTTTTGTATAAACCTCCTTTTCCTGGAAAGCAGAAACAGATTACTGAAGAACTGCCTCGTGCCCGTCCTTATCAGCTTTCATTTATGTGTGGGTGGCTGCATGTTTTCCACGTCCATAATCACCACTTTTATAATATTTTTTACTTTTGTCGGGTAATAATTTAGTTTCCTGCGCGTTAATTAGCATCCATTTTACCACATTTGTACCTGCAACTTAAATTACGTGTCTGAGTTCATCTGAAGTCACCAGTTACATACATTACACATCTTCTAAAACTGATGACAATGCCATTAATATTCTGATTACAAGTTACATAATAAATATTCACGTACATTATAATACAATTAAAATTTATGTAATAAATACTCATTTAATTAAAGAGAAACATAATGTTCAGTTCTTTCTATTCTCTTATTTTGCACACGGGAAATTATTAAAACATATATACATCACGGTAATATACAGGATATATTTATACACTTGATTTAAATGTACATAATTAATGAAACAAAAAAAGTTTATATGTGGACACCGTGTTTTTGTGTTTCAGCGTCACACAACTTATAATGTAGTGGAAGGGGCGTATTGATCACGGTGTGTTATTTCACATGCATATTGCACATTTGGTTGGAAATGGTGAAAATATAATGCTTATACAATTTTTTATGACATCATTATTTGCAATGCGTTCGTTTCTAACTTATACACCTAAATACTATTAGGTGTGACGAGCTCAAGATGCGCACTATTATCGGAGACTCTTGGGTTGTTTGTCCTCTGTTAAGCGTTTTCTTTCATTTATACACGTTTAAATAGATCTATCGTTCTTTATACCAAGTGAGAGAAAGGAAGATTGGAGCTTAACGTCGCGTCGACATTTAGGTCACTAAAGACGGCATCATGTCGGATTTTATGCACGTCTCTGAGTAATTCTTTATGACACTCCAACGACGGTTCTCTTCTGCAAACAACATTATCTTGAGCGAACGATCATCAACATCGTCATCACCATCACTTAAAACCCGAATCAGGTTCAATGAACTTGTTCCGGCCTTAGCGTATTATTCCATCGCTTTTCTTACCACTTTCTGAAAATACAGGGTGATTCAAAAAGAATACCACAACTTTAAAAATGTGTATTTAATGAAAGAAACATAATATAACCTTCTGTTATACATCATTACAAAGAGTATTTAAAAAGGTTTTTTTTTCACTCAAAAACAAGTTCAGAGATGTTCAATATGGCCCCCTCCAGACACTCAAGTAATATCAACCCGATACTCCAACTCATTCCACACTCTCTGTAGCATATCAGGCGTAACAGTTTGGATAGCTGCTGTTATTTCTCGTTTCAAATCATCAATGGTGGCTGGGAGAGGTGGCCGAAACACCATATCCTTAACATACCCCCATAAGAAAAAATCGCAGGGGGTAAGATCAGGGCTTCTTGGAGGCCAGTGATGAAGTGCTCTGCCGTCCAGAACTTTTCCCTTTGCACAAACACCCATTCTCTGTAAACTGTTTATACCAACGTTTAATACACCACCTATCAGGAGGTTTAACACCATACTTCGTTCGAAATGTACGCTGAACAACTGTCGTCGATTCACTTCTGCCGTACTCAATAACACAAAAAGCTTTCTGTTGAGCGGTCGCCATCTTAGCATCAACTGACGCTGACGCCTAGTCAACAGCGCCTCAAGCGAACAAATGTACAACTAAATGAAACTTTATAGCTCCCTTAATTCGTCGACAGATAGTGCTTAGCTCTGCCTTTTGTCGTTGCAGAGTTTTAAATTCCTAAAGTTATGGTATTCTTTTTGAATCACCCTGTATTATAATACTTTTTTGCATGTTTGCCTTGTAGTATTTTGCCAGCTTGTTGGTTCCCTGTCTGCTTGTATCTGTAGTTTTTTCTGTTACTGCATGTATTTTGAGATCATTCGTAATACATGCGTTTCTTATTCTATATTCTATTTCGCTTCCTTTAATGATTTAAAGAATTTCTTTTCTCACGTCACCATCAGAGCTACATAACTCTTGTTTGCTATGCAAACCTCAGATCGATGACGTAGCACTGAAACGGCTAGTGCTTTACAGAACGTCAGTTGCCTTTCTTTACTTGTCTTTTACTTTTATGTTGTGTTCACACAGACATCGTGAAATTATGCTATTTCATTTTTTCTGCCTTTATCATAATCAAAAGAAGAATCGCAGCCAATGCGGTTAAAACGACATATTTGTACGATGATTTTGTTTTTAATCACTATTTCTCCTCTTCACGGAATGCCACTACTTTTGCCTTTTCTATAGACATGTTGAAACAATAATTTTGGCCAATTTGGCTAAATTTAAAAATATTTCTTTTTATCTACTGAAGCGGCTATTGAAGTACAATCGCCAGCATACTCTAATGTTTTAATACAATGGTCCTTATCCACTTTTATGCCTTTATTTTCTTTTTTCCTCATTCCATTTTTGAAACATTTGTATTTCCGCTAATAAAGTTGGAGAATGACTGCAGCCATGTTTAACTCCTTCGTTAGTTACGATGTCGTTCTTATTTATTCTGTTTCCTATTTGTATAGCACGTTTAGTTTTACTGTAGAACGTTCCCATATCAAGTGTCATGGAATTTCATTTTCTTGTAATACTGCCCATAGTTTTGTCCTGTTTAATCTGGAAACCGCCTTGATATGGTCAATCATATATATATTGTAGAATACAATGTTAGGGCTCCAACGCGGAATTTCACATCATTCACACTCCACGGAGTCATCAGTCTTGTGCTGATGCAGGTGAAACGCAAAATTATAGATGTTAAATGGCTGATGAAGGAGACAGACGTGTGTTCTGTGTCTAATAATCGCACCATCGCCAGTGTACTAAGTACAGACGCAAACAGAAAGCATAATAAATGAACAATGAACATCAGTCAGAAGGCAGCCATCAGCACATGGTACTGGCCCGTCTAGACACGAGTACAGTGGCCGATATCTCTACAATTATCCCTTAAAGAACCCATGTTTGCAGTACCCTTCTGAACAAATTTGAACAGTACCACCTCCTGTAAGAGTATGGGACACGTTCTTAACACCCTGTTTACAACTTGAACGAAACCTATTTTATTATACGGCTAAACTGAGCATCCAGCCACCTATCCCCAATTGCAGGCTGCCCATCAAACTGATTAAGCTTAAAAAAAAGTTGATATTCAGTGTTTGATATACTTATTGACCGAATTTAAAAACTGGAAACGTTGCGATAATGTACTCATCGAGAGGTACAACCTTATGTTAAAATGTTAACACAATAAATCAAGTCTTAAACTTAGAAGCTGCGTTTATATATTGAGCCAGCGTAACTCAAGGCGCGCACATTACCCAGACTAAATTCATCCACAACCTGAGAATGAGAGAACTCTATAAATAATTTCAGACCATTTAGAAACTTGTGTGTGACAGGCATCATTACAAAGTAGCGAAATAATAGAAAATTCTTTACTACATTTCCGCTGTTCATGCAATAAAATTTCATCACTGGGCATGACCTTTTAATTCATTTCTTCTTTACTACTAATTCCATTTGCAACCCATTTCGCACACAGTATCCACATATGGCCTACAGCAGCGCACATACCGGTAGAATTATATCATGGTACGACACATACTTAGGAGATATGACGTCATGAAGACTAAGATGGGTGAATAACTGCTATGTCTTTAACCATAAAGGTTTTACAAGCTTAACGGCAAATATCTGGTTCCTTAAATTATTTGAAATATAATACACACTTGAAGCTACACGTTGTTTTATACAGTGCAGTTCAGTATTTTGAAGAATAAGCGTGGGCGGGCGGGGTGTAGCTGGTAGATATTTATAAACGGAGAAAAAACTGTATTTCACGTTTCTGAATACAACCTTACCCTGAGCTATTTTACATAGCTAATGACTTGGATGTTATTATAACAAGATGAAATGGTGTCCCGATAAAGAGCTTCAGTCAACACATATATCACATCGAAAAACTTAAAAACTTACTCAACTTTTTTAAGCCACGCTAAAGTTCAATTGACGTATACGCAGTTATGATATGGCAATCTTAAGCGGCGATCTCCGGTTCATGATTCACATGCTTCCTGGAAAAGGGAGCCAGTTGTCGACCGGACTGATGGAAAAACTTTGGAAAGTGCCTCTGGTAAACATCCAGCATGGAGAGTTACTGGGTCGAACAGATAACCCGAGGGCATAACACGGCACCTCTCCCAGTGTTTTCTCGGATTTGTTACCTCTTCATAGTAGCGAACATGCTGCGCGTAATGACCTAGAACGATCTGCAGTAATTTAACTGCTGTAAAGAGGCCACCGGTGGTTCTCGAGCTGACTTTCGTCAAAAAAAATTAAAAAGCTTTCTCGCCGAGATTTATTACAATGAAAATTTTTCACGAAATAATTATTTGCAAATAAAATATTTTCTGGGAGAATTTCGAAGATCTAACACCCACCTCATGATATGTTATCAAATTTTCATTTCATTAACGCGTTTTTAGAGGAAAAGAGGTCTCACAGAATTATTTGACTTAATATCTCAGTTATAGTGCTTTATTCATTTCAGTATCTCATTAAACATAGACTAGTTATAATATCTATAGAAGACCGACGATTCTTACAGAATTTTAATCTTAAGGAAGAAATAGTACTGTTATGTATGAAGACTATGTTGGACTGTTACTACACTTTCCAGTATTTACATTATCTTCAAGACGTTATTTTTCCCTGTCCCTGTTGTCGAGAGCTGGGCATATTCTTTCACGTGTCCAGCCCTATTCGTGTTTCACAAAGAAGTGTCTATGGACTTCTGCCATTATCTATTGTGCTCTATGTTGCTGCATTTAGTACTTTAACTAGCCACTCTATTTTTATATTTTCCTGTAGAAGAATATTTCACTAATTCGTATAACCCGTTTTCCAACTTTTTCAACTGAGCCTGTTTGTGTTAGAAACTGCTGGAGAATCCAGCAAGTAAGCAGTCTAAAACGATATTTGATTAAGCTATGCTATTTATGACCAGCAGGTAAATTACCAGCAACTACAAAATTTAAGAAATTTAAGCACTCTAAACTGACACAATAAACAGTGTTGACAGAAAATGTGAACCTTCTTTCCCGGGAAATATGCTTGGATGTCAAATGGTGATGCTGACCATAGTTCATTCCTAGCAACAGCCTAGTATGGCTACGAAGTCTTTCACGATACATTTCTCGGATAAAAACCTCTCGGTTTACTTGCGACTTGAATATAATCCCAAGCTTTTGATGATGGAGGCAGTCATCGAATGCTTGGCATTTCATTCGAGTTTGACGAGGCAAGTAATTATTGCTACCATTATAGAAAGCTTGGTTGTCTCACATGTTTAGTTCACATACTTTTTTCATTTAGCTGCCAAGACTAAACAACTACTTGATTAGGTAACCGGAGATCACTGAGTTAGGTCACATCAGAGTTCAGAACTTTTACTGCAGTAGCATGCCTCTTTACCGCACTAGGTTGAGCAAGTAATTTGTACATACTTTTCATAAGTGATTAATAAATATTTCTTAATATGCTGCCCGCATAATTTTCCTTATAGTAGACTCTAAGACAAAGAAAAACAAGACACCACGAAGGAATTATCCGAATGGATGGAAGACGGACAGATGATTATAGTTTCAGAAATACTGGAAGGCTTATACAAGAGGAAGAGCCTTACAAATTGAGCCAGTGAGTAACGCTGTGGCTCCCCTCTGGCAGCTAGGAAAGCAATTATTCGACTTGTGGCATTGATTGTTGGATGTCCTTTCGCGGGATATAGTGCCAAATTCTGCCTTAGCTGGTTGGAGGGGCCGTCCGCATAATGCTCCGGAAGTTCTCAATTGGAAAGAGTTCCGGCGACGTTGCTGGCCAAGGCAGGGGTTTGCAAGCGTAAAGACAAGCCGTGGAAACTCTCGCCGTGTGTGGGCGGTCATTATCTTGCTGAAATTTAAGCCCAGGGTAGCTTGCCGTGAAATGCGTAGAATATCGTCAACATACCTACAGGGTGTTTCAAAAATGACCGGTATATTTGAAACGGCAATAAAAACTAAACGAGCAGCGATAGAAATACACCGTTTGTTGCAATATGCTTGGGCAACAGTACATTTTCAGGTGGACAAACTTTCGAAATTACAGTAGTTACAATTTTCAACAACAGATGGCGCTGCGGTCTGGGAAACTCTATAGTACGATATTTTCCACATATCCACCATGCGTAGCAATAATATGGCGTAGTCTCTGAATGAAATTACCCGAAACCTTTGACAACGTGTCTGGCGGAATGGCTTCACATGCAGATGAGATGTACTGCTTCAGCTGTTCAATTGTTTCTGGATTCTGGCGGTATACCTGGTCTTTCAAGTGTCCCTACAGAAAGAAGTCACAGGGGTTCATGTCTGGCGAATATGGAGGCCAATCCACGCCGCCTCCTGTATGTTTCGGATAGCCCAAAGCAATCACACGATCATCGAAATATTCATTCAGGAAATTAAAGACGTCGGCCGTGCGATGTGGCCGGGCACCATCTTGCATAAACCACGAGGTGTTCGCAGTGTCGTCTAAGGCAGTTTGTACCGCCACAAATTCACGAAGAATGTCCAGATAGCGTGATGCAGTAATCGTTTCGGATCTGAAAAATGGGCCAATGATTCCTTTGGAAGGAATGGCGGCCCAAACCAGTACTTTTTGAGGATGCAGGGACGATGGGACTGCAACGTGGGGCTTTTCGGTTCCCTATATGCGCCAGTTCTGTTTATTGACGAAGCCGTCCAGGTAAAAATAAGCTTCGTCAGTAAACCAAATGCTGCCCACATGCATATCGCCGTCATCAATCCTGTGCACTATATCGTTAGCGAATGTCTCTCGTGCAGCAATGGTAGCGGCGCTGAGGGGTTGCCGCGTCTGAATTTTGTACGGATAGAGGTGTAAACTCTGGCGCATGAGACGATACGTGGACGTTGTCGTCATTTGGACCGCAGCTGCAACACGGCGAACGGAAACCCGAGGCCGCTGTCGGATCACTTGCTGCACTAGCTGCGCGTTGCCCTCTGTGGTTGCCGTACACGGTCACCCTACCTTTCCAGCACGTTCATCCGTCACGTTCCCAGCCCGTTGAAATTTTTCAAACAGATCCTTTATTGTATCGCTTTTCGGTCCTTTGGTTACATTAAACGCCCGTTGAAAACTTCGTCTTGTTGCAACAACACTGTGTTCTAGGCGGTGGAATTCCAACACCAGAAAAATCCTCTGTTCTAAGGAATAAACAATATTGTCCACAGCACACTTGCACGTTGTGAACAGCACACGCTTACAGCAGAAAGACGACGTACAGAATGGCGCACCCACAGACTGCGTTGTCTTCTATATCTTTCACATCACGTGCAGCGCCATCTGTTGTTGAAAATTGTAACTACTGTAATTTGGAAAGTTTGTCCACCTGAAAATGTACTGTTGTCCCAAGCATATTGCAACAAACGGTGTATTTCTATCGCTGCTCGTTTAGTTTTTATTGCCGTTTCAAATATACCGGTCATTTTTGAAACACCCTGTATGTGCTCTGAGGGTGCCGCAGATGATTACCAAAGGGCTCGTGCCCTGATTGTCGGACCGTATGGCGTGCGACGGTCGTGTCGCTATACCTCCGCTGTCCAGGGCGTCTTCAGACAGATCTTCGATGATTATCGCTACCCGGAATCTCATTGACTGGAGTCGAATTGCCTTCAGTGTTGAGTACCTCTTCGAACTGAGCCTCGATGACCAGCAAAGACGTGTCTGGAGACGTGCCAGGCACCAGTGGGACACCAGCCGGGCTCCCACCCACCGTAAGGCCCGATAAGCAACAGTGATGCTCTGAGGTGCCATTTTATTTCATAGTATATTTGCCTGTCACCCGCGCACCGTTACAGCAAAGTGCTAAGTCATGATATTCTACGTCCCATTTTGATGCCCTTGATAGCGAAGCCCTACATTTCAGCAAGGTAATGCCCTCTCGCACACGGCGAAAGTTTCTACTACTTGTTTTCACTCTTGCTAAACCATACCTTGGCCAGAAATGTCGCCGGATCTTTCTCCAATTGAGAATGTTTTGGAGCATTATGACCAGGACCCTGCAACCAGCTAAGCATTTTGACGATCTAACGAGCCACTTGGACATAATTTGGCACGATATCCCTTAGGAGGACATCCAACTACCCCATCAATGCAATACCAAGATGAATACCAAGATGATAGGACCAGAGGTGGACCAACGCGTTACTGACTCGCTCAGTTAGTGAAGTTTTTTCTCTTGAATGTATCATCCTGATTTTTCAGAAATTGTAATCATATGTTTGTCTGTACATGTGCAAACCGATTTTCGTCCCATTCGAATAATTCCTTTTGGTTCATCTATGTTTCAGCTTTTGTCTTAGAGTCCAGTCATGGTCGTTGCAAGTGCACAAGCACGCCACCTATGTACAGGAACTACTTTCCTTTGGTAGAGCGTTCGGTTCCTCCAACCTTTGGTGTTGGTTGACGAACTTTGGTAAATACAACAAAATAAATTTTTACATGAAAAAATGTTGCGGTCTTTGATTACGGTGATGCATTTATTCACAATTTCAGTCCCGACCCTAGGGCCATTCTCAATCTCAAATCGAGCACAACTGAACTTTTTAAAAACGAGTTACCCACGAATAAATTACTGAATATTTACACACATGCATAACAAATGTCAGGGTTGCTTTCGTAAACACCGAAGTGTAAACACTGCATTAATGAGATGAACTGAAGACTTGAAACATGCCATGGACAACTGTGACACTACAATATTTACACAACGATACCTGAGCAAAGCATTTGAAATTATCTGCTATGAAATTCTGGTCAGAAAATTCTGATAGCTAAATTTTTCAAACTGTAAACTGAAGCGGTTTGAAGACTACTTGAAAAACAGCCTCCAACTCAACTTTTCTTTTTTTTTTTTTTGTCTGTAGGAATGAAAAGTGTGCTACCTACGTTATCTTAGTCGAACGCATCCGGTGCGTGGCGCGCCGCTCACAGAGGCGCGACACACAGACGACACTTGTGAACCTCTCGCCAATGCGCCACTAACCGATCTCGCTCTTCCATCAGTCTCTCTCTCTCTCTCTCTCTCTCTCTCTCTCTGCTGTGCTGTGCCACGCGGTGCAGGCCTTCAGAGGACGCCAAATTGACCTCACTACCCACACCTGTGAGTGGTCGGAGCATCTTTTTCAGCAGACACACTAAGAGCCATACCTCCCGTGACTCAGTGAACCTGCAGACTTACGAACATTAGTATGTAAAATAAATATGCTCAGCTGAAAAACTTGGAAAACAGATTATACGAAGTAGTGAAAAAATCTTCTACAGAAAAAAACATAAAAACAGAATGGCCAGTATAAGTACTAAATCCAACAACACTGAACACAATACGTCAATGTAGCCCCAGGGTGCTAAACAGCACAGTACTATGTGTCAGTGCCTTGCAGAACTGTAACAGAATTGAAGGCATATGTTAGAATCAACAACATTACTCTTACTCTATCTAACTGTGCATCACAGCCGGCCTCTGTGGCCGAGCGGTTCTAGGCGCTTCAGTCCGGAACCGCGTTGCTGCTATGGTCGCAGTTTCGAATCCTGCCTCGGGGTTGCATGTGTGTGATGTCCTTAGATTAGATAGGATTATGTAGTTCTAAGTCTAGGGGACTGTTGACCGCAGATGTTAAGTCCCATAGCGCTTAGAGCCATTTGAACCATTTTTGTGCATCACAGGAGCACCTACAGCACTTCAGATTACGTACGGAGTGGATGCAGCTACTCACTTAGTCCAGTATGGGCTGCAGTTATCGTATGGCAGGCAAAACTCGTAGCGACCCGTTAATGCAGAACAGACTTACACCGGAAAACAATTAGTTCAAATTTTAGCAACCAGGTACTGATCCCACATATTATCCTACATCTGGCGACCGTATTTCCTGCCCATTTGTGGTCTTATACAAAGTTAAAAGCAAAAT
Source organism: Schistocerca cancellata (assembly GCF_023864275.1). NCBI lineage: Eukaryota > Metazoa > Arthropoda > Insecta > Orthoptera > Acrididae > Schistocerca > Schistocerca cancellata. The sequence continues at coordinate 920,580,577 of NC_064628.1, read as the reverse complement.
CTTCACTATTTTCTAACAGGGTAATAGAACACCATCAAGAAAGAGTGCGAGGCAAATATTCGGAATGCGGCTAACTATTAATTTCTGAAATGGTACTTCCACATGTAATTGATTAGGTGTAGGAAGTGGACAGAATACGTCAAACATATATGAAAGCCACAATATTCACGTTATTATTAACGCCGCATCCACAATTTCTTCAATATGAGCACCGGAGACATCGACGAGATGCGGCATTCGTAAAACGACGCGATCAGCAGTTGATCGCAGCAGTTATGGAGGAAAATGAGCCACGTTTTCCTGTAAACTGCCCTTCAGATACACCTGACAAGCCCCCTGCTGTAGTCTCTTCAAAGAAGATCGTACCGGAAATAAAGGTACTTGTGAATCCATACCACACGGTCACACAAGACGAATGCAATGGCTCTTATTTATTTATTTATTTATTTATGCATTTATTTTACCTGGCAAGATTAGGGCCTTCAGGCCCTCTCTTACACCTAACCAGGCATATTCAGATTCAACAAATTTCAGTCTCTAAGAACATTAAGGACATATAACATGTTATACAGTATTAATGTTACAGAAAAAAATTAGAGATTATAAAAGTAGTACAATGATAATTATAACAATCAAAAATAATTATAATAATCAAGAATAATAATAATAGTAATGACTATGTATAGGAAAGTAAACATATTTTTTCTTTTATGAATGTCAGTCCTATTGCTAGTTGGGAATTTTCTCGTTATATTCTTGCAGCTTGTGAGTTATTCTCATCAAGCAGAGACATACGACTATAGAATGGGGTGAAAGAGATATAGAAGAGGTAGATAGGTTAGAGGAAGAGAAATAGAATGGTAAAATTCGAAGCTATGATGGAGAGGAGAAAGAAAAAGATGAGAGGGGCACGACAATGGTGGCTATACCGTCCCTAATATGTAAGTCTTGAGTTCCCTCTTGAAAGTTAAGTGGTTCTGGATAAGACGCAGATCACAGGGGAGCGCGTTCCATAGTCGTATGGCTGAGATGGAGAATGACACAGAGAAAGATTTTGTGTTATGTAAAGGTACAGCCAAGATACTAGACGTATCCGATCTGGTATTGCGGTTGTGGAATGATGATAGGTATTTAATGTGAGAAGATAAGTATTGGGGCACCAGTGGCTAAGAAATCGACGAAGTAAGCACATCGTGTGGAGATCGCGTGCCTTATGTGGGCGTATCCAACCTAGCTGGGAGTATGAGGGACTGATATGATCATACAACCGTATATTGCATACGTATCTAACTTCGTGTACAAGAGGCGGTTTAACAGTTGCAGACGTTCAGATAAAAGTTTCACTAACAGCGCACGGTTTCTCTTCTCGACAGCCATACTGTTCACTGACGTTATGGCTTGTCAAATGGCACAGTGGATGTCATATCGTCATACAAATAGCGTACAGAGCCAGATTTGCACCTGAAAGCCACAACTGGAAGTAAATTGTTGTCCAGCGTAAATCGGTTCCGCATTAACGCATTAGCACAGCGACCAAGTTACGCTGTCCAACGATAATTACCGATCACATAGGACCTCTGTCTGCTGCTGCACTTAATTCTAATCTCGCGGTATATCAAAATTATTACCTGTACGTATAGTAAATACTCATATTAAGTTAACGTATCGTAGCTGTCAGTCTTCATACCACTATTGTTTCCTTGTATGCCAAAGACATGCCGTCGGTTCTCCCCTCCTGTAAATATCTTTTCTACGCTGGCGACCTCCAGCTTTACCTAAGTAACAGATCTGGTCACCCAGATTAATGATCGGTCTTCAGTTGTAAGTCGGACAAAAAACCAAGGACTTTAACTGAAAGTGAAAACATCTGCAGTAATTTCAGTACCACTTGAGAAATTAATAGGTAGCCACATTCACGAAAAATTGCCTCGCAGTGTTTCTTGATGGTGTTCTATTACCCTGTTAGAAAATAGTGAAGATTTTGCTTTTGACTTTGTATAAGCTCACAACTGGGCAGAAAATACTATCGTCAGATGTAGGATAATATTTGGGATGATTTCCTCATCCCTCTATGCCCTCCAGAGCTATCGGAACGTAATTCCACGGAATTTGAAATGTAATCCACGGAATTTGAAATGTAAACTTCTACAATCACACTTTCTACCAACACCCCATTGTGGCAATTAAATCCAACACATCAATATTAACGGCAACAATAGACTTTGAGAACTGACCGTGGACGCCTGTGTGCTTTACATCCGCAACATCCAGCTGTTTGACCATGTCTGTGCCCCAGTTAGATTGGCTGCTGCCAGATAGTATACGGTACTACTTTACGCTGTGTCTACCTCAACAGTTTCTAACAAGGGAACCTCCCCATCGCACCGCCCTCAGATTTAGTTATAAGTTGGCACAGTGGATAGGCCTTGAAAAACTGAACACAGATCAATCGAGAAAACAGGAAGAAGTTGTGTGGAACTATGAAAAAAATAAGCAAAATATACACTGAGAGTAGTCCATGCGGAAGATAGGCAACATCAAGGACAGTGTGAGCTCAGGAGCGCCGTGGTCCCGTGGTTAGCGTAAGCAGCTGCGGAACGAGAGGTCCTTGGTTCAAGTATTGCCTCGTGTGATAAAGTTTAAATTTTTATTTTCAGACAATTACTATCTGTCCGTCCGTCCGTCAGGGTTCAAGTCTTCCCTCGCGTGAAATTTCAGACAATTATTATCTGTCCGTACGATGCGAGGTAACTGCGCCGTAGTATGGGGACGCTACACCTACACACTTCTTTGGGAGTGATTATCACACCCACACGAAAACCTAAATCGGGCAAGGTAGAAGAATCTTTTTACCCATTCGCCAAGAGTACAAGTTAGGTGGGTCGACAACATATTCCTGTCGTGTGACGCACATGCCGTCACCAGTGTCGTATAGAATATATCAGACGTTTTTTCCTGTGGAGCAATCGGTTGACCTATGACCTTGCGACCAAATGTTTTCGGTTCCCATTGGAGAGGCACGTCCTTTCGTCTACTAATCGCACGGTTTTGCGGTGCGGTCGCAAAACACAGACACTAAACTTACTACAGTGAACAAAGACGTCAATGAACGAACGGACAGATAACAAATTTGCGAAAATAAAGAAAGTAAACTTTTCACTCTGGGGAAGACTTGAACCAGGGACCTCTCGTTCCGCAGCTGTTCACGCATACCATCGGGACCACGGTGCTCCTGAGCTCACACTGTCCTTGATGTTGCCTATCTTGCGCATGGATTACTCAGTTTGTATATTTTGCTTATTTTTTTCATAGTTCCACACAAATTCTTCCTGTTTTCTCGATTGATCTGTGTTCAGTTTTTCAAGGCCTATCCACTGTGCCAACTTATAACTAAATCTGAGGGGGGTGCGATGGGGAGGTTCCCTTGTAAGTACGCAAACAGCCCAGTACGTCACATTAGAGGTTAAATATCTGTCACCTCATCATAGACGAAACTCAAAATCTCACTTGCGTAGTACCTACCCTAGCTGTCCCTATATATAAAGCATAAACATTCGCAAACTCCTGTATTGCTGCCTGTGGAACAAGCTACCCTGCACTCTAGTAACAGTTCAGTGCCCTGTCGTCTTTAAGAAGAAACTGAAGCACTTCCTTCTGTCAGCTTCATAGACTTTCCCCCCAAAATTAACGTGTACGGGAAAGTTTTCGTCTATCAAACGGCACAGCAAACGCTCCCATCTTCTCCCACTTACTCATCTTTCTCATATTTCTCAGTCATTCACGTCACATGGTATGGCAGTCGCACAAAAAATAAAATAAACTAGAGCCGGAAATCACAGAGAAATATGTTACACTGGAGTCGCGTGTTATTAAAATTCAGATGATAATACAACATTAGTTCCTGTTACACAAACTGGAATTACTCGCAATTTGTTGTTGTACCTGAAAGTGCTCTGAATAGTACATTCAATGGGAATTATGAGTGACCACCAGTATCTTTGCTTGGGTAGCCGTCCTTTGATGTGGGGGCGAATGGGGACCAGTTCATCTATTCGAGAGGCATGTGTCACACACCAGAAAGATGCAATTAATGTCAACAATATGAACGATCTATTCGTGCACTTAGAACGGAAGAGGTTGGTTGAAAGTGTCAGTTCCACTTCATAAATTTAGTGTGGATTGTATTCATGTTCACAGTCACAGCTTTTCATAAAGTGTCAGAGCGTAAATCTCCCGATATATTATTGTTGCTCTGAAGAGCTGTTTGAAGCCACTCCTGGAGCAAGAAGAACAGAAACTGAGTATCCTACTGCAATTAATGATCAGTAACTTGGTGCATAACAGATAGTTTACAGCTATGACTGTTGCCAGTAATGAAACAAGCAATGGAATTTTCCACTTATTTACTCGTAGTGTTTCACAATTATTTGTGTTGTTGGTAAGATGTGCAGTAAACGTGAGCAGTGAAACACATACATTGAGTGTTATAAGCACTTTTTCACCTTCGTTACAGTAAAATAAGTCTGTTCTACTGAAGAAGTGCTCGTAGCTCTGGAGGCATGCACTTACAGCCCGTGTTTGCTGGATATTATTTTCTTATTTTGTTCCGTACTACGATTTTTCAGAATGTAGAAAGCAAAGAGCTTGTGGCAGGACAGCTGATATTCGCAGTAATGAAAATGAAGAAGTGCTCATAGATCTTAGGGTATGTATTTTGGAGCCCACGTTCACGGGACTTTCATTCTTATTCTGGTCCATATTATGGGCTCTAAAACACTTTCTTTGTAAGCTCTTGTTTTAATAACGTTGCCAGGACTGTGCACTAAAGATTGCCTTCCAGAAGCCAAAGAACGATATATCAACGCTGTAAGTGACAAAATGATCTATCCACTGAACACTGAGCTAGATTCCTCCTTGGTTCAAATGGTTCAAATGGCTCTAAGTACTATGGGACTTAACATCTGAGGTCATCAGCCCCAAGACATAGAAATACTTGAACCTAACTAACCTAAGGGCACCACACACAACCATGCCCGAGGCGAGATTCGAAACTACTACCGTAGCAGCAGCGCGGTTTCGGACTGAAGTGCCTAGAATTGCTCGGCTACAGCGGCCGGCTTCCTCCTTGGGTTTTTTTTTTTTTTTTGGTCATCAGTCTACTGACTGGTTTGATGCGGCCCGCCGCGAATTCCTTTCCTGTGCTAACCTCTTCATCTCAGAGTAGCACTTGCAACCTACGTCCTCAATTATTTGCTTGACGTATTCCAATCTCTGTCTTCCTCTACAGTTTTTGCCCTCCACAGCTCCCTCTAGTACCATGGAAGTCATTCCCTCATGTCTTAGCAGATGTCCTATCATCCTGTCCCTTCTCCTTATCAGTGTTTTCCACATATTCCTTTCCTCTCCGATTCTGCATAGAACCTCCTCATTCCTTACCTTAACAGTCCACCTAATTTTCAACATTCGTCTATAGCACCACATCTCAAATGCTTCGATTCTCTTCTGTTCCGATTTTCCCACAGTCCATGTTTCACTACCATACAATGCTGTACTCCAGACGTACATTCTCAGAAATCTCTTCCTCAAATTAAGGCCGGTATTTGATATTAGTAGACTTCTCTTGGCCAGAAATGCCTTTTATGCCATAGCGAGTCTGCTTTTGATGTCCTCCTTGCTCCGTCCGTCATTGGTTATTTTACTGCCTAGGTAGCAGAATTCCTTAACTTCATTGACTTCGTGACCATCAATTCTGATGTTAAGTTTCCCGCTGTTCTCATTTCTACTACTTCTCATTACCTTCGTCTTTCTCCGATTTACTCTCAAACCATGCTGTGTACTCATTAGACTATTCATTCCGTTTAGCAGATCATTTAATTCGTCTTCACTTTCACTCAGGATAGCAACGTCATCAGCGAATCGTATCATTGATATCCTTTCACCTTGTATTTTAATTCCATTCCTGAACCTTCTTTTATTTCCATCATTGCTTCCTCGATGTACAGATTGAAGAGTATGGGCGAAAGGCTACAGCCTTGTCTTACACCCTTCTTAGTATGAGCACTTCGTTTTGATCGTCCTCTCTTATTATTCCCTCTTGGTTGTTGTACATATTGTATATGACCCGTCTCTCCCTATAGCTTACCCCTACTTTTTTCAGAATCTCGAACAGCTTGCGCCATTTGATATTGTCGAACGCTTTTTCCAGGTCGACAAATCATATGAAAGTGTCTTGATCTTTCTTTAGCCTTGCTTCCATTATTAGCCGTAACGTCAGAATTGCCTCTCTCGTCCCTTTACTTTTCCTAAAGCCAAACTGATCGTGACCTAGTGCATTCTCAATTTTCTTTTCTATTCATCTGTATATTATTCTTGTAAGCAGCTTCGATGCATGAGCTGTTAAGCTGATTCTGCGATAATTCTCGCACTTGTCAGCTTTTGCCGTCTTCGGAATTGTGTGGATGATGCTTTTCCGAAAGTCAGATGGTATATCGCCAGACTCATAAATTCTACACACCAACATGAATAGTCGTTTTGTTGCCACTTCCCCCAATGATTTTAGAAATTCTGATGGAATGTTATCCATCCCTTCTGCCTTATTTGACCGTAAGTCCTCCAAAGCTCTTTTAAATTCCGATTCTATTACTGGATCCCCTATCTTTTCTAAATCTACTCCTGTTTCTTCTGCTATCACATCAGACAAATCTTCACCCTCATAAAGGCTTTCAATGTATTCTTTCCACCTATCAGCTCTCTCCTCTGCGTTTAACAGTGGAATTCCCGTTGCACTCTTAATGTTACCACCGTTGCTTTTAATGTCACCAAAGGTTGTTTTGACTTTCCTGTATGCTGAGTCTGTCCTTCCGACAATCATATCTTTTTCGATGTCTTCACATTTTTCCTGCAGCCATTTCGTCTTAGCTTCCCTGCACTTCCTATTTATTTCATTCCTCAGCGACTTGTATTTCTGTATTCCTGATTTTCCCGGAACATGTTTGTACTTCCTCCTTTCATCAATCAGCTGAAGTATTTCTTCTGTTACCCATGGTTTCTTCGCAGCTACCTTCTTTGTACCTACGTTTTCCTTCCCAACTTCTGTGATGGCCCTTTTTAGAGATGTCCATTCCTCTTCAACTGTACTGCCTACTGCGCTATTCCTTATTAGGAATAGCGACCAACAAAACTGCTCAGTTTATTATTTATTTCTAAGTCTGTTCCGAATTATGGAGCCGACCGCGGTGGACCAGCGGTTCTAGGTGCTTCAGTCCAGGAGCGCGCTTCTGCTACGGTCGCAGGTTCGAATCCTGCTTCCGGCATGGACGTGTGTGATATCCTTAGGTTAGTTAGGTTTAAGTAGTTCTAAGTTCTAGGGGACTGATGACCTCAGATGTTAAGTCCCACAGTGCTTAGAGCCTTTTGAACCATTTTTGACATTTATTGTCAACAACTGAGACGTCTTGTAGACGCAGTCCAAGAACAACAGGCCGGGAAGACTGCATGAAGTCAAGGTACTCTACGATAACGCCTGCCCGCAGTCTCCTAGACTGACAACAAACACTACAGGGGAGTTGTGTTGTGGAGCATTCTACGCCCATCTTATTTACCTTATGTTGTGCCCTCAGATGTGCACTTTTTCTTGTTTATCGAACAATCATCAAGGAACGTTCTTTCGGGATGAAAATCCGCTCCAAACATGGCTCGACGAGTTCTTCCTCTAAAGACCACGTGATGTCTAGAATCACAGAGTCAGAAAGTTACCACAGCGTGGCACGCCGTTGTAAAAAGTGAAGGAGAATACATTACTGATGACTAAAATCTTTTCTGTCTGTATCTGTTGTATTTATCAATTTTATGGAAAAACGCTAAGAACTTGTACACCAATTCAAATTCTACAATCAGCTTTAGACCATATACATAAATCTACATTTGCAGTTAGTGGAGTGGCAGGCACAGACAGACGGTCTACCCTATCTGCTGCATCTCCGCTAGAAGTTTCACTCATAATTCCACCTGACACCGTATTACCCAGACTGCCATCAGTTACCGTAGTAGTATTAGAAACTGTAGAGAAGTAGCGTCTTACCTAGCTATTTAGCTATCTAGCTTGGTTTTATTGTGACCCTCTCTCACAGCCCAAAGTCCCAAGCGATTGGAAAAAACGGAGGTTAGTCCAGTATATAAAATGGGCAAAAGAACGGATTCGCAAAATTACAGACCAATATCCCTAGCTTCGGTTTGCAGCAGAATCCTTGAATATATTCTCAGTTCGAATATAACAATCTTTCTTGACACTGAGGAACTGATTTCCACGAATTGACATTGTTTTAGAAAGCATCACTCGTGAGAAAATCAGAATCCAGTATATTGTTCTCCCCCACGAACGTTTAGGAGTGCACCATGGAAGTGTGGTAGGAACGCTGTTATTCTGTATTTACATAAATGATTTGGCGGACAGCGTGAGCAGCAGTCTGAGTTTTCTGCTGATAATGCTGTGGTACAGTAAGGTATGGAAGTTGAGTGAGTGTAGAGGGATACAAAACGAGTTAAGGGGCTCCGGAACGCCCTATACTTGCAATGTTAAAATAACGCTTATAAATTACATCTTTCCTCACAAAGTATTTGAGGTAGGAAGTTGAACTTTTTACAGATTATTTATTGGAATATGGGCTACCACTTAACACAGGGATGTTACAAAATTTTAGTTCAGTTATTAAAGATGATTTTTTTTCAATTGTAATGAAAATTCACAAGATTTTTTTGCAATTTTTTATTTATATATTCAAAAATATACTGTTTTTTGTAAAAAGGCTGTGTTAAATTATGCAGAAGGTACTGTGTAACATTTACTGAAAGTTTGAAACAAATATGTTTGGAAGATCCTTAGAAAACATGTAATTAGTATGAGAAAATAAAAGTTTTGGGAATCGAGCGACAAAGATTGGATTATCTTTTTAGTGCATTCCAGGTCCATAGGATGGATTATCTTCATCCTCTGCAAACTCCTCCTCCAGCTTCCTCTTGTTCCTCCTCCTGTTTACTCTTGCTTGTATTTCTAGACTCTTTACAGCCCTGTCTGCAGCCCGAAGGCGTTCCTTGTCTAAAGCAAGCATCGCTCGTACCATGTTAGAACCTATCTTCATTCCCATATTTCTAAATACCTTGCACCTTACAATGTTGCCATCATTGAAAGTCGCAACAGCATCATACACACCAAAGTGAAGTGTTTCTATTCCAACAAATACAGTCTTGTGGATTCTCGACCATATAACACTATTTACACGTTCATTGGGGTTTTGAGTTTTTCCGTGAATACACTTTTTCAACAGTTCAGGTGCTGCTAAGTCTCTGAAAATAGGTTAGCCACAACACATACTTTATCTCACATCATCAAAATGTACCTGATGAACACGGACGTTAATAATAACACCATTTGACAGCAGTTTAACAGCGTCACAGTGGGTCACGTCCATGTAGAACACATTTCAAAAAAAAATTAAAAATAGTTGTAGTCTTCGGAATTGAATAAATTATATATCTATTAAAAAAGTAATAGTCTGCAGATTCAGAAAACGCAAAAAAGTAAAAATTGAACTTTTCATGATTTTGAGCCTTTCCGGAGCCCCTTAAGACAAAATATCTAGTTCGCCTGATGAATGGTAGCTAGCTCTAAACGTGAAAAAGTGGTAATTTAATGCGGATGAATAGGAAGAACAAACCCGTAACGTTCGGATGCAGTATTACTAGTGTCTTGCTTGACACAGTCAAGTCGTCTACATATCTGGGCGTAAATATGCAAAGCGATACGAAATTGGACGAGCATGTTGGAACTGTGGTAGGGAAGGCGAATGGTCGACTTCGGTTTAATGGGAGAATTAGAGGAAAGAGTGGTTCACCAGATATAGGTTCCTAGTACGACCTACTCTTGAGTACTTCTAGAGAGCTTCTTGCACAGCTAAAAGAAATATTCAATAATGTCAGTATGACCTTCTAAATATAGAAACCAAACAATAGTGAGTAAATAACATGCCTATAACAGTTACAGAGGAACTTACTTGCATCCTGCGCTGTGCGTCACTGTGATTTGTTGAGGGATTACCTATTTTTTATGATGAATCTGGCTTGTCTGCAATCCGCGTCGCCGTGTGGGATTTTGTGGTAGAGTTGTGCTGTGCCACGCAATTGCGGACTTCTCTGAAGCATCTTCTCTGCTGCAGGAAATTACTAAAGCTTTTCGACAAACGACTTATACCGCATTATCAAATGACGACTGAACACGTATTTTCAACTTCAACCACTCGTTTTCAGATGTTTATTGGTTAACCGCATTTACAAACATCAAAAAAGTTTTTCATCACCCCGGTTCGTAGAAACTCCTGAAGACAGGCGATGACTGTGGACGTTGTATCACAGACAAAGTCAATTTGACTGTTCAGAAATGGCTCTGAGCACTATGGGACTCAACTGCTGTGGTCATAAGTCCCCTAGAACTTAGAACTACTTAAACCTAACTAACCTAAGGACAGCACACAACACCCAGCCATCACGAGGCAGAGAAAATCCCTGACCCCGCCGGGAATCGAACCCGGGAACCCGGGCGTGGGAAGCGAGAACGCTACCGCACGACAACGAGATGCGGGCTGACTGTTCAGAGATGTCGCCCAAAGATGTAAACATTCATGCATGAGCATCGCCAATTAGACGAAGGGGTCAGACGATTAGTTCCAGTCATTCCACCAGGAAGGAGGTACACGGCTTGTGTTGTCTGTAGTTCAACCATGCCTATACGGTCAATACCGCCGTTCGATCACGTCCGCATTGTTACTTTCTGCCAGGAAGGGCTTTCAACAAGGGAAGTGTCCAGGCGCCTCGGGGTGAAGCAAAGTGATGATGTTCGGACGTGGAGGAGACACAGAGAGACAGGAACTGTCGATGACACGCCTCGCTCAGGCCGCCCAATGGCTACTACTGCACCCGCTACCTACGGATTATGGCTCGCTACCATGTTGAATAATGCTTTTCGTGTAGCCACAGGACGTCGTGTTACGACTCAAACTGTGCGCAATGGGCTCACGATGCGCGACTTTACTCCTGACGTCCATGGCGAGGTCCAACTTTGCAACCACGACACCATGCAGCGCGGTACATATGGGCCCAACAACATGCCGAATGGACCGCTCAGGAATGACATGACGTTCTATTCACCAATGAGTGTCGCATATGCCTTCGACCAGAAAACCATCGGATACAAGACAACTCGATCAGGCTGAACGCCTTAGACACACTGTCCAGCGAGTGTAGCAAGGTTCCCTGGTGTTTTGCGGCTGGCATTATGTGGGGCCGACGTACGCCGCTGCTAGTCATGGAAGGTGCCGCAACGACTGTACGGTACGTGAATGCCATCCTGCGACCCATAGTGGAACTATATCGGCAGCATACTGGCGAGGCATTGCGAGGCATTGCGCCCCCATCGTGCACATCCTTCGAATGACTTCCTTCAGGATAACGACATCGCTCGACTAGAGCGACCAGCATCTTCTCCAGACATCAGCCCTATCGAACATGCCTGTGATAGATTGAGAAGGGCTGTTTATGGACGACGTGACCCACCAACCACTCTGAGGGATCTACGCCGTATCGCCGTTGAGGAGTGGGACAATTCGGACCAACAGTGCCTTGATCAACTTGTGGATAGAGTGCCACGACGAATACAGGCATGCATCAATGCAAGAGGACGTGCTACTGGTGTGTACAGCAATCTGGAGCACCGCCTCTGAAGGCCTCTCTGTATGGTGGTACATCACGCAATGTGTGGTTTTCATGAGCAATAAAAAGGGCGGAAATAATGTTTATGCTGATCTCTATTCCAATTTTCTGTACGGGTTACGAAATTCTCGGAACCGAGGTGATTCAAACTTTTTTTGATGTGTGTACAATTCAGTCTATTAACATGACGCTGATACATACTTTCTCTATGAGAACTCAAGCAAGTTGGTCACTAATGTAACAGTAATACAAAAGAATTCTTACACTACCATCAAAAGACATCATTGGTTTTTCCCCATAGAGATTCCATAATCCCATTTATTCTGTGCTCATCTTCCGGGTCCACGAACAGCGTACTAGACGCCCAGCAAGTAGTCAGCATTCTGCTGGCTTCCGCGCACTGCGGCTGCAGCTTTCCTCGTACGCCCTCTCTTTGGTAACAGATACCGTACCCGACACTAGGTCTGTCCACATTTGACCTCTCTACTTCACTTAAACACCGCGAACATCTTACAGACGATGCGACAGTTCTTCATATAGCGGAACAGGGCTTGAGCCTCAATGTTCTGTTACACTACACAGTGAATTACGTGCATAAACTTTTCATCATGTGACATGTTTTCAATAAATATCCTGTGCGTGCACTGTCAGTGGAAACAACTTATTTTATCTGAGTGGTTAACAGTTTTGAGATAAGCTGTGAGCCGGCCGCGGTGGTCGTGCGGTTCTAGGCGCAGCAGTCCGGAACCGCGGGACTGCTACGATCGCAGGTTCGAATCCTGCCTCGGGCATGGATGTGTGTGATGTACTTAGGTTAGTTAGGTTTAAGTAGTTCTAAGTTCTAGGGGACTGATGACCTAAGATGTTAAGTCCCATAGTGCTCAGAGCCATTTGAACCATTTGCACCATGTAAAGTCCCATAGTGCTCAAAGCCATTTGAACCATAAGCTGTGAAAACAGTATTATCTGCAATGATTATTTTTCAATCGAAGAAGCATTTCACAGCATGTAATCAGTAACACTGGATGTAATTAAGAAGTAAATTCAAGACAGTCTGTTTGCTTACATCTATGGCGCGGAAGAAAAGTAGCTTAAATATGATTAGAAACAACTCACGTGTAGTATTTACGCTACATGATGGAGGAAATGTTGCTGTGAATTGAACTCACAATCATTTACAACCGAAGGTATCAGGAGAGTTAATCCACCTGTGACAAACGCTAGCCGAATACAAAAATATGTTGAAGACGGGTCGCTCTGTAGCCATTGGTAGATGTCATTGCCATTACTCACTTGTTCGCTGGTACTTTAAGCCTACCGACTTAACGTAAAACCGATATTTATACTCATCAGAAAACCATGTGAATGTGTTAATATCAGTACAATGTCCTATTTTTAGTAAATAAAGTAATAAACAGCATATATGACGAGTTTCATTTGAAAGGTTAAACAGGGCGCTAGTGTATACTGCTTATCGGAGTTTTTCTTTCGAGTAGAGTGAGTTAACACTACCGCTGCATGAAGATTGTATGTGAAATCTTGCAGACAGACTTCAGTGATAAGTCGGCCTGAGTCAGTACCCCAGTGTCACGTAAGATGACAAGACGCAAGAGCGGTTTTGGTAAACAGTATTGATCACGAGAGCAAAACACTCTCTGCGTTTCTGGCACACCAATTCAGAACAAAAGTTCAGAGTCTTCTTAGAAACTTCCATTGTTTTGGCTAGCAGTAAGCGACACTCGTCATGCTTGACGAAATCGTGCCGTTCCTCGCAGAGTTGGCACGATGGGGCTCTTCGCCGTAAGCTCAAATTTACGTTTTAATTTAAGTTTGCGGCAAGGAAAATGCGAGAAAATTTATTCACAACCATAGTTATGATCGTTACCTCTAAAACCCGCTTTACACAAAAACAGATAGATATCCAGCGATCACAGGCCCTGCAGACCCAGCGCTGCTTCCACAAACTGCATTCCTGTTTTGTTCCTCCAGGTGTCTTCAATTTCCAGGGCTGCTAGGTCCTTCGCCAGGTCGTCCATCAGCCTTGGTCGTCCAATGGGGCATTTGGTGTTTGGTTTCCCCGCTAGTGCCATCTTCGCCTGTCTTCCATCTGGCATACGGGCTACATGGCCCATCCATTGTATTCTTCTGCTGTGTATCTTCCGTAGGATAGTTGGACTAAATGACGGAATTACTTATACTGTTCATGTTAGAAGCTTCTGTAGCCATATTCTCCTTGTGTGTGTACCAATTAATTTATTTTTAAAAATCCCTCTTCTACAAAATGCAGTGTTTTTAATTATTCTTATTATATACTAGAACACATTTCAAAAACCAAGTGTCACCCTGCACGGGTCTCACTTTTATTTCTGTTAAAATATTGCAAGAAATTTAGGTTAGTTTTCTATTTTATGGGTAAAACTACAGCCTGTTGTTTCGTTGTAACAGTCCAAGTAAGTACATTTTTTTTTATTTCAAGCTGAAATATTAATTTGAAATATAATGGTAGGAACATATTATTTCAGAATGTTGCTAAGCAGTGGGAGAGAGGAGACAAGGGGCGAAAATCCTTTTATTAACAAATTTTGAAAAATCTCTTACGCGCTCAGAACGTCCAAGTCACCTCGAAATTTCGAGTTCCGGGGAATTGGAAGACAGTGGTGGTGTGAGGTGGAGGCGCCTAATAGTGGTGTAACCGACACAGAATTCACAACTCGTCTTTGTCTCGCAGAAATAAGGAAATATGGGCATCGTATTAATCAGCCTTGGCACTGTACTCCTTCTGGACAGATATATTTATATTTTCATCAGTGCTAGAACTATTCCATTTATTATTAATATTGCTTTAAAGACTTAAGATGCGTCGCCTGTAATGCTAAATGTTCAAATGTGTGTGAGTTCGTAAGGGACCAAACTGCTGAGTCACCGGTCCCTAGACTTACGCACTACTTAAACTAACTTATGCTAAGAACATCACGTACACCCATGATCGAGGGAGGACTCGAACCTGTAATGCTATCTAAAGAATATATGTATATCCTGTTCTCAGCAGTCTGCCGTTCCCTTTACAAAATGAATTAACGTCAAACTGAGATTATTTATTTTCAGACAGTTTAAAGCTCTGTGTAGTTTGCTTAAACTGCTGCGTGTAGCTGAGATAATTTCAGTTATTATTTCGTATTCTTTGGTTGAGACATTGCCGAAGATATTAACAAGACATTATTGAAGGTATTCAGATGCAAATTTTAAGGCGCTATATTGTTATCTAAAATTTTCTAGAGTATTTTTATTTTATGTCCCTTGTAGATGTGGTTCACATTAAGCTTTGCACAGATGTATTGCACAGTGTCTGTAGTAGGCCCGTCGATCGCATCAGGTCACACTTTTCAGTTCTGAGTTCACAATATACATGTAAAGATGCGCTGAACAATAGTCTCCCGCCAGTTATGAAGAGCGTGCTGTCATTGGAGTTCCGCCCGATTTCATGCAGCTCATATAACGTAACGATCATGCATAACAATGAAGTTCAGCGATGGTGCGGGAACCTAGAAGAGTGACGTACAGACATTCATTATGCAGGCAGTGAATGACAATGTTTGGCCACAGAGGGCAGCTGCAACGGTGGTGTTCCTCCGGTGTTTTTCATAGGAAATGTTCGATCATGTGCACACACAGCCCAGGCTTAGCTCCCTCTGATTTTCTTCTCTTTGCTCACAAGGGCCGCTGGCTACAAGGATAGCATTTTGAAACATCGAGCTGCAGATCGGCGTAGAGAATTGGCTGAAAGCACATCCAGCTGCCTTCCATGACGATGGAACTGGAAAATTGGCACTGTGCTACACAGATGCCTAAGTTGGAGAGGCGATTGTGTAGAGAAATAGCCACAAGTTGTGGCTAAATGTTGCAAATAAAACAGTCTCTATTTTCACTGTGCTTTCCACTTTGCGACTGATCGGACCTTGAAAAAAATTAGCCCACGTTTAATTGATATAGAATTAAGCTGCCACAATCTGTTAAGATTTAAAGGCTGGGTTGTACAGAATGGCTTCCTATTTTGTATTTCATGAGCTAACAGCGTATCATCTGAAACGTAGTGGGAAAATTCATGTTTCTTTCCCCAAAAAATAATTGTTTTTGTAAAGTTATTGTGAGAGAAACACTATTGAATATTTTGAACATTGTAATAGGGGGTTTTTTCGTTCTGGGCGACCTGAAGGCCACTTTCTACAACCTACTTTCAGTTATAACCTTCGATCGAGCGCGCTGTTTTTATAACACGAGCAGGCGCATGGCGTACTTGGTGCACATGTAAAGATTAGATGTTTTTATAAAACCGAGATAAACATTATGAGCAAAATCACAGTTTACTCTTAGTTTAATTAAACAGCAATAGAATAAACTTGCATGATACGAACTAAATCACTGTTTAACTAAACGATAATAAAATAAACTTTCACTATATCACGCTGATACCGCGTGCAGTTATTACCTGATGATAACAACACACACGAAGCATTAAACATCACGACTGCATTAGATCACAGCCAGCCAGTTATTCGATTGCTAATTATCTCGTATACAACTGCAATAGTATGTGACTGTGCTGCTAACTTTTTTGCAATGGAACGGTACAAGACAGTGTTATTTGTGGTTGGCGGACTTTATACAGTGAAGCGCCGAAGAAACTGGTGTAGGCAGGCATATTCAAATACAGAGATATGTAAACAGGCAGAATCCTGGGCTAGGTTCGGTAACGCCTATGTCAAGGGTCAATTGCATTTGTTAGATCTACACTCCTGGAAATGGAAAAAATAACACATTGACACCGGTGTGTCAGACCCACCATACTTGCTCCGGACACTGCGAGAGGGCTGTACAAGCAATGATCACACGCACGGCACAGCGGACACACCAGGAACCGCGGTGTTGGCCGTCGAATGGCGCTAGCTGCGCAGCATTTGTGCACCGCCGCCGTCAGTGTCAGCCAGTTTGCCGTGGCATACGGAGCTCCATCGCAGTCTTTAACACTGGTAGCATGCCGCGACAGCGTGGACGTGAACCGTATGTGCAGTTGACGGACTTTGAGCGAGGGCGTATAGTGGGCATGCGGGAGGCCGGGTGGACGTACCGCCGAATTGCTCAACACGTGGGGCGTGAGGTCTCCACAGTACATCGATGTTGTCGCCAGTGGTCGGCGGAAGGTGCACGTGCCCGTCGACCTGGGACCGGACCGCAGCGACGCACGGATGCACGCCAAGACCGTAGGATCCTACGCAGTGCCGTAGGGGACCGCACCGCCACTTCCCAGCAAATTAGGGACACTGTTACTCCTGGGGTATCGGCGAGGACCATTCGCAACCGTCTCCATGAAGCTGGGCTACGGTCCCGCACACCGTTATGCCGTCTTCCGCTCACGCCCCGACATCGTGCAGCCCGCCTCCAGTGGTGTCGCGACAGGCGTGAATGGAGGGACGAATGGAGACGTGTCGTCTTCAGCGATGAGAGTCGCTTCTGCCTTGGTGCCAATGATGGTCGTATGCGTGTTTGGCGCTGTGCAGGTGAGCGCCACAATCAGGACTGCATACGACCGAGGCACACAGGGCCAACACCCGGCATCATGGTGTGGGGAGCGATCTTCTACACTGGCCGTACGCCACTGGTGATCGTCGAGGGGACACTGAATAGTGCACGGTACATCCAAACCGTCATCGAACCCATCGTTCTACTATTCCTAGACCGGCAAGGGAACTTGCTGTTCCAACAGGACAATGCACGTCCGCATGTATCCCGTGCCACCCAACGTGCTCTAGAAGGTGTAAGTCAACTACCCTGGCCAGCAAGATCTTCGGATCTGTCCCCCATTGAGCATGTTTGGGACTGGATGAAGCGTCGTCTCACGCGGTCTGCACGTCCAGCACGAACGCTGGTCCAACTGAGGCGGCAGGTGGAAATGGCATGGCAAGCCGTTCCACAGGACTACATCCAGCATCTCTACGATCGTCTCCATGTGAGAATAGCAGCCTGCATTGCTGCGAAAGGTGGATATACACTGTACTAGTGCCGACATTGTGCATGCTCTATTGCCTGTGTCTATGTGCCTGTGGTTCTGTCAGTGTGATCATGTGATGTATCTGACCCCAGGAATGTGTCAATAAAGTTTCCCCTTCCTGGGACAATGAATTCACGGTGTTCTTATTTCAATTTTCAGGAGTGTATTACTGCTAACAAAAAGAATGCTGGCAAAATTGAAGTGAGTTTCAACGTGGTGTTATAGTCGGCGCACGAGCGATGGAACACAGAATCTCCGAGGTAGCGATGAAATGGGGATATTCCCATACGACCATTTCACGCGTGTACCGTGAATATCAGGAATCCGGTAAAACGTCAAATCTTCGTTGCGCCCGGAGAAAGATCCTGCGAGAATGGAACCAACGCCGACTGAAGAAAATCGTTCAACGTAACAGAAGCTCAACCTTTCCGCAAATTGCTTAGGATTTCAATGCCAGGCCATCGACAAGTGTCAGCGTGCGAACGATTCAACGAAACATCATCGATATGGGCTTTCGGAGCCGAAGGCCCACTCTTGTACCCTTGATGACTGCACGACACAAAGCTTTACGCTTCACCTGGGTCCGTCAACACCGACAATGGACTGTTGATGACTGGAAACATGTTGCCTGGTCGGGCGTGTCTCGTTTGAAATTGTATGGAGCGGGTATGGAGACTACCTCATGAATCCATGGACCCTGCATGTCAGCAGGGGACTGTGAAAGTTGGTGGAGTCTCTGTAATGGTGTGGGGCTTGTGCAGCTGGAGCTATATGGGACCTCTGACACGTCCAGATACGGCTCTGACAGGTGACACTAAGTTAAGTATCGTGGAAAAACGACGTTTTGTCTATGGAGCGCGTGACTGATTCTCTTGTAAATTTTTTTTGTTTATTTATAGACACAATCACATGTTTATGACAAAGTCATAACCGGTTTCGGCCATACAATGACTATCTTCAGATGCTAAAGGCGGTACACATTGAACGCAGGTTCATGCGCTGTCAGTGTATGCGCTTGACAGCACATGAACCTGTGTTCAGTGTATGCCGCCTTTAGCATCTGAAGATAGTCGTTGTATGGCCGAAACCGGTTATGACTGTGCCATAAACATGTTTTTTTTTGTGGTTTTAGGGCGCAAAACTTCAATTGTCATTAGCGCCCAGACTACGTTAGGAATGCACCGCCAGGCACAAGTTTAAAACAGCAACTAAAAGGGAAAACACGATAAAAGACAGACTGACAGGCATAGGATTAAAAAAAAAAACAGCATAATCAAAGGTCCTTAGAGAGGTTGGTCAAGTTGATAAAATGAAGAACGCGAGCAGCTGCTCGTGGGTCATCCGCTAAAATGGCATCTAGACTACAGGGCAGGCCAAGATCAAGACGCAGTGTGTTAAAATCCGGGCAGGACGTTAAAATGTGGCTGACCGTCAGCAAGTGCCCACATGGGTAGAACAGCGCCGGCGCAGCCGTCAGCAGATGGCGATGGCTGAACCGGCAGTGTCCAATTCGTAACTGGGCGAAAACGACCTCCTCCCTCCGAGAAGGGCGGGAGGATGACGTCCAAGCCACGGGAAGAGGTTTCAAGGCCCGAAGCTTGTTGTCTGTAAGTGCAGCCCAATCGGCATGCCACAGCGATAAAATGCGCCGACAAATGACCCTGTTATAATCTGACGAAGGGACACAACAAGAAGCTGTCCGAGGCTGGAGGACCGCAGCCTTGACCGCTGCATCTGCAGCCTCGTTCCCAGGGATACCGACATGGCCAGGAACCCACATAAAGCTAACCGGAGAACCGACGTCCACCAGCTGCTGAAGAGAGCGTTGGATCCGGTGCACGAAAGGGTGAACCGGATACGGATCTGACTAAGTATCGTGTCTGATCACCTGCATCCATTCATTTCCATTGCGCATTCCAGCGGACATAGGAAATTCCAGCAGGACAATGTGACAACCCACAAGTCCAGAATTGCTACAGAGTGGCTCCAGTAACACTCTTCTGAATGTAAACACTTGCGCTGGCCACCAAACTCCCCAAACATGAACGTTATTGAGCATATCTGACATGCCTTGCACGTTTGCAACGTGCTGTTTAGAAGGGATCTCCACCCCCTCGTAGTCTTACGGATTTATGGACGCGCCTGCAGGATTCCTGTTGTCAGTTCCATCCAGCACTACTTCAGACATTATTCGAGTCCCTGCCACGTCGTGGCGTGCCGCGCGACTCGGGACTTCTGCGTGCTCGCGGGGGCCCTGTACGATATTAGCGAGGTGTACCATTTTCTTTGGCTCTTTGGCACACCTACTCGAGGGTTAAGCAGTTGGCCTCCATTGCCATAATAAGCGTTATGCGTTCTAATAGCGTAAATGCTCAAGGGAATATGACGTCACAAACAATTTCGCAACAACATCTAAGTTCTGGAGCTGAAAGATTGGAAGCTGGAGCACTGTGATATGCAATTATCTTAATTTTCATTTTAATTGAAATTTTGCTGGTCTCCCCATACGTTTATTAATTATTTAATTAATTAATTTGCAATTCATGGATAGAATCTAAGGCCTGGAAGGCGGGAGGCCTGGGAATTTCAACCTCCACCCTGAGATGGGGCGTAATGCACATGATGAGACAATCACAATATTTTTAAATGTGACATCTCGCTGTTGTGTATTAGTTAATTAATTCACGTATGAAGAGACCTGCGAAATTCGGATTAAATTACATGAAAATTATGATCATTGCACATTTCGGGGCAGGAACCCAGAGCGCTTAGTCAGCAGAGCTTAGATGTTGGTGCGAAACAGTTTCTGACGTCGTATTCCCTTGGGCACTTACACTGTTACATCTACATCTACATCTACATGGATACTCTGCAAATCACATTTAAGTGGCACAGGGTTCATCGAACCACTTTCACAATTCTCTATTATTCCAATCTCGTATAGCGCGTGGAAAGAATGAACACGAGCTCTGATTTCCCTTATTTTATCTTTGTGATCGTTCCTTCGTGTGTAAGTCGGTGTCAACAAAATATTTTCGCATTCGGAGGAGAAAGTTGGTGATTGGAATTTCGTGTGAAGATTCCGTCGCAACGAAAAACGCCTGTCTTTTAATGATGTCCATCCCAAATCCTGTATCATTTCTGTGACACTCTCTCCCATATTTCGCGATAACACAAAACGTGCTGCCTTTCTTTGAACTTTTTCGATGTACTACTATCTGGTAAGGATCCCATACCGCGCAGCAGTATTCTAAAAGAGGACGGACAAGCGTAGTGTAGGCAGTCTCCTTAGTAGGTCTGTTACATTTTCTAAGTGTCCTGCCAATGAAACGCAGTCTTTGGTTAGCCTTTTCCACAACAATTTCTATGTGTTCCTTCCAATTTAAATTGTTCGTAATTGTAATACCTAGGTATTTAGTTGAATTTCCGGCTTTTAGATTAGACTCATTTGTCGTGTATCCGAAGTTAAACGAGTTCCTTTTAGCACTCATGTGAATGACCTCACACATTTCGTTATTTAAGGTCAACAGCCACTTTTCACACCATTCCGATATTTCTTCTAAATCGTTTTTCAGTTTCGTTTGATCTCCTGATGACTTTATTAGTCGATAAACGACATCAGCAAACAACCGAAGATGGCTGCTCAAATTTCGTCCGAAAGCGTTTATATAGATAAGGAACAGCAAATGGCCTAAAACACTTCCTTGGGGAACGCCGGAAATCACTTCCGTTTTACTCGATGACTTTCCGTCAGTTACAACGAACTGTGACCTCTCTGACAGGAAATCACAGATCCAGTCACGTAACTGAGACGATATTCCATAGGTACACAATTTTACTACGAGCCGCTTGTGTGGTACAGTGTCAAAAGGCTCCCGGAAATCCAGAAATACGGAATCGATCTGAAATCCCTTGTCAATAGCACTCAGCACTTCATGTGAACAAAGAGCTAGTTGTTTTTCACAGAAACGATGTTTTCTAAACCCATGTTGACTGTGTGTTAATAGACCGTTTTATTCGAGGTAATTCATTACGTTCGAACACAATATATGTTCTAAAATCCTGCTGCACATCGATATTAACGATATGGGCCTATAATTTAGTGGATTACTCCTAATACCTGTCTTGAATACTGGTGTGACCTGTGCAACTTTCCAGTCTTTGGGTACGCATCTTTCGTCGAGCGAACGTTTGTATATAATTGTTAAGTATGGAGCTAATGCATCAGCATACTCCGAAAGGAACCTAATTGGTATACAGTCTGGACCAGAAGACTTGCTTTTATTAAGTGATTTAAGTTGCTTCACTACTCCGAGGATATTTACTTCTACGTTACTCATGTTGGCAGCTGTTCTCGATTCGAGTTCTGGAATATTTACTTCGTCTTCTTTTGTGAAGGCATTTTGGAAGGCTGTGTTTAGTAACTCTGCTTTGGCAGCACTGTCTTCGATAGCGTTTCCATTGTGTAACACTTGTTACAACAGTGGAGGCCAGATGTCTAATAGTGAAAGGAAGTCAGAGAAAGTGAAAGTAGCCTTGAGGATGGCCAGAACGAAGAGAGACCTCCTACTCACCGTTTATTCCTCTGTCATGCAAACATGTATCAACGGACTACCGCAGCACCAAAACTCGGACGCCAGCGCCTTCCGTGAGGCAGCCGTGCTGCGGGGGCGTTAATCGCCGCCCACCGCCCACCGCTGGCGCCGCTGTGCACGCGCTCTCCGCCGCCAGCAGGTGTTGGTCGCCGGCTGTGGCACCGCCGTCCGCCGTCCCATCGACGCCGGCAGATGGCGCCGCCCCCGCCGCCCCCACCGCCCCCGCTGCTCGTTATCCCATAATTACGTCCGGCTGCTCTGTGATGGGCCGCCTTCGTCGCCAAATCCTCGGCTGTGGATGGCGCCTTAACAGGCCACCCGTTGTCGCCCCGGCCGCAGTTCCAAGGCATCTGTGCCTTCTGTACCGAGGTTTCCGCAAACCCAGCTACACGTCATTGGTTCTTGCACTTGTAGTTCCGCACTTGTAGAAATCAACAACAGAAAGTACGATGGCTAGCTATAATTTATCATAAGGCAGGCTACTGCAACCTAACGTTACATCTATATTTACTCTGATGAACCAGACGTTATTCCAGAATCAGGTTCCTCATACTGGAAAGGACTGCAAGATACACTCCTGGAAATGGAAAAAAGAACACATTGACACCGGTGTGTCAGACCCACCATACTTGCTCCGAACACTGCGAGAGGGCTGTACAAGCAATGATCACACGCACGGCACAGCGGACACACCAGGAACCGCGGTGTTGGCCGTCGAATGGCGCTAGCTGCGCAGCATTTGTGCACCGCCGCCGTCAGTGTCAGCCTGTTTGCCGTGGCATACGGAACCCCATCGCAGTCTTTAACACTGGTAGCATGCCGCGACAGCGTGGACGTGAACCGTATGTGCAGTTGACGGACTTTGAGCGAGGGCGTATAGTGGGCATGCGGGAGGCCGGGTGGACGTACCGCCGAATTGCTCAACACGTGGGGCGTGAGGTCTCCACAGTACATCGATGTTGTCGCCAGTGGTCGGCGGAAGGTGCACGTGCCCGTCGACCTGGGACCGGACCGCAGCGACGCACGGATGCACGCCAAGACCGTAGGATCCTACGCAGTGCCGTAGGGGACCGCACCGCCACTTCCCAGCAAATTACGGACACTGTTGCTCCTGGGGTATCGGCGAGGACCATTCGCAACCGTCTCCATGAAGCTGGGCTACGGTCCCGCACACCGTTAGGCCGTCTTCCGCTCACGCCCCAACATCGTGCAGCCCGCCTCCAGTGGTGTCGCGACAGGCGTGAATGGAGGGACGAATGGAGACGTGTCGTCTTCAGCGATGAGAGTCGCTTCTGCCTTGGTGCCAATGATGGTCGTATGCGAGTTTGGCGCCGTGCAGGTGAGCGCCACAATCAGGACTGCATACGACCGAGGCACACAGGGCCAACACCCGGCATCATGGTGTGGGGAGCGATCTCCTACACTGGCCGTACACCACTGGTGATCGTCGAGGGGACACTGAATAGTGCACGGTACATCCAAACCGTCATCGAACCCATCGTTCTACCATTCCTAGATCGGCAAGGGAACTTGCTGTTCCAACAGGACAATGCACGTCCGCATGTATCCCGTGCCACCCAACGTGCTCTAGAAGGTGTAAGTCAGCAAGATCTCCGGATCTGTCCCCCATTGAGCATGTTCGGGACTGGATGAAGCGTCTTCTCACGCGGTCTGCACGTCCAGCACGAACGCTGGTCCAACTGAGGCGGCAGGTGGAAATGGCATGGCAAGCCGTTCCACAGGACTACATCCAGCATCTCTACGATCGTCTCCATGGGAGAATAGCAGCCTGCATTGCTGCGAAAGGTGGATATACACTGTACTAGTGCCAACATTGCGCATGCTCTATTGCCTGTGTCTATGTGCCTGTGGTTCTGTCAGTGTGATCATGTGATGTATCTGACCCCAGGAATGTGTCAATAAAGTTTCCCCTTCCTGGGACAATGAATTCACGGTGTTCTTATTTCAATTTCCAGGAGTGTAGTAGCTGAAAGACGGAGTGGGACAGAAAGGATCTTTATTTGGTGGGAGCAGGTGTTTCTGCGGTAGTTCAGACAACGCTTAATAACGCTTCGGTCACCATTTCCTATACAGTGGTTTTGTTTGGCATGGATTCAACAAGGCGATTTCTGGAGACATGTGGGTGATATCAGACGTCTACGCACAGATCCCGAAAATCATTGGCCCCGGTGACTTGTGGACAGGAGCAAGTGTCTGACAGCGTCCCAGATGTCCCATCCGGTTTAGATCAGGCGAATTTCTTTTCAAGTCGCCATAGTGCGTTCCATGCCTTCCTCTTCAAACCACTGTAGCACGCCACGCGCAGGTTGGAGTCCTCCCTCGGGCATGGGTGTGTGTGTTAGCTCTTAGCATAATTTAGGTTAAGTACTGTGTAAGCTTAGGGACTGATGACCTTATGATGACCTTAGCAGTTAAGTCCCATAAGATTTCACACACACACTCACACACACTGCAGCACGACTGTGGCCTTACACTGATATGTACGCTGTTGGAAGATGCCATCACAATTGGGGGGAAGTGTGAAGCATGGAGCGATGCTGGAGGTCTTCGATTACTACCACAGGTCCCGTGGAAGCCTAAATGCTTAAGTGTTCCCCCGTCGGCCTGCGTCCGGTGCTCCGAACATGTTTCCAGCATCCTTTCGTCTAGATGACAGCGAATCCAGAATCGGCCATCGAGCTGATACGAGGCGTATGGTATATAATCAGGCGAAATGTTGCCACCGACTCACCGTCCAATCGCTGCATTCGTAAGTGTCTATGTTGTTCGCTTAACAAAGGAATGAGTAGGGGTCGTCTTTTCCGGTAGTCTAGGCTCAACAGTGTGCCAGAAACACTTGGTGGAGCGCCAGCAGTGTACTCTGTCCCCAGATCTGCCACCGATCGCCGTCTTTCCTACTTCGCACAGTGCGCAAGACTCCAACGTCCGTGTGCTTTGGTGAGGCGTGGTTTGTAGTTACCTTGTAAGTTACTGGTGCTGTTACCGCCTTTCAGTCGCCTTCATCAAATGCTCTCACGACAGCAGGACACGTACAGCCGACCAACTTCTCTGTTTTCGAGATTTTCGTTCATAGGTGCACAGTGTAATATAGCGACTCAGTACTGGTTATACAATGACTTGTCCACGGAACGGACGTCTGTCATTATTCTAGAGTTGCACTGAAGGATACAGTCACTTCACTAAAACATAGTTTTACTTAGCTCATTGTCTTGAAGTAGTCTTCGTTATTTTCATGTAGTTCTATGATAATGTCACATGTCTCCTTTCTATAGAGAATCTCCACTGACGCTAGGACTCTGAAAGGCTGGTGGATCACTACGTACGCGATAAAAAATATCTCCACTTTGAGTAGTTCGTTTCTAATTTAACTCTTCAAACATTCGAACAACAAAACGTAACATTGAATTGGCCCTGTTGAACTATAATTTGCAACTACAATATCTCCTCTCTACCGTATCACAAAAAATTATTTGTCTCCAGTATTCCAGTCAAGTCCTCACGATGAAGATGTACAAAGAAAACATTTAAAGCAAACAGGCTTACATCGTTGTCAAAGATAGTAACTGTTAACTATGCAGTGAAACTTAAATTTACAGATTTTTATGTTAAATGTTGCAAATGTATTCTCAACACACAACATGAAAATACGAGGGGCTAGTGAGTATGATTTTCCTGAAAGTGGGTGGGTTTTGTTCAGGATTCCAGTACACCATATTAGTTCCCCTTTGTTGCTACGAAACCATATTTTTAAACATAATTTCTGTTCAGTGAAACTGCCTAACGGCACCTTCCTGGGAGGGCGTGTATGCCCGCATGATACCACTCTGCATATCGGCATCAGAGTCAAATTCTTCCTGTCATCAATAACTTCCCGCTATCATGATGTTTCTCACGGAATCCATCCTTCATTGGCCAAACAGTTGGAAGCCAGAAGGTGCGAGATCAGGGCTGTAGGGCGCATAAGCAAGAACATGTCAATGAAGTGTTCGGAGCTCCTCTTGGGTGCGTAGACATGTCTGAGGCCTTGAATTGTAATGAAGAAAGAGAAATACATTTGCATTCTTGTGGCGACGAACATGGGGAAGTCGTTTCTTCTGTATCCTGTGAATGGCACAGTACACTTCCCAAGAGATCGCTGCCCCATGATGGAGGGCATTAAACAGAAAATCCCATCAGAGCCTCAGAAGACGGTTTCCGTGATTTCACCGGCTGAGGGTGCGGCTTTGAACTTTTTCTGCGGAGGAGATGTGATGAGGCGCCACTCCATGGACGGCCTTTTTATTTTCGACTCGGAGTAATAACCTATGTTTCATTGCCTGTGACAATTTTCGACAAAAAATTGTCACGATCAGCCTCGTAAGGCGCAAGCAACTCCTCCCGGATGGTCCTTCTGTATTGTTTATCGTCTTCTGTTAAGCGGCGAGGAAACCAGCGGCGATCCACCTTTAAGTACCCCAGCTGGTGGACTAGTGTGTCAGCACTACCAACAGAGACGGCGAGCTGAGCACCGAGGTGCTTGATTGTGATCCGTCGATCGCCTCGAATGAGAGTGTTCGCACGTTCCAACTCTCAAGAAGTCAAAGTTATGTGCGGCCAGCTGGTACGTGGGAGATCGGACAGATTTGCGCGAGCTCGTTTCGATGATGATAGATACACCACCCACCGACTCACCGTGCTTTTGTTCGCTGCCACGTCTCTCTCTAGACAATCTGTAAGCGCCTATGAATATCTGCGATGCTCCCGTTTCCCGCCAAAAGAAACTCAACGCTAACTCCGTGCTTGGACCGCATGGTAGTTACAGACACGATTTTGAAGGCTGCCTATAACGCCGAAACCTATTGGAATGTCATGAAACTGTGGGGGCTGACTCGGGAATATTCCACGATGTCGCACGACAAATTTCGCATTTTTTTAACCGAAATTGGCCGAGAAATAATGTGTTGCTTTACTTATTCAACGCCCCTTCCACTTACGTGTGAAATAATGAATGTTAGTGCGTATATTTGTTACTTAACTATTTTAAATTTATAAAATGAAATTACCTACATGTGACGACATCGAAGAATTTTAAATATATCTCAGGCTTGGTTGCATCATACGCGCTGTAACTGTGTGCCGTCTGCCGAAGTGTGTTATGTTGATGGATTTCCCCATCTACAGACCATATCGTCGCTGGAATGGTTCCCCTTTCGTCTGTGCTCCGCTGGTGTGCTTTTCTTACGGCGCCACGTGATCTCAGCACCATCAGGTGGCATTCATTCTCGAAAGTAAGCAGCGGTCTTCATGTCCTGGCTCGTCACAGTTTACTCCTCAGATCAACGTACGGTGCATCGCGGCCGCTATTCCGTTTCCATTTTCGTTTTCTAATTTCCTACTGAATTTTCAAATGGTTTGTGGGATGAACCAGCGACGTGATACTTGCCAATTATAAATTCCCGCTGCCCCTTGTGCGACTGCGTCACGAACATATTTGCAAGAGTATTACGGGTCTCGCCGCCCGCGTCGGGAGCATCGCCTGCGACTGTGGTGCTACATTACAGTTCTGCAACGAGTATAGTGTCGTAATACTGGCGTGAACAATATGGTGGGATAAGCAAGATCACGGGAGTCCAAGACGACAACGGGTCTGGAGATTAGACGAATGGCAGTTGATGTGCCGGCAGAATTGCCAACACTGTTTTTAGAGGAGGCCGAAATGCACGCTATAATCTCACGCAGGCTGGCGTGAGGTCTGAAACAGGATACGTAATGAATGCTATAAAGAAAAGTACGTAGCTTCTGGAATACTTAACTTTAATCCTCATTTGTAGAACATCGCTCTTGGTGATACATTAATAGAATCTCAATATAAATTGAATACGGCGCCTTGCTAGGTCGTAGCAAATGTAGCTGAAGGCTATGCTAACTATCGTCTCGGCAAATGAGAGCGTAATTCTCAGTGAACCATGGCTGGCAACGTCGGCTGTACAACTGGGGCGAGTGCTAGTACGTCTCTCTAGACCTGCCGTGTGGTGGCGCTCGGTCTGCAATTACTGACAGTGGCGACACGCGGGTCCGTCGTATACTAATGCACCGCGGCCGATTTAAAAGCTACCACCTAGCAAGTGTGGTGTCTGGCGGCGACACCACATTTATTCTCAGTAATTTCTGACCTGATGTAAACAAAACAAGGCACGAAATAACGAGAAATGCATCACATCCAGTCATTTGTATATAGGCGATATAAATTATGCTTTCAAACGGTCTAATAGCAATCACACGCCGTAGAATATCATGTCAATAGGGGAATCCATACAACTACTGGCCATCTGAACTTCTGAAAATTTACAGGACCAAAGTGGAATCGTTGTGATTCCCATTATGATCATCGTTATAATCATGCATCAGCCATAAGTAAACCTATCAAATAGTATCTAAACATAAATGTTTCTTAAGCACAAAAAACCAAAGTAAATACATAACGAATGATGCAGTCATTGTTAAAGACTACTACAACATATTACATAAATCACTGACTTTAGGCACAAGGAAAAAAAATTATAAAATATTATTAAATTACAGGTCATTTTATACAAGAGCATACCGACAAAAATAATACAGTAAAACACAT
This sequence comes from Schistocerca cancellata, assembly GCF_023864275.1. Taxonomy (NCBI): domain Eukaryota; kingdom Metazoa; phylum Arthropoda; class Insecta; order Orthoptera; family Acrididae; genus Schistocerca; species Schistocerca cancellata. Next base: position 920,551,545 of record NC_064628.1, on the reverse strand, counting down.
AGGCGTAGATAGTAAATAAGTAAATTGAGAAAAGTACCATTATCTGAAAGAAAAGTAATTACACTTAAGTCATATAACAAGTGTTGTGGGTTGGCAGGAGAGCCCACAGGTATGAGAGGAAGCCGAAAGGCACGCGTTTTAGCTCACACAGGCTGGCGTGAGGTCTGGAACAGGTCAAGGAAATTAGACTAGCAAAAAACGTACGTAGCTGCTGGAATACTTAACTTTAATCCATAAATGGTGAACATCGCTCTTGACGGTACATGTTTTACAGCATCAGTAGTAACTGGTAATGGCACCTTGCTAGGTCGTAGCCAATGACGTAGCTGAAGGCTATGCTAACTATCGTCTCGGCAAATGAGAGCGTATTTTGTCAGTGAACCATCGCTAGCGAAGTCGGCTGTACAACTGGGGCGAGTGCTAGGAAGTCTCTCTAGACCTGCCGTGTGGCGGCGCTCGGTCTGCAATCACTGATAGTGGCGACACGCGGGTCCGACGTATACTAACGGACCGCGGCCGATTTAAAGGCTACCACCTAGCAAGTGTGGTGTCTGGCGGTAACACCACAACAAGTGTAGCAAAATTCTTTTTTACGATATCTAGGTAACAAACAACATCTTTAATGATCAAGAATAAAAATGTTATCCAGATTTTGGGTATAAATGTCCAGACGTTACATTAATGGATCCACTGATGATGGCGTAAAACGAAACTGATAGATGTAATGAAACACAATTAAACAGTTCTTAACTGTAAACAGTGAACTCACATTTTTGTGCTGAAAGATCTGTGCAAACTAGCAACATGCTGTAGAAATACATGTTTAATTGTACACTTTTCAGGCGAATTCCAACAGGTCTTATACGAGTACATTTAAGAAAATGCATGACACAACCCTGTATTCATTTTTCTTTATGATCATAAACGGCTTCGGTAAAATGCCATTAACACACTATTAAAGAAGGCTAATATTACTCACATGTCATTGTAAATATTGACATGGGAACCCATCTTAACTGTACACTGATCATCATGCTGCATATTTAGTGTAACAGCAGATGTTCTAACACAAAATTAGCATCAAAAAATTAGACAGAACTTACTATTTAATGTACTAACACACAACGGCAATTGCTATTCAGTGTTCTAATAAAAAATAAGAATCAAAGAGTAAGCAGTAACCCATTTCATTGTAATGGGTCTAACAAACAACAAGCATCCCAGAATAAGCATCAACCGACTACATACCAATTGCTACATAATGAATTGACGCTTGATCGGTGTTGGAACATTAGATAGCAATTGCCATCTAATTTATTGATGCACATTCTGTGTTACAACATCTGATGTACCTATGTAATTCTCAGCATTCTTCTATAGGCCCAGCCCCCCTTTTTAAAAGCTTCTACTCTCTTCATGTCTGATCTGCTTATCGCCCACGTTTCGCTTCTGTACGGTTACGCTCCAGGGGGGCACACTTCCAGAAACAGTGCAATATTGTGGAGTATGCAGTTGTAGCTGCACGCCACTTAATACTGTCAAACATGCATTAACGGACAGCGCTGTTATATTTCCCTGTATGAAATAAGTGTGCTATCCATAATTATAGATGCTCTGAAGAAAAAGTCGCTATACATTTTTCGCACATGTTCTACGCGGGTCGAATGCCATACGCCAACTACCCGCATCAAAATGTGGCTGTGGAGAACAAGGTACACTAGAACACACTATCTGGGGATTCCCACTGTATGCAGATGTTGCTGATACCAATAGACAGGACCCGAAGCCACATTAAAGACTCGATGTCAGGACTATACACTACGCGACCATAAACATTCGGACACCTGTTAGTGGACACTAACTTGGGGTGTGTTCGCCCTTCGCCTTTATAACGCCTCTAACTCTTTTGAATTCACTTGCAATGAGGTGTCTGAAAGTCTGTTGTCAGATGGCGGCACGTTCCTGAGACGAAACCAGAGACAGTAACGATGTTGCACACTTGGATTTTGAGCTAAATAGAAGTTCTAACTTATCTCAAATGTGAAATGTCGGTAATCTGGGCAGGCCAGTCCACTTCAGGGGCGTTATCGTCCACTAGCCGTTGTCTCACAGATGGTGCTTTGTACTGGGTGCATTGCCAAGGTAAAACAATGAATCATCCCCCACCCAAATGGTTCTTTACTGTAAGCAGTACACAATGCTCTAAAACGTATTCATATCCTTCCGCATTTAGCGTTTTCTTTGCTGCAGAATGCTCGAACATATTCTCAGGTCGAATACAATGAACTTCCTTCATACTGAGAAGCTTACGTCCACGAATCAGCATTGTTTTGGAGATCATTGCTCGTACGAAACTCAGCTTGCCCTTTTCTCACATGACAGACTGAGAACTATGAAGGGCAACAGGCAGATTCCTTATTTCTAGATTTCCGAAAAGCATTTAACGCGGTGGCACATTGCTGGCTGTTAACGAAGGTACGAACGTATGGAATACGTTCACAGATACGTGAGTGGTTCGAAGACTACTTAAATAATAGAACGCAGTGTGTTGTTCTCGACGTCGAGTGTTCATCAGAGACAAGGGTATCGGCAGGAGTGCCCCAGGGCACTGTGATAGGACCGCTGTTGTTCTCTACATAAATGATTTGATGACAGGGTAGGCAGCAATCTGAGCCTGTTTGCTGATGGTGCCGTGGTGTACTGCAAGGTGTCCTCATTGAGTGACTGTAGGATGATAGAAGACGACAAAGACAAAATTTCCTGTTCGTCTGATAAGTGTCAGCTAGCCCTAAATGTGGAAAAATGTAAGTCAGTGCGGATGAGTAGAAGGAACAAACCTGTAAAGCTCGCATACAGTATTATTAGTGCCCTACAGGACACAGCCAAGTCGTTTAAATATCTAGGCGTAACGTTGCAAAGCGATATGACGTGTGAACGAGCGTGTGAGGACTGTGGTAGCGAAGATGAATGGTCGATTTCGATTTACTGGGAGAATTTTAGGAAAGATTGGTTCACCTCTAAAGGAGACAGCATGTACGTCGCTGGTGCGAGCTGTTCTTGAGTACTGCTCGAGTGTTTGGGATCCGTACCAGATCGGACTGAAAAAGACGTGGAAGCAATTCAGAAGCGGGCTGCTAGATTTGTTACCGGTAGGTTCGGACGATATGTAAGTGTTACGGTGATGCTTCTGGAACTCAAATGAGAATCCCTGGAGGGAAGGCGACTTTCGTTTCGAGAAACACCGCTGAGGAAACTTAGACAGCCAGCATTTCAAGGCGATTGCCGAACGATTCTGCTGGCTCCGACGTAAATTGCGATAAGGAACACGAAGATAAGACACGAGAAATTAGGGCTCACACATTTTTCCCTCGCTCTATTTGGGAGTGGAACAGGAAAGGAAATGACAAATAGTGGTGTGGGGTACCCTCAGCCACGTCTCATATGAAGGCTTCGGGGGGTGTCTATGTAGATGTAGATGTAGATTTTCTACAACCAACTTACGCAATGCCTGGCAGTTCCTGTCCACCAGTACGTGGCCTGAGGTAAATTGTGGTTGTTCCTTCGCGTTCCCCCTCACAACCACATCATCAACAATCGATATGGGCAGCTTCAGAAGAGCTGCAATGTCCATGATGAATTTGTTATTCTAGTGACGTCTAATGAATAGTTCACTTTCGAAGTCATTTATTACAGTATTCTACTATTAGTGCTTCCGTACTGACAAAAAATAACCACCTCCTCCGTTTATACGGGCGGGTTCGCCTCTTAAGATCTAGTGGTCAATTCCGCATTACCTAGGGGCTTACAAACACTTCTGCGAGACAAAATGGCAGATGCTGAACAATATCGCTGACGTCACATCAATAAGGGCTTGGAAATGGCTCTGAGCACTATGGGACTCAACATCTTAGGTCATAAGTCCCCTAGAACTTTGAACTACTTAAACCTAACTGCAAGGCCGGTGTGGCCGTGCGGTTCTAAGCGCGTCAGTTTGGAACCGCGTGACCGCTACGGTCGCAGGTTCGAATCCTGCCTCGGGCATGGATGTGTGTGATGTCCTTAGGTTAGTTAGGTTTAAGTAGTTCTAAGTTCTAGGGGACTGATGACCTCAGTAGTTAAGTCCCATAGTGCTCAGAGGCATTTAAACCTAACTAACCTAAGGACACCACACACACCCATGCCCGAGGCAGGATTCGAACCTGAGACCGCAGCAGTCCCGCGGTTCCGGACTGCAGCGCCAGAACCGCTAGACCACCGCGGCCGGCCAACAAGGGCTTGGGTACAGTGCCAGTTGATTAATGAACCCGTGTCCGCTTCAGTAGAGGTGGCTTGCGACGGAACATCGAGAAATTTCGCAGTGAAGACAGTTATGCTGCCGGCCGTTGTGGCCGAGCGGTACAAGGCGCTTCAGTCCGGAACCGTGCGACTGCTACGGTCGCAGGTTCGAATCCTGCTTCGGGCATCGATGTGTGTGATATCCTTAGGTTAGTTAGGTTTAAGTAGTTCTAAGTTCTAGGGGACTGGTGACCTCAGATGTTAAGTCCCAAAGAGCTCAGAGCCATTTGAACCATTTGAACCGTTGTGCTGAATCACTACTCCAGACGAAAACCCAAGAGCGCATGCACAGCGACCGTAACAGCATCACCAGAGTGGAGGCATTGTTGTGGGCTGTATATCGCCACACAGGCAGGTAGAACTGGGCCCACGTGGGCGGGAACGTCGCTGTGGCTTCACCCCTCAGCGGCAGCAGCGGTGCTCCGTCGGATCAGGGTCCCCCAGTAGACAACTGAAGAGCCTGCTTCCACCACAATTTCCCTTGTAACGCAAAATAAACCGGTACTGTGTGCCTGTGGGTAGGAGAGCGATGGAGTGTGTTGTTTAATATGGCATACTGGTTTCATTACTGTTTTTAATTTATTTTAGCTGTATCATTACAGGATATCGGTTTCGCCTTTCTGCAAAGACACTGGTTTTTTTTCTTTTTACCCAAACATGTTTCAGCACCTCTGTGCTATCACCAGTGGTTTTTGTTTACAGAAAACCGTAGAGAGTGACCTTGTAACTGATTTTACAAAGTGGGGCCTAGAGAAAGTTTTTGTTCCTTTTGCTTCTTACCGTGATTTTACATTATATGGTTTTGGAGGACCAAGTGCATGGTGTCCTGCAGTAATAGCTTGTCATCTGCAAACTAAACGATGTAAATGTCAATTTTATCGCACGTTAACACATCCCTTCAAGTTTTAAAAACATGACTTTGGTGTTTCAAAATGTTTTGCGTATATGTATGTTATTACGTTCTTCCTTCTTTGGCGTTTCGGGGACACTGCACACACACATTAATATACTTTGTCTAGTTTCTTCCTTCTTAAACGCCTTTTTACTCCGCAAAACGCAGTGGTCATTATGTTGCGTTTCCTAACACGTAACCATCTCGGAGTTCATTTGTTCCCGAGAGAGTTTAGCGTCGATGTGAATTTTGTTTACTTTTTCTCTCTCTTTTTATGTGTGTGTGTGTGTGTGTGTGTGTGTTTGTGTGTGTGTGTGTGTGTGTGTGGAAGGATCTTTAGCTGTTTGTGTTGCCGTTTCTGTAAAGTTACTTTAAATTTTTTAAACAATATGCCTTTACAGAACAACAATGTAAGAGCACGATAAGAAGCTAAAGTAACAAAATCTATCTTTAGGCCTCACTTTAGTAAATCAGTTACAACATACAACACGTCCACCTTTTCCAGTTTTGAATAAACAAAAACCGACTGATGATGGCAAAGAAATGCTGTAACTTGTTTGGGTAAAAAGAAAAAACAGTGCTTTTGCAAAAATATGGAAGCCCATATCGTAAAATTTAACTGTAAACGCGAAAAGGAAGAACAAGACTTGCAGATCCAATATATGAGTATTCAGTTGTACCAGTGACACAGAGGGTGAAGTAAGTTGTAGGGCAACAGTAGCGGTACACATGTTTACGTATGGTAGTGGGTGTAATTTCCATTAGTAGTTGAAACTTTATAGACGAATGGAAAAACTGGTAGAAGCCGACCTAAGGGAAGATCAGTGTGGATTCCGTAAAAATATTGGAACACGTGAGGCAATACTGACACTACGACTTATGTTAGAAGATAGATTAAGGAAAGGCAAACCTAATTTTCTAGCATTAGTAGACTTAGAGAAAGCTTTTAACAATATTGACTGGAATACTCTCTTTCAAATTCTGAAGGTGGCAGGGGTAAAATACAGGGAGCGAAAGGCTATTTACAATTTGTACAGAAACCAGATGCCAGTTATAAGAGTCGAGGGGCATGAAAGGGAAGCAGTGGTTGGGAAGGGAGTGAGACGGGATTGTAGCGTGTCCCCGATGTTATTCAATCTGTATACTCAGCAAGCAGTGAATGAAACAAAAGAAAAATTCGGTGTAGGTATTAAAATCCATGGAGAAGAAATAAAACTTTGAGGTTCGCCGATGACATTGTAATTCTGTCAGAGACAGCAAAGGACTTGGAAGAGCAGTTGAACGGAATGGACAGTGTCTTGAAAGGAGGATATAAGATGAGCGTCAACTAAAGCAAAACGAGGATAATGGAATGTAGTCGAATTAAGTCGGGTGATATTGAGGGAATTAGATTAGCAAATGAGACACTTAAAGTAGTAAAGGAGTTTTGCTATTTGGGGAGCAAAATAACTGATGATGGCCGAAGTAGAGAGGATATAAAATGTACACTGGCAATGGCAAGGAAAGCGTTTCTGAAGAAGAGAAATTTGTTAACATCGAGTACAGATTTAAGTGTCAGGAAGTCGTTTCTGAAAGTATTAGTATGGAGTGTAGCCATGTATGGAAGTGAAACGTGGACGATAAATTGTTTAGTCAAGAATAGAATAGAAGCTTTCGAAATGTGGTGCTACAGAAGAATACTGAAGATTAGATGGGTAGATCACATAACTAATGAGGAGGTATTGAATAGAATTGGAGCGAAGAGAAATTTATGGCACAACTTGACTAGAAGAAGTGATCGGTTGGTAGGACGTGTTTTGGGGCATCAAGGGATCGCCAATTTTGTACTGGAGGGCAGCATGGAGGGTAAAAATCGTAGAGGGAGACCAAGAGATGAATACAATAAGCAGATTCAGAAGGATGTAGGTTGCAGTAGGTACTGGGAGATGAAGAAGCTTGCACAGGATAGAGTATCATGGAGAGCTGCATCAAACCAGTCTCTGAACTGAAGATTACAACAACAGTTGAAACAGAGTGATGGGATGTGATGCTGTGTTAGCTTTATTAACTGCATTTTGTGCTATTAACTCCTGATGCAGAGGCAAAATTACTGTTGATAGTGAAAGTCTGAGTAACAAGTCTGTGCTGAAATTGCAGGTAACAGGCTACAATGAAACAAATATTCATTTATTACGTATCCAAGTACACAGAAGTTATGGTTTGATAAAATAGATTGATCTTATAATTCATGGTGTACTAATTGCCACCACACTCCTGTTTTCACATCAAGCACATTCTCTTAGTGACACTTGTAAGGTACCCGTTGTTTTCAGATAATAGCGCATTTTACCTTATTTCCAGTTTTGCTATTTCAGACACCTGAAGTGAATGTATCAGCGTTGCAGTACGTACGGAGTAAGGAGCGAGCGGTGGCTTCCCACGCTGACTAGCAATGGTGGTTGGCCACCTGGCGCCTTCAGAGCCAGTGGGATGAGGCGCAGATGCAGAAATCGCTCGTGACCTCAGCAAAGTGTAGGGAAAGTGTATTCATTTTGCCAGGAATCAAGTAATTGTTATTACTAAATACACTACTGGCCATTAAAATTGCTACACCACGAAGATGACGTGCTACAGACGCGGAATTTAACCGACTGGAAGAAGATGCTGTGATATGCAAATGATTAGCTTTTCAAAGTATTCACACAAGGTTGGCGCCGCTGGCGACACCTACAACGTGCTGGCATGAGGAAAGTTTCCAACCGATTTCTCATACACAAACAGCAGTTGACCGGCGTTGCCTGGTGAAACGTTATTGTGATGCCTCGTGTAAGAAGGAGAAATGTGTACCATCACGTTTAAGACTTTGATAAAGGTCGGATTGTAGCCTATTGTGATTGCGATTTATAGTATCGCGACATTGCTACTCGCGTAGGTCGAGATCCAATGACTGTTAGCAGAATATGGAATAGGTGGGTTCAGGAGGGTAATACGGAACGCCGTACTGGATCCCAACGGCCTCGTATCACTAGCAGTCGAGATGACAGGCATCTTATCCGCATGGCTGTAATGGATCGTGCAGCCACGTCTCGATCCCTGAGTCAACAGATGGGGACGTTTGCAAGACAAAAACCATCTTCACGAACAGTCCGATGACGTTTGCAGCAGCATGGACTATCAACTCCGAGACCATGGCTGCGGTTACCCTTGACGCTGCATCACAGACATGAGCTCCTGCGAGGGTGTACTCAATGACGAACCTGGGTGCATGAATGGGCAAACGTCATTTTTTCGGATGATTCCGGGTTCTGTTTACAACATCATGATGGTCTCATCCGTATTTGGCGACATCGCGGTGAACGCACATTGGAAGCGTGTATTTGCCATGGCCGTACTGGCTCATCACCCGGCGTGATGGTATGGGGTGCCATTGGTTAGAAGTCTCGGTCACCTCTTGTTCGCATTGACGGCACTTTGAACAGTGGACGTTACATTTCAGATGTGTTACGACCCGTGGCTCTACCCTTCATTCGATCCCTGCGAAACCGTACATTTCAGCAGGATATTGCACGACTGCATGTTGCAGGTCTTGTATGGGCCTTTCTTGATACAGAAAATGTTCTACTGCTGCCCTGGCCAGCACATTCTCTAGGTCTCTCACCAACTGAAAACGTCTGGTCAATGGTGGCCAAGCAACTGGCTCGTCACAATACGCCTGTCGCTACTCTTGATGAACTGTGGTATCGTGTTGAAGCTGCATGGGCAGCTGTACCTGCACCCGCCATCCAAGCTCTGTTTGACTCAATGCCCAGACGCATCAAGACCGTTATTACGGCCAGAGGTGGTTGTTCTGGGTACTGATATCTCAGGATCTATGCACCCCAATTGCGTGAAAATGTAATCAAATGTCAGTTCTAGTATAACATATTTGTCCAATGAATACCCGTTTATCATCTGCGTTTCTTCTTGGTGTAGCAATTTTAATGGCCAGTAGTGTATTTGCCGACGAAAGTTGCCTTTTCCCACTCAGACATTAGGAGGAGTCTATGGGTCATAAATACTATCTTTCAGTAATTTTACAATGTCAGGAAATGTTGATATTAACAAATAAATGAATAGCCTGTGCATATCACAAGATGTACGATCTTACACGAACTATACCGATTGTACGCTCGAGTTAGATACTGTGCACCATAGTCGGCAGTCGTTGAGTGGATGCCTTTCGATCCAGTCATGCGGTAGAATATGCTCTCGTACCGTTAATAATTAGCTTATAATCAGAGTGCGCAAGTTAATTTTACTGTGTTTCTTAAATAAACGCACCATAACAGCATCCCTTGTAAAAATTATTTGCAAAAATAAACTTCTTCCCGATTCATTACGTAAAATACAGACAGTGGTATTGCACTTTCAGAATACGACGGCGCTGATACGGCTCTGCATGGGGACGTAAATCTACGAAGGCATTTCCACATAAGAAACAGGAAGAATAGCTATTCACTAAGTCGCGTCTAGGACGGACTGGCTTAAATATCGCAGAATTGGGGTGGTAAAGCATGACGAGTTGTACTGCAGCCCCTTATACCGCCATCTACGGACTCACCGGCTAAACTGAGACATTTCTGGAGTTTCAGTACGAGTGGGGGTTCTTGCACGCTGATGAGAATTTTCAGAGCTTCAGCGTCTACCTTCCAGAGAGTTCGTGTACCCCAGTTAACGCCGCCATGTCTCATCAATAAAAAATATCATTTCGTTATCAGCATAAAATGTAATAGCGATGTGTAGCACTGACATGGCGGAAGAGAACTTGAATTGATCAGTCGTATCACTACCATTACACTGTAAAGTTTCAGCTGGATTTTGTGAATAGCTCTGTGGACAACAGTCCGAAATGCTAAAAGCCATAACGGTGTTCTCGGTGGTCCGAGCAAGCCAACGTCTAACTTCGGCTAAACACGATACACTGCTGTCAGAATCCGAAGGGCAGGCCGCAACGCAACGCATGCGGCAGTACAAGCCTGACTGCCCGGTGTTGGTTGCAGCGTTGCGCTGGACACAGATCTTGCGTCGTACTGAAATACCGTGCAGTTGTAGCTGTACCGCAGTTGTTGGCTATACAAAATGACGACTGCTATTGCTCGTGAATAGACAGCATTCACCAACGAGTCATAACATTACGACTACTGGCCACTGCGAGCCTGAACGCCATCTGATGTCGTTTAAGGCAAGTGACGCAGTAAGGAAAATATTCAAGCGGAGCAGAGACAAACGTAGAACTATTCTGGCGACGATACCGGTGGCGAACGGGGAAGTTCACCGACATAAGCGACTCTGATAAACGGCAGATCGTCACGGCCTGGCTCCAGGGAATGAGCTTCACGGAGACGGTGAAGCTAGTCGGCTCTATGTTTACTACCAACCTGAGCATCCAGGGAAAGTGTGCGAAGGATGCTGAAATCCAGAGTAGGCGACACGGTGTCGGACGCCTATGCCTTACCGCAGTCTGTGGAAGTCGGAGGCACAGCCTCAGGTCATTGGAAACGTGTCGCCTGGTATCGTGAATCACATTCCGTGTCCGGATACGGTACCTCGAAACATTCACTGCACCACGAACGCCGGCCGTTGGTACATTATTACGCGTTGAGGGACGTTCGCCTGGGCCTTTTCACAGCGCCTCTTGTAGTACTCGAAGCCAGCGTGAGAGTTTCGGACTAGGCGAACATTTCTGGTGGCCACCTGTATCCAACAGTGCTTGATGTCTTTCATGACGGTGGTGGCACCTTCCACCAGCACAGCTGACTGCCTCACAAAACCATAATCGTACTGTAGCAGCTCGGGCAACGTGAATGAGAAACCACACTGGTGACTTGATCACCGAATTCGTCTGATTGGGACAATGAGGATGCCATCGGTCTCTGCCTGCGCGTCCTCACGTGCCGGCCCGTAATATACAGAAATAGCGTGATCTGGACGTAGATATCCGCTACTACGAGGGCAGTTCAATAAGGAAAGGAAATTTTTTTTTCTGAAACAGGGGTTGTTTTATTCAGCATTGAAATACACCAGGTTATTCCCCAATCCTCTACCTACACAACACTATTTTTCAACGTAATCTCCATTCAATGCTACGGCCTTACGCCACCTTGAAATGAGGGCCTGTATGCCTGCACGGTACCATTCCACTGGTCGATGTCGGAGCCAACGTCGTACTGCATCAATAACTTCTTCATCATCCGCGTAGTGCCTCCCACGGATTGCGTCCTTCATTGGGCCAAACATATGGAAATCCGACGGTGCGAGATCGGGGCTGTAGGGTGCATGAGGAACAACAGTCCACTGAAGTTTTGTGAGCGCCTCTCGGGTGCGTAGACTTGTGTGAGGTCTTGCGTTGTCATGAAGAAGGAGAAGTTCGTTCAGATTTTTGTGCCTACGAACACGCTGAAGTCCTTTCTTCAATTTCTGAAGAGTAGCACAATACACTTCAGAGTTGATCGTTTGACCATGGGGAAGGACATCGAACAGAATAACCCCTTCAGCGTCCCAGATGACTCTAACCATGACTTTACCGGCTGAGGGCATGGCTTTAAACTTTTTCTTGGTAGGGGAGTGGGTGTGGCGCCACTCCATTGACAGCCGTTTTGTTTCAGGTTCGAAGTGATGAACCCATGTTTCATCGCCTGTAACAATCTTTGACAAGAAATTGTCACCCTCAGCCACATGACGAGCAAGCAATTCGGCACAGATGGTTCTCCTTTGCTCTTTATGGTGTTCGGTTAGACATCGAGGGACCCAGCGGGAACAAACCTTTGAATATCCCAAGTGGTGAACAACTGTGACAGCACTACCAACAGAGATGTCAAGTTGAGCACTGAGTTGTTTGATGGTGATCCGTCGATCATCTCGAACGAGTGTGTTCGCACGCTCCGCCATTGCAGGAGTCACAGCTGTGCACGGCCGGCCCGCACGCGGGAGATTAGTCAGTCTTGCATGACCTTGCGGCGATGATGACACACGCTTTGCCCAACGACTCACCGTGCTTTTGTCCACTGCCAGATCACCGTAGACATTCTGCAAGCGCCTATGAATATCTGAGATGCCCTGGTTTTCCGCCAAAAGAAACTCGATCACTGCCCGTTGTTTGCAACGCACATCCGTTATAGACGCCATTTTAACAGCTCCGTACAGCGCTGCCACCTGTCGGAAGTCAATGAAACTATACGATACGAAGCGGGAATGTTTGAAAATATTCCACAAGAAATTTCCGGTTTTTTCAACCAAAATTGGCCGAGAAAAAAAATGTGTTGCATTACTTATTGAACTGCCCTCGTACATACCTCCAGGAATGTTCCAAGCACTTGTGGAATCTGTGCCACTCTCAATCACTACTGTGTTCTGTTCCTCAGGAAGACCGGCACGCTAGTATACTATACAACGTTCACCTTTGTCGTGAGAGCTCACCTTGATCCTTGCATACTAGGATCATTTGCAGAGAGGTCTTGAATTTATGTCGCAACGTTAGTCACAATTCCACGCGATCGACAACCAGCAGGACGGTTTCAGTGTTACACTATTGGCCATTAAAATTGCTACACCACGAAGATGGCGTGCTGCAAGTGCAAAATTTAACCGACAGGAAGAAGATGCTGTGATACTCAAATGATCAGCTTTTCAAAGCATTGGCGCCAGTGGCGACACCTACAACGTGCTGACATGAGTAAAGTTCCCAAGCGATTTCTCATACACAAACAGCTATTGACCGGCCTTGCCTGGTGAAACGTTGTTGTGATGCCTCGTGTAAGGAGGAGAAATGCGTACCATCACGTTTCCGGGTTTGATAAAAGTCGTATTGTAGCCTATCGCGATTGCGGTTTATCGTATCGCGACATTGCTGCTCGCGTTGGTCGAGATCCAATGAGTGTTAGCAGAATATGGAATCGGTGGGTTCAGGAGGGTAATACGGAACGCCGTGCTGGATCCCAACGGCCTCGTATCAGTAGCAGTCGAGATGACAGGCATCTTATCCGCATGACTGTAACGGATAGTACAGCCACGTCTCGATCCCTGAGTCAACAGAAGGGTACGTTTGCAAGACAACTACAGTTCGACAACGTTTGCAGCAGCATGGACTATCATCTCGGTGACCATGGCTGCCGTTACCCTTGACGCTGCATCACAGACAGGAGCGCCTGCGATGGTGTACTCAACGACGAACCAGGGTGCACGAATGGCAAAACGTCATTTCTTCGGATGAATCCAGTTTCTGTTTACAGTATCATGATGGTCGCATCCGTGGCTGGCGACATCGCGGTGAACGCACGTTGGAAGCGTGTATTCGTCATCGCCATACTGGCGTACCACCAGACGTCATGGTATGGGGTGCCATAGGTTACACGTCTCGCTCATCTCTTGTTCGCAGTGACAGCTCTTTGAACACTGGACGTTACATTTCAGATGTGTTGCGACCCGTGGCTATACCCTTTATTCGATCCCTGCGAAACCCTACATTTCAGCAGGATAATGCACGACCGCATGTTGCAGGTCCTGTACGGGACTTTCTGGGTACAGAAAATGTTCGACTACTGCCTTAGCCGGCACATTCTCCAGATCTCTCACCAATTCAAAACGTCTGGTCAATGGTGCCCAAGCAACTGGCTCGTCATAATAGGCCCGTCACTACTCTTGATGAACTGTGGTATCATGTTGAAGCTGCATGGGCAGTTGTACCTGTACACACCATCCACGCTCTGTTTGACTCAATGCCCTGGTGTATCAAGGCCGTTATTACGGCCAGAGGTGGTTGTTCTGTGTCTTATGTGAGGCGAAAAGCGAACACAGACAAACGGAAGAAGATTTGTGTGTTTCTATCCGACGACCGGCTTGCTAGAGAAGGTGCGCGCGAGCTGATTGGGTAGTGACGAGGAACGGATAGGACACTGTTCGATCTTCCTAAGGATGCCTCCCAGCGTTCACCCTACACAACGTAGCAAATTCGTGGGAAACATACATCTCAATGTTTGGACCTTAAACTGGATCGTCGTCCTCCTTAATACGAGTAGCAACATCGAAAGGCGAATTCTATTTTGCCAGAGTTCGCCATATCATTCCAGTTGTAGGGTGTCAGTCGTGCTGTTTAGAATACCCCAAGATGCTTGAGACCGATCCCTAGTGACCTAGTGAAATATGCCCGATACAAATCTCGATATTTAAAGTGTCACCCACGACATTTCGACATCTTACTAGAAGTTTGTTTTATGTTATGTTCTCTATCGTGCATATTATATAAAGAAATTTCGTTCATTTTATGTGTATACTGTAAGAAAACTTTATGTTATAAGCATTTATTTACAGATTATCAATATTGTAATGAGTTTGTGTCATAATAATGAGTTACTTATTATTTTCAATCAGCAAAATACATGTTTGTAAACGGTAAACTAACAAACAAGAAAAAGAGTGCAAATTGGAAGATTACAGTTTGAAACATAAAACAAAAGTAATTAAAATTACTAGACTTATAACGAATGTGTAGATATTTTGAGTAGGTGACAGCAGAGTGTGTACAGCTTATTTTCCAACAATGGTATTTCAGAAACCTGCCTTATTACACATGCATGGATGTAGCTTGGAAGCTTCTTTAATTTATGTTGTAATAAAAGTTTTCATTTTTCAAAATTAAATAAAATAATGGTGGTGGCGTGCTTTGCAGAAATTCAAATTATTGTTAAATTTGATTCTACAGTTTTAAAGAATGTTACTTACATATAAACTTATATATTAGAAACATATTTTGTGTATATTCGTCTCGATGATATTCCCACCAAACCTTACTTCCCAAATTACCAGCCGGCCGGTGTGGCCGAGCGGTTCTAGGTGCTTCAGTCTGGAACCGCGCGACCGCTACGATCGCAGGTTCGAATCCTGCCTCGGACATGGATGTGTGTGATGTCCTTCGGTTAGTTAGGTTTAAGTAGTTCTCAGTACTAGGGGACTGATGACCTCAGATGTTAAGTCCCGTAGTGCTCAGAGCAATTTGAACCATTTTGAACCCAATTTACCTTTCGGAGTGTGCTTCACCCCTTATAAATGAAATTGGGCGCAAACAAAAAAAACATACTCGTATTGCCTTGTTTTGCCCCCTCTACACATCTGCCAAGTTTCATAAGATCGTTTATAGACACTTGGAAATGTTCCCTT
Source organism: Schistocerca cancellata (assembly GCF_023864275.1). Lineage (NCBI taxonomy): Eukaryota > Metazoa > Arthropoda > Insecta > Orthoptera > Acrididae > Schistocerca > Schistocerca cancellata. The sequence goes on along the minus strand of NC_064628.1, from coordinate 920,536,148 downwards.
GTCAGCGCTGATGTAGCTCATTTGATCAGTCATCCAATAGCAAATCTTTATTTCCAAGATCTCCCAGCGACAAATGTCCCCTTTCTTAACTCTTTCAAATTTCACTGTATCTGTCACAGCCAGCCAATAAAGGCAAACATTGTCATTTCCATCCAGTAAATTTTTAGGAGGAATCTTAAACGAAGTCCTACTCTTGCTGACTTCGTCATTACTAACCAATAGTGTTGTTGTGTGAGCAAGAGGAGACTTGTCTCACTCGATGATACGACTCTGAAACCGACAAATAAGAGCTCCCACATAGACAACAAGAAAAAGTGCGCGCTCTCATTTTTAATGCTGTCGAACTTGGCTGTTTCCGTCTGAGCACGAATCTCGAAGGCCAATAGAACCAGACCCTGCGATTACCGTCCGGTAAAATATAAGCTTAAGCAAACTCCTATGTTTACGGATTTCGTTATTGTTAAATAACAGTTCAGTGGCTTGAGTGAGGAATCATGACACTTCTGCCAACACATGAAGCGATTTGAAGTTGACAAGTAAGGGAGATCCCACGTAGACAGGTATGAGAAAGAACGCGCTCTCCAGAAAATAACTTTATGTACAAGTAGCAACGCTTGTTTTAGAAATTGAAACAGAACATTACTCCACTGCACGAGCGCTGAGACAAACGAAGGTTCTCGCACTGGCCACAGGAAAGCGACAACTGGCCAGATTTTCATCTTCCTGAGGGCTTTTTTCGAACACTTCTATTGTTTCGGGAGAAGGCCGTTTCATCCACCGTCTTGAGAGTGTAGGTGTTGAAAATGGTTATCTGGGCTGAAACGCAGTTTTGGACTCTGAATATTTTTGTGGTCCAGCCTGTTTCTTTTAAGAAAAGTCTTATGTTTTGCCAATCGGCAGTTCCTTATTTTAACAAAACATGAGTGAAAAGAAGGCAATAAACAGGATGGTCATTTGTGGTACTGGAAATGGTGTGTAAATACAAAGTTGCGGAAGAAAATTACTACGTTGATCAAGCAAATGAGAATGCAGTGTTTTGTGATAGATTAGGAGAAAACCTGCCACGTAACAAAATGGAGAATGGATTGCTTCAATTGATGTGAAAAACTCCTGTACTCTGTAAACAACTGTGGCCTATGTAAATTCTCCCAGCAGGAACCTAACACGGTCTCGCAGAGCTCTCATGAAGACCGCGTGGTTCCAACTTGAACCCACTGCCACAAATACTGTGAAATTAGGCGGTCCGAATAGCTCAGGTATCTAACAGTTGCTCATAGTCTACACCAATGAGATGTGTAAACTCTTTAAAAAAATTTGAAAACGGTGTATAAACTATGTTGCGTAAACGTTCGCTCTGGACATCTGTTTTCGTATGTCAAGCATTTTCCATCATTCGTCACGGATGAAGAATGGTGTATGAATAATCCACACAAACAGTTGAGGCAAACAATTACAAGTTCATCGTACGCCAAATTTCGCTCACCTTACTCACTTCTTTCTGTGATGCAATTTATTACTTAAATTATTTTTACAGCAGTGTCATTTCAATAGTATCTTTCTAAATATTGTTATCTTAACTTTCTTCACACGTAAATAAAAGATGCGGCTGCCTTTTTTTTTTTTTTTTTTTTAAGAAAGTGGGACTTGGAAAACTATTTTCTCTCAGGCATGTTTAGTTACTAACAACTAGTGACTTGCCACCCATAAGAGCTGTTTGCCAAATTTTATATCTATTGGGTGAGATTATATGTTATTTGGTACATAATTAACCGCAAATCGCTTTGCGGGTCAGAGGAAGTGTGTTTCATATTTGCCAAAAAAGTTAATATTATTTACAGTGCTTTCGTATTACTCAAACATTTACTGTACTACGAATACGTAATTATTCAGACCGTCATAGTCCCTGTAATTAAAGCACTGATATAAGCAAGGCATTTCGTATTCCCCATTGGCTCATATGCTTTCGTGTAATGTGGACGCATATTCACGCATTTTACCCTGGTATGACGAAGTCAGACTTGCGCTGGGTCTGATGCTGGGCTTGTTCTTTTTTGTGGCAGGTTGACCATCAAGGCCGGCTGCCCCATGAACCTGGAGGACTTCCCCATGGACACGCAGCGCTGCCCGCTCAAGTTCGGAAGCTGTGAGTAGCAGCTGCAGTTTATATGACTCGATCGCTACTGTCAGTCAGTACCATTTGAGATACTGCAGTGAATATTTTGCATATTAGTTATACTTGATTAGTATAGAACACACTAACATAAGGGATTTCATACGTAGCGACACGTTTCAAGAGTCAAAATACCATCATGTATCTGGCGTTCAACCGACCATACACAGTCATACAAAGGCACTTAGAAATGCCTAAAAACAGAAATAAAATAACAATGTGAATGTAAATCAAGAAAATAACAAGCAGGTTTCGAACCAGGTGTTATTGCGCAGGACTAATTTTAGTTCTGAAATTAATTATCAGACATCAAAAAATTATGTCATCTTTATACCTGTGTATATTTTAAACAAGCCTGTGATCTAGTAGACAGTGAACCTCACTTGAAAATTACGAGGGTAGTTCGGAAAATAAGTTCCGTCTGGTAATAAAAAGAGGAATCGAATACAGATAAAGAAAGCAATTTACTTCACAAAACTTAGTAACACTTACCTTACATTTCAACATAGATGCTCCAATTCTCCAGGTATTTGTCATAGCGTGGTATAATTTTATGTATTCGTTATAGAATGTTGCCGCCTGTTGGCTTAAGAAGTGAGGCACCCAACTTGTGCAAAGTTTATGACAACTCAGTTTTTCAGTAACAACCTCGTAAATTACCGTGATTGAAATTTATGGAAGCTGATGAGCAATAGCTCTAATCTTAAACCTGTTTTCTTTCATTTCTTCGGCTGCATTAACCAGCTCGCCAGAAATCTAAGAAGGAGGTACACTTCGTTCTTCGTCATGCACTTCATCGCGCCTTTCCTTAAACTGTCGGACCCATCTTCTCACCATTGAAGAATTCATTGCATTTTCTTCTTAAACTGCTAAGACTTGTTGATGAATGACACTTGGTTTAACGTTCTTAGCATTCAGAAACCGAATCACAGATCTCAGTTCATTCGCGGTGGGATTTTGTATCAACGATGCCATTATAAGCAATCACTACGAACGACACAAAACACAGAGCGCGCCCAAAATGGTGTCATTTCGTTCTGCTTGAACCAGAGATACTATTGCGCAGGAGCGGGACTGCGATCGTAGCAAAGCCGTGGAGAAAAATCGAAACGGAAATTACATTCCGAAGTATGCTCCTACGAAAGAACAATCTCTGCATCTCAAAACCACTACAGTTACTTGTGAATCTCTCTTTGGTGTAAAATCTAAAGCAAAATTTTGAGCAGAAGATTCGGAACATTCTCAAATTCAAATAGGAGCGAGACTCCCTCCGTTGGTTCTCAGCTTCGTTTTAGGAGAAGTAATGTAAGACTACCGAAAACAAATATCGGAGCTTAAAGGTGAGGAACGAATCAAATTTGTAAGAGCAGCTGTAAGATAGACTTCTTAACTTCTGCAGACGATCTGTCGATTTTACATCACAACTTTCAGACAGCACAAACTAAAACAGTAGTACCAAAAGAAACAACTGACAGAGTAGCTGTCAAAATATCATTTGAAAAACGAAATACCTGTCTAGCAACAATATCGCACCTATCATTCTAAAAATACTAAATAGGGAAATTCGAGACTATCTCAGTTAAAATTTATATGCCAAACATTCACGAGACAGACCTGGAAAACACTGATTACAAATTTCGGTACCACAAATGGAAGCAGCCTTTTGCAAAATTTTCAGAATTACACCTCTTCAGCCTAGAATATCGCTGACTGAAGGAGAATTGTTTTCAGTGACGAATTCCGCTGAGAACTGAACCCCGACCGAACGGGGTGGCGCAGTGGTTAGACACTGGACTCGCATTCGGGAGGGCGACGGTTCAATCCCGTGTCCGGCCGTCTTGATTTAGGTTTTCCGTGATTTCCCTTAATCGCTCCAGGCAAATGCCGGGATGGTTCCTCTGAAAGGGCACGGCCGACTTCCTTCCCACTCCTTCCCTAATCCGATGAGACCGATGACCACGCTGTCTGGTCTCCTTCCCCAAACCAACCAACCAACCAACTGAACCCCGATGACCAGCAGAGACGTGTCTAGAGGCGCTTCATACAGTCTTGGGTTACCTACGTGACTGACATCCGCCATACAGCCCGACAACCAAGAGTGATGCTCTGGGGCCCCATTTTATTCATAGTAGGATCCCTGCAGTGGGCTTCCTCGGCACCTTCATAGCACAATGGTACGTCGACGGCACTCTACAACCCGTTTTGTTGCCCTTAATGGCAAGCCATCCCGGTCTTAAATTTCGGGAGTGCAATTCCCTCCTGCACACGGCGAGAGTTTCTACTGCCTCTCTTCAAGTTTACCAAACCCTAATATGGCCAGAAATGTCGCCGGATCCCTCCTCATTTGAGGTTCATAGCGTTATGGACAGGGCCCTACAATCGTGTCGGGATTCCGACGATAGTCAGTGCCAAGCCGAATAACTGCTTGCAAAAGCGCCAGAGGTGGACCAGCTTCATACATCTACATCTACACTTATACTCCGCAAGCCACCCAACGGTGTGTGGCGGAGGGCACTTAACGTGCCACTCTCATTACCTCCCTTTCCTGTTCCAGTCGCGTATGGTTCGCGGGAAGAACGACTGCCGGAAAGCCTCCGTGCGCGCTCGAATCTCTCTAACTGTACATTCGTGATCTCCTAGGGAGGTATAAGTAGCGGGAAGCAATATATTCGATAGTTCGAACAAATTTCGGACTTGCAGCCGATCGTCGTTCAATACTTCGCACGATATTTCAACCGGGCACCTGCCAGTCATCTTCAGGTGAGCCGTCGCAGACTGGCGATAACGTTCTCCGCTCCGCAATATATAGCGTACTGTAACTATTCTGCGCATGCGTCGAAAACTTGATAGTTGAACCAACACTGCCCACCGGCAGCGCCTTCGCTGGTGGAATAGCGGAACTCAGTCGCCCTCTGCGTTGCTGTTTGCCAAGGCCGTCGACGCACTCTGTCGTCTTCGATTTGAGCAAATCGTGGAGACGATGGGATTCCATGCACTGTCCAGCTGGTAGTCGCTGTCACGGTTTAACAGATTTTCCGCCAGTCGTATTTCTACAGATTCTTTAATAATGGAGTCCCAGAAAGACGTTGCTGTGGACAAAATCATTGTTTTCTCATACTCCACTGAATGTCCAGTAGAAATACAATGTTCAGCAATGGCGGACTTGCTTGGCTGCAAAAGGCGGGAGTAACGTTGATGTTCAGTGCAGCGTTCTTTCACGGTGCGTGTGGTTTGACCTATGTAAGACATACCACATTGGCACGGTATCTTGTAAATTCCGGCCTTTCGTAGTAACAGATTGTCTTTAACTGATCCCACAAGGTCCGCAATCTTCGATGGTGGGCGGAACACCACTTTTACCTGAAATTTTCGGAGGATTCTTGCTATTTTAAACGAAGTGTTGCCAGCGAAAGGAAGAAAAGCTAATGATTGTTCCGGCATGTTCTCCTCTTTATTCACTTCCTGCTTCTTAGTTTTAACTGTTAGTGCCCTGTTAATCTGCCGGATGGAATACCCATTTTCGCTGAATACTGTCTTTAGATGGGCGAGTTCTTGAGATAAGCTATCTAGATCTGAGACAGTATGAGCTCTATGAACAAGTGTTTTAAGCAAACTCATGGTTTGCGATGGATGATGGCAACTCGATGCTTGCAGGTACAAATCAGCATGAGTGGGTTTCCGGTAAACTGAATGCCCTAGAGAACCATCATTCTTCCTTCGAACCAGGACATCCAAGAAAGGTAAACAACCATCTTTCTCTGTTTCCATGGTGAACAGGATGTTGCTATGAATGGAGTTGAGGTGATGTAGAAACTCCATTAATTTATCTTCTCCATGAGGACACACTATGAAAGTGTCATCCACATACCGCCAAAAAACTGTTGGCTTCAGGGCAGCTGATTCAAGCGCTCTCTCTTCAAAATCCTCCATAAAAAGGTTGGCGACCAAAGGAGACAGGGGGCTACCCATGGCGACACCGTCAGTCTGTTCGAAATATTCTTGATTAAACATAAAATAAGTAGAGGAAAGTGCGTGCCTGAACAAAGCAGTGATATCAACAGGAAACATGTTACCAATCAGTGTCAAAGAATCTGCAAGAGGAACTTTTGTAAAAAGTGAGACCACATCAAAACTTACTAGAAGGTCTACACTGCTAAGACGAAGAGCCCCCAGTCTATTGATAAAATCAGCTGAGTTTCGTATGTGATGTGAGCACTTGCCTACGAAAGGTCTCAGTAAGGAAGCGAGATGTTTAGCTAAATCATATGTGGGAGTTCCAATGTTGCTCACTATTGGACGCAGAGGAAGACCCTCTTTATGAATCTTTGGAAGGCCATACAGTCTTGGAGGTACACAACCATGTGGTTTTAACCTCTTGATGGTCTCTTGCGGGGAGGAGGAGGAATTTAATAGTGCTGAAGTTTTTCGTTGCACACGTCCTGTAGGATCGTAATCAATCCTCCTATAGGTAGAGTCACTTAGCAGACCATAGTCCTTAGAGTGTAGTTTTTCTTCCGTCATATTTTCTTGTTTAGGGTCCTTTCTAATCTCTACATTCCTTGCTCTGTCCATTCTTGTTTTTCCCTTAACTGCTCTGGGAAATTCCATTTCCGCTGCTTGCAGTCTGCTTCAGTCCCTTTCTGTCATTGTCCATGTTTCTCCACCATAGGTGACAATAGGGAAGTAATAATTCTTATACATAAGGAGTTTTGCTTTTTCTGAAATTTTCTTATTCCAAATCAGGTGTGTTATTGTTTGGTAGAAATTGCCTCCCTACTGTAACCTCCTATTCATTTTATCAAATAATCTTCCATTCCTAGATATTTCACTCCCTTCGAAGTATCCAGTGTTCCCCAATGGTGTTCTAATTCTTCAATTGTGTCCTCTGTACATTGTCTTTCTTACATTAATGTATCCATCTTCTATATCTACCTTCTTCATTTCTTCCCAGTGTCTTTCTCTGTTAACTGAGTCATATGCCTTTTCTATGTATATAAAAACCATTATCACCCTTTTGTTATACTCCTAACTTCTTTCCTTCAGTTGACGGATAGAAAATATCAGGTCGATCGTGCTTCTTTCTTTCCTAAAACATTGATGTTCTTCACTCGGCTCCTTTTCTATCTTTTCACTTTCCAATCGTCAGATATTGTACTATTTCTCCACACACTTGATTGTACTCTGGACCTGCTGCTCTTATCATGTCCACTGAAATTGGAAAAAAGAGATTAAGATCGTTTGGATATGTGGGGAGGAGGCATGGGGAGAGACTCCTTTTACCGACCCCCCGACTCAGCAGCATTAGTGGCAGAACAACTGAGAGAAAATTTGGAATACATTTCACATAAATTTTCTCAGCATGTTATGGTCTTAGGTGGAGATTTCAATTTACCAGATATAGAGTGGGACACTCAGATGTTTAGGACGGGTGGTAGGGACAGCGCATCGAGTGACATTATACTGAGTGCATTATCCGAAAATTACCTCGAGCAATTAAACAGAGAATCGACTCGTGGAGATAACATCATGGACCTACTGATAACAAACAGACCCGAACTTTTCGACTCTGTAAGTGCAGAACAGGGAATCAGTGATCATAAGGCCGTTGCAGCATCCCTGAATATGGAAGTTAATAGGAATATAAAAAAAGGGAGGAAGGTTTATCTGTTTAGCAAGAGTAATAGAAGGCAGATTTCAGACTACCTAACAGATCAAAACGAAAATTTCTGTTCCTACACTGACAATGTTGAGTGTTTATGGAAAAAGTTCAAGGCAATCGTAAAATGCGTTTTAGACAGGTACGTGCCGAGTAAAACTGTGAGGGACGGGAAAAACCCACCGTGGTACAAAAACAAAGTTAGGAAACTACTGCGAAAGCAAAGAGAGCTTCACTCCAAGTTTAAACGCAGCCAAAACCTCTCAGACAAACAGAAGCTAAACGATGTCAAAGTTAGCGTAAGGAGGGCTATGCGTGAAGCGTTCAGTGAATTCGAAAGTAAAATACTAGGTGCCGACTTGACAGAAAATCGTAGGAAATTCTGGTCTTACGTTAAATCAGTAAGTGGGTCGAAACATCATGTCCAGACACTCCAGGATGATGATGGCATTGAAACAGAGGATGACAAGCGTAAAGCTGAAATACTAAACACCTTTTTCCAAAGCTGTTTCACAGAGGAAGACCGCACTGCAGTTCCTTCTCTAAATCCTCGCACCAACGAAAAAATGGCAGACATCGAAATAAGTGTCCAAGGAATAGAAAAGCAACTGGAATCACTCAACAGAGGGAAGTCCACTGCACCTGACGGGATACAAATTCGATTCTACACAGAGTACGCGAAAGAACTCGCCCCCCTTCTAACAGCCGTGTACCGCAAGTCTCTAGAGGAACAGAAGGTTCCAAATGATTGGAAAAGAGCACAGGTAGTCCCAGTCTTCAAGAAGGGTCGTCGAGCAGATGCGCAAAACTATAGACCTATATCTCTGACGTCGATCTGTTGTAGAATTTTAGAACATGTGTTTTGCTCGAGTATCATGTCGTTTTTGGAAACTCAGAATCTACTATGTAGGAATCAACATGGATTCTGGAAACAGCGATAGTGTGAGACCCAACTCGCTTTATTTGTTCATGAGACCCAGAAAATATTAGATACAGGCTCCCAGGTAGATGCTATTTTTCTTGACTTCCGGAAGGCGTTCGATACAGTTCCGCACTGTCGCCTGACAAACAAAGTAAGAGCCTACGGAATATCAGACCAGCTGTGTGGCTGGATTGAAGAGTTTTTAGCAAACAGAACACAGCATGTTGTTATCAACGGAGAGACGTCTACAGACATTAAAGTAACCTCTGGCGTGCCACAGGGGAGTGTTATGGGACCATTGCTTTTCACAATATACACTCCTAGAAATGGAAAAAAGAACACATTGACACCGGTGTGTCAGACCCACCATACTTGCTCCGGACACTGCGAGAGGGCTGTACAAGCAATGATCACACGCACGGCACAGCGAACACACCAGGAACCGCGGTGTTGGCCGTCGAATGGCGCTAGCTGCGCAGCATTTGTGCACCGCCGCCGTCAGTGTCAGCCAGTTTGCCGTGGCATACGGAACTCCATCGCAGTCTTTAACACTGGTAGCATGCCGCGACAGCGTGGACGTGAACCGTATGTGCAGTTGACGGACTTAGAGCGAGGGCGTATAGTGGGCATGCGGGAGGCCGGGTGGACGTACCGCCGAATTGCTCAACACGTGGGGCGTGAGGTCTCCACAGTACATCGATGTTGTCGCCAGTGGTCGGCGGAAGGTGCACGTGCCCGTCGACCTGGGACCGTACCGCAGCGACGCACGGATGCACGCCAAGACCGTAGGATCCTACGCAGTGCCGTAGGGGACGACACCGCCACTTCCCAGCAAATTATGGACACTGTTGCTCCTGGGGTATCGGCGAGGACCATTCGCAACCGTCTCCATGAAGCTGGGCTACGGTCCCGCACACCGTTAGGCCGTCTTCCGCTCACGCCCCAACATCGTGCAGCCCGCCTCCAGTGGTGTCGCGACAGGCGTGAATGGAGGGACGAATGGAGACGTGTCGTCTTCAGCGATGAGAGTCGCTTCTGCCTTGGTGCCAATGATGGTCGTATGCGTGTTTGGCGCCGTGCAAGTGAGCGCCACAATCAGGACTGCATACGACCGAGGCACACAGGGCCAACACCCGGCATCATGGTGTGGGGAGCGATCTCCTACACTGGCCGTACACCACTGGTGATCGTCGAGGGGACACTGAATAGTGCACGGTACATCCAAACCGTCATCGAACCCATCGTTCTATCATTCCTAGACCGGCAAGGGAACTTGCTGTTCCAACAGGACAATGCACGTCCGCATGTATCCCGGGCCACCCAACGTGCTCTAGAAGGTGTAAGTCAACTACCCTGGCCAGCAAGATCTCCGGATCTGTCCCCCATTGAGCATGTTTGGGACTGGATGAAGCGTCGTCTCACGCGGTCTGCACGTCCAGCACGAACGCTGGTCCAACTGAGGCGCCAGGTGGAAATGGCATGGCAAGCCGTTCCACAGGACTACATCCAGCATCTCTACGATCGTCTCCATGGGAGAATAGCAGCCTGCATTGCTGCGAAAGGTGGATATACACTGTACTAGTGCCGACATTGTGCATGCTCTGTTGCCTGTGTCTATGTGCCTGTGGTTCTGTCAGTGTGATCATGTGATGTATCTGACCCCTGGAATGTGTCAATAAAGGTTCCCCTTCCTGGGACAATGAATTCACGGTGTTCTTATTTCAATTTCCAGGAGTGTATATAAATGACCTAGTAGATAGTGTCGGAAGTTCCATGCGGCTTTTCGCGGATGATGCTGTAGTATACAGAGAAGTTGCAGCATTAGAAAATTGTAGCGAAATGCAGGAAGATCTGCAGCGGATAGGCACTTGGTGCAGGGAGTGGCAACTGACCCTTAACATAGACAAATGTAATGTATTGCGAATACATAGAAAGAAGGATCCTTTATTGTATGATTATATGATAGCGGAACATACACTGGTAGCAGTTACTTCTGTAAAATATCTGGGAGTATGCGTGCGGAACGATTTGAAGTGGAATGATCATATAAAATTAATTGTTGGTAAGGCGGGTACCAGGTTGAGATTCATTGGGAGAGTCCTTAGAAAATGTAGTCCATCAACAAAGGAGGTGGCTTACAAAACACTCGTTCGACCTATACTTGAGTATTGCTCATCAGTGTGGGATCCGTACCAGATCGGGTTGACGGAGGAGATAGAGAGAGCGGCGCGTTTCGTCAGAGGGTTATTTGGTAACCGTGATAGCGTTACGGAAATGTTTAACAAACTCAAGTGGCAGACTCTGCAAGAGAAGCGCTCTGCATCGCGGTATAGCTTGCTCGCCAGGTTTCGAGAGGGTGCGTTTCTGGATGAGGTGTCGAATATATTGCTTCCCCCTACTTATACCTCCCTAGGAGATCACGAATGTAAAATTAGAGAGATTAGAGCGCGCACAGAGGCTTTCAGACAGTCGTTCTTCCCGCGAACCATACGCGACTGGAACAGGAAAGGGAGGTAATGACAGTGGCACGTAAATTGCCCTCCGCCAAACACCGTTGGGTGGCTTGCAGAGTATAAATGTAGATGTAGATGTAGATGAAAACTATGGAAGAACTAAAGATGGATGGTGAAAGACGTAGAGGGCGCCCAAGAACACGGCGGAAAATGGGAGTGAGAATATCTGTGGAAAGGAGAGGTGTGACCTGGCAGCAAGTGGAGGAAGAAAAGTGGTGGAAGGACCGAGCCAAATGGAGAGGACTCATCAGCACCCAGGCCCGGCAGTAGCTGGAGCGGGATCCGAATATAGACAGATAGATATTGTGTAGCTTGACACTGATCGGTCCTGTCGATGGTCACACAACTGAAAATCTGTGGGATCCTTCCCGTCGGGCTGTTCGGTACCAAACAGCACCTCATTCATTCTCTTCCTCCACGACTCGCAGCTGTCCCTGCTGCAAAAGATGGTTTTCAGGCTTTCACATGTGGTTACACTAATGTGACTGGACACTGACTTTTCATCCCGTGTGTTGCTGATTATGGGGAAGAAAACCATTTTAAATGTATCGCGGAAGAAATAGATAATAGTACCGAGCGAATACAGTGTATTTCTTAAACTAAATATTTAATTTTTCATATCGCCTTTGATTCTGAAGATCACCTGCAGTCCACAATAACCAAGAGGCTCGTAATAGTCTCTGTTGGCAAGGAATTCATGTCACTGCGGGGATAATCTGTATGCAGTTCCTTTTCCATACGTTGAATGTGTGGTAAATTATTTTTAAGTCTTATGGAAGTGTTAATGGACGAGAGTGTTACACGTAATGTCAAGAGCAGAGAATTGTTTTGGGGCTATTTACTTCCATCGTTACTAGTATACAGGAAGAGAACATCCTGTACTGACCTGCAATAACTCTTGCGAATACGCACATTATGACACATCTACCTAAAACATCGCCGAATGAGACTCGGCCATTATTTCTGCGAGAGTGATTCGTCAGGCTCTGCCATTCGTCAATCAGTTCACACCGTTCGATGGATGGGTTCGGCCTGCCAATACTATCCGAGTATGTCATTTGCGTACTCGGGAGAACGGCGAGCACTGCACTAGGAAATGGTGAAAAACATTATCCACGGGAATTGCTGCAGATATGCTCTCAGCTTCACAAGAGAACGTGATAAGAGAACGACAATTACTTTTGCGGCGTCAATTGATTTCTGTATATGGATACGCGTTCATTCCGAAGGGAGAAACAATGTTCCCCGTCTCATGAAGTGTGGAACCTCTCCTAATTTTAATACATGAATTAGTGTCTGGAATTCTCTGTTTCGGGTATTGGTAGCAAAAGCGTTTCTAATTAAAAACGAATGTTTCGTCCAGACAGTAATTTGCATTGTAACAGAGGAAAAGAGAAACTACATTTTATAATATATGTTAATGGACGGTAGTATCTACAAGGTAATTTTGTTCACACGGAGAAACTGGCACAGAATTAATGAAAAACCTTGCGAAGGAAGTCGAATAAAGTATATTTAAGACGTAATGATTTATAAAATATACGTCGAATATAGATAACTACATTTACATTTTGCATATATATTTGCAATTTAGTTTTTTCAATGTGTAACTAGAGTCAGCGCTAATCATGGCTTTGAAGCGACACGTATTCTGCTTAGAAAATCATTTTTTTTCTTAAGGAAACAAACCGACACATTCTGTCGGCACTGGGAGTCGCATCAAAGACATAATGAGCAGTATTTATTTGGACTGACTCCACCTACACATTGATGAAACGAAATATGGCAAATATCTGCTTAAACACCATCACCAGAGAAACTGGCAACACTTCAGAGAGACACCATACGTAAGTACTAACATATAATCAAACAAATATGTATGGTGTATTATGTACGTGAATGGTCCCATGAACACTGTATTCACATGTTATTTGAAAATGACAATGCATGTCGAAAAATATATCTCGTGAAATAAAGACTGATAATTACATTGCAGCTATTTTGTACGTTTTAATAATACACAGACTATCTTCATACACACACACACACATACACACACACACACACACACACACACACACACACACACACACACACATACATACATACATATATACATACATTGGAGCTATTCTGGAACTTGTAATAACAAACAAAATGGCTCTGAGCACTGTGGGACTCAACTTCTAAGGTCATCAGTCCCCTAGAACTTAGAACTACTTAAAGCTAACTAACCTAAGAACATCACACACATCCATGCCCGAGGCAGGACTCGAACCTGCGACCGTAGCGGTCACGCGGTTCCAGACTGTAGCGCCTAGAACCGCACGGCCACACCAGCCGGCGTAATAACAAACAAATTATGTCCATAATTCTACAAAATTCCTATATAAGTACTAACATATAATCAAACAAATATGCATAACACAGGAATATTGCGGAATTATGAACATAGTTTGTGTACTGTTAACTACGATATCCTATATTATCTTTTTGACGAGGTAATAATACACAAATAATGTTAATAACTCTGCAAAATTCCTATGTTATACGGATTTTATGTACACTGTGTACTATTAACTCGGAAAAAAGAACATATAGGATAAGGTGGGAATTTTGCGGAGATAAGAACACAGTTTGTTTATTATTACAAGGTCGAGAATAGCTGCAATGTGTTTATTAGTCTTTATTTCATGAGAAGTATGTTTCGACATTCACTGTAATTTTCAAATAACCTGTTGTTACAATGTTGATGGGACCGTTCTCGTACATAGTACACCATACATAGTTGTCTGATTACATGCTAATACTTACGTCTAGGTGAGCGAGACGTCCGTGGTACATCAATAGTAAACTGTCACATAACTGCCAGTATTCAGTTGTTGGTAAAATTACGTAAATTAAATATTTCTTATATCTTCAATATGTTTTGACAGTGTGATGTATGTATGATGACTGAAGTGACGAATGAAAACATATATACCGACTGAAGTCACGAGGGAGTGTATATATGCTGACTGAAGCGACAAATGAAAATTTGTAGCCAGACCAGGAATCGAACCTGCGTCCCCTGCCCACTAGGCAGATGCGCTGCCCACTACGCCACCGTCGGACAGTGGCTTTACACACCTTCACACACTATCCTAGCACGCTTCCCGTTCACAGCCCTCTCGGTGTTCCCCCTAAGCTCGAACAGCACTGCAGAGGCTCTACAGTTGTACTGGAGTAGCACCTCACCATCTAATGAAATCGGGAATCCTGCCGAAAACCTAGGAATATCAGCTTTAATCAAACGAAACTGTATGGCTGCAGAGACCTTTTCATATCTCAAACATCTATGATGTATACAGGGTGAGTCGGGAGGTAAGGTACGTGTTTCGACGGGTGATATCATTATTGATTCTGAACAAAAAGTTTGATGTGGATATATGCCCAATTGCGAATGGTTTACGAGATAGAACACTTGTAATGTACATTTCTGTTTATTTTCTGTATTATTTAATGTCATTGTTTCCATCGTGCGACAGTAATATAGAGGAAGTTGAGATGAACATTGTGATACCGTGCTACGGTCGCAGGTTCGTATCCTGCCTCGGGCATGGATGTGTGTGATGTCCATAGGTTAGTTAGGTTTAAGTAGTTCTAAGTTCTAGGGGACTGATGACCACAGCTGTTAAGTCCCATAGTGCTCAGAGCCATTTGAACCATTGTGATACCGTGCGCTTGTGGTCTGTCAAGTCGGAAAAGTACCTCAAACAGGCCTACAAAACGTATATACGAGGTGTGGCTAGAAAAAAACCGGACTAATACTGGTGAAACAATAAAACGAATGCAATAACGCTGAAAGTTGCGTGGCCTGTCACGTGACTCTCGCTCCGCCTACTGCTCGAGTTTCATCTGCCTCCTGCACTCAGTCTGCCTGTGGCGTCTGTTTTAAGTAGTTGACGTTTTGTCTGTGGGTCGGAAAATGTTGAGTGTACAGAAAGAACAGCGTGTTAACATCAAATTTTGTTTCAAACTAGGAAAATCTGCAAGTGAAACGTTTGTAATGTAACAACAAGTGTACGGCGATGATTGTTTATCGCGAACACAAGTGTTTGAGTGGTTTAAACGATTTAAAGATGGCCGCGAAGACACCAGTGATGACACTCGCACTGGCAGACCATTGTCAGCAAAAACTGATGCAAACATTGAAAAAATCGGTAAACTTGTTTGACAAGATCCTTGTCAAATCCTGTTAACACAGACACTGCTCTGATTGTTAAACGGCGATCTTGTCGACCTAGTTTACCGATTTTTTCAATGTTTGCATCAGTTTTTGCTGACAATGGTCTGCCAGTGCGAGTGTCATCACTGGTGTCTTCGCGGCCATCTTTAAATCGTTTAAACCACTCAAACACTTGTGTTCGCGATAAACAATCATCGCCGTACACTTGTTGTAACATTACAAACGTTTCACTTGCAGATTTTCCTAGTCTGAAACAAAATTTGATGTTAACACGCTGTTCTTTCTGTACACTCAACATTTTCCGGCGCACAGACAAAACGTCAACTACTTAAAACAGACGCCACAGGCAGACTGAGTGCAGGAGGCAGATGAAACTCGAGCAGTAGGCGGAGCGAGAGTCACGTGACAGGCCATGCGACTTTCAGCCTTATTGCATTCGTTTTATTGTTTCACCAGTACTAGTCCGGTTTTTTTCTAGCCACACCTCGTAAGCTACAGCGCACGCGCGTCGCGCGAGATTTTCAATATTCTCGTGATCTCTCCGGGCAAACTGTTAGTCCTAGACAGGATATAAATAGGACCTTTTTGTAGCAAATTTAATTTAGTTTAATTGTGTCCTGAGACATGTTTTCGTTGGAGTATGGGGTTTTCGAGCTATTAAAGAAAATCGTACAAAAGTGATATTAAACGTGTTCGGAAACCGTTCGCAATAGGACATATATCCATATGACGTTTCTTGTTCAGAATCGCTAATAATATCGCGTCTCAAAGCACGTACCTTTCCTCCTGACTCACCCTGTATATGCACACTGAAGCGACAAATGAAAGTTAGTATTATGGCCAGGATTCGAACCAGGTCTCCGGCCCACTAGGCACGAGGGTTCGATGCTGAGGTGCTATTCCAATACATTTGGAGAACCTCTGCAATGCTGTTCGGGTTTAGAGGAAATAACAAATGGGCTGTGTCATAAATGGGAATTTGGACTGAGGAATAAGATGTTCTAGGGAAGTCTGTGCTGTTATCTATAGCTAATGTGCCTGGGTAGTGCAGTGGTGAGCTCAACTGCTTAGTGAGCAGGAGGCTTGGGTTCGAGTCTCAGCCCAGGTGGAAATTTTCATTCTTCGTTTCAGTCTGCTTGTGTACACCCCAGACGACTGCGACCATTGTTAGTTCCCTTGTTGTCACATTACATCTTTACAAACCGTTCGCAAATAGATGACCATGATGTTATTTCCCAATTTTTGAATTTAGACGTAGAGGACCTCTGTTTTTGGTGTCTTTAATTTTATCCCTTTTCATGATCCAATATTTCAACTACATTTTTAGCCACCATTTGTATTCAAAATTTCTAATTTCGTTTAATATATTTTGTGGAAGTTTCTCATGTGTATACAATTTTTTATTTCTTCAAGATTGTTCACTGAAGAATAATTCCTTAATACTAATTAGATTACATTGAATAAAATCGTGTACTAGTTATTACAGATATGGAGGTGTCATTCTCTAATTTATAGAAATCATGCAGACATCGAACATACTCACCAAGTCCTCAACAATGTACACCCCAAAATGAAATTGACTATGGAAGTAGAGAAAGACAGTTCGATGAAGTACCTAACTGTGGTAATTAGCAAGAATGACAACTACTACAAAAATGATATTTATAGATCTACTGCGACGTAAAATACTATAAATGGTAACCCCTGTTATCCTAAATCACAGGAACTAGCATTTTTTATCTCACTGATTGACAGACTAATTAATCTACCGCTAGAAAAATAAGCAATACAAAAACGAATTACCTAGCCTAGAAAAGTAATTTAACTTCGGACATAGTCACAAAACTGTATGCCAAAACATCGCATCCAAGTACAGCAAATTACTCAATGAAATACTCTCAACAAGGAGAAACATCTACTAAACATAAAACAAAGTCTATACCAAAAATTTACCTAGGTCAAATTTTCAAGAAAATAAATGCACTTTTCAAAACCGGAAATATACAGCTGGTCTTCCGTATTAATAACAGCCTCAAAATGAAATCAAGTTCGGGCAACTTTATATCCTCAGAACATGCTAATCCAGGTACAGGGAAAATCACGCCTAACAAATGCGAAAATTTCTACATTGGCCAAACAGGACGAAATTTTAACCTTAGATTCAAAGAGTACATGAGAAGTAGCGAAAATTACCAATAGTGCCTCTTCCTCCATCTAAGAGATCAACGCCACACAGTTGATAAAATTCAAAATTCTTTGCGAATAACGAGATCCCAGTATGAACACTCTTGAAGAATTAGAAATTTAGATATATATGAGAAACTATGCACAAGGAATATTAAACGAACTTATCGATTTTAAAAAAAAGTTTCCTAAAAGTTATTAAAATACTGAAATACGGAACGGGATTAAATAAAAAAACTAATAACCAGTGGGAAACATAGAACATAATTTTGTTGTTGTTGTGGTCTTCAGTCCTGAGACTGGTTTGGTGCAGCTCTCCACGCTACTCTATCCTGTGTAAGATTCTTCATCTCCCAGTACCTACTGGAACCTACATCTTTCTGAATCTGCTTAGTGCATTTGTCCCTTGGTCTCCCTCTACGATTTTTACCCTCCACGCTGCCCTCCAGTGCTAAATTTGTGATCCCCTGATGCCTCAGAACATGTCCTACATACCGATCCCTTCTTCTAGTCAAGTTGTGCCACAAACTCCTCTTCTCCCCAATTCTATTCAATACCTCCTCATTAGTTATGTGATCTACCCATCTAATCTTCAGCATTCTTCCGTAGCACCACATTTCAAAAGTTTCTATTCTCTTCTTGTCCAAACTATTTATCGTCCATGATTCACTTCCGTACATGGCTACACTCCATACAAATACTTTCAGAAACGACTTCCTGACACTTAAATCAATACTCGATGTTAACAAATTTCTCTTCTTCAGAAACGCTTTGCTTGCCATTGCCAGTCTACATTTAATATCCTCTCTACTTCGACCATCATCAGTTATTTTGCTACCCAAATAGCAAAACTCCTTTACTACTTTAAGTGTCTCATTTCCTAATCTAATGCCCTCAGCAACACCCGATCTAATTCGACGACATTCCATTATCCTTGGTTTTCTTTTGTTGATGTTCATCTTATTCCCTCCTTTCAAGAGACTGTCCATTCCGTTCAACTGCTCTTCCAAGTCCTTTGCTGTCTCCGACAGAATTACAATGTCATCGCAAATCTCAAAGTAAGAAAAATTTCAAATTGCTATCATAAATTTTCGACGTATATAACTACACTACTGGCCATTAAAATTGCTACACCAAGACGAAATGCAGATGATAAAAGTTTATTCATTGGACAAACATATTATACTACAACTGTCTTGTGATAGCATTTTCACGCAATTTGGGTGCATAGATCCTGAGAAATCAGTATCCAGAACAACCACCTCTAGCCGTAATAACGGCCCTAATATGGCCGGGCATTGAGTCAAACAGAGCTTGGATGGCGTGTACACGTACAGCTGCCCATACAGCTTCAACACGATACCACAGTTCAAGAAGAGTAGTGACTGGCGTATTGTGACGAGACAATTGCTCGGCCACCATTGACTAGACGTTTTCAGTTGGTGAACTATCAGGAGAATGTGCTGGCCAGGGCAGTAGTCTAACATTTTCTGTATCCAGAAAGGCCCGTACAGGACCTGCAAAATGCGGTCGTGCATTATCCTGCTGAAATGTAGAGTTTTACACGGATCTAACAAAGGGTAGAGCCACTGGTCGTAACTCATCTGAAATGTAACGTCCACTGTTCAAAGTGCCGTCAATGCCAACAAGAGGTGACCGGGAAGTCTAACCAATGGCACCCCCATACCATCACGCCGGGTGATACGCCAGTATGGCGATGACGAATACACGCTTCCAATGTGCGTTCACCGCGACGTCACCAAACACGGATGCGACCATCATGATGCTGTAATCAGAAGCTGGATTCATCCGAAAAAATGACGTTTTACCATTCGTGCACCCACGTTCGTCGTTGAGTACACAATCGCAGGCGCTCCGGTCTGTGATGCAGCGTCAAGGGTAACCGCATCCATGGTCTCCGATCTGATAGTCCATACTGCTGCAAACGTTGTCGAACTGTTCGTGCAGGTGGTTGTGACTTGCAAACGTCCCCTTCTGTTGACTCAAGAATGGAGACGTGGCTGCACGATCCGTTACAGCCATGCGAATAAGATGCCTGTCATCTCGACTGCTAGTGATACAAGGCCGTTGGCATCCAGCACGGTGTTCCGTATTACCCTCCTGAACCCATCGATTCCTTATTCTGCTAACAGTCATTGGATCTCTGCCAACGCGAGCAGCAGTGTCGCGATGGGATAAACCGCAATCACGATATGCTACAATCCGACCTTTATCAAAGTCGGATACGTGATGGTACGCATTTCTCCTCCTTACACGAGGCATCACAACAACGTTTCACCAGGCAACGCCGGTCAACTGGTGTTTGTGTATGAAAAATCGGTTGGAAACTTTCCTAAAGTTAGTACGTTGTAGGTGTCACCACCGGCGCCAACCTTTTGTGAAAGCTGTGAAAAAGCTAATCATTTGCATATCACAGCATCTTATTCCCGTCGGTTAAATTTTGCGTCAGTAGCACGTTATTTCGTGTTGTAGCAATTTTAATGGTTAGTAGTGTAATTTTGCTAACACCTGAGCACTAATAGTTATGCGGCAGATTACTGGCGATGTAGCGTGGGCGACAAGTCCACCTGGACATAAATAGCAACAAATAGTCAGTCAAATATGCAAGGCGTATCATGTACGTAAATGATCTCACCAACACTTTAGAAGCTGTTCAC
The DNA here is from genome assembly GCF_023864275.1 of Schistocerca cancellata. Classification (NCBI taxonomy): domain Eukaryota; kingdom Metazoa; phylum Arthropoda; class Insecta; order Orthoptera; family Acrididae; genus Schistocerca; species Schistocerca cancellata. The sequence goes on along the minus strand of NC_064628.1, from coordinate 920,515,797 downwards.
TTGAAAATGTCTATGACAGTAGAAACAGGTCTGTCTTAAAATGAAGACTTTTGATTACATTGTATCTATCCTGGTCCTTCTGCACAATAATTTCATTAGATGGCGTATACTATGCCGCAGGCCCAAATGAACGAAGAAAATAAAAATACACATATCAAAAAAATGTTTTGCATCGATACGGTTCCGAGATTTCCGGAACCTGTACTGAAAATTGGAATATAAATAAACACTAACACATTGCATGTTCTGCCACCATACAGCGAGACCTTCAGAGGTGGTGGTCCTGGTTGCTGTACACACCGGTACCTCCAGTACCCAGTAGCACTTGCTCTTGCATTGACGCATGCCTGTATTCATTGTGGCATATTATCCACAAGTTCATCATGTCCAGATTGTACGCTCCCCAACAGCGATTCGGCGTAGAGCCCTCGGAGCGGTTGGTGGGTGACGTTGTTCACCAACAGCCCTTTTCAGTCTATCCCAAACGTGTTCGATAGGGTTCATGTCTGGAGAACATGCTGGCCACTCTGGTCGAGCGAAATCGTTTTCCTGAAGGATGTCACTTACAAGACGAGCACAATGGAGGCGCGAATTGTCGTTCATGAAGACGAATGCCTTGCTAGTATGTTGTAGATATGGTTGCACTATCGGTTGGAGAATGGCTTTCACGTATCGTACGACCGGTTCGGCGCTTTCTATGACCACCAACGGCATACATCGGTCCCACATAATGCCATCCCAGAACAGCAGGGAACCTCTACGTAGCTGCACTCGCTGTACAGTGTGTCTAAGGCGTTCAGCGTGACCGGGTTGGGGGTTGTTTCGGGAAGAAGACCAGACAGCGAGGTCATCGGTCTCATCGAATTAGGGAAGGAAGTCGGCCGTGCCCTTTCAAAGAAACTATCCCGGCATTTGACTGGAGCGATTTAGAGAAATCACGGAAAACCTAAATCAGGACGGCCAGACGCGGGATTGAACCGTCGTCCTCCCGAATGCGAGTCCAGTGTCTAAGCACTGCGCCACCTCGCTCGGTCAGCGTGACCGGGTTGCCTCCAAACACGTCTCCGACGATTGTCTGGTTGAAGGCTTATGCGACACTTACCAGTAAAGAGAACGTGATGCCAATCGAGGGCGGTCCATTCAGCATGTTTTTGGGTCCATGTGTAGCGCGCTGCATGGTCCCGTGGTTGCAAAGCTGGACCTCGCCAGGGACGTCGGGAGTGAAATTGCGCATCATGCAGTCTATTGCGCTCAGTTTGAGTCTTCACGCGACGTAAGTAGCGGCCCTTAGGCGGCCTGAGGGAGGCATGTCATTTACAGTTCCTGTCTCACTGTGTCTCCTCCATGCACGAACACCAACGCATCGGTTCACTCCGAGACGCCTGGACACTTCCCATATTGAGAGCCCTTCCTGGCACAAAGTAACAATGCAGACGCGATCGAACCGTGGTATCGACCGTCTAGGCATGGTTGAACTACATAGGCGCTGCTCATGCATTGTTGTTTACATCTTTGGGCGTGTTTAGTGACGTCTCTGAACAGTCAAAGGGACTGTGTCTGTGAAACAATGTCCACAGTCAATCTTCAGGAGTTCTGGGAACCGGGCTGATGCAAAACTTTTTTGATGTGTGTAGTTAACGCAGTTTCTTCCAAGAGAGCTACAGTAACAAATTATAATTTTTAAATAGCACATTATTTTTGTACTGTGCAGTTGATATATTTAAATCACCCGTGTGGAAATAAATATAAATTTCTAAATAATTTAGTTAAGTGCGAAGTACAAGGAGTGGATGCAACGTGCTATATTTGTATGGCTGTGTTGTTGTACTGAAGGCGTTATATTACTTAAAGCGATGTGTCTCAGTTGTGCGATGGCATTCGTGACTTCCTGTCAGAAAAGTCATAGTTAGTAGTAATTCAGGAGCCAACATGGGCAGCCCTATTAGATTATTTGCAAATGATGCTGCCATTGAACGTCTAATAAAGTCTTCAGATGATGAAAACAAACTGTAGTGTGACAGAGGCACGATATCTGCATGACGCGAGGAATGGTAGCTGAGCTTAACCAACAAAAATTGTGAGGCCTGCGGCATGAATACTAGAAACACTTTATTAAGTTATGGTCACATGACAAATCAGACAAATTTAACAGATGTCGATTCAACTACAAGAAACGGTTCAAATGGCTCTGAGCACTATGCGACTTAACTTCTGAGGTCATCAGTCGCCTAGAACTTAGGACTAATTTAACCTAACTAACCTAAGGACATCACACACAACCATGCCCGAGGCAGGATTCGAACGTGCGACCGTAGCGGTCGCTCGGCTCTAGACGATTCAACTACAAATCTGAGGATAGCAATTACGAACAACTTAAAATGGGAACATCAGATAGTGCATGCTGCGGAGAAGGGGAAACATTGACTACGTTTTATTGGCAGAAACTTACAAGATGGAAGAAATGTATTAAAGAGAATGCATACTCTACGCTTGTCCGCCACTTCTGCAGTAATACTAATCTGTATGGGATCTTTAACGGACAGGACTGACGGAGAACGTCCAAAAAGTTCAGTTTATTATTTCACGAAGTAGGGGAGGGAATGTTGCGGATATGATATACAAGTTGGGGTAATAATCATTAAAACACAGGCGTTTCTCGTTTCGGATACATCTCTCCACAAAATCTCAATCGCCAACTTTCACCTCCAAACGCGAAAGTATTTTGTTCATTTCCACCTACACGGACGTGCTGTAAAACAATGACCCAGAATTTTGTACACGAAAACTCTTAAAAATAAATTAAACAAATATTATTAGCATTCTACACCTTTATTCCTCATGCGTATATATTTGCAGCCTCTACTGTTGAAGGGCTTCGGATTGCAGCGTTTAGCATGCCGGTGTGAGAGAAACAGCTTTTCGATTCGAAGGGTTCGTTCACACTTGGAGCGATTTCTCCTTGAGTGCGACAATGCCAGATCACACACTGGCGCTGGGACAAGCGCAACTTTCCGACGCCGTGGATTCACTGTCATCGATCATCGTCCATACGGCCCTGTCTTTGGCCCACACGTTTTTCGAATTAAATTGCAGAACACCTTCACTTAATTTAAACACCTTCGAGGACTTAACGAACAACTTAGCTCAAAGAACACCTTCGAGGATTTCGCTTTGATGGTGATGAAGCGGTGCCAACAGGGGTGATGTTGTAGCTGGATCAACAAAGTCAAACATTTCACAGTGACGGTATCAACAAACTGCTTTCTAATTGGGAGAAATGTGTTCGTCCCCACTGTGAGTATGTTGAGAAATAAACATGTAGACATGAAGAAGAAAAATGTTGATTGTTAATAAAGTTTGTTTTATTGTTTTATTTAAAAAGCCTTAAGAGTTTATGCGTACAAAATTCTGGATCATTAGTTTTCCGCACGCCCTGGTACACAGCGAGAAACGACTATCGTAATGAAATAGTAGAAATAACAGCCGGCATGGTACGTATTAGGTGTACCTCTGTCCCACGTGTGATTTGCAAGTGGAACAGTTGTTAAATAATGCGGAACTGTTTGTATGAAACCTCCGTCAAATACCTAAGATCGGATTGCAGAGTAGACACGCAGACGCAGATATAGATGTCCAATGGCCGGTGTACTGTGTGGGTGCAAGCAGCTCGGAGTTCTTGAGTGACTATTGTAGATCAGCAGCGTTCATCACAATGGTTGTGTGCCTCGTGTCCTCAGCCTAGTGTGCTGACCCTTGGACTATTGAAATGGAAGAGCAGTGACGCCAGCAACAGCAGAGCGTGCACAAAGTGGCGTATCGGGCATCGTCTAGACCGCGGCTTCTTGGCAGTAGACGCGTGATACCTCCAAGACTCCAGCCCCACAGAACACATCGCTGTGTCCAGGTGTTCTTCTCCAGGGCTCCATGCGAACCGAATACTGTTGCAAAGTATTCTCATGTTCTTGATCCTCCATGTCACATGGTTCGCTAGCAACGATCCACCTGTGGCACTTCTCCAGCCAATCTGGTTTCACATTAAAAATTCGAGGCTGTCGTCACGTCTTGTTGGTATCAATTTTCTCATTCGCCAAACGAATTCACCCAGAAATACTCGATATCCAGGTTTCTACGTTTGTTTGTTACATCCTTCTGGCCATGGATAAGGTTCTTCCGGGATGGACAGGTTCTGTTCGACTTGCTATTACACAGCGCAGTCTTTGGAGCAATTCTACCACCCTACAGCACTCGTTTTCCGGACACGTTGTACCTTGGGCTCTGAGAGATATTCCAAGACATGGAACAGCAAATGGCCCATTTCCAGGACGACCTCTTCCTCGTGAGGTAGGATGTCTTCCTTTCCCACGGTCTAGGCCGATTCTTCCACAGTGTATGTTGTACACAAACTGGGTAGTGTTATTCCACCGTTCACCACAATATCCGGTCTTTTGTATCACTGGAGCACATAACTACCACAAAATACATGTATCAGGTTCGATCTGTAATCCTGGAGTGATTTCGGTCAAAAGGGACATACGTAGTATAAGGACACGCAAGTGTACAGAAGAGGGTTTAAGAGATTCAGACTCCTCCCAAAATATGGGCGAAGTTATAAAAGGATTGAAGTGTAATATTTATTTCAAAATTACCGCGTTTTCAAACTGCCGCATCGAGCGTGAGTGGAATGCGGCAGGAAAAGCCAGCATTGGCTATAATATTGGCACCAATGTGAGGACTGAGTCTTAATGAAATCTGGTTTGTCGGGAGTCCTGGAATGTCCAGGTGGTGCTGTCCTGCATGAGGGCTGCCTTAATTGTCACAGCTGGTGAGACTGGGCGCAGTGAGGAGAGAGTAGTTTAAGCGGCAGTACCTTAGAACTACCTTCATTATCGCGCTTCCTGGAAACTCTGGTAAGTGTTGTCGTTATAGTGGTTCTTCGGTGTTACTTTCAAGTTATCATATGTAGGAGAGAAGAACCATTAGTATGCGCGATATGACACTCTGTCTGTCTGTTTTCACGTTTAGTTTCCCATATTTATATGATACGTGTAATATATAAGAACTGATCAGATTAACGAGAACTGTAGAAGATAAAATTTGTAGAATTTCAAAGTGAGTCTTCATAAAGTGTGGGAAAGGAAGAAAAAACCTAGTTGATAAGTATATATCACCATTTATCAACTTAATAGAAATCCCATGTATCCAGATAAAACACTTGGGTGCAGAAGCTCAAGGACTAAAGTAACTTACAAATGATGTGCGACTGCCAAGTAACACACCTCGATGCATAGAAAGATATGATACAGTGCAATACGGACGATAACTGAAGTCATACGCAATGAGACGAACAGAAATGACGCTTTTATTCAAAGACAAAGAATTACACTGAACTCACCACGATTTATGGTGGTCCTCTGGACATTTTTAAGAGGGTCAGTGATGACCACAGATGGCATGTGCAACGTGCGTCCATGCGCATCATAATGTTTGGAAGGAGTTCTTGTGGTAAGGCGTTCCACGTTTCCATCATCGCTGCTGAAAACAGCGGGATGGTCACTGGTGCATGTGAACTTCCTGTGAGACGTCTCCCCGCGGCTTGCCACACGTGCTCGATGAGATTTGAGTAGCAGGATTGGGGAGGTCGGTGCATTCGCCGAATATTCCGTATCTACTTGTGTATAAGTAACTCAATATCTCAGTTTTTCGGTTGAAATAACGCGTTTTGAAAGGCAGTTGATTGTCGTCTTTAGATTTGAAAGATCTCCTTTCATTTTCGGTCAAATGATCATTCCAAGAAGTAATTTCAGTGACTCTGGATGTCATTTGGACTTCACCGAAAAATATGTCTGAAGAGAGATACGCCTCCAGTTCATAATTTTGTCGTCTATGGTCCTCCAGGGTTGCAGCAGCAATGTCATCAAATGAGAAGCGTTCCTCTGTTTTGGTCTTGCTTCTGGTCTCTAGCCACACGTCAAAAAAGAGAATGAGTAACTTGTATTTCGAAAGCTTATCATGATTTTCTTGAACTAATTTCTTTTTCCAACAAACAAGAAAACTCCATAGATCTTTCTGAACACACGTTTTTCTTTGTCTCCGTCTTTAGAAAGTACCTGTATAATTTTTTAGAACGAACTGTCATCATCTTTATTTTATTGCAAATGATAACCAATGAAATTCACCAAGGCAGTTACCTCATCATATTATGATCTTTCAAAGCTGCTGTGAACTGATATGACAAACCTTTTCGCACCATCACCATGGCATCTTCTCAAAATTTTTCATGAGTATCCCATTTTGTCACCATTTCCAGTAGGCGTTTTGAAAATACCATCGTAACGTCAAGACCAACATAAATAACAAAATCGGTTTCTTCACTTCGTTTTACACGCAATCCTGTGAAGTATGTTTCTCACAGAATCAGCAGTTCCCTTCAATAAAAAAAAATTTGAACTGAATGTGGGACTCATTTTCCTCTCTACTCCTTCTAGGATAAATAGAATGCAGTGTGGCTAGGGCCTCCCGTCAGGTAGATAGTTCGCCTGGTGCAATTCTTTCGAGCTGACGCCACTTCGGCAACTTGAGTGTCGATGAGGTTGAAATGATGATGATAAGGACGACACGACATCCACTCCATGAGCGGAAAAAATCTCCGACTCAGCCGGGCATTGAACCCGGGCCGTTACGTATGAAATTTCGTTGCGCTGACCACTCAGCTACCAGGGGCGGACTCTAGCATAATGATCTCTCTAACAAGACGTCTTGCACTTCTCGTGAACAACGCCGGTCAGTTCGGCAAAATAGTATGTTTGCCGCTCTTTCTCGTGTAATTCCGCAATAAACATTTGTATGCCTTCCTCCTTCAATCTGTCAAATGCACCCCGTCCATAACAGTTTCACCACAAGTAAAACATTCAGGCATCGCCCTGATGTTAACGTAACCAAACAGTGGTCAGTTGACGACCGATGCCTCCTCCCCAGCCAAACTTAAGAGCGGTCAATAAAATACCCGGCGAGCAACAAAAGAGAATTGCTTACCGATAAATAAATAATATATCAACAGTAACCCCCCCCCCATGAACCATGGACCTTGTCGTTGGTGGGGAGGCTTGCGTGCCTCAGCGATACAGATGGCCGTACCGTAGGTGCAACCACAACGGAGGGGTATCTGTTGAGAGGCCAGACAAACATGTGGTTCCTGAACAGGGGCAGCAGCCTTTTCAGTAGTTGCAAGGGCAACAGTCTGGATGATTGACTGATCTGGCCTTGTAACAATAACCAAAACGGCCTTGCTGTGCTGGTACTGCGAACGGCTGAAAGCAAGGGGAAACTACGGCCGTAATTTTTCCCGAGGGCATGCAGCTTTACTGTATGATTAAATGATGATGGCGTCCTCTTGGGTAAAATATTCCGGAGGTAAAATAGTCCCCCATTCGGATCTCCGGGTGGGGACTACTCAGGAGGACGTCGTTATCAGGAGAAAGAAAACTGGCGTTCTACGGATCGGAGCGTGGAATGTCAGATCCCTTAATCGGGCAGGTAGGTTAGAAAATTTAAAAAGGGAAATGGATAGGTTAAAGTTAGATATAGTGGGAATTAGTGAAGTTCGGTGGCAGGAGGAACAAGACTTCTGGTCAGGAGAATACGGGGTTATAAATACAAAGTCAAATAGGGGTCATGCAGGAGTAGGTTTAATAATGAATAGGAAAATAGGAATGCGGGTAAGCTACTACAAATAGCATAGTGAACGCATTATTGTGGCCAAGATAGATACGAAGCCCACACCTACTACAGTAGTACAAGTTTATATGCCAACTAGCTCTGCAGATGACGAAGAAATTGAAGAAATGTATGATGAAATAAAAGAAATTATTCAGATAGTGAAGGGAGACGAAAATTTAATAGTCATGGGTGACTGGAATTCGAGTGTAGGAAAAGGGAGAGAAGGAAACGTAGTAGGTGAATATGGATTGGGGCTAAGAAATGAAAGAGGAAGCCGCCTGGTAGAATTTTGCACAGAGCACAACTTAATCATAGCTAACACTTGGTTTAAGAATCACGATAGAAGGTTGTATACATGGAAGAACCCTGGAGATACTAAAAGGTATCAGATAGATTATATAATGGTAAGACAGAGATTTAGGAACCAGGTTTTAACTTGTAAGACATTTCCAGGGGCAGATGTGGGCTCTGACCACAATCTATTGGTTATGACCTGTAGATTAAAACTGAAGAAACTGCAAAAAGGTGGGAATTTAAGGAGATGGGACCTCGATAAACTGAAAGAACCAGAGGTTGTACAGAGTTTCAGGGAGAGCATAAGGGAACAATTGACAGGAATGGGGGAAAGAAATACAGTAGAAGAAGAATGGGTACCTTTGAGGGATGAAGTAGTGAAGGCAGCAGAGGATCAAGTAGGTAAAAAGACGAGGGCTAGTAGAAATCCTTGGGTAACAGAAGAAATATTGAATTTAATTGATGAAAGGAGAAAATATAAAAATGCAGTAAATGAAGCAGGCAAAAAGGAATACAAACGTCTCAAAAATGAGATCGACAGGAAGTGCAAAATGGCTAAGCAGGGATGGCTAGAGGACAAATGTAAGGATGTAGAGGCTTATCTCACTAGAGGTAAGATAGATACAGCCTACAGGAAAATTAAAGAGACCTTTCGAGATAAGAGAACCACTTGCATGAACATCAAGGGCTCAGATGGAAACCCAGTTCTAAGCAAAGAAGGGAAAGCAGAAAGGTGGAAGGAGTATATAGAGGGTCTATACAAGGGTGATGTACTTGAGGACAATATTATGGAAATGGAAGAGGATGTAGATGAAGATGAAATGGGAGATACGATACTGCGTGAAGAGTTTGACAGAGCACTGAAAGACCTGAGTCGAAACAAGGCCCCCGGAGTAGACAACATTCCATTGCAACTACTGACGGCCTTGGGAGAGCCAGTCCTGACAAAACTCTACCATCTGGTGAGCAAGATATATGAAACAGGCGAGGTACCCTCAGACTTCAGGAAGAATATAATAATTCCAATCCCAAAGAAAGCGGGTGTTGACAGATGTGAAAATTACCGAAAAATCAGTTTAATAAGCCACAGCTGCAAAATACTAACACGAATTCTTTACAGACGAATGGAAAAACTGGTAGAAGCCGACCTCGGGGAAGATCAGTTTGGATTCCGTAGAAATGTTGGAACACGTGAGGCAATACTGACCCTACGACTTATCTTAGAAGAAAGATTAAGGAAAGGCAAACCTACGTTTCTAGCATTTGTAGACTTGGAGAAAGCTTTTGACAATGTTGACTGGAATACTCTCTTTCAAATTCTAAAGGTGGCAGGGGTAAAATACAGGGAGCGAAAGGCTATTTACAATTTTTACAGAAACCAGATGGCAGTTATAAGAGTCGAGGGACATGAAAGGGAAGCAGTGGTTGGGAAGGGAGTAAGACAGGGTTGTAGCCTCTCCCCGATGTTATTCAATCTGTATATTGAGCAAGCAGTAAAGGAAACAAAAGAAAAATTCGGAGTAGGTCTTAAAATCCATGGAGAAGAAAAAAAAACATTGAGGTTCGCCGATGACATTGTAATTCTGTCAGAGACAGCAAAGGACTTGGAAGAGGAGTTGAACGGAATGGATGGTGTCTTGAAACGAGGATATAAGATGAACATCAACAAAAGCAAAACGAGGATAATGGAATGTAGTCGAATTAAGTCGGGTGATGTTGAGGGTATTAGATTAGGAAATGAGACACTTAAAGTAGTAAAGGAGTTTTGCTATTTGGGGAGCAAAATAACTGAAGATGGTCGAAGTAGAGAGGATATAAAATGTAGACTGGCAATGGCAAGGAAAGCGTTTCTGAAGAAGAGAAATTTGTTAACATCTAGTATAGTTTTAAGTGACAGGAAGTCATTTCTGAAAGTATTTGTTTGGAGTGTAGCCATGTATGGAAGTGAAACATGGACGGTAAATAGTTTGGACAAGAAGAGAATAGAAGCTTTCGAAATGTGGTGCTACAGAAGAATGCTGAAGATTAGATGGGTAGATCACATAACTAATGAGGAAGTATTGAATAGGATTGGGGAAAAGAGAAGTTTGTGGCACAACTTGACCAGAAGAAGGGATCGGTTGGTAGGACATGTTCTGAGGCATCAAGGGATCACCAATTTAGTATTTGAGGGCAGCGTGGAGGGTAAAAATCGTAGGGGGAGACCAAGAGATGAATACACTAAGCAGATTCAGAAGGATGTAGGTTGCAGTAGGTACTGGGAGATGAAGAAACTTGCACAGGATAGAGTAGCATGGAGAGCTGCATCAAACCAGTCTCAGGACTGAAGACCACAACAACAACAACATCAACAGTAAATACCGGAAAAACCTCGAATAGAAAGTAAAATACTGACGGTCATTAACCACGCGATCCCAATAAAACTGACAAATGGCGATGTTTACTAACCAACTACATTTTTCGAAAATTTCTTTTACTTTTTGAAAGCAGAATGTAATGCTCTACGGTCTTTCTCCGAGAAATGTTTTCGTCAAATCTGCCAATTTTCAAATAATGCACATTTTATGACAACGAAACAGATTTTAATATTTTTTTTTTTTTTTTTGGTATTCAAAAAATTTAAAAACCTGTCTCACACCGGCCTGATTTAACTTCACTGATCAGGATAGCAAAAAACATGCGTATGTTAAGGGAATATTCATTCACAAAGCAGGCTTATCACATTCACACAGTTCAATACTGTTCTATCTTGATTAAATTGAGCTTAACTTAAATTCCATAATGCAGTGAAGCAATTTCGAAGTCTCGGTGCGACGAAAATTGTCAGTCGATCTCCTGAAAACATTTGTAATAATTATTAACTTTCGGTGATCACATGGGGAAGACCGGAGATCTGCTGGTAAGACCGTGTTGGCCTATTTATTTGACGTAACTGGATATCTTGAGCATACAAAACGGCAGGTTCGTCCAGTGTAAATCAGACGTCCCCACTGATCCCGTGCAACACAGCGTAGCAAGCAGACACTGTCAATAATAATCAGGTAAATAATACGCGAACACACTTACTTTAGTTTAGTTCATGTATTAAATTCCTTCTCATACAGAATCTCATCAAGATGGCGACTAGCTCAACAATAAATACATATACATCCTTCTTCTTTCACGGCTAATCTGTAAGCATTCCTCCATTCTTTTCATAAGAGAAACATAGATAGCAGAGATTCCATGGACTAAATGGACGCTCCAAGGAATAACAGGGCTTCAAACTACTTTGCATTGATAATCATCGTATATTAAAGTTTAGGAATCGGTAAGATAAGAAGAGATATTTCGAGATATGTACTGAGTTATACAATTTGTAAAATTTCTGAAAATATCGCGGAGAGACCGCTGCAAGAGACATTACAAGATGTTTATCTAAATTTGAAGAACTAACCGCTTCTGATACGTAGTGTAGCGAGGAAAGTGTGTTACAATGTTTCGTGAAGGCATATTACAGATAGGTTCGCATTCAAATATGATACTTATTTGAATTAACGAAGATGAAATTAAATTATATTTACTGTAACACAAATATTCATTGAATGCTAAGGTTGACAGGGACCTCAACAGAACACAAACGGTACGACTTCACTGACAAGTACCTATTGGGAAAATGGGACGAAATTACGAAGTAAACTTCTAAAAGCTATAGCTGAAATCACTAGGCATAATTTTCGTACAGAAGACGGTGAACTTCGTACAGTAACTGGCCATAGTCAACTTTTGCAATCAAAAATATCTATAACATACTTAATTTAATTTCATATTCATTACTATTAATAAGTACACTACGTTTGAACAAACGCTCCTACTCTGCTCTTTCACGAAACCTTAGGATTTTCGTCAGCAATTTCCGCCATGGCACTGAGCGGGGTGGTCTATTGCCTAATACACGAGACTCGCATTCTGGAGACCCGAGTTCAAACCTAGAGCCGCCATCCACATTTGGTTTTTCCGCGGCATTGCACTTCACTCTTGGCGAATGCTGGGATGATACCTTGAAATGGCCACGCTGCATCCTTCTACTACAGTATCTCAAAATCGAATCAATGCTCCGCGTCCAGTGAACTTAGCTGTCGACGAGACATAGAACACAAGACTTAGTTCCTAATTTCAACCACAGCAAACGATAGACGGTTCTACGAAGTGGAAACCGTTGGTGTGTTATCAGCACTGAGCAAGATGGATATTCTTTTCCGTGTACTTCTCCTCTCTTCATGGCGGTCATTGTGTGGTGCTACCTCCATTCAATAACTAGTTACTATCTGAAACTGTAACACCTGTTGGAGAGACGTGGTCTGCCGATATGTATGCGCATTTGTTCGCTGTCATCTCTAAACAACGTTTACTGCTAAACAAAAACACATCCCCATGCAGATATCATGGACAAAGGAATGTTACTGATTGACATCTGCTTGATGATATATATATATATATATACACTCCTGGAAATGGAAAAAAGAACACATTGACACCGGTGTGTCAGACCCACCATACTTGCTCCGGACACTGCGAGAGGGCTGTACAAGCAATGATCACACGCACGGCACAGCGGACACACCAGGAACCGCGGTGTTGGCCGTCGAATGGGGCTAGCTGCGCAGCATTTGTGCACCGCCGCCGTCAGTGTCAGCCAGTTTGCCGTGGCATACGGAGCTCCATCGCAGTCTTTAACACTGGTAGCATGCCGCGACAGCGTGGACATGAACCGTATGTGCAGTTGACGGACTTTGAGCGAGGGTGTATAGTGGGCATGCGGGAGGCCGGGTGGACGTACCGCCGAATTGCTCAACCCGTGGGGCGTGAGGTCCCCACAGTACATCGATGTTGTCGCCAGTGGTCGGCGGAAGGATGCACGCCAAGACCGTAGGATCCTACGCAGTGCCGTAGGGGACCGCACCGCCACTTCCCAGCAAATTAGGGACACTGTTGCTCCTGGGGTATCGGCGAGGACCATTCGCAACCGTCTCCATGAAGCTGGGCTACGGTCCCGCACACCGTTAGGCCGTCTTCCGCTCACGCCCTAACATCGTGCAGCCCGCCTCCAGTGGTGTCGCGACAGGCGTGAATGGAGGGACGAATGGAGACGTGTCGTCTTCAGCGATGAGAGTCGCTTCTGCCTTGGTGCCAATGATGGTCGTATGCGTGTTTGGGCGCCGTGCAGGTGAACGCCACAATCAGGACTGCATACGACCGAGGCACACAGGGCCAACACCCGGCATCATGGTGTCGGGAGCGATCTCCTACACTGGCCGTACACCACTGGTGATCGTCGAGGGGACACTGAATAGTGCATGGTACATCCAAACCGTCATCGAACCCATCGTTCTACCATTCCTAGACCGGCAAGGGAACTTGCTGTTCCAACAGGACAATGCACGTCCGCATGTATCCCGTGCCACCCAACGTGCTCTAGAAGGTGTAAGTCAACTACCCTGGCCAGCAAGATCTCCGGATCTGTCCCCCATTGAGCATGTTTGGGACTGGATGAAGCGTCGTCTCACGCGGACTGCACGTCCAGCACGAACGCTGGTCCAATTGAGGCGCCAGGTGGAAATGGCATGGCAATCCGTTCCACAGGACTACATCCAGCATCTCTACGATCGTCTCCATGGGAGAATAGCAGCCTGCATTGCTGCGAAAGGTGGATATACACTGTACTAGTGCCGACATTGTGCATGCTCTGTTGCCTGTGTCTATGTGCCTGTGGTTCTGTCAGTGTGATCATGTGATGTATCTGACCCCAGGAATGTGTCAATAAAGTTTCCCCTTCCTGGGACAATGAATTCACGGTGTTCTTATTTCAATTTCCAGGAGTGTGTATATATATATATATATATATATATATATATATGGTGATGCGAAATTCACGCACTCGGGTTTCGCAGTGCGACTCCTCACATGCAAGTGATAAAAAAACGTTTATCACAAAATTTAATCCGGCAGAAAAAGAACGTTAAAGAGTGTCAATCTGGTAACACTGTAGCCACATGTACGGTAACTACTTCTGTTCGATCTTTGTTTGAAACAGATGGTTTTTATTTGGTAAATGTAGTTCAGGTGGTACAGTATGTGGCATCTTAAACGTCAACAGCGATTGCAGTGGGTCCTCTAGATAACATCTGCACTTACGTACTACAACCGTAGAAACGGAAGATTGGTCAGCTTTGAAAGAAGTCCAGTCCACGTCGTGGGCGTGAATGAATTCGCACCAGTTCATGTACAAGATGCGAAACCTGTTTTCTTTGTACCCTCCTCCAATGGGCCCATACATTAGTCATCATCATCATCATCATCATCATCATCATTTAAGACTGATTATGCCTTTCAGCGTTCAGTCTGGAGCATAGCCCCCCTTATACAGTTCCTCCATGATCCCCTATTCAGTGCTAACATTGGTGTCTCTTCTTATGTTAAACCTATTACTTCAAAATCATTCTTAACCGAATCCAGGTACCTTCTCCTCGGTCTGCCCCGACTCCTCCTACCCTCTACTGCTGAATCCATGAGTCTCTTGGGTAACCTTGCTTCTCCCATGCGTGTAACATGACCCCACCATCTAAGCCTGTTCGCCCTGACTGCTACATCTATAGAGTTGATTCCCAGTTTTTCTTTGATTTCCTCATTGTGGACACCCTCCTGCCATTGTTCCCATCTACTAGTACCTGCAATCATCCTAGCTACTTTCATATCCGTAACCTCATCCTTGTTGATAAGGTAACCTGAATCCACCCAGCTTTCGCTCCCATACAACAAAGTTGGTCGAAAGATTGAACGGTGCACAGATAACTTAGTCTTGGTACTGACTTCCTTCTTGCAGAAGAGAGTAGATCGTAGCTGAGCGCTCACTGCATTAGCTTTGCTACACCTCGCTTCCAGTTCTTTCACTATGTTGCCATCCTGTGAGAATATGCATCCTAAGTACTTGAAACCGTCCACCTGTTCTAACTTTGTTCCTCCTATTTGGCACTCAATCCGTTTATATTTCTTTCCCACTGACATTACTTTCGTTTTGGCGATGCTAATCTTCATACCATAGTCCTTACATTTCTGATCTAGCTCTGAAATATTACTTTGCAAACTTTCAATCGAATTTGCCATCACAACTAAGTCATCCGCATATGCAAGACTGCTTATTTTGTGTTCACATATCTTAATCTCACCCAGCCAGTCTATTGTTTTCAACATATGATCCATAAATAATATGAACAACAGTGGAGACAGGTTGCAGCCTTGTCTTACCCCTGAAACTACTCTGAACCATGAACTCAATTTACCGTCAACTCTAACTGCTGCCTGACTATCCACGTAAAGACCTTTAATTGCTTGTAAAAGTTTGCCTCCTATTCCATAATCTTGTAGAACAGACAATAACTTCCTCCTAGGAACCCGGTCATATGCCTTTTCTAGATCTATAAAGCATAGATACAATTCCCTGTTCCACTCATAACACTTCTCCATTATTTGCCGTACGCTAAAGATCTGGTCCTGACAACCTCTAAGAGGCCTAAACCCACACTGATTTTCATCCAATTGGTCCTCAACTAATACTCGCACTTTCCTTTCAACAATACCTGCGAAGATTTTACCCACAACACTGATTAAAGAGATACCTCTGTAGTTGTTACAATCTTTTCTGTTTCCATGTTTAAAGATTGGTGTGATTACTGCTTTTGTCCAGTCTGATGGAACCTGTCCCGACTCCCAGGCCATTTCAATTATCCTGTGTAGCCATTTAAGACCTGACATTCCACTGTATTTGATGAGTTCCGACTTAATTTCATCCACCCCAGCCGCTTTATTGCACTGCAATCTATTGACCATTTTTTCCACTTCCTCAAATGTGATTCTATTTCCATCATCATTCCTATCCCATTCTACCTCGAAATCTGAAACATTACTGACCGCATTTTCACCTACATTGAGCAACTCTTCAAAATATTCCCTCCATCTGCCCAAGGCATCCACAGGATTCACCATCAGTTTTCTTGACCTGTCCAAAATACTTGTCATTTCCTTCTTACCTCCCTTTCGAAGACTGCTAATTACACTCCAGAATGGTTTTCCAGCAGCTTGACCCAAAGTCTCCAACCTGTTTCCAAAGTCTTCCCACGATTTCTTCTTGGATGCTGCAATTATCTGTTTGGCTTTGTTTCTTTCTTCAACATAACTTTCTCTGTCTACCTGGGTTCTGGTATGTAGCCATTTTTGATATGCCTTCTTTTTCCTTTTACAGGCTGCCTTGACTGTATCATTCCACCAAGCTGTTTGCTTCATCCTACTTTTACACACTACTGTTCCAAGACATTCTTTAGCCACTTCTAGTACTGTGTCCCTGTACCTTGTCCATTCCTTTTCCAATGACTGTAATTGACTACATTCAACTAACTGGTACCTTTCTGAGATCGCTGTTATGTACTTGTGCCTGATTTCCTTATCCTGAAGTTTCTCCACTCTTATCCTCCTACATATGGACCTGACCTGCTGCACTTTCGGCCTCACAATCCCAATTTCACTGCAGATTAAATAATGATCAGTGTCATCAAAGAATCCCCTGAATACACGTGTGTCCCTCACAGCCTTCCTGAATTCCTGACCTGTTATTATATAGTCAATGACAGATCTGGTTCCCCTGCCTTCCCAAGTATACTGGTGAATGTTCTTATGTTTAAAAAAGGAGTTTGTGATTACTAAGCCCATACTGGCACAGAAATCCAAGAGTTGTTTCCCGTTCCTGTTGGCCTCCATATCCTCTCCAAATTTACCCATAACCTTTTCATACCCTTCTGTTCGATTTCCAATCCTGGCGTTAAAATCACCCATGAGCAGAACACTGTCCTTGTCCTTTACTCTAACAACTACATCACTGAGTGCCTCATAAAAACTATCCATCTTATTTTGATCTGTCCCTTCACAATGCGAATATACTGACACAATCCTAATTTTCTTGCTAGACACTGTCAAATCTATCCACATCAGTCGTTCGTTTACATACCTTATTGCAACTACACTGGGTTCCATTTCTTTCCTGATGTAAAGCCCTACACCCCATTGTGCTATTCCTGCTTTGACTCCTGACAGGTAGACCTTGTATTCTCCCACTTCCTCTTCTTTCTCACCCCTTACCCGAATGTCACTAACAGCTAAAACGTCCAGCCCCATCTTACTTGCAGCCTCTGCCAGCTCTATCTTCTTCCCAGAGTAGCCCCCATTGATATTAATAGCTCCCCATCTCATTACCATTTGTCTGCCAAGTCGTATCTTAGGAGTCCCTGGTTTGTCAGTTAGAGGTGGGACTCCGTCACCTCCAAAGGTCCGAGGCATTTTGCTCTGATTGTTGCCAGCATCATATTTAAAGTACCAGGGAAGCAGGTTGCTAGCCTTACTTGCCCCGAGTCCCATTGGGTTTTACCCCTAACGGCTGAGGGACTAACCGGTGGATTTGGTAGTCTTTGCCGTATGAGCACAAAGGTGACCACGACTCCGAATATGTCCGAGATGCCCAGCCTTATTCCAAAGTAACTGGTATCCCGACTGTCGGGACCACTTACTTGGCCACTCATACGTTGCCCGTGGTTCATGAACTAGGACATGACTACAGGAACCCACACCATGAACCACCCACCATAGATTAGTACCAAATATTATTCTTGCCTCCTTCATGTTCATTACATTTTGTTAGGGCCTTACGTTACTAGTAGGGCTAGCAACGTGCTTTGTAAATAATGTCCAGATTCGGTTAATATTTGGATATGTTATCACCATGCTCCCACTAATTATGCCTTTCAACATTGAGTCTGGTAACTGCATGCTGTTTAGTTCATATCTCAATGTGTTATTATTATTATTATTATTATTCTACCGATAGCACTGTGGAAACATCTTGTATTTTACCGTTATTCAAAACTGAATATTTCACAATTAACGGTGTCGGTATGAATCTTGCAGAACAGTATCTGTCAGAGGGGTAACGCATATTAGATGGAACAGCTTGCAGGACTGGCGATGTGTTTATACTGTACGCTTTGTTCACCAAACAGGGACTAGCTGCGAAAGGAGTAACGGATCTGTGATGGACTCCAATGTACATGCGTACACGTATCGAATTTTCTCATTGTAAACCTCTAAACCAGTGTGGCAGACGTATGGCATATACAAATGGTAAATTTCTCTGGTCCTTGGTGCATCTGATAACGGCCTGGTATTCCCGCTCGTGAATATGCTGCTGGATATTTTCGTTGACACCATCCAGATAAAAATGTGTTTCATTTTCTGGAGCTGGGCCTTCAGGAGTCGTGTTCTCTCCTTCCAGAATCACTTGCCGGAGGTCGACCACGGACTCGCCCTACTCCAGCTGCTGAGGAGGCTATTCTGTGGGTCACACACTAAGAACCCCTGGGAAGTACACGTAGCGCAGCAAGGCAGGTGCATGTCTCGCAACGCGCGGTCGTTAATGTGCTCACGAGCATCGGTTGCACCCCTATCATTATGCTCCCACGCTACTCCTCCATCCTGGAGACCGCAGTCAGCGGATGCAATTCTGTGGAGGGTTCCAACAACAACTGGAGGCAACGATGACTTCGTGAACACCAGAAAATGGTCGGATGTAGCAGCATTCTGTCGTGAGGGTGTGTTCAATACCACCGTTGGTGGGACGTTTACCTGCACATCATACACGACCACGGATATCAAGTTCGCTTTGGTATCAGCATCTGGGCCGGAATATTTGGCGACAGGTGTTAGGGTCCCCCACATGTTGACCGACCAGTTGACTGCACAAAGGCATCATACATTCCTCTCAAACTATCTCCCTGATACGCTGGAAGATGTTCCACTACGTGTTCGGCAGAGGATATGGTTACAACATGATGGTGCACCTCCACACTCTGGAATTAATGTATGACAGTATATGGGCAGAACAGTTCCAGGTAAATGGCCAGGATGTGGAAATCCAGTTGTGTGGTCACCGCATTAATCTGATCTAAATCCCCTGGATTTCTTGCTGTGGGGACCCTTGAATGAGCACGTGTACTCTTCTCCGCCGACGAATGTGGCAGAATTGGTAGCGCGTGTTCATGCTGCTCTTGTTACTGTGGACGCAGCTATGCTTCGAAGGGTCCAGAGCTGTATGATCCGGCGAGTTGCACAATGTTTGGATGTGCAGGAAGGTCGCTTTGAGCATCTGTTGTTCTGAGGACAATGTAATCTGTTGTGAAGATCATGCAGTCATTAATATTGAAATTATTATTGTCACTTGTTGCTAATGTACGACGTATGAGCGCTCATATTACATGTAGTGTAAATAACAACTAGATGTCTTGTTATTGTACTCTGCTATCATCTTTAGCATCTCGAAACTGATATTGTTTATGTTATTATTCTTTCCTATGTCAGGTCATTTTTTTCAACTGTCTGTTTCTTATTTGTCTAACCACGTATTTTGAATGATCATCTTTACAAAATGTTGGAAATCTAGGATACATGTGAGCTAAGAAACGGTGTATATTATAGTATGAAATGTGAGAATGAAACTGGGAAATAAAAAAAAAGTCCAATCTTGGATCGAACCCTCGACCTCCAGCACGCTAACCCAAAACTCTGTCCATTGCACCAACAGTAGAGCGCAAGTGACACTTCCTGACAGAGGTAGTTACAGTACACATGGTTACAGTGTTGCCAGATTGCCACTCTCTATCTCTCTCTCTCTCTCTCTCTCTCTCTCTCTCTCTCTCTCTCTATATATATATATATATATATATATATATATATATATATAGGGTGTTACAAAAAGGTACGGCCAAACTTTCAGGAAACATTCCTCACACACAAATAAAGAAAAGATGTTATTTGGACATGTGTCCAGAAACGCTTAATTTACATGTTAGAGTTCATTTTAGTTTCGTCAGTATGTACTGTACGTCCTCGATTCACCGGCAGTTGGCCCAATTGAAGGAAGGTAATGTTGACTTCGGTGCTTGTGTTGACATGCGACAGATTTTCTGTGAACGTTTGGGCAGGAATTGTTGGTAATGTCTTGATTGGGCCCCATGTTCTTCCACCTACGCTCAATGGAGCTCGTTATCATGATTTCATACGCAATACTCTACCTGTGCTGCTAGAACATGTGCCTTTACAAGTACGACACAACATGTGGTTCATGCACAGTCGAAGTGTTCGTACGCTTCTCAACAACAGATTCCGTGATCGATGGATTGGTAGAGGCGGACCAATTCCATATATATATATATATATATATATATATATATATATATATATATATATATATATATATATATATATGTGTGTGTGTGTGTGTGTGTGTGTGTGTGTGTGTGTGTGAAGTGTATTTACAGATCGTGGTAGCTAAACTCGGGCAACCCAAATATTAGCAGAATGAATAAATACATCTATCGAGACGTGATTTTCACCAAATTAAAGAAGGCAACGTAGCACATTTCCTGACGTTCACAAGTATTTTTTACCGTTTACATCCGCCGAATTACGACACCAATTTTGTTTTTTCTATTGAAACTATACACCTATGGCATTAGAAAGAAGGTTCTACGAAAACTTCTGCGGCGTAACGTGTATGGGTCTTGAACGAATACTATCAAGATAACAGCGCAGTAAACCACTGTCCCACCGTCAGAAGAAGAGATTCAACAGGTGTCTGCCTTATTGCACCAAATGTAAACAAACGCGTATAACTCAAAATATGGTGCTTGTGCTTACCTGTAACCTTGAAGTCCACCAATCTGTGTTCTGCTGTTGTATACAATCAGACAACTTGCTCATAAATCTGTTGATGCCTTCACTATGTATACTACAGTCGAAGACATGAGTGTGGGCTACGGAGAGTGTTGCGAAAGCGTTGGAGGAGCGGTGAGGTTGTATGCTTGCTGAAGTGTATCTAGATCGTGCCAAGCACCCTCGATTTGTGTTTGCAAACGTTATAAAAATCGTTCTGGAAACTGGAAATGCGGAGAATAAGATACGCCAAGGAAGAAAAAGAGGACCTAATGAAAGAAATAAAACTAACGCTTTAGCAGCAGTAACACACAATGCAAATGTCACTAAGAGGCATCTAGGAAGCACGAGAGGGATCAATCAAACGAGTGTTCTGATAACACAACATTTCTTCACAATTCAACCTCTTCGCATTTGGCTCCATCTACAGCTTCATGGCAATGGCTTCAAAAATTGGTTACTGTTCTCAGAGTGTTATCTATGAAATGTTCAAAACTTTGTTTCAGGAAGAAGAATCGTTTACAAACAATGGACAAGTCAATTTCCGCAATATGCACTAATCGTCATTTGCAAATCCACCATGACTCGTGGAAGTGGACAAAAACAACTCTTTTGGACTATGATCGCTTAGAGCATGTTTCCAAGACCGGCATAATTGATCCTTGTTTTGTTGGCGGGAATATAAAACAATCAGTTATCTCGAGTTCTTAAAATATTCTGCTGCCGCAGTTATTGGAAGACATCCCACTGGACAAGGCAATCAGTGTGGTACAAAAATGACAGAAGTCCCTCCCACTCCCCACATGTAGTGACAGACGCTCGTAGTAGAACCTTGGAGACATTTGGAATAGACGTTCAGGAAAAGCAAAATGGTCTACACACTCACGAAAACGGAGCAAGAAATGACTTATAACAAGGCCATGTATTCCCATTAAATCTAGATGATTTTCAACGTGCAGTAATGTTTCTCCAAAATCACTTCGTAGCGTGTAGGTACGCTCCAGATCAACATTTTGAGCAGTTGGTATAACAGCCGTGATACTAAACACACGAACTATGCTCAAGATACGTGTTTGCTTGCATTGGTATAAAGAGCAGACGTCTGTGGAAACCCATCTCTTAACAACGGAACAGTGGTTTTTTGGCGCTGTTACCTTTATACTGTTTCTTTGAAGTCCGCCCGCATCTCGTGGTCGTGCGGTAGCGTTCTCGCTTCCCACGCCCGGGTTCCCGGGTTCGATTCCCGGCGGGGTCAGGGATTTTCTCTCCCTCGTGATGGCTGGGTGTTGTGTGCTGTCCTTAGTTTAGTTAGGTTTAAGTAGTTCTAAGTTCTAGGGGACTGATGACCATAGATGTTAAGTCCCATAGTGCTCAGAGCCATTTTGAACCTTTGAAGTCCCATAGACGTCATGTCGCTGACGTACTCTTAGAAGCGTTTGTCAAAATACCACAGAATACAGTATAATCACAAGTTGTTTCACAATTCAAGTTACACGCTTCTGGGGACTGTAGAGTGAACTTATTAGATCAAGTTTTACATAGGAACCCAAGTCCGGAAACGTCATCCAACGACGGTACAGAACGTCAAAGTTATAGGCGCAGCCGCCAGTAAATTTATGTATAAAGACGGTGATTCCGTGATGATGTTACAGACTTTCTAGGATGATGGAGAAGGATTAATGCATCAATTTGAGGTAAAGGTACCTGCACCGAAAACGAATGAGGGAAGGTTATAAACGAAAACTGTTTTGACACTTCTGATGGTTGAATACATGTACTAGTACTGTTGTTGCTAACACTGTATGGTAGGTAACTATCAGAGATCGTATTATGGACCAAACAAGGAAAAGTGTGGGCTGCAAAATGCATACCTTAAGAACTATGAGCACTTGTTCAATGGAGGAGAGGTGTTTCACAGTAACGAATACAAGCAAGTACCATAGCTCTTAACGAATACTGTTTAGAGCCCATGTTTACTGTGCTTTTTGCTTCAAATGGTCGTTTCTGTCATATCCCTGAATATGAATTTTTCCTGTGGCCCAAGACTATTGAATCATCAATGTGGTCTTTGTCATAACTTTTAAATCGGTATTCATATACAAGAGGGGCTTCTGTAGGATACCATTCCACTGTTGACGTCGGAGGCAACGTATTGCTGCTTCAATAGTTTCCCAATCATTCATGTACTGCTTCACGCGAAGTGCATCCTTTATTGGACCAAACAGGTGGAAGTTGGAAAGGGGTGAGATCCGAGCTGTAAGGCGGAGGAGGAAGATCAATGCACTGAAGGTTTGTGAGCTCCTGTCGGGTGCGTAGATTTGTATGAGGCCTTGCGTTGTCATGGATGGTGACAGATCCCTCGCGCAACGGCTCACCGTGCTTTTGTTCACCGACAAGCCTTCGTATGGATTCTGTAAGCGCCTATGAATATCTGGGACACTCTAGTTTTCCACCAGAACGAAGTCAGCGACAGCTCTCTACCTAGAACTCACCTCCGATACACACGCCCTTTTGTAGGTTACATAATAGCGCCATCAGAACGTCATGAAACCTTAAGGGCTGAAGCAAAAATGTTCCACGATTTCCCACAACAAAGTCCGCATTTTTTCAACCAAAATTTACAAATAAAGAAAGATGCTTTGTATTTTCTTATTGAACGCCCCACGTATCTCATGCACCTTTAGATGGCAATCCACCTTACCCAGTTGCATTAGTATTAAGTAGGGTTGTCTGTGTTACGGTGCATGAAATATTTTCCAAGCCACTTTTTCGGAATACTTACAATACGTCATAAACACTTTAATATGCGGAAATTCTTACGGCATTTAATAACGCTTGAAGAGGTGAATATGTTCCGCTTTGGGAATAGTCTTAACTTTATTTACTTGGAGAGAAATTGTGGCAACCACTTTTTTATTTACCTAAATATTTCGGTTTTTTTTTTTTTTCGTTTCTCGATGTAGGGGGAAGGAGAAGATGGACCAGTAAATGTAGTGATGATCCAAAACATTATGACCATCTGCTTAATAAATTGTTTCTCCGTCATCACTCATTCTGTGTATCGAAGATCTGACAGTTTTTTGGTACGCTTGTGAAGGTATGTGGCATTACATGTCTACGAAAAGATCATGCAATTCGCGTAAATAACGTGCCGCTGATTTGCGTACGCAGTGATGGCGCCCGAAAGCGACCCTGATGGTTTCCATAGGATTTACGTCAGGTGAAACTGGTCACCGAGACATCAGCGTGAGTTCATTACAATGATCCTCAAACCACTGCAGCACAGATATGGCTCCTAGATACAGTCAATTATCCTGCTGAAAGATGACATCTCCGTCGGAGAGAACATCATTGATGAAAGGATGCAGATGGTTCACAGCTGTCAGGGTGTATTCAGTAACTACCACAGGTCCCAGGCAAACGCAGGACAACGTCTCCCACATCATAATACTGCTCCCGCCAGCTTGCGTCCGTGGCGCATTGCACGTTTCGTGTGCTGTTCACCTCGAAGACGGCGTTTGTGAAGACGACCGTCGACCTAGTACAGTATAAATGCGACTTACCCGTAGAGACGATATGAAACCTAGTAATCAAGGAAGGCAGGATTCGATTATGATTGTGAACTGGGACAAAATCAGTTACTGTTGGTTCCCTTTTGCAATTACACACAATTATTTTAAAACGGTAATTCCAGACTCAGCAATAAATAAAGATCTCACACGTATTAATGAAGGAATAAACAAATGTGTAATTAATAGTACTCTTGTAACCTCCCAGAAAAAATGTAAGAGAAAAAAGACAATAGTGTAACCTCCCAGAGAAATTCTCTTATAATGACAATAATTTGAAATGACAATTATAATCGTGCTAAGTGTAACCTCCCCAAAAAAATGAAAGTCAATTTAATAAGAAATGAAATCTCATTGACAATGGAAACGCAAATAGACCGAAATGTCGATCTTTAATCCCTGATTAAACTCAAATTCTTATCTCAGTAAAACTGCATCTGCTCTTATTTTTCGCCATAGCTTGGAGGAAATGCATCGCAAATATATTTTTTTTTTTAATTTAAGGGAAACTTTTCTTTAAGGAAATGCAAGGGAAATATTATTTCAAAAAGGATTGTTTGTTAAAATGAATGGTTTAAAAACAAAATTATTATTGGGGCGATTCTTGAACAAATTAGTTACAGTTAATTTACATTACATTATCAGATGTGCGCAAAGCTGCTTCATTACCTTATTTAAAAAATATACCTCGTCCTGAATCTCGACCAGAATGCCATGTCGACGCCCGCCGACTCGTCACACAACACCGACTGTCTCTCGCGTGCTACTAGCACAGACTACGTCATCTCGCATGCGCTAGTACTCTCGAACTGCTAACTCGCAACTGAAATGACTACATGCTCTCTGGTCAGAGATTCTACGGCTCGCCATCGCTGCCTATGAAACGTATGCGTTTCACTCTCAGTGCGTTACAATTTACCAAGCAAGCACAAAATACAGACACAGCAAATAATGTTTTTAAAACAAGCCATTGTGATCCCAATCAGGATCTCAAGGCAAGTAACCACAGTCAAGGGTCAAGGCCTTTAATGCCAAGAACGGCAATTATAAAAAAAAATTAACAAACATACTGTAAAACAGCAATGCAATAGCAAGATTAATTTAAAAAGACAGGCGACTGATCACCAAACGGGTGAGACAAAATGATGGTAAGCTTTATTCGCACAACCATTTGAACCTGCTGTAACGCCAAGAATGGCATTGTATAAAAAAATTAAAAAAACATACAGTAACACAGCAAATACAACAGTAAAGGTTAATTTAAAAGGACAAGCAAGTGATCGACAAACAGGTGAGACAAAATGATGGTAAACTTGGTAGCACAATCATTTAAACCTGCTGCAACGCCAAGAGTGGAAATTATATAAAAATATTTAGAAACATACAATAAAACAGCAAATACAATAACAAAACACAAGGGTCAGTCACAGACGGTGCACCAGGAAACGACCTCTGACTAGGTCCGGCAAAAAAGTTTCGCGAGCGGTGAGATAGGCGGCCAAGAGTTGCACTGACTTCACAAGATGATAACTCAGACTAGTGACACTCTTAACGAATTATTAATGATAATCTTGCTGAGGTTACCTGACGTCCAATAATCAAATGCAAAAATGTAAAAATAATCCAAAGCCAGAACCGGCGGTCTGGACTCAGCCTGCAAAATACTGTGCTTTGAGCGCCTGGAACGAGGAAGGAATCACTACCACCAGAGTGGAAGAATCGCCAACCAACTTAAAATCAAGAAAACTGTCAAAACTACACGCCTCACCGGACAGGAGCGGAAAGGCAAGGAAAATTACACTGCAGTTACATACACTAACCCCCCAGGGCAGGTAACTGGGGCGTTAGTGGCCACGAGGTAGGAAAAATACCGCTGGTTGAACTTAATAAATGGTAACGAACTGAACGCAATAAATAGTAATTAGAAGTCCAGGGAAACTAATCAGATCCTCCTTCCCCAAGCACTCCACTCGTTGCTCTTTGGCTCGGCAACACTACGAGCAGCAGTACAAACTAGAGATGGGCAAAACTGTTCTTTTCAGAGATTGGATCAGAACTGTTCACTCCCTGAAATGAATTATCTCTTTTTCATGACTCACCACTCATTTACAATAAAAAATAAATGGAAGGCACATTGCCCTTTAAACTTGGTTTATTCCAGTACTATACCTGTATTTTGATCTTATTTGATCCTATTTTGAAGTAACACAGATAATGAGTAAGAATTTTGTATTGTTTATTGAAATTTCCACGATATGACAAAGTTTTTGATTATTGATTTATTTTGCACTATCGTGGTTTTCTGGGTGATCGGAAAATGTTGTAACTTGAGATTTACATTAACAATATATTTGGCTACAATGTATTAAAATTTCATTAACCTCATACAAATACATCGCAAGCCATATATTTTTAAAGTGAACGTTTCCTTCCGAAGACGCCTAAAATCGCAAAATCCGTACCAGAATAAGAAAAAAAATATAAATTTGACTGTAAAACGAAAGTGCTGCATATAGCCTTACGCAGAATAAAACAAGGAAAATATTGGTGTATCACATTTTGCGATACGTTTATCGGTACGCTCATAATTAACGCGTAAATTCGAGTGTCCATAATAAAAATCCTATAGTAAGAGGAGTCATCAGGAACCTAATCTAATCAGTTTAAACAAATAAAAATAAAATAAAAACAATTGATGTATACATAACATAATAATGTAATATACATAGCGGTATTACTACGAAGAACAATATCCAGTAGGGACGAACTCCGATGCAGAGGCACTGAGTCGAGCAGGTCGAGCCGCGAGCTGTATTACTGCGTGAGCTGAGACTGCAGAGACCAGAGTGACACCTGAGTCGCTTTGCTCAATGCTCTGGCTAGAGTCGAGACGGTGGGGTGAGCGTTGAGCGGGCGAGTTCCGAGGGTGGGGGGAGCGGTGAACTCACCCGCTCCAAGACAAATGGTCCGTTCCCTTGCGAGCAGGTTGTTGCAAGTAGTTCCTATGTTATCCGCTAGGTGGCTCTCTGTCCTGTTGCTCGCATCAACTGCCCAGAGGGCAGGACGTGCGACTGAAACGATCACCGACAGAGTGTGATGCGAAGTTAAGCTGCGCCAGACATTGCAAGCGGTAGACGACACACAGAGACGGCACGGCATATGTGAAACACAAAATCCAATGGGGCACTGCACAATGCAGGCAGCCAAGGTAGAAGCAGGGCAGAGGCCGGCGCTGGCTGTGTTGTGTGGCGTGCACTGTGCTCTGACCAGCAGAGGCGCTGCTGATATGCTCCGTCTCTCTCTCTCTCTCTCTCTCTCTCTGCCGTGGGAAACGTTTGGAGCTACCGTTCTTTTTTTCTGAATCACTGATTGTTCACTCCTTTGAAAGATTCAACTCTATGAATTAGTTCAAGAGCGGATCCCCCATCCCTAGTACAAACCCAAGTCACCGGAGAATCGTAAGATCTCACACTGGTGGAAGTTTCTCTACTTGAATCCAAACGCACTCAACTTAAAACTTGCAGGATCGAGTTTACGACGAGGTCGTGCACCCTCGTGACCACAGGCCTTCGTTCGGGCATTGCATGCACGCCGCCAGCAGTCCCGGCGTGTTCTGTCACTGTGCGGACCTGGCTCCTCCTGAGTCCCCAACCGAACTCCACATTGACACGACCCGGAAGAACCACGACGTCGCCCCAAAGACAGGGCCACAGTGACTACATATCGATAACCGCCGCTGCTGCCATTAGCGGACAGACAACGCTTGTGAAACCAAGTGGCGCCAGTCAACAACGGGAAAAGACAAAAAACTGCAACCATGTCAACTAAACGATATGGTCTGGCCTCTAACAGAGGACAGAAACCTGTAAACAGCACCAACATGAGCCTCAGCACGGCTAAACCTCCCCCTCTCAAGGAGAAACCCGGGGGGAGGGGGGGCGGAGGAATTGTTAGGAGATCTAACCAGCAGGCCAACCAAACTTAATGTGATTAATGTGGACCTGGTATTGCTTACTGGTACGGATGTCCTTAATCAGAAGATTAACTGGGCCTAAAATCCGCATAATCGTACACGGATCCAAAAAATGGGGAGTAAACTTACCAAGGTTGCCAACACAAACCTCCCTCCCAGAAAAATAACGGACATACACCTGATCTCCCGGCTTACCCCTGCATGGCTCACGATACGTTTCCATTGATCGACTGTTGAATCCTGATTGTGCCGCACGCTATGCTATCGCAACCGACGAGGTCGTTTGGTGAACATGTGAATACGTGTGATGGTCTGCTGCGGAGCTCATGTTCAACAGTGTACAATGATCGGTGTGCTCAGAAAAACTTTTTCGTGTACCAGCATTGTGCTCTTTCGGCAGTCGTTCAGAAGATCACCATCTATTCTTCTTTACAGAACAGTTAAGCCTCCGAACCCCACGTTATATGAAGAGCCTAGTGATTGTTTCACTGCCCTTCTACCTCCTTCCGTAGTTGCTCACGACAGTAGCACATGCACATTCGAGCGTCTTCGCCATTTTCGAGATACTTTCACAGGCTCTGCGTAACAATAATCTGCCCTTTGCCACAATGGATTTCCCCAGTTGCAGCCCATATCTTCGCTAGGGTGATCCCCCCTCCAGTTCTGCTCCGCTCACATTTTTTTTTCGAAGCACGCCACGGTCGCGGTGGGCAGAGGTCACAATTTTTTGGCTGATCGATGTATAAACCCGGGCAATGCAGGGTACTCGCCTAATTGCTAATATAATTATACAAATAGTAATTTGAAATTTTTCCAGTTGGACCTGGCCCACATTATTCCAGTTCCATCGGGAAGAATGTACATGCCGCCTGTTAACTCCAGTGGAATGTCCTAGTTCGTCGTAATAGTACTGTGAGAAACGGCACTCGATTGTCAGCATGTGTTATGAGCGTAGTGAGAAGTTGCAAGCCTATTACGCCAGATGTTGACTGCCGGCTCTTGTCGAGATATTTGTGAAACCACTTCTTTGGGAGCTAGAACTGACAATAGTCGTGGAGTCACAGTTGGGGACCAGCAGAGCGTGTTTACATATTAGTGAGGACTATTGGTTGCCTTTCAATTGCCAATTACTTCATTTTATGTTACCCTAATCACTGTTGTGCAGGTAGTACTGCGTCACGCAGTAACACGTGATTGGTGTTCCACAGAAAGAAGATACCTGAAGCAGTAAATAAATACCATTTTAAACCTAGAATGTATTCCCCGATCGCATTAACAGTTTTTCAGGTGACAGGTAAATGCTCTATGCCGCACTTCCAATCGTAAATCTAAGAAAGAGTATGTAACTTTTTTCCGTTTCCCTAAACAGGTTTCTCTACGTGCTAAGTGGATTTCGTCCTCCATAAACAAAAGTGGACTCGAACCAGGTCTTGAAGTATCAGGTTTGCAGAAAGCAGTGAATGTGTAAACTAAAATCGCAACCATTAGCATCTGCTGCCTTTAGAGCAGTCTTTCCAAATCTGCCCTCCATTCAAATGTTAAGTTCACAAAGAACTAATTTGTAATCAATGGATGTTTGACTTTATGCTGAATATCTTGATAGAGCAACTGCATGTGCTAGAGAAGCTAGGACTGAATGAAGCTAGTGATTTCCTGTGATGTTAAAGCTTTTAGCAACAGTGGTCAAAGGCTGAATAAAGTATTTTCTTAAGGAACTCAAATATGTTCGAATTCGTTATTTCAGAAAATGGCTCTGAGCACTATCGGACTTAACATATGAGATCATCAGTCCCCTAGACTTAGAACTACTTACACCTAACAAACCTAAGGACATCACACACATCCATGACCGAGGCAGGATTCGAACCTGCGACAGTAGAAGCAGCGCGGTTCCAGACTGAAGCACCTAGAACCTATCGGCCACAGCGGCCGGCTTCGTTATTTGCTTCTCATTTTGTATTCTTAGATAAAGGGAAATGGTGGCGTTACTACTACAGCCAAGAACATCTTTTGGGAGCTAAGTACACGTTAAAGTTGCTACAACAGACTAGGAGAATAAATGAAGAATAAGCAGCTGAGTTAACATATATAAGAAAACATGCTCATACTCCAATTTCCCAACCAAGATAAATAAAGTACATTAATTTAACCTTCCCCTCCTGCATCTGGACACTTACGTGTGTTAGGGGGTGCACTTGGGCTTTCTGTCTAGAAGGTCTGGTTTTAGAGTCTCAGAAAGGACACCACCATTATTTAATTTCCCGCCAATTTCGGGGGGGGGGGGGGAGGGGGGATAGAAGCAAAACTCTAGGACGCAAAAATTACAGTCAAAATTCAAAATTCCTGCCAATAGGGTGGGTGAAGGAGGGGAAGGGGTGTGGAGAGGGACATGGGGATCCGCGTGCCGGCAGGGGAAAACACATGATGTCACCTGGAGGAGGGACTGTGGGTGGGTGAGCTGGGGGATAATTGATTGATCAATTTAATTAGTTTTTGTATCTATTTGATATCAAAATTGCATCAGGAGCCCCATTATCTTATCACCGACGATGTGGCTGTGTTTCTTGGCTCCCCAGTGAATACATTAAGGTCTGTGCTTGTGTACTCCCAATACCTAGAACACTGGAAAAGCTCAGAGAACGCATGAACACTGCTATGATGACCACTGGGGAGGTGCTGGTCGATAAGGTATGGAACGAACGTGACTACCGCTTGGACGTGTGTCTTGTAGTCCTAGACCACTTGTTGTGTGTAAAATACAAATTTGATGAGTTTACAATTTCGTTAATGCATCAATTACTGTGGAAAGCATACAGCTCTGAAAATGAATGAATCATTTGTAGTAGTCCTGTACTTTCAGCAGCTCGCTGGGGCTCTGCTACTGACGTCACAGAAGTTACAGCCAGTCCAACAGTTTCACGAAAGACTCTCTCTTGCCTCCAGCTCACTTTTCAGCTACGTGTATGTGACACGATGGGGAGGAGCTTATGAGTGTGGCTGAAAGCTGAGAAGCCCGTCTGTTATGGTCTGTACGTAATTTTATCAGGATTTAAAAGGTGTACATCAGCGGTTCATGGTGTGAGTTCCTGTAGTCATGTCCTAGTTCATTAACCACGGGCAACGTATGAGTGGCCAAGTAAGTGGTCCCGACAGTCGGGATACCAGTTACTTTGGAATAAGGCTGGGCATCTCAGACATATTCTCAGTCGTAGTCACCTTTGTGCTCATACGGCAAAGACTATCAAATCCACCGGTTAGTCCCTCAGCCGTTAGGGGTAAAACCCAATGAGACTCGGGGCAAGTAAGGCTAGCGACCTGCTTCCCTGGTACTTTAAATATGATGCTGGCAACAATCAGAGCAAAATGCCTCGGACCTTTGGAGGTGACGGAGTCCCACCTCTAACTGACAAACCAGGGACTCCTAAGATACGACTTGGCAAACAAATGGTAATGAGATGGGGAGCTATTAATATCAATGGGGGCTACTCTGGGAAGAAGGTACAGCTGGCAGAGGCTGCAAGTAAGATGGGGCTGGACGTTTTAGCTGTTAGTGACATTCGGGTAAGGGGTGAGAAATAAGAGGAAGTGGGAGAATACAAGGTCTACGTGTCAGGAGTCAAAGCAGGAATAGCACAATGGGGTGTAGGGCTTTACGTCAGGAAAGAAATGGAATCCAGCGTAGTTGCAATAAAGTATGTAAACGAACGACTGATGTGGATAGATTTGACAGTGTCTAGCAAGAAAATTAGGATTGTGTCAGTATATTCGCATTGTGAAGGGAGAGATCAAGATAAGATGGATAGTTTTTATGAGGCACTCAGTGATGTAGCTGTTAGAGTAAAGGACAAGGACAGTGTTCTGCTCATGGGTGATTTTAACGCCAGGACTGGAAATCCAAAAGAAGGGTATGAAAAGGTTATGGGTAAATTTGGAGAGGATATGGAGGCCAACAGGAACGGGAAACAACTCTTGGATTTCTGTGCCAGAATGGGCTTAGTAATCACAAACCCCTTTTTTAAACATAAGAACATTCACCGGTATACTTGGGAAGGCTGGGGAACCAGATCTGTCATTGACTATATAATAACAGATCAGGAATTCAGGAAGGCTGTGAGGGACACACGTGTATTCAGGGGATTCTTTGATGACACTGATCATTATTTAATCTGCAGTGAAATTGGGATTGTGAGGCCGAAAGTGCAGGAGTTCAGGTCCATATGTAGGAGGATAAGAGTGGAGAAACTTCAGGATAAGGAAATCAGGCACAAGTACATAACAGCGATCTCAGAAAGGTACCAGTTAGTTGAATGTAGTCAATTACAGTCATTGGAAAAGGAATGGACAAGGTACAGGGACACAGTACTAGAAGTGGCTAAAGAATGTCCCGGAACAGTAGTGTGTAAAAGTAGGATGAAGCAAACAGCTTGGTGGAATGATACAGTCAAGGCAGCCTGTAAAAGGAAAAAGAAGGCGTATCAAAAATGGCTACATACCAGAACCCAGGTAGACAGAGAAAGTTATGTTGAAGAAAGAAACAATGCCAAACAGATAATTGCAGCATACAAGAAGAAATCGTGGGAAGACTTTGGAAACAGGTTGGAGACTATGGGTCAAGCTGCTGGAACCCCATTCTGGAGTGTAATTAGCAGTCTTCGAAAGGGAGGTAAGAAGGAAATGACAAGTATTTTGGACAGGTCAAGAAAACTGCTGGTGAATCCTGTGGATGCCTTGGGCAAATGGAGGGAATATTTGGAAGAGTTGCTCAATGTAGGTGAAAATGCGATCAGTAATGTTTCATATTTCAAGGTAGAATGGGATAGGAATGATGATGGAAATAGGATCACATTTGAGGAAGTAGAAAAAATGGTCAATAGCTTGCTGTGCAATAAAGCGGCTGGGGTGGATGAAATTAAGTCGGAACTCATCAAATACAGTGGAATGTCAGGTCTTAAATGGCTACACAGTATAACTGAAATGGCCTGGGAGTCGGGACAGGTTCCATCAGACTGGACAAAAGCAGTAATCTCACCAATCTTTAAACATGGAAACAGAAAAGATTGTAACAACTACAGAGGTATCTCTTTAATCAGCGTTGTGGGTAAAATCTTCGCAAGTATTGTTGAAAGGAAAGTGCGAGTATTAGTTGAGGACCAATTGGATGAAAATCAGTGTGGGTTTAGGCCTCTTAGAGGTTGTCAGGACCAGATCTTTAGCTTACGGCAAATAATGGAGAAGTGTTATGAGTGGAACAGGGAATTGTATCTATGCTTTATAGATCTAGAAAAGGCATATGACCGGGTTCCTAGGAGGAAGTTATTGTCTGTTCTACAAGATTATGGAATAAGAGGCAAACTTTTACAAGCAATTAAAGGTCTTTACATGGATAGTCAGGCAGCAGTTAGAGTTGACGGTAAACTGAGTTCATGGTTCCGAGTAGTTTCAGGGGTAAGACAAGGCTGCAACTTGTCTCCACTGTTGTTCATATTATTTATGGATCATATGTTGAAAACAATAGACTGGCTGGGTGAGATTAAGATATGTGTACAAAAAATAAGCAGTCTTGCATTTGCGGATGACTTAGTTGTGATGGCAGATTCGATTGAAAGTTTGCAAAGTAATATTTCAGAGCTAGATCAGAAATGTAAGGACTATGGTATGAAGATTAGCATCTCCAAACCGAAAGTAATGTCAGTGGGAAAGAAATATAAACGGATTTAGTGCCAAATATGAGGAACAAACTTTAGAACAGGTGGACGGTTTCAAGTACTTAGGATGCATATTCTCACAGGATCACAACATAGTGAAAGAACTGGAAGCGAGGTGTAGCAAAGCTAATGTAGTGAGCGCTCAGCTACGATCTACTCTCTTCTGCAAGAAGGAAGTCAGTACCAAGACTAAGTTGTCTGTGCACCGTTCAATCTTTCGACCAACTTTGTTGTATGGGAGCGAAAGCTGGGTGGACTCAGGTTACCTCATCAACATGGTTGAGGTTACGGATATGAAAGTAGCTAGGATGATTGCAGGTCCTAGTAGATGGGAACAATGGCAGGAGGGTGTCCACAATGAGGAAATCAAAGAAAAACTGGGAATGAACTCTATAGATGTAGCAGTCAGGGCGAACAGGCTTAGATGGTGGGGTCATGTTACACGCATGGGAGAAGCAAGGTTACCCAAGAGACTCATGGATTCAGCAGTAGAGGGTAGGCGGAGTCGGGGCAGACCGAGGAGAAGGTACCTGGATTCGGTTAAGAATGATTTTGAAGTAATAGGTTTAACATCAGAAGAGGCACCAATGTTAGCGCTGAATAGAGGATCATGGAAGAACTGTATAAGGGGGGCTATGCTCCAGACTGAACGCTGAAAGGCATAATCAGTCTTAAATGATGATGATGACATCAGCGGTCTGAATAAAACACGGCGTGGTTATAATTGAAGTGCAACTACTGACAGAAGTGCAGTATTGGCTGTAATTGTATTGAAGCATCTAAACGTGTAGATATGCAAATGCGTTAATGTGGAATCCATTTACGCTGGGGAGAAAATTAGTTCGAATTTTGGGCAGCTGGTAAATGTCTGGTGCTCTGAACGCAAAAAAGGCATATAGAAATGTTTCAGTATGTAATGGATTAGGAAATGGGCAGAAAAGGTCAAACAAAAAGTGGTAATTTTGAATTTTTTATTAATCGCCGCTTGCATAATTCGTTCAATATGAGTACCGGAGACGTCGACGAGTTGTTGCATCGGTAGCGCAACGTGATAAACAGCTGCTGGCAGCACTTCCGACGGAATCTAAGCAGTTTTCCAGTGTACTGACCTTCAGATCAGGTAAAGAGCGCACGTTAGCCAAACGTCACACGGTTTCTGATCAGGTGATCTTGAAGGCCATACATCTGGAAAAGCTCTGGAGATAACGCATTCATAGAAGGCTGCTCGAAGGCGAGTGACATGAGGTGTCACCCCATCTTGCATGAAAACAGTGGTTTTCACACAGTTGCGCTCTTCCAAAGCAGGAATCAAATGCCGCAGAAAGAGACTCGATAACGTGCAGACGTCAAGCTACAACTGACAGGGCCCCAGGGTGTATTCACAGAAGAACAGACCATGAAAAAGGTGCTTTTGAATCCAAATCCCACAATTAACGTGTACGAGTGCAATGACTTTTCCTGCAGAACACGTGGTTTAACAGTATTCCAAATTCAACAGTTTTGTTTATTAACTGCAACTTCTAGTGTGAAATGTGCCTCGTCTCTTCATAGAATGCTACCAGGCCGCAAGCTGTCAATTTCGACGCGTACAAGAAACTGAAGATCCAATCCAGAACGTAGCCGCGGATCATGAGGTTTCAGTTGTTGTACTCTCTGGAACTTGTAGGATTCAAATGGCTCTGAGCACTATGCGACTTAACTTCAGAGGTCATCAGTCGCCTAGAACTTAGAACTAATTGAACCTAACTAACCTAAGGACATCACACACATCCATGTCCGAGGCAGGATTCGAACCTGCGACCGTAGCGGTCATGCGGTTACAGACTGAAGCGCCTTTAACCGCACGGCCACACCGGCCGGCTGATCTTGTAGGGGTACAAGTGTAATATATAGGGAGTTTATGAACGAATATCGGGGTTTTAAAGCTTTATAATATGTATTACATCAAACTTACAGTTATAAATGATATTTAAAATGAAAGAGCAACTCAAACAGTAGCGTTTGGTACCAGTGACTTCTTTTTTTTTTTTTTTTTTTTTTGCGAACCAACTGCAACTGGCACTTCTTACCTTGATGCACTAGAGCAATGGCTCTTCCCTCAGTTGGAAGAAGATGAGCCAGATGACTTCATTTTCAAGCAAAATGGTGCCCCACCTCACTGGCATAGCGAAGTATGCGACTGGTAGAACTTTATTGTACCCAAGCGCTGGATAGGCCGCAAGGGGCCCAGTGACAGGGCCTGGTTTGCATGGCCTCCACGTTCACCCGACCTAAAGCCATGCGATTTTTTTCCTTTGGGGATTCATCAAGGATCGTGTGTACGTCCCTCCACTACCAGCAGACCTCCCTGTCTACCGTGGAACTGCTTTGAACATTTGTAAGTTAATTCAGTTTCATAAATATCTGCATGTGTCGTAACATTCAGCTATTCGATAGGCTTCATAATACTTGGTTTTCCATTAATGTTTAGCCTTTTATCGAATCGTTTGTAAATACTGTTAAATTTATATTTTGCGTTATTCCTTATTTGATGCAAAGATGCTTAATATCACTTGAAAAGACGGATACTGCTTACATAATTCTCGACGATGAGGTATTTCAGTGGTGTGTTAAACATTCTATGGCTGTAGTGGCACCATTTACACAGACTGTATTGTTGTTGTTGTGGTCTTCAGTCCTGAGATTGGTTTGATGCAGCTCTCCATGCTACTCTATCCTGTGCAGGCTTCTTCATCTCCCAGTACCTACTGCAACCTACATCCTTCTGAATCTGCTTAGTGTATTCATCTCTTGGTCTCCCCCTACGATTTTTACCCTCCACGCTGCCCTCCAGTACTACATTGGTGATCCCTTGATGCCTCAGAACATGTCCTACCAACCGATCCCTTCTTCTGGTCAAGTTGTGCCACAAACTTCTCTTCTCCCCAATCCTATTCAGTACTTCCTCATTAGTTACGTGATCTACCCATCTAATCTTCAGCATTCTTCTGTAGCACCACATTTCAAAAGCTTCTATTCTCTTCTTGTCCAAACTATTTACCGTCCATGTTTCACTTCCATACATGGCTACACTCCATACAAATACTTTCAGAAATGACTTCCTGACACTTAAATCTATACTCGATGTTAACAAATTTCTCTTCTTCAGAAAAGCTTTCCTTGCCATTGCCAGTCTACACTTAATATCCTCTCTACTTCGACCATCATCAGTTATTTTGCTCCCCAAATAGCAACACTCCTTTACTACTTTAAGTGTCTCATTTTCTAATCTAATTCCCTCATAATCACCCGACTTCATTCGACTACATTCCATTATCCTCGTTTTGCTTTTGTGGATGTTCATCTTATATCCTCCCTTCAAGACACCATCCATTCCGTTCAACTCCTCTTCCAAGTCCTTTGTTGTCTCTGACAGAATTACAATGTCATCGGCGAACCTCAAAGTTTTTATTTCTTCTCCATGGATTTTAATACCTACTCCGAATTTTTCTTTTGTTTCCTTTACTGCTTGCTCAATATACAGATTGAATAACATCGGGGAGAGGTTACAACCCTGTCTTTATCCCTTCCCAACCACTGCTTCCCTTTCATGTCCCTCGACTCTTATAACTGCCATCTGGTTTCTGTACAAATTGTATATAGCCTTTCGCTCCCTGTATTTTACCCCTGCCACCTTTAGAATTTGAAAGAGAGTATTCCAGTCAACATTGTCAAAAGCTTTCTCTAAGTCTACAAATGCCAGAAACGTAGGTTTGCCTTTCCTTAATCTAGCTTCTAAGATTAGTCGTAAGGTCAGTATTGCCTCACGTGTTCCAGTATTTCTACGGAATCCAAACTGATCTTCCCCGAGGTCGGCTTCTACTAGTTTTTCCATTCGTCTGTAAAGAATTCGTGTTAGTACTTTGCAGCTGTGGCTTATTAAGCTGATTGTTCGGTAATTTTCACATCTGTCAACACCTGCTTTCTTTGGAATTATTATATTCTTCTTGAAGTCTGAGGGTACCTCGCCTGTTTCATACATCTTGCTCACCAGATGGTAGAGTTTTGTCAGGACTGGCTCTCCCAAGGCCGTCAGTAGTTCCAATGGAATGTTGTCTACTCCGGGGGCCTTGTTTCGATTCAGGTCTTTCAGTGTTCTGTCAAACTCTTCACGCAGTATCGTATCTCCAATTTCATCTTCATCTACATCCTCTTCCATTTCCATAATATTGTCCTCAAGTGCATCGCCCTTGTATAGACCCTCTATATACTCCTTCCACCTTTCTGCTTTCCCTTCTTTGCTTAGAACTGGGTTTCCATCTGAGCTCTTGATGTTCATACAAGTGGTTCTCTTATCTCCAAAGGTCTCTTTAATTTTCCTGTAGGCAGTATCTATCTTACCCCTAGTGAGATAAGCCTCTACATCCTTACATTTGTCCTCTAGCCATCCCTGCTTAGCCATTTTGCACTTCCTGTCGATCTCATTTTTGAGACGTTTGTATTCTTTTTTGCCTGCTTCATTTACTGCATTTTTATATTTTCTCCTTTCATCAATTAAATTCAATATTTCTTCTGTTACCCAAGGATTTCTACTAGCCCTCGTCTTTTTACCTACTTGATCCTCTGCTGCCTTCACTACTTCATCCCTCAAAGGTACCCATTCTTCTTCTACTGTATTTATTTCCCCCATCCCTGTCTATTGTTCCCTTATGCTCTCCCTGAAACTCTGTACAACCTCTGGTTTATCCAGGTCCCATCTCCTTAAATCCCCACAGGCTGTATATGTGTACATATTTCTGCTGATCACTGAGGACAGTGCACTGAAGAACATTACGTCAGTATTATGTCATCCAGAGACTAATAATTATAGCTATTGCAGATCACGTTTATAAGCTGGCTAGGACCTTCAAGCACATGTTGCAAGAGCAACCGGATTGAAGCAGCTGTTGCTAAAATCACTGAAGACACATTTATCAACGTTTGGGAAGAACTCGGCTATAGACTTGATGTGTGCCGTGTGACAAATAGTGCTCACATTGAACATTTATAAGATTCTTGGTAAAACTGTTTGAGTTGCTCTTTCATTTGACACATCATTTATAACTGTAAGTTCAATATAATAAATATTATAAAGCGTTAAAACCCCGATACTCAGTTATAAACACCTTGTATAAGTAAAACTTTCTGTACTGTGGACCATGGGATGGGCAATTCCCGTGACGCTGCATGAACACTAGCACTACCCGTGGTACTTGCTGCATAGCCAGTTACAACAACAGCAACATCGCCAATAGCTTCCACTGGGACGACACCCACGTTCAGCCGTGTTCTAGAATTTCATTGTCATCTTCTTTCAACCATTTACAGACATTGGGCATTTACTCAGATTCTTCTGTCGACGATACTCCCCCACTGCACTGTGCACAGTTAGTGAAACTGTTTTATGTGAACGGCGGCAGTTACAGTACTAACTGCTGCCGTTCACATAACAGTTTCACTAACTGTACACAGTCTCCCTTCTCGAAACCCACGTTACTGCTTGTCAAACGACAGCGTGGGTCTCAAATGGTTCAAATGGCTCTGAGCACTATGGGACTTAACATCTGTGGTCATCAGTCCCCTAGAACGTAGAACTACTTAAACCTAACTAACCTAAGGACATCACACACATCCATGCCCGAGGCAGGATTCGAACCTGCGACCGTAGCAGTCCCGCGGTTCCGGACTCAGCGCCGAGAACCGCTAGACCACCGCGGCCGGCAGCGTGGGTCTCACACTGTCGTGCAAACAGTGTTCAACGTCGATTTTGCGCCTGATGACCAAAGCTGGAACTAAGTTCTTTTTCCAACGTAAAACGATTTCGCGCTAATGCATTAGCATATTTACCAAACTTCGCTGTCATACGGTAACTACAGGCCTCACTGGATCCCCGTGACTATCTGCAATTCAGTTATAACCACCCAGTAAATCGCTTGCTTTTATTATTTTTTTAGAACTCTACATACGACGCTGGCTATCAGTACCAACAGAGATCGTGCGTGGGTGGCCACAGCCGTGTGTTCTACTGCAGTGGCAGCAGCAGATGTTCACACAGGCGGACCATACAGCAGCTGACTCCACCGAGCGCGTGATTTAAATGTTCCCGCGGCTTACAAACAGCGCTGTTTGTAGAACACAAATCCCGCGCTCTCACAGCGATTGCTACGACTACATACCGCCTCATCGACAAACATTGCGGGTCACATGTAATGGGATGGCTACGCGGGGTGGTGGCAGCGCTGCCCGGTTTAATGACAAATCATCGTTTAGCTGAAAAGCAGCAAGCTCCGAGCACTTGCCCTCCTCTGTTTATTTCATAATAAATAGCTAACAGACACTGATTTCATCGCAAAAATAAATGTATCTCTCCAGAGACTATGTCACTTGTATGGGAATGTCTGCTGTACTGTGTTGATCGACGTCATATTTTTACCAACAAGGAAGCGGGGTGTAAATCATATGTTGTTCTTGTTGTGGTCTCCAGCACTTAGATTGGTTATCTTGTGCACGTCTCTTCACCTATGCACAATTAAAGCAACCAGCATCCACGTGAACCTTCTTACTGTTATTAAGCCATGATCTCCCTCTACAATTTTTACTCCCAATATTTCTCTCCGTTAACAGACCGCGATTCCTTGAAGCCTTAGGATGTGTGTCATCATCCCAAGCGAGTAGGAGGATAAGGCGAGACATCAGGGATGGGGAGAAGCGTGTTTAATATGGAAATTAGGAAAAGTGCAGATATTATAATAGATGCTACCTCAATATGTACACACATCATTTTTTTTCTCTGCACCAAACTATATTCTTACGTAAGGATGACAACATGAATGACCTAATGTTTTCTGCACGGCCGTAACTGCACCACTAATAGAACAACGCCTGTCAATACAGAAAAACCATTTTGCCTTCACGCATCCACACTTCATCACCTGATCTGCTGTACAGGGTAAAATAAGGAGTAATGGCTTGCTCTTGCCACATGTGCTTGAAGGTACTAACCATCTTAAAAACATGATTTGTAATAGCTATAATTACTAGTCTCTGAATGACATAATACTGGTGTAATACTGTTCAGCAGATTGTCCTCAGACATCAGCAGAAATATGTGCACATATACCTGTGGCACCTTGTTTCAGTGACGCCACTACAGCCATAGAATGTTTAACACACCAATGAAATACCACCTCGTAATCGTGAATTCTGCAAGCAATATCCGTCTTTTCAAGTGATATTAAGCATCTTTCCATCAAATAAGCAAGAATGCAAAATACAAATTTAACAGTACTTACAAACGATTCGATAAAAGACTAAACAGTTATGGAAAACCATGTACTATGAAGCCTATGGATTACCTGAATATTATGACACTTGTAGATATTGATGAAACTGAATTAACATACAAATGTTCAAAGCAGTTCCACGGTAGACAGAAACCACAAAGTCACAAGATATAAAAAAATAGTCCAATACACATAGGAGACAAACGACGCCATAATGTACTGTCCCAAATCATGTAAGAACATTGCGCCTCTGACGATCAGCTGACTGGTATGTGATCAGCCATAAAACAACGTAACAGAATATCACTGTGGTTGACTGAAGATAACGAAGGCAGAATATATTCATTAAATTTAAAACCATTGACGCACATGTTAATAAGAACTAAAGTAAAATAGGGAGGACGTTGTTTATACCGTCCTGTGGTATGGAATAAACAAATAAAACCATTGCATGTATGTGACTAAAAGATATGCTAACATTAAAGACAAAACAGGCTTAGATGGACTCACAAAAGCATACGACGCATTAACAATCATCTTGGAGGAATGGTAGCCGAAGAAGGCATGAATTTATTTCGATGTTTCACATGTACTGTAAGAATGGAGCTATTACTACGAATCAGCTGTCCAGCACATGCCGACGGTAAACGGTATGTGACAAGTAACAAATTAAAAACGCAATACGTTAAATTAAAAGCATTTACAAAATATCTTACAAAGCAGAAGGCAGACATGCAAAAATTCCTTTCACACAGAGAGTAAGAATAATATGGCCAAAAGAACGAATATTATTAATTATTGTGATTTTGAGATTGAGATATGATGAACCATTGTCCCCTGCCGAAATAGTAGACTCGCAATTTCTAATTAAAGACTGCGAGAATAATAAGTCATTACAGGTGCCTCAATTTCATCGCGCTGAGATATCGGACTTTGTAGAGGATTACCAACTGTAGCGTCTTAAAAATTTACTATCCTTAGCACCGTTATCCATTATTAACAAAAATTGTAAATGCTTTCTTGGGCAATGGCCAAGGTAGGTAAGATAGAAGTGTCTGTCTCTAAAGAACGAGCGAGAAAGAGAGAGTCTCCTGAAAACAAGTGTCGAATAACTTAAAACATAAATAATATTTTGTTCATTTTCATCGTAATCATTGATACACGCTTAGTCTGCTTTCTCTGGACATTGCAGTATTTATATCGTGCATTACATACACGTGGTCTCGGAGTCTTCCGCAGCGACATGTCTGAATAAAGTCTTCTGTCAGTCAATAGGTGTTTTTACGACTGACGACGATGGCAGAAATAGCCATTAAAATCTCGAGGATTTCAGTCGAACTGACCTGGCTTGGAAACCGAGAAGATTTTATTCGCTTTACATAAAAATTTCCAGGCCTACCTCAGCAGAAATACGATTAGAATGCTGTTACTGGTGTGCCTACCGCCTTAACATTTCGTTACAATGATTTGCACAATTACAGATTTTCCCCAAATTTCATTCTCATTTTACAGAAACACAAACTTTTTATAGATACTGTCCCGGTCGAATGTTCCTAACAGAGCGGACTCACCCAATAACGCTTGACGTCACTGACCAGATGGTCACTAGCAATTTAGTCGTACTATGAATAGCACCATATAGTCCACATATCATCGGAGACATGTTGTAAAATCGTGTAACTCCTTTAGAAAATAAAAACTAAGATTTCATGAGTTTCAGACTTGTTTTATATTAGTCCTCGATCTTGGACACAAGTAACGCAATTCTTTCCTAGCGTGTTTGCTGTATGACGTTATTTCCATCTGTTCTTTATACATAATACACCCATAGAATCCTTCCTAGAGTGCTTGCTGTATGACATCATTCCCGTCTTTTGCACTGCTTTATTTATACTGTATAAGATAGCATATTGCTACTCCACGCGACAAAATATATTGCTACTACACATACAAGTACACACATACAAACATAGATGGACAAACTAATTCGTAAGATAAATAAAAGAAAATTCATTGCTACCGCTGCGTGGTTATTACAACGTTGTAGTAATAGTTTGCGTTCTACCATTACTGGTAATACAGTTAATTATTCATTGGCTCATTCATCATCGTGCGCTTAACAAATTCCACTCAATTTCCGGCACAGCGGACACTTAATTAACTCATTTTGGTTACAGATTATCCTTACATCATTTGATTATCCTATTTTGGTTACAGATTATGCTTAAATCATTTGATTATCCTGTGGCCGTAAAAGTCCTTACTACATGAATTTCATGCAACGAAGAAAATGAAATTGTTTCATCACTATCCATTAGAAAAATATTTCTTGAACATTTACTTCGATGACAGTCATTCCATCATTAGAAATCTAAATTATCTGTACTCATTTGAGCATATTTATTGGTCACTTTATATACTTATGTACACTGTATCATACAATACTTATGGCATTTTTGCTCATCAGACTTAAAACCACATGACAGAAAACGTATCCTACAATGCAGACAGAAGACAGATTCAGATACACGATGGTTGAATAAAATCCTTAGATTATAAGCTAACACATTTACATTAGATCTTAGCTACAGATGGCAGATACTCTTACAATATCATCGTTCACGTAAACTTTATGACCACTAACACTTATTCCTTCAGCAAATTATTTTGGAAGAATATAGCATTTGGCTTGCGATATGCAATAATTGTGACGTTTCCACATATACTAACTCACGTATTACACAAAACACTTTCATACCTTGTACAGGGCCATCAGTTTTTCGTCCACTCTTAACCAATAGGCATATGACCAAACCGCACATATCTACATACTAAACAGGCTGTGTCCAATGACTCCGATGTCCTTCATCGACGCTTAACCTAGGGTTGCAGTGGTCATGCTATTCAGACTTTCTCCTCTGACACATCAAGTACATGTTTTCACTTAAAAGGGAGACTGTTTGTCTAGGTCCTAGCTCCTGTTACTACACCACCGACGTTTGCACATGGATTAGATATACATTCTGACGTAGCCTACTTCCAGCCAACGCATTTCCTCTACAAAAACTAAAACATAACGAGTCGTTAAATTTTTGTTCCCTATTTCTTAACATTATTAACTGAGCATAAAATTCTATCCACTGTAATTAATACAGTTGTATTACTGAAGCCTATACTCATCGTATTTTATTGGTTCTGTCAGTGTATGTACTCAGCTCCTGCAAATACGTCTTCAAGTCTTCATGACTTAATTTTCCTCGTAGTTTGTTAGGCCACTAGGTAACTAACTTCGTGGGGATTTTGGATTATCTAGAATGGTTCAGAATATAATAAGTGCAATTTCTTTCTTAATAATAGTGAAAGTTTGCAGAGGGTTTTCAACACCACTTTCACGCCTACAGAGTATACTTTTATTCTGACTAGCCTGCTGTCTTTCTATGCCTTTCTCAGATTAGCAAGTTCCGTTATAGAGTTCACCATTTATCTCTTCTTCGTGGGTTTCCACAGTTCGTGGCGTATGTCGAATGAAGTTCAGCTACTCATTCTTTTCTTTTTCCCCTTTCAATAAGTCAGCTGAAGTGTTGGTTGAGTATA
Source organism: Schistocerca cancellata (assembly GCF_023864275.1). Lineage (NCBI taxonomy): Eukaryota > Metazoa > Arthropoda > Insecta > Orthoptera > Acrididae > Schistocerca > Schistocerca cancellata. The sequence goes on along the minus strand of NC_064628.1, from coordinate 920,470,856 downwards.
TAGGAAGATTATTCAGTATTTCGTCCAATACATCTAGGAATTCTACCCATTTTGTCTGTTTATGAGGAGTGTAGGTGTTCATAAAACGATTAAACTCACGAAACATCGTCTTCATGGAGTTGCCTTGTAGGATGAACCCTGAGAACAGTATTTTCTCTATATACATAGCTTTCAAAAATTCTCTTGATTTACGACATGTGAAATTAGATGCGGTGGCAGATAAAATCGATTCAGATTTGCCTGCCACGGGAATATAGATATTTACCATCCTCTTAATGACTGGGATGGCAGCAGCTGATTTTAGTGCATAGAACTTGACAGATTTAGAAAACATGCCATATAAGCCAACAATACATTTAACGTCGCCACAGACAGAAGGTAGTGGCTGAAAGGTCAATACGAACAATACGCAGATGTATTCTAGGTAATAACAGATACAATTTCGTCTTCCTACCAAAATTCGAAGGCTTTGCGTTTTGGCAGAGTAGAGGAGCTTTCAGAATTTATTGTGTCTTATGACAACATACACTCCTGGAAATGGAAAAAAGAACACATTGACACCGGTGTGTCAGACCCATCATACTTGCTCCGGACACTGCGAGAGGGCTGTACAAGCAATGAACACACGCACGGCACAGCGGACACACCAGGAACCGCGGTGTTGGCCGTCGAATGGCGCTAGCTGCGCAGCATTTGTGCACCGCCGCCGTCAGTGTCAGCCAGTTTGCCGTGGCATACGGAGCTCCATCGCAGTCTTTAACACTGGTAGCATGCCGCGACAGCGTGGACGTGAACCGTATGTGCAGTTGACGGACTTTGAGCGAGGGCGTATAGTGGACATGCGGGAGGCCGGGTGGACGTACCGCCGAATTGTTCAACACGTGGGGCGTGAGGTCTCCACAGTACATCGATGTTGTCGCCAGTGGTCGGCGGAAGGTGCACGTGCCCGTCGACCTGGGACCGGACTGCAGCGACGCACGGATGCACGCCAAGACCGTAGGATCCTACGCAGTGCCGTAGGGGACCGCACCACCACTTCCCAGCAAATTAGGGACACTGTTGCTCCTGGGGTATCGGCGAGGACCATTCGAAACCGTCTCCATGAAGCTGGGCTACGGTCCCGCACACCGTTAGGCCGTCTTCCGCTCACGTCCCAACATCGTGCAGCCCGCCTCCAGTGGTGTCGCGACAGGCGTGAATGGAGGGACGATTGGAGACGTGTCGTCTTCAGCGATGAGAGTCGCTTCTGCCTTGGTGCCAATGATGGTCGTATGCGTGTTTGGCGCCGTGCAGGTGAGCGCCACAATCAGGACTGCATACGACCGAGGCACACAGGGCCAACACCCGGCATCATGGTGTGGGGAGCGATCTCCTACACTGGCCGTACACCACTGGTGATCGTCGAGGGGACACTGAATAGTGCACGGTACATCCAAACCGTCATCGAACCCATCGTTCTACCATTTCTAGACCGGCAAGGGAACTTGCTGTTCCAACAGGACAATGCACGTCCGCATGTATCCCGTGCCACCCAACGTGCTCTAGAAGGTGTAAGTCAACTACCCTGGCCAGCAAGACCTTCGGATCTGTCCCCCATTGAGCATGTTTGGGACTGGATGAAGCGTCGTCTCACGCGGTCTGCACGTCCAGCACGAACGCTGGTCCAACTGAGGCGCCAGGTGGAAATGGCATGGCAAGCCGTTCCACAGGACTACATCCAGCATCTCTACGATCGTCTCCATTGGAGAACAGCAGCCTGCATTTCTGCGAAAGGTGGATATACACTGTACTAGTGCCGACAATGTGCATGCTCTGTTGCCTGTGTCTATGTGGCTGTGGTTCTGTCAGTGTGTTCATGTGATGTATCTGACCCCAGGAATGTGTCAATAAAGTTTCCCCTTCCTGGGACAATGAATTCACGGTGTTCTTATTTCAATTTCCAGGAGTGTATTTGGGAAACAGCGATATATGATCAATTTTCTGCAGCACTGCTTTGCGCCATAAATCCCTCACACATAATGATTACACCATACAAGAGGCACCAGAAACACACGCACCCCACTTGTCAGAAACGGTGCACCCCGCCACTCCCCCTCCCGTATCTTGGGTTTATTGCCTTGCTGAAGAAGGAGCGTCATCTTACTCCAGCTACTTCGGTGCTTTGTAACTCCTTCATGTCTAGAAAATATTGCTTATACTGTGAAACTTCCATCAGTGAAATTATGAATTCAAAGATTTGTTCCACCAGATCTTCAAATTCGGATAGTCAAAAATGGTTCAAATGGCTCTGAACACTATGGGACTTAACATCTATGGTCATCAGTCCCCTAGAACTTAGAACTACTTAAACCTAACTAACCTAAGGACAGCACACAACACCCAGTCATCACGAGGCAGAGAAAATCCCTGTCCCCGCCGGGAATCGAACCCGGTAACCCGGGCGCGGGAAGCGAGAACGCTACCGCACGACCACGAGCTGCGGACTGGGGTAGTCCCTGGGACAATCGTGATAAGGTGTCAGTATTGATGTCACTTCCTTTTATGTAAATACAGCAGAATCCCGCTAATCCGAACCCCGATAATGCGAACGTTCGGTTAATCCTAACATGGAAAATGTTAGTCTAAGTATGGGAAACGGTGCGGTAAACTACTGTACATACATACCATCTTAATTTAGACAGTACAGTAAACATGCATTAGAAAAATTTGCAAGAAACTATTAGGTTTAAAGAACGTGTAACAATGAAACAAAAGCTTACTAAAAAACTTACTAAAATACAGCAGCTATTTTATCCTTACTTTTTAGATGACAAAACTCATTGTTTTTTGGCAAAATGAAGACAGTCTAATATATGACGCATAATTGCGCCATCGCCTTATAAACATCAAATCAGCAGGTGTTGCAGGGGGCTGTTGCTTCAACCGCTACGGTCGCAGGTTCGAATCCTGCCTCGGGCATGGATGGGTGTGATAGGTTAGTTAGGTTTAGGTAGTTCTAAGTTCTAGGGGAATGATGACCTCAGCAGCTAAGTCCCATAGTGCTCAGAGCCATTTTTTTTGCTACTTCAAATAACGTAGCGCGAGGTCAAGCGCTTCTGCTGCATCACTGTGTGTCACCAGCTCTCTTTTGTCACTTCCGTCAAAGCAGTCCACTTCTTCCTGGTCTTGAGTCACAGCAGCAACTAAATCAGCGCCAGTAAGGTTCTCCACACATGCCCCATCCACTGCCATCTACTCATCTACGTCTCCTTCACTAGCTTCTTCAGATCCAGGGATTGTCTGTATCATTTGTAGTAGATTTTTTCTCTTACTTTTCAGCTAGGTTGTCCTGAAATTCAAGAGATGACCACAGTTTTCTCTACGATTTTCTCAGAGTATTTTCTGAAATATTCTTCCATGCCTTAGCGGCCCAATAAACAACGTCCTTCACACCGGTCTTTTTTATTTTGTCCACTAAAGCAATGCTATCATCTTGGATCAGCATTCTTAAAAATTGTTTTCTGTAAATCAGTTTTATTGATTACAGAACGCCCTGTTCCATCAGCTGTAGAAGTGGTGAAATATTCGGCGGCAAAAACGTAGCTGCAATTACTCCATCACATAATTCCACAATGCTAGGGTGAGATGGCACGTTATCAGACAAAAGGACTTCATGGGGAGACAAATGATTTTCCTCAGAAAACCATCGAACAGAGGGAACAGACTGGCCGTGGAACCATTCTCTGAACAGCTTCCAATCCATCCATGCTTTTTTCTGGTTGCAATAATATGCAGGCAGGGACTGAATGTTGCAGTTTTTAAAAGCTCTGGGCCTAGCAGATTTGCCAATCAGCGTTAAAGGCAGCTTGTGATTACCAGCAGCATTGCTGCGCGATAGTAAAGTCACACGATCTTAGCACATTTTAAAACCAGGAGCACGGTCTTCTGCTTTTCATGTCAGGCTTTCTGTTGGCAATGCCCTCAAATTGAGGCCAGTCTCGTCAGATTTATAAATTTCTTGGGGAGAATACTTCCTCTCTCTTATCATTTTTTCAAACTCACCCAAGTATTCCTTCGCTGCACCACGTCCAGAAGAAAGCTTCTCTCCAGTAATTGTTAGCTCACGGATTCCATGACGTTTTCTGAATCTGTCCAACCAACCCGTACTCGCACTAAAACGCTGGTCACCATTCATTAGCTTGTTCGTGTAAACAGCTTTCTCCAGAACCAGTGCTCCACTCAAAGGAGTTCCCCTTTGTCTTCCCTGCATAAACGAAAGGAATAGAGCTTCATCCACTTCATCGTACTCGGGCTGTTTCAAAGTCTGCCGAATTTCGAGTGTCTTTCCCGAAGACGTTGCACAGGACTGTTCAAGCTTCACTCGGTTCTTCTTTCAATCACAAATGGTTGCTTCACCAACACCAAGTTCCGTTGTCAGTTTAGATACATTCCCACCACTGTCTATCCGCTTCAAAGCGTTCAGTTTTCCTTTGAGAGGTAACGTTTAGGTTTCCGTTTACTCGTGACGAAAATACGTACACCACTTCATCTGAACGAGTACAATATAACTGTTATGCGTGCCAGCAAACGATAAAGAACATAAAAAAGCGCTTTGAAAGCCAACTAGCAGTGCACTGACCGCCGACACTACAAAGGTCTCAACAGTGCACAACAACAAGGGCAGGGAGTGAGAGTGAGCCATTGTTACCACACTTGTTACCATGGTGTACCTACTTATCTGCTTGGTATACTTCGTTCTAGAAAGTCGTCACCGTAATTCCGTCTAATCCGAACAAATTTGTTATCCCGAACAAGGTCCAGTCCCAATTAGATCATATTAACGGGACTCTACTGTAATCTCCAAATCTTATGACTGAAGAAGCATTGTCCAACGGGCAAGACGATTTTGTAACAGTTTACATGACATTAAGAAACTCAAGGCTCGCTGATCATCATAAATTTTGTTGTCTCTCCCACAGAGGTAAGAGCTAAATTTTTTAAAAGCCCAGACAATAGCCAATGCCTCTAGTTCAATTGCAGAATGTCCCTGCTTGCGTTCAGGTAAGGTCCGTCTGGCAGAGTTGACTTTCCTTACTTCATTTTTTCCATCATCGGGTATAAGTTAAAAGAGCCATGCGTCCAGCCCAGAATATGAGGCACCAAAGGCAAGGGAAAAATTTTTCGACATGTCGGGATGAAACAGAGTGTTGGAGTGTTCTAACACATGGTTTATAGCCTCGAAGTCTTACAAGCAACGCTCCGTCCGGTTGCACGTTCTATTCATCTTTAGAACGCATTATAATGCATTGCTATTCAACAACTGATGTTGGACAAATCACCTCAAAATGAACTTAACCCAATAAAGTTGTCGTTTGTTCCTTGGAAACGGAAAATTCTTAATAGCATCCAATTTCTCAGGATGTCTTGTGACAGCCAGAGCGAGAGCACCAGCAGCAGCGAGTACTGTTTGTATAAAGCGTTTATTTTGCATTTTGTTTACGACCTTCCACTAAGGAAGGGATTCTATTTGTGTTTATCTGCTCTGCATAGTAACTAACAGTTCTTGAGAAAACTTTACATAGTTTTCGTGTTAGATTTCTTAGTGTTTTCTTGATCGTTTAGAACAGAAAGCGCCCTAAAACCGTCTTTTGTTTGTTTCGCGGCCGTTAGCCACTAGTCACTTGAATCAGCAGTTGTCTTGTGACAGCCAGAGCGAGAGCACCAGCAGCAGCGAGTACTGTTTGTATAAAGCGTTTTTGTGCTTATTTGCTGCGCTTAGCTTTTAAATAGTTTTTCTGGGAAAACCTAGCGTAGTTTTCGCGTCTCGTATTTCAGTGAGTGTTTCTTGATTATCAGAGTAGCTCATCAGAAGATTATCTTGGGAATTTGTCACCGTATAGGGTAGGGTAAACATAGTCATGTGTAGGGACTGTGGTTGTTGTGAGCGGACGCAAGGAGAATTGGCCACTCTTCGGGGGCAGGTGGAGGCTTTGTCTGTCAGGCTCATCGAGCTCGAGGCGCAGGCGTCGGCTCGTAGTGGCGTTGGGGCAACTGTGGTGAGACCTATGCCTACTTCGGTGGCCTTGGAATCACATGGAACCCCTGATGTCGCTGCGTCTTCCGGCAGTGAGCATCTTACCGGTCAGCCATCACTCCAGGGTGAATGGCGGACAGTGGTGGGCTCGCGCGTGCCTGGCCGAAAGGCGAAGGTGGGATCTGGCCGCGTGGCAGCTGCCTTACCCCTTTCCAACAGGTACGGGGTGCTTCCTAGTGGTGATGACATCGTTTCCGAGCCACCACAGGATGCCTCGCCTGTTGGGCCAGTGGCCGATTCTCCGGCAAGGTCCCGACAGTCACAGAGGGCGGGCCTATTAGTTATAGGGAGCTCCAACGTTAGGCGGGTTATGGAGCCCCTCAGGAAAATAGCGGGTAGGTCGGGGAAGAATGCCAGTGTGCACTCGGTGTGCTTGCCGGGGGGTCTCGTCCGTAATGTGGAGGAGGCCCTTCCGGCAGCTATTGAACGCACTGGGTGTGACCGGCTGCAGATAGTAGCACATGTCGGAACGAATGACGCCTGCCGCTTGGGTTATGAGGCCATCGTTGGTTCCTTCCGGCGGCTGGCTGATTTGGTGAAGACAACCAGCATCGCACGTGGAGTGCAAGCTGAGCTTAATATCTGCAGCATAGTGCCCAGAGTCGATCGCGGTCCTCTGGTTTGGAGCCGTGTGGAGGGTCTAAACCAGAGGCTCAGACGACTCTGCGACTATAATGGTTGCAAATTCATCGACCTCCGTTATTGGGTGGAGAACTGTAGGGCCCCCCTAGACAGGTCAGGCGTGCACTACACACCGGAAGCAGCTACTAGGGTAGCAGAGTACGTGTGGCGTGCACACGGGGGTTTTTTAGGTTAGAGGGACCCCCCCCTTGGGCGAAACGATAAAATACCTGACGGCTTACCAGAGAGGACATTATCATCGTTGATAAAGAACGTCCGTCCTCAGAGACCAAAAACAGGAAAAGTTAACGTAATATTGGTTAACTGCAGGAGTATCCAGGGCAAGGTTCCTGAATTAGTATCTCTTATTGAAGGAAATAGTGCGCATATAGTATTAGGAACGGAAAGTTGGTTAAAACCGGAAGTGAACAGTAACGAAATCCTAGACACAGAATGGAATATATACCGCAAGGATAGGATAAACGCCAATGGTGGAGGAGTATTTATAGCAGTAAAGAATTCAATAATATCCAGTGAAGTTATTAGCGAATGCGAATGTGAAATAATCTGGGTTAAGCTAAGTATCAAAGGTGGGTCAGATATGATAGTCGGATGCTTCTATAGACCACCTGCATCAGCAACTGTAGTAGTTGAGCGCCTCAGAGAGAACCTGCAGAACGTCGTGAAGAAGTTTCGTGATCATACTATTGTAATAGGGGGAGACTTCAATCTACCAGGTATAGAATGGGATAGTCACACAATCAGAACTGGAGCCAGGGACAGAGACTCTTGTGACATTATCCTGACTGCCTTGTCCGAGAATTACTTCGAGCAGATAGTTAGAGAACCAACTCGTGAAGCTAACGTTTTAGACCTCATAGCAACAAATAGACCGGAACTTTTCGACTCCGTGAATGTAGAAGAGGGTATCAGTGATCATAAGTCAGTGGTTGCATCAATGACTACAAGTGTAATAAGAAATGCCAAGAAAGGAAGGAAAATATATTTGCTTAACAAGAGTGATGGGGCACAAATCGCAGAATATCTGAGTGACCACCATCAAACGTTCATTTCTGAGGAAGAGGATGTGGAACAAAAATGGAAAAAATTCAGAAACATCGTCCAGTACGCCTTAGATAAGTTCGTACCGACTAAGGTCCAAAGCGAGGGGAAAGATCCACCGTGGTATAACAATCATGTACGAAAGGTACTACGGAAACAAAGAAAGCTTCATCATAGGTTTAAGAGTAGTCGAATCATAGCTGATAAGGAAAAGCTGAACGAAGCGAAAAATAGCGTAAAGAGAGCAATGAGAGAAGCATTCAACGAATTCGAACATAAAACATTGGCAAACAATCTAAACAAGAACCCTAAAAAGTTTTGGTCATATGTAAAATCGGTAAGCGGATCTAAATCCCCTATTCAGTCACTCGTTGACCACGATGGCACCGAAACAGAGGACGACCGAAGAAAGGCAGAAATACTGAATTCAGTGTTCCGAAACTGTTTCACTGCGGAAAATCGTAACACGGTCCCTGACTTCAGCCGTCGCACGGACGCCAAAATGGAAAATATTGAAATAAACGATATCGGAATTGAAAAACAACTGCTATCACTTAGTAGCGGAAAAGCATCCGGACCAGACGAGATACCATTAAGATTCTACAGTGATTATGCTAAAGAACTTGCCCCCTTTCTATCAGCAATTTATCGTAGATCGCTGGAAGAACGTAAAGTACCTAGCGACTGGAAGAAAGCGCAGGTCGTTCCCATTTTCAAGAAGGGTCATAAATCAGATGCGGATAGTTATAGGCCTATTTCGCTTACGTCAATCTGTTGTAGAATAATGGAACATGTTTTGTGTTCTCGTATTACGACGTTCTTAGATAATACAAATCTCCTTCATCATAACCAACATGGGTTCCGCAAACAGAGATCATGTGAAACTCAGCTCGCCCTATTTGCCCAAGAAATTCACAGTGCCGTAGACACTGGCGAGCAGATTGATGCCGTATTCCTGGACTTCAGGAAGGCATTTGATACGGTTCCGCACTTACGTTTAGTGAAAAAAATACGAGCTTACGGAATATCGGACCAGGTTTGTGATTGGATTCAGGATTTCCTAGAAGAAAGAACACAACATGTCATTCTTAACGGTTCAAAATCTGCAGATGTAGAGGTAATTTCGGGAGTACCGCAAGGAAGCGTGATAGGACCTTTATTGTTTACAATATACATAAATGACTTAGTTGACAACATCGGTAGCTCCGTGAGGCTATTTGCAGATGACACGGTTGTCTACAAGAAAGTAGCAACATCAGAAGACTCGTACGTACTCCAGGAAGACCTGCAGAGGATTAATGCATGGTGCGACAGCTGGCAGCTTTCCCTAAACGTAGATAAATGTAATATAATGCGCATACATAGGGGCAGAAATCCATTCCAGTACGATTATGCCATAGGTGGTAAATCATTGGAAGCGGTAACGACCGTAAAATACTTAGGAGTTACTATCCGGAGCGATCTGAAGTGGAATGATCACATAAAACAAATAGTGGGAAAAGCAGGCGGCAGGTTGAGATTCATAGGAAGAATTCTAAGAAAATGTGACTCATCGACGAAAGAAGTAGCTTACAAAACGCTTGTTCGTCCGATTCTTGAGTATTGCTCATCAGTATGGGACCCTTACCAGGTTGGATTAATAGAAGAGATAGACATGATCCAGCGAAAAGCAGCGCGATTCGTCATGGGGACATTTAGTCAGCGCGAGAGCGTTACGGAGATGCTGAACAAGCTCAAGTGGCGGACACTTCAAGAAAGGCGTTACGCAATACGGAGAGGTTTATTATCGAAATTACGAGAGAGCACATTCCGGGAAGAGATGGGCAACATATTACTACCGCCCACATATATCTCGCGTAATGATCACAACGAAAAGATCCGAGAAATTAGAGCAAATACGGAGACTTACAAGCAGTCGTTCTTCCCACGCACAATTCGTGAATGGAACAGGGAAGGGGGGATCAGATAGTGGTACAATAAGTACCCTCCGCCACACACCGTAAGGTGGCTCGCGGAGTATAGATGTAGATGTAGATGTAGATAGGACGTTATAACCTCAAATGAAGTTACGTGCCCAGGAATTTGATCTTCTTCCGAACAAATTTGGATTTTGATACATCAGCAGTAACTCCAGCAGATAAAAATTTCTTCAGTTTTTTCTAACAATTCAGTATGTTCATGCCAGGTAGGAGTGGCAATTGGTATGCCACATGCTCCTGCCAGGTATTATGGTAATTAGGATCCCATCCACATACACAGTAAATTTAGCCAATAATTCTGGTACAAGTACTGTGTCGAGTGCGGCTATAAAGACTCGCAAATTAATGTTCAATCCAAAGGGCAACGCACGGTATTGGTAAGATCTTCCAGCACAGTTAAGCACAGTGTGTCTTTCGACAGCAAACTCTGCCAGTAAAAATATCTCATGTCAATGCTAGATAAATACTTAACACCGAAAAACATCTGTAGTTGCTCCTTCAAGGTTTCAGAAAGCGTTGGTACCGGCACAAATATGCGTTTTATTTCTCTCGCGTAGAGTACGAGGCGTACTTTTCTGTCAGATGAGGAGAGCAAGAAGGTTCGATGATTTCCCACTCTTAACATACACACTTTGAATCACAATCTCTATCTTAGACCACGGAATTTAATAGGTGTTTTTACAAAAACTTCTTTGGGGCTTCAGCTACGGTCTCAGGTTAGAATAGTGTCTCGGGCATGGATGTGTCTGATGTCCTTAGGTTAGTTAGGTTTAAGTAGTTCTAAGTTCTAGGGAACTGATGACCTCAGAAGTAAAGTCCCATAGTGCTCAGAGCCATTTGAACCATTTAAACTAAATTTTGATCGTCACAATTCGAAGTAGTCTGATGAGGTGAATCGTCAGCCAGCAGCTGTACCCCTTTGACCAACCGTAATCGAATGTTTTGGCAATACTTATCGTGGCGCCTAGGAATTCTGAATAAATCTATTGCATCAACATGAAGATAGCATTTATCCGTCTCTAAGTCAATTTTGACACATTCTCTCTTAAGAACCCAGTACCAAAAGTACACATATCTGTCAAAACTTCCACTATTTAAAAAATGTATTTATGGTTGTGCTTCTTACCATCACATTAACATGGCTTTGCAGCTTTACTAGTTTCAGCTACTGCTCCAGTCACCCTCCAATTTTGAACGTGGTCTTTGACAGCTTTCGAATATTACTTATTTCATCAAATAATATTTCAGACATGACACAGATCATTGCACCAGTATCGACGACGATAACAGTTGAAATAATTTCTATAGTAGTTTTGATACATTCTTGCACTATTTCTATTGGACCTTCAGCACAGGTTTTAAACCTATCTGTTAATTCGTTTCTAAAACCTGTATCTTCATTGTACCTTAACAGATGACTATAGAAATCGCCCCCATCCTTTGGTCAGCGGCGGGGATTTAAATGTGGCCGATACTAGTTGGTTGAATTTGGCTCTACAGGGAAAGTCTCATTTGTGGCTGCGACAATATTCACTGTGAAATTTTCATGCACCAACAAGTGTCAACTTCACGATTATCTTCAGGATTTTGTTGCGGGTAAGTGTCAATGTTTCCATTAAACGATATCTGATTCTGATGATTGAAACCCCACTGGTTATTGAACTACACTGAAGCGCCAAAGAAACTGGAATAGGCATGCGTATTCAAATACACAGATATGTAAAAAGTCAGAATATGGCGATGCGGTCGGTAACACATATATAAAACAAGTGTCTGGCGCAATGGTTAGATCGGTTACTGCTGCTACAATGGCAGCATGTCATGATTTAAGTGAGTTTGAAAGTGGTGTTACAGTCGGCGCACCACCGATGGCACACAGCATCTCCGAGGTAGCCATGAAGTGGGGATTTTCCCGTACAACCATTTCACGAGTGTTCCGTGAATATCACAAATCCGGTAAAACATCAAATCTCCGACATCGCTGCAGCCGGAAAAAGATCCTGCGAGAAAGGGACCAACGACGACTGAGGAGATTCGTTCAGCCTGACAGAACGGCAACCCTTCCACAAACTGCTGCAGATGTCAAAGCTGGGCCATCAACAAGTGTCAGATCGCGGACCACCCAAGGAAACATCACCCCTACGTGCTTTCGGAGCCAGAGGCCCACTCGTGTACCCTTGACGACTGCACGACAAAAAGCTGTAGCCACGTCTGGACCCGTCAACACCGACACTGGGCTGTTGATGACTTGAAACATGTTGTCTGGTTGGACGAGTCTCGTTTCAAATTGTATCGAGTGGATGGACGTGTACGCGTATGGAGACAACCTCATGAATCCGTGGGCCCTGCATGTCAGCAGGAGACTGTTGGAGCTCGTGGAGGCTCTGTAATAGTGTGGGGCGTGTGCAGTTGGAGTGATGTGGAACCCCATGATGCGTCTAAGTGCTACTCTGACAGATGACGCGAACGTAAGTGTTCTGTCTGATCGCCTTGCATTCTTTCGTGTCCATTGTGCATTCCAACGAACTTGGGCAATTCCAGGAGGACAATGCGACACCCAGCACATCCAGAATTGCTACAGAGTGGCTCCAGGAACACTCTTCTGAGTTTAAACACTTCCGCTGCCCACCAAAACCCCCTCGTATTCTTACGGATTTATGGACAGCCTTACAGGATTCATGGGGTCAATCACCTCCAGCACTACTTCAGACATTAGTCGAGTCCATCGCACGTGGTGTTGTGGCACTTTTGCCCTACATGAATTTAGGCAGGTGTACCATTTTCTTTGGCTCTTCAGAGTATATTGTGCTGTACTGAACTGTAATGTGTTCCGAGCGTTGCAGTACCACTGGTTACGGTAAATGTGATTATTCCAGGGGTGCACTCGATTATTTTGATAGCCCGGATGGTGGCTATCATCGTTCCTCCTCCTCGTATGATTTGCAGAGTCAACATTTACATACCTAACAGCACCTGACATTAGACGCGCCTGCGGCAGGGCAACAAATTCAGCGCTGGCCTCAGCTGATCGGTTGAGATTGTTGCAAATGCTGCTGACGTGGCGACGTTGGCTAATTCATACCATTCGCATTCCTATGGTTATTGCTATTACTATTAGCTCTTGCATGTCCATTTATCAAACCAGTGAAGTTGAGTGCAGATAAATAATGTTCCAAATTGGATTCAATTTTCTGCGCTAGCTTTTCTCTGAAGTGAATCGTCAACTACCCTTTAAAAATCCGTAAGATGTCTTTATCGGATATAGGTACATCCCAGAAGCGAGTCTTGTTCAAATATTTCTCAAAACACTTTCTTGAGCTTCCTTGTCTAAGACTGCATACTTCTGGATTAAAGAGTTTATTTCTTAATTTTTCTTGAACACATTTTGATTGATAGTTTACCAAAAAGGCATTTTCGAATTATTCATACGAGTGACAACGCAATCACAGCCCCGCCCTGGACAAAACCTGCGATAAACTGAATATTTTGTATGTAAGACCACGTTTTAGCCAATAATTTCTACAGAAATTTAGTGAAAGTAAAGGATATACAGTTTTATTTTCTGTTGTTAACACCTGATGTTGTCTGTGTTTGAGGAGACTTTCTCAGAGCAAGACAGAAGTAGGAGTGGGTCCTTCCATTAAATTCCTACTAGTATAACTTTGCGACAATTCCCTACCTGAGCCAGCGTCGTCATGGTGTGCCTCGTTTTGCGATATCGGACTATGGTAGTAACCACTGGCCCCATCTACGTGAGCCCTGAGTGTTATCACCAGTTTACCCTTATGCAGTATTTAATTGCTTTTATATTTGATCAGTTCAATTAGTTAACTTAACTTGAACCTCTTGTTGGCAGTTGGGCAAATCCTGAGTCAACGTTTTTCTCACGACTCTAAATTTGCTTTTGTGGTACCTTGTTCAGCACATACCTCGGTGACTTATTTGTCGCTTTCTTGCGCTCTACTCCGTATTTTTTCGTAATCTGACTACCCTTTTCTTTTAAAAACTACGCCATTTTACCTTCGGGCGCAGCAGGTAGATTTTTTACACACGACACTCCTCATTTCACGGTGAGCTTCAGACTATTTTGCTCTAGTTTCGGACCAATCTCTTACCTTCTCAGGATGGCCCTTAATGTTTTCCCGAAAACCTGATATTTAGATTTTTATGTGATCCAGATCGTATCGTAACACTTCTGTTACGTGTTTAGCCACAAGACCGATTGCTATTCATACCTTCTTGGTTTTGATGAAAGCTTTCTAACTTTTTGAAAATCAATGCAGTTGTGCGGCTTGACGTTACAATATCAACTCCGACAGCGGCGCTAGAAAACATTGCATCTGGATCAAATGCTGGATTACTATTCTTAGTGTTAAGTTCAGCAATAGAACATTGATCATGATATTGGTTTCTGAATACGTGTCATATTCAGCTGGCGATGGATCGGCAGTTATGTTTACATCGACTGACCCGCCGTTAACCTTCTGAATATTTTCATTTTCTGTAATAATTTGTGCCATTCTCAGCGACTGCTGGCGAGTTAACACCATAACAAGGGATAGTAGCTCTACAAAAGTCATCACTTTTACGTAATACAATTCGTTAATGCTTTGGCAAATTGTATCTTTGGTAGTGTTTTCCTATCACTCTGGCCACTGACGCGCGCTTACCTACGCGGATACGCCATCTTGCGAAATTTCTACATACTGTAATTTTAACTACCAAAAATTCTAAAAAGCTACTTAAATGCGAAAGAGCAAATCTCAACTGCCAGTAAATGTATTTCTCTTGAAGCGGACTTCCTTAATTTAAAAGCATTGAGCATTTTTCGTTACGTTGTGCTGCATACGCCAACAATCGTTGCCATAATAATTCATAATTCCTTAATTTCGTGTTCTTATCCTTCCAGATTTAACTTTTTTACATAGTTTAGTACATTTTATCCTTTTTTATCTATAGGTGTCTCAGTGTATATAGTCAATGGCTCATCCATTTATAGTTATGGTACATTTCACGTAACAAAAGGAACAGAATTAGTACAGCGTATACAGCATAAAATTCAAGTCCTGCTTACGACGTCGCCAGTATAACTCTCTCTTTCAGACGGAGAGGGCTAATTATATGGCCAAAAGAACAAATATTGGTAATTATTGTGATTTTGATATAGAGATATGTAGTATCATTGTCCGCTGCCGGAATAATGGGCTCGAAATTCCTAATTTGTGAACGCGTTTATTATATTAATCATCACAGGTGCGTCAATTTGTTGGTACTAACACGTCGGACTTTGCAGAATTACTAACCGCAGTCTGTGACAACGTTTGCAGCCATTAGTAGCGACCTGTATGAGATGTAAAAAAGAGCTGCTAACTGTTCGTCGGCAAAGCGTTATTGTGAAAAGCGATACTAGTACTTACATAAACACAACAGCCAGTCCATCAGCTGTGAAAAGGTGATTATTATTCTGTGAAAGAAACACGCTTACACAGTTTCATGTTAACATATTTATTACTAACAAAATTTAAAAATGCTTACAAAATGGCCAGGGCAGAAGAGAGAGAAGTGGCTGTCTCTAAAGAACAAGCGACAGAGAGAGTCTGATAAAAACAAGGGATAAGTAACTTAGAAACTTCATAGAGAGCGTTTTGTTCATTTTTATCACAATCACTGATATACACTAAGTATGCTTTCTCTACCATGAAAATTCATTGGATTACATACTTTAAATAGCACGTATAATACAAAATACAAATTACTTGATCTATCCTTTCAGGCCTTACGTTGTAGAGTAGATATAAGCAAAGATTAAAAAGCAATAATAAACTTGACTGCCGATTATGCACTGACGGGTTTCTTGGAAGAGTTATGTTATAGAATAGATAGATCCAGGGACATCAGACGCGTATGTAGACTAAAATGATGCAACCATTATTATACACTCCTGGAAATGGAAAAAAGAACACATTGACACCGGTGTGTCAGACCCACCATACTTGCTCCGGACACTGCGAGAGGGCTGTACAAGCAATGATCACACGCACGGCACAGCGGACACACCAGGAACCGCGGTGTTGGCCGTCGAATGGCGCTAGCTGCGCAGCATTTGTGCACCGCCGCCGTCAGTGTCAGCCAGTTTGCCGTGGCATACGGAGCTCCATCGCAGTCTTTAACACTGGTAGCATGCCGCGACAGCGTGGACGTGAACCGTATGTGCAGTTGACGGACTTTGAGCGAGGGCGTATAGTGGGCACGCGGGAGGCCGGGTGGACGTACCGCCGAATTGCTCAACACGTGGGGCGTGAGGTCTCCACAGTACATCGATGTTGTCGCCAGTGGTCGGCGGAAGGTGCACGTGCCCGTCGACCTGGGACCGGACCGCAGCGACGCACGGATGCACGCCAAGACCGTAGGATCCTACGCAGTGCCGTAGGGGACCGCACCGCCACTTCCCAGCAAATTAGGGACACTGTTGCTCCTGGGGTATCGGCGAGGACCATTCGAAACCGTCTCCATGAAGCTGGGCTACGGTCCCGCACACCGTTAGGCCGTCTTCCGCTCACGCCCCAACATCGTGCAGCCCGCCTCCAGTGGTGTCGCGACAGGCGTCAATGGAGGGACGAATGGAGACGTGTCGTCTTCAGCGATGATAGTCGCTTCTGCCTTGGTGCCAATGATGGTCGTATGCGTGTTTGGCGCCGTGCAGGTGAGCGCCACAATCAGGACTGCATACGACCGAGGCACACAGGGCCAACACCCGGCATCATGGTGTGGGGAGCGATCTCCTACACTGGCCGTACACCACTGGTGATCGTCGAGGGGACACTGAATAGTGCACGGTACATCCAAACCGTCATCGAACCCATCGTTCTAACATTCCTAGACCGGCAAGGGAACTTGCTGTTCCAACAGGACAATGCACGTCCGCCTGTATCCCGTGCCACCCAACGTGCTCTAGAAGGTGTAAGTCAACTACCCTGGCCAGCAAGATCTCCGGATCTGTCCCCCATTGAGCATGTTTGGGACTGGATGAAGCGTCGTCTCACGCGGTCTGCACGTCCAGCACGAACGCTGGTCCAACTGAGGCGCCAGGTGGAAATGGCATGGCAAGCCGTTCCACAGGACTACATCCAGCATCTCTACGATCGTCTCCATGGGAGAATAGCAGCCTGCATTGCTGCGAAAGGTGGATATACACTGTACTAGTGCCGACATTGTGCATGCTCTGTTGCCTGTGTCTATGTGCCTGTGGTTCTGTCAGTGTGATCATGTGATGTATCTGACCCCAGGAATGTGTCAATAAAGTTTCCCCTTCCTGGGACAATGAATTCACGGTGTTCTTATTTCAATTTCCAGGAGTGTATATATATTCACACCCCGAAAAGAAACTGCTACACTCTAAAGGACAACACCAGTTTATTGACAAATGATATGAAAGGAGGCTCATCGTTGCAGGAGTATGTAATAACAGCTTCAAACCATATGAAATACATGTGTCACAGTGAAGGCTGCGCAAACAGCTGTATCAGTACGAAGTGTACCTCTGACGGCACTGCAGACGTCCATTATCGCATGCAAATGATCAGAAAGGCCCCGAATGGCATTCTGTAATACACTGTCCCAAGCATTTTGCACACTTTGTAGCGATTCCGTTATGGTCCTTGCAAGCTGTGGAAAACAAGTAAGTGCCCGCTTCATCAAGTCCCATATGATCTCGGATAGCGAGAGATCTGGTGATCTTGTTAGCCAAAGCTCGATGCATCGCACTAGCGGTATGACGACGTGGACAATCCTGCTGAGAAAGCACATCTCCTTCCTGTCGAGGAAATGGCAGCAGCATAGTGAAAACTACCCTGTGCAATGTAGCGGGCACTGGTTACTTGGCCCTGCAGGAACACCATATGGGCCACACACCACCAAGCTTGGGGTGTGATCAAGAGTGAGTGCTTGCGAAATAAGCAGCCCACTAGGTGTACACCACACGCGTGTACGTCCATCACTCGCATACAGACAGCATCTACTCTCATCGCTGAAGACAACAGACTGCCATTCTACTTTCCGGTCGACTCTTTCAAGACGCCAGAGTAGTCTTGCTTGGTGATGTGGTGCAAGTGATAGTCCTCCAGATTCACGCGAGTTTCAGTTGTGCTGCAAGCAGGTGGTTTCCAGTGTTCATTGGTGACACTGCTGGTTCGACAAGTGCCTGGATTTCTTCGCTGGATGACATTCGACAGGCCACCAACGCTGCACGGTGCGTTGATTCTGACGCGTGTCTCTGGAATGGGGATGTCCAGAATCTGGCCTACGGGAGTGGGAATGTTGCACAGAACACTGCGACACACGACTGGAAGGTTGTGCCCAGCATATTCAGCATCCCTAGATATATCCATCTAGCTTCCTGCAGGCCACAAGGACACCCCATTGAAATGGCCGAGGTTGTTAAACTGGTGTATCTAGTCTTCGGAAGGGAATAGTTGCACCCTAGAATGAATGTTGAAAGCAGTGTTTAGCTGTAAACTCGCACATTACTGCCTGCAGAGCCAAAACAGATGGCGCACAGACGGGCCTCTTGTCGTCGATGACCATGAGAAACGAATCACGAAAACTGCACGCCTTCAGAAAGCACGTATTGTACCTTTGTGTCAAGCAATGCAGTCCTTGAGAGCGACGCGTTTCTTTCTGGCAGCGCAACTATAGCCCAGAAAGACACACACACCATAATACGATACAAGATAGCTAAGGAAGGAATGGTGCTTGTATCTGAACAACACTGGTAAGCTGATATACAGACATTCGTTCGTTTCAACAATGTTTACGATGTTGCTATTCAAGCTGAAGCACCCTCCTTTCCTTAGCTATGTTGGATTACATACGAGGCGTGTTTTTTTAACGTTTTGAAATTAAAAGAAAGACGTGCTAAGATATCTCAATAATTTTATTTTTAAATGAAAGCCTGTACCGTACTATTCTACGTAATTTCCGTCAATATTGAGGCACCTGTCATAACGTTGTACCAGTTTTTGGAAACCCTCCTCATAGAAGTCTGCCGCCTGACTTGTTAACCACTGCATCACCACTGTTTTGACTTCGTCATCGCCTTGAAGACGTTGACCGCCCAGGTGTCTCTTAAAGTGCAGGAACAGATGGTAGTCACTGGGCGCCAGATCGTGGTTGTACGGAGGATGACCTAGAGTTTCCCATCGAAAAGATGTGATGAGATCTTTGATGTGATTCGCCACATGCGGACGGGCATTGTCTTGCAGCAAAACGATGCCCTTGCTCAACTTGCCACGTCTTTTCTTCTGAATTGAACGGCGCAAATTGAGCAACGTCCTACAGTAAGCTGCTGTATTGATTGTCTCATTACGAGGCAGAAATTCCACAAGTAATACTCCTTTCCTGTCCCAAAAATCTGTGCACATGATTTTCAGGGCAGAAATTGTTTGCTTAAACTTCACTTTTCTGGGTGAATCTGAATGTCGCCATTCCATGGTCTGTTGCTTTGATTCTGGTGTGACATAGGTCACCCATGTTTCATCGCCTGTAACAATTTGGCTTAAGAAATCATCACCGTCGTTGTGGTACCGCTCAAGGAAAGTCAATGCACTGTCTAATCGTCTGGTTTTGTGCACATCAGTGAACATATTCGGTACACAACGTGCGCACAATTTTCGGTAATTCAAGTGATATGTTACAATGCCATTCAAAACACTACAAGAAACAATACGAAAGTCATCCCGCAAGGAGGAAGTCGTAAAGCGTCTGTTTTCTCTCACCTTATGTCCACTTCCTGCACCAAACTTTCATTAACGAGGGAAGGACGCTCACTCCGTTGTTCATCACGCTCATTTGTGCGGCCATCTTTAAACGCTCTCACCCACTTTCTTGCCATTCCATCACTCATAATGGTTTCACCATAAACTGCACAGATCTCACGATCAAGATCGTTCGCATTTAGGCCTTTAGCACTAAGAAATCTTATAACAGCGCGTACTTCACAGTGGGCGGGACTCACGATTATCGGAGGCATCTTAAACATTCAGTACACAACATAAACAAGGAAGGATCAGACTGTAATGGCGTCAGTGCGTAGACAACAGATGTAGGTACCCAGTGCGCATGAGCAGAACGGCGACCGCAGCGCTGCGGCCGCGGTGTGGCAAAACGGTTGTTGTGGTCTTCAGTCCCGAGACTGGTTTGATGCAGCTCTCCATGCTACTCTATCCTGTGCAAGCTTCTTCATCTCCCAGTACCTACTGCAACCCACATCCTTCTGAATCTGCTTAGTGTATTCATCTCTTGGTCTCCCCCTACGATTTTTACCCTCCACGCTGCCCTCCAATACTAAATTGGTGATCCCTTGATGTCTCAGAACATGTCCTACCAACCGATCCCTTCGTCTAGTCACGTTGCGCCACAAGCTCCTCTTCTCCCCAATTCTATTCAATACCTCCTCATTAGTTATGTGATCTATCCATCTAATCTTCAGCATTCTTCTGTAGCACCACATTTCGAAAGCTTCTATTCTCTTCTTGTCCAAACTATTTATCGTCCACGTTTCACTTCCATACATGGCTACAGTCCATACAAATACTTTCAGAAACGACTTCCTGTCACTTAAATCAATACTCGATGTTAACAAATTTCTCTTCTTAAGAAACGCTTTCCTTGCCATTGTTAGTCTGCATTTTATATCTTCTCTACTTCGATCATCATCAGTTATTTTGCTCCCCAAACAGCAAAACTCCTTTACTACTTTAACGGTACTTACTTAAAAAATACGGCTCGTAGCAGTGGCAGCTTGTGTTAAGTTGTATCTGATATCGTTTTTGTGTAGCGTCATTTTGCTCTACATATGCATATAACATACCTGCACCTATCCATTTTACAAGATGAAGCTTTTTACAGACGCCATTGCCTAGTGGTTAGTCCAAGATGGGTATCGGATGGTATATGCTGGTGACGTAGAAGTCAGTAAGAGGGCGAAGCGACCTTTATAGTGTAGATTTTTGTACAGTGGTTTTGAAGTGTTTGGGTAACAGCATCAGGGGGGATTTTAGAAATGGATATGGAGGGCTGTTGATATGGTTTGAGGATTAGGTGGAGGGGAAGGAAGGAGGTGTCGTCGTCCACACTGGAGCAGGTGTCAGGGACACATCAGCCGTCTAAAGGAGATGGGATAAAGGAGACAGGACTAGAGATGGGGATCCGCTCTTGAACTAATTCATAGAGTTGAATCTTTCAAAGGAGTGAACAATCAGTGATTCAGAAAAAAAGAACGGTAGCTCCAAACGGTTCCCACGGCAGAGAGAAAGAGAGAGAGAGAGAGAGAGAGAGACGGAGCATATCAGCAGCGCCTCTGCTGGTCAGAGCACAGTGCACGCCGCACAACACAGCCAGCGCCGGCCTCTGCCCTGCTTCTACCTTGGCTGCCTGCATTGTGCAGTGCCCCATTGGATTTTGTGTTTCACATATGCCGTGCCGTCTCTGTGCGTCGTCTGCCGCGTGCAGTGTCGCACTCTGTTGGCAATCGTTTCAGTCGCACGTCCTGCCCTCTGGGCAGCTGATGCGAGCAACAGGACAGAGAGCCACCTAGCGGATAACATAGGAACTACTTGCAACAACCTGCTCGCAAGGGAACGGACAATTTGTCTCGGAGCGGGTGAGTTCACCCTCCCCCCCACCCTCGGAACTCGCCCGTTCAACGCTCACCCCACCGTCTCGACTCTAGCCAGAGCGTTGAGCAAAGCGACTCAGGTGTCACTCTGGTCGCTGCGGTCTCAGCTCACGCACTAATACAGCTCGCAGCTCGACCTACTCGACTCAGTGCCTCTGCATCGGAGTTCGTCCCTACTGGATATTGTTCTTCGTAGTAATACCGCTATGTATATTACATTATTATGTTATGTATACATCAATTGTTTTTATTTTATTTTTATTTGTTTAAACTGATTAGATTAGGTTCCTGATGACTCCTCTTACTATAGGATTTTTATTATGGACACTCGAATTTACGCTTTAATTACGAGCGAACCGATAAATGTATCGCAAAATGTGATACACCAATATTTTCCTTGTTTTATTCTGCGTAAGGCTATATGCAGAACTTTCGTTTTACAGTCAAATTTATATTTTGCGATTTTAGGCGTCTTCGGAAGGAAACGTTCACTTTAAAAATATATGGCTTGCGATGTATTTGTATGAGGTTAATGAAATTTTAATACATTATAGCCAAATATATTGTTAATGTAAATCTCAAGTTACGAAATTTTCCGATCACCCAAAAAACCACGATAGTGCAAAATAAATCAATAATCAAAAACTTTGTCATATCGTGGAAATTTCAATAAACAATACAAAATTTTTACTCATTATCTGTGTTCAAGATCAAAATACAGGTATAGTACTGGAATAAACCAAGTTTAAAGGGCAATGTGCCTTCCATTTATTTTCTACTGTAAATGAGTGGTGAGTCATGAAAAAGAGCTAATTCATTTCAGGGAGTGAACAGTTCTGATCCAATCTCTGAAAAGAACAGTTTTGCCCATCTCTAGACAGGACCACTTCTTGGGGCACACCGATATGCGGATGGAAGGTAGGATAATAGGTACTACTTACCTTAAGAAATGAGGGGCGTTGTGTAAATCTGGGCGTCCGCCTGGCTAGAGCTAGCAGCGTGCTTTCCGCCCCTGGAGCCTCGCCTGCTGCGCAGTACAGATGGCGGGCGTGCTGTTGCAGTCGGCTACACGACGACGGACGTGGTGTATCGCTGGAACCGGCAGCGCACGGTGGCCATCGCGGAGGACATGAAGCTGTCGCAGTTCGACCTGATCGCCACGCCGTCCGCCAACCAGACGGACGTCCTCAAGTCCGGTACGGCAGCCGACGGCCTCCCTCCCGCCATCTGCAAGTACTCCGCCGATACATTTTCTCTAGCCTCCGCCTGTCTGCGCTGCTGTGCGCCTTGTAACGCTGCCAGTACCCTCCTGTACTCTCCCCAGCAAGACTGCAAGCTGCTTTATCAGTACCGTGCAGCGATGACGCTGATCAACTTGATTACAACTTTTGGGGTTATAAGCCGAAATATGGCGTCTTGTTGTCCTTAAAAGGGCCGTTTGTTGAGAACTACTAGTTTCAATGATTATATAAAGTACAATCACCCACAATGCGACAATCTTCCAAAGAAGAAGGACCACTCGCCTTCACCCATAAGTGAACGCTACAGTCAGAATTTATCTTACAACGTCTACGACAAGACAACGACAAACTCCCGTGCGGAAAAAGGTAGGAACCCTCACTAGCAATGATAATCTCAGAAACAGGTATAGTACGGTAAGCTAACATTTCCCTAGTTTCAAAGGATTCCAAACCTGCTCTACCTGCATTGTTACAAGCAACGAAAGCTACGGTTAGCCATCCGTTACCCAAACTACAGGAAGAAGACACTTTCATTGAAGAAAAATTGAACCTCGCACCACAAAATAAAGTAGGTCCATTAATAAGAACAAAATGAGTAGTTTTACCAAATCCTCTAGTTTCATTCTTTTTACCCTTCGCAGAAGATGTCGAAGCACCTAGAGTGCCGTCCACATTGATAAGTTTGTTCTTATTAATGGACCTACTTTATTTTGTGGTGCGAGGTTAAATTTTTCTTTAATGAAAGTGTCTTCTTCCTCTAGTTTGGGTAACGGATGGCTAACCGTAGCTTTCGTTGCTTGTAACAATGCAGGTAGAGCAGGTATGGAATCCTTTGAAACTAGGGAAATGTTAGCTTACCGTACTATACCTGTTTCTGAGATTATCATTGCTAGTGAGGGTTCCTACCTTTTTCCGCAGGGGAGTTTGTCTTTGTCTTGTCGTAGACGTTGTAAGATAAATTCTGACTGTAGCGTTCACTTATGGGTGAAGGCGAGTGGTCCTTCTTCTTTGGAAGATTGTCGCATTGTGGGTGACTGTACTTTATATAATCATTGAAACTAGTAGTTCTCAACAAACGGCCCTTTTAAGGGCCACAAATACTACACATTGATCTTGCCAAAAGCCGAGAAGCGATTCTTCTTGGTGTTGTAGCTCCCTGGGGCACTCTGGGATGCTCTCTGGGATGCTCAATAGATGTCGAGCACAGTCTCTCGTTGGTAGATGTGTTTTTGGCGCGCGATTCAAACTGGGTTGGAGCAACACGGTGTTTTCACGACTTGCCTACTCGTCCCCTTGAAGTGAAGTGTCGTGGTCATTTTCGTTTATAGTCGCTGGACCGCTGAGAATAATGGCGTACTTTTGTTAACGACATGTGGAATTCAGTTGGAGCCACACAAACAATAACAGCGGTACAGCATCTATGTTTGATCAAAAACAGACGTGTCCTTCGTTGATGCTGAGATCTGCCACTGCAGACTTGTCGGTTCGGCAGATACGAAATGGTTCAAATGGCTGAGAGCACTATAGGATTTCTGAGTTCATCAGTCCCCTAGTCGCCAAGAAAGCCTGCATTTCCACTGAATAACTTATTGTCCACCATCCAACATATGTATAGATGTCGCGGTCTGAATTACTTGAGGTACCTTGAAAACTGGCAAGCCACTTCGCGTGCACCTTTTCGTTTAGTAAGACAGTAACACTGCAGCGTACTGGTTAGAGAACTAGAATGGGGCAAAATACAGTGATAATGCTACAGAGGTTAAATGGATTACACTGGCTGTATGTACTAACTTCTAACTAACTTCTATTCAAAGAAATATAACAAAGAGCAGGTCTTCTTTGTATTTCTCTACTCTTTCCGTGAGTTCGTAGGAACGGGAAGAATGCTGGATCTGGGACAGGCAGGGCAGGGACCGACGTAATGAGAACAGCGGCCCTCTGACATCGGCACAGGCTGGCAGCCTCTCGTGTTGTCTCCATTAAAGTCGGCGCGCCAGAGCAGCCACGAGGAGTGTCTGATACTGTGCTTTTATGACCGAGTCCTGCCCTGCAGCGGAGTTGAGCTCAGGAAAGGGGGGACTGCCTGTGCGAGACCACCAGCGTCACTTGCTCTGAAGAGTGCCTTCGGTAGACAACAGACTTACATTCTACCAACGAAACATGGCTGGAGCCCAGCCTCAGGCACAGATTTTTACTTTTAGAGGACGTCTGATGCAAGGCTAGTTGCTGGGCGCGAAAACGAGCGACTGGCAAAAAAATATTTGTGATGTCACGAAGATGAAGCAGAGAAGATAAATTTTTGATAGAAGAAGGGCAAATCGAAAAGTCATTGGCTTTTTATCGTGGCACATTATTCCTGACGGGATTTTTGTGTATGAAAGCATCTTGGAATTGGCCAGCTGAATGTTCATATTCAGCGATTGGCGGGCGTGACCCATTTGACAGCAAAGAATAGAAGGCGATGCGGTTCAGCTAAAAGTCTAGGAGTTCGTAGAGAAAGGAGGAAGTGTGCGAATCCCGTGTGCAGCAGTAACGTTCCATCGGGGATGGAGAGCTGCGCGCATTTGGCACTCATCTTACTAGACTTGCAGAGTCCCGAGTTCATACCAGTGGAACCCCAACGCTTCTCTAGTGCCACACAGGCACATGCATGACGGTGACGTTCCATACATCTCACGCTGGTGAATGCAGTGATCATAATAAGCTGCACCGACATCGTGGGACAACTCTTGGTGTGGATTTGCTGCCGGCCGGTGTGGCGGAGCGGTTCTAGGCGCTTCAGTCTGGAACCGCGCGACCGCTACGGTCGCTGGTTCGAATCCTGCCTCGGGCATGGATGTGTGTGATGTCCTTAGGTTACTTAGGTTTAAGTAGTTCTAAGTTCTAGGGGACTTATGACCACAGCAGTTGAGTCACATAGTGCTCAGAGCCATTTGAACCATTTTTGTGGATTTGCTCAAACCATCGCGATAATCAGTCTGAAGTCCAGTATTGCTTTAGTAGATGCATGAATTTCTTAAATAACTAAGGTCACAGTTACTGTATTTATTTACGTAGAAGTGCGTGAGTAATTTTCGGGAGATCAGTTCCATCTAAGGGTTATATTTTCTTGTTTGTGCAGGGAAGGCTGTAAACCAATAAGATTACTTGGCAGAATTCATATGGGGGATATTTGTACAGCCAACTGATGTTCTTAAATAGCCAGATCCGCTGAATGTGTGTTTTAATTGAATACAATTACGTGTTAATTCAGAGCTTGTTTCTGTTGTCACCTTCCATTCGTATCAAATTTATCTCTTTTTAATTCTACACTTTAGGATCCACAGCTGGGGCCGTGAATTCGCCACGTTATCCGTTCCATTGCGCACAATAATTACAGCTTGTGTTTTAAAGACGTGTCCGGCTCTTAATTAACTTTCCCGGTCAGGACAGATATTCTTACAAGTTAGGAGTCTTGCAGCCTGTCGACTCTCTTCCCTGGAATTGCAGCGATGCCCTGTTTCTTGTTACCTGCAGTGCTGTGTCTGTCTCGTGGTTTCTTGACCTACTGGAACTTTCAAACTACGTTCGAGAACATCTTTGGTTGAATATGTGGGTATTATGGTATGCTTAGTGCAGACCACTTCTTTTGTGTATCTCACTTTAATTATTCTCTTGTCTAATTCAGAAGGCTGTGGAATATTAACGATTAATTGGAAGACATGCGGAATTTGTGCAGTTACCTCGCTAAACTAACAGACAAAATTCTTCGCCTATTTTACTTGCGCGTATATTACAGACGGAGCTGTCTAAAGTTGAAAAATTTTCTTAATATTTATGCTTTCGCTAAATGTGGAGGACACAACTCTGTAACATTGCGATCTGCTTCCGATATTTCTGAAGGCCAACGATCCACTGACTCGATTTCTGTCGGTGTAACTTAGAAATGCATTTTGTACGTCTTCGGAATCTCTTGTTAGTGACCGGTTTCACGATATGGTCTCCACTTAATATTGCTAAATTCTATTTATTATGAATTTCCCATAGCAGTGTAGCATTTTTTCAAGATTTTTGAGACTGTCTCTGAGATTTGGGCTTTTAAATAATGAACTTTTTTAAATGCGCTTACATTCGTGTCGTTAGCTGATCAGAGTGTGAGGCTGCTACATTAGTTACGATCAGCGCCTACTTTTCACAAAGTACTTTCCTACAGGGGCCGTCTACTTCCCCAGCCAGTGGTCTATACCGCTACACTCCAAAGATAGCTCGTCCTGACCTCACAGAAGACAACTTGACCAAGTGAAATAACGTATACTTAAAAAATAGGAAAGGAAGGTCTCACTTCTGATGTAAACGTCAAAACGTATTATCGTGTTATACACACACAGCAAAATACACACACACGTGCAAGCACCCACCCACACATACACACACAAACACACACACACACACACACACACACACAAACACAAACACACACACACACACACACACACACACACACACACACACACACACAAAACAAATGAATACACCAAACCAAGCACACATCACAAACAGGCGAAAGATAATCACACAGGGACAGTACGCAACACTACGCACCGAAAACACGCACATTTTGAACACCGGGTCTAAAGCGAAAGTGATGTTTGCGATGTGTTGAATCAAATGTGGGTGAAACAACACCGGAAACCGGCGAACTGGACGATTGAGATTAATGAACACATATCCAGGACCACACAAACATGGGCTAACATGCTGGTAATCGTAAGTAATATCGAAAGACAATTTCACATCACGAAATTTGTGCTAGAAAAGTTGATTGTAATCCAAAAACAAGAGAAAAACATGACAAAAATTAAACATAGCAACATATTGTAACTACCACATAATACGTTTACTATATGTATAAAAAGAAACATGTATTACAGGTCACTGAAGATGCTTTACAAGTGAAAGAAGCGAAATGCATATGGCAATGAACCAACTGTCTTAAATTAGTTGCATAGATGGAACATATCTCCACGAATTTTAAAGCAACTAAAGAATGACTGAAAACAGAAAAAAATGATGAAAAGATGTGTCTTCACAGTTAACTACCAGCATAATTTGTAGTATACTGATTATCAGACTCTTTGCAGTTATTGTAATCTACTGTTAGACAAGAAAAATAATTTAATGTAGGTGTATAGTAGTTTGAATTAAAATTTATTTTCTTTACATACTATAATTTTTGAAGTAGAGCATATGAATCTTAAATACAACTATTCACTGATTAACGGTAATTTTAACACAAAAGTTGTATCTTCCACAGCGAGAATGGAGCAACTAAATGTGGCATTTGATTATAGACGCCAACCTCCCCTGATCCCTCAAGCCACCAGTCTATGTATGTATGTATGTGTATGTATGTATGTATGTATGCGTATTTGTGTGTATAGCAGGCGTTATGGCTGAGCACACAGCACAATTTAATTATTGCTAATACTTGATTTATGAATCACGAAATAAGGCTGTATAAGTGTAATGTACAATGGTCAGACAGTGTTCGGAAAGTGTAACTTAATATGCAAAGGTTTTCCACGAGTAGACGTGGGCTCTGACCGTAATTTATTGGTGATAAACTGTCGAGTAAAACTGATGACATTTCAGGGCGAAAAAACGTGGAAAAAGGAAAGAAGCCTACGCGGCAGAAATTCATGAATGACGCACAATATCCTGAATCAAGAAAATCCAAAAAAGCGACAAATAGTATAGGCAAAATGGAATACGAGCAACCAAAATTATGTTGACAGAAAGTGCAAAGTGTCGAAGTAAGAATTGCTAAACGAGAAATGCAACAATGTAATAGCATACGTGACTACTGAAAGGACCTCTGTAGAAAAAATAAAGAAATATTAGTGAAAAGGAGAAGGAGAATTACGATCACTATTAGATGAAGCACCAATGCTAAGTAAAGAACGTAAGGTAGAAAGGCGGAAGAAATATAGAGAGAGTCTGCAAGTATGCGAAGCTAACGTATTTTATGACAAGAGAAGAGGCCGTAAACGCAAATGGGATAGGAGATACAGTGTTGAGAGAAGAATTTGACAGAGTACTCTCTGAAACACCTAAGATGAATGGCGGATAGGTGGCACTCGCTCAGAATTACTGAGGTTTTCTGGACAGCCAGCCATGAGAAAACTGTTCCACCTGGTAATTGGTATGCATGACATATGAGACAGACGATGAAACCTCAGACATAAAAAAGAATGTAATAATTCCTGTACGAAAAGAAGTGCTCACAGATGCGATTTTTACCGGAGACCCGGTTTAATATGTAGTGGCTGCAAGCTACTGACGCAAAATATTTGCAGAAAAATGGAAAAACTCGTAGAGGTCGATCTCGGGGAAAATCAGTTTCGGCTCCAGGTAAATGAGAAAACACGCGACGTAATTCTGACTATTCATCTTCTGGTTTTGCAGCCATGTTTTTCCGTCTTTACAGTTAAAATTATTGGGTATAGGTCCAGCTGTACACTGTTTTCTCTTTTTATCCAACCGTATTTGCCACCTCTGGGCCATCATCAGTGTGTTTTGTTTACTGAACAACTGCAAAAAATTAACATATTTTAGGTTGTAACGGATCTAACAAAATGAGGTCTGAACATATTTTTTAAGTACGTTTTTGTTCTCACCTTGATTTTACATTATATGGTAACATATACCACACGGTAACACATTAACAAATCCCTTCATCAAGACCTGTGTTGACGCAGATAAAATTCACATTTACAACGTTTGATTTGCAGATGACAAACTATCACTGCAGGATACCATACAGAAGTTCCTGCAAAACCATATAATGTGAAATCAAGGTAAGAACGAAACATGAACAAAATCTCTAGGCCTCATTTTGTTAGATCAATTACAATCTAAAATATGTTCATTTTTTACAGTTGTTCAATGAACAATACGTACTGATGATGGCAAAGAGATGTCCAAACATGTTTGAGTAACAAGAAAAACAGTGCTTTGCGTAAAAGTCGGACCATATATGCACTAATACTAATTCTGACTGAACTCCTTAGTCTGTAGCATCTTTCGCCATATTTTCCAGTGTACGCAGCTTTACCCGTCACTTTCAATATCGTTGTCCGAATTAGTATCGCACAGGTTGCCAATGTCAGTCTCCGATGTATTATCACGAAATGCAGCAGAGAGACCTCTCCTGGGAGCTACAGTTTTCTTCTGATGGATTGGTATGCTCTTCTGCAAAGCCTTAGATATCTCTTAGAAAGTTTTTCGTGGTGAAATCTGGGTTAGTGAGTGCTGCCGTTTCGGTCCTTGTATATTCTTTGTAGCGTTGCTAGGACCTGGAACTGGAGATATTCTGCAAATGAGTTTATTTGCTGTATGATATTGCATACTGAGTGTCATCTGAGTTCCTGGATCTTTCAGATAGAGGACTGCAGAATGTGGTCACTTCTTCCTTATTTAATCCTCGAATCCATCTCACGCAATTCGTTATGCCTCCCTTACATAAATGGTGAGATTCCTCTTCAGAGAACACTCTCACCTATCTCTACCAGCTATACGTGCAACGAAGCAGAAGCTGTTAAGTATTTTGTTCCTTTGAGCAAATTCATATGAAACTCTTCTGAGATCCGGAGGACCGATGTCATTAAACGCGACTGCTAACTTCATGACGTATCATGCAATTTCTGCTTCTGTACGGCGAACAGCGTTATGGGACCTATTCCCTTCTTTATTCTCTTTGGGAGGATACTGAAAAGACTTCTTTATTCTTTTGCCACTGATCTTAACAGATTGCCCATCTTTACAAGCCTTAATAGCATCTTGCAGCTGCTCCTGTGACCGTGTGGCCTGATTCGAAATACTTTCACGATTTCTCACCATCTAAATGAGAGTAAAGGAACGTAGGCTTCCGCGGCCGGTGTCATAGTGATTAAAATTCTTCTGGGTATAATGCCGCGTCATTGCTAAAAACTAATAACAATAATAAAATAAAACCGACGTTTCGGCCGAATTCCACAGGCCTTCCTCAGGGCACGACTGGTTTTGCATGGGGATAGGTGCTTCTATTTATTACAGACTATCGATGTATGACGTCTCTGTTGTGAAAACTTTTAATTCGCCCTTTAATACGATCGGCTAGTCATGACGTAAGGTAAGATGGAAAAAAGAGGCTATTCGTGGATGTCCATGTCGTCAATGATTGGTAGCTGTCCGCCAATCAGCATTCCGCTTCTGGTCGGCAAGTTCTCCTCCTGGTGTGCGCGGAAGTGGACTGGCAGTTGCTCTACAGCTGCTTGTGCAGGTACGTTCGTGCCCCCTGCAGCTTCTGCCCCGCGACCGCTCGCGGCCCGTTGGACCGGGATGGCCGGCAGCCAGGACGCCGGCAGTTTGTAGCCATCTTCTCTGTTGATGTTGTCAGGTTGCTTAACAATTTCGATCGCCTCCCGTATTTTGCGTTCTCGCATCCACGATTCTTTCGCCAGTAGTCTGGCTTCCTGGAACCTGAAAGGTTGTCCACAATCAGGGTGGTGTTCCCCTATCGCCGATTTGTTAAGTTGTAATCGTACATAGCGTTCGTGTTCTGCTACTCGTAAGCTGAAAGGCCTCCCTGGTTCTCCTATGTAGGCAGCTCCGCTATCACATCGTAGCTAAAACCAAAGGGAGCAGAACACGAGAAGAAGGCAAAGAAGAGGGGCTTCCACTGGTACACTTACCATATGTAAAAGGCGTCGGTGAACGGGTAGGCAACGTCCTTCGCCGACGAGGTTTCAAACCGATTTTTCGAAGCAGTCGTAGTATTCGCGAAATGGTAGGTTCCACCAAGGATGTAGTCAACTATCTTAACACTGCAGGTGATTACGAACTACGGTGCGAGTGCGGAGCTGCCTAAATAGGAGGAACAGGGAGACCTGTCAGCTTACGAGTAGCAGAACACGAACGCTATGTACGATTACAAGAATATAATAAATCGGCGATAGCGGAACACCACCGAGACTGCGGACAACCTATCAGGTTCCAGGAAGCCCGAGTACTGGCGAAACAACCGTGGATGCGAGAACGCAAAATACGGGAGGCGATCGAAATTATTAAGCAGCCTGACAACATCAACAGAGAAGATGGCTAACAGCTGTAGAGCAACTGTCACTCCACTTCCGCGTACACCAGGAGGAAATCTTGCCGACCAGAAGCCGAACGCTGATTGGCGGACAGCTACCAATCGTTCACGACATGGTCAACCACGAATAGCCTCTTTCCTTCCATCTTCCCTTACGTCAAGACTAGCCGATCATATTAGAGGGCCAATTAGATGTTTTACAACAGAGAAGTGAGACATCGATCGTCTGTAATAAATAGAAGCACCTATCCCCATGGAAAACCAGTCGTGCCCTGAGGAAGGCCGATGCAATTTGGCCGAAACGTCGGTTTTAGTTTATTATTGTTGTTAGTTTTTAGCAATGACGCGACATAATACCATGAAGAATTTTAATCACTAAATGAGAGTAAATTCGAAACCATTGTCACGTATACGGCTGACGGTCGTGGAGTCAATGCCGGTTGTGTTGACCGCTATAACCCCCACTTACATGCCATCACATATATATTAATTGAATCATTCCAATTCAGATTACACATCAAACTCTCTTGTTGATTTTATATATGTAACCAAGTTATAAATAACAAGTATTCTACAAAATTAAGAAGAATGCTCATATTTATCTTGGCTGAATCACACAGCCAGAATTGTAAGAAAATTGAAAACCTTTGCTTTAAAGCGGCACCACCACCTATTTCCTCCAGAGCTGTATTTTACTAAATTTGAAGATGAATATTGTTCGGAACGGGGCCAACCAGACTATCGACGTGAAAAATTATTCATACAAAATGATTACAGACTGTTTAAGATTATTTTCGCATGTCACTGCTGTGTCACCCATAGTCCAATGCCCAAGTATAAAAATTCTTAAATAACGTCAGCTATTAGCCAAGCCACACAGAAAACTATAGGCATACGTCCAAATGTAAAAACAGGAAGTCTAATTTGAGACTCATTTTGCACCGCAATGATTTCAAATTCTGTAACGTGTTGTTCACAATTTTGAGATATCAGAATGTTTATTGTTTCCAGAAAATTGTCCGTAACTTCTTTTAGTGCATTCAAAGCAATTTTCCCTTTAGAAGTTACAGTGGCTTCAAATTTTATGTCTTTAGACAGAGCTCTGGTTTGAGGACCCATGAAGATTCGTTCTTTGGGTTTGGCTTCAGACAGAGCAAGAAATTTGTCGCTGATAAATTTCAAACAATCACCGTCTTGGTGAAGAGCGTCCACAAATTGTCACATTACATCACGTTTTACACGAAGAGGTGACGAAAGAATTTTCTTCTAATCCACTAGCCTACCCCTTATTATGGAATTAGTACCTGGTGTCAAACTTTCTCTTTACAATATTTGTATCTTGCTCTAGTATCCAATTCACACAAATAACACACGTATTTTTGTGTATTTCTGTTATTGGCAAAATATCACTTTCTCATCTGTATACAGAAATTACTGATGTTCGACATATTTGATTTTCTCCTAAACATAACTCAAACTTCCATAATTCTCCTTAACCTGTACTGAGTGCTCAAGTGGGATCTGAGGACAGGGCATTAGCATTATGAAGCAGCACTTCCGTAAGGCTTCTTTTACTAGAATCGACAGATAGTTGCCAGTCATTTGGATCACAGTTAACAGAACCCTTTCTTTATTATTTTTACAGTAAACTGGATTTTTTTCGTGAATGAAGATCTGCAAAATAGATCTTTCTCTCTGTTCGTGTAAAAACACATCAGCTGCAGGTAAGTTGTTTTCCTGTAGTCTGGGACTTGACAGCTGAGCTGCATCCTTGGGATGATATGAATACCTTGCTATATCAGTTATTTTGGCTTATGATAATGGTTGTGCCGCTTCTAATGTTTGAGGAACGATC
Source organism: Schistocerca cancellata (assembly GCF_023864275.1). Classification (NCBI taxonomy): domain Eukaryota; kingdom Metazoa; phylum Arthropoda; class Insecta; order Orthoptera; family Acrididae; genus Schistocerca; species Schistocerca cancellata. Next base: position 920,437,239 of record NC_064628.1, on the reverse strand, counting down.
TAATCGGAAGCAAGTGACTATTGTGACCTTACTGTTACTGGCTGTTTCTGAAATAAGTTCAGACTGCTTATAGGTGGCTTGGATATAGGAATATCGAAGCTACGTTCCACTGATCTCATAGCAGATGGCAGGATCGGGCACATAATTCCCGTTTTGTTCTTTGCACTAAAGCCGCTGCACGTACAAAATTAACAGCCAGTACAGCGATTCTGAGGCTCACACCACACCACTGGTATTGCAGAACTGGGTGACTGTTTTGTCCAGTTTCATAAGTCTTCAGCACAAACACATGACACAGTACGAGAGGACCCAGCCTTGATTGAACTTCTAGTTTGATTCCAAAGTACGGGTTCTAAGCTTTTATTTCAAATGAGATTACGTGTTTTCTCTGCCATTTAACAATAAAACTACAATAAACATAGGAAAATGAATTTGGATTATTTACAGAATATCTCCTTTCCATTATCCCATAGTGAATTACGTATGTCACAGATAACAAAATGGTCGTATTTCTATGTTAATTTCTTGTTTTATAGAATTACTATTACGGTCTGTATGGATGAACTGAAACTACAAAAGTGGTGTAATCAGCTAAATATGTGCTGCCATCTGCCTTGAAACTGTGAACTAGTTCCTTTAGATAGATCTATTCCTGTTGGTGGCATTATTGTAATAGTGTAATGGTTCATGCTCACAGAAAAGACAGTCAAATAAATGAATATTGAAGATATTAATTTTGAAGGAAATGGTATGTGATACGACTCCATAGGTTTCATTAGCTTCGATACCACAATGTGGAGTTCCCAAAACCGTTATGATGAAAACTTAGACAGTCTACATCATTTTTATAAGCGCTAAGTCATTTTGTAAGCTACATTATTGTTTCACACCGCATTTTATGTACACAAGTAGGATAAATTTCAAACTGTGTGTCTCGGAAAGTGTTGAAAACGACTAGAAAATTTTCAAGATTATTCGAGATCGGGTCTTATGTATATGTCGTAAAACTTTAGTCTATTTGCTGTGCGTAGTCGTCTTGGAATCCGCGGCTGCATTCTCGTCCGCTGGTGACTCCGAAAATATAGTAAAAATTCGATTTTGGGTTTTTTTCCGAGGAACCACCCACGATCTAATGGTGCCTCCGTAACTCACACCACGCACACCGTGGACCGTAAGCAAAAAGAACTAATAGATTTGCTCCATTTACCTAAGCAGGAGGAGGTACGTAATATTTGTACTTTCATCCTGTACTGACACTAAGCCTATCCTTCCGTCGGGTACACAAATAGTCCTAGCGCAATGGCTATCCAAAACACTTGAACATAACGTTTTATCATTATGTAGCAACCACACCGGCTAGAGCCATGATTATATATATATAGGGTGAGTCAGCTAACATAACCGCTGGATATATTTCGTAAACCACATCAAATACTGACGAATCGATTCCACAGACCGAACGTGAGGAGAGGGGCTAGTGTAATTGTTTAATACAAACCATAAAAAAATGCACGGAAGTATGTTTTTTAACACAAACCTACGATTTTTTAAATGGAACCCCGTTAGTTTTGTTAGCACATCTGAACATATAAACTAATACGTAATCAGTGCCGTTTGTTGCATTGTAAAATGTTAATTACATCCGGAGATATTGTAACCTAAAGTTGAGGCTAGAGTACCACTCCTCCGCTGTTCGATCGTGTGTATCGGAGGGCACCGAATTACTTAGGGATCCAAAGGGAACGGTGATGGACCTTAGGTACAGAAGGGACTGGAACAGCACATTACGTCCACATGGTAACACCTTTTATTGGTCTTTTTCACTGACACACATGTACACTCCTGGAAATGGAAAAAAGAACACATTGACACCGGTGTGTCAGACCCACCATACTTGCTCCGGACACTGCGAGAGGGCTGTACAAGCAATGATCACACGCACAGCACAACGGACACACCAGGAACCGCGGTGTTGGCCGTCGAATGGCGCTAGCTGCGCAGCATTTGTGCACCGCCGCCGTCAGTGTCAGCCAGTTTGCCGTGGCATACGGAGCTCCATCGCAGTCTTTAACACTGGTAGCATGCCGCGACAGCGTGGACGTGAACCGTATGTGCAGTTGACGGACTTTGAGCGAGGGCGTATAGTGGGCATGCGGGAGGCCGGGTGGACGTACCGCCGAATTGCTCAACACGTGGGGCGTGAGGTCTCCACAGTACATCGATGTTGTCGCCAGTGGTCGGCGGAAGGTGCACGTGCCCGTCGACCTGGGACCGGACCGCAGCGACGCACGAATGCACGCCAAGACCGTAGGATCCTAAGCAGTGCCGTAGGGGACCGCACCGCCACTTCCCAGCAAATTAGGGACACTGTTGCTCCTGGAGTATCGGCGAGGACCATTCGCAACCGTCTCCATGAAGCTGGGCTACGGTCCCGCACACTGTTAGGCCGTCTTCCGCTCACGCCCCAACATCGTGCAGCCCGCCTCCAGTGGTGTCGCGACAGGCGTGAATGGAGGGACGAATGGAGACGTGTCGTTTTCAACGATGAGAGTCGCTTCTGCCTTGGTGCCAATGATGGTCGTATGCGTGTTTGGCGCCGTGCAGGTGAGCGCCACAATCAGGACTGCATACGACCGAGGCACACAGGGCCAACACCCGGCATCATGGTGTGGGGAGCGATCTCCTACACTGGCCGTACACCACTGGTGATCGTCGAGGGGACACTGAATAGTGCACGGTACATCCAAACCGTCATCGAACCCATCGTTCTACCATTCCTAGACCGGCAAGGGAACTTGCTGTTCCAACAGGACAATGCACGTCCGCATGTATCCCGTGCCACCCAATGTTTGGGACTGGATGAAGCGTCGTCTCACGCGGTCTGCACGTCCAGCACGAAACCTGGTCCAACTGAGGCGCCAGGTGGAAATGGCATGGCAAGCCATTCCACAGGACTACATCCAGCATCTCTACGATCGTCTCCATGGGAGAATAGCAGCCTGCATTGCTGCGAAAGGTGGATATACACTGTACTAGTGCCGACATTGTGCATGCTCTGTTGCCTGTGTCTATGTGCCTGTGGTTCTGTCAGTGTGATCATTTGATATATCTGACCCCAGGAATGTGTCAATAAAGTTTCCCCTTCCAGGGACAATGAATTCACGGTGTTCTTATTTCAATTTCCAGGAGTGTACATTACCATGAGTGATGAGGTACACGTACACAAGTGGTTTCCGTTTTCAATTACGGAGTTGAATAGAGTGTGTCCCGACATGTCAGGCCAATAGATGTTCAATGTGGTGGCCATCATTTGCTGCACACAATTGCAATCTCTGGCGTAATGAATGTCGTACACGCCGCAGTACATCTGGTGTAATGTCGCCGCAGGCTGCCACAATACGGTGTTTCATATCCTCTGGGGTTGTAGGAACATCACGGTACACATTCTCCTTTGACGTACCCTACAGAAAGAAGTCCAGAGGTGTAAGATCAGGAGAACGGGCTGGCCAATTTATGCGTCCTCCACGTCCTATGAAACGCCCGTCAAAAGTGAACCTCACCCCTCATGGTAATGTACATATGCGTCAGTTAAAAAGACCAAAAAAGGTGTTAGCATGTGGAAGTAATGTGCTGTTCCAGTCTCTTCTGTACCTAAGGTCCATCACCGCTCCCTTTGGATCCCTAAGTAATTCGGTGCCCTCCGATACACACGATCGAACAGCGGAGGAGTGGTACTCAAGCGTCAACTTTAGGTTACAATATCTCCGGATGTAATTAACATTTTACAATGCAACAAACGGCACTGATTACGTATTAGTTTATATGTTCAGATGTGCTAACAAAACTAACGGGGTTCCATTTAAAAAATCGTAGGTTTGTGTTAAAAAACATACTTCCGTGCATTTTTTTATGGTTTGTATTAAACAATTACACTAGCCCCTCTCCTCACGTTCGGTCTGTGGAATCGATTCGTCAGTATTTGATGTGGTTTGCGAAATATATCCAGCGGTAATGTTAGGTGACTTACCCTGTATATGATTCTTTCTCTTATTGCAATTCAGAAATTCAAAAATACTATTAAGTGGGATAAATATTACAGTCTGTGTTTTCACAATTTTTTTTGCTAAAGATTTATGAGCAGGTAAGATATCACATTCTTAGCAATTTCAGAGAAGTATCTTTTTCGTAACATACCCATTCAATCGAATAAGTTGGAATAGGTCCTACACACGTTTCCAACATTAGCAAGAGGGCAGCTGGCATTCCCCTCGCGAGTCTCTGACATCGTTCGAGAACGTGATTTTGCCAAACGCAGGCCGGGCCGTGGTGCAGCAGCAGGTCCTCTAGGCAGGCGGTCTGCGGCAGCCCTGAGTGCTGGAAAACCCAATTACCGAATGCAGCCCTGGAATCAGCGGCGACGTCCGCGACAGACCAGCTTTCCCTCACACCGCGTCTGCGACCTGCGTTGGACCCCGGGTCCCCTGCGCAAACTGGAGGGGTGCTGCTGCAGTGACCTACATCCTCCTCCTCTCCTGCACCCCCTACCCCACCACCCGCTCACTTCTTTCGTCGCAGGAAATGCGCTCTTCGCAGAAATTATTTCCCACTTCACTCTTTAGTTAGACTCTGTCTAGTAAATTAACGGGGAAATCATTAGTCGTTTTCGTATTACGACGGGTGTTCAATAAGTATTTTTCAACGCAATCTCCGTTCAGTACGACGAGCTAAGGCCGCCTTACTGGGAGGGCCTGCATGCCCGTGTGGTACCACCCAACTGGACGATGAACCTAAATCTCGTGTGACTAGGGCCTCCCGTCGGGTAGGCCGTTCACCGGGTGCAAGTCTTTCGATTTGACGCCACTTCAGCGACTTGCGCGTCGATGGGGATGAGTGTTCAGAGTTTTAGCTTTACGCGTGTCATCCTGTGTTTCAAAACCATCACCATCCCGGAGTGTCTGGATATACTGTTTCGAGCCGCTTACTGATTTAACGTAAGACCAGAACTTCCTAGGATTTTCTATCAAGTCGGTACACAGAATTTTACTTTCGAATTCACTGAACGCTTCACGCATAGCCCTCCTTACGCTAACTTTGACATCGTTTAGCTTCTGTTTGTCTGAGATGTTTTGGCTGCGTTTAAACTTGCAGTGGAGCTCTCTTTGCTTTCGCAGTAGTTTCCTAACTTTGTTGTCGAACCACGGTGGGTTTTTCCCCTCCCTAACAGTTTTACTCGGCACTTACCTGTCTAAAACGCATTTTACAATTGCCTTGAACTTTTTCCATAAACACTCAACATTTCCAGTGTCGGAACAGATATTTATGTGAGGCCGTGCGCTGTCATGGAGAAGGAGAAATTTGTATCCATTCTTGTAGCGACGAACACGTTCAAGTAGTTTCTTCAGTTTCTGAAGTTAGCACAATACATTTCAACACACATCACAGTGAGGCATGACGTCAAACAAACTAACCCCTTTATAGCCGAGAAACCGTCGCGACGACTTTTTTCGATTGAGGGCGCAGATCTGAATTTTTTCTTCGGTGGAAGGTGATGTGGCGCCACTCCATGGATCGCAGTTTTGTTTCCTGTTGGAACTGATGAACTCGTGCTTCATTGCCTTTGACAATGTTCCACAAAAAATTGTCACAATCAGTCTCGTAGGAATCAAACAACTGCACTCATAGGGTAATTCTTTGCTCCTTCAAAAATGTTCAAATGTATGTGATATCTTATGGGACTTAACTGCTAAGGTCATCAGGCCCTAAGCTTCCACACTGTTTAACCTAAATTATCCTAAGGACAAACACACACACACCCATGCCCGAGGGAGGACTCGAACCTCCGCCGGGACCAGCCGCACAGTCCATGATTGCAGCGCCTCAGACCGCTAGGCTAATCCCGCTCAGCTCTTTGCTCCTTATTGTCACATGTTAGGCGGCGAGGAACCCAGAGGGGCACACAGCTTTGAGTACCCCAACTGTCGGACGAGTGTGTCATACCTACCACCAGAGACGTCCATTTGAGTCACGATCTCTTTGATTATGATCCATCGACGACATCGAATGAGAGTGTTAGCACATTTTTTCAACATTGCTGGAATCACACCTGTGTGCAGTCGGCTGGCACGTGGGAGATGTGACAGATTTGTGCGACGCTGTAAGTGACGATGACAGACGCTTCACCCAAAGGCTCACCGTGCTTTTGTTCACTGTCAGGTCTCCGTAGATATTCTGCCAGCTCCTACGTGTATCTGCCAAAACAAACTCAATGACAGATCTTTGTTTGGAAGGCACCTCCGTGGCAAACACCTCTTTGAAGGCTACGTATAACACCGCCACCTATTGGAACTTCATGAAACTACAGACGCTGAAGCAGGAACATTCAGCGATGACCCACAAAAAAATTTCGCAATTTTTTAGCCGAAGTTGGCTCACAAAAAACATAAGTTGCATTATTTATTGAACGCCCGTCATACAAAACCTGATACTTGAGTTACTTTTCCAAATTACATTCGTTGACTCATTCACTCCAGATTTTGTTCCGTAAATTCCATCATGAAGGAGAGTGCTTAAAAATTTTGTTATACTTCGAATCTCACTTTGTGCTCCAAATCTTATGTTAACAAATCTGTTACAATGATCACGCACCCGTTGAGATGTCTTCCTTATACAAAACATACTTCGATGTTGTGAAATGCATATTGAGGAATGGATTTGTGTGTAATAGTAAATGTTTTCCGATTTCGTCTAGCAGACTAATTTGAGTGAAAGGTCAAATATCACAAGTGCGCAGTTTCTAATGGCTACAAAGATACAGCTGTTGGAATGTAACCCAAACATATACCAGCGGAGTGTGTTAAGCAAACTGGAAAGTTTGTGTGTGTGTGTGTGTGAGTGTGTGTGTGTGTGTGTGTGTGTGTGTGTGTGTACTGAGGAAGCATAGACTGTTGTTATAGGTAGTGAAAAGTAAACCCTGGCACTCTGAAGATTTGCCCTATGTGTGTCTCTAAGGCCCAAAGCAGCAAGCTTAGTACCGCCATTTGATTCGATAAAGAAATAGAAAAGAGTTACTTAACACACTCTTTCATTAATTCAGCTGAAGGAAAAGAAAAAGGAGCAGCATATTTATAATTTCTAAGTAGCACATAAATTAATAGTTTCATAAAGGGTGACAATTATTGAACTATATGAAAAAAAACGTAAATTAACTAGAAACTACGACGTGCACACGCTTTATTCAACATGTAAACGTCACCACAGATATTTAGATTTAGGTTATGATACGTTCGATATGATGATGATGATGTTTGGTTTGTGGGGCGCTCAACAGCGTGGTCATCAGCGCCCGTACAATTACCCAATCTTTGCTCAGTCCAATTTCGCCACTTTCCTGGATGATGATGAAATGATGAGGACAACACAAACACCCAGTCGTCTCGAGGCAGGTGAAAATCCCTGACCCCGCCGGGAATCGAACCCGGGACCCCGTGCTCGGGAAGCGAGAACGTTCGATATGCCTGCCATCCTTGGCGATGATGTGGCGCAGACGAATAGCGAAATTCTGCATCACCCGCTGAAGCGTCGCAACATAGACACTGTCGATGACCTCCTGAATGGCTGTTTTCAGCTCAGCAATGGTTTTGGGGCTATTGCTGTACACCATGTCTTCAATATAGCCTCACAAAAAGGAGTCGCATGTGTTCAGATACGGAGAATATGGCGGCCAATCGAGGCCCATGCCAGTGGTCTCTGGGTAACGCAGAGCCAGAATGCGTTCCCGAAAGTGCTCCTCCAGGGCATCAAACGCTCTCCTGCTTGGATGGGATAGAGCTCTGTCTCGCATGAACCACATCTTGTCGAAATCGGGATCACTTTGTGTAATGGGGTTGAAATCGTCTTGCAAAACCTTCACGTACCATTCAGTAGGCAGCGAGCCATCAAGGAATATCGCACCCACTATTCCGTGACTGGACATTGCACACCACACAGTCATCCGTTGAGAGTAAAGAGATTTGTCGATCGCGAAATGCGGATTCTCAGCCCGCCAAATGCGCCAATTTTGCTTATTGGTGAACCCATCCAAACGAAAGAGGGATTCACAACAAGGCACGCACGCATGTGCATTCATTTCCCATAATACTGCGCGACCAACTATGCTCTTTGAACGTCCTAACCCAAACCGTTCAGAAGTTATGACGATTTTGTTTAATGTAGTTCAATAACTGTCACCGTGCAGGAAACGTTACCGCAGTTGAACGTGAGGTGAGCACTGGACGCAAACAGATGGGGTACACGGATTCCTTCCCGGTGGGAATGGTGGCATCAGAAAAGCATGTGGCCACAAAATTCACTGAAATTGCCATGTGATCCAATCGTACGAGGCATTTCGGTCTCGTTAATGAAAATTTTACGCGTTTCAAACAACAAAGAAGGTAACTATATGACTACCCCAGAATATTCTTTTATACTGAATGACGAAACTCATGTTCCGTCTACATCTTCTTCCTGAAAATGCTGAGAATATTATTTTGCTATGTCTGGACGGTTTGCTGTACTTTGTTCTCACAGCGCTCAGAAAAGCAGAGCGCTTTTCGAGTGGTCCTAATACGAAATCTATTGTCAAATTACAGAAATAAAACCACTACATTAAAAGTACTCAGCGTAACTAAAATTCGTGTACATAACAGAAAATATCGCTTCGATGAACCACTCACGAATGAAATGTGATTGCTTTACACATAGGTCTATAACAAAAACGAGTAGGACTCCTGTAACCTGTTTTCTTTTTTCAAAAAATTTCCACCATAAGCTAATGTTTCACCATGCTAACATGGCGGACGTCTGCATTGACGCTTGTGACGTCATGACAATGCCCTAATTGTACGAACTGTATGGCTGTAGTTTCTATCCGTAGAAAACGTGCCTCCAGTTGAAATCAATAGAAGAATGAAAGCTGTGTACAGTGATGATTGCATTGGCATATATTTCGTGCGACATCTGAACAGTGTGACACATTGGGTTCACTGTCATCGATCATCCGCCATACAGTCCCCACTTGGCCCCGTCGGATTTCCGTCAGTTTCCAGAATTTCGAGGTCATCTTCAAAAAATGCTTCAAATGGCTCTGAGCACTATGGGACTCAACGTCTGAGGTTATCAGTCCCCTAGAACTTTGAACTATTTAAACCTAACTGCCCTATGGACATCACACACATCCATGCCCGAGGCAGGATTCGAACCTGCGACCGTAGCGAAGGTCAAATATGCTACAGTGACGGTGTCAACAAACAGGTCTCCCGTTGCTAGAGACTGCGTTGACAAAAAATATGTAGACATGAAGAATGATGATGTAGTGTGTTAATAAAGTTTATTTTATTTAAGAAGTATAAGAGTGGCCTACCAACAACGAAGTGCTCGGCAAAAGAAGGACATGAATGTAGTCTTTCACCCTTACTATTCAATCTGTACATAGAAGAAGCAATGATGGAAATAAAAGAGAGGTTCACAACTAGGATTAAAATTCAAGGTGAAAGGATATCAATGATACAATTCGCTGATGACATTGCTATCCTGAGTGGTTCAAAATGGTTGAAACGGCTCTGAGCACACATCTGAGGTCATCAGTCCCCTAGAACTTAGAACTACTTAAGCCTAACTTACCTAAGGACATCCATGCCCGATTCAGGATTCGAACCTGCGACCGTAGCGGTCGCGCGATTCCAGACTGAAGCGTCAAGAACCGCTCGGCTACAACGGACGGCCTATCCTGATAGTGGAAAAGAATTCCATAATCTGCCGAATAGAACAATCCGATGAGTATAGACTATGGGCTGAGAGTAAATCGAAGAAATAAGAAAGTAATGAGAAGTAGCAGCAGCCGGCCGGTGTGGCGGTTCTAGGCGCTTCAGTCTGGAACCGCGCGACCGCTGCGGTCGCAGGTTCGAATTCTGCCTCGGGCATGGATGTGTGTGATATCCTTAAGTTAGTTAGGTTTAAGTAGTTCTAAGTTCTAAGGGACTGATGGCCTCAAAAGTTAAGTCCCATAGTGCTCAGAGCCATTTGAACCATTTGAAGTAGCACCAATGAGAACAGCGAGAAACTTGACATAACGATTGATAGTCACGAAGTAAATGAAGTTAAGTAATTCTACTAGCTAGGCAGTAAAAAACGGACGGAACAAGGAGGACATTAGAAGCAGACTAGCACTGACGAAAAGGGCGTTCCTGGCCAAGATAAGTCTACTAGTATCAAACACAGCCCTTAATTTGAGGAAGAAATATCTGAGAATGTACGTCTGGAGCAGAGCATTATATGGTAGTGAAACACGGGCTTTGGGAAAACCGGAATCAGGAGGGAATCGGTGCATTCGAGATGTGGTGTTATGGACGAATGTTGAAAATTAGGTTGATGAGGTGAGGAATGAGGAGGTCCTGTGCAGAATCGGAGAGGAAAGGAATATGTGGAAAACACTGACAAGGAGAAGGTACGGGATGATAGGACATCTGTTAACACATCAGGAAATGACTTTGACGGTACTAGTGGGAGCTGCAGAGGGCAAAAACTGTAGAGCAAGGCAGAGATTGGAATACAGGACGTAGGTTGCAAGTACTACTCTGGGATGAAGAGGTTGGCACAGGAGAGAAATTCGTGGTGCGCCGCATCAACCAATCAAAAGACTGATGACTCAGAAAAAAGTTGTAGTCCTGTACATCATCACCATTCAAAAGACTGATGACTCAGAAAAAAGTTGTAGTCCTGTACATCATCACCATCTGTTGTCATTATTTATAAGCTAAAGCAAATTTTCGCATAAAAAATTCGGAGGTGTTAGTTTACAGCATGCCTCGTAGATGGGTGAATCGGGTAGTTAAAGTTGAGGAGAAAATACGTTTATCGTACAATTTGACTAGAAGGAGAGATAGGGTCATATATCTTGGGACAGCAACAATTAGTAAATCTGGTGATGGAGGGACGTGTTCGGGAGGAGGAGGGCGAGTAAAAGTTGTAGACGGCGACCAAGGCCTCACTACAGTAAGCAGTTTCAAATGGAAGTAAATTACAGTACCTATGAAGAGGTTTGCACAGGATAGAATAGCGAAATGCGTCAGGACAGTCTTCGAACTGCAGACTTCGGAAAAATATCGTTCTAAATCATCTGGTGGTTAGTGATTTATCCGGCCGGGGTGGTCGAGCGGTTCTAGGCGCTACAGTCTGAAACCGCGCGACCGCCACGGTCGCAGGTTCGAATCCTGCCTCGGGCATGGATGTGTGTGATGTCCTTAGGTTAGTTAGGTTTAAGTCGTTCTAAGATCTAGGGGACTGATGACCTTAGAAGTTAAGTCCCACAGTGCTCAGAGCCATGTGAACCATTTAGTGATTTACTCTCATCAGACGCATTTAAATTGACTGTTTACTAATGAAGTAAGTGTCAATCGGGCAATGTCAGCTCCATTTCGTACATTACTACTTGCGGACCCGAAGATTCTTTGCAATGGTAAAAAATGTATGGCAATTGGACATACGTCCTAATCCCCTTTCATTGCTCTCCCTATCCATCCCTGCCCTCCAAACTGTCTCTGTCCACACCCTCGTTCCCCTCTCTATGCCCGTTTCCTCCCCCTCTCTCCCTACTATCCACCACCTCTTCTCCGCTTGAGCCTTGTTTATTCGTAATGCAAATGAAATTTTGATAGGGAATTGAACCCACTTGAAGTGAATGGGTAAATCTGTTGGAATATTAGGCATATGGGGTATGAGAGACCTCTCTCGTTGCTAGATTGTGAGAATAATAGCTTCAATGACGTTATTGTGTATACTTTCAATATGCAAACGGGTAGTTTTCATAGTTTCGCACGATACATGTTCCATAGCAGTATTCTAATCCTAAGCCAATAAACCGAAAGTTCAATCTTCGTGTTTTCTGTTAAAACTGACTGCAAGAAAGCAAACAAAACAGCACATACTTCGTAAATAATTGTTGCTTAATATTTTACATAAGGAGAATGAAAATGTATGGGGAAACAATTTGTGTAACGGTTTAAATGCCTTGCTATCGTAGTTGAAATAGTCTGTGTGTTATAAAGGAGACGAAACTGCAAATCTCAGAGGAGAACATCATTTTCTTTTTCGCAGTCGGTTGTTATACAAAACCTGCACATTGTCGTTTAAAAAGTATGTATATTACGTCCGTCTGATTTATATATTTTAAGTAAACCGATCAAGAATTTCTCGATATTTTTGCTAACTATGTTTCGCATTTAAGTTATATGTAGAATTGATAGCCTACACCCGTCCGACTGTTTGTTAGAGTATCGTATAAAAAGTTGAAGTAAGTCGGTCGCAAACTTCTCGAAATTTTCGATAACAACATCGACTTGTCTTTGTATAGTAGTACAGATAGCTCCCGATGTTCAGTTTGCTTCCGTGATTTTTTTCGCTCTTGACTACGACGAAATTTCAACACGTTTTCTCACATTTACGATTCTGCTGTGTGTGTGTGTGTGTGTCTACTTTTCAGAGAGAGATAGGATACTGCGTCACAAACACTCGTAAGATAATTACTTGACCTCTATACGTAAAGACGCGTTCGCTTTGAGAGGCTGCTATTGAACTAAAATTATGAAATTTCTTGCTGCTTTTCCAATAGACTGTTCGAAATCTACTGCCATGTTTAATGAGAGAACCGGTGCTCAAACTGTATTCATTCCGCTGAAAGTAGAGATTTCCCGCGTGTTCCAATATAAACGTTGAAAATAAGTCACAGGGCGCTGTTCACCCGATACAGAAGAGGATAAAGTGCTAAACTTGCTGAGTTCACACGGGAAGCTCGATGGTCAGGAAATTAACACAGCTTCCCGGATAACGAAGAACTGGTTACGGCAACTGCGAATTAGTAAGGGAGAGAGAAACTAACTTTGTCTTCCGTTTATTACTTAAACTTTAGGCAACTCGTATATCAAACGACCAACTTCGCTAACGCCGAGAGTATAACGTGGACAAACATTGCTAATCGATAGGAGTTCGTGTATCTGTAACAGTACTGTTTATTTTTGTTTTGTTTCACTCGTTGGCGTGAAACTGTGTTGTCTTGTTCAGTGTCATAATTACACGCCGAACGCTGATGCCACACCAGTGAGCCACATTCGAAGAAAGCATTTCAAAGCAGAGTTTGTAAAGGGTTTGTCAACGAAGTTAATAAAGGTGGCAAAAAATAGCCTAATTGATAGAAACAACCGGTTACTGAGAAGTAGCTGTCACTATCGTTACCGCTCATCTGATACTAGCAGTTATCTACCAACTGCGTGACGTCATGTGGTAAGCGAACTGCGTACTACGTTTTCGCATCATCTGGGACCCGACCACGAACAGAGTAGACGGACTGACCATTTATAAGGTATTCTATAGCTCATAGAAATAACAGACAGCGCACCATCGTTTATCGGAGTATGTACTGCGGTTTCATACTATGTGACTACGTAGAGGGACCATAATGAATTCGTGCGGCTATGGAAATGACCGTAAGCAGATAATTATAAGCTCTTTTTCCGTGACAGTTACGATAGAGTACATCGGTTACAACCTACGGTTATAAATGTCAGACTGCACACCACCTAACGAAATTTTTCATTGGGAGCTACGGGCTACAATTACTGGTAACCTGGAAGATGATAATCGTGTCCAACAAGTACTTTCATACTTCAATGGAAATACCCGCCACCCATCAGAGGGTTCCAGGCAGCTGATTTTAAACTATCTTCCCGACGAGGCAAGGACTTTAAACTATTGAAATTGTTCAAAAGTGGATGACAATCGATATTAAGCGAATGACAATCCATAATAACACGCTTTCTTGTCTGGTGTGTGGCAGAGGATACGTTTTCTTCAGTATTAATGATGTTCATTACACATTGACATTAAATTAACTTCCCAATGAGGTAGAAACTTGAAACTTTCAACATAGGTTGAAGCGGATGGCAATCGCCTTCTTGCCTGGTGTATGGTGGAGGGTAGTCAGGGCACCACTGCCATTTCCTGCTTTTCCTGTTGGAGTCGCGAATGTTTCGCTGTAAGACCGATTGCTGGTAAGTCTCAGTGTGACCTCCAATATCTTTAATATTTACCTTCATGGTATTTTCGCTCCGTGATTTAGAAGTACCATTGTTTGACTCAGATGAAGAGAAACTGAAGTGAGCCTGAAATTTTCTAAGTGCTCTGCTGTAATGTCACCAAAATGTTTGAAATTATAAAAAATTTCACACACACAAGACTAAAAAATACAAAATAATTATTTAAATAAAAATCTGGTGAACGTAACACGTTTTTAGATCGGACTAAAAAGTATACAATAATTTCTCCTAGCCTTACACAGATTTCTGTCTTTATCCTGATGATCCTAAAAAACGGTGCTTGTGATTTTTAATAGCTGTAATACCTGTAAAATTTAAAACGAAAACTGTGTGGGGCACACGCAAACGGTGTACAGAGTAGCTGTCATCGAAAGAAATCACATAGCAGTTGATATCGTTTACAGTGCAATAAATCCGTTAGTCACTTGCTTGAACTGTTCATGCATAAATCATCTATTATACATATGTACGTTTATATTTTTCATTTTACAAATATTTTCATACCTATTAAAGCTTCACAAGAAGAAATTATCAGGACAATCTTTTGGGGTTAGGAATCTACATGGGGCTAGGGAAAGTTATTTTATACTTCTTAGTCCGTTTAAAAAACCTGTTCTGAATAATATTAAACGTAATTAGCCATTCGCACACTATAAAATTAAGACCTTGTCGATAGCTGAAGAAATGTAGCAAATGTCGATTGATTTTAGAAATCACCATGGTCTCAATTTTCTCAAACAGAATATCTTGCACTGCTGTAAAAGAATCTATCATGTTAACTTTTATTTTTATGTTGTATATCATGGACCTGCACCTATTGCAGTAAGTGAATAGCACCAGAAATAAAGTTTCTAATTTTGCCTAGTTTTCAGCTTACATCTTTGTTGATACCTGTAAAATTACGACTTTCACACGTCAGATTTAATAGTTTTGTAGTAATATTTCGTGTAATTATTGTAGCAGTTTCGAGAATTGATTTCTAAGAGCGACCGAGAGGCTATATACATGTAAAATGAAACACCGAAAACCTTGACTGCAACGTAATGAAAAGTTAATTAGCCAAGCCCCTCCATGAACCATGGACCTTGCCGTTGGTGGGGAGGCTTGTGTGCCTCAGCGATACAGATAGCCGTACCGTAGGTACAACCACAACGGAGGGGTATCTGTTGAGAGGCCAGACAAACGTGTGGTTCCTGAAGAGGGGCAGCAGCCTTTTCAGTAGTTGCAAGGGCAACAGTCTGGATGATTGACTGATCTGGCCTTGTAACAATAACCAAAACGGCCTTGCTGTGCTGGTACTGCGAACGGCTGAAAGCAAGGGGAAACTACGGCCGTAATTTTTCCCGAGGGTATGCAGCTTTACTGTATGATTAAATGATGATGGCGTCCACTTGGGTAAAATATTCCGGAGGTAAAATAGTCCCCCATTCGGATCTCCGGGCGGGGACTACTCAAGAGGATGTCGTTATCAGGAGAAAGAAAACTGGCGTTCTACGGATCGGAGCGTGGAATGTCAGATCCCTTAATCGGGCAGGTAGGTTAGAAAATTTAAAAAGAGAAATGGATAGGTTAAAGTTAGATATAGTGGGAATTAGTGAAGTTCGGTGGCAGGAGGAATAAGACTTCTGGTCAGGTGACTACAGGGTTATAAACACAAAGTTAAATAAGGGTAATGCAGTAGTAGGTTTAATAATGAATAGGAAAATAGGAGTGCGGGTAAGCTACTACAAACAGCATAGTGAACGCACTATTGTGGCCAAGATAGATACGAAGCCCACACCTACTACAGTAGTACAAGTTTATATGCCAACTAGATCTGCAGATGACGAAGAAATTGAAGAAATGTATGATGAAATAAAAGAAATTATTCAGATAGTGAAGGGAGACGAAAATTTAATAGTCATGGGTGACGTGAATTCGAGTGTAGGAAAAGGGAGAGAAGGAAACGTAGTAGGTGAATATGGATTGGGGCTAAGAAATGAAAGAGGGAGCCGCCTGGTAGAATTTTGCAAAGAGCACAACTTAATCATAGCTAACACTTGGTTTAAGAATCATGATAGAAGGTTGTATACATGGAAGAACCCTGGAGATACTAAAAGGTATCAGATAGATTATATAATGGTAAGACAGAGATTTAGGAACCAAGTTTTAAATTGTAAGACATTTCCAGGGGCAGATGTGGACTCTGACCACAAACTATTGGTTATGACCTGTAGATTAAAACTGAAGAAACTGCAAAAAGGTGGGAATTTAAAGAGATGGGACCTGGATAAACTGAAAGAACCAGAGGTTGTACAGGGTTTCGGGGAGAGCATAAGGGAACAATTGACAGGAATGGGGGAAAGAAATACGGTAGAAGAAGAATGGGTAGCTTTGAGGGATGAAGTAGTGAATGCAGCAGAGGATCAAGTAGGTAAAAAGACGAGGGCTAGTCGAAATCCTTGGGTAACAGAAGAAATATTGAATTTAATTGATGAAAGGAGAAAATATAAAAATGCAGTAAATGAAGCAGGCAAAAAGGAATACAAACGTCTCAAAAATGAGATCGACAGGAAGTGCAAAATGGCTAAGCAGGGATGGCTAGAGGACAAATGTAAGGATGTAGAGGCTTATCTCACTAGGGGTAAGATAGATACTGCCTACAGGAAAATTAAAGAGACCTTTGGAGATAAGAGAACCACTTGTATGAACATCAAGAGCTCAGATGGAAACCCAGTTCTAAGCAAAGAAGGGAAAGCAGAAAGGTGGAAGGAGTATATAGAGGGTCTATACAAGGGCGATGAACTTGAGGACAATATTATGGAAATGGAAGAGGAAGTAGATGAAGATGAAATGGGAGATACGATACTGCGTGAAGACTTTGACAGAGCACTGAAAGACCTGAGTCGAAACAAGGCCCCCGGAGTAGACAACATTCCATTGGAACTACTGACGGCCTTGGGAGAGTCAGTCTTGACAAAACTCTACCATCTGGTGAGCAAGATGTATGAAACAGGCGAAATACCCTCAGACTTCAAGAAGAATATAATAATTCCAATCCCAAAGAAAGCAGGTGTTGACAGATGTGAAAATTACCGACCTATCATTTTAATAAGCCACAGCTGCAAAATACTAACACGAATTCTTTACAGACGAATGGAAAAACTGGTAGAAGCCGACTTCGGGGAAGATCAGTTTGGATTCCGTAGAAATGTTGGAACACGTGAGGCAATACCGACCTTACGACTTATCTTAGAAGAAAGATTAAGGAAAGGCAAACCTACGTTTCTAGTATCTGTAGACTTAGAGAAAGCTTTTGACAATGTTGACTGGAATACTCTCTTTCAAATTCTAAAGGTGGCAGGGGTAAAATACAGGGAGCGAAAGGCTATTTACAATTTGTACAGAAACCAGATGGCAGTTATAAGAGTCGAGGGACATGAAAGGGAAGCAGTGGTTAAGAAGGGAGTAGCCTCTCCCCGATGTTATTCAATCTGTATATTGAGCAAGCAGTAAAGGAAACAAAAGAAAAATTCGGAGTAGGTATTAAAATCCATGGAGAAGAAATAAAAACTTTGAGGTTCGCTGATGACATTGTAATTCTGTCAGAGACAGCAAAGGACTTGGAAGAGCAGTTGAACGGAATGGATGGTGTCTTGAAGGGAGGATATAAGATGAACATCAACAAAAGCAAAACGAGGATAATGGAATGTAGTCGAATCAAATCGGGTGATGTTGAGGGTATTAGATTAAGAAATGAGACACTTAAAGTAGTAAAGGAGTTTTGCTATTTGGGGAGCAAAATAACTGATGATGGTCGAAGTAGAGAGGATATAAAATGTAGACTGGCAATGGCAAGGAAACCGTTTCTGAAGAAGAGAAATTTGTTAACATCGAGTATAGATTTAAGTGTCAGGAAGTCCTTTCTGAAAGTATTTGTATGGAGTGTAGCCATGTATGGAAGTGAAACATGGACGGTAAATACGAGGGCAGTTCAATAAGTAATGCAACATATTTTTTTTCCCGGCCAATTTTGGTTGAAAAAACCAGAAATTTCTTGTGGAATATTTTCAAACATTCCTGCTTCGTCTCGTATAGTTTCATGGACTTCCGACAGGTGGCAGCACTGTACGGAGCTGTTAAAATGGCGTCTGTAACGGATGTGTGTTGCAAACAACGGGCAGTGATCGAGTTTCTTTTGGCGGAAAACCAGGGCATCTCAGATATTCATAGGCGCTTGCAGAATGTCTACGGTGATCTGGCAGTGGACAAAAGCACGGTGAGTCGTTGGGCAAAGCGTGTGTCATCATCGCCGCAAGGTCAAGCAAGACTGTCTGATCTCCTGCGTGCGGTCCGGCCGTGCACAGCTGTGACTCCTGCAATGGCGGAGCGTGCGAACACACTCGTTCGAGATGATCGACGGATCACCATCAAACAACTCAGTGCTCTACTTGACATCTCTGTTGGTAGTGCTGTCACAATTTTTCACCAGTTGGGATATTCAAAGGTTTGTTCCCGCTGGGTCCCTCGTTGTCTAACCGAACACCATAAAGAGCAAAGGAGAACCATCTGTGCGGAATTGATTGCTCGTCATGTGGCTGAGGGTGACAATTTCTTGTCAAAGATTGTTACAGGCGATGAAACATGGGTTCATCACTTCGAATCTGAAACAAAACGGCAATCAATGGAGTGGCGCCACACCCACTCCCCTACCAAGAAAAAGTTTAAAGCCATACCCTCAGCTGGTAAAGTCATGGTTACAGTCTTCTGGGACGCTGAAGGGGTTATTCTGTTCGATCAACTCTGAAGTGTATTGTGCTAATCTTCAGAAATTGAAGAAACGACTTCAGTGTGTTCGTAAGCACAAAAATCTGAACGAACTTCTCCTTCTTCACGACAACGCAAGATCTCACACAAGTCTTCGCACCTGAGAGGAGCTCACCAAACTTCAGTGGACTGTTCTTCCTCATGCACCCTACAGCCCCGATCTCGCACCGTCGGATTTCCATATGTTTGGCCCAATGAAGGACGCAATCCGTGGGAGGCACTATGCGGATGATGAAGAAGTTATTGATGCAGTACGACGTTGGCTCCGACATCGACCAGTGGAATGGTACCGTGCAGGCATACAGGCACTCATTTCAAGGTGGCGTAAGGCCGTAGCATTGAATGGAGATTACGTTGAAAAATAGTATTGTGTAGCTAAAAGATTGGGGAATAACCTGGTGTATTTCAATGCTGAATAAAACAACCCCTGTTTCAGGAAAAAAATGTGTTGCACTACTTATTGAACTGCCCTCGTAGTTTGGACAAGAAGAGAATAGAAGCTTTCGAAATGTGGTGCTACAGAAGAATGCTGAAGATTAGATGGGTAGATCACATAACTAATGAGGAAGTATTGAATAGGATTGGGGAGAAGAGAAGTTTGTGGCACAACTTGACCAGAAGAAGGGATCGGTTGGTAGGACATGTTCTGAGGCATCAAGGGATCACCAATTTAGTATTGGAGGGCAGCGTGGAGGGTAAAAATCGTAGGGGGAGACCAAGAGATGAATACACTAAGCAAATTCAGAAGGATGTAGGTTGCAGTAGGTACTGGGAGATGAAGAAGCTTGCACAGGATAGAGTAGCATGGAGAGCTGCATCAAACTAGTCTCAGGACTGAAGACCACAACAACAATGTGGCACGATTCAGCCGACATTTCTGCCACTTCGCATTACTTGTAGTTTTATTTATACTGATAAATTGAACTAATGCATTCCACCTGCTTGGTTATTTAACTGTACCCCTTCCCCCCCCCCCCCCCCCCGTCTGCAAATTCGGTAGTAAAAAGAACTTAGTAATAAATAAAAATTAAAATTAACTGATATAAAAAAGTAACCGTAACCGCGATAACTTTTACTTCGAAATAACCGATTGGCCCGCCTCTACCAGCCAGCTAAAAGGAAAACACTTGATGGAAGGAAAATCTGTATGAAAAGTTGCCGACGTAAACTGACACCAAACAATGTGTAAAAATGTCTAACAATACCGCAGTCACATCATCATGGGAGAGGTCGGGAAAGAAACGTATTCGCCACAGTCTGTACTGTGGAATGAAACAAAGGGGCTCAATTAAAAGATAGGAGGCGCTCTGAACTCTTTGTACCGTGTAATCTTAACAGTTGAGCAGTAGAATTTGCTTTTCAGGCTGTGGGCATGGATGCTACAGACGTACCTCAAATGATGTGGATTTTGTCGCTTGGCCTGAGAGTTCTTTTGTTGTAATCACAAGTCCAAAGACTGGTTTCAACGAACTCTCCAGGCTGATCCACCTTCCACATCTCTCCTCATATATGCATAAACACTGCGCCCTACCATCCCTCAAATACTAGGTTCCATAAAAAAAATTTACTATTCCAATATGCTTCAGTGTGAGACCAATTAGTCCATTACCTCTTTTAGTCAACTTATGTTCGATTCATTACTTCTTCATTAGCTATTAGGTCTACCTTCTCAACACTCAGCGTTCTTCTGTAGTACTACATTTCAAAAGGTATTACCTTCTTTTCTGCAACGCTTATCAATCTCGTTGCACTTCCGTATAAGACTTTAGAGTATCAGGGAATAAAACGTGTTTTTATATCGAAAATCCTGCCGTTGTGTGAGATAGCAGTCTGTTGCGATGGAATACGTTCTCCCGTTGAGATCGTAGGATGTGGAATGTGTTGGCTAACGTCAAAACGTTGTGCAGCCCAGTGTTGAAACAAAGTATACAGCAGTTTCTTTGCTAGTTTGCGACCTTCTTCAGGATCTGGCTGTGATATCGTCTACACACTCACTCGTGCTATGAATCGATTCCAAAGATCCCTAATTTTCATGGAGAGAGCTTCGTGAGTTAGGGTGCCACGGAAGTGCACATCCTACAGTTCGAATTCATTTTTTTCTTCTTAAAGTAAGAAATGGAGTCCTCCCCCACATGTCAACACATTCATGATTATCATCACAAAAAGCTGTACTATCACCACTGCGTAAGGGTTAGATGGTCGCATCTGGTATGAGGCAGAAAGAAACTTTTGGAGCGCGGCACTAAGGAGCAGAGGGACAATACGTGGGGGAAAAATGCAATCTAGACGTGTGGTAGGGTGGATGATGGATTATAACTGCCAACAGCGACATTTCATACAAAGATGCGACAGTCGTTAATAGTGGGCAAGTTACCGTTGTTACTGGATACCGACGATGTCTCCCCAATTTAATTTTGTACAAAATTCTTCCCTCTGAATTCTCATATGAATTTACCCCCCTCTGTTTCATAGGTTTCCTCTGTTAACACATACTGGCCATTTTTTTTATCCACATTGTGTCCAGCTGCAAGCATAAGAGCTGCAGAATGTGGTGAGTGGGGGTTCGCAGTAGTGGAACAGGGGAGACTGAGGATCTGAAATTCTACAGATAACGTTTCATTTTATCCTTCAAACACGTAGCTTTACATTGCCATAATGCATGTCCAATAAGTAATTAAATGAAAGAAATAAAGAAATATTGAGTTCGTTACGACAAGGAAGCAAATAGCTTTCGTTTATCACCCTGAGGAATGTCTTACCACGACTGTAACACTTACTGAGTCAGTTCTTGAGGGTTCTAGCAGCAGCCTAGTATGAAAATATACGCCTCTCTATAAAATATCACACATTTCTGTGTGTGACATATCAGGGGAACAGGCAGGTCAGTCAGGGACCTGCACATTCCTCAAAGGGTTTGTGGGGTGAACTGCAGTATGGGGTCTTGCATTATACTTCTGGTATACGCCATTTGCTACCCTAGTCGTGAAGGATACGACAACATGGTGTATGCAACAAACCCCCACATGTAGTAAGCCTCCAGAAATGTCTCACTTTGCCAATGAGTCCGTAGAGTCCGAGTTTTGCGGAGATGAAGACAATCCGTCTTTGAACTATCTCAGTGTGTCATCGTGTAGGATTCTTACTACCTGTTTTCCCGAGAAGTTCTCGAAGTTTAAGTCCATCTAGAAGCAGTATCAGTACCGTCGTTTAATCTGTAAAGTGCAGTTCTACTTCCGGTGATTCTGATGAAGTGTAAGCTATATAACTCGGAATAACGTTCAAAAGGGATGCCATTATGATACATTTATTTGCTAAACACCATAAACTGATTACATCGACCCAACTAGTAATGACTAGCCGAAAACGACTGGCTCATCTGTTACGATTACACGGTGCAAAATGTTGAGAGCGCCTCCAACCTTTTAATTGGGCCCCTGTGTTTCATTCCACGTTACAGACTGTGGCGCACACGTTTCTTTTCGGACCTCTCCCATGATGATTTGATTGCAACATTGTTACACATCGTTTCACATTGTTTGGTTTCAGTTTTTGTCGGCAACTTTTCAAACAGATTTTCTTTCCACCATGCGTTTTCCTTTTAGCTAACTGATAGAGTGGGGCAAAAGATTATTTCGAAGTAAAAGTTATTGCGGTTACGGATACTTTTTTATATCAGTTAATATTTATTTATTACTCAGTTATTTTTCCTACCGAATTTGCCAGACGAGGGGTACAGTTAAATAACTAAGCAGGTGGAATGCATCAGTTTAATTTATCAGTATAAATAAAACTACGAGTAATGTGAAGTGGCAGAAATGTCGGCTGATTCGCGCCATAAGCTTGGCACTCATGATATTTCATACCCCTTCGTACATTCTGTGTTGGCTTAAACATTATTTACTTACTTATTAAGGTGATCGAATTTTTGCGCTGTAATGTTGCTGTAATAAAGTGCTTTGACCTATCTAGCATCAGTACTGGGACTTTTATTAGCAAATATTTTTAATCAAGATTACTTGCTTCTAGCTAGAATAACTCTGCTTTCCTTACATACCTCGCTGCTGACGTAACAGACGTTTTCATATGTAGCTGCAGCACCACACAACAACGGCCACTGGCAACTCCATATGGTCCACAGTAGGGGCCTGCAACCTCGTGACATGTCGCGTGCTACACACACGCATGCGGTGTGCGACTCAGAGCGCTGATACGATTAGCGAACGTTGGCGGAAATTCCCGAAGGCTACCGATGCTAATGACAGTATGTGTGGCTGGCACAGCACGTGAGGCATGTGGATTTCACGCGCCTTCACTCACTTCGACACAGCCTGCAAATTTACACTGTTCAAAATGGTTCAGATGGCTCTCAGCACTATGGGACTTAACTGCTGAGGTCATCAGTCCCCTATAACTTAGAACTACTTAAACCTAACCAACCTAATGACATCACACACGTCCATGACCGAGGCAGGATTCGAACCTGCGACCGTAGCAGCAGAGCGGTTCCGGACCGAAGCGCCTAGAACCTCTCGGCCACAACGGCCGGCTGCGTGATGCACTTCGCTTTGCACCAGACTTGGCGGAATTTATGTGAATGGCGAGTAACGAATACAGACCTGAATTACTATTCGTTATTCGTGTTTAACAAATATAATTCGAAACATTATTCACTTACACGAATATATCAAAATTGATCAAGTTAATATATAAATTTCAAATCCAGTTGCGTTTGTAGCTGACTAAACGAATCTACTTTTAGTTCTTTTAATGAGTTTTCAGAACAACTCTGTTTTAGAAACTTTTCATCAGAAACATTATTTGATTTACGGGGAATTGCCATTATGACTCTAAAGGAAATACATTCCACAGGCTCCTGAATTCGTCTTTTCTCATGACTTTCAGTTCAGACTTCTTCAGTAAAAATTGATAAATCATGAATTTTGGAAAATAATTCGTTCTCATTTCACTTTAACTTCACTTCTCAAATCGCATTATCAAATAGCATTACTAAGAAATCCTCTTTTATATTGTAACGTTTCTTGAAACGTTGGCTATTTATTTCTGATTTTCTTGTAAGTCTGCCTTGATCATGGACAGCAATATAGGTGAACGATGATGAGGTCTCATACTCCGAGTAGCGTAGGGACGAGGCAGGAGACCCGCACCGCCGACTAGGCAAGGTCCTAGCGGACGTGATTTGCAATTGCCTTCCTCCTACCCTAAAGGGGATGAATGATAATTAAAGAGGCACAACAGCACCCAGCCATCTCGAGACAGGGAAGAATACTTGACTCCTCCAGGAATCGAACCAGGGACCCGAAGCGCTAAAAGCGAGAACGCTAACGCTATACCACGACCTGCTGACTACTTGCTTTTCAGTTGTGGTTATGGCTTTACTGCAATAATTGCAGTTGGAACAGAAAGGTGAAAAACATCTTACGCCTCTGGACACTTTCATAGTGCACAAGTTGCAAGCGTGCTGCAATATTATCAACTCTTTTTATATACTCGAACCCAGTGGCTCTTCCGAAAGTTTTGAATATTAAAGCTCTATGTAACCACATAGACGGATGTCGAATCGAAAAACTGGTTCCTATGATAACGACAAGCTCAGTCAGAGATAATCCTAAAACACTTTAGATTACTCCGGACGTCCAGCAGCATTCCACAAACGATTTAGGAGACTTTACATTAAAAGTGTGGTGATGTTAAACGTTAGGGGCCACCGAGTTCTTACTTGATTCACCCATTTTGTAGCACTACAATTCACGTATCCGATAGTGTTGGCAATCTAAGAAAGGTTTTGAAGTTTGAGTGCTTTTGTCTCATGCAGTCTCCTCGTTGGATGCTTCTGTAGAGTTTCCTGCACCATGTTAGCAGTAGAAGGTGGAGACGCATTGGCAGGGGCAGAGACAGATGAAGGAGGCCGAGTCGGTAGTGAAGTAAGGTTGTAAAGCACTAGGCAGTCCGCTGCGGGAGACAACAAAAATAAAAGTCGTTCATCGCAGCCCGCGTACTGGGCTGATGCGACAGCCATCTGGCTCCGCGCTGCTAGTTGCGAGCAGGTGGTCTCGCGGAGAACTTATGAGGCTGCCTTCAGTATCGAAAGAGCCAGACCTTCCTTGCATCCTGAAATAAATTTTATGACGGCTTTTGACTGCCTGTACAGCACCAGATCTGGAGGGACGTACAATATGTCTTCAAATTTATAGTCGTCTGTTTCTGGCAGATTATTTGGTAAAACACAGCATGCATTTATTGGGACAATTGAAAATCCATCTCGGACATCCATTGGGCGCTGCTAGTTGCGAGCAGGTGGTCTCGCGGAGAACTTATGAGGCTGCCTTCAGTATCGAAACAGCCAGACCTTCCTTGCATCCTGAAATAAATTTTATGACGGCTTTTGACTGCCTGTAGAACTCCAGATCTGGAGGGACGTACAATATGTCTTCAAATTTATAGTCGTCTCTTTCTGGCAGATTATTTGGTAAAACATAGCGTGCATTTTTTACGGCAATTGAAAATCCATCTCGGACATCCTTTGGGCGATGAAATATTCTGTCCTCAACTTGTTTACAGGAGTGTATTCTATAAACCGCCTAGTCCGAGGCAGCCAGTTTTTAAAAGTTCTTTTATTGTTTGTCAAGCTCCTTCCTCCACACGGAAGCATTAAATATTCAGATATACCAAATGCGTTGTCTCCAGCAATGACGCACGGTATCGGTATTCCCTTCTTTGATATGGGGTTTTTCTCCGATATTTGTAAACTTCTACTAACGAGATTTTCATGCAAAACCGATTACATAAAAATTGCGAGTCACTGCAGATTCCGTGCACTGTAACTTTTATGTAAGTGAGCTTATAATCCATACCACATCAATCAAGTAAGACGGCGGAAAAATAATTATAGTAAAGTACGTTTCCTATGCGAAAAAAGGAGTAACATATTCCACACGTCCATCTCGGTCGGCTGATTGGTTACCACTGACCGCATGCGAGCTGACAAAATTGACTGCTTAAGATTGCGACTGCCTAGTGCATTATAGACCAAACTGCTGAGGCTGTCTGCTTATAACCAATTTTCTGTTTCATTTGTTCCGCTGTAAATCAAGTAAAGCTGTGCTCAACTTGAAGGATGGTGTCAGCACTGCAGTGCTTTACTAGGCATGGTGGTGTGCCCTTGACTTCTCCTACCTCCGAACATCTCAGGTAATCAGTCCCATAGACATAGAACTACTTAAACCTAACTAACCCAAGGACATCACACACATCCATGCCCGAGGCAGGATTCGAACCTGCGACCGCAGCAGCAGCGCGGTTACAGACTGAAGCGCCTAGAACCGCTCGGACACAGCGGCCGTCTCTGTTTGGTTTCTTCTTTTTGTAGACAATCCGATAATGCCCAAAAACGGCGAAACGCGTCTTTGACATTAAATAATTTAGCAACCAAAAGAGTTTTTCTTCTGAAATGAAATTTGGCTAGAACAGAGTGGGTACCTTACACGTACCATAGTCACCACATAATGGCGAGCATTAAGTATCATCAAATGAGTCCTCATGCCAAGTCGAATAGCTGCTAAAATCGTGGTTCTAGGAGTTGAAAAGGTATGGGTCTTGCGAGTTGCTCTCTTTCTGGCATTTCACCAGCTCGTCTATGGACACGTCTTCGTCGACCTGACCTCAACAAACAGATGAGAGACTCATCGCTGAACATTTTAGAATGCTGCTAAGTGACCCAGTTGACTCTGTCTACAAACATTGCAAGTTTCTGTTGTGCGGGATTCGGTATCGGTGGTAAACGATGAGTGAGAGCACGACATGTCTACCCAGCTCGCAGTAAGCTGTTATCGGCTGTTCGCGGTGACACTCTGACCTCTGCCTTGATTTCAGTTGCTGTTATGTTGCGAGTCGGCAGCCGCTATATTCCGAGTAACCAGATGTTATTTCCTCGCTGCTACCGATAGATCGGTGGAAGGTGGCCAAAGGATGTGACACCATAGGAATCTGGACATGCAGGCAACAGTTTAGTTGACACAAGTGCGCTTTAAATAAATATACTGTACTCAAATTGTGAGTGACGAAGTGCTACACCATTGATAATCTGTTGCAGACGCAGCTAGCTATAAGCAGATGCCCAACAGACGCGTGTATCAAGATACACTGATTGTTTGCTGGTAGGGCTATCTATCAGCAACACGCTGCAACGTTCAGCACCAGCTACCAACTAAAAGTAATCTTGAACCAGAAGACTGGCGCCCAGGTCCGGGCAGTCTTCAATGGCTGGTGACCAGGGGGTTCTTCATTGGTCGGTGACCAGGGGATCCAGATTGTCCATTGGTGTTGATGTTCAAAGCGTCGCTCGCGGCGCTAGCAGGGAATCTTCGAGACGCCGCCTCCGTCTGTACCGATGGGCTACGATACTACAGTTGTCTTCCACAGATGCAGTCGAACAATCCTACGATCTCTTCGTGGTTAGAGATCAGAAACGGAGCGAGTACGAATATAATGTTGCGGGTTGCATACTTCACAAATTAAGGCACCGCTGTTAAATTAGTGCTAATGGGTTTCCTTCGTTCCGGCTGTAGCTTCAGGAGTATGACGACACTGACAACTGTGGCGCAGCGGTCGCTTCATACTAGTCGAACAGTTCTCCCTTACTGAAGCGTGCATGAGTGTAACGCTAGTCGTGACTAGTCAGTAGTACGGAACATGAAAACACTATTTCCTATTGTAAAGCATTGGTGACAAGGCCAATTGACCGATTGTGGGGATCTGATAGTCCTTATCGAAGCTAACTTTCGGGAGACTGTGGTGGTTGTAAAACGAAAATTAATTGTCCAAACTACACAACGGCAAATTTGTTCCATTAGAGGAGGAGTGATATCTGTAATAAGTTTCACGCTGTAGTCCAGGCTTCAGTCGAAAAACATACAAATTTCGTCCAGTGAAAAGAAAATGGTTGTATTCTTGTTCATTCCACTTCCACCATGAGAAAACAACTGTACTCCGTCAGATGAAAACTGGGCACAGAGCAATCTCACTGTTATGTCCCTGAGACAAAAAAAAAATGGCTCTGAGCACTATGGGACTCAACATCTTAGGTCATAAGTCCCCTAGAACTTAGAATTACTTAAACCGAACTAACCTAAGGACAGCACACACACCCACGCCCGAGGCAGGATTCGAACCTGCGACCGTAGCAGTCCGGCGGTTCCGGACTGCAGCGCCAGAACCGCTAGACCACCGCGGCCGTCTGAGACAAAAAAGAGTCGAATTTTTGTCTCATTTGGTGAAGGCAGCCTCCGTTTATGGGCTAACAGCGTGTTATCATTTATTTCTGTAATTTATTTTAATTCTTAATTACCATTTAGAGACTGCATTTCATTCTCCTGTCATGTTTTCTGGTACTGCAGTTAGACACTAGGTAAAGTTTCGAAAGTTCGTATACGTCAGTGTAATTGATAGACGTTGTGCGAATAGATATTAAATATTAAAATAAACTTACAGTAGCCTTCGAAAACGTTTTATTTACATAAATATATGTACAGAGTGTTTCTGTAAGAGCGTGTGAAAATTTAATAGGACATGGAGGATGCTGCATTGAACAATTTGAGTTAGGAAACCTGGGGTCGAAGAAGCCAGCTTAAGGAGATAATAGGGAAAAAATCAGATTACTGTGTACTTTTTTATTTACATTGGTTAACTAAAAATACTATCAAAGACACATAAAAGTACCTTTTGAACTGTATCTTACAAAATGTGCTGAAAATGACGGACATCAACATCAAAGCACGAATGACGTCAGGGAACAAGATTTTGACGCTCCCTGAAAAATATATCTTGGTGTGTTTAGCATCACATCACAGGCAGCTACCACTCTGGCAACTAATTCCAGCTTCGTATCGTCTGCGGTCTCATACACAAGTGACTTCAGATATCCCCATAGGAAATAATCAAGGAGGTTCAGGTCAGGTGACCTCGCAGACCATGGAATAGGACCTCCGCTTCTAATCCAGCAACCAGGAAACAGTGTACTGGTACTGTTTTATCGTGTTGTGCTGTACGTCTCTAAATAGTACGGGATAATGAATAGATCTGTCGTTGATTCATAGCACGTTTTGTCATGGGACAATGTAAATACGACACAACAGAGCCACCACATGGACAAGTAAACAAAACCCGCAACCTGCAATACGACTTCCTGATTATCAGGCTCGTCCTCCTTGTTCTCTTGCAGGAAATAAAGACTGTACATATAATCAAACAGCACAGTACGTGTAAATTTGTGTTCAGTTTAGTAGCAAATAAGATAGAAAGCAGTAACGTTAGACAAAGCTGGTGTGATGTGATGTTTGGTTTGTGGGGAGCTGAACTGCGAGGTCATCAGCGCCCGTACAAAGTCCCAATTTTTTACACAATCCAATCTAGCCACTGTTACGAATGATGATGATAATGATGACGAAATGATGAGGACAACACAACCAGCCTGTCTCCAGACAGAGAAAATCTCCAACCCCGCCGGGAATCGAACCCAGGACCCCGTGAACCAGAAGCAGCTACGCTAGCCACTAGACCACGAGCTACAGACATAGAGAAAGGGGTACACAAGTTTACTTCCTTATCTCCTTAAGCTGTCTTCTCTCTCCTACCCCAGGTTTCCAATGTCAAATTATTCAGAGGAGCATTCTCTGTGTCCTGTTACATTTCTGCAAGCTTTTACGGAAACACACTATGTGAACAGAACAATATTCACCGCTAAACGATTACCTGTTGTACTGGTATATAGTTTGCTTCTATCATTCAGGCAGGTCGGACATTTTGTGTCATTTCCACTTGCACTTGGGAATAGCTGTAGAGCCAAAATAATGACAGTGTGAAAAAAATAAATAGTTATTTACAGTTTAACGGCGGAAATTTCTTCGTGAACGGTGCATATACACCGGGAATGCAGCGAGCACGCGGTTATACTTGCGAACTCGTGTACTCGTTCTCCTCTCTGATCGACTCGAGTACTGCATCTCGAACCAGACAAGGGGCTGCGTTGACGAATAGGCTGCGGCGGTGACTCACGAGTTGAGTCTACGGCCACGTAGAGACGACGAATTCGGAGACGAGGTCACAGGACTCGCTGGAGAGTACAAAGCGAGTGTATGGAGACCATTTCTTATCTCTAATCGTCCTGGCGAACTTCTCGAAGGACCTATGCCTGAGTCCTCTCTTCACGACTCGCTCTTCAGTCATTACACTGTGTAATCTATTGGCATGATGCCCCTCCCAGTTTCCTCTGTAGATTTTCTGGACCGTGAGAGAAATTCATTCTAGTTCGGTCTCCTTGTGTGTAGACTGTTTGCCGTTCCGTCGTCACGGACCATTTCCCGGGGTATACCGTCTTGGAAGTCGTCTGCATTCCGTACCCGCCGGTCTAGACGGAATATTCCCTGAATTCATCAGACACCTAAGCCCCTCCGCCCGTGCATGGCTAAGACAATCCTACTGTGACATCATGAACACCAGCCGGGTTCCCTATCAGTTCAAGATAGCCAAACTCCTCGCAATCTTAAAACCAGGAAAGCCACAGGATGACTCATCTAGCTATCGGCCAATAGCCCCATTGAGAATTTGCTACAAGCTATTAGAAAGACTGCTGTACAACAGAATATATGACTCCATAGATAGACTAATTCCCGCAGACCAGGCAAGATTTAGGAACAAACGGAGATGCTGTGAATAAGTCCTTGCCTCCACCTCATACACTGAGTCAGGCTTTCAAAGGGCGTAATAAACCTGTGTGGCTTTCGTGGACCTCTCGGCCGCCTATGATACCATCTGGATCGACGGACTCATACTCAGGCTGAAAACAGCGATCCCTTCTCGCAAGGCAACTAAGCTTCTGGAAAACATGTTGGAAAATCACTACTTCGGAGTGAACGTAGGTCAATCTACGAGTAAATCGTACTCAGTAACCATTAGGCTCCCACAGGGATCAGTGTTGGCTCCCCTTCTCTTCAACGTATACACGAGTGACATGCTAGCAAGTAAATCGCAAAAATTCTGCTATGCAGATGACATCGCAATAGCCACTCAGAGTAAGACATTCGAAGAGCGGGAAGTTACTCTGTCAACGGACCTTCAACTTCTTAACCAGTATTATACGAACCCAAATCCAAATAAAACTGAGGTAAGCGTATTCCACCTGAACAATCATGAGGCAAGACGAGAGTTAAAACAGACGCGTGAGTGATTGACGCACAACAGCCATCCAAAATATCTACGAATCACTCTTGACCGGTCACTAACCTATAAGAAACACCTACAAATAACCAGTCAATAGATCAAAAATCGAAATAAAATATTAAGAAAGTTGGCTGGAACCTCCAGTGGAGCTCAGCCTAACACCTTACGCACCGCAGCACAATCTCTTGTGGCAGAATACTGCGCCCCAGTCTGGTACAAGAGCACACACACGAAGAAAATAGATGTCCAGCTTAATACCACGATGAGGATTGTCTCAGGAACTCTGCAATCAACCCCACTTCCCTGACTTCATGTCCTTTGCAATATAGCTCCTCCCTCCCTTAGAAGGCAACAAGCAGCTATCCGAGAATGGAAGAAAATTAATGACCCCTTGTATCTGAAGATACACCTATCCGAAAAATATTCGACCATCTACCAACTACCCGCCTAAAATCCAGGAAGACAAAGTCCTCAAATTCCCACAAAGGTACGACATAGCAAGGGAATGGAGGCAATACTGGTCGCGGAATAATCACCATCCTCTCATCAGTGATTTGATCCTTCGATACCGGTGGAAGGAATGCAGATGCCCAGAAGAACTCGGTGCAGACTTAATCGTGTGAGAACTAACGACGGCAGGTGTAAGGCCATTCTCCACAAATGGAAACTCACTGATGACCCACGATGCGACTGTGGTGCAGAAAAACAAACAATCCCTCACTTGGTCTTTGAATGCCCTACGATGAGGTTTGAAGGACAATGGAAGGATATGGTTCAAATGGCTTTGAGCACTATGGGACTTAACTTCTGAGGTCATCAGTCCCATAGAACTTAGCGACCGTAGTGGTCGCGCAGTTGCAGACTGTAGCGCCTAGAACCGCTCGGCCACTCCGGCCGGCAATGGAGGGATATCATGAATGTTACTCCACGTGCTGTTAAGTGGGTGACCTGCTTATATGTGGTCTTGTAACAGCTGCAGTGGCTGTCTCCCTAATCTTTCGCATATTGTTGTTTGCGATCAATCATTTAATAATATATTTGTAATTCGTTTATTACAGTAATTATCAGTATGCGTGAAATTTTACTCTGTAGATGCCATACGCTAAATAAAAATAAATACATCCACCTCCCATGCCAGTTATAACGTCCGAAAGATGTCGGTAAGTTATGTACTCACACCAGTCATCATGTGTAGGAATAGCTTTCATCTGTACTGAAAATAAGTTCGCAGCATAAGGACGAAAATTTAATCAAAACACACCCCCTCTGTCAGTGTATCCCCAGTATTTTTACCCCATACAGCGTGCAAACTAAACATTGCAGTAACAGATGTATAACAGTTGTGTGCTCGTCTGTATCATTAAGGGCGAGTGTCTGTGAGTGCAGGCGAGTACTCGATGCTGCTGGTGAGCTTCCACCTGCAGCGGCACATGGGCAACTTCCTGATCCAGGTGTACGGCCCCTGCGTGCTGCTGGTCGTCCTCTCGTGGGTCTCCTTCTGGCTCAACCGCGAGGCCACCGCCGACCGCGTCTCTCTCGGTAAATGAGCAAATCTAACCATTAAGCAGCTGAGTTTCCTAGTAGATGATGGTTGGTTGGTTGGGCGGATGGATGGAGTGATGGATGGTAGATGAAAGGATGTACGGATTGTGGTAGGATGATGGATCGACTTATTGAAGTACTTGGGTAATTAATGAAACAGTAGAGAGGTTCGCAAGTAATATTGGCTACCTAGCACACTAGGTCAGTCAGTCAGTAGACTGATGACCAAAAAATAAAGCACGCTAGGAAGCCAATACACTACTGACCAGTAAAATTGCTACACCAAGAAGAAATGCAGATGATAAACGGATTTTCATTGGACAAATATATTATACTAGAACTGACATGTGATTACATTTTCACGCAATTTGGGTGTATAGACCCTGAGAAATCAGTACCCAGAACAACCACCTCTGGACGTAATAACGGGCTTGATACGCCTGGGCATTGAGTCAAACGGAGCTTGGATGGCGTGTACAGGTACAGCTGCCCATGCAGCTTCAACACGATACCACAGTTCATCAAGAGTAGTGACTGGGATATTGTGACGAGCCAGTTGGTCGGCCACCATTGACCAGACGTTTTCAATTGCTGAGAGATCTGGAGAATGTGAGGCCAGGGCAGCAGTCGAACATTTTCTGTATACAGAAAGGCCCGTACAGGACCTGCAACATGCGGTCGTGCATTACCCTGCTGAAATGTAGGGTTTCGCGGGGTTTGAATGAAGGGTAGAGCCACGGGTCGTAACACATCTGAAATGAAACGTCCACTGTTCAAAATGCGAACAACAGGTGACCGAGACGTGTAACCAATGGCACCCCATACCATCACGCAGGGTGATACGCCAGGATGGCGATGGCAAATACACGTTTCCAATGAGCGTTCACCATGATGTCGCCAAACACGGATGCGACCCAGGTTCGTCGTTGAGTACACCATCGTAGGCGCTCCTGTCTGTAATGCAGCGTCAAGGGTAACCGCAGCCATCGTCTCCGAGCTGATAGTCCATGCTGCTGCAAACGTCGTCGAACTGTTCGTGCAGATGGTTGTTGTCTTGCAAACGTCCCCATCTGTTGACTCAGGGATCGAGACGTGACCGCACGATCCGTTACAGACATGAGGATAAGATGCCTGTCATCTCGACTACTAGTGATAGGAGGCCTTTGGGTTCTAGCACAACGTTCCGTATTACCCTCCTGAACCCACCGATTCCATATCTGCTAACAGTCATTGGATCTCGACCATGGCGTGCAGCAATGTCGCGATACGATAAACCACAATCGCGATAGGCTACAATCCGACCTTTATCAAAGTCGGAAACGTTATGGTATGCATTTCTCCTCCTTACACGAGGCATCACATCAACGTTTCACCAGGCAACGCCGGTCAACTGCTGTATGTGTATGCGAAATCGGTTGGAAACGTTCCTCATGTCAGCACGCTGTAGGCGTCGCCACCGGCGCCAACGTTGTGTGAATGCTGTGAAGAGCTGTTCATTTGCCTATCACAGCATCTTCTTCCTGTCGGTTAAATTTCGCGTCTGTAGCACGTCATCTTCGTGGTGTTGCAATTTTAATGGTCAGTAGTGTACTATGAAAAGGATAGAGTACTACTCACCACATAGAGGAAATATTGAGTCAAGACAAGTACACCGGAAAGACTACTAAACGTGAGAGCTTTTTAGTCGAGGCCGGTTCATGAAGTAGAAAACGTACACACACTCACGCAAGCACAATTCGCACACGTACATGACAACTGTCTCTGGCAATCGAGGCATTGATGGCAGGAGACAGTGGTCATGCATGTTTGCGAGTGTTTCTTACGTGACTATGTGTGTTTATTTCATAAGAAGACCTTCTGACAGGAAGCACTCATGTTTAGTCTTTTTGTTGTGCCTGTCCGCGGAACAGCATCGTCTCTGATTGGTGAGTCTTTCCTTTCCGTAATACTGTTCTTGTTTCATCCTGGATTTTCCATTGCTTGAACTGGGATCACAAGGTAGCTGATAAAAGATAGACATGAGAAGCACTTTGGAAGAAGCAAGATAAATGTCTCCAACGAAATAAGTCTATCAGAGACAAATATAGACAGAGGAAAGTGGTCCAATGATCGAGAGAGTGGGTTAAAATTGGCGAAACCCCATCCTGATTTACGAAGTTAAAGGTTCACCTGAGTCATTTCAAATGAATACATAGACTGTTCCTTCAACAAAATCATGATTGATTCCTTCACACACGCTTATTTAAACAAGCTTATGTTCCATCTACAATTACTATGATATGCACACACCCGCCTTCGAAAACAGTCAAACAATCAGTTTTGTCTCCTTTGTTCGCTGAGATATCGACGTTCAGTTCATGAAAAACATCTGAATCTCTTCACCTGAGGAACCTCGTCAAATGTATAGCTTAGAAATTCCAAAGGGAAAAAATGTGGAAAAATGCGAGTGTGTTGTTACAAACAGGAAGTTCAAAGTTAAGGGGACAGTTAAAGCAGCATGTAATGTGATACTAGAACAACAAGATAAGGTGCGGCGTCTATAGAAGACATTGTCGTCTGGTAGACACATGTTAGTGTCTTACTGGCTGTGGAACTCTGACAGAAACATTGGACGAAAAATCTGCAGGTGGAGAATTTATTGAGATATTTGAGAGGAGCATGCTTGGATAAATGGAAGAAACACCCTGAAACGCGTACACACGACGAACACGATAAGCCAGAGAAGATACTGGCGATTGTACAAAAAGACGTAAGAGAAATAAATTTCTGGACCGATGCCCCCAAGAATCGAAAGAATACTGTCAGCGCAGCAACAAAATACGCAACAACATTTTCATATACTTTCGTCCTGTGACATCTATTAAAGGTCCATGATGATTACGTGACGATTTTATAAACTTCAAGGGATAATGGACTAGGATAAATGAACCGGAAACGACCTAGTCGAAAGTCATAAGCGAAAACCTTTCTGGTTCCTCTGACAGTGTTTTGTACCTCCTGATATTTTAGCTTATAATTTCATACATCAATAGCCAACACACACTTACAGAAATGTTTGATTTCACTAGCAAGACCTATAGAGCTACAGCTTTACTGTGCTTTTTATCATTTATCAAGTGTATTATACTGATATATGCTCGAATGCCTGTACTTCTGCAAACATCGC
This sequence comes from Schistocerca cancellata, assembly GCF_023864275.1. NCBI lineage: Eukaryota > Metazoa > Arthropoda > Insecta > Orthoptera > Acrididae > Schistocerca > Schistocerca cancellata. The sequence continues at coordinate 920,401,368 of NC_064628.1, read as the reverse complement.
TACATACGACGGTATTTTTTCAGGAATAACGACGGTGCTGACGATGACCTTTCTGGGCCTCGAAGCAAGGACCGACCTCCCTAAGGTGCCCTATCCCACCGCCCTCGACTTCTTCGTGTTCCTCTCGTTCGCTTTTATTTTTGCAACCATCATACAGGTGAGTAACCTTTGATTCTTTTATTTTAGACAGTAAACGTTTTCTGATACCAGTGTAACAAAGGGATAAGTTTTTTGAACTTTGTTTACCTATTTACAATAGTAGCGTCACAGTCGTTTTATCTCTCATGAATGATCAGCATCATATTAATATTTAGTGCTACCATGTGGGCTCCAAAGGATGGGATACTATGAAGAACTTTACAAAAAAAACAGACAATACCGAGGAAAAAGAACATAGCACAAAAACGAAAGAAGTGCACGCAGATGAAGCAGATCCTGCAGTTACAGAACTAGAATCATGCTCATAAATTAAGGATGACTGCAGAATGTGGTGCCACACAACATGGCATTACACAAAACTGGCACTAATAGCATAGGCACATACGGAACACACACGACACAGATCTGTAAGTCCACGGTATTGGTGATAAGTTGAGAAAACCGTCCCGAAACACGTGTGCTACAAAACGCCACTGTTTCCTGCGCATGTTCCCCGCCATCAATATGGGATATGAACACCATGCTCACGTACACAGGCCGCACAACGGGTTGGCATACCCTGGATCAGATGGTCGAGCAGCTGCTGGGGAATAGCCTCCCATTCTTACATCAGTGCCTGTCGGAGCTCCTGAAGTGTCGTAGGGGTTTGAAGAAGTGCAGCGATACGTCGACCGAGAGCATCCCAGACATGCTCGATGGGGTTTAGGTCTGGAGAACAGGCAGGTCACTCCATTCGCCTGATATCTTCTGTTTCAAGGCACTCCTCCACGATGGCAGCCCGGTGGGGTCGTGCGTTATCATCCATCAAGAGGAAGATGGGACCCACTGCACCCTCGAAAAGGCGGACATACTGGTGCAAAATCACCTTCCGATACACTAACCTGTTACAGTTCCTCGGTCAAAGACATGCAAGGGTGTACGTGCACCAATCATAATCCCACCCCACACCATCGGACCACGACCTCCATACAAGTCCCTTTCAAGGACGTTAAGGGGTTGGTATCTGGTTCCCGGTTCACGCCAGATGCAAACCCGGCGAGAATCACTGTTCAGACTATACCTGGACTCGTCTGTGAACATAACCTGGGACCACTGCTCCAATGACCATGTACTGTGTTCTTGACACCAGGCTTTACGGACTCTCCTGTGACCAGGATTGTGCGAAATGCACCTTGCAGGTCTCCAGGCGAATAAACCATGTCTGTTCAGTCGTCTGTTGACTGTGTGGTTGGTTTGTTGACTGTGTGTCTGGAGACAACTGTTCCAGTTTCTGCAGTAAGGTCCCGTGCAAGACTACCTGCAGTACTCCGTGGCCGTCTGCGGGCACTGATGGAGACATATCGGTCTTCTTGTGGTGTTGTACACTGTGGACGTTCCGTACTGTAGCAAATGGACACGTTCCTGTCTGTTGGAATCGTTGCCATAATCTTGAGATCACACTTTGTGGCACACGGAGCGCCCGTGCTATGACCTCCTGTGTTTGACCAGCCTCCAGTCGCCCTAGTACTCTACCCCTCATAACGTCATCAATATGTGTTCTTTGAGCCATTTTCAACACTCCGTCACCATTAGCACGTCTGAAAACGTGTGCACATTTACTCGCTGCACCGTAGTCTGACGTGCAGCAACACACCTCTGTGTATGTGGACTGCTGCCAGCGCCACCGTGCGACGACCACAGGTCAGATGCACCGCATAGTCATACCCCGAGGTGATTTAAACCCGCAAACCGCCCACCAGAGCCATGTATCAGCATTAATCTTAATTTATGGGCATGAGTATAGAATGTGCAGCAGTACTGGAATAAGTGAGTCTAAGTAAAGTTCCAGGTCCAGATCCTGCTGAGATCTAGAAAAGCTGTAGAGAAAGATGGAAAGATAACCTCCTCAGAATTTTATTATTGACCGGTAACCAGGCTGAATGAACCATCAATTCCTCAATCCACAGTACATTTCGAAAAAGTTCACTCACCTAGAGTTTTATCCCCACAGTAGGCCTCTTCCCACATTCTGATCAACCAGTAAGTCCAGAAGAGGACCCTGAAAGCCGCGAGTACATGTTTAACTCTTACCCGGTGTTACGTAAAAAAATGCTCTTTGTATAGAAAATGGTTTCTATAAACATTTTTTTGTGATAATCAATTTCATTAGCCGTGTTTAGTGCGGAGCCGAAGGCTTTCGAACCACACTTTGATCGCTGTTTCTTCTTTAGGATGATGTAAGAAATCGGAACACAAAATCAATATAATTTATAAAAGCCTGTTTCCCTTCTCTAATTTTTTATTTGCCATCATTAAAACAATCGGCAGTCGTCTTGCACAAAAATGTTTCTTATTTAAATCTTCATTTTGGTAATTGGACTGTTAATTCTAATACGTCTACGACGTCACCTGTTTCTTACATGTTTAGTTACGACTAATGCAATAGTACTTTATTTTGATAATTTTCTTCTGTTTCTTACATGTTTAGTTGCGAGTAATGCAATAGTACTTTATTTTGCTAATTTTCTTGACATTTGAATCTGTTATTGCATTCTGGGACGCCCTTCATCCCAATAATCTTCAAGAGCTGTTATGGACGCTTCATTTTAATTCCAAATCTTTCACTGTAGCAAATGAAGGAGGAAACTTCCTGTAAATCCAAACATTTTAGCATTCCTTTCCGTTGGAGATATTCCGTCGAAAAAGTGATTTTTTTTACGGAGCCTTCTACTAGTTAGTTCATCTAAACGAAATAAGTTCATCACAGTTACAATAAAAATCCGTATAACTGGCTTACGTCTCAAGTATCACATGCATCTTCTAAACAACAACGTGGCACCATTACTAGCAATGTCAGCTCTATAAAGCCACGGACATTTCCCCTTGAGCCCGCATTAAGTGACGGAAATCCGCTGACGTAATCTAGCACAAGCATTGAAATGGCTGGTAGAATGTTATTGTCTGATCCCAGGTGAACAGTAATCGTAAATCGCTTCAGTCGAGAGGCGCAACGATGAGGAGGAAAGCCTCCAAAGTAATCTGAATCGATTATGTATTACCTGCACTACTGATTCCTTTAAGTGGCTCTGTGTTCCTAATTAACGTTACAGCGGCGTAATGGAGTAAGCATTCGTGAACATGCACAGAACAGCGAGACTGACTAAGTGTAGATCAGGTCACTTCATTTCGCACTGTTCGATATTGGATTGTAATACTATTACCCAGTGTATAATGGACAATACGCAAATGGTACTGGCACGAAACACGTATACTAGTTCAATACACTTTACGTTTAGCTTATCAGTGCTTAGTTATTCGGCGCTAGGGAACTCTCTGACCGCCATAGCACCACCAACGATGTGAGCTAACGACAGCGCGACGTGGCCCCATTCCTAATAACATTATTTCGAAGCAGCGATGGGATAAGCTTTGTGGTCAACTATGGATGACTGTAGAACGCAAAATAGAGGGCTTCCTAGAAATAACATAAGCGACCCAGTTTTGAAAGTAAAAGAGATTGCGAACATTTCGTATTGTTTAGTTCATTCAGTTGTTAATTGCCCAATAACAAGAGTGTGTTTCTAAAGTGACATTTCTCCAGGAAATGAATGCTTTCAGGAAACATAAATTTTAAATCATCTGTTTAATTTTCATTTCCGAAGCCTACGTTTTGGCACATGAATACACATTCTAATACAGTACCACAACACAGCAACTTGTCAAAATTAGGGACTTAAAAGGTAAGATAGGAGCAAGCATTTATGTACAAAGTACAACAATGTTTAGGCAACGTTGAATACAATGTGTTCCGTGTCATCGTGCAGCAGGTGGCTTTGAATGAGCAAAATCAGTGTTATAAATCTTTTCTGTACTATATAGTGTGCAGTTCAAAATTTTACCTCAAAACATATGTGTTTGCTAATAATCTGGTAGTTTCAGAACCGAACTGTGACATTTGATATAAAATTTTCTTCAAAATTTTTATATGATCAAGGGATACTCAGGAATGGTAAGTTTGATAGGTGCCACTTTGGCATCTTTGATCAATTGCTTATGATGTAATTTTATGCTGGATTTTGAAATTTTCCAAAGAATACAGAAAAATAATTAATTGTTCTTCAGTAAAAAGTAATATGCTTTGTAAATTTTGTGAGTTTACAGTTTTACAATACAACTACTTTTCATTATCCTGCACAAGAAGGTTATTGCGATGTTATATGTCAGACATGAAAATTTTTTTTGACAAAGATGAAATAATATGTTAAAATACTGCCATCACTGTGTTTTGTTTAGTGTTAAATCTTTAGCACATTTAGTTTTGGTGCCAGTCAAAATTTTTCTCACGTGTGTCACATGTAAAATTTTCTCTATCATCGTCAACATCACTTTCATCACTGCAGACGCAGTCCATGCTACTCTTGATGGCTGTGAAAATATTCATACATGTCTCTGTCGATGCACATTTTCAATATGTAGTGCAAGATGAATTATTGCATTTGCAACTGCAAGTATTTCACTCAGATATCATATAAATTCCTGCAGCTAAATGCATCAGTTGAGGGAGAACTCAGGACTCGTTCTATTTACAAGGTTCCACTGAAACATTGTAGAAGACGATAACTGCTCTGGCGATTTCCAGTAAGTGAACACGTTTTGTGTAGTTTTGTAAGACTTCATCTGATGGTGCAAATAAGTTCCAGTTACAAGACATTTCTCTTTTGGTTGTAAACAGTTGGTTTCGTAGCTGAATCATTGATTCACGTGGTGTACCGTTATACAAAAGTGAAGAAAAGTTGACATCCAGTTTTCATTATATGATGATAGTCAATGCAAATCTTGTCTAGAAATTTCGAGCCAAGTTCTTCATGCCTCTGCTACAAGGTCCATGCAGCAGTCTTTCAGGAATAGGAAAGAGACAGAATCACATCCACATGAGCTGGAAGTGTATTCTTACAATTGTCAGTCAGATAATTAGCATTTGATTTAATGTCAGCTGTCTGTCCGTCAAAACTCTTCATAGTAAAAATAACAGGAAGTGCTCGTTTCCAGTAAATGTGTAGTATTAAAGCACACGCGTCAATATCTTCACTAACGAATTGGATGATCTTACCTCATTGGAAAATCACGTGTAGAGCATAGGAAAGTAGTGTTAACATAAGGTTTCTCATGGGCGAATGGTGACTAACTTCTTCTTATTCACAAAATGTGGTTGATTACCTCAATATTCGATGGTACATAGCAAGTCAATAAGCTGTTTCTTATTTCAGATGCTGTTTAAAACAGTATTTGTGTAACAGCACCAGCTGATAAGCGTCTTTCTCGTTCATGGCGTTTGATAGATGGAATAACATAAGGATCAGAAACAAGGGTATGTTCTGTGATCTCCTTTCACAACATTTGACATGATGAAGTGGTGGAGGGGAACGTAAAACCCAGTTCGCCATTTCATATGAGACATCAAAGCATTGATACAAATGAACTGAGTGTCTGGAGAATTAGCTACTGCAGTAATGAGAACACGTTTCTTTAGTCGAGCTGTTATCACTGAATTCATCAGTTAATGACAACGGAACTGCAGACAGTTCATATTTAACAACGGCTAACGAATTCATCTCCTTCTGTTGAGAGATAACTATTAAGTGAGCATGTGTCTTCCTCGCATCCCAATTTTTTCAATCGGAATGCTTTTCTTCGTTGTAGCCAAAATTGTTACTTCTTGATGAATCCCGTCGTAAAGGCCAGTAAGTAATTTATTCTGTCACCAATAGCTACCAAATCGTGAACATTTACTCATTTATCAGCTTTCTGGCCAGTAACCATTTTGACTGTAGTATCTTGTTCAACTAACAAGGGATGCATGGGTTATGAGAGATCGAATTGTATTTTCTTTTTGTCATGGGCATCTAACATTCGTCTACGATTTCGTATTTCTTTATGAGAAGTTACTGTTGTTCATCTCGATGTTTCAAGCATTATGTTCACTGACATGCACACTTCATTGCATGTCTGCTGTCAAAGAACCCATCCAGCTGTGTGACCAGCAGACAGCGTCTTTCCTACAACACCCTCTTTCGCATTCCCATAGTGGATGTAAGTCTGTTCACCAAACTGGTCAAGAGATACACAATTCCAAAATCCAGGTTTGTATCGACTTACAGGTGCTCCTTTTCATATAAAAAATTTCATATCCTCTGGCACTCTATTTTCCATTTCTAGTACGTGAACTGTCATATAACTTGTATAATTCTAGTGGCTGGCTGCAAGAAACTATGGATGGATACGTTTTAAGCAAGGCATTTCCAACAACCAGTCCTCTTCTCTGCGCAATATTATGAAGAGATGGATGATTATCACAAGATAGATTTGTAGGATTATATCTAATTGTCTCCAACGTTTTCTAAAGTTTAAACATATTAGAAAGATCAGCAGTGACGATAGTACGAAAGAAAGCTCTCACTACCATATGTAAGCCTCTACTGCTCTTAGACATACTTTGCCTGACAACATTGGGAACACACATATGTGGAAAAAGCTCAAGTCTATATAATTTTCTTGGGGAATCTGAATCTGTAACACAAAATAAAAAGTGCAGTTTCAGATTTTAAAGTTGCCCACCCCCACTCCGCACCTAACAGGGTGGGGTGTTGGGGGAGTGGGGGGGGGGGCGGAATGGAGAAATGTCTTTTTCCCACTATGAGTCTAACACATTCTATGAGTCACTTTCTTTGATACAATGCGTAATTCTCGAGGTATTTCAATATCTGCAGTAAAAGTTACCGCACCATATATTATGTAATAAGACAAAATATATGATCTCATAAAAACATATGCTCCACAGTGCCAAAGTGGCACCCGCCAGAATATGAATTCTTTCGTGTCACGTATCATCTGAAAAAAAAAACAAAAAACAAGTTTATAGCAAACGTCACGATGTCACTAATTTCCCTATTGATCATTGCTGGACTGTAAGGGAAACTATACATTTTACTATCGTATATATTTGTTTTAATTATTAGGTATAAAATGTTCATTGTACCATGCAGTCCTCAGAAAAAATAAAACTATATCCTGGTACACTGTATAAACAGTATGAAACAAGCTGCTACATATCAAAAATTGTTTTCTATATCAAAAAAGTTAAAGGAAATCACCTGTCAAGATGAAGAGTTGGTTTTTTTATGTAGACCGCAGTCCCCGATCCTTCTAACGTTAGCAGATATATCCCTCTGTGATGCAATATGGTCAGAGCCTTCATGAACAAATGTTTCCGATAGCCTACAGAGTCGTGATTGTTCCCAGGAGTGCACTTGTTTGCCCGAAGGAAATCGGCCACTTACGTCTTCCTCCAGGGCTCCAAAAATACCAAAATATGGAAACCGCATGTGGAGCGATAGGTACTGCATCGAGCATGTGTAAGGGCTTGCTAGCGAAGTTTTTGCAGCGTAGTCGAAACAATATTGGCAACACATGGGCTCGAAACTGATAGCCTGTTTAAATAAACTAAACTATGATGGAGACTGTGCATCCATAAATTTATTTATAACTGTTTATTTAGAAGTTACCACGTGTGTTGAGCACTTGTTGCCGTGAACGGTGACGCACCCTGTTTGCTGCCGCTGCTGAGCCGTTGTCGGCGTGCTGTCTCGCCCTCAGTTCGCCGTGGTGCACTACTTCACCAAGTACGGCTCCGGGGAGTGCTACTTCAGCTCCGACCTCAGCTCCGTCTCCAGCTCCGACGAGGAGGACGAGGACACGTGGTCGGCGCGGCGCAGGCGCACCATCGAGCTGCCGGTAAGAATCATCCCAGTACATACACGCTTACTCATGTGCTGCTGTTGTAAATAACTACCTGGCAAAAGGGTTCTGTACCTAGTTCATATACTACCGAATACGTACTGTTGGGGAAAAAATCTTACCTACACTTCCAAGGACAAGGCCCCTTTATCGAGAACTGAGGTGACGGGTATTTCTTCATTGTAGCGGTATATGATCACAAATTCAGACCAAATGAAACACACATGTCACAGTAAAGGGTGGTCAGTCAATCGCGTCAATACACAGCTACCCGCACCCACCACACCGACACCCCTTTGGTGGCAATGCAGGCGTCTACTCTCGCATGTGAACGATCATAAAGATGCGAAATAGCGTCCTGTGATAGACTGTGCCAAGCGTCTCGTACCTTTTGTTGCATTTCGGCAATGGTTCTTCCAGGCCAAGGAGTACGAGTAAATTCCTGCTTCATCAGTTCCCATATGTGCTCAACTGGCGGGAGATATGGTGATCTCGCAGACCAGGACCGTTGTTGTACACGACGAAGATGATATTCGGCCGCAGCAGCCGTATGTGGACGGAGAGTGTCTTATCCCGAAAGCATACCACACTTGGAACCTGTGTGTGGTAGGCGGAAGCGCTCTGGATTAGGCAGCTCACCAGGTCTACGCTATACATGTGCACTTCCATCACTCGCGTACAGACAGAACATGCTCTCAGCACTGAAGACAACACAGCTCCATTGCACTCTCCAATCAACTGTTTCACAACACATAAGTAACCTTGCTTGGTGGTGTCGTTGTTGTTGTGGTCTTCAGTCCTGAGACTGGTTTGATGCAGCTCTCCATGCTACTCTATCCTGTGCAAGCTTCTTCATCTCCCAGTATCTACTGCAACCTACATCCTTCTGAATCTGCTTAGTGTATTCATCTCTTGGTCTCCCTCTACGATTTTTACCCTCCACACTGCCCTCCAATGATAAATTTGTGATCCCTTGATGCCTCAAAACATGTCCTACCAACCGATCCCTTCTTCTAGTCAAGTTGTGCCACAAACTTCTCTTCTCCCCAATCCTATTCAATACCTCCTCATTAGTTACGTGATCTACCCACATTATCTTCAGCATTCTTCTGTAGCACCACATTTCGAAAGCTTCTATTCTCTTCTTGTCCAAACTTGTTATCGTCCATGTTTCACTTCCATACATGGCTACACTCCATACAAATACTTTCAGAAACGACTTCCTGACACTTAAATCTATACTCGATGTTAACAAATTCCTCTACTTGAAAAACGCTTTTCTTGCCATTGCCAGTCTACATTTTATATCCTCTCTACTTCGACCATCATCGGTTATTTTACTCCCTAAATAGCAAAACTCCTTTACTACTTTAAGTGTCTCATTTCCTAATCTAATACCCTCAACATCACCCGATTTAATTTGACTACATTCCATTATCCTCGTTTTGCTTTTGTTGATGTTCATCTTATATCCTCCTTTCAAGACACTGTCCATTCCGTTCAACTGCTCTTCCAAGTCCTTTGCTGTCTCTGACAGAATTACAATGTCATCGGCGAACCTCAAAGTTTTTACTTCTTCTCCATGAATTTTAATACCTACTCCGAATTTTTCTTTTGTTTCCTTCACTGCTTGCTCAATATACAGATTGAATAACATCGGGGAGAGGCTACAACCCTGTCTTACTCCTTTCCCAACCACTGCTTCCCTTTCAGGCCCCTCGACTCTTATAACTGCCATCTGGTTTCTGTACAAACTGTAAATAGCCTTTCGCTCCCTGTATTTTACCCCTGCCACCTTCAGAGTTTGAAAGAGAGTATTCCAGTCAACATTGTCAAAAGCTTTCTCTAAGTCTACAGATGCTAGAAACGTAGGTTTACCTTTTCTTAATCTTTCTTCTAAAGTAAGTCGTAAGGTCAGTATTGCCTCACGTGTTCCAACATTTCTACGGAATCCAAACTGATCTTCCCCGAGGTCGGCTTCTACCAGTTTTTCCATTCGTCTGTAAAGAATTCGTGTTAGTATTTTGCAGCTATGACTTATTAAACTGATAGTTCGGTAATTTTCACATCTGTGGTGTCGTACTGTCAATGGAAATTTGCGGTAAGGACTATGGGACCAAACTGCTGAGGTCATCGTTCCCAAGGCTTACGCACAACTTAACGTAACTTAAACTAAATTACGCTGAGTACAACACACACACACACACCCATGCCAGAGGGAGAACTCGAATCTCCGACGGGGAGTAGTCCGCGCGAACCGTGACAACACGCCTAAGGTCGCACGGCTACCCTGCGCGGACTACTGTCAGTGGTAGGCTGGCCAGAGGCACACGCCATCTCAGTCGTACTGCAGGCAGACTGTTTCCAATGTCACGTGTGACACACATCCGGGTTTCGTTCTTGGATGAAGCTCGGTCGGCCAGTGCTACTAGCTCAGGGTGAGTCGGTCTTGGCGTGCGCCTGTACTACGCATTTGTCTACGGATGTGGCAATGTCGCACAGACCATTGTTGAAATCAGTTGCACATCACTGACACAGTGTGCCCAAAATGGACAGCAGTCCATCGACATGTCCATCCAGCTTTCAGGATACCATGAATGCAGAACCGTACTGCACCTGTATTCTGGAGTCTGGTGTCACCGCCAGACACCACACTTGCTAGGTGGTAGCTTTAAATCGGCCGCGGTCCATTAGTACAATTCGGACCCGCGTGTCGCCACTGTTAGTAATTGCAGACCGAGCGCCACCACACGGCAGGTCTAGAGAGACGTACTAGGACTCGTCCCAGTTGTACGGACGTCTTTGCTAGCGACTACACTGACGAAGCCTTTCTCTCATTTGCCGAGAGATAGTTAGAATAGCCTTCAGCTAAGTTCATGGCTACGACCTAGCAAGGCGCCATTAACCATTTCTAGAGAGAGTCTCACTTGTATCATCAAGAATGCTGTACACAAATGATGGACTAAAGTTAAGTATTCCAGCAGCTACGTACTTTTCTTTATAGCATTCATTACGTATCCTGTTTCAGACCTAAGCAAGCCTGCGTGAATTAAGAGCGCCTCGCCTTGTGTCTAGACTGTCTTGTCTAGACACAACATGGAGCGCTTCCTAGGTGAACTGAATGAGGACGAGATTGAAAATGCCTATTTCCAGCAGGATGGAGCGACTGCACACGCAGCCCATGAGGCGATGAACTTTCTAAGGACATCTTCGGTGACCGCATCATCTCTCGAGGACTCTAGTTCATCCGACATGGCTCGACCGGTTAACATTCTATGGGGTACGTTGAAGGGAAAGGCCTACGAAGGCAATCCGCACACCATAGAAGAACTCCAAGCTGCACTGACACATCACATTCGGAACATCACTCCCGATGTTCTGCACAACGCCTTCAAGAACATGCAGAAACGTGTGCAACTGTGTCTTAGAGTTCAAGGGGATCACTTCCAGCATCTCTTATAACTTCCATGACTTTAATACGGCAAGTCAGGAACTTCATAGTTACGTATTGAACACCCAATATATATAGTTCCTTACCCATGGGTGCCACCTCACCTCCATGGAACATATAACTTAGCTAATTTTGTGCAGTTCCTGGGCACAATCTTCTTGTTTCAGGATGCAGCGAAGAGTTAAGTCCTGTCCCACGATTCTTATCAGGATAGCAACGGTATTCCACCCAACTGCTCGATTTCGAAATTCCCGAGCCAGACCTCTTTCCCTTGTAGCAAAATATTACTTTCGACTCGAGACACACGTCTACCTTTAATACGAGTCCCTACCTTTTATTTTATTTTCTTGTTTCTTAAACCAGTAATAGAAGTCCTTATCTTTTACTTTATTTTCTTGTTTATTAAACCAGATCGCTATGTGTGCTATTCGTAGTTTTAGGACTCGCAATTCCACGCCATGGCGTGGTTGCACGGCTACACTGTCCGTTGGAAAATGTACGTCCTCTCGGGCGGAGGAGGAGGGGGGTGGAAGGGGGAAACAGGGATAGTGGGTGGTGGTGAAAAAACTGCCTGTCCGTCCAGAAGCGGCTTTTTCCAGAAGAACACCTCTATAATCCGCTGCCCTGGTGTGAGCCGGAAATTGTTCTCGTCAGACTCCCGCCATAGCTGGCTGCGTCTGCCCCAAGCACGGCCCACGATTTAGCAACCTTGTAACCTTCCCTCTGTTTTTGTTCCTTAGCCCAGCTTCACCTCCCACTCTAAAAAATCGTCGTATTACCGAAACTATGTACCCGCAAAATGTTATCCAACTTAAACTCGTATGCTCACCTTTGCTAAACAGAAACTAATTTGAACTGAACTGTAAGTGATCTGAATACTGCTTGTCTTTGTATTAAATGCGCAACGGAAGTGAAACAGTTATCTAGGCCTGATCAAAATTTCCATCTACTTCGCATTTTGACAACATGGTTGCACATTTCTCGATAGCACAACAGCAAGCAGGCAGCGACTAAGTTAGCTTTCTGTTTCTAAATAAATATTCAAACTTTTGCGTGGAGAAATGCATGATGATAAACAGTGGGGTCAGGTGAGTAACTATTCCTATGAAATGATACTCCAAGCCAACGATTTTAGATTGAATATGTGTTCAAAAAATTACAGTAAAACTTCGCGTAATCTTCGGACATAACATTGATCTGAACAATACTATGCTTATCAAACTGAACAATGATTTAAAAATGGTACAATGTTAAAAGAGAATTTCTATAGAAATCAAACAGATTAATTAATTAATATGTCAATGGATGACTCGGGGAAGTGGAGTGGTCTTTCCCTCAGATCTAAGCATGTTAACTAGCTGACAATTACCATTCTTAGCTGCGCAGTGCTGCAGTCTTACATCAAACTTCTTCGCTTAAAAAATAATAAAATTATTCAAAATTTTGTATCTTTTGCCCTTTCTAATATATACATCTCATTCATCCTTGCTGTTCTCTTCGATCAATCTTTTTTCATGTAGCATATACAATCACAAGTCAACACAGCTGTACTGAATACACTTCACTTAAGAATGTATCAGACTGCGCAGAGGCAATGACTGTGCCTCGATAAAACCAAAGATTGTGTAACAGTAACGAAACTTGTTCTCTCTCTGACGTGCACATCGATACACACAAAAATCAAAATGACATGACCAGCTTACAACCTAACGCCAGCTGCTGTGACGGCAATGTTAAAAGGCCCTACATACACTGTGTGATCACAAGTATCCGGACACCACCAAAAACATACGTTCTTCAAATTAGGTGCATTGCGCTGCCACCTAATGCCAGGTACTGCAAATCAGCGACCTCAGGAGTCATTAGACTTCGTGTGAGAGCAGAATGGAGCGTTCCGCAGAACCCACGGACTTCGAAAGTGGTCAGGTGTTTGGGTGTCACTTGTGTCATACGTCTGTACACGAGATTTCCACACTCATAAACATCCATAGGTCCACCGTTTCCGATGTGATAGTGAAGTGGAAACGTGAGGGAACATGTACAGCACAAAAGCGTACAGGCCGATCTAGTCTGTTGACTGACAGAGACCGCCGACAGTTGAAGAGGGACGTAATATGTAATAGGCAGACATGTATCCAGATCATCACACACAGGAATTCCAAACTGCATCAGGATCCACTGCAAGTACTGTGACAATTAGGCGGGAAGTGAGATAACGTGAATTTTATGGTCGAGCGGCTGCTCATAAGCCACACATCACGTCGGTAAATGCCAAACGAAGCCTCACTTGGTGTAAGGAGCGTAAACATTGGAGGATTGAACAATGGAAGGTCGTTGTTTGAAGTGACGAATCACGGTACACAGTGTGGCGATCCGATTGCAGGGTATGGGTATGGCGAATACCCGGTGAACGTCATCTGCCAGTGCGTTTAGTGCCAACAGGAAAATTCGGAGGCGATAGTGCTATGGTGTGGTCGTGTTTTTCAAGGAGGGGTCTTACACACCTTGTTGTTTTGCGTGGCAGTATCAGAGTACAGGCCTACATTGATGTTTTAAGCACCTTCTTCCCACCTTCTTAAGCACCTTGACGAGCAATTCGGGGATGGCGATTGCATCTTTCAGCACGATCGAGCACCTGTTCTTAATGCAAGGCCTGTGGCGGAGTGCTTACACGAAAATAACATCCCTGTAATGGACTGGCCTGCACAGAGACCTGATTTGTATCCTATATAACACCTTTGCGTTGTTTTGGAACGCCAACTTGGTGTCAGGTCTCAACAACCGACATCGATACCTTTCCTCAGTGCAGCACTCCGTGAAGAATGGGCTGCCATTCGCCGAGAAACCTTCCAGCACCTGACTGAACGTATGCCTGCGAGAGTGGAAGCTGTCATCAAGGCTAAGGGTGGGCCAACACCGTATTAAATTACAGCATTACCGATGGAAGGCGCCACGAACTTGTAAGTCATTTTCAACCAGGTGTCCGGATACTTTTGATCACATAGTGTATGTTTCAGCTATTACGTTGTTACCCTAGCGCGAATGATAGAATGAGGGACGCTAAAGCATTAAGAGTTTACCCTGGTTTGATGAGTCACCATGTTAAAAGTGTAACACGTTTAGATCATTTTCAGAGCTCACTAAATAGTCACTTTCTTTGCCCCACCATTGGTATTCATGAGGTCTTGTCAATTTTATGTGCTGTGAAAAGACGCGAATTTGCTTCGTGCTCTGTACTGGAAAATAGGCTTGTAAAACTGTTAAATTGTGGCTTTTTTCCGTTTCATTCACTCATGGAGCGAGGGAAAAATGACAGTTTAAGTACCTCTGTGTGCGCTGCAATTCATCTATCCTTGTCCTCACCATCCCTGCGGCATCGGTTCGTAGGAGCTTGTATTAGTGGTATATTCTGAGTCATCAATTGAAGCCGGTTCGTGAAACTTACTTGGGCTGGTTTATGGCTGTCTTCCAGAGACTGCCAGTTCAGTTTCTCCAGCACTTCTGTAACACTCTGCAATGGGTCAAACAAACCTGTCAGTATTTGTGCCACCCTTCCCTCTACACGTTCAATATTCTCTGATACTTGTCCGACATACTTGAGCAGCATTCTAAGACGGTTCACAGAATTATTTGTAAGCTGTCTGCTAGGGTGAATAATTGCATATCCGTAGAATTCTGCGCTTAATCTCTTCCAATTTGTTTTGGGAAAAAAGAACATCAGTCACTACCAGTACGGTACGTCTACATCGAAGCTTCTGTGTCCAGTTTGTTAGGTACGCAGAATGATAAACAGTACAGACGCGAACTGCCTGTTCTTGGGAATACCGTGTTTTACTAACTATAAGACGGACCCTTATTTCTAACCAGTTTTTTTAAAATGACATTTCTTCCATTTTTTTTATTAAAGTGCGAAATCAGATTTTAAAAATTTCTTAGTTTATAAAACCGAAATGACCTTTCAAATCCCGGAAAGTCGTCAACCTAACTTCCTTCTTCTTCCTCTTCGTTGTCATGGTTGTCCTCTTCATACGTAAGATGGTATTCACTGCCATCGCGATCGTTACTTTCGCCGCACTTCTTGAAAGATTTAACAATTATGTCTTGTCTGGATATTGACCACGACTGTTTTATTCACTGACACACTTGTTCGATTGTAGGCCGTTTTAAATCTTCCTTCGACGTGAATTCATGTTGGGTTTCATCAATGATTCATTTGTTCCATTCCTCTCTCATATAAAACTGACATGTGAATCCAGTGTGCCGGCAGCGGTAGCCGATAGGTTCTAGGCGCTTCAGTCCGGAACCGCGCGACTACTACGGTCTCAGATTCGAATCCTGCCTTGAGCATGGATGTGTGTGATGTCCTTAGGTTAGTTAGGTTTAAGTAGTTCTAAGTTCTAGAGGACTGATGAGCTCAGATGTTAAGTCCCATAGTGCTCAGAGCCATTTGAACCATTTTTTTTAATCCAGTGTAGCCAAGGAGAGATATGTTTCCCGCGGCATCGAATATATGGCTATTTTTAAGACCGGAGGAAATTTTAAATCAAGTAATGGAGATTTTTATATTAATCTTATATGAATTTTGGAGGCAATTTTTCGAAGAAAAAAGTCCTTCTTATAGTGCTTAAAACACGGTTCATTTGTTATATGTTACGCAGGTAAAATGTCGTGCGTCTGCTGGAGGTTTTTCTGCTCCTGTTTCTCTTTCCCTTTCCAATTGAGCTATCACAAGGCGTACTAAGTTGTTTCGCCTTGTATTGTCACTGTCATCACACTCTATTTTTCTACTGTTCTTCGATTTACACTACTGGTCATTAAAATTGCTACATCAAGAAGAAATGCAGATGATAAACTGGTATTCTTTCGACAAATATATTATACAAGAACTGACATGTGATTACATTTTCAAGCAGTTTGGGTGCATAGTTCCGGAGAAATTTGTGCCCAATTTGTGCCTCTGGCCGTAATAACGTCCTTGATACGCCCGGGCATTGAGTCAAACAGTGTGGTGTCACCGCCAGACACTAGACTTGCTAGATGGTTGCCTTTAAATCGGCCGCGGTCCGCTAGTATACGACGGACCCGCGTGTCGCCACTGTCAGTGATTGCAGACCGAGCGCCGCCACACGACAGGTCTAGAGACACTTCCTAGCACTCGCCCAGTTGTACAGCCGACTTTGCTAGGCATGGTTCACTGACAAATTACGCTCTCATTTGCCGAGACGATAGTTAGCATAGCCTTCAGCTACGTCATTTGCTACGACCTAGCAAGGCGCCTTTATCATTTGCTATTTATCTTGTGATGCATGTACCGTCAGACCGACGTTCACCAATTATGGATTAAAGTTCAGTATTCCATCAGCTACGTACTTTATTTGCTACTGTAAATTCCCTTAACTGTTCCAGACCTCACGCCAGCCTGCGTGAGCTTAAACGCGTGTCTTTCGGCTGCCGGTCATTGTGGCTTGGCTGTCTTGCCAAGTCACAACAAACGGAGCTTAGATGGCGTGTACAGGTACAGCTGCCCATGCAGCTTCAACACGATACCACAGTTCATCAAGAGTATTGACTGGCGTATTGTGACGAGCCAGTTGCTCGGCCACCATTTACAAGACGTTTTCAGTTGGAGAGAGATCTGGAGAATGTGCTGGCCAGGGCATCAATCTAACATTTTTTGTATCCAGGACTTGCAACACGCGATCGTGCATTATCCTGCTGAAATATAGGGTTTCACAGGGATCGAATAAATGGTATAGCCACGTGTCGTAACACATCAGAAATGTAACGTACATTGTTCAGACTGCCGTCAATGCGAACAAGAGGTGACCGAGACGTGTAACCAATGGCACACCATACCATCACGCCGGGAGATACGCCAGTATGGCGATGACGAATACATGCTTCCAATATGCCTTCACCGCGATGTCGCCAAACACGGATGCGACCATCATGATGCTGTAAACAGAACCTGGATTCATCCGAATAAATGACGTTTTGCCATTCGTGTACCCAGGTTCGTCGTTGAGTACACCATCGCAGGTGCTCCTGTCTGTGATGCAGCGTCAAGGGCTACCGCAGCCACGGTCTCCGAGCTGATAGTCCATGCTGCTGCCAACGTCGTCAAATTGTTCGTGCAGATGATTATTGTCTTGCAAACGTCCCCATCTGTTGACTCAGGGATCGAGACGTGGCTACTGGATCCGTTACAGCCATACGGATAAGATGCCTGTCATCTCGACTGCTAGTGATACGAGGCCGTTGGGTTCCTGCACGGCGTTCCGTGTTACCCTCCTGAACCCACCGATTCCATATTCTGCTAACAGTCATTGACTCTCGACCATGGCGTGCAGCAATGTCGCGATACGATAAACCGCAATCGCGATAGGCTACAATCCGACCTTTATGAAAGTCGGAAACATGATGGTACACATCACTCCTCCTTACACGAGGCATCACAACAACGTTTCACCAGGCAACGCCGGTCAACTGCTGTTTGTGTGTGAGAAATCGGTTGGAAACTTTCCTTATATCAGCACGTTGTAGGTTTCGCCACCGGCGCCAAACTTGTGTGAATACTCTGAAAAGCTAATCATTTGCATATTACAGCATCTTCTCCCTGTCGGTTAAATTTAGCGTCTGTAGCCCGTCATCTTCGTGGTGTAGCAATTTTAATGGCCAGTAGCGTATTTAAGAGGATTTCATCATCGGGAGTCGTATGGTAGCTGTAATGATTCCACTTTTGTCTCTGCTCCGCTTATACAGGATAATGCAGTGACGATGTTACAAATTTTCAGGGATAATGGAGAAGGGTAAATGTATCAATTTGAGGCAAGAGACGGTGTCCGAAAACGGAAGAGTCGAAGGTTGAAAGTGAAAATCGTTGTTATACCTCTGACAATGGACTGCACGTACCGGTATTGTTTGCTAAGATTGTAGAGTAGTGAAGTTTCAGAGGAAATAGTATGGATCAGAACAAGATAAAAATGTCTAGTAAACATTGCCTCTAAAAAGGGTAGCTTAGGAGCCATGAAAACTCGTTCATCTTCGCTTCTGTGAAACACTTCTCTTCCACTGAATAAGTGCCCATAGTTCTTAAGGTATGTATTTTAGAGCCCATAATTACCGTACAGTTTTTTCTTGTTTTGGTTCGTACAACTGCTCTAAAGAAGTGGAAGTCAAGGAGCTTTCAGTAGAAGAATCGTGTTTCGCAGTATCGAAGATGAACAATTTCTCATAGCACCTAAGGTATTCATTTTACTAGGCAATGGTTTTATTATTTCTGAAAGTTGCCTACCTTACAGTCCAAGCGGCAACAGTTCCGGTACGTGAGTTACACTGTCAGAGGTAACTTTCGACTTGGACGTTTCCGGACCTTACCTCGGGTTGGTACATTTACCCTTCTCCGTCATTCCTGAAAATCTGTGGCATAATCACGGAGCCACCCTTTGTACTTTCCTTACCGCGTCACATACCAACCCAACGCCATCATGCGCCTTTCGGTTCCCGGTGGGCAACCGTCATACCCTAGTTTATCAGGAAAATGCCAGAACTGGAGATCCCCAACATATCCGGAATTGAGAATAGCTTTGCTGCACTCCCAGCTCATTGTAATTTGCTGATGAGAACTGAAAGTTCTACGACAGTCAGACTTTACCACATGCGAAGGACACGAACGAAATGAACCACCCCCAGCCACTAATGCCAGCTCTCCCTTCTCTCTGGAATAGCTCCTCAGTTGGCCATACGAAGGTGTGTGGATTCCTTTCCCCAGAATACTATAAATCGAGCCTGAGACTTACGTATCAGTCGCCTCCCCCACTGACCACTACACCACAAACGGGGTTTACTGTACTTTGCTACCTGCGTTCTTCTTCTTTTCTTTTCCCATGCAACGTCACACAGACACAGAAATTGACTGTGTGTGGATACAGAACTGGCTGGACAAGAATGTGGCAGCGTTGCTGAAGTACCAGTCCTCCATTCAGCTCTAATCATTCGTGAAACGCGCGTGGAAACGGTAATAACACAATACCCAGCAGTTTCATGCTAGAATCTCCAACATAAAAGTCCAGTGTGTCCAGAACTGGACTACTGTGAAGAGGTTAAACAGCTCACCCCGCCTTGGGGCTTGGAAACGAGCAGCGACTAACCAACTGCCTGTCGTGACTGTACCTAAACTATCAGATTCGTCTTCTAATACGGACGCTATTTGGCCTTGTCTTCACAATCACGATGGTGTGCATCAGGCGCGATGGCACATTAATGACGGGAGGTTGTAGCATAACTGTAATTAAACAAAAGTCGACTATAAACTCAATTAAATACTGCTAGAAATATAATAAAATCAGTCTAGACCGCATAGTTTAGAGACTGTTACAGGTTTCGATCACTATCCGTTGATCCTCAGACCGTTACACGCTCTCTAAATGGAGTAACACGAAACTTATTAGAGGACACATGAAGATCAACAAACAGTAAAGAAATATACACAACTACAACATAACCAAAAGAAGAGATACCCATGCTGATTGTCGGAGCTGTTGGTATTGAGCCATTGAGCGCTAACTGTTCTAGGCTAGTATGAAGAGCCGTCGCATATGTAGCGAGGGTTCCGACCACAGTTTCCACTATTATGTCAGTGACAGTCAACTGCCGCCAAATACGAGTAAAATCAGTAAAATTACAATTGTAATATGAAATATTTGGCCCACGACCACAATCATGTAATTATAAAACTAGACTTTCATAAAATAAATAAAAGAACAAGTAAAATACAGGTAATAAACCAATAAACAATTAACATCCGAAGTAGACCCAAAGTGTGGGTTCGTGTGTGACGTATGTTGTGCAAAGGTTACTTACAAGAACGCAACCGGTAATTGTGGCAACATTATGAAGATCGATATGTTTTGCTTACGGCCTTGCCGCAGTGGTAACACCGGTTCCCATCAGATCACCGAAGTTAAGCGCTGTCGGACTGGGCTAGCACTTGGATCGCTGACCATCCGGTCTGCCGGGCGCTGTTGGCAAGCGGTGTGCACTCAGCCCTTGTGAGGCAAACTGAGGAGCTACTTGATTGAGAGGTAGCGGCTCTGGTCTCAGAAACTGACATACAGTGCTGACCATATGCCCCTCCGTATCTGCTTTCAGTGACGCCTGTGGACTGAGGATGACACGGCGACCAGTTGGTACCTTTGGGCCTTCATGACCAGTGCGGGAGGAGTTTCGTTTTGGTTATGTGTTCTGATTTCCAGTCAAAGATGCAGAACTGTGTCTTATTATTATTGACTCTGCACGTAATCATCATTATATACAAATGAGTAATCGTATTTTTTATACTTATTTTGTATTTACATAATTTTTTCAGCGTTTTTTATATTTTCATGTGTCCTCTAACAACTTTCCTGTTACTCCATTTACAAAATATGTAATGGTCTGAAGATGATCAGACATTTATCGAAACCGGTCACCATTTTCAAAAGAAAATATTTTATGCGGTCTAGACTGTTTTTATTATATTTTAGTAGTGTTTTATGACCACTGACATCTCCTAAAACGATTTTTAAAATAATTTTAATTAAATATGCATACTTTGTTAAAAGATACATAATGACATTAAAAATGAAGCTAACAAGATAAAACAAGGTAAATAGGCACCGAAATCGGTGACAAAAGATCATGGATACCACATAGTTGTTACAGGTCTGGGACACAACCCTCAGTCAACCAAGAAAAGCTCCAAACGTAATTTATCAGAGGACACATACAAAATGAAGTACGATGAGACGTAATTGAGGGCAAGTAAGAGGGATTATGACTAATGATGGCACTTAGCGACAGAATGTAGCGATCATAATTACGAATTGCAGACCGTAATTCCAGATGACTTGACTGTCGGAAATAGTGAACAACAGTTCATTGATTGTTTCTCCGAGTAATTGGCAACGTTCATCCATCTTCTGGTACCTGTAGCACTCTGCTAAACTGTCTCAACATGTCGCCTATACGGCAGCACCATGTGGTCTGGAGACAAGCTGTTCAAGCCACGGAAACGCATCTTGACGGCAAACGAATTCGGGCCCCAGTGAGATAGGGCTCTTGCTGTAATGATTATATAAAACGTTGGGTTTCGAGGGTGACGACTAAATGTGTAGAGGTTACCGTCTCCATCGCCATCATTATTGTGCTCATTTCCAAAGTTTTGGGGCTGGTGTGTTAGTAGCGTGCTGCACACTGACTTCTTTTAACGGACAGAATAGCTGCTTTGGCACCTATCTCGTTTGTTCACGTGCGAAGGACCGTTCACTCAAAGCACAAAGGACTCCCTTACAACGGAAATAGACTCCTACTAACTTCTGAATGAATGCAGTTAAGGTCAGGAGAAATTATGGACAATATCTCTGTACAGGCGCATCATATATATTAATGACCGAAAAAAACGAAAAATTTTAATTTGTTCTTTTATGTGCAGGATAGGCAAGGTGTTGCCTATCCTGCACATAAAAGAACAAATTAAAATGGTGAGCGACTAATTGGTATTTGTAAGAACTGTGATCTTCTTTTAAAATCCACAGCCTTCAAGCGTCTACCTCGAAAAGTCGAAACTTGAAAACACCCTAACGCAATGTTTGGAGAATTCCAGCTGGATCATGTAGCTATTTCTAAAAAATCCACCAGCGAAATTTTCAATGTTAAAGTTTTGAGGAATGCCAACATTAATTCTGATCATTACTTGTCTCTGGTAAAAAGGAATAACATCCCAGATAGCCGAAAGAACGTTTCCAATATTTCAAGGAAAAACAGACCTCCAAGATTTTATGTAAGTATACTGAAAGATGTCAACAACACATTTACAGAAACTCTACACAGCAAACGAAATAAAGCAGACTAGAACAGAATTAAAGAAGCCATGGTACAACCAGCCACTGATACTATACTGACCAATAAAAAATATAAACAACCGTGATGGAACGAAGATTGTAATAAAGCAATTGAAAAGCAAAGACATGCTTGGAGAAAATGGAACAGCAAGAAAACCTCCGAAAATCACGAAAACTTCTTGAAGGTTAGGAAAGATACATCACATACTCTTCAACAAAAACCAAATCGATGAAATAGAAGCAAATTTTAGAAGACATCACACTCAAGAATCTTATAAAACCTTCAAACCACAGCTATCGAAGCTCAAACCTCCTACGTTACATATAAAAGGACTCGATGGAAAACTAAATTTGAAGGACAAATCATGTGCTGCATCTTTTGGAAATTACTTTTCATCCCTACTGAATGCTGAAAATCCAAATGAAAAGCTTGATTTCTATCCCACTGTTCTTCCTGCAGACAGTCCCCCTCCCACATTAGATGAAATCATGAAAACTATACAAATCTTCAAAAATAACAAATCTGGAGGTAAGGATCGCATCTTGGCTGAAAAGTGGAAATACGCAGATCATGATACAAAAAAACATCTCCATGATATCACAGTGAAGATTTAGGAAACTGAAACTCTGTCTCCAGATTGGACAGCAGCAATGATTCACCCACTTCACAAAATAGGCGATAAGAGTGATCTGAATAATTACCGAGGAATCTCTTTGCTACCAGCGTCGTACAAGATCTTTTCCAGACTGTTGTTAAACACAGCTGAATCAGTCTTGGATCAACAATTGGGCGAATATCAAGCTGGTTTCAGAACATCAAGATCCTGTGCAGAGCAGATCCGTTACCTGAAATCTGTTATATCATACGCCAAATCAAGATCAAAAACGTTTGTTGTGACCTTTGTCGACTTTCAAAAAGCGTATGACTCAATTGATCGAGAAACAATAAAGAACACCCTTGCCGAATTTGGTATAGATAGGAAAACAATCAATCTGACAAGCGCCTCTTTAAATACCACAGTGTCAAGGATCAAATTCAGAGGCGGACTATCAGAACCATTTGAAATCTGTACAGGGGTGAGACTAGGTGACCTGTTCTCTCCATTGATTTTCAATTGTGTCCTGGGAAAGATAGTCAGAGAGTGGAAAACAATCGGACCGCTAGGTTATGGGATTCAAATTGGACAGAAAAGAAATGGCCTCAGTGTAAACCATTTGGCTTTTGCTGGTGATCTGGTACTCATTGCAAATAATATTGACGAAGCTAAGGTTCAAGTGCCCAGCCTACAATCAACTGCTGCTAAGACCGGCTTAAAAGTAGCATTTAACAAAACTGAATTCATCACAAACATCAAACACGCTCCCCCTCATATTGAAGTACAATAAGAGAAAATCAAGCAGTCGGAGAAATTTAAATATCTTGGAGAAATAATTACACCTGAGCATTCAGAAAATGCAGCTGTAGAAAGTAGGTGTTCTAAAGTTTTAGGTGCTCTTCATCTGTGCAAAAGCGAAAGCCTGTCTTTAAACCTAAAACTTGGTCGTTATAATACCATAACGGCTTTGTATGCATCAGAATGTTTAAACATGACGAAGAAAGATCCACTACGAAAACTTGAAATAAAAGACCGGAAAATTTTGAGGAAAATCCTTGGTCCTATCAAAGAAAACGGAGAATTCCACCGAAGACACAACTGTGAATTATACGAACATACAGAAGATATTGTTACCGGAGAATGATGTTTTTTGGTCATATGGAAAGAATGAACCCGCAAATACTTACTCATCGCATACATTCATAAATTTAAAAAACAAAATCGTATTCAAAACGAGCAAGCCAAGTTAAAAAGGATTTACAAGAAGCTGAAATTACATTTGATGACATTCGGGATCGAGAAGTTTTCAGAGAAAAAAAATTACTAAAAACTTTATTTCACTTACTATGCCAGTTCCACGTCCTGCCTGCAAATGGTCAAAACAGAGAAAAGAAGCACAGTCAGCGAAAATGAAAATCTACTGGCAGAAGAGGAAAACACAATCAGGGAAGAGATGAAAATCTTCGAGGTCCATAGCAGGTCGAAACGAAAAAAAAAAGTTCCCCTTGTCCTGCTTACAGGTTGCCTGTCTGATGGATTCCAGGGGAAACTAAAATTTGGTTTTCAGTATCTTGCGTAGTTATTGACAGAATTTAAAAAATTTAAATGCTGTCACAATCTACCAATTAGAGAGTATAATCTCATGTTAAGAATTTTACACTATAAGAAAAGTTAGAAAGTCTGTGTTTGTCTTGACGCAGCGCAACTGATGGCCCACAAATACCCGGAATTTATTCATACAGCATTTGAGAACGAGAGTACTTACCGTCCTGCAATAAAGATTACACATAATTTCAAACATTTTCCAAACTTTTTCTTGCTGACACACTAACAAAACATGAAAGAAAAAGCGTTTAGCTCTTAATGCCATTATGCCGTTCATGGAGTAAAACTTCGGTATTAGGTGTGACTTTTTAATTCGTTATTTGTTTAGTATTAACATTATTCGAAACACTTTTGCAGACAGATTCCACAGATACCACTGAACGTACCGGCAAAATTATATCATTTTATGATGCATAGCCCGGGTTCCCTGGTTCGATTCCCGGCGGGGTCAGGGATTTTCTCTGCCTCGTGATGGCTGGGTGTTGTGTGCTGTCCTTAGGTTAGTTAGGTTTAAGTAGTTCTAAGTTCTAGGGGACTGATGACCATAGACGTTAAGTCCCATAGTGCTCACAGCCATTTGGACCATTTTTTATGATGCATAGTTCAGGAGCTATGACGTCTTAAACACTGAGATGCGTGAAAAACTTGCTTTCCTTAAGGGATATGGCAACGGCCTTGTCGCAGTGGACACACCGGTTTCCATGAGATAACCGAAGTTAAGCGCTGTCGGGCGTGGCCGGCACTTGGTTGGGTGACCATCCAGCCGCCATGCGCTGTTGCCATTTTTCGGGGTGCACTCAGCCTCGTGATGCCAATTGAGGAGCTACTCGACTGAATAATAGCGGCTCCGGTCAAAGAAAACCATTATAACGACCGGGAGAGCGGTGTGCTGACCACACGCCCCTCCTATCCTCATCTGAGGATGACACGGCGGTCGGATGGTGCCGATGGGACACTTGTGGCCTGAAGACGGAGTGCTTAAAGGACATCATTTGTTAAATAATCAGACGTATGAAGCTGTAATATACAGGGCACTTCCATTCCTTCAAGATTGCGGCAGTGGAGGGGGGGAGGGGGGTTGTTGGTAACTGTTTATGTGTCATCCGTCCTCTGCCCTCGAAACGCGCGTGCCATCACGAGTCAAATTATACAGCGTGAACCTTAGTAAAACCGACAAACTGTTGCAACAGATTCATGACTGTAAATGGATGAAACGATGTCATATGAACAGGTGCCCGAAAATGGACGGTATGCGTGCACCGACAACAGATCGTCACGGAACACAGTACGGAGCTGCATCACGTCCACGTCACAACAGATGTTGAAAATGGCCTCCTTGGGACTGCAGGTGATAGGGGTAGTATCGGTTGTCATACGGGATACACATAATTGTACTTTGGGCCGCGCGGGGTATTCGCCCGGTCTCAGGCACCTTGTCAAGGCCTGAAATGTGTGATGTGGTTGGCGTCTGGGAGAGTATTTGTTTTGGTATAGCCGTGCTGCCTCTCGACCGTTTCTGTCTGCCTGGCCATACACAAGCATCATCTCGGCTTGTTCCCGACGTGAATAACAGACCACTCTCCTGTTTGCAGTGCGCTGCGTCAATCACACAGTCTGCAACACACAAGGAAGAAACTGCACGTGGCCAGAGGAACTGTCATTTGTCAGCGCCATCCACCGTGGTAGCTATGCGTTTCTGGACACATATTGATAGAATCTTTTTTCCTCCATTTACAGAATCCGCTTGTCGATTTTATTAATGTTCACCAAGTATAAGGGGCAGTCAGATGAAAACGAGACCGATGGAAAAAATGTAACTTACCCATTTATTATTTCAAGAGTAATCTAACTACTAACACATTTATCCTACTGTGAAGCTAGATGGTTAGTGCCTTAATGGAAAAACATTTTTGGTTCCTACAGAACCATGATTGTACTCAGGCGCACACCACTTCGTACGAAGCAAATCGGCGTCTTCCTTTAGGGCTCCAGATATACGGAAATCACGTGGAGAGTGATCGGAGGATGTGTAACGGCTTCCCAGCTAAACTTCGTAAACGTGATCGAAACAACCTCGGCAACGTGTGGGCGGCCCCATTTTCATGTGTTTGGAACTCTGAAAAAAGACAGTCGGGGCCGTTAATTTGCTTCGGACGAAAAAGTGCAAGCCGGCCGCAGTGGCCGAGCGGTTCTAGGCGCTACAGTCTGGAACCGCGCGACCGCTACGGTCGCAGGTTCGAATCCTGCCACGGGCATGGATGTGTGTGATGTCCCTAGGTTAGTTAGGTTTAAGTGGGTCTAAGTTCTAGGGGACTGATGACCTCGGTAGTTAAGTCCCATAGTGCTCAGAGCCATTTGAACCATTTGAAAAAGTGCACGCTGGGTTACAACCACGATCCCGTAGGCAACAGCAAAAATTTTTCCATGAAGGCATTGGCACCGCTGTTTCACCGTGTCAAAAATGTATTAACAGTTATGGCCATTACTTTTGAAATAGTAAAGAGTTAATTTACCATTTTACTGCCTGTCTCGTTTTCATCTGAATGCTCGAAATACGCAAAGTCATACGGTAATACCAATGGTAGCCTTAAAGACCTGTTATTACCTTCTGCTTTTTGTTTTTGTCCCACATCGGTGCACGGTCGGCCTGCTTATTACCGAATTTGGTAGGTTTAGTTTATGAGCTGGCAGGATACGTCGCCACCTTTAACCCCCTGGGATGGAATATGTGCACCCCAGTTGTTAACGTGTAGTGTTAATCATGTGGAAGTGGGCGAAAGTTTTCTAAATGTTTGCGGAAACTTGTAACTGAGGTGGGAAATGGATGCTTGCGAGATATACAGGGTCGTCCATTGATAGTGACAGGGACAAATATCTCACGAATTAAGCATGAAACGAAAAAACTACAAAGAGCGAAACTCGTTTAGCCTGAAGGGGGAAAGCAGATGGTGCTGTGGTTGGCCCGCCAGATGGCTCTGCCATAGGTCAAACGGTTATCAACTGCGTTTTTTTAATAGGAACCCCCGTTTTTTATTACATATTCGTGTAGTACGTAAAGAAATATGACTGTTTTGGTTGGACCTCTTTTTTCGCTTTGTGATAGATTGCGCTATAATACTCACAATCGTATCAGTACGTGGTATCACGTAACATGCCGCCGGTGCGGACTGTATTTGCTTCGTGATACATTACACGTATTAAAATGGACTGTTTACCAATCGCGGGAAAGGTCGATATCGTGTTGAAATATGGAGATTGCGATCAAAATGCCGAACGTGCGTGTGCTATGTATGCTATCCTGGACATCATCTAAGTGTCCGAACTGTTCGCCGAATACTTACGTTGTTTAAGGAAACAGGTAGTGTTGATCCACATGTGAAACGTCAACCACGACTTGCAACAAATGATGATGCCCAAGTAGGTGTTGTAGCTGCTGTCGCGGCTAATCCGCACATCAGTAGCAGACAAATTGCGCGAGAATCGGGAATCTCAAAAACGTCGGTGTTGAGAATGCTACATCAACATCCATTGTTCCCGTACCATGTTTCTATGCACTAGGAATGTCATGGCGACGACTTTGAACGTCGTGTACAGTTCTGCCACTGGGCACAAGAGAAATTACGGGCCGATGACAGATTTTTAGCACGCGTTCTATTTAGCGACGAAGCGTTATTCACCAACAGCGGTAACGTAAACCAGCATAATACGCACTATTGGGCAACGGAAAATCCACGATGGCTGCGACAAGTGTAACATCAGCGACCTTGGCGGGTTAAAGTATGGTGCGGCATTATGGGAGGAAGGATAATTGGCTTCCATTACATCGATGGCAATCTAAATGGTGCAATGTATGTTGATTTGCTACGTAATGTTCTACCGGTGTTACTACAACATATTTCACTGCATGACAGAATGGCGATGTACGTCCAACATGATGGATGTTTGGCACATAGCTCGCGTGTGGTTGAAGCCGTATTGAATAGCATATTTCATGACAGGTGGATTGATCGTCGAAGCACCATACCATGGGTCGCACGTTCACCGGATCTGGCGTCCCCGGATTTCTTTGTGTGGGGAGAGTTGAAGGATATTTGCTATCGTGATCCACCAACAACGTCTGACAACATGCGTCAATGCATGTGCGAACATTACGGAAGGCGAACTAATCGCTGTTGAGAGGAATGTCGTTACATGTATTGCCAAATGCATTGAGGATGACGGACATCATTTTGAGCTTTCAGCACATTAATGTGTTATTTACAGGTAATCACGCAGTAACAGCATGCGTTCTCAGAGATGAAAAGTCCACAAAGGTACATATATCACATTGGAAAAACCGAAATAAAGTGTTCAAATGTCCCTGCGTTCTGTATTTTAATTTAACAAACCTAACTGTTACCAACTGTTTGTCTAAAATTGTGAGTCATATGTCTGTGACTACTACAGCGCCATCTATCACAAAGCGAAAAAAGTAGTCCAACAAAAACACTCATATTTATTTACGTACTACACGAATATGTAATAAAAAACGGGGGTTCCTATTTTAAAAACGCGGTTGATATCCGTTTGACCTACGGCAGCGCCATCTAGCGGGCAAATCATAGCGCCATCTGGTTTTCCCCTTCAAGCTAGACAAGTTTTGCTCTCCGTAGTTTCTTTAGTTTGACACTTATTTCGTGAGATATTTGGCCCGTCAATGGACCACCCTGTACACCTGGGGGTTGTGAAAAACCGCCTAAAAACCTTATCCAGGCAGGCCGGGACGTCGGTAATCCGCCCGGTGGATTTGATCCGGGCTGGCATACCTCCCTGTCCCGGAAGCGGCTCTTCCATAACGGTAAATGCTTGCTAAGCTCGAAATAACGTAATTCTGATGTGACGATGACAGTTTCCAGTCCCTCGAGAGCGTGGCTTCATGACGTCTACCCGTGCCTCCCGTAAGTAGACTGGCGTTCCCTCGGTGACCGTTAGGTCAGTGTCGTGACTGGAGATTATGCAGCCCGTTAGTCACGCCCGCCGCTCGCCAGCGGACGACTGCGCGCTCTTCGGGAGGAGGCGGCTCGCAAGGCAGTGCTACTCGCCCGGCAACTGCGGCCGCAGACATTCGGCCGCCCATAACGCGCGCCGCCCCCCAGGGCGCGTGTCCGGGGCCGACGCCAGCGCCCGCCCCTGGCGAGGTCCGCGGGCTTTTTCCAGCGCCGTCGATCCTAATGGCCACGAGGGACGCCGGGGGCCCAAGTTTTTGCGTCGCAACTCCGCCCACACACTGCCTCCTCCATTGGTTCCGTCTCCCCCGCAGCTGAAGGGGCCGTACGTTCGACCAAGTGTAAGGGTCGACAAGCAGGACGGACGACATAGTAAAACCGTTACTTGCTCCGCTCTGGTCCATTTCTGTTCCAACATTCACTGCCTCAGCATGTGCCCCTCCCTCTTAGCTCTTAAACTCACTTCTCGAGAAACACTGTTGAGAAAATTTATAGAAACGGGAATTGTAATTGATTGCAGAACGATTCTGCTGCTACCAAAATACATTTTGCTTAAGGACCACGAAGATAACATACGAAAACTTAGGGCTCATAGGCGGTATATAGATAGTGGTTTTTTTCTTCGCTCTATTTGCGACTGGAAAAGGAAAGGAAATTACTAGCAGTAGTAACCTCGACACAGCCACCGTATAGTGGCTGGCGGAGTATCTATATTGGTGTAGATGTTGCCCGACGTCCGTTTTTGTCCGGCAGTGTCCATTCCTAAAGGTATCTCAATTCTCAGGAGTGTCGAGTTTGTACGATATCTGCTAAACACGTGCCTTATTGGGTCGTATATCTTGTCATCTTGTGGCTTATCCACTGGGCTAACATCAGCGATGCTCAAGAACATAGGACGCCTGGCGTTGTGCGCTTTGCACCATACAATGGCGTTCAGAACGCGTCCGCAGCATCAAATGGCTCTGAGCACTATCGGACTTAACAGCTATGGTCATCACTCCCCTAGAACTTAGAACTACTTAAACCTAACAAACCTAAGGACATCACACAACACCCAGTCATCACGAGGCAGAGAAAATCCCTGACCCCGCCGGGAATCGAACCCGGGAACCCGGGCGTGGGAAGCGTCCGCAGCATCATTGGTGGGATAGCTATGCTTTTTTTATGTGAAGTTTTAAGAAAAATAGCTGCCAGGGTAATATGCACTGAAAGAATATTAAGGAAATGTAATTCATCCAAGGAACAAGGAGCTCACAACACCCTGTTCGCCGCGCGGGATTAGCTGAGCGGTGTAGGGCGCTGCGGTCATGGACTGTGCGGCTGGTACCGGCGGAGGTTCGAGTCCTATCTCGGGCATGGGTGTGTGTGTTTGTCCTTAGGATAATTTAGGTTAAGTAGTGTGTAAGCTTAGGGACTGATGACCTTAGCAGTTAAGTCCCATAAGATTTCACACACATTTGAACATTTTGAACACCCTGTTCCAAACAATTGCTGAGTGTTAGTCGCCAGTTTGGTATCCTTAGCGTTTTAAATAAGAATAAGAAGTTGAGAAGATCCAACGAGGTGGAAACTTTTTGATACGATCTCGTTTAGTAAGCGTGAGAGCGTTACAGAGGTGCTCAACGGAGTCCCGTGGAAGGTGCTACAAGAGAGGTGTTGTGCATCACGGAGAAGTTTACTGCTGAAATCCCGAGGCCATACTTTTAAGCAAGAACTGGACAACATATTCCTGTCTCTCAGATACACCTCGCGCGATGATCACAACGAGGTCATACACACATCAAAAAAGGTTTTGCATCTCCCTGGTTTCCAGAACTCCTGAAGAAAGACATTGACTGTGGATATTGTATCACAGACACAGTCCCTTTGACTGTTCAGAGGTGTCACTGAACCCGCCTAAAGATGTAAACAACCAGGCACCAGCAGCGCCTATTAGAAGGAGGGGGCCCGACAACCGGTCAGTTTCACCAAGAAGGAGGTACACGGCTCGTGTTGTCTGTAGTTGAATCATGCCTAGACTGTCAATACAGCAGTTCGATAGCGTCCACATTGTTACTTTGTGCCAGGAAGGGCTCTCAACAAGGAAAGTGTCCAGGTGCCTCGGCGTGGAGCATTGCGATGTTGTTGGGACATGAACGAGATACAGAGAGACACGAGCTGTCGATGACATGACTTGCTCAGGCCGCCCAAGCTCTACTACTGCAGTGGATCACCGCTACCTAAGGATTATGGCTGGAAGGAACCCCGACAGCTACGCTACCATGTTGAATAATGGTGGTCGTTCAGCCACAGGACCTCTTGTTACGACTCAAACTGTGCACATTAGGCTGCATGATGCGCAGCTCCACTTGCGACGTCCATAGCGAGGTCCGTCTTCGGAACCACGGCACCATGCAAAACGTTCAAATGAGTGTGAATTCCTAAGGGACCAAACTGCGGAGGTCATCGCTCCCTAGACTTACACACTACTTAAACTAACTTACGCTAAGAACACACACCCATGCCCGAGGGAGGACTCGAACCTCCTTCGGGAGGGGCCGCGCAATCCGTGACATGACCTCAAACCGCGCGGTCACTCCGCGCGATGACACCTTGCAGCGCGGTAGAGTCGAGACCAACAACAAGCCGAATGGACTGCTCAGGATTGGTATCACGTTCTCTTCAATGATGAGTGTCGCATATGCCTTCAACCAGACAATCGTCGGAGACGTGTCTGGAGGCTGAACGCTGTAGACACGCTATCCAGCGAGTGCAGCAAGTTGGAGGTTCCCTGCTGTTTTGGGGTGGCATTATGCGGGGCCGACGTACGACGCTGGTGGTCATTGAAGGATCCGTAACGACTGTACGATACGTGAATGCCATCGTCCGACCGATAGTGCAACCAAATCGGCAGCATATTGGCGAGGCATTCGTCTTCATGGACGACAATTCGCTCCCCCATAGTCCACATCCTCGTGAATGACTTCCTTCAGGTCAACGACATCGCTTGACTAGAGTGGCCAGCTTGTTCTCCAGACATGAATCCTATCAAACATGCGTGGGATAGATTGAAAAGGGCTGTTTATGGAAGACGTACCCACCCACTCCGGGGGCTCTACACCGAATCACCATTGAGGAGTGGGACAATCTGGACCAACAGTGCCTCGATGAACTTTTGGATAATATGCCACGACGAATACAGACATGAATCAACGCAAGAGGACGTGATACTGTGTATTAGAAGTGCCGTTATGTACAGCAATCTGTACCACCATCTCTGAAGTACTCGCTGTATGGTGGTACAACATGCAATGTGTGGTTTTCATGAGCAATAATAAGGGCGATCACTGTTCCAATTTTCTGTATAGGATCCGGATTTCTCGGAACCGAGGTGATGCAAAAAAATTTTTGATGTATATACAAGAAATTAGACTTCACATGTGGGTTACTGACATTCGCATTTCCCACGCACATTTCGTTAATGGAACTGGGAGGATGAGAAGTGTTAATGTTACCAGAAGTACCCCGCACTACAAAGCGTAACGTGGTTTGTAGAGAATACGTATAGATGCAGGTATGGCTGTGGATATTGACGTAGTTGTAGATGTAGATTGCTGATGCAGAAGTGCGTTTCTCCACATGATTCGGTCCTCCTTAGTCAGATACATAAAATCCTCAAAGGCTCATTGACTACAACTGGACTAACTCTTTTTTTTTTTGAGATCTTTTAAGATCTTATGACTCGTCACGTTATCCCTTCCACTCGTATTTGGACTTTTCCAAAAATCGACTTTGTCACCCCTCTGCTGGGGATTTACTGTGGAGTCTTACGGAGTCCCTGGTTGGCTGTACAGAAGACTCCTGAAGAAGATCCCACCGATGGGGTAGAAACGTCGAGTTTTGAAGATGTTTGAAGAGGAAGACAAAGCGGCCTGACATCTCAGAAGATTTCGCCTTCAGTGACTACGACCACAGGAGCCTGTTGACCTACGAGATGGGCAAGGTAAAACTGACCAGGAAAATTTACTGACGGAAGAAAACCGCAACTCCAAGAGGAGGGTTGCAACATAAATCAAAATTGGTAGACGTGTTACTACATCTGAAAGGTGATGTCTATTCTACTTTCGCACCAGTCGCATAAAAGTGACGCTAATAGCGTCACTATGTGTATCCAAATCTAGTTTTATTTAAATACACTCCTGGAAATTGAAATAAGAACACCGTGAATTCATTGTCCCAGGAAGGGGAAACTTTATTGACACATTCCTGGGGTCAGATACATCACATGATCACACTGACAGAACCACAGGCACATAGACACAGGCAACAGAGCATGCACAATGTCGGCACTAATACAGTGTATATCCACCTTTCGCAGCAATGCAGCTGCTATTCTCCCATGGAGACGATCGTAGAGATGCTGGATGTAGTCCTGTGGAACGGCTTGCCATGCCATTTCCACCTGGTGCCTCAGTTGGACCAGCGTTCGTGCTGGACGTGCAGACCGCGTGAGACGACGCTTCATCCAGTCCCAAACATGCTCAATGGGGGACAGATCCGAAGATCTTGCTGGCCAGGGTAGTTGACTTACACCTTCTAGAGCACGTTGGGTGGCACGGGATACATGCGGACGTGCATTGTCCTGTTGGAACAGCAAGTTCCCTTGTCGGTCTAGGAATGGTAGAACGATGGGTTCGATGACGGTTTGGATGTACCGTGCACTATTCAGTGTCCCCTCGACGATCACCAGTGGTGTACGGCCAGTGTAGGAGATCGCTCCCCACACCATGATGCCGGGTGTTGGCCCTGTGTGCCTCGGTCGTATGCAGTCCTGATTGTGGTGCTCACCTGCACGGCGCCAAACACGCATACGACCATCATTGGCACCAAGGCAGAAGCGACTCTCATCGCTGAAGACGACACGTCTCTATTCGTCCCTCCATTCACGCCTGTCGTGACACCACTGGAGGCGGGCTGCACGATGTTGGGGCGTGAGCGGAAGACGGCCTAACGGTGTGCGGGACCGTAGCCCAGCTTCATGGAGACGGTTGCGAATGGTCCTCGCCGATACCCCAGGAGCAACAGTGTCCCTAATTTGCTGGGAAGTGGCGGTGCGGTCCCCTACGGCACTGCGTAGGATCCTACGGTCTTGGCGTGCATCCGTGCCTCGCTGCGGTCCGGTCCCAGGTCGACGGGCACGTGCACCTTCCGCCGACCACTGGCGACAACATCGATGTACTGTGGAGACCTCACGCTCCACGTGTTGAGCAATTCGGCGGTACGTCCACCCGGCCTCCCGCATGCCCACTATACGCCCTCGCTCAAAGTCCGTCAACTGCACATACGGTTCACGTCCATGCTGTCGCGGCATGCTACCAGTGTTAAAGACTGCGATGGAGTTCCGTATGCCACGGCAAACTGGTTGACACTGACGGCGGCGGTGCACAAATGCTGCGCAGCTAGCGCCATTCGACGGCCAACACCGCGGTTCCTGGTGTGTCCACTGTGCCGTGCTTGTGATCATTGCTTGTACAGCCCTCTCGCAGTGTCCGGAGCAAGTATGGTGGGTCTGACACACCGGTGTCAATGTGTTCTTTTTTCCATTTCCAGGAGTGTATATGCTGTAACCGTCGCGAGCGTTAGTTACCTTTGATATTGAACGTGGTGAGTTGATGTTATTCAACAGTCCCTTTAAGGTGACAAAGTCGCCATTATCTACACCGCCCTGAGTTTCAACGAGGTCACGTAATAGGGCTACGAGTAGCTGGGTGTTCCTTTTGCGATACTACATCAAGACTTTTCAGGAATGTAGCTACTGTACATGATTTCCGGCAGCAGTACTCAAAAGAATGAACAGTTGCAAGTAGACAGGTCTCTAGACGTCCCAGTGGCATTACGGAGAAGAGGATCATTGTGTTTGGCGTATGACTCTGGCGTATTGTAAGGTATCTGCAGCAGCAATTGGAGCAGCAGTTGGCACCACAGTGCCACAACGGTCTGTTACAAGTCAAGAACAGTTCCAAGCCATACACCCTCTACCGTACATTCCACCTACACGAAACTACCGCCATTTGCGAGTTCAGAGGCGTCAAGGGAGAGCTCACTGGAGGCAGGGCCTGCCGGGGGTGGCCGAGCGGTTCTAGGCGCTACAATCTGGAACCGCGTGAACGCTATGGTCGCAGGTTCGAATCCTGCTTCGGGCATGGATGCGTGTGATGTCCTTAGGTTAGTTAGGTTTAAGTAGTTCTAAGTTCTAGGGGACTGATGACCTCAGAACTTAAGTCCCATGGTGTTCAGAGCCATTTGAAACATTGGTACTGGAGGCAGGGGAGAGATGTGTTGTATTTTCTGCCTTGGCGCCAGCGAAGGCCGTGTGCTGGTCACGAGGCCAGTTGAGGGCGTCCAACCAACCTGTCTGCGTGCTAGACGTACTGGACATACACCTGAGGTTATTTATTGTCTGCGGTCCGATTTCGTATAACAGCAGGAGCACGCTTTGGTTATCCCACACATCCTGACGGCAAATATGTACGCCGGTCTGGTGGTTTGACCTCTTGCGCTGCCATTCACGAACAGCATTACAGGGGGTGTTTTGTAACAGGACAACGCTCGCCCGCAGAACGCTGTTGTAATCCAACATACGGGAGTCGACATGTTGCCATGTCCCGCTCGATCACCATGTCTGTCTCCAGTCGACCACATATGGGACATCATCGGACAATAACTCCAGCATGATCTGCAAAGATCATTAATCGTTCCTGTACTTACTGACCAGCAGCAAACGTCGAGGAACTCCATCCAACAAATAAACGTCCGGTAGATATGAAACACAATGCATGGACGTTTTCATGCTTGCATTCAATATTCTGGCTACTACGCTGTTGCTAATGTACCAGCATTTCACATTTGCAATGGGTTATCACACGCTTATATTAACCTGTGGACTTGCAACGTTAACAGCTTTCATATGTTAAATAAAAAAATGTATTCCCGAAATTTCATTGCCCTACATTAATTATTTTGAATTATTTTGTTGTGTTGCGATTCTTCTTCCAGCAGTCTGACCTTCTACTTCCAGGGTAGCCGAGAGCGCTTAGGCGCTGCTTCAT
The DNA here is from genome assembly GCF_023864275.1 of Schistocerca cancellata. Taxonomy (NCBI): domain Eukaryota; kingdom Metazoa; phylum Arthropoda; class Insecta; order Orthoptera; family Acrididae; genus Schistocerca; species Schistocerca cancellata. The sequence continues at coordinate 920,364,831 of NC_064628.1, read as the reverse complement.
GGACTCAGGTAGGAGTGCCGGCTCTGGATTGAATCCACACGGTGGATTAACGTCGAGGGCCGGTTTGCCGGCCAGCGTGGATGTGGTTTTTAGATGGTTTTCCTCATCCCGCTAGGTGAATACTGGACTGGTCCCCACGTTGCACCTCAGTTACGTGATTCACAGACATTTGAAAACTAAGACAGCCAACGCTATATACGTGTTCAGCATCTGGGGCGGATGATACAAACTGTGTTGTGCACGAAATATTTTTCTGCCCGGTTTTGTCATGACCACCCCATATGCAGCTCTGACTCGCATGGACGAGAGCAGCAGTGACGCTGTAACGGCCCGCCTGCTGCCTCTACCAGAGTCGGTGGTGGGTGGTTTTTAGGGCGCACAACTTCAATGGTCATTAGCGCCCAGACTACGTTAGGAATGCAACGCCAGGCACAAGTTTAAAACAGCAACTAAAAGGGAAAACACGATAAAAGACAGACTGACAGGCATAGGATTTAAAAAAAAAAAAAAAAACAGCATAATCAAAGGTCCTTAGAGAGGTTGGTCAAGTTGATAAAATGAAGAACGCGAGCAGCTTCTCGTGGGTCATACGCTAAAATGGCATCTAGACTACATGGCAGGCCAAGATCAAGACGCAGTGTGTTAAAATCCGGGCAGGACGTTAAAATTTGGCGGACCGTCAGCAATTGCCCACATGGGCAGAACGGCGCCGGCGCAGCCGTCAGCAGATGGCGATGGCTGAACCGGCAGTGTCCAATTCGTAACCGGGCCAAAACGACCTCCTCCCGCCGAGAAGAGCGGGAGGAGGACGTCCAAGCCACGGGAAGAGGTTTCAAGGCCCGAAGCTTGTTGTCCGTAAGTGCAGCCAAATCGGCATGCCACAGCGATAAAATGCGCCGACAAATGACCCTGCTACAATCTGACGAAGGGACACAACAAGAAGCTGTCCGAGACTGGAGGACCGCAGCCTTGGCCGCGGCATCTGCAGCTTCGTTCCCAGGGATACCGACATGGCCAGGAACCCACATAAAGCTAACCGGAGAACCGACGTCCACCAGCTGCTGAAGAGAGCGTTGGATCCGGTGCACGAAAGGGTGAACCGGATACGGATCACTGAGGCTCTGGATGGCGCTCAGGGAATCGGAGCAGATGACATAAGCAGAATGTCGGTGGCGGCAGATGTAAAGAACAGCCTGGTAGAGGGCTAAGAGCTCAGCTGTGAAGACCTTTCAATGGCCATGGAGCCGGTATTTGAAACTTTGTGCCCCGACAATAAAAGAACACCCGACCCCGTCATTGGTCTTAGAGCCATCTGTATAAATGAAGGTCATATTAATGAACAAAACGGGAGTGGTAGACCGAACCGGGGGTAACCTCCTTTGGGAGCGAGCTGAGGTCAAGGTGAACGCGAACCGGAGCCTGGAGCAAAGGTGGCGTGTGGCTCTCGCCCACTCGAAAGGTTGCAGGGAGTGAAAAATTAAGGTGTTGAAGGAGGCGACGAAAGCGAACTCCAGGGGGTAGCAGGGCAGAGACATACAACCCGTATTAACGGTCGAGAGAGTCGTCAAAAAAGGAACGATAAGACAGGTGGTCGGGCATTGACAGTAGCCGACAGGCATACCGACAAAGCAGTATATCGCGCCGGTAGGTGAGTGGCAATTCACCAGCGTCAGCATGAAGACTCTCGACGGGACTAGTATAAAACGCTCCGATGGTGGTGATCGCTGGGGCCTCGTTCCGCAGGGTGAGCCCGGCTCGGTGGCGCCGGGGGGCCGCAAGGCGAGCTCCGGCAGCGTGGGCGGCGTGGGCGGCCGGGGCGGCTCGTTCCTGAGGAGGCTGCAGGCGGCCGCCACGCCGCAGCCCTCCTCCTCGTCGTCCGCCGACTCGGCCAGGTTCGTCGAGGTCATCCCGCTGTCCGAGCTGCGCGTGCTGCCCGCCTCGGCGAGGCGCCGGCCCAGCGCATGGTCAGTACCGCCGCCAGCTGCGACGCTCTCCCACTTCCTGTCACACCCTTTGCATTAGTTACCTTTCTGCTGTCTTAACACTGATTTGATGCGCTTTTTTCCATTCTACTCAGCCTAGTGAAACACAGAGACGTACATACGAGTAGCTAGCATGCTATTCCCGTTGTTGATCACGGCGGAGTTCACAAAGCGAACAACTTCTTCCCAGAGTATCGTCTTTTATTTTGGACCAGGTCGCCATGTTTTCTGATTATGTTAGAGGATGGCTAGATGTCATTCCTGTCGCCACACGTTTTGCCTCTGGGGTGGAATCTGTGTTTCCTTAAATATCTGCGTCTAGTGCCATGCATATCGAAATGTTTCAATGTTTTCTAAATGTTCGCGAATAGTGTATCTAAGTGGTGACATTTGTACCAGCCCGATATACACCTAGTCTGATGTGGGGAACCAAATCGCCCTATTTAATTCGATGGCTTTCCGTTGTCCATGATTTTCTATCCTCAAAGGCCAGCTTAGAATTCGTTTTATGACACTAAAAAGTCCGTTCAACCTTTCTTCGAAGTCCTTTTCTATGTCTGACGAAGTTAAAATTTTATTTTCAACCTCGAAGTTATTAGTTCTTTTCCGTGAAATTTAATTTCTTACCCAAATTTATCCTTGGGTACCTTTACCGTTTGTTCAACATGCAGATAAAATCACGTCATGGTTAAGGTACAATCCTGCCTCACTCATTTCTCAAATACGAGGCCGGTTTCAGTGACCCCAGAGAGATTAAGTCTTAGTACAGAGACAGACGAGCACTCTACGACAGCTATAATAACTCAAGTTTAACATCATTGTAAGACCAGTAGCCAGTTTACGATTTGCTAGACTTTTACCTGTGGCCCCACCACGTGCATGTACGGCACCTATAATTCTCCTCCTCCTATCTCTACCTATCTCTTCTCCGCCCCCTATCTCTATCCATCTCATCCTCCTCCTCTCACTATATGTCACCTCTTCTCCCAGTCTTTGTGCTCACACGTCCCAATCCGCTTGAATAGCCATTCCAATTATAGCTGCAGCACGTACCTCTCATGCAGGGCAGCCGCTCCTAAGGGGTGTAGGAGACTCTAAACCTCGGAGTTCTAATTCCCATATAGCAAGTAGTGTGTGCACCAAATTATGTGGAAGCGATCCGGTCCAGATGCTATATGTACATGTAGCTAAATACATCTGTGCAAAAACCTGTCGCGGAATCATAATTGAGTTGAAACCAGTAATAAAGAGGAAAGAGTCTGAGACCTTAACTTTTCCCGGAGAACTGAATGTTCAAATGACTTATGGGTTTGCTGCCAGGTGACGTCGTCGGTCACCGCCGATATTTCGACAAGAGCACACCCTGCCATTCTCAAGGCACAACTGCCAAGAGGAAGCAAAGAGCAAGGGAATTTAATACCTCGGTTCACAGAGGAGAAACAAGGAAGATATCACACACAGACAAGTGACCGCAGAGTCAACACACACAACCAAAGATGACCAACATCAGAAATATCAGAGGCAGATCAAACGTGCGTTGCCCAATCAGCCTTCTGAGCAATGGGTGAGTGACGATAGCAACGAAGTGGCACCTAAGCCTACGGCCTTTTTTCCTTACGCAGGAAGCATTTCCAACTGGATTGGCAGTAATATGCGGAGATATCATGTGTTTTTCGACCACCTTCTAAGATTAAGGCCCCACTGGCGTCGGTAAAACGTGATCTTGGTTTGCGTAAAGCTGGTGTAATTCGTATTCCTTGCAGTTGTGGCATGTCATATAATGGTCAGACAACCAGAACTGTGGAAGAATAGTGTATTGAACATAAGCGTCACACACGCTTACAACAGCCGAGCGAATCCGCTATTGCAGAACATTGCCTTGACACCGGTCGTCCCATGGAATACAACAGCACGGAGATTCTGGCTCGCACGTCGAGCTAATGGGATAGTGTTATCAAGGAAGCTGTTGAAATCAAACTATCAAGCAACCCTATGAACAAAGATGGTAGATTTTGTTTAAATGCTGCTTGGAATCCGGCTCTATCTCTCATCGAAAAACAGAGGGACAGAATTAGTGCTACCTCATCTGTTGATTAATAGTCACTATCGATACATCTACATCTACATACATACTCCGCAATCCACCATACGGTGCGTGGCGGAGGGTACCTCGTACCACAATTAGCATCTTCTTTCACAGTTCCACTCCCAAACAGAACGAGGGAAAAATGACTGGCTATAGGCCTCTCTACGAGCCCTAATCTCTCTTATCTTATCTTTATGGTCTTTCCGAGAAATGTAACTTGGCGGCAGTAAAATGTACAGTCAGCCTCAAATGCTGGTTATCTAAATTTCCTCAGTAGCGATTCACGAAAAGAACGCCTCCTTTCTTCTAGAGACTCCCACCCGAGTTCCTGAAGCATTTCCGTAACACTCGCGTGATGATCAAACCTACCAGTAACAAATCTAGTAAAAAAATGGCTCTGAGCACTATGGGACTTAACATCTATGGGCATCAGTCCCCTAGAATTAGAACTGCTTAAACCCAACTAACTAAGGACAGCACACAACACCCAGTCATCGCGAGGCAGAGAAAATCCCTGACCCCGCCGGGAATCGAACCCGTGAACCCGGGCTTGGGAAGCGAGAACGCTACCGCACGACCACGAGATGCGGGCACAAACCTAGTAGCCCGCCTCTGGATTGCTTCTATGTCCTCCCTCAATCCGGCCTGATAGGGATCCCAAACGCTCGAGCAGTACTCAACAATAGGTCGTATTATTGTTTCATAAGCGGCGTACTTTACGGATGAACCACATATTCCCAAAATTCTACCAATGAACCGAAGATGACTATCCGCCTTCCCCACAACTGCCATTACATGCTTGTCCCACTTCATATCGCTCTGCAGTGTTACGCCCAAATATTTAATCGACGTGACTGTGTCATGTGATGTTGGTCATCTTTGGTTGTGTGTTGACTATGCGGTTACTTGTTCTGTGTACGGTATCTTCCTTGTTTCCCCTCTTTGAATCGAGGTATTAAATTCCCTTGCAAACTGCTTCCTCCTTGCAGTTGTGCCTAGAGAATGGCAGGGTGCGCTCCTGTCGAAATATCGGCGGTGGTCGACGTCATGCGGCAGCCAACCCGTAACTTATTTGAACAGACAAGAGTATGTTGTTTCGCACTCACTTTGCCTTACGATGTCATTCGTCAAGCACTATATTTTTGCTCAACTGAAATGTAATGTGTGGAAATAAAATCAAGTGCCAACAGCCAGAAATGTTACGCTATCCAAAAGCGTTACGCTTCTACAGGGTGTTTCAAAAATGACCGGTATATTTGAAACGGCAATAAAAACTAAACGAGCAGCGATAGAAATACACCGTTTGTTGCAATATGCTTGGGACAACAGTACATTTTCAGGCAGACAAACTTTCGAAATTACAGTAGTTACAATTTTCAACAACAGATGGTGCTGCGGTCTGGGAAACTCTTTAGTACGATATTTTCCACATATCCACCATGCGTAGCAATAGTATGGCGTAGTCTCTGAATGAAATTACCCGAAACCCTTGACAACGTGTCTGGCGGAATGGCTTCACATGCAGATGAGATGTACTGCTTCAGCTGTTCAATTGTTTCTGGATTCTGGCGGTACACCTGGTCTTTCAAGTGTCCCCACAGAAAGAAGTCACAGGGGTTCATGTCTGGCGAATAGGGAGGCCAATCCACGCCGCCTCCTGTATGTTTCGGACAGCCCAAAGCAATCACACGATCATCGAAATATTCATTCAGGAAATTAAAGACGTCGGCCGTGCGATGTGGCCGGGCACCATCTTGCATAAACCACGAGGTGTTTGCAGTGTCGTCTAAGGCAGTTTGTACCGCCACAAATTCACGAAGAATGTCCAGATAGCGTGATGCAGTAATCGTTTCGGATCTGAAAAATGGGCCAATGATTCCTTTGGAAGAAATGGCGGCCCAGATCAGTACTTTTTGAGGATGCAGGGACGATGGGACTGCAACATGGGGCATTTCGGTTCCACATATGCGCCAGTTCTGTTTATTGACGAAGCCGTCCAGGTAAAAATAAGCTTCGTCAGTAAACCAAATGCTGCCCACATGCATATCGCCGTCATCAATCCTGTGCACTATATCGTTAGCGAATGTCTCTAGTGCAGCAATGGTAGCGGCGCTGAGGGGTTGCCGCATTTGAATTTTGTACGGATAGAGGTGTAAACTCTGGCGCATGAGACGATACGTGGACGTTGGCGTCATTTGGACCGCAGCTGCAACACGGCGAACGGAAACCAGAGGCCGCTGTCGGATCACCTGCTGCACTAGCTGCGCGTTGCCCTCTGTGGTTGCCGTACGCGGTCGCCCTACCTTTCCAGCACGTTCATCCGTCACGTTCCCAGTCGGTTGAAATTTTTCAAACATCCTTTATTGTATCGCTTTTCGGTCCTTTGGTTACATTAAACCTCCGTTGAAAACTTCGTCTTGTTGCAACAACACTGTGTTCTAGGCGGTGGAGATCCAACACCAGAAAAATCCTCTGTTCTAAGGAATAAACCATGTTGTCTACAGCACACTTGCACGTTGTGAACAGCACACGCTTACAGCAGACGTACAGAATGGCGCACCCACAGACTGCGTTGTCTTCTATATCTTTCACATCACCTGCAGAGCCATCTGTTGTTGAAAATCGTAACTACTGTAATTTCGAAAGTTTGTCCGCCTGAAAATGTACTGTTGTCCCAAGCATATTGCAACAAACGGTGTATTTCTATCGCTGCTCGTTTAGTTTTTATTGCCGTTTCAAATATACCGGTCATTTTAGAAACACCCTGTACTTGTTGTGTTTCTAACCTCTGCACACCGCGTCTGCGGATTTCCTGTCGGTCGCTCTCCCGGCAGCAGCAGCAGCGGGCAGTACAGGAACGCTCCGTGCGGTTCGCAGGTCCGTGTCGTGCCTGAGCCGGCCCCCGGAGGCGTCCCCGCAGCCCGCGCTGTCGGCCGGCGAAGGCGGCGGCGGCAGCGTCGCCGTGTCCTCCGCGTCGGGCGGCGGCGCGGCGCGCGGCGACGACCACCAGCTGCAGCAGCCGCAGCTGCAGATGCAGCACCAGCAGCTGCAGCTGCAGCAGCCGCACGCGTGCCGCTCGGCGCCCAGGAAGAAGCGGCGCACGCCGCGCTTCAACTCCGTCTCCAAGATCGACCGCGCGTCGCGCATCGTCTTCCCGCTGTGCTTCCTCGCCATCAACATGTTCTACTGGTACTCCTACCTGTGGCGCAGCCGCCGCCTCTACCACGTGCGCGCCAGCGGCGACGCGGCCGCGTCGTAGCGCCGGCAAGCAGGAGGAAGCCGCCGGCCGCCGCCGCTGCACTCGCAGAAGCCGAAGTGGGGATTTTTTCCGAGCTGTTCCAGGGACGCACGGAAGCTCGCCGCCCGACATTACCTCAACCTTTTTCTCAGATAACAATTTCTCAGCAGAGAAGTCCTGTTCAGAACTTTGTCAATCGCAGAAGTGGTGCTGGGAGTGTACTGGAGAGGCAAAACGTGGGAAGAACCTCCACAACCAACTACGTAACTGTAGACTTAAAAACGTGTAAGCTGTTCGTGTCAGAATGTAACCGAACGGTTTTCTACGCGCTTATGAACCTCGGTCACTTGCGTCTAGTTTCGTTGTGGGGCATATTTGGCAACGGGAGAGCCTAGCAACTGACTATAATGGGCAGTCAAATGGAAACGAGACATATGAGAAGAAAGTAACTAAAGTTTTTTATTATTTCAAAAGTAGCCGCCTTATCTCAATGTTAGACAAGATGGTCAATGCGCTCATGGGAAAATGTTTACGGCTGCCCACAGACCCATGATTGCACCCAGAAGTACACCTGTCCGTCCGAAATAAATCGTCGGCCACGATCGTATTTCTTCAGGGAGCTTTCCTCAGAGCTCCAGAAACATGTATATTGCATGGGAAGAGATCGGGACTGAATAAAGTATGGGCAACTGCTTCGCAGCGAAACTTTTTTAATCTACGAGGTCTGTTCAAACAATGCCGAAACTTTATCCACAAAATTTTTCTACGCTTACCTTTCACTCATTGTGCATGGTCTCCTACGAGACACTCTGCTCAACAGCTGATACACCGCTCCCGACCCATTTTCCACTTCCTGAAGTACGAGTAGTCTTCGTACACCTCTTGCTGCATCGTGCTAAGCGCCGTCTGTGAATTTTCTTTTATCTCGTCTGTCGCTGCAAATCTTCGTTCTTTCATCGGAGTTTTCAACTGTTGGAATAAAACAGAAGTCCGCAGTGGTCACATGATTCTCTTAAGAAACATTTCGTTCTCATTGTCACGATACAAAAGCACTTCACAAAATGCGAGGCGAAGGTGTTTCTAGTCTTGACTCATGAGCCGTGCGTCGAATTTGGTGGGAAGACAATGCATTACATTCAGGAATTCATGACATGGTCCAATTGGAATGTTACATTCTTCTGCAATCTCTCGGGTAGTCAGCCTGTGATTGGCAGGCGCAATTTCGTTGACGTCACGGACACGAGCGTCGTCGGTAGACGTCGAAAGTCGTCGTGAAACACTGTCATCTTTAACTTCCGTCCGGCTATTTTTAAACCTTGTGAACGATTCAGAACATCGAGTACGGCTAAACACTCATCACCGTTGGCTTCCTGCCTGCCTTCCTGAAATTCGTAAACTGTGTGACACAACGGTCTACTGAATATATCACTGGACATCAACTAACAGACATACAACAATGAAACTTCCGGCAGTTATACATTAAGCGCAGGCATGTGCAGGGATTCCAGGCGCATTTCGCTCCAACACAGCACTGCCGCGAAACTACGAATGTTCCGGAATTTTTTGAACAGACTTCGTAGACCAGACGACTGGCAAGATAGCTCCAGGAAAGTCATGATGACCTTTTTCCTTGAATGCAAGTGCCTGCTGTTCATGACTTTCTGGAGTCCTGCTCCACAATTAACGCACAGCTTTACATTGACACTTCATAAAAAATAAAGCGTGCTATCAAGTCCAAACGTCCAGGATGCTGACAGACGGCATCTTTCTGTTGCAAGATAACGCCCGCCCACGAGATGCCAAGATTGTTTAGAGTACACTGCATAAATTTCGCTCTGAGGTCGTTACACATCCTCCATACAGCCCCGATCCCTCCCGATCCGATTTCCATATTTTTGTAGCCCTCAAGAAACACATTCGCGGCCGTCGGACGAAGAGCTGCACGCCTGGATAGAGTAATGGTTGCGTAGCTAACCACCAACGTTTTTTCATAGAGACACTCTCCATCTTGTCTCACAGTGGGATAAATGTATTAACTGTTACTGCGATTACTTTTGAAGTAATAAACAGTTTACTTACTTTTTTCCATCTGTTTCGTTTTTTTACGAGGGTGCCTCTTATACAAAAGCAAGATTGTTAGAACTTGACGTGGTCTTTCAGTATATCTACCACATTTCATGTGAGCGTCAAAGACAACTTTTATCACGCACACAAGAGGAAGTATGTCAATCACACTGTCCATAAATTTCTATAACGGAAACGTCCACAGTCCTTATAAATTACTTTCTCTTCACTTTTCTGGGGGCTGACCATTCAAAAACTCGCTCAACAGTATGGTGTTAATTCAATTGCCTTTTCAGTCAATTTGGCAGCTATCAGGCGACAGTTTACTGCTCGTAAACAACTGTACCAACTTGAAGTAATATATTTGATTGCCACTGATACACAAATCGAAACACAGCGTTAAATAGAAACAGCTGATTTCTGGAGCCTGTTAATCGTCTATGTGCCCTGAAAGTCAAACATTTTCTACGCAAAACGCTATCTGATACAAGAAAACTGTCATCACTGCTAATACCGAGAACCAGTTATAAAAAAAACAATAGTAATGTGTATGTATGCCACTATCTACTTGACGGTAATAGGCAATTAAGAAATTAATTCTAGGTGGAAAACGTACCGAAGTTCTAGTCCAACACATCTAACTCTTGTAACTTCATTGCGTCTACAATCTCCTGTATGAGCTATATAACATATACCACAAAGTCTCTCGTCGTAGATAAGTACTGAACGTTACATGTGTGTACTTTCGATGGTTTATGTGAAACTGAAAGGTGATTTGCTTTCTGTGTCTGCGTCCTCGAAGTCTCCATCACGAAGGATGAAGGTAAATATGCCCACACATTTTCAGGCAGACGTGTCTGATTGTCGTACCCAATTGAGATGTAACCGTACGGTGGTGTGGATTCATTTCATTGATATAAAGTCACGTAACAGAGCGACATTCACCTACCGTACCATTTAGGCGAATATAATTATTGTATTTAAGTTATGATGCTGTCAGTATTATTACGGTTACTGTCGTCGATAGAATCTCTTCACTAAGAAATATGGTGGTTTGTTTTCGGCATCGTAAAGAGTGACACTGAACTTCCATTTTCGACTGCTCAATTCTCATCTAATTTCCTCACATGTCTGGGACTAAATAAATTGTGAGAAAACTGAGCGAGCAGTAGCACAAGCGGTGAAAAGACTTACTGGGCAGCAGAAGCAATTTTGGGAGCCTTCCATTGTGATCTGGTGTAAGAAATGCGACGGCCATATTAATTGAGCGTTTTCCTGTAGCCGAGCCACAAATCAAATTCAGAGAAAAGCAAAAGCAGTGTTTTAATCTGCTGCACATTCTTTTTCGCCGTTCTTAATAATGTTGTGTGAGGTGTTCCTAATGGTGCTTACGGTACTAAACGCAATTCCTACTCTCTTTCCGTGTGATTTTACTCTTATGGACACTGTTAAATGTTATTATGGTTGTGGCGTTAAAGCTTAAACATTTCGTGGAAAGATTTATAAGAATGGTTCTTAATTTGTGCGTAATTTTAATAATTGTTCTCTTGGTGTCCCCATGCTTGTCTAAAATGTTTGTGTCTCATGTATTTCCAGTGAATTTCCCTCAAAGTAGCAACCGACTATTCCAGTGTACATGAAAACTTTTAGACGTAATAAGAGTACTAAAACAGACGTGTATGACATGATAAACGCATGTAAATAGAGATTAACGGTGAGCGTTGCATAGTCATTGCCAGGACAGCAATTGGTCATATTTGTGAGAAACGCTAGACTTTGACGTCCTGTGTCACTGTATCGGTTGAAGAGATGTACGAACGATGTGTAGTTTAGCGCATTAACATAGCATGTATTTTTCCCCGCTGAAATTGATGTTCCGACAAAGCCCTCTTCAGGAAATGGAACTGTTGTTTGGAACAATAACAAAACATTAATGGCTGTACTCAGAATATTTGTCAAATAGAGTTTATTTTTGTTTGTCAATAGAGAGCATTTAGTGGGACCAAGCTGTATTATCGATGTTGCTATAGAAAATAAAATATTTATCTGGTTATCTAATTTACGTGTTCCTCATTATGTGTGTATTCCACTGCCGACGTTGCAGGTCAGTCATTTTGAACAGCACATCTCGTCTTGAAAGGAGAACAGATTGTGCACCATACCTGGGACGACCGTTGCAGTCTATGGAGTAGCAACGACTTCTCCATGTATCTTCATTAAACTCATCACATATACTGCGTGTGTTCATTTAATATATTGTTTTCCAAATACAGTTGCAATACTCCTCTACATTTTTGTGATACACTCCAGCACTATTGTGCTAAGTGGGTTAGTAAGCAACAATTTTTAATATTAATATGCAATGAAAGAGAATGGTATCGCCTATATTGATTTGACACGTCGTTTTTACCACAGGTGTATTTAGTGTGACAAATTGTAACAATATCAAGAATATTACAACAAATTTGTCATTCTTAAGTTTCCTCAGGGCCCTGACACTTATGAAACATCACATTGCAGGACTGTTGGGCTACGATATTTTCCTGATGCAAAATCGATTTTCTCGCAAACTAGGGGCCATCGAACGAAAAACCATTAGTCAGGTAATCAGGACAGGTTCCTCTACAATATACCTAACACTCATCAGAATCCGTGATTAAAACGTCTGTTGATCTCCATCTCAGATAAAGATCTTGATTATGTTACCGAACGCAAATATTCTTCAAAATTTGTTCCTAACCACAAGAATAATTATTCAAGTAAGTAAATAACGTTTTGTCCCTAACCATACTTCGCGTTACTTCATGTGACATGATTATGGTAGAAATGTAACCTACAAACAAGTCCAAAAAATAATCGTTTCTTTTTGGGAACAACAAACTGCGGACAAATAAAGATCAAAATGGTTCTGAGCACTATGGGACTTAACATTTTAGGTCATCAGTCCCCTAGAACTTAGAACTACTTAAACCTAACTAACCTAAGGACATCACACACATCCATGCCCGAGGCAGGATTCGAACCTGCGACCGTAGCAGTCGCACGGTTCCTGACTGAGCGCCTAGAACCGCGAGACCACCGCGGCCGGCCTAAATAAAGATCTCTGCTGTAAATAATGGTAAGAAACAAGTTGTTTGTTTTGACAAACATCGTAAATAAAATATTTCAAGTATATCGAATGTGATTTTTTTATTCCGAGCAGCCACTGTGTCCACATATATCTACAGTAGCGGCATATTTTTTAAATGTTAAATTCTACCAAAAATGTTATTCTTAAAAATTTGTCATTGGGTACCTATTTACTTGCAACGTACGTGCTCTTAACATGGGTTAACATCGACTGACCACTGTTTAACTTGCTGGGTTAGTTAACGAAACATTGCTGCAAAGCTTCTCGTGAGTACAAGTTAAGGGTACCAATTGTTTCGGTTTTTGGCACTAAGATTTCTAGTAACAATGTTTGCAATAATAAGGTCCGAAAACTTCAAAATATTATTTATAATTCAGCACAATTTAAAATTTAAATTTAGTAAGCCACTTACTACAGCAAGTAGACAATGTTAAAGATGGCTCTTAGCATTTCTACCATAATCATGTCACATGAAGTAACGCGAAGTATGGTTAGGGACAAAACGTTATTTACTTACCTGAATAATTATTCTTGTGGTTAGGAACAAATTTTGAAGAATATTTGCGTTCGGTAACATAATCAAGATCTTTATCTGAGAAGGAGATCAACAGACGTTTTAATCACGGATTCTGATGAGTGTTAGATATATTGTAGAGGAACCTGTCCTGATTACCTGACTAATGGTTTTTCGTTCGATGGCCCCTAGTTTGCGAGAAAATCGATTTTGCATCAGGAAAATATTCCCTTGTGTTTTCTTATGTATGCAAGAACAATCATGGAAATTTTGTCAGATTGTTCGGAAAGTAGTTGACGTTTTGACTCATAAAATACAAAATGTACTTGTGACCTGCACGAAATAAGGGAAGTTCACGAAAGTACTTTACGTGGGACAAGAAAATTTTCTTTACGCTACTGATTCATCGGGAGGACAGACCGATTAGACACTTTACGATCACATCTTTATAGATGAAAGAAAAGTTTGTACCTGCACCGTATAAATTATCCCATCCATACTTTGCCAACCATATGACATTTATTTTTAGAGTCAGGTTAAAATTTTCACGAAATAAATTCAAAATTCTACCCACTTGCTGAAGGTTAATATAGAAATTGTTTCGAGGAAGATTTCATAAAAATGTATTCTTTAATTCTGCATCAATTTCGAGAGCCTGCTTTCACAGGAATTATCAAGTATGAGTGGTTCGCATAGAATTTGATCGAAGAAGCAACAACCTTTTCGAATTCAATAGAATTGTGTTTTTCGGTATCGCTTCTAAAAAATCCCTAAGCCTGTAATATAAGCGTGGTGCTCTACGAATGTGTTTCGGTTGTTTTTTCAATAAACTGTAGCACTGCAAGTGATGCAAGTGGTAGCGACTAAGATGATTCTGTAACAAACTGAATACCCATTTGAAGGAAGTCTGTTGTAATGATTGATTTATTAATGAAGTTACTACTTTTGAATAATTTTACGTGATATTCTGTACGATGAGACTGAAAAACAAAGTACACGGAGAGTGTTTCAACCCGTACCGCCAGCGTGATAGGTGTTGAATTTAGCCGCTATGCAAAGCTCAGTTGGCCGACACATGAATAACGTTACATCAGTAAACCTCTAGACCGATTTTCTCCGAAATTAGCTTTCGTCGCATGAAAATCAGCTGCCTTGCTACTCTGAAGAGGACTTTCTACAACAAACCCAAGAATCATCGAAACCGTGTTTGTGAGTCGTAGTTACCCATATCATCATCAGATTCGTACAAATCATCCCCGAAAATTTTTCACGGTATGCACACCCCAGGCGTTATTACTACTGGCAGTCACGTTCTTGGCACTTATCGCTGCCTTCATTCTGACAAATTTACCATAAACTAGAGTATGAAATTAGAGTGGTGCTGCCATTTATCGGCTTATCAAGGAACTATCAAATAATATGAATGAAGCACATCACTTACCATGTTTTACATGCAATAAACCCGTTTCTAATGCTGTGTCTCTTGTCAACTGTCACAATAGTGAGTATCTCGTTTGTATGTGTCACATTATGGCTGTACTACACCACTTACACTCTTCTGATAACGTTAGTCAGTTGAAAGTCGGTTGCTACTGTGACAAAGACGGTAGTGGATGTTGTCGAAGGCTCGAGAGTCAACGTGACGAACGCACCTAGACTATTTCATGCAACTTTTGGAATAATTTAAAAAAAAGTCCGACAGTTGACTTGTTATTTTAAGATCAGTTCACGCGAATAACAAAAAAATCATTCACAGTCGGTGGTGACGTCATGCACTAGGAAACATGAACTACATTTCATGTTGCAGATGGATGGTCACTGGTTCCAGAAATTTGAAAGGGAGTTTTCTGATTATTTGCAAAAGGTAAAACAAAAACTGGTGAGTACTCCGCAAAGCGATTTAAACATACGTGAAGCGATGTACATCGGAAAAAAAAACAGTGAAGGAAATGATTTTATCAACAAAAAGATATGTGGCAATGAAAAAATTGATGAATCTGGAGTATTAAGTATTATATCATCAGGTTGTAGGCACTTTGTGCGGTATGGTGAAGCATGTACAGTCTTTTATTTGACAAAATGCAAACATGTAGATCACACATAGTGCAATCACAGTTCTAAAACAAGACCAGACGCGATTACCATAGTACAAATCGTGTTAAATGTCATTTTATGAGTGATGGTTATGTTAATATCATAGAAACTAAAAAAAATGTCTAAACAGTAACACTTTTTCTACAAAGAGCTACAGAATATTATAAATTAAAATTATCGGTTTCTAGATGAAAATGAGTTCTTTCAAAGCCAACGATCGAGTTACTTCAAAATAAGTGACAAGTGATTGGAAGACTAAACATTTTACTAATTTTAATTAACTGTGTTCACTAAGTTTATGTGGTGAAGGAAGAAAGTATCGCCTCTCCAAATAGTCATAATTCAATAAATGGGTGGTACTATTTAGATAATGTTTTAAGAAACGAGAACGGAAACGAAGAGTATTAAAAGCAGTTGTGTCTGACATGAGGTATAGATATAGAAAATATTCGCTTAGCAGAACACTCTAAAGAAGATTCACAGTCGTATCTTGAGAGGGCACAGTCGACATTCAGTTTGCTGGTGATAATAGGCGACTGCACATGCCAATGACAAGACAACACGGAAAGAGATTATATATATTGGTGCTAAAGTTAGGGAACCTAACGTCCAGATCATTAGGCTTAATAAACTATTTCGTCTCATTTGATTTTATTGCAAGTGTATACAAGCAAGGAACTACCACACTTCTAACTAATAAAACTGAATAGAAATGATTTAAAAATACGGAGGTGCGTTAATTCTAATACCTTTCAAGGTCAATCGTCAGTAAATCCCTGCTTTTGTGTAAAGTCGATGTTGAAATGTTAATGAACCTGATTAGCGTAGAGGCACAGCTCTATTCCGAAAACTATACCAGTAAATTCACAGGGTTCATAAATAAGGTATTACTTGGCAGTAGTGATGGGAACAGCCGAACAAAAGCAGTCGAGTCAGTCGGTTGTTGGAGAACAATCGACTGATTCGGTTGTAGCTTTATGTGTCGGTTGGACTATTCATTCAGTCTTTTAAGTGTAAGTGTCTAAGCAACCGAATGGAAGCAGTAGATTTCGCCAGTTTTGGATTTAGTATCTGCCTATATATACATCTATACTCTGCGAACCACAGTGAGGTGCATGGCAGAGGGAACGTACCATTGTACCAGTTACTATCCGTAGAATTATTATTGATTCGTTACCTTCGAGTGAAACTAGTCTGTGGGTGGAACCGAATGAAAACAGTCTGAAGCAATGCGACGCATTCAGTTCTGAACTGAAACATTCGATCGTTTTGCCATTGTTAAGTCATTATCGTTGACTGCACTCTGAAATCGCCTATCACTGTTATTACTGTTCCGATATTTCATTTTCATTGAAAGCCAATAAGATGGTTGTGTCAGTTGGATGTCTAACATGCACAATCACTCAAGCCCGGAGAGTGAGTGAGAAACATTCACATAGCTAATTTCACTCGGTTGTTTCATTCGACTCAAACAACAGACAGAACGGAAAAGCAATCGACTGACCAACCGATTATCCCGTCACTACTTAGCACAAATGCTAAACATCAGTATGAAAGAGCATATTCTAACACATTCAGTACTTACAGAGTCGTATATCCGAAAACAGAAGTTGCTTTGTTGTCGTTCTTTCTTCCCAATGGCACCATGCGGACAGACTAAATGATTTTTGGTGTATCCGCACTGCGATAGCCCAGGATGAGAAACTGCACTGAACACATTATCCATATCTTTGCCCTGAGAAACTGTTTCACGCATAGAATGTTTATATTTCGGTGAACTTCCATTCTCTAGTGCAGCACAGTCCAACGTAACAGTCGCGACACTTCGCTTCGTTTTTGTTACCGCCAGCGATGTTGTTGTTGTTGTGGTCTTCAGTCCTGAGACTGGTTTGATGCAGCTCTCCATGCTACTCTATCCTGTGCAAGCTTCTTCATCTCCCAGTATCTACTGCAACCTACATCCTTCTGAATCTGCTTAGTGTATTCATCTCTTGGTCTCCCTCTACGATTTTTACCCTCCACACTACCCTCCAATGCTAAATTTGTGATCCCTTGATGCCTCAAAACATGTCCTACCAACCGATCCCTTCTTCTAGTCAAGTTGTGCCACAAACTTCTCTTCTCCCCAATCCTATTCAATACCTCTTCATTAGTTACGTGATCTACCCACCTTATCTTCAGCATTCTTCTGTAGCACCACATTTCGAAAGCTTCTATTCTCTTCTTGTCCAAACTAGTTATCGTCCATGTTTCACTTCCATACATGGCTACACTCCATACAAGTACTTTCAGAAACGACTTCCTGACACCTAAATCTATGCTCGATGTTAACAAATTCCTCTTCTTGAGAAACGCTTTCCTTCCCATTGCCAGTCTACATTTTATATCCTCTCTACTTCGACCATCATCGGTTATTTTACTCCCTAAATAGCAAAACTCCTTTACTACTTTAAGTGTCTTATTTCCTAATCTAATTCCCTCAGCATCACCCGACTTAATTTGACTACATTCCATTATCCTCGTTTTGCTTTTGTTGATGTTCATCTTATATCCTCCTTTCAAGACACTGTCCATTCCGTTCAACTGCTCTTCCAAGTCCTTTGCTGTCTCTGACAGAATTACAATGTCATCGGCGAACCTCAAAGTTTTTACTTCTTCTCCATGAATTTTAATACCTACTCCGTATTTTTCTTTTGTTTCCTTTACTGCTTGCTCAATATACAGATTGAATAACATCGGGGAGAGGCTACAACCCTGTCTTACTCCTTTCCCAACCACTGCTTCCCTTTCATGTCCATCGACTCTTATACACTCCTGGAAATGGAAAAAAGAACACATTGACACCGGTGTGTCAGACCCACCATACTTGCTCCGAACACTGCGAGAGGGCTGTACAAGCAATGATCACACGCACGGCACAGCGGACACACCAGGAACCGCGGTGTTGGCCGTCGAATGGCGCTAGCTGCGGAGCATTTGTGCACCGCCGCCGTCAGTGTCAGCCAGTTTTCCGTGGCATACGGAGCTCCATCGCAGTCTTTAACACTGGTAGCATGCCGCGACAGCGTGGACGTGAACCGTATGTGCAGTTGACGGACTTTGAGCGAGGGCGTATAGTGGGCATGCGGGAGGCCGGGTGGACCTACCGCCGAATTGCTCAACACGTGGGGCGTGAGGTCTCCACAGTACATCGATGTTGTCGCCAGTGGTCGGCGGAAGGTGCGCGTGCCCGTCGACCTGGGACCGGACCGCAGCGACGCACGGATGCACGCCAAGACCGTAGGATCCTACGCAGTGCCGTAGGGGACCGCACCGCCACTTCCCAGCAAATTAGGGACACTGTTGCTCCTGGGGTATCGGCGAGGACCATTCGCAACCGTCTCCATGAAGCTGAGCTACGGTCCCGCACACCGTTAGGCCGTCTTCCGCTCACGCCCCAACATCGTGCAGCCCGCCTCCAGTGGTGTCGCGACAGGCGTGAATGGAGGGACGAATGGAGACATGTCGTCTTCAGCGATGAGAGTCGTTTCTGCCTTGGTGCCAATGATGGTCGTATGCGTGTTTGGCGCCGTGCAGGTGAGCGCCACAATCAGGACTGCATAGGACCGAGGCACACAAGGCCAACACCCGGCATCATGGTGTGGGGAGCGATCTCCTACACTGGCCATACTCCACTGGTGATCGTCGAGGGGACACTGAATAGTGCACGGTACATTCAAACCGTCATCGAACCCATCGTTCTACCATTCCTAGACCGGCAAGGGAACTTGCTGTTTCAACAGGACAATGCACGTCCGCATATCTCCCGTGCCACCCAACGTGCTCTAGAAGGTGTAAGTCAACTACCCTGGCCAGCAAGATCTCCGGATCTGTCCCCCATTGAGCATGTTTGGGACTGGATGAAGTGTCGTCTCACGCGGTCTGCACGTCCAGCACAAACGCTGGTCCAACTGAGGCGCCAGGTGGAAATGGCATGGCAAGCCGTTCCACAGGACTACATCCAGCATCTCTACGATCGTCTCCATGGGAGAATAGCAGCCTGCATTGCTGCGGAAGGTGGATATACACTGTACTAGTGCCGACATTGTGCACGCTCTGTTGCCTGTGTCTATGTGCCTGTGGTTCTGTCAGTGTGATCATGTGATGTATCTGACCCCAGGAATGTGTCAATAAAGTTTCCCATTCCTAGGACAATGAATTCACGGTGTTCTTATTTCAATTTCCAGGAGTGTAACTGCCATCTGGTTTCTGTAGAAACTGTAAATAGCCTTTCGCTCCCTGTATTTTACCCCTGCCACCTTCAGAATTTGAAAGAGGGTATTCCAGTTAACATTGTCAAAAGCTTTCTCTAAGTCTACAAATGCTAGAAACGTAGATTTGCCTTTTCTTAATCTTTGTTCTAAGATAAGTCGTAAGGTCAGTATTGCCTCACGTGTTCCAACATTTCTACGGAATCCAAACTGATCTTCCCCGAGGTCGGCTTCTACCAGTTTTTCCATTCGTCTGTAAAGAATTCGCGTAAGTATTTTGCAGCTGTGACTTATTAAACTGATAGTTCGGTAATTTTCACATCTGTCAACACCTGCTTTCTTTGGGATTGGAATTATTATATTCTTCTTGAAGTCTGAGGGTATTTTGCCTGTCTCATACATCGTGCTCACCAGATGGTAGAGTTTTGTCATGACTGGCTCTCCCGAGGCCATCAGTAGTTCAAATGGAATGTTGTCTACTCCCGGGGCCTTGTTTCGACTCAGGTCTTTCTGTGCTCTGTCAAACTCTTCACGCAGTATCTTATCTCCCATTTCGTCTTCATCTACATCCTCTTCCATTTCCATAATATTGTCCTCAAGTACATCGCCCTTGTATAAACCCTCTATATACTCCTTCCACCTTTCTGCCTTCCCTTCTTTGCTTAGAACTGGGTTGCCATCTGAGCTCTTGATATTCATACAAGTGGTTCTCTTCTCTCCAAAGGTCTCTTTAATTTTCCTGTAGGCAGTATCTATCTTACCCCTAGTGAGACAAGCCTCTACATCTTTACATTTGTCCTCTAGCCATCCCTGCTTAGCCATTTTGCATTTCCTGTCGATATCATTTTTGAGACGTTTGTATTCCTTTTTGCCTGCTTCATTTACTGCATTTTTATATTTTCTCCTTTCATCAATTAAATTCAATATTTCTTCTGTTACCCAAGGATTTCTATTAGCCCTCGTCTTTTTACCTACTTGATCCTCTGCTGCCTTCACTACTTCATCCCTCAGAGCTACCCATTCTTCTTCTACTGTATTTCTTTCCCCCATTCCTGTCAATTGTTCCCTTATGCTCTCCCTGAAACTCTCTACAACCTCTGGTTCTTTCAGTTTATCCAGGTCCCATCTCCTTAAATTCCCACCTTTTTGCAGTTTCTTCAGTTTCAATCTGCAGTTCATAACCAATAGATTGTGGTCAGAATCCACATCTGCCCCAGGAAATGTCTTACAATTTAAAACCTGGTTCCTAAATCGCTGTCTTACCATTATATAATCTATCTGATACCTTTTAGTATCTCCAGGATTCTTCCAGGTATACAACCTTCTTTTATGATTCTTGAACCAAGTGTTGGCTATGATTAAGTTATGCTCTGTGCAAAATTCTACAAGGCGGCTTCCTCTTTCATTCCTTCCCCCCAATCCATAATCACCTACTATGTTTCCTTCTCTCCCTTTTCCTACTGACGAATTCCAGTCACCCATGACTATTAAATTTTCGTCTCCCTTCACTACCTGAATAATTTCTTTTATCTCGTCATACATTTCATCTATTTCTTCATCATCTGCAGAGGTAGTTGGCATATAAACTTGTACTACTGTAGTAGGCATGGGTTTTGTGTCTATCTTGGCCACCATAATGCGTTCACTATGCTGTTTGTAGTAGCTAACCCGCACTCCTATTTTTTTATTCATTATTAAACCTACTCCTGCATTACCCCTATTTGATTTTGTATTTATAACCCTGTAATCACCTGACCAAAAGTCTTGTTCCTCCTGCCACCGAACTTCACTAATTCCCACTATATCTAACTTTAACCTATCCATTTCCCTTTTTAAATTTTCTAACCTACCTGCCCGATTAAGGGATCTGACATTCCACGCTCCGATCCGTAGAACGCCAGTTTTCTTTCTCCTGATAACGACGTCCTCCTGAGTAGTCCCCGCCCGGAGATCCGAATGGGGGACTATTTTACCTCCGGAATATTTTACCCAAGAGGACGCCATCATCATTTAATCATACAGTAGAGCTGCATGTCCTCGGGAAAAATTACGGCCGTAGTTTCCCCTTGCTTTCAGCCGTTCGCAGTACCAGCACAGCAAGGCCGTTTTGGTTAATGTTACAAGGCCAGATCAGTCAATCATCCAGACTGTTGCCCCTGCAACTACTGAAAAGGCTGCTGCCCCTCTTCAGGAACCACATGTTTGTCTGGCCTCTCAACAGATACCCCTCCGTTGTGGTTGCACCTACGGTACGGCCATCTGTATCGCTGAGGCACGCAAGCCTCCCCACCAACGGCAAGGTCCATGGTTCATGGGGGGGTCGTACCGCTGCGTGTTTGGTTAAGCTGAAAAAAATTATTTTAAAACACGGAAATATATCTGTTCTACCAGCCACCAAGCTCATTTATCTGTAAAACTCTGGATTTGTGTTCAGTCCATGTTTGAAGTGTCAACGATCTACAGACTGTACTCACAGTATAGCATTGTATTTATAACCCTGTAATCACCTGACCAAAAGTCTTGTTCCTCCTGCCACCGAACTTCACTAATTCCCACTATATCTAACTTTAACCTATCCATTTCCCTTTTTAAATTTTCAGCGATAACAGCGCCCAAAGCGGCCGGAAAGCGACACTTCTGAATACGATAACATGAGTGAGAATACTAACGTTTCTACCGATTTGTAACATAATTCTTAAAATAGGGAGTGTATGTAGTGCCATAAAAATAGACAATAAGTAAAAAATTACACCACGTTACTGATTCTTCAGTGTCGTAACGACTCTGGGAGATACGAAACCGTGCATTACAGGACAGTTTATCTACAATTCTCTTGTAACGTACAGACATCTACTGAGTAATAATGTTTTCCTCTAATAACAAAAATTGTTAGTAAACACCAGAAGACCCGACCATTTACAGAAAGACGTCATAGGTCATCCAAAAAAGTAGATTTTTGTTCGCTACACTTTGTGCCAAATCAGTGAATGTGGAACGTAGGAAACCTAGATGGAACGTAGTACTATATCTTTTAGCGTATCAAATAAGCCACTACCACTGAAGCTTAAGGAAAAACCATACAAATGTAGTAAATTGTCAAAAACAGTAAAACTGTTTTCCAACACAGGAGAAACCAGTTCCACAATTGTTGCTAGATCTGAGTCATATACCGCAAGAGTCTTCAATACATTCACTTTTAAAGCAGAAGTAATTACATTTACAAAAATATACGTGTATTAGAAAGTCGAGTGCAGTATAAGAAAGAGCGAATCATTGGTTTCCATAAAAATTTTTGAGTAGCAACAGCGTCTATGATAATAACAACAGACAACAGAAATATACGCTTCTCAGCCATGAAACGTGTTTATATTCTCCTGTTTTCGAGGGAATTTGCTGCACATATAGACATATTCGAAAGTATTTCTTCATGAATGAGTTGCAGCTTATGCAATGGGATCACTGCGATTCGGCTGTTTTTACAAGTATTTTATGATAATTCATGTCTCTTGGTAACTTACTAGCGGATGGAATGCAAAAATATAACAACTATAAGGTTAATTAAGAAGAAAGCAACTAAAATTAAACTTTATCGTTACGACGCTTGTGACTATCTGCTTTCTCACCGCTTAGAGCGCTGGTGTCGCTCCAGCAGTCAAACGGTAACAACTTTAGAACCAGAGAGTGTTGTGACTCGATTTGCTATACTGTGAGTACAGTCTGTAGATCGTTGACACTTCAAACATGGATTGAACACAAATCCAGAGTTTTACAGATAAATGAGCTTGGTGGCTGGTAGAACAGATATATTTCCGTGTTTTAAAATAATTTTTTTCAGCTTAACCAAACACGCAGCGGTACGACCCCTACAATATGTAAAATTATTAACATAAATCTGATCCAAGATGTTCAATACTCAGTTTCTTACACGTATATTGTCCTCTATATCACTGTATAAAATTCAATTTTAAAATGCACTGTGACGAAACAGATATGTAACTAACAACAGTTCATCCAAAAAATGACCATGAATACGTAAACATTTTATTGAAATTATGTTTCAGATACAGAAAAATCGCTAAAATGGCAGAAAACTGTCGGAATGACGAGGAAATCTATTTCACTACTATCGCAATAAACAGTTTTGAACATATAAGCAAATAGAAGCGTACTCCTACAAGCTCCGGAAAGTACATACAGTACTTACACTTATTCAACTATGTGACAAATATTCGCTTTGAGGAAAAGTATGAAGCCAACCTTCACCTTGACTAATTGAAGAAGTAAACCAGTTCATGAATCTCATAGACGCGGGACATCGCTCGTACAAACTATGCCCCGCACCTGAAACTCATGTTACTTAAGGGCAGAAGCGGGATAGAGTGAGTCAGGGTGTGAGAAATGCAAAACTCAGGCATGTTCATACTCAAACCGACAACATAAATATACCAGCTCCAACGGAAAAGCTCATGTGGTCTCAATATAGTCAAAGATAAGCTGCAGCTGATCCCATTGTCCCAGCCCATGACCTGAACTGATACTTCACGTCACCTAAAACCACAAATGAACCACAAAAGAAACAGAGACTCATTGATTACTTCATGCCGGCAAATGACTCCAGCCACGAAAAATTCTATCTAAAACATGTTCCACAATTGTTGCTAGATCTGAGTCATATACCGCAAGAGTCTTCAATACATTCACTTTTAAGGCAGAAGTAATTACATTTACAAAAATATACGTGTATTAGAAAGTCGAGTGCAGTATAAGAAAGAGCGAATCATTGGTTTCCATAAAAATTTTTGAGTAGCAACAGCGTCTATGATAATAACAACAGACGACAACAGAAATATACGCTTCTCAACCATGCTCCAGCCACGAAAAATTCTATCTAAAACATGTTATTTGAAGTACCTTCAAAAAATGCAATCCAGCGTAATGAGATCAGCATCTATTGGTCAGTGTGGCATCACTGTCTAAATGATTGTTATTAAAGCACTACTGCTCACATGAAAAGGTATCTTTAACCTCACCTTAACCATAAGTGCTTCCCCAGAGGCAAGTAAACAGGGGCTGGTCAACACATTACATAAGGAAGACGTTGTCACAGCACCCTCTAATTACTATCCTATTTGCATTCTTCCTGTACTATCCAAGGCCTTAAAATATGTAGTGCACGACCAGCTAACAAAGGGCTTAACTACAAAGAACCTGCTAGACGAATACGAGTCAAGGTAAGCATCGCAGCACAACATCTGCTTTAATAAAGGTAACAGATGAAGAAGCGAGTACTATTTTGCTACCCTCTGAGCGCTTCGATTATGACACGTTTCTAGCAAAAAATTAGCAGTCTTAATTTCTGGCCAAGTATTATGGAATGGTTTCGCTCATACCTGACGTATAGCCAGTAATGCGTCATTTCTGGCACCATGAAGTCACTATGAAGGCGTGTAGCATCAGTTGCCCCAGGTTTCGGTATTAGGTCCTACACTCTTACGACTCAAACTGTGCGCAATAGGCTACATGATGCGCAACTTCACTCCCGACGTCCACGGCGAGGTCCATCTTTGCAACCATATGCCTTCAACCAGACAATCGTCGGAAACGTGTTTGGAGGCAACCCGGTCAGGCTGAACGCCTTAGACATTGTGGAGCGAGTGCAGCAAGGTGGAGGTTCCTTGCTGTTTTGGGGTGGCAATATGTGGGGCCGACGTACACCGCTGGTGGTCATGGAAGGCGCCGTAACGGGTGTACGGTACATGAATGCCGTCCTCCCACCGATAGTGCAGCCATATCGGCAGCAATACTGGCGAGGCATTCGTCTCCACGGACGACAATTCACGCCCCATCGTGCACATCTTGTGGATGACTTCCTTCAGGACGACGACATCGCACGACTAGAGAGGCCAGCATGTTCTCCAGACATGAACCCTATCGAACATGCCTGGGATAGATTGAAAAGGGATGTTTACGGACGACGTGACCCATCAACCAGTCTGAGGGTGAGTTTATAGCTGTCCCAGCGTGACATTTTAAGTGTGACATGTTTAAGCCTCTTCAACACAAATACGACCACTTGTGAGTCATGTGGAACGAATATGGAACCCACATGCCTTAGAACACTGTGGTTTGGCGGTATGTGGGACAATACTACTAAAAAAAAAGGCCATAAGCACTTTGAAACCCAGTATATCGGTACTCTGCAATATCACCAGCCGAATGGTTGATTTCACCAGTTGCAGTTTGTTGTCATCCAGTTCTGTCTCTCTTCCTGCATTGATGCATGATATTGATCCTCAGCATTGAGTCGACTGCATCTAGGGAGACAGTATACAGTGTCTGCTACTGGATCTCCATTATTGGTCTTGTTAATTGCAATTATTTAAGGAAGTTTGACCAATTTTATTGTGTCTTCCTGAGGGTGCTTTTACAAACTTAATAATAAGTTAATGCTTTTAGTCATTTCTTAGAAGAATATGATACAAGAGAAAAAAGTCGCTGTGAGTGAACGTAGCTGTGTTTTATCGCTTCAGTTCCACCGTTATGGTTGGATTTTCTTTTTTAACAATTTAAACAAGGGTCTTCTAAGAAATCACCTTACTCCAAAATCCGCTGGTGATCAATTGAACAGAATGTCAGCAATAAACAGGAAACAATTTCCTAATGTTGTGTCAGGCTTTATTTATTAGCTTAGGAAGTGGCATTCGACTTCTCAGCCTATCATCAGGTCACAGCTCAATGTTGCAGGCATAGATCATCTTAATTGGGACCTCCACAAGTATTAGTTTCGCTGAAGATAAAACGGTACAATAACGACATATAAAGTGTCTATAAACAAAAGTATTACATTTTAATGTCAGGCCGAAATAATTACATTGAACTAGAAATTGAAATTAATTTTCTTATTCGTTTATAGTTATATTTAGCAAAAGATGAAAATTGTTCAATGTGCAAATGTAATATATTCTCTATAACCGAAATTTGATTTTACACAGAGGATAAAGGAAATAAAGACCGGTTATTTAAAACTGTGTTTATGTTACTTGATATTAAGTATTTCTGGGATATTTCAGCAACGTAGTACCCCACGTCTCGTAACTATTTGAAAAACTTCGTGATTGACCACCAAGAATACACGTTAAAAGATCTTTATTATGCAACCAGTTTCTGTCCATATACCGTTATCAGGCAACATAAAATATTTACAAGCGCTTAAAAATCGAAATACACTCCTGGAAATGGAAAAAAGAACACATTAACACCGATGTGTCAGACCCACCATACTTGCTCCGGACACTGCGAGAGGGCTGTACAAGCAATGATCACACGCACGGCACAGCGGACACACCAGGAACCGCGGTGTTGGCCGTCGAATGGCGCTAGCTGCGCAGCATTTGTGCACCGCCGCCGTCAGTGTCAGCCAGTTTGCCGTGGCATACGGAGCTCCATCGCAGTCTTTAACACTGGTAGCATGCCGCGACAGCGTGGACGTGAACCGTATGTGCAGTTGACGGACTTTGAGCGAGGGCGTATAGTGGGCATGCGGGAGGCCGGGTGGACGTACCGCCGAATTGCTCAACACGTGGGGCGTGAGGTCTCCACAGTACATCGATGTTGTCGCCAGTGGTCGGCGGAAGGTGCACGTGCCCATCGACCTGGGACCGGACCGCAGCGACGCACGGATGCACGCCAAGACCGTAGGATCCTACGCAGTGCCGTAGGGGACCGCACCGCCACTTCCCAGCAAATTAGGGACACTGTTGCTCCTGGGGTATCGGCGAGAACCATTCGCAACAGTCTCCATGAAGCTGGGCTACGGTCCCGCACACCGTTAGGCCGTCTTCCGCTCACGCCCCAACATCGTGCAGCCCGCCTCCAGTGGCGTCGCGACAGGCGTGAATGGAGGGATGAATGGAGACGTGTCGTCTTCAGCGATGAGAATCGCTTCTGCCTTGGTGCCAATGATGGTCGTATGCGTGTTTGGCGCCGTGCAGGTGAGCGCCACAATCAGGACTGCATACGACCGAGGCACACAGGGCCAACACCCGGCATCATGGTGTGGGGAGCGATCTCCTACACTGGCCGTACACCACTGGTGATCGTCGAAGGGACACTGAATAGTGCACGGTACATCCAAACCGTCATCGAACCCATCGTTCTACCATTTCTAGACCGGCAAGGGAACTTGCTGTTCCAACAGGACAATGCACGTCCGTGCCACCCAACGTGCTCTAGAAGGTGTAAGTCAACTACTCTGGCCAGCAAGATCTCCGGATCTGTCCCCCATTGAGCATGTTTGGGACTGGATGAAGCGTCGTCTCACGCGGTCTGCACGTCCAGCACGAACGCTGGTCCAACAGAGGCGCCAGGTGGAAATGGCATGGCAAGCCGTTCCACAGGACTACATCCAGCATCTCTACGATCGTCTCCATGGGAGAATAGCAGCCTGCATTGCTGCGAAAGGTGGATATACACTGTACTAGTGCCGACGTTGTGCATGCTCTGTTGCCTGTGTCTATGTGCCTGTGGTTCTGTCAGTGTGATCATGTGATGTATCTGACCCCAGGAATGTGTCAATAAAGTTTCCCCTTCCTGGGACAATGAATTCACGGTGTTCTTATTTCAATTTCCAGGAGTGTATAATCGATAGCGCCAGATAAAATAACACACTTCATTTCTCACTGTTGTCAAATAGTAATATAAATTACATCGTCAGTAGTAAAAGTGTAACAAACACTGCTCTTCTTCACGTCATATGAACAAGCAACTTACACCATTACGAGAGGACGCATTCCCCATACGACAGGAGTTTGTTTGTGAATTAGTCTCTACTTCCGACATGGGAGACATGGACTTACTCAGTGTACAAAGAATACGTACGTTATGTCGCCAAAGGTATCCGAACACCTACCAGTGGACATTAACATGGGGTGTCTCTACCCACCACCTTGTATGCGGAGCAGTGGCAGCCCATTCTTTCTCAACAACGGAAACCGTAGTATGTAGCGACGTTGGACGCTGGGATCTAGAGCCAAGTTGACGTTCAGACTCATCCTTTTTACGACATTGCAGCGCCTTTGTTATTCAGAATTACGATGCCTCGTTCTTTCAAACCACCAGGTAAGCGACTTTCAGTTAAAATGTGTCCCCTGTACAGGAATATACGTAATGAACGTACACGTTGAGGTTAGAGACGCAGCTGACAGTATATGTGTTGCGGCCTAACATCAAGCGCCAGCACGTCGGCCTGGAACTTTACATCATAGTGCGCTGACTAGGACGACACCACGACTGGAATGGCATCTATACCAAAAGAATATAAGCGCCGAGCAGCCTAGTCGCGGTGCAGTGGAAGACGAGCCCTCATACAAACGTTCCAGCAATGACTTACGAACGGAATTTTTTTGCTTGCATTGAACTTGTAGATAACGAAGACCAGTGATTATTTGCATGTCGCCATTTGCTTGCGATTTACCTTTGTTAATACGCAAAGTTAAGTATTGTCAACTCAACTTACCATAGTAAACTCCATTAATATGATTTGCTTTCTAATGATTAGAGAAAACAGCTTCCTAGGCAACCTATATTAGACGAGTGTGCCGGATACTACAGTATGGATATTTGGATCTGGCTGTGGAGCCCACTCATATAGCTTTATGGTTAGGCGAATGTTCGCGATGTGCGGGAACTCCGGCTCCGGGCCCTGGTACGGCACAAATTCTCACTGTCGCCATTCCATGGTAAATCTGATGGTTGCCTCTGTTAGCAACTGCGAATACAGAAGATAGACAAAATAATTTGAACACATGTACTTACTTCGGAATGGTTCATTAATAAGGGGTTAGACCCCCATTCGCCCGTTATACAGCTGCGATTCTTCTTGGACTACTGACATGTAATGATTGTATAGTTTCCAGTGGCATGCTAAGCAACTCTTCGATCAGAACCTCTTCTACACTACTGGCCATTAAAATTGTTACACCAAGAAGATCACGTGCTGCAGACGCGAAGCTTAACCGACAGGAAGAAGATGCTGTGATATGCAAAAGATTAGCTTTTCAGAGCATTCACACAAGGTTGTCGCTGGTGGCGACCCCTACAACGTGCTGACATGAGGAAAGTTTCCAAATGATTTCTCATACACAAACAGCAGGTGACCGGCGTCGCCTGGTGAAACGTTGTCATGCCTCGTCTAAGGAGGAGAAATGCGTACGATCGCGTTTCTGACTTTGATAAAGGTCGGATTGTAGCCTATCGCGATTGCGGTTTATCGCATCGCGACATTGATGCTCGGGTTGGTCGAGACCCAATGACTGGCAGCAGAATATGAAATCGGTGGGTTCAGGAGGGTAATACGGAACGCCGTACTGGATCCCAACGGTGTCGTATCACTAGCAGTCTAGGTGACTGTCATCTTATCCGCACGGCTGTAAGGGATCGTGTAGCCACGTCTCGATCCCTGAGTCAACAGATGGGGAAGTTTGCAACACAACAACCATCTCCACCAACAGTTAGACGACGTTTGCAGCAGCATGCACTATCAGCTCGGAGACCGTGGCTGCGGTTACCCTTATCGCTGCATCACAGACAGGAGCGCCTGCAATGGTGTACTCAACGACGAACCTGGGTGTACGAATGGCAAAACTTCATTTTTTCGGATGAATCCAGGTTCTGTTTACAGCATCATGATGGTCGCATCCGTGTTTGGCGACATCGCGGTGAAGGCATATTGGAAGCGTCTATTCGTCATCGCCATACTGGTGTATCACCCGGCGTGATGGTATGGGGTGCCATATCTTACACGTCTCGGTCACCTCTTGTTCGCATTGACGTTACATTTCAGATGTCTTACGACCCGTGGCTCTACCCTTCATTCTATCCCTGCGAAACCCTACATTTCAGTAAGATAATGCACGACCGCCTTTCTGGATACAAGAAATGTTCGACTGCTGCCCTGGCCAGCTCATTCTCCAGATCTCTCACCAATTGAAAACGTCTGGTCAATGGTGGCCGAGCAACTGCCTCGTCACAATATGCCAGTCAATACTGTTTAAGGTGCATGGGCAGCTGTACCTGTACACGCCATCCAAGCTCTGTTTGATTCAATGCCCAGGCTTATCAAGGCCGTTATTACGGCCAGAGGTGGTTGGTCTGGTTACTGATTTCTCAGAATCTATGCACCGAAATTGCGTGAAAATGTAATCACACGTCAGTTCTTGTATAATATATTTGTCCAATAAATACCCGTTTATCATCTGCATTTCTTCATGGTGTAGCAATTTTAATGGTCAGTAGTGTAAGTCCTGTAGTGACGAGGGGGCGGAAATCTGCTCAAATACAGCCCACAAGGGTTCGATAATGTCCATGTGCGGGGACTGTGCTGTCCAGGCAAGACGCTGCAGTTCAGTTGCAAGCTGTTCGTACCTCGATTGTACTGTCCTGCCTGTGTAAATGGGCGCATTATCGTCCAGAAATATCGCGTCATTGTTGGGGAACAACATTTGAATCATGGGGTGCTCCTGATCCCCTAAAATGTTGACATAATCGTTGGCTGTGACACCACGGCCTTTGTGAGTAATGATGGGACTGACAGAATACCATCATATGGCTGCCCACACCATCACACTTCCATCTCCATGATTAACCGTTGGAGTTAAGGAATCACGATTGTAGGCTTCTTTTGGCGTTTTCCAGACGTAAACCCAGCCCGATATTGGAAATAACTAAAACATTGACTCGTCGAACGATATGACGTGTCTCCACTGATCAGTCGTCCATTTATGCTCCTGACACCATGTTTCACGCTTCTTTATGTTGATTATCCTCACCAATGGTTTCGTGTAGCAGCTCGTCCATGAATATTCGCTGTATGGAGTCCTCGGCCGACACTGTCGACAGATACGGAGTCTCGAAGATGACTATTGAACTCTGCAGTCACTTTAGCCGCCCTAGTTTTGTGTTGCTTTGACACAAGTTGTGTTAGCGTTCGACGATCTCTGTCATTTAGTTCTGATTTACGCTGACTATTACGTTTACACGATGACGTCTTTCCATGTTTTGTGTAGGCTGCCATGACTGTTGAAACAGTTGCTCTTTAAACATTCAGTAAGTTGGCTGTGTTGGTTACTGATGCTCCAGCTAATCGGATCCTGACAATCTGCCCTCCTTGGAACTCTGTTAGGCCTTTCACTGCACGTCGACCTCGGCCTCTGTATGCAGATAGGAAGTGTGCATCATTCGTAAACAACCTGCACTGTTGCCTACTGAACAAGCACAGCCCAGCACAACACGTGCCTCACCTGCATTGTTGACGGTCAAACACAACCATCTCATTACTACCACTGTTCCCATTATTTTGCCTATTCCCCGTTCATTTCATGTCATCCCATAACGGGTCAAGATAATGAGAGCTCTGTCTTGCAGAAATTATTGGAATTCTGGAAACAGTTAAGCTCCCTTCTAATGTGAATAATCTGAGTTTGCCCAGATTTCTCAGTGGGCGTTTAATGGAAGAAACCAACGTTACCAGATACGTGAAACATAAAATTCTGAATCAGTTGAGTATTAAAACATAGCTATTTCATTAAATTTTTCAGCACGAGAGCAATATGAGGAAACAGTAATATTTCACGCTTGTCGAAAAACACGTGTTTCGTCGCTATAATACGTGCACCATCTGAGAATCGACGAATTTGACGCAAAATTGTATGTGTGAAAAGCTGTAGTGCATCAAATTATGAAACGTCGATGAAGAAATGAAGTTCTATATCTAAATTATAATTCTGAGATGGCAATGCACGAAGGGGCCATTCTTATCAACGGTGGAAAGACATGTGCTAGAATCACGTTTTACAGAAAGTGCAATGAAGACCTCTATCTGCGGCTGTGTTTTCCAAGTTGTTTGATGCCTTTAAAAACCAAATTGACTTCGAAAAGCGAGACTTCGTTGTACATGGAGTATTTCTCTTGCGTAAAGTGGCATGGGAGGCAAAAGAACTATTTTGTCCCGTAATTACATAATACGCATTGTGCGGCAGAAAGGTCACGATTGCGTTTGATGGACACCTTTATGTGACAAGTAATAGGGGCACGAAATAGGCTGAGCGGCTGTCAAGAGCTTCCAAAATGACTGCACCAACAGCCACGTTTAAGGAAACGGCGTCAGTAACCGTGGCAAAACATTTGTTACTGTCGAACGAACAAACTGACTTATTTCTTTACTGACAGCACAACTTGAGGGTAATAAAATGGTTGAAATGGCTCTAAGCACTATGGGACTAAACATCTGAGATAATCAGTCCACTAGACTTAGAACTACTTAAACCTAACTAACCCAAGGACATCACACACATCCATGCACGAGGCAGCATTCGAACCTGCGACCGTAGCAGCAGTGCGATTCCGGACCGAAGCGCCTAGAACCGCTTGGCCACAGCGGCCGGCTTGAGGGTAATCGCTGAAGACCATATTACTCTAATTGTAGCTACTGCTGGTGACTCTGATCAGCACTCTGTGTTTTTGTAAGGGAGGACGCCGGCCTCCCTGTGATTCTGACCGCTTGAGCCGCTCTGTCCCCCAACGGTTTTCTGCCGGTTTTTCAATATGACGTAGTCTACAGCCACCTAAATTTCAAGTTGTCTCAAGTATCTAAAGACCGTGTTCTTATTTCCAAGTGCTTTCAGTGGCTGCAACACAATTCCGTCGTTTTTCGACAAAGGAAAGCTGAAACCCCTCGAGGCACTGCAGAAGACAATCATACAGAAAGCAGCATAGATATTCAACATTTCCTGTACTATTTTTGATGAAACTGATGACGCTGGACAGAAGGTCATTGCAGCCATGAACTGCGAAGGTGAAGCAAAGTCATTAAGTTTGCTTTGCTATCAGATCTCTGAAAAATGTGTATCAAAGGCATCGCTGACTCTCTCCTCATTGTCTCCTACAGAAGCAGCTCCCTGACAGCGTTCGGTGAGAATGAATTTGCATATGCAGGCTTGCAAAAACACTCCACTAGATCCACTACAATGGGGGCGGAAGAGTTCAAAATTCGGTCTCTTCCCATTTCCCACTACTAAAGAAATAGCATCCTCGTAAACTGTTCAAAACCATGTATTGAATATTCTGTACAGGGTACTATAGAAGTTGTTCCTGCAGAAAGAACTGCATTAAATGTATCACCGATTGCAAATTACTCTAAGGCCAATACTGCTCCATTGTTTCAACTGACAACCCTTGTTACTGACATGGATGACAGTCACAAAGATAATGATATTTTTGAAGAAATGGAAGTATTAGAGTTAATATTATTTGGACCCTCATCCCCAAAGCGTTTAAAAACGTCATACTCTAAAATTAAGAAAAATGTTAATCTTTTACTCTAAGTGAAGAATTTTTTAAAATTGTATTACGTTAACCCAGTTATAGATAAATCGTATGGAACTCAGTTTATTGTAAACTGAATCAAGTCTCTTTATTCACAGTCAAACAATAAAAATCCTAACGCATTTCTTCCCACTAATACACTTGTAAAACAATTTTTTGTCCTTTATGTGACACTACTCTGCTAATTCGCTAGTTTTCAAAACTATGGCCTCAATAACTTGCAGGTAAGGGATTACGTGGTAGTAGTAAAAACGTGAAAGTGAACATTGGGAATGTTCACTGAATAGAAAGTAGAGAGCTGATGTTGGTCGTTAATCATGTGAACTTATATCTGGATAATGACGGTGTTTACATCCCAGTTGGGTTTTTCGCCACTTTCCCTCACTTTCTGAAACTTCAGTTTTATTGCCGACAACGTTTCTCCAACCAAATTTTGCGTCAAATGAGCCTTTTCTCATATGTTGCACGTTTTATGGCGCCAAAATGTAAGTGGTTCGACAATTTCGAATAATTACCTCTTTCTCATGTAGCTTTGATATAGGAAAATTTAATCAAATGGCAAATCTTTGTACTCAATCGGTACAGAATTCAATGCTCGACGTTTTAGTAACCTTGTTTTCTTAGATTAACCGATTAGTTTCGGGAGAAGAAAAACGTCAGAAATTTTTTCGGTTTTCCTTTCATAACGACTGAAGTTTCACTCATAAATCGGGGCAAAATCAGTTTATTCATATCACAGACCTACTTGAGTGATTAAAATATATGCAGAATTCCATTAACTTCTGAAGGCAATCTCCTTTTTGGAGCTAATTTTACTGGCCTTTAACATGCTACATTGTGTTCAAATCGGAACTCTGGGCAGGCCAATCCATTTCAAGTACATTATTCTCCACAATTGGACATAGATGTAGCTTTATGACACGGAACATTGTCACACTGAAGCAAACAATCATTGTCTTCCAACTGTTCATCTACAGTACACATTGCAGTAGAACGTGTTCATACCATTCCGCATTAATCGTTTCCTTAGGCGCAATAAGAGGACCACGCCCTAAGCACAAAAAAATGCCCCCGTCCTTGTCACTGTTGACCGTACGCCTGGTGGCAAGCAATGTTCCCCAGGCATTCGCCAGACCGAAACTCTTCCATCGGATTGCCGCTTGCCTCAGGGTACAGTATAGCGTGATTTGTCACTCCAAGTCGTTCCTTTCCTGTTATATACTATCCAGTGATGTCTTTGTTTACACCACAGCAAGCGCCGGTTATCACTGACTACGGATATATGTGGTTTACGAGGATCACTTCGACGATTGCACTCATTTCTTTACTCTCCAATTACGGTCATTGGGCGACCTAGACTGTTGGTATCACTTTGGAACTCGCGACTCACTCTTTTCGCTGGTTTCGTGCGATCTTTTACAGCCACCCTACGCAGTGCTCGGCGGTTCCTGTCCACCAGTATGTGATCTCTGTCTGATCGTGGTTTGTCTGTGGTCGTTGCTTCGCGTTTCCACTTCACAGTTACATCATCAACTGTCGTTCTGGTCAGCTTTTGAAAGGTTGACATGTCCCTGACGGTTTTGTTACTCTAGTGGCATCCAATAACTACTCAACCAACGAACTCACTGAGTTCTCCTAACGATCCATTCTGTTGACAAACTGCCTATTGGCTTCTGTCTCGGGTTCTTCGGCCGACGTTCATCTAATGACTTTTCCGACGTTTCGCCAGCACGAGTGGCTGGCATTGTCAAAGCTTCACCCTCCATTGCCGGTGGTGAACTGGAGGCGAGCTCGCGGCCGCAGGCTATATGTACCTGGCGCGCCAAAGTCCGAGGGCTTCTCCGCGGTCATTTCCGGTGCGTTTCTCCTCTTGCTACCTGCGACGGTCGTTCGCTGCAATACGGGAAGCCAGGATCCGTTTACCTTAAGGCTTTCCTCTTTCTTGTTGAAACTGTTCGCGTGTTTTTGGATTTCTACAGCTTCTCTGAACAAGCGCGTGTGATAGTGCTTCTCTACAGACAGAACTTCCGTGTCGGCGAATTTTATTACGTGGTCGGTCTCATTCAGTGCGTGCTCTGCCACGGCCGATTTCTCCATTTCTCCATTTCTCAAACGAGAAATGCAACACCTGGAAACTGTTCTGAGGAGCAATGGGTACTTTTTTTTTTCACTTGCCGCCCTGATTTTACGACCCACCACCTAAGTGCTTAAGGTGGGTCTATTTTGACCACTTGGCCGCTACGACCGGCGTGCGGACACTGATGTAGTTGATGAAACTCACACCAGTTCTCGCATCCGGTCGCACCGTTGCCCGTGGCCCGCCACGTGGAGGCGGGTCTGTGCTTTTTTTTTTTTGTTTCTTATTTCTTTCTTTACTTTGGCAGCTTTCCAAAACCGATTTAACAAAATTTTTACAAAAATAAATTTTGAATTAGAAGAAGGAAATACAAGGAATAGTTTGGACTGAAGAGGAGAAAAGACGATAGGAAAGGAAGAGATGATAGTCCCACCACCGTAGGGGACTGAGGATGAGCGCCTTGGGATTTATCTTCAAGCCTCTGATCCTCAGTCCCCTAACCTTAGCCTAGGAAGTTCTATTCTATTCTATTTATGGCGTTTGATATCTCTATTTATGTTCTATCTGGTTACTTGTATACAGGTTTAGAGTGCCGTGGTAGCTGATGGCAATTGCGACGGTGCGCCGACACTGTTTATGTCTAATTTTATACATTAATCTATTGTCAGTTTTAGGTCTACTTATGTAAGTCTATTGCATGTCAGTTCTTTTATATTGAGACTTAGTTTAGTTCTTCCACACTATGGTGTCTGTCTGGGTGCTGCATATAGGTTTATTGTCTGTGTGGTCTTCTGTTCCTGTACTCTTTGTGGCATTCGTCAGAAATTTTGTCTGTTAGTGCGTTCAGTATGTCCCAAAGTTCAGGTGTTCTGATCGCATCGTATATGTGTTCGTCTGTCTGTAGGTGTTGTATCCCAGGTGTGTTCCTGTGCTGTCTGTATTTCCCGCAGAATAGGATTGTGTGTTCGGGGGTTCCCATACATCCACATGTACACGTTGATGTGTCTCTAAGACTCACGCGATTTAAGTGCGTGGGGTAAGGTCCGTGGCCAGTCAAGAAATGCACCATGCCGCGGCTAGGATCGGCATGTTTCATTCTTAATCTTTCCGTTATGTTCGGAAAAAATGTATAGACTCTCCGTCCCTTATCACTTGTGCCCCATTCCTGTTGCCATGTGTTGATTTTCCATTTTTTGATGTCCCGCTTATTGTTCAGCGGGGAACCAGTCAATATGTTGACCTGGTCTAGTCTACCCATCTTTAACCAGTACAGAGCGGCCCGATATTTGATTGTGATATCTATCGGGAAGATTCCTAGCACGACACACAGTGCTTCAACTGATGTAGTGCCGAAGGCTCCCGATAGTCGCAGAAGGACGCTTCTCTGCCCTCGCCTAACCGCTGTTCTGTTTGTGACGAGGTTGAGTCTGTGCGCCCATGTACTGGCCGCAAAGCTTAGCACTGATTCGAAGAGTGCGCAGTGGTAAGTTCGTGTGACTGACAGAGGAAGTCTGTATTGTCCTGAATTAACCCTTGCCAGTTTATGTAGTAATTTTTCTGCCTTGTTTGTTGTTATTCTGATGTGTTCATGGAAGTTCAGCTTCTCATCTATGTATACGCCCAAGTAGCGGGTTACCGTCATTCTCTTTATGTTGTTGTTCTGTATTTTAATAGATGGATTGCGTCTGAGTTGCCCTTTGAGCAGTGTGTATGTTGTTTTGTTGCCCGCTATCTTGAGCTTGTTTGTGTTGCACCATTGTGTTATTGTTTGCAGTGTGCCACTCGCCTTCTCCTCTAGCTGAGCTCTTGTGTTTGCTGAGATAACCACCAATAGGTCATCTGCATAGGCGACAGCACCGTCTGTCCTCATATCCTCCTCCAGCAGTTGCAGGAGAGGTTCAAAAATTATGTCCCAGAAGATGGGTCCACAGATCGATCCCTGCGGACATCCCTTGGTAATTTTCCTTATTACCTTCCGGTTGCCCACGCGCCATTCCACTATTCTGTCTCTGCAGTAGTCTAAAAGACTGTTGTATAGGGCTGCGGGTACTTCCATCTGGCGTAACCTCAGAAACAGTGCTGGCCACCACAGGTTGTCAAGTGCTCCTGCGATGTCTATCATGATTGCCAAAGAGTATGTTTTATCTGTGTTTTGTGTAATTTCTAAAGCTCTGTTTATTGCATCATCGATGCTTTTCCCTTTCCGAAATCCAAACTGGTGGGGATTCATTCCAAGTAGGGTTCTGTGAGCCTGCAAACGGTCACACAGTAGCCTCTCTTGGATTTTTGCCATGGTGTTTATGAGGCATATTGGTCTGTAGGATTTCGGATCTGATTGGTCTCTGTCTGATGATTTTCGTATGATGACTGCATTTGAGGTTTTCCAGACTGTCGGTACACGGCCTAGCCTTAAGGCGTCGTTTAGTAGTTCTGTTAAGTATGGGGTGATCTGTGGTGCTAGCCTCTTAAGCACTTCTGCATGGATCCTGTCGGGTCCAGGTGCTTTTTTATTCTTTAGCTCTCTTATCGCTACCGCAACTTCCTCGTGCGCAAAGGGACAGGTGACGGCGTCGGTGTTATACTGTTCATGAAGTTCTTGTCTGAGTGTGATCTGTTC
The DNA here is from genome assembly GCF_023864275.1 of Schistocerca cancellata. Taxonomy (NCBI): domain Eukaryota; kingdom Metazoa; phylum Arthropoda; class Insecta; order Orthoptera; family Acrididae; genus Schistocerca; species Schistocerca cancellata. Next base: position 920,326,400 of record NC_064628.1, on the reverse strand, counting down.
CTGTGTGTCTGAGTCTGTGGCATCTTCCGGGAGGAGTTTGTTCAGCAGATATTGTGCTGTGTTTCTCCATCCCACTGTCATTGTGCCGTCATCCTGCCGTAGCGTGGTTAATGCCAATGGGGTCTTTATTTTTTCTGTCAGGATCTTGTATTGTTCCCCCCAGATATTCTGTTGTGTGTGTGTGGTCAAGTAGCTCTCCCAATGTTGTTTCCTGGTCTGAAATAATGTCTTTTTGAAGAGTTCTTTGGCTTCCCTATATGCAGTTAGTCTTAGTAGTTTGTCTCTTTGTATCCATGTCCTCTGGTATAGTTTTCGTTTCCTTGTCATGTCACGTTTGAGTCTGGTTAATTCGTCTGACCATGGTGTTTCCCGTTGTTTGCTATGTGTGTGCGTAGGTATTGCTGTTTCTTGTGCTGTTTGGATGATTTGTGTCAGTTTGTGTGCTCTGTAGTCCACGCTTCCCTGTATGTTGTATATATTCTCATTTTGAACAATTTGTTGTAGTCTGTCCCAATTCGCTCTTTTAAAGTTGAAGTGTGTTGTATTGTGTGTGGTGCGGTAATTGTTTGTTGTGAGACTTATTTCTATTATGTTGTGATCACTTGTGGTCAGAGAGTCGTGTATGGTCCATCTTTGCAGTCGTCCTAATGTTCTGTCATTCGCCAGAGTAATATCGATTTTGGTGGCAGATCCGTCTGCACCTCTGTATGTAGGTGTAGGTCCGTCTTCATTTATAATATGTAGTTGTGTCTCCTGTATGACGTCGTTGACTTTCCGTCCTCTGTCGTCCGTTCTGTCCGAGTGCCATAGTGTGGATTTAGCGTTGATATCTGCACATATAATTAGGTTCTTATTTCTAGAATACTCAGCAATGTCTTGTATCATATGTAGGTATGGCTCTATGTTGTCACTGTACTGTGCGTATGGTGATGAGACCACCCATGTGTCTCGACCTTTAGTTATTTCTGCCGTGGCCAGATGACTGTTGCATAGCTGCGTAATCTTAGTGATATTTAAAGTTTTGTTGAGGACAACTATGGCAGCCTTGTAGTTTCGTCTGTCTGAGATTGTGACAGCGTCCCAGGGTAGGTTAGTTAAGTTTCCCTGGGTTGTCACGTAAGGTTCTTGCAGGCAGAGAATATCCGGCTGCAAGTCCAGAGCTACTCGCGGCAGTTCGGCACTAACGAGTGTGCTTCTATTAGCATTAAGTTGTATTATTTTCATGGGTGTTTCACATGAAGGTAGAATTTGTGTCCTGTTTGCGAGTAGTCAAAGTCAGTTCTGCCATGTGCCCTCACTTGGTCCTTGTACACTTGGTGTGGGTTATATGTTTCCCCCCTCCGACTACACGCTAGTATGACTAATTTTTCTAGCTCTGCTGGGTCTGTAGGTATGTTTGCGGTCTTTAAAGTCATTCTGTCAGATTGTTCAGTGGTCGGGAAGCATACATAGCTGCCTAGTGGGTGAAGTAGTCTGGTTAGCAGTCTTTGTGCTGTGATGAAAGTATCCTTATATTCTAGCCTACTTAGTCTTAAGTTTAGTTCTACATTGTTGTAGTCGGCATGCCATGGTGTTTGGCCGACTTTTCCCTTCTGCTCTTTTTCTACATATGGGATGATTCCGCTATATTTATCTCGAAGTGCAGATGTCACCGGTGTGGTGTCTTGCTCCGTCTTCAATGGTGGTGAGGCTGATGAGCTGCTACCTGCGGCTCTTCTTCTTTCACCTTTACTTTTTCTTATGTTTACACTACCTATTGCACTGTCGTCACCTTTCTTTTTGCTATCACTATCTGTACACTCATCGTCACTATCGTGATCACCCGTAAGTAGGTTTGTGTCAAGGACTACTACCTTTTTCCTATATGTCTCGTTACATCAGGTCATCTGTTGTGTTTCATTATGTTGTTGAGGTGTTATGCGTTGTTGTGTATGATCTGCAGGGTTAATTATCCCTCCAGATACAAAATTCACTGGTTTTATATATCCTGTACATCTTTTTGTATTATACCTTTTTGGTGTGTTGTCGTTTATTCTTTCTTCGCTGCTAGCTTTGGTATAGTCAGGTGTTGCGTGAGATTTCTGTGTATTGTCCATTTGTTCGTTTTCCGTGTGTTTGTTTAGGTTTACAGACTTGTCTGTGTTCGTGTTTGTTTGTGTGCTATTGTTTTGTATTTGATCGGTGTTGCTGTGTGCATTGTATAGCACTTCAAATTCCAGCTCGTCAATTCTCGCCTGCAGTGATTGCTGGTAGCTGACACAGTATTGCATCTGTTTTTTAAGTTGTTTGGCTATGTTGTAATGTATAGCTCCATTAAGTACCATGTCGTCGATGAAGTCCATGGTATTTATGTAACTGTCATGTAATGCGTGCATGCCTTGAAGAGATGGGATATCGTCTGTGTGTGTGGGGTGAGTGGGAAGCAGTCCCATCTGCCTGCGCCAGCTTATAGCTCTTTGATGGTTTCGATTAATGGTCGATGGTGATTTATAGTTCGTTTTTTGCATTCTTGATTGGGGAAGTGTTGGGCTGCTTTCATTCTCCATAATCGAAGCTCTGTAGCAGTCGATCTTGGAGGAATTTATGTGTTTGACAATCAAGACCTCTTCGTCTGGCACACAATTTGCCTCGGATTCTGCAGGGGATGCAGATGTCTTGTTCTGCTAGTTTGCACTGATTTCTTATGTGGCCCTTCCCTTTGCAATTGGAGCACGTGGTTTCGGTGTCTTTACACTGCTTTGTGGTGTGTCCAATATCACAGCAATGGGTACTCCACAAATTACATTAGAAGTGTAACAGAGCCAAACACTCGGCGAAGTAAGGAACCAGAAAAAGAAATGTCGGGTACGGCCTTTCTGCCATACATTCCCAGAGTGACGGACAGAATCGGCCGTATATTGCGCAAACACGGCGTAAAGACGATTTTCAAACCGACAAGGAAGATCAAAGAGTGTCTTAGATCGGCGAAGGAGAAAAGAGACCCACTTGCAATGTCGGGAATATACCGTATACCTTGCACATGCGGAAAAGTTTATGTCAGAATGACTGGACGATCCATTAACACCAGGATCAAAGAGCATAAGCGACATTGCAGGTTGGGGCAGGTGGAGAAATCGGCCGTGGCAGAGCACGCACTGAATGAGACCGACCACGTAATAAAATTCGCCGACACGGAAGTTCTGTCTGTAGAGAAGCACTATCACACGCGCTTGTTCAGAGAAGCTGTAGAAATCCAAAAACACGCGAACAGTTTCAGCAAGAAAGAGGAAAGCCTTAAGGTAAACGGATCCTGGCTTCCCGTACTGCAGCGAACGACCGTCGCAGGTAGCAAGAGGAGAAACGCACCGGAAATGACCGCGGAGAAGCCCTCGGACGTTGGCGCGCCAGGTACATATAGCCTGCGGCCGCGAGCTCGCCTCCAGTTCACCACCGGCAATGGAGGGTGAAGCTTTGACAATGCCAGCCACTCGTGCTGGCGAAACGTCGGAAAAGTCATTAGATGAACGTCGGCCGAAGAACCCGAGACAGAAGCCAATAGGCAGTTTGTCAACAAGTGGCCACGAAAGCCTTAACAATTTTGGATCCATTCTGTTGTTAAATTTCATAGTGAAACCTTCAGCTGTCCTTTTCTTAGCGTAGTTCGCTACTAGTTTCGGTCAAATGACCATTATCAAGCTAGCTGTCATAAACGGCAGGAAAGCTATACCATTTCCTGCCTTCTATGACAGCTAGCTTGATAATGGTCATTTGACCTAAACTAGTAGCGAATTGTGCAACATAAAGGACAGCTGAAGGCTTCGCCGCCTGCAAACACACGTAAACCATTGTGTTGTTTCTGCTTCTTTAGTGGCAATAAAATACCCCACATCCTACCCTTATTTTACCTATGTCCGGTCCGTCGCTCGTGCATCCAGTGGTCAAATTTGCATTACAAAAGGATGTCCGGATATTTCGGATCGGATATTAAAGATCTACCTGTTGCTTTCGGCAATATTTAGATGACTAGACCATTAAAGAGTCGCATCTGGAATGTGAGCTACACGACACGGAAATTTGGCAGAGACAATACGTGCGAAAAGAAAGTACGATTACGGAGTAGGCCGCCTCGTTTGCTAAAACAAACAAGATATACCATTCATTGGTTTGATACTGCAGAACTGCATTCCATGTAAGAGACAAAATGCTTATTAGATTATGGAATTCTGTACAAATGATCCCTTCGATAGGGTATTTAGCGTGCTGAAAAAGATTCTACAAATTTGAAGTAACAAGTAAGAAAGATCTGTAATTCATTAAAGTCAGCTGAGAAAATTTCAAGGACCGCTTTTCCCACGTATCGATCAGTTCCCAACCTAGCTGTCCCTTAGACAGCTTGACCATACAATTAGGTTGTCAACTTCTCACACAGAGAAGTTTTTTTTTCCTATGATCCACCAATGGAAGGTGTGAAAGGAAGGCTGGATATGATATAATAAAAAATACGCTTTGGTACGCACTTTACAGTGAATTGCATAGTATGTATGTCAGTGTAAAACGGTGTAATTGAGAACAAATGTCGTCATCGGAAATTTTCACCGTGACGGTGAGTCATACAGTTTTCGTTTTCGTCCACTCAGGGAGAAGCAGCGACAACATGACAATTTTACGCGCTACTGTATACCGAGGCTACCCGCGAAGGGCCCCAATTCGTCGCATAGACTGTCAAGCTGTGCCTCGATTGTTATCAACGGAAAACAATTTTGACCTCAATTGCTACCGGTTGATTCCCACAGACGTTTGCGCTGTCGGCTACATTTCCCGACAAAATACAGAGTCACAGTTGTTCTGGGCGACGCGACCCAATTACGGCGGTGCTTTGTCATCCGCACGGAGTCTGTAACAGCTTCCTATCACCCACGGAAACTCTCCACTCTCGTGTTTCCAGAGAGCAAGCGGCAAAGCATTGTGGCTGTCGGACTGGACGGCAGAGAATCTGCGGACAGCTGCCGATGGCCCGCTGGCGCGCCGGCGAACTTGCGCGCCGCCGCACGCCAGCCAGCTGAGCCGATAGCTGGCGCGTGACGAAGCCCCGCCCCACAAACAATTGACATACGATCGATCCGGCTTCTTGCTTCGTCCGCTGTTCCTGCTTGCTTAGTTGGCGTCGCGCGGGGGTGGCGGGTCGGGGGCTTGGGTGGCAGCTCGGAGGGGGCGAGATTTGGGAGCCGGGGGCGGCGTGGCCTTGACTGCGAAGCGGAAGGCGCGGGGCGGGCGCGGGGGTGTGGGCGCCCCCGCGTAATACGAGAGGCGCGCAGCCCGACCCGGACCCGACTGCCGAAGGCTACAGCCCCTTTAAAAGGTCCGGCGGCACCCGATTTTCGAAGCGCTTCGCTTACGCACGTTATCCCCGCGGGGGAAATTGGTCACGCTCACTACACGTGTAGCGCAGCTCAATCAATTAGCCGGCCACGCGGACAAACGTACGCATCGGCGCGTTCTGAACGCGCGGCCGCACCCACACCTACACGTGCGAGCGCGCAAAATTCGACATGTTTTCGGGTGGGACGTTTACGCGCGGCAGTAATAATCTTTCCATTCACGCTTGTCCGGTGCGAATGCGAAATTCATTTGTCGTCCGGCCTTCACTTGTCGCCGAGCCCAGACTGGCGTGAAATAGTAGAAAATAAAAATGGCCGCCGCCATGTCTGATGAGTGGGTGCCGAAAAGCTTCGGGATACGGGCCGTGTCAACATGGTACTGGAGAAAACTCTCGCCAACTGGTTTCGAAAAATTTGTCAGCTCTCTCAGCGAGTTCGAACGTGCGTACCAGCTCTGCCGTGTTTGTTTTCACTAATTTGGGGAATAGTCAGAGTTACCTAACATGGCAACTCTGAGCACGTACTGCATTCTTCGAGATTCTTCAGTCGTCTGAATGATAACTATATACTACGACTCCTGTTGTACGATGTGAAATTTGTTAATGCAGTTCGCTATGGTGCTTTAATTGTTTACTATTTAAAGTTTTCTCTGTATAATTAGAATTGTTCATTAATGTCAATTCTCGTTAAATGTCAATGTTTTAATTTTTATTTAGTAAACAATTACATATTTTTACGATTTAATCTGACTGCAAAAATCTGCTACGTGCAATATCTATTACTGAGCGAAGAATCCCATAGTCTTCGTGTTAAAGTGGATGTCATGATACATTTCTTCACATCAAGTGCGTGTTTCCGAAGCATTGAATGGTTAATGTGCCCTGTTTCACTAACAACTTGGCGGCTAGAGTTGGTTGAGTGTGACGCTCCTTTCATGCGGACGTTTTGTGGGAAGTTGTTTAATTAAAGGAATAAATCCACAGTTAATAATTTCGCATTGTAAATTCTTCTTCTTCTGTCGTTTCACCCGAATTTAGGGTATGTTACATTAATCAGTTATTACTGTTCTCTACCTTTCTATTATCCAGGCACGGTTTCTTTGTTTCTGATCTGGCTTTCCTTTCTTCTTCAGAGTTTGGATTGTTTGTTTGGCTTTCATTTTCCCTTAGAATCTCACCTTCGTGCCTTGTTGGTTTTTTTTTTTCAAGTGTTATCTATGAACATATTTTCTGTGAGTTAGAGCTCCTTTAAGTCCTTCTCCGTTTCCTTAACCCATTTTTTTGTGCGTAAGTAGTCAAAAATTTTTTGTTAATCTTTTTGGGTTCACTCTGAGGATGAGTCCATAACAATCAGTTCTCCTTTTCCGCATTGTCTCTCAAGAATTTTCTAGTAGCTTGGTAAGGGATTTTGTTTCTAGTATGAAGTAGTTTGTTGTTTTGGAATCTATGGCCAAAGATTTATCCTGATATCTTCCGTTCTTTGATCTCCAGCCTTGCAACTGGTACGTGGTTTGTTAGCGACAGTGGTTCGGCTGCATACAGGGCTTCCGGTGTAATTACTGTGTTGTAATCTCTTATTTTTTGCGTTCTGTCAGGGATATTTTTTGTTGTATGTTTTTGCATGAATCTGAAGGCCATTTCAACTTTACTTCTTCCCGATTCCATCGCCATTTTTTTCGGGGGTACTCTAGCTGATCCATTCTCCAAAACATTTACATTCTTTGACGATCTCTATTATTCCCCTACTTGAATTTGTTTTGGTGGGTTCTTTATTTCTGTCATTATTATGGTCTTGTCGAAGGAGATTTTGAGATCTATTTTTTGTGCTTCTTTTTGTGGTTCGAGGGTCTGCTCTTGCATCTCGCCATGTCTTGGCTAGTAGGGGCCTTTCAAGTGCAGAAGCTAGGCAACAAGCCTTTCTTTTTTGTTCCTAGCAGTGCCGGGAGTCCATCTCGTAGCCGTACACCAGTTTTTTTTATTATTATTATTGTTCGTGGGACCAAATTAAGGAGAAGTCTCCATGGTCATGGAACGAGTCAATACATGAAATAATAACACGATATTAGAAACAGATAAAGTGAAATATAAAAAAACATTCAGGTGACAAGTCGTAAGTTTAAATGAAGACAATCAACAATGTAACACTGGAATTTGCTTAATTTTTTAGCTCTTCCAGGAGCTCCTCGACAGAATAGAAGGAGTGAGCCATGAGGAAACTCTTCAGTTTAGACTTAAAAGAGTTTGGGCTACTGCTAAGATTTTTGAGTTCTTGTGGTAGCTTATTGAAAATGGATGCAGCAGAATACTGCACTCCTTTCTGCACAAGAGTCAAGGAAGTGCATTCTACATGCAAATTTGATTTCTGCCTAGTATGAACTGAGTGAAAGCTGCTAACTCTTGGGAATAGGCTAATATTGCTAACAACAAACGACATTAAAGAAAATATATACTGTGAGGGCAATGTCAGAATTCCCAGATTTTTGAATAGGGGTAGACAAGACGTTCTCGAACTTACACCACATATAGCTCGAACAGCCCGTTTTTGAGCCAAAAATACCCTTTTTGAATCAGAAGAATTACCCCAAAAAATAATACCATACGACATAAGCGTATGAAAATATGCGAAGTAGACTACTTTTCGTGTTGAAGTGTCACTTATTTCAGATACTGTTCTAATGGTAAATAAAGCAGCATTTAGCTTCTGAACAAGACCCTGGACATGAGCTTTCCACAACAGCTTACTATCTATCCGAACGCCTAGGAATTTGAACTGTTCCGTCTCGCTTATAATATGCCCATTCTGTCTGACCAAAATATCGGTTCTTCTTGAATTGTGAGTTAGAAACTGTAAAAACTGAGTCTTACTGTGATTTAGCATCAAATTATTTTCCACAAGCCACGAACTTATTTCATGAACTACATTATTTTTAATGTTTCAATATTACACACAAGATCCTTCACTATCAAGCTGGTGTCATCAGCAAACAGAAATATTTTTGAATCACCTGTAATACTAGAAGGCATATCATTTATATAAATAAGAAACAGCAGTGGCCCCAGCACCGACCCTTGGGGAACTGCTTTCTGTTCTTAAAGTAAGAGGCGAACCAATTGAATTGTAAGCTACTCCCCTTACTCCATAATGGTCCAACTTCTGCAGTAATATTTTGTGGTCAACACAGTCAAAAGCCTTCGTTAAATCAAAGAAAACACCTAGCGTTCGCAACCTTTTATTTAATCCGTCCAAAACCTCACAGAGAAAAGAGAATATAGCATTTTCAGTTGTTAAACCATTTCTAAAACCAAACTGAACATTTGACAGCAAATTATGTGAATTTAAATGCTCCAGTAACATTGTATATACAACCTTCTCGATAACTTTAGCAAACACCGATGGCATAGAAATAGGTCTAAAATTGTCAACATTATCAATGTCTCCCTTTTTATAAAGTGGCTTCACTACCGAGTACTTTAATCGGTCAGGAAACCGACCACTCCTAAAGGAAAAGTTACAGATATGGCTGAGAACTGGGCTAACATACATAGAACAATACTTCAGTATTCTGCTAGATACCCCGTCATATCCATGAGAGTTCTTGGTCTTTAGTGATTTAATTATTAACTCAATCTCCCTCTTGTCAGTATCATGGAGGAGCATTTCAGGTAACAGTCTCGGAACACTTTTTTCTAAGAGCGCTATATGATTCCCTGTTGGGACTAGGTTTCTATTTAGTTCACCTGCTATATTCAGAAAGTGATTATTAAATACTGTACATATATGCGACTTATCAGTAACACGGACATTCCCACTACGCACTGATTCTATATCCTCGACCTGTCTCTGCAGACCAGCAACTTCCTTTACGACTGACCATATGGTTTTAATTTTATCCTGAGACTTAGCTATTCTATCTGCATACCACATACTTTTTGCCTTCCTAATAACATTTTTAAGCACCTTACAATACTGTTCGTAATGGACTGCTGCATTTAGATTTTGGCTGTTTCTAACGTTTTGATATAATTGCCACTTTGTTCTACAAGATATTCTTATCCCTCTAGTCAGCCATCCAGGCTGCCTGTTTGTGCTAGTACCCTGTTTTAAACGTTCTAACGGAAAGCAACTTTGAAAGAGCATGAGAAAAGTCTTGAGAAAAGTATTATATTTATCGTCTACTGTATCAGCGCTATAAACATCTTGCCACTCTTGTTCCTTTATAAGGTTTACAAAGGTCTCTACAGCAACTGGATCAGCTTTCCTGAACAGCTGATGACTATATTTAACACGTGTTGCAGCATAAAAATCTTTTAGAGTTAAAACTTGTGCATCACGTTCTGAAAGGCCATTCACTTTTTTGCTAACAGAATGCCCTTCCAGTAATGAGGAATGAACAAAAATGTTGTCTATGGTTGTTCTACTGTTCCCTTGCACTCTCGTTGGAAAGAATACGGTTTGCATAAGATTATATGAATTAAAGAGGTCTACCAGCATCCTCTTCCTTGCACAATCACTTATACAATTAATATTGAAGTCACCACATATAACTAACTTTTTGTATTTCCTATAAAGTGAACCAAGAACCTCCTCTAGCTTTAGCAAAAATGTTGTGAAATCAGAGTCTTGGGATCTATAAATAACGATAGTTACAAGTTTAGCTCCGTTAAATTTAACCACACCTGCACAACATTCAAACACCTTTTCAGTGCAGTACTTTGAAACATCAATTGACTCAAATGCGATGCCGTTTTTCACATACATGGCTACTCCCCCACACCGCAAAGAGCTCCTCAAAAAGCAGCCAGCCAACCTGTATCCTGGTAAAGGAAGCCTCTGAATTATCTCCTTATTTAAGAAGTGTTCAGATATACCAATAATTTCAGAGTCAACATCTATAAGCAGTTCACTAACTTAATCTCTAATACGTTGTATATTTTGATGAAATATACTAATTCCCTCATTACTCGGATACCTAAGCTTTGTCAAAAGTGATTCCCTTGTTAGAGAGACTTCCCTTAAGCAGGAATACCTATCAGCTGACTTCAATCTAAAAAAGGTGCAGCTCTAACACCCACTACTGCAGGAATTTTCCCATGAGTGATCCCAGCAACCCCACCTACGCTGTCACCTATAAGCTTTGCCAACCTACCCTTCCCATACCTGTCGAGGTGCAGGCCGTGCCTAGTGAAACCCGTCCTGCTGATAGACTCCACCGACACCACTGAAATGTGGCCCATGCTTTCTGTCATCAGCGCAACCCCAAGTCTAATGTTATTACGCCTGACGGCTGTATTAAGATGAGGTCGATCGTGACGCTGAAACAGTTCCACGAAATGCACATTCGTGTTGCCAGTCTGAGTGTCTATCTTTTCCAGGTCACCATCTATGTTATACTCCCCATCCCTATCAATACTATTACCAGCCCCACCCACAATCACTACCTGATCCTCTTTAGTAAAATCCCTACATAACCCCCCTATGGCCCCCTATGTTAACAGTCACCTGAGCCAACCCTGCATTAGGCCTCACAATGCTGGTGACCTGGTACTCACTCCCCAGCACTTCCTGCAACTGCTGGCCTACACCTCTGCCATGAGAACTACCTAACAGCAGAACCTTCTTCTTCCTCTGCGACTTTGCAACTGTTCTAGGCACAGTAGCTACTGAGGTCTGCTGCATACTTCCTACATCTACAGCTACTAGAGATTCCTCTCCACTAGACTCTGACAGTTGGTCATATCTATTGTAAATACCAATAGTAAAACTATCTGAAAATCTTCTTTTCCTAGCAGATCTCTTGCCAACAGCCAGCTCCCATTCCCCAACCCCCTTCTCCCTCCTCATCCTATCTAGCTCCTCCTGTGCGTTTTTCAACTGCACCTGAAGGGCACAGATCTTACGCTCCTGCTCCTCTATCAATTTACTCTTGCTACTTTGCTACTTTTCGCAAAAGGGTCGGAGAGTTCTACTATGAATTTGGCTTTGGAGTCTGGAGTGTGAATTGGGGTTTCTCTGAATGAGTTTGTGGTTTTGTTGTCTAGGCATAATTCCGTTAGTATAGAGATGAGGGTTTGCTGGTCTGTCGAGTCGTATGCTTTGTGAAAGGCAATGAAAGTGATAACATATAATTTTGCTCTTGATTCTTGGTAGGCCGTCAGGTTTCTGAGGTATAGCGGCTGCTCTTGGGAGGACCTTCCTTTCCTGGAATTCTCTTGATATTCTCCATCTTGATGGTCTGTTTGAAGTTTTGCTTTGCTTAGTAGGACTTCAGAGAATATATTGTATGTTCCTCTGCAGTCGTAGGGGTCTGTTTTGGATTTTGCTTATGGAGTGGATGGATGAGGACCGTCATCCATTCATAGGGCATTCTTCCATTTATCCAGATTTCTTCAAAGATGTTTTGGAGAGAGTCTATGGAATTTTTGTTGACGTTTTTACAAAGTTCAACTGTGATTTGATTTTCTCATGAGGCCTTGCAGCTTTTGGGTTCAAATGGTTCAAATGGCTCTGAGCACTATGGGACTCAACATCTATGGTCATCAGTCCTCTAGAACTTAGAACTACTTAAACCTAACTAACCTAAGGACATCACACACATCCATGCCCGAGGCAGGATTCGAACCTGCGACCGTAGCAGTCGCGCGGCTCCGGACTGAGCGCCTAGAACCGCTAGACCACCGTGGCCGGCTCAGCTTTTGGGATTCGAAATGAATGTTTCCAGTTCCTCGCTGGGATTGGTTATTGTTGAGGTCATAAATTCCATTTTTCCTATGGGTTCTTCAAAGATGAAGAGTTTTCTGAAATGTTCTACCAATATTTTCGTTGACAATAGTATTTCCGTTATTTTCATGGAGTTGTAGGGAAGATGGACTATATTTGGTTCTTTCTTGTGTAAGTTCCTTGTGTTGTTTTTGCTGAAGTCTTCGTTGATCTGGAAGACGAGTTGATCTCCTTGGGCTTCTTTTATTCTTTTCAGAGTTTTCTCACTAATTTTCTTACATTTAGGAAGTTGTGTCTGCTATGGACTTTCTTCTCGGATTGCAAATTCTGCCATGCTTTTTTTTCTTTGTTCATGGAGTCTGTCACATACTTCCGTCCACTAGAGATGCTTTGGAGTTTGGATATGTGAGCCAACTTTTCGGACCTTCCTTATTGGCCTTTCTTTTATTTGACCCCAGTTTTGGTTTTGCATGTCTTGAGTTGCGAGGGGAAACTCCTTGGAGTTTATTGTCTTTATATGGATCGCATTTTCTTCTTTTGGGATGTTGGTTCAGTTTTCAATTTTCTAACTGACTTGAGTTTTACTTTAGTAAGGTAGTGATAAGAATCTGGGTTAGCTCCTGTGAGGACTTTGACATTTTGTATTTATTTATGGAACTTCAATTTGACTGCCACATTATCGAGTTAGAATTCACCTAGGTGTGGGTTTGGTGCGATACATGTTTCCTAGGTAGCTTTCTAAATACTGTGGATTTCGGAATCATGTTACGTGCTTTGCATAGTTCCGTGCTATTTTGGTTAGTTCTGTTATGCGCTGGGTAGTTTACAACACTTTTTTGCACTTCTTCTTCTTCCCTGTCTTGAAATTGAAGGCTCCCACAAATAGGACGTTTCGCTTTTCTGGAACTTTTTGCACCACATCACCTAGCTGTTCCCAAAAACGGTCTTCCTTTTCTTTTCCTTTCTGTTCTCGTTTATGAGGGCATGTGCATACAAGATGGTGTAAACTTTGTTAGCAGATTTAAAAGTAAGTGTGGAGAGTCTTCCAGATTGTTATTCAGACTTGATAATGGAGTCAAACATATTTATCTCTGTTATGAAACCATTTCCAAGTTGCGTTATGTTTCTCGTAATTTTTTTGCCTACCTTCTCTTTGCATATTCTGAAGTGTCCAGAATCAAAATCAACCATTTATCTGGTTTGTTGTCGGGCTGTTAAGAGAATTTTCCCGTTTTTACAAGAGAGTTTACGTTGAAAGGCTCTATGTAACCTGGCTTTTATACGTGATCTGGTGTGAGGTTCCAAGACATTCCGACTCGCCTCCGTGTAATGCAGCAAACTGACCAGAAACTGATTTCTGCTATCGTACATTGGTGCGGTGGATTGTCAATCTGAGGTAATTTGATTCATATCACACTCTTCCATGATTGATAATGTGATGCATAGGGTGGCTCTTATTGTTAGAGTCGTTGATTTAGAACTCTGGAGGTTTTTTTGAGCCGCCCCTAACCTGGGCAATTGACCGTGACCAACGTCCGCCCAGTCGGAGGACAGCCGCCTTTGAATTTTGATTTCTGAGCTGGTCCGCGAGAGGTACCTTATTTCCCACCTACCCTGCATATCTGCAGAGCCTTTCCCTATCTGCTACCTGGGGCCGCGGCCCTGTAGGGGAACAGAAAAACTGGCCGGGTTGCTGTAAATTATTATAGCTCACTTTACTTTTTCCACAGTAGCTGTTAATATGAAAAATTAATACCGATTTCACAATCTGGGTTAGCCTTGTACGAAATTTTGTCTAAAATAGACATCACTGCAGTACGTTTGATTATTTTACATGTAGAATTTTTGCTTTTCTCGTAACCTGAACATTTTATTCCAAAAGGTAATTTTATCAGTACTTTCGATGCACTCTCACGTTCCCCATCGTCACTAACTTGAGTGCTACCCTCCGCCTCACACTGCCGTAGCGTCCCTTCCGCGGGGTGGGTCTGCTTGTGCTGCACGATGTGATCCCCACATGAAGAAGAGGCACGGGTTAATGGCAACAAAATGTGCGCTTTTCACATGTTCTTCTAAGCAACTGCCTTTGTTTACGGAACTTTTATACCTAAAAACTTACATCAAAGATGCACAGCGTCCAGTTGCGAGTTTAGATATTCATTTACTTGCAAAGGATTTTAGTTATCCGCGAATTAATAAAAATGTGAGGCTGCGTCTAAGGTCTCCGAGGACATGGAAACGGTGCAACCATCTCACTCACTGGCTGTCAGTGGCTGAACTAATCTAAGACTTTTTTATATGAAGTATATCTATGCTTTGTGTCTGGTTTTTTTTCGGACATTCATATAATTGATTGGTCTCGACGGGCAATTAAATCCCCAACCTTCAGTGTGGATGCAAAAAAAAAAAAAAAAAAGAAAATGGTTCAAATGACTCTGAGCACTATGGGACTCTTCTACTGTGGTCATAAGTCCCCTAGAACTTAGAACTACTTAAACCTAACTAACCTAAGGACATCACACACACACATGCCCGAGGCAGGATTCGAACCTGCGACCGTAGCGGTCGTGCGGTTCCAGAGTGTAGCGCCTTTAACCGTTCGGCCACTCCGGCCGGCAGTGTGGATGCACATTTACGTTCACCCTACAGTGGAAATCCAAAATTAGCGAGCATGGAGAACATGGTGATAGATGGCGCTGTGCGGGATTATGAGTCGTGTGGGGCGCGGACCGAGACAGTCCGCGCATTTGCGACAAACACTGTGTTCGGGTGGCGCAGTGGTTATGGCGGGGAACCTGGGTTCGAGTCCAGGTCCGGCACCCGTTTTCGTTCGTCGCTGCTGGTTCCACCTTAAGTCCCGATGCAGCTGATACCATTAACTTATTCCCCTTTCTTTCCTATCTTCCCCTTTCAACATCAATTTACCGAATACTTTTTATTTTACTGGTACCAATATTGCGAAGTTCTTTTAAAAACAAGGGAAAAAAACAGCGTGAAGTGTCGGCAGAATTGCCAAAACTGTTTTTAGAGGAGGCCGAGATGCACGCTGTAAGCTCACGCAGGCGGGCGTGAGGTCTGAAACAGGATACGTAATGAATGCTATAAAGAAAAGTACGTAGCTTCTGGAATACTTAACTTTAATCCACATTTGTAGAACATCGCTCTTGATAATACATTAAACATTAATAGAATTTCAATATCTATACTGGTAATGGCGCCTTGCTAGGTCGTAGCAAATGTAGCTGAAGGCTATGCCCACTATCGTCTCGGCAAATGAGAGCGTTATTCTCAGTGAACCATGGCTAGCAACGTCGGCTGTACAACTGGGGCGAGTGCTAGTACGTCTCTCTAGACCTGCCGTGTGGTGGCGCTCGGACTGCAATTACTGACAGTGGCGACACGCGGGTCCGTCGTATACTAGCGGACCGCGGCCGATTTAAAAGCTACCACCTAGCAAGTGTGGTGTCTGGCGGTGACACCACACAGCGTGTTGCCGGACTTTCAATTCAAGACTTTTCACCCTGTGCTTCCGGAATAACAGTGACGCAGCGCTCTACCTATAAAGAAGGAAAGCCGGCCGGAGTGGCCGTGAGGTTCTAGGCGCTACAGTAGGAACCGAGCGACCGCTACGGTCGCAGGTTCAATTCCTGCCTCGGGCATGGACGTGTGCGATGTCCTTAGGTTAGTTAGGTTTAAGTAGTTCTAAGTTTTAGGCGACTGATGACCTCAGAAGTTGAGCCAAAGAAAGAAACCCAGTTGGAACAGCTAAGAGGAAATAAAAATAAATGTGGTGGTGTGTCTGGTCTACCACCCATAATCGTTTGGGAAGGAGCGCCTGGTCCCCGGCATGAATCGGCCCGGCGGACTTGTGTCGAGGTTCTTCCGCCTCAGCTACACTATGTCGGCGATTGCTGCGCAAACAAGTTCTCCATGCATGCGTAAACCCCATTACTCTTCCACGCAAACATGGGGGTTACACTCGTTTAGAGTGAGACGTTCCCCGAGGGGGGGTTTGGGCATCGGGGGCCGAACCGCACAATAACCCAGAAAGAGTGGTTCGGTGTGGGGCGGCGGAGGGGTGAAGTGGACTGCGGTAGTCGTCGCGGGGTTGTGGCTGTGGCGGGGACGGAGCATCTCCGTCGTGTCTAGGACCCCGGTTAACATACAATACAATACAATACCCATAATCGTCATTTATCTGCAAAATTCTATTATCAGTGTACAACCGAAGTTTCAAGGTTAACGAATCCAACTATTGCAGTAGCACAAGTTGCTCAATAAAGAATCATCTGTGCTGTACGTACAATAAAACCTGTGACTTGGTTCCGGGGTTCAATTCGTGACTGCGCCAGACATGGGTCTGACAGGGCAGGCAGCACAAGCCGGTGAGACAAAACATTATAACCAACTGCTACTGATCATATTTGTTCCGGCGCAAAAGTCAAGCGCCTGCACGACGGTCAGGAACGGTAGAGCAGAGAGGGCTGTGAAGAAGTCGTCAGCCAATAGTACGCTGACCGACCCCTCTCTAAGACGACACCGGGACAGCAGCGGCCTCTAGGTGAACATTAGACAGCAGCAGCTTACTAACTGTATTATTTCACTTGTATTAGGAGTTGTGTATACTGAACAGATTTTTTTTATTTTGTCTGTCGCCCATTGCTTGCGACACAGCATTGTAAATTCTCAAAGTTAAGTGTTGTCATTTATCTTACTGTAATAAAAATTCATTGATACGATTTTCTGGAATTGTCTAGCGGTCCGAGAAGCAGGTTTCCTAGGCACTCCATTTTCGAGGAGGAGGAAGGACACAACAGTGTTAGTTCACCTGCGCAACATAGTACAGCAGAGATTCTGCATCGTATGGGTTCGAGAAGTGAAAGGTATGTTTCCAGAGATATGTGGCACCAAGTGTGTACACACGGGTCATGTAATTTGTTGTCACGTAGATGGCGCGCGATGGAGTCCGAAATGTGATCCATCGAGTTCAAGTCAGGTGAATTTGGTGGCCAAGACATCATCATCATTCCATTACGATGCTGCCCATACCACTGTAGCACGATACTGGCCTTGTTATACTGACATGTATCCTGCTGGAAGATGCCACCGGCATCAACAAAGACATCAAGCATAAAGATATCCAAGTCCACATCATCTAAAACTGACATGGTGCCTTCGATTACTAGAATAGGTCCCACACAAGCCTAGGTGAATGTCCCGCATAGCATCGGTATGCATGCGACAGTATGGTTTCCTAATATGTTCCAAACCGCCGCGCAGAAATACAGGTTTTAACAGTCCCCATATCTCGAGTTCTGTTGGTGATAAAACGGTTGGCTCAAGTGTTTTGGACAGAACCATTCGTATACCCAGCAGAAGGCTCTTCTTACTGTCACTGCTCCACAGCACAGGATCAAAATATACACATTACACACTTCCTGCTGCTTAGGTTGTAAGTAGGCTGTTTATGTTTTCCTATTGGTAACGTTACGTAGCGCTGTATATGAAAATCACTGGCTGTGCTGTGTGCAGTCTGTGGCTAGTTTGCATTGTTGTCTGTCATTGTAGTGTTGGGCAGCTGGATGTGAACAGCGCGTAGCGTTGTGCAGTGGGAGGTGAGCCGCCAGCAGTGGTGGATGTGGGGAGAGAGATGGCGGAGTTTTGTAATTTGTCATGAACTGCTATATATATATTATGACTATTAAGGTAAATACATTGTTTGTTCCCTATTAAAATCTTTCATTTGCTAACTATTCCTATCAGTAGTTAGTGCCTTCTGTAGATTGAATCTTTTATTTAGCTCGCTGTATTGCAGTAGTTCGAGTAACGAAGATTTTTGTGAGGTAAGTGATTTGTGAAAGGTATAGGTTAAAGTTAGTCAGGGCCATTGTTTTGTAGGGATTATTGAAAGTCAGATTGCGTTGCGCTAAAAATATTGTGTGTCAGTTTAAGCACGGTCTCGTATACAATTCTTCTAAGGGGACGTTTCAAGGTGAATGGAGCAAATGTGTGGGTGATTTTCGCGTTTGATGTTGTCTACGGTGGGCTTGGTGGGACATACGGAGGCACCATTAGTTCCTCGGAAAACAGCAAAAGATACTTTTTTTACTACATTTTCGTCATCGGCAGAGGACCAACACCTAGCGAAGCATTCCAAGACGACTATGCGTGAAAAATGGCTGTACATTTTGCGATGTATTGTTAAGATCACGATCTCGAACAACCTTTACAACTTCCTTCATACGTTTATCCGTTTCCGAGATAAAGAGTTCGAATTTACCCCACTTGTTCACGTAAAATACGGTGTGAGCTGAGGACATAGTTTATGAAGTGACGTGGCACGCAGGAATACGCTGTACAGTGTCTCCGTTACCATTCTGTAGTACTGAAGCACATGCAAAAGTTTATCGGACGTATAATCGGGTGTGAGGTGTAAAATAAGTTGAATTTCACATAAGTAATCTGTTTAAATTATTCTGACCAATACATTTCTTTTACATGCCGTGCTGCAGCAGGTAAAAGAAGGGAACCAACGGAAAGTTGCCAGAATAAATAGTAGAAAGAACAAATGCGAATATGCTCCTGTTTATTTAATAGATTCTGCCTTATAAGTGGGGTTGCAGCTGCCTCATTCTAACTCCCTCAGATTCTTTTAAAAAATTTCCCAAAATTTTGGGCATGCAAACATATTTGTGCATTTACAGGGTGTTTCAAAAATGACCGGTATATTTGAAACGGCAATAAAAACTAAACGAGCAGCGATAGAAATACACCGTTTGTTCCAATATGCTTGGGACAACAGTACATTTTCAGGCGGACAAACTTTCGAAATTACAGTAGTTACAATTTTCAACAACAGATGGCGCTGCAAGTGATGTAAAAGATATAGAAGACAACGCAGTCTGTGGGTGCGCCATTCTGTACGTCGTCTTTCTGCTGTAAGCGTGTGCTGTTCACAACGTGCAAGTGTGCTGTAGACAACATGGTTTATTCCTTAGAACAGAGGATTTTTCTGGTGTTGGAATTCCACCGCCTAGAACACTGTGTTGTTGCAACAAGACGAAGTTTTCAACGGAGGTTTAATGTAACCAAAGGACCGAAAAGCGATACAATAAAGGATCTGCTTGAAAAATTTCAACGGACTGGGAACGTGACGGATGAACGTGCTGGAAAGGTAGGGCGACCATGTATGGCAACCACAGAGGGCAACGCGCAGCTAGTGCAGCAGGTGATCCAACAGTGGCCTCGGGTTTCCGTTCGCCGTGTTGCAACTGCGGTTCAAATGACGCCAACGTCCACGTATCGTCTCATGCGCCAGAGTTTACACCTCTATCCATACAAAATTCAAACGCGGCAACCCCTCAACGCCGCTACCATTGCTGCACGAGAGACATTCGCTAACGATATAGTGCACAGGATTGATGACGGCGATATGCATGTGGGCAGCATTTGGTTTACTGACGAAGCTTATTTTTACCTGGACGGCTTCGTCAATAAACAGAGCTGGCGCATATGGGGAACCGAAAAGCCCCATGTTGCAGTCCCATCGTCCCTGCATCCTCAAAAAGTACTGGTCTGGGCCGCCATTTCTTCCAAAGGAATCATTGGCCCATTTTTCAGATCCGAAACGATTACTGCATCACGCTATCTGGACATTCTTCGTGAATTTGTGGCGGTACAAACTGCCTTAGACGACACTGCGAACACCTCGTGGTTTATGCAAGATGGTGCCCGGCCACATCGCACGGCCGACGTCTTTAATTTCCTGAATGAATATGTCGATGATCGTGTGATTGCTTTGGGCTATCCGAAACATACAGGAGGCGGCGTGGATTGGCCTCCCTATTCGCCAGACATGAACCCCTGTGACTTCTTTCTGTGGGGACACTTGAAAGACCAGGTGTACCGCCAGAATCCAGAAACAATTGAACAGCTGAAGCAGTACATCTCATCTGCATGTGAAGCCATTGCGCCAGACACGTTGTCAAGGGTTTCGGGTAATTTCATTCAGAGACTACGCCATACTATTGCTACGCATGGTGGATATGTGGAAAATATCGTACTATAGAGTTTCCCAGACCGCAGCACCATCTGTTGTTGAAAATTGTAACTACTGTAATTTCGAAAGTTTGTCTGCCTGAAAATGTACTGTTGTCCCAAGCATATTGGAACAAACGGTGTATTTCTATCGCTGCTCGTTTAGTTTTTATTGCCGTTTCAAATATACCGATCATTTTTGAAACAACCCGTATGTGCTTAGAGAGAAGTTGGCAGTAGCAAAGAAATGGAAAAGTAATAAATTCTGGAAGATTGTAGACTGTAGTTTTGTTACAGAAAGAGCGAATGAAACAATGACAGTGAAAGAGGAAGAGAGGGACACAGTGGCTGTGGAACGTAGTTGACAGAACAGTGCTAGGAAAAGAGTGGTGGAGACACTCTCAGGGAAGGGGGGGGGACAGGTGAAACAAAGAGAAAGTCTAATTGGCTCGTAGCGGCTTATAAAGAGAGTCAGAGTATACGACAGTGACATCGAGGAAGAGAGAGATAGTCTGAGCAGACAGTAGCAGTAAGAAGGAAGGAACGAGATACTAGCAGTAAGGGAGAGCAAGAGAGTAACAGTGAGAGAAGATTTTAGTAGTAGGACAGGACGAAGGGGAGTGTGGCTGTGACACAGGGGGCAGGGACAGAGAGACGCAAACAGATAATGACAATAAGTTGCGGTGAATCAATGAGCGAGTGGATGGTGTGAGCAGGGATGGACTAGCGGGTATGAGTGAGTTACCGTTAGTGAGAGGTGAGATGCATGTCAAGAAATGCTAAAGTATAGTCACATGCCCAAATTTTCGGATGTGTGTATCCGGAAAAGAACATCGACCTAGTCTAACAAAAAGAGGGGTTCAGTCTATCAAGACTTTTCCATAGGTCCATGGTGCAATCTCGACAATATGCGCTGAACGATTCGGCCCGCAACACTTTTGGCTGCACCACTACGGTACTTTGACGTCAGATCTGCCACAGGTCACCTCCTGTTCTGCACGACAAAGCGGGCATGGCTCCGACCTCCAAGCTTCGTGAGGAGCCGTGGACATCGGACACCTCGTCGCCCACCCGTGGTTTCGCCGTTCTTCATCTGCTTCACATGGACCCTCACGACAGTAACACTCGAGAAGAGGAAGAGGTCCGGCGTTTCAGAGATGCTTGTGTCGTCGCTGCAGTCATTCCCCATCCATCTCTGCTCCGGTTATATACTTTCTTTGCTGCGTCATCTGCTGGCGACATCACGAGACGTCATTCAAAATCGTAGTGGCCGTGGTCATAAAGTTTCACCTCATCACTGCAAAGAAATAAATATTTACATCAATTATGAAAATATTCTCGTTACATAGAGCCTCTTACGTCTATAATTTCATGTATATAACCTCCTGGAAATGGAAAAAAGAACACATTGACACCGGTGTGTCAGACCCACCATACTTGCTCCGGACACTGCGAGAGGGCTGCACAAGCAATGATCACACGCATGGCACAGCGGACACACCAGGAACCGCGGTGTTGGCCGTCGAATGGCGCTAGCTGCGCAGCATTTGTGCACCGCCGCCGTCAGTGTCAGCCAGTTTGCCGTGGCATACGGAGCTCCATCGCAGTCTTTAACACTGGTAGCATGCCGCGACAGCGTGGACGTGAACCGTATGTGCAGTTGACGGACTTTGAGCGAGGGCGTATAGTGGGCATGCGGGAGGCGGGGTGGACGTACCGCCGAATTGCTCAACACGTCGGGTGTGAGGTCTCCACAGTACATCGATGTTGTCGCCAGTGGTCGGCGGAAGGTGCACGTGCCCGTCGACCTGGGACCGGACCGCAGCGACGCACGGATGCACGCCAAGACCGTAGGATCCTACGCAGTGCCGTAGGGGACCGCACCGCCACTTCCCAGCAAATTAGGGACACTGTTGCTCCTGGGGTATCGGCGAGGACCATTCGCAACCGTCTCCATGAAGCTGGGCTACGGTCCCGCACACCGTTAGGCCGTCTTCCGCTCACGCCCCAACATCGTGCAGCCCGCCTCCAGTGGTGTCGCGACAGGCGTGAATGGAGGGACGAATGGAGACGTGTCGTCTTCACCGATGAGAGTCGCTTCTGCCTTGGTGCCAATGATGGTCGTATGCGTGTTTGGCGCCGTGCAGGTGAGCGCCACAATCAGGACTGCATACGACCGAGGCAAACAGGGCCAAAACCCGGCATCATGGTGTGGGGAGCGATCTCCTACACTGGCCGTACACCACTGGTGATCGTCGAGGGGACACTGAATAGTGCACGGTACATCCAAACCGTCATCGAACCCATCGTTCTACCATTCCTAGACCGGCAAGGGAACTTGCTGTTCCAACAGGACAATGCACGTCCGCATGTATCCCGTGCCACCCAACGTGCTCTAGAAGGTGTAAGTCAACTACCCTGGCCAGCAAGATCTCCGGATCTGTCCCCCATTGAGCATGTTTGGGACTGGATGAAGCGTCGTCTCACGCGGTCTGCACGTCCAGCACGAACGCTGGTCCAACTGAGGCGCCAGGTGGAAATGGCATGGCAAGCCGTTCCACAGGACTACATCCAGCATCTCTACGATCGTCTTCATGGGAGAATAGCAGCCGGCATTGCTGCGAAAGGTGGATATACACTGTACTAGTGCCGACATTGTGCATGCTCTGTTGCCTGTGTCTATGTGCCTGTGGTTCTGTCAGTGTGATCATGTGATGTATCTGACCCCAGGAATGTGTCAATAAAGTTCCCCCTTCCTGGGACAATGAATTCACGGTGTTCTTATTTCAATTTCCAGGAGTGTAGAATAGTTCGGTGTAGAGTTGAGCCGAGCATGTCTGCTTTCACGCCCCGCGGCTAATTCGCTGCAAATAATAACCTGTAGCTATGATCCTTTGGTGATTTTTCCACTTGGCCTGACTGCCTAGGCAAACAAGGAGTGGGAAAGATGAATGAAAATAGTCTACGTTTGGTTGAATTCTGTGCAAAGTATCAGCTGTGTGTCACCAATACGTACTTTAAAGGCAAACTGAACCAGAAGGTTTCCAGGATGCATTCCCGCTCGAAACACTGGTACCAATTATATCTTATTCTAACTTAAAGGAAAGATCTGCGTTACTTTCTTCATATACGTTCTTCCCTTAGTGCATATTGTGACCAGACCATGCACTAGTAGGGACGAAAGTGAATTCACGGTGTTCTTATTTCAATTTCCAGGAGTGTAGATTAAAGCTGTGAGTGAAAATTTGTACCAATGTCGGGAGTCGAATCCGGGTCTCCTGCTTATGAGCAGGTCGATTAGCCACTAAGCCATCTTAACACAGTGGTTCATACACCTACACGGATGATCAGAGCAGCGCGAGGGTGGCTGATGCACCGGCATCGTAAGCAGGAGACTCGGTTTCGATTCCCAACCTCGGTACAATTTTTCACATTCCCTTCAGTGTATATACCTAAAATCATTTTTATATGAGACCACTAAAGTCTATGAAATTGTGTCATTTCATTTGCATAAGTACCTAAACCTGGTTTCAAGCGTTTACATGATACGCTGAGGTGCTATTCCAGGACTGCCTCGGCAATTCTGTTCATGCGTAAGAGGGAATAAAACGCAGTCTGGGGCGGCAGTGAGAATTTGGGTCGAGCAGGAAGGCGTACCAGGGTAATCCGTGCAGTTGTGTGAACCGCCGTGCCAGGCTGGCTTAGTGACTAACGCACTTGCCTCGCTTTTGATACAGATTTTCACTCTCACCTTCAGTCTACACACTCGTACATAAAACTATAGACAGAATACGGTTTTTTAAAGGTTACATCACTTAGAAAGTACGTCGAGTCGTAGACACTCATATCAAGAAAATTATCGTCGTCGGCGACGGTCATCTACATTGCTAAATGCCGAAACCGGTCATCACGTCGTCCAATCCGCGCTGCAGGGTGCCGATGTACCGCCTCCCAGGGGCAACAAAAATTTGGTTTTCAGTATTTCATGTAACTATTGACCAAATTCAAAAATTTTAAAAGTTGTCATAATCTTTTCGTTAAGAGGTATAGACTGACGTTAAAGGTTTAATACGGTAAGTCAGGTGATAAAGTTGGAAAGTATGTGTACGTCTGGACGCAGCTCAACTTACGGCGCGCAAATTACCCAATAGTTGAGAGTGAGACCACACAGCGTGTTCCAACTAAATTCCACGTAACTTAAAACCATTTCCAAATCCTCCATCCCATCCCGCAAAATAATGATAGTAAGAAGTTTATCGCTTTCTGGAATTACGCTATCCAGGTAGTAAAAATTCACAATCGGGCAAGACGTTCTAATTTATTACCTCTTTACTACTGACTCTATTCGAAACATTTTTGCAGACAGTTTCCACATATACCGTTAAATCTACCTACAAAATTACGTCATTGTACAGGACAAGTTCTAGAAGATAAGCTGTGATAAACACTCAGATGTATGAAATAGTATATTTTTGAAAAAGGGAGCGTCTTCGTACATAGAGGTTTTACATGTTCAGCGTCAGACATATAACGCATTAACCACTCAGACATTTTAAACTGTTCCATACAGGGAAGTTTGATTCTTTAAGTAGTCGAGGGTGGCGTGGTTACTGGTCAAATCCTAATAATCCTTCCTTTGATTCCCTAGAATGGCTATTCAGATCACTGTCCTCACTAAGTGGTGACGTTTAGACACCATACGGATCGTCACTGTAAATTTATCGGAAACAAACACTACACTACGGAAGCTCCATATTCGCTTACTACCTTGTTTCATTCTGCAGAAGCGACCGGCAGATGCGTGCGATCTACGTGCAAACAACGAAATTTACTACCCTTTTCGGGGTGTGACAAAAATATTTGGTGTACTAAACTGTGAACTAGTACTTGACCAAATTGGGGCACACAATCTCCCGCTTAGTAGGCGGAGCGTTGGCCTACGGTGAGTGCAAGGTTTAGCCACTTTAAGTATCTCAAGCGTTTTCTACATGGCGAGAATCGAAACGTTGCGTCGTGAACTGTACTGCTTATATATGAGGATCATAACAAAGAGGTTGAGAGTTATTATATTAGTTATTTTTGGTTAGGACCCTCTGTGGGTGACTTTAGCTACAGACCGAATGGCAGCTTTACGACCAATACAGAAAGAGCGCACGTAAAGCAAAATCAGCACAAACAGCCAGAGATGATGGCTTTAAAAACTGGAGTGAAACCCGGTTGGTGAAACAAATATTGCTTTATTACATACGATACAGATGTTCTTTACCTGAAAATCTTAAATATAATATTAACAACTGAGAATTGACAGATCAACAACATTAAACTGAAAGCTACGTTTGTACATGTCTTTAAATACGCCAGGCTTAGGAAAGCAGTGATTTTTGTACAATCTTGTTTTATTGCGCCACACAATGATAGTTTCGAAGCTGCACGAGATACGACTTGCAAGATCATCAGGAGACTTAACGAGAGTGGCTGCAAATCGCCTCGCAATGCACTTAGTCTGTGTTAACTGTACGGCGCTTGTTGATATAGACTGCAATCTAATCGCATCGATTAGCTGCAATGGAGCTCTCCACACATGCCTAAGTCTGGCGCCAGATTTGGGTTTCAGTGTATAATTTTAATCCGTCCCTGAAGATTCACACATTTTTATGTGAGTATAACACCACATTAGGTTTGTGAAGAAAAGCTATCAACAGTTTGAGTCGAAGGTTTGTAAAGGGTCCAAATCAGTTATTCGCCTGTAAGGCAGAACATTATGACCACTGCCCACCCCGTCGCAGAATGCTACCTGTTAGCGTTATCAGCTGGTGATGCGGTTAGGGATGTGCCGTACGTAAGTAGAGGAGAGACCAAATGGGAATCATTGTACAGACTATGCGGGCCACAAGTGGGTAGTCCACTAACATAAGCGACTTTGGCAAGGGGCAGATTTTTATGACACAGTGTGGGCAACGTACATCTCGCAAAGGGCGGAAGCTGTCTGTCGTGAGCATGTACGTGAAATTTCTGAGGAACGATTAAACAACACGAAATCTTGCAGTGAGTCCAGAGCTCTTGCACTTTATAGCATACTTCCGTGATTCGTTAACCGAGTGTCAGTGAAGATTAAAATACACTGCGTGCAAAATTCTCCAAGTCGGCTTTCGCTTTTATCCCTTTCCCCCAGCCCACATTTTATTCCTACTTTTCCTTTGTCTTCCTTTGCTATTACCAAATTCCAGTCCTCCATCTCAATTAAATTTTCGTTTCCCTTTATTAGCTTAAAAATTTGCTTATGTCATTATAAATTCTTTCAATCTCTTCATCAACTCCGGAACTAGCTGCTATATAAGCTGTAACTGCTTTGATGACTGTTGGTTTCGTGTATATCTCGGCCACGACAATGCGTTCTATGCCGTACACAATAGCTCACCTGCATTACTGTTTTCTTATTCATTGTGAAACCTGCTCCTACATTAGCACTATTTGATTTTGTGCTGATAACTCTTTACTGACCAGACCAGAAGTTCTGTTCTTCCTGCCATCACCCCTAACTCCTCCCCACTAACACTAACTTCACCACCATTTACCACTAAATCTAACTTCAGCCTACCCACTTCTCTTTTTTAACTCTCTATCCTGATACCCGTGGTTTAGGGGTGCCGGCACGGTAACTCAGCGTGTTCTGTCAGAGGGTTAGTTGCCCTCTGTAATAAAAAAACTGAGATAATGGATCAACTACGAACTGAAACGGGTGTCTTGCGACGTCCGAACCGAGCAGATACAACGAACGAAAACGAAGAAAATGAGACTACAAAAAAAAGGGGTAGCGTCTTTGATTCATAATCAAAACGCCTTCGGTCCCGGGTTCGACCCCCGCCACTGTCTAAATGTTTGATAAATAATCACCATTGGCGGCCGAAGACTTCCGGCATAAGAAGTCAGCCTCATTCTGCCAACGGCCTTGTCAAAGAGGGCGGAGGAGTGGATAGAGGTTCAGGGCACTCTCTTGTCCAACGGGTGGGAAATTGCCCCTAAAGGCGGAAGAATCAGCAATGATCAACGACATGAGGATGCAGAAGGCAATGGAAACCACTGCATTATAGACACGTAACGTGTATACACAGGACATGTGGCCTGTATTTGAAGAAGTGTCATGATGATCTCTTCATTGGCAAAAGATTCCGGAATAGTCCTCCATTCGGATCTCCGGGAGGGGACTGCCAAGGGGGAGGTTACCATGAGAAAAAGACTGAATAATCAACGAAAGGATAAATTTCTACGAGACGGGGCGTTGAATGTCAGAAGCTTGAACGTGGTAGGGAAACTAGAAAATCTGAAAAGGGAAATGCAAAGGCTCAATCTAGATATAGTAGGGGTCAGTGAAGTGAAGTGGAAGGAAGACAAGGATTTCTGGTCAGATGAGTATCGGGTAATATCAACAGCAGCAGAAAATGGTATAACAGGTGTAGGATTCGTTATGAATAGGAAGGTAGGGCAGAGGGTGTGTTACTGTGAACAGTTCAGTGACCGGGTTGTTCTAATCAGAATCGACAGCAGACCAACACCGACAACAATAGTTCAAGTATACATGCCGACGTCGCAAGCTGAAGATGAACGGATAGAGAAAGTGTATGAGGATATTGAAAGGGTAATGCAGTATGTAAAGGGGGTCGAAAATCTAATAGTCATGGGCGACTGGAATGCAGTTGTAGGGGAAGGAGTAGAAGAAAAGGTTACAAGAGAATATGGGCTTGGGACAAGGAATGAAAGAGGAGAAAGACTAATTGAGTTCTGTAACAAGTTTCAGCTAGTAATAGCGAATACCCTGTTCAAGAATCACAAGAGGAGGAGGTATACTTGGAAAAGGCCGGGAGATACGGGAAGATTTCGATTAGATTACATCATGGTCAGACAGAGATTCCAAAATCAGATACTGGATTGTAAGGCGTACCCAGGAGCAGATATAGACTCAAATCACAATATAGTAGTGATGAAGAGTAGGCTGAAGTTCAAGACATTAGTCAGGAAGATTCAATACGCAAAGAAGTGGGATACGGAAGTACTAAGGAATGACGAGATACGTTTGAAGTTCTCTAACGCTATAGATACAGCAATAAGGAATAGCGCAGTAGGCAGTACAGTTGAAGAGGAATGGACATCTCTAAAAAGGGCCATCACAGAAGTTGGGAAGCAAAACATAGGTACAAAGAAGGTAGCTGCGAAGAAACCATGGGTAACAGAAGAAATACTTCAGTTGATTGATGAAAGGAGGAAGTACAAACATGTTCCGGGAAACTCAGGAATACAGAAATACAAGTCGCTGAGGAATGAAGTAAATAGGAAGTGCAGGGAAGCTAAGACGAAATGGCTGCAGGAAAAATGTGAAGACATCGAAAAAGATATGATTGTCGGAAGGACAGACTCAGCATACAGGAAAGTCAAAACAACCTTTGGTGACATTAAAAGCAACTGTGGTAACATTAAGAGTGCAACGGGAATTCCACTGTTAAATGCAAAGGTGAGAGCAGATAGGTGGAAAGAATACATTGAATATCTCTATGATGGTGGAGATTTGTCTGATGTGATGGAAGAAGAAACAGGAGTCGATTTAGAAGAGATAGGAGTTCCAGTATTAGAATCGGAATTTAAAAGAGCTTTGGATGACTTACGGTCAAATAAGGCAGAAGGGATAGATAACATTCCATCAGAATTTCTAAAATCATTGGGGGAAGTGGCAACAAAACGACTATTCACGTTGGTGTGTAGAATATATGAGTCTGGCGATATTCCATCTGACTTTCGGAAAAGCATCATCCACACAATTCCGACGACTGTAAGAGCTGACAAGTGCGAGAATTATCGCACAATCAGCTTAACAGTTCATACATCGAAGCTGCTTAGAGGAATAATATACAGAAGAATGGGAAAGAAAATTGAGAATGCGCTAGGTGACGATCAGTTTGGCTTTAGGAAAAGTAAAGGGACGAGAGAGGCAATTCTGACGTTACGGCTAATAATGGAAGCAAGGCTAAAGAAAGATCAAGAGACTTTCATAGGATTTGTCGACCTGGAAAAAGCGTTCGACAATATCAAATGGCGCAAGCTGTTCGAGAATCTGAAAAAAGTAGGGGTAAGCTATAGGGAGAGACGGGTCATATACAGTATGTACAACAACCAAGAGGGAATAATAAGAGTGGACGATCAAAACGAAGTGCTCATATTAAGAAGGGTGTAGGACAAGGCTGTAGCCTTTCGCCCCTACTCTTCAATCTGTACATCGAGGAAGCAATGATGGAAATAAATGAAAAGTTCTGGAGTGGAATTAAAATACAAGGTGAAAGGATATCAATGATACGATTCGCTGATGACATTGCTATCCTGGGTCAAAGTGAAGAAGAATTAAATGATCTGCTGACCGGAATGAAAAGTCTAACTAGTGCACAGTATGGTTTGAGAGTAAATCGGAGAAAGACGAAGGTAATGAGAAGTAGTAGAAATGAGAACAGCGAGAAACTTAACATCAGGATTGATGGTCACGAAGTCAATGAAGTTAAGGAATTCTGCTACCTAGGCAGTAAAATAACCAATGACGGACGGAGCAAGGAGGACATCAAAAGCAGACTCGCTATGGCAAAAAAGGCATATCTGGCCAAGAGAAGTCTACTAATATCAAATACCGGCCTTAATTTGAGGAAGAAATTTCTGAGAATGTACGTCTGGAGTACACCATTGTATGGTCGTGAAACATGGACTGTGGGAAAACCGGAACAGAAGAGAATAGAAGCATTTGAGATGTGGTGCCATAGACGAATGTTGAAAATTAGGTGGACTGATAAGGTAAGGAATGAGGAGGTTCTACGCAGAATCGGAGAGGAAAGGAATATGTTGAAAACACTAATAAGGAGAAGGGACAGGATGATAGGATATCTGCTAAGACATGAGGGAATGACTTCCATGGTACTAGAGGGAGCTGTAGAGGGCAAAAACTGTAGAGGAAGACAGAGATTGGAATACGTCAAGCAAATAATTGAGGACGTAGGTTGCAAGTGGTACTCTGAGATGAAGAGGTTCGTGGCGGGCCGCATCAAACCAGTCAGTAGACTGATGACCAAAAAAAAAAAAAAAAATCCTGTCAACATATGAGAATGGAGGCTGTTTTACCTCGTGAATATTTAACCGAAGAGGACGCCATCATGATTAAACCATACAGTCTAGGTTCATACTCTCATGGAAAATAACGGCTGCAGTTTCCCACCGTTTCCAGCCAATCGCACCACCGGTAGAGCAGCGCCACGGCAAATCGACAGGGTCCATTGTCATTGATGATGTACTAGTAATTGGTTCACTTTCATCACAAATGTTTAACACAGTACTTGTGCGTCGCCCGTCGCAATACGAACTCCTTCAAAATAAATTGGTATTGGGAATTTGTATTTCATATTTTTACTTTGATTCTTGTGTATTCTTGGATTTAAAGTGGACTGAAAATAGGTAATAATACTTTGAAACCGGTGTGCAAATAAATACATTTTTAGCTGCTTAGAAAAAAAATTCTCTTGTACAATAAAGAACGCTGCCGCGGAAACAGCACATTAAAATCGCAACATGGAAGTGTCTAAATTCGTGCAGGCGCCGTTGCCAAAATAGACATATTTCAGTGAGGATATCCGTTTTGCAACATATAATATGTGTTCTAGGTACGTCTCAATTTTGTTACGTTATTGCTCATTCATTACGGCGAGGAAACGAAACTGAACGGTAAATAACTCAAATAATGGGGCGAACGGCCACTAAATTGCGGTCAGCCATTTAGATGCAGATGAATGTGTATACAAACTGGCGACAATTTGTACGAGCGACGAACTATCTGCATACTAATGGGGTGGTATTTAGAGCGCCGACCGATGCGGGCTGACTTCACGAGTTGATGAGAAAAGTGGGAAGCTTTTAAAAATGCAATAGGGCACCCATGTGGCAGGGACGGTGTACCATTATATCACGGGGAGGTCTCTTATAACACATTTGACACCTTGATACGTATATAAAAACAATAATCTTCTATTCAGGAGTGCGTTACAGAGAGAACCGTGCATGCCAATAAAACGATGTGTAATGAACTTTTCGAACCTGTCCAACACCCTACCTCAGGCAACGTTCTGAAAATTACAAGCAAACGATGCCACAACTGTCGATTCTGTTCATGAAGGCCTACTATCTCTTTTTTACAGTTCAATATACGCTAATCCTCTAGCAGGGAAGCATTTCGCCTTGTGTCTATAGATCTAATCCCAGGGGATATAAACAAGAAGCTCAAATGTAGTCTGTTTTATACATACCTGAGGAAACATTTATGTTGCATTCACACATTCAGTTCTATAGCAACACTCTTGTAAGTTGACACAACTTCTGATACTACGCCTTATTTCACTTACAGCTGCCAACATGAGTGACGTAGAAGTGGCTCTGAGTACTATGAGACTTAACATCTATGGTCATCAGTCCCCTAGATTTTTGAACTACTTAAACCTAACTATCTTAAGGACAGCACACAACACCCAGTTGACGTAGAAGTAAATATCCTCGGAGTAGTGAAGCAACTTGAGTCACTTAATAAAAGCAAGTCCTCTGGTCCAGACTGTAAACCAATTAGGTTCCTTTCAGAGTATGCTGACGCGTTAGCTCCATACTTAACAATCATATACAACCGTTCGCTCAACGAAAGATCCGTACCCAAAGACTGAAAAGTTGCACAGGTCACACAATCATTCAAGAAAGGTAGCAGGAGTAATCCACTAAATTACAGGCCCACATCGTTAACATTGATATGCAGCAGGATTTTAGAACATATACTGTATTCGAACATTATGAATTAGCTCGAAGGAAACTGTCTATTGACACACAGCCAACATGGGTTTAGGAAACATCGTTCCTGTGAAACACAACTAGCTTTTTATTCACATGAAGTGTTTAGTGCTATTGACAAGGGATTTCAGATCGATTCCGTATTTTTGGATTTGCGGAAGGCTTTTGACACTGTACCATACAAGCGGCTTGTAGTGAAATTCCGTGCTTACGGAATATCGTCTCAGTTATGTGACTGGATTTGTGATTTCCTATCAGAGAGGTCACAGTTCGTAGTAATTGACGGAATGTCATCGAGTAAACCGGAAGTGATTTCTGGCGTTCCATAAGGTAGTGATATAGGCCCTCTGCTGTTCCTTATCTATATAAACGATTTGGGAGACAATCTGAGCAGACGTCTTCGGTTGTTTGCAGATGACGCTGTCGTTTTACGGCTAATAAAGTCATCAGAAGATCAAAACAAACTGCAAAACGATTTAGAAAAAAAACTCAATGGTGCGAAAAGTGGCAGTTGACCTTTAATAACGAAAAGTATGAGGTCATCCACATGAGTGCTAAAAGTAACTCGCTAAATTTCGGTTACAGGATAAATCAGTCTAATCTAAAAGCCGTAAATTGAACTAAGTACCTTGGTATTACAATTACGAACAACTTAAATTGGAAGGAACACATAGAAAATGTTGTGGGGAAGGCTAACCAAAGACAGCGTTTCATTGGCAGGACACTTAGAAAATGTAACAGACCTACTAAGGAGACTGCCTACACTGCTCTTGTCCGTCCTCTTTTAGAATACTGCTGCGCGATGTGGGATGCTTACCAGGTAGGACTGACGGAGTACATCGAGAAAGTTCAAAGGAAGGCAGCACGTTTTGTATTATCGCGTAATATGGGAGAGAGTGTCACAGAAATGATGCAGGATTTGGGCTGGAAATCGTTAAGAGAAAGGCGTTTATCGTTGCGACGGAATCGTCTCACGAAATTCCAATCAGCAACATTCTCCCCCGAATGCGTTATTATTTTGTTGACACCGACTTACATAGGGGGGAACGATCACCACGATAAAATAAGGCAAATCAGAGCTCGCACGGAAAGATATAGGTGTTCATTTTTTCCGCGCACTATACGAGAGTGGAATAATAGAGAATTGTTAAGGTGGTTCGATGAACCCTCTGCCAGGCGCTTAAATGTGATTTGCAGAGTATCCATGTAGATGTAGATGTAGATAACCGAAATATGTAGGGTGAATCAGCTGCCCCTACCGATGTCATTTTATGCACCCTGCAATGTGACATCCAGCCTCCAAAACCCATGATTAGGATTTTAATTTTCTCTCGCTCGCTACGCGCAAATTTTTAGTCCCACAGAAATGATGAACAGCATCTTATTGAGGGAAATTTGAAGCAGTTAAATTCTGTAGTGCGATGCGTTTTCGCTAGAGACGCCTTTTTTTCGATTTATTCGAGAAAAACGTACAGGAGAGAACTTGAAACGATCCCCCGGGCCCACACTCAACCCTCACACAGGGTTTGTAGTATCTTGCTCGCGACGCTCCCTCCTCCCACAGTACAAAGATTTTCGACTACACGATCTGTTCCCGATATTCCTTTCTTGGTCTGTACTGATTCGGTTGTTAAACCACTAGCATAGTCGCCTATTTTGTTAACAATATTAACTTGAACATGCGCATGAGGATGATGGATGAGAAATCAGTGTTGTAAACGTTACTCTAAAACTAATTACTCTGACAGCTCGATCCAAACCTAACCCTTACTGGGACAATGGTTTTATAGTCAAAAGGCCTGACGAACACCAGTGTGTGATTGTTCATTTTATGCTGTTAAGATTCAAAAAACAGTTAGTTAAAATTTATACAAACATCAGTATTACGATTTGTAAATGCTAAACTAAGCTGGCGGCGTAATAAAGCCAGTTAATGAAGACCAAAGACGTCGAATGTGCAAATAAATCTTGGAGTCGGAAATTTTTTTGCAGTGGAAAGAGGGTTGCATAAGATGACATCGGAAGAGGGGGAAGGGGAGCTGAATCACTTGCATACTTCGGTAGATAAACTCTCATAGGATTTTAGATGCCTCTGCAAGAACTACTAAAGCAAGAAGGAAAAGGAACTAATACTATCTTTCACACCTTAAAATTACAAGAAATAAAGAGCTAATCGCTGCTGCAAGCGTGCACCATATAATAACCAAATACGGAATAGATAAACAATATCTCGAATTACTATACGTTCACTTCAAAAAATTAGATACAGTTAACTCTTAGAGACAAATAATTTCAAAAATGGTTCAAATGGCCCTGAGCACTATATGAATTAACTTGTGAAGACATCAGTCCCCTAGAACTTAGAACTACTTAAACCTAACTAACCTAAGGACATCACACACATCCATGCCCGAGGCAGGATTCGAACCTGCGACCGTAGTGGTCGCGCGGTCCCAGACTGTGGCGCCTAGAACCGCTCGGCCACCCCGGCCGGCGATAAATAATTTCTTGATTGGGAAGAGTTCAACTTCTCCACCACCTAACACACCTCACACTATGCAGAATAGGGTACGATAGAGATTAGTTTGAAAAATTCAGCAAAACACGCTTACGAAAGATGAATCTCAATGTTGAGATGTAAAAACCTGCTTTGGAACAGAGAGGAGCATTGTTGTTAACGTATTGTTAATGGAACCTTCACAGAGATTAAGATGTGAATAATTGTTTGATAAATATTTGCTTTCAATATTGTCAGTTAGAGAATGCGCAGCTTAAGCATAAACCGCTGCACAGTGGACCTTCCACATCGAAGAGGAACTAAAATACTATTAGTACAATTGTATTACTGATATTTGGCATACTATCATGTAATATATTTTGTGCCTGGCTAAGTTCTACACAAATATAAAGAGCAGTTATTCAGTGTCATCATTGCAACTACCGTCTGTTCCGTTGGAAGCTGACGAGTTTCACGAACCCTCTTGTGGTATACACCACTTCTAACAAACACCGAACAACGCGCTCCAGTACGCGGCCTCCAAATACATCGCTGGCCGCACTTCTCCGGGCGGCTCGCGGCTACCATCGTTGGCCACCTTCGCGCGCGCGCGTCTGTCAGCACACAGCAATTGGCTACGCCAGGAAACATTGCGATTGGTTTTCCCTGGAGAACAGCGACCCCAGCCGACGGCTCCATTAACTAGCGAGCCTTATATAAACCCGGCCGCCGCCGCAAACGACAGTTGTCATCGGGAAGTGCAGTACGCCGTGTTCCAGCTGCTTGTGGATGACTCGCCGCACCACTCGAGGTTACCTGGCTGCTCGGCGGAAAATCTTGCGACTTCACTTGGAGAGACTAAACTTCACTGGACTTGGAATAATTACGGGACGTGCACCCCACCATGCACATTCGGACATTGGTATAACCAAACTTAATTCTGCATTACTTCTGAGTGTGAGCCTGGTTAGACGCTAGGCTAACATAATTGTTAAAAAGTGATTTGTGATTTAATAAACCAGACTGAAGAGGTTATTGTGTTATTCCCGGTTATAACACCTGTGTTACAATTACATTTTTTGCCTCATGTCTCTAATTTCGTTCTGAAATCTATAAACCCTTTTGACTAAAGGTTCCTGTCCTTTATCCTAATTCTTTAGCACTGTTTCAAATTTCTTCCTATTTCTAGGATATTTATTTCTCTTTATACATCACTTTTACATGTTTCTTTGTGCTGGCGTTTGTAAACCATGCCTACCACTTACCTGAGTTAAAACGCTGAAAGTGTCTCAACTACCATTTGCTAGCGTCTCACGTGTTTCAGTTTCCAACACAGGTTTCATTTAGGTGTCTACTATCGACCCTGACTGCCTCCTTTCTTTTCGTCTTTCATTCTTTGTTGACATCTACTTCGGTTCTTTTTACTCCTTATACCACAATTCCTTCCAGACTACGATCTCCTTTTATAAATGTAAGAAACAATTGTTAATTAATCATGTTATGACGCCCCAACAAATCCAACATTATTGCAATTATGTTACCACTTTAGTGAACTCGATATCAGATTAGTAACATTTTCTGTTCTTCCTCAAATTGACACGTTTTCTGATGATCACTAGACATCACCTTCCACGTGTACGTGCAGCCGTAAGTAACCTTCACCTCTCGTTTAAGGACCGATTATGATCAGCCTACTAATACAAGTTGTGACCGAGGTGGGGGGGGGGAGGTAGGCTACAACTGAGTGCAAATAAGAGTTATAGGTGTAGTAAACAGAAATAATGACTGAAGTCGAAATTACAGACACTATAAGATAACCAGTTAATGTAACAGTACTGAATTTAATGACAAAACATGCTGAAGGTGTAGAACTTTCTTGCTATTGCACTGGCAGGCACTGCTCAGTAAACATGAGATCGCAACAAATAAATCAGTTTTCAGTTGTTTCTAAACAAATGAAAATGCAAGGTATTGCCGAATTTAGTTCTCGCGCCACTGCAAAGGTGGGTGGTATATTAGTGTAGGTGGTGTTGAGAAACAGCTTAAATTAGTATAACTGAGCAGAGGTCAAGGCCCCTCTGCAATTCCATTCTAATTCTACACAGATTTAGCCGTTGAGTTGGACCCTGTGTTAACCTGAATATACTACAGATCCTTTGAACAAGAAACCGTGCCTAGTAGTTGAAGAAAGCATGTACACACACGTCTACGAGAAGGATGACAGAAGTGATCTACAAAGCTGCCATCCAGAATCCTTAACTTCAATTTCTTGCAGATAGTTGGGACACTTTCAGAGTTTAAATGGCTCTGAGCACTATGGGACTTAACATCTATGGTCATCAGTCCCCCAGAACTTAGAACTACTTAAACCTAACTAACCTAAGGACAGCACACAACACCCAGCCATCACGAGGCAGAGAAAATCCCTGACCCCGCCGGGAATCGAACCCGGGAACCCGGGCGTGGGAAGCGAGAACGCTACCGCACGACCACGGGATGCGGGAATTCAGAGTTTAGACACAATGAGGTATCTCAAACAGGCAGTGAGAATTTGCAACCCAAGCCGCACTTTTTCCACAAGATATCCTGAGAACATGGATCAAGACAGTTAGGTAGATGCAGTACTTCTCGATTTCCGAAAAGCATTTCCTTTTCAGAGTATGGATGTTCACACAGATTGAAATATAGAAAACGTGAGGGTGAACTAGAGACAATT
Organism: Schistocerca cancellata; assembly: GCF_023864275.1. NCBI lineage: Eukaryota > Metazoa > Arthropoda > Insecta > Orthoptera > Acrididae > Schistocerca > Schistocerca cancellata. The sequence continues at coordinate 920,289,226 of NC_064628.1, read as the reverse complement.
TCTGTCAAATGTGATCCAATGACATTACAACATTTAATTTCACATGAGTGATCGAGCAAAGTGGCGCAGTGGTTCACTCGCATTCGGGAAGACGGTTCAAATCCGCGTCCGACCATACTGATTTAAGTTTTCCGTGATTCCTGATTACCCTAAATCACTGCAAGTAAATGCCAGTATGTTTCATTTGAAAGGGCGCGGCCGATCTCGTACCCCATATTTAAAGTAATGCGAGGTCCTACTCCAATGACCTCGACGGAACGTTAAACCCTAATCTTCCTTCCCTCCTTTTGACTGAGTGGGAACATGTACGAAATCGTGGCTTGGTTCGCTTAAACCACGGTGCTAACATCGGAATTTCGATTAAACTCTTTGCTAGTTGAAAATCGACAGCCTTTCTTTAACCTCTGAGACCTCAGTACTCTGGAATACTGCTACAAAAAATGGTTCAAATGGCTCTGAGCACTATGGGACTCAACATCTTAGGTCATAAGTCCCCTAGAACTTAGAACTACTTAAACCTAACGAACCTAAGGACGTCACACACACCCACGCCCGAGGCAGGATTCGAACCTGCGACCGTAGCAGTCCCGCGGTTCCGGACTGCAGCGCCAGAACCGCTAGACCACCGCGGCCGGCAATACTGCTACAACATGGCGTCTAAAGTGCAGGTTCCTGTGGTCTAGGGGTGCCTGTACCTTTCGCGAAAACCCATGTTGACCTCTACACGGTTACCCAAAAAGTCTGAGCTAACGCTCTCTTTGGCGGTTATTTAAAACCTCTGCTGCCAAGGATAACAGTCCAGGCACCACAGTGGCACTATATTTTATAGCTAGTCTCGTTATGTCGTTTGCAGCAGTGCTGAAAGGACCAACGGCGAACTTAAATTGCCACGCACTAGCATCTTCTAGGACTCAGTTTCGCTTTTCAAGTGTATCTCACCAAGTGAAAACATAAAGTCAATACAAATCCTTGGTTTTTACGGAAATCGCCATACAGGCGTTACTTTATAACTTGTAGATGGAACCTTAAAGTATGAGGGCAAAATATAGCTGTACCTATATAATTATTATTATTATTATCTTCTTTCCTTTCTCAGACCTTAGGTCTGGTAAAAATGGAACGTGACACGGACCTTGATCAAGCGTGACTTCCTTTTAACTGTATGGTATATGTTACATTGTATTTAGGAACTTTCGGGTTATTGAACATGTATCAATAATTACGGATTTCTGTAGTTGTATATGTATGTTTGGATGTAGCTGTATTGCATTTATGTACTGGTGGATATTGTGTGGTATGACTCCTGTAGTTGATAGTATAATCGGTATAATGTCAAGTTTATCCTGATGCCACATGTCCTTGACTTCCTCAGCCAGTTGGATGTATTTTTCAATTTTTTCTCCTGTTTTCTTCTGTATATTTGTGGTATTGGGTATGGATATTTCGATTAGTTGTGTTAATTTCTTCTTTTTATTGGTGAGTATGATGTAAGGTTTGTTATGTGGTGTTGTTTTATCTGTTATAGTGGTTCTGTTCCAGTATAATTTGTATTCATCATTCTCGAGTACATTTTGTGGTGCATACTTGTATGTGGGAACGTGTTGTTTTATTAGTTTATGTTTTATGGCAAGTTGTTGGTGTATTATTTTTGCTACATTGTCATGTCTTCTGGGGTACTATTATTATTATTATTATTATTATTATTATTATCATTATTATTAACGTCAATTGCCCGTTAAGAAGAGTACTAAAACAGTCAATTTGATGACTTTTTTATTTCTCTTTCTTCTTCCTCACCAAAAACCTCTTCCTCCCTTCTGTCCATTTTTACTTTTTTCTCCACAAAAACCTCTTCCTTCCTTCTCTTCACTTTTTTCCTGTTTTATTCTATTTGGGTGTTTGGTGGAATCTCCGTTTTCAGATTTTTTTTCTGTATTTTTCCCTGCCTGTCATGTCATCTACGGAGATGTTAAGTTTCTTGAGGTCTTCCATGATTTCCCTTCCCCAGTTAGTTTTCACTGTATTAATTGTCACTACGGTAAAAACCCTTCTTGGTCAATGTATTTTCGTTCATCTTATGTATCCGTAGAACTTTGCCCTTCTTTTTCTGATGTTATTTATAATCGTCGATGTCTCTTCCTCAGGTCTTTTCTCGTTCTCTTTATCCTGATATCCGCTTTCTGAACTGGCCCGTAGATCTTTCTCGGTATTTTCCTTTCTTGTTTTTCCAACTCCTTAATTTTCGTTCTTTCTTTGATTACTTTTGTTTCTGAGGCATACAACGCCTCTGATAAGACTACTGTACTGTAGTGTCGTAATTTTCCATTTATGGAAATACGCCTTTTGTTGTAATGGTTCGATGTGAGTTTGTGTGCTTTTTGTAGTTTTGTGATCCTTCCTTCATCGGGTGTTGCGTTCAGTCCTGTTTTCTGTATAATGTCTCCCAGGTACTTGAAACGATCTAGTTGTGTTATATTTCCACACGTTGTTACCAGTGCGCGTCTGTCTGTGGATTTGTGTCCATCTATTGCGTAATGACTGAAGATTCTGAATTAAATTTTAGCCTCAAGTGCTTGATTTCCTTTAATGTATTTTTGAATTTTTTCCTTTCGTAGACAACCCTTGAGGGTGTGGTATGACAGAATGTTATACTAGTTTTCCTATCACCCGGAAGTTGGTAAATCTTGTTTCTGTTACTCTTCTAGCCTCGTCAAGTAGCTTTCTCAACAGCTTTCTGACGCCCTCTTCCCTTGCAAGGTTGATAGTAAAAGATTCAAAGGTTGTCGGGCGTAGATTGTAGCCTACCACTGCGTCACACCTACTGCCTTCTATCCCAGTAATGTCCTGAATCCATTAAAAATAAGTAACAGTGTACAAAACCCTTTTTTGTATTTTTCCAGCCGCAGCGCACACAAACTATATCGCGACTATTGCTGACTTTTTATTACGTCACTATCAGGTGATCTGTTCAGAGGAAAGAAAAAGATGATGTTGAATCACGGGGAAACCAAAATACAACTTCAAGAGTGTGGGGAAGCAAGTGCTGAGGCTACATGGCAACATGGCGCGCGAGTGAGAGCGGCGCTTCCCCGCCACTCGACTCACAGCCAATTCGGCCGCACCACACAGGTGTACAGGCGCTCAGTCAAAGAATTGAGCAAATGTCTAAAGGGACATTAAATATTAAAGCAATTCCATAATACTTATCCAGGTGATGTAAAAGCACATCATATTTTGAGTTTCAGTTGTAAGTGTAGGCTATGTAAGTAGGCTGTTTAGGTTCTTATATTGGTAACGCCGCCGTATGAAAATCACTGGCTGTGCTGTGTGCAGTCTGTGGCTAGTTTGCATTGTTGTCTGCCATTGTAGTGTTGGGCAGCGGCAGCTGGATGTGAACAGCGCGTAGCGTTGCGCAGTTGGAGGTGAGCCGCCAGCAGTGGTGGATGTGGGGAGAGAAATGGCGGAGATTTGAAATTTGTAAGACTGGATGGCATATATATTATGATTATTAAGGTAAATACATTGTTTGTTTTTATTAAAATCTTTCATTTGCTAACTATGCCTATCAGTAGTTAGTGCCTTCAGTAGTTTGAATCTTTTATTTAGCTGGCAGTAGTGGCGCTCGCTGTATTGCAGTAGTTCGAGTAACGAAGATTTTTGGTGAGGTAAGTGATATGTGAAAGGTACAGGTTAATGTTAGTCAGGGCCATTCCTTTGTAGGGATTTCTGAAAGTCAGATTGCGTTGCGCTATAAAATATTGTGTGTCAGTTTAAGCACAGTCCTGTATAAATGTTCAAAGGGGACGTTTCACAGTATGATCCGTTAGTTTACACAAAGACCCACTTTTTATGAAATTTCAAAAGTACGTAAGATTAACGGTAGAAAGTGATCCTTTTTGAAGTAGGTTCGGTTCTAAATAAAAACCTAAGGTACAGATCTGTGTGGAGTTACCTCTTAAATTTTCTAGTGATTATATAAATTATGATTTTGGTACTGAAATTGGGAAAAATATGATACATTAACTAGTCTTTAGAAACTAGTTACCATGGTGAAACTGCAGCACTATGTTTATACGAAGCAAGGATGAGAGCTGTAACTAACTACAAGACACTCGTGTTACTTTGCTGGCAGAGTTTCCAAAAGTGTACAGTCTGACTGGTACAAAAATTCGAATGTTTGCTATTGTTCAATTAAAAATACTATGCGATAATCCATGCGATAATTTGTAGTCAGAAAGGGTGGCATGTAAGTTCTAACTACATGTGTTGAGCTTGCCGTCCGGTCCGGAGCAGTACCGAGGGTATTAAAGGATCACCATAGCCGTACAGAGAAGTGATTCGATCGTCAACACTCTCCAATGACGTACCTCGCTTCGCTTCATAACGTGGCGTAACTCTGTCCGCGTCTGCGGCCGCTAAGCCTCGATGACTGACTTGAGAGAGTTTATCGATCGAATTAGTTATTACGTATATTTTCCGCAAATGTGTAACAGAGAACTTTCATGAATTAATAATTCGTAAGAAAGCCTGTGTTTCGTTTTCGATGTCTTGTTTCGTATGCCACCTTTGGTGTTGACGAAAACTTCGTGGCAAGTGGTGTAGCTCATTCATCGCTTTTGTGGCGAACACTCAACTGCAGTCGATCAAGGTGGAACGCTTATTAGCAGTACTTGGAAATTCGAGTAGAAGTCATCTCTGAATTGTGCTGAGTACTGATACGGACAGGAAAATTTCAACGCTGCGACAGTAGCTAACGGTTATTACTAGTGCAGTTACCCTTCTTTCAAATAGAAGTCCATTTAAGCGCACCAGTTGCTTGTCTACCTGCGGTTTCCTGTACTTCATGCACGGCTCTGTTTAAATAGAATAGTTCGGTGTAGAGTTGAGCCGAGCATGTCTGCTTTCACGCCCCGCGGCTAATTCGCTGCAAATAATAACCTGTAGCTATGATCCTTTGGTGATTTTTCCACTTGGCCTGACTGCCTAGGCAAACAAGGAGTGGGCAAGATGAATGAAAGTAGTCTACGGTTGGTTGAATTCTGTGCAAAGTATCAGCTGTGTGTCACCAATACCTACTTTAAAGGCAAACTGAACCAGAAGGTTTCCAGGATGCATCCCCGCTGGAAACACTGGTACCAGTTATATCTTATTCTAACTTAAAGGAAAGATCTGCATTACTTTCTTCATATACGTTCTTCTCTTAGTGCAGATTGTGACCAGACCATGCACTAGTAGGGACGAAAGTGCGCTTTGTGACTAAAACGTTCCACTCTACCAGAACACCTTCCAAAACAAAAATTAATCTTTGCCGAACAAGGAACACTGCTGCAGTGGAAGTATTTAGACATGACATACGAAAAGAGGTGGATCCCTGGGACCCAGCCGTTCCTAGTTTTCAAGACTGGCAGAAGATTAAATCGCTTCTTGCCGTTACGAGTGGAAATGTGTTCGGTAATCTGGAAGCATAATCTCAGGATTGGTTCATCGAGAAGGTAGGTGTCCTGAAACCTCTCCTTGAGGCTAAGCGTCAGGCCACTGTCATCCGGCATAAAAACCCGTATAATTCTACACGCAGGGAGCTAAGCAAAGCAAAGGCAGCTCTTCAATGCACTGTCCGGAAGTGCATCAAATCCCATTGGTAGCAACTTTGCACTGGCATACCGGAGTGTTTCAGTGCTGGCGACATTGGTGGGTGTGTACTCGGGCATCAAACGGGCCATTCGACCCACTCCAAAGAAGAGCACACCACTCAAGGAAATAGATGGAAAAGTCGTCACACATCGAAATCGTCAATTGCACCGTTGCGTAGAACCTTACTCCAGCCTCTACTCGCATCCCATCGACATTAGACCAAACGCAATTGATGAAATTCCTTAGATGACATCTTACCGTGACTTCGATGCCACGCCAACTATGGAGGAGGTTCAAAGAGAAATTTCACAGCTCAAATGTGGGAAGTGCGCTGGCAAAAACAACATCTCCACAGAAATTGTAAAAATTCAGCCAGTTTTTCAGCTGCTTTTCAAACTTATACTGAAATTTTGGGCTGAGGGTACTGTGCCACAAGGCATGCTCGATGCCAATATTGTTACTTTATACTAAGGTAAAGGTGATGAGCAACAATGTGGGATCGTCCCCTCTACAGTTGATATGATCTACACACTCTGTCAAATTCAGGAAAAGTGCCACGAGCAGAAAACCACTCCCTTCATTGCCTTTATCGACCTAAACAAGGCTTTCGACACGGTTAGCAGGGGACTGTATGAAATGCTTTTGAAGGTAGGGTGTCCCCCAAAGCTCTTAAAAATGATCAAGGCTTTTCGCGAAGATATGGAAGGTGCTTGGACGGAATCACATCTGAAACGTTTGCTGTGAAAAGATGGGTTCGTCAAGGCTCCGTATTGGCTCCCACTCTGTTCAATATTTTTTCTCAGCACTCCTCAGAGTCCCTTTAGGTGAAACTAACCTGGGTATTCATCTGTATACCAGAGCTGATGGGAAGCTCTACAACATTTCCCCACTCAGATCTAAGGGCTTCCGATAAGACTTGCTTGTAAACAGCCTTTTATTTGCTGACGATGCTGCATTTGTAGCCCATACTCAAGATGATCTGCAAGTGCTTGTGGATAAATTCTCTACTGCATGCAAGCTCTTCTCCGTATCCATAAACGTAAAGATGTCGGTTGTCATGACACAGGGATACACAGATCCGCCTGTCATCAAACCGGACGGCTCGTTGTTGATGGTAGTCGATAAATTCTGTTATGTTGGTTCAATAATGACAGAAGATCTCCCCCGGGATGACGAGATAAATGCACGAATAGGAAAGGCTGCCAGCACTTTCGGAAAGTTCCGCACACGAACATGGGACAACAAACATCTTACATTGTCGACAAAAATACTTGTCTATCAATCATGTGTGCTGAGCACTCTCCTGTATGTAGCTAAGGTTGGACGTCGTATGCCAAACAGAAACTAAAGCCAAAGGCCTTTCACCTGCGATGCTTACGGAGCATCTTGGGGATATCATGCAAGGATCATGTGACAAATGATACTTTTCTGAAAACTGCAAAACAACAGAGTATCACTGCCACGCTCAACATCGCCTGCGGTGGTTAGGACATCTGCATCGTATGGATCACTCCCGTCTGCCGCGGCGCACATTACTCACAAGGGAACCTCCCCATCGCACCCCCCTCAGATTTAGTTATAAGTTGGCACAGTGTATAGGCCTTGAAAATCTGAACACAGATCAATCGAGAAAACAGGAAGAAGTTGTGTGGAACTACGAAAAAAATAGGCAAAGTATACAAACTGAGTAGTCCATGCGCAACATAGGCAACATCACAGCAGTTTGTGAGCACAGGAGCGCCATGGTCCCGTGGTTAGCGTGAGCAGGTGCGGTAAGAGAGGTCCTTGGTTCAAGTCTTCCCTCGAGTGAAAAGTTTAATTTTTTTTTTGTTTTCAGACAATTATCAAAGTTTAGGCACTCACACATAATCTACTTCGCTCTCCAAAATTCCATGACATGTTCAGATTTGCTTGGACATATACAGGATTTGACGGTCTACGCACGGAAAAATTTGAAATCGTTAAAAACATATGTTTTGACATAACACAGGGAACACTGTGCGACTGTGAAACTGTTGCATTCATTTGTTGCAGTTTATGTGACAAAGTCTTCATCATTTTTTTTTGGGAGTGATTATCACATCCACAAGAAAACATAAATCGGGCAAGGTAGAAGAATCTTCTTACCCATTCGCCAAGTGTACAAGTTAGGTGGGTCGACAACATATTCCTGTCATGTGACGCACATGCCGTCACCAGTGTCGTATAGAATATATCAGACGTGTTTTCCCGTGGAGGAATCGGTTGACCTATGACCTTGCAATCAAATGTTTTCGGTTCCCATTGGAGAGGCACATCCTTTCGTCTACTAATCGCACGATTTTGCGGTGCGGTCGCAAAACACAGACACTAAACTTGTGACAGTGAACAGTGACGTCAATGAACGAACGGACAGATCATAACTTTGCGAAAATAAAGAAAGAAAAATTTTTCACTCAAGGGAAGACTTGAACCAAAGAATTCTCGTACCGCAGTTGCTCACGCTATCCACGGGACCACGGCGCTTCTGAACTCACAACGTGCTGTGATGTTGCCTATCTTGCATATGGACTACTGAGTTTGTATATTTTGCTTATTTTTTTCATAGTTCCACACAACTTCTTCCTGTTTTCTCGATTGATCTGTGTTCAGTTTTTCAAGGCCTATCCACTGTGTCAATTTATAACTAAATCTGAGGGGGGTGCGATGGGGAGGTTCCCTTGTCAGTAAAATAGCAGGAGCAAAGAGACCTCGCGGAAGACCTGCACTACGCTTTATCCATGGCGTCGTCCGCCGCTCGTGGTCTCGCGGTAGCGTTCTCGCTTCCCGAGCACGGGGTCCCGGGTTCGATTCCCGGCGGGGTCAGGGATTTTCACCTGCCTCGAGATGACTGGGTGTTTGTGTTGTCCTCATCATTTCATCATCATCCAGGAAAGTGGCGCAATTGGACTGAGCAAAGATTGGGTAATTGTACGGGCGCTGATAGCCACGCTGTTGAGCGCCCCACAAACCAAACATCATCATCATCTATCCATGGCGTCAAGAGTGATATGTGCGCATTTAATATTGACTGTGGCAAGTGGGAGCAACTCGCTGACGGTCGCAGCAAATGGAGAAAAATGACTGCAGATGGAAGCAAGATACATGACCAAGTATGGCTAAACAACTTAGCTGCAAAATGATCGCGTAGACATGAGCTTATGACTAACCCTCCTGCTGGAGCGACTCGTATTGGGCGCCAAGTCGGCTCTCGCGTCGGACTTCTGAGCCACCAGCGAAAATGGCTCCAATATGTCACTTGAATCTCCCGACAGGAAGCATCAGGTCATTATATATATATATATATATATATATATATTAATAATGAACCATGCTGAAACCAGCCTTCACACGAATGGTGACCACGTGGAAAACTTGCAGGCCGAAAAAGAAGTCAACATACGGGAACAGTTTGATGCACAGGAGGAAAGCTAACAGAACTTTTTGAAGCAGATTTCGCATAAAGATACTAAAATTGATAAACAATTACATTCGAAATTATGACCTGTTATACATCAGTCTGTTACTGAAGTGTTCCATTCAGAGTTTACTACTGAAACTCATACTCCATCCCAGGTACAAAACAATGGGTGGTCACTAAAGAAATATGAGAAACATTATAGAGGAAAATTATATAGTCATCACTGTCGTCTTCTTGCAGCCCTATGTTAGCAGTAAATAAGTCTGGGTGAAACGTCTGTCATGCACTAGATGCATGGGCTACTAATCAAATTATATTCGCAACATGAACTTAACAGTATCTACACTCACGATTACTCCTGTTTCTTCACTAACATTCGTGAAATATGAATAATTAGTGGTATATTAGCAATTAACTTGTGATTCGTGGAGAAAATATTAGAATTAAAGTACGCTTGCACATGGAATCCACACGGACTGGGAGAAATCTCTGTCAGCATTGATGTTTACATTTGAACACTTATTGCTTGCAGATGACTCCGCTGACTAGTGCGTAGATTAAGCAATCTTTGTTACAGTAACAGCACTTAAGAGACGGACAAATTACCGGACACTGCTCTGTCTGCCACTCAACATGCCTAAGTTCAATTTATACAAGCGTGAACATTAATAAAACTGACCAACTGTAGGGGTGTATTCCTGAGGTAAAAAAGGTCCAATGAACATGTGTCGGGAAATGCATTTTTTCCATGGTGAATGGAAGTTTCCTGATGAATGGAAGTTTCTCTGACCACGTGCCATGTGTTGCTTGTACGTTGCAGGCTGCGTAGTTGACTGTAAGCAACATACTGGTCAGTTATTCACGTCGGGAACGAGACGAGATGATATTTCTGTGTAGCCAAGCAGATCGAAACGGTCGAGAGGCAGCACAGATACACGAAAACAAGTACCCTCACACGCACTAGCCACACCACACAACACCTCAAGCCCGTTTTTGGCATTTGTGTGCTCATGGGTCCTTTCAGACAAAAGGTTCAAATGGTTCTCAGCACTATGGGACTTAACATCTGAGGTCATCAGTCCCCTAGAACTTAAAAACTACATAAACCTAACTAACCTAAGGACATCACACACGTCCATGCCCGAGGCAGGATTCGAACTTGCGACCGTAGCTGACGCGCGGTTCCGGACTGAAGAGCCCAGAACCGCTCGGCCACAGCGGCCGGCCCTTTCAGACAGACGAACAAGCAGGGAGGAAGTGGGCAGTGGAAAACAGGGTACTACAGCCTGGATCGCGAAAAATATTTCCTCATTTATGTCAACAGGTTTCGACAGACTTTGCTGTGATTTTCAGGTCTTAAAGATCATTTCGTTGTGGAACGTGTTCATTTTATGTTGAATCTCACGCCAAGTTGTCATGTGGAGGGAGGTCCAACGTAGGATAAACAGGTTTCATAAAAACGAGATTTGATACGTGCTGAAGGTGACAGCAAAGCATGTCGAAATCGATTTTCATGAATAAAAAAACAGTTTTGCGATATAGTCTGTTGAATATTTTTAGGAAGTAATCAGTCACTCCTCCGGTCTTCTCAAAATGGGAAAATTCGTTCGAATTCTACAACATATTGAGACGAACCCTAGTATAAGCTCCAGGCAGGTGGACCGCCAAAATTGTGTGAGCCAAACCACGGTTCTGTGTATCGTGCATGTCATCCGCTACTACCGCTACCACCTACAATAAGTGCAAGGATGATCAGTGTGGTGTCACCGCCAGACACCACACTTGCTAGGTGGTAGCTTTTAAATCGGCCGCGGTCCGCTAGTATATGACGGACCCGCGTGTCGCCACTGTCAGTGATGGCAGACCGAGCGCCGCTACACGGCAGGTCTAGTGAGACGTACGAGCACTCGCCCCAGTTGTACAGCCGACGTTGTTAGCCATGGTTCACTGAGAATTACGCTCTCATTGGCCGAGACGATAGTTAGCATAGCCTTCAGCTACATTTGCTACGACCTAGCAAGGCGCCGTATTCAAGTGATATTGACATTCTATTAATGTATCATCAAGAGCGATGTTCTACAAATGTGGATTAAAGTTAAGTATTCCAGAAGCTACTTACTTTTCTTTATAGCATTCATTACGTATCCTGTTTCAGACCTCACGCCAGCCTGCGTGAGTTTAAGCGCGTGCCTTTCGGCTTCCTCTCATGGTGTCTAGGCTGTCTTGTCCAGACACAACAACCAGTAGCGTATTTCCCTCTACGGGAAGGATTTTGTCGATGGTTTTTGCACCAGAGCACACAGTTATGAGATATTTGTCATGGGTCCTCTTCAGCGACAAACCAACCTTTAGCAGAACTGGCATCATCAATCTGCATAACCGTCATCTGTGGGCTACGGACAGTGGTTGAGGCACCTCATCAGCTTCAGTTCGGCATCAATGTGTGGGCAGGAATGCTTAGCTACCACGTACTTTGACTGGCTATTATTGCATTTCGCCTCTATGGAGAAATGTGCCCGACTTCCTGTGGAGTACCCTGCATGGGCTGCTTGAGAATATGCCTTGCGCAGTACGACAAGTTATGTGCTTTCTGCATGGCAGAGCACCAACCCACTTCGGCATTCCAAGTTGGCTGACACCTCAATATCATCTTACTTGTATGTTGGATAGGGCACAGAGGCCCTGTACCACGGTCTGCTAGTTCACTGGACTTACGCTCCGGGAGCGTCTGAAAAGCGTCGAGTACACTGATGTGCAGAACATGTAGCAGCGTATTCACAACATGTTGCGCTTGGAGCTATTGTATTTTCATTTTAATTCTTCCGTGTTCTTTCGTTTTCAAGCAAATACGCCGAGGTTTTCTTTAGATACATAGATAATGTCGTCATGGCGTAGCTGAATAGTGAAATTCAAAGTGATATTAATGCTTTAAGACTTCAGAGCAGAGTCGAAAAAAAACCTAATGCACGGTGTGGAATCTGTTGCTTATTGTGTACCACCGATATATTTCCTTGTAAATTATGTACATATTTATCCTTCAAATATTTTACCTGTGTTCTGCTTCATCAAAATATTGAGATCTATGAGCATGGAATAATGAAATTTATTGTAACAAATATGTGCTGAAAGACTATGGTTAAGTGAACACAGTCTTGAAATGTTTTTGCAGTGAGTGCATGGGGAAGATATAGAACCCTGGTAAAAGAGTACGATGGTAGCGGGTGTTGAAATGGACAACGAAACTATTACACTGACAAAAAACTCTTTGAAGAATTTTGGCACTTACCTGAGTTGAAATCAGCCAACTGCTGTCTTGCATGTGGTGCTGTGTAGGGGGTTAAAATCTTATTCGAGTGAGGCGAGACAGTTTTATGCGTACTGGCGCTCGCTGAGTGACTCTGATGGATGTGTACTGGACACTGTGTTCTGGCGTGGAGCACTCGAAACCCGATTGCCGAAGCGGTGTAACGTGTGTGCTCAAATGGTTCAAATGGCTCTGAGCACTATGGGACTTAACATCTATGGTCATCAGTCCCCTAGAACTTAGAACTACTTAAACCTAACTAAACTAAGGACATCACACAATACCCAGTCATCACGAGGCAGAGAAAATCCCTGACCCCGCCGGCAATCGAACCCGGGAACCCGGGCGCGGGAACCGAGAACGCTACCGCACGATCACGAGCTGCGGACCTACAACGTGTGTGCTGTCATTATTGATTAAACTGTGCGAGTAGACATAGACAAAAGTTTCGTCGACAGAGTCACTATCTGTACATGTTGTGGACGTTAGCTATTCAAAACTGATACTGACCTCAACTTCTGATTCAAAGCTATAATTGATTGTTAAATCGCAGTACACTGAACACTACTGCTTTAAAAAATGAAATGTGGGAGGTCTCTGCAAAGTTAAACCCAGATCCATTTCACGTATTTTAGTTAATCTCTGTTTTTGTTATCTATGTGAAAGCTTACTCATTTGTTAACGAAGTTCTTCTTTTCAGCACAACTTATGTAAATTGTGGATTACTTAGTTCTGATTCCTTTGTGCAACTGTTACAAGTAACTCGATTAAGAGTGGTTACCTGATACCTCTTTGAGATGTAATCCAACTACACTGAGGCATGCTACCTTGTGTTCCGGTCATCTATCTCACTGTCTGGATGTCAACAACCCGATGGTCATGTTCTTGGAGCCATCTCATCTTGTTTTCGCCAGCTGAGTCATTCGACCACCACCACAATCCAACATCTCCAGCTCCTGAATGCCTTCGTTTAAAATATGAACTGAGGTTATGCTATACTGCACGTGTGAACAACAAACTCAAAGCAAATACACAGTTTAGATATTGATACATCCAATGTGATTGTATAAAATAATAAATATTTGTTTATAGAAAATGATAAATAATCTTCACATACAGAGACTTTTAAAACCTCTGGTAAACGTCACTTCCCTAAGCAATATGTTTTGTTGAATTAACTCATCAGAAGAGCAACAGCTAAAATACTCTCTGCACTACATTTCGTACAAAATTTAAAATGAATTTAGATTTACTTTGCAATGACTTGTAAAGCTTTTGATCCTCTGAAGTGTCTGAAGATCACGTCGCAGCTTTTTTTCCTCAGTTTTCCTGATGACTAAGCACAAATGGGGGAACTATTCATTTAAAAATATTCCTCATAGTACAACTAATTCCAGACTTCAACACTAATTCATGACACCTAGTATTCCACTGCAACTTTTATTAAATCTCGGCTTTTCAAGACACTTAGAGGAATGTCATGACAAAGAAATCTCTCTTCATTATACTAATTTACTGAACTGTCTATTGTTTTAACGAAATTGCTCCATGTTCCTTTCTCAACGCCTGCGTGATTGCTATTACTGTGTATCGACTGTTTCGATTCCCTGAGTGAAGAGGGTAAAGTGAAGTTAAATGGCCCATCCATGTCCTACAATACACATTCTCTCCGTCATTCAAGTGGGCGGTGAAGCGAAACAAAGTGTTACAACGACGACAGCGACAAGACTACATCTCAGTGTATGAACTTTATCTCGATGTCATAATTATCAGCGAAAATTTTGATTTTATCGTGTTAAAAGATAAGACAACTATAATTCAGCCTTTCTTCTTCTAGGCTGACCCTCAGTATTCGATGGTTGTGTCATCCACTGTACGATGAAATTTATTATGAAATAATACGTATTATCTTTAAGTAACTAACAAATTTATTTTAAAAGTTGAGTTCATAACCCTGTTCACCTCTAATATGAAATCTTTTGTATATTTTTCAGCCATTTATATTTGTTGCAGGTAGTCAAGGTGGTGAAGTCATAAGCGCGTTACCCTATTCCAAATCCAACATTCATAGTTCGAACTAGCAGTCTATGTTTTTGATGAATTCCGATTGTAATTATTATTTATCACGCAAACAGTCTTGTGTCACCAAGTTAATTGCTTACTAGTAAGGGCTTGTGGGCCTGTAGCAATACTCGTATCAGTAATGAAATGCTCTCTTGCAGAAATATTTTATACCACGCGGACTGTGGCTGATTTTCAGATGCACAAGTTTCCTGATCTTGCTGTGAGGGCAAGGTTTCCTTCCTTCATCAACATTTTACTTTGTTATTTAACACTAACATCACAAAAATTAACACCCTATCACGGAGGCAACATTACACGCTCTGTTATAAGGTGCTGATGTACTCACAATGTGTAATATTGGGAAAGTCACTGGATCTGCACCTATGTTCGTTATAGTTATTGGCTTGTTTCAAAGCCGTTTATTCAACCCTTCCGTTTCTGCCTATGATAGGCAAGCACACTGTATAGTCTAAATTAATTGTGATCCATATGGTGTCTTACATTCATTATATCAATTTTCTCCGATCATTTTAGTCCACCAAGGCTGTAACTATACGGTGTCCAAAATTAAAGCAATAAACCGCTAGATCCGCGTCCTTTGCCTACTCCGCGATATAATTATACGAGCTGTCTACATATGTCCGTACGTTCATGTTCTGCATGGAAGATGACGTTCCAGCCAATGGATTACCATGCCAGCGATGACGTCAGGACCCCAATGGAACGAGTGTTTGCCGAGTAGCCCCAATTCACAATCGCTGTCTACAAAGCAACAGACGGTGAAGTACGAGGTGCATTCAAGTTCTAAGGCCTTCGATTTTTTTTCCGGACTGGAAAGAGATAGAAACATGCGCATTGTTTTAAAATGAGGCCACGTTCATTGTCAATACGTCCCAGAGATGGCAGCACCGCACGTCAGATGGAATTTTACCGCCAGCGGCGAGAATGAGAACTGTTTTAAATACTTAAAATGGCGACGTTTTCCTTACTTTAACAGCGTGCAATGATTCGTTTTCTGAATTTGCGTGGTGTGAAACCAATTGAAATTCATCGACAGTTGAAGGAGACATGTGGTGATGGAGTTATGGATGTGTCGAAAGTGCGGTCGTAGGTGCAACAGTTTAATGAAGGCAGAACATCGTGTGACAACAAACTGAAACAACCTCGGGCTCGCACAAGCTGGTCTGACAACATGATCGAGAAAGTGGAGAGAATTGTTTTGGGGGATCGCCGAATGACTGTTGAACAGATCGCCTCCAGAGTTGGCATTTCTGTGGGTTCTGTGCACACAATCCTGCATGACGACCTGAAAATGCGAAAAGTGTCATCCAGGTGGGTGCCACGAATGCTGACAGACGACCACATGGCTGCCCGTGTGGCATGTTGCCAAGCAATGTTGACGCGCAACGAAAGCATGAATGGGACTTTCTTTCCGTCGGTTGTGACAATGGATGAGACGTGGATGCCATTTTTCAATCCAGAAACAAAGCGCCAGTCAGCTCAATGGAAGCACACAGATTCACCGCCACCAAAAAAATTTCGGGTAACCGCCAGTGCTGAAAAACTGATGGTGTCCATGTTCTGGGACAGCGAGGGCGTAATCCTTACCCATTGTGTTCCAAAGGGCACTACGGTAACAGGTGCATCCTCCGAAAATGTTTTGAAGAACAAATTCCTTCCTGCACTGCAACAAAAATGTCCAGGAAGGGCTGCGCGTGTGCTGTTTCACCAAGACAACGCACCCTCACATCGAGATAACGTTACGCAACAGTTTCTTCGTGATAACAACTTTGAAGTGATTCCTCATGCTCCCTACTCACCTGATCTGGCTCCTAGTGACTTTTGGCTTTTCCATCAATGAAAGACACTCTCCGTGGCCGCACATTCACCAGCTGTGCTGCTATTGCCTCAGCGATTTTCCAGTGGTCAAAACAGAGTCCTAAAGAAGCCTTCGCTGCTGCCATGGAATCATGGCGTCAGCGTTGAGAAAAATGTGTACGTCTGCAGGGCGATTACGTCGAGAAGTTTCATCGATTTCGGGTGAGTAGCTAATTAGAAAAAAAATCGGAGGCCTTAGAACTTGAATGCACCTCGTATGACACACAGAAGATGCCTACCATACTCGCTGCAGTCTAGTGCCACAGAAAGAATGGAAGCAGGATAATCGCAAACTGATTCAGGCCGATGGTTTAATGCGAATCTCTCTGTTGTTCCTTGTACGTGGCAAAAGTTTATAGGGACTGAAATTGTATCCCGAAGACCAGGGCATGGCCGACCACGTACGACATCAGAAAGAGAGGACTATTGTTTGGCAGCAAGGGTCAGACATTACCACCTTAGTACTGCACGGTAACTGGCGTGTGAGCTCGCAGCATTAACTGGACGTGTTGTATCAAGGCAAACGGTGTGCAGAAGGCTTCAGCAGAGTGGCTTTACTGTCGGAGACCTGTGGTGTGTCTACGTCTGACGCGTCTTCAGCACGCCACTTGGAGGGTCGAACGGTGGGCCAATTTTGTTTTCGCAAATGAGTCCTGATTTAGTCTGGAGAGTGATTCTCGGCGGATTCGCATCCGGAGGGAACGTGGAACACGGTTTTGGGACCCAATCATTGTGGAAAGGTACCGAGATCGGAGAGGATCCCTAACGGTGTGGGCAGGGATTGTGTTTACCACTCCAACAGGACTTCATGAAATAGTACAGGTGAATCGGCAAGGTTTAAGTGCTGTCAGGTATCGTGACGAGATCTTATGACCCCATTTGCGGCTGTTGCGCGTTGTAGTGGACCCAGACGTCATACTGATGGACGATAATGTTCGACCTCATAGGTCACGGGTGGTTGATGTTTTCTTCGAAACAGAAGATGTTGGACGCATTGCGTGGTCTGGTCGCTCTCCCGATTCGAATCCCATAGGGGATTGTTACGGCGTAAAGTCAAGCACCGGCACGCCAGTCGGGAACAATAGAGAAGTGGCTGTGTGAAGACGTCAGGCAATATGACGCTGACCGACCCCTCTCCAGGACGACAACGCGACAGCAGCGGCCCCCAGGTGAAGACAACATAAGCGCCGCCACCTACTGGTCGAGACCCAGTTCTACAGCAGCTTCAATACTAGCAGCTTGGATAGAAGTGTCTGCTTCTGCTGTCTATGTAACATGGGCTTGGGAATCGTTATACTGAAGAGATTTCTTATTTTGTCTGTCGCCCTTTGCTTGGAACGCGTGTGTGTAACAAGGAGATAAGTATTGTACTTTTTCATTTTATAATGAAACTCATTAATACGATTTGTTTGAAAGTTGTTCAGCTGTCCGAGAAAGCAGCTTTCCTAGACACCCCACATTTGATGAATATGCTGGGTTTACCAAGCATATTTTTATTTATTTTATTTACGCGTCAAGTTCTGTAGGACCAAATTGAGGAACAAATCTCTAAGGTCAGGTAACGCATCAGTACATGAAATTAGAACATAAAAGTAATAACAGATATAAAAATGTTTACAAACCCGAGGAAAGTCAAGCCGTAAAATCCAGTAAATGCAGTCAACAATATAACTTAAGAATCAGCTTAATTTATCAAGGAACTCCTCAACAGAACAGAAGGAGTGACCGATGAGGAATCTCTTCGGTTTCTATTTTAATTCTTGTGGACTACTGCTAAGATTTTTGAATTCTTGTGGTAGCTTATTGAAAATGGATGGAGCAGTGTACTGCACACTTTTCTGCACAAGAGTTAAGGAAGTCCGATCTAAATGCAGGTTTGATTTCTGCCGAGTGTTAACTGAGGGAAAGCTGCTTATTCTTGGGAATACACTGATACTGTTAACGAGAAATAACAGTAAAGAATATATGTGTTGAGAGGCCAATGTCAAAATACCCAGACTAGTGAACACGGGTCGCCAAGAGGTTCCCAAACTTACACCACTTATTACCCGAACCACCTGTTTCTGAGCCATCTGGGAGGCACCCGGTAGACGGCTTGGTCCGCAGCTCGTGGTCGTGCGGTAGCGTTCTCGCTTCCCGCGGGCGGGTTCCTGGGTTCGATTCCCGGCGCGGCCAGGGATTTTCTCTGCCTCGTGATGACTAGGTGCTGTGTGATGTCCTTAGGTTAGTTAGGTTTAAGTAGTTCTAAGTTCTATGGGACTGATGACCATAGATGTTATGTCTAATAGTGCTCAGAGCCATTTGAACCATTTTTTTGGAGACGGCTTGCATCATGTCAGCATCCACCAAGCACTCTCCAACACTGCGAGCAGTTTTGCGGGAAGAAGGGCCGTTACTGTCACAATATGAGAGTGATGACATCATTCACAGCATACCCCGTCATTGTCATGCCTGTATTGCTGCCAGACGTGGTCACACCCCATACTAAGCACATTAAGGGGCTCCGAAAAGGCTCAAAATCATGAAAAGAACAATTTTTGCTTTTTTGCGTTTTCTGAATCTGCAGACTATTACCTTTTAAAAGATATATAATTTATTCAATTCCGAAGACTACAACTATTTTTAAATTTTTTTTGAAATGTGTTCTACATGGGCGTGACCCACTCTGGCGCTGTTAAACTGCTGTCAAATGGTGTTATTATTAAGGTCCGTTTTCATCAGGTACATTTTAGTGATGTGACATAAAGTATGTGTTGTGGCTAACCTGTGATGGTTCAATATATATCGCTGGTGTGATTGTCGATTGTTTCTTGTTTATTTACTCTGTCGTTATCTCGAAAATATTCGTACTTAATTCTGTTTCTTGAGTCTCTGTTTTGTTGAACTATAATAATGAGTAAAAGTAAAGTTATTAGAAATCCTCCGAAGGCTTTTAAGAAAAGGAGAAATGTTGGAAAGCCAAAGGTATGTGTTATTACTGTAAATAATAACATTCTAACATGGTACGAGCGATGCTTGCTTTAGACAAGGAACGCCTTCGGGCTGCAGACAGGGCTGTAAAGAGTCTAGAAATACAAGCAAGAGTAAACAGGAGGAGGAACAAGAGGAAGCTGGAGGAGGAGTTTGCAGACGATGAAGATAATCCATCCTATGGACCTGGAATGCACTAAAAAGTTAATCCAATCTTTGTCGCTCGATTCCCAAAACTTTTATTTTCTCATACTAATTACATGTTTTCTAAGGATCTTCCAAGCATATTTGTTTCAAACTTTCAGTAAATGTTACACAGTACCTTCTGCATAATTTAACACAGCCTTTTTCCAAAAAACTGTATATTTTTGAATATATAAATAAAAAATTGCAAAAAAACGTTGTGAATTTTCATTACAATTGAAAACAAATCATCTTTAATAACTGAACTAAAATTTTGTAAAATTCCTCTGTTAAGTTGTAGCCCATATTCCAATAAATAATCTGTAAAAAGTTCAACTTCCTACCTCAAATGCTTTGTGAGGACAGATGTAATTTATAAGCGTTGTTTTAACATTGCAAGTGTAGGGCTTTCCGGAGCCCCTTAACCAGTTGTCGGAATGTGTGCGCAAACGCGTTAAGTTGAAAAAAAGGAAGAATATTTTTGTCTAGTATTAACCATGTTGCAGTTGTTTTACGTTCTGTATTCATTACATTGTGTTTACTTTACTATCACCTGTTATAGTGTTTTGTGGCAACCTTGCAAAGTTTCCTTTTGTTGCTTTAATTTTGGACACCAGTGTACTTTCACTACCGGCCGTTGTGGCCGAGCGATTCCAGGCGCTTCAGTCCGGAACCGCGCTGCTGCTGCGTTCGCAGGTTCGAATCCTGCCTCGGGCATGGATGTGTGTGATGTCCTTAGATTAGTTAGGTTTAAGTAGTTCTAAGTCTGGGGGACTGATGACCTCAGATGTTAAGTCCCATAGTGCTCAGAGCCATTTTGTTACATTGATTATCACTCGTTGATTAATTTACGCTGCCGTAACAGAATGTGGCACCACACCATGATTTCGGACATCTTGCAGCACCACGCGAAGTGGCGGGTTAGGGGCGTAGACGCTAGACAGTAACACACACACACACAGAGTGTCTACTGGAAGCGAGTAGGCGGCGGACGGCTGCCAAACAGCGTAGCGAGCGCGCCGAGGCAGAGGCAGCAACTTGACTGCCCGGGGCTTTGACGTCGCCGCATGTGAAGCATATATTGTGTTTACCGCCGCTAAGCGAGCCATATTGCCGCCGCCGGCGCGCGCCGCAGGCCGGAAGCCAACCCTGCTGTATTTACCGGCGCAGCAGGCGGGACTTGTTCAGGACTGGCGGCACTGTCTAACGCCGCGCCGCCACGGTGGGAGGCCGCATTTGGGAGGGCCGTACCGAACACTTCATATAGGAGCAGGCACTGCCGATGGTCTCGGTGGAGCCGATATGAATCTTCCATTCTAGCGTGGTTATGAAACTTCATAAGAGATTAAAAGTGTGTGGCGCTCTGGGAATCGATCCCCAGCCGATGCCTTTGACGACTGATACCCTTGCCAACTGAGCTATAGAGCAACCGGTTACATAAAGGGTGACAATTATTGAAGTACATGAAAGAAAACGTAATATATTTACAAACTACGTGATCTACCCACTTCATTCATCCTGTAAACGTCATTACAGATTTTCGGATTCAGGTTATGACATGTTCGAAACGCCTGCCATAAAAAAAAAAATGGCTCTGAGAACTATGGGACTTAACTTCTGAGGTCATCAGTCCAGTAGGACTTAGAACTACTTAAATCTAACTAAGGACATCACACACATTGTGGTGTCACCGCCAGACACCACACTTGCTAGGTGGTAGCCTTTAAATCGGCCGCGGTCCGTTAGTAAGCGTCGGACCCGCGTGTCGCCACTATCAGTGATTGCAGACCGAGCGCCGCCACACGGCAGGTCTAGAGAGACTTCCTAGCACTCGCCCCAGTTGTACAGCCGACTTTGCTAGCGATGGTTCACTGACAAAATACGTTCTCATTTGCCGAGACGATAGTTAGCATAGCCTTCAGCTACGTCATTTGCTACGACCTAGCAAGGCGCCATTACCAGTTACTATTGATGCAGTAAAACATGAACCGTCAAGAGCGATGTTCACCATTTATGGATTAAAGTTAAGTATTCCACAGCTACGTACGTTTTTGATAGTCTAATTTCCTTGACCTGTTGCAGACCTCGCGCCAGCCTGCGTGAGCTAAAACGCGTGCCTTTCGGCTTCCTCTCAAAAACGGGTTGGCTCTCTTGTCAATCCACAACACACATCCATGCCCGAGGCAGGATTCGAACCTGCTTCTTCGTTATTTAAGGTCAATAGCAAATTTTCACCATACAGTTATCTTTTCTAAATCCTTTTGCAATTTGTTTTGATCTTCTGATGACTTTATTAGACGATGAGCGACAGCGTCATCTGCAAACAACCTAAGACAGCAGCTTGTATTGTTTCCTGAATCTCTACTGCTGTTCGTTATCTGTATAAATGATTTAGGACTCGCTTCCATTGGCGAGCACATTCCCAGACACGTCTGTCTGCCATCGTGATTAGTACTTGAATAACCTCGGGCATGTCGGTCTGTTTTTAGTCTCTGTTCTTCGGCGTTCTCCGTGGGCGTCATTCCTTGTCCGCTGACGCAGCTTACGCTGTTGAAGACTCGAGCTTATGCTTGTTTGAGCTATTGAAAATACCTTGCCCGCATCTCGTGATCGTGCGGTAGCGTTCTCGCTTCCCACGCCCAGGTTCCCGGGTTCGATTCCCGGCGGGTCAGGGATTTTCTCTGCCTCGTGATGGCTGGGTGTTGTGTGCTGTCCTTAGATTAGTTAGGTGTAAGTAGTTCTAAGTTCTAGAGGACTGATGACCATAGATGTTGTGTCCCATAGTGCTCAGAGCCATTTGAACCATTTGAAAATACCTTGTCTTTGTAGCAGTAAATCCAAAATAATAGCTTTGGTTGGTTGCGCGAGGACGTAATAACGAATAAAAATGACGCGTCGCTACAGGATTTATTGCACGTGCGTGCACACACACACACACACACACACACTTTTTCCTGTGGTGACATTAGCTTTCAGCAAAATCCTTGGTTTTTGTTTTATTTGTATCTTACTTATTGAAACTGTCAAAGTTAGCATTGTTTACTATTCTCTATTTTGAACGTAAGAGGAATGAAACCTGCACAGACAACTGTTGCAGTCTGTTACTAAATACTGCAGAGACACTTATTGTTTCACAGTTTCTTTTCCACTAAAATGTGTTTATTAATACAAAGAATGTCCGCGGCTCGTGGTCTTGCGGTAGAGTTCTCGGGGTCCTTGGTTCGATTCCCGGCGGGGTCAGCGATTTTCTCTGCCTCGAGATGACTGGGTATTGTGTGCCTTTCATCATCATTTCATCCTCATTCACTCGCAAGTCGCCGTAGTGGCGTTAAAGAACTTGTGGAGTGGCGGCCGAACCGCCCCACGAGGGGTCTCCCAGCCACCAATGCCATACGCTCATTACTATTATTAATACATAGAATCAGAATTCCAACTCATACCTCGAATTGTTTCACTCTAATACAAATTCTGAAGCTGTTTTCCAATTGTGCCACTGAAGCGCTGTCAGCTGACACTTTGTTCGTTAAGTTCACCTATGGCGTTTAGAATTTATTAATTTTTTTAAGGAATTAAGAACATTCACCTCTTCCAGTCAGTATATAAAGCACTGACACACCTACAGAGTGGAGTGGGTTAGCAGAGTGTGTTACCCCGCCTTGCTTCTCTATCTCATGTGGTGCCATTGACTATTCCGTCCCATCATTAGTGTGGATTAAACTTGCGCAGCAGCCGCAAAATAATTTCCAGCCCCGAGTTTTCGCCATGACAGTACCTTCACACCACTCACGGACCTACAAAGGGCACTTTTTTTCTAGATAAGCACCCTAAGTAGTCCTTCAGACTGCCTGCTCGCCAACTGTGTGCTGGCGTAATTCACATTCAATATATTTCGCCAGTAGCAGAGGCTCAGGTATTAACTGCTGGTCAAACAGCCCCACACCGTACCCCTTCTCCAGCTACGCTCAACTGTGTTTGTACTGGCAACGCACAACACCGCACCGCGCTGCCTGTCAAGCCAGACCTCGTCTAGCCATGTCTGCCACGCACAGTTTTACAATGGACATTCCTAAAGTAAGTTCGGTGACTGTTTTCTTTCAGAAAACTTATTGTCGAAAAAAATACACCATGGAATCTCGTTCACCTTGCACTATAATATTCGGCATAGTCCCCACCGACACTGATATATTTGTCGCAGCATGCAGTTAGTTTGAGGAGGCCAGTCTGAAAAAATTCGGTTCCCTACGATGCAAGGAATTCTCGCACAGCCTGTTCCACCTCGACATTACTTTGGAAGTGACGTCCTGAGAACTAGGCTTTCAATGCAGCGAACGAGTCAATGTCCGATGGTAATAATACGGGCATATATGCCAGGTGATTCATTCCCTTTTGAAGCGATGAATCTGATCCTGTGTGGCCCTTTCTCTGGGTGATTTTGCTTTGTTGTTCAAGAACACAACAGTTTCACTCCAGAGCCCTGGTCTCTTTCGTCGAATGGTGGACCTGAGTTTGGTGATGGTCCATTGTTGGAGGAAATCAAGGAGAGCCACAGCTTTCGGGTCCCAGAACAATATGGGTACAACCTTTCTTGCATCGAGTGACACATTGAATATTTTCCTCACTGGCGAACTGGGAAGCTTCCACATAATTGAGGCAGCCTTGGATTCTGGAGTAAAGCGGTGCACCCAGCCACATGGGCTGTGTTGATTGTGAACACGAACTCAATTTCGTTCCTTGCTCACCTCACCAGGTGATCTGGGCTGATTCAAATTCTTATGCCCATGTGATTCCGAGTCAGGTTTCCCTGCACTTATCTTCTACACACTATATACACTTTTCAGTATTACAACAAATAATGGAGCATGTGGTGGGAATGAGCTCGGCCAGTACACAGTGTGAATGCCACGTCTGACCCAGGTATCCACCTGTCCTCTAACACCACGTTCCGTACTCTAGCAAAGTTGTTTTCATTCGTGGATGTGGAGGCACACATACACTCCTGGAAATGGAAAAAAGAACACATTGACACCGGTGTGTCAGACCCACCATACTTGCTCCGGACACTGCGAGAGGGCTGTACAAGCAATGATCACACGCACGGCACAGCGGACACACCAGGAACCGCGGTGTTGGCCGTCGAATGGCGCTAGCTGCGCAGCATTTGTGCACCGCCGCCGTCAGTGTCAGCCAGTTTGCCGTGGCATACGGAGCTCCATCGCAGTCTTTAACACTGGTAGCATGCCGCGACAGCATGGACGTGAACCGTATGTGCAGTTGACGGACTTTGAGCGAGGGCGTATAGTGGGCATGCGGGAGGCCGGGTGGACGTACCGCCGAATTGCTCAACACGTGGGCCGTGAGGTCTCCACAGTACATCGATGTTGTCGCCAGTGGTCGGCGGAAGGTGCACGTGCCCGTCGACCTGGGACCGGACCGCAGCGACGCACGGATGCACGCCAAGACCGTAGGATCCTACGCAGTGCCGTAGGGGACCGCACCGCCACTTCCCAGCAAATTAGGGACACTGTTGCTCCTGGGGTATCGGCGAGGACCATTCGCAACCGTCTCCATGAAGCTGGCTACGGTCCCGCACACCGTTAGGCCGTCTTCCGCTCACGCCCCAACATCGTGCAGCCCGCCTCCAGTGGTGTCGCGACAGGCGTGAATGGAGGGACGAATGGAGACGTGTCGTCTTCAGCGATGAGAGTCGCTTCTGCCTTGGTGCCAATGATGGTCGTATGCGTGTTTGGCGCCGTGCAGGTGAGCGCCACAATCAGGACTGCATACGACCGAGGCACACAGGGCCAACACCCGGCATCATGGTGTGGGGAGCGATCTCCTACACTGGCCGTACACCACTGGTGATCGTCGAGGGGACACTGAATAGTGCACGGTACATCCAAACCGTCATCGAACCCGTCGTTCTACCATTCCTAGACCGGGAAGGGAACTTGCTGTTCCAACAGGACAATGCACGTCCGCATGTATCCCGTGCCACCCAACGTGCTCTAGAAGGTGTAAGTCAGCTACCCTGGCCAGCAAGATCTCCGGATCTGTCCCCCATTGAGCATGTTTGGGACTGGATGAAGCGTCGTCTCACGCGGTCTGCACGTCCAGCACGAACGCTGGTCCAACTGAAGCGCCAGGTGGAAATGGCATGCAAGCCGTTCCACAGGACTACATCCAGCATCTCTACGATCGTCTCCATGGGAGAATAGCAGCCTGCATTGCTGCGGAAGGTGGATATACACTGTACTAGTGCCGACATTGTGCATGCTCTGTTGCCTGTGTATATGTGCCTGTGGTTCTGTCAGTGTGATCATGTGATGTATCTGACCCCAGGAATGTGTCAATAAAGTTTCCCCTTCCTGGGACAATGAATTCACGGTGTTCTTATTTCAATTTCCAGGAGTGTACTGCGACCTTCATCCTCCACACTCTGCCTTCCTTCTCTGAACGTGCAACACCAGCGACCAACCATTTGACGAGACATGACCTTTTCACTATAGTCTTCAGGCGTTTCGGATCACAGACACAGCAGTCCCACATGCGAGTTCATACCCAATAACACCACTCGCTTCCATTGTCGACCACATTCTCAGTACATGTCCTCCTGGAGTGTAACCGACTTGTTACAATTTTTATGTTGTTTTTATATCGATTGTTTACAAGTTGTCTTTCAGCATTATTCATAAGGCGCAACATTTTTCCATTTAAATATTCTTGCAATAGTTGTGGTGGTATTGAGGTTTATGATGTTTGTTGACCTGCCGTCTTTCAGCACTCTTTAATTTACATAAAATACGAGTACATCCATTTCAATAGAAGAAGATTTCACGCTACATTGTATTAGTTTATTGTATTACCGAAGATGTGGACGAATTGTGTCGAACATTTGTGTCTTAGAATTTTTGTTGATGATGCTTAGTGTTATCGTTAGATAATTTCTGTTGCATTTTATCATTTAATACTACAATGAGGTGATAAAAGTCATGGGATAGCAATATACACATAAACAGATGGCGGTATCGTGTACAATAGGTATAAAAGGCAGTACATTAGCTGTCATTTGTACTCAAGCGATTGAAACGTCCCCTTTGAACAATTATTCATGACTGTGCTTAAAATGACACACAATGTTTTTTTTAGCGCAACGCAATCTGACTTTCAAAAATCCCTACAAAAGAATCGCCCTGACTAACATTAATCTATACCTTTCACAAATCACTTACCTCACCAAAAATCTCTGTTACTCGAACTACTGCAATACAGCGAGCGCCACTACTGCCAGCTAAATAAAAGATTCAAACTACTGAAGGCACTAACTACTGATAGGCATAGTTAGCAAATGAAAGATTTTAATACAGAACAAACAATGTATTTACCTTCATAATCATAATATATATGCCATCCAGTCTTACAAATTTCAAATCTCCGCCATTTCTCTCCCCGCATCCACCACTGCTGGCGGCTCACCTCCAACTGCGCAATGCTACGCGCTGTTCACATCCAGCTGCCGCTGCCGAACACTACAATGGCAGACAACAATGCAAACTAGCCATAGACTGCACTCAGCACAGCCAGTGATTTTCATACAGAGAGCGCTACGTGGCGGCGGCGTGACCAATATAAGAACCTAAACAGCCTGCTTACATAGCCTACTTACATAGCCCCCATGCCCCCGCAAAAAAATTTTACTAATTGTTTTGTGCAGTGGCCAATAATGATTTGATAAAATTTTTCATAATTACAATAACAAAGATATCAAATGCACACACTTATTGATACGATGTTGGTCAAAAGCTAAAATTTTCTCACAGTCCATAAAGACAGACCAGATTGTTCATCACTGTAAAATTGCAGTGTATTTCTCAAAGTCTGAGCAGTAAAAGAAAATGCACACGGAAATAGTGGATTTCCATGGAGTCTTGAAGAAGTAGTGTTGTCCTTCCAACGGAAAGACAGTGCTGACTCTTGACATGCTGATAGGTAATGGGCCACAACAGAGCAAACCCACAGCAGAGTCATTCGAACTTTTGAAGAATATTGGTAGGTAGGTCATCACACAGCAGACCCACTGTAGTCCTGGTAGAGAGTATGGTATTGGTGAGCCACCAGAGGTGCAGACCCACTGCAGTCCTTGTAGAAATAATGGTATTGGTTGGCAATCAAAGATGCAGGCCCACTGTAGTCCATGTAGAAATAATGGTATTGGTGGGTCATCAAAGGTGTAGACCCACTGTAGTCCTTGTAGAAATGGCCAGCAGCCATCTGTTGTGACTGTGCAGGCGCACAATCACCATTGAAGAGTCTTGCGGATAATATAGCAAGTCCATAAGCACCACTTGTCCACTCACAAAGTTTTTGGAATTGTCCTTAGAACCAGCAATGCTGTTATCCAGTCCCTTGCTGAATTAGTAACACACGTGCAAACACTAACAGTCCCAACTTCTCACATATTGTGCATTACTATGACCAACAGAAACGTGTGCAGTGAAATGGAACTTACAAGTTAATAATATGATGAACTGGTGTCAATTACAATTTTAGAACATAAGAATACAATTACAAAGGTACAAAATACATCATTAAAGAACATAACAATACAGATAACATTTATAGTACAGGCTTTACAAAAGAATCGAAATAACATATACATCAGTGTTACAGGAATTATGACATGAGTACATACATAAAAGATCAGAATAACTTTTGAAACATCAACTTTACACATGAGCATTAATACAAAACAGAATAAATAATGTCTAAGCATATTTACAAGGTATATAACATTTTATTAATGCCAATTATATTTGAGGATGACAGTATTCCTCATCATAGTGAATGTAGCTTAGTATTAGAAGAAAAAAAAATCTATGAAACTACACAGAGACAGGAAGAAAACAAATACACAAGGGTACAGAAACACATAGTGGGATAACACAAAAGGAAAGGACAGGGTTCGTTTTCAGTGTAACATTTGGTACTGCAGTCCAACCCAAAACTTCATTCCATAGATCTTTCGTCTTATTTCGATATTTGCTCCAGCCAAAAAAAATCCTATCCAAGCATGCTTTCTGTATTTTTCTCGTATAACCTCTCAGTGCATGTCTTCAAATTCATCGCAACTCATTCTCTTATAGGCTACCCCCTCTTAAGCTAACTTAAATCTACTGAGCTCAGATGCTAAACTAATGGACGAGGCAATGCAGCAGCACAAAACAATTAATATGAACAGCAATGAAAAAAAAAATTCAAATTGGCAAAGTAAGCAACAATATTAAAACTAATATAAGGCAATGAGCAGCAAACAAGAAAAATAAATCAGTAATAAACTGGCTTAGAAGAGTAACACAAAGTCAAATTCAGTAACACTATGCCTGCCAAACAGCAGTAACTTATACCTAAACATGACAAAGCTCAAGCAGAAAAAAACATTATACTGAAGACAATAATGCTGACAAGGGAAATGTATATTCACATCTTGATGTCTATGTAATTAAAGTGGTGCACCACAAGAAGTTATTCTACAAATAAATTACTAAGTAGTTGAAAAGAAAATTCCGTATGCAATTCGTGTGAAGGGAAATGTCTTTGTGCTCCCCCATTTTTGGGAAGTGTATTACAAAATTAGTATTTACTGGATCTGTAGACAGAAAATATTTATATTAGTACATCTATAAAATTCTATTTTAACCAATGCTGCAGTGCAGTTAGAAACTAGATATAAAAAAAATGAAAATATGTACAAAGGAAGGCATGAAACATCATTCATTAGCCATATGGCATTTCATAAAGTAGTAAAAAAATCTCTCAACTCTCGTAGAAAGATACTTGTCATAATCAGGTGTGCAGATGTAGGAATGTTTCCAAGTAATGAGTGTGTCGTATTTGTGATGCTTTCTACAAAGGAACGTCAATAGCAAGGATAATGGCCTCCCCTTTCTTTTTCTACCTGTGCCTCTGAAAAGGACACACTAATGACTTTTTCTCCAGCCGTCTGACACAGCTGGGTGCCCACGACACGTTACGTGCAGGTGGTCACTTAACTTTCTTACGGAAAAATTTACGACAGCAGTTTCTGCTCCAGTGACAGTCTCATATAAAAATATTTCACAGGTCAAGAATTTGCGTTACAAATCTGTAGAAACAAAATGTTATTGATATAACAGTGTCCAAAAAATTTTCATCGGCATTGTAATACATTCACGCATTTACACACATTTCATGACTCTTAAAGTACAATTCTTGGTTTCCAACATCCTTTTTCACAAGTCAGAGTCCCTAACCACTACTCATTATTCGTTACCTTATTCGTTGACACTTCTTCAATATTTCATCATAACAGATATGTAGCAGAATCAAATAACTCATATAGCATCAGCTTATTGATCATAAGCATACCGCAACAGCATAATACACATAGTCATCGTAATAATAACATCATAACACCTCAGTCAACTCTCAAAATCGTCGTAGCTTCCTCGAATAATTTCAAAATCTAAAAGAAAATTCTCTGCTCATTTCAATAGTGTCATCTACCTCAAACGTACTTTAAAAATCGTGATCCCATACCAAATATATTATTCAAAGCTCTCATAATATCACAATGGGTCCGAAAAAATAAGAACAGTTCACAAAGTACAGACAAAATACAATTTCGTAAGTGTGAAGTTATCCAACGGTGTAATTACGTAAACATCTGTCACTGCCGTAGTAAAAAAGTTTGTCTCTCTCATTTAAATGATCAGATAGCTATGTAATTTATGTGTTAGAGGAATATGGTACCGATGTGTAAAATTGTATAAGCAAATACCATATTAGCTAGAGCTCCTTGTGCTTGCCAAACACATGATACACAAAGTAAGCGTGTACCCCCCTGAGGAATAATGTAATTATACCCTCAGGTGTTACTGATTAGAAGAATGGAATGAAATGTATTACGGAAAACCTTTGTATCATTGTACTTCAAATATCTTTAAAAATAAATAATTTAAGTACAAAATTAATCACTCAAATATGTGTCCTGTAATGCTAAATGTGCGTCTTGCCGTAAGATAATCTCTGTGGAAGTGTCGTAGTTATTGTCCTCCGAAAGCTAAGTTCTGCAGAAGTCAATGTACTTACCTCATGATAAACAAAAGTGAAATGGTTTGCGTATAGATATCTTAGTTATTACGCTTATTGCCGTGATGAAGAAAGTACTGTGCTGTAACGTATTGTTGTGCTACTGAAAAGGCAGTCTCATTGTAGCTATACCACAAAAGTTATTACTAAAACATGTTTTACTTTCCAAAATAATACAGAAAAACTGTGCAGGTATAAAACAGATACACCGCAAAAGCAACAATGTAAATTGTGTCACATATTAGTAGCGTCGTGATATAATCGTGTAGATGTCAAATAAACTAACCACTGTGTCATCTGGTATCTCTCAGAAAGTACTTTAAATCCAGAATGTATTTGAAGTAAACCAAAATGTTGCATTAAAATCTCATTAGCAGTATATGTTCTAAGTATGTAAGCCATATATTCGTTACGTAATTGTGCAACTAACAAGGAAGAATGTATAAATAACAACACTGTGTTGTCTGTTCGCAATAACAATGCACTCGCAATTACTTGTCTAAGTTACCTATGTTCTTGACTGGATAGTTATTTAGCTTTAAAACATAGTTACATGTTAACAGTTTGTAAGTGTGACAAAGAGTACTGGTAATGTGAAGTGAAAAATTTTATAGCAAAGACTAAATAAAAAAACAGTTTATCTCTCAATAAACGGTTTTACATGTGAGATGTGGTGTAACCCTTTGCTCTTATCAGTACGCAGAGTTTCAACTTGAATGCAATTATCATGCGGTATTCGTCCGTAGAGAATACTGGAATTTTGCTCAAGGTTAGCGTCAATGTTATTTTTCCCTGAGCCAGCGGGCGCAAGTCGCTGCCTGCGGTGCAAGTCATTGTCTGTTTCTTTGTTGGCGCGCGTCGTTATTGGGATTAGGAGACCTAACTTCTACAAATTCGCCTTGCCGAGAGGGCCCAGCCCTGTTTAAATCCCGCCAGTTCTGATGAAATTCACGTCTGTCGTTACGATCACATCGTCTGTCGTCATGTCGGTAGTTCCTGTAGTTTCTTTCTTGTCGGTTAAGTGGTGGAGAATTCCTCCCTGAATTATCACTGCACAGTGGACCGTTGCGTCTGAAGTTATTCTGTCCCCCGTGATAATAACTGAAGGGCTCGGAGAGATATAGTCATAAGCCACAACTTTCACGAAATTGAGTTTTTCATGTTGCGGCATTCTTAACAATGTCTTCTTCACAATGCGTTGAAAAAGTTCCGTGTTACTGCAACAGATGACAGGCTATGACGGAGTGCAGTTCTATGCTGTGCCATTTGGTGATAGTTTCAGAAGATACATGGTCACAAGCCACAGCAAAATGGCAGGTGGGTCAGGAACGTCTGAAGCGTCTTCGAGTCTTCAACGCATATTTGACACAGACAGTATGGAAGTGAAGAGCTTTATCCTTTGGATCCTGACAGTGATGAATCTTGGCATCCATTTAACCAGCAGT
This sequence comes from Schistocerca cancellata, assembly GCF_023864275.1. Lineage (NCBI taxonomy): Eukaryota > Metazoa > Arthropoda > Insecta > Orthoptera > Acrididae > Schistocerca > Schistocerca cancellata. Next base: position 920,257,188 of record NC_064628.1, on the reverse strand, counting down.
TCCAGCTCAGATGATGTTTCATTAAGGAAATAAAACGGTTAATTTCTGATGATTAATTTCCTGTGGCTTGTGACTTTGTTTCTCTCAACATTGGCAATGCATTTGACAGCCATCCTGTGTGTTAATGATGAAACTTGATGGGCACATTTATATTACTGCATAATGGTGCAATAATGTAGTTTCAAAGGCAAAAGATGTGTAAAAAATATGTTATCATTAATGTGATTTTAGTGAAATTTAATGTTTTATGTGGCTTATGACTATATCTCACGCAAATTCTTAGACTATTTTGCTCTTCATATTATACCTTGAAATAAGTAGAATAAATGAAGAACCACCCGAAAAGCCAATGCCTTCACGGAAAAGAAAGCGACATATAGATCAGTGGAAGAAAAATAAAGCAAAATGTTGACTAAATGCTGGTCAGCAGTATCAACCCACAAGACTGTTCAGGCTGTTACTATAGGAAGTCCCTGCATTTGTTCAAATAAATGCTTCACAAAACTGCTTGCAGAGGAAGAAAACATTTTTCATTCATTTTGTGACATAAGAAACTTTAATACCCCGAATACTTACCTGATGAGCTGTAAGGAAATGGAACCGAAAAAGCGGAGGTTTGTTCACTATTTAAATACAAATGGTTTAATATTGTGTACATTTATTTCATTTTGTTATATTTGTCATAATTTCTTTCAAAGCTATCCAAAAAAGACTTCCAAGAAAATATCATCCAGGGATGTTACATTTTCTTATAATGTGAGGGTATGCGGAATAGAAGTCATGATCTGCAAGTAAGCTTTCCTAAGGGTTCATGGCTTACACATACATGCATGAGGAATTTGCAACATCAAATGAAGGAGGGATTTGCAGTGCCAAAAGAAGATGGAAGAGGTTTGTCTGTTACTCTCTGTGCTATAAGTTAGGGATGTACTCAAACTGAGTACTATACAAATATTTCTATTAGGAAGAGGATATTAGCTCATCCTTTTTTTCTTTCAGGAAAACATGGGAACTACCCATATAAAGTTTAAGACGAAGCTGTACGAAGTGTTAGAGAATTTCTCAACGCCATACCGAAATATAACAGTCATTACAGCAGGCAACAGAACCCCAATAAAGTGTATTTGGATTGTGATCTCACAACTGCTTCCTTATTTCGAGATAAATACTCCGAATACTGCAACGAAAAGCAGGTTCCTGCAGTACCTGAAAGTAAATTCAGAGAAATTTTCGTATCTGAATTTAAAATAGGCTTCAAACTACCAAAAAGTGACACCTGTTCAAAATGTGATGGATTTCTAATTGCAATAAATAACCCAGAATTATGCGCAGAAGAAGTCACAGAAAGGAAACAACAATATGAACTGCATCTCATAAAGGCTGACAGAGGACAAAATATGATTGGGTCTTTAACTGCTCTGGCTAAAGAAAATTCGAAAGAGCATCATGTGATAGCAATGGACATGCAGCAAAAATTCCCCACACCTAAACTAACAGTAGGTCCACCATTTTAAAAGAGGAAAATATGGACATACAACTGTGATATCCACGACTGTGGATCAAATAAGAATTATATGTTTCTGTGGAGCGGGAAATATGGAGGACGGCGTTTAGATGACGTTGGGAGCGGCTTATTGAAGTACTTGGACATAACTAATCCTCAGACAAAACATCTCCACATAATAATAGACAACTGCAAGGGTCAGACAAAGAATTGGAAAGGTCCCTTGTTGCTACCAAAAGATTTGATTCTGTCCAGCATTACTTTTCTGTGGTAGGTCACACCATGCTACCTTGCGATCGTGATTTTGGTTGCATTGAATGGTATGCAAGAAACAGACGTCCAATAGTGTACACTCCAGATGAATGGGCAGAAGTAATAAAATGTGTGAGTCCAAATCATTTCATTGTAACTAAAATGGAAAGAGAAGACTTCAGAAGTTTGGAAAGCCTGAAGACATTGACCTCAAAACGTACAGAATCCACGTCTGGAGATCCCCACCATTTCAATGAAGCTACTCAATTTAAGTTTGAGTCTGTAGATACCTTCAAGCTAAGTGTAAGGCACTCTTATTCAGACATAGGAGCTTCCATGTCAGTGGATATTCGTGTCAAAAAGAAAGGAAGGCTAGTTGAACCAAATCCATATCAGCTGCCAATAAATTACAGAAAGCCACTACCAGTTAATCAGAAAAAAATTGATGATGTACTGTCTTTTATCCCGTATATACCTGCAGCAAATCAAGATTTCTTTTGGTCATGTACTGAAAATAACGTGTACAATAATGAAGTAGAGGAACTTCCTTGATGTAACTGTATAAATGAAAAAGTAATTTATACATCTTGAAAGGGTACAGCACCGCCCGACATTGAAAATAGGTACAACATACTTCATTATTTTTGTCAGAACAACACATTTTTTTGTAAAATAACTCAATTTCAATTAATACAGCGAAGCCGGATACCAGTGTAGGAAAGAATGACAATTTATTTATTTAATTTATCATATGTGCACTCCCACAAATTAAATCCCTACATCCAGTTTGGTGAGATCTTTTGAAATGAAAGAATGTATGGTCGTCTGCTAACCGCAGATAGTGAATGTGAATATATGATCATCTTTGAGTCGATCCTTTGGCCACCTTTGGTGGAACCAAAGAGATGAAATTTTCCAGAGCTTTGAGCACCTGAAATGTGGCTGACCAATAGGGTAGTAAGGTGCTCCCCCACTTCGACAGAGGTGTGAGAGGACCTCGAGAACGGCCATGTTTCAGCACTCTGCCGCTGGATCCTGTGCTGTTGACACCTGTTTTAGTTGTGCTCCGTAATGACGAAAGAGTGGAGGCATGGTATGCATGTGGAATATTTAAGAGTAGTTTGAAATAATAATTTCTCTATTTCAGGAACTTTTGTGGGGAGAATTAAATGTCAGGCAGGTAATATTAATGGGATTGTAGTAATCTTCGGAAGTGACCAACGGTCACAAAGAAACCACGTGTAGCAATAAGTTGAAATACTACCGTGTGCTTAAGTTAAGCTGAATCACTAGCGTGTGTACAATAAGTTGAAATATTTAAGAAATAGCGTGTGTACCATAAGTTGAAATATTTAAGAAATGGCGTGTGCAGGACTTGAAATTAGAGATGAGTGCTTCCACGTGTGAGTACTGTGTGAGTCTCAATCTGTTTATGAGACAAAGGATAAAAAGAAGTACTCGTCCATGGTATCAGTTGAGGACTCTCGTGTGTGATGAATACATTCTTAATATTACTTTGCGTGTGATGCTAGATTCAAACTCTGAGAGAGAAGCAAGGTGAATCGGCCGTCTATCTAGCAACGCCACATGACTTGCATTGCACAGGAAGACGTGCATATATCTCCAGAGTTCGTAGTAGGAAAGTAGAATTACAAAGTGGGGCAGTGTCGTGTGAAACTGGGATAAATATTAATTGAAGTGGGAAAGCTGAAAGTGATAATGTTGTGACTATTCACTGTCTTGTATTTCATATTGTAGTGTGGTGTATGTCATGTAATTTGGGTATGTGTGGTTTGCATGGGAGTGTAGCGAGGTAGTTTCAAAAGATTAGTGAGTTATGCTTGTTCCTTCTGTACCGCTCGGTCTGGAGGAAAGTTTCATGGGGATGATTGTGAGAGTCGAAGGGTGAGAAATAATAAAAGATCCACCATCCTATCCAGAAAGTGCACTGTAGCGTTAAAATAATTACGAGACCATAATATAGAGATTCACCAATGTAAAGTCATGTCCACTGGGCGGAATTTCTCATGTGTTATTGTTGTAGGTTATAGAATTTGTGTGTTGAGGTTAGTGAATTTATCGGAATAAATTAGAGAGTGAAAATAAAAAGATTGGTAGACTTTTCCATTGAATTGTATGTTGTCATAATGTCCCGAATTTATAATGTGTGCGCCATTCATATTCAGTGCGGTGGCCACGTGTAGACAAAAATAAATTGTGGTATTGCCAGTGCGTAGTGTACAGTCAGAGTTCTGTAAATTACTGAGAGTCAGATGCGTGTTTCCGTTGCGTAGTAATCATATAGGAGGATAACTTGTAACTTAAGTGTGAGTACTAGAGCTCATATTACTCGATAACTAAGAATGAATCCACTCACTTGGCAGACCACTCATCTTGCAGGCCTGACTGCTTGATGCCACAGTATGAGCAAGGCATGTGGGTGCCTCTCATAATTTCGACCCTGCCAGGATATTTTTTGCAGGATATTTTTGCCAGGATATTTTTTGCTGTTAGGGTTTGCTGTTAAGATTTTTTTATGGAATGTATTGTGATAGCGCAAAGAAGTAAAATTTTTTTGGCTGCAAATTCTTTCTGGATTGGTGAGGATCTATTATTTTTTTTATGTAATTAATTGCTATATCGTCCTAGGCTGGAAGATCGTGGTATAATTTTTTTGCGTAATGTCCGTAGTAACTAGGTCACAGTCGAAAAGTGTAGCCACCATGGAGAATAGCGATTCTGGGGTGAACGTAGCAGTGCAGCAGGAAGTAGCTGTTGACCATCTGTTAATGAGCGGGGACGGCAAACACGCGGAAGGGGCTGAATTGTTCAGTGGACCGCGGCAAGGTGATCCTTTGAGCGGCGGGCTTTGTTCACAATCGGGGGCTTTTCCCGACGATGCGGGCGAGCCGGGACTAGGTCAGGTATGCAGTGAAAGTGCAGCTACCCTTAGCGAAGCTACGGTTTCTCAGGTGAATGAGGCGAGCGCACCGAAAGTAGCAAATGACAGTGTGCTACTGCAGTTTTTACAGAGGATGGATAGAGATAATAAGGAGAGACACAGAGAGGCTAAGGATAGAGATAGGGAGTTTAAGGAAAGATTCGAAGCGATGAATAGAGACAATAAGGAGAGAGATAGGGAGAATAAAGAGAGAGATAGGGAGAATAAGGAAAGATTTGAAGCAACTAAGGAAAGATTGGAAGCAAATAAGGAAAGATTGGAGGCAATGGATAAGGGGAATAAAGAGACAATGAGGAAGCTATACACAGTTATCGATGAGCGTCTGTCTGCAGTTAATAATCGGTTAGATGAGGGGGAGAAGAATCTGGGTGCGTTGAAGCAAGTATGTGATGGCGTGAAAGAAAAAGCCAATAATTTGGAGGTACGAATAAGTGCAATAGAGAGCGATATTACAGAACATAGGGGTGTGTGGCCGGATGAGCGAATCAAAGAGATAGTGGAGGACTTACTTGCAGATAAAGAAGGGGCATTAGAAAGCGTGGAAGCTCAAGTCACACGGCAGGAAGTGGCGCTAAATAAACACAGGGATGAAGTTGCGGAGGTAGTGGTCAGAATGAAAACGATTAGCGCAGATGTAGAAAAGATCAGTATGAGAGGGGAAACAGGCTCTGACAGTACGCAGCGAGAGGTTTATGCCGACCAGGAGGAGATACAATCACTATTACAGTTTAGAGAGGCACAATTAGAAACAAATAGGAAACATAGGGAAGAACTTGCACAGTTGCAATTAGCGTGCAGAAGTGAAGGAGAAACACCACCAGGTAGTCTGCAGAGGGAGAGTGAGATAAATTCAAAAAACGAAAATAGACAGAAAGAGGAAGACGAACTCAGAGAGTTAGAAGAACGGTTGTGTCGGATAAAACAGATGGCAAACCCAACTGGGTATAGTCCAAGGTCGGAAAACATAAGTGCGGAAGAAGAATGTAGGAGGCACTTCGTGTTGGTACAAATGTACACTTGTTTTCCGGATCCTGATAATTACCAACATCCATGCCTGTGGCTGTCTCAGTTTCAAGATTCATTACCTTCATCATTGGGACCGCTCCTCAAAATGAAGTTTGTGTGTAACCATTTGACGGACGAGGCTAGAGCGAAAATGCAGGAAGTTATTAAAGATTGTAGTAGCTACAAGATATTTTGTGACAAGTTTTTAAATGAATTCTGGTCGAAAAGTGAGCAGGACCAGGTTAAGCAAAGCATATTGATGATGCCAAATTGTAACGAAGGTGGTATAAGAGATCCAGTGTCGTGCTATCAGGAAATGCTGAGACGAAATAGGTATTTGGATGTGCCATACGAAACTGGGGAGCTCATTAGGATCTGTATAACGAAGTTGCCAGTGAGATTGCGCAGAGATATAGTGATAGCAGGCAGAGGCATAGACGATTCCGCGTCATTTCAGCACTTGTTACAGGAACTGGGTAATGAGAGCAACATTGTGAACGGCGACACGACTCATAGGTCAGACATAGTTGAGGATAGGAACGGCAGAAACTATCATAATGACAGGAGAGCAGGGAATCAGAGGAATGACGGAAATGGAAGATGGCGAGGAAATAGGGGGCAGAATTCATGGGGATATCGACCGGCAAACCGGGAAAATAGAAGATGGGACAGAGATGGAAGAAGAAGGGAAAATGAAAATGATGGGCGAAGAGAGGATAGGCAGTCATTGGGTTCACGAGAGGACAATCACTCTCGCAATGACGGAGGGACAAGAAGGTGACTACATGATAGACGGGTACAAACCAGGACTATAAATGACGTAAATATTAGGTATATCGATTACGGAAAACTAAGGGAGAATCTGTTAGAGGAGGTAGGAGATGTGGGGAGTGAAGTCCACCCAATAATTAGCGTAGAAATAAATAATATAATCGTACCTTGTGTCATCGACACAGGCAGTGTAATGAGTGTTTTGAGGGAAGATGTGTTTAAGTGTTGTAGTCTTACAAAACCATGGCCAACGTTGCCGTTGCAAAGGACAACAGTGAGAGGGGCAATTACAGGAAAGGGAATTGAGGTGAAGTTACAAGCGCAGGTAGACTTTGTGTGCCAGGCGAAGAGGTTTAGTACAGTGTTCATGATTGTGTCGTCTCTAACTGTTGAAGGGATATTAGGCGTTAATTTTTTGAACCAATATAAAGCAGTCGTTAACATGAGAAATGGTTCGATGGAGTTGAAACGAGATTCGGAGGAAATTACATTAAGATTCGACGATTGCTTATATGCTAAAGATAACGCACACATAGCATTATGTCTGGCGGTGAAGTCCGGTAGACAGGCACAGAATACGGGGTTCGAACAAGAGGAGAAGGAAATTCATAAATGTTTGGAGGAGGAGAACAGGGAGAAAATCTGGCATTTACGAGGGACCACGGTCTACGGGGAATTGCAGAAAATTTTATACGAGAATAGAAAGGTATTTAAACATGCTGCGGGTACAATAAGGAATTTTGTGTATACATTCAAGGTCAAGCCACATAAACAGTTTAGGGCCCAAGTGTACCCGATACCCGTTGTGTACAAAGAAAGAGTGGAAGCTGAGATCGAAAGCATGCTACAACAAGGGATTATCGAACCAGCATCCAGTCCGTACAACAGCCCTTTAGTTTGTGTTGAAAAAAAGGATGGGTCAATTAGATTAGTTTTGGACGCAAGAAGGATTAATAAGATAATAGAGCCAGAGACAGATCGGCCGCTGACACTTGACGAATTGCTACAAAAGTTCCACGGGATCAGAGTTCTCAGCTCAGTTGATTTGAGAATGAGTTTCTGGCAGGTGGAGTTAGATAGGGGGTGTAGAAAATACACTGCTTTCTTGTGCTACGGGAAATCGTATCAATTCCGTAAACTACCATTTGGGTTAAATGTATCATCCACGGCATTTATCAGAGCGCTAAATACTGTCATTCCTAATGAAATAAAAGATAAGGTAACACAGTACGTGGATGATGTCCTGATAGCCGAAAGAAACTGGGAAGACCACAATAGAACGTTAAGCATATTGCTCGGTGCATTGGAGAGACATGGGGTAACCGTGAATTTGGGAAAGTCAGAATTTGGACGAAAAGAAATCGAGTTTCTAGGTCACATTGTGACACCAGAGGGAATAAGACCAAATCCAGACAAACTCGAAGCAATCAGAGATTTTCCGGTGCCAAGAACAAAACATCAGCTACGGGGTTATTTAGGATTAATCAATTTTTACAGGAGGTTCATTAAGATAGGGGGTGCAGCGACACCCAGACTATGTCAGCTGACTGGAAAGAAAACGGTATGGAATTGGGACTCTGTCGCGCAGAAAGAGTATGAGGCGTTAAAGAAGGCACAGCTATCGGCACCTCTTCTCGGGCATCCAGACCTAGGGAAAGAGTTTTGTATGGCCACGGACAGTTCCCGTAGTGGACTTGGGGTAACATTGTTCCAAGAGCAAGAGCAAGGAGGAGAAGTAATACAACAACCTATTGCATTTGCGAGCCGAGTGCTTAGCAAAGCTGAGAGAAATTACACGGTAATTGAGCTTGAAGCTTTGGCAATAGTATGGGGTTTTAGTAAGTTTAGATACTATTTGTATGGGAGGCATACTAAAATCTATACTGACCACAAGTCGCTACAGTTTCTGATGTCGGCCAAACTTAACCATAGACGACTCGCTAGGTGGGCACTCTATTTAGAAGAGTTTCAGTTTTCGGTCATGTACACTCCTGGAAATGGAAAAAAGAACACATTGACACTGGTGTGTCAGACCCACCATACTTGCTCCGGACACTGCGAGAGGGCTGTACAAGCAATGATCACACGCACGGCACAGCGGACACACCAGGAACCGCGGTGTTGGCCGTCGAATGGCGCTAGCTGCGCAGCATTTGTGCACCGCCGCCGTCAGTGTCAGCCAGTTTGCCGTGGCATACGGAGCTCCATCGCAGTCTTTAACACTGGTAGCATGCCGCGACAGCGTGGACGTGAACCGTATGTGCAGTTGACGGACTTTGAGCGAGGGCGTATAGCGGGCATGTGGGAGGCCGGGTGGACGTACCGCCGAATTGCTCAACACGTGGGGCGTGAGGTCTCCACAGTACATCGATGTTGTCGCCAGTGGTCGGCGGAAGGTGCACGTGCCCGTCGACCTGGGACCGGACCGCAGCGACGCACGGATGCACGCCAAGACCGTAGGATCCTACGCAGTGCCGTAGGGGACCGCACCGCCACTTCCCAGCAAATTAGGGACACTGTTGCTCCTGGGGTATCGGCGAGGACCATTCGCAACCGTCTCCATGAAGCTGGGCTACGGTCCCGCACACCGTTAGGCCGTCTTCCGCTCACGCCCCAACATCGTGCAGCCCGCCTCCAGTGGTGTCGCGACAGGCGTGAATGGAGGGACGAATGGAGACGTGTCGTCTTCAGCGATGAGAGTCGCTTCTGCCTTGGTGCCAATGATGGTCGTATGCGTGTTTGGCACCGTGCAGGTGAGCGCCACAATCAGGACTGCATACGACCGAGGCACACAGGGCCAACACCCGGCATCATGGTGTGGGGAGCGATCTCCTACACTGGCTGTACACCACTGGTGATCGTCGAGGGGACACTGAATAGTGCACGGTACATCCAAACCGTCATCGAACCCATCGTTCTACCATTCCTAGACCGGGAAGGGAACTTGCTGTTCCAACAGGACAATGCACGTCCGCATGTATCCCGTGCCACCCAACGTGCTCTAGAAGGTGTACCCTGGCCAGCAAGATCTCCGGATCTGTCCCCCATTGAGCATGTTTGGGACTGGATGAAGCGTCGTCTCACGCGGTCTGCACGTCCAGCACGAACGCTGGTCCAACTGAGGCGCCAGGTGGAAATGGCATGGCAAGCCGTTCCACAGGACTACATCCAGCATCTCTACGATCGTCTCCATGGGAGAATAGCAGCCTGCATTGCTGCGAAAGGTGGATATACACTGTACTAGTGCCGACATTGTGCATGCTCTGTTGTCTGTGTCTATGTACCTGTGGTTCTGTCAGTGTGGTCATGTGATGTATCTGACCCTAGGATTGTGTCAATAAAGTTTCCCCTTCCTGGGACAATGAATTCACGGTGTTCTTATTTCAATTTCCAGGAGTGTATATTCCTGGGCCACAGAATATAGTGGCAGATGCGTTGTCAAGGAGCCCAGTAGGTCATGGTCAATGCTTTGATGACGAGGTAAACGAGAACAGATATGATATATTGTATATGCAGGGCGTGCCGTTCGAGAAATACATAGGGGCGGTACTCACAAATATCGCGAAAGAGCAGGATAAAGACGCGTCATGGAGAATGGTGAAGGACAGAGTTAGAGCGAACTTAGATGCCAATATAGCGCGCTTTTATACAATTCAGAACGGGGTCCTTTTCTACCGTAGAAATCCGAACACACAGGACTGGGTGTTGTGTATACCAAATGAAATAGTCAACAAGTTGATCTGGTGCACGCACCTAAGTTACGGGCATTACGGGGCAAGGAAATGCTGTAAGAAGTTAAGGGAATCAGTTTATTTCATTAGTATGGAGAGGAGGATCAAGAACGTGCTTGGTAGTTGCAAATTGTGCCAGAAGGCAAAATCGTTAACTATCTCATGCAAAGCACCGCTTTTTCCGATAGTGCCAGGTAGATTGAGGGAATTCGGAGCAACAGATTTGTTTGGCCCGCTACCTAAGTCAGTGCAGGGATATAGATATGTTTTAGTAGCAGTGGAATTGGTGTCAAAGTATGTGACTTTTACCGCATTGAAACGTGCGACGGGAAGGACAGTAGCAGCAGCGATCGTTAAAAACTTTTTGCGAGAAGTAGGAACTGTAGAAAAGTTCATAGCTGAAAATGGATCACAATATAGATCCAGACAATGGCTAACCTCACTGAAGAGAAGAAGGATAAAACCGGTGTTCATATCCCGATACCATGCTGCAAGTAACCCCAGTGAAAGAGTAGTAAAAGAACTGGGAAAGTTGTGTAAGATCTATTGCCATAGGCAACATAGAAGTTGGAGTATTTTTCTCAAAGATTTTCAGGACATCCTCAACGAGCTACCACATGGAGCAATTGGTTTATCACCAATTACGGTACTAAAGAATGAACCACCACCAGATCGAGTCAGGGAGCTGGTAGATTTTCCGCGATCAGGAAAGCAGAGGCACACAGAAATTGTCAAGGTTGCGATAGAGCGTATTAAGAAAGCAGCTAAGAATAGGCAGGAGAAGCAGAAAGGAAAGATCCGTAAGATCGAATTGGCAGTAGGAGACAAGGTTCTAATTAAAACTCATCGATTATCAAAGAAGCACAGATTCCTAACTAGCAAATTCTTTACGGTGTATAGTGGACCATTCAGAGTGAGGCGGATTGTCCATGAAAATGCTGTACTGATTGAGACGATCAAGGGAAAACAGTCTCGTGGGCTTCATCACATTTCTAACATCAAATTATGGAAAAGTTAAGGATAGATCTAAAGTAGGCAATTTATGGTAGCTAGTCAGTGTATTTATTTGTGGTGTGTAATGTTGTGCAGGGTCAAATCGAACATAAGAATTTTCAGGCGGGATGTCAGGAAGTATGACGGAATAGACTGGTCGAATGAGTCATGAACAGGAGTCGACAGAGTGGTGTATGTACGTATTTTTTGTCATATGAATAACGATCAAGCAGAAACGACTTGGTGATTAATGAGTGGATAAAGATGGTAGATAGAGAAGCGACGTGATAAATAGTAGTGGATAAAGGTGATCTTTAAGGAGAGAAGCGACGTGAAGCAGTGTGATTAATAAGTAGAGATTCGACGTGATGAAACAGTGGTAAATAAAGGTGAGTAGAATTAATAATGTGGAGATGTCTTAGATGTATGTTACAGAGGGTCCTGTGTATGCTGCAATAGAGGTTGATGCCAATGGCGAAGGAAGACCAGGAAATGATGGAGTAATGGACGGACGGAGAGCCGAAATACGAATGAAGAGATGAGGACAACTGCACAATGGGAAGGGACATGAAGGGAGTATGAGATTCAGATGGTGAACGTTGTGGAATACCGACGTAAGATGTAATATAAGTGTAAATCTAATTCTTACCATAACAGTTGCTTTGTGAAAAAAATAATTTTTGTTGTTGTTGTTGCTGAAGCCTGGTACCAGCATAACTAATAAAAACGGTACCAAGAATGTGTACAGTTATTTTGCAGGATGAATAATTTGTGTATTTTTTGTTCTTAGATGAAATTTCGCAATTCTAAGTGATATTTAGCAGGAGGAATAATCGGTGAAGTGAATGCAGAGGTAAGCCGATGGAGAGAGGTGCCAGAGTGAAAGGACGAATTTGGAGACTGGAAAGCTATCTCCGAAACAGCTTCATGTGTTATGTGGTTGAGTATAAGGGAACGAAGGTATGGTATGTTGTCGTGAGAGTGGTGGTGTTATGAGTATAAGGGAGCAAAGGTATGGTATGTTGTCGTGAGTGTGGTGGTGTTAAGGTTAGCTGACTTCTAGACCTATTCTGTTAGTGTATTAATGGATTGAATGAGAAGGAAAATGTGATGACTGGTGAGTGAGAGTCGTAGAGTAGTGTGATCAATGCGCACACTCCGGTAAAGGGGATGCTACCGATCCATAACTAAAACATTATTGTGTTATTGTTTGATTTGGATGAACCTCGATGGCAGGTCAGGATCTGACATGTGGATGGTACATACGTGTCCTAGAAATGTTGTTATATATAATAAAATGTAAAATATATAAAGAGATACTAATTTCAGTCTGTCACAAGCACAAAGGTGCATTGTATGTTGTAGATTTAGAATCATCAGTTTCTAAAATGTTTATTGTGTTAGGATGTTAAAGTAGTTTACTACATAATAACATGTGATAGGTAATTGTGAGCTGTGTAGATGATTTCTTATTTTTTTGTTGGAACACTTTCAAGGGGTATTAATTTCAGTCTGTCACAAGCACAAAGGTGCGTGATATATTGTTGTTTTAGAATAAACAGTTTCTAATATTTTCACTGTGATAGGATGTTAGAGTAGCCTACTATTTGATATTGTAATTATAGGCTGTATAGATTGCTTATTATTCCTTTTGTTTTTTTTTTCCTCCACTTTCATATTTTGTATGAGGGACGACAGGTACAATCAATAGCACAAGTGTGGGCTGTATATAGAAAAGGGATAAATGTTGATGTGGTATGTGTAGAAAACTAGGGTGTATAATTTTATGTTTTTTAGAACAAAGATTCTTTTATTACCAATGTATCTAATAGATCATACATGTAATCAATGAGTATTTAAATAATGTAACAATATCCTTTTGTCTGTAATGTAGCGAGATGCACGGAAGGGTCTGACTGATTGGGTGTCGTAGCGCTGAGGGGCTACACCGAACACGCCCGTACCACATAAGCCAAGCAGACGTCGGCAACAGAGCCGGGGCACTCCCCACTCCAATGCCGGTCAGGGTACACTCCACACGCTCACTACAGCAGGTCAACGGCCTGGGGCGACACGCACGTACCACTGGCCATTCATAAGTTCCGCCACCCTTACGACTGGGGAAAGTATCCCGCGGAGGCAACAGCGGGTGGTTTCTTCTGCTCAACGGGGCGCGCAGCGGCGCCACGGCAGAATGGACGACTCGCGGCAGAGCCCGGCGGGCATTTTTTACCAGCAACTATTAACTGGTACTGGACTGTGGTGCCGTGAAACAAGATGACTACTCGTATGTCTCCATAAGTTGGAAAGTGAAGGACTGGTGTTTCCACGTTGAGTGGTGGAAAAGATTTTGTCTTTAGCAGACAGGACGATCGTTTTGTTTTGTCTTGACCACTGAACGGTGGGATCCATAAACTTTTGGCAGTGACTTGTTAAGTGTGCGTTGTGAATTGCATGTGGGACGCTTGGTATACTTAAAGAGGACAGTTGTCGTTTGGTGATTAATTATTGTATGAACGCAAGAAACTTAAGTGGGACATTGACATTTGCACTTGTAGTAGGGGACATTTCTTGAATTGGTGCGGGAATAAGTGCTGTTTGTTGGAACTTACGACTTTTAATTACACCATGAACTGAAAGGACAGAACCGTGGGTAATAGTAGTTGTAGGGCCATTTCTGGACGACCAGATTCGTGTGGATGGTACGCTGAGAGTGACTATGGCATTTGTGTTTAATGTGAGATACAGTTTACTGTTCAGTGCGTGTTCAAAATGCCGATTTGAGTGACTTAAAGACTTTCGTCCGGGTAACCATGGGAGAGCTTTGACACCGAGACAGTGTTTCTAGGGAACCTGTCAGCAACTTTTTTGACCCCAAGAAAATCACAGAATGAAATGATTCCGTGTGACTCGCAAGATAGGGAATAATGTATTTGTAATTGTGTAAATGTTTTTTTATATGTTTCATTCCTGAAGGGACAGCAAGTGTAATTGTATTTCATTAACATTTGTGTTTAGAATAGTTAGTGTTTGTTTTTCGTTTGTTCTGGGTTATCAAGTTCACGTAGCATGTTTAATAGAATATTTGGTACAATGATGCTTTCATTATTAGCCAGTGGCGTGATACTAACGTAGCGGCTCTTGTTGCATAGGTCAGTAAGGTTGTCACAGGGGACAAGAGTTTGCATTGCACAACAAAAATCGGAATAAATTGATGTATTTTGATGTCGTGGACAGTAATAATCTTGTTGGTGTGTTGACTGAAGCCACTTATTTGCATTATCACAGTGGTGATATTTCACATTAAAGTGTAACGAAGGCTAGTCGAAATGCAAGTTCTTGTCGCCTAAATGTGTAACAACAGAGAAATGAGCAGTAGAGTAAGATACGAGAGCTACTGGTGGATTCAAGCACTTATTGCTAACTATTTATTGCGTGTATTGATCCAAGTTGATGGACTGACTAGCTCAGCAGCAGGTATTCGTACTGGTCCACAAGGATAAGGTTAAACTCACAGTCGAGTAGTTGTGGCAATTGCTTAAGTGATGATAGTTAATTAGGTATGACATGATGTCTTAGATGAACTATATTACGTAACCAGTATGTGACTTGTGGTATATTTCATTGTTTTTCTTCTCAGTTTTATTTCTCTGTACGTTTGATGTATATTTTACAGTAATGGTATGGAGCCTGACATTCTACATGTAAGTGGTGTACGCAATGTTTTTCTTTTGTTGATTTTGTTTTGTAATTAGACTTTGCTGTGTAAAGGTTTTTACCCCACAATTTATGAATGTCAGATTACTTGCTCTGTGTTTGGACGGTGAGCTATTTAAAATTTCATGAGTACAAATAGTATTTTATTATTTTGTTTTAGAATTATTGAAGTTTGGATTACTCATAAAAATAACGAAGATCCCAGTAACTAAGCAAATTTTTTTCTCACCATTATTTTTTATTTGTATGATGTGATGTTTTATTTGTCAATTGGATTGTTGTAAATATGTATGTGAACGTTACTCCGGATTGTGGAGAGTACAACAATGCAACAACTGTGTCAGTAATTTAGTAAAGTAACAGCATTTGGTAGTCTATTTGAGGTCACCAGGGGCTAAGGTCTCCTCCTGGTTAATTTGATGACTTGCTATGTTTGTTCTGATACAGTTTTCTTAAAAAAATGTTCGGAACCACCCTCGCATTGCAAGGATAGTAACGTGCCATTTTTTTCTCCATGGGTAGCCGGTGGTGAAAGGGTACAGTACCGCCCGACATTGAAAATAGGTACAACATACTTCATTATTTTTGTCAGAACAACACATTTTTTTTGTAAAATAACTCAATTTCAATTAATACAGCGAAGCCGGATGCCAGTGTATGAAAGAATGACAATTTATTTATTTAATTTATCATATGTGCACTCCCACAAAATAAATCCCTACATCCAGTTTGGTGAGATCTTTTGAAATGAAAGAATGTATGGTCGTCTGCTAACCGCAGATAGTGAATGTGAATATATGATCATCTTTGAGTCGATCCTTTGGCCACCTTTGGTGGAACCAAAGAGATGAAATTTACCAGAGCTTTGAGCACCTGAAATGTGGCTGACCAATAGGGTAGTAAGGTGCTCCCCCACTTCGACAGAGGTGTGAGAGGACCTCGAGAACGGCCATGTTTCAGCACTCTGCCGCTGGATCCTGTGCTGTTGACACCTGTTTTAGTTGTGCTCCGTAATGACGAAAGAGTGGAGGCATGGTATGCATGTGGAATATTTAAGAGTAGTTTGAAATAATAATTTCTCTATTTCAGGAACTTTTGTGGGGAGAATTAAATGTCAGGCAGGTAATATTAATGGGATTGTAGTAATCTTCGGAAGTGACCAACGGTCACAAAGAAACCACGTGTAGCAATAAGTTGAAATACTACCGTGTGCTTAAGTTAAGCTGAATCACTAGCGTGTGTACAATAAGTTGAAATATTTAAGAAATAGCGTGTGTACCATAAGTTGAAATATTTAAGAAATGGCGTGTGCAGGACTTGAAATTAGAGACGAGTGCTTCCACGTGTGAGTACTGTGTGAGTCTCAATCTGTGTATGAGACAAAGGATAAAAAGAAGTACTCGTCCATGGTATCAGTTGAGGACTCTCGTGTGTGATGAATACATTCTTAATATTACTTTGCGTGTGATGCTAGATTCAAACTCTGAGAGAGAAGCAAGGTGAATCGGCCGTCTATCTAGCAACGCCACATGACTTGCATTGCACAGGAAGACGTGCATATATCTCCAGAGTTCGTAGTAGGAAAGTAGAATTACAAAGTGGGGCAGTGTCGTGTGAAACTGGGATAAATATTAATTGAAGTGGGAAAGCTGAAAGTGATAATGTTGTGACTATTCACTGTCTTGTATTTCATATTGTAGTGTGGTGTATGTCATGTAATTTGGGTATGTGTGGTTTGCATGGGAGTGTAGCGAGGTAGTTTCAAAAGATTAGTGGGTTATGCTTGTTCCTTCTGTACCGCTCGGTCTGGAGGAAAGTTTCGTGAGGATGATTGTGAGAGTCGAAGGGTGAGAAATAATAAAAGATCCACCATCCTATCCAGAAAGTGCACTATAGCGTTAAAATAATTACGAGACCATAATATAGAGATTCACCAATGTAAAGTCATGCCCACTGGGCGGAATTTCTCATGTGTTATTGTTGTAGGTTATAGAATTTGTGTGTTTAGGTTAGTGAATTTATCGGAATAAATTAGAGAGTGAAAATAAAAAGATTGGTGGACTTTTCCATTGAATTGTATGTTTTCATAATGTCCCGAATTTATAATGTGTGCGCCATTCATATTCAGTGTGGTGGCCACGTGTAGACAAAAAGAAAATGTGGTATTGCCAGTGCATAGTGTACAGTCAGAGTTCTGTAAATTACTGAGAGTCAGATGCGTGTTTCCATTGCGTAGTAATCATATAGGAGGATAACTTGTAACTTAAGTGTGAGTACTAGAGCTCATATTACTCGATAACTAAGAATGAATCCACTCACTTGGCAGACCACTCATCTTGCAGGCCTGACTGCTTGATGCCACAGTATGAGCAAGGCATGTGGGTGCCTCTCAATCTCAGATACCTGATATGTATATATTAATGCGTAAATATTATATATTCTGCCATTCTGTGTAAGAGTAGTTAAAATAAATCCTTACAAATTCATACTTTATGTTTTAAACAATTTTTTGGGAGATATAGTCATAAGCCACCGTTTACTACATCTTAATTAGAATCTTTCCAAAATTAATATTTTATAGCATTCAGAGAGTTGACTATTTAATAACATGCTTCGCAAGTATTAAGCAAGTGTTTGCAGTAGAAATAAGGTTTTTATTTTGTATTAAACATTTTCAGACCTCTATGGAACTTTAAACTCGCTGTATCTCAAAACTAGTTCGATGTGGCTTATGACTATATCTCTCCGACCCCTTCAATTGTTCTGGTTGCCAAATTGTCTGTTTCTATGATTGTTTCTGTCATATTCATTACTACGGAAATGCGATCTTTCTCTGTAACTATTACTCCGCCAGTGGTTGTCATACGGGTGGTGTCTCTTTTGGTCACAATTTAAGTTGTAAGAATAGAATTGTCGTGTCCAGTTATTGTTTCTGTCGTCATGGAATTGTGACGGATGTGACCTGTAGTGATTGTTTTCCTGTTTTCGCATCCTGCGACTGTCTGTGTCAATTTCCAGTTCTTGTAACAGTCCCTGAAAAGCTTCAATGTCGTCTTTGCAACGTCCTGCTAAAATAATATGTCGTAAATGTTCAGACAGTTTGATTAAGCAAATGCGGATGAGTTCTGAGGGGCTGTATGGGTTTAAAAGATACTGATTCTAATGCAACATGTCTTCAAAATATTTCATAAGACTGGAAAATTCAGATTGTTCGAAACATTTCATCATTATGATGCTATGTTTTACTCGGTCTTGTGTAGCTTGAGACCAATACGCTGAGTGTAAGGCATGATAAAATTCTCCTTCACTGTGACAATCGTGAATGACCGATCGCATTCTTACAGCTGGTTCATTCTCCAAGTAGCCACACATAAATTCTAACCTGTGCTCCAATGACCAGTTGGGAGGAAAACAATGAGAGAATTGATGGAGCCACGCTTGTGGATGAATGTCGTTGGGGGAATTGTTAAACGTTTTGAATTTACGTGTAGTAATGAACAGCTTATAGTCAAAATCATCGTGTCGGCGAGTAGCATATCGGTCATTGTTACGTCGTGTTGGCGGTTCCATCTCAAAATTCGGTGTACCTTGCCAATTTCTTTCATAATTTCCGAAGTGCCCTGAGTTATTATTTTACGGCTGTTCCGTATTTCTATGTCCCTCTTCCCGTATTGGAGCGCGAGTGGCCTCTGAAATACGTAATTCATGTACTGCCTGCGTCAACTGATCTTGTACTTCCCGGATTTCTCTTTTGTGCTGTGTATGGATTTGATTTAGATTTTGTTTGAATTTTCTAATTTGTTCATACTCTTCTGTGTCAGTGAAGGCTACGGGTCTTGTGTCATTCAGATTATCATCTACCTTTGTAGATAAGTTAGTGACCTGATCCAAAAGTTCGGCTACTTTCTCCGATAGTGAACACATTTCCTCAGTGTGTTTTTCCGAACCAAGTTTCAGAGTGTCCATTTGTGTTGAAATCGAATCTACTGTGTCCTTTAAGTTTTCCTGAGTTTTTGCAAGTTGCGTAACCGAATCGGTAGATGCAACTGAGTCAATTTTAGCCCACAAGATCTCATGATTTTCATGAACAATGGCTTGCAGTTCTTTTATGGCTGCTTTGTGATTCTGCAATGCATTTTCATGCCGCGAAAAAATAGATTGAAAATGCTCACAAATTTGTGTTTTTACGTCATTACAGACTTTTCGACATTTTGATTCAATGATATGTAACTCAGTAGATAAATATTCACGTGTTTGTTCAAGTGTGGTGTCTAACTTCCGAAGATTTTGTTCCATTGGGTCTAACTGTTGCTGTGTTTGTTTCTGATTTTGTTCCATTTTTTGCATTAATCTGTTTCTCTATGCTTTTTGGCAGTGCATTATCACCGGCAACATTCACATTTTGACAAGCAGAAAATGTGTCTTGACTCATTTGAGAAAACGGTGAGGACCCAAAACCTGAATCTACAGTATCTGCGAAATTGTGTCCTGTCATTTCGGGTTCCTAAGGCGAGCTGTTGCAGACCGATCGATCGATAATGCTTCCTTGTTCACTACCTCTTTCACTGTCTATCCCATTATTTGCCACCCGCTCCATTTCCATATGCACAATTACCAAATTACTACTTGGAATGTCTGTTAATTCACTACCCAGTGGTGCTGATAAGCTACGCTCGTCGTCACTATTGTCTCTCAGTTTACTTTGAAGCCTAGTGTTACGTTTTTCACACGCCATTAATGTCACAATATTTCATACGACAACACAGAAAAACACAATTTGAAGAGCAACAATAAGAGAACACATTAACATAGCACTGAAAATAATATCTCGTTAATTGCAAGCGCAGCTGCGAAATACTTGGTGCAAATCTACATGCATGCCACAACTGTTTTACTGTACAACAATGAAAGACTGCAACTACAAAGGAGATTCTCTCTACAATGACGTGCTAGCAATAAACAAAATCTACACTAATTACACAAACTACAAGAAAAAATCAGAAGATTCCAGTGAGGTATCCTCGGCTAAAGGTCGACATATGAAACGTCCCCTTAGAAAAATTATACAAGACTGTGCTTAAACTGACACACAATGTTTTTTTAGCGCAACGCAATCTGACTTTCAAAAATCCCTACAAAAGAATGGCCCTGACTAACATTAATCTATACCTTTCATAAATCACTTACCTCACCAAAAAACTCCGTTACTCGAACTACTGCAATACAGCGAGCGCCACTACTGCCAGCTAAATAAAAGATTCAAACTACTGAAGGCACTAACTACTGATAGGCATAGTTAGCAAATGAAAGATTTTAAAACAGAACAAACAATGTATTTACCTTCATAATCATAATATATATGCCATCCAGTCTTACAAATTTCAAATCTCCGCCATTTCTCTCCCCACATCCACCACTGCTGGCGGCTCACCTCCAACTGCGCAATGCTACGCGCTGTTCACATCCAGCTGCCGCTGCCGAACACTATAATGGCAGACAACAATGCAAACTAGCCACAGACTGCACACAGCACAGCCAGTGATTTTCATACAGAGAGCGCTACGTGGCGGCGGCGTTACCAATATAAGAACCTAAACAGCCTACTTACGTAGCCACTTTGCCTATTATTCACTCGCGATACTCGCGCCTTTGCTGCACTCTCGAAGTGAGCTTTTGTCTGTCGTTAATCTGAATAAAAACTGTGAACACACACACACACAGACACACACACACACACACACACACTCGCGCGCGCGTGCCCTCGCCCGCGGCACACGGCCGCGAGTTCATGCCATAAACTGTTGCCTCTCGTTTCCATCCCTCTCTGACGGTTGCCAACTTCCGAGTTCCCCGCTGGAAACCTTTTAGCACGTCGCCCTCGCCTGCTCTCATTCTCTGGTCACGTGATCAGCACACAAGTCTTGGAAGAAGCGAAACATTCATTTATTACGTTACAGCCTGACGAGCTCAACACCTGTCCTGACGATTGTTGCCGGCCGGAGTGACCGAGCGGTTCTAGGCGCTACAGTCTGGAACCACGCTACCGCTACGGACGCAGGTTCGAATCCTGCCTCGGGCATGGATGTATGTGATGTCCTTAGGTTAGTTATGCTTAAATAGGTCTAAGTTCTAGGGGGCTGATGACCTCAGAAGTTAAGTCCCGTACTGCTTAGAGCCATTTGAACCATTTTTGTACGATTCTTTTTTTCGCAGTAGTGGTGTAACAAAACAGTTAAATCAAAGGGGCATGAGTCCAGGGGCCTATTAAGTTACTAATTTTCATATTAAAGTATTAATTATATATGTGTGTCAATAAATATGCGACGTGACATCTGAGGTGCCCGAGGATATTGTCAGCCTAGAACACAAAATCTCTCTTCCACAGTAGGTTCGGCGTGGAGTAACGTTCATGCCGCAGTGTATACCATTATTTGATATCCGCACCGAACTGCTTGCATTCGCTGTTGTTGCTGTGTACACCTCTAGCGAGACAGGTCACCCATTCCACTAAGGCAGATGGTCGTGACACCTCTACTGAGTGGGGGGGGGGGGGGGAGGGGAGTTTTTGACAGTAGGAGACTTTGTACCTGAGCGACGGCAGACTGGGGGAACTCTCTAACAGAAATGAAGCCATGACTTATTAAAAAAACAATTTAACAACGCCGGAGTTTGTGCTGGTGCTAATGCTGATGCTTTTGAACCGTAATTTTGCATATGAAAAAAAAATTGTTTACAATAGATAAGAAATATATTAAATTACGAGCACGAATATCGGCTGGGATGGCTGTGTTATCACGATTAAGCACTCGTTTGTGATCTCAACATGTAGCCATTCAGTCTATCCCAGTGCAATATGATGTGAGCACTAAACTCATGGTCAGATAACTAATTATGTTTCTGTAAGTGAGAGTGATGTTATCAATAATCTTGCCTCGTATATTAAATGACTATGGCCAAGGAGGCTACGGAGTGCGTGAGACTTGTTGGCGGACGGAAGTTTCTCGTCTGCACGGACTCTCTTAGAGCTCTGCAGGCTATTCAGTAAATTTGCCCAGCAGGTAGGATGTTTCTGGTGATGCACGACACTATGAACCTCGTCGTACAGGCATGTGCATCACTAGACACAAGGGAATCGAGAGAGTGACACGAAGAACTTGTAAGCGAATGGGGGAGGTTGAGGTTATTGTTCCGTCTGAGTCTGCTGTATGTACCCACTCACCTCGTAAATCCAATCGTCATTCGCTTCTTCCCTTGCAGTCTAGGAACAGCAGCTTGAGCATTGCTGTAATAAACGATAACTAACAAGGGGAACAAAGCAGTGCCAAATACCAAAATTCAAGTTTTAGCCTAGTATAATCCATTGATGTATTTTTTAAAACTTGCACTGCACAGGTCTGCACTGTTGCACTCTTCACAAAATAACAAATGTATTGATACAATGATTCATACAGGAACAATACACCACAATGCAGCATCCCAAACTGCAATCCAGATGCGGCGTCCGTGGCAATATAGGTAATTCGAGTTTCATTTACCGGCGCGGATGAGATGCTCGCGGGTATCTCATCATGTTGCCGCGATTGTTCTCGTGGTTTTTGACTTCGCGAACCGCGGATTACGTCTCGTGAGGTACACGAATGATTACACAGCATCAAACACCTTTATAGTCACAAAATTTACTTGTTCTCTCAGCCTGATCCCTTAACATCTTCACACCAAACACACAGTTAGAAAACCACCAGGTGACTCCCTCGCTCGTTCTGGAGCGAAAAAAACAAAAGAAGCGACCATAGCGATGTTATCATATTCGATATCAGTGCCACTCGATACGTGCTTATAAACGTATTTCAAATAGTGAGTGATGAGGGATGAGTGTCGGGGTAGAGGTGCGTTTGAAGGTCGCTTTTGTACGGTTATCTTGAATAACTCGAAAATTACAGGCTCCAGCCGTAACGTATCCTTATACAAAATTAGACTAAATAACGTTTGCTGCTAAAATTTTCAGTTCGTTCTTTCTATACAAGTGGCAGTTTGCGCAAAGCCAGCAAGAGAATACGAAAACCTTGCATGTGTTTTCTAAAGACCAGATATAAAATTACGGGCTGAATAAAACGACGTCGGTAGGGGCACCTGAATCACATTGTCATTAACAGTTGCTGCTAACAATCAAAGCCAAAAATAATTATTTATAACTCAAAACGAACAGTTGTTTGATTCATTTAATGATTTTCTCACAAGACGTCTCTATCTTAGTAGCAACTCAGTGAACCATAGGTCGACGCCATCTTGAAGGTAAAACAGTGCACATTATCGGCATGCTCTCCAAACTATGATACCAAGCGAAGAAGACGTATGACAACACACTTTTAACATAACGGCTATGGGAGCCAGTACTCAAGTATAAGTATTGTTTGTAGCAGTCTCTTTACTAACATTTGGGAGTCAGATTAGATAATAAAAAAATTAAAGCTGTTGCACAGAGAAAAGTAAAAACTGACGTTTACAAGGCCATCCGCTTTTAATGGACAGTTGATATACGATGAAACAAACATTCACAAGTGGTACAGTTAATTAACCATACTACGTCTGTCAATTAATGTAACAAAGCATGAGACGCATGCAACAATAGTACACATGTCTCATCATGCCATCTCACTACGCCGGGCGTTCAATAATTCATTCAACGTAGTTTTTCCTTAAGGATGCTGGTTTTTTCAGGTTACCATCCATTCAGAGGATCTTGCACGTAGCAACTGTTATATTGACTTGTAAATAATAGATTTCAGCTACCAGTTGTCCTTTTGAAATTTTATTGGCAGATCTAGATTTCGGCTAGAAACTAGCTATTCTCATTGCACTATAATTTTTGATCAATGAACTGTGGATGAAGCCCGACCAACAGGCATTACGAGGTTCATTCAAGTTCTGGGGCCTCCGATTTTTTTTTCTAATTAACTACTCACCTGAAATCGATGAAACTGGCGTTACTTCTCCACGTAATCGCCCTGCAGACGTACACATTTTTCACAACGCTGACGCCATGATTCCATGGCAGCGGCGAAGGCTTCCTTAGGAGTCTGTTTTGACCACTGAAAAATCGCTGAGGCAGTAGCAGCACGGCTGGAGAATGTGCGGCCACGGAGAGTGTCTTTCATTGTTGGAAAAAGCCAAAAGTCACTAGGAGCCAGGGCAGGTGAGTAGGGAGCATGAGGAATCACCCAAAGTTAGCTCGATGTGCGGGTGCGTTGTCTTGGTGAAACAGCACATGCGCAGCCCTTCCTGGACGTTTTTGTTGCAGTGCAGGAAGGAATTTGTTCTTCAAAACATTTTCGTAGGATGCACCTGTTACCGTAGTGCCCTTTGGAACGCAATGGGTAAGGATTACGCCCTCGCTTTCCCAGAACATTGACACCATCATTTTTTCAGCACTGGCGGTTAGCCGAAATTTCTTGGTGGCGGTGAATCTGTGTGCTTCCATTAAGCTGACTGGCGCTTTGTTTCTGGATTGAAAAATGGCATCCACGTCTCATCCATTGTCACAACCGACGAAAAGAAAGTCCCATTCATGCTGTCGTTGCGCGTCAAAATTGCTTGGCAACATGCCACACGAGCAGCCATGTGGTCGTCCGTCAGCATTCGTGGCACCCACCTGGATGACACTTTTCGGATTTTTAGGTCGTCATGCAGGTTTGTGTGCACAGAACCCACAGAAATGCCAACTATGGAGGCGATCTGTTCAACAGTCATTCGGCGATCCCCCAAAACAATTCTCTCCTCTTTCTCGATGATGTCGTCAGACCGGCTTGTGCGAGCCCGAGGTTGTTTCGGTTTGTTGTCACACGATGTTCTGCCTTCATTAAACTGTCGCACCCACGAACGCACTTTCGACACATCCATAACTCCATCATCACATGTCTCCTTCTACTGTCGATGAATTTCAATTGGTTTCACACCACGCAAATTCAGAAAACGAATGATTGCACGCTTTTCAAGTAAGGAAAACGTCGCCATTTTAAGTATTTAAAACAGTTCTCATTCTCGCCGCTGGCGGTAAAATTCTATCTGCCATACGGTGCTGCCTTCTCTCGGACGTATTGACAATGAACGCGGCCTCATTTTAAAACAATGCGCATGTTTGTATCTCTTTCCAGTCCGGAGAAAAAAAATCGGAGGCCTTAGAACTTGAATGCACCTCGTACATCCATTTACAAGTCGATGCTGGTTCTATTTAGGATTGCCATACAGCGTTTTATTGCTCATTCTTTTGGCTTCAAAAAACTACTTTGCAACGTAATTTCCGTTCAATGCCACAGCCATACGCCACTGTACTGGGAGGGTCTGTAAACCCGCATGTTACCATTCTACTGGTCGACGTCGAAGCCAACGCCTTCCTGAGTCAGTTGCCTCCCCATCAACCACGTATTGCTTCCCGTATTCCTCTGTTTGGTCTCCCATTAGATGGCGTGGAAACTAGCAAACACACACCTTTAAGTACCTCAGATGGTGGACGAGTGTGCCAGCACAGCCAACAGAGACACCCAGATGTGCTGTGAGCTGTTTGATTCTGATCCGCCAATCACCTCGC
Organism: Schistocerca cancellata; assembly: GCF_023864275.1. Lineage (NCBI taxonomy): Eukaryota > Metazoa > Arthropoda > Insecta > Orthoptera > Acrididae > Schistocerca > Schistocerca cancellata. The sequence goes on along the minus strand of NC_064628.1, from coordinate 920,231,668 downwards.
ATAAGAGTGTCCGCACGCTCCAACATTGCTGCAGTGACAGCTATGTGCAGTCGGCCGTAACGTGGGAGATTGGACCGGTTTGCGCGATGTAGTGTCACCGCCAGACACCACACTTGCTAGGTGGTAGCCTTTAAATCGGCCGCGGTCCGTTAGTATACGTCGGACCCGCGTTTCGCCACTATCAGTGATTACAGACCAAGCGCCGCCACACGGGAGGTCTAGAGACACTTCCTAGCACTCGCCCAGTTGTACAGCCGACTTTGCTAACGATGCTTCACTCACAAAATACGTTCTCATTTGCCGAGGCGATAGTTAGCATAGCCTTCAGCTGCGTCATTTGCTACGACCTAGCAAGGCGCCATTACCAGTTACTATTGATGCTGTAAAACATGTACCGTCAAGAGCGATGTTCACCATTTATGGATTAAAGTTAAGTATTCCACAGCTACGTCCTTTTTTGCTAGTCTAATTTCCTTGAGCTGTCCCAGACCTCACGCCAGCCTGCGTGAGCTAAAACGCGTGTCTTTCGGCTTCCTCTCACACCGGGTTGGCTCTCTTGCCAATCCACAACACGCGAACTTGTTCCGATGATGACACACGCCTTGCCCAACATCTCACCGTGCTTGTGTCCACTGTCAAGTCTCCATAGACATTCTACAAGCGTCTACGAATATCTGAGGTGGTGTGGTTTTCCGCGAAAGGAAATTCAATGACAGCTCTCTACTGGGAACTCAGTTCCACTGTAGGCGCGATTTTGAAGCGCTGTAGATCAATAGCGCCGCCTCCATCGGGAGGCAGGAATATTTCACGATGTCCCACAGCAAATTCAGCATTCTTCAACCGAAACTGGCATAGACAGGAAAAGGGGGTTGCGTTACTTATTGGTCGCTCCTCGCTTACAGCAGTTGTTGTGCGGAGCCATTGGAAAAAGGAAACGGCTTTGCTTCTTCCGTTTAACGTGGGATCAAGCGAATGCCTTTGATCCTGGGCCGGGCTTTGGCCAACTAGTTTCGCCGCGGTCAGTTGGCCAAACTCTTCCCATTCGCTGGCCCCGCATTCCGAGAGAGGTGTTGGGCGCGCCGTTACGTCGGCGCTGCGACCTCAAGTTGGCCTCTGTGGTCCGGAGATGCAGTTACCGGCGGGCTGGACGACTTAATGCTGTTACACGAGTTTCGGTCGCGGTCGCTTCGCCGGGAATTGGCGGCGCGGCTTTGCGCCCGAGGCGCTGATCCCCCGGCGCCACCCGACCGCGCTGCGGATAAGTCCTCCTGAAAGCGACGCCGCGCTCTTCCTATCGCGCCGCGCCGTTGCGCTACGGGCCACTTTTCCTCGGCCGATCTGAACCGTGGACTGGCGCCGGCTTTCACGTGTGGTGTCTGCTGCAGGTTAGCAAGTGACATCGTCTTCTGGAATTCGTAAGTGGAGTTACGCAAGCAGTAAATTACCGTAAGTGTCGTGATAGACGATAGGAGAAGCTACCTCTCTAATATCAGTCTTTCAGAGTTACTAAAATCGTTACGGGAAAGTTGTAACCAAGCGATTATTCAAGTTGATCTTTAGAATTTATGTACTTTCTGAAAAATTTCATACACACATTCGCGAAGATAACAAAAGCACGTAAGTACCAGAACTGTCACAGTCAGCTTAAAATCTCAGGCATCCAAGTTGGTGAGAAGAATTATGAAATAGAAATCTGAGGATCTGTTAGACTACGACCTGTTTGCGTGTAAGAAAGGAAAGGCACGTGAGAAACAGTTCCGACGTGCCACTTGATAATGGAAGCAAGATTTAACAGAAATCGTACATCTTTGTTTGGATTACAGGGAATTTAGTGGCAGTTGCGAATACGAACAACCACCATTTGTACAAGGGAATGAAGATCATGACAATTTGTGCCTGATCGGGACTCGATCCCGGATATTCCGCTTTACGCCAGCGGTCTCCTTAAAAGCTTTTTCCCAGTTGGCGCCACATTTTATTTATTTATTTATTTTCCTCGACTAATTGTTTTCTTTTTCTGCCCCTGGACAGAAAAGGAAAAACTACAAAAAAAGTATACTTGAAACCGCCACTTGTGTCCTAACAAAAAAAATAAAATGCACCTCTTCAGGTGTTGGCGCCTATCTAGGCCCACCCCAAAACCACTAGTAAAGGAAGAAACTAGGGGGGAAGAACATAGAGAGTAGTGATGAAAATTAAGGTAGTTGTGAACGGGCTGTTGTTTTTTTTTTTAGTTTTTCTTATTGCATTTCTTGTTTTTTGCGTTTTTGTATACAGTCTTTATTTATTTATTTTTGAAATTAAATTAGTGTATGTACCAGAATTCCAGGAGTCGGTAGCGCCTTCCGATTGGCAGAACATCCAAACGGGCCTTCTCGAAAATTTATTGGCGATTCCGTTTGAAGTGCGTTCAGAAAATTATGTTGGCAAAAAAGCCTCAGCATCTCATGGTTTGGACGTTCGACCTGGAAGGCGGGTTATGAAAGGCCGTCCATAGAAAATTGGAAAATAGCTGCTTGTATCTGCGGTTGCGAACAGGTACACGGTGTGGATCGTTAAGGTACGTCCAATAACCTAGTTCTGATTTCTCGTCGGGGCCAAAAAGTAGCGGACCTTATGACCGCGTATTCAGTTCACAGCCTTAGTTTTTGTTGCGGGGTAATGAATCACAAGCGGGAATAAAAGCGTCAATAAAGTGATCTGAGCAGTTGTCTGTCGGGCAAGGAAAGCCAAGGTAACGAGCGCCAGCCTCCAGACGTCAGACGACGGACCACATGAGAATTTATGTGCGTCTGTGTCCTCCACACCACAGTGAACACAGAGGGGTGTGTCAGCGAGGCGCCGGCCGCGGTGGCCGAGCGGTTCTAGCCGCTTCAGTCCGGAACCGCGCGACTGCTACGGTCGCAGGTTCGAGTCCTGCCTCAGGCATGGATGAGTGTGATGTCCTTACGTTCGTTAGGTGTAAGTAGTTCTATGTTCTAGAGGACTGATGATCTCAGATGTTAAGACCCATAGTGCTCAGAGCTATTTGAACCACTTTGTCAGCGATGCGGATGCGGTGCAAAGGAAACTGTTTGATCTGTTTGCCATTGACGGTGATATACCAGGTGGACTGGGTGTCGAGATAACCAGCATGCACCGCTTACCACACACGACGCTATATGATCTGGGGAAACTTATGTTCCATGGGTTTGGTGGTTCGACACATTTGTAATGCGTAGTGTACAGTCTTTGTCTGCAGTATACGTGAAAGGGGTAATGGGTGCAGGATGTAATTTAATTCGAGAAAGAAGTGCCGAATGTGGTAAAAGGGACTGGAATGTCTGGTGATATGAGTGGGTCCGACTTAGAGACTGCTGCATATTCATGCAGAAGCACTCCGGTCAGGCTCGTCGGGCAGTGACGCAAAGCTTTCTGTTGGGAGCTAACACAAAGCGCCGTATCTGGCTCATGAAATAAGCCAACTCCATCACGCTCTCGCGGGAGGGCGTGGGAGGAAGACTGAACTGTAAATAAGATCCCGGTACGGACAAAGGATCCCATCGCCCTCTACTTACGACGTGCGAGGGTAATCGGAACTGGGAACACTTGTGCCACACGGGGGATGCGTGAGGCGTGGTAAACATTCACGTATTGCGCACGCTGTACAATGTCGAGGGATCTAAGCCGGTGGTCCACAAGGCCAGCCCTGATCGTTTGGAGGAGACGTCTACTGTTGGTTGCCGCTGAACGACAGAGGTCATTCATAAAATCAATGCCCAACTAGCTGAAGCTGGTGGCCGCACTTAGAGGAGCGACATATCGCCGAGGTAGACCATCACTAATAAGCAGAACCTTCGATTTGGAAATGTTAAGAGGACTGCCCGATGCGTCCCTATAAGTCACCACCCAAGTCAGAGATGCGCGTCTTCATTGTGGAGGTAGAGAGCTAGAGCGCCAGCGTAGGCTGTACAGCAGAAGCAGTGCCCGTGCAGTGTTAGGCCCACCAGGCGTTGGCGAAGCCCTTGTAGTAGGGGCTCTGATGCCGAAGCATACAATATCGTGGAAAGTGTGCAGTCCTGTCGGAGACAAACCGCTCTATCGCTAGAGGCGCGGTGAGGCGACCATTACAGAGTATTCTTGAAGTCGCGCCGTTCCAGTGCCGCATTACCAGTGTTACTATATGAGCCGGAAAACCCATGTGTTGGAGGACCGATTTCAGAAAGGTATCGTCGACACGGTGAAATGTCTCGCTGAAGTCAAGTGATGCTGATGCGCCAGGCAAATATAGCGACCGCGAGAGTGCGAACAAGTCCCTGTAACGGCAAAAGGGCCGTATGGATGTTGCTGTCACCTCCCGATCAAGGGAAGTGACGTATCTTGCAGCCTTCTTGAGTCGTGAGGCCAACAAAGGGGTAAAAAGTGTCATGTCACTGTTGAGCAGAGTGATGGGTCGGTAATCACATATCCCTGATCACCCATGTGGCATAGGGACCAGGATGATGACCCCATCATGAAAGGTGCCTGGGATCGTCGTTGTGGGTAACATCAGTTCGCGACAGGTGGACGTCCAAGTAGGTATCAAAAGATAGCTAAAACACTTGTAAACTTCGAGGGGGAGACCATCAGGTCCAGGGGACTTGTTGGCAGCTCCCACCTTGATAGCTTGTACGACTTCTTCGGAGGTCACTTGTTCCTGAAGTTCTTTAGCCACAGTCTCTGGAAAGGTGTTGACAGTCAGTGCTGCTACCTCCTCTATCAGGGTCAGGGTACAGCCGGCGGAAATGAGAACAGAAAGCATGACCAATGGCGCAATGCGTAGTGTATCGTCGTCCTTCCGCATCGGTGAGGTCGTGAGAGCCTGTAGAAAGTCGCTACCTCAGTGGATAAACACGATATTGCAGTACCTGTGTTGTCACGAACGATGAAGTTTTCTTTCGTACGTGCAATCGTTGCCACACGTAGGGGAAAGTGGGTAATATAAAATACGTGCAAAAATCAACGAAGAAAAAAGGTAATGGAAACCAAAAACAAAGTTCTCCGATTAGAAAGAGTGTAAGACCCGGATGCAGACTTTCATCCTTATTGTGCATACTATACAGGGTGATTTTTTCCGCCGTGTACGAACTCTAGGAATTGATCGACGACAGAATACGGAACAAAAACGGCTTAAGGAACTTATGTTCTGAAATGCATGGTATCAATGCTAGAGACCATTTACTCAAGCATACATTGTTACGGAGCTTGCGGTCTAATGCACGCTGTACCTTGCAGCCACAGTTACAGTATGTGCCGAAAATAGTTTTCATGTGCCTAAATGCATGCGTGTACGCGCCGTAGCATGTTCTATCTCAAATTTTCACATCGGCCAGGCTGTATCCGAAAAGTGTCAAAGGCAGCCTGAATACGCTACTCCAGTGTCTTCAGATCTCGAACGGGCTCTGCATGCACGATGCTTCTGAGATGGCCCCATATGCAGAAATCTGAAGCGTTGAGATCCGGTAAACGAGCAGGCCATACAATTGGACACCGTCGTCCGATCCATCGAGCAGGGAAGACATGATTGAGACGCGTCCGGACGTTATTGGATAATTGGGCTAGACCACCATCATGTAGCAGCCATATATAACCCTTCGAAGCATCAATGGCGCTTCTTCTATCGCCGCGTGGAGTGGCCGCGTTTTTAGAGGCGCCATGTCACGGATTCGCGGCCCCTCCAGCCGGAGGGGCATGGGTGTGTGTGTGTTGTTCTTAGCATAAGATAGTTTAAGTAGTGTGTAATTCTAGGGACCGATGACCTCAGCAGTTTGGTCCCTTAGGTATTCACACACATTCTTTCCTTCTTCTACCAGGGGAGGTAAAGTCACCCGCAAGAAATGCCGATAGCTTTGGCCTGTTGGACGACGTCGAAGGAAGACAGATCCCAAAATACGGTCGCCAGTTATCCCGGCCCCATATTCCGGCTGCACCGATACTGCTGATTGCTGTCACTATACCACGGGAGTTCTGCATACTATCTCACACATGATAGTGAAAGTCGAAGGTACCACTTCGCATAAAGTTGGCCTCATCAGAGAATAGGATAGATGAAACAAATCCCAGAATCGCGCTTGCCTAGTAAAGAAACCAGTGACAAAACAGCTCCTTGGTGTGGAAAATCTGTCAGTACTAAGTCCTGCAGAGTTTGAGGTGTGATGCAGTAGGTGGATGTTGAAAGTTAAATGGACTGCGAATAACGTAGCAAAATATTACGAGTTGTCACCTTGCACTGAAAAAGTAGTTTGCCGTGGAGACGGGATGAATGTACTTTGGTCCTCCCGCACACCACAGCTGACAAAGGCTCCTGAACAGGGTGAGCCGTGTGCTTAACTAAGGCTGAGTTCAGTACGTTGCACACACTCTCTATGAATCTGAAGAAGTAGTATTAAATATTAATCGACCTTTTGATACTTATTGTACCAAATTCTATTGATAACACAGCCATACTGTTAAAAATTCATATTAATAACTTCAGTACTTTCTGAGATATATGTCTTTACCTAAAACATGTAATAACCGTGCTACCATTGTGAAACTGTGTTTGGGACTGTAGTATGTTCATATGGAGGACCGATTAAAACTACAGCCAAGAGGATAGGTTCATATAATCTAATTTTCTGGAACTTTCTTTAGTTCCATTACCACAGATTACCGATATAATTAAAAGTACTATAGAAAATTGTTATTTCATAGTGTTTTGGTTGTGCGTGTGTTTTGGAGAGACTGAGAGAATGAGTGGAGGAAATAACTAAAGCGAGAATGTGATATTTTACTGAAATTATTTAAATGTAAGTGTGAGGAAATAGGAAAATTTGTGATTTATGTCCGAGTGAGCTTGGTTTTTAAAAGGCAGCCAGAAGGGGCGTTGAGTATTAAATTTATTAGTTATTTATTTTGTGGAAAGGAATCATATTTTGTTTTCATTAAATTCTGTTTAGTTTCGGAATTACGAAATTTCTAATTTAAATTACTTGTGGTAAACTGACTGGCCGACGTTGGAAATACCGCAAGTATACAAGTGATCAAGATGATCTGATTGGCTGCTTAACATACTAACCAACAGGAATTCAGCCTTTCCCGCGCGTCTCAGTAGTGCTGTGTGTCTGAGATCTATGAAAAAATCGACATAGTCGCTCACGAGCCATCTTCTGGTAAACACCTACACTATGTGATCAAATGTATCCCGACAACTGGCTGAAAATAACTTACAAGTTCGTGGCGCACTCCATCCGTAATGCTAAAATTCAATATGGTGTTACACCCTCAGCCTTGATGACAGCATCCACTCTCGCAAGCGTACGTTCAATCAGGTACTGGAAGGTTTCCTGGGGAACAGTAGCCCATTCTTCACGGAGTGCTGCACTGAGCAGAGGTATCGATGTCGGTCGGTGAGGCCCGGCACGAAGTCGGGGTTCCAAAACATTGCAAAGGTGTTATATAGGATTCAGACCAGGACTCTGTGCAGGCCAGTCCATTACAGGGATGTTATTGTCGTGTAACCACTCCGCCACAGGCCGTGCATTAAGAACAGATGCTCGATCGTGCTGAAAGAGCTGCGCGGGATTAGCCTAGCAGTCTAAGGCGCTGCAGTCATCGACTGTGCGGCTGGTCCCGGAGGAGGTTCGAGTCCTCCCTCGGGCATGGGTGTGGTGTGTGTTTGTCCTTAGGATAATTTAGGTTGTGTGTAAGCTTAGGGACTGATGACATTAGCAGTTAAGTCCCATAAGATTTCACACACATTTGAAAATTTTTGTGCTAAAAGATTCAATCCTCATCCCCGAATTGCTCTTCAACAGTGGGAAGCAAGAAGGTGCTTAAAAACTCAATGTAGACCTGTGTTGTGATAGTGGCAAGCAAAGAAACAAGGGGTGCAAGCCCCTCCATGAAAAACACCACCACACCATAACACTACCGCCTCCGAATTCTACTGCTGGCACTACACACGCTGGCAGATGAAGTTCACCGGGCATTCGCCATACCCACACCCTGACGTCGGATCGCCATATTGTGTACCGTGATTTGTCATTCCACACAACGTTTTTCCACGGTTCAGTCGTCCTATATTTACGCTCCTTACACCAAGCGAGGCGTCGTTAGGCATTTACCGGCAAGATGTGTGGCTTGTAAACAGCCGCTCGACCATGAAATCCAAGATTTCTCACCTCCTGCCTACCGTCATAGTACTTGCAGTGTATCCTGGTGGGGTTTGAAATTCCTGTGTGACGGTCTGGATAGATGTCTGCCTATAACACATTACGACCCTCTTCAACAGTCGGCATTTTCTGTGAGTCAACAGACGAGATCGGACTGTACGCTTTTGTGCTCTACGTGTCCCTTCACGTTTCCACTTCGCTGTCACATCGGATACTGAGGACCTAGGGATGTTTGGGAGTGTGGAAATCTCACGTACAGACTTACGATGCAAGTAACACCCAATCACCTGACCACGTTCGAAGTCCGTGAGTTCCATGGAGCGCCTAATTCTGCTCTCTCACGATGTATAATGACTACTGACGTCGCCGATATGGAGTGCTTTTGTAGTAGGTGGCAGCACAATGCATCTAACATGAAAAACGTATGTTTTTGGGGGTGTCCGGATACTTTTGATCACATAGTGTATGTTAAATCGCGCTGATCAAATTAGTACCAACGGGAAGAAATTCGCGCGTTTGATCGGTTCTCCTGTAGTTGACGAAAAAGACTACAGTACAGGATTTTGTGAAATTTTGAGCTTTCTGAATCATATATTTTAAGAAATATTCGCTTGTGAACATTTCATTTCGTACATAAATTCCTCGTGGCGCCTTTCCTGAAGGGTACGAGACATTATGGCGAACACTTCTTTGCAAGAAGCCTACTTAACGACTGAATATGTTAACTCGCAAGTAGTCGTGGGTCAGTGACTGTTTAGGGCATTCAAAATGTCTGGTCGGACTAAATAGTTTGGGTGTGAACTTATTACAGAGACAGTCAGTAGCATTCCATAATTGGTGTCGGTATATTTAATACGGACTTGACAGCCATTACCTTATTTGAAAGACAATAAACCAATTAGAAGGAAATTTTTCCAATATTTCTAAGGAGTCATGCAAGAACTCCGAACGCTCGATAGTTTAACTAATTTTCAGCTACTGCCCATGGACTGGTGCTTTGTGGTCTTTGCGTAGTAGGTATTTAGTCGAATTTTCGTCAACGCTGCTTTTGTCGGCTAAACCAGTACCTACCATCGCAGAGTGATGGGGCAGACAACCTGAAAGCTATCCACATAGGTGGACTGATTGTTAAAAGGATAGTGAGAGAACGACTCGCCCCACCGCAGCTAATAAATGAAGCGGTTTTCCACAGAATTGTGAAAACATTGACCAGAAGAAGAAACAGTATGTAGCATACGTCTTAAGATATCAGGGAATAATTTCCAAGGTCGCTGAAGGTCCTGTAGGGGACGAAAACTGTAGGAGAAGACACACATTAGAATACGTCCTACAAATACTGAGGACGACTGATTCACGTGCTATTGTGAAATAAAGAAGAGCTGGGTGGAGGAAAGGAGTTCGCTCTGGGCTGCATCTAATCAGTCGGAACACAGAAAACTTTGCCTCAAGGTCCATGTAGTGTGTCCAAGTCCACCTCTTTACCCTATTCTACGGAAGACACTTTGATCATTCGGCGATTCCTTCGTTTCCTAAGTAAACTGTTTCCTACTGCTGAAACACGTATGTATTCAGTACCAGTGATGGCGAGCCATGAGAGAATCTCTGACCAGAGAGTTATTTATCGTGGCTAGTCTGCGCTTGACTGCGCGAGAGTTCAGTTGCGTGTAGCGAGCCGGCAGGAACAGTTGTGGTACGTAGCGAGTCGCGAGAGCATGTAGTTCAGTTGCGAGTTAGCAGTTCGAGAGCAGTAGTCAGTCTGTACATTAGTGTGTGAGGAGTCGGCGGGGGTCGACATGGGTCTCTGGTCACGATTCAGGACGAGGTAAATAAGGTAATGAAGCAGCATTGCGCTCACCTAATAATGTATTGTAATTGTAATTAATTTGTTCAAGAAATGCCCCAATAATAATTCTGTTTTCAAAGCAATCGTTATTAAAAAGAAAAAATCATTACAATTGAATGTTCATTTCTCAATTTTTGTGTCGAGTTTACATTGGGCCATTATTTTTCAATATTTTTGTAGCGAAGGTACAGTCGCTTTTATTTCAATTTAACGATGTTTTGTGGGAGCTCAACAACATTTGGGTCATTATTATTCAGTAATCTTGTGGGGAAATAACTTTTGGCACGTTTTCATTATCATAGACTTTTCTTTTATTTTCGCGGGGAGATAACACTTGGCTCCATTTATATTTAATAATTGTCTTTCATTTTTTTTTTGTGGGGAGGTTACACTTGGCGACATCCGGTCCAGGATCGTTTTTCTTGGAGAATCTTCTGAAAAGTAGTCAGATATCTGCTCTCATTTTCTTAATATAATTAACATTTGGCGCAACGCTTTTACTAATTTTGTGATTTTCTTCCACAGATCATCGGCAATTCGTTGCTCTCTGTTGTATTTTTGTTTGTTGCTTTTTGCATTGTGCTTATTTCATTTGTGAATATTTGTGATTAGTGTAAAAATACCGCGAAAGGCTATTAATAGTGCATCGCGTGGTATTATGAATGAAATAACCGAATTAAATAATTTCACCGATAGTACTTGCGACACGCAATATAATGATGACAATTCACCGTTTACTGACAATCATCCTAATGATGAACAAGCGAACTCATTTGTGTCCTCTGTTAATTTGTCAAAAAGCATGATACATTTAAAGCCAAGCATTATCCCATTCCGTATATTCATAGAGAACAGGTTAAGAAAGAATTGCAGGATATGCTTGGCCAAGGAATTATTGAACCAGCAGTTAGTCCGTACATAAACCCGCTACATATTGTTAAGAAAAAGGATGGCTCACTTCGCCTCGTGCTTGATTCACGTCATATCAATGACATAATTATTAATGAAACAGATCGACCACAGACACTAGAGGAACTACTACAGAAATTTCACAGTACTGCTATTTATTCTACATTAGATCTGATATCGGAATTTTGGCAAATTCAGCTTCATCCGAATTGCAGAAAGTATACAGCTTTTCTCTGTTTTGGCGACTGTTATCAATTTTGCAAATTACCATTCGGCTTAACTATTTCTTCTGCAGCTTTTATTCGCGGTCTGAACACAATACTTCCGACAGAACTTAAAGACAGAATCACGACGTACGTAGACGTCATTCTTATTGCATTGCATTCTAATCTGATTCTTGAACGGCTGTTACAAATTTTTCGTGCACAAGGACTCACAGTTAATCTCAGTAAATCGCACTTTGGCAAAACTTCTATAAAATTTCTTGGACACGTAATTTCAGCAGAAGGTATTGCACCTGATCCGGAAAAACTTCAAGCTCTACGTGATATTACTGTTCCTACGACAAAAAAAACAATTACGCAGCTTTTTGGGTTTAATTAACTTTTTTCGTAAATTTATTCATCACACTGCCTTAGACACACCTAGATTATGTCAATTGACAGGTAAAAACACTATTTGGTCCTGGGATAAGCAAGCACATTCTGAATTTATGAACCTGAAACATGCTTTGTTAAATGCACCACTTTTATCGCACCCAGATCTTACCAGAAATTTTTCCATTGCCACCGACAGTTCTAACACCGCTTTAGGAGTACATATTTTTCAGGAAATTGAAGAAGATGGTTCTACAGTAATTAAAAACATCGCATTTGCAAGTCGCATTCTATCACCTGCTGAACGTAATTATTATGTCACAGAACTTGAAACATTATGTGTTGTTTGGGCTTTTACGAGATTTCGCCACTTTCTTTATGGAAGACATACCACCGTTTATACAGACCACAGAGCGATACAATTTTTGCTTTCGGCTAAATTTACACACGATAGATGAAGCAGATGGAAACTTTATCTACAGGAATTTAATTTTACAATAGTTCACATTCCCGGCACACAAAATGTATCTCGTTCTCTCGGCAACAATCAGCAAAACGTCGCAACCAACTTCTGCAAAGCAAATTTCAGCGTTATGTATATTCAACAAGTTGCATTTGAAAACTTCATTTCGTCGTCATTACAGGACATAGGACAAGAGCAAAGTAAAGACAACGTGTGGAAAGAGATTAAACACCTCTGGAAAGACAGGAATAATGTTACCATTAGAAACCATTACACTGTACGCTGCTCTCACCCGGACAGCAACAAATGGTTATTATGCATTCCTGACGAACTGGTTAACAAATTAATCTGGTATACTCATTTAAGTTACGCACATTACGGAGCAAGAAAATGTTTTCTTATACTGAGACAGAACTGTTATTTTACGAACATGGAGAAACGTATACGACGAGTTTTAGCGTTATGTAAAATTTGCCAGAAAGCTAAGTCAGACACTACTTCACATATTCCTCCATTATATCCCATTGTACCTATTAAATTGAGACATATGGCCGCTGTAGACATTTTTGGTCCGATTCCCAGAACTAATAGAAGTTTTTGCTACATCTTTGTCGCTGTTGAACTCACTACAAAATTTGTTACCTTCACTCCGTTACGCAAAACTACTGCTAAAACCGTTTCGAAAGCATTTACAAAACATTTTTTATTTCATGTAGGGGATGTGATGAAAATAATTTCTGACAATGGATCACAATTTTGATCTGCTATATGGACACGTATGTTACGAGCCAGAAACATTTCTCCGATTTATATATCCAGTTACCATGCTTCCTCGAACCCTTGTGAACGATTAATGAAAGAAATTGGTAAACTGTGTAGAATTTACTGCCATAAAAGACACATTGATTGGGACACACACATACACTCATTCCAGGATGTGATTAATTCCATACCAAATGAATCCACTATGCTATCTCCGTCTGTTATACTGAAAAATGTTGAACCACCTAACAAAATTAAAGAATTAGTAAACTTTCCTACATCTCGTCGATTACGACACCACGAAATAATTAACATTGCGCTGAACAACATCAAACGTGCCGCAGAGCGCCGGAGAAGACAACAAATACAGGTTTGTATACGCCGTAACTTTCACGTTGGACAGAAGGTATTAGTACGAACACACTATTTATCCAACAAAATAAAAGGTAAGTGCAGTAAATTTGAACTTTTATACGCAGGTCCATGTCGGATTCGCAGCATTCCTCACCCCAATGTTGTACACGTCGAAACTTTGAGAACGAGAAAAAGTAAAGGCAATCACCATGTCTCAAACATTAAACCTTTTATTGAGTGAACATACTTTATGATTTATCACACTGTAATGCCATTTCCTAATTTTTTTTATTTATGACCACTTATGCAATTATATTCACATGAACACTTACTGATGGTTATCGTATTTTTTCTTGGCAAGTGCCTGGCAAGGTAAGGTTAGCAGGTCGCTCTTCTTGTCGATCACACATTAGACCGTGCATATTTTTCCAGATGAACTTACACATTTTATGACCATTTATGCAATTATATTTATGTGACTACTTACTGATGATTATCGTATTTTTTCTTGGCAAGTGCCCGGCAAGGTAAGGTTAGCAGGTCGCTTTTCTTGTCGTTACACATCAGACCGTGCACTTTTTCCATTTTTTGTATGTATGATTGTTTTCCTGTTTTGTTTGTATGCACTATGAATTAGTTAAGATATAGCAAACACCAGTTGACTTTGAAATTTTTTGCCTTATGATATCTCAACATCGTGACTACTTAACTTTTCTTTTGCTGCTGCATTATGATATTCTGTGTATATTTTGCATTTGAACACTGTCTATGTTTCTGACATATTATGTTTTCTGCCATGTTATGCTGTATGCTCAGTTATGTTACTATAAACCAGTTTTTATCTAATGCGTATATGATTTAAATGCAAGACATTAATCTTTGTTCATCAATTTCAGAAAGAAATGATGCGTGTAAAGGAAATAAATTAAACAGAAATGGGAATTTCACCTACGGAATAGAGGAAAGAAGATACAAAAACCTTATGAAGAAGAGTAAATGGATCAGAATTGACAAGCATTAACAAGAATATACTATACACATCGTAGAATAGCAGTCTTAACTAATTTTTTCTTTCAGAATACGAAGCGATTGATGCAGGCTGTCAGACAGAACTACACATCTTAGTTTTAGTGATGAAATATGATAGAAATAAGGAATAATTGTATAATGAATAATGAGGTGATTTTTTTTGCAGATGATAATGAGTTGTGATGAATAATGATGAAGAATATGCTACTATGAATAATGAAGTTTTTTCTTTACAGGTGATGATAATAATGGAGTTATGATAATATAGATAATGAAGTGATGGATAATGAAGTTTCTACTTTACAGATGAGGATAATGTTGAAATTGTGTATCTATGCTATGTAGTTATTTAAGTATTTGTTGCAGTTTGCTTTGACAGCAGGTGTTATATTGCATAGTAGGATGAATGAAAGTTTTGGAAGGGACAGCTATGGAACACGTTTTTATACACATTTAACTACCTGTTAATTCGAAGTTCACTACTTTTCAGGATAGTATGCGTTTCTTCTTTCAGCTCAATAATCCATTTTGTATTTTTTCCAGGAGAAGCTTTTCATGATACTTACTAAACCTGTTACTTATTAAACCTGTACTAGTACTTGCATTTTTTTTACCCAAGTATGTCTATCATTTATAAATATGATCACATATACTGCCTTGTTTCATATCCTTGCTACAGCTGACTCATGACGAATGACGTTACACATTTTCATTTGCAGCAATAACTCAAAAGCAAACAAAGTAATTACCAGTCCTAAATAATGCTACTAGTTTATGAGAATTCTGAATAATACTGATCAGCTCTGAATAGTATGTCACTTCAGTAATGACTTCTTAATGATACAAAAAAAAATAATGCTTTGTAACTGGCCAATAAATGCCACTGTTTATTGTAATAAGATAACTTATGATGCCCATGATTATTAATTATGTATAAATGCTATGACAGTAATTAATGACTTCTTAATAATACAAAAAAATGATGCTTTGTAACTGGCCAACGAATACCACTGTTTCTTATATTTTAAATTTGTATTATGTCACTTTTATGCTATATATATGAATACTAGTAGCTTGATGCTACACTCATTAGCTCCTGTTTTGAATGATGACTTCTGTTGGTTTGTAACTGGCCATTGATTGCCACTGTTCACTGTAATTAGATGATTTATGAACATTATTCTGTAATACTTCATATATGGTACAGAAATGTTCAGTAACTGGGCGATGAGAGCCACTAATTACTTAAATCAGTTGTTAGACTAGTGTAATTCTCATTGAAGACTAATATGTGACTTAATGTCCTTCACCTACTGACCTGACTACCCTGAATTACTGCAATATCCATTTTTCCTGTATATCCTCTTGATCATGGAGCACTATATTTGGTTTTTGCACCAATTCTACGTTGGTGTGCCTTGTAAAAGCGTGGTGTTGACACGACATGCTGTCCACCACCGTGAGCGATGGAGACGTTATTACGGTTCCTCTGTTTGGTGTACCTGATGTACTGCCAAAATGATAACATGGAATATTACTACGACATTTCAGTGTCTTGGCTACGCTGATAAACACTTATGGGAAAAGAACTTCAGAGTGTCTCACTTGGTGTTGTACTTCTGTGGAAAGATATGGACTTTCAGTACAGCTGCGTGCAACCTAAAGTGCTACAACCATGATGCAATCCTTCCCTTTCCTATCGTAATTCTTGTAACATAGTGAAAATCTTCTTTTGCTAACATAATTTGTATTCATGACGTATACATTTTTTTTCGATTTGCTGATATATTCTGCATTTCAGTGCGTGTGCAATTTTGTCATTTTTCCAACATGATTTCTACTTATAGTATATACATTTGTGATTTGCTGATTTTTCTAACATGATTTCTACTCATTGTATGTACATTTTTTTAATGATTTGCTGATATGTTCTGAACTACAGTACATGTGCACTTATGTCATTTGTCAATGAGATTTGTACTCATTATGTCCATTTGTTGTGAAAACCTTGAAGAATTTTTCAGTGCATGTGCACTTATGTCATATGTTAATATGTTTTCTACTGAACTTCAGTGCCTGTGCACTTTTCACATTTTTCATTATGATTTGTACTCATTCTGAATACATTTTGTGATTTCCTGATATGTTCAATACTTCAGTGCGTATGCACTTATGTCATTTGTTACTCATTGTATATACATTTCATCATTTGCTGATATATTCTGTATTACTGTGCGTGTGCACCTTTGCCATTTGTGAATATGTTTTGTACTCATTGTGTATACATTTGTCTTTGTCTGATATATTTTGTACTTGGTGCATGTGCACCATATTTACTTCATGTTCTACATCTGTATATTCTCTGTAATTGTAAAGTTAATTAGTTAAGAAAAAATTTGTTGCTCATGGCGAGTCCAAATGACTCACCATCGCTGCCAAATTTTTGCCCCCCCAGTGGAGGGTTATAAAACACATATGTATTTAGTACCAGTGATGGCGAGCCATGAGAGAATCTCTGACCAGAGAGTTATTTATCGTGGCTAGTCCGCGCTTGACCGCGCGAGAGTTCAGTTGCGTGTAGCGAGCCGGCAGGAACAGTTGTGGTACGTAGCGAGTCGCGAGAGCATGTAGTTCAGTTGCGAGTTAGCAGTTCGAGAGCAGTAGTCAGTCTGTACAGTAGTGTGTGAGGAGTCGACGGGGGTCGACATGGGTCTCTGGTCACGATTCAGGACGAGGTAAATAAGGTAATGAAGCAGCATTGCGCTCACCTAATAATGTATTGTAATTGTAATTAATTTGTTCAAGAAATGCCCCAATAATAATTCTGTTTTCAAAGCAATCGTTATTAAAAAGAAAAAAAATCATTACAATTGAATGTTCATTTCTCAATTTTTGTGTCGAGTTTACATTGGGCCATTATTTTTCAATATTTTTGTAGCGAAGGTACAGTCGCTTTTATTTCAATTTAACGATGTTTTGTGGGAGCTCAACAACATTTGGGTCATTATTATTCAGTAATCTTGTGGGAAATAACTTTTGGCACGTTTTCATTATCATAGACTTTTCTTTTATTTTCGCGGGGAGGTAACACTTGGCTCCATTTATATTTAATAATTGTCTTTCATTTTTTTTTTGTGGGGAGGTTACACTGCTGTACTCTTTATTGGGGAGTTAACTGATTTCTTACAGTAAGAGTTTCAGTTGGTCAAAGGTAATCCTGAAATCAGTCATTATGCTCGGAAAGATATAGAAACAAGTACCTTACCTTGATCTTTCGCAGAAGTGTTGCGAGCTGTCAACCGTGCAGCAGATCCGTGTAGGTGACGTTTGTAATCAGAAGCAGACAATGAAATGATCTGAAAAGTGAAATGAAGTGTCGCGACGGAGTCTACGCGTGTCAAAGACGTCAAAGAAGCCACCAGGGGTAACGTCTTAAGTACACTGATTGTTCATTATCATTATCATCATTATCATAGCTGAGTCAGGCACGGTGAAGAATTTATAGACATAACGTACGGCATTGGTGTTCAGTCTTGTTGTCCTTTATGACCAAATACTGGTGGCAAACATTCCTTGCATCATCAGGATTGAGAATGGTTGCGAGCAGTTCGCGTGCTGCAGCAATGGCGTTGACTTTCGGCGTTAGAAGGGATGGGAAAGATTAACAAGTTAATTGTCATTCGAAAATGTTGTTGTCCCTGTATCAGGGTATGTATTTGTATCCATTTCCGGGACGAAGCTTTAGGTGCTTGCTATCATGCTGCAGTTCTCATTGTAGATACTCAAGATTCAAAATAAGTGTAACTGGAAATTTTAATTTTCACTATACAATGACAGAATAACATTGTTCGCATCTTGATTTAGAAGTTGTGAGGACACAAAGCTACATATCTGTTTTTCTGCCAATATCCACTACAGTTTTTGGTATTTCATCGATGAATTCTGTGAAAAAAAAAATATATCCATCATCTGATATCAAAATTTGCACTAACAGAACGGATGAAAATAGCCACATCTCATCCCAAGGAAGCAGTTCAACTCGTCTTCTCTACATATACGGTGGACCTCAAGTCTGAATAAAGGGACTTTGCCTTAGCCGGCCGCGTTGGTCGAGCGGTTCTAGCCGCTTCAGCTATGATCACAGTTTCGGATCCTGCCTCGGGCATGGATGTGTGTGATGTCCTTAGGTTAGTTAGGTTTAAGTAGTTCTAAGTTCTAGGGGACTTTTGACCTCATATGTTAAGTCCCTTAGTGCTCAGAGCCATTTGAACCATTTTGACTTTGCCTTGGGCGACTCCAGCTACAGGCAAGAAATGTGTTCATAGAAAATCTTAAAATTTGGGTTACTTATGGAGTGTCCCGTCGATGCTTATAAGAAAAAATCATATAAGAAAAGAAAAAAAAGGAAAACAGAATTAATCGTCTGATGGCGGCCTAGAAATCCGAATGCCAGTTGACAGCAAAATGTAAATTAAATACTTTTGTGGAACATTAATACACGAGTTTCACTTTTTAATACGATGTAAATCATCTTGTAACTAATATCTAACATTGCTTGTACATTATTAATGTACATGTACGTTATTAACATTGTACATTATTAACATCTTTTCACATCCTATGCATTTCCATCAATTTCACAGAATATGAATATTAAACATATCCAGAATAGTTGAAAAATCTCAACTTTGAGTATATTTTAAATGTAACTAGCTTCTTGTCTAAAGGCTCGCCAGCGTACACATATGTCACGTATATTTCACACACGTATAGTAAATTTAACCTATGTAATTCTGCCTGGGTAAAAAATACGCAAAAAGTCGTTATCAAAAATTTTTCAGTGTCACCCTTCCTGTCCCCACCCAGACACCTACGAGCGCTAGAGGTACCTTAAACCCACTGTATTTTTTATACAAATAGACAATCATGTATATACTAAACTTAGTCGGAATTGCTCCAGGCGTTACTGAGTCATGCTTTTATGTCGCTCCTTTTTGCCTCAACCATCAGCCGGAGGTCACACTGTCTTGGCACCCCTGGAAGCAACCCACAGTGTCGGAACGTCATCGTGACTGTCACCAGTGATTCTAGCGACCCTGAAAACTGTAGACTCAGCAGTGGCTTTGGTCGTTATCGATTATATTTACATATCACGGCTTCTGACCCCCTCCCCCTCTCCTTCCATTGGCAGAGATGATAAGGATATATTCCTCCCACAGCATTTCTACAAAACATAATTATATGAATAATGAGCAATATACACTCCTGGAAATGGAAAAAAAAACACACTGACACCGGTGTGTCAGACCCACCATACTTGCTCCGGACACTGCGAGAGGGCTGTACAAGCAATGATCACACGCACGGCACAGCGGACACACCAGGAACCGCGGTGTTGGCCGTCGAATGGCGCTAGCTGCGCAGCATTTGTGCACCGCCGCCGTCAGTGTCAGCCAGTTTGCCGTGGCATACGGAGCTCCATCGCAGTCTTTAACACTGGTAGCATGCCGCGACAGCGTGGACGTGAACCGTATGTGCAGTTGACGGACTTTGAGCGAGGGCGTATAGTGGGCATGCGGGAGGCCGGGTGGACGTACCGCCGAATTGCTCAACACGTGAGGCGTGAGGTCTCCACAGTACATCGATGTTGTCGCCAGTGGTCGGCGGAAGGTGCACGTGCCCGTCGACCTGGGACCGGACCGCAGCGACGCACGGATGCACGCCAAGACCGTAGGATCCTACGCAGTGCCGTAGGGGACCGCACCGCCACTTCCCAGCAAATTAGGGACACTGTTGCTCCTGTGGTATCGGCGAGGACCATTCGCAACCGTCTCCATGAAGCTGGGCTACGGTCCCGCACACCGTTAGGCCGTCTTCCGCTCACGCCCCAACATCGTGCAGCCCGCCTCCAGTGATGTCGTGACAGGCGTGAATGGAGGGACGAATGGAGACGTGTCGTCTTCAGCGATGAGAGTCGCTTCTGCCTTGGTGCCAATGATGGTCGTATGCGTGTTTGGCGCCGTGCAGGTGAGCGCCACAATCAGGACTGCATACGACCGAGGCACACAGGGCAAACACCCGGCATCATGGTGTGGGGAGCGATCTCCTACACTGGCCGTACGCCACTGGTGATCGTCGAGGGGACACTGAATAGTGCACGGTACATCCAAACCGTCATCGAACCCATCGTTCTACCATTCCTAGACCGGCAAGGGAACTTGCTGTTCCAACAGGACAATGCACGTCCGCATGTATCCCGTGCCACCCAACGTGCTCTAGAAGGTGTAAGTCAACTACCCTGGCCAGCAAGATCTCCGGATCTGTCCCCTATTGAGCATGTTTGGGACTGGATGAAGCGTCGTCCCACGCGGTCTGCACGTCCAGCACGAACGCTGGTCCAACTGAGGCGCCAGGTGGAAATGGCATGGCAAGCCGTTCCACAGGACTACGTCCAGCATCTCTACGATCGTCTCCATGGGAGAATAGCAGCCTGCATTGCTGCGAAAGGTGGATATACACTGTACTAGTGCCGACATTGTGCATGCTCTGTTGCCTGTGTCTATGTGCCTGTGGTTCTGTCAGTGTGATCATGTGATGTATCTGACCCCAGGAATGTGTCAATAAAGTTTCCCCTTCCTGGGACAATGAATTCACGGTGTTCTTATTTCAATTTCCAGGAGTGTATATACAAAAATTTGTTGATATTAAACTTCCTGGCACCCTGTGCTTGGGTAGCTCAGTTGGTAGAGCACTTGCCCGTGAAAGGCAAAGGTCCCGAGTTCGAGTCTCAGTCCGGCACACAGCTTTAATCTGACAGGAAGTTTCATATCAGTGCACACTCCGCTGCAGAGTGAAAATCTCATTCTGGCTGATATTGTTTCAGACTTTCTTGAATCACGCTTCTACGTCGTCACCTTTTCAGCCCCTCCGCCTTCAGTCTGGGAGGTAGGTCGTGATTACGCGTGTAGTGCTTCTGTTGAGACAGTAAGTATTTGCAAGGTAGATACATAGAAATAGTGTTTATTATTAATATACAGAGAGTATCTCAAGAATAGAGGGCCTAGTTTCAGGTATGGATTCTTCACTTGTTGACAATGTACATGTGTCAGGTGTAATCTTCCCCTCTTTGCTTCTTCCAGCTATTGTCCACATTGAACAATACCTTGTCCAAGTAATTTATAAGCAAAGTCTTTGTGAAGATTTTCAGAGGAACGAAGATTACAATAAATTTTCAAGTTTACTTAGCTTGTCATGTTGAGATGGGTCGAGTTCTTCTTGTCTAGGGGCTAATTATTGAAAATGAAAATCTCACATAAGGTCCACACGGTTGGTTTGAACTAAATATATTTATTTTTTTGTAAATGTATTTTCGCACATTTTAGTATATCATACAATCTTTTGATTTTTCACATTAACAAAGCCGGAATTACACTGTGCGCAACTTTTATACAAAAATACGTCTGATCACTTCACAGGCAACTTAAAAACTCTCACACTCTACGGAAAAACAATTTTTCTTAAGAAATGAATTACTACTAGCTTTCGTTACCTTATTAATTTCGATTATTATTTCATAAATGAATCCAGAAATAAACGTAGTAAACAGCGAGGGATTGCGTAATTAATAAAAGGAATTTTAAGTGCACAAATGTTTCCTAATTTCAAATGTTTCTTAAAAATAATTTTGACTGTGCATTCGTAACCAGTACTTGTCGATTATAGCATCGAAATTAAACTATTTTATAAAGTGATTCCTTTTCATAAATTTTAGCTTGAAATATAACATACTGTTTATAAAATCACAAAAAGTTATCAGAAAAGCAACTGAGATAATATTGACTTGTCCAAAATTCGAAAATTATTACTGGTATCGACAACTACTGTTGAGAAAAATTTATGCTAGAGGAGGATGTCCCGTTACACAGGTAATGCATGGCTTGGAGACAATATTAACCGTAACTTCACAATTTTTGTAAATGACGCAGTTATCTACAGTGAAGTACTGTCCGAAGGAAACTGCATAAATAGTCATTCAGTTCTTCATAATATTTCGAAGTGATGAAAGGTTCGGCAGTTTCCTGTAAATATTCCGAAATATAACGTTGTGTACATGACAAAACGAAAAAACGTGGTATCAATGACTATAACATAGAAAAGTCACTGCTGGAATCAGTGAACTCTATAAATACCTGGCTGTAACACTTTGTGGGGAATGGAGGATCACTTAGGATCAGTTGGAGGTAAAGCAGATGGTAGATTTTGGTTTATTGGTAAAATACTGGGCACGTACAATCAGCCTACAAAGGAGATGCTCCGGCTCTAGAATATTGTTGAAATGTGTTAGACGCGTGCCAGATAGCACTAAGAAGTGATACTGAACTTATTACGTAGGGAAGGGCAGCACGATTAGATAAATGTTTGTTTTATCCATCGGAGAGTGCCGCAGAGATGATGAAGAAGCTGAATTGGCTGACTCTTGAACATAAGCTTAAACTATCCCTAGGAAGCCTACTTACAGAGTTTCAATAATCGGCTTTAAATGATGATCATAGGAATATACTACACAACCCCACACTTATCTGCCTCAGAAGGATCGTGAGGACAAGATTAGATTAGAGCACAAACAGAGACATTTAAACAACCATTCTTCCCACGCTCCATTGTGAATACAGAGGGGAAGGAACAGTAATAACTGGTACAATGGGAGGTACCTTCTGCCATGCACTTCACAGTCGTTTTCAGAGTATAGCTGTAGATGTAGAAGTATATAAACAGGACAGTTAATTCCGAGGCGAAGGGCAAAGCGAACATTTCTTTCCTTCACGATCGATATGTGCTCAAATCACGTGCTGGCAGAAGTACAGTTCGTGTACGGAAAGGTGGGTGGCAACGCTGCATTGGGTCCTCGATGGACACAGGAGATGTACAAACAGTGGTGGTGTCCAGATTGGAAGACATCTGAACGTCGCCATCACCGCTGTGAGCTCGTAGGAAGTTCATATCTCCTCGTTTGGAGGAAACCGACCAAGATCGAGAAGTCCAGATGTGAAGGGGAAGATTTTGTATTACATGTATGCGACTCCATCTGTCAGCACACGAAGGTCAGCTTGGCAAGTGAATGTTCCTCATATCGCTGTTGCAGACTGTATCCTTATCACATGCAACGTATACAGACGCCGTCAACAGCACATAAATGAGCACGACTTATGTCCTGTTAGTGGTTCTTGCAGTTAAGTTCTACAAATCCGGAGTTTCTGGCTTCTGTGTTATTAACACACGAAGCTTAGTTCACATGAGATGGCATTACAATCTTTCCCACTCAGCATTAATGGGAGTATGACAATCCACATGCAAGTTTTCCATCTCATTACCAAGTGCGGTTCTCCAATAAAATTTGAACCAGTATCATCGTTGACTGATTAACTGGACCCTATGTACCACCCTGATGATTCCTTAATAAGTTCACTTTTCGCATGATAGTGCTCCTTCACATATCAGTTTTACAAATCGCCAGTATTTGGTTTCCTTGATCCCTAATCGATGGATAGGTGGATGTGGCACACTTTCTCGGTCTCCACGATCATCTGGTTTCAACACTGTCAGCTTTTACTTGTGGGGCAATTTAAGATAATTAGTGTATTCGTCTCTGGCGCCTCTGGTGGAATCCCATCGGAATTGAAATGTGGGTTGTCAGAAAATAAGCAAAGCTATTGGAAATATGGAATCGTTTTGGCATGGCCGTGGGACACTGATATGAGGTCTGTAGTCAGGGAGCAGGTGGAAATTCTGAACGTCTTCTGCTGGAGGGAAAGCATTCTAGTGACTACCACTGTTCTGAAAGCCATGATTTGCAAAACCAGCGTTTGCACTCTTTATCTATGAGGAATATATACTAGAAACTATAACTCTATTACTTAAACACAATTAGTCATCAGTCTGTAAATTTGTGTATAAATTTTCAAATGATGTTGTGAGATTAACTTTGTACCTCGAAGATGACTCTGCCAGCAACTGACCGTAATGTTGCTGTGCCAGTACTGCAGCTGCTTTGAAACGTGGTAACACTTCATAGCGTTGCCTCGGGGAAGTGATCGCGCTCTGGCAGCTGGGTCTTAACGCACCATTTGCTTGTGATAGGCCTGCGGAACTTGTCCGGAGTCCTGGTGGGGTCGCCAGCATACACGCACAGCTGGAACCATGGCGGACGATACTGGCTGCAGCCCAAAGCCGCAGCTAACGCGCACATCGGCACGCATCATTAAGCCAGTCTCCCTTAAGATAAGTGTTGGCAGGTGAATGATAATCTTGCGGACGAATTTTACTGTGCATCGGTGTTTAGGGGCGTAAATAATCGTTGATGGTTCGTTAAGTTTTCTGCAAAATGCATCACAGAAACGTGAAGTCCAATTACCCTACTTTTAGAAACTGAAACCTCAGATACTGTACAAAATCCTACTCACATTGCACTCAAACACTACGCCACATTGACATTATTGTGAACAGGACCGTTCAATTGATATTGAGCAATGTTGAATTCAGATGAAAAAGCACTGTAAGAATTCCTTCTTTGTTTACATTTGAGTTTCTTGACTCCAATCAAATAATTTTTTTGCTCTAAACGCGATTTTCATTTTATTGAAAGGAAGGTACTAGCTTAAGACATATGGCGAGCGAGAAGTGAATAACGTCCAGTTTTAAGCAAGAAATCTCACAGAATGTGTATATGTTCACAATTGTCCTGTATGTCCTGTGTTGCTTGAGTTCTTGGTCAGTTAGTCTTCACAGACACATCAGCCCTTCGTCAAAGAGCTTCAAAAAGTTATGAACTATTCAATTAGGAGGTTGGATCGTTATTGCAAGTCCCTATAGGCCGAAGAAACTGCCTTGAAAGGTTATAACGTTTACAATTTGAATCAACAAACCTCCATAGTTTTCATGTGGCTGGTTGTCGATTCGATTTATAAATCTTATAACCATATTACAGATACTATCTATTTTCGACTAAATGGTTACTTAATTTTGTTCTTCATTTATTGTGAACGAATAAGGTACTGCAAAGGAAGGTCCTTCCATTACTGTACTACTTGAAACCTGACAAAGCAGTAGCAATGAATTACTGTTCCCATTTGTACTAACCTAAGGACAACAGTTTGGATATTTTTGAAAATTTTATTAACTTCGAAACGAGGCTGTTTGTTTCAGTGCGTAGGTTTCCTTGGCCGAAGTCAGTTCCAACAAAATTACTTTGGGCAATAGGCTGCGTCATTTGGAAGCTAAAACCGACAATAAAACAAACAATGTTGTTATCGTCCCTGCAGCGGTCGTTTTTAGGACAACTAAACTGAGGGATTCTGGGGATGATCTTATCTATATGCCGTCACATGTCGGTTGTCACGCAATAATCTATGTCCAATAGACATATGGTCGATAATGCGCTCCAAAGAACGTACACCTAACTGAAAGGCAGTGATGCTAGTATCAGCACCAAGTGGTAAGCCAGACGAAAACGTGGAACATTTTCCACGGCAACTACCACTATCCGTGTCACTTAATAACTGGTTCAGGCCTTATTACCCACAGACTCCCCCTCAGAGGCAACGGTTTTGGGGCTGGCTCATCAAACTGACCAGTGCAGTATTGACATTTCTGTTATCCTACCTGTTCACAGATGAGACTGCGGCATCGTCAACCGTCACACCTACCTCTGAGCTACCGAAAATCCAGCGCCTTTCCCCTGATGGCACCCCTGTGGCCTTCTTTTACTTATTTCATTGTTCCTTTGACGCATATGCTAAACAAAGGGGGCCATAAATCGCAACCCCTCCCCCTTTATAACCGCGCTGCACTTCTCTATATCGATGAACAGCCACTCCCGCAGCAAAAAAGCTCTTTATTCTATTTCACGACGTACTTCAGCTTTTATACTAAACCATTTATCTGGTAGAATCTGAATGTGATGTAAGTGGAACAAACGTACAAACATACACACGTACGTAACTACAAAAATAATATATATGTGTGTATGTATGTTCCACATCTTCACCTAAATCACTGGTTGGATTACAAGAAAACTTGGTTCACATAACACTATTGTCTGGAAACAAGCACCATGAGGGTAAGAACCACCGCTGTCCAAATGGCGTGGAAGTGGCAGGGCAAGAGGACGCATGGAGCAGAGAGGAGACAGACAGAGATAGGGGATAGGAGCAAATTTGTACAATATATGTGACATACGTCTGAGCAGTGAAACCGCAGGTAAAAGCCTAGTATAATTTACTTAACACTGATTTAGGTGTTCCGACATGTAAAATTTTAACTTTAGACATTTTCAGTGTAATTAGAGAAAAAAGGGGAAAAAGAAGAAAATAGCGTACATTGGGCAATAGTGAAGATAATGCAAATAATTACGAAGCTGCATTGACAATAGCCTAGTGTACAGTCACCCAGCCACAGCAATTTTTATACCAATTGTCCAATGAAATCCCAGAGTATGATGTCAGTAACCACGTGAAAATCCAAATAAAGGGATGACCATCACTAGCATCCATCACTTACAAGGAAACATTCCAAGTTTCAATAAACGATCTTGGCGTAACTTGGTGGATGTGTAGAGGGGGCATAATATTAAAGTACATATTTTTTTTGTTTTTTCCCAATTTCTCTTTTAAGGGGAAACACATCGTGAAAGGTAATTTGGCATATTACATGTGGACGAATTATCTTCGAAACGATGATATATAAAAATTATTCTCATATAAAAGGTTATATGTAATTAACAGTCTCGAAAACTGTAAATCGAGTTTTGTAATAATTTGAAATTTCGCAAAATATCCCTCCACTATTAATTAATTTTGGAAAACGTAAATACTTGTTACAATGTAAATTAAAGAAGCTTTGAAGCTACATACATCCACGAGTAATTAAGGTAGTTTCTGAAATATCATTTTTGCAAATTAAGCTGTACATTGAATAGAATTGAGGAGAAGAGGATCTTGTGGCACAACTTGACTAAAGAAGGGATCGGTTGGTACGACATGTTCTAAGACATCGAGGTATCACCAATTTAGCATTGGAGGGCAGCGTGGAAGGTAAAAATCGTAGAGGGAGACAAAGAGATGAATACACTAAGCAGATTCAGAAGGATGTGGGCTGCAGTAGGTACTGGGAGATGAAGAAGCTTGCACAGGATAGAGTAGCATGGAGAGCTGCATCAAACCAGTCTCTGGACTGAAGACCACAACAACAACAAGCTGTACACAATGTGTTGTTTGTGTATTTCCAACGTACATGATTAAAATACCTAAATATTAATTTTAGTCTCGTTGTTTTTTTTACTATATTTCTTTTATCTCTTAATTGTTATTTTACGTTTTATATTCATTTTTTTTACTTAAACCCTTTTGCGTATTTTGGTAATTTAAAATAATAAATAACTCATTTTTATAACACAGAATCATTACAGTGATGATAGTCTGGAAGTAAGTGCTCAAAACATGAAGTTTTCTTACATAATGAACATAAAATGAACGAAATTTCTTCACAATATTTGCATGATAGAGTAGACAATAAAAAACAAAATTCAGCAGGATTTCAAATTTTCGGAGGTGATCCTCTAAATATCCTGATTTGTAGCAGACACATTTCGGTACATCAGTAACCATTGACAGTAATTATTGATTATTTACTAGTGACTAAAACTTATAGCCTTTCTTAATTGCAGATTGACATGAAAACCATTTAACAGAACTAGATCATACAATCTTTTCACGAGGCTGTACCAGCACTGAAAGCCGTATATGTACAACATATATACCAGTGCTGTTGAGCCCCTTGCGATCACGCAATGAACAAGTTTCTTGTGCTCATGTACGGTTCTCTAGACGTTTCTTTCATACTGACAGCTCCACAAATCTAACAATAATACAGATTTTTCTCTCTCTCTGAGAAAGAAAACAACTTTCAAATACCTTTTGATGTGGCAATTCGTTCGTTTAAAAGATTTCTATGCTCTCACAAGGACATTTTATGTTTCAAAATGAGATTCTCGAGTTCCTGATCCAAATTCAATATTAGTTCCTTTTAAAACTAATGGGTGGCAAATGTGAAAAAATAGTTTTGACCATCATAACCCTGAACAAAAAACTAGTTCATCCGGTAATCCCATAGGATTTGACGGTACAGGTACAGTTAGGAATTGTATAGGCTTTCGATGTTGGAAGAACTTGGTAAGAAGATTTCCAGATCTAGGTCTGTTGAATGACTATGATGAGAATCTCCAGTTCAGAAACATTGCAATCAAGCTGCAGTCACTACTACATAATGGATCTGTTAGTTATGGCTTACCAATGTACTGAAATGTGCCTGATATAAATTAGGTTATTTAGAGGATCACCAGCGACACTCTGAAATCCTCTTGACTTGTGTTTTATATTGTGTTCTCTGTCATGCATATAATGTGAAGGAATTTCGTTTATTTTATGTGTATGGTGTAAGAAAAAGTTATTTTTAAGCACTTATTTTGTTTCATAATAATGAGTTAATTATTATTTTCAATTAACGTAATATACATATGAGTTGCAGCAAACAAAAAGAAAAGGAAATGAATGTAAAGTATGAAATAACGATTTGAGTAAAGTAAATAACCAGACTGGTAATGAATGTTCAGATACATTAATGGGATATGTTGAAAATACTCTGACAGCACATTGTATAGAGCCTATTTTCCAAAAATTGTATTTCAGAAACCAGTTTAATTACTAATGGATGTATGTAGTTTGAAAGTTTCTTTAATTTATGTCGCAACAAAAGTTTTCATTTTTCAGAATTAATTAATGGCGATGGTGTATTTTGCAAACTTTCGTACTTTACTAAAGCAGAGTTACTAAACACAGTCTTCCGAAATTCCATCACCAAATAAGACAAAATAAATATTCCAGAGTTCGAATCAAGAACAGTTGCCAACATGAGTGACTTGAAGAAGATGTCCTCAGAGTAGTGAAGCAAGACTTCCGGTCCAGATTGTATACTCTTTCAGAGTATGCTGATGCAATAGCTACTTACTTAACAATCATACAAACCTGCTCGCTCGACGAAAAATCCGTACCTAAAGACTGGATGATTGCGCAGATTACACTAAGGTTCAAGAAAGACAATGGGAGTACTCCACTAAATTACAGGGCTATGTCATTAACGTCGAAATGTAGTAGGATTTTGAAACATGTATTGTGCTCGAACGTTATGAACTATCTCGAAGAGAACGGTCTCTTCACACACACTCAACACGGATTTAGAAAACATCATTCTTGTGAAACACACACGAAGTGTTAAGTGCTATCGACAAACGATTTCAAATTGATTCCTTGTTTTTAGATTTCCAGAAAGCTTTTGACAACTTACTTCGCAAGAGGTTTGTAATGAAATTGAGTACTTATGGATTATTGTCGTAGATATGCGACTGGATTCGTGATGCCCTGTGAGATCGGTCCCAGTTAGTACAAACTGACTGAGTAAAACAGCAGGAATTTCTGCCGGTACACAAGGTAGTGTTGTAGGCCTTCTACCGTCCCTTATCTATGTAAACAATTTAGGAGACAATCTCAGAAGCCGTCTTAGGTAGTTTGCAGATGGCACTGTCGTTTATCATCTAGTACAGTCATCAGAAGATCAAAAGAAATTGCAAAATGATTTAGCAAATACGTATATCTATATGATGCGAAAATTGGCTTTGGCCCTAAATAATGAAAGACTCAGAAGATGCAACAGATCCACTAAAGAGACTGCCTACACTACGCTAGTAAATCTTCTTATGGAGTACTGCTATGCAGCGTGGGACCCTTACCAGATAGCGTTAGGGGAATACATTTCAAAAGTTGAAAGAACTTCAGCACGTCATGTATCATCGCGAAATGGGGATGAGAGAGTCAAGGATTTGACTTGGACATCATTAAAACAAAAGCGTTTCCCTTTGCGGCCAAAACTTTTCACGAAATTATCTCCTCTGAATGCGAAAATATTTTGTTGACGACGACCTACAGAAACTATAATCATAATAAAATAAGGGAAGTCAGAACGCTCACGGAAAGATACAGGTGTTCGCTTTTACCGCGCCCTGTTCGAGAGTGGAATAATTGAGAATTATAGTACAGGTGGTTTGATTAATTCTCTGCCACGCAGTTAAGTGTGATCTGCAGAGTATCCATGTAGAAGAAGATTACAGCATTCTATTACATACTTTTCAGAACGCTAATTACATATTAACTTTTATGTTGTTGTTATCGTCAACTGTCCAGAGACTTGTTTGATGCAGCTCTGCATTCTACTCTATTCTGTGCAAGCTTTATCTCCGAGTAACTACTGCAATCTACATCTTTCTAGATCTGCTTAGTGTATGCATCTTTTGGTCTCCCTCTCCGACTTTTACCCGCCGCGCTTCCCTCCAGTACTAAATTGGTGACCCCTTGATGCCCGAGAACGTGTCCTACCAACCAATGACTACTTTTAGTTAGGTTGGGCTACAAATTAGTCTTCTGCCCAATTCTGTTAAGTACACCCTCATTAGTTTCGTGAGCTAACCATCTAATCTTCAGCCTTCTTCTGTAACACCACATTTCGAAAGCTTCTATTCTATTCTTGTTAAAATATTTATCGTCCATGTTTCACTTCCATACGTGGCTAGACTCCATACAAATACTTTCAGAAAAGATTTCCTAACATTTAAATCTACATTTGATTTCACGAATTTCTCTTCTTCAGAAACAATTTCCTTGCCATTGTCAGTTACATTTCATATCCTCTATACTTCAACCATCATCAGTTATTTTGCTACCCAAATAGCAAAACTCATCAACTGCTTAAAGTGTCTCATTTCCTAATCTAATTCCCCCAGCATACCTGATTTAATTCGACTACATTCCATCATCTTCGCTTTGCTTTTGTTGATGTTCATCCTATTTCCTCCTTTCAGACACTGCCCATTCCACTCAGCTGTTCTTCCTGTCCCTTTGCTGTCTCTGAATTACGTCATCGGCAAACCTCAAAGTTTTTAATTCTTCTCCATGGGTTTTAATTCCTTCTCCAATTTTATCCTTACTTTCCTTCACTGCTTGCCATCATGCAGATTGAATAACATCAGGGATAGGCTACAACCCTGTCTCAGTCCCTTTTTAATCAGTGCTTCCCTTTTGTGACTTTCGACTCTTATAATTGGCATCTGGTTTCTGTACAAATTACAAATTAGGTTTCGCTCCCTGTATTTTACCCTGCCACCTTCCGAATTTGAAAGAGAGTATTCCATTCAACATTGTCAATAGCTTTCTCTAAGTCTACAAATGCTAGGAAGGTAGGTTTGCCTTTCCTTAATCTATCTTCTAAGACAAGTCGAAGGGTCAGAATCGCCTCGTGTGTTTTAGCAGTTCTACGGAATCCAAACTGATCATTACCGAAGTCGCCTTCTACAAGTTTTTCCATTCGTCTGTAAAATATTCATGTTAGTATTTGGCAGCCATGACTTACTAAACTGATAATTCGGTAATTTTCACACCTGGCGGCACCAGTTTTCTTTCGTATTGGAATTATTATATTCTTCTTGAATTATGAGGGTGTTTCACCTGCCTCATACATCTTGCTCACCAGATGGTTGAGTTTTGTCATGGCTTGTTCTCTCAAGGTTATCTGTAGTTTTAATGGACTGTCATCGACTCTCGGTCCATTTTTTGACTTAGGTCATTCAGTGCTCTGTCAAATTCTTTACGCAGTATCATATCTCCCTTTTCTAAGTCCTTTTCCATTTCCACAATATTGCCCTCAAGTACCTCGCCCTTGTATAGTCCCTCTATATACTCCTTTCACCTTTCTGCTTTCCCTTCTTTGCTTAGAACTGCGTTTCCATCTGAGCTCTTGATATTCGTACAAGTGGTTTTCTTTTCTCCAAAGGTCTCTTTAATTTTCCTGTAGCAGTATCTATCTTACCCGTAGTGCTCTATACCTCTACATCCTTACATTTATCCTTTAGCTATCCTTGTTTACCCATTTTGCACTTCCATTCGATCTCATTTTTCAGACGTTTGTATTCCTTTTCGTATGCTTCATTTATTGGATTTTTATATTTTCTCATTTCATCAGTTAAATTCAATATTGCTTTTGTTATTCTGGTATTTGTAATAGCCCTCGTCATTTTTACCTACTTGATCCTCTGCTGTCTTCACTATTTCATCTCTCAAAGCTGCCCATTTTTCTTCTACTATATTTCTTTCCCCTGTAATTGTCAACCATTCCGTAATGCTCTCTCTAAAACTCTCTAAAACCTCCTTAAATTCCCACCTTTTTGCAGTTTCTTCAGTTTTAGTCTACAGTTCATGACCAATAAATTGAGGTCAGAGTTAACAGCTACCCCTGGAAATATCTTACAATTTAGAAACTGGTTCTTAAAGCTCTGCCTTACCATTATATAGTCTATCTGAAATCTTCCAGTCTCCCCAGGCCTTTTCCACGTAGACGACCTTCTTTCATGATTCTTAAATCAAGTGTTAGCTATGACTAAGCTATTTTCTGCGCATAATTCTACCACAAGGCTTCCTCTTCCATTTCTTACCCCCAATCAACATTCACCTACTACTTTTTCTTCTCTTCGTTCCCTAGTATCCAATTCCAGTCCTCCATGACTATTAAATTTTCGTCTCCCTTAACTATCTGAATTATTTCTTTCAGCGGTTCATACATTTCTTCAATCTCTTCACCATTTGCGGAACTAGTTGGCATACGATTTTGTACTACTGTATTAGGCGTGGGCTTCGTGTCCATCTTGGCTGCAATAATGCGTTCACAATACTGTACGTAGTAGCTTATTTGCTCCCCAATTTTAATTTTTTATTTTCTTCGTTATTAAACCTACTACAGCATTACCCCGATTTGGTTTTGAATTTATAACTCTGTACTGACCTAAAAAAATGTAAATCTCGTGTGATTAGAGCCGGCAGTCGGGTGGACCATTCGCCGGGTGCAAGTCTTTCGATTTGACGCCACGACGGCGACTTGAGCGTCGATGTGGATGAAATGATGATTATTAGGACAACAACACCGAGTCCCTGATCGGAGAAAATCTCCGACCCACCTGGGAATCGACCCAGGCCCTTAGGATTGACATTCTGTCGCGCTGACCACGCAGCTACCGGGGCGGACTGTATTGACCTCACCAGTAGTCTTGTTCCTCCTGCCACCGAACTTCACTACTCACCACCATTTCTAACTTTAACTTATGCATTTCCCCTTTTAAATTTTCTATTCTACCTGTCCGATTTAGGAATCTGGCATTCCACGCTACGATCCGTAGAATACTAGTTTAATTTCTCCTGATAACGACGTCTGACTAAGAAACATTTTTTGTGTATCACTGTTTAGAAGAGACTTCGTCCAAACCTAATACGCCAAATTACCTTCCGGGGTTTGTTTTACCCCACAAAAGTAAAATATGTCACCAACAAAAAATAAATAAGTACGTATATTACTACTGTGCCCTCTCTACCAATCTGGCAAGTTGTGTCAAGTTCGTTTGTTGAAATTTGTGTACGTTCCCTTGGCAGTCACGCCAAAGATGACTGAAGCATGTAGCACAGTCCGTGGAAACGTTGGAATTTTATTCGCTTGTGACTTCCATAATGACGCGGCATAAGACAGAAAATAATTATATTAATAAACATAAGAATATGATTGTTAGCGTTTGAACGTGAATAGAAAATTGGTGAATATCTTTAAAGGAATTTAAAATAACGTTGCGGCACAAATCCACGAAACTGGTGTTCCCTGCAGTGTATAAATATAAAGATTTTACAATTCGCAGCACCTACATTTCTGTCATGTAAATTATTTCCAGTGTGACAATTATTGAACAATTTGAAATAAATTAGGTACAAACTGTGGCGAGCACATGTAGATGTTACTACAGATATTCGGGTTTAGGTTACCCCATGTTCGATATGCCTGATTGACGATAATGTGGCGCAGATATAGCGATACTCTGCATTCTGAAGTCGATACTGTCTATGACCTCCCGAATGGCTGTTTTCAGCTCAGCAATGGTTTTGGAGTTATTGCTGTACACGCTGTCGCTAAATTGGCTGACAAAAAAAGGAGTTGCATGTGTTCAGGTCTAGAGAATACGGCGGACAATCGAGGCCCATGCCAGTAGCCTCTGCGTACCCGAGAGCCCAGAATGTGGTCCCCAAAGTGCTCCTCCAGTTCACCAAACACTGTCCTACCACGATGAGGTCTAGCGCCGTCTTACATAAACCACATCTTGTGAAATCAGGATGACTTTAGGTAACGTGGCTCAAATCATCTTCCAAAACCTAGACGTACCGTTCGGTAGTCAAACGTGTCATCAAGTAATATTGCACCGGGATGAGATTTTCACTCTGCAGCGGAGTGTGCGCTGATATGAAACTTCCTGGCAGATTAAAACTGTGTGCCCGACAAAGGTCCCGAGTTCGAGTCTCGGTCGGGCACACAGTTTTAATCTGTCAGGAAGTTTCATATCAGCGCACACTCCGCTGCAGAGTGAAAATCTCATTCTGGAAACATCCTCCAGGCTGTGGCTAAGCCATGTCTCCGCAATATCCTTTCTTTCAGGAGTGCTAGTTCTGCAAGGTTCGCGGGAGAGCTTCTGTAAAGTTTGGAAGGTAGGAGACGAGATACTGGCACAGTTAAAGCTGTGAGGACCGGGCGTGAGTCGCGCTTCGGTAGCTCAGATGGTAGAGCACTTGCCAGCGGAAGGCAAAGGTCCCGAGTTCGAGTCTCCGTCGGGCACACAGTTTTAATCTGCCAGGAAGTTTCAATATTGCACCGATTATTCAATGACTGGACACTGCGCACCACACAGTCTGGTGAGAGCAGAGAGACTGCTCGATAGCGAAATGCGGATTCTCAGTCCCCCAAACGAGCCAATTTTACTTATTGACAATCCCATCCAAATGAATGTGGGCTTCGTCACTAAACCAAATCATACTAATTTCCATCATGCCTCGCGCCCGAACGTGCAGTTTAAACGTCCTGTAAGTAGGCTGTTTAGGTTTTCTTATTGGTAACGCCACGTAGTGCTCTGTATGAAAATCACTGGCTGTGCTGTGTGCAGTCTGTGGCTAGTTTGCATTGTTGTCTGCCATTGTAGCGTTGGGCAGCGGCAGCTGGATGTGAACAGCGCGTAGCGTTGCGCAGTTGGAGGTGAGCCGCCAGCAGTGGTGGATGTGGGGAGAGAGATGGCGGAGTTTTGAAATTTGTAACACTGGATGTCATGAACTGCTATATATATATTATGACTGTTAAGGTAAATACATTGTTTGTTCTCTGTTAACATCTTTCAATTTCTAACTATGCCTATCAGTAGTTAGTGCCTTCCGTAGTTTGAATCTTTTATTTAGCTGGCAGTAGTGGCGCTCGCTGTATTGCAGTAGTTCGAGTATGGCTATGGTTCAAATGGCTCTGAGCACTATGGGACTCAACTGCTGAGGTCATTAGTCCCCTAGAACTTAGAACTAGTTAAACCTAACTAACCTAAGGACATCACAAACATCCATGCCCGAGGCAGGATTCGAACCTGCGACCGTAGCGGCCTTGTGGTTCCAGACTGCAGCGCCTTTAACCGCACGGCCACTTCGGCCGGCAGTAGTTCGAGTAATGAAGATTTTTGTGAGGTAAGCGATTTGTGAAAGGTATAGGTTAATGTTAGTCAGGGCCATTCCTTTGTAGGGATTTCTGAAAGTCAGATTGCGTTGCGCTAAAAAATATTGTGAGTCAGTTTAAGCTCAGTCTTGGAAAATTGTTGGAAGGGGACGTTTCAGTCCTAGCGCAAACCGTTCAGAAGTTAATACGATTTTATTTCATACAACCCAGTAACTGTGACCCTGTAAATATTTATTGTAGCATTATACACTATAGACCCGGCAAAGAATGGGTCACTAATCGTTCCCCTCTAGCGTGTGCTCCCCACTCTAGGCCGACCCGCAGAGCCACAGCCGCGCCTGCTACTTTGCAGCGGCAACAGTCAGTTATCCTACGTGGCGACCCTTACTTACTCCCTATAAGCAAACGTAGATTCAAATTATTCAAGTGATCTGTAACATTTATTAGAAAGGCTAGTTCTGAAAACGAAAAGTTTCACTTTCAGTATTTTTTTTCAAATTCCGAAGTATTCGGTTTTACCATTTCATTCACAAAATTGAAAATTTCTAAGGGAAAAAAAAAGTATTAAACTGCTGCACTCAACCAATGATTTACGGAATGAATCTCGACACACCGCGTCACCTTCTACCAAAAATTGATTAAACTTCTGGTGAGATAGGGATGGATTTCCTCGGCGTGCTATATTCGTAATTTTTGTTACATTTTGATTGCAGACAGCAGTCTAATACTTTTCTTGCGTAATTTCTTCGCATGAACAATGTAACGAAAAGTTAAATCATTTACTTTGTTTTTTTCATAACAGACCAACTAATCTGTTTACGCTCCCGATTATACCTGGTACGCTACCAGAACAAACTCCAGGCCATTTTTTTGAAAACTACCGCTTTTGTCAACATACTTTTTGACAGCATTTAAAATATACAAAGCTGTTATTCCTAGTAACAGATCTAAAGTTAGTAATTCTTCGTGCACGGAAAACTAGCATATTGTCATGTGAACAGAAATTAATTGCAAACTAAGATTTGTTCAGTCAGTAATCTCGACCGACATTTGGAGTTAAATTGTTTGGCTTGCTGCTTTGACCCGTTCAAAACACTAGACCTTTTTTAGGGTTACGCAAGAAAGCAGCTATGCTTAAATATTAGCGACATCATCTTTACAAAATGCTTTTGCCATTCTGTATTGCACGTTCTTTCGCGAGCGTGCCGTTATCGAAGCATTTCCGATCTTTTCCGAATGTTGAGCACGCCGCATACGTACAGTTAAACACTTTTCTCTAGGACTTCATGGTTCAGGTAACTATTACATTCCTATTTTTAATCGAGTAAAGCAGACCGTTCGTCATGAAGGTAACGCCCATGTGTTCCTTCCTGGACTAAGAGTCATGTCTAGTAAGATTGCTAGTTTTGTTTTACTTAAGTACTTTCTACATATTAAAAAGCCGGATTTTTCATCAGAATTGTATACAAAAAACTTAATACCCCACTCATCACTGAAAACACGGTTTTCAGTGTTCTGTCTTTTCCGCCTTCTCAAAAGCCGTAACAGCCACAGTAACAAGCAGAATCGTAGGATAATAGCTACAGTAGCAACAAAATGACAACCTGAGCGGTGGACAGATACTGAACGAACTGCTGAGAGCAATCGATACCTATCAAGGTGCGAGAACCTACCGGTGTGCTTTGAGGAAGCGATCGAAGGATGATCCTTGCCCCTCGCGACGGAAGTTGAACAAGCGCATCCTATGCCGCGGCGTGGCCGTGACCCCACAGTCCGGTTAGTGTTGGGGGGGGGGGGGTGGGGGACCATTCGCTGGCTGGAGTCAAACTGTTCGCGAGCCACGCTTAGCCAGGCGTGATTTGGTTGCATTTACAATGTCAGTTTCAGGCTCCAACGTAATAGCCTAAGCCGGTTGTGTAGTAAACTAAAGAACACTTTTACCAACTGGAGGGGCTATCCATCAATTCAGAACACAGCTGCGCTGTCCAAACGTAGAGAAACTACGATAATGATGGAAGCAGAACAAACGAATTAAAATTTGTGCTACAGGCTGGACTCGTACCCGGGTTTTCTCGTTTATTGGGCAGTAATGCTAACAATTACACCACCGCAGCACTATCGCCCACATTGCTGCACGAACTACCGAAGTTCAATGCTCTCCCCAACGCAAACTTCAGTTTATATCTTCAGCTTATTTCCCCCCTTACATTGTCATCATTTTCGTAGATAAAAATGAGACTTCAATGTCTCGGGGAAAATTTAACTATAAGAGCTGTAGAGAAACTAATGACCTCTCGATATTCATTTCCTTCCGTTTTATATTGAATATAGTGTTGATTACCCTTTTGTCACTCAACTTCACCTCTATTCTCCGCACGATTCACATAAACACAATTTGTCGAAAATTGTCTATAAGTCTGATTATGAAAACCTTGCGCAGCTGCGGGAGAGAAGACCCAGCACCAGACCTCCATTATCGCTCTTCAGCCTCTGCTCAATAAACAAATATTCAGATTTACGAGCTTCCAGCATGCTGGAGTAGCTTCGATCAGCAACTTCTGTTAATGAATAGAACGAAAAACCAGTCCAAGTTGCAAATATTTCGTTTTTCATTCGATGACTGGTTTCGGGCTGAGACCCATAAAGCACTGTAAATGTACATTACACGTTTTTTCCCATCTTCGGAAATGCCATTTTCGACTTTGTTATGTTGATCTGAAAATGGGTCGCGGCCAGAATTTAGTCATCGAACAAAGAATATATATATTTGCAACTTGGACTGCTTTTTCGTTCTATTAAATATTTCGCTGTAGAATTCCCCAGCCGCTCCCGAGCTATCGAGATCTGTCCACTGCTACACAAATTCCAATTAAGCTGTTTGTGACATTCCATTAGCTGCAATAATTGAGTGCAGAATTTGAAATACTGTTAATTTTTCTCTATGAAAGACGGAGAAATTAGCCTAACGAGGTATTTCTTTAACATCTGGTTTCTTCGTACGATAATTAGGGGAGTGTGAAATTCTTCACACAAGTTGAGGGCGAGAGGCCGCCACAGCCGTCTCCACAGCTGACCCGCCTGTTGGCCACCTCCCCCAGTTCTCTCTCCCCCTCCCCCTCCTCCCAGCCCTCCCAGCACAACTTCCCCTCTCAGAATACCCCTGACAACCCCGCCACTGACATATTTGCCAGTTGCTGTGCCTCATTCCTTAACTATGGGTCTCATTCTGAGCTTTATGGCGGTGGAAAATTACGAGCAGTGTACGAGCTTTTAAGATGCTCGTAAATAATGCCCACAAAGAAATACGAGGCAACGTCAGTAGAGACTGGTCGTCCAGTACACAAACTGCGATTAAGTAACCTCCTGTGAGCAGAAGGAGACACACGATGTTCGCGATGCAAAAGAACTTTTGTATAGAAAACTCCGAAGAAACAGACCTCATATGTATATATTTCACTTCTGCACTGATGTAATATACAGTTAGAACACCATAACTTAATAAACTGTTAAAAGAAGCTTCTGCATATGGGAATAAATAGTAACACGTCTTAAATGCAGGATATACTGAGTATAAATGCAGCTATGTCTATTGATAACTGAGGATGGTGTACGAGGAACAACAGTGCATCAGTCTTCATGTCATATGCAGGCTAGCAATTATAGCTGTTAGAAGTGGTATGTTTTGATGTTGGTTAGTACCTCCAAGTGCAATATGGGAACAGCAAGACATTAAAGGTTATTTTTCCTCTGCGCAGCAGGTCAGGTGCTGACGCGTGGACAAATGGACGTAAAATGGGGAGTCTATAATGACACGTATAGCCCACTTAGTGCTGTAGAGACAGCCCTGCAGGAAACATCATATGGAAAATCATGTGACATATTTCTGGAGGACGCCGGTTCAATCCCGCGTCCGGCCGTCCTGATTTAGGTTTTCCGTGATTTCCCTAAATCACTCCAGGCCAATGTCGGGATGGCTCCTTCGAAAGGGCACGGCCGACTTCCTTCCCCGTCCTTCCCTATTCCGATGAGACCGATGACCTCGCTGTTTGGTCTCTTCCCCCAAAACAATCCAATCCAATCCATATTTCTGGGCAGACAGCGCAGTATTAAGATACCACTGCGCGATATTAAGATACCACATTTAAAAATATCTGCATTTAAATTTTTTACACCCTGTATAAAGAAAGTTAAAATAACCTGCACCGACAGAGGAAATAAAGAGCAGCATTTCTAGTACATCTAGAGGGTGTCCATAGTTAAAGTTGTAGTTTGGAATCGCTATGGAAAGTATTGTGGGTTGGCAGGAGAGCCAACACCGGGTATGAGAGGAAGCCAAAAGGCACGCGTTTTAGCTCACGCAGGCTGGCGTGGGGTCTGGAACAGGACAAGGAAACTAGACTTTAGAGAAACCGACGTAGCTGGTGGAATACTTAACTTTAATCCATTAATGACGAGCGTCGCTCTTGACTGTACATGATTCGTAATATCAATAGTAACTGGTAATGGCGCCTTGCTAGGTCGTAGCAAATGACGTAGCTGAAGGCTATGCTAACCATCGTCTCGGCAACTGAGAGCGTATTTTGTCAGTGAACCATCGCTAGCAACGTCGGTTGTACAACTGGGGCGAGTGCTAGGAAGTCTCTCTAGACCTGCCGTGTGGCGGCGCTCGGTCTGCAATCACTGATAGTGGCGACACGCGGGTCCGACGTATACTAACGGACCGCGGCCGATTTAAAGGCTACCACCTAGCAAGTGTGGTGTCTGGCGGTGACACCACAGGAAGAGAACCACCGCTCAGAATTACGTCAAATTTAAACAGCACTTTTTTGACTCATGGCGAGACGCCATGGAACAAAGAAAAAAAACCGGAAATTGTACCAACAGATGAAGCTGTGAGCCTCTTAACATAAATAGGGTCGGCTACAAGTGACACATGAATACGCCAGCTATGGTCTGGGTCGTACATTACACCAAGCACACTGCTCAAGGTGCATGACTGCACAAGTTCGGCAGTCAACAGCCGTGGCGCTGTTAGTTATGTAAGACCATCCAAGGTCGCACCACATCGGATGGGGAAAATCGGTTTTTAACTGTCCTGAGACCGAAAACCGCATAAAAACCGAAATGACATCCTGAGACCAAAAACGACACTAACAGCAAAATGAGATCGATTTTTTACTGTCTTTGGGACAAAAAACAAGTGGTTCAAATGGCTCTGAGCACTATGGGACTTAACATCCGTGGTCATCAGTCCCCTAGAACTTAGAACTACTTAAACCTAACTAACCTGAGGACATCACACACATCCATGCCCGAGGCAGGATTCGAACCTGCGACCGTAGCAGTCTCGCGGTTCCGGACTGAGCACCTAGAACCGCTAGACCACTGCGGCCGGCTTTGGGACAAAAACCACATTAAAATCAAACTCATATTGGTTTCTAATTGTCGTGAGACTAGTGGAAGATATGTTCGATACTCTGTCCCCCGTTTTCGGCCGCTAGTTGACATCGAGAAACAGCATGTTCCACAACAGATTGGAATGCCTCTGAGGCCACGTTTAGAGTGCGACGCGCATTGCGTGCCTTCAATTCAGCTGCGTTCGCGACTGCAGCACTGAACACAACATTTTTAACTATCCCCATAGGCAGAAGTGACACGAATTAAGATCAGGTGAGCTGCACGGCCAGGCTGAAGGGAAATTACGCTTGATAATTCAAGCCTTTTGCGAGAAGCCTGTGCGGCTGCCGCTTCACCGTCACTGCAATATACATGAGAGTGACATCTTGCATAAAAATGATCCTACGCATACATGCACGCTGTTGAAGTATTGGAATAACGCTGGTGCTTAAAAGACTCTCGCTGACTTTACCAGTGACGGTAAACGTAACAGGACCCTCAGCACTCATCTCCTCGAAAAAATACGGTCTTGTGACAAGCGTGCTGTCAACCCCTACCGGACAGACACCATTGCAGAATCAAGTGGTACCGGTTGTCGTGAGTGCTGATTTTCTGATTTTCCTTTGCCCATACTGTGCAATTTTGCGTATTGGCATGTTCTTGGAAACGAAAATGGGCTTAGTCTGTTCACAGAGTGTTCTGTGGCCATTCATTGTCCACTTTCATGCTTGCAAGAAATTCCAGAGCGAACGCGAAATTACGCTTGTCTCGCTGGCAGCAGGAAGCAACTCTTGAACCTGGATAATTTTGTGCCTGCGGCTTTGGCCAAGCGGTTCTAAGCGCTTCAGTCCGGAATCGCGCTGCTGCTACGGTTGCATGTTCGAATCATGACTCGGGCATGGATGTGTGTGATGTCCTTGGGTTAGTTAGGTTTAAGTAGTTCTAAGTTCTAGGTGACTGATGACCTCAGATGTTAAGTCCCATAGTGCTCAGAGCCATTTGAACCATTTTTTTTTCTTTTCGCGAGATATGAAAAGGACGAAACAATAATCTGGTTCATTCTTATGGAAGGTATGTTTTCGAAACTTTAACAGTAAGTCATATCGTGATGCAGAAGGGATGTTATGTAGGATCTGACACAATCCCACACGATAATTTATGCAGCCACTAGCTCAGGAGTGACATATGGAAGCCCAAAGAAAGACCACTGTTTTCGGCAGAGTTGTGGGAAAGCGTAGTGCGTGTCGTTGGGTAGATTGAACCCTGATGTGCTATTACACGTGCAACCGGCTGTGTTAGTTAATATTGAATAGTATCGGAAATGTTCAGTGGCTCAAATGATAGTAACATAAACCAACAACACTATCCTCTGGCTGTAAAGATAGGCTAATCATTCTCACGGATGAATCGTATTCTGAACTCCCTTAAATAATGCTCCCTGGTGTTAACTGGACTTCTTTCTATTCTAGACGTGTTTCGCAGAACAGCATCCCTGACCTTTGAGCTTACTAGTGCTACGTGCATGTAAAGCGTGAGCAACATTCCTAAACGGCTCATTTAAATGCATGTCTTGCTACAAGGTAACCACCGTATGTAGAGCGTCCTAAACCTCGGACGCTTACAAAAAAAAACAATATCTGAAACACGTGGCTAATAAGGATGCAATATTGCGTTCCCTTTTCTTATTGAAATGCATACATAGTCAAAAGACAACATCAGTTCCATTAAAGTAGAACTTCCGGCCCTTAACGGTTTCCTCCTTCTTCTTCTTCGGTTCGATGCTGCGCTGTGGGGAATAGCCACTCTCGGGAAGCCCCAGAATGAACTCTAAGTCCTCGGTTTTCCCCGCTACGACAATTTCACTAGATGTATGTAGCTGTTAGTAGTACGTCACGTGACACTGCTCAGAACGTACGCGCCAGGAATTTTAATAGAAACTTCTTCGTGGTGCACCAGTTGTAGAATTTTGGAACACGTATTGTGTTCGAGTATAATGACTTTTCTGGAGACCAGAATTCTACTCTGTAGGAATCAGCATGGGTTTCGAAAAAAACGGTCATGTGATACCCAGCTCGCGCTATTCGTCCACGAGACTCAGAGGGCCATAGACACGGGTTCCCAGGTAGATGCCGTGTTTCTTGACTTCCGCAAGGCGTTCGATACAGTTCCCCACAGTCGTTTATTGAACAAAGTAAGAGCATATGGACTATCAGACCAATTGTGTGATTGGATTGAGGAGTTCCTAGATAACAGGACGCAGCATGTTATTCTCAATGGAGAGAAGTCTTCCGAAGTAAGAGTAATTTCAGGTGTGCCGCAGGGGAGTGTCATAGGACCGTTGCTATTCACAATATACGTAAATGACCTGGTGGATGACATCGGAAGTTCACTGAGGCTTTTTGCAGATGATGCTGTGGTGTATCGAGAGGTTGTAACAATGGAAAATTGTACTGAAATGCAGGAGGATCTGCAGCGAATTGACGCATGGTGCAGGGAATGGCAACTGAATGTCAATGTAGACAAGTGTAATGTGCTGCGAATACACAGAAAGATAGATCCTTTATCATTTAGCTACAAAATAGCAGGTCAGCAACTGGAAGCAGTTAATACCATAAATTATCTGGGAGTACGCATTAGGAGTGATTTAAAATGGAATGATCAAATAATGTTGATTGTCGGTAAAGCAGATGCCAGACTGAGATTCATTGGAAGAATCCTAAGGAAATGCAATCCGAAAACAAAGGAAGTAGGTTACAGTACGCTTGTTCGCCCACTGCTTGAATACTGCTCAGCAGTGTGGGATCCGTACCAGATAGGGTTGATACAAGACATAGAGAAGATCCAACGGAGAGCAGCGCGCTTCGTTACAGGATCATTTAGTAATCGCGAAAGCGTTACGGAGATGATAGATAAACTCCAGTGGAAGACTCTGCAGGAGAGACGCTCAGTAGCTCGGTACGGGCTTTTGTCAAAGTTTCGAGAACATACCTTCGCCGAAGAGTCAAGCAGTATATTGCTCCCTCCTACGTATATCTCGCGAAGAGACCATGAGGATAAAATCAGAGAGATTAGAGCCCACACAGAGGCATACCGACAATCCTTCTTTCCACGAACAATACGAGACTGGAATAGAAGGGAGAACCGATAGAGGTACTGAAGGTACCCTCCGCCACACACCGTCAGGTGGCTTGCGGAGTATGGATGTAGATGTAGATGCATTTTCAGGCAGTGATGTTCCAGGTGCATTTCCTTGACATTCTTCCTCTTACTAACCAATTTTGTGAGGAAATTTGCTTCTCTTCTTTGTATATTCTGTCAAACGTAGAAGATAACAGA
Source organism: Schistocerca cancellata (assembly GCF_023864275.1). Classification (NCBI taxonomy): domain Eukaryota; kingdom Metazoa; phylum Arthropoda; class Insecta; order Orthoptera; family Acrididae; genus Schistocerca; species Schistocerca cancellata. Next base: position 920,187,136 of record NC_064628.1, on the reverse strand, counting down.
GAAATCGGTGGAATGAAGGTGGTGAAATACATTCCTTGCTAACTCAACTGGTTTTGCTGGGTCATCCGCTTTAGAAAACTCCGGACGCTAATCCCCTGAAGTTGTATTGCAATCTATCATCAGTCGGTGATGCGTCTTTCCGTCTGTTGAGGTAGCTATGACTATATACATGGGCGTCCGCAAAAACTTATACAGCAGGGGAAAGATAACAAAAATTTTGTTTTTGATACAAGTGATTGTCTGTGTATATGTGCTTTCTGCGTATGCAGAACTTATGTTTTTATTGGAGGTTGGCGATTCTGAGATCCGTGAAATGTTTGCTTTTGTCGTCATCGTGCTCTACAGTGAAATTTATATTTATGTGGAAACAGTCCTTAATCTCTTCTTTTGTGTTATTATACAGTATAGTAAGAATGTGTCATCCGCATACCTCCAGTAATATACTAATTTACTTTTGAGCCCACTGTTTTCTTTAAAGATTTATATTACATTTATATCTTGGATATCTCAACTTCATAAAACTCTGATGTTTTACACTTTGTGATAACGTTCATCTTTTACTACATCAGATCAAACTACACATGTGATGTGGTTTTAAACGTTTGTAAACAAATGTTCGCCATGAGGGAGGTGAAGTGCGACGATAGTATGAATAAACAAATGTATGCTAACCTCAGAAAGTTAAAAAAGCTCTTCCTTGTTTGTTCAGTAAACTTTCACCGTTTCTTCCATTGTTTCTCATATATTCCCGCACTCGATTCACAAAAAGCAAAACCTAACATCTAAGGTTCGCATAACAGAAAAAAGCATTTCATCTCGCTGAAGAGCAAATGTAAATTTGTATTACACATACATAAGGTCGATCTTCAGGGCCCGGAATGCATTATTATTTAATAAAAGACGAAAAAACAGTTACTGAAAGAATTTTATTCAAACTGCGAATGTCGAATGTACTGAACTCACTGTCATGTCCCCTTATATATGAAGAGTAGAGTCATAGTCACTTCTAAAAATACATGAGAATTTGGAGATAGTAATATGCCTACCACAGGTTCCACGAGGGGGTAACTGCCCCCTCTTGTCCCCCACACCCCCACCATGTCCGCCGTGAGGACGTTGAGGTGGGTAGATTAGTTCAGATCTAAAGAAATACCTAAGCAATATCCGAACTCAGCAGTATATAGAACGTTACACATAGCTTTTTATGCCTTTTCGATTCAAGAATTTAAAGTTTCATCCTCATAGAACTAAACACACTGTATCCAACGAGTCATGAAATAAAGCTAGAATACGTCCACAAAAATATTCATTCATATTCCCCTAAACATAGTTTTAAACTGAGCATTAAAAATATAAAACATAAAGAAAAGCAGAACAACTGACAAAGTCATGTTGGATACTAACGAACATAAGTAGAAAAAGATGTTCCTCGAAATATAGAAAGACGGAAAACATTTTGGAAAAGACTTATTTAATCTACAACACTTCGTCTGCTTACGAAAGTTCCCATTTGATGACGTTACTGGATTTCAGTTAGTGCAGTGTCTGTATTTGACAGTGTGTGCAGAGTTCGATACAAACGTCATTCAAATATGTATGAGGAAGAAACACAGCTAAGAGCCTACAGCCGTATTAAACTACGAAACTGTATTCGCAATTTGCAATATCACAACACCTGCATGGTTTGCTATAGAGACATGAGAGTTTGTGTCGGTCCTCTCGTCTAACTTGGACTGACCTCTTAACGCAAGCGGTTGGTTAACCACTTCGGTTGTCTCTGAACGCCTCCAGGACTGGTCCAAACTTCCATACGTCATAGTGTCTACTTCCCATACTCCTCGCTCAACATAAGTGGGAAATCCGCGTTCGAGTCCCGGTCTGGCTCAAATTTGCATGTGTCTACAATAATCTTTACTGCTGATGTAATATCATGTTCGCAATTTCCTAATACATTTCACAATTTAATACGTATGTAGATCGTGAAACCCAGCTCGCGCTATTCGTCCACGAGACTCAGAGGGCCATAGACACGGGTTCACAGGTAGATGCCGTGTTTCTTGACTTCCGCAAGGCGTTCGATACAGTTCCCCACAGTCGTTTAATGAACAAAGTAAGAGCATATTGACTATCAGACCAATTGTGTGATCGGATTGAGGAGTTCCTAGATAACAGGACGCAGCATGTCATTCTCAGTGGAGAGAAGTCTTCCGAAGTAAGAGTGATTTCAGGTGTGCCGCAGGGGAGTGTCATAGGACCGTTGCTATTCACAATATACACTCCTGGAAATTGAAATAAGAACACCGTGAATTCATTGTCCCAGGAAGGGGAAACTTTATTGACACATTCCTGGGGTCAGATACATCACATGATCACACTGACAGAACCACAGGCACATAGACACAGACAACAGAGCATGCACAATGTCGGCACTAGTACAGTGTATATCCACCTTTCGCAGCAATGCAGGCTGCTATTCTCCCATGGAGACGATCGTAGAGATGCTGGATGTAGTCCTGTGGAACGGCTTGCCATGCCATTTCCACCTGGCGCCTCAGTTGGACCAGCGTTCGTCCTGGGCGTGCAGACCGCGTGAGACGACGCTTCATCCAGTCCCAAACACGCTCAATGGGGGACAGATCCGGAGATCTTGCTGGCCAGGGTAGTTGACTTACACCTTCTAAAGCACGTTGGCTGGCACGGGATACATGCGGACGTGCATTGTCCTGTTGGAACAGCAAGTTCCCTTGCCGGTCTAGGAATGGTAGAACGATGGGTTCGATGACGGTTTGGATGTACCGTGCACTATTCAGTGTCCCCTCGACGATCACCAGTGGTGTACGGCCAGTGTAGGAGATCGCTCCCCACACCATGATGCCGGGTGTTGGCCCTGTGTGCCTCGGTCGTATGCAGTCATGATTGTGGCGCTCACCTGTACGGCGCCAAACACGCATACGACCATCATTGGCACCAAGGCAGAAGCGACTCTCATCGCTGAAGACGACACGTCTCCATTCGTCCCTCCATTCACGCCTGTCGCGACACCACTGGAGGCGGGCTGCACGATGTTGGGGCGTGAGCGGAAGACGGCCTAACGGTGTGCGGGACAGTAGCCCAGCTTCATGGAGACGGTTGCGAATGGTCCTCGCCGATACCCCAGGAGCAACAGTGTCCCTAATTTGCTGGGAATTGGCGGTGCGGTCCCCTACGGCACTGCGTAGGATCCTACGGTCTTGGCGTGCATCCGTGCGTCGCTGCGGTCCGGTCCCTGGTCGACGGGCACGTGCACCTTCCGCCGACCACTGGCGACAACATCGATGTACTGTGGAGACCTCACGCCCCACGTGTTGAGCAATTCGGCGGTACGTCCACCCGGCCTCCCGCATGCCCACTATACGCCCTCGCTCAAAGTCCGTCAACTGCACATACGGCTCACGTCCACGCTGTCGCGGCATGCTACCAGTGTTAAAGACTGCGATGGAGCTCCGTATGCCACGGCAAACTGGCTGACACTGACGGCGGCGGTGCACAAATGCTGCGCAGCTAGCGCCATTCGACGGCCAACACCGCGGTTCCTGGTGTGTCCGCTGTGCCGTGCGTGTGATCATTGCTTGTACAGCCCTCTCGCAGTGTCCGGAGCAAGAATGGAGGGTCTGACACACCGGTGTCAATGTGTTCTTTTTTCCATTTACAGGAGTGTACATAAATGACCTGGTGGATGACATCGGAAGTTCACTGAGGCTTTTTGCAGATGATGCTGTGGTTTATCGAGAGGTTGTAACAATGGAAAATTGTACTGAAATGCAGGAGGATCTGCAGCGAATTGACGCATGGTGCAGTGAATGGCAATTGAATGTCAATGTAGACAAGTGTAATGTGCTGCGAATACACAGAAAAAAGATCCCTTATCATTTAGCTAGAAAATAGCAGGTCAGCAACTGGAAGCAGTTAATACCATAAATTGTCTGGGAGTACGCATTAGGAGTGATTTAAAAAGGAATGATCATATAATGTTGATCGTCGGTAAAGCAGATGCCAGACTGAGATTCATTGGAAGAATCCTAAGGAAATGCAATCCGAAAACAAAGGAAGTAGGTTACAGTACGCTTGTTCGCCCACTGCTTGAATACTGCTCAGCAGTGTGGGATCCGTACCAGATAGGATTGATAGAAAATATAGATAAGATCCAACAGAGAGCAGCGCGCTTCGTTACAGGATCAGTTAGTAATCGCGAAAGTGTTACGGAGATGATAGATAAACTCCAGTGGAAGACTCTGCAGGAGAGACGCTCAGTAGCTCGGTACGGGCTTTTGTCAAAGTTTCGAGAACATACCTTCACCGAAGAGTCAAGCAGTATATTGCTCCCACCTACGTATACCTCGCAAAGAGACCATGAGGATAAAATCAGAGAGATTAGAGCCCACACAGAGGCATACCGACAATCCTTCTTTCCACGAACAATACGAGACTGGAATAGAAGGGAGAACCGATAGAGGTACTGAAGGTACCCTCCGCCACACACCGTCAGGTGGCTTGCGGAGTATGGATGTAGATGTAGATGTAGATGTCAGCAGATTTTGTTCTTTAATACATTTATGCAAGTCTGAAGGATATTTTAGCGAAACTACAGACACTGTCAACTACAGACAGTGCACTAACTTTGTCTCATGCCAAATCAGGGCAACCAGACGAGAAAAATTGTCTCTATCCCTATGCGAAAAGCACACGGATATTGTGCGAGCGGTATAGGACGGAGATGCTATGACAGAAGAGGTTAAGGCGGCCGCTCGCCATAAGCGTGAAATTCGGAATGAACCCTGGTCCGGCATAAATTCTCATGTGCCTACAATAAACAGTACGGCTAGTGTAAGATCGTAACCGCAATTTGCGAATACATTTTATAAGTTAGTAGATTTATTGCATTATGTCGTGCCTTCTGTTTTTTTTTCTCTCTCTCTTATGGGTTTCGGCTCTGATGCACGCATGATGCATGACATATGTAATCTTGTTTTATGTTGTGCTGGGTGTCCCCACGCCACAGTGTTTGATGTTTCTTTCTGATGTTCGATAAGTCTATTACGAGGAGGTCCCAGAGAAAATATGGCGGAGGCTATGTCGGCAGTGTTCTGTGATATTTTTCTCACCTATCTTTACTGCAGGACAGCGCTAGTGAACGGAGTGACAAACAAAAAATCCAAGCTATACAGGACGATGCGAAATTCGCGCACTCGGGCTTAGCAGCACGACTCCTCACATACCAACGACAAAAAACTTTCTCACAAATTTGCCAGCCTGTGTGGCCAAGCGGTTAAAGGCGCTTCAGTCTGGAACCGCGTGACCGCTACGGTCGCAGGTTCGAATCCTGCCCCAGACATGGATGTGTGTGATGTCCTTAGGTTAGTTAGATGTAAGTAGTTCTAAGTTCTCGGGGACTAATGACCTCAGATGTTAAGTACCATAGTGCTCGGAGCCATTTTAATCATTTTTCTGTGTCGTAAACATAGCACCAGTAATGATCTTTGACATAAAATCTGGATCAGTTTTAAGTAGTTGTTTGAAAGCACTACATTTTGCAGCTCGATTTTCCTTTTGATTTTTTGTCTGAACCCGGAAAACCGTCTTGACAGCAATTCTTCTCATTCTCAAATGCCGCGCGGGGTTGCCGCACGGTCTGGGGCGCCTTCGATCGGTTTGCGCGGCTCCACCTGTAGGAGGTTCGAGTCCTCCCTCGGCAAGGGTGTGTGTGTTGTCCTTAGCGTAAGTTAGTTTAAGTTAGGTTAAGTAGTGTGTAAGTCTAGGGACCCATGACCTCACCAGTTTTGTCCCATAGAAACTTACCACAAATTTACAGTTTCCATTCCCAAATCTTGAATTAAAATTCGCTGAACCGAGCTCGAAGATAACCCACTAACCTGTGACAGTTGATCAATTGCCCGTGACTCGAACTCTCGTACATTTTCAATATTTTCGTCGATTCCCGGCAGTTGATGGACGTCCAGAACGAGGTTTTCCATCACTCGACATGTCGCCATTTTTCAATTGAATAAACCAGTCGTACACTTGAGTTTCTGTCGTAGCGTCATTTTCGTAAACTGTTTTCAACATTAAAACAGTTTCAGCAGCATATTTGCCGAGTAGAAAACAAAATTTCACAGTTGCGCGTTGTTCTTCAAACTTGCCATCGCAAAAAACGAAACAAGAACAAGACAGTGTTATCAAAAATGAACAGTGCAGATGAACAGAAAAAGACAGGTCCACAACTCAGGTGCCAGTGAACTGACAACGAGTTGCGCTATACACGGCTAGCGGCAGTATTGCGTACTACACAAGCTCCACCCACGGCAATGTTATTCCGGTTTTTTTGAGTACCCCTGTGACATCTCTTTTTATAATTTTAATGGAATTACATGTGTGGTGACAGGCCGTTGGGAGGTGACGAGAGCAGATGGAACACACTCCTGTCAACCTACTTGATGCCAGTAACTGCACACCAACCGAGTGCCGATGCTGAGTTACGTACACTTGCAGGTGGACAGGCTAATACATTACGTCGCTGTTGTAGGAATCAGACAGCAGAAATCTGAGCAGGGCAACATCTCACATCTCGCGAGCTGTTTGCGCGGTCAGGCTGGACAGTGATTGATGGACTGGCGTTAGCCGCCGCCGTGGGAGCGTGGAGTGTAGAGTGTAGAGCGACGGCCACTTAGGGCATTGTTTACCGCCACCGCCTGACAAGCCGCCCCGTGCGATGTCACGTGACGCTGCAGTCCACACAGCACTCAGGTCGACGACGTGATGTAACAGGCGTCAATGACGTCGCAGTCTTGTGGCCGCTGCTGCTGGTACTATGCCTGAGCTGTTCTTCTGTGTCACTGGTTCACGTGCTCCACCATCCCCCTTCGTATCGCTGTCTATTGCGGCACGTTTCTAATCTGCTAGTGTTACAAATGTCAGTCGAATGGCGCTACATGTAATACTTTACTGTCACCATCGGTAATCGGCAGAATAATTGGATCGGCAGCTGAAAATTGCCTGGTACAACACTTAGATATACGAGGGCAGTACAATAAGTAATGCAACACATTTTTTATCTCGGCCAATTTTGGTTGAAAAAACCGGAAATTTCTTGTGGAATATTTTCAAACTTTTATTGTCTTCCGACAGGTGGCAGCGCTGTACAGAGCTGTTAAAATGGCGTCTGTAACGGATGTGCGTTGCAAACAACGGGCAGTGATCGAGTTTCTTTTGGCGGAAAACCAGGGCATCTCAGATATTCATAGGCGCTTGAAGAATGTCTACGGTGATCTGGCAGTGGACAAAAGCACGGTGAGTCGTTGGGCAAAGCGTGTGTCATCATCGCCGCAAGGTCAAGCAATTCTGTCTGATCTCCCGCGTGCGGGCCGGCCGTGCACAGCTGTGACTCCTGCAATGGCGGAGCGTGCGAACACACTCGTTCGAGATGATCGACGGATCACCATCAAACAACTCAGTGCTCAACTTGACATCTCTGTTGGTAGTGCTGTCACAATTGTTCACCAGTTGGGATATTCAAAGGTTTGTTCCCGCTGGGTCCCTCGTTGTCTAACCGAACACCATAAAGAGCAAAGGAGAACCATCTGTGCGGAATTGCTTGCTCGTCATGTGGCTGAGGGTGACAATTTCTTGTCAAAGATTGTCACAGGCGATGAAACATGGGTTCATCACTTCGAACCTGAAACAAAACGGCAGTCTTCTGGGACGCTGAAGGGGTTATTCTGTTCGATGTCCTTCCCCGTGGTCAAACTATCAACTCTGAAATGTATTGTGCTACTCGTCAGAAATTGAAGAAACGACTTCAGCGTGTTCGTAGGCACAAAAATCTGAACGAACTTCTCATTCTTCATGACAACGCAAGACCTCACACAAGTCTTCGCACCCGAGAGGAGCTCACAAAACTTCAGTGGACTGTTCTTCCTCATGCACCCTACAGCCCCGATCTCGCACCGTCGGATTTCCATATGTTTGGCCCAATGAAGGACGCAATCCGTGGGAGGCACTACGCGGATGATGAAGAAGTTATTGATGCAGTACGACGTTGGCTCCGACATCGACCAGTGGAATGGTACCGTGCAGGCATACAGGCCCTCATTTCAAGGTGGCGTAAGGCCGTAGCATTGAATGGAGATTACGTTGAAAAATAGTGTTGTGTAGCTAAAAGATTGGGGAATAACCTGGTGTATTTCAATGCTGAATAAAACAACCCCTGTTTCAGAAAAAAATGTGTTGCATTACTTATTGAACTGCCCTCGTATTTTATTGGTAACAGTCTGTTTACAGTCTTCATTACTAAAAGGCTGCAACGGTTAGAAGATCAACAAGTCGCCTTGTCATAGTTGCAAGTTCTTTGTCTTAAGGCTCCCAGTGAGAAAAAAATAAAATAAAAAAATGGTTACCAGTGTTTCATATCATTACTGACCGAATTTAAAAATTTAAAATACAGTCATTATCTACCTATAATCTATTTATAAAGAGGTGTAACATTACGTTCAAAGATCATTGAAGTTAGAAACTGTGCACGGGAGGCAGGTTAACCCATGACGAACAAAGTGCCCAGACTACAACCACCCAGAGCTTGAGAATGAGAGCACTCCAAAATACTATACACATAATTTCGAACATTTTCGGAACCTTTGCCTCGCTGACACCATTAACATAATAATGAAAGGATAAAAGTTTTTCGTTTACTACATTTTCGTTGTTTATGAAGTAAAGCATCAGCTCAGGCATCATGTTTTAATACATTACTGCTGTCTCTATTCGCTCGCATTTTGCAGATAGTATCCGCATAGAGCACTGAATGTAACTGCAAAATCGTATCGTCGTGGGACTACGACACTTAAATCTGGAGATATGACTCATAAACACTGAGAAGCGCAAAATACACAGACTATAATCATCCTGTGTTTCACAATGAGAGCATTTAACGACTTCCAATAATGTTTTAAAGTACCGTAATTCGACGTTGTTTTACACAAGAGAGTGCGATTCTTTAAAGAATCGGTGGTGTCAGGCTACTGGTCTCATTAGAGTTTGGCAATAACAAGTTCCAGAGACCATTTATTAGGAATGAGTTAACAGTGCTACATTAGACAGGTAAAGGCACGCACACCCGGAGATGTATGATACACGTGAGAGAGACTGGGGGAGGGAGAGAGAGAGAGAGAGAGAGAGAGAGAGATCAAGTGCAAAGTATGAAATAGAATTTGGGTAGCATTTGTAGACGGGATGAAGCGAAGACGAAGTAAATTGGCTGCAGGAAGAAGGTCAAATGCAGTAAGTATAATGTGAAATAAGCTCAGAAAGTCAGTATGTAGACCAACTACAACTCTCATATAAACCATAGAAATGACGGTAGTTTAACGTACGTAGAAATAAAAAAAACGAGACAGGAGTTAAGTTTATTTCTTTGCGCCAGTGTCTAGCACTACAAGTAAACTGTTTCCTGAAAAAGAGGTAAAATTTCCCTTAAAATGTCTCAAACGTAAATGTTTCATCAAGTGGTAGCAATAATTAAAAGAAAAAGTAATTGAGCAGGAGCCAGTCACAGCAGAGTCACATGTGACCATTATCTTTCATAAAGCTAAACAATGGTCGAAAAGAGCGTTAAATGATACTAAAAACACTTCTTTCAACTATAGAATAAACAATACCTTTCAAAACGATGGTTCGATATACATCTGTATTCCGGTTAGAATCTGAAATCCGTAAAGTTTACTGTGTAATCAGGAGAGCTGGAAATTGCAATGATCACCAAGCACAGTGAGTAAATAAAAAAACACCGAACATATTTATTTTAACAATAGTTCTTATTTTGCCACAACTGTCCCCATGCGTAACAGCTCTGGGCTACTATCTCTAGACATAGCAAATTTAATCCATGATTGAACCACTACAGATATCTTGCAGCTTTCAGGTACAGATTTTGAAATCATAGACTAATTTGTCATTCTGGCATTACTGAACTGCTAGCTTTCTTTGAATTAGTACTCAGAGATAACTGTGATAAAGTTCTGTCAGGACACCTTTACAGCGAAGTGGACTGGGGTGCAGCTTGTATGTGCGTGGTAGAGTTTTATTGTACAAGAGACATAAGATGAGGTTAATTAACATACCCAGTAGTTCTTTGTCACACATCCCCGCGCGATCTAGGGCGCCTTGCCAAAGTTCGCGCGGCTGCCTCCTCCCTTGGGCCTGGGTGTGTGTGTTGTCCTTAGCGTAAGTTAGTTTAAGTTAGATTCAGTAGTGTGTAAGTCTAGGGACTGGTATCCTCAGCAGTTTGGTCCCAAATAAACTTATCACAAATTTTCAACGTCACTTTCACAGTACAACATGAACACCAACAGCCAATAAACTCCCCGATCTTAAGGAGTGCGTTAGTAAGAGACATTTCTTTGATATACAACGTTTTCTAGCACGAGTACTGAATGTTTCATGAGTTGCTAGACTAGACTAATTCGAAGAAATCATTATACGAAACATATGTCCAATTTAATGCGTACAGAGATACTTCTGTTAGAATGTTAGCCAAACAAATACTCACAAGTAAATGATTAAATTCAAAATTGGTTTTCATAAATTCCAGCTCCGACTACAGTGTCCTATAGATTTCTATTGACATGCCACGTGTAGTTCTTCTGAAGTCGCCCTGGCGTTCTTTTATGAGGCGATATTACTTATTCTCTGAATGATCCATCCGTTTCTTGTGTTTACTTCTTGTTTCTGCACTTTGCCTATCAACTACCCTCACAGTCAAGAATCTAAAGTAGTAACGTTCACGAACCTTGGTGGCCAAAAAACGCGACTATTTTCTGCCGCTCCGTTTTCCCCCGATTGTTAGCACCTGAATTCTATTGAATCTGTTACTGTGTCATTAGGAAATAGTCTACCGTATCCTGTGTAAGCAGAAGTAGTGTTTCCATTACAAATAACGTGCAGAAGTACCACATCGGAATCCTCAGCATTTGTAAATGTGTGCGGCATTCTGAAGTGATACAGTAGAACTGACCATCAAATCACAGTCACAGCCGAAAAATACAGCTGCCTAAATTTCACATCTTGATCTTCAAAGCAGAAATATCAATAGATACGTAACCCATAACAACCGCTGTAAAACATGCGAAATGTAAAGTTACTTCTGTAACCAGCTGTATATCTGCAGCTATTAAAAATTAGGCACTTGCCATATGGAATGTTTTACTCAGATCGCTCTACACTACCACCCACTAAAATGTTTATTACTAGCAGAGTAATCCAGCTTGGTCCAGGTGTTGATTGTATTTGTAGCTGTGCGTCTACGTCCAACTACGCAGAGTCTGGCCTTTTGCTTAATGTTTATGACGTCATGTCTCCTATGTGGCGTAAGATGCTATAGTTTTGTAGGTACATTCAGGGGCATATTTGGATATTTTCTATACAATGCGTTATGAATGGATATAGTAGCAACGAAGTACTAAATTTAAACGTCTTGCACCAGGCGGCAGTTTTAAACGCACCTCACTGTTCATGACATCACATATTCTGAAATATATGTGTCGTACAATGATACGACATTGAAGGGGCATTCAGCGACGTATGTGAATACTGTCTGTGAAATTCATTGCGAACAGAGTTAATAGCAAAGAAGTAATAAATTTAAAGGTAATGCATGATGCATTAGTTACACACGAATCTCGTTGATTATGGTGTCACACCACCTGAACTATACTTCGCACAGTGATGAAATTTTTCATTTACATTCAGTGGCATATGTGCATACTGTCCACAAAAGTTAGTAATTAAGAAATGATAAATTATAACATGTCTCATGTTCTACGTTTACTGCACAAAGAGCGCAATAATAATAAACGACAAACTATTTCCCTTTCATTATCTTGTACTTGTTGTCAGTGACAAAACATTTCGTAAGGTTTGAAACTATATGTAAAGTTTCAAATCAGCGAACGCTTCGCTACAGAGACAAAATTCTTTCTAAATATTTAAGATATGTCCCACATATTCACACAAATTTGCTGCTTCCAGATTCATGATACACATAGTGGAAAATAATCTCCATCAGAGTTATAAGAGGAAGTAAACATTATTAAAGAAGTCTTTCAACGATATAGACACGCTAAACAGAAAATAGTTTTCCGTTATCAAATTATCATAAACATATGGTTCAAATGGCTCTGAGCACGATAGGACTTAACATCTAAGGTCATCAGTCCCCTAGAACTTAGAACTACTTAAACCAAACGAACCTAAGGACATCACAGACATCCATGCCCGAGGAAGGATTCGAACCTGCGACCATAGCGGTCACGCGGTTAAAGACTGAAGTGCCTAGAACCTCTCGGCCACACCGGCCGGCTATCATAAACAAATTAACACATTTCTTACAGTACCAAAAAATTTTGACAGTAGCATGAAGTTACACTACACCCTGTTGTTTATTGACAAACTCTCATACAAAGTAACTTAACTTCCTTACAGTTCAAAGTAAACATCTGTCTCTGTGCAAAAAGGAAACTGTGGCTCCAACTACTAAACAAACTAAATTACCAACTGGTATGTATTTTGAAACCGGCTACCAAAACTACGATCCTTTCTAGACTGCTCTGCGTGGCTGCAGGCTACTGAAACGCTTGCAGGTTCGAATCCTGCCTCGGGCATGGACGTGTGTGATGTCCTTAGGTTAGTTGTGTTTAAGTAGTTCTAAGTTCTAGGGGACTGATGACCTCAGATGTTAAGTCCCATAGTGCTCAGAGCCATTTGAACCATTTGAGCCAAGAGCTTGTAGCTGTTCGTCTAGAACACCCAAGGAAATCAGTAAGCTTTGCATGAAACTGCACAAACTGTCGACAACATTGAAAACGACTTAAACAGTCTACATGCGCAATACGTAACACACAAACTGAAATGTTTAAAACGCCTTTTAATTTTAGAGACCGCATGACATGAATAATAAGAAGACGGAATAAACTGGAATTCTCAATAAATTTACGTAACTTCGTTGTAACGAATCTTGCGTATTGTGAACTGCTGTTTTCATTAATGCATATCTAGATATGCACTCCGCAAGCCATCTTACGGTGTGTGGCGGAGTGTATTTCTGAGATCATTTCCTTTTCCCATCTTCCCAGTTCCATATCAAAAAGGCGCGTGGGAAGAATGATTGTCGCTACAGCTCTGTACGGCTTGTACTATCTCTAACTTTCCTCGTCGCAGCCTCTTAGTAAGACGCTACTAGTCGTCCGACAGCTTTTGGTACGTATGATCTCCAGCAGTAAATTTATCCGTGACGCACAACGCCATGATTGTAGCGTGTGCTACTGGAGTTCTTTGGACATCTTCACGTGTAGTATACGACGCCGTAGCGAAACGCATCAGCCAACGTTGGATTTTCGCAAGGATCCGAAACCCTTGAACAATACTCAGGAATAGGTCGAACGAGCGTTCTGGTCTTCTTACAGACAACACTATCGCTCACGAATAGCATCGCAGGACCTCGAACGTTACACATTATTAATAAAACCTGTAAACAATAGCGTCCCTATACCACATTATCGATTTTGTTCCATTAAGATTGGCTTCTTGATTTCTTGAGTAATTATCGACATGTACGGAAATTTCGTCTGTAGTAAGTAGAGAAAACTGTAGCCAAAACTCGATATTCCATAATTTTAGTTCATCAACAGTGTAGTAAACAGTCAAAACTTTTGTTAATATGATCGATCAGAGGATGCAGCCACGCGCCAACGTTCGAAGACGCACGCACGAAGCGAATACACTATCTGATCAATTGTACAGAGGTCGGTCTGAGGCGCTGCCGTCATGGACTCTGCGGCTGGTCCCGGCGGAGGTTCGAGTCCTCCCTCGGGCAAGGGTGTGTGTGTGTTTGTCCTTAGGATAATTTAGGTTAAGTAGTGTGTCAGCTTAGGGACTGATGACCTTAGCAGTTAAGTCCCGTAAGATTTCACCCCCATTAACAAGTACAGCGGCAGCCCCATGTAAAGCGGCGTTGACCACTAGACGTTGCTAAAGGAGAACGCGCCAGAATAAAAGGAGGCGGCGGCTACTACGTTGCCTGTGTAGAAGCAATAACAGCGCTCAGCACAGGTCAGTGTCTTCGAACGTCGACTAGCGAGTGGTTGTCACCTGTGCAACAAATCCATCAGAGACATATCAACCTTTCTGCAGCTGCCGAAGTCGGCTGTTAGTAAGATAATTTTGAAATACACTACTGGCCATCAAAATTGCTGCACCAAGAAGAAATGCAAGATGATAAACGGGTATTCATTGGACAAATATATTATACTAGAACTGACACGTGATTACATTTTCACGGAGTTTGGGTGCATAGATCGTGAGAAATCAGTACCCAGAACAACCACCTCTGGCCGTAACAACGGCCTCGATACGCCTGGGCATTGACTGAAACAGAGCTTGAATGTCGTGTACAGGTATAGCTGCCCATGCAGCTTCAACACGATACCACAGTTCATCAAGAGTAGTGACTGGCGTATTGTGTCGACCCAGTTGTTGGGCCACCATTGACCAGACGTTTTCAATTAGTCAGAGATCTGGAGAATATGGTGGCCAGGGCAGCAGTCGAACATTTGCTGTATCCAGAAATGCCCGTACAGGACCTGCAACATGCGGTCGTGCATTATCCTACTGAAATGTATGGTTTCGCAGGGATCGAATGAAGGGTAGAGCCACGGGTCGTAACACATCTTAAATGTAACGTCCACTGTTCAAAGTGCCATCAATGCGAACAAGAGGTGACCGAGACGTGTAACCAATGGCACCCCATATCATCACGCCGGGTGATACGCCAGTACGGCGATGAAGAATACACGCTTCCAATGTGCGTTCACTGACATGTCGCCAAACACGGATGCGACCAACATGATGCTGTAAACAGAACCTGGACTCATCCGAAAAAATTACGTTTTGCCAATCGTGCACCCAGGTTCGTCGTTGAGTACACCATCGCAGGCGCTCCTGTCTGTGATGCAGCGTCAAGGGTACCGCAGCCATGGTATCCGAGCTGATAGTCCATTCTGCTGCAAACTTCGTCGACCTGTTCCTGCAGATGGTTGTTGTCTTGCGAACGTCCCCATCTGTTGGCTCAGGGATTGAGACGTGGCTGCACGATCCGTTACAGCAGTGCGGATAAGATGCCTGTCATCTCGACTGCTAGTGGTACGAGGCCGTTGGGATCCTGCACGGCGTTCGGTATTACCCTCCCAAACTCACCGATTCCATATTCTGCTATCATATTCGACCAACGCGAGGAACAATGTCGCGATACGATAAACCGCAATCGCGATAGCCTACAATCCGACCTTTATCAAAGTCGGAAACGTGATGGTACGTATTTCTCCTCCTTAACGAGGCATCACAACAACGTTTCACCAGGCAACGCCGGTCAACTGCTGTTTGTGTATGAGGAATCGTTTGGAAACTCTCCTCACGTCAGCATTTTGTAGGTGTCACCAACTGCGCTAACCATGTGTGAATGCACTGAAAAGCTACTTATTTGCACATCAAAGCATCGTCTTACTGTCGGTTAAATTTCGCTTCTGTAGCACGTCATCTTCGTGGTGTAGCAATTTTAATGGCCAGTAGTGTAGAAACATGAAGGAACAACCCCAGGTGAACGAAGACAATGCAGACCACATGTACTGATGAACAGGGACTGTGGAGCACTGCGGAGGGCGGTTGTACAAAATCGCGTGAAATCAGACTCGTGATGATGATGATGACGTTTGGTTTGTGGGGCGCTCAACAGCGTGGTTATCAGAGCCCGTACAATTACCCAATCTTTGCTCAGTCCAATTGCGCCACTTTCCCGGATGATGATGAAATGATGAGGACAACACAAACACCCAGTCATCTCGAGGCAGGTGAAAATCCCTGACCCCGCCGGGAATCGAACCCGGGACCCCGTGCTCGGGAAGCGAGAACGCTACCGCGAGACCACGAGCGGCGGACACAGACTCGTGAGTTCCAGTGTTCTACCAGCCGTCCAACTAGCACAATGACTGTGCGCAAGGAGTTGAAAAGATATGGGCAGAATGATGGAGCAGCTCTTCATCAGTCACACGTTTCTGTGGTCTGTGTTGAGCAACAGTGGATGCGGAGTAAACAGCGACGTCAATGGCAGTGGATCACTGGAAACGCGTAATTTCCAGTGAAGATACCATGTGTCAGTCCGATGGAAGGGCTGGTTCTGGCGAATGCCTGGCGAACGTTACCTACCAGTAATTGTAACGCCACAACTCAGGTACGGAGGAGGATGTGTAAAGGAATCTGTGGCCGAGGCTTATTGCACATAAGAAGATGGTAATTCAGAATGGCATGAACATATCTTACAGTATTGTGTACTACGGACATTAAAGGGACAGTTCTGACGCAATGATAATTTGTATCAGCACGACAATGCATCGTGTCATAAAAGTGCGTATCTGAGGCAGTGGTTTGCGGACAGTAATAATACTGTAATGGACAGCTCTGCCCAGAGCCTCGACTCGAACCCAGTGA
Source organism: Schistocerca cancellata (assembly GCF_023864275.1). Classification (NCBI taxonomy): domain Eukaryota; kingdom Metazoa; phylum Arthropoda; class Insecta; order Orthoptera; family Acrididae; genus Schistocerca; species Schistocerca cancellata. The sequence continues at coordinate 920,170,573 of NC_064628.1, read as the reverse complement.
AACTCCACCGGGATTCTGCAGAACATCGACTCTACTCTGGTTCCGGCTCTTGAGGATTAATGGGCTGCCATTCCGCCACAGACACCCAGACAGCTAACTGAAAGTGTACCCCAGCAGAGTAAAAGCAGCTCGTAGGGCAAAGGTTGGATTAATAATTACCAAAATGGTTTAAACCTGCACAGTGTTCTGTTACCCTCTGGGAGGATTTTGACCGTGTGTTAACTAACAGAAAGAGGGTTTCGAACATGAAATTCGTAAGGGTGGCAGTTGGTAGACAACAGAAAGACTAAAATTTTGTAAGAAATTACAGTAACAGATTTAATATAAATGAAATAATAAGACGGTCGCCAGCCTAATTAGGCATAATAATGTGAAAAATTTTTTTCAATGGATTTGCATATATTCTTGCAAAAGGGACTTCTTTCTCAGAAAAGTACAATGAATACCTACATTAACCATATGAACCTAGACACTGGGTAGCAGTAGCACTCCATTGCAAAGACTAGCATTCACAGAAACAAAATAGAGACTTTATGCCTGCTGACTACAATCAGAACGTCAGTCTTTAAATAATTCAGCACATACAATGTTCTCAAAGACTAAAACGAGACCGACTAGCATCTGACCAGAGTTCAATTTAGGTTAACACACTTATACATATCACAAATGCAATAAAATTCACAATACTCACATTTCATACGCATTTCACTTTGTCAATGTTTCAGGTTAATTCTCAGAAATCTACTCTCAGTTTGACTCATTCAGTTGTTAAATAGACTACTGGCCTTTAAAATTGCTACACCACGAAGATGACGTGCTACAGACGGGAAATTTAACCGACAGGAAGATGATGCTGTGATATGCAAATAATTAGCTTTTCAGTGCATTCACGCAACGTTGGCTCCGGTGGCGACACCTACGACGTGCTGACATGAGGAAAGTTTCCAACCGATTTCTCATACACAAGGAGCAGTTGACCGGCGCTGCCTGGTGAAACGTTGATGTGATGCCTTGTGTAAGGAGGAGAAATGCATACCAGCACGTTTCCAACTTTGATAAAGGTCGGATTAGAGCCTATCGCGATTGCGGTTTATCGTATCACGACATTGCTGCTCGCGTTGGTCGAGATCCAATGACTGTTAGCAGAATATGCAATCGGTGGGTTCAGGAGGGTAATACGGAACGCCGTGCTGGATCCCAACAGCCTCGTATCTCTAGCTGTCGGGATGACAGGCATCTTATCCGCATTGCTGTAACAGATTGTGCAGCCACATCTCGATCCCTGAGTCAACAGATGGGGACGTTTGCAAGACAACAACCATCTGCACGAACAGTTCGACGACGTTTTCTGCGGTTGCCCTTGACGCTGCATCACAGACAGGAGCGCCTGCGATGGTGTACTCAACGACGAACCTGGGTACACGAATGGCAAAACGCCATTTTTTCGGATGAATCCCGGTTCTGTTTACAGCATCATGATGTTCGCATCCGTGTTTGGCGACATCGCGGGGAACGCAAATTGGAAGCGTGTATTCGTCATCGCCATACTGGCGTATCGCCCGGCGTGATGGTATGGGGTGCCATTGTTTACACGTCTCGGTCACCTCTTGTTCGCAGTTGCACGTTGAACAGTGGACGCTAAATTTCAGATGTGTTATGACCCGTGGCTCTACCCTTCATTCGATCCCTGCGAAACCCTACATTACAGCAGGATTATGCACGACCGCGTGTTGCAGGTTCTGTACGGGCCTTTCTGGATACAGAAAATGTTCCACTGTTGCCCTCGCCAGCACATTCTCCAGATCTCTCCGCAATTTAAAACGTCTGGTCAATGGTGGCCTAGCAACTGGCTCGTCACAATACGCCAGTCACTACTCTTGATAAACTGTGGCATCGTTTTGAAGCTTCATGGGCAGCTGTACCTGTACACGCCATCCAAGCTCTGTTTGACGCATTGCCCAGGCGTATCAAGGCTGTTATCACGGCCACAGGTGATTGTTCTGGGCACTGATTTCTCAGGATCAATGCACCCAAATTGCGCGAACGTGTAATCACATGTCAGTTCTAGTATAATATATTTGTCGAATGAATACCCGTTTATCATCATCATTTCTTCTTGGTGTAGCAATTTTAATGTCCAGTAGTGTAATATAGTGGAATCCTAGAAACTGACCTCTCCTTTAACCACAAATAAGCACACTTTACAGAAAATCGTCGCATTATAATAAATGCTGAACTACAACCCCACTTAAGATCATTTAGGCCTCAGAGCTTGAAAACAATGTACATTACCAATATTTTTATCTGGACTGGTAAGTGAGTTCATATTAAAGCAAATAATCAAAGGGTTTCAAATTTTTTTTTGTCTCTTTCGTCACTTGTGTAGCAATTGATTTTTTTAACAATCACGTTTATATTCATTAGCACTAACCATCTGGCACTTCCCTATTGAAATATTCCATAGTTAATTAAAGACTTTTCATCTGATAAATACCATGTGCCCCTTACATTACTCGTAAAGCGATTAGTTTTCGCTGGCAATCTTAAAGTTCCTACACATTGATCAATGAATCTTGTAAATTAGAAGCTATTCAAAGTAAATTGGAGCTTTTCATAAATTCAACGTAAAATAAAATATGTTAATATTAATCTTTCACAATCAGGATACTCGGACTTAAATACTTTGAGGAAAGGACCCTGCTTGGTTCAAATACCACTTTTTGCAACACTTGGATTATTATTGCAAAATTTTACACACATAAACACACTGGTTCATACTACTGGTTCACATACAGTTGTAACCACTTGAAATGGTTGGGGCAGTGGAGCAATAGCGGTGGCGAGCACGTGGCGGCTACCTGGTCTCTCATCTGGCGCACTATTGCTCCATTTCATTTCTTCTTGGCGACGTAAATATTAATTTTAGAGCCATTTCCAATGCGAGAGCACCCTTCTATAGCAGAAACCACTTCCGAGGCCGTTCCATCATAGATGCGGTCACCGAACGCCTCAGTCGGCACCTGCGGTGTTGACTCCACACCTACTGGCCACTGACTGTCTACTGTGCTCTCTCGCTTCCCGTTCAGCCTGACCGCCACTTCCACCCTTTCTTTGCACGCCAAACCACTTCCATACCGGAGGGGAATCACTATGTCTTTTATATTATACAATACAAAATCTCTAAGTGTGAACAAGTCTTTACATTGCAGTGTCCCATACATAAACAAACATGTTTAATGAAGTTTCATTATTTAAACCCGCAGTTGTAATTCCACAAAACGTATTTCGCTAACTCCACTTCCTCACACTAATGCAAAGACATTAAGCAGAAAAGAGTAAACACTTTATATGTCACATAACAAACCACTCACTACCGATTATGGTGTTACAGATGGACTGAAACTCTGTCCATTGCTGAACTGGCGTGTCTCTTGATTATTACATCTAGTTTAGTACAGTGAAATCTATGTCACGCCTCATACTCATTAATGGATATCTAGTGCTAGTATTAAGCACAATATAAATACACTCCTGGAAATTGAAATAAGAACACCGTGAATTCATTGTCCCAGGAAGGGGAAACTTTATTGACACATTCCTGGGGTCAGATACATCACATGATCACACTGACAGAACCACAGGCACATAGACACAGGCAACAGAGCATGCACAATGTCGGCACTAGTACAGTGTATATCCACCTTTCGCAACAATGCAGGCTGCTGTTCTCCCATGGAGACGATCGTAGAGATGCTGGATGTAGTCCTGTGGAACGGCTTGCCATGCCATTTCCACCTGGCGCCTCAGTTGGACCAGCGTTCGTGCTGGACGTGCAGACCGCGTGAGACGACGCTTCATCCAGTCCCAAACATGCTCAATGGGGGACAGATACGGAGATCTTGCTGGCTAGGGTAGTTGATTTACACCTTCTAGAGCACGTTGGGTGGCACGGGATACACGCGGACGTGCATTGTCCTGTTGGAACAGCAAGTTCCCTTGCCGGTCTAGGAATGGTAGAACGATGGGTTCGATGACGGTTTGGATGTACCGTGCACTATTCAGTGTCCCCTCGACGATCACCAGTGGTGTACGGCCAGTGTAGGAGATCGCTCCCCACACCATGATGCCGGGTGTTGGCCCTGTGTGCCTCGGTCGTATGCAGTCCTGATTGTGGCGCTCACCTGCACGGCGCCAAACACGCATACGACCATCATTGGCACCAAGGCAGAAGCGACTGTCATCGCTGAAGACGACACGTCTCCATTCGTCCCTCCATTCACGCCTGTCGCGACACCACTGGAGGCGGGCTGCACGATGTTGGTGCGTGAGCGGAAGACGGCCTAACGGTGTGCGGGACCGTGGCCCAGCTTCATGGAGACGGTTGCGAATGGTCCTCGCCGATACCCCAGGAGCAACAGTGTCCCTAATTTGCTGGGAAGTGGCGGTGCGGTCCCCTACGGCACTGCGTAGGATCCTACGGTCTTGGCGTGCATCCGTGCGTCGCTGCGGTCCGGTCCCAGGTCGAAGGGCACGTGCACCTTCCGCCGACCACTGGCGACAACATCGATGTACTGTGGAGACCTCACGCCCCACGTGTTGAGCAATTCGGCGGTACGTCCACCCGGCCTCTCGCATGCCCACTATACGCCCTCGCTCAAAGTCCGTCAACTGCACATACGGTTCACGTCCACGCTGTCGCGGCATGCTACCAGTGTTAAAGACTGCGATGGAGCTCCGTATGCCACGGCAAACTGGCTGACACTGACGGCGGCGGTGCACAAATGCTGCGCAGCTAGCGCCATTCGACGGCCAACACCGCGGTTCCTGGTGTGTCCGCTGTGCCGTGCGTGTGATCATTGCTTGTACATCCCTCTCGCAGTGTCCGGAGCAAGTATGGTGGGTCTGACACACCGGTGTCAATGTGTTCTTTTTCCCATTACCAGGAGTGTATTAATGATTTTCAGGATCAAGCCGCCAACAACTCACATTTTTGTCTGTCTAGATGGCTTTTGAAATTCCCATATTTCTCTTATTGCATGACAGGTTGCGTCACGACGAGCTGAAGAAAGGACGATGCGAAGACGGCTGACAGGCCCCTCTGGTGTCCTACAGGGCCTTTGTTCCCTTTAAATAGATAGGCTGCATGAGTCACGGCGGACATCCAATCCTGCAGCGACAGGCATACAGTTTGCAAACCTACATACTGTCATGGTGGGGTACCAGCTGGTCGGTCACCACAAGTTGTCCACAAAATGTGGCTGTTATGACATGCTGTCCGAGTCTCTAGCTAAAAAACGAGAATGATGAACTGTGACGAGAGTCATGGCGTTACAGAATCAATTACAGTTTTAAAAGTCGTGCTACTCGCTCAAAGCACTGTTCCACAGAGTTCATTTTCTCGATCCTGCACATCTTGAGAATAATAGGGAGAGTGGAACCTGTATTCTAATAGTGATCTCTGTTTTCCTTCACGGGATGATATGTGGCCCAGCCTTGTTAGAATTTTTTCTTCTTCCGTGTAGAGGTGAAATTGCACCAGGCAGACACCACTCCACGTGTAGTCAGAGCAGTTTTTTTCTACAAAAGCAGGAAGGTAGTCCACTGGCTGATCGTAACAAAAATATGAGAAAGTTGGATTTAGGCTGACAGTTCTCAGATGGTATTCGCAGGAAAGTAGTCCGTTGGCTGGAGTATTGAACTATTCGTAAGAGATGAATTTAACAGTTTTTCAAAAATAATCTCATTGAGTAACAGTTGGTGGAACCTACTGATTAGCAAAGTTGGTTTTTATGCAGATTTTGCAAGGAGCTGCCAGGATTTTAGATCATTTCACTTCCTCAGGGGACTTCTGCAGGCTCTACACTTCTGCCGGCAACTCTGCTGACTACATTTCGGAACACATTTCACACATGACTATACTCTTCGTTGCAGACTTGTGACTGAGATGGTAAATAGGCATGGAGGAACTACAGCGTCGGACGTGGAGATGTTTTGGTAGATGGACTGACTTTCTCGAGAAATGTTGCGGCGTTAGACGGCTGGAGTGTAGCTGTGGCCACCCGGCCATCTCACATGCAGCATTCGACTCTCCAACTCATCAATGATGATGAGACATTGAGGGAAAGGCGGTCGTGTAATGAGAGATGTTAGGTAGGTAGGTGGATCTGACCTGCTCAGGTTTCGCAGTTTTTACGGTTGTGTATGCATCAATGACAGATCAGTTTACGTCAGGCGCGCCTGGTTCACATACGCCTAGCTCGCGTGATCATAGCATCCGCTGTACGACCTTCCGTGATTACGTCGTTTCGCGAATGACCGAGATTTCATCATTTTCTTCCCAACTACAGTAATTCTCACGGGCTTTGTCAATAATCAGCCTGTCATTAGTTTAGAACTGTTCTTCGCTTACAAATCGAAGCCCTCTATTCTCTGTATTTCATCGACCACGATAATGTGTTAGTTACCGGTACATGTCCATGTACGTGCTCGTAATGTTGCTAAAAACTCGGGTCAATTTGGACTGATGTTTCATTCCAGTAGTTAGATGGACAACTTACCTTTTATTAAATTTTAATGCTTTTTGAAAAATGCAACACCCAGGACTCATTTACTGTTGTTGTTGTTGTGGTCTTCAGTCATGAGACTGGTTTGATGCAGCTCTCCATGCTACTCTATCCTGTGCAAGCTGCTTCATCTCCCAGTACGTACTGCAGACTACATCCTTCTGAATCTGCATTGTGCCTCCAATACTAAATTTGTGATCCCTTGATGCCTCAGAACATGTCCTACCAACCGATCCCTTCTTCTAGTCACGTAATGCCACAATCTCCTCTTCTACCCAATTCTATTCAATACCTCCGCATTAGTTATGTGATCTACGCATCTAATCTTCAGCATTCTTCTGTAGCACCACATTTCAAAAGCCTCTATTCTCATCTTTTCCAAACCATTTATCGTCCATGTTTCACTTCCATACATGGCTATACTCCACACAAATACTTTCAGAAACGACTTCCTGACACTTAAATCTATGCTCGATATTAACAAATTCCTCTTCTTCAGAAATGCTTTCCTTGCCATTGCCAGTCTACATTTTATATCCTCTCTATTTCGACCATCATCAGTTACTTTGCTCCGCAAATATCAAAATTCATCTACTACTTTAAGTGTCTTATTTCCTAATCTAATTCCCTCAGCATCACCCAACTTAATTCGACTACATTCCATTATCCTCGTTTTCTTCCTTTCAAGACTCTGTCCATTCCGTTCAACTGCTCTTCCTAGTCCTTTGCTGTCTCTAACAGAATTACAATTTCATCGGCGAACCTTAAAGTTTTTATTTCTTCTCCATGGATTTTAATACCTACTCCGAATTTTTCTTTCGTTTCCTTTACTGCTTGCTCAATATACAGATTGAGTAACATCGGGGAGAGGCTACAAACCTGTCTCACTCCCTTCTCAACCACTGCTTCTCTTTCATGTCCCTCGACTCTTATAACTGCCATCTGGTTTCTGTGCAAATTGTAAATAGTCTTACGCTCCTTGTATTTTACCCGTGCTACCTTCAGAATATGAAAGAAAGTATTCCAGTGAGCAATGCCGAAAGCTTTCTCTAAGTCTACAAATGCTAGAAACGTAGGTTTGCCTTTTCTTAATCTAGCTTGTAAGATAAGCCGTAGGGTCAGAATTGCCTCACGTGTTCCAACATTTCTACGGAATCCAAACTGATCTTCCCCGAGGTCGGCTTTTACCCTGTTTCCATTCGTCTGTAAAGAATTCGCGTTAGTATTTTGCAGCCGTGACTTATTAAACTGATAGTTCGGTAATTTTCACATCTGTCAATACCTGCTTTCTTTGGGATTGGGATTATTACATTGTTCTTGAAGTCTGAGGGTATTTCGCCTGTCTCATACAACACCTCCGTATTCATGCAGTTATTCCGCTGCGCAACAGATTCATCTCAATATAGAGTTCATGGAGTGCGACCTGCCTTTCATATCGTAGCTACAGCGAAAAGGTTTGTCAAGCTCAGCTGGCGTGTTTCAGTACCGCCTATTAATGTCCGTTAGTAGATGTACAAATGTTTTTTCTCAGATTGTGTACAATTAAGAAAAAATGTAGCACGTTCCCCGAAGTACGACGTTACGACCATGTTTCGCTTAATTCTCGATTGAAACTTTTCACGCATTTTGGTAGTAACGTATTTTTCCTGTAGACGAAGAAGGTCCGTGACATTTATACAATATAATCAATTCATATGTGATATACGTCTGGCTTGCAGTTCTTTTAGAGCTACAGAAAAGAACAGAGAGCTCGACAAATACTTTTTGCGCCAAAAATGTTTCGATACTTCTCGATTTATTTCAGCATCTTTTTTTAAGATGCGTTATAAGGACGCTTAGGAAACATGCGATCGTAATGTGAGATTGGGAGCACGTACTATGTCTGGGTCCAATTTGCTATTTATTTAAGAATTATTCTTTGAACATTACCTTACGCCACTTGGTTTCTCACTCATATCGAAAATCCACCCTGTATAATCTATCTTATCCCTATATTCTACGCTGTTTTATTTCTTCTGCTAGAACAAAATACGTACTTTACACAATCACGTAGAGAGTGCCCAGAAAGAACAGAAGAATCAGCCATATATAATCTAGATGAGAAGGCTGCATGTTCTGCACATGGTATTGCAGCTATGATAGGTTAGTTTCGCTACAAGACAATGAGGAAATACATCGACGTGGTGTTTTCGGTAAGCTATGAAGCACGAAAGTAAATCTTATCGTTCAAAATTCTTGAATTACGAAACCGACTTCTATTTTTTTTTTTTAAATCTGAACCACATACTTCTACGTGTGGCATTTCAAAGAGCTTTCAAAGACGACGAAAGGGGCAAGGAATATTTTTCTCTGTTTATTTACTTAATTGGCCATTTAGCCAGCGAGGAACATGTTCAAAAAGTAACAACCAGTAAAACGTCACAGTCCAGTCCTTTAAAGATTAGAATTTTCATAATAATAAGTCTTCTTTATTTTTTTTTAATTCGGCAGACATAGACCTCTATAGGTAAATCCATGTGAGAACTGCCACCCAATACAGCCTTTTTATTTCGGTAAACATTTATGTAATCCATACTGATATATGTTTACATCTTTTAAGGTAATTTTTCTCGTGAGCCATGCTGTACAATGATATAATTTTATAGATATCTTCAGTGGTGTAGGTTGGTACTGTATTCAAAAGGGATAGCGGAAAGAGTTAGTATAAAAGAAATAATCAATTAAAACGTCATGACACTGGCATTTTACCGTACGAACAATGGACTTTAGTTAGCGACATAGTTTTTTCCTCTCGTTGTTTTTCGGAGCTATAAGCGGTAAATAGTTTATAAAACGTTACAGATTATGTTTAACACTTGTTAGAAGTCGCTAAATGTTCTCATGATGTAACCCTAGATGAGAAATGTGCAGTTAATCTGTGCTCCGTTTTAAGACAAGCTCGTTTTTCACGCATCTCGACATTTATGACGTCATATCCTCTGAACGTACAATTATATAATTTTGCAGGTGTATTGCGTGGTATATGTATAGCCGGCTTGCAAAGCCTGTTACGAAAAGAGTGATTGGTAAAGAAGTAAATATCGTGCCTGATGAGGTAGTTTTACTGGATGAACAGCGAAAATGCAATAAGCAATACATATTTTTTCTTTTCACTATTTTGTGACGAGTGTCAGCGAGAAAATGTTTCGAAAAGGTTTGGAACCATGAGTAAAGTTTGTTGGAAGCCGCTAAGTGCTATAATTCGAACAATGTGTATATATAGTCCGAGTAATTGCGCTCCATGAATTACTATGCATTAAGACGTGTACACAGTTTCTACCTTTAATACTTGAAATCAGCGACGTAAGATTAGTATTGAGTGGATTATAAACGCATTATAAATATTTAGTTTCGGTAAATAATTATCCTAAATCCATGGTGCAATGGATATAAGTTCAGATACTCTTATATATGGTACGCTAATATGTACACACATCAGTGTGTTGACAGTAATCCCACAAAAACCTCTCATAATGTAATACCTGATGTTTTTCATACGGCCGAACTTGCATCACTAGATGAACTGTGCCTGTCAGTACGTACTAACCGATATGCGTCCACAGTTCAACACCTGATCTGCCGCTCAGCGGAAAATAAATATTAATGGCTTGCTCTTGACAAATGAAGGCTTACATGGAGGTACTAACCAAACTAAAAACATACTACTACTAATAGCTATAATTATTCCTCTACAAATGAAGTAAATATTGGAGTAATGTATAGTGCACCGTCCACAGTCACAAGTAGCATTATCTGCATTTATACCCTTAAATCCTGTACCGAAAATGAAAAGTCTGTTAGATAGGCGGTCTGCAATTGGCGGTGGGTGACCCTTTTAGTGATATATAAGAGCGACACAAACAACTGTAGTGCTGTCAGGAGAATCCTAGGCATGTGTCAAGCGGCACTTCATGTCCTCAGCTGTTGCCAGCGCTGCCTTGTTCACATCTCGTTTTGACTTTAACCACAGATAAAAGTCCAAGTATGTTAAGTCTGGCGGGTGAGCAGGCCATTTTGTGTTTCCCGAAAGACCGATCCTACGGTATCCAACTGGTATGTTAAGAGAAGCCGTAAATATCTATCCAGGATGCGGCTACTCCGTCACGTTGATACCTCATGAGTTGCTACCTGCCCTATGAGATGTCTTCCAATAAGTGCGGAAGCTTATCTATTAAAACTGTAGATATCTGTGTCTCTTTAGAGTTCCATCAATAAGTCAAAGGGACTAACGACGCGGCTGCTGAGGGTCCCATGCCACGCGCTGAGATCAAGGTCGTTGTTTACCCATTTCGCTGTAAGTGTTGAGCTTCAGTTCACCAGTTGTGCAAGTTGAGAAAATCGGTTTTCTCGTGGTCTGTAAACGTTGTTTCACCTACACTGACGATTCACATTAATCTGACCACCGCCTATATTAGACGTCAACGTGTAATAACCACTCACACAGGACAGATGGTCAGCGCTAGCAGTATGTAAACGTTTGTAAGAGGTCAAAGAAAACAGTGCAGTCGTTGTTGTAATGCGGAATGGGAACGACTTATCTTACGGCAAAAAGGGCGTGATCATTGGCTTTTGCGCCACGGGTGGAAGCGCATGCGAAATGCCTAAGTATGTAAACTGTGCATGTGCTGTCGTTGTCAAGTGACACGGTGCATGGAAAAATGGCACTATCCAAAATTGGAGCATAAGGCAACTGTGGTGCACCATGGTTAGTAGATAACAAGGGTGGACACGGGCTGTGGAGATGTGTACGAGAAAATAAACGTGCAACCGTTGAGCAACTTGTAGGGAAGCAGCCTACTCACGCCTTATAAAACTCACATCAGTCTTTCCATTGTGTGCCAGCCTAGTCCGCTGTAACTAGCTCTGACGTCATAAATATTGCGCAATACTTTAAAATGAAGTAAAAGACCTGAAACGTTTCTAGCATGTCAGGAGTAATACAAAATCAATATGTGTTGGAAATCAGTTCAATAACTTTAACCATTTTCGAAATTTGGATGTTTTTCTGTAAAAATCATTGGCTCAACAGAAAAGAGCTAGAAACTTAAAAATTTTTATTTAGATTCCTTTTGCGTAATAATTTAGTAGAAACAGTATTCTGGATCTCACAAATTAAAATTTTATTTGAAATTCATGATTTTCTGGTTTTTGTCTTAGAAATTAAGGAAGCAAGATAGAACAAGTAGGGGAATAAATAAAGCTAGGATGTTTAAATTTAACTAGAAGGGAGATCCGCTTTAATCATAAAAATGTGAGAAGTTTCAACAGAATAACTATAAAACTGTAGCTATAGCGCATCTCCAAAAAGCAAGTTCAGAGCTCGTCTACTACGTGTAGTGTAATTATATTAATTCTCTCGCCCAAAATATTTGACTTAGCCACGTCAGACTTTTATTATGATTATTTACTTGTGTGCTGATTGCACAATTAAATTGAAAGCTTCATCGGCCATCAGCAAAGGAAGCAATGATTTATTCGATAACTTAAAGTGGTGCATTACTAGCCCAGCGGCTAGTCGGGAGAGCAGATTTGATCAGGCGTTCCCTTAGCCGTCCGCACCGCGGCTTTATATGTAAGAACGCTGCGCGAGAGGAAGAAGGCCCCAGTAGTCTCCAGACGCTGTTTAGCGCACCACCTGTGTTGGGAGTAGCGTCGCGTAGGTATCGTTGGTATAAAAAGCCTCGGATGCAGTAATAAGTTACTCGGGATACGCGTAACCATGAAATCGTTTTCGAGTAAAGTGTTAATTTTGGGATGACGTTAATGATCTATCTTTAGTTTGCGTATGTCGTATTTTCACGTGCCACAGGACAGACATTCTACCATTATTAGCATGGCGTTTGATGAACATTATCATCAAATTATGGCGAGCAATCACTTAAACATTTAATTTGAACAGTTATAGTGGCATCAGCGCATTAGACTCTGGACTGCTCTGGTAGTTGGATTGTATGGATTCTTTTTGGTCGGTGACTTTCAGAATATAGTGAACATTTTAGAGAGAATGGTTTTTGATTATGAATCCCAGACAATCTCCTAATTCCTCAGGACTATAAGCTGTAGCTATAAATGTATTTCTCAGATGAAGAGGGCACTAGGAATTCTAGTTACAGGCTTCACGTTTTGCTAATCACTTTCTGGTTGCCAATATTGTTGTTAGAGAGCCAGTGTTGAGAATGGCAAACAACAGCATTAAATAAATAATAGGAACATCCTTGAGGAGCTAGGACTCGATCCGAAAACCCTAAACCTTATCGAAGAATCGCTCACAAACACAACTTCTAAGATAAAATTCCTGGGTGAAATATCAGAGCCCTTCCTGATCAAAACCGGCGTCAGACAAGGTGACGGCTTGTCTCCACTCCTCTTCAACCTTGTCTTAGACAAAGTCATCCGAGAATGGGAAAAAGAACTGACGAATCAAAATTACTGGAAGCCTATACAACTAGGAAGATCTAAAGATGGTATTAAAATTTCATGCTTGGCATTTGCAGATGACGTGGCCATTCTAGCAGAAAACGAGACCACAGCGATTAAACAGATAGACATTCTCAAAGAATGCGCCGAAAAAGTTGGGCTACAAATTTCCTTCCAAAAAACCAAATTCATCTGCTCAAAATTTGAAACTCAAAAACTGACTACAAAATATGGACAAATTGAGAGAGTTCCATTCTTTAAATACTTAGGCGAGGTCCTAGAACCCACAGGGGGAGAGAAAACTGCACAAAAAGTTCGACTGCAAAAACTGAAAAGAGCATACTGGAAAACCCACAACATCTACAATAAAAAGTGTCTCTCCATTCACTCAAAAATACGACACTACAATACAGTAATCAAGCCCGAAGCACTATATGCCAGCGAAACACTCACACTCCATAGAAAAGGCGACCTGGAAGGCATCCTGAAAGAGGAACGCAAAATTATCAGAAAGATTCTTGGCCCAAAAAGAACGGAAGATGGATACAGGTTACAGTCTCGGAAAACTACAGAAAAATTATCTAACCTCGCTGCAGACATCCGGAAAAGAAGACTAAAATTTTACGGTCATATCCACAGACTCCCAACACCCAGACTCTCCCACAAAATTTTAATATACATTGAAAAATTGAAAACCATACCCTGGATACAAGAAACCAAAACAGATCTAGCAAATGCACAAATAAATTCTTCAGAAGTTATAAACAGAAATGTATACAGGCAAAATATCAATAGTTGGAAAGTACAACCTGAGAATGAAGTTTGCAAGAGACAGGGGACAAAATGGACAGAGGAAAGAAAGAGAATTCATGGGGAAAGAATGAGAGAAGTTTGGAGAATTAAAAAACTGAATCGGAAAAGCTTTGCGTGATCCGTATGGGTCCAATCGCACATAATAATAATAATAGGAACATTTAACAATTATTCCACCCGCCGCCCCACAAACTCACCGCCAAGATAACCCAAGGGACTATCAACACTGTCTCCTCGACAACTGCTCAGCAAATGTTGCTGGTTGTGGACCTCTGCAGCGGGTGCCTAGTTTGTGCAACCATGCTGGACGCCGTTCATCAAGGACGAAAGCCGGAATTTGCACGCTAATATAGCATCTCGTCGCCTTTTCAGATGATTCACGTTTTACGCTTCATCGGGTAGATGGCCGTTGTCATGTGTGGCCATGTAGCAATACTCATCTAGGACCAGGCCGGAGGTGGGAATGTTATGGACTGGGAATACTTTGAGTGCATTCGCTGGGTTATTTCGCCATTTTGGAAGGCACAATGTACCAAAACAAGTATATGTCTATCCTTGAGGATCACGTGCACCCCTACATGCAGCATGTTTTTCCTGCAACATTTGCTGAGCAGTCATTAAGGAGACAGTGTTGATAGCCCCTTGGGTCATCTTGGCGGTGAGTTGATCAATGTTTGCACGACCTCGATCTGGGTGTTCGCGCCATGGATCCTCGACCAAGGTATCTAGCACAGATTGCTACGGCAGCGGTATCGACATGGCACCACATTCCTGTTGGTGCCTTCCAGAAAACTGTTGCAACCGCGGCCGGAACGGTCGCCGGGTTTTCGAGAACGAAAGCGCGGCAAGACCGAACGGGAGTGGCCTGTGAATAAACAGAATCGACGGATGGGAAAGGATAGACATGAACAACGAACGACTGACGACCGAGCAAGAACCTACGAACAACAACGAGCAAGAAGCAACGGGATCACAAGCGAAAACCTCACCAATCAACAACGACCACTGGTACATGGAAACAAGCAAAGTAAACACACTGTATGTAGCCAGATGTTCATATACCGACGCGTATAGCAGACGGCCTCACAAAATTTCTTTTTCTTTTCCTTTATTGAATTTCGATTTCCCCTGAAGGGGGCGGGCTGGCAGCAGGGTAGTACGCTGCTCTTCAGCTTACAGAAGTCTTAAAACATAAGAAGATAAGAAACACTAAAATCAGGCGGTAAAACGGTCACTTAAATTGTAAAACGGCGGAAAATTGTGGAAAGTTAAAACATAAAACAAAGGCGTTGGCGATGCTAATAAAATACACAGGAAGCAGACACGTAAAATAGTAGACAGACAATTAAAAAGCACGGCGACGGTCTGGTTTCTGTTTGCAAAAGATATAAAAATCACACCCAGCGACAGTATGATGACCGTTCGCAACACTTCGGAAAAAACGTATAACACCTAACACTCACCCTCGCTGAGCGAGAGGCAGGCGCTTAAATACTTTTTTTTTTTTTCTTTATTGTATTTCAATTCCCCATCGGGGCGGGCTGGAAGCAGCATATACGCTGCTCTCCAGCCGAAAGACATAGAACAAACAATAGAAGACATTTAAAAACAACAAAGGAGAGAATATGGTGAACATAGATATAAAAAAGGGGGAACATCATGGAAGGCAATAGACAAAAAAACGGGGTGACCGTAAAATGGAGATAAAAAACTGGCGGAGGAGACGGGGGCAGGAGGAGAGGGACAGGGGAGGGGAGGTCCGGGGGAGGAGGGAGGAGAAAAGGAGGAGGGAGGGAAAAAGGGAGAGAAGGGAGGGAGAGTGCCCAGAGGAGCAAGCACAGGAGGAGGGCGGGAGGATCAAAGTTGGTAGGAGGGGTAGATGGAGGGGAGGAGGGCAACATCAGGGTGGGGGATCTGACCTCATACGCCCTATCCTTTGTTATGCCCATCCGGCTTGGATCTCCTTCCCCCTACCTTTTATAAATCCCTCCAAATCCTTGAACGTCATGCGGAGGTCACTTTTCATAGCCACCACTCGCAGAACTAAACCACTGTACATCTATTACCATAAATACGTCGATGGAGAGAAATGTGGAAAGATTGAAATGCGTTAGAAACGGAAAACTCCTGTGGCTGTTCACATCTGCATATTCATTCTACCTCGTGGTGACATGTGCGTTCTTGGTTACTGCTGCGAAAATGTTTGTTACTGCCCTTTTTCTTGACATATTGTATTCGTCGCACTTGCAGTTTCTTGCGATATTTAACAAAAAAAAAAAAAAAACAGAGCACTCCGTCTTCAGGCCACGAGTGGCCTACCGCGACCATCCGATCGCCGTGTCATCCTCAGGGGAGGATGCTGATAGGAGGGGCGTGGGGTCAGCACACCGCTCTCCCAGTCGTTATGATGGTATTCTTGACCGAAGCCGCTACTATTCGGTCGAGTAGCTCCTTAATTGGCATCACGAGGCTGAGTGCACCCCGAAAAATGGCAACAGCGCATGGCGGCCTGGATGGTCACCTATCGAAGTGCCGACCACGCCCGACAGCACTTAACTGCGGTGATCTCACGGGAACCTGTGTATCCACTGCGGCAAGGCCATTGCCAATATTTAACAATGCTTAAAAAAATCAGGATCTCCTTTTGCAGACATCTGCTCCGTTGCAGTGGTGCATTGATGACACTGGTGGCAGTAAAGTCTCAACAGTTTCGGGAGCTGGTTGTCTATGCGCTATAGCACCAGAGTACGGACATAAGAGCAGGGAACACATCTGTAGAGCATCCTCTGACTGTGGTTAGTCTCTATGAGGCAGTCTTGAAGTTTTCACAAAATGTCACACATGCTATTTCCTTTAATTTATCTTGGCAGGCTTTTCCCAACAAAAGTGTAAAAAAAATTAAAGAACCAAAGTTTCTTTCGTAGTTCGGCAGATGGAAACGTCAAAATTTTTCAAAATTTGCAAAGAAACTACAATTAAAGACACGATAATACCTACTTGGACTCAATACCCACTAACAGGCAAACATGCAGATTTCCAATCATTGATGCATTGTCTCACACTTGTTCCCAGGGCAAAGAAGGTTTCAAAGCAGTCTTTGATATTCTAAAATTTATTTGTCCACCAATGGGTACTGTACTGTCATGACTGACCATATCTTGAATAGAAAATAAAAACGTTCGTTCATTGCTCTCTCTGCTGCTCCTTTCAACGTCTCTACGAAGTGGTCTACAATCCCATATCTATGATACTATCACAGAGTGTAACAAAAACACAGAACCTCTGCAGGTATAGGTGAGGAATACCATAGCACAGTGTATTTCCAATAGCAAAGTTAAACTCAGTCTCTTGAGAACAATGGAGAATGCAGCATTATTTGTGCCGGCTGGAGGGGCTGAGCGGCTCTAGGCGCTACAGTGTGGAACCGCGAGACCGCTACGGTCGCAGGTTCGAATCCTGCCTCGGGCATGGATGTGTGTGATGTCCTTAGTTAGGTTTGAGTAGTTCTAAGTTCGAGGGGACTGATGACCTCAGACGTTAAGTCCCATAGTGTTCAGAGCCATTTGAACCATTAAAAAAAAGCATTATTTGTCCTGATTGTGATGAATGTTACATTGGTTTATCAGACAGAGATACAACAACTAGGTTGGTCGAAAATGAATGCAAGTGCACGTTGCAGAATCATGGCTCCAAATTTTCTGAGCATATAGTGAGTGGAATGGGGAATGGGAGACTACCAGCTAATGTCCTCTGTCTTCCACTTAGAAAACATGGGTCAAAAACACAAGCTGTTGGAATCGACAAACTTTTCCCCCACAGATTTAACATTACATGTCCAAACGACGCTTAATACTTCCCCTCTTCTAAGCTGCCCTAAACCTCACAGATTTTCCAGATTATTTCAACACTGTCGGTTGTTTTCTGTTCCTTCAGTTACTGTCGGTATTTATGTCATTGTGATAGCCAGTGTGTACGATATTTTCTGTTGTTACAATTGTCAGTCGTTTCTTTTACTCTGTTTACTTATCACATTCCATACGTAATACATCTTCGCACCGTGCGTACCACACTTTTGAAGTAATAATTTAATTTGTTTGGATTGTAGATATAATTTAAATTGTTTTTTTAATTAATTGTTAATGACTCCCGTGGTTTGCTTCCTTTTTACTTATTTATTGTTCAACTTTTTGCCATTTTAACTCTATTACCGCTGCACTGTCAAAGATGCTTTTCTCTGTTTTAGTACTCAATTTAGGAGAACTACATCGTTCTTCCAATGTGTTTACGAATGTTGTACACTCCTGGAAATTGAAATAAGAACACCGTGAATTCATTGTCCCAGGAAGGGGAAACTTTATTGACACATTCCTGGGGTCAGATACATCACATGATCACACTGACAGAACCACAGGCACATAGACACAAGCAACAGAGCATGCACAATGTCGGCACTAGTACAGTGTATATCCACCTTTCGCAGCAATGCAGGCTGCTATTCTCCCATGGAGACGATCGTAGAGATGCTGGATGTAGTCCTGTGGAACGACTTGCCATGCCATTTCCACCTGGCGCCTCAGTTGGACCAGCGTTCGTGCTGGACGTGCAGACCGCATGAGACGACGCTTCATCCAGTCCCAAACATGCTCAATGGGGGACAGATCCGGAGATCTTGCTGGCCAGGTTAGTTGACTTACACCTTCTAGAGCACGTTGGGTGGCACGGGATACATGCGGACGTGCATTGTCCTGTTGGAACAGCAAGTTCCCTTGCCGGTCTAGGAATGGTAGAACGATGGGTTCGATGACGGTTTGGATGTACCGTGCACTATTCAGTGTCCCCTCGACGATCACCAGTGGTGTACGGCCAGTGTAGGAGATCGCTCCCCACACCATGATGCCGGGTGTTAGCCCTGTGTGCCTCGGTCGTATGCAGTCCTGATTGTGGCGCTCACCTGCACGGCGCCAAACACGCATACGACCATCATTGGCACCAAGGCAGAAGCGACTCTCATCGCTGAAGACGACACGTCTCCATTCGTCCCTCCATGCACGCCTGTCGCGACACCACTGGAGGCGGGCTGCACGATGTTGGGGCGTGAGCGGAAGACGGCCTAACGGTGTGCGGGACAGTAGCCCAGCTTCATGGAGACGGTTGCGAATGGTCCTCGCCGATACCCCAGGAGCAACAGTGTCCCTAATTTGCTGGGAAGTGGCGTTGCGGTCCCCTACGGCACTGCGTAGGATCCTACGGTCTTGGCGTGCATCCGTGCGTCGCTGCGGTCCGGTCCCAGGTCGAAGGGCACGTGCACCTTCCGCCGACCACTGGCGACAACATCGATGTACTGTGGAGACCTCACGCCCCACGTGTTGAGCAATTCGGCGGTACGTCCACCCGGCCTCCCGCATGCCCACTATACGCCCTCGCTCAAAGTCCGTCAACTTCACATACGGTTCACGTCCACGCTGTCGCGGCATGCTACCAGTGTTAAAGACTGCGATGGAGCTCCGTATGCCACGGCAAACTGGCTGACACTGACGGCGGCGGTGCACAAATGCTGCGCAGCTAGCGCCATTCGACGGCCAACACCGCGGTTCCTGGTGTGTCCGCTGTGCCGTGCGTGTGATCATTGCTTGTACAGCCCTCTCGCAGTGTCCGGAGCAAGTATGGTGGGTCTGACACACCGGTGTCAATGTGTTCTTTTTTCCATTTCCAGGAGTGTAGATTTTTTGACGCCGAAAGTCAGTGAAAGTATGATGGTGGCCTTCTAAGCTGACTATCGATTAACTAAATGAATTATCCTGTAGAGCATAGAGAGTAATTTATTTTGCATTTACAAAAATAATTTACACGAGTCAGAACATTCGGCAAATTTTCCGTCATAACTTGCGGAAAGCAGTTGCTCGGTACATTCACCCTCTCTTGTTACTTCTTAGGTGTAATGCTACTAGCATTACTAAGGGTAAGTGGTAAGTGTCAGTGTCTGTTCGTAGACTTCAGGAAAACTATAGAGACTGAGGGGGCTTATATTACTGTATGTCTTATGTGTCGCACGCTCAGACACTAAATATGAATACAGCTGCTACTTGTGTACACTGATCCATCACACCGGATGGATGTTCCACAGACTCGCCGTTGTTTCGCTAGTTGGCGCGTAAAAGTTGGCGTGAAAGCAGTAGAGAGAAGTCGACATGGAGCCTGTACTGTGTACTCGTGCAGCAATTTCTGTGTCGCATCGTCAGTGTAAGGGTGCGAGGAGTACAGTAAAAGGGCAGTTAATCATCGGATACAAGCTACTGGCGCTCCAAGGTGCGGAAGAAGAGACGATGCTGAGGGCAGACGAAACTAGGAGAGATATTGTTACACGAAGTAAACCGTAAGGGGAAAGCCTTGCTAAAATGCAGACGCCCCCAGACGCCGTCCCAGATGGTTAGTTACACTTCAAGGAATTAACATGTAACTTCATATGTAGTCTAGACGCTTGGGTAGGTTGCCACCGTTGAACTTTGTAACCAACAGGCACGCAGTAGCGTATAAAGCCAACTTCATACCAGCCCTGAGAACAGCAACGTCAGTAGGCTCACATGGGTTAGAAAGAGAGCGACAACGCCAAAAAAACTGTTGACCCAGCAGTCCCTACTCAGAAGAGCCCAAGGGGCGGTGCTATATGACGTATAACAATAATGTTGCAAGCCTTATTTGACAGAGCAGTTATCTTTAGCTTTCAGCTGAACAATGTTGATACCCAATACGGACTTACTGCAACTGCATTAACATCCCCGCCTTAGGAGCAGTAGAGGGGACATAACTAAAGCGTGAGTGGCAGGCTCCTGCAAGAGACCTGCTGGATTGGCTGGATGGCTTTCATATCCAGTGATGTGTTAAGGCTCGGAGCAGCTCCTCTCTGGTCTCCAGCGTGTATTGAGAGACGGGATGGATGTTGTAAAACTGCTTATACTTATCTAAGGTTACTTGTATGTTATCATTAAGCCCAGATAGGCATGCCTTCTTGCACCCACTAGGGCTGTGTTTCCGACAGTTTGGTGAGCAGTACAACTGTGTCGTAGGAGCTATCGGCTACAGGTATCAATCT
This sequence comes from Schistocerca cancellata, assembly GCF_023864275.1. Lineage (NCBI taxonomy): Eukaryota > Metazoa > Arthropoda > Insecta > Orthoptera > Acrididae > Schistocerca > Schistocerca cancellata. The sequence goes on along the minus strand of NC_064628.1, from coordinate 920,149,651 downwards.
CCTCATCCAGTTCTCCTGTGATAAATCGTGCCTTACTGAAATTGTGCTGCCTTTTAAATGGGTCGATATCTGGGCACTCTGCAGCAGTTAGTGCGATGGTTCTATGTTGTAGCGTGTCTTCTACTGACTCAACTGACTGCTGAGTCTTTCGTTCTGTTACAGATGCGTTGTCTGGGTTGTATTCACACCCCCATCGTTCACTGTTAAAAGGTGCTAGTAATATGGGACTGTGTACGAACTTGAATCCAGATTTCTCTGTCCATCTTTCGAATTCTTTCCTATTGGAAACTGTCTCTTGGTAGCCGCATGTTGTCCTGTGATGATTGAAATCTCTGATTATAAACTTGATTGACTGCTTTTGAAAATGTCTTGATTCTCTGAACCTGAAATTTGCTGCCGGTAGCCCTTGAATGGAGGTCGCTGTGCATGTTTTCAGTTCGATTCTTAAAATTTCTATATCTCCACTAGTTGAACTATAAATCGGGAATTTCTGGTTATTGCGCTACCTTATTGTTCATGGGAGCTTTCTGAAGCTAATACCATGTCTTTGACTTTTGGTCCGTCGCTAGTGGGTCCTCTGTGGGTTTATTTAAAAAAAAATGGTTCAAATGGCTCTGAGCACTATGGTACTTAACTTCTGAGGTCATCAGTCCCCTAGAACATAGAACTACTTTAACCTAACTAACCTAAAGGACATCACACACATCCATGCCAGAGGCAAGATTCGAACTGCGAACGTAGCGGTCTCGCAGTTCCAGACTGTACCGCCTAGAACCGCTCGGCCACTCCGGCCGGCTGTGGGTTTACTGCCAGATTAAAATATCGCATTTGCATTTGCTGCACGTGTCAGAGAGTGAAAGTTCTTTATTTGCAGATAAGACTTCAGTGTAAACTGAAGTCATTTCTGAAGCTGGTTCTGTAAATGAATTTTTGTTCACATTCGTGTTACTCCTCCGTGTCCTGGTTTTAGAAGGATTAGCCGGCTACATATCGTTTCGAAGGACGCCCGATCTATTTCGACCTTCTAGGAGGCTCCTTCTGTGTTCCTAACAACTAAATGAGTAGAACTAATTTCTAAAATATCCGCCATACTTGCGACAGGTTTCACGAAGCAATTTCTACTGTTTTGCACAGCGGAAAATAGCAGGAAGGTCAGTTTTTCTGAAGATTATTGTATGAAGAGTCCTTACAACGATGTTATGCTTGGACTCTGTTACTTCTTGAAGCCAATCGAAACTCTACGGTCCCGTGTGAGTGACCTACATGCAGGGGAACGGGATTATCGCTGTCCATAGTCCAGCCTGTTCGAGCAAGCGACCGTGGGACGACATCCACGTGCATTAATCGCGCGGAGGAGGCTGGGACTTCATTAGGCGGCCTTGTGATGCCGCGCGCGGCGGAGCGCGCCTCCTGGGGCGCGGACGGCGAGCTGCTAATGCGCGCCTAATCCCCCGGCAACCCACCCGACATCCGCGCGTGGCGTGCGGTGTGCGCAGCCGCGACGCCTTCCGTGACGGGGACAAGGCGCGGAGCCTTAGCAGCGCTCTACCTCGAGGCTGGTGAACCGCGTTCTACATAATGGAGGCTCATTCTTATTAAGAACGGAAAATCCCAGGCGTCGCATCTTGTTCAGGACTCTCCTACTTACATAACAATATTTTTCTGTGGATAGAGTGGCTCTGGTGACGTTAAGATGCGATTTCAGACCAACCCAGCAGCGACACAATGCCAGTCGTGATCCTCATGTTCAGTGGCACCCCTCTGAATCATTATTTACACCAGAGAGAAAGGGAGCGAACGAGTTTTCGCAGATAGTTCGACTGTGTTCACGCCCATTAGATTGTACTGCAAACTAGCCTTTACTATAGACCAGGGATTCCCAAAATTTTTCTCGGACGGAACACTTTCACAATCTTCGTACTTTAACATTTTTATTTTGAAGATAGATAATTTTTTTTTAAAGTAAGAAACATCTTGCCTTCAGTGATCAATTTCAAATCACAACTGGTAACACAGAAATTGCAACAAAAGGAATAATATCATCAAAATGTCGAAAAACAAGCCTTGGTTTTAGTAGTTACTTATTCACTTCCCGTGTTCTGCAGAACACAACTTGGGAACAGAAGAGAACAGGAGACAAATAACACAGTTTATCAACGCTCTTGTTGTCTAATGGTGCTACATAGGATACAACACTATTTATCGACAGACTCTGTATAATGGCCTGATTTTCAGAGAGGTCTATTTTGCATGTCGAGCGGCTTTCTTTTGGAAATATAAGCAAAATTGCACAGGAAAAAAAAGAAAAAGCGTTTAGGTATCTCACTTTGTACTAAACGTGCATGGGGGTGAAAGCCATAAGTCGTTCTCGTATACTTCCATAATTTTCTGTTTCCAGGATTTACGGGTTCTGTCTACATCTACATCTACGTGATAACCCTGCAATTCGCACTTAAATACCTTACAGAGGGTTCATTGAAGCACTTTTACAATCTAAGCACTTCCACACTTTCTCTCTACCGTTCCATTCCCTAACGTCGTGCGGGAAAACGGAAAATTGAATCTTTTCGCTCCACCTCTTCCTTCTCTTATTTCATTAAAATGTTCATATCTCCCTAAGTACGTCGGTATTTTCGCATTCGGAAGACAACGTTGTAGATTGAAATTTCGTGAAATGATCTCATTTCGCAATAATACAAAACGAGCTGCTCCCCTTTGAACTTTTTCGATGTAGTCCGTCAATCCTATCTAGTAACGACCCCATACTGCACAGCAGTACTTCATCAGTGGGCGGACAAGCGTTGTGTAGGAAGACTCTTCAGTAGACAAGTTGCATCTTCTAATTGTTCAGACAATAAACAGCAGCCTTTGGTTCGTTTTACACACAACATTCTCTATACGATCATTTCACCTACTGAATCAACGGTCTTTAAATTTGTGTGATTTATGATGCAGCTGAAATTTAGCGGATTCCTTTAACTACTCATGTGGATGACTTCACACCTTTCGTTATTTAAAATTAGTTGCCACTTTCGCACCATAGAGATATCTTATCTAAAGCATTTCCATGATGGTTCTCATCAACTAATGACCTTTCAAGAAGGCAAATGACAGAAGAATCCGTCAAAAATTTAGGAGGACTAATCAGATTTTCTCATAAATAGTTTATGTAGAACGGCAACAGCAGAGGGCCTATAACACTTGCTCTCGTAAATGAACCGTGGCAGCTTTGAGGTCGATTTCACGTGCCTTGGTTTTGGGTATTACTCACTGGCGCTGGTGTTGGTAGCGGCTGCAGCTTGTCTCTGATTATCTCTGGCAGAGGGAGTCTTAAAGTAGGCCTTGAGCAGCGTTGGTGGGCAGTAAGACCGAGGCAGCGACTGACAGCGGAGTAGAGGGTATGTCGGACCGAATTCCGGACATAGTGGGTCAGTCGGCCGTCAGCTCTGCTTATGTCAATACATGGTGTAACAGGTGAAGTCGGAGTTACGAGACTGAACTGAGTACGGCGTTCTTCTGTCCACGTCCGCTGATTTGTCCGGCTTTGATTTTCCATACTGTGTGGGACTGGGCGCTGGGAGCCGCACTCGATATTTCCAGGATTTTAAAATATCTGCCACAGCGTGAATTTATCTTCGGTATTTCTCGGAGTTGGATAGGCACACCTCTATTGTCTGCGCTTGTTGAGTTACTGAAACATTTGTTTGAGCGTAATTATCTGAGCTAAGGATCTATTGCTTCACACTATTTACACTACTGGCCATTAAAATTGCTGCACCACAAACATGACGTACTACAGACGCGAAATGTAACCGACAGGAAGAATTTGCTGTGATATGCAAATGATTAGCTTTTCAGAGCATTCACACAAGGTTGGCGCTGGTTGTGACATCTACAATGTGCTGAAATGAGGAAAGTTTCAAACCGATTTCTCATACAAAAACAGTAGTTGACCGGCGTTGCCTGGTGAAACGTTACTGTGATGTCTCGTGTAAGGAGGAGAAATTCGTACCATCACGTTTCCGACTTTGATAAAGGTCGGGTTGGAGCCTATCGCGGTTGCGGTTTATCGTATCGCGAAATTGCTGCTCGCGTTGGTCGGGATCCAATGACTGTTAGCAGAATATGGAATCGGTGGGTTCAGGAGGGTAATACGGAACGCCATGCTGGATCCCAACGGCCTCGTATCACTAGCAGTCGAGATGACAGGCATCTTATCCGCATGGCTGTAACGGATCGTGCAGCTACGACTCGATCCCTGAGTCAACAGATTGGGACGATGGCAAGACAACAATCATCTGCACGAATAGTTCGACGACGTTTGCAGCAGCATGGACTATCAGCTAGGAGACTGTGGCTGCGGTTACCCTTGACGCTGCGTCACAGACAGGAGCGCCTGCGATGGTGTACTCAACGTCGAACCTGGGTGCACGACTGCCGAACAGTCATATTTTCGGATGAATCCAGGTTCTGTTTAGAGCATCATGATGGTCGCATCCGTGTCTGGCGACATCGTGGTGAACGCACATTGGTAGCGTGTATTCGTCATCGCCATAATGGCGTATCACCCGGAGTGATGGTATGGGGTGCCATTGGTTACACGTCTGTGTCATCTCTTGTTCGCATTGATGGCACTTTGAACAGTGGACGTTACATTTAAGATATGTTACGACCAGTGGCTCTACCTTTCATTCGATCTCTGCGATACCCTACATTTCAGCAGGATAATGCTCGACCGCATGTTGCAGGTCCTGTACGGGCTATTCTGGACGCAGAAAATGTTCAACTGCTGCCATGGCCATCACATTCTCCAGATCTCTCACCGACTGAAAATGTCTGGTCAATGGTGGCCGAGGAACTGGCTCGTCACAATACGCCAGTCACTACTCTTGAAAACTGTGGTATCGTGGTGAAGCTGCATTGGCATCTGTACCTGTACACGCCATCCAAGCTCTGTTTGACTGAATGCCCAGGCGTATCAAGGCCTTTATTACGGCCAGAGGTAGTTGTTATGGGTACTAATTTCTCAGGATGGATGCACCCAAATATTGTGCAAATGTAATCACATGTCAGTTCTAGTATAATATATTTGTCCAATGAATACCAGTTTATCGTCTGCATTTCATCTTGTTGTAGCAATTTTAATGGCCAGTAGTGTATATTTGGCTGTATATGTAATTGTGCCTGCATTGGGGATTTCTGTGTAGCATTGACAATTTTATTGTGGTGTATTTGAGTTGGCTATAAGCAGTGTGAAAGACTAAGATCAGTGATTAACCTTCATGTTAGATTTTCCCATTTGTACGGCCGTCGGCTTTCTTGTGCCGTAGTATTGTGGGAAAGTGTTTTGGTAATAAACTGTGGTAAATTTTTGCAGTTTAAATTGTAATCGTAAGTGTTTTTAAGAATTTTGCATTTAATCTTTTATTTATATTTTGTTTGGTTTAACAGAAGTTTACCGTACTTAATACACTGTGTGGTAGATTCCCATGTCTAAATACCATGTAAGGAAGAAGTGCTTGTAAGATCTAATTATTATCGACTATGTCATAGGATTCGTGTGGTTTGACTAAATTACTCTCAGATCTTATTGTCTGGGCATTTATTAAGTTTTCCTATATCAAACTTTACTGAGCCAAATGGTTTAAGAGAAATTACCTTCGCCACTGCTTCACATTTTCGATATTTTTTGAAATTTGGCACCATATTGAGAGGGCTTATGCTGATCATTTCTTGAGAAGGTGGCCATTAAAAGTGGCTTAACTTCTTACGTTAGTCTATGTTTCATCTAAGTGCTGCTTGTTGACAACCGTGCTTAGTCTTCTGAGCTTCGCGGCTGGCTTTTCAGTGGCTGGTGGCCGCGGGGGCGTTTTGTTATTAAGCACCGCCTTGGTGTTTATTGGCTTCCTTTGAGGTGCGTCCGTGACTGCCTTACTACGCAGGTTTGCGCTGCCTGCTAATAAATTTTAAATTAAGTAGTGGCCATATTACTTAATATTGTGATCTATGGAACCTTATTTAATGTTTTACTTAAAATAATACATCTCCTTTGGAGTATGCTTGTATTGCCCGTGTCGTGAATTTCGGGTAGCTGAGTTTTTGCTAACTTGGTTAAGTACGAGGTATTGCCTTTATTATTATGTTAAGCTAATTCCTTACTACTGGTTTAAGCCTAAATTGGGACTGTACTTGCTACATGTATGGACAACCTTAATCTGTTTTACTGTTTTGGTACACAATTTTAGCAGTGTGTAAACAACTCTTATGCCTTAAGGGACTATTTGAGTAAAAAAAAAATTACTTAGTTTTCTGAACATCCTTTGAAGGCCTTAAGTGATCTTTTCTTATACTGTCTTAATGATGTCTTTGTTGTTTCCCTTTCAGTAGCTTCTTTTTACAAGAAAGAAGTTTTGTAAAACTTTTTTTACTGTTTGATATTTATTTTGGCACTATGTGTTGCGGCTTGTTGAGGTAAAATCATTTGTTAAATATGATTTTTGGTGTAAGGCCTGTGACTCATAATTATTTGTGGTTGTTGTATTTATTTATTCATGCTATAATATGGTGTTTAAATAAATGCAACCGTTCAAAGGAAAAATGACGTTGGTATTCTGGGTTCGCCAGTCAATGCTTTCCTTGTCCTGCTACATCCTGTATTTAGGGATTTCATCAGTTACTACGAACTGTGACCGTTATGGCAGGAAATCAAGAATCCAGCAGCATAACTGAGAAGACATTTCATATGCACGCAATCTGATTAGGAGCTGCTTGTCAGGAATGGAATATCTAGAAATATGAAATCAGTCTGAGATCCTCTGTCGGTAGCACGCATTGATTTGTGAGTGTGAAGGGCTGCTTTGTTTCATAAGAACATTTTCTGATTCGTGCTGAATGTGTGTCAACAGATCCTTCACATCGAGGTAATTCGTAATGTTCGAATACGATACATGTTCCTAAATCTTACAGCAAATCGACGTACCGATATGGGTCTGTAATTCTTCGGAGCACTCCTACCTCCTTTCTTGACCACTGGAGTCACCTGTGCAAATTTCCAGTCTTTAGGTACGGATTTTTCGTCGAACGAGCGGTTACATATCGTTGTTAAGTACAGAGCTATTATATCAGAGCACTGCGAAAAACAGTTATTTGATATATAGTCTGAGCGTAGGACTTGCCCCTAGTAGATGATTAAATTTGCTACGCTACACCGAGTATCTCTAATTGTAAGTTACTTATGTTGCCAGTAGTCCTTGATTCGAATTATGGGGTATTTAGTTCTTTGGTGAAATAATTTAGGAAAATAGTATACAGTAACTCCGCCTTGGGGGCATTTTCATCGGTAACTTCACCATCGCAACTGAGCAGTAAAGGTGTTGATTGCGTCTTGCGGCTGGTGTGTTTCACATACGACCAAAATCTCTTTCTACCTTCTGCCAGATTTCTAGACAGAGTATCGATGTGGAAACTATTTAAAGTATTTTGCACTAAAGGTCATGTGGTGGATTTTGTGTTCTTTTAAATAAGTCATGCTTTCTTCGTTACTTTTGACCTGTTTTTTGTACCATGGGGCTGGGGGAACCATTTACGTCACTTATTAATTAATTTATTTGATATAACTCTGTTCGTTGCTGTCTCTACTGTTTCTTTGAATTTAAGTCACATGTAGTCTACACTTTCATAGTTAGGCCTTAAGGAATGGAGACTGTCTCCTAGGAAGGTGTCGAGTGAATTTTTATCTATATTTGTAAACAGATATATTTTCCTTTTATTTTTAGTGCGTTAGGATGTTACGGTACTCACACTCACTGCTATTGCTTTGTGGTCACTAATCCCTCGATCCGTCGCAATGGTCCCTATTTCCTCGGGATTATTTGTTGCTAAGAGGTTGAGTACGTTATCACAACCATTTACGCTCCACGGGGGCTCCTGAAGTAGTTGCTCAAACTAATTTTCGAAGGAAGCATTCAGTATGATTTCAGAAGTTGTTTCTGCTTATTACCGACTTTTAAAATGTACCATCACGAGCATATCGAGGGCAAATTGAATTCACCTCAAGTACATTTGTGTGAGGGGCACACACATATGAAACGAGAATCAAGTGTTCTTTGAACAGTTCAGCAACAGGATCATTCTTTTATCAGATGCCTATTCTTGAAGAACGAATGCAGTAAGACATGTGCTTTATTTTGTTGTTTCTTTTCTTTTTTCATTCGCTGATTGAGGTCAGCAGCCGCATTCCTTTCCAACACCAACTCCTAGTACAGCTGCCTGCATGAGATGGGAATATACCTTCGCAGTTTTCAAGTTAACGAGCTCCGGAAAGGCTCAAAATCATGAAAAGTTCAATTTTTACTTTTTTGCGTTTTCTGAATCTGCAGACTATTACCTTTTAATAGATATATAATTTATTCAATTCTGAAGACTACAACTATTTTAAAATTTTTTTGAAATGTGTTCTACATGGGCGTGACCCACTGTGGCGCTGTTAAACTGCTGTCAAATGGTGTTATTATTAACGTCCGTGTTCATCAGGTACATTTTAGTGATGTGAGATAAAGTATGTGTTGTGGCTAACATATTTTCAGAGACTTAGCAGCACCTGAACTGTTGAAAAAGTGTATTCACGGAAAAACTCAAAACCCCAATGAAAGTGTACATAGTGTTAAATGGTCGAGAATCCCCAAGACTGTATTTGTTGGAATAGAAACACTTCACTTTGGTGTGTATGATGCTGTTGCGACTTTCAATGATGGCAACATTGTAAGGTGCAAGGTATTTAGAAATATGGGAATGAAGATAGGTTCTAACATGGTACGAGCGATGCTTGCTTTAGACAAGGAACGCCTTCGGGCTGCAGACAGGGCTGTAAAGAGTCTAGAATTACAAGCAAGAGTAAACAGGAGGAGGAACAAGAGGAAGCTGGAGGAGGAGTTTGCAGAGGATGAAGATAATCCATCCTATGGACCTGGAATACACTAAAAAGTTAATCCAATCTTTGTTGCTCGATTCCCAAAACTTTTATTTTCTCATACTAATTACATGTTTTCTAAGGATCTTCTAAACATATTTGTTTCAAACTTTCAGTAAATGTTACACAGTACCTTCTGCATAATTTAACACGGCCTTTTTCCAAAAAACTGTATATTTTTGAATATATAAATAAAAAATTGCAAAAAAATGTTGTGAATTTTCATTACAATTGAAAAAAAAATCATCTTTAATAACTGAACTAAAATTTTTTAAAATCCCTGTGTTAAGGTGTAGCCCATATTCCATTAAATAATCTGTAAAAATTTCAACTTCCTACCTTAAATACTTTGTGAGGAAAGATGTAATTTATAAGCGTTATTTTAACATTGCAAGTATAGGGCGTTCCGGAGCCCCTTAAAGCAGTTTTCTTCTTACTTCCCTCAGCGGTGGGGAGGGAACGTCCATTAGTTTTCTTTCAAACCAGGCCGCCGGACTTGAGTCTTCCTGGACACACGAACTTTCCCAATTTTCTAAAAACTGTGACGTTTGATTCGCTACGTGAGAGCCAGCGTGGAATTTTATATAAAGTTTTGGTTTTCTTGTCTGTTCAGAAGTGAGCCCGAGACAACGACTGCACGCGACAATTTAAAGCCCTCTGGTTGGCTCAGCGGCACTCGGTTTTTGGTCGCTCCAGGGGACTGGCTGGCCGCCACCTCCTCTCTAAAGAACTCACTCTCGACATAGGTCCAGAGAAAGCTTGTTAAGATTCGGCAGAGCTTCATTCTCGGGCGAGGGCTCGCCGAGTATGGGTGGTGTCCATCTGTAACATCAAGTTGTAGTATTAAGTAGGGTTGAACTTCGTAAGCTAGGCCGTGATTAAACGTGGAAGTGTTGATAATGTCAGGTGCAGGAAGTGAATAATTACTTCGCTATTAATGTTTGCTTGTTAATACTAATGATCTCACATGGAACTTAAGATCTTATAATGTTATAATGAAGTTTTGCTTTGCCTTGTAACAAATTGTGTTGTCATATAACGGTATGAGTGGTTAGCCTTGATTCATTCACTCCCTAAAATATCAGATGTGCTTCGATGTGCGGCGTGTTTAGTTCATTTATTCACAAAGAGGTGTAGAACAGATATGCGATAACTCTAGCATGGCGTCGGACACCACGTGGCCCCTGATCAGTTGCGTTTTGCTGAGTGTCCATCTTAGCGCAGATATCTCAAGCTCACAGACATACCAAATACCGGCACCCATTATATCAAACAACATTATCTTTTGCAGACTTTATCACTGTTTGGTGACACACGTTACAGCTCTCATTTTCTCACAGCACTCTAGGTTTTCAGCCTGCATGCGTGACAGTAAGTGGTGCTAAAGTACTTCAAAATCCCTTATACACAAAGAGGCGATTCGTGCTGATTCTCATGCGAATTTTGATATCCATTCCTTTCTCGTTTATCTCTATGGGACTACAGGAACATAAGTGACTAACTAACATTTTTTGAGATGTTCCTCTCATGTCTTAGCTTGTGTTAAATTCTGTAATAAAACACAAAGTGTTAATGCGAGTTGATTGTCAATTACAAGAGCTCCTCCGCTTCTTTGGAAAGCAGCCATATTTTCTAGAGCGAATCCCAGTAATGTGCACTATGCACAAATTAAATCTGTGGTACAGGATAGCCTGCGTTTCCGTTGCGTTTCCATTTGTCAGATAAATCTTAAAGATGATGGCTGAAATATTCTTTATCTAGTCACGATTCAGTACGACACCTGCCGGCATTTAGTGTCGCGACGCAGATCCTACCGTCAAGAATTTAAAAGCAAAATAAATCGTAGACTCAAGTAATACTACTACGTTACGCCGTATTGCAATTAAATACTTTTTTCTGTGGTTCCAGACCATGGGGTCCCATGTTAGATTCCCGGCCAGGGCGGATTTTATCCACGAGCGGCCTCGGTGTTGTGTCGTCATTTGTTATCATAATTTCATCGTCACTGACACACAAGTTGCCGAAGTGGCGTCAAATAAAAGTACTTGCACTAGGCGGTCGGAAAACGGGAGATGGAGTATCCCAGTCATTACTGTGGGAGGTTCTGTCATTGCACTGAACAGGAATGGAACTGAAATATTTAATGATAGACAGGGAAAATGCTAAGCGCACGGCTAATTGTGCTATTACGAAAACATATTTAAAATATGTTGCAGCAGTTCTCTTCCTTCTTATTGGTAGCCTTGAGACGTCTTAATGAAGGTATTGAAATGTGGTTACTGAAATGAGGTACAATATGCTGAACAGCTTTAGTTTAACATTGAATAAAAATCATTTCTAGGAAAATTGAAAGTTGAACTTTAGTTTCGCTTAGGTAAGAAATGATCAAGACCCAGACAGACGCAAACGCAATGTTGTGCTGGACTATAAAGCATTGGAAACATTCTATTCGGCACTGTCTGGGTCTAGAGGAGGTCTACATTTACTTCTGAAGGACGTCGAACAGATACCACAACGCACACAAAATATTAGACCTTGTTATTGAACTTTGAACAATATAAAACACTCAACTTGGGAATAATCCATGTCCACAGGTGTGTCACTTACGTATTTGTTATTGTCGCTTTACTCGATGACTGGTCAGTTCGCACAATACGGAATGACTGCTTGACTCTTGAAAATAATTTGCACTCAATCCTGAATAGTCAGCGAAAGGTAATATAGTATTGGAGAAATAAGTAAATGCAAGTGTTTATTAATAAAAGTTATTGTATTTCGAACAGTAGTAACAAATAGTAGTTTTACTGTACAAAATCAACATCATTATGTATAATACAGTTCATTGTAAAAAATATGAAAATCTGATATTGTCCTTGTCATATTAATTTTATTTTTCTAAACTTCTTTATTTTACAAAACTGCATTGAAAATACCGTTAGCAGTTATGATGGTGACCATAGTTTACTTTTCGGCTGTAAGTGTATTTAGTACTAACTTAACATATCACTGAATATGCGAACTAATGAAAAAGTCACGTCTGACGGTTCAGGTGAGAAAAGTGTTTCCAGTAAATACCATCTTGCTCTTTGAAGCGTTTGACCTTATACTTTGCCAATGATCGTAGCGTAAGCTACTTTTACTGGAAATTGCTGTCTTGTCATTTGGTTAGGTGTGAGGGTACTGCAGGGTATGAGCATTTATCGGAATCAATAAACTTAGCAGCGGTGATGTGCTCACCTAAGTAAGTTACGACAAATCTTAGATTAATTAATGCCACATTAGTGTTAAGATTTCAGAGTAGCATAATAGCGTTTTTGTCTAAAAGTAGCTGACGAGGTGGTAAACCGGACAGGTTTAAAAAGGCCAAGAAGTCTTTTGGGAACAACTGAACGTTGTTTATTTCTTCAAATTTGGCATAATCAGGACTGAGGTAAGCCACTGTCTCTTCACGTAACAAACTGGAAATGACACATTTATGAAGTGTTGTATGATCATCATTTTTTTACACATAGATTCGTCATTGAATCGAACTACCAAATATTTTGTTCATTGACTGCTGCAGGATACAATACTGCGTTAATAAAACTATAGTAATTCCAATAATAGTATTTCGGAATTTTGATGCACATTAATGGTATTGACGTTAGAGGTTTAAAGTAACATTGCAAAAGCTGTAAAGTAGTGACGAATCTGAAGTTACTTCTTTGAACTCATAAACTGAACCACAAGAGTAAACGGTGCTTACCTGTGATGATTGAAACTGATGTAATTCAGTTTATTTGCGCAGTGAACGACGCTTTCTTAAAGAAAGTAAACAAGTCCAACAGATTTCGCGCATAATAGTAAAATTAGATTGTCAATATCTTTCTCCTAAATTCCTTACAACGTCTATGACCGTAACAGCATGGCAAACTGAGTTTGTGTAAAGAATTTAAACAGCTGCTACACCGTACATTGGTTTTACAAAAATGTGTTTAAATTAAGGTTTTAAACAAAAACAAAAACTTTAAACTAATTGTGTATTTTCCGTGTTGAACGAAATAATGAAAACCACCGAGGTAACATATATGATACCTCATCTCAGTCTACAGTGGACTATAAATTTCGATACACTTTAGATTTCTAATACAACTGGCGCTGTTTTATCTGAAGTAAGACGCTGCTGCCGTAGTAAGCGATGACTTGGCAGTGTAGTGAGCGACTCTGCGCTCTGAAGTTGGCAATCTTTCGACAGCGGCGGCGTATGAAACCTCTTGAAGGCGTCTCTACGCTGACGTCTCGCATTTTATTTTATTTATTTATTTATTTATTGTTCCGTGGGACCAAATTAAGGAGCAGTCTCCATGGTCATGGAACGAGTCAATAAATGAAATTCTAAAACGATATTAGAAACAGATAAAATGAAATATAAAAAAAAACATATTCAGGTGACAAGTCGCAAGTTTAAATGAAGACAATCAACAATGTAACACTGGAATTTGCTTAATTTTTTAGCTCTTCCAGGAGCTCCTCGACAGAATAGAAGGAGTGAGCCATGAGGAAACTCTTCAGTTTAGACTTAAAAGAGTTTGGGCTACTGCTAAGATTTTTGAGTTCTTGTGGTAGCTTATTGAAAATGGATGCAGCAGAACACTGCACTCCTTTCTGCACAAGAGTCAAGGAAGTGCATTCTACATGCAGATTTGATTTCTGCCTAGTATTAACTGAGTGGAAGCTGCTAACTCTTGGGAATAGGCTAATATTGCTAACAACAAACGACATTAAAGAAAATACATACTGTGAGGGCAATGTCAGAATTCCCAGATTTTTGAATAGGGGAGGACAAGAGGTTCTCGCACTTACACCACATATAGCTCGAACAGCCCGTTTTTGAGCCCAAAATACCCTTTTTGAATCAGAAGAATTACCCCAAAAAATAATACCATACGACATAAGCGTATGAAAATATGCGAAGTAGACTACTTTTCGTGTTGAAGTGTCACTTATTTCAGATACTGTTCTAATGGTAAATAAAGCAGCATTTAGCTTCTGAACAAGATCCTGGACATGGGCTTTCCACAACAGCTTACCATCTATCCGAACGCCTAGGAATTTGAACTGTTCCGTCTCGCTTATAATATGCCCATTCTGTCTGATCAAAATATCGGTTCTTGTTGAATTGTGAGTTAGAAACTGTAAAAACTGAGTCTTACTGTGATTTAGCATCAAATTATTTTCCACAAGCCACGAACTTATTTCATGAACTACATTATTTGTTACTGTTTCAGTATTACACACAAGATCCTAGACTATCAAGCTGGTGTCATCAGCAAACAGAAATATTTTTGAATCACCTGTAATACTAGAAGGCATATCATTTATATAAATAAGAAACAGCATTCGTACCTGCGTCAGCCAGCGACTATTCTTGCTTGTGGTTCCTTCGTGAGCTACCGACTTTGATATGTGACCTCGTTCTTCGGACGACACCACACACAGAGCTCAAGTATTAACATTGTAAATACATAATCAGTGAATCATGTTATGGGGATTCAAATATTAGGGTTCTGGTGCAGGTAGTTTCCCTCATCCAAAATAGTTTAATACACTGAGGGGAAAAAAGTCACAACACCAAAAACGAAGTAATGTAGAGTAACGAAATTCCTCTAATAGGTTAGTCTAGGTAACATATTTAAGTGATTAACATTGCAAGATCTCACGTTAATGTAAGCGCGATATAAGCCATTGCAAATGCGAAGTGCTGGTACATTAATAACTGGTGGTGAAACGCTACAGTAGTTTCCGCTCCATAAGCAGCAGGTTTCCCTGCTCTCTCGCACCGGGAAATGCAAACGGAGGCGTTTCCGCCGCCAATTTTATTGCACGACGCAGTCGGCCGCGGGTGCAAGAGCACCCATATTAACATGTGTCGTGTATTATGCATTTCTTGTACGTGAATGTGAATCTGCACATGAACTTTCTTAATCCTCCTCACACCTTTCTATAAAGCGTGGCCACATCTTAGTTGGACAGTAGTTCTGTAGTATAGTAGCGCCAACCTTACTCCTGGGTAGGGGATCAGAGAGACAGCACAGGCAGGTAAAAGTCAAAGACGTTCCAGTGTCACAAGATTTGGGGTGGAGAGGTTGGTCACGGGCAAGTGGTTCGACCTTCCCCTCCACCGGGACCCTCCGGGTGCCCGCCATATTCAGGGAGTGTTACAGAAGACAGGTAAGTGAGCAGACGTGCCCTCAGTGCGTCTGTCTCGATGTTCATGCGTGGAAGGGAGGTATTTGAATATTTGCACTGATTCTTTTATTTCCAGCTTCGGATTGTGTGAGGAAATGAATTTCATTTCGTAAATTTGACACCCTGCGTTAATGTATCTGGTCCCTAGCTTGCTCATTATCTTCCTCACATAGTGGATGTCCCATGTAAAACATTGGGAGACTTTGGTGGTATAATCTGGCCAACGCAATTCTATTTTGCCCTTAGAAATGTGCGTGCAGATTAGTATAAAATATACCCAAGCTGCAAGTTGTAAAATTGTAATATCTGTAAACTGGAACAATTGCTGCAATCACCGTAAAGTCCAGTGATAATGTTTAAAATAAATAGATAATAAATTGTCATCAATCCTTAACGTACCCTAAAAATCACAATGGAGTCAAGTTAAAGGAACTGATTTAAAACAAAAGATATAGAATGCAGGGACCGACACATCAGCATGTGAGCCCTCCAGCCCCTTGCCTGGTATCGTACAGAAAGGGCACGCTCTCTAGGTAGCGCTCTCAAGCTCCCCTCCCCAGTTATCCGTTGCGCAATTTTCTTTCAGGGCTTGACGACATCAACTTACATCTGGCGTTCCTAGGCAAGGAGGTTTGACGGTAATCTTTCAGTGCAACCTCCAGAATGTCGAATACAATGGTGCAATCGTTAATGTACACTCCTGGAAATAGAAATAAGAACACCGTGAATTCATTGTCCCAGGAAGGGGAAACTTTATTGACACATTCCTGGGGTCAGATACGTCACATGATCACACTGACAGAACCACAGGCACATAGACACAGGCAACAGATCATGCACAATGTCGGCACTAGTACAGTGTATATCCACCTTTCGCAGCAATGCAGGCTGCTATTCTCCCATGGAGACGATCGTAGAGATGCTGGATGTAGTCCTGTGGAACGGCTTGCCATGCCATTTCCACCTGACGCCTCAGTTGGACCAGCGTTCGTGCTGGACGTGCAGACCGCGTGAGACGACGCTTCATCCAGTCCCAAACATGCTCAATGGGGGACAGATCCGGAGATCTTGCTGGCCAGGGTAGTTGACTTACACCTTCTAGAGCACGTTGGGTGGCACGGGGTACATGCGGACGTGCATTGTCCTGTTGGAACAGCAAGTTCCCTTGCCGGTCTAGGAATGGTAGAACGATGGGTTCGATGACGGTTTGGATGTACCGTGCACTATTCAGTGTCCCCTCGACGATCACCAGTGGTGTACGGCCAGTGTAGGAGATCGCTCCCCACACCATGATGCCGGGTGTTGGCCCTGTGTGCCTCGGTCGTATGCAGTCCTGATTGTGGCGCTCACCTGCACGGCGCCAAACACGCATACGACCATCATTGGCACCAAGGCAGAAGCGACTCTCATCGCTGAAGGCGACACGTCTCCATTCGTCCCTCCATTCACGCCTGTCGCGACACCACTGGAGGCGGGCTCACGATGTTGGGGCGTGAGCGGAAGGCGGCCTAACGGTGTGCGGGAACGTAGCCCAGCTTCATGGAGACGGTTGCGAATGGTCCTCGCCGATACCCTAATTTGGTGGGAAGTGGCGGTGCGGTCCCCTACGGCACTGCGTAGGATCCTACGGTCTTGGCGTGCATCCGTGCGTCGCTGCGGTCCGGTCCCAGGTCGACGGGCACGAGCACCTTCCGCCGACCACTGGTGACAACATCGATGTACTGTGGAGACCTCACGCTCCACGTGTTGAGCAATTCGGCGGTACGTCCACCAGGCCTCCCGCATGCCCACTATACGCCCTCGCTCAAAGTCCGTCAACTGCACATACGGTTCACGTCCACGCTGTCGCGGCATGCTACCAGTGTTAAAGACTGTGATGGACCTCCGTATGCCACGGCAAACTGGCTGAAACTGACGGCGGCGGTGCACAAATGCTGCGCAGCTAGCGCCATTTGACGGCCAACACCGCGGTTCCTGGTGTGTCCGCTGTGCCGTGCGTGTGATCATTGCTTGTACAGCCCTCTCGCAGTGTCCGGAGCAAGTATGGTGGGTCTGACACACCGGTGTCAATGTGTTCTTTTTTCCATTTCCAGGAGTGTATTTTGTTGTACAGGTGCCGGATGCTAGTTAGTGCGATGAAGTTCTACGCCTGTTCCACTTGGACTGCCAATGCAAGGACGGTTAATGTTGCTTGTTGATGACGCTGAAGCTGTCGGCCGATGGTATCCGATACGTGCTGGACAGTAGACACATCTGGTGATCGAGCGGGCCAAGGCAGCTTGTCGACACTCTCTACAGCATGTTGGGTAACAATAGCGGTATGTGGACGAGCGTTATCCTGTTGAAAAATATCCTCTGGAATACTATTTATGAATGACAGAACAACAGGACAAATAACCAGGCTGGCGAACAAATTTGAAATCAAGGAACATGGGATAACCACAATAGTTATCTGGCTGTGATACAAAATCAAGCTTCAGACCATAATTCCAGGTGTAAGTGCAGTGATCTATCACGGAGCCAGTTTGGTTCCGTGGCCGTGCGGTTCTAGGCGCTACAATCTGGAACCGAGCAACCGCTACGGTCGCAGGTTCGAATCCTGCCTCGGGCATGGATGTGTGTGATGTCCTTAGGTTAGTTAGGTTTAATTAGTTCTACGTTCTAGGCGACTGATGACCTCAGAAGATAAGTCGCATAATGCTAATAGCTATTTGAACCATAAGTTGCAATAATAGCATACCCTGATGACATGCAATCCGTGACCAGGTCACCAAGTAGCGTATTCCAGCAGGATAATACAAGACCCCACATTGCAGTTCATAGATGCCTTGAGGAATGTAATTGCTCATAACTGACCTGGCAGGTCGCCTGGTTTTTCAGCCACGGTGCTGGTCTGGAATGCAATCGGATGGCCTACACCTTCCTTGCAGCCTCAAACGAGCAATCTTTATGAAGTGGAATGAAATGTTTCCCAGTCATAGAAACAAATTCCTCAACATGGCATTCATAGTCTGTTTGATCCTATGCCACGCTGAAACGTCCCCTTATAACAATTGTACAAGACTATGCTTAAACTGACACACAATATTTTTAGCGCAACGCAATCTGACTATCAAAGCTCCCTGCAAAAGAATGGCCCTGACTAACATTAAACTATACCTTTCACAAATAACTTACCTCACAAAAATCTTCATTACTCGAACTACTGCAATACAGCGAGCGCCACTACTGCCAGCTAAATAAAAGATTCAAACTACGGAAGTCACTAACTACTGATACGGATAGTTAGCAAATGAAAGATTTTAATAGAGAACAAACACTGTATTTACCTTAATAATCATAATATATATAGCAGTTCAATTTCAAAACTTCCGCCATCTCTCTCCCCACATCCACCACTGCTGGCGGCTCACCTCCAACTGCCCAACGCTACGCGCTGTTCACATCCAGCTGCCGCTGCCCAACACTACAATGGCAGACAACAATGCAAACTAGCCACAGACTGCACACAGCACAGCCAGTGATTTTCATATAGAGCGCTACGTAACTTCGCCAATAAGAAAACATAAACAGCCTACTTACATAGCCCCCATGCTCCCCACAAAAAATTTTACAATATATTTTTGGGCAGTGGCCAATAATGATTTGATAAAATTTTTCATAATTACAATAACAAAGATATCAAATGCACACACTTATTTATACAATGTTGGTCAAAAGCTAAAATTTTCTCACAGTCCATAAAGACAGTCCAGATTGTTTATCACAGTAAAATTTCAGTGTTGTTTTTTTTGTTTCGAAGTCTGAGCAGTAAAAGAAAATGCACACAGAAGTAGTGGATTTCCATGGAGTCTTGAAGAAGTACTGTTGTCCTTCCAACTGAAAGACAGTGCTGACTCTTGACATGCTGACAGGTAATGGGCCACAACAGAGCAAACCCACAGCAGAGTCAGTCGAAGTTCTGACGAATATTGGTAGGTAGGTCATCACAGAGCAGACCCACTGTCGTCCTTGTAGAGATGGCCAGCAGCCATCTGCTGCGACTGTGCAGGTGCACAAGCACCATCGAAGAGTCTTGCAGAGAAGACAGCAAGTCCATAACCACCACTTATGCACTCACAAAAATTTTTGGAATTGTCCTTAGAACCAGCAATGCTGTTATCCAGTCCCTTGCTGAATTATCAACACACGTGCAAACACTAACAGTCCCTACTTCTCACATATTGCCCATATACTATGACCAACAGAAACGTGTGCAGTGAAATGTAACTTACAAGTTACTTAATTTGATGAACTGGTGTCAATATTATTATAAATTTACAACATAAGAATACAATTACAAAGGTACAAAATACATCATTAAAGAACATAACAATACAGATAATGTTTGTAGTAATAGGGGCTTTACAAAAGAATAGAAATAAACATATACATCAGTGTTACAAGAATTATGACATAAGTACATACATAAAAGATCAGAATAACTTTCGAAACATCAACTTTACATATGAGCAACAAAACAGAACAGATAAATAATGTCTAAGCATATTTACAAGGTAAATAACATATTATTAATGCAAAGTATATTTGAGGATAACAGTATGCCTCATCATAGTGAATGTAGCTGAGTATTAGAAAAATTCTACAACATAAGTCTTATCAGATAAACATATAAAGACAGGAAGAACATAATTACACACGGATACCCAAACACATAGTGGGATAACACAAAAGGAAAGGACAGGGTTTGTTTCATTGCAGTATTTTGCAAACAAAACTTTCTTTGCATCTTGGAGATCTCCCTTCATTCATCATTATTCCCAAAAAGTCCTATCTATGCCTGCCTTCTGTATTCTGTTCACATCCTCTGTCAAAAATAGTTTTTCTCCACTGTACAGTATCCATTGTATGTTTCTCTGATTGTCTCTGTGATAGTCATTACCGCGGAGAGGTGATCTTTCCCTGTAATTATTACTACTCTGCCAACGGTTGTCATACGGGTGGAGTCTGTTTTGGTCACGATTTACGTTATAAGAATAGTCTTGTCGTGGCCATTTACTGTTTCTGTCGTCACGGAATTGTGACGGATGTGACCTGTAGTGATTGTTTTCCTGTTTTCGCATCGCGCGACTGTCTGTGTCAATTTCTAATTCTTGTAAGAGTCCCTGAAAAGCTTCAATGTCGTCTTTGCAACGTCCTGCCAAAATAATATGCCGTAAATGTTCAGGTAGTTTGATTAAGCAAATGCGGATGAGTGCTGAGGGGCTGTATGGGTTTGACAGGTACTGATTCTTGTGCAACATGTCTTCAAAATATTTGACAAGACTCGAAAATTCAGATTGTTCAAAGTGTTTCATCATCATGATGCTATGTTTTACTCAGTCTTGTGTAGCTTGTGACCAATATGCTGAGAGGAACGCATGGTAAAATTCTCCTTCACTGTGACAATCGTGAATGACCGATCGCATTCTTACAGCTGGTTCATTCTCCAAGTAGCCACACATAAATTCTAACCTGTCCTCCAATGACCAGTTAGGAGGAAAACAATGAGAGAACTGATGGAGCCACGCTTGTGGATGAATGTCGTTGGCAGAATTCTTAAACGTTTTGAATTTACGTGTAGTAATGAACAGCTTATAGTCAAAATCATCGTGTCGGCGAGTAGCATGTCGGTCATTGTTACGTCGTATCGGCGGTTCCATCTCAAAATTCGATGCACATTGCCAATTTCTTTCATAACTTCCGAACTGCCCCATGTTATTATTTTGTGGCTGTTCCGTATTTCTATGTCCCTCTTCCCGTATTGGGGCGCGAGTATCCTCTGAAATACGTAATTCTTGTATTACCTGTGTCAGCTGATCTTGTACTTCCCGGATTTCTCTTTTGTACTGTGTATTGATTTGATTTTGATTTTGTTTGAGTTTTCTTATTTGTTCATACTCTTCTGTGACAGTGAAGGCTACGGGTCTTGTGTCATTCAGATCATCATCTACCTTTGTAGATAAGTTAGTGACCTGATCCGAAAGTTCAGCTACTTTCTCCGAAAGCGAACACATTTCTTCAGTGTGTCTTTCTGAACCAATTTTCAGAGTATCTACTGTATCCTTTAAGTTTTCTTGAGTTTTTGCAAGTTGCGTAACCGAATTGCTAGATGCAACTGAGTCAATTTTAGCTTGCAGGGTCTCATGATTTTCATGAACAATGGTTTGCAGCTCTTTTATGGCTGCTTCGTGATTCTGTAATGCATTTTCATGCCGCGAAAAAATAGGTTGAAAATGCTCACAAATTTGTGTTTTTACGTCATTACAGACCTTTTGACATTTCGATTCAATGTTATGTAACTCAGTAGTTAAATCTTCACGTGTTTGTTCAAGCATATGTTCCACTGAGTCTAACTTTTGAAGCTTTTGTTCCATTGTGTCTAACTTTTGAAGCTTTTGCTGTGTTTGTCTCTGATTTTGTTCCATTGTGTCTAACTTTTGTAGCTTTTGTCCCATTTGTTGCATTAACTGTAATAACAATGCATTAGTGTCTGGAGTCTGTTCCTCTACGCTTTTCGGCAGTGCATTTGCACCAGCAACATTCACATTTTGACAAGCAGAAAATGTGTCTTGACTTATTTGAGAAAAGGGTGAGGACGCAAAACCTGAATCTACAGTATTTGCAATATTGTGTTCTGTCATTTCGGATTCCTGAGGGGAGCTGTTGCCGACCGATCGATCGATAATGCTTCCCTGTCCACTACCTGTTTGACTGTCTACACCATTATTTGCCGCCCGCTCCATCTCCCTATGCACAATTACCAAATTACTACTTCGAACATTAGTTAATTCATTACTCGGTGGCGTTAACACACTGCTTTCGTCTTCACTGTCATTTCTCAGTTTACTTTGGAGCCTAGTGTTACGTTTTTCACACGCCATTATTGTCACAATATTTCACACGATAACACAAAAAGACACAATTTGAAGAGCAAAAATAAGAGAACACATTAACATAGAAATGAAAATAATATCTAGTTAATTGCAAGCGCAGCTGCGAAATACTTGGTGCAAATCTACATGCATGCCACAACTGTTTTACTGTACAACAATGAAAGGCTACAACTACAAAGGAGATTCTCTCTACATTTACGCGCTAGCAATAAACAAAATCTACACTAATTACACAAACTACAAGAAAAAATCAGAAGATTCCAGTGAGGTATCCTAGGCTAAGGGTCGACGTATGAAACGTCCCCTTATAACAATTGTACAAGACTATGCTTAAACTGACACACAATATTTTTAGCGCAACGCAATCTGACTATCAAAGCTCCCTGCAAAAGAATGGCCCTGACTAACATTAAACTATACCTTTCACAAATAACTTACCTCACAAAAATCTTCATTACTCGAACTACTGCAATACAGCGAGCGCCACTACTGCCAGCTAAATAAAAGATTCAAACTACGGAAGTCACTAACTACTGATACGGATAGTTAGCAAATGAAAGATTTTAATAGAGAACAAACACTGTATTTACCTTAATAATCATAATATATATAGCAGTTCAATTTCAAAACTTCCGCCATCTCTCTCCCCACATCCACCACTGCTGGCGGCTCACCTCCAACTGCCCAACGCTACGCGCTGTTCACATCCAGCTGCCGCTGCCCAACACTACAATGGCAGACAACAATGCAAACTAGCCACAGACTGCACACAGCACAGCCAGTGATTTTCATATAGAGCGCTACGTAACTTCGCCAATAAGAAAACATAAACAGCCTACTTACAACGCCTCGTACTAACATTGATGATGGATATCAGTTACAAATGAAATGAAATTGTAATCATTTAATATCCGTTATGTGATGAACGGATTGGCAAAGTTTGATCAATGCCCCAAGGTGACAAAAGTAATTGGATAGTTACATGCGCATATAGAGATGGCTGTAGTATCGCGTACACAAGATATACGAGGTCATTGTGTTGGTGGTGCTGTCATTAGTACTCAGGCGATTCAGAAGTTAAGTCGCATAATTCTAAGAGCTATTTGAACCATAAGTTGCAATAATAGCATACCCTGGTGACATGCAATCCGTGACCAGGTCACCAAGTAGCGTATTCCAGCAGGATAATACAAGACCCCACATTGCAGTTCATAGATGCCTTGAGGAATGTAATTGCTCATAACTGACCTGGCAGGTCGCCTGGTTTTTCAGTCACGGTGCTGGTCTGGAATGCAATCGGATGGCCTACACCTTCCTTGCAGCCTCAAACGAGCAATCTTTATGAAGTGGAATGAAATGTTTCCCAGTCATAGAAACAAATTCCTCAACATGGCATTCATAGTCTGTTTGATCCTATGCCACGCTGAAACGTCCCCTTATAACAATTGTACAAGACTATGCTTAAACTGACACACAATATTTTTAGCGCAACGCAATCTGACTATCAAAGCTCCCTGCAAAAGAATGGCCCTGACTAACATTAAACTATACCTTTCACAAATAACTTACCTCACAAAAATCTTCATTACTCGAACTACTGCAATACAGCGAGCGCCACTACTGCCAGCTAAATAAAAGATTCAAACTACGGAAGTCACTAACTACTGATACGGATAGTTAGCAAATGAAAGATTTTAATAGAGAACAAACACTGTATTTACCTTAATAATCATAATATATATAGCAGTTCAATTTCAAAACTTCCGCCATCTCTCTCCCCACATCCACCACTGCTGGCGGCTCACCTCCAACTGCCCAACGCTACGCGCTGTTCACATCCAGCTGCCGCTGCCAATACTACAATGGCAGACAACAATGCAAACTAGCCACAGACTGCACACAGCACAGCCAGTGATTTTCATATAGAGCGCTACGTAACTTCGCCAATAAGAAAACATAAACAGCCTACTTACAACGCCTCGTACTAACATTGATGATGGACATCAGTTACAAATGAAATGAAATTGTAATCATTTAATATCCGTTATGTGATGAACGGATTGGCAAAGTTTGATCAATGCCCCAAGGTGCATGCGCATAAAGAGATGGCTGTAGTATCGCGTACACAAGGTATACGAGGTCATTGTGTTGGTGGTGCTGTCATTAGTACTCAGTTGATTCATGTGAAAAGATTTCCGACATAATTATGGCTGCACTACGGCAATTAACAGACTTTGGACGCGGAACAGTAATTGGAGCTAGACGCATGGCATACTTCATTTAGGAAATCGTTTGCGGATTCAGTGTTCCGAGATGCACAGTGTCAAGAGCGTACCGAGAATAACAAATTCCAGACATTACCTCCCACCATAGACAAGGCAGTTTCCGTCGGCTCTTTTTTTATAACGATCGAGAGCAGCGGCATTTGCATAGAGTTGTCAGTGCTAGCAGACAAGCAACACTGCGTGAAATAACAGCAGAAGTCTTAGTGGGACGTACGTGTCCATTACGACAGTGCGGCGACATTCGATGTTAATGGACTGCGGCACTAGACGATCGACGCGAGTGGCTTTGGTAACAGCACGACATCGCCTGAGCCGGCCGGAGTGGCCGAGCGGTTAAAGGCGCTACAGTCTGGAAACGCACGACCGCTACGGTCGCAGGTTCGAATCCTGCCTCGGGCATGGATGTGTGTGATGTCCTTAGGTTAGTTAGGTTTAAGTAGTTCTAAGTTCTAGGGGACTTATGACCACAGCAGTTGAGTCCCATAGTGCTCAGAGCCATTTGTATCATTTGACATCGCCTGCAGCGGCTCCCCTGGGCTCGTGACCATACCGGTTGGATCCTAGACGATTGGAAACCCGTGGCCTGGTCAATTGAGTCCCGATCTCAGTATCTCAGTTGGTAAGAGCTGATCTGATGGTAGGGCTCGTGTGTAGTGCAGACGCCACGGAACCATGGACCCAAAGTTGTCAACAAAGCACTGTGGAAGCAGGTGGTTGAAATGAAATGGCTCTGAACACTATGGGACTTAACATCTGAGGTTATCAGTCCCCTAGAACTACTTAAGCCTAACTAACCTAAGGACATCACACACATCCATGCCCGAGGCAGGATTCGAACCTGCGACCGTAGCCGTCGCGCGGTTCCAGAATGAAGCGCCTAGAACCGCTCGGCAATCCCGGCCGACGGAAGCAGGCGGTGATTCCATAATTGTGTAAGCTGTGATTACATGGAATGAATTGGGACTTCTCGTCCAACTGATCCAATCACTGACTGGAAATGGTTATGCTCAAGTACATAGAGACCGTTTGCAGCCATTCATGGACTTCATTCATGGAATTTTTATGGGAGAGAACGCGCCATGTCACAGGGTCACAATTGTTCGCGACTGCTATGGAGAACATTCAATTCGAGCGAATGATTTGGCCACCAATCGAATATTTATGGTACATACTAGAGAGGTCAGTTCGTGAACAAAATCCTGCACCGGCTATACTTGCGCAATTATGCACGGCTATGGAGCGAGCTCAATATTTCTGCAGAGGACTTGTTGAGTCCATGTCACGTCGAGTTACTGCACTGCATTCGACACGATATTACATCCCATGACCTTTGTCACCTCAGTATGTAGGATACGTGTTCCATCACGTAACACTTCCCGTCAGTGTAGGTACGCCTCTCAGACCTGGACACTATGTGAAAATTGAGAACTGGCCAGAGATTTATGTAGAGCTCTATGCGAAGCAGCACAAAAGCATTTTTGGAGGCGGGGGGGGGGGGGGGGGGGGGGGGGGGCGGGAAGGCGGGGGAGAGGGCGGCGGCCGATTACGGGCGAGGAGGGCAAATAACATCATCCAGTTTGTCACAGAAGGGCGGAAACATTGTGGAAAGGCAGCTTTCAGGAAGTTGAGAAGTGTGCTGTTCACGTTACAGAGGCAAATGTGATGGTTCGAAAAACTGGTGCTGCAGTGGAATACAAGAAGAGCAAAGAGAAAGATTGTACATCTTTGATAGCAGGACATCTGGAATGTCGCTCGATGCTGAAGATATGTAGGAAACATGTAATCAAAGAGTACAATGATGGCTTTCAGTGCCGTTCTTTATTTCTCTTAAAACTTGCACAATATGAAGATGGAAAAACATAATCAGTAACGTATCGACCACTCTGTGCGATCCATCTCTGTAGATAAATCACCGGAAATTACGTTGAAAGTTCATGGATCTCAAATTTGTTGGGACATTCTGAGCTGCATAGAGGGCACAACGATTTGTCATGTGACGCCGAATGTCAAAGATTGTCTGTGACATGTGAAGCTACTCCCCATAACAAGTAATCGCTAGTTAAAATACCTCTAATTGTGCAAAATCATCATGCATAATTTATCTAACTCAGTCGTGCTGCTTGTAAATTACTAATGTGTTTACAAATTGGTATTGCCTCTCCACACAAGCGCGCATGGTAAGTCATTGTCTTGAATAGAGAGCTAGAATCAGAAAATGGTCTTCACATTGTAAATCGTGTTGGGTCACAGCGGAGTTACTAGTATAGCTAAAGCGACAGTTCGTCTTATGATGGCTAAACACGTATTAATGTCTCTGCTTGGCCACTGCTGTAAAATATTTATCACACCAGCTATCGCCAATGGATGGGGTAGATCTTTTACGTTTATAAAGGAATATGTCCAATGTTCTGGTGCGTTAAAAACTATCAAAGCCCAGTGATATACTATTCCACCACTGCGGTCAGTAACCTTATTAACATCTACCAAATTTGCGTTCCCTACTTGCTCCTCACTATTCTCTAAATTGTTAAATTTAGGCGGTATCCTTAATTACATCTCCTTATTAGATCAACCATTTTTCCTAAAAGCCGACTTCAAGTAATTAAGTACCTCTTGCAAGTTAACCATGAGCAACATGAATAGCAGTTGCAGATACATAATGAGTTGTTTAATTAATTACAAGTTCTATTAACGTAACATAAATCTTTACTTTTATTTTTTAATTCGCATATCCCACCTCTTGGAAATACGAATAGAACAAATCACTGTTTTATTTCAATAAATGCCGTGCTGTGTCATACTTCCTGATCCTTTGCACGATCTTCCTACTGTGTGTGAGAGGGTAATGATGTGTGAAACGAATAAGAATTAGAATGGTACAGATAGCTCCAAAGATATTGTAATAGGGCAGTAGGTTTCTCAGTGCAGAAACTAGCAATGCTCAAAGGAGGAATGGCCTCCGATGCTTGAGATAGATCGGTAGAGTAGAGAATGCACTGGTCGGCTCTAAGCCAATGAGAGCGAGCGATTCGAACAATGGACGTTGAACCCGGCCAGCAGCCCTAAGCAGTCTGTTTACAGTAGACTGCACAGCTATCTCTCTCCATATAACCACTGACCCAGTAATAACCATTTATACGGCGACCCTGCATGCGAAAATAACTGAAGCTGTAGATAAACAGTCAGTATGTATCCAGAATGCGATTTTCACTCTGCAGCGGAGTGTGCGCTGGTATGAAACTTCCTGACAGATTAAAACTGTGTGCCGGAACGAGACTCGAACTCGGGACCTTTGCCTTTCGCAGGCAAGTGTTCTACCAACTGAGCTACCCAAGCAAGACTCACGACCCGTCCTCATCTAGGAGACAAGGTACCGGCACAATTGAAGCTGTGAGGACGATGCGTGAGTCGTGCTTGGGTAGCTCAGTTGGTACAGCACTTGCCCGCGAAAGGCGAAGGTCCCGAGTTTGAGTCTCGGTCCGGCACACAGTTTTAATCTGTCAGGAATTTTCAAGTTTCAGTCGGCAGGTAGGCTGTATTAATTGCAATTTTTTTCTTTAGCCCTCAAACAGCTTACACGTTGTTCCGTGACGATTTCTTCTCATAATTTTACAGCGCTGTTCTTGACTCGGGTTTGCATTGTTCTGTATCGTGTATGCAGGTATTTTGTTAGTTTGAGAACTGTTTTGTTTACTTGTGTGTTGGTATATATTGCCTGTATCTATTCAATGTGTCTGGTTATGTGTGTTACTTGTATTTAGACTGCGTCTCTGAAATTTATTCTGACTGCTTGTTTAGGAAAGTAGACGTCTTTTATGTATTATATTTACAAAGATAACGAGAAAAAATGATGGTTACACTAAAAATGGCTCTAATGAGTTCCCAGAGTGGTTATGTGTAGTGCCTATGTCTCTACTAAGCCAGAAGCCACCTTCGCATGTCACGTGGTGTGAACCTCGCTTAGAAGTTGTCCCCTTCATTACCATAGCTATCCAAAAGTTTTCTTGCAGATGTCAAAGCGCGTTAGTTTATGCAACTGTGTCAGTTGCTTTGGGACCCATCTTGAACAAACTTTATGAAACAGAAGTCTGTTGTGTATGATTTCGTAGGTAGAACCGTGATTAATTTGCAGATGATGTGCCACTACGTCAACAGTTAATCGTCTGTCCAAGAGAATCATTTCACGTGAACGCTCAATGGTTTCATCATTTATGGCGGTAAACGGTCGTCCGGCTCTTTCATCGTGCGTAACAATTGTGCGATTATTTCGGAACTTTTCAATCCTGTCGTAGACACTCTGTTGCGGAAAACAACTGTTCTAGTCTTCGATGAATTTCAGCCCATGATAAGCCTTCCGACCACGAATAACGGATCACTGAACGTTACTCTTCTTTGGTGCAAATAGACAGTGGAGCAGCCACGATTAACAGCACGGCAGCGATAACGAAATTAACCTAGAAGCTTGAAAATTACAAAGATATAACAACAAATAAACAAAGCAGGGGTCATCAACGCAAAACGTCAGTACTAATAAAATAAACAAAAATATATCTAAATTGCGGATAATAATTGGCTTACCTCGTATATTCAGGTTGTCCATTGATACTGACCGGGCCAAATATCTCACGAAATAATCATCACAGGAAACAACTACAGAGAACGAAACTTGTCTAGCTTGAAGGGGGAAACCAGACGGCGCTATAGTCGGCCCGATAGATGGCGCTGCCATAGGTCAAGCGCATATCAACTGTGTTTTATTAAATAGGAACCCCCATTTTTATTATATATTCGTGTAGTCCGTAAAGAAATATGAATGTTTTAGTTGGACTACTTTTTTCGCAATGTGATAGATGGGCGCAGTAATAGTCACAAACATGTGGATCACATTTTTAGACGAACAGTTGGAAACACGTAGGTTTTTTAATTAAAATACAGAACGTAGGTACGGTTGAATATTTTATTTCGGTTTTTCCAATATGAACCTTTGTGAACTTATCATTTCTGAGAATGCATGCTGTTACAGCGTGATTACCTGTAAATACCACATTAATGCAATAAATTCTCAAAATGATCCGTCAACCTCAATGCATTTGGCAATACGTGTAACGACATTCCTCTCAACAGCGAGTAGTTCGCCTTCCATAATGTTCGCACATGCATTGACAATGCGCTGACGCAAGTTGTCAGGCATTGTCGGTGGATCACGATAGCAAGTATCCTTCAACGTTTCCCACAGAAAGAAATCCGGTGACGTCAGATCCGGTGAACGTGCGGGCCATGGTATGGTGGTTCGATGACCAATCCATCTGTCATGAAATATGCTGTTCAATACCGCTTCAACCGCACGCGAGCTATGTACCGGGCATCCATCATGTTGGAAGTACATCGCCATTCTGTCATGCAGTGAAACATCTTGTAGTATCATCAGTAGAACATAACATTGGAAATCAGCACAAATTGCACCATGTAGATTACCATCGATAAAATGGGGGCCAATTATCCTTCCTCCCATAATGCCGCACCATACATTAACCCGCCAAGGTCGCTGATGTTCCACTTGTCGCAGCCATAGTGGATTTTCCGTTGCCCAATAGTGCAATGCCGGTTTACGTTACCGCTGTTGGCGAATGACGCTTCGTCACTAAATATAACGCGTGCAAAAAATTTGTCATCGTCCCGTAATTTCTCTTGTGCCCAGTGGCAGAACTGTACACGACGTTCAAAGTCCACGCCATGCATTTCCTTGTGCATAGAAACATGGTACGGATGCAGTCGATGTGCGATTCTTGCGCAATTTGTCTGCTACTGATGTACGGATTAGCCGCGACAGCAGCTGAAACACATACTTGGGCAACATAATTTGTTGCAGGTCGTGGTTGACGTTTCACATGTTGCTGAACACTTCCTGTCTCCTTAAATAACGTAACTATCCGGCGAACGGTCCGGAAACTTCGATGATGTCGCCCAGGATACCGAGCAGCATACATAGCACACTTCCGTTGGGCATATTGATCACAACAGTCAAACATCAACACGATATCGACGTTTTCCGCAATTGGTAAACGGTCGATTTTAACACGGGTAATGTATCACGAAGCAAATACCGTCCGCAATGGCGGAATGTTACGTGATTCCCCGTACTTATACGTTTGTTAGTATTACAGCGCCATCTATTACAAAGCGAAAAAAGTGGTTTAACTAAAACATTCATATTTTTTTACGTATTACACGAATATGTAATAAAAAATGGGAGTTCCTATTTAAAAAAAAAACGCAGTTGATATCCGTTTGACCTATGGTAGCGCCATCTAGCGGGCCAACCATAGCGCCATCTGGTTTCTCCCTTCAAGCTAGACGAGTTTCGTTCTTTGTAGTTTTCTCGTTTGATGCTTATTTCGTGAGATATTTGGTCCGGTCACTGTCAATGGACCACCCTGTATATATATTAGATGCTTACTGGAAAAATGTATACTTTAATGTAATTGTGTACAACTGAATGGGGACAAAGGCGAATTACAAAACTAAGTTACAAATAATTGGGCGTGACTGCACGAAATACAAATTAAATAGTATGAAACGAGTCTAACAGAGACGTTCCAGTTTTGTATGCGAGCCCGCCACGTTTACGATACTGGGTGGTTTGACCGGTTGTTCAATTTGTGCTTTGTTTGGATAGATACTCATTGCTTCATTATTTCGAATGATCATGGTCATGGTCAGCCATCCCTGTCGTGTTAAAACCGGAGCTTTCGTCATAATGTTTCCGCGCTGGAATCGGCTGAGCCTCGACAGCACAGATCGTAGCAGTAGCTGTAGAAACGCACTTTGATAGAATAGGGACGCCTGAGAGTAAATTTGTGTGTGTGTGTGTGTGTGTGTGTGTGTGTGTGTGTGTGCGTGTGTGTGCGTGGTATGTTTTAAATAAAGTTGTGTGTTTGGTTAGAGAGAGAGGAGAGCATTAATCCCACCAATTCCCGCATAGTGTGGCCCACAGTATTATCAAATAAGTCAAATAAGAGGCCATTTGCTGAGTTCATTTGTATTTTCAAGTAGTCAAATTAATGTGTATAGAGCCAAATGTGTGGAGAATCCAATGAAGGTGAGTCTTGTTTAAAGAATAAATGTAAAATCTATCTCAATCAAATTATGAACTTTTAAGCGAGAACGAGACTTCCGTTCCCTAATCAAATCCACTCAACAAACAATCAGTAAGCACTGATAAAAGATGTTCAATGATAGCAATTGTCATAGGCAGTATTCTTACCAGGTTCAGTCAGAAGTCACAACCCTGGGTCACGCATGCTTGTAGCACGCGGTTACCGACTGCACCCACTCCCCGCACCTCGTCACCCGAATGCATTGGTTTGGAATTCAAGGATAGTTATCATTTACGCACATTTTTTTCTTTAAAAATAGTCAAATTCAATGGGGCTTTATATGAGTTGCCTTGCACCCGTAAGCTCAGTATGCGATACGGGAGGTACTTAGCTGCACAGTACCATAATTAAAGAGAATTAGAACCATCCAATGAAGGCACAAGCTTTGACTGCCTGTCTGGAAAATTAAAAATTTTAGAACTTGCAGCTAGAATGTAACCGTGCGTACCTTTGCTGCCTTCCGATGACGACTGTATTCCATGTGCATGTATCGATTTCTAAAAGTTACCTTTCAATACCTCTTATTCCCCAAAATTCCATAGGCACATGTGACAACTGATATACGCAGAAATTTAAGCAGCACATTCTTCTCTTTTTCTGTACCAGGCTGAATTATATTAGTTAATGCTTTTCACAGGTGCCTGGAAGACATTGAAAATCTCTTCGTCGAGGTAAAGACACGTTTACGTGTGTTTTATTGGTTTTATGATGCACCGGTTGTGGAAAAATCTTCATGTACATCTGAAAATGCCTCACATAGATAGAGATGAAACGTTATTGAATATATTTATGTAATAATCACCGTTTCTCAGCCCGAAAATTTTAACAGAATCATATTATGAAGTATTTTTACGAGGCTAACTACTTATAACCGCTGCTCCGTATTATGCAACGGATGGACTGAGAAACCAAAGTAAACGAGTTTAGGGAACGCGTAGGAGGATGTAGACTGTTGTTTTTGTCATCTTTTCACGATTAGATGAGCAAAGGGACTCACATAAAAGAAACGTGAAATGCTACACTAAGAATGAACTGAAGAGACTATTTCCTCATATGGAAAATCTGACTGGAAGCTCCTGAAATTCAATTTCGCTAGCATGATTCCCACATCCTTACGATTCGTTATTTTCTTTACTAGCGTTTTATAGATAAATTTATTCCAAATTTTGTTCCATTGCATGAAAGTTCAAGAATGTCACTGGTAAATACCTGGCTCATATTTGTTATTCTGCTTGGTATTCTACCATTGTATCACCTGTAATACACAGAGGGTAAGTACTGTAGAAGATATAGATACATTTTCAATTCATGTCATGCAAAAATACGATAGCGTTTGTCAAACCACTGTGCCGTATACCACCTGTCTGTCCCTACACATTAATGAATTCTGCGAAAATAGAAGGTATTGGAATGAACTGTCGGGAATACACATAAAATTGTTTTGAACTAGACGGCTATATCTGGCAGATTCAATGAAACAGGTCATATAGAAATAGAAAAGCCAAGCTTCTACTAATTAAAATTAGCATGCAGATCCAAAAGAAATACTAGTAGTTCGTCTACATTGCATGAGGTGGATTTACGAATCGTGACGGATAGTGTGTTTCTTGAATATTAGACACAATTTCCTTAATCTGTATGCTATTAAGTGAATTAAGTCAATTATAACACCTGATGTAGACATAGATCAGTTAAGCAGTTCGTAAACAAAACTCTTAACGTTGTTCTCTCAATGAGTTCGTTAAACGAAGAAGGGACATTTGTGTTTAATGTCTCTGTCACGATGAGATTATTAAAAACTGTAACGAATTTGTTATTGTTGAAGGTAAAATGATGTACTTTAGAAGCTGTATTGCAAATGTACTTAGAATCTAACGAAGAGATATAACTGTACGGCCTCTTGGTGTATCAGGTACTGTTCTCGTTTAAAGAAGGTCATTAATACGCAACTTCTCTGTGATGCACAGTGATATATGATGTTTGTCCGACTATTTTCCAAATAACATCCATCCCCTTTTTGTCATTACTAAGAGATGGTTTCTTTTTATTTGGCAATATGTGGATTCTAATATATCCAAAATAAAATGCACGAGCAGCTCGTAAATGCAAGGTCCCGAATCACTATTTCCCGGTTATACACAAAGCTTTTTTTATATATACGAACACTGTCTATATGATAGACTGAGAGCACAATGCTGTCTTGGACATTTTAAGAATTCTCTTATCTGGTTTTATCACTTTCCTCAACTTCCCCTGGTATCTGAGGCTGTTGAATTAGAAAATCATTGCTGAAACTTTTAACATTGTTAATCACATGCGGGGTATATAAAACATATAAGACATAGGTCTAAAACTTTAGAGGTTTATTGTCGACATCAAATATTACAAAAAGTTCATATAAAGAAAGATCCGATTGGTCGCGAAATGGAAACGATGGTGAGAGTCCGATGAAGTGAAATATGTTGGGCAGTGTCTCCACTCTGTCTGTCTATAGCATCGTATCCTTTTTTTTTCAGTTCTGAGCGCGCAGTGACTACGTGAAGATGCCTAGAACAACAGTGTCTCCAGTCAAATATGGCAGGCCGCAAGGTTTCGCTTGATTTCATGCGACTCCATACGACATATCTGTCATGGATTATTCTTGACAATGAGGACGCTCCTGCATTGTTTTCAATGGGATGAGTTTGACGACCCACCGTGCAGCCCGGAATTGTCTCCCTCTCATGTTCGTCTCCGCTCATATGAACGACTGGCTATGAAGACAGCATTTTAGCACAGACAGCAAACTGTAGAACAGTGTACGGAAGTAGCTTAAGGGTCAGGCGGCTGTCTTCTTTGCCGAGGGTACTGGAAAGCTGGTTCAACGCTACGAGAAATGTAAGTCGAAGCCATTACTATGTAGCGAAGTGGGTGGGATATGTAGCAAACTGTTGCAAATACAATATTTTTGATTTTTCACAATGATTTCCATTTCGTGACCCTTCAGACCTTACTTTCCAAACAGACGTGTGAATGAAATTCCTTGTTTGACTCCTGGTTCTGAGGTTCACCTCAAATTTAGTATTTTTACTCATTTTTTGTTTGAGTTAACATGTTTTGTTTGAAAATCGTTCGTTCTTCCATCACAGCATATCGAAACGAAGTGTTCAGCGTCTGAAGAGGCTAATATTCGCCTAGCTGATGGGAAGGCGAGTGCAGCATCACGATCTTCGTTGTGATGAAATACTAACATACACTCCTGGAAATTGAAATAAGAACACCGTGAATTCATTGTCCCAGGAAGGGGAAACTTTATTGACACATTCCTGGGGTCAGATACATCACATGATCACACTGACAGAACCACAGGCACATAGACACAGGCAACAGAGCATGCACAATGTCGGCACTAGTACAGTGTATATCCACCTTTCGCAGCAATGCAGGCTGCTATTCTCCCATGGAGACGATCGTAGAGATGCTGGATGTAGTCCGGTGGAACGGCTTGCCATGCCATTTCCACCTGGCGCCTCAGTTGGACCAGCGTTCGTGCTGGACGTGCAGACCGCGTGAGACGACGCTTCATCCAGTCCCAAACATGCTCAATGGGGGACAGATCCGGAGATCTTGCTGGCCAGGGTAGTTGACTTACACATTCTAGAGCACGTTCGGTGGCACGGGATACATGCGGACGTGCATTGTCCTGTTGGAACAGCAAGTTCCCTTGCCGGTCTAGGAATGGTAGAACGATGGGTTCGATGACGGTTTGGATGTACCGTGCACTATTCAGTGTCCCCTCGACGATCACCAGTGGTGTACGGCCAGTGTAGGAGATCGCTCCCCACACCATGATGCCGGGTGTTGGCCCAGTGTGCCTCGGTCGTATGCAGTCCTGATTGTGGCGCTCACCTGCACGGCGCCAAACACGCATACGACCATCATTGGCACCAAGGCAGAAGCGACTCTCATCGCTGAAGACGACACGTCTCCATTCGTCACGCCTGTCGCGACACCACTGGAGGCGGGCTGCACGATGTTGGGGCGTGAGCGGAAGACGGCCTAACGGTGTGCGGGACCGTAGCCCAGCTTCATGGAGACGGTTGCGAATGGTCCTCGCCGATACCCCAGGAGCAACAGTGTCCCTAATTTGCTGGGAAGTGGCGGTGCGGTCCCATACGGCACTGCGTAGGATCCTACGGTCTTGGCGTGCATCCGTGCGTCGTTGCGGTCCGGTCCCAGGTCGACGGGCACGTGCACCTTCCGCCGACCACTGGCGACAACATCGATGTACTGTGGAGACCTCACGCCCCACGTGTTGAGCAATTCGGCGGTACGTCCACCCGGCCTCCCGCATGCCCACTATACGCCCTCGCTCAAAGTCCGTCAACTGCACATACGGTTCACGTCCACGCTGTCGCGGCATGCTACCAGTGTTAAACACTGCGATGGAGCTCCGTATGCCACGGCAAACTGGCTGACACTGACGGCGGCGGTGCACAAATGCTGCGCAGCTAGCGCCATTCGACGGCCAACACCGCGGTTCCTGGTGTGTCCGCTGTGCCGTGCGTGTGATCATTGCTTGTACAGCCCTCTCGCAGTGTCCGGAGCAAGTATGGTGGGTCTGACACACCGGTGTCAATGTGTTCTTTTTTCCATTTCCAGGAGTGTATTTGAGTTGGTGGAGGTGGAAGCGCCACTCTTGTACTGTATGTGTGGAACGTGCAATCAGTCAGAACAAAATTCTAATTTTTTTTAGTTTTAATCTGTCATATAGCATAGAGCAACTACCAAATAGCGATATGCAAATTACATTTTCCTAAAATTCAATCGGTCCACCTTCCCCGTTGCACCTCCCCCAAAACAAATACGGGATCACAGTCTTCATTCTGGTATAGGAATTCTAAAATATTTTAGCTGGCGGAGACAGAAGTGATCTTGCATCACTCCTTTTTCAGCTGGATTTCCTACTTTGGTATTCCTTTACGCACTATCGACATCCTTAGCCAACATCAAACGCTTCTAATCATTCCTCAGTAATTCAGAGTCTCACTTCCTTCCCCAGTGATTTTTCTGGATGAACCTCTTAAACTTCAGTCTACCTTTCATCACTAGTAAATTGTGATCGGAGTCTGCATCTGTTGCTGGGCACGCCGTACAATCCAGTATCTGATTTCGAAATATCCGCCTGAGAAAGATGTAATCCAGCTGGAATTATTCCACGACTCCTGGTCTTTTCCTAGTATAACTAAGTGTATGTAAGTTGTATGATCTTGAAAAACATGTTTGTAACATCAGTGTGTAAGAAAAAGGGAAGCGGACAAGTTTAGTCATGTGTGTGTGTATCCTTGTATATAATAAATTTTATAGGTAGGGTCTAATTATGCTTCAAGTTATAAACCGGTTCGTTAATTTCACGTGCATTCAGCGTCTTGATTTTCTTATTTTCTCGAACTCGTCCATACGAGGGAGCCACATATAGATTAGGTACCAAACTTTTACAATCGAGAGATCTGGTGACTATAAAACTCTATAAGCGAGACACAGGAATTCTTGTCTCTTGATCTCTTGTTTATCGAGGTTCGGCATTATTGTTAATCAAACGTGCTTTCACAAAGCGATTTTTCTCTCCTAGTGACCTCATATTAATTGTTGGGTGTCAATTTAAATTTTTCGCGAGCTGTGTCAGTCAGTTTCGCTTGTCAATGAAAAATGTGTGATGAAGTGTAGCAGCGTCAACTTCTACAGTTTTTGTTAGACCAACGTATTGTCGGTGGTTACCGATGCTCAACTTTTACGCGTCGCCTGTCCAGTACAGTAGTACGTAATATTCTATGCGACTGTCAGGCGTATCGTGATCGGACTGGGGATAAGGCCACTTCTAACTGCTTCCTTACTGTGCTACAGTTGAACGTAATTCAATAATCGCCGCAATTCCATTTCACAGTAACGGGCATTAGAATAAAATGTACGAATTCCAAACGTACGCAGTACTAACTGTTGAAAGTGAATGAAAATTCGTTCTTTTTACCTTCAAGTAGCAGTAAAATGAGCAGATATTCAACTGTGCACTGACTAATTCTAGAAGTTCACTAGCTTCTCTTAATTCCTTTACTGTTGTTTCAATGTAAGCTGATACCTCCATTAAACTAAACGTCATGAACAATTTCTTGAGTTTTTGACGTCACTCCATGAAGCTGTGGCGGTATCAAATTCATATTCAACAAAAAAAAGACCAGAAGATGTGAAATACGCTAAAAGTTAATACCAGTAATGAACTGCATGCATCTGAATACGAAATTCATTGTGTGATCCACAGGTGACGGACAGATGACGGTAATGTCACGATGCTCCTCAGCTATAGTTGTACTTTTTACCCGATCTTTTGGCTTAAAAAATATCTTTAACCCCCCCCCCTTTCCCACTTTTACACGCACTATTCTTTACAGAATCTAAGTCCCCTGAATAACACGTCATGTATGTCCAGTAATATTATTCTGCAGGTACATTCCATGATAAACGTAGATTCTTTCCGCAAAATGTGTTGCGAATAGACTTCTTAGTAAACAAGTAAAACAAGTGAACGTCATGCTTGATTGAAGTTTTACTGCACGATAAGCCAAAACGTGATAAGTGATAAACGTTATTCCTTTCATTATTTTGTGGAGGTTGTATACATGGAAGAACCCTGGAGATACTAAAAGGTATCAGATAGATTATATAATGATAAGACA
Organism: Schistocerca cancellata; assembly: GCF_023864275.1. Lineage (NCBI taxonomy): Eukaryota > Metazoa > Arthropoda > Insecta > Orthoptera > Acrididae > Schistocerca > Schistocerca cancellata. The sequence goes on along the minus strand of NC_064628.1, from coordinate 920,111,368 downwards.
GAGATTTAGGAACCAGGTTTTAAATTGTAAGACATTTCCAGGGGCAGATGTGGACTCTGACCACAATCAATTGGCTATGAAATGTAGATTCAAACTGAAGAAACTGCAGAAAGGCGGGAATTTAAGGAGATGGGACCTGGATAAACTGAAAGCACCAGAGGTTGTACAGAGTTTCACGGAGAGCATAAGGGAAAAAATGACAGGAATGGGGGAAAGAAATACCGTAGAAGAAGAATGGGTAGCTTTGAAGGATGAAATAGTGAAGGCAGCAGAGGATCAAATATGTAAAAACACGAGGGCTAGTAGAAACCCTTGGGTAACAGAAGAAACATTGAATGTAATTTATCATCATCATCATCATCATAATCATTTAAGACTGATTATGCCTTTCAGCGTTCAGTCTGGAGCATAGCCCCCTTATAAAATTCCTCCATGATCCCCTATTCAGTGCTAACATTGGTGCCTCTTCTGATGTTAAACCTATTACTTCAAAATCATTCTTAACCGAATCCAGGTACCTCCTCCTTGGTCTGCCCCGACTCCTCCTACCCTCTACTGCTGAACCCATGAGTCTCTTGGGTAACCTTGCTTCTCCCATGCGTGTAACATGACCCCGCCATCTACGCAGTTCGCCCTGACTGCTACATCTATAGAGTTAATTCCCAGTTTTTCTTTGATTTCCTCATTGTGGACACCCTCCTGCCATTGTTCCCATCTACTAGTACCTGCAATCATCCTAGCTACTTTCATATCCGTAACCTCAACCTTGTTGATAAGGTAACCTGAATCCACCCATCTTTCGCTCCCATACAACAAAGTCGACGGAAAGATTGAACGGTGCACAGATAACTTAGTATTGGTACTGACTTCCTTTTTGCAGAAGAGAGTAGATAGTAGCTGAGAGCTCACTGCATTAGCTTTGCTACACCTCGCTTCCAGTTCTTTAACTATGTTGCCATCCTGTGTGAATATGCATCCTAAGTACTTGAAACCGTCCACCTGTTCTAACTTAGTTACTCCTGTTTGGCACTCAATCCGTTTATATCTCTTTCCCACTGACATTAATTTCGTTTTGGAGATGCTAATCTTCATACCATAGTCCTTAAATTTCTGATCTAGCTCTGAAATATTACTTTGCAAACTTTCAATCGAATCTGCCATCACAACTAAGTCATCCGCATATGCAAGACTGCTTATTTTGTGTTCACATATCTTAATCTCACCCAGCAAGTCTACTGTTTTCAACATATGATCCATAAATAATATGAACAACAGTGGAGACAGGTTGCAGCCTTGTCTTACCCCTGAAACTACTCTGAACCATGAACTCAATTTACCGTCAACTCTAACTGCTGCCTGACTATCCATGTAAAGACCTTTAATTGCTTGCAAAAGTTTGCCTCCTATTCCATAATCTCGTAGAACAGACAAGAACTTCCTCCTAGGAGCCCGATCATATGCCTTTTCTAGATCTATAAAGCATAGATACAATTCCCTGTTCCACTCATAACACTACTCCATTATTTGCCGTAAGCTAAAGATCTGGTCCTGACAACATCTAAGAGGCCAAAAACCACACTGATTTTCATCCAATTGGTCCTCAACTAATACTCGCACTTTCCTTTCAACAATACCTGAGAAGATTTTACCCACAACGCTGATTAAAGAGATACCTTTGTAGTTGTTACGATGTTTTCTGTTTCCATGTTTAAAGATTGGTGTGATTACTGCTTTTGTCCAGTCTGATGGAACCTGTCCCGACTCCCAGGCAATTTCAATTATCCTGTGTAGCCATTTAAGACCTGACATTCCACTGTATTTGATGAGTTCCGACTTAATTTCATCCACCCCAGCTGCTTTATTGCACTGCAATCTATTGACCATTTTCTCCACTTCCTAAAATGTGATCCTATTTTCATCATCATTCCTGTCCCATTCTACCTCGAAATCTGAAACATTACTGATCGTATTTTCACCTACATTGAGCAACTCTTCAAAATATTCCCTCCATCTGCCCAAGGCATCCACAGGATTCACCAGCAGTTTTCCTGACCTGTCCAAAATGCTTGTCATTTCCTTCTTACCTCCCTTTCGAAGACTGCTAATTACACTCCAGAATGGATTTTCAGCAGCTTGACCCATAGTCGCCAAACAGGTTTCCAAAGTCTTCCCAAGATTTCTTCTTGGATGCTGTAATTATCTGTTTGGCTTTGTTTCTTTCTTCAACATATCTTTCCCTGTCTACCTGAGCTCTAGTATGTAGCCATTTTTGATACGCCTTCTTTTTCCTTTTACAGGCTGCCTTGACTGTGTCATTCCACCAAGCTGTTTGCTTCATCCTACTTTTACACACTACTGTTCCAAGACACTCTTTAGCCACTTCTAGTACTGTGTCCCTGTACCTTTCCATTGCTTTTCCAATGACTGTAATTGACTACATTCAACTAACTGGTACCTTTCTGAGATCGCTGTTATGTACTTGTGCCTGATTTCCTTATCCTGAAGTTTCTCCACTCTTATCCTCCTACATATGGACCTGACCTCCTGCATTTTAGGCCTCACAATCCAAATTTCACTGCAGATTAAATAATGATGAGTGTCATCAAAGAATCCCCTGAATACACGTGTGTCCCTTACAGCCTTACTGAATTCCTGATCTTTTATTATATAGTCAATGACAGATCTGGTTCCCCTGCCTTCCCAAGTATACTGGTGAATGTTCTTATGTTTAAAAAAAGAGTTTGTGATTACTAAGTCCATACTGGCAGGGAAATCCAAGAGTTGTTTCCCGTTCCTGTTCGCCTCCATATCCTCTCCAACTTTACCCATAACCTTTTCATACCCTTCTGTTCGATTTCCAATCCTGGCATTAAAATCACCCATGAGCAGAACACTGTCCTTGTCCTTTACTCTAAAAACTACATGACGGAGTGCCTCATAAAAACTATCCATCTTATCTTGATCTGTCCCTCCACAATGCGAATATACTGACACAATCCTAATTTTATTGCTAGGCACTGTCAAATCTATCGACATCATTCGTTCGTTTACATACCTTATTGCAACTACGCTGGGTTCCATTTCTTTGCTGATGTCAAGCCCTACACCCCATTGTGCTAAGCCTGCTTTGACTCCTGACAGGTAGACCTTGTATTCTCCCACTTCTTCTTCTTTCTCTCCCCTTACCCGAATGTCACTAACAACTAAAACGTCCAGCCCCATCTTACTTGCAGCCTCTGCCAGCTCTACCTTCTTCCCAGAGTAGCCCCTATTGATATTAATAGCTCCCCGTCACATTACCATTTGTTCGCCAAGTCGTATCTTAGGAGTCCCTGGTTTGTCAGTTAGAGGTGGGACTCCATCACCTCCAAAGGTCCGAGGCATTTTACTCTGCATGTTGCCAGCATCATAATTAAAGTACCAGGGAAGCAGGTTGCCAGCCTTACTTGCACCGAGTACCATTGGGTTTTACCCCTAACGGTTGAGGGACTAACCGATGGATTTGGTACTCTTTGCCGTATGAGCACAAAGGTGACCATGACTGAGAATATATCCGAGATGCCCAGCCTTATTCCAAAGTAACTGATATCCCGACTGTCGGGACCACTTACTTGGCCACTCATGCGTTTCCCGTGGTTCATGAACTAGGACATGACTACAGGAACCCACACCATGATCCACATTTAATTGATGAAAGGAGAAAATATAAAAATGCAGTAAATGAAGCAGGCAAAAAGGAATACAAAAGTCTCAAAAATGATATCGACGGGAAGTGCAAAATCGCTAAGCAGGGATGACTAGAGCACAAATGTAAGGATGTAGAGGCTTATCTCACTAGGTGTAAGATTGATACTGCCTACAGGAAAGTTAAAGAGACCTTAGGAGAAAAGAGAACCACTCGTATGAATATCAAGAGCTCAGATGGAAACCCAGTTCTAAGCAAAGAAGGGAAAGCAGAAAGATAGAAGGAGTATATAGAATATCTATACAAGGGTGATGTACCTGACGGAAATATTATGGAAATGGATGAGGATGTAAGTGAAGATGAAATGGGAGATATGATACTGCGTGAAGAATTTGAGGGGACATTGAAAGACCAGAGTCGAAACAAGGCCCCCGGAGTAGACAACATTCCATTAGAACTTCTGACAGCCTTGGGAGAGCCAGTCCTGACAAAACTCTACCATTTGGTGAGCAATATGTATGAGTCAGGCGAAATACCCTCAGACTTCAAGAAGAATATAAAAATTCCTATCACAAAGTAATCAGGTGTTGACAGATGTGAAAATTACTTAACTATCAGTTTAACAGTTTAATAAGTCACAGTTGCAAAATACTAACCCGAATTCTTTACAGACGAATGGAAAAACTGATAGTAACCGACCTCGGTGAAGATCAGTTTGGTTTCCGTAGAAATGTTGGAAAACGTGAGGCAATACTGACCCTACGACTTATCTTAGAAGAAATATTAAGAAAAGGCAAACCTACGTCTCTAGCATTTGTAGACTTAGAGAAAGCTTTTGACAATGTTGATTGGAATACTCTTTCAAATTCTGAAGGTTGCAGGGGTAAAATACAGGGAGCGAAAGGCTATTCACAATTTGTACAGAAAGCAGATGGCAGTTATAAGAGTCGAGGGGTATGAACGGGAAGCAGTGGTTGGGAAGTGAATGAGACATGGTTGTAGCTTATCCCCGATGTTACTAAATCTGTATATTGAGCAAGCAATAAAGGAAACTAAAGATAAATTCGGAGTAGGTATTAAAATCCATGTAGGAGAGATAAAAACCTTAAGGTTCGCCGATGACATTGTAATTCTGTCAGAGACAGCAGAGGACTTGGAAGAGCAGTTGAACGGAATGGACAGTGTCTTGAAAGGAGGGTATAAGATGAATATCAACAAAAGCAAAAAGAGGATAATGGAATGTAGTCGAATTAACTCGGGTGATGCTGAGGGAATTAGATTAGGAAATGAGACACTTAAAGTAGTAAAGGAGTTTTGCTACACTCCTGGAAATTGAAATAAGAACACCGTGAATTCATTGTCCCAGAAAGGGGAAACTTTATTGACACATTCCTGGGGTCAGATACAGTACATGATCACACTGACAGAACCACAGGCACATAGACACAGGCAACAGAGCATGCACAATGTCGGCACTAGTACAGTGTATGTCCACCTTTCGCAGCAATGCAGGCTGCTATTCTCCCATGGAGACGATCGTAGAGATGCTAGATGTAGTCCTGTGGAACGGCTTGCCATGCCATTTCCACCTGGCGCCTCAGTTGGACCAGCGTTGGTGCTGGACGTGCAGACCGCGTGAGACGACGCTTCATCCAGTCCCAAACATGCTCAATGGGGGACAGATCCGGAGATCTTGCTGGCCAGGGTAGTTGACTTACACCTTGTAGAGCACGTTGGGTGGCACGGGATACATGCGGACGTGCATTGTCCTGTTGGAACAGCAAGTTCCCTTGCCGGTCTAGGAATGGTAGAACGATGGGTTCGATGACGGTTTGATGTACCGTGCACTATTCAGTGTTCCCTCGACGATCACCAGTGGTGTACGGCCAGTGTAGGAGATCGCTCCCCACACCATGATGCCGGGTGTTGGCCCTGTGTGCCTCGGTCGTATGCAGTCCTGATTGTGGCGCTCACCTGCACGGCGCCAAACACGCATACGACCATCATTGGCACCAAGGCAGAAGCGACTCTCATCGCTGAAGACGACACGTCTCCATTCGTCCCTCCATTCACGCCTGTCGCGACACCACTGGAGGCGGGCTGCACGATGTTGGGGCGTGAGCGGAAGACGGCCTAACGGTGTGCGGGACCGCAGCCCAGCTTCATGGAGACGGTTGCGAATGGTCCTCGCCGATACCCCAGGAGCAACAGTGTCCCTAATTTGCTGGGAAGTGGCGGTGCGGTCCCCTACGGCACTGCGTAGGATTCTACGGTCTTGGCGTGCATCCGTGCGTCGCTGCGGTCCGGTCCTAGGTCGACGGGCACGTGCACCTTCCGCCGACCACTGGCGACAACATCGATGTACTGTGGAGACCTCACGCCCCACGTGTTGAGCAATTCGGCGGTACGTCCACCCGGCCTCCTGCATGCCCACTATACGCCCTCGCTCAAAGTCCGTCAACTGCACATACGGTTCACGTCCACGCTGTCGCGGCATGCTACCAGTGTTAAAGACTGCGATGGAGCTCCGTATGCCACGACAAACTGGCTGACACTGACAGCGGCGGTGCACAAATGCTGCGCAGCTAGCGCCATTCGACGGCCAACACCGCGGTTCCTGGTGTGTCCGCTGTGCCGTGCTTGTGATCATTGCTTGTACAGCCCTCTCGCAGTGTCCGGAGCAAGTATGGTGGGTCTGACACACCGGTGTCAATGTGTTCTTTTTTCCATTTCCAGGAGTGTATTTGGGGAGGAAAATAACTGATGATGGTCGTAGTAGAGTGGATATAAAATGTAGAATTTCAATGGCAAGGAAAGCGTTTCTAAAGAAGAAAAATTTGTTAACATCGAGTATAGATTTATATGTCAGGAAGTCGTTTCTGAAAGTATTTGTATGGAGTGTAGCCATGTATGGAAGTGAAACGTGGACGAAAAATAGTTTAAACAAGAAGAGAATAGAAGCTTTCGAAATGTGGTGCTACAGAAGAATGCTGAAGATTACATGGGTAGATCACATAACTAATTAGGATGTATTGAATAGAATTGGGATGAAGAGGAGCTTGTGGCACAACTTGACTAGAAGAAGGGATCGGTTGGTAGGACATGTTCTGAGACTTCGAGGGATCACCACTTTAGTATTGGAGGGCAGCGTGGAGGGTAAAAATCGTGGAGGGAGACCAAGAGATGAATACAATAAGCAGATTCAGAAGGATGTAGGTTGCAGTAGGTACTGGGAGATGAAGAAGCTTGCACAGGATAGAGTAGTATGGAGAGCTGCATCAAACCAGTCTCAGGTCTGAAGACCACAACAACAGTTTTGTGGAGTGTGTCAAAGAGAAAATCAAGCGTGATGTTTCTCGGATCTCCCTTATTGCTCTCGTTCTTTAATGCCGGATAAGGCATAGCTTGCGCTCCATGACTTAGAGTGGCTCAAGACATATAGACAGTTTCTAATTTGTCTTATTGTGTAAAACCTTTAACATAAAATTAGGCCAGGTGGTTACAATTAACGTGTAGCTACCCACACAAGTCCAGTGTGTGCTCTAATTATCGTATGGCAGCCAAACTTAGCAGATACCCTCATGTCAAGTTATCTTCAGTTAGGAATGTGGAATGCACGCGACGACTGTGATATGACTTTCAAAATGGCAGCAGTCAGTCATCCTTTCCTTTCAGGCTTAATTACAGCAAATCGAGATTTCAGCTATTAACTAGCCACTCGCAGTGCTAAATAATACAAGAAATACATAGTCAGGCGACATTAGAAGAAGTTATGACTCGTGGCATAACGTATATCGCTTATACTTAAGATTACATACCAGTATTTCAGAGTATTAATGCATGCCCTAGTAGGCATGTGCTATTTGTATGCAAATTTTAAGTTTTTTAGTAGAGACCATACGCTTTATTATGTATGTTACATATTACGTAGTTCATATAGAGGGCGCCATACAGCCAACCGACGTGTTCTCCTCAATGCCTGACTTCATTATACAGTAGTCTTGAATGAACTGTGACAGAAGCACGAAAAATAGGGGACTGACGTAAAGGGCATGTATTGAAACTCTGAAATACCGGTATCTAATATAATGTATAAGAGATATAGGTGATGCCAAGAATTATAACTTTTTATACTATCGTCTGACTACGCACTTCTCGTACTTTTTAGCACCGATAGTGGCTAGTTGCTAGCCAAAGTCTAGATTATCGTAAATAAAGCCGGAAAGGAAAGGATGACTCATTGCTGTGTTCCATCATCTTGAAATATTCTAATGTGTTAATGTAGAACCGAATTGCGCTGAAAAAAGTTTTTGCCACCAAGTGCGAATCTGGCGCGGTGAATAGAAGAAACGCTTATAGAAATGTTTCCGTATGAAATGGAACAGGAATGGGACATGGGATAGAAGGCATACGTATATTAATAACTGCCGCTTGCACAGTTGGTTCAATATGAGCTCAGGAGACATTAAGAAGATGCTGTACACCACCAGATTTGCACTTGGTGGCCAAAATTGGAGCTAATTTTTTTCCCAGTGTAAGTCAGTTTCGCATCGACATATTAGCATATTCACCAGGTTTCGCTGCCATACGATATCAATGGCCCGCACTGTATCTCTATGAGTAGCTGCACTTTTTAGATCCCACATGCAGGTTTGAGTATCTAATGGCTTCCAGGGTGTAAGACATTTGATTCTCAATGTTTTATATAGTTTTTTACCGAACTCAAAAAATTTAAATGTTGTACTCGCATTAAGGGGAGGTTATATTGTACACTCAGTCACAGTTCTTTGAATACTACCGTAGTATTCAAAGAACTGTGACTGACGCCCGAACAACAGGGACTTACAAGTACTGAGAATAAGAAATAGCGCATTAAGAATGCCTAGCTACTAAGAGAAATCAGGATTTGCATAATAAAATATAAAAAGGACGACTGATTGCTGCACTCTATAATATATAAGTCACATATAGTCGCTGAGTGCATCCACTTTCCGAATAGAAGGTAACCTGATATCTGAGCAAACTAAATATCTTCTGGCTGCCTTCGGCTGTGAACTTGTAACAGGGACTGTCAGTTGCGTAACTGAAGTCGGGATATTAGATACGGAATTGATAGCCATTTTCCGTGGTTAAAGACAATAAATCAACTAAAAGGATATTTTAGATATTTTCTCTAACGAGTCATACAATAATCCTGAACGCTCGATAGTTTAACTAACTTTGAGCTACTGCACGTGGACTGGAGTTAATGCGGCTTTTGCGTGGTAGGGGTTTGGTCTAACTTTCCTCAACGCTGCTTTTGTCGGGTAAACCATCGCAGAGTGAACTGAAAAACAATCTGAAACCTATCCGGGTAGGTGGACTGAATGTTTAAAGCATACTGATAGATCATCCCGCCCCGTCGCACCCTTAACCAATACTCGATGGTTCCTCACAACATGACGTTAAGAGTAAGACTGCTATACCTCTCCAATCCACTGTAAAAATTGGGACCTCTCTCCAGGCAGCTGTCACCCTCGACGACGACAGTTACCCTGGGGAGACGCGGAAAGGCGATTCATCGCTACAAATAATGTAACAAGTTTCATCACCAATTAGTGCTCCCAGGTCACAGCACCTCTCCAGACGCGCTGATGGTCTCCAGCCCATGGTGCGGGATGACGCAGAACATTGCAGGAAGTCTTTGCTTGTTCTCGAATGGCAGACACAGGTATATTGTGCCCAATATACTGATCTCCCCAGGTGTGGCGGTCACATGTAGTCGGCAGAAAACTTGACGACGAGTATTCCTGCCGTCGTGGTTCCGTGCAGTCCACCACTGGATCCCTGTCACATCCTAATACCTCACAAATCTCGATACTGAGCAACTTGACCAGCCGGTCTAATGAAGGCCAGTCATCAGACCCCTCTCAAGTTCAGTCCTGTGCTGATAACTCTGTCTCACATGAGTACTCGGCACCTTTGTGTCGTTCACATTGACCAATCATTGTCTGAAGCTCTTCACGGCCCTTTTATACTCAACCAGGGCTGGTAACAACACCAAACACGAACAACACAGATACAGTTTGCTGTTCTACAGCTGCCCGTCTGATCATGTACACAACCCGCCGATGGTGTGTACGTATATGAAGATACTTTAACATCATGCCATGTCTCCTGTGTGCTTCCCGTTTTTGTCGGGCAGTGCACTTCGTAACTGTGCAGCACTGTTTACAGAAAACAGGCTTGATTTTTAGGTCTTAAGAAGAGAGTTGGATGCTATTGAAAAGAAACGTATATAAATTAATGGCATGAAAAGTTTATAAACCAAATGAAATGCTAGTAAATCACAGTTAGTTTGGTATATTATCAGTCGGTGCATCTTCGGATGCAAATATAATTATCCGTTTACTCGGAATATTGTCACTTCAGATATATTTGCATCCTCCACACATGAGCAACAAACTTTAACCGATTTCGAGGGCTTGTATCATTGAGAAAAGTGGGGGAAAGTTAGTGGCTAACAGTCGATTCGAACCACAGCCTTCCGCATCAGTATTTGTGGACTCGTGTTCTCAGAGGGTATTGGATCGTGGCTGAATGTGCAGCTTGGATAGCGGAAGTGGCACAAAGTGATTTCTTTTGGGGGATGTTCTATTATGTCTAACCAGAGGACGAAGGACAGTTTTGAAGATGACTGAGTAAAGAGACAGCACTTCAGGTAAAGGTAAATTATTTTGAGTTTGTTAGCAGCAAGCACGAGTTCAGTAATTATTGCTGCCGAAGGATTTCATTGTGTCCAAGGAGATCTGCATGTTGCTAATGATGAAAAACTATCAACAGTTTGTTTGACGTCCCAGGCACCCCTCCCCCATTTAGTGTAGTTAATTAGTGCTGAATTACGAATTCAAGAACACAAACTTTTGTAATATAAATAGTGTGGGAAAATAAAATAAGCGCGTGTGACGACGCGGGGAGACAGAATGCTGATTTTTCACATCAGTTGGAGTTTACTTCCGTGACATTAAAAAAAATGGTTCAAATGGCTCTGAGCACTATGGGACTTAACATCTAAGGTCATCAGTCCCCTAGAACTTAGAACTACTTAAACCTAACTAACCTAAGGACATCACACACATCCATGCCCGAGGCAGGATTCGAACCTGCGACCGTAGCGGTCACGCGGTTCCAGACTGAAGAGCCTAGAACCGTACGGCCACACCGGCCGGCCAAAATGTTCAAATGTGTGTTAAATCGTATGGGACTTAACTGCTAAGGTCATCAGTCCCTAAGCTTACACACTACTTAACCTCAGTTAACCTAAGGACAAACACACACACTCATGCCTGAGGGAGGACTCGAACCTCCGCCGGGACCAGCCGCACAGTCCATGACTGCAGCGCCTTAGACCGCTCGGCTAATCCCGCGCGGCTACCGTGACATTAAAAGGACTGAATTGCTAACCTTTTTGTCATTTATAAATATTCACGAGGAATATCCCCATTGTACAAATAATGTGCTCCCTTAAATTTGCATTGTCGAGCCTTGTACGTTTACGTAAATAGTAATTATTGATTCAAAAAGGAGAACTGAACCTTACTTGACCTGCAGAAATACTTTGCACTCCATCCTCTGTCACAGATAGGCAATATAATACTGCAGAAATAAGTAAAATCAAGAGTTTATTAATTAAGTATGTTATATTTTGAAGCGTTGTAACAAATATTACTCTCGCTGCAAAAAATCGGTATCATTAAGTGTATTAAGGTTAAATTAAAACATGTACAAGAGTTATCGCCTTTCTCAGTTTAATTTTATTCTTTAAATTTCTTTTTTTCACAATACTTCTTTGACAAGAATATTGGCAATTATAATGCGATGATCGTTTACATCTTGACTGCATATGTCTTTAGCGTAAACGTAAAAATCACTGACTGTGCGAACTCGTGAAAAAGCCAGGTGTAACTGATCATACAGAGAATGACAGTTTCTGGTAAATGCAATCCTGACCTTTGAAGCGTATGACTTGTTCCTTTATTCATGTTCATACAGGAGGCTAGTTTTATTGGGGATTGTTTTATGATTTCGGAAAGCATGTTTGAATTTGAAGGTGTAAGGTTAATGTGGGGTATGAATGCAGTTTTATGGAACTCAACGAATTTAACAGTGCTGATGTATTCGCCTAATTGTGTTACCACTACTCTTAAAATATTAGTTAACGCCAGAGTCGTGTCATGATTCCAAATTAACATATAATAGAATTTTTCTTTGAACGCAATAGATGGAGTGGTAAACCGGACGAATTAAGAAGCCTGAAAGCTCTACGGAGCACAACTGAACTTTGTTTATTTCTTCAAGTTGAGCAGAATCAGAACTGAGTAAACCATGCCTCTCCAGGTAAAAAAAACTGGAAATGACATATTCATTAACTGTTGTACAGTCTTCGCTTTTTCGACATAGAATCGCACTTGAATAGAACTGGGAAACGTTTTGTTCACTCATTTGTGTGTCGCTGAATATGGCGGTAATAAGAATTTCGTGATTACTAGAACACTGTTTAGGAATTTTTATGCAGATGAATGGTACTGAGGTTAGGAAAAGTGCAACCTGACATTACAAACCATGTAAAGTAATGATGAATTAAAAATTAAATAAATTAAGTTGTACAAGTAAACTGTATTTATCTGTGATGATGAACGTTGATGCAATTCAGTTCATTTAAGCAGTAGACAACGCTTTCTTAAAGAAAGTAAACAACTCCAACCGTTGTTGTGCTAATAGTACAATCAGGTTATCAGTAGATGGCGCCTACTAAATTCCTTACATCGATGTCTATGACAGAAATAGAATGGTAGACTTCGTTTGCGCGAAGTATCTAAACAACTGCAACAGTTGTCGTGCATGTTAGTTAAACAGATTGTCAGTAGATGGCACCATGTACATTGGATTTATAAAACTGTCCCCAAAACGAAGTTTTTAAAATAATTGTATTTTTCGTGATTACTGAACGAAATCTTGAAGATGATGTCTCATTAATTTTGATTAAGAAGTTCTGTATTTGAGGCGTAGTGATAAAAAAACACCGTTGAGTAAATAACATATGCGATAATTTGCTAAAATAACTATTTAAATAAAATGAAATAAGGAGACAAATTTGCCGAACAGTGATTTATTCATTTGCACTGCAGTCAGTGCAGAGTGAAACTACACGTTGCAAGTTAAGCTTTTGTTGTAGGACCTAAATGAACATGTTCGATGGAATATTAGGAACCGTTTTGAATCAATGATATTTTATCTAAATTCAAAACAGGCATTTCTTGTAGTAAGACACAATGAAGTTATCTTAAAGTTAGTCATTCTGAATATTAGTGATGTTCCTGTATGGAAACTAATTTACAGGTAGTCAGATCCATTTCAGAGAAATTATATTCACATTCGAAACAAATAATCTGCATAAAAAGTTTAGTTCAAAAATAGGGTAACTACGCATAGATCTGACTCTGAAAATTGGAATTAAGAATTTAGGCACTTTTCAGATTGGTATCGAGGAATTCAGTTACAGTTTCGACATAGTTTCATCACTAAAAAGGTAACTTTTGTGTGTTAAGAAATAAATAATGTATGTGCCAGACGAAGAATATTGTTATAGGGTTATACATTTTTGTAATTAGTTCTTCTAATAATTTCCAGGTATGCAGTCGGATCCCGTCGACATTCTGCCACGATATTTCGGCCCAGAGACGTCCGGCCATCATCAGGTGAGTACACAACTACTGAAGAGCCCAGGTGCAGTCGCGGTATTTGTGCCGAATCTCGCGCATGCGAAATGTACTGGCATCCTACAGCGCATGCCTCAGGTGTTGACATGCGCGGCATAGCCGAGTTGTACGTGCTGCCGTCAGTAGTGAATGTAAAAGATCATCTAGTCATTGAGTATCGAATGACGCTGTCGATTCCGCTGTGATTGTATAATTTTAATAACAGGATTCCAATTTTTATCCAGCTGAAAGCCGTTGTCGCGATTCATAAGATTATCGGCAAGACGTATTTCCACTGATTCTTTGATTACGGAATCCCAAAATCCGGAAACCGGAGCTAAAATATTTGTTCCATTGTATTCCATTGAATGTCCGAAAGAAATACAGTGCTCTGCTACTGCCGATTTTGACGGTTGCCGCAGACGGGTGTATCTTTCATGTTCCGTACATCGTTCATGGACAGTTCTTGTCGTCTGGCCAATTTATGCAGAGCCACATTCACAGGGAATTTTGTAGACGTCTGCTTTCTTCAGTTATAAATCGTCTTTAACAGATCCAACCAGCGCCCGGTCTTTGCTGGTGAACGGAAGATAACCTTGATTTTATTTTTCTTCAGTAATCGGCTTAATTCCGACGACGCATTCCCGGCGTATGGATGGAACGCAGTTGATTTAAGGTCGTCATCAGCGTCCTCAGTGCGTTGCTTCTTCTTATGACAGTGGCGCATGGCCTCCCTTATTTGGCGCGAAGTGTGCATAAATACCGCGACTGCACCTGGGCTCTTCAGTATTTGTGTACTCACCTGATGATGGCCGGACGTGTCTGGGCCGAAATATCGTGGCAGAATGTCGACGGGATCCGACTGCATACCTGGAAATTATTAGAAGAAGAAATACGCCGGGAAATTTTCAGAAGTCACATATTGTAGCTAGTATTTGATACTTTGTACACTGCTTCCTAATTTACTGAGCTAGTGGCATCCTCAGGACCTAAAACCACCTCCACACAGTGTTAACAACAGAGAGACTGATGCTCGTCGCCTGGCACTGGGGCGGTTTCTTCAGTTATAAATCGTCCTTAACAGATCCAACCAATATCGTGGCAGAATGTCGACTGGATCAGACTGCATACCTGGAAATTATTAGAAGAAGAAGTACGCCGGGAAAATTTCAGAAGTCCCATATTGTAGCTAGTATTTGCTACTTTGTACACTGATTCCTAATTTACTGAGCTAGTGGCATCCTCAGGACCTAAACCCACCTCCACACAGTGTTAATAACAGGGAGACTGATGCTCGTCACCTGGCACCGGGGCAGTTGGTGCTGCCGTCCTGGGTATGGGCGCCGTGGCGTGCCGGCAGCCGAGATTCGCTTCTGAACTGCGATCGATCCGTCTGGGGTACTTGGTGAGTAATCTCTGGCGGCCATCAAGGGAGCACAGCAGGCTCCGAGGAAAAGAGGCCGGGGTGCCAGTGAAGCGCAAGTGCCGGGGGAGACTGGGTTACGGGTCGGTGGGCAGTCGCCGGCGGGCTCTGAGGCGTTAATCACCGGCAGGTCGGCGACGTCTTCTCCTCAGCTGCAGCTCCCAGACCAGGGTGGGTGGCTGGGCGGCTGGCGGCTGCTCATTTGCGGGAGCAGCAGCCGTCCGCACAAGTTGGGCGCCCTCTGAAGGCTCCGTTTACGGGCCTGCGCTAGCTAGTGCTGCCGCTGCTGGTAATGAAACACCTCCCTGACTGCGCCGGCGGCGTAGCCTCAGTAAGGGACACGAAACAAAACACTAAATCCGTCAAAGGCGCGGGCAGAGCGTAAACGCTCGCTGATTATACGCCTGCGAGACGAACTGGGGATGTTCAGCTTAACCGTAAAGCTTGTGGGAAAGCTGTAAAGAAGTAATTCATTACACCGTCCACGAACATCCACGAATATGGATGCAAAGAGGGTCACGAGTAGTTCCTGTCATCATGGCGTTCTGAAAAACTACAGAGTTGTATACTTCCTGTGCGAATAATTGTGTAAGTAATTTGACAGAAAATAACCAATAACAAGGAGTGCATTTGGAACGTGAACCAAGATGACACCTACTACAATATCCACGTCTCCAGGGGCCCAGTTATCGTTTAAAAGACTGCAGAGGACAAGCAACAATTGCCAAACACACACACACACACACACACACACACACACACACACAACACAGCTGCAAGATGAACTGAGGACGTTCAGCTCAAACATAAAGTGTTCTGCAGTTGGTGTAGCTAAACATTCAGAAACCATAGAGAAAATATGCGTATAATTACCAAATAATACAAGTGAGTATGAAGCTGGAGGAGGAGAGGGAAGATATTTTTTGTGTGTAGATGTATATTAAAGGACTTTTAGTGTACACCATCAGCTTTACTAGAGCAGTTTCACTTGCCTGAAGCTGTTTTCGGTTTTATGACCTACTATTAGTGGCAACTGACATAGAGGAAGAAACAACTGTACAGGGATATTACAAATGATTGAAGCGATTTCATAAATTCAGTGTAGCTCCATTCATTGACATATAGTCACGACACACTACAGATACGTAGAAAAACTCATAAAGTTTTGTTCGGCTGAAGCCGCACTTCAGGTTTCTGCCGCCAGAGCGCTCGAGAGCGCAGTGAGACAAAATGGCGACAGGAGCCGAGAAAGCGTATGTCGTGCTTGAAATGCACTCACATCAGTCAGTCATAACAGTGCAACGACACTTCAGGACGAAGTTCAACAAAGATCCACCAACTGCTAACTCCATTCGGCGATGGTATGCGCAGTTTAAAGCTTCTGGATGCCTCTGTAAGGGGAAATCAACTGGTCGGACTGCAGTGAGTGAAGAAACGGTTGAACGCGTGCGGGCAAGTTTCACTCGTAGCCCGCGGAAGTCGACGAATAAAGCAACCAGAGAGCTAAGCCTACCACAGCCGACGGTTTGGAAAATCTTACGGAAAAGGCTAAAGCGGAATGCCAGTTCGGCATTTCTTAAAGAGGAGATTGGAAAACCGTTGGATCGGTCGTGGTGGAGATCATGATCAGCAATTCGTGTCATGGCCTCCACGCTCTCCCGACTTAACCCCATGCGATTTTTTTCTGTGCGGTTATGTGAAAGATTCAGTGTTTAAACCTCCTCTACCAAGAAACGTGCCAGAACTGCGAGCTCGCATCAACGATGCTTTCGAACTCATTGATGGGGACATGCTGCGCCGAGTGTGTGAGGAACTTGATTATCGGCTTGATGTCTGCCGAATCACTAAAGGGGCACATATCGAACATTTGTGAATGCCTAAAAAAACTTTTTGAGTTTTTGTATGTGTGTGCAAAGCATTGTGAAAATATCTCAAATAATAAAGTTATTGTAGAGCTGTGAAATCGCTTCAATCATTTGTAATAACCCTGTACATACGTGGATTTCTACAAAATGATAACTGTACATACAGTAGCACTAATGTGGTGTGCGTACTGTAAGACCTTCGGTACACACACCATCACATCATTTGACTTGTCGCTCTAACGTAGTAGGCGAGTGTCAGCAATATGTCTCGTGGTCTTATCGTGGCTTGTTTATCTTCTGCCGTTAGGTCAGACGACAGAAATGTCACTTGCACGCTTAGAGTAGCAGATTGACGGTGACCAACTTTAAACAGAACTTGATTAATTTTCACACACATTTATTAACATAATAAAAAGATAGAAATTACTTAACTTGATTCTGGATGCTATTTACAATTGACAATCGGAAGTTCCTATTCTCTTGGTACATCAATCTTATTCTCACATATCTCTGATACTTGACAAAGTGTCTATTCATCTATCTTCATGGCTATGTACAGGAATATGGTAATCTTATTAGGCGCAGACTGAAACTTGACTATAGACTGGTACAGACTAATGTAGACTGCTAGAGACTGGTGCACACAAATGCAGACTGACTAATCGGACGTCTGTACACTCGTTATAATATCTCGCGCGTTCAGGTATCATTGCGCGAGTGTGATCCGCGAGGATAAAAGGTTCTACGTTAGCAGCAATCTCATTGGCTGCATTACATATTAATACGCGTATCGGCGGAAGCAGAATTTGGTCCGTCTCTAAGACAGCGCCATCTCGTAGAGCGGAGACGGACGAGCGCTGCGCCTGCGCTCTTGTGCTTTGCGGGGCGCGCTCTATTGGGAAAGTTGTGCACGCGCTGACTACGCGGAACTATGTACACAACAAATAATATAATTATAATTCCATTATATACGCCGCACTCTGTGGCCGAGCGGTTCTAGGCGCTTCAGTCCAGAACCGCGCTGCTGCTACGGTCGCAGGTTCGAATCCTGCCTCGGGCATGGATGTGATGTCCCTAGGTTAGTTAGGTTTAAGTAGTTCTAAGGGGACTGATAACCTCAGATGTTAAGTCCCATAGTGCTTAGAGCCATTTGAAAGATTTTTTTCCATTATCTATTTCCATAGCAATGACATGCTTGTTAATTAATACAACAATATAAACGTCCATGTGACAGATTAAGGAGCGAATGTTACCAGCTTTTGTTATTTCTAAGATAACATATCTCTGCGACATATATTAATATTACTGCATAATATTCAGCTCGTACTGAGGCGTTCACACAGTCGTTTTTCCGTCGCGCGGTCCGCGAGTGGAACAGAGGGGGGGAAATCTGACTTTGGTGCTAAATGTGCCCTCGGCCACACACCGCTTGGTGGCTAGCGGAGTATATATGTAGATGGAGATGTAAATTGAAATGTTCGTATGTATCTAATTAAATCGTTAGTAATATGTATTAGCTTCATCAAGAATGTCATCGAACAAGACTAGTGTGTCATCTACATAATGGCGAATGGAAACGACTTTCTTGACTAGATCACTAGAATTTTCAAAAAATTGGTTTTCGATGTGATATAGAATCGTATTTCCAAGTGTTCATAACAGGCAGTCCCCGCGGCTAGGCCTTTCTTTTGTTTATATATGTGGCTGTTAAAAGTGAAACAGTTCTGATGTAGAACTAATTTAGTAAGGTCACCTAACTCATCAATTTCTGTCTTACCTATTTTATTGAATTTGGGTAAGTTCATTTTGATAATGAATTTAGTTCCAGCTCTCAGGATGTTTGTATACATGTCAGTGACACTTAAGGAGAAGAATATGCCACTAGCTAGGATGTGAACGTATTCCATCTGGTTTATCAGGTATTCTGTGTTTGTAAATGTAAAGTTTGCTCAGGTGAATAATTTTAGTTAATGAAAGCATAAAGCTTTTTGCTTAATAAAGACGTTGGACTATTTATATAATTAACAATCGGTCTCATAGGAAGACATTTTTGTGGCCCTTGGCTTGTGATCAAAATTGGGAAAATGAGATTTCACTACTATACATTGGTCTTTTCTTTATTTCTAAGCAGATATTTGCACTTGGGTAGTCGATATTTATTAGTAGGATCCCTATCAATGCCTATAATGTGATTTGCACTGAAGTGTTCTATGGTTTTTTGTAAATATGGCCCATTTTACATAAGAGCAATTGTATTCCCCTTATCGGCTTTCAACGCCAGAACTTTACGTATAGTTTCTTTCTTTGTTAATATTGCATATACTACGCATTTCTTCGTAACATTTTTAACTTTTGTATGTGTACTTTTTCACTGCATCTATCAATAATTTTGACTGATTTCTCGTATTTCTGTTCTGTTCCACAATGGTAAATTTTGCAGCATCTATCGCATCTCTTACTTTATCATAAATACGGAGGTACTGAGTTGTGGTTCCTGAGCTAAATTATAACCGAGGCCTTTACGTTGTAAACTGTGTACTTTTATGCTCAGATCTACACTTGAGAGTTTGGCAGCACTGTTTCATGCTTAAAATTACTGTCAGCTAAGGAGTTATTGTTAGATAAGAGTACTTGAATTTTCTTTTGGTGTCTCTTTCTGACCTCATGCAGTCTTTTTCTACAAAACTAAAGACTACTCTCAAAATTTTATCGTATGCAAATATGGGTACTGTACAAATCTCATATGTATTTTACATTCAATGGCCATATGCATAAACAAAAACATAGACTTAGCTATGGGGTACTGCCTTTCAGATCGCTAACAAATATATTTTTACATCACATCAAAAACAATGTTTTTGAAAATTCAGGCTGTATCGTAATCATGTCATATTGTTTGCTGTTTTGATTTCTTTTGCGAAAGCTTGTTCAAGTTACGGTTTAAGGTCAAAAGAATTTTGCAGATTTCTTCATTTTGTTAAAGGATATTTTATGGTTTCATATTGTTGTGGATTCGCAAGACAGCCAACCCACTATGAGGAAGCCGAAAGGCACGCGTTTAAACTCACGCAGACTGGCGTGAGGTCTGGAACAGGAGAAGGAATTGAGACTAGCAAAAAACCTACGTATCTTCTGGAATACTTAACTTTAATCCATAATTGGTGAACATCGCTCTTGACGGTACATGTTTTACAGCATCAATAGTAACTGGTAATGGCGCCTTGCTAGGTCGTAGCAAATGACGTAGCTGAAGGCTATGCTAACTATCGTCTCGGCAAATGAGAGCGTAATTTGTCAGTGAACCATCGCTAGCAAAGTCGGCTGTACCACTGGGGCGAGTGCTAGGAAGACACTCTAGACCTGCCGTGTGGCGGCGCTCGGTCTGCAATCACTGATAGTGGCGACACGCGGGTCCGACGTATACTAACGGACCGTGGCCGATTTAAAGGCTACCACCTAGCAAGTGTGGTGTCTGGCGGTGACGCCACACATATGTTATAAATAAACAGGTTGTATGAAAAAAAAGTTGTATTGGTGGGTCCTTCCTTCCACGATTTCCTTAATTCCAGTAATTACCACGTATCATTGGTAGCAGAGCGTGGTTTTCGACTCGTTAGTGGGGGGTTGTTACGATTTTCGTTTCACGCAACCTGCTTCAGTATAAATACTTTATTCTTTTGGGACGTTGTCTAATTATTCTCTGTTGTCCAGAGCCCCGCCATGGATCCACGTCAGTGTCCCGGTATTTCGTACCTAAAAAGGGGTCAGCTTTAGTATGAACTGAGGATTAGGCAACAAAGTGTTCACAGTACGGTGGGGGAGCTGGCAGCCAGGCTACGGGCAATGTTGTTAGCATGGTTGGCGAGGTGAGCCAAAATTTACAGACTATTATGGTAGCACTGAATCAGTTGCAACAAAATATCTCCTTTCTCCAAAATAATGAGCTAACCGTGAGGCAAGTGAAGCGCATTGATGCACTAATAGTCCAACTGGGCAATAGAGTAAAGGATCTTAAACTTCTGGAAGCGAGCCCAGAGCAGTTAGCACGTGTCATTCCGTTAAATAATCTTTAGTTTCCAATGCTCTCGGGTGTCCAGCCGGATGCGATCGTTGAAGTCCCACGATATTTCGGCGAATAACCTTTCCGCCATCATCAGGTGGTTCTGATGGAACGGTCTGTCTGCTGCTGCTCTCATCTTACACTTTTCCCTCTTTGGGGAAGTGTGAGGGGGAGTTTGTAGCCTTTTGGCTTTTACTCCCCTGTGTACGTGTGTGTGTGTTTTTTCTATATATTTTTGGTGTCTGTGATATGTGATGAATTGTTGTGAATATGTCTGGTACTTGCCTGGGGTAGGCGAGATCATTGGTGTTATATGGGAAGGAACTGGATGAGGGATTGGGTGTTGGGATTTTCTCTTCGACTTAATCGTCGAAGATCGTCATAGGGCGCTTGTGCTTATCGCGGGACATGTCATACCGACCTAGGGAGTGGATGAGTGCATTTCCGGATCTGGAGGAACCTTCATAGAACGCCCTTGCCAGATCCTGGAAACGCTCTCTCAGGAGTGGGATTTCGGCTGCGGCGTGCAGATCAACTGTGGGGAATCCAAATGGTAGATGTAGTGCCCTTCTGAGGGCGCGGTTCTGCAGCCTCTGGAGTTTGTCTAGGTGCTACTTTGCCGCGTATCCCCAGACTGGGCACGCATACTCCATTACCGGCCGGATCAGGGCCTGGTATACATTTACTGCTACTGGGCTGGGAAGGGAGCTGGTTGTGTTCAGGATAGGGTATAGGATGGACATTCTGGCGCAGACCTTCCTGTGGACCTCGTCTATGTGGGGTTTCCACGGAAGACGAGAGTCCAAGGTTACGCCAAGGTACTTGGCGGTTCTGCGCCAGGGGAGTCGGGTCCCATTTAGGTGGAGGTGGAGGGGGGACGTTGAGGAGGTTCGCGCCTTCCAAGCCTTCGGGTAATCAGCATTGCCTGCGTCTTTTCAGAATTGACGGTGATGCGCCAGCGACGGGCCCAGGTTTATGTGTCGTCTAAAACCCTTTGTAGCCTACGAATGACCAGGTCCTTGTTCGCATTTCTTGTGTAGAAGGCTGTGTCGCCCGCGTACTGGGGCCCCAGGACCCATCCCTGCGGCACCCCGGCACGAATACGCCTTCTGGTGGAGGTGGCAGTTTCTACTTTGACGGAGAAAGTCCTATTCGAGAGGTAGCTCTTGATTAGCTGAACTATTCTCCCGGGAAACCCTTGTGTGTACAACTTGTAGAGTAGCCCTCTATGCCATACTGAATCAAAGGCTTTGGCTACGTCTAGTAGCACTATCCCGCAGTAGCCTCTGTGGTTGAAGCCCTCTGTGGCTGCTTCAACCATTCTCATGACCTGCTGTGGGGCAGAGTGGTTCTGCCGGAATCCAAATTGGAAATCCGGCAGAATTTGCTCTCTGGTAATATGTTCTTGTATGGGTCTTAGCAGGAGGCGCTCATAGATCTTGCTGAGAGTTGGCAAGAGGCTAATCGGCCTGTAGTGCTACGGGAATAGAGGGTCTTTCCCTGGTTTGTGTATCGCGACCACTTCCGCATGTTTCCATCAAGCTGGGAAAACACGGGATCGAGTAATCTCGTTGAGGACGTTCGCGAGGTGTGTGATTGCTGTGGGTGGGAGTTTTTTGACTAACTGATTGGTGACACTATCGTGCCCTGGTGCCTTTTTTGTAGTGAGGGACCTGATTACTCTTGCCACGTCCTCGGGGGCAAAATGTATGGGTTCGTCCTCTGGGTCTTCCTCGGCATTGAGGAAGACATCCAGCTGACGACGGACCACTCTTTCATGCTCGTCATCCTCGGGTTCTGCCACTTGGAACTGCTTCTCGAAGGAGTCGGTGAGGGCGTTGGCCTTTCCAGCATGGCTGTAGACCAATCCCTGCTCGCCGTGCAGTGGTGGCATCCTAGCGCGTCTTTTTGTAAATTGTTTGGTCGCTTGCCATAGTGTATGATCATCTACTTTGAGAGCTGTGTGGCGGTTTTGCCATTGCTGGTTTCTGTGCTCATTGAGCGCTACCTTCAGTTCTCTCTGTAGACGATTTAGCAGCCTCCTGGTGGCCTGATTTCTGGTGATCTTCCACTCTTTTGCCACTCTGTTCTTGTGTCGGCAGCCGACATTCCGTTTGCGAGCGCCGACACTTCGATTGCGCCCGCGGACAGTCCATTTTCGGGCGTTTACCCAGGTCCGCGCCCACCCCGACGTCACGCCGCCTGGTGGAACATGCAGAATCCCGTGGAGTGTCCTCTGCGGCCGTCGTAGAAGGGTCTCGTGTCCGCTCGTGGCGTGACTCCTAGATGGAGCTAAGTAATGGTTGCCATACCTTGCTCAGTTGAAAACCTGTGTCTCGGTTTATGAGATTGTCCGTTACGCCAATTTCAATGGCCTCCTTGAAGATGCTCACCCACTAGAAACTGGTAGGGGCCACAGTCTCTTCGTATTTCGCGTTGTGTCCAGTTTCCAAGCAGTGTTCTCCCAGTGCCGATTTGGTGGGCTGGCCTAGGCGCGTATGGCGTTGGTGTCCTTTGCAGCGGTCTTCGACTGTTCGGATTGTTTGACCGATGTAGGATTTGCCGCAACCACATGGAATATTATATACGCCCGCTTTCTTGAGGCCAAATCCGTCTTTCACTGTCCCCAGCAGGGCCCGTATCTCGGATGGTGGTCGGAAGACCGTTTCAATTTTGTATTGTTCTAGCAGTCTCCTAATTTTTGATGTCGCGTTGCCTGCATCCGGTAGAAGGGCAAGGCTTGTTTCTTCACCTTCAGACTGTTCTTCATCTGGATTTCTGCAGTGTTTCCGTCGTCTGTGGGCTGTCTGAATCTGTCGTTTGCTGTATCCGTTCTTGTGAAAGACATTTTCTAGGTGTTTGAGTACTTTGTGCAGACTTTGTTCGTCCGATATCGAGTATGCCCTATGAACCAGTGTGTTGAGCATCCCGTTGAGTTGTGCAGGATGGTGGCGACTCGAGGCATTTAGATATAAGTCCGTACGTGTAGGCTTGCTGTACACGCTATGACTCAGTGTGCCATTTGATCTCCACTCTACATCAAGAAAGGGTAATTTTCCTTCCTTCTCGATCTCCATGGTGAACCGTATGTTGTTGTGGACGGAATGTAGATGTTCTAAAAACGTCTGTAGATGATCAGGTCCGTAGGGCCAGATGACAAACGTGTCGTCCACGTATAGGTAAAAACGCACAGTTTTCAGTTCGGCCGCTTGATGTACCTCCTCTTCGAAACTCTCCATAAGTAAGTTTGCTACCACTGGTGAGAGAGGGCTCCTCATAGCCACACCGTCGGTTTGCTCATAGTATTGACCGTTGAAGACGAAGTAGGTAGATGTAAGTACGTGCCTGCACAGTTGCGCCAACTAGGGACCGAATTTCTCGCTGATAAGGTGAATCGAATCTTCTAGCGGTACCCTTGACATCATGCTCACCATTATGTCTGTTTCCCGTGGGGTCAGCTCCTTGAGACGACGAATGAAGTCTGTTGAGTTCCGAATATGGTGCTCGCAATTTCCCACATACGGTCTCTGCAGACCTGCCAGGTGTTGTGCGAGAGGGTATGTGGGCTCCCCTATGTTGCTGACAATGGGACAGTGAGCAGACAGACCATTCCATCAGAACCACCTGATGATGGCGGAAAGGTTATTCGCCGAAATATCGTGGGCCCTCAACGATCGCATCCGGCTGGACACCGGAGAGCCCTGGAAACGACACAAACGCCGGGAAAGCCTCCGATCACAAATAATCTTTTGTTTGATTTGAAAATCCAAATTGCAGCTATAGAATTAGAAAGTGGGGCTATACAAATAATACAGAATATGTTTCTGACAATCCAATAGCCGAATGTGGCTCTAAGTGATCGGTCTGAAGAATATGTTGCCCGCATCCCTAAGCCGATGACGTGTCTCTTCAATAATATTCGGGCATTGTCAATTGAAACCTTACAATATACACAATAGGTATTGTGGCTGCTAGTTAAGTTTGAGTCGCATACTGACGCATTAAGGATAGCCCATCACGTAATACTTACCGCACTCTACCCGTTAGCACGCGGCAGCTTGAGTAATCTGCTGTCAGAAATCTTACAGCAGGGTAAGACGATCGGGCAGCTGAGGCAATCGATCGTGGAAGGTAAGTTATCGGACCATATGCGCAAAGAGCTCGAGTGGTGATATTAGTGGCGCGTGCAGGACTTCCACGAATCGTTGTTCGAATATGTAGAGCTGGTTCGTGAGGCAGTATTGGCACTACTTATGGATGTTCCCCAGCTGACTTTAGTTGCTAACGTCTTGGAAGGTATTCGGCCTGAAGATAGGTCTCGGATCGCACTCTTTCCTCGTCCGGTCACTCTTCGTGAGTTAGAGAATCTTGGTAACGATGTTTTGAAATTGTGTTTTGCCGACAAACAGCGAAATGAGTTAACGGGGGGATTTCAAGACTTATCTAACTACGGTCCTGAAGGTAGCACGATAGGTAGAGCGCGAGGTTCAATTAAATCACTGGCTTGTTTTAGATGCGGCGCACGTGACCATTTAGTAGGAGGATGCCCAGTTCGAAGGAAGCCTCACGCTGAGAAACGATGCCAGGCGGGGGCGGCGTCGCATCCTCTGAGACGGAGGTGCTGTAGTCGTATACAGGCAGCCACCATACCACTTGTTTTTGGGGCCATAGGGCAAGAATCGTTGTGTGGGTTAATAGATTCAGGCAGCTCTGTGTCACTCGTTAATTACGAGTGGTTTATTGAATATGGACACATATGTAGATTATCTCCAGTACGTCCCTCGATTGAGAGATGTCGGGCGGCAAATGACCAAGTGTTACCTCTTTGCGGGGAAGCGCAGGGAAATCCTTCCGTGTGTGAATTTTCATGGCCTGTAAGGATTTTATTAGTTAAGGGACTTGTGCCTGACTTAATTCTAGGGCATTATTTCATCCGTAAGACCGGTATGGTGTAAGAGTTTGGTACCCGGACCTTTTATTTAAAATTTTCACCCAACGATCGAATATCATTTTGTTCATGTGCTCACATGGAGACAGGACGTGACACCAGTAGTAACACATGGGATAGATCACCTCTCTCATCAACAAGGGAAACAGTTGAGTGAACTTTTAGGAAACTTTCTTTACGTACTTTGTGATAGTTTGGGAGTCACAGACGTCATTAAATACCGTATTCGTGTCATGGCTGACGTGCCGGTTCGCCAGTCTCCACATCGCTTGTCACCACCTCAGGTATTGCGGCACCAAATTGAGGGCTTATTAAAAGACGGAGTCGTAAGACCGTTCACCTCCTCCTATGCTTCCCCCATTTCCGCAGTACCTAAATATCAGGGGCAGGATATCCGACCTGTGGTTGATTACAGGCTTATGAATAAAAAGGTGACATTGGAACTGGAATTGATGTCTACAACTGTTTCATCTGGTTTTCGAAAGCAACTTGATTTGCCGTCCTAGATTTTAATCAGTCTTATTATCAGATATCCTTAACGGAGGAATCCAAGCATCTCACCGCCTTCGCCACAGAATGGAATTTATATGACTTTAACCGGGTTCCCTTTGCATAATGAGATTTCCACTCTGCAGCGGAGTGTGCACTGCTATGAAACTTCCTGGCAGATTAAAACTGTGTGCCAGACTGAGACTCGAACTCGGGACCTTTGCCTTTCGCGGGCAAGTGCTCTACCATCTGAGTTACCCAAGCACGACTCACGCCACGTCCTCAGAGCTTTACTTCTGCCAGTATCTCGTCTCCTACATTCCAAACTTCACAGAAACTCTCCTGAGAAACTTGCAGAACTAGCAGTCCTGGAAGAAAGAATATTGCGGAGACATGGCTTATCCACAGCCTGGGTGTTGTTTCCAGAATGAAATTTTCACTCTGCAGTGGAGTGTGCGCTGATATGAAACTTCCTGGCAGAAGTAAAGCTGTGAGGACGGGGCGTGAGTCGTGCTTGGGTGGCTCAGATGGTAGAGCGCTTGCCCGCGAAAGGCAAAGCTCCCGAGTCTCGGTGCAGCACAGTTTTAATCTGGCAGGAAGTTTCGCGTTCCGTTTGGTTTGCCAACCGGTGCAGCAATTTTATCCCGTTTGTTGAATAAAATTTTAGGTGATTTAAAGTTTAATGAAATGAAATGAAATGAAATGTCGTGTGACGAGGGCCTCCCGTCGGGTAGGCCGTTCGCCTGGTGCAAGTCTTCGATTTGACGTCACTTCGGCTACTTGCGCGTCGATGGGGAGGAAATGATGATGATGATTAGGACAACACAACACCCAGTACCTGAGCGGAGAAAATCTCCGACCCAGCCGGGAATCGAACCCGGGTCCTTTGGATTGACAGTCTGTCGCGCTGACCACTCAGCTACCGGGGGCGGACTTAAAGTTTAATTGTGTCTGCAATTATTCTTGTTTTGAAGAGCATTTAGAGCACATCAAAAAATGGCTCTGAGCACTATGGGACTCAACATCTTAGGTCATAAGTCCCCTAGAACTTAGAACTACTTAAACCTAACTAACCTAAGGACATCACACACACCCATGCCCGAGGCAGGATTCGAACCTGCGACCGTAGCAGTCCCGCAGTTCCGGACTGCAGCGCCTGAACCGCTAGACCACCGCGGCCGGCTAGAGCACATCCGGGAGATACTATCCATGCTCAGGAATTCGGGGATGACTGTGAAATCCTCAAACGTAACCTTGGCTAAGCATTTTTGGGTCGTATGGTCCGCGGGGATGGGATTAACATTGATCAGGAACGCACTAAGGCGTTGAGGAATTTTGCGCAGCCATGAAATAAGCGGGAGGTTCCCAGATTTCTAGGAATGGCTAATTATTTCCGCAAATTTGTCCCAAACTTTGCGCAACTTGCAGCTCTGTTAAATTTGTTACGCAGAAAATAGTGAAGAATTCATCTGAGCTGAAAGTCAGCAGGCAGCCTCTGAAGGAATTGAACATTCGATTGCCAACCCACCGGTTTTAGCTGTACCTGACTTTAAGGAAAGAATTGTGGTCCAAACTCATGCGTGCAATGTTGGTGTGGCGGTTCGTTTACAGAAAGATAAAGATATCAGGCATCCGTTAGCATTTGCTACCCGACGTCTGGAGGGGACTGAGCTCAATTACTCAGTATATGAGTGCGAAGCTTTAGCTGTGTTATTTGCCCTGGAAAAGCTACGGCTCTATCTCAAACATCAAGTATTTGACATAGAGACGGATAATAAGGCCATTAGTTAGGTCGTAGCTCATCATAGGACATATCGCTAGATGGTCCGCATTTCCGCTTTCCATTGGTTCGGCACGTTAGGGGATCTGTCTAATAACCAGGTTGCCGACGCCCTTAGCAGGATGATGAGGAAATGTCGATCGGTCACCTAGTTAGTACGACCCTTACCAAGGTACCCAATAATTTCAAAACTGAACGAGAACAAGATCCATTGTGTGTGTGTGTGTGGGGGGGGGGGGGGGGGGGGCTCACGTAGCGAGTACTAGACGGACAGGAATCCAGCGACTATTTTATGAAGAACGGAATTCAATGTAACCGCAGGAGTACGTTTGGTGAAGCTAGAATTTGTCTCCCACTAACATTAGTTATTGCGGTCATCCGGTATATCCATGAGTCGCCGGTAGGAGGGCATTTGCGCCTTTACAATACCTTAGAGAAGGTCAAGGAGCAGCTGACCTGACCGACACTTTATAAAGACGTTAAAGGTTTAGTCGCAGAATTCTGAGATTGTGAGAAGGGAAAGCCAAGTGTCTCCCTGGCATGGGGATTGCTGCAGTCGGAAAGGGAAGAGCATCCGTTTGGACAAATTGTTTGTTGATTATGTGGGCCCGCTTCCCTGGACGAAAAAAGGCAATTCGTACATTCACGTAGTGGTGGACGCCTTCTTCAGGTCCGTTTTGGTTGATACCTAGCCGGGGTCTGACCGCTCTTATCGCCGTCTCCTATCCTACTAATGTACGAGGGCTATCCACAAAGTACATTACGTTTTGCAATTAAAAATAAATAAAGTATGGAAATTTTTTTTATTATATATAGATGAAAGCCACACTTAAATATTACTTTTCTACATAGTTGCCATTTAAATTAAAGCACTTATCGTAGCGATGGATGAGCTTGGAAATTCCTTCGTCGTAAAATTCGGCCGCCTGCGCCTTCAACCACGTGGTTACCTCTTCTTGAAGCTGTGCGTCGTCATTAAAACGCTGCATAGCCAACCACTTCTTCATTGCTGGGAATAAGTGGAAGTCGCTCGGTGCCAGGTCGGGACTGTATGGCGGATGAGGAAACGACTCCCACTTAGAAGATTCGAGAACGTCACGAGTGGCATTTGCCGTGTGGGCCCGGGCGTTGTCGTGAATCAGCAAGATCTTTGAGCCCAACTTTCCCCTGCGCTTGTTTTGTATTGCTCTTGTGAGGTTGTGCAGAGTTTGGCAGTACCTTTGAGAGTTTATTGTAGTGCCTCTTTCCAGGAAATCCACAAAAATCATACCTTTTCTGTCCCAAAAGACAGTCGCCACGTGGCTGAAGGCGCAGGCGGCCGAATTTTACGACGAAGGAATTTCCAAGCTCGTCCATCGCTACGATAAGTGCCTTAATTTAAATGGCAACTATGTAGAAAAGTAGTATTTAAGTGTGGCTTTCTTCTGTATATAATAAAAAATTTCCAATACTTTATTTACTTTTAATTCCAAAACGTAACGTACTTTGTGGATAGCCCTCGTATTTAGGTTGTTCGGGCCACCGCGGGCGCTGTTTACTGATAATGTCCTTGGGTTTCTGGCAAGGTCGTTTAAACAATTCTGTTTTGGCAATGGGATAAAGTATGTTTCTAGGATACGGTATTAACCTCAGGCTTTCTTTGCCGGAAGAATTAACCGCAACTTGAAATCAGCGTTGATTATTTACCACCATAAATCGCCAAGAAGTGGCATACCACCTTGCCCTGGTTAAACTTAGCGCTTAACTCTGTGCGACATGAGTTATCCCAGGCCACCCCTGCTAGCCTAATGCTCGCATATCCCACTAATACCCCGCTTTCTAAGTTATGGGAGATCATTTACCTCCTTCTATCACTTCGGAGGTTCTTAAGGAGAAATGGGGGCGAGCTCGGAAAATGTTAGGAAGGTTCAGCATATGACTTGAAAGATTTTAATTTATCTAAAATTGTAATTATCATTGGCCTGGTGAAAGACGTACCGAAATGTGTAAAGCTCCATCTCTGGCAATATTAACGTTATCTATACTTTGCTCTAAAAACTGCAAGATATCTAGTAAAACTTTATTATCGTTATCATAAAATCTGATATCTAGCCGTACAAACTGTATTATGAATACCCTTCTCTGACTTGTCACTACTCAAACATTTTATGGTACCCCTACTATCAGAGATGTGACTATTCTGACAGAGAACAAAAACAGAAATTAATTACTCTTCCTGAAAATTATGCAAAATTAGTTCTCTAATATCTGACAGTGAATTCTAAAATATTCTCTAACGTATCCTAACATTTATACTGCTCTGCTTCTGTACGCAACAGACAACTTGTCTTGCCGCTGCGTGACCAGAAACATGCTAAAAGTAATTCAAAATAAATACTGCAATTCATATAGATAGCAATGCATGGTCTGAACTACTGATGCAGCTGCTGAGGAGGGAATTGGTCAACAAGGGTTAAGCGGCGTAAAAAAGTGAAAGGAACCAATGAAAACTTTTGATCAAAATATTCTCAAAATGAAGATCTGTACACTGACAAAAATGACGCAGACCTTCCTTTTCCTTGATTTTGAAAACTTTAATTATTCCACAATGTCTGTAATCAATTATCACGTATCTGGTCACAGCGAAGATACGAATATTACTCTCAATGCATGTATACACAAACCTGATAAAATTCTTCCAGTGCACAAGCAAGCAAGAACTATGTGCAACAGGAAGATAAATTACCAAAAAATTCTCGATTAATAGCAATATCTCCTCTGGCACTACTAGCACGGCCAGGGCAGGCTGCGACCTCTCCTGACAAGTGGATTCTCTCTGCACCAGGCTGCACCCAACTACTCTCAACAACTGTTTATTCGCTGCCATCCGTGATAATAATATCTCAGACTCAGAGTCTGTGTATGCACGTAACAGCAGCATCAGTAGCCAACTTTCCAAAACATATGAACATCCAACTTTCATAATCCACACCCTAAATCTTAAAAATTTTCTCGGGTGATTCTCGAGTAGTTTTCTCGCAAGGAGGAAACGCAAAATTCGTACATACAAAACTGAGAAAAATAGGATCAGGTATCTCACAAAAATAGTAAAATACATAAACATAAGGTTACATTAGTTATGTACATAATCGGAAATTGTTAAGTTGTACAATGTACTCAAGGAAAATAATATACAATTATCATCTTGTGCATGTAAGCCCTCATATCCACATGACATTGACAGCACTTCACGTAATAGAATAACAAAATGTAAAACTGTTACAATGTCTTCCAGATGCATAAATACAAATATTACGTAGAACTGTAAGTAGTGAAAGGAGAAAGAAAATAAGTATACAAGTATCATTGTGCAGGTAAGCACTCACATTTGTATGACATTAGCTGTAGTTCATTTGACAAGATAACATAATGTTATTTACAGTTCTTGGAGAGAGTAAAAATCATCTGCAAATAGAAAACCAAGTAAACCAAAACATGTTTTAGGTGCAACAGTCCCAGGGACAACTCACACTATGTCCGCTGACACCCACACCGAAATGTTCATATATTCAGGGAAGGACACACGTTTGTGGTGTAAGCAGACTCAGGGGACAGGTTACATACATTGTGTCCACTGACAACCCCAATCAAAATGATTTAGTTCGTCACTCCTTTTCATATTGAGATAAATATACTGTACAGAATCAGTACTGATAGTATAAGGCACAAATATACCGTTTTGAATATCAAAATATTCATGATAAGATCATAAAAGCATTGAAGATGTATCTCTTAAAGAAAACAGTTTCTCATAATTGACATAAAAGATAAAAAATGTCGTATATGACACAATATCAGATATGAATTAAATTGGATAAATGAATAAGTAAGTTATATACACTTGAATACAGAATCTACATCACACGAATAGGCACATAAGGTCAAAGCTCAATAAATAACTAAAAAAAAATATGGTCATAGACAATTACATAAGTGTGGCAAGTTCCTTGAAGAACTGCTATAAGTATAAAGTCCAGGCCAACTACAAAGTGCTCTCCTTTTAGAATCTACACTAAGAAAGCATTACACATCAACGTGCTGTGTATTCGTTTTGTACATGCGTCTTGACGTCAGCTGTCTCCATTTTGTCCCCGGATTCATCTCGAATATTACATGCAACAGTTAATATCGTTTTGGTGTGGAGTAAGTTTTGTATTTCGTACGTCATACAGGCTTATAAATGTAAAGCCATATATATTTATACACTGGAAAATTACTTGGATACCGTTACAGTAATTGTCTTATATACTTGAATTTTGAAATGACTTAAGGCACTTGGTCTTATTGTTGGCCAATTGAAAACGTCTTAGTGCAGGTGTTTGCAACCGTGGATTTTATAATTACATAATTGTGACAGTGCATGGTGAAACTGATGCCTTTGAACCAGCTTTACCTTCTCAACATAATTAACCAAATTAGATATAAGTCGATATATGCTAGGTCAGTGCAACAACGACACTGGTAAGGCTGACACATCCATTAAATTTCCAAACACAAAGTTATAACGAGATGTGGTAAAAAAGTTTTAGGATGAAAAAATGAGACCCTTTCTAGTTGCGTGATTTCTCACGAGGTGTAGCATATCCGTAAAATAGACCAAGAGTCTAGAATTCAACATTTGATACGGTTTCCTTAAGACCCTTTTGTCGTTGCATGGCTGAATTAAGTTGCCTTAGTGTATGAGTCGCACCAATTTAAATAAAAGTGTCGAGCTTCTGATAGATATCACAGCTTTAATCCTCAGGTGTCCGGCTACATACTGCCGCGATTGGGCATGAGTCGTCCTTGTATGGGCGAAGCAGCATCATAGTATATATTCCTGACATAAGTCTGTTATAATGGAACATGATTTAAGCGCACACGCTACGTCTTTTAGGGATCGAGAATCCACACATAGTATAAAGAAAGATGTACGTATATATACTACTAGCCATTAAAATTCCTGCACCCCGAAGATGACGTGATACAGACGCGAAATTTAACCGACAAAAAGAAAATGCTGTGATATGCAAATGATTAGCTTTTCAGAGCATTCACACGAGGCTGGCGCCGGTGGCGACATCTACAACGTGCTGACATGAGGATAGTTTCCAACCGATTTCTCATACACAAACAGCAGTTGACCGGCGTTGCCTGGTGAAACGTGGTTGTGATGCCTAGTGTAAGGAGGAGAAATGCGTACCATTACGTTTCCGACTTCGATAAAGGTTGGACTGTAGCATATCGCGATTGCGGTTTATCGCATCGCGACATTGCTGCTCGCGTTCGTCGAGATCCAATGACTGTTAGCAGAATATGCAATCGGTGGGTTCAGGAGGGTAATACGGAACGTCGTGCTGGATCCCAACGCCCAGGTATCCCTAGCAGTCGAGATGACAGGCATCTTATCCGCACGGCTGTAATGGATCGTGCAGCGAGGTCTCGATCCCTGGGTCAACAGATGGGGACGTTTGCAAGACAACAACCATATGCACGAACAATTTCACGACGTTTGTAGCAGCGTGGACTATTAGCTCGGAGACCGTGGCTGCGGTTACCCTTGCTTGACGACGCATCACAGACAGGAGCGCCTGCGATGGTGTACTCAACGACGAAGCTGCGTGCGCGAATGGCAAGACGTCCGATGAATCCAGGTTCTGTTTACAGCATCATGATGGTCGCAACCGTGTTTGGCGACATCGCGGTGAACGCACATTGGAAGCGTGTATTCGTCATCGCCATACCGGCGTTTCAGCCGGCACGATGGTATAGGATGCCTTTGGTTACACGTCGCTGTCACCTCTTGTTCGCACTGAGGCACTTTGAACAGTGGACGTTACCTTTCAGATGTGTTACGACCCGTGGCTCTACCCTTCATTCGATCCCTGCAAAACCCTACATTTCAGCAGGAAAATGCACGACCGCATGTTGCAGGTCGTGTACGGGCCTTTCTGGTTACAGAAAATTTTCGACTGCTGCCCTGGCCAGCACATTCTCCAGATCTCTTACCATCTGAAAACGTCTGGTCAGTAATGGCTGAGCAACTGGCTCGTCACAATACGCCAGTCAGTACTCTTGAAAACTGTGGTATCGTGTTGAAGCTGCATGGGCAGCTGTACCTGTACACGCCATCCAAGCTCTGTTTGACTCAATGCCCAGGCGTATAAAGGCCGTTATTACGGCCAGAGGTGGTTGTTCTGGGTACCGATTTCTCAGGATCAATGCACTGAAGTTGCGTGAAAATGTAATCACATGTTAGTTCTAGTATAATATATTTGTCCAATGAATACCCGTTTATCATCTGCATTTCTTCTTGGTGTAGCAGTTTTAATGGCCAGTTATGTACATTACCTATTATGTATGTTCCATATTTCCTCATAAGTCACTCAACAGATTTCAACCAAATATGGTACACATATCACTTACTGACTGAAGACAGTCGCTGTGTGGATTAGAACAACGTAACTACCAAATTTTGCACATAATTTAAAATCTTTAAGAAACGCTTTCTCGTTGACAATGATAAAATGAAAACAAATTTATCCTTTACACTATTTTCGCTGTTCATGTAGTAAAAGTGCTGCGTCAGGCATCATATTATAATTTTATTACTTTTCCCTACGAACTGCAGCGACGACATATTTTGCAGACAGTATTCACATACACACTGAATGTACGTGCGAGATGATATCATTCCACGACACACACAGTTCAGGAGGCGATATGACGTTTCAAACACTGAGATGCCTGCAAAAATTCTACGTCAAGCATGAATTTTAATTATATTACTTCTGTGCTACTAAGTCTAATCACAACAAATTCTGGAAACACTATCCACATAAGCCCCCCAATGTACTTAAAAAACTATATAATTCTAGGACACAGAGTTCCGGAGATACGATGTCTTAAACACTGACATGTGAAGGAAACTGCCGTGTCGACCATGACTTTTAAATTTATTACCGCTCTGCTACTAATTCTATTCGCAAATACAGCATTCACATAAAGAGCCTTAATGTACCTACAAAATTATATCGTGGTCCGACACATAGTTCAGGTGACATAACGTCATAAACTCTGAGATGCCTTTAAAACTGCCCCATCCCCCATGACGTTTTATTCGTTTTATTTAATTACTTATTTGTATATTTATTACGTCTTTACCATTGACTCTAATCGCAACAAATTTCGTGGACGTATCCTAATATACCACTGCATAAACTGCAAAGTTATATCATTGTTCGACACATTTTTCATGAGATATGACGTCATAGAGATTGAGCTCCGTGAAAACAATCCTGCCAGAGGAAATTCGCAAGAGATGCAGGGCGACATACGTTAAATATATGTGAAATACATATGACATGCAATAACTCTGGCAAAGCTGTGGGTGAAAAGCTCCTCCTAAACTCCTCGATCGAATTCAGCCAAACTTCGACATCGAAACAAGTACTGCGGGGATAAGAACCGTCAACCTCCTATTGACGTTAGTGTGATAACGTGGAGGCAGATAGGAGGAGGAAGCGGTGGACAGAATGGGGGAAGGAGGACATGGAGAGAAATATGAGGAAGGAGGGGGAAACGCTCAGAGGAAGTGAATAGGAGAAGATGCAAAGAGAGGAATGGGTGTGGAGGAGATGGACAGAGAGATGAAGAGGGTGAGACAGACGAAGGCTGGGGAAGAAGGAGGTAGACGGAGAGAGTGGGGAGAAAGAGATGGACTGAATGGAGATGGACGAAGATGGGGAAGGAAGGCACACCCGGGAAATGGCGGATACTTGAGCTACAGTCCTGTACACGATCACAGCTTGCGAAACACAGCTTGCTGTATTCGTCTATAAGATCCAAAGGTGTCAAGGCTGATGTTGTGATCCTTCACATCCAGAAGACACCCGGTACGGTTTCGCACTGTATTTTAGTACCCAAAGTACGAGTTTCCCTAGTATGGGACTAAATTTGTGACTCGATTCACCACTTCCTCGCTGACAGAACTCAACACGTCGTTCATGACGGAATGTAGTCGACAAGGACGTTTTATAGCACCTTTAGTGTTTGAAACTGGTTTCAGTGATATTGCGGATAACATTCGAGGCTCTGTGTGGCTGCAAGATGATACCTGCAAAGCGACGAGTAGTACAGCAATTCGTAGTTCACTCTGAAAGTAAATAAATGTAACGTACTGCGCATGGATGCCCGTAGAGATCCACTACTGCTCTATTAGGGTACTGTACACGATCGTCTAAAAAGCAGTGTTAACACGCTGAGACGTACCCAGCTGGCGCGATCTAAAGTGTATCAGATGTGAGTATGACTCGTGCAGTGAGTGTATCGTACAAACTTCATTATGTATACAGACAGTTCCTCCATCGCGGGATTCGAAAATATCGACGATGTTTGCCTGTTATCAACGTCGGTAGTAGCAAGTCATCGCTGTTGGGAATTCCTAGACCTTTCTGAGTGTTCTATGTTTTAAGTCGGATAACAAATGTCAAAAGAAATTCTTTTTCTTGTAATATAGTTACAAATTAATATTTTTCAGTTTTTTCGTTTACCTGTACTGTGAAACCTCGCTTCTTTCCAAATGTTCTGATTCCACGACAGCGGGAAGTGTATAAATTTTGATGAATGAGTTTGCGAGTATCAAAATATGTGACATAAATTGCCGTATGTTTTAATATCATTGACTTAAGAGGCATCAAGTTTTTATGCCCCGTAGCGACCGGGGACCTTAGCGTGAGACACAAGTTTCAAGTTGATATACCAACCTATTGCTAACAAAATGGGGTTTTAGCAGCCGGACATTCAGACAAACGGACAACGAAGTAATTCTAAAGGGGTGTCGTTTTAACCCATTGAGGTAGGGAACCCTAAAAAGATAAATAATATTTTTTAGGCTGATTCTTAAGATTTTCCGTAGTTTTGTACCCTTACCAGGCTGGATTAATAGAAGACTCAAAGAGGAGCGGCGAGTTTCTCTACGGGATCGCTCACTGGCGCGAGTGGATTACGGAGACGGTCAACTAACTACAATGCAGACACTACAAACAGGCCTAAACATCACGGGGAAGTTTACTGTTGAAATTCAGAGAGGTCGTATTTCGAGAAGACTCTGGCAACAAGTTACTTCCTGCCAAATATAGCACTCGAAATGACGCCGACGAGAAAAATCATAGAAATTAGAGGCCCTACGGAACTTTATCGACAGTCACACTTCCCACACTCCGTTCGTGAATGAGACGGAGAAGATGGAGTGGGATAAATATAACTGCTACCAGACTACCCTCTGCTTTTCTTTTTTTTTTTGTCATCAGTCTACTGACTGGTTTAATGCGGCCCGTACAAATTCCTTTCCTGTGCTAACCTCTGCATCTCAGAGTAGCACTTGCAACCTACGTCCTCAATTATTTGCTTGACGTATTCCAATCTCTCTCCCTCTACAGTTTTTGCCCTCTAGAGCTCCCTCTAGTACCATGGAAGTCATTCCCTCATGTCTTAGCAGACGACCTATCATCCTGTCCCTTCTCCTTATCAGTGTTTTCCACATATTCCTTTCCTCTCCGATTCTGCGCAGAACCTCCTCATTCCTTACCTTATCAGTCCACCTAATTTTCAACACCCCCCCCATGAACCATGGACCTTGCCGTTGGTGGGGAGGCTTGCGTGCTTCAGCGATACAGCTAGCCGTACCGTAGGTACAACCACA
The DNA here is from genome assembly GCF_023864275.1 of Schistocerca cancellata. Classification (NCBI taxonomy): domain Eukaryota; kingdom Metazoa; phylum Arthropoda; class Insecta; order Orthoptera; family Acrididae; genus Schistocerca; species Schistocerca cancellata. Next base: position 920,073,660 of record NC_064628.1, on the reverse strand, counting down.
AGGGAGGGGTATCTGTTGAGAGGCCAGACAAACGTGTGGTTCCTGAAGAGGGGCACCAGCCTTTTCAGTAGTTGCAAGGGCAACAGTCTGGATGATTGACTGATCTGGCCTTGTAACAATAACCAAAACGGCCTTGCTGTGCTGGTACTGCGAACGGCTGAAAGCAAGGGGAAACTACGGCCGTAATTTTTCCCGAGGGCATGCAGCTTTACTGTAGTACTGTAGTACAAGTTTATATGCCCACTAGCTCTGCAGATGACGAAGAAATTGAAGAAATGTATGATGAAATAAAAGAAATTATTCAGATAGTGAAGGGAGACGAAAATTTAATAGTCATGGGTGACTGGAATTCGAGTGTAGGAAAAGGGAGAGAAGGAAACGTAGTAGGTGAATATGGATTGGGCCTAAGAAATGAAAGAGGAAGCCGCCTGGTAGAAATTTGCACAGAGCACAACTTAATTATAGCTAACACTTGGTTTAAGAATCATGATAGAAGGTTGTATACATGGAAGAACCCTGGAGATACTAAAAGGTATCAGATAGATTATATAATGGTAAGACAGAGATTTAGGAACCAGGTTTTAAATTGTAAGACATTTCCAGGGGCAGATGTGGACTCTGACCACAATCTATTGGTTATGACCTTTAGATTAAAACTGAAGAAACTGCAAAAAGGTGGGAACTTAAGGAGATGGGACCTGGATAAACTGAAAGAACCAGTGGTTGTACAGAGTTTTAGGGAGAGCATAAGGGAACAATTGACAGGAATTGGGGGAAGAAATAAAGTAGGAGAAGAATGGGTAGCTTTGAGGGATGAAGTAGTGAAGGCAGCAGAGGATCAAGTAGGTAAAAAGACCAGGGCTCTTAGAATTCCTTGGGTAACAGAAGAAATATTGAATTAAATTGATGAAAGGAGAAAATATAAAAATGCAGTAAATGAAGCAGGCAAAAAGGAATACAAACGTCTCAAAAATGAGATCGACAGGAAGTGCAAAATGGCTAAGCAGGCATGGCTAGAGGACAAATGTAAGGATGTAGAGGCTTATCTGACTAGGGGTAAGATAGATACTGCCTACAGGAAAATTAAAGAGACCTTTGGAGATAAGAGAACCACTTGTATGAACATCAAGAGCTCAGATGGAAACCCAGTTCTAACAAAGAAGGGAAAGCAGAAAGGTGGAAGGAGTATATAGAGGGTCTATACAAGGGCGATGCACTTGAGGACAATATTATGGAAATTGAAGAGGATGTAGATGAAGATGAAATGGGAGTTACGATACTGCGTGAAGAGTTTGACAGAGCACTGAAAGACCTGAGTCGAAACAAGGCCCCCGGAGTAGACAACATTCCAGTAGAACTACTGACGGCCTTGGGAGAGCCAGTCCTGACAAAACTCTACCATCTGGTGAGCAAGATGTATGAAACAGGCGAAATACCCTCAGACTTCAAGAAGAATATAATAATTCCAATCCCAAAGAAAGCAGGTGTTGACAGATGTGAAAATTACCGGACAATCAGTTTAATAAGCCACAGCTGCAAAATACTAACACGAATTCTTTACAGACGAATGGAAAAACTAGTAGAATCCTACCTCGGGGAAGATCAGTTTGGATTCCGTAGAAATACTTGAACACGTGAGGCAATACTGACCTTACGACTTATCTTAGAAGAAAGATTAAGGAAAGGCAAACCTACGTTTCTAGCATTTGTAGACTTAGAGAAAGCTTTTGACAATGTTGACTGGAATACTCTCTTTCAAATTCTAAAGGTGGCAGGGGTAAAATACAAGAAGCGAAACGCTATTTACAATTTGTACAGAAAGCAGATGGCAGTTATAAGAGTCGAGGGACATGAAAGGGAAGCAGTGGTTGGGAAGGGAGTAAGACAGGGTTGTAGCCTCTCCCCGATGTTATTCAATCTGTATATTGAGCAAGCAGTAAAGGAAACAAAAGAAAAATTTGGAGTAGGTATTAAAATCCATGGAGAAGAAATAAAAACTTTGTGGTTCGCCGATGACATTGTAATTCTGTCAGAGACAGCAAAGGACTTGGAAGAGCAGTTGAACGGAATGGATGTTGTCTTGAAGGGAGGATATAAGATGAACATCAACAAAAGCAAAACGAGGATAATGGAATGTAGTCGAATTAAGTCGGGTGATGCTGAGGGCATTAGATTAGGAAATGAGACACTTAAAGTAGTAAAGGAGTTTTGCTATTTGGGGAGCAAAATAACTGATGATGGTCGAAGTAGAGAGGATATAAAATGTAGACTGGCAATGGCAAGGAAAGCGTTTCTGAAGAAGAGAAATTTGTTAACATCGAGTATAGATTTAAGTGTCAGGAAGTCATTTCTGAAAGTATTTGTATGGAGTGTAGCCATGTATGGAAGTGAAACATGGACGGTAAATAGTTTGGACAAGAAGAGAATAGAAGCTTTTGAAATGTGGTGCTACAGAAGAATTCTGAAGATTAGATAGGTAGATCACATAGCTAATGAGGAAGTATTGAGTAGGATTGGGGAGAAGAGAAGTTTGTGGCACAACTTGACCAGAAGAAGGGATCGGTTGGTAGGACATGTTCTGAGGCATCAAGGGATCACCAATTTAGCAGCATGGAGGGTAAAACTCGTAGGGGGAGACCAAGAGATGAATACACTAAGCAGATTCAAAAGGATGTAGGTTGCAGTAGGTACTGGGAGATGAAGAAGCTTGCACAGGATAGAGTAGCATGGAGAGCTGCATCAAACCAGTCATAGGACTGAAGACCACAACAACAACAATTTTCAACATTCGTCTATAGCACCACATCTCAAATGCTTCGATTCTCTTCGGTTCCGGTTTTCCCACAGTCCATGTTTCACTACCATACAATGCTGTACTCCAGACATACATCCTCAGAAATTACTTCCTCAAATTAAGGCCGGTATTTGATATTAATAGACTTCTCTTTGCCAGAAATTCCTTTTTTGCCATAGCGAGTCTGCTTTTGATGTCCTCCTTGCTCCGTCCGTCATTGGTTATTTTACTGCCTATGTAGCAGAATTCCTTAACTTCATTGACTTCGTGACCATCAATCCTGATGTTAAGTTTCTCGCTGTTCTCATTTCTACTACTTCTCATTACCTTCGTCTTTCTCCGATTTACTCTCAAACCATACTGTGTACTCATTAGACTGTTCATTCTGTTCAGCAGATCATTTAATTCTTCTTCACTTTCACTCAGGATAGCAATGTCATCAGCGAATCGTATCATTGATATTCTTTCACCTTGTATTTTAATTCCACTCCTGAACCTTTCTTTTATTTCCATCATTGCTTCCTCGATGTACAGATTGAAGAGTAGGGGCGAAAGGCTACAGCCTTGTCTTACACCCTTCTTAATACGAGCACTTCGTTCTTGATCGTCCACTCCTATTATTCCCTCGTGGTTGTTGTACATATTGTATATGACCCGTCTCTCCCTATAGCTTACCCATAATTTTTTCAGAATCTCGAACAGCTTGCACCATTTTATATTGTCGAACGCTTTTTTCAGGTCGACAAATCCTATGAAAGTGTCTTGATTTTTCTTTAGCCTTGCTTCCATTATTAGCCGTAACGTCAGAATTGCCTCTCTCGTCCCTTTACTTTTCCTAAAGCCATACTAATCGTCTCCTAGCGCATTCTCAATTTTCTATTCCATTCTTCTGTATATTATTCTTGTAAGCAGCTTCGATGCATGAGCCGTTAAGCTGATTGTGCGATATTTCTCGAACTTGTCAGCTCTTGCCGTCTTCGGAACTGTGTGGATGATGCTTTCCTGAAAGTCAGATGGAATATCGCCAGACTCATGTATTCTACACACCAACGTGAATAGTCCTTTTGTTGCCACTTCGCCCAATTATTTTAGAAATTCTGATGGAATGTTATCTATCCCTTTTGCCTTATTTGACCGTAAGTCCTCCAAAGCTCTTTTAAATTCCGATCCTAATACTGGATCCCCTATCTCTTCTAAATCGACCCCTGTTTCTTCTTCTATCACATCAGACAAATCTTCACCCTCATAGGGGCTTTCAATGTATTCGTTCCACCTATCTGCTCTCTCCTCTGCATTTAACAGTGGAATTCCCGTTGCACTCTTAATGTTATCACCGTTGCTTTTATGACACCAAAGGTTGTTTTGACTTTCCTGTATGCTGAGTCTGTCCTTCCGACAATCATGTCTTTTTTGATATTTTCACATTTTTCCTGCAGACATTTCGTCTTAGCTTCCCTGCACTTCGTATTTATTTCATTCCTCAGCGACTTGTATTTCTGTATTCCTGATTTTCCCGGAACATGTTTGTACTTCCTCCTTTCATCAATCAACTGACGTATTTCTTCTGTTACCCATGGTTTATTCGCAGCTACCTTCTTTGTACTTATGTTTTCCTTCCCAACTTTTGTGATGGCCCTTTTTAGAGATGTCCATTCCTCTTCAACTGTACTGCCTACTGCGCTATTCCTTATTGCTGTATCTATAGCGTTAGAGAACTTCAAACGTATCTCGTCATTCCTTAGTAGTTCCGTATCCCACTTCTTTGCGTATTGATTCTTCCTGACTAATGTCTTGAACTTCAGTTTACTCTTCATCACTACTATATTGTGATCTGAGTCTATATCTGCTCCTGGGTACGCCTTACAATCCAGTATCTGATTTCGGAATCTCTGTGTGACCATGATGTAATCTATGTGAAATCTTCCCGTATCTCCCGGCCTTTTCCTAGTATACCTCTTCCTCTTGTGATTCTTGAACAGGGTATTCGCTATTACTAGCTGAAACTTGTTACAGAACTCAATTAGTCTTTCTCCTCTTTCATTTCTTGTCCCAAGCCCATATTCTCCTGTAACCTTTTCTTCTACGTCTTCCACTACAACTGCTTTCCAGTCGCCCATGACAATTAGATTTTCGTCCCCCTTTACATACTGCATTACCCTTTCAATATCCTCATACACTTTCTCTATCTGTTCATCTTCAGCTTGCGACGTCGGCATGTATACCTGAACTATCGTTGTCGGTGTTGGTCTGTTGTCGATTCTGATTAGAACAACCCGGTCACTGAACTGTTCACAGTAACACACCCTCTGACCTACGTTCCTATTCATAACGAATCCTACACTTGTTATACCATTTTCTGCTGCTGTTGATATTACCCGATACTCATCTGACCAGAAATCCTTGTCTTCCTTCCACTTCACTTCACTGACCCCTACTATATCTAGATTGAGCCTTTGCATTTCCTTTTTAAGATTTTCTAGTTTCCCTACCATGTTCAAGTTTCTGACTTTCCACGCCCCGACTCGTAGAACGTCATCCTTTCGTTGATTATTCAATCTTTTTCCCAGGGTAACCTCCCCCTTGGCAGTCCCCTCCCGGAGATCCGAATGGGGGACTATTCCGGAATCTTTTGCCAATGGCGAGATCATCATGACACTCCTTCAAATACAGGCCACATGTCCTGTGGATACACATTACGTGTCTTTAATTCAGTGGTTTCCGTTGCCTTCTGCATCCTCATGTCGTTGATCATTGCTGATTCTTCCGCCTTTAGGGGCAATTTCCAGCCCGTAGGACAAGAGAGTGCCCTGAACATCTATCCGCTCCTCCGCCCTCTTTGACAATGCCGTTGGCAGAATGAGGCTGACTTCTTATGCCGGAAGTCTTCGGCCGCCAATGCTGATTATTTATAAAAATTTAGGCAGTGGCGGGGATCGAACCCGGGACCGAAGACGTTTTGATTATGAATCAAAAACGCTACCCCTAGACCACGGATACCCTCTCCTACACAGCCTACTATGGTTTCCTGGAATAGATATAGATCAGCTATTTTTCGAAATGTTGTCCATACTGCACCCTCAGGAAAGTGAGTCAAGATGCTCAATCCTTGACACCTGAAATCGCCAAGCCAGATTAAATTCATGCCTACCTACAAGTGTCGAATACACTCCGATGTTTTGCCTCAGTTTCAGATAAGGATTGCACTGTGTCCGAGATATTCGAATTGCAGTCTCTTGCGGTCTCGTTCAGAGATCCAATAGTTCACCTAAATCAGTTACGAAAAAGTTATTATTTTTAATCCATTAATTCATTTAATATGATTTTATTAGCGTTACCACTACCTCCATTACTTCGGACCATGTTTTCACACTCACAGAACTTTTTCGTAAGAAATAACAGTACCAAATAACTAACAGTCCTAAAATGAATTGACAATGTGTGTAAATAACATTGACTTGTTGTTGTTGTTGTGGTCTTCAGTCCTAAGACTGGTTTGATGCAGCTCTCCATGCTACTCTATCCTGTGCAAGCCTCTCCATCTCTGGGTACCTACTGCTGCCTACTTCCTTCTGAAACTGTTTAGTGTATTCATCTCTTGGTCTCCCTCTACGATTTTTACCCTCCACGCTGCCCTCCAATACTAAATTGGTGATCCCTTGATGCCTCAGAACATGTCCTACCAACCGATCCCTTCTTCTGGTCAAGTTGTGCCACAAACTTCTCTTCTCCCCAATCCTACTCAATACTTCCTCATTAGATATGTGATCTACCCACCTAATCTTCAGCATTCTTCTGTAGCACCACATTTCGAAAGCTTCCATTCTCTTCTTGTCCAAACTATTTACCGTCCATGTTTCACTTCCATACATGGCTACACTCCATACAAATACTTTCAGAAATGACTTCCTGACACTTAAATCTATACTCGATGTTAACAAATTTCTCTTCTTCAGAAACGCTCTCCTTGCCATTGCCAGTCAACATTTTATATCCTCTCTACTTCGACCATCATCAGTTATTTTGCTTCCCAAATAGCCAAACTCTTTACTACTTTAAGTGTCTCATTTCCTAATCTAATTCCCTCAGAATCGCCTGTCTTAATTCGACTGCATTCCATTATCCTCGTTTTGCTTTTGTTGATGTTCTTATTATACCCTCCTTTCATGACACTGTCCATTCCGTTCAACTGCTTTTCGAAGTCCTTTGCTGTCTCTGACAGTATTACAATGTCATCGGCGAGCCACAAAGGTTTTATTTCTTCTCCATGGATTTTAGTACCTACTCCGAATTTCTCTTTTGTTTCCTTCACTTAGTGCTTGCTCAATATACAGATTGAATAACATCGGGGAGAGGTTACAACCCGGTCTCACTCCCTTCCCAACCACTGCTTCCCTTTCATGTCCCTCGACTCTTATAACTGCCCTCTGGTTTCTGTACAAATTGTAAATAGCCTTGCGCTCCCTGTATTTTACCCCTGCCACCTTCAGAATTTGAAAGAGAGTATTCCAGTCAACATTGTCAAAAGCTTTCTCAAAGTCTACAAATGCTAGAAACGTAGATTTGCCTTTCTTTAATCTAGTGTCAGTATTGCCTCACGTGTTTCAACATTTCTACAGAATCCAAACTGAGCGTCACCGAGGTCAGCTTCTACCTGTTTTTCCATTCGTCTGTGGAGAATACGTGTTAATTTTTTGCATCCATGACTTATTAAACTGATAGTTCGGTAATTTTCACATCTGTCAATACCTGCTTTCTTTAGGATTGGTATTATTATACTACTCTTCTTGAAGTCTGAGGGTATTTCGCCTGTCTCATACATCTTGCTCACCAGATGGTAGAGTTTTGTCAGGACTGGCTCTCCCAAGGCCGTCAGTAGTTCTAATGGAATGTTGTCTACTCCCGGGACCTTGTTCGACTCAGGTCAGTGCTCTGTCAAACTCTTCACGGAGTATCCTATCTCCCATTTCATCTCCATCTACATCCTCTTCCATTTCCATAATATTGTCTTCAAGTGCATTGCCCTTGTGTAGGCCCTCTATATACTCCCTCCACCTTTTTGCTTTCCCTTCTTTGCTTAGAAATTGGTTTCCATCTGAGCTCTTGAAATTCATACAAGTGGTTCTCTGTTCTCCAAAGATCTCTTTAATTTTCCTGTAGGCAGTATCTATCTTACCCCTAGTGAGATAACCCTCTACTTTCTTACATTTGTCCTCTAGTCATCCCCGCTTAGCCATTTTGCACTTCCTGTCGATCTTGTTTTTGAGACGTTTGTATTCTTTTTGCCTGCTTCATTTACTGCATTTTTATATTTTCTCGTTTCATCAATTAAATTCAGTATTTCTTCCGTTACCCAAGGATTTCTACTAGCGCTCGTCTTTTTACCTGCTAGGTCCTCTGCTGCCTTCACTACTTCATCTCTCAAAGCTACCCATTCTTCTTCTACTGTATTTCATTCCCGTGTTCCTGTCAATTGTTGTCTTATGCTCTATCTGAAACTCTGTACAACCTCTGGTTTAGTCAGTTTATCCGGGTCCCACCTCCTTAAATTCCCACCTTTTTGCAGTTTCTTCAGTTTTAATCTACAGTTCATAACCAATAGATTGTGATCAGAGTCCACACCTGCCACTGGTAATGTCTTACAATTTAAAACCGGGTCCCTAAATGTCTTACCATTATGTAATCTATCTTAAACTGTCAGTATCTCCAAGCTTCTTCCATGTATACAACCTTCATTTATGATTCTTGAACCATGTGTGAGCTATGATTAAGTTGTGCTCTGTGCAAATTTCTAGCAGGCGGCTTCCTCTTTCATTTCTTAGCCCCAATCCATATTCACCTACAATGTTTCCTTCTCTCCCTTTTCCTACTACCGAATTACAGTCACCCATGACTATTAAATTTTCGTCTCCCTTCACTATCTGAATAATCTCTTTTATGTCATCATACGTTTCTTCAATTACTCCGTCATCTGCAGAGCTAGTTGGCATATAAACTTGTACTACTGTAGTAGGCGTGTGCTTCATGTCTATCTTGGCCAAAATAATGCGTTCACTATGCTGTTTATGGTAGCTTACCCGCACTCCTATTTTTTTAATCATTATTAAACCGACTCCTGCATTACCCCTATTTGATTCTGTATTTATAACCCAGTATTCACCTGACCAGAAGTCTTGTTCCTGCTGCCACCGAACTTCACTAGTTCCCACTATATATAACTTTAACCTATCCATTTCCCTTCTTAAATTTTCTAACATACCTGCCCGATTAAGGGATCTGACATTCCACACTCCGATCCGTAGAACGCCAGTTTTCTTTCTCCTGATAACGACGTCCTCTTGAGTAGTCCCCGCCCGGAGATTCGAATGGGCGCTATTTTACCTCCGGAATATTTTACCCAAGACTACGCCATCATCATTTAATCATACAGTAAAGCTGCATGCCCTCGGGAAAAGTTACGGCTGTAGTTTCCCCTTGCTTTCAGCCGTTCGCAGTACCAGCACAGCAAGGCTGTTTTGGTTAGTGTTACAAGGCCAGATCAGTCAATCATCCAGACTGTTGCCCCTGCAACTACCGAAAAGGCTGCTGCCCCTCTTCAGGAACCACACGTTTGTCTGGCCTCTCAACAGATACCCCTCCGTTGTGGTTGCACCTACGGTACGGCTATCTGTATCGCTGAGGCACGCAAGCCTCCCCACCAACGGCAAGGTCCATGGTTCTTGACTATGACCTAATAAAGTTAATACTGTCCGTAATTGTACTACTGCAGCTGCTGCCACTTGTAATAATAATGTAATAATAATGGTAACAATAAGAATAATAATAATTATAATTACAATTATAATGCAGCCAGTAATAACTGTTATGATAGTGGCAGATATAAAAAGTATTCATAAGTCAGACAAATGTTTTCTGATGTAACGAGCTCTGGGAATGGAAATTTAAAGGCAGTACACCACCAAGGAATGCTGGGAGAATAGGATGCACAAGAGTAACGAGTGAGTTGTTATTGTTGCTTTACCATGAATGTCATAAGCTCGTTTATGAAGATGGAGATGTTATTCAGTTCTCTAACATAACGCTTGATGTTATTCCAGAGTACGGTTCCTACTACTAACAAGGGAACATCCCCATCGCACCCCCCTCAGATTTAGTTATAAGTTGGCACAATGGATAGGCCTTGAAAAACTGAACACAGATCAATCGAGAAAACAGGAAGAAGTTGTGTGGAACTATGAAAAAATAAGCAAAATATACAAACTGGGTCGTCCATGCGTAAGATAGGCAATATTAAGTGCAATGTGAGGCGACGAGCGCCGTGGGCCCGTGGTTAGCGTGAACAGCTGCGGAACGAGAAGTCCTTGGTTCAGATCTGCCCTCCACTGAAAATTTTGCTTTCTTTATTTTCGCAAAGTTATGATCTGTCCGTTCGTTCATTGACGTCTCTGTTCACTGTAATAAGTTTAGTGTCTGTGTTTTACGACCGCACTGCAAAACCGTGTGATTAGTTGACGAAAGGACGTGCCTCTCCAATGGGAACCGAAAACATTTGATCGCAAGGTCATAGGTCAACCGATTCTTCCACAGGAAAACACGTCTGATATTTTGTATACGACACTGGTGACAGCATGTGCGTCACCTGACAGGAATATGTTGTCGACCCACCTAACTAGTACACTTGGCGAATGGGTGAAAAGTTTCTTCTACCTTGCCCGATTTAGGTTTTCTTGTGGATGTAATAATCACTCCAAAAAAAGTGATGGAAACATAAGAGTTTTTAACATAAACTGAAAATAAAAAGTTAAAATTTTCAGTCGTTCCGCAGCTGTTCACGCTAACCACGGGACCACGGAGCTCCTCGCCTCACATTGCCCTTAATATTGCCTATCTTGCGCATGGACTACTCAGTTTGTATATTTTGCTTATTTTTTCATTGTTCCACACAACTTCTTCCTATTTTCTCGATTGATCTGTGTTCAGTTTTTCAAGGCCTATCCACTGCGCCAACTTATAACTAAATCTGAGGGGGGTGCGATGAGGATGTTCCCTTGTAAGGCCGACCTCAACGAATTGGCTGAACGATGAAGTGGGACAGAATAGGGTTTGCTTTAAGGTGTACGGGTGTTTCTGTCACATTGTTCAGGTATCAGCGTATGGTCGGGAAGAGATATGGGGTCAGTGGACGTTGCTTGATAAGACAGAGGGTATGGAAGTCTCAGCGCTGGTTTGCTCTCTGCCAGAGCAGCTATAAGTATGATGGTGACACATATTCTAAGAGTGGAACATAACATATGTAACGAACACAGGCATTCATAACCAGTTACAGGTATCGTGAGTTCTTCTGAGAAAGGCATTGTAGGATAACATTGTAATTAATAATTGGAAGTATAACTGTTTGCACAACTTTCTTTTCCAGAACAAGAGGGAATAGCACATATTTTTGTAGGGCAGGGTATGGATCAACATTAACCTTCATTGTTTTGATGCCATCATGTGCAATAGATGTTGATCTGATACCAATGATAACTTTTTTGACGGTGTTGCAACAAACATGCTTTGGATACAGTTTTTCGTGGCTATAGTCGTTTATGCTGACGAAGTAATAAATTGGCTGGTGTTTCGTTTGTGGTTGATTTGTGTTGTAAGTAATTTGAAGAACCGGTCCAGTTCTTCAGCTGACACAATGGGATCAACTGCAGCTTTCACCTTGCCTATACGACGACCACGCAGCTTTCTACATAGACCAGCTGATCTATTGCTTCTGTTGGGTAAGCTATGGGCATGCCTGAGTTTAGCATTCCTCACAAGTGGCCGATGCATATGACAAGGGCATGGTCGATCTCATTCCTTCACAAGGCGATCCCTTGGGGGCAACGCTTTTGCAACATTGACATGGCAGTCACCGAGTTGCTCTGGTTGAACAGAGAGCGAGAGAGTTTCCATCAGCCGGCATCCACGCTCATGGACTAGTGTCGCTTCCTCATATTCCACACGTCGGGTGGGCATCGATGCCAGTGAGCAAGACATTATGACAACGTTCTTAATAGCGTGCTGATCTACCAGTGGAATGCAATAAAGCAAGTTTTCCGAAGGTATCTGACGCCAATTGTCTAAGTACAGGTAATTTGTAACGCTACGCCGGCCGCTGTGGTCGAACGGTTCTAGGCGCTTCAGTGCGGACCACGCGGCTGCTACGTTCGTAGGTTCGAATCCTGCCTCAGGCATGGATGTGTGCGATGTCCTTAGGTTAGTTAGGTTTAAGTAGTTCTAGGGGACTGATGATCTCAGACGTTAAGTCCCACAGTGCTTGGAGCCATTTGAACCATTTGTAACACTACAATCGATATTGTAAATAATTTGTACTGATTAATTCTGAGTAACGTAAAATGTATATCCTTTGTTATGAAATGTCTTTGATCTACTGTAAAGAAGTAGAGTTGTTCGAAATGTTTACTCTTTACGAGATAAGTTCTTTGTGGTAATTGGAGTGCAGTAGCATTTAATTATGTGTATTTTGTGTTGACTTCTTGTTGTTGTTGTTGTTGTGGTCTTCAGTCCTGAGACTGGTTTGATGCAGCTCTCCATGCTACCCTATCCTGTGCAAGCTTCTTCATCTCCCAGTACCTACTGCAACCTACATCCTTCTGAATCTGCTTAGTGTTGACTTCTTAATATGTTTAAATGATGAGATTTTTTAAAAAATTCGTTTGTTAGTAACTATGTAATAGCTGGTTCATACCTAGGGACTTTGCATTATATAAAGTAAAACCAAGAGTAATTCCCCTCTGCAACGGAAGTGCTTCGGCGCGAACCAAAAGGTGGTGTTGGCGCTCAGCCTGGGCGGCAAACGAGAGAGCACAGTGGGCAGTCGGCAGCCAGGAACCGATGAGTGAACAGCGCAGGTGCCGAGCGAGGCTCACGGTACTGCAACTGAGGTGTAATGGCCCCGGATGTAATTTGTGGCTGAAAAAAGTGCTCTCGCTTTGCCAAAGGCTCTAGAAAATGATACCAACAACGCCAAGAAGAAGTAAATAGAGCTTATTAATGGTGACGGAGAGACCACGTAACCGCCACATGTTCGCCGCCACGATTGCGCAACCACTTCACCACACATACGAGAGGTTAGAACTGTATAACTGTATGAACCAGTACTTTTCTCTTTGGTTTGGTGAAATTATAATCTTAATATTGAAAAACTCTGTTTACACAATGAGTATGTCCTGTGCACTTATCCAAGTAGGATCCACTCGTTGTAAGTGGTGAAATCCGAGTGTCCTCGTTATAAAGAACTGGTTAATTTTCTAATTTACTTACCTATGAATAATATTTACTGAGAAAATGTTAATATATTGTTGATTAAATTAACTGTTGCATAGACAAAGAAAGGTATTTAATGTTTGACTTATTAAAAGTTTTAACAGCTTCACATTGCTTTGAAATGGTGTGTGACAAAGTTTAGTGTAAGTACACTTAATATGCTAGCCAAAAGTTACTTGTACTGGCAGATAAAAAGAGATTCTTTATGTCTGATCGTTTTGAATCTTAACCATAAATTGAACTTTAATATAAAATCAAGTAAGAGTATTACCTGGGGAAAAGTGTTTTGATGTTCATTTTTTTTAAAGTGTCAGTAAAATTCACTTGCTTCAAAAGTGTTGTCAAAAATCAATTGGTTTAGATGTTTATGGAAATTGAGTTTCACTTGAAGTCATGTTTAAAGTAGTAGAGAGTACTGTCAATTCTTTTTACCATAATAACACATAATTGTGAAAGTCTGTATAATTTTGCTTTCACGATGAAAGGATAGTTTGTGTGATCACATTTCATTCTTTTCTATCAGAAAGACAAATGAGAATAACTGTTTTCTAGCCAAACGAACTTAAAGTGATTATAGAAAAAGTGAATCTAGAAGGTTTGTATACAGTGTTACTTTATTGTTGTGTACTGTAAATGTGTGTTATTTGAGCTTGACTATTGTCTTGTGGGTTGTGAAAAACCAGTTTTGAAAATTAGTTAAAGGCAGAGGTAATGATTAAGACGAAAAAGGGAAAGGCCTCATTTGCAATCCTGTGACTGCCCACCTGTATAAGCGATAACTGCTGCTACCCACTGTGGTTCGTCCAGTTGTGTGTATTCATTGCACTTCACAAATTAGCAGTTAATGAAAATTCCTTTTGCAATAGCAAGAATAGATTCTTTATGAATAATGTTTTCATATTATTATGCCTAATTGGGCTGGCGACCGTATTATTATTTCATTCACCAGTTATCTGTTACTGAAATTTCTTGTCAAATTTATTCTTTCTGCAGTCTGCCAACTACTATCAGTACGAAGTTAGTTTGATGTCCTATTTGTGTAAGGAAAACCGCGGTCAGAACCAAAACGCCTCTTAGAGGGTAACATTTACTGTGCGTAGTGAACCTTTTTTGGTAATTAATAGCACGAGCAGCGCCAGTACTGTTATAAATTCCCCTGATATACGGGACGGTATTTGTGGGTCCACTGCTGGCGCTCGATAGCGTCTGACATGTGCTCCACTGGATTCATATCAGGCGTGTTTGGTGGCCAAGACATCAACGCAAGTTTCCTATCATACTTCCCAAGCCACTGTAGCACAATCATAGCGTTATGACACGGACGGACATCCAGCCGGAGGATGCCATCGTAGTCGGGAAAGACGTCAAGCACGAAGGATTACAGTCATGTACATGCAGTCTACAGCTGCCACGGTTCCTTTGATTACCACAAGTGGCAACGAAGCGCAAGCGAATGTCCTACATAACATAATACTCTGAGCTGACAAAGATCATGGGATAGCGATACTCACACAGATGGCTGCAATATATAAAAGGTACAAAGGGGCAGTGCATTGGCAGAGTTGTCATTTGAACTTAGATGGCTCGTGTGAACAGTTTTCAAGATGTGATTACGCCCGCACGAGGGGACGCAACAGACTTTGAACGCAGAATGGTAGTTGGAGCTTGATGCGTGAGACATTCCACTTCGGAAATCGTTAGCGAATTCAATATTCCGAGATCCACAGTGTCAAGAGTGTGCCGAGAATACCAAATTTCGGGTATTAACTCTCATCACGGACAACACATTGGTCTTCACTTAACGACCGAGAGCAGCGGCGTGTGCGTAGTGTTACTGCGTGATATATTCCCAAAATCAGTGTGGGCGTATGACGAACGTCTGCGTTAGGACAGTGCGGCGGGTTTCGGAGTTAATGGGCTATGGAACACACGACCGATGAGAGTTCCTTTGCTAACAGCGCGACATCACCTGCAGCGCCTCTCCTGGGCTCGTGACCATATCGGTTTGACCCTAGGCGACTGGAAAACCGTGGCCTGGTCAGGTGAGTTCCGATTTCAGTTGGTAAGATCTGATGGTAAGACTCGAATGTGGCGCAGACCCCATGAAGCCATGGACCAAAGTTGTCAACAAGACACTGTGCAAGGCTCCATTGTCGTGGGAGGTGTGTTTACAAATAATGGACTTGGTTCTGTAGTCTACGTGAACAGCTCAATGACTGGAAAAGGTTATGTTCGGCCAATCTGAGGTGATTTGTAGCCATTCATGTACTTTTATTATGGTCGACACTGCACCATGTCAGCAACAGCCTTGCCACAGTGGTTACATCGGTTCCCGTCAGATAACCGAAGTTAAGCGCTGTCGGGATTAGCTGGCACTTGGATGGGTGACCATCCAGGCCGCCATGCACTGTTGCCGTTTTTCGGGGTGCACTCAGCCTCGTGATGCCAACTGAGGAGCTACTCGACCGAATAGTAGCGGCTCCGGTCAAAGACAACCATCATAACGCGTGGGAGTGCGGTGTGCTGACCACATGCCCCTTCTATCCGCATCCTCATCTGAGGATGAAACGGCGGCCGGAAGGTCCCGGTGGGCCATTTGTAGCCTGCAGACGGAGTGCTTTACTGCACCATGTCACCGGGCCACAATTATTCACGACTGGTTTGAAGAACATTCTGGACAATATGAAGGAATGATTTGGCCATCCACATAGTCCAACAGGAATGCCATTGAAAATTTCTGGACTGTAATCGAGAGGTAAGTTCGTACCACAAAATACCGCACCCGCAACATTTTCGCAATTATGCATGGCTTAGAGGCAGCATAGTTCAATATTTCGGCAGGTGACTTCCAACGACTTTTTGAGCCCATGTCACAAGGAGTTGCTGCACTACGCCGGGCGAAAAAAGGTCCGACAAGATATTGGGAGGTATCTCAGGATTTTTGTCACTTCAATATACTGGCCTCATTGCGCCGCATCCATCGCACAGTGCAGTTAAGGTCATTCTGAGTAAACGATGCTTCCCCATAGGTACAGTCCATGTGAAGAACATGTATGTGCTGTCTGTATAAACTGTAACATCTCTGAGCATTGCTTACTTTTGTGTCGTCGTTGACAATGTTAAGTCTTGTACCATGGGAAGCAAGGAGAGTGTGTTATTTGGTGGCCTGTATGCTATTCTACGACACAAACTGCACACATGTATTAACATGGTTCTTCATTCGTCAGAACACGAAAGCTACTTAAGCTAGTTGTTATGGTGCAAGCTCTTCTGTATAGTCCACTTTAGCCTCACTGCTGGTGAAGTACAAGTCCCAATATGTACACTACTCTGATCGCTAGGCACTGACTTACTCTGAGCAACAGATTGTTGCTCCGACTGGGCTAGTGCCTGAGACGGCGACTGGCTATCTGTCTGTGACTGACTGCGCCCTCCAGTCCACAGCAGCGATCTAAATACTGTCGGTGATGAGGGCGTTGGCGGCACGTTGCTTGCGAATGCGTCTTTGGCCTCTCTCTTGATAGACATGCTTAATTCAGCAACCTCTTTGCCGACTGGTGTGTTGGTGATAGCTTACACGAGCACACTTATAGATGCAGACAGAATAATTCCCCCAATTAGCAGTAGTTACTAACTGAATATTTGTTAAGATGTACTGTGTAGTGAGTTCGGATTGTTTGTCATTGCTGCTGGTTTTCTTGTTTCGGGACTTATAATTCATTGCTTAAAATAACATAACATAAAGAGAAAGAAATGAGTAGCGCACGGAATGAGCAAAACATTTGCAGAGGCTGCAGCAGTTAACCAGAGAATCAAAGAATGTCGTAAAAGAAAAGCAAAGGAAATCTCAGAAGAAAATAGTTATGTGGTCACATGATTTTATAGGAGTTCGATCTATTCACGAAAATCTTTTACAATGCAAAGATTGTATGCTGAGGTTTGATCTTGCATACTTCTCGAATCCAGTTAGTAAACCACAAGACAAGCTCAAAATTGTTTATAATGTAGATAAGACTTTTAAATAACTATTTCCTCTAGTCGAACTGACTTCCTACCATTTGAGAGAGAGTTTGTATGTATAGCTTGCACATGGATGCCAATGGAATGAGTAGATGCATTGGTCCGTGCAAATGTGGCCATTAAAAATCTAATTTCGAGTTTGAATTAGAAAACACAAGAAAAAATGAAAGAATTTACTGACCATAATGGCGGTATTGGGAATGCTCATCCCAAGTGACTGTTGCAGATTTTGATAAGAGTGTGTTCCCTACGCCAAAAGCATGTAGTGATGTTATCAGCAAAAGCTGCATATGGATTTGGAGACAGCACACTGTCCCAAGGCAGGGCGATGATAGAACTATTACATCAGACTGCATACCACTGGCCGACCGACTAGGTGAGACAACTTACTGACTCCTAAATTAAACTGCTTTGAACAGGACTCACATGGCAAAGTGTCTGGTTGGTTGAACCTGCGCAAAGAGCATCTCGCGAGACAAGGCTCTTGATGTGCTATCTGATAGTCCAAAGAACCGTGGGAGATGTTTGTGTATCCCATGTTCGTGTTCCTTCAAAGATTCTCGTAACAGGGCACAGTATCAATAAGTGTGTCTGGAGTTGTCAGAGGAGAAAAAGTAGACCCGTTTCAAACTGTGAGCCTTTAACTGTTGAATGCTTTGAAACAGGTTTCACCAAAAGGCATCAAATTTATTAATAAGTACATTACAACTGTTGGGGATAGGATTAATTTCAATGAACCGCTATTTTCATTTGAATCTCATGGACGTAGCTGCCGTTTATAGCACCATACCGCCTATAAAAATATTCATTATTATTTTGCTTCTTAATATTAAGTTTTGCGATTTGTTATGTGTGTAAAATGGGGCAATCCTCGGTCGAGGTTCCGTCGTGCTAGTTATCAGAAGATGTAGGGATTAAGTCCATGAGACGCACAAATATGCAAAGGCTGAGTAAGTAACGTCCACGTTTTTATTCTCATATAGTTTGTAACAACACTCACGCCGTGTCAACCCGCGCACGGAGCATTTAATCATATTGTTACTCCCTCTTCTACTTCGTGAAACAGACAAAAGACGAAGGAGCAGCTTTCTAATAGTTTTCTCAAAATTTTAAATAAATCTGGAAAAATAAAGTCCACTTGTCCGCCATTAATATTGCAAAAAGTGAAAGAAAAGGGGTCAGCAGTGCAGAAACTAGGTTTCACACACTCCTGCGGGCTACCGGTGAAATAGAGAGAATTCTAGGAACTGCAACCGCGGCCCAGGAAATGGCGCGCTAGTGGTGCTAAGTTTCTCTCAGTACGCCGCGGAATTGTTCCTGGAGAATGAGCTTCCGTGGTATTTTAGCTCGGAATTTACATCTCCGGTCGTCTGCTCTATACCAAGAACGCGGCCGTATCCTGTTTCCTGCGAAAGATTTGCTAGCGAGCGAGCAGGCAGTTTTATGCCCGGGAGTACGGGGATTCCCCCCCGACTGTGAGAGCGGGCACACCGCGCATGCGCGAGTCGCCACTTTTCCGCACCACACGTACTCCCACTTAACATTTAAGTAGCCCGTCTGCAGTAAGGACAGGGCGGCGCTGCCCAATAGCTGGTTGTCCCGCTTGTTCATGGGGTCACCGCGCGACAGCGGCACGGCTTTTCAATTTGCGTTAAGCCCCTGTTACAGGCAGCTGCCTCTTCTGGCAGCGACTGGCCCCGCCGCCTCATCTAAACTACGCTCATCTGGAATCCTACGCTCTATTTTTCACGACCTTTCTTAATCAACAATACAGAAGAATAGATTCTGACAGTTAAAGTAGTTCTTTGAACACAGGTAATCCTTTTTCCCGTGCCAACAACAATGTCATTCACGTATAATTACTTATGTTTACCTACGCAGTCAGGCACTTCATTAAGAATTTGGTCGTATTATCGAGACCAGTTGAGTCATACGAATCAAAAGAAACCTTACCAGAAATACGAGGTCACGTTGAGTCACATTTATTCGCCACAAAACGTTAATATTTTATCCGTAAGTGAGTAACAAATATACGTTTATGTGGAATTTAACTGAATCAAATGGGTCGTAAATAAGCTGACATAAAAAATGCAACATAAAAATGTAATTAATATAGAGTAATGAAATTCGGGGAACAGATTTCTCTAGGTAACGTATTTAAGTGATTTACATTCCAAGAGTATAGGTTACGTAAGATTTGAAAAAAAAAACACTGCGATCCCCATTCCAAAGAAGGCATATGGTACAAGATGTGAAAATTATTGGACGCTCAGCCTAGTTACTCACGCCTCTAAAATAGTAACCTCAATTATCCTAAAACGCATAGAACAAAAAGTCGAGGCTACACTCTCCGAAGACCAGTTTGGATTCCGGAAAGATAGAGGAACGAGAGAAACAATATATGCTGTAAAACTAATAATAGAGAAACGACTAGATAAGAACCTGAAAACATACATAGCTTTCGTAGATGTAGAGAAAGCCCTTGATAATGGTGAATGGGATAAGATGTTTGAGGTACTCAATAGACTATAAAGATAGAAAAATGATATGGAACCTGTACAAAAACGAGGCAGCAGTTATCAGGTGCAGATACGGAAAGGTGTCAGACTAGGTTGCGCCTGTTATCTTTAACCTATACATTGAAGAGGCGCTGAAAAATGTAGGGGAAAAATTACAGACAGGTGTAATAATTCATGGCCAACGAATAAATATGATAAGATATGCCGATGATATAGCTGTCCTAGCTGAAAGTGAAGAAGATCTTGTAGTCCTACTGAATAGAATGGACGAAGTTATGGGGGAAGAATATAATATGAGAATTAATAAAACAAAAAAAAAGTAATGGCATGCGACAAAAAAGATCAAGTGAAAGCCCAAGTTCATGTAGGCAAAGAACTGCTTGAACAAGTTGATAAATTTACTTATCTGGGCAGGGATGGAAGGAGCAAGGCAGAAGTGAGAAGTAGAATTGCTCAAGCAAAGGCTGCTTTTAACAAGAAGAAAAACATCTTAACATCTAAGAGCATCAGCCTTGAAATCAGAAAAATACTTTGGAAATCATATGTGTGGAGTGTGGCATGCTATGGGTGTGAAACATGGACTCTCGGGACAGAGGAAGACCAGAAGCTAAATTCTTTTGAAATGTGGTGCTATAGACGCATGCTCAAAATAAAATGTATCGACAAGGTCACAATCGAAGTGGTTCTGGAAAGAGCAGGTGAGAAGAAGAGCGCATTTTACAGGCCATCTATTAAGACATAAAGGACTCCTGAACACAATCATAGAGGCATATGTCGAGGGAAAAAGACCAAGAAGAATACCACGACTGAGGTACATGGACCAAATTGTGAAAGATGTGGGATGTAACACCTATAAGGAAATGAAGAGAAAAGCTGAAAGACGCACAGAATGGAGACAAGTTGCCATTGTAGCTGTTGCAAATCAATCCTTGGATTGACCACTACAGAAGAAGAAGAAGGTTACGTAAGTGTGAGATAAGCTGTTGCAAATGTGAAACCCTGGTACATTAATAAGCGATGTAACCGCCAAAATGTTGAATGAAAGCATGCAAATGTTCCAGATATCAGTTTGCGAGCTGCAGTTCCGCGCCTGTTGCAATTAGTCAGTCAGTACATGGACGGTTAATACTGGGGTTGTCGTCCGGTGATGTCCAATATGTGCTCGACTGGAGAACGATGTGCTGATTGAGCAGGCCAGGGAAACTTGTCGACACTCTGTAGAGCATAAGAAAGGACAAGTTACGCTCTCACCGATTTTTCATAAATATTTTGTATGAAATAAACATTTTTGTTACAACGTTACGCAATTGGTGCGAGACCCCAAAACGTTAACTGCCTGAGAAGCCGTTGGTGGAGCTAGAAGCATGAGGAATTTTTATGGTTATTTGTTCTCACAAACGGCTTGTTTTAAGTGGAAAGCAAGTAACGGCGAGCCATCTCTCAGTAAATCTTGCCGGACAGGCCCACGGCCGCATAGGGGCTGACAGAGCACCCCCTAGTCGAGACCGGTTTCCAGCACGACAATGTCCACTTTACCTACATCGGTGCCAGCCGAAAGCTGGGCTGGGGGTGACGGACTGAAAGGACACATCTATACACTGGGGGGAAAAAAGGCTTTGTGGACTGTGCCACGCCTAATAAAAGTTTTCGTGTTCGCCGAAAATTGCAACCAACTTCCATCGGCCGCCTAGGTTGTTAAGGAAACGCTGGCCTCTGGGAAAAGTTTAGAGATAGAATCTTTATTACACCACATAGCTAGGACTAACTTGCTCCAAGGCGCAGGCAATTAAGATAAAGATTTGTAAGATTGTATCTCTTCGCTTGTTGCCATGGCAAGCGTCGCGACTTCGGGGAAAAGGATCTGCTTCCACCGCAAAAACTTAATATGGCTGTAATTGGTGGTATCTTTTTTTTCAGAGACGCAGGTCTCTTAACTCTTACGCTGTTTCGTCGTGAGCTTGTGCTGTCGTGTAGGAGGGGAAATTTAGCGCCCCTAAAGCTCTATGGTTGGCTCAAATCGAAATGAAAGGCGTTGTCGTACATATACTGTGCGGAAAAATGGGAGTTGTTCTTATCTGGAGAAGTGTGAGGCACTCTGCTTCTGGGCTTCGGTCTGGGAGCAACTTCTGGTAGAAGCTGTAGCATATGTGGTTTGTACTTGGGACCTGTCCTGAGACTGACTCAACTTGCGAGAAGTTAGACTGGGGAGCCTGTGGTGAAGTTCTCTCTGTACCGACAATGTGACTTCAAACGTATTGGACTACTCGTCTGCCGAGGGCACACTTAACTGATTTGGTTTACCAGTCTCAACGTTCAGCATCCTTCGCGCACTGCCGTATAAGTGAGTCGAATTGGTCCTTGGTACGACCAGCGAACTGGTGTGTCACACACAGAAATCTTCCATGATTTCAGGAGTCTAGTAAGGAGCAAATTGCGATCCGTCTGTCTGATCGCTAGATCGTGGGATTTTTCATATGCTTCGTGGCGCGATTGTCTCGCAGGTGCCGCCTTACGTCTTGCCACTGCCTCACACGACTCGCCAGCTGCAAGTTTCATCGCTTCACGAAGCCAACAGGGCACAGTACTGCTGCTCCGGTCTTCTCCAGGCGTTCAAACCCCAACCGCCACTAGCTCTCAGCTGCACCCACATAGCCTACTGTAGACTGAACAGTCAAAGTCCGCTCAGCGTCAGATTAACATCGAGAGCGTTATCCACATTTTTAGGGCCAGTGTATTCGACACAACTTTGCCACCCAGGATCTTTGTCCATTGTGGTCTTAAACCACCTGGTAGTTGTTTACGAGATTCTCACAGAAATTGTTTAAGTTTAGTTAGGCGTGTCTTTGTTTCTTTTGTTTTTTATGTGTTTGAAAAAATAAATGTTGTCAGGAAACTAAATTTTGCTTGAATTCTCAACCAAATCATCACTTTTATATAGTCATCCCAAGCGTTAACTTCCATTGTGTACGACTCTGCTAGGATATCATGCATTTTAGCGTCAGCTGCCAAGAGCAGTCATTCGATTTAGCGTACCCTATCAGAAAAATTTTCGTAACCATTCCATTTAGAGTACCCTGTCAGAAGGATAAAATTTCGTAACCATTCCTTTTAGCGTACCCTGCAAAGATAACTTTAATTTTAGCGTTCCCTGTCAAGTGTTATCCCGCAATTTAGCGTACCTTGGCAGGATCACCTTTATATATATATATATATATATATATATATATATATATATATATATATATATAGTTTTCGGTATCTTGCAATTAGCGTCCCCTGCAAGGATCTCTTACTTTCTTAACGTTATCTTTCAAGCAACAAGTGGTTCAAATGGCTCTGAGCACTATGGACTTAACATCTGAGGTCATCAGTCCCCTATAACTTAGAACTACTTAAACCTAACTAATCTAAGAACATCATACACATCCATGCCCGAGGCAGGATTCGAACCTGCTTTCGAAGCAGTCGCGCAGTTCCGGACTGAAGTGCCTAGAACAGCTCGGCCACCACGGCCGGCTATCTGCCAAGCATGTTGGGTTATCCTGTTGGAAACACCCCTTGGAATGCTATTCATTAATGACAGCACAGCAGGTCGAATCACAAGACTGACGGACAAATTTTCGGTCAGAGAGCGTTGGATAACCACGAGACCATAAATCCAGGTGTATGTCCAGGTTGTTTGCAGGCTCTCAACTGGCCTCGTTTTAACCAACATACGGCCATTACTGGCACTGATGCAGAAGCCGTTTTCTTTGGAAAACACAACACACCTCCACCCTGCCTTCCAGTGAGCTCTTGGTTGACACCGTTCAAGTCGCAAATGGCGGTGGTTGATATCAGTGGAATGCACCCTGCAGATGGTCTGGCTCGAAGCTGTCTTTGAAGTAACCGATTTGTGGCAGTTTGTTGTGTCTCTGTGGTGCCCACTGCTGCTCAGATTGCTGCTGCAGATACAGTAGGATGTGCCAGACCTATACGCAGAACACGATGATATTTCCTCTCCCTAGTACAACACAGCGGTTCGCAGCTCGCTCTCTTTGCGTTCCTACATTCTCGTGACCACCGCTGCCAGCTGTTGTTTACAGTGGCTACTTTCCTGTAAAGTTTATCCACCATATCGGATTCTCGTAGCATTATGAGACGACCTCGTCCAAACTCAGTTAGGTGCTGATAATGGCGTCTTTATCGCTTTAAAGGCACCAAACTCAACAGGTCCAATCTCAGCGGTAACTGTCCTCCCGATGTTTAAAGCTTGTATTTAAAGCAAACTTGATTTGCATCCTCGTACTGGAGCTACTAGGGCCATTCCCAGAAGACTGGCGCGAAATCTGAATAGAGTTCATGTTTCAGATTGAAACACACCTACCAACATTCATTTATGTAGCACAGCTCCTTGGTGTTGTGATTCTTTTTCCCGTCAGTGTACTTACTATGTATCTCATTGATTTATTCTTTGAATAGTATAACATCGGTTCGAGCTCTCTTGCCTTATCTTCAGTGGTGATAAAATTTACGTTGAACGAAGAGAGCCTTAAGCCAATAATGTCTTACCGATAAAACAGATAACTTGTAATAGTAGTCATTGTTTGCTGTTTGTATCATTCAGTTACTGCCTCTATTCTTTTTCCGAGTTAGTCATTTTTCGTGCCATTACTCGGTTGACATCCTCTCCTGTACTTACATCGTAATCTCTGATTAGCACTTACAACCGATGCCCTCAGTTCTTTGTTGAATATTTTTCATTCTCTTTTTTCCTTGCAGTTTTTAGCTGCTACACTTCCATCTAGTAGCATCGAGGCTATTCTTCGATATCTTAATACATGCATCACTCTGTCCCTTACTCTTGTCATTGCTTTCAACACATTCCACTCCTCGCCGACTCTGCAGTCCTTCGTTATCTTTTCGGTACACCAAATTCTCAGCAAAATTCTATGGTAATACATTTCAAACAAATCGATTCTTTTCTTCTACGATTTACCCAGAGACCATGATTACCTTGCATACAATGTTTCGGCAAGTTCGTAGGCCGCCTAGCCCTGGGGTAGGGAGTATTTTTAATGGCTCGGAAGACGAATGGCGACTTTTAAGTTGTCATTAAACAGCTCAAGTACCGGCCTTGTTAAAATCTGTGAGATACTGATTTTTAAATCATTTTATTGAAAAAAAGACTTAATTACACTATAATTTTTCCTTTTCATTACAGCTATCAATTGGCTGCGCCCATCTGTTGGCCCCCGGTACGGATGACCAGGGCGTGCTCCAAATGCATATTCCCAAAAATATCTTCCTCAGATCCGGACCTACTTTTGACAATGGTACACTTCTAAAAGCAAGGATTGCGCTCGTTGCCTCAGCTGGTTTGCTTCATGTATCATTATTGCATCGTTTATCATGCACAATTTTGCTTCCACAGTAGTAGAATTTCATCACTTGGTCTATTTCATGACCCCCTAATTGACGTTAAGTTTATTCCATAACTGATACTCCCCACTAAGCTCCTTTTTCTTTGTCTAACTCTCTATCCATATTCTGTGGTCATTACGCTATTCATTCCGTTCATTGAAGACAGCAATGCAGTCAGTGATATTCTTCCATCCTGAAATTCAGTCCCATTCGTGAAGCTTTCTTTTACTTTCGTCATTGCTTCTCCCATCTACAAATTATACCATTTTTAATCGAGCACTTTGTTCTTGATCTTCCATTATTATTACTCCCTCTTGTTTTTTTTTTTTTTTTTTTTTTTTTTTTTTGAGCCATCAATCTTCCGACGGCCAATCTCTTCACCTCAGGGTAGCACTTGGAACCTACCTCCTCAATTATTTGCTGGATGTATTCCAGCTCTCTCTTCATCTACAGCGTTTTCTCGCTGTAGCTCTCTTTAGTACCACGGAAGTCATCCCCTGATGTCTTAACACATTTCCTACCATCCTATCCCTTCTCCTTGGCAGCGTTTTCCACGTATTCCTTTCGTCTCCGATTCTGCGTAGAACCTCCTCATTCCTTACCTTATCAGACCACCTAATTTTCAAAATTCGCCTGTACAACCACATCTCAAATGCATCGTTCCTCTTCTGATCCGGTTATCCCACGGTCTGTGTTCCACTATACCATACAATGCTGTGCTCGAAACGTACATTCTCAGAAATTTCTTCCTCAAATTAAGGCCTATGTTTGACAGTAGTACATTTCTCTTGGCCAGGAATGCCCTCTTTACCAGCGCTAGTCTGCTTTTGATGTCCTCCTTGTTCCGTCCTTCATTAACTATTTTGCTGCCAACGTAGCAGAATTCCATAAATTCATCTAATTCGTGACCATCAATCCTGATACTAAGTCTCTCGCTGTTTTCGTTTAACCGAGCGAGGTAGCGCAGTGGTTAGACCCTGGACTCGCATTCGGGAGGACGACGGTTCAATTCCGCATCCGGCCATCCTGATTTAGGTTTTCCGTGATTTCCCTAAATCGCTCCAGGCAAATACCGGGATGGTTACTTTCAAAGGGCACGGCCGACTTCCTTCCCCGTCATTTCCTAATCCGATGAGACCGATGCCCTTGCTGTCTGGTCTCCTTCCTCCGCGCCCCCCCCCCCCCCCCCCGAAAAAAAAGAAAAACTGTTTTCGTTTCTGGAACTTTTCATTACTTTCGTCTTTCTTCGATTTACTCACAGTCCGTACTCTGTACTCATTAGACTGTTAATTCCATTCAGGAGACCATTCAATTCTTCCGGCCCCTTCCGCCGGAGGTTCGAGTCCTCCCTCGGTCGTGGGTGTGTGTGTTGTTCTTAGCTTTAGTTAGTGTAAGTAGTGTACAAGTCTAGGGACTGATGACCTCAGCAGTTTGGTGCCTTAGGAATTCACACGCATTTGAACATTTTGAACATTCAATTCTTCTTCACTTTCACTCAGGATAGCAATGTCACCTGTGAATGTTATCGTTGATATCCTTTCACCTGGAAATATAATCTCACTCGTAAAACTCTCTTTCATTTGCGTCATTGCTTCTTCCATGTACAGATTCAACAGTAGGGGTGAAAGGCTACATCCCTGTCGCCGGCCGAAGTGGCCGTGCGGTTCTAGACGCTGCAGTCTGGAACCGCGAGACGGCTACGGTCGCAGGTTCGAATCCTGCCTCGGACATGGATGTGTGTGGTGTCCTTAGGTCAGTTAGGTTTAACTAGTTCTAAGTTCTAGGGGACTAATGACGTCAGAAGTTGAGTCCCATAGTGCTCAGAGCTATCTGAACCATTTGAACATCCCTGTCTAAAACCGTTTTCAATCCGAGAACTTCGTTGTTGGTCGTCAACTCCCTCTTGGCTCTTGTACGTATTGTACATTACCTGTCTCTAGCTGTAGCTTACCACCATTTTTCTCTGAATTTCAAACATCTTGCACCATTTTACACTGTCGAACGCTTTTTCCAGTCTACAAGTCCTAGGAATGTGTCTTGATATTTCTTAGTCTTTTTTTCATTATAGGCCGCAACGTCGGAATTGCCTCTCTGGTGCCTTTACCTTTCCTAAAGCCCAACTGATCGTCATCTAACACATACTCAGTTTTGTTTTTTCTTTGGTTCTCGTACATATTGTGTATCACCCGTCTAACCGTATAGTTTACCAAATGTTTTGGGAATTGAAACATTTTACCAATTATATCATCAATCGGTTTTCTAAGTTGACACATCCTATGACTGTACTCTTATCTGTTATAAGTCTTGCCTCCATTATCGAATGAAATGTCGGAATTGGCCCTACGTTGCCTTTACCATTCCTAAAGCCAAATTAATCGTCATCTAACACAGTCTCAATTTTCTTTTCCAGTCTTTTGTGTAACATTCTTGTCAGCAACGTTGATGCACATGCTGATTCTGACAATAGTTGTGTCATTCGTCTGCCCGTGGCGACTCCGGGATAGTGAGGATGGTATCTTTCACGAAGTCTGATGGTACCTTTAAGATCTTATAGTTCTACACAGCAACTTGAATAGTCGTTTGGGTGCCACCTTTTCGAAGATTCTAGAAATTCCAAGGGTATACTATTCATCTCTCATCCTTTATTCATTTGAATGTTTCTCAAAGTTCTGTCAAACTGCAATACTAGGTCTCGTAGGTCTTCCAAAAGAAAACCAGATTCTTCCTCTGTTACGTCAGTACACACTTAGTCTCCTTTGTAGAAGCTTTTAGCGTACGCTATCGATCTATCGGCTCTGGACCCTACATCTGCGGAATTCATATTGCACTCTTAATGTTGATGTCTTTGCTTTTACGGGAAGTTAATTATAATTTTCTGTACCCTGAATCTTTTCTACCGACCAACATTTTCTGTACAATTTTTTTACGTTTTTCCTGTAGTCGCTGGACGCTTCTTGATTTCACTCCTGGATTCCTTTCTTTTCCTGAACATTTTTATACTTTCTTCTTTCTTCGATCAATGAAACTATTACTTCTGTCGCTCCCGGTATTTTCGCAGTTGGCTTCTTTGTACCTGTGTTTGTTCATCCGTCTTTTGTAATGCCCATTTTAGGGCTGTCCATTCCTCTTCGGCTGAAGTGCCTGCTGTGGCCTTCATTAATACGATACCTACAGTCACAGAGACCTTCAACCACACATCACTATTCTTCAATACACAGTATCCCGCTCCTTGATATACTGACTCTTTTCCAATATTCTCTTAAAGTTCAGCCTACTTTTCATCGTTACTGAATTGTGATCTGAGTCTGTACCTGCTCCTCCATGTACCATACACCTTCGCTATCTGACACGGAATCGCTGCCTAAGTATGATGTAATTCAGTTTGTGTCTCCCATTGTCTCAAGGTCTTTTAGAAGTATACCTCCAAGTCTTGTGATTCCTGAACAGTATATTTGCTGTTACAAGGTGAAATTTATTGGAGAACACAAGGAGTCTTTCTACGCTCTCTTCCCCGTTACTGACCTCATACTCTACAGGAACTGTCTTTCATTCCCTCCCCTGCTATAGCGTTCCACTCCTCTGTAGTTAGTGGATTTTCATCTCGTTTTAGAAACTAAGTTACACGCTCAATACCGTCCTATACTCTTACCACTGACATATTCACAATAACTCGCCCTCTGCGCAATGTATTTGCCATAAGTGTTCTAGGGAAACGACATAAAACTTAAAGCTGGGTACCCTCTAGTGCGCAGTCACTACCCTACGTCTGTATCAACTTACTAGGACAATACACAAAAAAGAAGACGTAGTAGTGTCTGAGTCCGACGCGGGATGCCGACATTCTTATGTTTCCATTTTGGCTTGTAATCTCTTTCGTGTCAAATATCGATTTGTGAATAGAATGTTAGTTCATACTGACACAAAAATTTCCGAAGGTACAGTGTGTATGATACACGCTCTGATACACGTCCAAAGGGGACGGTACATCATGTTTTGATGAGATCCCGCGTGATTTCACTGCCCTGACATTTGAATACTGCTATGAGATAAGTTTCTTGTTAGAATGTTTCTGGAGGAACATAAGTTGCTCTCCCTTGAGTATCTTGTTTTCTAGCATATACTTCAGTGTTACATTGAGTGTTTGAAAAGCTGTGAAACCGCATGTCCCATGGAGAAAGCATTGCATTCCACAGTTCATAGTTCGCCAGCTCATGCGTTATTTCCCATTTATTTTCCGCTACGGATTTTTTTTTCGGTTTAATAAGTTTTGCGTTAACTGAAATTGCCATTTTATAATCCAAGCGCTCATTATTCGTCTTGCTTCCGCGTTGATCCGATATCTCGGTTCTCATCTCATCCTGAGTCCGACGAATCCTTAAATAAATAATGATGATTCCAGTTTACGCGAAGATACGATAGAAATATAGAAAGTAACGAAGACACTCTCAAAACAGGAAAAATCGGTGGAAATTAACGAGTCCCTTCTACAGCACTCCCAATTTACAGGGATATTTGCCTGAAAAGAGGAAGGTTTTACAATAATCCGTCCAGCTCTCAGAAGTAGGCATGGGAAGCATGTCACTGTATGGTGGATCATAGAACTAAAGTGATTTCTTACAAAAAAAAAAATCGTATCGTGTGTAATGATTATACTCTCGAAATTCTTGGCGTAGTAAATGAAATTGAAAAACTGAGAATTTTTAGCTTTCTGTATGATATAATCTGATAAAGCATACCTCTTTCCCTTTCCGAGGCTGCTAAGCGCTCGTTTGCAAGGTAGATTTTGTTTAAGTTTTACAACGATGCGCTGATAGTCCGATTTAAAACTATTAATGCAATTAAATACGAAAAATTTCGATAGCAACTGGAAGTGTCGGCGGAGCTCGTTGAATCAGGAATGCATTATGAGTTAGCAAACATAAGTAGATTCAAAAGACGTATTTCATGAACTGTTAAAACGTTCGTAACAACGGAATATTCTTTATTTATCTGTTGCCGAGTAGCAGGAGTAAATCAGACAGGCATATTTAGAAGCTAAAAGAAAGCCGTACAGCTAAGTTACAAGCCATCATCTCGAGACAGTTGTGCTGGTTTGTGAGTGATGTCAGACATTACCAGTTTCCTTCGTGCGTTGATGGTAAATTTCTAACAAGAACCTACTCATTATCTGTTTTGTGGGTCGAGGAGGGTGTGCAACTCATGTTAGTTTCGATGTGAATGAAAATATAGTTTTGTGGTGTTTATAGCTTCAGTTGTTGTGAAATCCAAACGATATATAAAGTTGGAATGCATCCCTCGAAGCATCATTATCAATCGTTCCTCTAAGTACTTGCATAGGAGTATACATGAATAGGTGTAACCGTCCACTTCCCGTGGGAACGGGTCTGAGAAGATGTTTTTCGCCTTGCAAGGAGCCTCCAGTCGTACTAAACCTCCAGAAGTGTGTCACTGTAGCCGGTGAGTCCGTACATGGTGGTAGAAGGGCCGTAGAATATAACTGGCCACACTTTGCCACACTAGTTTCACGATAATTAAGCCAGTCCGTCCTTGAACTGACTTTGTGAGGCGCCGCGCAGGAATTCTTCCTACCTGTTATGCGGAGGTGCTCTCGTAGTTTTATGTCCGCGCTACAGAGCTGTAGCAGCGTTGTCGGATACTGAAACCGCAATACTACTGCCTATGTTTCACGAAATTAAGACGGAAGAAGATTTTCTTAGCAGATAATTTTTGCATGGGATGCCATTATGGTGCGTTTATTTAAGACACCGTAAACTGTTCACACTGATTGTTAGCTGAAACTTCCTGGCAGATTAAAACTGTGTGCCCGACCGAGACTAGAACTCGGGACCTTTGCCTTTCGCGGGCAAGTGCTCTACCATCTGAGCTACCGAAGCACGACTCACGCCCGGTCCTCACAGCTTTACTTCTGCCAGTATCTCGTCTCCTACCTTCCAAACTTCAGTCTGCTTTCGGCTGCGGTGGGGCGAGGACGTCCGCTGCGCCCCGCCGTGCGCGACCGTGAGCGCTTGCTTGTGTTTACCTTCTCGCGGCGCGAGTTGTATTTGTTCCAAGTTCAGTGCGACTATGGCACACACATGGCGCCACGATACGATCAAAATTACTTTTCAACCGGATCACGCGCGTCCTCGAGCCTATGAAATAGAACAGTTCATACGCGACGATCTACGTTTAGATCCGGCGACTGTCGTCGGAATACATTTTTCTATAACGGCTAGCGTGGTTTATGTTAAAATGACTAGTGCAGAGGTCTGCGCGACTGTGGTGTCTAAATACTCGAACTCACTCAGATTCAAACATTCTGATGGGCATATCGGTGCAGTGACGGTGGATCATGCAGGCATGGGCCTAAGGACTGTAAGGGTTTTTGAGCTCCCCTTCGAGGTCCCAGAGGAAGTTGTCAAGGACGCCTTCCGACCATATGGCAATGTTATCAGCCACGTTGCAGAAAAGTGGCAAACTTTCTCGACGTATAAGGTCTATAATGGTGTGCGCCAAATTAAACTTGAGCTCAAGAAACATGTGCCGTCCTATTTGAACATCGGTGGCTGTCGTGCAATCATCATGTACGACGGTCAACCGCGTACCTGTTCCGGATGTGGGCAGGAAGGCCATGTTCGATCGAGCTGCTTACAGCGTAGAATTACGCAGATACCAGTGGGAGACTCCGTTTCCCCGACGGGGACGACAATCCTGCCCCTGACGTACGCACAGACGACGATGCGCACCGTAGTTGAGGACGAAACGGGCGAGCAGACACATCCATCGACGCCACGAGTACCAAGGGAGGAAGAGGAAGGACCCTTGGTGCCACCCCATATGTCGCCCCCTCCACAGCAACAACAGCTGCAACAGTCTCACGAACTCCAGACGCAACATAACATTCAGACCGCGATGGACGTGGACGCGAACATTGTCCCGACCGCGGCTTTCCTAGCGGAAGGTGATACGACGCAGGATTGCCTCCCACATTCGGATACGGATGTCCACGTTCGAAAGCAACGTTCGCCTCGACGACGCAAGCGACGTCGGCGAACCCCTTCTGACGATTGCCTCCTACACACGGCCGGTCAAGAAGGTGACATCTCATCAGACGGCATGGATGCTGCGCCTGCTGAGGATCTAAGTGGTGTAGACGGTTCACTTGCCCATACTACGAGTGCCCAGTTACTTCTTGCACCACAAACGCGGCAGGTCGCGTCGATTAATGGCGCTCAGTCTACCTCTAACACAGACGACGTACGTGAGAGCGATTTAGGTGCCGATCAGCTACACAGCGTCGTGTTGCACCCACTGTGGTCGGACGATGTTGAGGAACTTCCTGACGAGGGCACGGGTGACAAGGGAGGGGGCGGCATTGCGGATGCCACTCCTAGCGTGAAAGACTCATAATTTGTGACGGGTTTGGTGGGTCCGGCATCTCTTGCGGTTAGCTTTGATTGCCATGGCGTCTACCCTAGGTGAAGAGGCTAGGCAGCACACCTTTCGCCTTGCCACAATCAATATCAACGCGATAAGGGCACCACACAGACTGACAATGCTACAACGCATGCTTGATGCGGCGGACATCGACGTGGCCCTCTTACAGGAGGTATGTGTCGCTAGTTTCCCTGACTTCTACGGATATACCGCCCACATCTCCCACGCCTCTTCTACCGATTGTGGTGTGGCTGTTCTGCTACGGGACGGTTTAGCGGCTACGGACGTACTGTACTTACCGAGTGCACGAGCCATGGCAATAACTGTCAACGGTGTACGACTCATCAATGTACACTCCTGGAAATGGAAAAAAGAACACATTGACACCGGTGTGTCAGACCCACCATACTTGCTCCGGACACTGCGAGAGGGCTGTACAAGCAATGATCACACGCACGGCACAGTGGACACACCAGGAACCGCGGTGTTGGCCGTCGAATGGCGCTAGCTGCGCAGCATTTGTGCACCGCCGCCGTCAGTGTCAGCCAGTTTGCCGTGGCATACGGAGCTCCATCGCAGTCTTTAACACTGGTAGCATGCCGCGACAGCGTGGACGTGAACCGTATGTGCAGTTGACGGACTTTGAGCGAGGGCGTATAGTGGGCATGCGGGAGGCCGGGTGGACGTACCGCCGAATTGCTCAACACGTGGGGCGTGAGGTCTCCACAGTACATCGATGTTGTCGCCAGTGGTCGGCGGAAGGTGCACGTGCCCGTCGACCTGGGACCGGACCGCAGCGACGCACGGATGCACGCCAAGACCGTAGGATCCTACGCAGTGCCGTAGGGGACCGCACCGCCACTTCCCAGCAAATTAGGGACACTGTTGCTCCTGGGGTATCGGCGAGGACCATTCGCAACCGTCTCCATGAAGCTGGGCTACGGTCCCGCACACCGTTAGGCCGTCTTCCGCTCACGCCCCAACATCGTGCAGCCCGCCTCCAGTGGTGTCGCGACAGGCGTGAATGGAAGGACGAATGGAACGTGTCGTCTTCAGCGATGAGAGTCGCTTCTGCCTCGGTGCCAATGATGGTCGTATGCGTGTTTGGCGCCGTGCAGGTGAGCGCCACAATCAGGACTGCATACGACCGAGGCACACAGGGCCAACACCCGGCATCATGGTGTGGGGAGCGATCTCCTACACTGGCCGTACACCACTGGTGATCGTCGAGGGGACACTGAATAGTGCACGGTACATCCAAACCGTCATCGAACCCATCGTTCTACCATTCCTAGACCGGCAAGGGAACTTGCTGTTCCAACAGGACAATGCACGTCCGCATGTATCCCGTGCCACCCAACGTGCTCTAGAAGGTGTAAGTCAACTACCCTGGCCAGCAAGATCTCCGGATCTGTCCCCCATTGAGCATGTTTGGGACTGGATGAAGCGTCGTCTCACGCGGTCTGCACGTCCGGCACGAACGCTGGTCCAACTGAGGCGCCAGGTGGAAATGGCATGGCAAGCCGTTCCACAGGACTACATCCAGCATCTCTACGATCGTCTCCATGGGAGAATAGCAGCCTGCATTGCTGCGAAAGGTGGATATACACTGTACTAGTGCCGACATTGTGCACGCTCTGTTACCTGTGTCTATGTGCCTGTGGTTCTGTCAGTGTGATCATGTGATGTATCTGACCCCAGGAATGTGTCAATAAAGTTTCCCCTTCCTGGGACAATGAATTCACGGTGTTCTTATTTCAATTTCCAGGAGTGTATATGCCCCTTCAGGATCAGGGAGACGGAGAGATCGGGCCCGCTTTTTTTCGGAAGATATTACGCGTCTATTTATGGGTCGCATAGACGATATGGTGATCGGAGGAGATTTTAACTGTACATTATCTCCGTCTGATCAGCAGCCACATCACGTCCCGTGTGCGGAATTGGAAATGCTAGTGCGTGACCTCCACCTGATTGACACGTGGCGCCACATCCATGGCCCAGCTCCTGGTTACACCCATTATACAAGCCATTCATCAAGTCGGTTGGACAGGATTTACGTCACAAGCACCCTTTCGTCGGCGACGAGAGGAGCAGAGCTCTGGCCCACTGCATTCACCGACCACACAGCCTATATTTGCACCATTGCCCTCCAACCTGCACGTGTGTGGCGCAGTAGGCCCCCCTGGAAACTGAACGTCGTCCATCTGGACGAGCCGGCATGTAAAGGTGCTGTCGAAGAGTCGTGGAACAGGTCCTTACAGCGTCGTGGTCGTTACCGATCGACCCTCAGTTGGTGGATTGAATGTGCGAAGCCTGCTCTTAGGCGCACCTTCATGGCTTACGGCCGGGAAGCAGCGGCATGGAGGAGGAGCACGGAAAACTTTTATTACACCGTCCTACGGGAATGTCTTGCTATGGAGCCCTCACCTGACAGGCAGATCATAGTCAATCGCGCGAAAGCGCAGCTCGTCTCCTTAGCACGCCATCATTTACAAGGCGCTGTTATACGGTCGCGTGCTCCAGACAGGATACAATCAGAAAGGCCATCTATGCACCATGTGCTCCTAGAACGCAGGAGGCGCCGTAGGGCACTGGTAACCAACATGATAACCGACGACGGTCGACACGTGGTGGAACAAGCAGATATAGCAGAAGCCTTCTATGGGCATTACGCTCAACTTTATTCAGCAGTGCTCCCTGATATGGCAACGGTAGACACCGTTTCATCACATGTCCACGGTACAGTTCCATCAGACATGGTACCGACTTTACTGGGAGAAGTGACAGAAGAGGAAGTGCTCGACGCCATTGGTAAAGGTGCTCCCCATAAATCACCGGGAATCGATGGATTACCATTAGAGTTCTATCGAACCTTTAAACACCTGCTGCTACCGTGTTTGATTAAAATTTGCCAGGAATTGATGTCCCCGGGTATAACATTGCCTGCGCCATTCTTGGAAGGTCTGATTGTCCCCATCCACAAGCCGAAGGGACGGAATCATGTCCGTGATTATCGTCCCTTAACGTTATTGAACAGCGACTTCAAGATCTTTTCGAGGCTGCTATCGGAACGTATTCGCGGCACACTATTGCACGTCCTGTCCGGTGATCAGACGTCCTTGGGGGGATCCAACAACATCAGAACTGCGTTATGTCGTTACAGAGATCTCATCTCCCTTGCACGGGTGAGACGTTTGCCGGCAGCCCTCGCGTCTATCGACTTTAGCCAGGCTTTTGACCGTGTGGGCCACGCTTTCCTCACGGCCGTTCTACGGCGCATGGAATACCCCGACCCCTTTATCACAGTGTTGACACGCCTACTACATGGTGCAACTTCTCGAGTTCTTGTCAATGGAAGACTGACGGCACCCATGCCGATCCGCCGATCAGTACGACAGGGATGTCCATTATCAACATTGTTATTTGCATTGGCCTTAGAACCTTTGTTGTGTGGTCTCCGAGACAGACTCACTGGGATACAGTTCGGCGGCTCCATCTATCGTTGCACCGCATATGCGGATGATTTGATGATCGTCATACGTGGAGCTGACGACATGGCCGCGGCATTGGACTGGATTGCAACCTACGGTACAGCTTCTGGTAGCCAAATCAACGTTGACAAGTCCGTCGCCTTGAGCATCGGAATTGGGCTACCGCAGGAACACATTGCCCCATTACGCTTCAGTGATACTGTACGCTGCTTGGGCTTAGATTTCACGAACGACATGCGACGCGCCTTGACGCTCAATTATCGACGCCTTCTTAACCAAATTAGGGCCGGAATTGCAAATCAGCGCTTGCGATCCCTCAACATCGTTCAGCGGGCGTATTATGCCAATGTATACCTTGCGTCCCGCATACCGCATGTCGCCCAAACGCTACCCATTCCGAAGCCCTTGGCTCGTAGCATTATGGCAGCGCTGGGATACTTTGTCACAGCTGGGATGTTACTGAAGATCAGATACGTATCTCTTACCCTCCCCAAGGAAAAAGGTGGTCTCGGCCTAGTACACGTCCATGATAGGGCCATTGCCCTCTATGTTAGCTCACATTTATGTCTGCTGCGCCGTTGTCCTACGAGCCTCACGAGTCTGCTTCTGACGGCGCTACGACCTGCTTCACTAAGAGCGCCGGTGCCACTGCAGGATATCCCAGCGCCCCTCTTTTATATAGGACGTTTCTATTTAGAACAAAGTTATTGCAGTGTCGCGCTCACGACACCACAAATGGCCACGACTCGACGCCTCTATTATGACATGCTGCAACGCCGCCCCCTTAATGTGGTCGAACTAAAATATCCTGACGTACGATGGCGCGTGGTGTGGAAGACTGTCCACGACGCCATGCTTGATTCCGATGTTGTTTCCCAATGGTACGTAGTCGTTAATGGGAAGCTGGTGACGCAAGAACGTCTCTACAATATCCACATGGCAGAATCTCCCGATTGTGTGGGTTGTAATACAGTAGATTCTGATGAGCACCGCCTCAGCTGTGGAGAGGCGGAAGCGGTTTGGCACCTAGTGCGGCAGATGCTGGCTTATCTCTTGCGAGTTCGGCCGGAGCATATATCTGCACGCACGTTATTGTTTCCGGATGAGACATTTTACCCCAAGACTCGAACCAACTCTGTCAACTGGATACGTGGCCATGCAGTCCATTACCTCTATCGTGACGGACACAAGAATTTCCTTGACTTCTGGCTCTATTTGCAAGAAAGACATCATGCTATTTCCGGGCATACCAGATATCGACAGTGCTTCGCGAACTACCTATGGAGTGCCTTTCACAGCCCACCGTGCAGCTGGAATGTTCCCGGCAGTGGCAGATGAGGTCAGAACGAACCGCAAACGAGCATATATTGAACGATCTTTATCAGTGGGCGCAGTCGCTGGGAAGCCTCACTACGACGTGGTAGCTTTCATTTCCTGTTATTTATGTTTCATATCTTCGATGGCGTCTTCATTCTGTTTCAGTTTTCCAGGCTTGATTAACTATGACTGTTCGCACATTGATATCTA
Source organism: Schistocerca cancellata (assembly GCF_023864275.1). Taxonomy (NCBI): domain Eukaryota; kingdom Metazoa; phylum Arthropoda; class Insecta; order Orthoptera; family Acrididae; genus Schistocerca; species Schistocerca cancellata. Next base: position 920,036,155 of record NC_064628.1, on the reverse strand, counting down.
TATAAATAAACAAAAAGATTAAAAAAAAAGTGGACAGGAGACCTGCGTTCGTATCCAAATACATACACAAGAACACAATAAGAACAAAATGAACAAAAAAAATAAAAAATAATAATAATAATAAAGTATTATACCCTTTCCTTTTCCTTTTATTTTATTTTTTTTACACAAAGTTCAGAGGCATATTTAATTTTTGTTTGTTGGCGGAACCTGAAGTGGTGGCGAACGGCCGTCCTAGTTAGCTTTAGGATGAAAGTGGCGGTGGCACTAGCTTTGTTTTTGTTTTTAGGCTAGATAGGTTTCTGGGGGTCGTATGGGTGATAGGGGCCAACGCCTGAAGTGGAAGAGGTAATTAAAAAAAAAAAAAAAAAAAAAAAAAAAAAACTTTACAGAAGCTCTCCTGCGAACCTTGCATAACTATCACTCCTGAAAGAAGGGATATTGCAGACTCCGCAATATCCTTTCTTTCAGGAGTCCTAGTTCTGCTTCTGTACAGTTTGGAAGGTAGGAGACGAGATACTGGCAGAAGTAAAGCTCAGATGGTAGAGCACTTGCCCGCGAAAGGCAAAGGTCCTGAGTTCGAGTCTCGGTCGGGCACACAGTTTTAATCTGCCAGGAAGTTTCATATCAGCGCACACTCCGCTGCAGAGTGAAAATCTCATTCTGATTGTTAGCTAGCTATCAATGGTGCGAGAGCAGCTCTACCTCATGGCTAGAGCGAAAGGTATCCTGTCAACGACTGCCGACTATGGCGCACAGTCTGCAACTTGAGTTTAAAATTGGTATACATCGTATAAGATCGTACATCTTCGGTTAAGCTCAAGTTATTCATTTATTTATTAATATCAGCTTTTCCTGGCACTGTAAAATTACTGAAGGATAGTGTTTATGACCCGTAGATTCCCCGAAATGTCTGAGTGGCGTAAGGTACCATCTGTTAGCAAAAATTTACTAACAGCAATTACTTGACATGCGTCAGAATAAATGTACTTTCCCTACGTATGTATCTGCTGACGTCACGAGCAACTTCTGCATCCGCACCTCATCCCACTGACTCTGTAAGCGCCAGATGAATAAACCGCGACTGCTACCCAGCGTGGAAACCTATCGATCGCTCCTTATTCCGTACGTACTGCAGCGCTGATACATTCACTTCAAGTCTGCAAATGCGGGGTACTGAACAGCCTTCAAAACGATAAAACCAACGTTTACATTGGGCACTATATACAGAAGTTCTTAATCTGCCTCGTCTCATGCTTTCTTTGCGTATGCTTGACGACCGTCGTGAATTATTTTATTAGCCATAAACTGATGGGGAACGAATGAAGGGGCCAAGTGGAACCGAATAAAAGTGAAACTCCTACAGTAGCAGGAAATGTACAACCTAAAAAATACTTGAAGGAAATCTGCATGATTTTCAGTTGCTTTAATCTTCTGTAAAAAAACATCATAAAATGTCTTATATGTTAACAGAATCTCCCGTCGGTTCTTGGTAGAACAACATTATAATAAATGGAAAGCACCAGTAATATTGTAGAACAAAAGCAAACTGGTGCTTTTCATTTATTAAAATGTCCCATAATTTCTATAAAGCCAGTTACAGGACAAGTAAAGCGTGTGAGCTGTAAAGCGGTGTCAAATTTTCTGGATAAATTTACTGCTTACGCAGCTAACGAGACTCTTCGCAGTCGATGATGCTGTAGGCTGCTCGCACAGTGCACAGTACATCGATTCTGACGCGTGTCTCCACTACGCAAACGTCCAGAACCTGGTCTACAAGCCTGGGAATATTGGTACTTCACCAATAATTTGTCTCTGTCATTTTCTCCGTTTTCCGTCGTTCCTTAGTTGCTTCAAATTCATGCAACTAAACGAAAGGCAGTTTGTTTTTTGGCATACGCGTATCGCTTCTTTTCATTAAGAAGGAGCTTCAGTCGCCTGTACTATGTGTTTATGCATACTATGTACTATGTAGCAGTTCAATATGTTACTATGTTACCTTTTTTCATCTTTTCTATTGTTTTTCACTTTAGAAACAGCTTTTGCAGCACAAATTTCGTGAGGTTAAATTATTGTTTGGGGTTACCATTTACACTGTTGTTAGTCCATATGTGTGGTTCTGGAGATGTGTTCGTTCGATTTCCATGCTCCAGCGGGCCAATTTTCACGTTTATCACCACACAGCACTTGCACTTTTCACTTTGTGATTAACATGTTTGTGTTTACAGCGTGGATTGTTGCCAATGTGTATTTGTCTTTGGTTTATCTTTCGTCTTTGTTTGTGGTGTGCGCGAGTGTAAGTGTGTGATCTGAAATTGTTCATTTTCTGTTTGAGTGTATGTATGTATTTTTTTTTGTTGTTGTTATGTGTGAATGTGTCATTTCTTGTGACAGGCTTTTCTTCACAACTAGGTCCAAAGAGCATGTAAGATGCTGAAAGCGTGAAATAGGCATTCTACCTTTGCCAGACATCTCATAAAACATGGACATGATCCAACCAGTGTGGGACAAGGAGATCACAACCAAAAAGTCCTGGCGTTACAAGAAACCTTGCACATACAAAGAGCCCTTGCAACGATAAATAATGTAATTAATGACCAAATGAATATAAGCAATAACTCAGTGATCATGTTAGCGAATAAAAAATTAACAAACAGAACTCTGCAACATAAACAGAGGACATAATTAGTGAATATTACTGTCCTCGACGCTTTTCTCTCTCTCTCTCTCTCTCTCTCTCTCTCTCTCTCTCTCTCTCTCTCACACACACACACACACACACACACATACATAAATATCCACCTAAAAATATTTTTCACAAGGAGTGACACATTCACACACAAAGTAGTGAAATATGCCATACAATACACACACACACACACACACACACACACACACACACATACACACACACATACACGACAAACAAAAGACGAAAGACAAACACACAGAAACAGTTGGCAACACGACACACTTTAAACATGCACTTGTCTATTACAAAATGAAAAGTGGAAGTGATGTGTTGTCACAAATTTATGGTGAAAAAAAATCGAAAAGAAGGGAATACAACTTCCAGCTAAATACTAACAGGGAGAAGGGCAAGGAAAACACTCGTTTCAGCTTGTAGTCAATTTCTAAAGCATATTACCACAACTCGAGATTTTCGGTAGGTGGGTGGAGCGCCGCCAGACACTCTCCTTTGCTTTCGCGCCGTAAAGCAGTGCGGGAAGTTTTGGAACCTGATGCGGTAGACGAGCGCACAATCTGGTGATCAGAAACTTTGCCCTGCCATACCTCCTCGGCCTGACAGCGAAATTCTGGCGATGAAAATTTCTTTCACGTCCCCAGATTCGATCTACGTTTGCGTCATTCGATAAAATTAATTTCCGCAATGGCACTCCTGCTGTAGTCACAACTCGCTTGAAAGACAGTATAAGGATTCGAGGTCTATCGGAGTTCTAATTGTTGTAGTGGATCGAAACCGTGTCAGAATGAACAGTAAAACGCATGACTGGTGAAGGTTCTTGCAGTCAAAAAGCTGTACTTTATTGAAACAGTAATACGAGATTAATTGCTGAGACAGGTAAGCAGCAGGAACTGTGACGCAGCGAAAAGCATTCGTCGCGTTGACCCTGATGCAGTGGTGAAGTGGGCTGCCTGTCGTCTGTCGTTCTGTTCTGCGTTGCTGTTGTTGGTCTAGGCTAATGCGTACGCTTTAAAGATCATCTGTTGCATTACACACCAACACGGGAGTTAACACACACCTTTGCCACACACCAATCGATAAGAAATGTTATAGAGCCTTCCAAAATTACAGTGCTTCACTGGTTCCCGAGCCTTAATTTCAAATTTTAAGTGCATGTAGTTTGGGAAATATTTATATTTAGCTAAGAAACTAAAACGTGTAGCTTCCCTTTGACATTAAAGGCCGATCGGATAAACATCGCTTACTGGAGTTCAATGTTGACGTTACTGAATCCTGTTTAGGACTCCGCTGTACTGTATAACACCGAAGGAGGTTCAGTGTTGATCTAAGTTGGTGCGGAACATCCTTGGCAACACCGCCAAAATCAGCTATCGACCCGATTATCAAGCTTTGACAGCAGATATTATTCGTACATCGTAGATACACAGAATTTACAGGGTGTTTGTTGTACAGTATAAAATAAAACCGTCATAACTTCTGAGCGGTTTGCATTAGGACGTTCTAACTGTACGGTTGGCTGCGGGGCTTGATGGGAATTAGCATTGTCTGGTTTAGCGGCGAAGCTCACTTTCATTTGGATGTGTCCGTCAATAAGCAAAATTGGCGCATTTGGGAGATTGAGAATCCGCATTTCGCGATCGAAGAGTCTCTTCACCCTCAACGGTTGACTGTGTGGTGTGCAACGTCCAGTCACGGAATAATCGGTACGATATTCCTTTACTGCTCGGTGAATACCAAACGGTACGTGAAGGTTTTGGAAGATCATCCCTTCACTATTACCTAAGGTGACCCTGATTTCCACAACATGTGGTTTATACAAGACGGAGCTCGACCACGTCGAGCGCTGGCAAGGGCCTCGATTGGCGGCCATATTCTCCGGATCCGAACACTTGCGACTCCTATTTCTGGAGCTGTATTAAAGACAAGGTGAACAGCAGTAACTCTAAAACCATTGCTAAACTGGAAAGAGTCGTTCAGGAGGTCGTCGGCCCTATCGATTTTCTGACAATTCAGCGGGTCATACAGAATTTCGGTATCGGTCTGCTCCACGTCATCGGCATTGGTGGCAGGTATATCGAACATGTCATAACCTAAATCCGAATACATGTTGAATAAAATGTATGCACGTCGTAGTTGGTAACTAATTTACGTTTTTTTCATATTGTTCAAAAATGGTTCAAATGGCTCTGAGCACTATGGGACTTAACTTCTGAGGTCATCAGTCCCCTAGAACTTAGAACTACTTAAACCTAATTAACCTAAGGACATCACACACATCCATGCCCGAGGCAGGATTCGAACCAGCGACCGTAGTAGTCCCGCGGTTCCGGACTGAGCGCCTAGAACCGCTAGACGACCGCGGCCGGCTATATTGTTCAATAATTGTTACTTTGTATTATCGATGGTGTCGTCTTATAAATGTGGAGGAAAGTATACACAAAAAATGGTAAGCTTTAATATTTTTTCATATAGTTCAATAATTGTTAACCCGTATTTCGATGGTGTCGTCTTATAAATGTGGAGGAAAGTATACAAAAATACATAGGTCGTAAACTTCACCTCATACGAAAGCTTTTACTGCTGGCAATCGTAATAGGCCAATACAAAGACACAATGAGAAGCAGAAATACTGGTAAAATTATTGCGCCAAAGAAAAAATGAGGTAATGGCTTTTATGTAAATACATTGCTAAAAATTCCACATTAATTGCTTTGTGATTCCAGTTAGCCTCATTTTCTGCTGCTACTGAAATTTCTTCGTAAACAGATATTCATCGCGAAGCTATACGCGTGCTTCGTATACGTTTTAATACACTCTGATGATGTTTACCGTCTTCGATTGCTTGCATGTTTAACGAAAACCAACCAGTGTGATTCCTGAATACCTGTCCATTTTCGTCAGCAGGAGATTTGATGGGAATATAGGTACAGCCAGTGGCGCTTGAAACACAAGGGTACCGCGCTATCTGATAAACATCACACTGGGTCTTCTACCGTCATTTTCTCCTAGGCACTATTATGAATTATTTCTTCAGTGAGGCAGTGCAGGCCGATACCTTGGAGACAGCTCTGCAAGCTGTTTCTAGATGTGTTTTGAACAAATCGCCAGTCATATAGCATAAAATCATTTTGTTAAAAGTAGAATGCATGTGGCAGTCATTTGGTCGGTTTCGCCAGCTACTGTCTCAACCATGGTTCTATTTGCTGAACAGTATTTTTGTAAAAGCGAAACAACAGCTTAACTGATCTATCATTTACTTCAGAGAGTGGGTTTGCCTATTGTCATCTTCAGCAGACACACTGGAAGCCTCAAATATCTGTAAGGTACATGAAAGGAATCAATACAATTCATATCTAGCCGGCCGCAGTGGCCGAGCTGTTCTAGGCGCTTCAGTCTGGAACTGTGCGACCGCTACAGTCGCAGGTTCGAATCCTGCATCGGGCATGGGTGTGTGTGATGTCCTTAGGTTGATTAGGTTTAAGTAGTTCTAAGTCCTAGGGAACTGATGACCTCGGATGTTAAGACCCATAGTGCTGAGAGACATTTGAATCATTTGAACAGTTCATGTCTCGTAAGGTTCTCGTAAGGTTCTGGCTCAAAACGATCGAACAACTTAAAGTGTGATACGTTTTCAAAAAGTTTGTGTTGTCTTTATGACTAGTACCTTACAGAAGCTCCACAAATGGAGAAAGAATTCCGAGAACTGTCCTTAGTTCGAACCTGAGACTCTCTACACTGTACGGCAGTATGCAACATCTCTCTCTTTCTTTTCCGTCATCGTTCTCATCATTAGGTCTGGTCAGACGTCAGATGACACCACTTGGATTTCATCGTTCACTACTTCATTCGGTTTATTATTATTATTATTATTATTATTATTATTGTTATAGAGGTCAGCCAGTCCGCGGACCGAAATGACTTTTTGTTAATTGACCGGTGGGGGCCTTCTGACAAGTGCTACTCTACTAAATGACTTACTTATACTAGCCAGTGTTTTATTCACGAACACACGTGCTGTCTTCGTAGTAGTTTAAGCATTTGTTCGGTAGTTAAACAGTTAATAGTATTTTATAATAACTGCTACTCAAGCCGAGAGAGCATATTTATAAGAGATGTTCACAGCAAATATTTAGAATTTTTCTTCGTTATTCTGCCGCTAAGTGTATATAAAAGGTCTTTAATTGAAACACAAAAATTACGAGACCTCTCCAAGGAGTCATGAGATCACTTATCTGCATTCAATACGCACACAGTTGACAATTTCCTATAGATCGAAAATGTATTTCGTAGTCACATGTTTAGGTGGTAATTGCAAGTTAGTTATTACTTCAGTCTGTATTTGCACAAAAAAACTTTGTTTGCTAATAAAAATAGACTGTAAACAAAAGATTACATTTCAGCCAGACTTCGAGTCTTGAATTTTCACCAGTCGAAACTGATCTTATTTCGTGACAATCTAATCTGGGATTAACATTAATACGACACAGACTTCCGAGGTAAGCTTGGTGTGAGGTCATTTTCTTTGTTAATCTGAGACCAAATACTTCATGAAATCATCCCTAAGACACCTAAGTAGTTTTTTTTCTAAATTAGTTAGATGATGATTTAAGCTTAATGATTAGTCACCAGAATAGGTAATTAAACAATATTTTGCTTAACAGTATAAATTACGTACTGTTCTCAGCTTTAAAAAAAGGAGTTTTTTCAGTGTGTTTGATATTATTATTTTGGTGTGTTGTGACGTCTGAATGAAGGAATAATATTGGCATGCATATAATGTAGGACTCATTAATTTTGTTAATAACTGTCTACCACCCTGGAAATATGATTGTGCGGCCTTAGTCTCAGTCACACACACGGAGGAAATGTTAAATGTAATGCAGTTGTTTACTTATTGTAGGGACATGACGTTGCTACATCTGAAGACGATTAAAGCTGAAGTTAATTTGTTTATATTTGAATTTTGGGAATGTGTTATGGAATTTAATATAAATTGATTTTGGAACATGGAATGGTTCAACGTGCGACAGTAGCGGGTTATGTGAATCAAACTAGGAAATTGATTGTCTACTGTGGGGTTTGACCAATCAGAAACGATCTCTTCCGTGAGCTATGGTACTGGGAGGGGAATTTTGCGCGTGTGTCAAGAAAGAGAGTGCGTGATCATCTCCTGTGGCGATAGGCTGTGCAGCACAGAGCTTCAGGCAGTGATTCATCGGAGAATATGGTCAGTGAAAGTCTCGTGGATGACGTCAATAAAATTTTCGGATTTAAAAAAAAATGAAAACTGATACTTTCTTCTAGGTACTATAATTCTGTGTGGCACACTGTATAGCCATAAACGGAATTTACGATTCTAAATGTGATGCTCTGCACACTATTTGAGCATGGATTTAAAACTGTTAACCAGTGTTTTCTTACAAACTGATTATTTAAACGACGAAAACTGCGGTCCTTGGAACACGAGGTCTGAGTTATAACCCCAGGATTTATTTACAGCCTGACCTGTGCTATAAGACGTATTTAACAACTATGTGCAGGGTTTCTATTAAAACCGACTGTGAAAAAGAAAATGCTGTGCTGTGCTGTGAAAATTTGCAGTATAGTTATCTTTCTTGCCATCAGCTTTTAAATACAATAGCAGCGCATTTAAACTATTGGTCATATTGTTTCACCAATATATAACCCTAGTCGCTGTATATAATTTTAAATAAAAATTGTATACACAACAAAATGCTGTTAGTTTTCTTTCTCACAGTAGGTTTTAACATAACGCAAGAAGGGTGTATTAAAGCTTATAGGTTTATGATTAGAATACTAATACGGAATCTCAGCTGTTAGCAGATTTATACTATGTGAAATAAAGGTGCAGAAGCTACTACAGGCAGAGAGCCAGTCTCTCTGATACCCCGTATGCTGATGATACAAACCGACAGTAAAGTGTCCTCCGACACGACACATACCGTTGGGTGGCTTGCGGAGTACAAATGTAGATGTAGATTTACACACCCATTTTAAGGAACAGTAGTTCCCAACCATAGTCTTATTTCAAATAACGGTAACCAATGTTCATTGTGCGCGAGAGGAGGGAAAGAGATTTATACAGGGAAAGGGGGGAGGATGAGATGAGATGGACGGAGACAAGGGGGGAGGGGGAAGGGGGGCAGAGGACAACGAAGTTGAGAGGGAGAGAGAGAGAGAGAGAGAGAGAGAGACAGAGACAGAGACAGAGGGAGAGGGAGAGAGAGAGGGAGAGAGAGAAAGCAACTGCGAAGCAATGGCACTTTCACTAATAGTGCGTATGGTTCTACACAATTTTGACCTTTATTGGTCCTATCTTCCCTGCTCCTGCATTTATTACAATTAATGCATACTAATACGGATAAATGTCTCGTATACGTTAGTTTATCCTTGATGTTCCAAAAACTGATTCTATTCACTTTATAATATGATTTTCCAAAACCTATTAATTCGATATCAGTTTCCAGGTCGTATTCTGGTCGTCTATCATTTAACTGGCATGAAGTAGTAACATACTCCTTATGTTGTCTCGTCTTTGTCAAGCCATTTTGTTCCTCCTTTGGGGGGGGGGGGGGAGGCGTCAGCTATTTTTCTCATTCTGTTGTTAACAATTCTTTCTTTGTAAGAAGTATTTTATTGGCTTTCGCCTCTGTAGTCCTAAGACACTCTTCTTCCTGTCTGTGGAGGTATCGGCTCCAGGATTCAGATACCACGCTTGTCTTCCCACGTTGATTTAATTGGTGTAAGACTCTGAGTTGTAACTTCAATACTCCGTATTTAAGAACATCTGCGTTCATTCCATCGGGCGTGCAGCTTTTCTGTCTCAGCACCTTCTCTAAGTTATCTAGTGTGACAACTACAGACGTCCAATTTTTGTTGTTGCTATAGTTTGGAACATATACACATCTGGCCATTAAAATTACTACACCAAGAAGAAATGCAGATGATAAACGGGTATTCATTCGACAAAAATATTATACTAGAACTGACATGTGATTATATTTTCATGCAATTTTGGTGCATAGATCCTGAGAAATCAGTACCCAGAAAAACCACCTCTGGACGTAATAACGGCCTTGATACGCCTGGCCATTGAGTCAAACAGAGCTTGGGTGGCGTGTACATGTACAGCTGCCCATGAAACTGCAACACGATACCACAGTTCATCAAGAGTAGTGACTGGGGGATACTGACGACCCATTTGCTCGGCCACCATTGAGAAGACGTTTTCAGCTGGTGAGAGATCTGAAGAATGTGCTGGCCAGGGTAGCAGTCGAACATTTTCTGTATCCAGAAAGGCCCGTACAGGACCTGCAACATGCGGTCGTGCATTATCCTGCTTAAACGTAGGGTTTCGCAGGGATCGAATGCGGGGTAGAGCCACGGGTCGTAACACATCTGAAATGTAACGTCCACTGTTCAAAGTGGTGTCAATGCGAACAAGAGGTGACCGAGACGTGTAACCCATGGCACCCTATACTTTCACACTGGGTGATACGCCAGTATGGCGATGACGAATACACGCTCCGAACGTGCGTTCACAGCGATGTCGGCAATCACGGATGCACCATCATGATGCTGTGAACAGAACGTGGATTCATCCGAAAAAATGACGTTTTGCCATTCGTGCACTCAGGTTCGTCGTTGAGTACACCATCGCAGGCGCTCCTCTCTGTGATGCAGCGTCAAGGGTAACCACAGCCATGGTCTCGAACCTGATAGTTCATGCTGCTATAAAAGTCGTCGAAGTGTTCGTGCAGATGGTTGTTGTCTTGCAAACGTCCCCATCTGTTGACTGAGGGATCGAGACGTGGCTGTACGATCCGCTACAGCTATGCGGATAAGATGCCTGTCATCTCGACTGCTAGTGATACGAGGGCGTTGGCATCCAGCACGGCGTTCCTTACTACCCTCCTGAACCCACCGATTCCATATTCTGCTAACAGTCATTGGATCTCGACCAACGCGAGCAACAAATGTCGCGATACGATAAACCGCAATCGCGATAGGCTACAATCCGACCTTTTTCAAAGTCGGAAACGTACGCATTTCTCCTCCTTACACGAGGCACCACAACAAGGTTTGACTAGGCAACACTGGTCAACTGCTGTTTGTGTATGAAAAATCGGTTGGAAACTTTCCTCATGTCAGCACGTCGTAGGTTTCGCCACCGACGCCAACCTTGTGTGAATGCTCTGAAAAGCTAATCATTTGCATATCACAGCATCTTCTTCCTGTCGGTTAAATTTCGCGTCTGTAGCACGTCACCTTCGTGGTGTAGCAGTATTAATGGCCAGTAGTCTAACTTACTCGTGACTCTGAGATTAAGGTCCTATGACGCTTTCGCCATGGCGCTTTGTGTTTTTTAGTACCAGCGTTTCTTCTTCATTCCAATCCACTCTGCCAGCTGATCCCCTGAATCCACGCTGTTGTCTCACGCAGGCAGCGCCGGAGCGGTCCATGTGTCATGGCGGCGAACAGCCGGCAGACCCCGCCCGTAAGAAGTTTAATTGCCTCCTCGGGAGCTCCGTCCCCCGCCTGTGTAAATGAAATCGCCTCCGCCCTGCACGGGTCTAGCAGGGGAGGAGAGTGGGGGGTGACACAGATTACACAGCCCCGCGGCGCTCCCAATAGCGTCGTGAACGGCAGCCAGCCAGACAGCCAGCCAACCAGTGCAGACAGGACTAATCGGTCAACAGGCGCCGGGGTCCTCGTTCGCCGCTGTCGATATGGCCACAGTTATTGCTACGGACCTCGGTAGTGAAGTGGTGCGGCACTGAAATGTTTCATTCCCGCCGTGCACTCCTAGAGCAAACTCACCCGATAGTCGCCCCTAGGCCAGTCTGTTACCTCACTCTCGGAAATGATAACGTTCATTGTGCGTACTTGCTGCTACCTCCTACATTGCTCTGCTACCAAAATTGTGTAAATGAAAATCACCCACGTATTATACGAGAGTTGCCCAGAAAATACTGCACCGGATTTTTTTTCTTGAAGAATTCTTTATTCAAAGTAATGAGAATTACACTCACCAAAGAATGGTGTTTTATGTACACATTCTATTAAGGGGCTCCGGAAAGGCTCAAAATCATGAAAAGTTCAATTCTTACTTTTTTGCGTTTTCTGTATCTGCAGACTATTACCTTTTAATAGATATATAATTTATTCAATTCCGAAGACTACAATTATTTTTAAATTTTTTTTTGTTTTGAAATGTGTTCTACATGGGCGTGACCCACTGTGGCGCTGTTAAACTGCTGTCAAATGGTGTTATTATTAACGTCCTTGTTCATCAGGTACATTTTAGTGATGTGAGATAAAGTATGTGTTCTGGCTAACCTGTGATGGTTCAATATATATCGCTTGTGTGATTGTCGATTGTTTCATGTTTATTTGCTCTGTCGTTATCTCGAAAATATTCGTAATTAATTTTGTTTCTTGAGTCTCTGTTTTGTTGAAGTATAATAATGAGTAAAAGTAAAGTTGTTAGAAATCCTCTGAAGGATGGCAACATTGTAAGGTGCAAGGTACTTAGAAATATGGGAATGAAGATAGGTTCTAACATGGTAGAGCGATGCTTGCTTTAGACAAGGAACGCCTTCGGGCTGCAGATAGGGCTGTAACGAGTCTAGAAATACAAGCAAGAGTAAACAGGAGGAGGAACAAGAGGAAGCTGGAGGAGGAGTTTTCAGAGGATGAAGATAATCCATCCTATGGACCTGGAATGCACTAAAAAGTTAATCCAATCTTTGTCGCTCGATTCCCAAAACTTTTATTTTCTCATACTAATTACATGTTTTCTAAGGATCTTCCAAACATATTTGTTTCAAACTTCCAGTAAATGTTACACAGTACCTTTTGCATAATTTAACACAGCCTTTTTCCAAAAAACTGTATATTTTTGAATATATAAATAAAAAATTGCAAAAAAATGTTGTGAATTTTCATTACAATGGAAAAAAAATCATCTTTAATAACTGAACTAAAATTTTGTAAAATCCCTGTGTTAAGTTGTAGCCCATATTCCAATAAATAATCTGTAAAAAGTTCAACTTCCTACCTCAAATACTTTGTGAGTAAAGATGTAATTTACAAGCGTTATTTTAACATTGCAAGTATAGGGCGTTCCGGAGCCCCTTAAACTCCATCCCGCTCTATGGCCTTCCTCGAGAGCGAAAAAGGGCGTGTGTGCCCTGTCGGTACGAATCATAGTCCAGGTGGCGGGGCCAGTGGTTGTCGGTGTGAGTGACCTCATCATCGTCCTCAAAATGTCTTCCACGAATGGCACCCTTCAATTGCCCAAACACATGGAAGTCCGAGAGGCCTGGGTCAGATCCGTGGATGGTCTCTCCGACCGCTGTAAATCGTGGAGCTCCGCAGAACCGCCTTCTGATGACCTCGCCCTCCGTGCCTGGTGACTAACTGTACTTCTGTCGACAGCAGATGCTCCAGAGACTTTGCACAACCGTTTGTGAATAATCCACGCAGTTCCTTTCTCTGCAATGAGACATTCAATGACCGCACGTTGCTTGTAACGTACATCACCGACAGACGCCATTTTGAAACTGTCCTGCAACTACGCTATCTATCGGAAGTGACGGAAACTTGACGCGCTCACTCAGAAGACTTCACATAACACATACGTAACGTTGTGCGTTCGTAGCATTGTTTCCTGCTGAGGAAAGAAATGCTGAACATTACTTTCTGGGCAACTTTCGTAGGACAGTAAATCCCAGATTCTTTAAAGAATCGACCTTTCACGAGTAAAAGAACTTCAGACATCGTTTTGGTTATGAGCGAGTTAATATGTTGAGTAACTGATGTTCAGCATGAACGCGAGCAAAACTTGAGAGAAGATTTGAAACTATGTGTAAAGTTTGTTGGAAGTTGGTAAGTGCCCTCATTATGAAATACTGGATGAGCGTAGTCTACATCTACACCTACATACATACTCAGCAAGCCACCATACGGTGCATGCCTGCTATGATACCTTGTACCACGATAGCTATTTTCTTTCTAGTTCAACATGCAAACAGAGTGATAGAGAAACGTCTGTCTACATGTCTCTGAGACGCTATTTCTTCTGTTTATCTTCGTGAGCCTTTCGTGACATGTATGTTGGTGGCAGTAGAATCGTTCTGCAGTCAGCTTCAAATGGCGGTAGTGTAAATTCTCTCAGTAGCGTTCCTCGAAAAGAACGTCACCTTCCCTACAAGAACTTCCATTTGATTTCCCGAAGCACCTCATTAATACTTGCGTGTTGTTAGAACATACCGGTAAAAAAACTAGCAGCCCGTCTCTGAATTGCCACACTGTCCTCCTTTAACCCAAACTCGAGCGGATTCCAAACTCTCGAGCACTACTACAGAATTGGTAGCACTGGCGTCCTATATGGACTGTCCTTTACAGATAAAACGAAATATCTTGTGGCTAGGGCAACCCATCGGGTAGACAGGTCACCCGGTGCAAGTCTTCTTAGTTGGCGCCACTTGCGCGACTTCGCTATCGATGTCGACGACGTGACAATGAAGACAACGCACCACACAGTTCCAGAACGGAGAAAACCACCGACCCGGTGGAATCGAACCCCGGCCCATTGCATGGCATTCTGCTGCGCTAACCACTCGGCTATGGAGGCGGGCGTCCTTTAATGAATCACACTTTACCATAGTTCTCCTAACAAGCCGGACTCGACAGTTAGCCTTCCCTGCAATAGTCCTCAAATGCTCGTTCCATTTCATATCGCTCTGCAACGTTACGTCAAGATTTTTAAACAGTGTCATCGTGTGAAACAAGACACTGCTAGTGCTGCATTCGAATATTACGAGTTTATTTTCGCATTCATCCGCAATAAGTTACATTTTTCTACATTTAGAGCTAGCTGTCATTCATCATATCACTAGAAACTTTATCTAAGCCGTACACGACAGCATCATCAGCAAAACAACCGCAGGCTACTGCCCGCACTGTCTGCCAGATCATGTGTGCATACAGAAAGCAATAGTGGTCGTAAGACAGAGATACTCCTGACGGTACCCTTGTGTCCACTCTGAAGACTCACCGTCGAGGACAACATACTAGGTTCCATCATTTAAAAATTTTTTGAGCCCTTCACGTAACTAGGAACCTATTCCATATAATCATACTCTCGTTAACTGTCTGCAGTGGGGCTACGTGCCAAATACTCCTCGGAGCCGGCCGGAGTGCCCAGGCGGTTCTAGGCGCTTCAGTCTGGAACCGCGCGACCGCTACGAAAACAAAATGGCTCTGAGCACTAAGGGACTTAACTACTGGGGTCATCAGTCCCATAGAACTTAGAACTACTTAAACCTAACTAACCTAAGGACATCACACACATCCACGCCCGAGGCAGGATTCGAACCTGCGACCGTAGCAGTCCCGCAGTTCCGGACTGAGCGCCTTAACCGCGAGACCACCGCGGCCGGCGCGACCGCTACGGTCGCAGGTTCGAATCCTGCCTCGGGCATGGATGTGTGTGATGTCCTTAGGTTAGTTAGGTTGAAGTAGTTCTAAGTTCTAAGGGACTTATGACCTCAGAAATTAAGTCCCATAGTGCTCAGAGCCATTTGAACAATTTGCTCTTCGGAATCTAGAAATAAGAAATATGCCAGCCCCCGTCACTGATAGTTCCCAGTATGTCATGTGAGCGATTATTCCTGAAACCTTGCTGATTCGTGGACATTAGCGTAAATTTGGGTAAATTGCGCTCGATTTTAAGGAAAAGCAAATTTTTCACGCATTTCAATGTTTTAAGATTTCTTATCCCCAGACATGAGGTACAATGATGTAATTTTAATCCCACCTTCTACGATGCATGAAGACACTGTGTGCAGAGTGTGTTGCGAAGAGATTTAAGACTTCATGTCAGTAGGGAGACAAGGGGCACCAAGACACGTTGCATTGTTGTCTAATTTATTCAAGATGGCGGCGATGACGTCATCCAAGATGGCGGCATGTAGACTTGGCAACAGCACATGACGTCATCCAAGATGGCGGATTTTGGTGGGAAAATAGGCCAATTGTGCTAAGTCCACTAACCTAACCTTCAGAAAAAATGGCAGGAAGTTTGAATTTTGGCGGGAAAATAGTCCAATTGTGCTACATCCACTAACCTAAGTCTGCAGAAGAAGAAATGACGAGAAGTTTGAATTCCAACACGATAATGCATTCTAAAACCGTACTTGTCTTTATTATGATTGATTATAATTTATTAACATTCATTATAATTTATTATTATTTATTATCATTTATTATTATTTATTATTATTGACCTGCCTCCACTAGAAAATTCCACCCAAATTCAAATTCCAACATGATAATGGCTGCAAAACCTTACTTTTGTTTATTATTCATTATTATTCAATATCATTTATTAAAATTCATTATCATTCATTGTAATTGATTATCATTCATTTTCATTTATTATCATTTATTATTATTTATTATTATTGACCTGCCTCCACTAGAAAATTCCACCCAAATTCAAATTCCAACACGATAATGGCTGCAAAACCTTACTTTTGTTTATTATTATTCATTATCATTTATTAACATTCATTATCATTCATTGTCATTTATTATCATTCATTATCATTTATTATCATTTATTATCATTTATTATTATCGGCACCTACACTAGAAAATTGGACCAAATCCAAATTCCACCACAATATTCTCTCTAAAACCCTACTTCTATGTATTATTATCATTTATTATTTATTCAAGATGTCCGATTTTGTCGGTGAAAAAGCCATTTTCCTTACATCCATAACGAAAATCTATAACAAGTTCAAATCCCCCAACACCATAATTGATCACATGTACGAGCTTTCTCCGTCACTTATCTTTTTTCACTGGTAGCATATCATAATCGTATCAAATAATAAACTGCACTTATAGTAACGTAATTCACGTCCTTTGATTTTGCAGGGGGGAAGGGACTGAAGACGTTATTTCAAGCAGTACAGTCATCTCTTGTTCTCCAACACAGTCAGCACACACATCTTTGATATCGCAGTGCAGTCACCACGACATCCGCGCTCCAACTGAATTAGTTCAAATCCTCAACACCCCCTGGCCAGCGCGCGGAGACACTGCCTACACCTGTCACGTGAGGCGGCCGGCCAGTAGCGCGGGGGGCGAGCTCAGCGATCGCTCCCACGTCATAAACACGTTTACGCTGGACACGCTGGAACTTGTCGAGTTTGACGTCACAGCGGCCCCTTGTTCGCTCACCATGTGTATTCGTCGCCTCCGCACATTTCCTGCCAAAATTGTCTGTCCGCAGCTGAATCACACAACGGTCGACCGTTCCCTGAGCAAGTCCGAACCTGCAGATACCGACCTCACACAGCCGATCGCCTCGTGTCCTTGTGCAATCGAGAACGCAGTGCTATACTTTTGGCGGCAAAGTTTGCTGGACAGTGGAATCCGCCATGACTATATAACAGCACGTTTGGTCCACATTAGAACGCTCGCTAATTGATTCGCTCGCACACGCGTAATGACTGTACAATCGCTGCGCTGCCTCCCCGCTTACGTCACACATCCTCCATACAGTCTACGGACATAGTCTTCTGTAAATACCTGGGAAATGACTCTTTATTTCAGACATTACGGTCATGCAAGTGTGTCCCAACTGACATCTGCATGCTCACACAGCGAAACACCAGAGCGCAGCTGACGTACACGTGGTCGGCTGAGCCCGCTCCCTGTCTGGCTGACGTCAAGCGACCAGCGGTGCCCGCACAGCCGCGCTCGCCTCAGAGTCCGACTACGTAAACATCTTTCCGCGCCCGCGAGCACTTAATGTTGGACACGATTGAACCTGTCGACCACGTGCTGGACAAAGGACACGTTCGACCCCAAATTTATTTTTCTGAACAGGTTCGAACCTGCGGATTTTAATGAAATTGCATGAAATTTTTTATTAAAGAATAATAATAAACAGTTACCCTTTTTTAAATTTTTGCTTTTAGTTAATTAATTTGCCTTTCTTTAACTTTCTTCTGTAAGTACGAACTTTGTTGTAGAACCTTTCTCTTATTTACGTGCGGTAATAAAAATTCATTTTCAAAAGAAGTACGTACATTTAAAAATTACGTGAACTCATATTAACTGATTAAGAATATTTAGTTGAGAATTAAATCCTTTACATAATTCGGCCTTGGCACACATTTTCTAAATGCAGTGGTTTTTTTTTAAATATTTACTGAATTCTTTCCCGGCGTTAGCTATGGAACACAAGACTGTCTCTATTAGCAGAAAATGGTTAAATATTGCCAAGCCGACATTTAATTATCACTGATAAAACACACTTCGCTATTACATTTAAGTTATTTGAGAGAACCAAAATTGTTAAATTTCAACATTAACTATCCGCCTACGAATGCACTAATGTATAATTAGTTTAAAATTCATCAGTCTCAGGATCACTGTAAAAGAAGAACATTTTCTTAATTCACTGCTAATTTTTATCTGTTCCCGATTTACGGGTTTGGTTGACTTTTCTTTAGCGGAACAATTTTTTAAATGTGCCGCCGCTGCAAATCGATCGGTCGCGGCACAGACCAGCAACACCGCTAAAAATGCTGAAAATTCTTTAAATAATTATTATAGATGACATGGGCAAGCTACTTTACATTAATAATACACACTTTTGATAAATTATGATATATTTAGACCCAACAATAATCCAACTCACATTAGTTTGTAATTTCTCCTCTAATGGCGGCTAAATCTAGATACAGACAAAAGAAGACTACCCATTCATAAAACGCTTCGTCACAGCTTCCTCTCGCATTCAGCTCTACACGGAGATGACCAAAGAATACACAGTACGTGGTGCTTTTATACTACTGCTGACTATTAACATTTCTTTGTAATCTCATAACATTATTTTCCTCTGGCTAAATTTGACATCTCTGTTATCGCAGATATTGACACATTTCACAATTACATAATGAATATAGAAATATTACCATCCTAAATACAGAGAGAATATTACTACAAAAAATATTACAATAATAACAAATGTCTTTTACACAAAATTCAATAATATTTTTTATTAAATAATTACAGTATATACAAATTGCTCAGAGCGGCGTATATGGTACAAATAAATTTTAGTCTATTAATAGTGTGAGTTTGCCAGGGAACGTTACACGATACCTACCTCACACAACCGCCCGAGATGTTTGGAGAGTTCTATCACGTGACACGCTAAAAGCTATATTGGTCCTAAAGTTCGCAAATTCTCTGCACCGACGGACAGGAACCGACACGCTTGCTCTGTCCAAACCACCCTCACGCCGCATACCGCCTCGCCAGCATGTGTGATGGAGCCCTCAGCCCCATAAACTTTGCAATTCAAGACCGATAGACAGGAATCGACACGCTAGAAGTGGAATGTTTTTTTTTTTTTCTATCGAGTTGGAAACTTCCTTGACGTCACAACGCGTGATCGACCACATGGCTATGTCAGACAAAGAACGCTCTCACTAAGTTAATTGATCACCTGATTCTCATAATTCAGCCCATATGCTTCGATTATCTAATCCAGGATCTTGGCGAAAACTCAAGTCCATACACATGAGCCATCGCGTGCACCTAGCTTAGTACCTCCGCAAGTGAATATAACAAAGTCCGCATGACTATTTAATTAATCTGATTAATTAATTAACTTCTCTGATGCGGAAAACTGCCACGTCCACCTAGACTTGGAATCAATTTTCGCCACTGCCACACCCACCTGGACTTGAAATGAAATAGTTAAACTCCCTACCGACCACCACGTCCTTTTACCGACCCATGTTCTTTGGCTAACATGTACTAATGCTTGCTTCCATTTACTAACGTGCACTAACGTGTACTAACCCACATTAACTTATATCACCTTCTGTCCATACAAATAAGCCAAGCTTCAATTCTGATGGTCAGTTCGTGTTTCGCTACCAAACACGAGAAAATTGTGGCAAACGAAGCCACTAACCTAAGTCACCTGTGATGACTCAAAACCGTCTGCTATGCCTCCCTCACACACCACGAGTGCGAGACCCCCCACATCACAGTCAGGACCTTTATACTAGCGTCGGACATACTCCTGTAAAAATATTCTAGCTAAAGTATGACCCTAATACTCTTATTCAATCCACAGGGTCTAGCACATGGCCAGACCACACCCCCAGTACCTAAGCCGAGAACATTGCTCGCCCCAGACGGAGATATGCTGAAATCACATCCCTTGCGCTCTCGTAGCTACTCACCTGAGCAATTCGATCTAACAAACCCCCCCCCCCCCAAGTAGAAAAAATAACAACCAACTCGAACTCTCTCATATTCTATATCGCCCCACAAATACTTAACGTACATTTTATCTACGCATCGGCCGGCCGGAGTGGCCGAGCGGTTAAAGGCGCTACAGTCTGGAACCGCACTACCGCTACGGTCGCAGGTTCGAATCCGGCCTCGGGCATGGATGTGTGTGATGTCCTTAGGTTAGTTAGGTTTAAGTAGTTCTAAGTTCTAGGGGACTTATGACCACAGCAGTTGAGTCCCATAGTGCTCAGAGCCATTTGACCCATTTGAGCCATTTACGCATCGAGTATACCTATCACTCTCATACAAAAAACACTCGTACTGATACACCTGGTGTCATGTTGCACAGTCGGCAGACACGCAAACAGCTTCTAATTTCAGTGCACAGTATCAAACTGCTCCTAAATAATGCAGTACACATAACTGTAAACACCATCAGTATTCTAAATCTGTCCAAATAACGCACAGCAAAGTAACTCAACTGACGATCGCAATCAACCTGTCCCACATTAAGTCACACGTCCGACAGCTCTCAATTCGCTCAAAGGCCCCTGTTCGACCCTTCAAACATGATTTGATGACAGCCGCATTCATACCTAACACCTGAGAAATTCATATCACCTACACACTGAAGATGACCATCCAAGCCAGGCCAGCTAGTCGTCTGTCACCGTCCTAACTCAGTGCGGTCCAACACACATGTTAAGGTCGCATTCCATTGCTTTCCAGCCTATATGCGACATATCTCCACCTTCACGTCTGTTGTCAGAATAGCCGAGAGCGAGTTCACACACACACTGTCTGCACACATCCCAGCGCTTCTCTCCCCGCTCAATCTAAAACGATCGTTTGAAAATAAAAAAAAAAGAGCCAAGTCAACCTCTCCGAAATTGTATAGTGCCCCCAAAAATAGTTAACGCTCGCTTTCGTGTTTTCTGAGCTTATTTGTAAATTCGAATTGTTACCCTAACAGAACTTGTTCACCAAAATAATACTGAATGCGCTCCCCACCTCCTACCTTTCAAGCTCTCAATATACGCAAATGTTCTCAACCCTCCTATACCCTAGCACAACCGATTGATCATTTTTATTACTTCTTATAGAATTTACTGGCCTAATTTCCTAAGGACCCGTTATCGAAGTACCATCCTGCTTTTCTTTCTAATGCTTCCCGTGCTTATTTTTACAGCGATCGCTAAATTATCTCCACAGCCCCCTCAATCTACACAAACACGCACACACACACACACACACACACACACACACACACACACACACACACACACACTCACGATCATACTCTCTACTCATCCCATAACATAAGCAATAGTAACTTTTCAATCCATTATATACAAAGCCTACACAATGTAAGCCACATTAACTTTACAAGACCCACTAAATGTCCCAAATCTCTCAATTCCTAAGGAAGCACTGTGAACCTTCTCTTTCTTTCTACACACGCCACAGTTAGCGGTAATCAGCCCTTCTGCATCAACGGACGGAAGTCCCTATCTGAACTGTTCCACAAGTTCGGCGATCGCTTCCCCTCAACACAAATGCGTTACTCTCTCTTCTTCTTCCTTGCCTGCTCGCATTTTTTCTACATACTTATCCAGACTCATAGACTACAAGAACACACCAATTTTTAGGTCTAAGTCTTTAAACCACTGAATAACTAGAAACAAACAGACCCAAAAATTAAATTCGCACTCTCGAATACCGAAGTCGTTGATCTCATTATACTTATACAGTTAAATCTTACGATCACGGTCTCATTTGATTGACATTCCACAATGAGCTACGTATCGGAAATACACTCTCTTGACCGCTGTTACTCTGGAAATATCTCTACCATCCTTACGACTTGTCACATAACATAATCAATATTAACTTTGCAGTATATACAAACGCTACACAATGTAAACCACATTAACTTCACAATACAGTATATACACATTTGACACAAAACAGTGCACTTATCCAGTATATCTCCACAGCATGCGAAAAAAATATCCTATCCCTACAATGTCTATATACAGCAATGCTCCCCAATCCTAGGAAAGCACCGTCAACCTGCTCTCTCTACAGACCCGACACTCAGAGCTAATCTTCCCTCTTACATCAGCGGACCTAGTCACCCTCAGAACTCTTTTTTACAAATTTGGTATCGTCCCCTACTCAGCACAAACGCCTTACTGTCTCTCCTTCCTTATCTGTTCTCTTTTCTACAAACATCCTCAGACTCATAGAGTGCAAGAACACATGTACTTTCTCCATAATATTACACCATTTTAGCTGTACTTTTCAACATCATGCACTAGGTAGCACCCTACCGATCACTAGTTCACATAATTCCCAAGATATAAACTTCAAATTAATTCTCTACAAAGGCCGAACTTTATCTATCTACAGCATGCTGTAAACCACTGACTAACTAGAAACAAACATACGCAAAATCATATTTCCACTCTCGAATACCGGTCTCAGTCATGTAACATTTTCGAGATCTTGGCTATAATTTACACGTCAACTAAGGTCTGTCCCAGATCTAGAGAACAGACAAGCATGCATCCAACACACCAAAATCGATCTTCACTCAGCTAACTAACGGAAGCAAATGTGCAGAAGTAGTCAACGGAACAATCTACATCCCATCTAATAACACTCCAACCCCAATCAATCATCTTCTCAAATTCTGACTTGATCGCCAAGTGCTCTCATTTTCATATAATTGATGACTGTATACGGGGAATTTATGCGATGTCAGTTACACTGCCGAAAGACAGTGATACAATTTCCGAGTGTAATATTTGTCTCATTGTTTCAAACTTTTAACATCGGACTACACCTCTAAATAAGTATATTATGACAGTGTTTCAAGTTTTTGGAATCGGTCCGTAATTATGCGAAATACTGAAAGTTTAATATTTGTTGCCGCTCGAAGACATTAGGTAGACAACGTGAAACTGGTACTCAGTTCTGTGTTTCAGGATAGGCGCTCGTTAGTGTACATTAGTTCGTACCTTTTGTGGCATATGTGTTATTGTACTATAGCTATTCATTGTTTTATTTCATAGGTACATTTGGAAAAAGGCTTACAAATTTAAAATGTTTACCCTGACCCCGGAAGTTGATCAGGAGCGGGTCACTCCTTTAAAATTCATGCTGATTTTATGCTCCACAACAGAATTATTAAGGCGATGGATTTACGGTTCTATCTGCGGATCCTAAAGTGGAGAAATGCATAGCACTGAATTTTATAGTAATAGGAGCTGTTTGAAGAAAGAAGTCTTAAATAAACACATTAATTTACTCAACTAAAAACACACTTTAAACGCACCTGAGAATGTAAGAATTTCAATTTATATTATTAAATGTTTCCTAGGTGAGTTATACCAAATAAACCTATTGGAATTTCAAAGTTACTTGAAGGTAAATCTGAATTAGTCTTTAGACACAGCTTGATTTCTAACAATTACTCATGAGCTTTTCATTCCAATGCATACAATGACTCTTGGTTTGACAGCTGGATTTAGGAATGCATACATCTACTGAAACAATACTGGAGACAGATAACTGCAACGATATGAGCAAATGTAGACAGAGGGGTGTCCTATGATGACACTGTTGCTAATAATTCTCACCCTAAGTACTCAGTATGAGAAGTGCAGAAAGATGCCGTTGTGTCTGTGTCTCTGTGGTACTGGACGACGGTCAATCTTCCACCAACACGAACTCTGGACACTTATTGTCTACTGTGATGCGCATCAGATCCGTACCTCCCTATCTCTGGATGAACGATTTGATTTTTCAATGTTTCTGTCCCACAACCGACTCCTATGCTCTATCTGAATAATACTGACTACGGTTTTCTTCCTACCAGATACGACATACCCAACAATTGCTGGAATTTAGTCAGTGGCATGATTCAATCTTGCACAAAAGTCTCTCCAATCACTTTTCTGGTACGCCTTTCTTTCTCAAAATGCTACTGCTCCTACTGCATCATTACGATGCCACTTTGACCAATCGTGTGTTTTCATGCCCAGCAACTACCCTCACATCTGAGTTTCTCTGAAAGTAAAAAACTGTACCTGTGGCTAGACTCTTATCTTTCTGAAAGCTGTGTTTCTTTAGTAAAGCATAAGGTTGTTATCTCCTGAGGGCACTCTTCATAATAGGGGAGAGCGCCAGCCTCCCACTGATAAAGTCCAATCACTGGTCTTCTCTCGGCTACACTGCTGGTGGGGGCTCATGAACACACAGTAGCTCCGAACCCCGGGAGGTTCCACAGGGATGACTTTCACGAAGGCAACATCTGAGGTTGCTTGTCTGCGCGGAAAAAAGAGGTCAATATTTCGTAACGACAGACACTGCTGTGCCTCCTTCTGATACTGCATACAGCCCTGTTCCCACACACTCTCCGAAGTACACACTCAAAGAAGACCCATTCTATGTTACACACAGCTTGGATTCGAAGTTAGAAGTCCGCACGTAGAGTCAGTTCAGCTGAGTTTGCTTTTATAGACGTTATTATCATATTGTACCCCCTAATTATCCTGAAAGTGGGGTTTCATTCTCATGCTAAACGAAATTCAATATGCCTGATGGATTGTCGTTTTTCACACTTTGTCAGGTATTAAAAGGTGGTACCTTGCGTATAGCAGCAACAATTTCATGAAACAAAGTTTTATTACTTTTCTTTCCCCACCCCTTGAAAGTAGAGTGAGACATTCAAATTGTGCGGTCAGGGACTTTGGAGCCAAATATTAAGCGAGAGGTTAATGCAGAGAAGATAGTCCAGATTGGCAATATTTGGTACGGGTGTACCACTTCCAGTATTTTCCTTACAAAAAAGGGAAAACTCCTGAAAGATTTCACAGAATCAGGTGATAAGAATTACACTGTCTGGCAAAAAAAAGTGAACTACACAGAAGATAAGCGGGAATCGAAATGAAACATCATGGGTTGACTTAATAGGTGCTGTAATTTTTGAGGCTACACTGTCCATTCAAAGTAAAACGACTTACAGAACGAGTCAACTTATCAATATGACACTGCACCCATTCTGGTCTGGATGCATGCAGTTATTGGGTGCTATGGACCTCATAAAGTGTTTGAATCCTGCCTTGACGCAAGGTGGCTCACAGCTGTTGTAACTGTGTCCTGATACTAGGACTGAGATAACTTCTGAGCTGGTTCCACACATACTCTGTTGCGGAGAGGTGTGGAGACCGTGTTGGCCATAGGAGTACATCAGCACCGTGCACAAGTTCATAGAGTCACGTGCAGCGTGTGGATGAGCATTCTGCTGTTGGAAAATGACAAGACGATACTGTCAAATGAGAAGCGACACGTGGGGACGCAGGATGTTCCATCATTGTTCCCTCAGTCACTACCAGCCACGACATAAAGTCATACACCATGGCTTCCGATACCATGACGCCAGGAGTAACAACACTATTCCTCTCCTAGAAGAGACTGGGACCTTTCAACAGATCGCATCCATATTCGCCAGTGGTTGTCATTAGGTTTGGAGAACGCGATTCATCACTAAGCATAGTGCCATGCCACTCTCAGCTGTCCATGCTTCCCGAACATGGCTGATTGAAACACAGCTGTATGTCTTGCTGAGTTGACGCCAGCCTACGCATGTTATGGTAATTCCCGAGTTTGATTGCTGGTAGTCTCCAGACAATGGTGCAGGAAGATGCAGAATATTGGAGTCCATCATCTGTTCTCAGGCGACAGGCGCAAATGTGAAGGGATTGCATTGTGCCTGGTGCACAGTGTGGCGAGCCTCCCTTGTGGTGGTCAGATGTGGTCAGTCGGGAGCAATGACAAGTGTGCCTGCCTCACATTCCCATACAGTCCAAAATCGTGCTACTGTCATATTCGTATGTCCCACAAATGTCAGTGTTACACTGTTAGACCATCTGACGAAATGGAGACCTACAAGGGCCTGATTCTAACTCAGCCAGGCGCCGAGAGCACGGTGTCCGACGAGTAAACGACGATATTTCTGTGTCGTTCACAGAGGTCACTCAACATCTGGCGCTGTTTATGCCCATAATATATCCTACTAGGTTCGAATCCTGTCTCGGGCATGGATGTGTGTGGTGTCCCAAGGTTAGTTAGGTGTACGTAGTTCTAAGTTCTAGGGGACTGATGACCTCAGAAGTTGAGTCCCATAGTGTTCAGAGCCGTACATCCTACTAGGTCTGGTAACAAAGCTTAACGTGTGTATCACTCATGCACCTGGGCGGTCGTCCTACCACAGAAAACTGAAACTCTAATCATCTGTATACCCACTTATGGTGTGTGCATGTACGTAGTTCCAATGACATCCAACCTTATCTTATATATGCTTCACCTTTTTTGTGACCCAGTATACATATAATTTGATCCTGGCATAAAATGTTGTAAAAGAAAACAGCAGAAGCAGTTTGTTTCGATTACGCTGCGCAACATTCGCTGGGAAGCCCTTGCACATCCTTCAGTAGTCTCGATATCTTCCCGTGATATTTCCATTTTTTCTGGGTCCTAAAGGAAGACTTCCGCTTCAGTCAGCTTGCTACGAATGAAGACAAGCACGTCTGTGTACAGCAATGGTTCTGTAGGTAACTGCAAACATTTTTTCAGGAAGGCACTGGCATCTTACCTGACGTTGAGACAAATGTATTAACAGTTATTCCGATTACTTTTGAAATAATCAGTAATTTACTTTCTCCTTTTCCTCCATCTGTTTCGTTTTCATTTGACTGCCCCACATATTTGTGGAAACGAGATAAAGTCTATACTGCAAGACTACACTGGTCTTGCAGTTTGATCTGAAAGGTTGCAAGCAACTGTAAGTTTACGCTCTGACAGCAACCACTTTCACTTGAAACCTTCCACTTCTCTACTTGCAGACTGCTAAATTGATTGTGCACTCTGACGGTGGCTGTTGCTGCTGGCCTGCATTGGAGGCTATCACTTTTACCAGAATCTTAAATAAAACTTGAATGCCGATATTCACTGAAGCGCGAAAGAAAGTGGTATAGGCATGTGTATTCAAATACAGAGACATGTAAACAGGCAGAATAGGTGCTGCGGTCGGCAACGTCTACATAGGACAAAACGTGTCTGGCTCAGCTATTTAATCGGTTACTGGTGCTGCTTTAAGTGTGTTCGAACGTGGTGTTACAGTCGTCGCACGAGCGATGGGACACAGCATCTCCGAGGTAGCCATGAAGTGGGGACTTCCCGTACGACTATTTCACGAACGTACCGTGAATATCAGGAGTACGGTAAAATATCAGATCTCCAACATCACTGCGGCCGGAAAAAGATCCTGCAAGAACGGGACCAACGACGACTGAAGAGAATCTTTCAACGTGACAGAAGTGCAACCCTTCCGCAATTTGCTGCAGATTTCACTGCTGGGCCTTCAACGAATGTGAGCGAACCCTTCAACATAACATGAGAGATCTGGGCTTTCGGAGCCGAAGGCCCACTCGTGTACCCCTGATGTCTGTACGGCACTAAGCCTTACGCCTCGCCTGGGCATGTGAACACCGACATTGGACTGTTGATGACTGGAAACACGTTGCCTGGTCGTACGGATCTCGTTTCAATTTAAGTCGAACGGTTGGACGTGTACGGGTATGGAGACAACCTCATGAATCTATGAACCTTGCATGTCGGCACGGGACTGTTACACTGGTGGAGACTCTGTAATGGCGTGGGGCGTGTGCAGTTGGACTGATGCGGGACCTCTGATAGACCTAGACACGACTCTGATAGTTGACACATACGTAACCATCCTGTCTGATCACCTGCATCCATTCATGTCCATTTTGTATTCCGGCTGACGTGGGCAACTCCAGCAGGACCATGAGACACCTCACACGTCCAGATTTGGTACAGAGTTGCTCCAGGAACACTCTTTTGAGATTAAACACTTCCACTGGCCACCAAACATTCCAGATATGAACGTTATTGAGCATATCTGGGATGCTTTACAACGTGCTGTTCCTCGTACTCCTACGGATTTATGGTTCTTTAAGATTTCATGGTGCCCGTTCCCTCCAGCACCACTTCAGCATTAGTCGAGTCCATGCCACGTCGTGCTGTGGCACTTCTGCATGCTCGCGGGGGCTCTACACGGTATTAGGGAGATGACCAGTTTCTTTTGCCCTTCAGTGTAATTTAATCAAATGGTGTCCATGTCATTATAGTAGTCAATTATTGATGGCTGATTAATATATTGACATGGGAAATTAATCATTTACAAAAAACTGTGGCAGGAATTTATTGATTATAAAATGGGACAAATAATACAAGATAATCGAGACGACAAATAAATCAAGACATGTTGGCAACACAAATAGACTCAAGAAAAAATTAGTACTCCACTGGGTGCCGACTGGTTGGCAAAGACTAAGGTTTACCCGTTTAATCAGTTTAATATGGCTGAAAACATGGATAACACAGTCTGGAATTATCTAACTCTGCGTACCATAAATTTATTCTACGCAGAAGTGATACTACTTTGTTGTAGCTGTGATCAAGTAGCCAGACTGTGATTCCGTTTGCCCTATCAAGCCAGAGCA
Organism: Schistocerca cancellata; assembly: GCF_023864275.1. Classification (NCBI taxonomy): domain Eukaryota; kingdom Metazoa; phylum Arthropoda; class Insecta; order Orthoptera; family Acrididae; genus Schistocerca; species Schistocerca cancellata. The sequence goes on along the minus strand of NC_064628.1, from coordinate 920,007,496 downwards.
GCAATTCTATATCCCTTTCTCAACGTATAGTGGTGTTGCAGATGACACTCTTGGCACAAATGACTTCAGAGTAGCGATGTGCAGTGCCTATAATTCTTTATCAATTGGACGAAATATACGAAGTCACGGGCTTGGCGATTTGTCAGGCGCACCGTAATTACTCTCTAATGGAGACCTGAAATCATGGCAGATTGCAGCGTATGACACTAACGTTCACCGGTCATACCACGGACCAATTTGAGTCACTCACATGGTAGTCAAGGTGGCTGATCTGATGTTAACAAGATTATCCTCACCACAGCGAGTTGTCCGAGATGACTGACGTCCAAAATGTTGGTGCACCTAAGACTCCACCACAGGCTCCCCAGTAAAGACTAATGTCAGAATGTCAGCGCGAAGTCACACTTAGGAAGAGTGTCCCAAGACCAACCCCTAATAACAAGAGTAAAGGCCACAATCTCCTCTCTGGACAAGAGTCTGAATCTGAAGGCCACATTTCTCCACTTCTCCCTTTCCACGCAATTTCGTTAAACCCGAAAAAAGCACCCACACAACCGCCCCCACAAGTGTTTCATGTCAATCAGAAGATATCATGAGTGCTATTTCTTCTCTCTAGCTCCTCCAGTCCTAACCAAAGTTAATACTGTTCTTTTCCCTGCTGCACAAGCAGTTAATCCCTGACTTATAAATTTCCATACAAGGAGGAGAAGATGTCACGCTCCCAAACTGTATTTTCCATGTCCACTTTAGGAAACACGTTTTGAGTTCCCATTTAGGCCTAAAGTGAACAAGACATTTGTCACAGAGATTATTAACTGCGTTGCCTGAACGTTACAGTATGTCGTATTGTGGGCTTCTGCTAAACTAAGAGACGTGATTTTGTTTCCCAACACAGACCATTTCAGAGCCGCCATACATGTTTCATTCCATCCTAAAATTTTTCCGAAGGCCTGAGTTTTCCCAAATATCGACAGCTGAGAGATGACTCCACGTGCACGTGATGGTTCCACCGAAAGCGTCTGGTCCTAGGTGAATATGGAAACTCGCGGATTTTTATGGCCACCAAACCTTTAAATAATTCGTTTTACGTCACTGTCGAAACGCCTTGGCAGGCGACCTACTTCTCTCCAGCGGTAGCTGTCCATGCTGTGGCCAGATACACATAAGAGGTAGATCCAGGTAGACAGCTTTCGCCTCCAATCAAAAGCATTGTCTGAATTCTTGAGACCATCATTCTGTCCCTGTTAAGTGCTTTGAAATGTTCCTCTCCCTAATTGCTGCATGTGGCTGTCAAGCCCCAAACGTCCAGCACGAGATTTACTGTTAAATAACCAAACTGCCTGCTTGTTCTCAAGTTCAGAAAATACTATTCCAAAGAGAGCTTCCATAAGAATCCCGCTTATATTGACAATGTACATGCTCCGATCAGTGCCTGCTCAAGTTGGTAACTTCCTGTCGTCTCATAGAAATGATGTCTATGGTGTAATAACACCATTAAAGGATAACCTTGTATATGAAAGTAAGTGAGAGAGTGACTTGTCATCTCTCAATACATGGTTCGTCATGTGCAGTGCACATGAGCCAAGTTAAAGAATGTTGAGTATGCTAACTTTTTATCAACATTAATCTGAATGTTCACACACCTGCGAGTCACATATGATTCATTCCGGGGACCAGTGGATGGCCTAAGCCGACGTTGTGGGGCGTGGGGCAAAGCCAAAAGCTTGGGAACGAACGTTGACTGAGATACAGCAGAATGGGCTAGCGACGCAGGCAATAATATTTCAGTGCTTAGTGTTAACTATTAACAAAAGACAGCAGCTATCAAAGATGATAACCTTAGGGAATGTACATTTGTCATGCCATAATAACACGCAAAGCTTACTATAACACTACTAACGTAAATTACTGACGTTAAACCCTCATCCCGAAATGTACACACATCAGTAGGAACTGTTATTCAGAGCCAGAAGTGAATACAAAGTTAAGGGATGTGGACAGTCATTGCTCAGACATTATGCAGGTAATGCATTCAGAAGCATAATTTCTATGAGAAATGGAGAGAGAACGAAGCGCATATGGAAATTAACAATCGTTAGGAATGGTCAAGTGTTTAGTTAATATTTCATATAAATAGAGAAGCTAATTTTAAGACAATTGAAGGGAATAAAGGTTATTAGCCTTATCCTAAGGAATACGAGAACTTTCGTACAAGTATGTATACAGCTACGATCCATCTGTCAGATATTGCAGAGATATGTTGGGCAAACCAAAACACGTCCGAAAAGGACGGTCCGCGGATGGACCTCCTGGCTTATTCCCGTTACAAATAAGTGCCGTGAGGCCCAATAATAAATGCTCTACCACAGCCTTACGGTCTATTTATTTGTGTGTACCAGCATTACTAAATAGACTCGCATTTGCTGACTTATGGAGAGACAAATGGCTGCTCTCTCATGCTACTTGGAACTTGTGTAGGCATCGACAAACTGTGATGTGATTAAACGCTTAAGTCACTCCTCCATGATCAAGGTAAAAAGGACGAATCTGATTGGATTCTCTCTCCTTTCGCTCGTTTCGTTCGGTCCATTTTAGCTCCTTCAGCTTACGTGCGCAGAGTCACAAATCACATATCACATCCATTCCGCGGACGTGCTTTCACGCTAGCGCAATATTGGACACCAGCTCTAGGTTTTCCCAAATGGTGGAAGTATCGAGAAGCGACTATACGTTTTAAATAGGGATTCCTTCTGATTTATCAAGCTAGTGCTGCGCTGTGGGCTTCGCCGGCCGCGGTGGTCTAGCGGTTCTGGCGCTGCAGTCCGGAACCGCGGGACTGCTACGGTCGCAGGTTCGAATCCTGCCTCGGGCATGGGTGTGTGTGATGTCCTTAGGTTAGTTAGGTTTAAGTAGTTCTAAGTTCTAGGGGACTTATGACCTAAGATGTTGAGTCCCATAGTGCTCAGAGCCATTTGAACCATTTTTTTCGCTGTGGGCTGCTCCATGATGTGTACACCACACTTTGGTCACCACGCTCGAAACCAACGAAATCTACAGGAAATTTTACGACCGCCAGTTACCAGCTTTTCCCTCTCATTTCGTTCTGTCTGGACAAGCTGAATGCAAATATAGTTCAGTTACTCTTGTTTCTATTTTGCGCTTTTTATGACACTTGTTTCAGTTGCTCAGTGTATACTGGTACAACCCCGTTTGACAGGTGCCCAGATGTCATTGTCGGCGTGGTTGTCCATTGACTGGATTGCCATATGCCGTGCAGAACATAATCTTACAGACATCTGTTGACAGTTTGTATGACTGCATCGTGAATTAGACACAGGACGGGGAAATAGCGATTTTTTGCTTTAATTTTGGACACCAGTGTATATACTTACCTGCTAAGCATAACTCCTTTGCAGTACTGATGTCTACTGCAATAACTAACACTGCTCGAATTCGTTCTTAATTCCTAAATGACCTTTGGTGTCGAAGTTAGAGCAAGCAGCTGACTTTGGTCTTTTCAGTTCTTTGTAAATCAGGGAGTAAAAAAAAAAACAATCGTATTTAACTCACCAAAGTTATAAAAGGTGTGTCTTGCCGTCACTTTTTGTCTGTTATACCCATATGAAACATCAGCTTTGCAGGAGGATTTGGCTTATTAGTCGTCAACAGCACAGTAACCTAGAGTTTCGAATATGAAGCCCACGTATCTCTGCTTTCTATCAACATCGACACTGAGACATCGATTAAATCGTAACTAAAGAATGTGTACTGTGGTTACGGTGTCACAGGGATACCTATTTTAGGGTAGGAAGAGGAGAAGAAAACAATCTGTAAAAGGGGTTAGGGTTGAAAGAGAGACTAAATTTTATTAAATAGTTACAGAAGTCAGATTTTAGCACACAGCTTTCGTGCAAACAGCTCATAATGGAACGTATGTAAAAATTACCAGAAAATTTTTGTACATTCAGTATGCAATACCATGTGTCATTATTATACCATGGAGATGTAAAAGTAAAAATCGTGAGCTACTAATATGTGTTGTTGAATTACATTTATCTGACCCACTTGTTTCTGTCTCAACATAGTGCTGTATCCCAGCCATACCCCCTACGCAACCCACTTCGAAACTCCGTAATTGTTTCCCAATGCAGCTCTGAAGCTTGCAATTTGGCTCAAGGACGCCTACTATCCACCTCTGTATTGGGACAAAAACGTGGCGCCTTGCGTCGTCACCCTAAGGAGCGGCGTGCTACAAGCAGCGATGAGTCGGCATATGCGCAAAAGAGGCCAATGCTCAGAAGTTCATGTGCGGTTAAGGCAGGTTATGGTGTCACATTGGCACCAAATTTCACTCAACTTCTGCCCAAAGCCACCTAGTACGTGGAACTCCAATGGGGGTATCGCCACACTTCCTCTTACCGAAATTTTGCCGCTACTCTTGAGCTTCTGGCGATAGAGATCTGACCCGTGCCGTCCCGAATTGAAATCATTATGTTTCCTTACGGGTGGCCGAGCAAAGATTCCATATACATACTCAGAACAGACACGGACAGCATTGTGTGGATGCTGTAGAGGGCGTCAATGAAACCATCTCTTCTCTTGGGGCATTGATTGCCACGTGATCCGTGCACGGCTAGCGTTTATCCCATTTATCGTTTATCACAGGGGCGGGCAGAAATCCTGCACATGTGCGGTGCACTTGCACGCGTGCAGTTAACAGGTGTTCTGCGTGCACACAGGGGCAAGCTGGCCACCCGCTTATCTCCCATCCCCACCATACCTTCTGTCCGCTCCTTCCTCTGTAATGCGTTTTGTTTCCTAGCTTGCTTTATTGAGTGAATGAATAAGGTTAGTAGGAGTGCTTGAAAGAAATCATGGTTTGAAAGAGTACCTATTACCTACGATACGTTTTATTTAATTATTACAGGTGGAGTTTACAATACGTTAAGTATCTGGAACAAAATTTCTACATACAGACAAATACAAACAGTTACGTAAATTATCATCACTGATGTTTGCTCTTAACCGAGACTTATTAATTCAGCAAACGGTTTTCCAGCTCTCGCTATATTAAGCGCAGTCTTATAACTTGCACATACCGCTGGGCTATTATTGTTGTCGTCCTGAAAACTTGAAAACAGTGCTCCATAAAATGTTAAATCAGTTAGATGAGAGACATGACGAGAGAAAGTCGCGGATCTCTCGTGACAACAGCAACTACGACAAATTCAAATGGCTCTGAGCACTATGGGACTTAACTGCTGTGGTCATCAGTCCCCTAGAACTTAGAACTACTTACAGCTAACTAACCTAAGGGCATCACACACATCCATGCCCGAGGCAGGATTCGAACCTGCGACCATAGCGGTCGCGCGGTTCCAGACTGTAGTGCCTAGAACCGCTTGGCCAACTACGACAGATTCATCTGGTATCGTCAGATCGCTCTTCTTAAGCTCAGTCAATTCCCCATCCGCTCAGAATCCGACAATAAATTGTACTCGTCCTTGTGAAATTTATTATAATGGCCTTCAATACTAAACTTCCGTTGACCAGCGAGAATACTGCCACATATTAAACATTTCGAATTTTCACGTTTTTGCACAAAGAAACAATGATTCTCCCATTACTTTTTAAAAGATATCAAATCTCCACTTCTCCGTTTCTTGAAATACAACGTTCACTACATAGTGCTCGCTTCGCATCAACGTCCGCAGCTTAGCCTGGCACTACACTGCCGCAACCTGCCGGCTGTCGCCACAGCCCCGGTCGACGCCTGCACGTGAGCAGCACACGTGCAGCGCTGTGCGCTCATGAGCCGCGTGCAACGTTTGCCCGCCCCTGGTTTATCATATTCTGTTACGGCACTGCCGCCTCGTTTTCTTATTACGCTTACTGGCGTCACTAAGTGCTGCCTCACTTGCCAGTGAATGGCAGCAGCAGTGCGTATCCATAAGTGGACTGTGGTACCATCTCTGGAGCGACCGATAGCATTTCGTCGTGTGTCTGGCAGTCAGTTCGGGACGGACCAGCACTGCAGTCGCGACGCAGCAGCGGTGAAGTCGTGGACGGAGCGCTGGCGAGGCGCCGACAGCCAGTGCTCGCAGACCGCTGGCGACACACATGAACTGTCCGACGGAGGGAGAGTGGAGCGCTACGACTGTTGGTTGGTCGATTGGTTGGTCGTCTCATCGGTCGACTTATGTTTGATCCTTTCACCATTTCTGGGCCTGAGCAGTTTGGTCGGTCGGTGTGGAGCAGTGAGGGAATCTCCACGGCGCGTATTTTGGCTGGGCCTGCTAGCGGCCTCTATGCGTTGTCGCAGTGTGCGGTGCTGTTCCCATTGCTGCGAAGTTCGAGGCTCACCGATCCTGGACATGGAAGTTGAGTTTTGACTTAATCTACAAGCAAGTCAAGACTGTTCACATTGTGTCGTTTGGAGTTCGTTGTCGGCTGTTGGGACATTCCCGCGAGCAACAACGTGTGTTTTCAAGTTGGCAAATTTTAGCCGCCCTCCGGTGGAGTTTAAATGTACTTGGTTATTTTGAATTGAAGTGCACCAGCGGAACCTTCTGCCTTGTGGCCGTTAACGTTCCGGGTACCTTCCCTGGCCGTTGACGCAGATTCAGGCAGTGTATTTTCATCGAGTTGTCGCTGTCCAGCACGGTGTGTAGTTTCGCAGCACAATGTATAATTGGTTGTGGGCACCTTCCACGTTGTTCCACTGAACTCCCTGATGTGTGGTGGTCGGGTGAAGTGGAGGTTATAATGTCGGTGGGTCCGTTGACTGTCTGTCGGTTGAGTTGTCGGATCGACAGTGTTTATGCCGACTGCTTTTCTCACCTAAGCGAGCGTTAGTGTTTGAATTCCAGACCGACTCTCGGAACTTCTGAGCGCCCTTGGGTGTACTGCCTTTCCTTGTTTGTTCTCGTTGTTTGTACTTGTATGGCCTCTGGCCGATTTTTAGATTAAGGTTGTTTAGCCCTTAAGGCGTCAGGTGGTTTGGGCCTTAAACCTAATTTAAGAACTGTTTTACGTAAAGCCTTTGGCATTTTTAAAGTTAATGTCATACAGTCTTAAGTGTTAGGCCTTTAGCCGATTTTGAATTTAAGTTGTTTGCTCTTAAACTGTCAGATTCCTTGGGCCTTCAGCCTAATTAAGGAACAGTTTTAAATTTCTGATTTTGCTTGAGCCTTAAGTCATTGGCTTTCAGTCGTTTTTAAATTAAAGTGGTCTTGCCCTTAACGCATGAGACTGTATGGCGCATTCACCCGCTAATTAAGTTCCAAAACTAAGGCTGTGTTTTTTTATTTTCTTTTTTTTTTGTCTTTTGTAATGTTTGGTCAAATAGAAGGTTCGAGTATAACTGACAGCCGCTTATTTTGGCCCCTTTTCTCAAATTAAACTGCCTGGCCTGTCCTGCAGGTTTAGCAGGGCGTCTCACCACGAATATTTCTCTCAATAACCAACAGTTGGTTTGGAATGAACAACAGGAAGAGGTTCTTGGCACCCTTCGACATTTTGACAACCGCAGACTATTCAACTCTTCTCTAAGAATATCACGCGCAAGCAAACTTGTTCAACCTGATCGCTTCGCTTTGCAGCGTAGCGCGGCCGCAACTTTGGCTCTGGTGTAGAAGGTGGAACCATTAGAGGCCATTAAAAACCAATCGACGATATGTGAACGTGATCGGAAGAAGCAAAGAGTGTTTATGCCAGCCGAGCTGCTTTTTTTTGGGGACTTTAAATATGTCCCTTTACAGAGACATACCTATGTGCCGGTGTGGCAAGCAATCTATTCGACACCGTTTAACTAAATGGTACCGTGTCGCTGAAACAGCGTGTGCTGGCCGCATTCGAAATCTATGGGTGTCAAAAGGCAAGTCTGTTACACCGACACCTAGCGATCAGTCAATGGCTGCCTCTGTACAGGGACATTTTTAAAGTGCCCGGAAAAGATGCACGGGTGGGATCGAGACTGTCACCGAACTGGAGGGATCTCTAAAAGAAAAGCTGAACTCCGTCCAAAGAGGCCGTGAAGGTGCAGCGGTACCGACCGGCCGCCGCGTCGTCCTCAGCCCACATGCGTCACAGGATACGAATATGGAGGGGCATGTGGTCAGCACACCGCTCTCTCGGCCATATGTTTACGAGACCCCACCCGAGACTTCCCTATCAAGTTGCTCCTCTGTTTGCCTCGGAAGGGCTCAGTGCGCCTCTCTTGGCAACAGCGCTCGGCAGACTGGTTGGTCACCCATCCAAGTGCTAGCCCAACCCGATAGCGCTTGACTTTGGTGATCCGACGGGAACCGGTGTTACCAGTGCGGCAAGGCAGTCGGCCATTGGCCGTTTTATTCGCGCTTGCATCAGTGTCGCAGCTGGCCCCCTGTGATCGCAACACAGGAGGGTGAGGAAGAGGAGGAGTGCTGAAAAAAAAAAGGGGTCAAATGGCTCTGAGCACTATGGGACTTAACTTCTGAGGTCATCAGTCCCCTAGAACTTAGAAATACTTAAACCTAACTAACCTAAGGACATCACACACACCCATGCCCGAGGCAGCATTCGAACCTGCGACCGTAGCAGTCGCGCAGTTCCGGACTGAGCGCCTAGAACCGCTCGACCACCGCGGCCGGCTGCTGAAAACACTCTTTGCTCACTACGATCACCTTCAGATTTCGCCGAATAGTTTTGAACGGTCCCATAGCGGTCCACCTTTTACACCAGAGCAAAAACTGCGGTCGTACAACACTCTAAACGGGTATGATCATGTCGAATGGATTTGCAAGCGCACATTGTTCTTAGAGGAGAGATGAATCGTCCATGGTTTGTCTGAGAAGTCAAGGGTTGTCAAGAAAGTCGTACTGTCGCTCATCCAAATGAGAATTGTCGTTTCTGACCGCAGTATGTGCGGAAATCAATGCCCCAAGGGAGCGGTGGTTCCATTTACGCCTTCTGCGCTATTCGCTCAAGCTTTTGCGTTTTTATTCTGAGCGGCAGTGTGTCTGAAACGTGTTCCTCGCCGACGTATGAGAAAACCGCATTGTTTCAACGCTGCGTGTCGCGGTTCTGACCTCCATCGCAGAGACGTCAAAAGAAAGGGTGAAATTCCGGTGAGAGGTTGAGGTAGGGTGGGGGGGGGGGCGGGTTGAGGAGGGGGAGGGGGACGTGACGACGTTCGCATCGTGTTTACGTGCAAGGTTTGATAGGCCAGGATTATGGTGAAGTTCACTGTAATGTAACATCATTATGCCATCTTACCTCTCACGTGAACTGCGTTCTGCCCTTTTCTTCACATTTGTCGACACCATGCTGGTTGGAGCGTCGCGAGGCCGAGCGCGGCACCAAGCGAGGTGTCACAGTGGTTAGCACACTGGACTCGCATTCGGGAGGACGATGGTTCAATCCCGTCTCCGGCCATCCTGATTTAGATTTTCCGTGATTTCGCTTCAGGTAAATGCCGGGATGGTTTCTTTGTAAGGACACGGCCGATTTCCTTCCCCATCCTTCCCTCTCCCGAACTTTCGCCCCGTCTCTAATGACCTCGACGTCGACGGGACGTTAAACACTAATGTCCTCCTCCTCCTCCTCCTCGAGCGCGGCGTCGCAGGGAGCCACGTTTTTGCAGCATCACAGACGAAGCCCGTAAGTATCTTTGAGGCAAATATTCTATCTTTTGCTTCGCAGTGAGAGACAGTAATGGAGTTTTCAAAAAGTAACACTTTAATTGCGTTAAGCAGTGTACGTTTACATCTACATCAATCAACGCAAGCTACCTGGAGCTGTGTGCTGGAAGGTACTCCTGATACGACTAAGCTGACCCCGTTTCCTTCACCACTCGCTAACGGCGCGCGAGTGGAGTGGTTGGTAGTAAGCCTCTGTTTTAGCTCTAATTCCTGGAATTTTTCTCTTTGTGATCATTTAGTGAGCGGTATGTTGGCGGGAGTAACATGTTCTCCCACTCCTCCCGGGAAATAATTTTTCATTGGTAAGCATCATCGTGGTGCACAAAGCCTCTGCTATAGCGTATGCCGCTGGAGTTTTTTTAAGCATCTGTGTAACGGATTACCTTCTCATGATCGAGGTTCACATTGTGATGTTACAAAATAAAAGTGATGTTGTTATTCAATCGAAAGCTGGAAATTGAGATTTAGCTTACTGTTTTATCAATCACAATTGGCGTAAGAATCATGGATTGACCATTGTCTTAAAATATTGCATTATGAGATGTGAATAGTTTTTACTTGCAGTTTCGCGTGGCTTGAGGCAGTCACAGCTAGCGTGCTATTGATTAAGAAATTGCGTTATCGTCTTTCGAATTACTTCATGATCGAAGATACGATCATACCCGGTTGTGAAGTTATTGTTACGACAAAACAATTTCCTAAGGGACCAGAATGTTCTTAAGGGCGCAAAAACAACTGTAACATCACACAAAAGGGAAATTCAGTATTAAAGCTGATGCAAGAAGACGATAAAACAGTTTTCTTTTTATCAATGTAACACGCACATTGGACTGCTGATCTTGGTGTCTGTAATATTAGCAAAATGCATAATTAAAATGAAAATAATACTGAGGAGATAATAGGAATGAGCACTGCTAAATGATTCAGTATTCCCAGAACAAATATTTATTATAACTAAAACCTATATCGTACCTTAAGCTTAGTACTACAATGACGGTAGATTTTTATGTCCGTGCCGGCCGCGGTGGTCGTGTGGTTCTAGGCGCTCCACTCCGGAGCCGCGCTGCTGCTACGGTCGCAGGTTCGAATCCTGCCTCGGGCATGGATGTGTGTGATGTCCTTAGGTTCGTTAGATTTAATTAGTTCTAAGTTCTAGGGGACTGATGACCAAAGCAGTTGAGTCCCATAGTGCTCAGAGCCATTTGAACCATTTTTATGTCCGTATCATGTCCATTGAGCGCTCTTTTATATAGCCATTGTCTTCTTTGAGTCGCTCGTGCGTCGTCACGGTAAGTTATAACAGTTCTTTACACTTCACTCAAACTTAGACATAACACGTTTTTATACATTTAGTAAAAGTTAGATCAGACTGCCACTTGAGGAAAACAGTACAAGTCTTTATCGCTCAAGGCTTCATTTGTTCTCCAGCGAACAAAATAGTGAAGGATCGCATATCTATCCGTATTTTTCCCGTTATATTGCCGCCCAAAGACGACGAATTACATTATTTAGAAAATTCCACCGTCGCCATGCAACGCCTCATTATACATTAATCATTATTTATAAACAAGTACTTGCCTTCTGGCTGAAAGTATTAACTACTCGTATTTGCTGTTTTAATGAAGTCAAAAATAGCGAATATCACAACATTCATGTATTGAAAGACGTCATGTTCACTGCTGACTGTAGAAATTATTTATTTCACTTTACTACGTCTCGGAGGATCTTGAAAGGCTGACATGAAAAATCTTTAGCATTACCACTCCATAATAGTCCAAAGTCCGAAATTGTAATAGCGAAGAGTAAATACACTCCTGGAAATGGAAAAAAGAACACATTGACACCGGTGTGTCAGACCCACCATACTTGCTCCGGACACTGCGAGAGGGCTGTACAAGCAATGATCACACGCACGGCACAGCGGACACACCAGGAACCGCGGTGTTGGCCGTCGAATGGCGCTAGCTGCGCAGCATTTGTGCACCGCCGCCGTCAGTGTCAGCCAGTTTGCCGTGGCATACGGAGCTCCATCGCAGTCTTTAACACTGGTAGCATGCCGCGACAGCGTGGACGTGAACCGTATGTACAATTGACGGACTTTGAGCGAGGGCGTATAGTGGGCATGCGGGAGGCCGGGTGGACGTACCGCCGAATTGCTCAACACGTGGGGCGTGAGGTCTCCACAGTACATCGATGTTGTCGCCAGTGGTCGGCGGAAGGTGCACGTGCCCGTCGACCTGGGACCGGACCGCAGCGACGCACGGATGCACGCCAAGACCGTAGGATCCTACGCAGTGCCGTAGGGGACCGCACCGCCACTTCCCAGCAAATTAGGGACACTGTTGCTCCTGGGGTATCGGCGAGGACCATTCGCAACCGTCTCCATGAAGCTGGGCTACGGTCCCGCACACCGTTAGGCCGTCTTCCGCTCACGCCCCAACATCGTGCAGCCCGCCTCCAGTGGTGTCGCGACAGGCGTGAATGGAGGGACGAATGGAGACGTGTCGTCTTCAGCGATGAGAGTCGCTTCTGCCTTGGTGCCAATGATGGTCGTATGCGTGTTTGGCGCCGTGGAGGTGAGCGCCACAATCAGGACTGCATACGACCGAGGCACACAGGGCCAACACCCGGCATCATGGTGTGGGGAGCGATCTCCTACACTGGCCGTACACCACTGGTGATCGTCGAGGGGACACTGAATAGTGCACGGTACATCCAAACCGTCATCGAACCCATCGTTCTACCATTCCTAGACCGGCAAGGGAACTTGCTGTTCCAACAGGACAATGCACGTCCGCATGTATCCCGTGCCACCCAACGTGCTCTAGAAGGTGTAAGTCAACTACCCTGGCCAGCAAGATCTCCGGATCTGTCCCCCATTGAGCATGTTTGGGACTGGATGAAGCGTCGTCTCACGCGGTCTGCACGTCCAGCACGAATGCTGGTCCAACTGAGTCGCCAGGTGGAAATGGCATGGCAAGCCATTCCACAGGACTACATCCAGCATCTCTACGATCGTCTCCATGGGAGAATAGCAGCCTGCATTGCTGCGAAAGGTGGATATACACTGTACTAGTGCCGACATTGTGCATGCTCTGTTGCCTCTGTCTATGTGCCTGTGGTTCTGTCAGTGTGATCATGTGATGTATCTGACCCCAGGAATGTGTCAATAAAGTTTCCCCTTCCTGGGACAATGAATTCACGGTGTTCTTATTTCAATTTCCAGGAGTGTAATTTCCTACCGTCAAAATCTATATCTAGGCGCTCACGCCGGCTAAACTGTCACGTGACGATAGGCACCGCTCTTACTGACGTTTAGGAACCTGTTATTTCGTCACGCTGGCACTGGTGCCCTGCCCGAAGTATTCCCACGCTGGAGAGCGTGACACATGTCGTTCTGTGCTCCCTCGCTGCTGCGTGCACAGGCCCGGCCCTGAGTTACTTAGATCGCCTGATTTACACACCACCCAGGAATTAATAAAGACATTTACCCCATACCAATCGATAGTTAATAGTATTAAGTCTGACTTCCATTGTGAGTTTCATGTTGTCGCGTCCCAAGCGTGGGTATTGCGAGGGATTAAGCGACACGGTTCGTGGATGGGATTTTAGCTGGTTGACCTAGTGAGAGGGAGACTTTTGATCTGGCTAAGATGTAGAAATCCCTGGTGTGAAGACACAAGGCTAGGAAGTGGGTAGAATTAAAGTCTTGATAACTTTAACAACTTGCAGTTTATTCTAAATGAATACAGCTCACCCTAACTGCGCGGTGATTGCATTCACAGGAAGGCCAAGTCTAACACAGAGACGGTGACCGACTCCACCGTTCCGACTGCCTACTAGAAGTTCTGCAACGTTTCCTAACACCCTACGTTAGAGTCCCGCGGCTACGCCCTGACGCGCTCCGGCGACTATCTCCGGCTGCCTGCCTACAGCCCGTTCCCCAGCCCAAGTCGGCTGCTGCTATCACTCTCTAACTCTCCAGACAAGACCCGACACGACAAGACAAGACCCTCAGAGCGGCGTGCTCTCGGGTTTTGTTAGCGTTTCCCCTTCGACCCCGCCATCGCTTGGCATGACGTAGCGTCGAAGGCAACTTGTCCTTATTTGGTATCGTTAAAACATTGTTGTTGCTATTGTTCTTCAGAGGCTGAGTGGAGGGATAGAGGCGCCTCTCCCTATATGGTCACGCACTGCGTCCTCAGCCCTTCATTGGCTCCTCGTGACGTAGCGCGGTCCCCACCAAGGGCCCTCTGTCTTTCTCTCTCCACTCCCAGACCTCTCTCTCTAGCCAGGAATGCATCTATTTATATTCCTTGCTTGATTTGCTTATCATGAGCCCTGCACAGACCTGCTGGCTGTTTACTTTCTTATCGAGCACTCAGCTGCCCAGCAGTTTGAGTGCCGCCTCGGCTGGCCCTTCGGCCACGCCTGGCGTCCAGCGCTACAACTTTTAACTTCTTCCTACGTGCTATTCTCAAGGTACTGCAATTAGACTTGGCTTGTTCCTATGGTTACAACAATGTCTGAAGTAGTTTCGAAAACATTAAAAGTTACTTGAAAAACTAGATTTTGTAACTTCTGCTACATTCAACACTCAGACACCTTACTATGCTCTTGGAAGTATACACATCAAGAAAAGTTTTGCATCACCCCGGTTCCTAGAACTCCTGAACATAGACGTTGACTGTGGATCACAGACACAGTCCGTTTGACTGTCTAGAGCTGTCACTATACCCGCCAAAAGCTGTAAGCAACCATTCATTAGCAGCATCAATTAGAAGGAGGGGCCCGAAAGCCGATTAGTTCCAGTCATTCCACCAGGAAGGAGGTACACAGCTTGTGTTGTTTGTAGTTCAACCATGCCTAAACGGTCAGTACCGCGGTTCGATCGGGTCCGCATTGTTACTTTGTACGAGGAAGGGGTCTCAACAAGGGAAGTGCCCCGGTGTCTCGGAGTGAGCCAGAGCGATATTGTTCGGACATTGAGGAGATACAGAGAGACAGGAACTGTCGGTGACATGCCTCGCTCAGGCCGCCCAGGGGCTACTACTGCTGTGGCTGACCGCTACCCACGGATTATGGCTCGGAGTAAACGTGACGGCAACGCCACCATGTTGAATAATGCTTTTTGTGCAGTCACAGAACGTCGTGTTACGACTCAAACTGTGCGTAATAGGCTGCATGATGCGCGACTTCATTCCCGATGTCCATGGCGAGGTCCATCTTTCCAAACACGACACCATGCAGCGCGGTACAGATGGACCCAGCAACACGCCGCATGGGCCGCTCAGGATTGGCATCACGTTCTGTTCACGATCAGTGTCGCATGTGCCTTCAACCAGACAATCGTCCGAGACGTGTTTGGAGGCAACCCAGTCAGTCTGAACGTTTTAAACACACAGTCCAGCGATAGAAGCTAGGTGGAGGATCGCTGCTGTTTTGGGGTGGCATTATGTGTGGTCGACGTACGCTGCTGGTGGTCATGGAAGGCGCCGTAACAGCTGTACTTTCCGTGAATGCCACCCTCTGACCGATAGTGCACCGATATCGGCAACTCATTGGCAAGGCATTCGTCTTCAAGGACGACACTCCCATCGTGCACGTCTTATGAATGACTTCCTTCAGGATAAAGACATCGCTCGACTAATTGGCCAGCATGTTCTCCAGACATGCACCCTACCGAAGATGTCTAGGGTAGATTGAAAATGGCTGTTTATGGACGATTTGACACGCCAACCGATCTAAGGGATTTACGCCGAATCGCCATTGAGGAGTGGGACAACCTGGACCAACAGTTCCTTGCTACAGTTCCTTAATGAAGTTGAGGATAGTATGCCACGACGAATACAGGCATGCATCAATGCAAGATAACGTGCTACTGGGAATTAGAGGTACCGGTTTCTACAGCTATCTGGACCACCACCTCTGATGGTCTCACTGTATGGTAGTAGAACATGCAATGTGTGGTTTTCATGAACAAAAAAAAAAAAAAGGGCGGCAATGAAGTTGATGTTGATCTCTATATCCCTTTTTCTGTACAAATTCCGGAACTCTAGAACTCTAGGAATCGAGGTGGTGCAAAACTTTTTTGATGTGTGTATTAGGTGATGGTGCGTCAGTCCGCAGTGTTTTTCAATAATGGGAACATCTGAGGGCGCAAGATGAGGTGTATTAGCTGGGTGCGGAAGGGTTCTTTGTCAGTTTAGCCGAAGGTAGGCGGGCGTTAGCATGGAGTAGCACCACTTCATGCAGTCACCCTGGTTGATGTTCTAGGATTACGTGTGTAAGAGGTTTCAGTTGTTGACAGTAAATGTCAGCAGTGGTGGTTACACTCCGGGGAAGCAATTCGTAGTTTACCATACCTTCGCTATTCTACGACAAGCATAATGTTATCTTTTGTGAACACGCTGGTCTTTGTGCGGGCGATTGCTGCTTTGTTCAGGCTCAACAATTCCTTTCCTTTCTCTATGCCAACATAAAGACATCATCACCAGTAACAATACAGCGTAGGAATGGTCGGTGTTGTTCACGGGCAAACTGGGGAAGAACAAGTAGAGATACAGGGCTATTACAAATGATTGAAGCGATTTCATAAATTCACTGTAGCTCCATTAATTGACATATGGCCACGACACACTACAGATACGTAGAAAAACTCATAAAGTTTTGTTCGACAGAAGCCGCAAATCAGGTTTCTGCTGCCAGAGCGCTCGAGAGCGCAGTGAGACAAAATGGCGACAGGAGCCGAGAAAGCGTATGTCGTGCTTGAAATACACTCACATCAGTCAGTCATAACAGTGCAACGACACTTCAGGACGAAGTTCAACAAAGATCCACCAACTGCTAACTCCATTCGGCGATAGTATGCGCAGTTTAAAACTTCTGGATGCCTCTGTAAGGGAAATCAACGGGTCGGCCTGCAGTGAGCAAAGAAACGGTTGAACGCGCGCGGGCAAGTTTCACGCGTAGCCCGCGGAAAATTGGCTCATGCCAGAACTGGAGACCGACAGCGCCGACTTCATCTTTCAACAGGATGGTGCTCCACCGCACTTCCATCATGATGTTCGGCATTTCTTAAACAGGAGATTGGAAAACCGATGGATCGGTCGTGGTGGAGATCATGATCAGCAATTCATGTCATGGCCTCCACGCTCCCCATGCGATTTCTTTCTGTGGGGTTATGTGAAAGATTCAGTGTTTAAACCTCCTCTACCAAGAAACGTGCCAGAACTGCGAGCTCGCATCAACGATGCTTTCGAACTCATTGGTGGGGAGATGCTGCGCCGAGTGTGGGAGGAACTTGATTATCGGCTTGATGTCTGCCGAATCACTAAAGGGGCACATATCGAACATTTGTGAATGCCTAAAAAAACTTTTTGAGTTTTTGTATGTGTGTGCAAAGCATTGTGAAAATATCTCAAATAATAAAGTTATTGTAGAGCTGTGAAATCGCTTCAATCATTTGTAATAACCCTGTACATATGGTCACGCGTTGATTTTTGTTATTTTGTCTTACAGCATGTGACACCCATACCTGAGTTTTGAACACCACTGCATGCAAATCTCACACGATGGTGGAATTTGTCAGTTCTCGAGTACACCGACTTGTATCATTGCACATTAACGTGTTTAAACGATCTTCATCAAACCTGTAAGGTCTTCCTGAAGGTAGATATTCATTAATGTCAAAAGGATGAGAAAACCGTTTTCTTGCTGCGCTCTGTCTAATAGCATTGACCCCATACACGGCTCAAATGTTTCTGGCTTCCTCCGCTGTTGTCGCCCCTCTGTTGAACTCAAACTGGTGAATAAATGAGAAATGTTCCGATTTCTGCACTTGGCACTACACTTTCTAGTGGCCACAGCTCCAGTCACTACCACCAAATGTCAAGACGACAATGTGTGATCCCAAATAGAAACAGTGAGCTGGAAATAAAAAATGCCAGTCGATAAATAAACCAATAGCAACCGGAATATCAACATGCCAAACAAAACCGCTGCGAACTTATGCACCATCCTAATACGCCAGATGATCACTTAAACGCAATTCTCAACCACCAGTATAATTAAAGAACAATTGGCTTAGCAGTATAAATTATGCAATGTTTTCAGCTGTTAAAATGTAGTTATTTTTAATGTGTTTGACATTATTTTGGTCTCTTATGTTGTCTGAATGAATGATTTTTTCATGTAAAAATATGTGAAGTACGATACACTGAAATTGTGAATAAGCAACTGTGAGTGACTGAATCTGACTGTGAAGCATTGATATCAGATAGATACAATGGGGAGAAACCTAACTGTAAAGCAGCCAATACTCGGTAGCCTATGGTAGAAATACGAAATTTACATTAGTTTTTCAGACGATTAAAGGTGGAGTTAATTTGGTTTTTGGGAAAGTATTACGCAACTTTATCTAACTGAATTTGGAGCGGGGATTGATCCAAAGTTGGAGGATACCTAGTTATGTGATTCGAAATATAAGTTTACTGAGTGTTACGATTTCATAGAGGAAGCAAAATTTCGAGCCTGAGCTAAGAGGAGTTCATGGTCAGCACTTGTGACGAGTTCTCTAATCATTTGTGTTTTAACTGAGTAATGGTGTTTCTTTAGAGGAATATGATTGATTGGTAGACGTTTATAATCATTCGCAGATGACGTCTAAGATAATTTAGGCTTTTTAATGAATATTGCGACTTTCTTTCGATGCGTATAAATTCCTGATGGCGTGTTGTACAGTCGTAGCCACGAACTATCAAAGATCAAAATGTGATGAACCGAACTGTATTTGAGCAAGTACTCAACACTGAATACCGTATGATTTATGTTTACTGTTGTTGTTGTTGTGGTCTTCAGTCCTGAGACTGGTTTGATGCAGCTCTCGATGCTACTCTATCCTGTGCAAGCTTCTTCATCTCCCAGTACCTACTGCAACCCACATCTTTCTGAATCTGCTTAGTGTATTGATCTCTTGGTCTCCCCCTACGATTTTTTACCCTCCACGCTGCCCTCCAATACTAAATTGGTGATCCCTTGATGCCTCAGAACATGTCCTACCAAACGATCCCTTCTTCTGGTCAAGTTGTGCCACAAACTTCTCTTCTCCACAATCCTATTCAATACTTCCTCATTAGTTATGTGATCTACCCATCTAATCTTCAGCATTCTTCTGTAGCACCACATTTCGAAAGCTTCTATTCTCTTCTTGTCCAAACTATTTATTGTCCATGTTTCACTTCCATACATGGCTACACTCCATACAAATACTTTCAGAAATGACTTCTTGACACTTAAATCTATACTCGATGTTAACAAATTCCTCTTCTTCAGAAACGCTTTCCTTGCCATTGCCAGTCTACATTTTATATCCTCTCTACGTCGACCATCATCAGTTATTTTGCTCCCCAAATAGCAAAACTCCTTTACTACTTTAAGTGTCTCATTTCCTCATCTAATACCCTCAACATCACCAGACTTAATTCGACTACATTCCATTATCCTCGTTTTGTTTTTGTTGATGTTCATCTTATATCCTCCCTTCAAGACACTATCCATTCCGTTCAACAGCTCTTCCAAGTCCTTTGCTGTCTCTGACAGAATTACAATGTCATCGGCGAACCTCAACGTTTTTATTTCTTCTCCATGGATTTTAATACCTACTCCGAATTTTTCTTTTGTTTCCTTTACTGCTTGCTCAATATACAGATTGAATAGCATCGGGGAGAGGCTACAACCCTGTCTTACTCCCTTCCCAACCACTGCTTCTCTTTCATGCCCCTCGACTCTTATAAGTGCCATCTGGTTGCTATACAAATTGTAAATAGCCTTTCGCTCCCTATATTTTATCCCTGCCACCTTTAGAATTTGAAAGAGAGTATTCCAGTTAACATTGTCAAAAGCTTTCTCTAAGTCTACAAATGCTAGGAAGGTAGGTTTGCCTTTCCTTAATCTTTCTTCTAAGAGAAGTCTTAAGGTCAGTATTGCCTCATGTGTTCCAGTATTTATACGGAATCCAAACTGATCCTCCCCGAGGTCGGCTTCTACTAGTTTTTCCATTCGTCTGTAAAGAATTCGTGTTAGTATTTTGCAGCTGTGGCTTATTAAACTGATTGTTCGGTAATTTTCACATCTGTCAATACCTGCTTTCTTTGGAATTGGAATTATTATATTCTTCTTGAAGTCTGAGGGTATTTCGCCTGTTTCATACATCTTGCTCACCAGATGGTAGAGTTTTGTCAGGACTGGCTCTCCCAAGGCCGTCAGTAGTTCCAATGGAATGTTGTCTACTCCGGGGGCCTTGTTTCGACTCAGGTCTTTCAGTGCTCTGTCAAACTCTTCTCGCAGTATCCTATCTCCCATTTCATCTTCATCTACATCCTCTTCCATTTCCATAATATTGTCCTCAAGTGCATCACCCTTGTATAGACCCTCTATATACTCCTTCCACCTTTCTGCTTTCCCTTCTTTGCTTAGAACTGGGTTTCCATCTGAGCTCTTGATGTTCATACAAGTTGTTCTCTTATCTCCAAAGGTCTCTTTAATTTTCCTGTAGGCAGTATCTATCTTACCCCTAGTGAGATGAGCCTCCACATCCTTACATTTGTCCTCTAGCCATGCCTGCTTAGTCATTTTGCACTTCCTGTCGATCTCATTTTTGAGACGTTTGTATTCCTTTTTGCCTGCTTCACTTACTGCATTTTTATATTTTCTCCTTTCATCAATTAAATTCAATATTTCTTCTGTTACCCAAGGATTTCTACTAGCCCTCTTCTTTTTACCTACTTGATCCTCTGCTGCCTTCACTACTTCATCCCTCAAAGCTACCCATTCTTCTTCTACTGTATTTCTTTCCCCCATTCCTGTGAATTGTTCTCTTATGCTCTCCCTGAAACTCTCTACAACCTCTGGTTCTTTCAGTTTATCCAGGTCCCATCTCCTTAAATTCCCACCTTTTTGCAGTTTCTTCAGTTTTAATCTACAGGTCATAACCAATAAATTGTGGTCAGAGTCCACATCTGCCCCTGGAAATGTCTTACAATTTAAAACCTGGTTCCTAAATCTCTGTCTTACCATTATATAATCTATCTGATACCTTTTAGTATCTCCAGGGTTCTTCCATGTATACAACCTTCTATCATGATTCTTAAACCAAGTGTTAGCTATGATTAAGTTGTGCTCTGTGCAAAATTCTACCAGGCGGCTCCCTCTTTCATCTCTTAGCCCCAATCCATATTCACCTACTACGTTTCCTTCTCTCCCTTTTCCTACACTCGAATTCCAGTCACCCATGACTATTAAATTTTCGTCTCCCTTCACTATCTGAATAATTTCTTTTATTTCATCATACATTTCTTCAATTTCTTCGTCATCTGCAGAGCTAGTTGGCATATAAACTTGTTACGTTTACTAACTGATGAAAAGTGCGATTCTGTAAGAAAAAAGGTCTGGGTTAATACCTTAAACTGGCTACTGGGGAGTGTGTTTTATGATAGGACTGGTACAGACTGTGTTTACTTTCGTTGTTTTATTCCGTGACTGCATGCTACGACGATCATCGTAGTGAATGCATCGGTACGAAGGGACAGTACGGAACAGATGTTTTAATGTAAGGACTTTTATTCATTTAGTAAAATGGTTCAAATGGCTCTGAGCACTGTGGGACTTAACACCTGAGGTCATCAGTCTCATAGAACATAGAACTGCTTAAACCTAACTAAGGACATTACACACATCCATGCTCGAGGCAGGATTCGAACCTGAGACCGTAGCAGTCACGCGATCCCGGACTGAAGCGCCTAGAACCGCTCGGACACCGCGGCGGCCTTCATTTAGCAGATACAGCCAGATCTGGAACGATTATCTCACTTAAGCAGTATATATGTGCACTGTGTTGACATGTGTAGTGCACCTAATTTTGTCATCTCAGGGCAGGTCGTATTTCTGAGGAACTCACTGAAGGGAGTAATTTCCATGTTAGTGGGAAGGCAGAACTTTAACCGCACTGCTGCAGTGGTACCACCCGATATAAAGAGATTAATTGTTTCAGGGATTAAGTTAGCTTCTTACTCATGGAGAATAGAAATGGAGAGAAAAGTCGTTGCCATTTGTTACAAACAGCCCTGAATTCAAGAACATTCATACTAACAAGTTCTGTCTAGAGCGCGATCTAGAATCAGGTGTAGTTACCGACGTCTTTGTGGCTCGGAACTAGTGACAGTCGAACACACTGTTCTGAAAATTGTTCCACACAGCATGAGACACGTACATACTCGTACACAAGGTATTACCATATCACATCGGTTCTCTTCTCTATCAAGAACTCAACACTTCACCGTCGTTTGCACGCGGAAGTTAGTTTCTTCCTTTATCGATCCTGGTTGGTTCGATTGTCTTTAAATTTCGGTGTTTTCTTCTCGTTCCTAAATAGCCCACACCATTCCCTCGCAGTGCGAAGCACTAGGGAGTGGTGTACGTAATACGTACATGTAGCGTTTCCATGATATGCTGTAGTACACAACAGTGGAAAAACAAAACGCAGTGACAAAGACACACGATGAAGGATGTTACATATAAGGACGACTGTGCTTCACTTCAGTTAATATGTTAAGAGAAAGACAAAAAATAAACATCGTATAATATATAACTGAAACACAGATAAGAACTGAACATCTTGCTTAGGACATGAATAACTGCATGTACAAATTTAAAAAAAATATATATACGGCACTGTGCTGTCTGTAATAATGTTATTTTACTTTGCTACCTGTTTCGGTTCTGAATCATCAACGGCAGCTGTACAACGCACAGAAGTGGACAATGTGACAATGCCAAACGAAGTAAGTAAGAGTTGTCTCATTTTTCTTGATTTTCTAGAAATATTTTTGTTTTTGTTATTATCCCTCAAGTAATATTTTTGCCACTTTTTTATATGTGCAGTATAATAGTACATTCGAAACTCCATCAGGCAGAACTACAACTTAAGTTAAAATAAACCATTAAAAACAATTTGTAATTGTATTATAAAAGTACAATATGCAGAATTGTATTATACGAAAATTAATATAATTTAATAAGGGACATTAACTAGATGCAATTTAAGGTACATAATTTACGGAAACAAGGAATCATAAATTGGCTTAGATATTTTAGGGATACTTCTTGACGAGAAAAGGGATTGAATATGAACTTTCTTTATAGCAAAATGGCTCTGAGCACTATGGGACTTAACATGAGAGGTCATGAAAGGTGCCCTATAACTTAGAACTACTTAAACCTAACTAACCAAGGGACATCACACGGATCCATGCCCGAGGCAGGATTCAAAACTGCGACCGTAGAAGTCACGCGGTTTTGGACTGACGCGCTTAGAACCGCTTGGCCACCGCGGCCTGCTCTTTATAGCAGAAGTTACTTTCCTTTGTACGCTATAATGCACGAAATGTAGTAATGTTTACAACAGCTGTAATGGTCAAAACAGTGTCTGTTCCTTCAGATATGCAAGAACGTGTGACGTAAGTTGTAATGTAAAACACAGACGCTGTAGAAACACAGAGATTGTAATAATTATATTAACCCTCCGTTTCTGTTTTCAGATAATTTAATATTATTAGTGTGATGGTGTGTGAGAAACCCCAAAATTTATTATTTAGAAATACTAAAAACATATATTGTGTCTAATAGTTGTGAAAACATGTTTAATTGGCCTTAAAACACGTATAAAGTAGCTTTGGTTTATCTGTAAGAACATTATTATCGTCTTCTTCACTGCTGAAACAACTTTCACACGCTGGAACAATGTCTTCAAGCACAAAAGTTTACTGCATGGAAGGAACCATTGCTCAGTTTCTCTGTCTTTGGGTCTAGGACAAGCCTTGCACCTTCTCTGTGATGATGTTTTCTTGGAAGCAGTTTCATGGGAATTTGTGTTATACAGTGAAGAGCCATAGAAACTTGTACACATGCATAATATCATGTAGAGGCCCTGCGAGCACGCTGAAGTGCCGCAACACGACGTGGCATGGATTCGACTAACGTCTAAAGCAGTGCTGGAGGGAACTGACTCCAGGAATACTGCAGGGCTGTCCATAAATCCGTAAGAGTACGAAGAAGTGGATAACTCTTCTGAACACCGCGCTGCAAGACATTCCATAGGTGCTCAATAATGTTCATGTCTGGGGAGTT
The DNA here is from genome assembly GCF_023864275.1 of Schistocerca cancellata. Taxonomy (NCBI): domain Eukaryota; kingdom Metazoa; phylum Arthropoda; class Insecta; order Orthoptera; family Acrididae; genus Schistocerca; species Schistocerca cancellata. Next base: position 919,983,632 of record NC_064628.1, on the reverse strand, counting down.
TGGTGGCCAGCGGAAGGATATAAACACAGAAGAGTGTTCCTGAAGCCACTCTGTAGCAATTACGGACGTGTGGGGTGTCGCATTGTGTTGCCCGAATTGCCCAAGTCCGTCGGAATGCCCAATGGACATGAATGGCTGCAGGTGATCAGACAGGATACTTGCGTATGTGTCACCTGTCAGAGTCGTATCTACACGTATCAGGGGTTCAATATCACTCCACTTGCACACGCCCCACATAATTACCGAGCCTCTACCAACTTGAACAGTCCACAGCTGACATGCCGGGTCCTTGGATTCATGATGTTGTCTCCATATAATTTGAAACGAGGCTCGTCCGCCCAGGCAACATGTTTCCAGCCATCAATAGCCCAATGTCGACGGGCCCAGGCGAGGTGTAAATCTTTGTGTCGTGCAGTCATCAAGGATACACGAGTGGGTCGTCGGGTCCGAAAGTCCATATCTATGATATATAACAAGCGAGGCATCGTTTGTCATTGATCGGCGTGATGTGTGGTTTATGAACAGTTTTACCATGAAATCCAAGTATCCTCACCTCCCGCCTAACTGTTATAGTACTTGCAATGGATCCTGATGCACTTTGGAATTCCTGTGTGATTGTCTGCCTATTACACATTACGACCCATTTCAACTGCCGGCGGTCTCTGTCAGTCAACAGACGAGGTCGGCCTGTACACTTTTGTGCTGCATGTGACTCTTCACGTTTCCACTTCACTATCGCATCGGAAACAGTGGACCTTGGCATGCTTAGGAGTGTGGATATCTCACGTACAAAAGTAGGACGCTAGTGAAAACCAATCACCTGACCACGTTCGAAGTCCGTGAGTAGCGCAATGGCTACTGAGGTCACTGATGTGGAGTACCTGGCAGTAGGTGGCAGTGCTATGCATCTAATATGAAAAACGTACTTTTTTGGAGGTGTCCGGTTACTTTTGATCGCATAGTGTAGGTAGTTTTTAACCCACTGTACTTGTTTCCAGCCAATAAGTGACATGTGTACCCAATTTGGTTTAAGTGTATCCGGTGGTTCAGGAGGAGATGTTGAACATATACACGTACATCTACTTTTATAATATTTATGGCTCTTTACTCATACTACGCGCAAAACCTTGTAACGACGACTGGGAACAGACAAGCAATAACGTAAATTGGGAGAATAATGTGGACTCGTCAACCACCTGAACGTCAGGCAGTAGGGCTTTAAATGCATCGTACTTTGAAATAAATAAAAGCCACTATTCGTTACTGACGGTGATTTACTCTTTTATTTAGCTCAGCCAAGGATGAGACACTGGGAGCAATGGGTAAAATTAAACTAATCTGTCTCTATCTATCTCTCTCTCTCTCTCTGTCTCTCTCTCTCTCTCTGTAGTGAAATTGCTACGTGACAAATCGAAAACGTTTATCTTGCTAGAACTGAAACTTGCATCCTTACGTTGCGCATTTCATAACTAGTAACGCACTAGAATTGCGATCCAAGAAGTAGCACATCTGTCACAGACAGTAAACAAAACTTTCTGACAATTTAAAATGGCATAGAAACAATATGACTGAAAAGAGCGCTGTAATTTGCAGTTCAAAGCTGCGAGATACTGCCATGGGAAACGTTGTTGTTGTTGTGGTCTTCAGTCCTGAGACTGGTTTGATGCAGCACTCCATGCTACTCTATCCTGTGCAAGCTTCTTCATCTCCCAATACCTACTGCAACCTACATCCTTCTGAATCTGCTTAGTGTATTCATCTCTTGGTCTCCCCCTATGATTATTACCCTCCACGCTGCCCTCCAATACTAAATTGGTGATCCCTTGATGCCTCAGAACATGTCCTACCAACCGATCCCTTCTTCTGGTCAAGTTGTGCCACAAACTTCTCTTCTCCCCAATCCTATTCAATACTTCCTCATTAGTTATGTGATCTACCCATCTAATCTTCAGCATTCTTCTGTAGCACCACATTTCGAAAGCTTCTATTCTCTTCTTGTCCAAACTATTTACCGTCCATGTTTCACTTCCATACATGGCTACACTCCATACAAATACTTTCAGAAATGACTTCCTAACACTTAAATCTATAGTCGATGTTAACAAATTTCTCTTCTTCAGAAACGCTTTCCTTGCCATTGCCAGTCTACAGTTTATATCCTCTCTACTTCGACCATCATCAGTTATTTTGCTCCCCAAATAGCAAAACTCATCTGCTACTTTAAGTGTCTCATTTCCTAATCTAATACCCTCAACATCACCCGACTTAATTCGACTACATTCTATTATCCTCGTTTTGCTTTTGTTGATGTTCATCTTATATCCTCCCTTCAAGACACGATCCATTCCGTTCAACTGCTCTTCCAAGTCCTTTGCTGTCTCTGACACAATTACAATGCGAACCTCAAAGTTATTATTTCTTCTCCATGGATTTTAATACCTACTCCGAATTTTTCTTTGTTTCCTTTACTGCTTGCTCAATATACAGATTGAATAACATAGGGGAGAGGCTACAACACTGTCTTACTCCCTTCCCAACCACTGCTTCCCTTTCATGTCCCTCGACTCTTATAACTGCCATCTGCTTTCTGTACAAATTGTAAATAGCGTTTCGCTTCTTGTATTTTACCCCTGCCACCTTTAGAATTTGAAAGAGAGTATTCCAGTCAACATTGTCAAAAGCTTTCTCTAAGTCTACAAATGCTAGAAACGTAGGTTTGCCTTTCCTTAATCTTTCTTCTAAGATAAGTCGTAAGGTCAGTATTGCCTCACGTGTTCAAGTATTTCTACGGATTCCAAACTGATCTTCCCCGAGGTCGGCTTCTACTAGTTTTTCCATTCGTCTGTAAAGAATTCGTGTTAGTATTTTGCAGCTGTGGCTTATTAAACTGATTGTTCGGTAATTTTCACATCTGTCAACACCTGCTTTCTTTGGGATTGGAATTATTATATTCTTCTTGAAGTCTGAGGGTATTTCGCCTGTTTCATACATCTTGCTAATGGGAAACGTATCTTTTCAATTATCTAGAAAAGCCACTAGCCAAAAGTGAGACACTATTGATAACGGTATACAATATACAGTACTAAATTTATAAGCATAAATGGAGGTATAGGTAAGATGCAGATAGCTTCTGACTGTATCGTTTAATCTTCACTTAGGAGACATGGAAGGAATAATTTACTGGATTTACATGCGGTGCTTTGGTTTTTGGAATGTAGATTCATAACTTGAACATTCTGAGCACGTGTCTGCAAAGGCTACAGAAGGCACCTAGCCTGAGTGAGTGAGTGCATCAAAGGATAGGAGAATACCTGGAAAGCGCGCAGCGAGATTATGGAGCAGGGACACAGGAATGGGAACATTCAGCAGCGTGTTCGTTGAATCACAGAGATTTGAGAGGAAGCGGGTACTGCCTCGAGGGCATGTTAACCGTTTATTCTGATGAAGTCTCGTTCACTTTTAGTATGCTACAACACAGTTTACAATACTGCAGAGGGTGTCGTCACATAAACGGATCCTCCTTGAATTAGTTACGCACACTTAAAGAGATTTCGCAGCATACATTCTCGCGAGACACGTAGCCGCAACCACTCGTTTCTTTGATGCAAACGAAGTGAGCCACCGACACGATGTTGACCCGCCTCGTGAAACCAGACCTCGCCGTGGCGCCCCAGTGTGTAGGGCTTAACTCGTTTACAGCCGCGGCTCTGCCTTTGCTGTTGCTGCTGCTGCTTCAGCCACTGAGGCAGTGGCAACCTGAACTGCCGTAACAAGCGGTGACGTCATCATGCAGCTACCCGTCTGCGGCAGAAGCGGACGGAACCCACAATGGATAGAAAAACGTCACGTTCTATCAACCTTAGGACAAGACTACAGGCAAAGACAGTGGCGCCAACACACAAAACAAGAAAGCACAACATCGTTTTTGGAAGTCTGACTCCAACGCTCTCACTTCCTTGCGAAATATTTAACAGTAATAAAAGGATGGAGTAGAAAAACTAAGAAATCCATACAAAATTTTAAATAACTTCCTTCCAACCTACTGTGCCTTGATCCGTCCATTCCTTTGCTTTGAAAGTATGGACTGTGCATCAGATCCACGAAGTGCTGTGACACTCTCCAAGTCTTTAGAGGCCACACATTTCGCCTTGTTTTCTTCCATCGCTATACGCTACCATGCACAATCACTTTATCACCTCGACACATTCCTGTATCTCCACACATACATTCAATTCCCACAAATATCCTTTCCATTCTCAAAGTGGCCTAAAGCAGACCCATTCACAATTTTGAAATGCTATGGTGTCTGTACCAACCTTCCAATCATGTCCCGTGGTTTCTTCCTTATAAACATGTTCTGGGCTCCATCCTAGACACACTCATCCCAAATCCCATGTTCTCATACCATCTGTCCTTACACACAACTTCTTCTTTGGCTTGTGCCTTTTCCCGCACTGAGGCAGGGCCGGCATGGTTAACCGGATCTGCCAATGTTAGTGGAAGGGGTGGCCGGATGTGCTTCCTGCCACCACCCCGTGCCCCCCGGAACGGAGTTAGTTTACCCCAACTGTCTGTGACTAGTGTAATCCATTGAATAGTGTCTGTGAGCCGTGTTACTGAGGTGGGATGTGGGGACCAGCCCGGTATTCACCTAGGGGGATGTGGAAAACAGCCTAAAAACCACATCCAGGCTGGCCGGCACACCGGTAGTCGTCGTTCATCCGCCGGGCGGATTCGATCTATGGCTGGCGTGCCTACCCGAGTCCACGAAGCTGCGCATTAGCGCTCTCGGATAACCTAGCGGGTCCTGTCCTTACACACAACTTCAACCCCCAAATACTAATCAAGTATTCATCCTAGCAACACTTGCCCCAAATCCTATAGTCCTCTATCACCATTCCTTCTATATAACCCTGAATTAGTATAGTTTCAGAAGTTTTGTAAGACACTGTTGTGCAAATATAATTTCAAAAATTAGAGAAAAACAAATATTGAAATCGTTCTGTTGATGGTTACAAGCTATGTGATTGCTATCCGAAGACTGCTTCCACTGCTTGGCCAATTTCAATGCCTACTTCTCATCAAAGTTTTCATATCAACCCATATTACAAAATGATTAAAATTTTAGCGTGCTTACTCTGTTGCAGTTACAAGTTTAGTATCTAATAGCTTCGACGGGCGAGAAAAATGGAAGTTTCACTACATCGACCAAATTTAAAAATGTAAAACGCTATCACAAGTGCTCATTAATAAGTGTGATCTTGCGGTAGCGTTCTCACTTCCCGCGAACGGGGTCCCGGGTTCGATTCCCGGCAGGGTCAGGGACTTTCTCTGCCTCGAGATGACTGGGTGTTGTGTGTCTTTCATCATCATTCCATCCTCATTCACTCGGGAGTCGCCGTAGTGGCGTTAAAGAACTTGGTGGAGCCGCGGCCGAACAGCCCCGCGAGCGGTCTCCCGGCCACCAATGCCATTCGCTCATTATTATTAGTGTGATCTTACATTAAAAGTTTCACACGATAATTGAAGTACTTAAGTTGGAAACTGTGTATACGTCTTAAGACAGAGTAATTCACGGTGTGCGAATTACCCAGAATGCATCGAGTATTTGTGTACGAGAGCGCTTTAAGATTTGCAGCAAACGTTACACGTAATTCGAAAGCGCATCGAAATTTCTTCTTCCAAGCACAAAATAATGAAAGTAGGAAATTTTCTCGCTGCGTACATTTTGACTTATCATTCGGTAAAACTACAGAACTATACATGAATTTTCCATCATTTCTTTGTTACTAGCTCCATTCGCAGCTCATTTAGAAGGCAGTACCCATTTGTAGCACTGAGTGTACCTGCAAAACTGCACCATTGTCCGGCTCATAGTTCAGAAGATACGACGTCATAAACATTGAGGTGTGTCAAAAACTACAATATCTTCAACTATTAAGGGTTCACATATTTGTCGTCAAGTATCTTATACATTAACTGATTTGTAAAGGAATCAGACTCTTGAAGCTGTTTTATAATCGGGATTTAGATTCTTTGTGGATTGGTTTACAGGGTTGTTCATAATGCAACTGAATTATAACAGAATTTTCGTGCATTAGGCTTGTAACATGAGTTTCTACCACTATCGTGCGTAACGGGCAACGCAGGAATGCAAACGAATGGGAAACGTGGCGTTACGAACAGAGATACCTGTCGTGTCACCGCCAGACACCACACTTGCTAGGTGGTAGCCTTTAAATCGGCCGCGGTCCGTTAGTATACGTCGGACCCGCGTGTCGCCACTATCAGTGATTGCAGACCTTCGACCATAAATGTAATAGACTGGCCCTGACGTCATTTTCGTGGCTCCAACATCTCTGGGCTGAAGTCACGTGAATGTTGGCAAAACATGGTTGTTTCGTGTTGCGCTTGTGGCTGTACTCAGGGTTTTGTCGGGGGAAATGGCATTACATTTCACGTATAAGTGTTTCTATGATAGTGCAGATGCGTTTATTGAAATCTGCTGAAGTGACTTTTATATGTTTTTTACACTTGAAATAGAGTATCACGTAAATTAAAGTGTTGAAATTGATGCCTGTAAAGTCAGACTCATATTACAATTTGGAAAGTATCTGTGATAATTCGGTTACAGAAGTAAGTATAACTGTTTCTCGTTCCTACTCATAGGTTCCCTAAGGATGAAAACCGAAGGCAGCTTTGTGTCCAGGCCCTAAAACGGAAAAACTTTAAGCCATCCGCACATACGCGCCTTTGCTCGAAGCACTTCGAGGAGAAGTGTTTTGACAGGTTAGTTATTATTTACTATGTATATTTATAATTTATATTTACAGTGCCTGTCATTTTTAAACCTGATGTTTTTATAGGGCTAAGACTGGCAGGAATTGGCTAAGTAGTGATGCTATCCCGACACTTTTTGATTTTCCGGAGCATATGAAATCGAAGAGGCCTAAGCTCCGTAAATCACACACTAGAAGGGGTTCGTTAGATGATGCCTCGTCTTCTGAAACCTGTGCTTCCAATGCCTGTAAGTCTGAATGTTGTTAGAATGTGTTGACATAATTCCCATATCCCATTTTCTTTTATAAGTGACTAGAGCTCAAAACGCGGCGAATCCAATGTTTAAAGTTTTGACACGAGCCCACTCTTACTGTTTAAAAGAGTTTTAACGACATTTTACTTTAATTGATAGTTTATAGCAATTTCGTCCCGCTACCCACCAGAGTGACGTTCTATGTATTTGTTAGATTTTATAAATGGTACTGTGAACAAATCCAGGACAAATGTAGTTCTGGCATAATTTTTCGCAAATAAGAAATTAATTTTTGTTGGAAGCGTTTGGCAGTTAATTGAGAAATGTGGGGAAAATACGATACAAACATAGGATGGCAGACCGCTGATTTGAAATCCCGCCACGTTTTGCCAACAGTCACGTGGTTTATGTTGGAGCCACACTAGCCCTATAGCTTCTGCACAGCAAGGCCAGTCTACTAGTATCTATGGTCGAAGTTGCAGACCGAACGCCGCCACACGGCCGGTCTAGTCTAGAGAAACTCCCTAGCACTCGCCCTAGTTGTACTGCCGACTTTGCTAGCGATGGTTCACTGACTACATACGCTCTCATTTGCGGAGGCGACAGTTTGGCATAGTCTTTAGCTACGTCATTTGCTACGACCTAGCAAGGCGCCATATTCATTTACTACGAATGTATTCTGAACAGATAATATTGTGAATCATGTACCGTCAAGAGCGACGTTCATCATTAATGGATTAAAGTTAAGTATCAAACTAATTACGTCCGCTTTCTTAATTCTAATTCCTTGGCATGTTCCAGACCTCACGTCAGTATAGTCCTTCCCTCCTCACGCCAGCCTGCGTGAGCTAAAACGCGTGCATTTCGGCCTCCATTTGTAACATGGTGTTGGCTCTTCTGCCAACACAACAATACCTATCTTAACCATGAAACTTTGTTTTCATTCGCACCTTTTAGTGAGATTATTTATGGGAAAGCTGGGTAAAGTCTTCACCCTAAAGATAATTTAATTGTCGTTTGACATCATGTCATAAGTAAGCACATTAAATATATCTATATAAACTGCAAACCTTCTGTAACCCTAAAACGATTTCTTTTATTAAAATTACATTTTTGTGGCAGAAAAGTAAGTTGAGTTTAAGTGAAAGTCTCCTAAATAGTAATTTTGCTCGGTATTTAGGACGAAGTGTCAAGAGACAGAAGAAAGGAAAAAAATTTAATAAGACTTAAATGAAGTGGAATCTGGTTTTCAAAGACTGATGTTTGAATTTCTCTTGCTAAACTGTGACACCCAATCCTTGCCTGTCATCTATTTGTCTTTGTTCATTACCGTCTGATAGCTATTACACTCAGCAATCTTCGATGCAAAGTGGCTTAAATAATTGTTTAAAGTGTCATAACATTTTCTTTTTATGTCAAAAACTTGTTTATGGAGTTTTCCTGTTGCTCTTGGCTGGACGCAAAACTGAAGTTCCCGAGAATCCTCTTGGCTTCAGCGGCATCACTTTTTTAAAACTCTTAAAGTATTCCTTGAGACTTTGAATTGTTTGGCTGCTGTAGCAAACGATATATTTTCTTTTCTTACAGCTTCCAATGCCTGTTGAATAGGATAATATTCCCATGTTTGTTCTAGTGATTTTTTTTAAACAAATTGACATTATGTTAACATATAAATGTAATAATAGAATGTAGCTTTCAACTTTTTCTTAATACTTAATGTCGTAGGAAATGTTACGAAATAATCTTGTGTTATCAACAATTCAGTAGTCTGGTAACAATGTAAATACAGTACAAAATACATGTTTGGGCGAAGCCACTATGCCCGACAGGACACCATTATGCTAAATGCTATCTGAATTTGAAATTAAATTACCTATGTAACTCATTAGCACGTCGCTTGGAAGGGTGAATTAGCGTTTCATCAGCACTGTAGCAATTAAATAACTCAATATATGTATATATATATGAAATTTAATTCTTCACTTTTCATGCACCAGAGATAGAGAAAACACAGTACATTACACTCCAGAGAAGTGTCCCCACGAAACACGCTGATGAAACCAAAGAAATCGCTCTCATTAGTTTCAAATGTTTGCAGCTAGGCTGCAGCACTGTCCAATGGAATAAAGTGATAAAATGAAGCGTCTACTTTATCCACCCAAACAGCTATAGCCGTGCTTAACCCTATACCTTTCCATGAAAAAGTATTACTAACAAGACGGCATCAATTCGAGATTATTAAGTCAGTTATGCACATTGTTAAAGCAAACACAACACATAAAAGGATAACAGTGCAAAGGATCATATTTCTTGAAAAAGTCAGTTCTATTTATGATCTAATATTCGACAAACCAGACAGCCTTTACTCGTGATAATTATCAATATTTGTGGGCTATCGACTCAAGGCACTGATTTACTTATGTGCCCATGATTTGGATCAGCTTCAGGTAGCACAAGAGGAATGGGAGGATATATGAGACAATGAGGAAAGAAATAACTCGTTTATGCATTCATAAAGTAAAAACATCATTATTAAGCACAACTAGTAACTACACACCTAGAGCAAACACGCAGTAGACAGTGTCCCCATTCTATATGTGGTCACGTAATTGAACAAGCAGGTCAAGCCTTTTAAATAAGATTTTGGACATGTGAAGGCGAATAATATAGACATGTGCTTATTTGCCAGGCGTGAATGCCACATATTACTCGCTGAATGTAATACCTGTTATCGTACCATTGATGCAAGGGTATTAAACGTGTTACCTCTGCAGGACAAGGTAAGAGCCTAGTGTACGGTGCCACCCTCCATTTCACATCAGAAATACCTTGTGGGATCTACGAATCCTTGACTGGCCAGCTCTGTCCATTGATTGGCCATCCATAGTATATGTCTAGAATACGGAGGTAAATTGTGCTATCTCACACAAGCACTCAACCAGAAACCGTCATGAACTGATGCGACGTGTGATTATACGTGACAAGAAATTCCTCAAGATTACATTGGCAGGCTGTTTGCTTCCATGCCACATACATTTTTTTCTTAGGGTCTTAAGCCTTCAGACTGGTTAGATGCATATCTCTACGAACACCTCTCCTGTACCAAGCTCTTCATATTGTACACAATGGCCTCATTTCGTTGGTGGTTATATTCCAATCTCTATCTTACCTTACATATGTCGCCGTCTACAGCTCTTTCTGATACCACGTAAGTTATTCTCTCTTGTCTTAACACATTTCCTATCAACTTGTCCCTCTTGTCAACCTTTTGCACATGTTCCCCTACTGATCTATCGTTTGGAGAACCTTCTAATTTCTTATCTTTTCAGTACATCTAATATTTTCAACATCTTTCTGCCACATTACGTCTTAAATGCTTCCATTCCCTTCTTTTCCGTGCTTCCAACCTACGATTCACTTCCATATAGTCTGTACTTCAAACATACATTCTCAATTTTTTCCTCAAACTGAGGCCATTCTTTGGTGCTAATATAATTCCTTTCGCAAAGAATTCGCTCTTTGTCTATACTAGCTTGCTTTTTACGTCCCCCTTGCTTCGTTCGTCACGTATTACTATGCTTCCAAGGCAGCAGAATACCTTTATATATATTTCGAAAATCTTGCATCATTTTATACAGCAGAACGTTTCCAAGCGAACGGCTGCGAATACAACAGTGCATTCATACCCTCGGGGGTCGCAGATAATACTATCATTTAAGATAGAAGTAGTATGACTACTAGCTATTTACACTACTGGTCATTAAAATTGCTACACCACGAAGATGACGTGCTACACACGCGAAATTTAACCGACAGGAAGAAGATGCTGTGATATGAAAATGATTAGCTTTTCAGAGCATTCACGCAAGGTTGGAGCCGGTGGCGACACATACGACGTGCTGACATGAGGAAAGTTTCCAACCAATTTCTCATACACAAATAGCAGTTGAACGGCGTTTCCTGGTGAAACGTTGCTGTGATGCCTCGTGTAAGGAGGAGAAATGCGTACCATTACGTTTTCCACTTTGATAAAGGTCGGATTATAGCCTATCGCGATGGCGGTTTATCTCATCGCGACATTGCTGCGCCGGCCGGGGTGGCCGAGCGGTTCTGGGAGCTACAGTCTCGAACCGCGCGACCGCTACAGTCGCAGGTTCGAATCCTGCCTCGGGCATGGATGTGTGTGATGTCCTTGGGTTAGTTAGGTTTAAATAGTTCTAAGTTCTAGGGGACTGATGACCACAGAAGTTAAGTCTCATAGTGCTCAAAGCCATTTGAACCATTTTTGACATTGCTGCTCGCGTTGGTCGAGATCCAATAACTGTTAACAGAATATGGAATCGGTGGGTGCAGGAGGGTAATACGGAACGCCGTGCTGGATCCCAACGGCCTCGTATCACTAGCAGTCGAGATAACAGGCATCTTATCCATATGGCTGTAACGGATCGTGCAGCCACGTCTCGATCTCTGAGTCAACATATGGGGACGTTAGCAGGACAACAACCATCTGAACGAACAGTGCGACGACGTTTGCAGCAGCATGGACTACCAGCTCGGAGACTATGGCTGCGGTTACCTTTGACGCTGCATCACAGACAGGAGCGCCTGTGATTGTGTGCTCAACGACGAACCTTGGTGCACCAATGGCAAATCGTCATTTTTTTCGGATGAATCCAGGCTCTGTTTACAGCATCATGATGGTCGCATCCGTGTTTGGCGACATCACGATGAACGCACATTGGAAGCGTGTATTCGTCATCACCATACTGGCGTATCACTCGGCGTGATGGGGTGCCAGTGGTTACACGTTTCGGTCACCTCTTGTTCACATTGACGGCACTTTGAACAGTGAACGTTACATTTCAGATGTGTTACGATCCGTGGCTCTACCCTTCATTCGATCCCTGCGAAACCCTACATTTCAGCAGAATAATGCACGACCGCATGTTGCAGTTCCTGTACGGGCCTTTCTGGATACAGAAAATGCTCGACTGCTGCCCTGGCCAGCACATTCTTCAGATCTGTCACCAATTGAATACGTGTGGTCAATGGTGGCCGAGCAACTGGCTCGTCACAATACGCCAGTCACTACTCTTGTTGAAGCTGCATGGTTTACCTGTACCTGTACACACCATCCAAGCTCTGTTTGACTCAATTGCCAGGCGTATCAAGGCCGTTATTACGACCAGAGGTGGTCGTTCTGGGTACTGATTTCTTAGGATCTATGCACCCAAATTGCGTGAAAATGTAATCACATGTCAGTTCTAGTATAATACACTCCTGGAAATGGAAAAAAGAACACATTGACACCGGTGTGTCAGACCCACCATACTTGCTCCGGACACTGCGAGAGGGCTGTACAAGCAATGATCACACGCACGGCACAGCGGACACACCAGGAACCGCGGTGTTGGCCGTCGAATGGCGCTAGCTGCGCAGCATTTGTGCACCGCCGCCGTCAGTGTCAGCCAGTTTGCCGTGGTATACGGAGCTCCATCGCAGTCTTTAACACTGGTAGCATGCCGTGACAGCGTGGACGTGAACCGTATGTGCAGTTGACGGACTTTGAGCGAGGGCGTATAGTGGGCATGCGGGAGGCCGGGTGGACGTACCGCCGTATTGCTCAACACGTGGGGCGTGAGGTCTCCACAGTACATCGATGTTGTCGCCAGTGGTCGGCGGAAGGTGTACGTGCCCGTCGACCTGGGACCGGACCGCAGCGACGCACGGATGCACGCCAAGACCGTAGGATCCTACGCAGTGCCGTAGGGGACCGCACCGCCACTTCCCAGCAAATTAGGGACACTGTTGCTCCTGGGGTATCGGCGAGGACCATTCGTAACCGTCTCCATGAGGCTGGGCTACGGTCCCGCACACCGTTAGGCCGTCTTCCGCTCACGCCCCAACATCGTGCAGCCCGCCTCCAGTGGTGTCACGACAGGCGTGAATGGAGGGACGAATGGAGACGTGTCGTCTTCAGCGATGAGAGTCGCTTCTGCCTTGGTGCCAATGATGGTCGTATGCGTGTTTGGCGCCGTGCAGGTGAGCGCCACAATCAGGACTGCATACGACCGAGGCACACAGGGCCAACACCCGGCATCATGGTGTGGGGAGCGATCTCCTACACTGGCCGTACACCACTGGTGATCGTCGAGGGGACACTGAATAGTGCACGGTACATCCAAACCGTCATCGAACCCATCGTTCTACCATTCCTAGACCGGCAAGGGAACTTGCTGTTCCAACAGGACAATGCACGTCCGCATGTATCCCGTGCCACCCAACGTGCTCTAGAAGGTGTAAGTCAACTACCCTGGCCAGCAAGATCTCCGGATCTGTCCCCCATTGAGCATGTTTGGGACTGGATGAAGCGTCGTCTCACGCGGTCTGCACGTCCAGCACGAACGCTGGTCCAACTGAGGCGCCAGGTGGAAATGGCATGGCAAGCCATTCCACAGGACTACATCCAGCATCTCTACGATCGTCTCCATGGGAGAATAGCAGCCTGCATTGCTGCGAAAGGTGGATATACACTGTACTAGTGCCGACATTGTGCATGCTCTGTTGCCTGTGTCTATGTGCCTGTGGTTCTGTCAGTGTGATCATGTGATGTATCTGACCCCAGGAATGTGTCAATAAAGTTTCCCCTTCCTGGGACAATGAATTCACGGTGTTCTTATTTCAATTTCCAGGAGTGTATATTTGTCCAATGAATACCCGTTTATCATCTGCATTTCTTCTTGGTGTAGCAATTTTAATGGCCAATAGTGTAGATCACTTTGTTTACATTTGTTACCCAGGTAAATGACCTTGGCGTACATTCTTGCCCACTTGCTTATTTCATGTGACCAAGGACACTGACTTCACCTTTGTGGTATGATGGTGCCCCACCCCACTTCTCTCTCCCCTTCCCACGCCATCCTTTCCCTTTGCCTTCTCTCCAGCCATTCACAGTGTAGTAATAAAATACTCATCAAAAATCCAAGATGGCGGAACTCGCCTAACTGTCCTAGCATGAACATTAAAAAAAATAAATAAATAAATACCAGACCCCTTTCCGCCTCCTCCTGCCCCAGCAATCAATATGTTGTAATAATATGATCTGTAAAAATGACATGTGCATGTAAAATGGCAAACGTATTTGCCACCCAACGCGCACGCACACACACACACACACACACACACACACACACACACACACACAAATTTTTGACAGTTGGTGGTGAATGTAAGGAATTTCACATTTAACCAGTCATAATGGACTATGGTGAGCACCAGCTTACGGTTGTTTGCTGATGATACAGGTTGTTGTCTTAATTTATGGGTGTAGCAGCAAACAAGATGACTTAGTGCATATCATAATGGTAGTAGGGAAGTCGAATGCTCGATTTCGTTTTATTGCGAAAGTTCACTCTGTCAAGGAGACGGCATATATAACGGTACTGCGACATTTACTTGAATGCTGCTCGAGTGAATGGGATTCCATCCAGGTCACATTAAAGGAAGACAATGAATCAATTCAGAGACATGGTGATAGATACGTTACTGGTAGTTTTGATCAGCATTCGAGTTACCGAGCTGCACAATGAACTCAAATGTGAATCCCTGGTGGCAAAAAGACATTCCTTTCAAGAAACACTAGTGAGAAAATTTAGAGAACAAGCATTTTCAGTTGACTGGACAGCGATTTCGCTGATGGCCACGAAAGGACAGCAAAGATATGGTAGGAGAAACTAGGGCTTGGACGGAGCCATATAGTAAGCCACTTGTCCCTCGCTCCATTTGTGAGTGGAAGAAGAGAGGCAATGAATATTATTGGTACACCATACCGACCAACATTCACGATGCGGAGACTTGAAGAATACGTGTACACATGTAGGTGGACACACACACAACACACACACACACAACACACACACACACACACACACACACACGCTGTACAGCAAACCATGAATGGTAAAATGTGGACGTTAGTAGTGAACTGTGAATGGAGAACAGCCAAAGGTGAGAGGTTAGGGACGAATGGTGAATGGCAAAGTGGTGAAGCAGTTAGAGTTTACCATTTACAAAAATTAAACATAGAAGTCTGGAAACGTACTTCTAATTAAATATATTTCATATTTATTATTACTGACATCACCAGCTGATAATATCGTGAATATTATTGCACTGCACCACATTTTACGTCAGGTCTAAATCCTTTTTTATCTAGTAGAAAACAGTGAACAATTCTGAGACACAATCTGATAAAGGTTTTAAAGAAATTAACACAGCTTTCGAAAATATATTGCTAGATACTGTACGCGACATGTGGTGTTTCTCCCACAATTTTGGAGCTATAATGTGCTCTAGGAAGTAAACTTGTATTAGGTATTATGTGTTATGCGTTATGTATTTGGCGTTAGGTGTCACACGTTGTGCATTATGCTTTAGGCGTTATGCATTAGACTCAGGTATTCAGCATTTGGCGTTAAGTATTAGGAATTCTTACATAGAGTTCTGTCACTGGAAGCTGACAATGTACAAGTGCAGCGGGTGTTTGTAGGGAATTTTTTAAATTGCCGACAATCCACCACCTTTAATTTTTAAAATTCTCCATTATGACATTCAACATTACTGTTGACATCATATGTGCATGTGCGAAGGTTATAGATGAAGTTATACGTTTACCGTCGGTCACCTCAGAGTGTGTGACTTGTGACGCGGAAAATATAAAAAAATTAAAAAATTTTTTACAGGATGTGCCAAATAGTTGACAGCCCCACGTCTGATGGACATCTTTTCGGAATGGAATGGCGGTTTATTCGCTTGACTCCCATAAGTGACGAACATCTGTATAAAGTTTAATAAGTATCAAAATAATGCTTCGTAGTGTGACACTTTCCACTCCAGAAAGTGTAAAGCAAATGGGGTATATGAGTAACTCTGTGAGCCCTTGTTTCCCTACTTATTGAACTCCATAGTGAATGCACTTTTGTGCCGCTAAAGGAGAACTCCATCACAAGAGCGTCAGTACTGATGATCGAAACAACAACCATTTTCAGGTTCCACTGCTGAAATTGTGAATTTGTCTCGGGGCATGAAAGACGTCCTACAGCACAAAGGCTCCCAGATAAAGCGTTAATGAAAGACTCCACATAGACGTGCCGTGTAGCCGCAGTTGGAGGTGGTCATCGCCGCAGTGTGTAAGTGGGTCGGTGTTCTTTGTTCTGCAGCGCTGGGCGTCGCTTCCGGACCCTCTGTCCGGCTGACAGCGCCTCGGAGCCACAAAAGGGCTCACCAGGCTGCGCTCGCACGTCAGCCCTTATCGAATAATCGCGCCGTCTCGTTTCCCCTGGCCTTTTGTGGAGCGCCGTATGCATTGATAAGCTCGTACTGGCGCAGAGCTTGTTTTGTTCACTCTTCAGAAACGAGGGCGCCGGAGGATCCACCCTGCTGCCCGCTTTCCTTCCGACTCTCGTTAGTCCTTCTCGACCTGCATTCGCTGCCTTATCCATACCCAGCTTCAAATGACGCTATGACACCTAAACGATCACGCAGTCAACCACGACATTCGTGTCCCAAGTAAATTCGAGCATGAAGGATATGAAATTCGTGACTGGTGGAGAATTGAATGGTACGGAAAATGCGGAATATCTCAGACTGATGGTTGTAGGGAGGCAGTGGCCACTTCTGCTACGAATTGAGCTCTGGGTTGAGTACCTACATGAACTGTGACCACATTACATAATCCTACCTTTTTCAGCTTTCATCCTTGCTTTTCCTAAGGAATGCTCTCTCCCCTTCAACCCATCGACCACTGCTTTCTGCTTTTCCCCTTTCTCTCCTCCAACTACTTCTCCTAAGGCACATACCATTTACTATGGCCACACAGGTAATGAAAACGTGACGATATGATTGGCATGTAACAAGTGACCTTCCTGCTTCAAGAGTACAGGGTGTGTGTGTGTGTGTGTGTGTGTGTGTGTGTGTGTGTGTGTGTGTGTGGGTGTGTGTGTGGAGGGGGGGGGGGAGTTGAAGACATCATTCACAAAACAACCCAATTATGTGACAGTGAACGCACTGTACAGAAGGGGGAAAACCAAACTGTCCTAGAGAGCTAGAGAATACACAGGTGTGAAAAAAAAGAAACGTAGGTCGATGAAACCTGCGCCATACATAGAAACAAATATTAGAGATCATGTCTGACAATGATTGATGTACCCTTGTATGGCGAGAGGTGGTAACACATGATGCACTCAACAACATTAGTCAAATATGATCATTTGATGGTACAAATGTTGTGGAGTGTGGGCCCACGACGTTGAATAAACGTTTATTAAAAAAAAAAAGCCAACCACGGTGGCCGAGCGGCTCTCGGCGCTTCAGTCCGGAACCGCGTGAGTGCTACGGTCGCAAATTTAAATCCTGACTCGAGCATGGATGTGTGTGATGTCCTTTGGTTAGTTAGGTTCAAGTATTTCTAAGGTCTAGGGCACTGATGACCTCAGATGTTAAGTTCCATAGTGCTCAGAGCCATTTGGACCATTTTTTGAATAAAAAAAAAGAAATGTTGAATATCATTATTTTAAACATAGCTGCGTAACAGTAACGGTTCCACGTAATCAGATGAAAAACAGCCGACCAGTTGCAAAGGTTAAAGTAATCTTTACCTAGGTTTCAATAGGTTTAAACCTATCTTCTTCAGAAGACGGCCTGAGGAAAATGAACATCATGTTATAAATGAAAGGTATACACATAGGTCAAGTTCTTTTTTTTCCTTTATTGTTATTTTAAAACCCGTACAAAAACAGGCAGGCTGTCAGCAGCATGGTACGCCGCTCTTCAGCCGTAGAGGAGATAAGAAAAAACAGAAAGAATACACAATGCGACATAACGGCGGTTAATAAAAAGGAGACACATAAAGACAAACACGGAGCCGTTCACACTCGACGATAATTCACTACAAACTGTTGTCACGACGCACGAACACTGAAGATGGCGATGGCACAGGTGAACGATGGAGTACGACAGCAACACTGAACACTAAACACGACGGCACACACGATACACTGATGGCGACGACCTCCGGCGCGCGAATGTTCACTCAGCGTGTACGAGTCCGGGGACCTGCCAAGAGTGGAGGTGAAGGAGGAGGAAGGGGAGATGGGAGAGGGGAGAGCAGAGATGCCATGGGCAAAGGAGAGAGGGGGAGGGAGGAAGGGGGAGGGGAAGCCCGGAGGAGAGGGTAGGAGGGAGGGGGGAAAGGAAAGAGAAGGGAAGGGAATGGGGGGGAGGGAGGGTGCCTAAAGGAAAGGACACAGGAGGCGGGGGGGGAGGATCAAAGTTGATAGGAGGGGTATATGCAGGGGAGGAGGACATCATCAGGGAGGGGGAGCTGGCGGAAGCCACCTTGGGAGAGGGTAAGGAGGGTGGAGAGATGGAGACCAGGTGGGATGTGGGAATACAGGCGTGGCAGCGGGCGGGGGTGGGAGAGGATCGGGGACACGAGCGGGTGAGGAGGATCAAGTTTACGGGAGGTGTACAGGATCCGTATCCTTTCAAGGAAAAGGAGGAGGTGGGGGAAGGGGATGAGATCATACAGGATCCGCGTGGGGGAGGGGAGACGGATGCGATAGGCAAGGCGGAGAGCATGGCGTTCAAGGATTTGGAGGGATTTATAAAAGGTAGGGGGCGCGGAGATCCAGGCGGGATGGGCGTAACAAAGTATAGGGCGGATGAGGGATTTATAGGTGTGGAGGATTGTGGAGGCGTCCAAACCCCACGTACGGCCAGAAAGGAGCTTGAGGAGACGGAGGCGGGAACGTGCCTTGGCTTGGATTGTCCGGAGATGGGGAGTCCAGGAGAGGCGACGGTCGAGGGTGACGCCAAGGTACTGAAGGGTGGGAGTGAGGGCGATAGGACGGCCATAGACGGTGAGATAGAAATCAAGGAGGCGGAAGGAAGGGGTGGTTTTGCCTACAATGATCGCCTGGGTTTTGGAGGGATTGACCTTAAGCAACCACTGGTTGCACCAAGCAGTGAAGCGGTCAAGATGGGATTGGAGAAGGCGTTGGGAGCGTTGCAGGGTGGGGGCAAGGGCAAGGAAGGCAGTGCCATCGGCAAACTGGAGAAGGTGGACGGGGGGTGACGGCGGCGGCATGTCCGCCGTGTACAAGAGGTACAGAAGGGGGGAGAGGACGGAGCCTTGGGGCACACCGGCGGAGGGGAAAAAGGTGTAGGAATCTGTGTTATGGATGGTGACATAGGAAGGACGGCGGGAGAGAAAGGAGCCGATCAGACGGACGTAGTTAATGGGAAGGGCTGGAGCTTGAAGAGGAGACCGGAATGCCAGACACGGTCATAAGCGCGTTCGAGGTCAAGGGAGAGGAAGATTGCGGAGCGACGGGAATTAAGCTGTTCGGAAAGGAGATGAGTGAGGTGAAGGAGAAGATCGTCAGAAGAGAAGGACGGCCGAAAGCCACACTGGGTGACGGGAAGGAGGCGGTGCTGGCGGAGATGCTGGTGGATGCGGCGGGTGAGGATAGATTCCAGGACCTTGCTGAAGACCGAGGTAAGGCTGATAGGACGGTAAGAGGAGACGGCGGACGGCGGTTTGCCAGGTTTAAGGAACATGAGGATACGGGAGGTTTTCCACAGGTCGGGGTAGTAACCGGTGGACAGGACTACATTGTAGAGCCTGGCCAGGGTGGAGAGGAAAGAGACAGGAGCTTCACGAAGGTGACGGTAGGTGGCACGATCGTGACCAGGAGCGGTGTTGCGTTTTGTGCGGAGTGTGTCAATGAGATCCTGTGTAGTGATAGGGGCATTGAGTTCCGTGTGTGTAATGTTGTCCAAGTACTGGAAACCAGGAGCGAGGGGAGGGACAGAGGTGTCAGTTCGATCGCGGATATCCGGGAAGAGGGAGTAATCGAACTGGGGATCATCGGGGATGGAGAAAACATCGGAGAGGTAGGAGGCAAAGTGATTGGCCTTACTAAGGGCGTCAGGGAAGGGGTGATCATCGTGGAGAAGAGGACAGTAGGGGGAGGGTTTAGTTCCGGTAAGGCGACGGAAGGCCGACCAGAACTTGGACGAGTTGATTGGTAGGGTTTCATTTAAACGGGTGCATGTCTGTCGCCAGTCCCGGCGTTTCTTAGCCGCGAGCAAATTACGAACGTGTCGCTGGAGTTGCCGGTGGCGTCGTAGTGTCTCCGGGTCACGCGTGCGGAGGAAGGCACGGTAGAGACGACGGGATTCACGGAGGAGGAGAACGGCCTGTGGGGGTAAGGTAGGATGGTGGGGGTGGATGGCGACAGTAGGAACGTGGGCCTCCACGGCCTCAGACAAGGTCTGCTGGAGAAAGGGGGCTGCATGGGTGACATCGTCAGGGTGGTGGTAGGTGAGAGGGTGGCTATCGACCTGGGTGGAAAGGGTATCCCGGTAGGCATTCCAGTCGGCTCGGGAATAGTCGTGGACATACTTAGGTGGAGGATCAGTACGAGGGTCGGGGCGAGGGCGACGACCGTCTGAAACGGTGAGGAGGACAGGGAGATGGTCGCTACCAATAGGTTCCAGGACATCCACCGTTATGCGGCCAAGGAGGTTGGGGGAGGAGAGGATAACATCAGGAGTGGAGTTGGATTCGGGACGGGTGTGCTTGGGGATGGGAATGGGAATGAGGTCGCCTTGAAGGGAGGAGAGGAACCGATGCCACCGCCGTAACTGGGCGGCGGAACGACTATGGATGTTGACATAGGTCAAGTTTAGAGTTTAACATATATTAGGAGGCTCTTATGTTACAAAATATGAGATAAATTTCTTGTACTTACAGTATTACATTAACATGGCATGATACGTCGTTGCAATTTTTACAAACATCTCCATAGCTCCATTAGTTCAAATACAATATAGCCCTAAGAGTAGGGTTCGTCAAATAAATAAAATTAAGTACATGGAGGTCGGAGCGCGTATAAGCAACTGAGTAAAATCGGCCTGCGTGGTAGCAATGCAGCCAGGGCAGGTGGCGCTCAGGTCGCGTACTATGTGCCGATTGGCGTACTGAAGCAACATGTAAAATATAAATATTAGTTGCGTCTTTAGAAGGAGTGACAGTGAACAAAATGAAAGCGTTTAACATTCCCATTATAACAATGTGGGAGCCTTAGAAATAGTAACGTAGAAACATACATCAAAAAGGCAGGTGGCGCATACGCCATGAGTTACATGCAGTGGCATATACAGCCAAAATAAAATTATATTACCAAATTAGTGAAGCACACAGAACGTATATAAGTCAAAACTTTAAGCATAAACAGTAATGGCATCTTAAGACATAAATTACGAAACCTGGTGCACCATTTAGTTATTATACATTCACTGGGATCCGAGGCTTTAAAATAAGCGAGAATTACATGAGGGCCGGTGTAGTGGCAGCCATACATCAGGAGTAAATCACATTGCATAAAAGGTAGTGAGCTTAGAGATATAAAAGTGCATTATAGCTTCCTAAGGAAAAAGACTACTGAGGTTATCAACATTAATGTTATGAATTAAATAACACGGGTTTAAAGCCTTCCAAAAATTGTCTACAGGCAAGGTTCAACTGATCGTTGAGTATATTGCCGTCTTTTAACTCTAGATGTTTAAAAATAAATAGCTCTTCCCACAGATCTAATCTCCGTCCTTTAACTTGTCTGTGTAGCATAACCGTGTCTTCTAACTGTTTAGGCGTATGGCCGGCTATCCAGAGGTGTTCAGCAAAAGTAGAGTTGTGAACATTAGCTCCTTTTTTTCCTAATAGATGTTCTTTATATCGTGTTTTAACAGCCCTGCCTGTTTGACCAATATAATATGAGGGGCTGTTACTACAGGTTATTTTGTATACACCTGAATTAGAAAACCAATCGTTAGCAATTTCTACTGAATGTATAAGATTCCTTTTTTAACTGTTGTCTGTAGAAAAGGAGACGTTACAGTTATATTTTTTAGTTAGAAGACGTTCAATCCTATATGATATGTTACCCAAGAAAGGGATGGAAATAAATTTTTTAGTTTCTGTGGTATCAGTGGGGAGGTTATTACTCAAAGTCGAACAATTTTGGGAAATTTTCTTATTAAGCAGGTGATCGATCATGTTGTGGTTGTATCCATTATTAACAGCGATCGTTTTGATAACATTCAATTCTTTTTGTTGATCCACAGGTGATAAAGGCGTGGTTACCATTCGGTGAATGGCGGAATGAAAAAATGCCAATTTGTGCGCTTTAGGATGAGTTGAGTCAGCAGGAATGACATTATCTGAATATGTTTCCTTGCGGAAGATATTGAAATGGAAGGTATTATCTTGTATTGAAATTGTTAAATCTAAAAAATTAAGTTCACGTTTATCATTTTGAAGTTCTTTTGTGAAGGAAATTTTTTCATGTAGACCATTGAAAGTGTTGAAGAGCTGCTCTAACTCATAGTCAGTGCCATCAAAAGCAATGAGAATGTCGTCCACATAACGTGTATAATAGCGGATTTGTTGATGTAATTCTGAACTAGACTTGAAAAATGCTGTTTCCAGGGCGTTAATGAAAATCTCTGCTAGAATACCGGCAAGGGGGCTGCCCATAGCTAGACCATCTGGCTGTATATACGTTTTCCCATTAAATGTAAAATAATTGTATTTTAATATGACCTTAAGCAAACCAATAAGTTCAGCAATCTGAGTTTCACTTAGTTTTTTATGCTTAAAAAGATTTTCTTTTACAAGGAAACATATTCAGATAATGTCATTCCTGCTGACTCAACTCATCCTAAAGCGCACAAATTGGCATTTTTTCATTCCGCCATTCACCGAATGGTAACCACGCCTTTATCACCTGTGGATCAACAAAAAGAATTGAATGTCATCAAAACGATCGCTGTTAATAATGGATACAACCAGAACATGATCGATCACCTGCTTAGTAAGAAAATTTCCCAAAATTGTTCGACTTTGAGTAATAACCTCCCCACTGATACCACAGAAACTAAAAAATTTATTTCCATCCCTTTCTTGGGTAACATATCATATAGGATTAAACGTCTTCTAACTAAAAAATATAACTGTAACGTCTCCTTTTCTACAGACAACAGTTAAAAAAGAAATCTTATACATTCAGTAGAAATTGCTAACGATTGGTTTTCTAATTCAGGTGTATACAAAATAATCTGTAGTAACAGCCCCTCATATTATATTGGTCAAACAGGCAGAGCTGTTGAAACACGATATAAAGAACATCTATTAGGAAAAAAAGGAGCTAATGTTCACAACTCTACTTTTGCTGAACACCTCTGGATAGCCGGCCATACGCCTAAACAGTTAGAAGACACGGTTATCCTACACAGACAAGTTAAAGGACGGAGATTAGATCTGTGGGAAGAGCTATTTATTTTTAAACATCTAGAGCTAAAAGACGGCAATATACTCAACGAGCAGTTGAACCTTGCCTGTAGACAATTTTTGGAAGGTTTTAAACCCGTATTATTTAATTCATAACATTAATGTTGATAACCTCAGTAGTCTTTTTCCTTAGGAAGCTATAATGCACTTTTATATCTCTAAGCTCACTACCTTTTATGCAATGTGATTTACTTATGATGTATGGCTGCCACTACACCGGCTCTCATGTAATTCTCGCTTATTTTAAAGCCTCGGATCCCAGTGAATGTATAATAACTAAATGGTGCACCAGGTTTCGTAATTTATGTCTTAAGATGCCATTACTGTTTATGCTTAAAGTTTTGACTTATATACGTTCTGTGTGCTTCACTAATTTGGTAATATAATTTTATTTTGGCTGTATATGCAACTGCATGTAACTCATGGCGTATGCGCCACCTGCCTTTTTGATGTATGTTTCTACGTTACTATTTCTAAGGCTCCCACATTGTTATAATGGGAATGTTAAACGCTTTCATTTTGTTCACTGTCACTCCTTCTAAAGACGCAACTAATATTTATATTTTACATGTTGCTTCAGTACGCCAATCGGCACATAGTACGCGACCTGAGCGCCACCTGCCCTGGCCGCATTGCTACCACGCAGGCCGATTTTACTCAGTTGCTTATACGCGCTCCGACCTCCATGTACTTAATTTTATTTATTTGACGAACCCTACTCTTAGGGCTATATTGTATTTGAACTAATGGAGCTATGGAGATGTTTGTAAAAATTGCAACGACGTATCATGCCATGTTAATGTAATACTGTAAGTACAAGAAGTTTATCTCATATTTTGTAACATAAGAGCCTCCTAATATATGTTAAACTCTAAACTTGACCTATGCGTATACCTTTCATTTATAGCATGATGTTCATTTTCCTCAGGCCGTCTTCTGAAGAAGATAGGTTTAAACCTATTGAAACCTAGGTAAAGATTACTTTATCCTTTGCAACTGGTCGGCTGTTTTTCATCTGATTAAATGTTGAATAAGTGTACTGGCCTCCACATGTTTGTGACACTGAACTCCTTCTGTATACGCATCTTTTTATGGGTGAATTCGGTCCCAACTTAATTTTCATGGATGAGAATACTCAACGATATCGATCAGCACATGTCGAGGAGCTTTCGGAACCAGAGGACATTCGGCGAAACGACTGGCCTGTCCGTTCTCATGACTTACATCGCATCGAGTCCACGTGGGACGCATCGGCAAGGTGTACTGCAGCACGTGCACATTCAAGAGTGCTGCTGCACCGGGAGGGTGGAGTGAAAGCGGCCACAGGCCTGAGGGTCCACTGCAAGAACTGCCGACAGTAAAGAATGCTCTATTCATTCTTGGTACATACCATGTCGTGACTCGACGTGGCGAAACACAACCTACTCGGTTGACCCTGGCCAGCGCTGGTGTACAGGTTGGGCGGCTTCTGTCGTCGTGAGAGGCTGCTACATACAAGTAGTAGTTGTGACGTAGTAGTTGTGACGTAGTAGTTGTGACGTAGTAGTTGTGACGTAGTAGTTGTGACGTCAGTGGCTTCGGAACGCTACTTAGACGGTTGACGTCCTTAGAAATATTGGAATTCTGATATATCGATACTAAACGAAATACCATTTTAGGGTCTCATATATCGAGAAACATCGATACACCGAAGGAAAAAAATCTCGATAGATCGGGCAATAAAAGTAGTGGATACCCATTCTATATACACTGCCGGTTTTAGAACTGTATATGTAAGTTTTGATTTATTGTTAGATATTCTGCACATCAACAAACTAGCATTTTTGGACGACATGGTTGTGGAGAGAAGCTGCGATGAGTATGAGTAGTCGTTATGTAGACAGGAGTGACACCACCAGCAGTCGACCAATGGTGTAAACGCCCAGAAGATCACCCCTACGTCGGATTGAAACCGGTTGGTGGTATAATAATAATAATAAATGCGATTGAGACTGTTTTTGAATTATTGATATTAACAAACCACCAGGCTATCTATCGCACTTAGCGCAAGAGCTGAAAGGAAAACGATGCAAGTTCACGCTTTCCGATAACGATTTTTCTAAGAATGGTAACTGCGTGCAAGTGGCACGATGAGTCCGTCGTTAGGTTTCCTCAAATGTCTGATTTGTCCGGAAGACTTCATGTCGACTTCCTGTCTTTTTTTTTCATTTCTGCTTAGTCAAGTGACCTAACAAAATGGTTCAAATGGCTCTGAGCACTATGGGACTTAACTGCTGTGGTCATCAGTCCCCTAGATCTTAGAACTACTTAAACCTAACTAACCTAAGGACATCACACACATCCATGCCTGAGGCAGGATTCGAACCTGCGACCGTAGCGGCCGCGCGGTTCCAGACTGTAGCGCCTAGAACCGCTCGGCCACCTCGGCCGGCAAAGTGACCTAACAGTTATAGTGGCAAAACTGCGTGGTGGGGCTAAACGTTGCAGTTGCTGTTGGTAGCGCCAAGAACCGACTGCATCAGCATTAGCCGACCGCTGTGGCCGAGCGGCTATAGGTGCTTCAGTCTGGAACCAGGCGACCGATGTCGTCGCAGGTTGGAATGCTGCCTCGGGCATGCATGTATGTGATGTCCTTAGGTTAGTTAGATTTAAGTAGTTCTAAGTTTTAGGGGACTGATGACCTCAGATGTTAAGTCCGTTAGTGATCAGAGCCATTTGAACCACTTGAACATCAGCATTTTCCCTCACGCGTCACCGCGAACCCAATCTTGTCATTTAGATTTTTGTTCATCAATGTCAGGAACTGTTTTCGAAGAATGTCGATGTCAAGAAGTAGCATGCTACTTGCGTTAAAAACTGTTTTATTTTAACGCAACTGGCGTCCTTTTTCTTCACATCAGAAATCTTGTTATTCCATTCACACCGCCACACCCCACTGAAATCGGACTTGTTTGTGCCACATATACTTGTTGTTGTGTCTAGACAAGACAGTCTAAACACAGGGTGAGGTTACCGAAAGGCACGCGTACACACACGCCGACTGGCGTGAAGTCTGGAACAGGATAAGTTATGAATGCTAATAAGAAAAGTATGCAGCTAAGTTAATACTCATCTTTAATCCATCATTGTGGTACATCGCTATTGACGATACAAATAAGACTCTCTCCAGACATGGTTAATGGCGCCTTGCTAGGTCGTAGCCATGGACTTAGCTGAAGGCTATTCTAACTGTCTCTCGGCAAATGAGAGAAAGGCTTCGTCAGTGTAGTCGCTAGCAAAGTCGTCGTACAACTGGGGCGAGTGCTAGTCCGCCTCTCTAGACCTGCCATGTAGTGGCGCTAGGTCTGCGATTACTGACAGTGGCGTCACGCGGGTCCGACATGTACTAATGGACCGCCGCCGATTTGAAGCTACCACCTAGCAAGTGTGGTGTCTGGCGGTGACACCACACTTGTTTCACACAGTCAAAGAAAAAGACTAGACGTGGTGAAAGCTCAATAGGTATTAAAACTCTTTCACACAATGAACGTAAAATTATGTTCTACTGTAATTTCAATAAAACAACTTCAAAAATGTACCGAAAATTGTGAAAAAAATAACAGAAAATAAAAATATCGGCACTCGACATTGCTATTTTCATATCGATATGTCGGTGGAGAAAGTAATGCCGATGTATATCGATTCCGTTTTGGATAAAAATCGATACTTTAACAACAGCCCCAACTGCTAAATCGGCGACGGTGCCTGGGCCAAACCTTCGGCTGCGCAGTGTGGGCAGACAGCTGAGTGTGGCATCCGACCCGCTGGTACCTGGCAGGAGTCGGCCAGCGACTGGCGCTGTGGTGGCAGTCGGTCCCTGGAGGAAATGCAGTGCTGGCGGCAGCAGGCACAGGCAGCAGGCACAGGCAGCAGGTTGATGCAGCTGTGCGGGCGCGTCACCAGGTCCCATGAGGAACTAATTGCTGCCAGTGGCAGTGTGGCCCAGTCTTGTACCACGTGGCAGCTGCTGACGAGGCGCAGTCATCTCGCCATTCGGCATGGCACTGTCGAGATGGTGCTGCTGCTGCTGGACTGTGGTGGCAAGATTGCCTTTGGCTAAAAATTCAGATTAGTTTATATCGCTCAGAGGCGCCAGTTTTTCGTTGAAATCTGACACCCAGTCACGTCATCCGTAGCAAGAGACTCGTCTTGGTATGATGTAGACTAGAGATGGGGGATCCGCTGCTGAACTGATACATAGAGTTGAATCTTTCAAAGCAGTGAACAATCAGTGATTCAGAAAAATAGAACGGTAGCTCCAAACGTTTCCCACGGCAGAGAGAGAGAGAGAGAGAGAGAGAGAGAGAGAGACGGAGCATATCAGCGGCGGCTCTGCTGGTCAGAGCACAGTGCACGCCACACAACACACCCAGCGCCGGCCTCTGCCCTGCTTCTACCTTGGCTGCCTGCATTGTGCAGTGCCCTATTGGATTTTGCGTTTAACATATGCCGTGCCATCTCTGTGCGTCGTCTGCCGCGTGCAGTGTCTGGCGCAGCTTAACTTAGCACCGCACTCTGTCGGCGATCGTTTCAGTCGCACGTCCTGCCCTCTGGGCAGTTTATGCGAGCAACAGGACAGAGAGCCTCCTAGCGAAGAACATAGGAACTACTTGCAACAACCTGCTCGCAAGAGAACGGACGATTTGTCTCGGAGCGGGTGACTGGTGGCCGTTCACCGCTCCCCCCACCCTCGGAATTCGCCCGCTCAACGGTCACCCCACCATTCTCAACTCTAGCCACAGCGTTGAGCAAAGCAACTCACATGTCACTCTGGTCTCTGCCGTCTTAGCTCACGCAGTAATACAGCTCGCGGCTCGACCTGCTCGACTCAGTGCTTCTGCATCGGAGTTCGTCTCTATTGGATATTGTTCTTCGCAGTAATACCGTTATTATGTTATGTATACATCATTTATTTTTATTATATTTTTTTTTGTTTAAACTGATCAGATTAGGTTCCTGACGACTCCTCTTACTTTAGGATTTTTATTATGGACACTCGAATTTACGCTTTAATTACGAGCGAACCGATAAACGTATCGCAAAATGTGATACACCAATATTTTCCTTGTTTTATTCTGCGTAAGGCTATATGCAGCACTTTCGTCTTACAGTCAAATTTATATTTTTTTTTTCTTATTCTGGTACGGATTTTGCGATTTTAGGCGTCTTCAGAAGGAAATGTTCACTTTAAAAATATATGGCATGTGATGTATTTGTATGAGGTTAATGAAATTTTAATACATTATAGCCAAATATATTGTTAATGTAAATCTCAAGTTACAACATTTTCCGATCACTCAAAAAACCACGATAGTGCAAAATAAATCAATAATCAAAAACTTTGTCATATCGTGGAAATTTCAATAAACAATACAAAATTCTTACTCATTATCTGTGTTACTGCAAAATAGGATCAAATAAGATCAAAATACAGGTTCAGTACTGGAATAAACAAAGTTTAAAGGGCAATGTGCCTTCCATTTATTTTCTATTGTAAATGAGTGGTGAGTCATGAAAAAGAGTGAACAGTTCTGATCCGATCTCTAAAAAAAACAGTTTTGCCCATCTCTAATGTAGACCTGCCGGCTCCAGTCATTGGCGCCGCGTTGCGTAGTGAGCCTAATCTCGCAGTGGGTTTCTTTTTCTGATCCACGTCTTGCCACAACGTAGCTCCCGGCCTGCGGCTGCTGATGCAATTCCTCGCAGTGGCGTTCTCATTAGTTCTAATTGCTTTCCCTAAAAGAGTTATTACTTTTGCTAAAGAAATGCGGTGTGGCTGGGGCCTCACGTTGGGTTGACCGTTAGCCGGGCGCAAGTGTTCCGACTTGACGCTACTTCGGTGACCTGCACGTCGGTGGGGATGAAATGATGACGAGAAGGACAACACAACATCCAGTCCCTGAGCGGAGAAAATCTCCGACCCAGCCGGGAATCGAACCCGGGCCGTTAGGTATGACATTCCGTCGCGCTGACCACTCAGCTACCAGGGGCGGACATTACTTTTGCTGAATGACTGGGAAGCAACACTACACTATCCGTCAGTGACAATCCAGCAGTTTTTGTATTGTTGGTGGAGGAACGCCCTATCACAAGAACTCCTAAGCAACCTTGTGGACAGCGTGAGACAACATTGGAGAGCACAAATTCCCACCTATCGTTATCACACGCCGTATTAAGAGGTACATCTTCCAGTTCTCGGAGTCCAGAGGACCATCATGAACCCCAGTGTGTTCAAGGTAGTTGTCTTTGAATGGCCGGCCGCGGTAGCCGAGCGGTTCTCGGCGCTTCAGTCCGGAACCGCGTGAGTGCTACGGTCGCAAATTTAAATCCTGACTCGGGCATAGATGTGTGTGATGTAGTGGACTGACAAGACAGCCAGTCCACAGTGACGGGTAACCGAAAGGCACGCGTTTAATTCACGCTGGCTTGCTTAAGTCTGAAACAGGATACGTAATGAATGCTATAAAGAAAAGTACGTAGCTGCGGGAATACTTAACTTTAATCCATCATTTGTATACAGCATTCTTGATGATACAAGTCAGGCTCTCTCTATAAATGGTTAATGGCGCCTTGCTAGGTCGTAGCCATGGACTTAGCTGAAGCCTATCCTAACTGTCTCTCGGCAACTGAGAGAAAGGCTTCGTTAGTGTAGTCGCTAGCAAAGTCGTCGTACAACTGGGACGAGTCCTAGTACGTCTCTCTAGACCTGCCGTGTGGTGGCGCTCGGTCTGCAATTACTGACAGTGGCGACACGCGGGTCCGACATGTACTAATGGACCGCGGCCGATTTAAAGCTACCACCTAGCAAGTGTGGTGTCTGGCGGTGACACCACATGTGATGTCCTTTGGTTGGTTAGGTTTAAGTAGTTCTAAGTTCTAGGGGACTGATGACCTCAGAAGTTAAGTCCCATAGTGCTCAGAGCCATTTTTTTGTCTTTGAATGAGAGTGTCATTTCGGTTCATCGCATTGTGTATCTCTTTCATTTAACTTCTGTATTAGATTGTACTAGTTCTTTCTATGTACAAGGTGCTTCGCTTAAATTCGGGTAAATGAAACGTTTTTTAAAGGCAAATTTATTAAAACTGAATACAAATGAAAATGAAAATTCTTTTACTAGTAGGTAGTGGTACCTATCAAAAGTAACATTACTCGATATAGCACCCTTAAGTCGCACTGACCACCTCCAATCTTGTCCTAAAGCGTTCGCAAGCCCTCTTCAAAACAGCACTGTCTATATTTGCGAATGTTGCTTCGATAGCGGTGTGTAGAGGTGTGACATTTGGGTGCCTCGTCTTTTTGGTAACTCTGTCGACTACGCTCCAAGCATAGTAATCGAGGGGTTCAAATCGGGGATATTCCGTTGCTAGAATTCCTTCCACCAGAACATGTCAACGTTGTCAGAAAGCCAGTTTTTGTCTAAGTGGCTCGTATGAGGTCCTCTTCTGCCATCCACTGCATTGTTCGCTCGCTGACGTTCAATACTGCTGTCATTGTCCTCAGCGATAGTCCCCGGTACTCCGATATCAGAGTCTGAGCATTTTCGATGTCTGCTGACGTTTGTGACAGGCGTTACTTCGAATGCGATTTCCTCACCGGGTTAGCGGAACCTTTCCCAGACTTACCCGAAGCATTATACTTGGCCGCAACGTCGTAAACAGTTGATGTCTGATGCCCGAAAATTCGAAATATTTCAATGCGCGAACGGCCAGTTCGAAGACTTTCAAATGGTTCAAATGGCTCTGAGCACTATGGGACTTAACAGCTGTGGTCATCAGTCCCCTAAAACTTAGAACTACTTAAACCTAACTAACCTAAAGACATCACACACATCCATGCCCGAGGCAGGATTCGAACCTGCGACCGTAGCAGTCGCACGGTTCCGGACTGCGCGCCTAGAACCGCGAGACCACCGCGGCCGGCTCGAAGACTTTCGATAATTGAGGTTCGTCGGTTGCACTTCGCTCTTGTCCGTAACAGCTCGGCCATTTTGAGGTTCTGACTGTTTACCAGATGCCTATGATTTCAAGAACGCCAATCGTAACCTCAGGCGGAACTACGATATGGCGATAAATTCAAATTGAAATTTGTCCGGATTTAACCGCCGCACCCTGTATGGTGGAAGTTTCATCGAGCTGAGTTACTTGGTAGCGACACGTCACGCGGGAGTTTCTTTCGGCCTTATGTTTTGAAAGGCCAGTTTATTTCATTCATATTAAGACAGATCACATCCACCCATGATGTGAAAGACTCCCATTTTGATGCATGACATACATTCTGGGCCAGTTTTATTTCGCCAACTGTCGAGCACAGTGAGGTTCAGCTCAATGTTACGTAATGGGATATTGCCCAATGCCAGCTGTTCCAGTCATTTGGCCCCCACCTCTACTTCTTCCCACTCCTTTCCTCTCCTTCTTTGTGGTAATTCGGACACGAAATTGAGGTACCAGGAGGCGCCTATCCCGAATGTGACGTAATGTAAAGCGACGCACCTAAACTTCAAAGAGCCTGTAGATGAATCTTCTCAAATATCTACAGCACTCAAACAGTTTATTTTACTCTACAACAAACACAAACTAGTATCTAGTATAATGTTGATCTACTTGAGCTACGGGCGAATGGCACCACGGAGACGGACACTGTCACGGTTTAGATACATCAGTTCCCCTTATTCACCCATGAAGTATTAATTCAGAACGCGAAATTAGTGCAACGTATTACAAATGTTTCATGAGTATTGGTAGTACGATTCACGTGGGAGCAAAATCTTGCATGAATTCATATACACTCCAGGAATTTGAAATAAGAACACCGTGAATTCATTGTCCCAGGAAGGGGAAACTTTATTGACACATTCCTGGGGTCAGATACATCACATGATCACACTGACAGAACCACAGGCACATAGACACAGGCAACAGAGCATGCACAATGTCGGCACTAGTACAGTGTATATCCACCTTTCGCAGCAATGCAGGCTGCTATTCTCCCATGCAGACGATCGTAGAGATGCTGGATGTAGTGCTGTGGAACGGCTTGCCATGCCATTTCCACCTGGCGCCTCAGTTGGACCAGCGTTCGTGCTGGACGTGCAGACCGCGTGAGACGACGCTTCATCCAGTCCCAAACATGCTCAATGGGGGACAGATCCGGAGATCTTGCTGGCCAGGGTAGTTGACTTACACCTTCTAGAGCACGTTGGGTGGCACGGGATACATGCGGACGTGCATTGTCCTGTTGGAACAGCAAGTTCCCTTGCCGGTCTAGGAATGGTAGAACGATGGGTTCGATGACGGTTTGGATGTACCGTGCACTATTCAGTGTCCCCTCGACGATCACCAGTGGTGTACGGCCAGTGTAGGAGATCGCTCCCCACACCATGATGCCGGGTGTTGGCCCTGTGTGCCTCGGTCGTATGCAGTCCTGATTGTGGCGCTCACCTGCACGGCACCAAACACGCATACGACCATCATTGGCACCAAGGCAGAAGCGACTCTCATCGCTGAAGACGACACGTCTCCATTCGTCCCTCCATTCACGCCTGTCGCGACACCACTGGAGGCGGGCTGCACGATGTTGGGGCGTGAGCGGAAGACGGCCTAACGGTGTGCGGGACCGCAGCCCAGCTTCATGGAGACGATTGCGAATGGTCCTCGCCGATACTCCAGGAGCAACAGTGTCCCTAATTTGCTGGGAAGTGGCGGTGCGGTCCCCTACAGCACTGCGTAGGATCCTACGGTCTTGGCGTGCATCCGTGCGTCGCTGCGGTCCGGTCCCAGGTCGACGGGCACGTGCACCTTCCGCCGACCACTGGCGACAACATTTATGTACTGTGGAGACCTCACGCCCCACGTGTTGAGCAATTCGGCGGTACGTCCACCCGGCCTCCCGCATGCCCACTATACGCCCTCGCTCAAAGTCAGTCAACTGCACATACGGGTCACGTCCACGCTGTCGCGGCATGCTACCAGTGTTAAAGACTGCGATGGAGCTCCGTATGCCACGGCAAACTGGCTGACACTGACGGCGGCGGTGCACAAATGCTGCGCAGCTAGCGCCATTCGACGGCCAACACCGCGGTTCCTGGTGTGTCCGCTGTGCCGTGCGTGTGATCATTGCTTGTACAGCCCTCTCGCAGTGTCCGGAGCAAGTATGGTGGGTCTGACACACCGGTGTCAATGAGTTCTTTTTTCCATTTCCAGGAGTGTATATTGGCAGTTTGGGATATTCAGCCGCCAATTTTTTTTTTTTTTAAATTCATGGTGAAACTTTCATTTGTCGCTTGCTTTGCACGATTCGCTACCAGTTTCGGTCAGTGACCATTACAAGCTTAGCTGGCATAATCGGCGGGAAAGTAATACCATAGTTGACCGAAACTAGTAGCGAATTGTGCAAAAGAAAGGGTAGTTGAAGGTGTCACCATGAATTAAATCACTGCGTGAAAAACTGTAACTAATTCTTGCCGACTAAGATTTTTCGAGTCGGCAACCAATTTCGAGGTCCAGGGAAAAAGTATCTAGGTGATGACTGCGATAGAAATGGAGGGACCTAGTAATGGATAACAGCACGGGAACTTCAATTCGCTGATGTTGGAGACAGAAAAACATGAAGAATATTACTAAATCTATCAAACAGTCTTTCATTGCCTGCCGGAGTGGCCGTGCGTTTCTGGGGGCTGCAGTCTGGAGCCGAGCGACCTCTACGGTCGCAGGTTCGAATCCTGCCTCGGGCATGGATGTGTGTGATGTTCTTAGGTTAGTTAGGTTTAATTAGTTCTAAGTTCTAGGCGACTGATGACCTCAGAAGTTAAGTCGCATAGTGCTCGGAACCATTTGAACCAGTCTTTTGTTTGTATTCATTTCCAGGTGATACATTTTCATTTCCGTCAGGCTGCGATAAGTGCCACTAATATGATGAATTTGATTTTAAAGACAGTTACGTGAAGTTGCTGTTACTATATTTTGCTGTTTGAAAAAGAGATACCTTTTTTTCTATTTGTGTTAAAAAGTTCTTCGTTTCCTCTACAAACCAAATGATGCTAAAGTGAGATTATTTTACTCGCAAATAAGAGTGTAGTGCATTTTTATTATCAATTGCTGTGTGAAACTGACATTCCTTCATTCTTAGTTCTCCGATGGCGTACTATTTGCTTTTCTGGGAGGTTAAATGTTGATTTTCTTCGTGAGTGAATATTTCAATACTAAATTTATTGATATTTTAGGACCTAAATCATACGTATTGTGCTGTGGTATTATTGTTTTCTGGGTATTCGTATGCTAGGCCTCTAATAGTATTCGCCGACTCGAGATAAACGTCTAAATTTTTAAGAATCTCTCACCAACTGAAGAATGAAGACTTTTAACTAAACTCTGTCTTTCATTCATATAACAGACGTTCGGCCACACTGCTAACATAACTGACATGAAAGTGGTGTAACACACTGAGGTGACAAAAGACACGGGATACCTCCTAATATCTCGTCGAACCACCTTTTCCCCTGGGTAGTGCAGAAACTCGACGTGGAATGGGCTCAACAAGTCGTTGGAACTCCCCAGAACAAATATTGAGCCAAGCTGTCTCCATAAGGGGTCATTAATTGGGAAAGGGTTGACGCTGCAGGATTGTGTGCATGAACTGACCTCTCGCTCATGTAACATAAATGTCCGATGCGACTCATGTCGGGAGATGCCGGTGGCCAAATCGTTTGCTCGCATCGTCCAGAATGATATTCAAACTAATCGCAAAAAATTGGCATTCATGATAATGAAGCCCATGATTAACAGCAAATAGGCTCCAAGTAGCCTATAATAAGGATTTCCTGTCTATGATCGGTTCAGATGGACCAGAGGACCAGCCCATTCCATGTAGGCATTGCCAACCAGTATGGAGCCGCCACCAGCTTACACAGCGCTTTGTTGCCAACTTGGGTCCATGGCTTCGTGGGGCCTGAGCCACATTCTAACTCTCCCATCAGCTACTACGAACTGAGATCGGGACTCGTCTCACGAGGCCACGGTTTTCCGGATGTGCAGTACGGTCCAAACGATATGGTCAAGGTGATGCAGGCCATGGCCTGCTGTTAGCAAAGGCACTCACTCTCGTGGGTCGTCTGCTACCACAGGCTGTTAACGCAAAATTTCGCCGCACTAATCTGTCTCTTACGATACGCCCCACGTTGATTTCTCCGATTATGTGACGCAGTGTGACTTGTTTGTTCGCACTGACAAATCTACGCCAACGGCGCTGCCCTTTGTCGTTAAGTGAAGGCTGTACGACACTGTCCGTGATGAGAGGTAATTCCTTCAGTTTGGTATTCTGTGCGCTGTAACTAAGAACCCGCCTTTTTTGCTCCCGCCAGGGGGCGTGCACCATCTCCACCGCGCCTACTACACGTCTCTGTGGTTCAAATGGTGCAAATGGCTCTGAGCACTATGGGACTCAACATCTTTGGTCATAAGTCCCCTAGAACTTAGAACTACTTAAACCTAACTACCCTAAGGACACCACACACACCCATGCCCAAGGCAGGATTCGAACCTGCGACCGTAGCAGTCCCGCGGTTCCGGACTGCAGCGCCAGAACCGCTAGACCACCGCGGCCGGCCACGTCTCTGTGCATGAGCTGTGTCTCAGTCATTTCCCGCCGATAACTGCAGGCTGGCCATCCAGGGACAAGTTTCGTCTGTAATGTGGCTCTTGGATACTACGAGCATTTGTTGTGGTCGAATACAACTTTCAGCGTGTGTGTGAGTCTTCATTCTACCAACTTACATGCCCGGCAAGCACGTCACTCGGAGTTGACGGAAGGCGACCTTGCAACATTTTCTGGTATTTGTGTGTATAGTTTAACGATCAGAGCAAGATTGGTAGCCCGAAGTTGTCGATGCTTGTTGGACTTACGTGATAAGCGCCTTAATGTGTAGTCAGTACAAACAGTTAATTGGAGGTGTTCACTGTGCCGAAATGTTTTTTAACTATATTTTGTATTGTTTTATGTTTGCATTAACCACGATTTTATTTAAAGAGTTCGTGTTTTCAACTTAGTTAACTTACATTGGTAAAATTGTTTATGCTCCTGTTATTCGGGGAACGTTGTCTAGTTCTTGGCTACCGGATATAAGTCCTGTTCGTAATCTCTGAATATTTAATGTACTGGTTATGAGCAGTTTGTTTGGTTCTCAGAATTTATGTCTTTTTAATGCTAGTACCTGCTGGTTTACTTGAACTGTTTGTACGATGTATTTTAGGTTTAATTTGTACAGTCTTTTAGAGAAAAGCTACATTTCCTCAATGCCTGTCGCGATCTGGTCTGTCTGAAGATTATAACCGATGCGTTAAGAAGGTGTTTGTTGATGCTTCTTGTATTATCCTGAAACGTTTAGTAACTGAATAATTTTTCTGTCTCTTCTAGCAGACCGCGAATTCATACCGTGCTTTATTGAATTTATTTTAAGACAGAACCGCCTGAGTGACGTGAAGCTCCAAGCAAGGCCACTATCTGAAATCTTGAAGTAACAATCGCCAAATTTGAAACACTAATGATTTATTGCTGACTTTTTTGGATTGTTATATATAATTGCATTCATCTGAGATTGTAAAATTTCACGCAGTAAGAAAAAATTCTGGGGTGACGTGCCATTTACCATTCCCAGCTTCCCGCTTGATAGCGTCTTTGATAGGAGTATTTGGTTGGAGTGTAAGCTTGTATGGAAGTGAAAGGTGGACGATGAACAGTACACAAGAAGAGAAAAGAAGCTTTGGAAATCTGGTGATACAAAGAAGTGATGGTAATTACATGAGAAGATTGAGTAATGAGTGCAGAGGACGTGAATCGAATCATGGAGAGAATAGCTACTTGGGACTGCGAGACAGAATGGAAGAGCTTGATAGGGCGCGTCTGAGTCATCAAGGAATTCTTAAATTGGTAATGGAAAAAAGAATGCGGGATAAAGTTTGTAAAAGGGCATGAAGAGTTGATAACAGTAGGCATGATCAAAAATGGTTCAAATGGTTCTGAGCACTATGGGACTTAACAGCTATGGTCATCAGTCCCCTAGAACTTAGAACTACTTAAACTGAACTAACCTAAGGACAGCACACGACAGCCAGTCATCACGAAGCAGAGAAAATCCCTGACCCCGCTGGAAATCGAACCCGGGAACCCGGGCGTGGGAAGCGAGAACGCTACCGCACGACCACGAGATGGGGGCAAGGGCAGCGCCGTTTGCGTAGAGTTGTCAGTGCGAACAAACAAGTCACACTGCGTCACATAATCGGAGAAATCAATGTGGGACGTATCGTACGAGATAGATTAGTGCTGCGAAATTTTGCGTTAACAGCCTATGGTAGCAGACGACCCACGCGAGTGAGTGCCTCTGCTAACAGCAGGCCATGGCCTGCATCGCCTTGACCATATCGTTTGGACCGTAGTGCACAACCGGAAAACGAGGTGACGGAAGCCATGGCAGCGGTATGTCCATGTGCAGATGGCGGCAGTATTGCCTATAAAACGGCAATGGAGCTGTCATTTGTACTCAGGTGACACAAGTGAAAAGGTTTCCGACGAGATTATGGACGCATGACACAAATTAACAGACTCTGGACGTGTAATGGTAATTCTAAAAGGACGCATGCGACAATCCAGTTCGGAAATCATTAGAGAATTCAATATTCTGAGATCCACTGTGTCAACAGTGTGTCGGGAGTACCAAACTTCATGCATTGAATCTCCACACAGACAACGCAGTGGCCGACGGTCTTCACTTAATGACCGAGAGAGGCAGCGTTTGTGTAGATTCGTCACTGCCAACAGAGGAGAGACACTGCGAGAAATAACAACAGTAACGACTGTAGGACGTACTACGAACGTATCCATTAGGACAGTGCGGCAAAATCTGGCGTTAATGGCCTATGGCGGCAGACGACTCACTGCAGTGCCTTTGCTAACACCACGACGTCGCCTGCACCGCCTCTCCTGGGTTCTCGATCATATCTGTTGGACCGTAGACTAGTGGAAAACCGTGGTCTGGTCAGATGAATTCCGCTAGGATTGTAGGATTTGAGAGTGGCGCAGATCCCATGCAGCCAAAGACCCAAGTCGTCAACAAGGCACTCTGCAAGCTGGTGGTGACTCCACAATAATGTGGGCCGTGTTTACAGGGTGTTTCAAAAATGACCGATATATTTGAAACGGCAATAAAAACTAAACGAGCAGCGATACAAATACACCGTTTGTTGCAATATGCTTGGAACAACAGTACATTTTCAGGCGGACAAACTTTCGAAATTACAGTAGTTACAATTTTCCACAACAGATGGCGCTGCGGTCTGGGAAAACTCTATAGTACGATATTTTCCACATATCCACCATGCGTAGCAATAATATGGCGTAGTCTCTGAATGAAATTACCCGAAACCTTTGACAACGTGTCTGGCGGAATGGCTTCACATGCAGATGAGATGTACTGCTTCAGCTGTTCAATTGTTTCTGGATTCTGGCGGTACACCTGATCTTTCAAGTGTCCCCACAGAAAGAAGTCACAGGGGTTCATGTCTGGCGAATAGGGAGGCCAATCCACGCCGCCTCCTGTATGTTTCGCAGTGTCGCCTAAGGCAGTTTGTACCGCCACAAAGTCACGAAGAATGTCCAGATAGCGTGATGCAATAATCGTTTCGGATCTGAATAATGGGCCAATGATTCCTTTGGAAGAAATGGCGGCCCAGACCAGTCCTTTTGGAGGATGCAGGGACGATGGGACTGCAACATGGGGCTTTTCGGTTCACCATATGCGCCAGTTCTGTTTATTGACGAAGCTGTCCAGGTAAAAATAAGCTTCGTCAGTAAACCAAATGCTGCCCACATGCATATCGCCGTCAGCAATCATGTGGACTATATCGTTAGCGAATGTCTCTCGTGCAGCAATGGTAGCGGCGCTGAGGGGTTGCCGCGTTTGAATTTTGTATGGATAGAGGTGTAAACTCTGGCGCATGAGACGATACGTGGATGTTGGCGTCATTTGGACCGCAGCTGCAACACGGCGAACGGATACCCGAGGCTGCTGTCGGATCGCCTGCTGCACTAGCTGCGCGTTGCCCTCTGTGGTTGCCGTACGCGGTCGCCCTACCTTTCCAGCACGTTCATCCGTCACGTTCCCAGTCCGTTGAAATTTTTCAAACAGATCCTTTATTGTATCGCTTTTCTGTCCTTTGGTTACATTAAACCTCCGTTGAAAACTTCGTCTTGTTGCAACAACACTGTGTTCTAGGCGGTGGAATTCCAACACCAGAAAAATCCTCTGTCCTAAGGAATAAACCATGTTGTCTGCAGCACACTTGCACGTTGTGAACAGCACACGCTTACAGCAGAAAGACGACGTACAGAATGGCGCACCCACAGACTGCGTTGTCTTCTATATCTTTCACATCACTTGCAGCGCCATCTGTTGTTGAAAATTGTAACTACTGTAATTTCGAAAGTTTGTCCGCCGGAAAATGTACTGCTGTCCCAAGCATATTGCAACAAACGGTGTATTTCTATCGCTGCTCGTTTAGTTTTTATTGCCGTTTCAAATATACCGGTCATTTTTGAAACACCCTGTACATGGAATGGACTATGTCCTCTGGTCCATCCAAATCCGTCATTGACTGGAAATGGTTCGGATACTTCAGATGTTCATAATCTTCACGTTTTCAAACGACAGTGGAATTTTTATAAATAACAATAGCCTTGTCATCGAACCACAGTTCTTCGCTATTGGTTCGAAGAATATTCTGGACAATTTGAGCTAATGATTTGACCACTGGAATCGTCCATCACGACTCCCATCGAATATGTATGGGACATAATCGAGACGTCAGTTCGCGCACAAGATGCTGCACCGGCAACTCTGTCGCAATTATGGCTCAGTATTTCTGCAGGGAACTTCGAGTGATTTATAGAGCCTATGCCGCCTCGAGTTACTGCAGTACGCCTCCGACACGATGTTGTTGTTGTTGTTGTGGTCTTCAGTCCTGAGACTGGTTTGATGCAGCTCTCCATCCTACTCTATCCTGTGCAAGCTTCTTCATCTCCCAGTACCTACTGCAACCTACATCCTTCTGAATCTGCTTAGTGTATTCATCTCTTGGTCTCCCTCTACGATTTTTACCCTCCACGCTGCCCTCCAATACTAAATTGGTGATCCCTTGATGCCTCAGAACACGTCCTACCAACCGATCCCTTCTTCTGGTCAAGTTGTGCCACAAACTTCTCTTCTCCCCAGTCCTATTCAATACTTCCTCATTAGTTATGTGATCTACCCATCTAATCTTCAACATTCTTCTGTAGCACCACATTTCGAAAGCTTCTATTCTCTTCTTGTCCAAACTATTTACCGTCCATGTTTCACTTCCATACATGGCTACACTCCATACAAATACTTTCAGAAAAGACTTCCTGACACTTAAATCTATACTCGATGTTAACAAATTTCTCTTCTTCAGAAACGCTTTCCTTGCCATTGCCAGTCTACATTTTGTCTCCTCTCTACTTCGACCATCATCAGTTATTTTGCTTCCCAAATAGCAAAACTCCTTTACTACTTTAAGTGTCTCATTTCCTAATCTAATTCCCTCAGCATCACCCGACTTAATTCGACTACATTCTATTCTCCTCGTTTTGCTTTTGTTGATGTTCATCTTATATCCTCCTTTCAAGACACTGTCCATTCCGTTCAACTGCTCTTCCAAGTCCTTTGCTGTCTCTGACAGAAATACAATGTCATCGGCGAACCTCAAAGTTTTTATTTCTTCTCCATGGATTTTAATACCTACTCCGAATTTTTCTTTTGTTTCCTTTACTGCTTGCTCAATATACAGATTGAATAACATCGGGGAGAGGCTACAACCCTGTCTTACTCCCTTCCCAACCACTGCTTCCCTTTCATGTCCCTCGACTCTTATAACTGCCATCTGGTTTCTGTACAAATTGTAAATAGCCTTTCGCTCCCTGTATTTTACCACTGCCACCTTCAGAATTTGAAAGACAGTATTCCAGTCAACATTGTCAAAAGCTTTCTCTAAGTCTACAAATGCTAGAAACGTAGGTTTGCCTTTCCTTAATCTTTCTTCTAAGATAAGTCGTAAGGTCAGTATTGCCTCACGTGTTCCAGTGTTTCTACGGAATCCAAACTGATCTTCCCCGAGGTCGGCTTCTACTAGTTTTTCCATTCGTCTGTAAAGAATTCGTGTTAGTATTTTGCAGCTGTGGCTTATTAAACTGATTGTTCGGTAATTTTCACATCTGTCGACACCTGCTTTCTTTGGGATTGGAATTATTATATTCTTCTTGAAGTTTGAGGGTATTTCGTCTGTTTCATACATCTTGCTCACCAGATATTTCGAGATATTCATTACTTCTGTCACTTCAGTGTACGCTGTACTAGAATCTTCTTGCAGATGAGAAGATGAGGGCTGTGTTATTTTTCCACTTACTGCGTAAACTACAATGTATCCACTCGTTCGCGTTATTCAGTGGTTAAATTCAATAACTTGCGGCACGTACTTTGCGAATTTTCATAGGTCGTAGATAATATGGGAGGAAGGGATATCTAACATGTGTGTTGCAAAGGCGCAGATGATCAAAGGAGGCTAGGAACAAACGCAATGACTTTTCTATTTCATTAATTATACAAGAATCTTGGACTAAGAAGAGGTAGCACGTTGAAAGGCTGAAAGACAACGTATTCTGACGAATATTGCAAAGTTTGTCAACGGGACTGGCATTGAACACGAGAGAGAATGTGAAATCTGAACAGGAAGCGGGTAAACATCTTTGTCATCAGTTCAGATCGCAGCAAAGATTCAACATTCGGATTGTGAACCAGAGTAATATATGGTTCTTATATCTCGATATTTCTATGTTGTTCTGCGATAGAAACTTACACCATTAACGTTTCCATACTCCTGAAGTGGAATGGTAAAATCTTTCGACACTGAAATCCACTACGAAACTACGTCCCAAATACCTACTTCTCGCGAAT
The DNA here is from genome assembly GCF_023864275.1 of Schistocerca cancellata. Classification (NCBI taxonomy): domain Eukaryota; kingdom Metazoa; phylum Arthropoda; class Insecta; order Orthoptera; family Acrididae; genus Schistocerca; species Schistocerca cancellata. The sequence goes on along the minus strand of NC_064628.1, from coordinate 919,941,133 downwards.
CCCTTAAATCCTCAAATCTGCTCTGTAAAGACAGCGACGTTAGCCTCTGGCGCAGCATCAATCATTCAGGATCCGTGCCTCCGAAGGCACTGCGTTAACCTCCATGAATAAGTCAGAACTCCCGTCCCCCCACGTTCAGTTTCAGTATTAACGAGACAGCTTGCAAAGTGGATTCAGGTGACTCTCACGTTAATGTATTGCTGGCTGATTACACGTTGACGTCTGTTTGACAAGTCTTTCAATTTCCGTATCAAAGTATAACTTCATTTCTTTTCCCTTTGGTGCCCGTGTGTCTGGACACACTTCTCGTAGTAGTACATGCCAACTCCGTTTCCTGTTGTCATGTACAATGCCCATACCAGTTTCCTATCTAATACAACGAGTTACAATTCTCTCTTCTTTTTGTGGTTCCCATGTACCACTTGAAAATTTCGCAGATGTGAACCTACCTTCTGGTTTCGTATTTAAATTAGATGACTTGCTTTATCCATCATTTGATGTTTCAAGGTCCGTCAGTAGTAGTATTTGCTGACAAACATTACAAACATCGAGGTCCGCCTATTATGTGAACAACTGTTGCTTATAAATGACCAATCATATTTGTGCACCTTTGTGCCAACATTAATGCGTACTTTTATTCAGTTCTGTAGAAATTAAATATAGATTAGGTAACAATTATTCCAATCAAGCTAGGTCTGAGTATACTTGTAGGTTTTGTCTGTTGTGGGTATTAACTTATTTTTCAATTTTGTTGGATTCTGTGAAACCATCTTTACCTCACTGCCTACTGGTAATTTGCAATCTGCAATTGAATGATGTCACTGTGAAACTGGTGGGTGAGTTAAGGAATCACTTTGCTTACGAAATGTAATTCTATTGCGCGAAAATAATACGCCATTTAATTTTGTGATTACTCACAGTTAGCTACGAAGTGTGCGTTCCCATCTACATTCTCATTTGTTGTGGAAATGCTCATAGAACCACAATAGAAGTTTTTGGGCCACTCCACCTGCAAGTTACAGATTTTCGCTTCACTAAACACTGCGTAAATGTTGCTGCTGCGTGTCCAGTCCCTGTAGAAGTCCAAACGTTTTCATGTACGTTTCGCGCCAAAATTGGATTTTGTTTAAAATATCTATTTATAGATCACTGCAAATGTGCTATGGTAGTTGTCATTTTTCATAGCTATGTTCCGAATGTCTTGCTTTAACGTTCCTGCTTGTTTGCCTTACGTATATGACCAGAAAGAGCTGCATGTAAGTTCGCATATGTGTGATCTGTGGAATTTATCTGTTGGTCTTTCCTGTGTTCAAGTTTTTCTCTGTGCCGTTTTCTATATTCTATACCCCGTTTAAGTCCCTGTGCCTTAAAAATGTTGCCTATTCGTTGAACCATTTTGTCACTGTAAGTGAGTATGTGCCAGTTTGTTTAGTGTGCTGATCGTGTGCGGATTCTTGCTCTGTTGTGTCCCGTATGTGGTCTTTGCTGGGGTGTTGAGTTCTTTTGTGTTGTACTACGTTTTGTGTGCATGTGGCTTGTTCTCTGTCCGTTAACCTATTTTCTGGGTAAATTCCTCTGTCGTATGGATACCATAAGCATTCAACACTGTTGTTTGTTTTGTTGTGTTTAACTTATCTGTATAATTTCGTAAACTTACGGGTGTTCTGTTTAACCTATGGAGCATGAATCTGAAGCTTGTTTGTTCGTGTGCCATTCGGTAGTTTGATTGTAAATGGTGCTGCTTGTGACTGTGGAATTCCTGAGTACTGTAAAATCATTAGTATTGTTCGACCTCTATATCGTACATCGACTCACCAAATGCTACTGGATTCAATATGCAGCGTTTTTGCGTATGCTAGTGACAGTTACACCGTATGTTTCGTGCCGTATGTGTCGTGTGAACTACAATAATGCGAAGGAATGTTAGCACAGAAATTATCAAATTATTAAAATGTTGAATATGTAGTATGGTAGCACTAGATATAACGAAATTAAGTAACATGGCCATTTCTCTCGCCGAATTTTAGAAACTGTAAAACTTTGTATTTCATGAATGTTGTTCATGACGGCTTAATAGAAGAACGTATTGGTTTCTTACATGTGAAATACACAATTCTTGGACTGACTTTTTGTTTTGGTTCCTCATTTACAGTCATTTACATTGCCGAGTTACCCTGCAAGCGTAGCAAAGACGAATGGCGAAATTTATAACGATGATCCAAGCCACAACAGGGAGAGAACACTGGCAGAATGAACGTCGACGAAGAGCGGATTGGTATAGTCCAATGCACTGGAACGAGCATCTCGGAAATAGCAAAGCCGGTTGACTGATCACGTGCTGGAGTTGTGATCATCCATGGGAAGTAGTTGGAGGATACTGAAACAAATCCTATGTACAAATGGAAATGACGTCGCCAGGTCGGATTAATCACGTATCATGTTACTGCACCAGATCCATGGTCGTGTCTGGAAGTACTTTCATTCAGGAGAAGAGATAAGCGAGTTTCACTCGAAGTTTACTGCGACTTGACGTGTGTTCCACAAGATGGCTAACTTTGGGAAAGCAGTATTTGATTTCGTCCTTTTTACTTCGTCCTATGAGAATATACAGTCACAAACTCGTAAGATTTGAAAAATTTCGTATTACCGCCTTGAGCCCCCATTAAAATAGTTTATTTACAAAACCAGTTTAAATTGTCTGACCGTCTACATCTACATCTACATGACTACTCTGCAGTTCACATTTATGTGCTTGGCGGAGGGTTCATCGAACCACAGTCACACTATCTCTCTACCATTCCACTCTCGAACAGCGCGCGGGTAAAACGAACACCTAAACCTTGTTCGAGCTCTGATTTCTCTTATTTTATTTTGATGATCATTCCTACCTATTTAGGTTGGGCTCAACAAAATATTTTCGCATTCAGAGGAGAACGTTGGTGACTGAAATTTCGTAAATAGATCTCGCCGCGACGAAAAACGTCTTTGCTTTAATGACTACCATCCCAATTCGCGTATCATATCTGCCACACTCTATCCCCTATTACGTGATAATACAAAACGAGCTGCCCTTTTTTGCACCCTTTCGATATCCTCCGTCAATCCCACCTGGTAAGGACCCCACACCGCACAGCACAGGACGAAGTAGTGTAGTGCAGTGTAAGCTGTCTCTTTAGTGGACTTGTTGCATCTTCTAAGTGTCCTGCCAATGAAACGCAACCTTTGGCTCGCCTTCCCCACAATATTATCTATGTGGTCTTTCCAACTGAAGTTGTTCGTAATTTTAACACCCAGGTACTTAGTTGAATTGACGGCCTTGAGAATTGAACTATTTATCGAGTAATCGAATTCCAACGGATTTCTTTTGGAACTCATGTGGATCACCTCACACTTTTCGTTATTTAGCGTCAACTGACATACGCCACACCGTACAGCAATCTTTTCTAAATCGATTTGCAACTGATACTGGTCTTCGGATGACCTTCCTAGACGGTAAATTACAGCATCATCTGCGAACAACCTAAGAGAACTTCTGAGATTGTCACCCAGGCCATTTATATACACTCCTGGAAATGGAAAAAAGAACACATTGACACCGGTGTGTCAGACCCACCATACTTGCTCCGGACACTGCGAGAGGGCTGTACAAGCAATGATCACACGCACGGCACAGCGGACACACGAGGAACCGCGGTGTTGGCCGTCGAATGGCGCTAGCTGCGCAGCATTTGTGCACCGCCGCCGTCAGTGTCAGCCAGTTTGCCGTGGCATACGGAGCTCCATCGCAGTCTTTAACACTGGTAGCATGCCGCGACAGCGTGGACGTGAACCGTATGTGCAGTTGACGGACTTTGAGCGAGGGCGTATAGTGGGCATGCGGGAGGCCGGGTGGACGTACCGCCGAATTGCTCAACACGTGGGGCGTGAGGTCTCCACAGTACATCGATGTTGTCGCCAGTGGTCGGCGGAAGGTGCACGTGCCCGTCGACCTGGGACCGGACCGCAGCGACGCACGGATGCACGCCAAGACCGTAGGATCCTACGCAGTGCCGTAGGGGACCGCACCGCCACTTCCCAGCAAATTAGGGACACTGTTGCTCCTGGGTTATCGGCGAGGACCATTCGCAACCGTCTCCACGAAGCTGGGCTACGGTCCCGCACACCGTTAGGCCGTCTTCCGCTCACGCCCCAACATCGTGCAGCCCGCCTCCAGTGGTGTCGCGACAGGCGTGAATGGAGGGACGAATGGAGACGTGTCGTCTTCAGCGATGAGAGTCGCTTCTGCCTTGGTGCCAATGATGGTCGTATGCGCGTTTGGCGCCGTGCAGGTGAGCGCCACAATCATGACTGCATACGACCGAGGCTCACAGGGCCAACACTCGGCATCATGGTGTGGGGAGCGATCTCCTACACTGGCCGTACACCACTGGTGATCGTCGAGGGGACACTGAATAGTGCACGGTACATCCAAACCGTCATCGAACCCATCGTTCTACCATTCAAGGACCGGCACGGGAACTTGCTGTTCCAACAGGACAATGCACGTCCGCATGTATCCCGTGCCACCCAACGTGCTCTAGAAGGTGTAAGTCAACTACCCTGGCCAGCAAGATCTCCGGATCTGCCCCCATTGAGCATGTTTGGGACTGGATGAAGCGTCGTCTCACGCGGTCTGCACGTCCAGCACGAACGCTGGTCCAACTGAGGCGCCAGGTGGAAATGGCATGGCAAGCCGTTCCACAGGACTACATCCAGCATCTCTACGATCGTCTCCATGGGAGAATAGCAGCCTGCATTGCTGCGAAAGGTGGGTATACACTGTACTAGTGCCGACATTGTGCATGCTCTGTTGCCTGTGTCTATGTGCCTGTGGTTCTGTCAGTGTGATCATGTGATGTATCTGACCCCAGGAATGTGTCAATAAAGTTTCCCCTTCCTGGGACAATGAATTCACGGTGTTCTTATTTCAATTTCCAGGAGTGTAGATCAGGAACAGCAGAGGTCCCAGGACGCTTCCCTGGGGAACACCTGATATCACTTCAGTTTTACTCGATGCTTTGCCGTCTATTACTACGAACTGCGACCTTCCTGACAGGAAACCACGAATCTTGTCACACAACTGAGACGATGCCCCACAGGCCCGCAGCTTGATTAGAAGTCGCTTGTGAGGAACGGTGTCAAAAGCTTTCCGGAAACTCAGAAATACGGAATCAATCTGAGATCCCCTGTCGATAGCGGCCATTACTTCGTGCGAATAAAGAGCTAGCTGCGTTGCACAAGAACGATGTTTTCTGAAACCATGCTGATTACGTATTAATAGATCGTTCCCTTCGAGGTGATTCATAATGTTTGAATACAGTATATGCTCCAAAACCCAACCGCAAACCGACGTCAATGATATAGGTCTGTAGTGCTATGGATTACTCCTACTACCCTTCTTAAACATTGGTGCGACCTGCGCAATTTTCCAATCTGTAGGTACAGATCTATCGGTGAGCGAGCGGTTGTATATGTTTGCTAAGTAGGAAGCTATTGTATCAGTGTAATCTGAAAGGAACCTAATCGGTATACAATCTGCACCTGAAGACGTGCCCTTATCAAGCGATTTGAGTTGCTTCGCAACCCCTAAGGTATCTACTTCTAAGAAACTCATGGTAGCAGCTGTTCGTGTTTCAAATTCTGGAATATTCCATTCGTCTTCCTTGGTGAAGGAATTTCGGAAAACTGTGTTCAATAACTCCGCTTTAGCGGCACAGTCGTCGGTAACAGTACCATCGGCACTGCGCAGCGAAGGTATTGACTGTGTCTTGCCGCTTGTGTACTTTACATACGACCAGAATTTCTTCGGATTTTCTACCAAATTTCGAGACACTGTTTCGTTATGGAACCTATTAAAGGCATCTCGCATTGAAGTCCGTGCCAAATTTCGCGCGTCTGTAAATTTTAGGCAATCTTCAGGATTTCGCGTTCTTCTGAACTTCGCATGCTTTTTCCGTTGCCTCTGCAACAGCGTTCGGACCTGTTTTGTGTACCATTGGGGATCAGTTCCATTTCTTACCAATTTATGAGGTATGAATCTCTCAACTGCTGTTGCTTCTATATCTTTGAATTTGAGCCACATATCGTCTACATTTGCATAGTCAGTTCGGAAGGGATGGAGATTGTCTCTTAGGAAGGATTCTAGTGACACTTTATAAGCTTTTTTAAATAAAATTATTTTGCGTTTGTTTCTGGTGGATTTGGAAGAAACGATACTGAGTCTAGCTATAACGACCTTGTGGTCACTAATCCCTGTATCAGTCATGATGCTCTCTATTAGCTCTGGATTGTTTGTGGCTAAGAGGTCAAGTATGTATTCGCCACCATTTACAATTCGCGTGGGTTCGTGGACTAACTGCTCGAAATAATTTTCAGAGAAAGCATTTAGGACAATTTCGGAAGATGTTTTCTGCCTACCACCGGTTTTGAACAAGTATTTTAGCCAACATATCGAGGGAAGGTTGAAGTCCCAACCAACTATAACCGTATGAGTGGGGTATTTATTTGTTACGAGACTCAAATTTTCTCTGAATTGTTCAGTAGTTCATCGGAGGCTGGGGGTCGGTAGAAGGAGCCAATTATTAACTTAGTTCGGCTGTTAAGTATAACCTTCACCCATACCAATTCGCACGGAGTATCTACTTCGACTTCACTACAAGATAAACCACTACTGACAGACACGAACACTCCACCACCAATTCTGCCTAATCTATCTTTTCTGAACACCGTCTGAGACTTCGTAAAAAGTTCTGCAGAACTTATTTCAGGCTTTAGCCAGCTTTCTGTACCTGTAACGATTTCAGTTTCTGTGCTTTCTATTAGCCCTTGTAGCTCATGGACTTTCCCAGCACAACTACAACAATTTACAACTACAATTCCGACTGTTCCTTGATCCAAGCACGTCCTGTATTTGCAGCCCACCCCGTACTTTCCCGAGGCCTTCTAACCTAAAAAACCGCCCAGTCCACGCCACACAGCCTCCGCTACCCGTGTAGCCGCCAGCTGAGTGTAGTGAATTCCTGACGTATTCAGCGGAACCAGAAACCCCACCACCCTATGGCGCAAGTCAAGGAATCTGCAGCCAACACGGTCACAAAACCGTCTGAGCCTCTGATTCAGACACTCCACCCGGCTGTGCACCAAAGGTCCGCAGTCGGTTCTGCCAACGATGCTGCAGATGTTGAGCTCTGCCGTCATCTCGTAAGCTAGACCGGCAGCCGGAATCCAGAGAGAATTTCCTCAGATCCAAAGCGACACACGTCATTAGTGCCGACATGTACCGCCACCTGCAGATGGCTGCACCCTGTGGTCTTCATGGCATCCGGAGGGACACTTTCCACATCAGGAATGACTCCACCCGGAATGCCCACGGAGTGCACACCGGATTTCTTCCCCACCTTAGCCGCCATATCCCTAAGGGGCCCCATTACGCGCCTAACATTGGAGCTCCCAACTACCAATAAGCCCACCCTCTGCGATTGCCCTGACCTTGAAGGCTGAGAATCATCCTCTGAAACAGGGCAGGCAGCTACATCTGGCTCAGCCGCAGACAGTGCCTGAAACTTGTTTGTCAGACGCACCGGGGAGGCTTTCTGATCAGCCTCCGGGGACGTCTTTCGCTGCCTGCCACGCCCTGGAGCGACCTCCTAATCAACCACAGGCAAGGGCTCAGCCCCACTGCGGGCAGCAACCGGGGCAACCACAGCGGCAGACCGATCTGGGGACAGACGGGACGAGGTTGACATCCCGGTGGTACCCAAGTCCGGCTCCCCACAGTGGTGCCCATTGGCAACAGCCTCAAGCTGTGCGACCGAAGTCAGCGCCACTTGCAGCTGTGAGCGAAGGGATGCCAACTCAGCCCTCATCCGAACACAGCAATCCCAGTCCCTATCCATTCTAATCGATGTTGAACAACAGTTACTGAAACACGAGTCCGTGGCTAGATAACGCAAGGGAAACACGCAACGAATGTATGAACTAACCTGTATAAATGCCTAACGACTGCGCTACAATCTGCCTGAATTTACGATTACAGTAACTATAACTCGAAATTACACCTCCTATACGAAACTCACACGCAATTTAAGTAAGAATCTACGAAGTAAACACTAAAGCGCGATGCTACAACTCTCAAATACTATAATACGCCCGAAATTTACGAATTAAACAATGCAAGTACCCAAAAACACGCGAAGATATTAGGAATTAAACTATGTAACAAATAAGTAAGCTAGGGGTATACGACTTGCTACTGGCAGCTGCTTATCTAACGCCGGCAGGGAGCACACTCGTCGGCGTCATGTTAGGCGAAATATAAAATTGTTATCGTCAGGTGATATAACGATTAATTATACACCATTACGGTGATATAAATTATGTCGTTAATCTATAAAAATTGTGCTAGGTAGTGTACTCATTTGTATTAAATCACATTCACATTCATTTCATAGTTTTACCATGAACGAGTACACTACCACCAAAGTTTTTATAGCCTGACAACGTGATTTATATTACGATATAACAGTGATAGTTCTACCACCAGACGATAACGCTTTTATATTTCGCTTAACAAGTTGCTGTGAGTTCTTTTATGAATTAGATCATTCTGACGATGATCAGATGACTGGAGCTGGTTTTGTAACCAGAATATCAGGGTGATATGACATTTTCCAAATTTTCAGGGTGTTTTCGTAAGAGCGTGCAAAAATTTAACACGAGATAGTGGATGCTCCACTGACCAATTTGATTGAGGGAACCTGGTGTCGGAGAAGCCAGCTTAAGGAGATAATAGGCATAAAATCACATTAGTTACAGTTAACTGCAAATACCGTCATTAACACAATGAACGTACCATTTGCACTGTATCTTACAAAGTGTACTGAAACTGTCGCCATCGACTTCAATGAAAGCATGACATCAGTGAAAAAGATTCTGATGCACATAGACAAATATCCCTGGTGTGCTTCGAATCACATTACAGGCAGCTACAATTCTGGCAACTAATTCCGTCTCTGCATCCACTGGAGTCTCATACACAAGTGACTTTATAGATATCCCCATAGGGAATAATCAAGATCGTTCATGGCGGGTGTCCTCGCAGGCCAAGGGGTAGGACCTTTCTCTCCAATCCAGCGACCAGGAAATACTGTACTGCTACTGCTCCATCGTATTGTACTGTACGTCTGTGGACACCACTGAGTAATGAATGGGTCTCTCGTTGGGTCATAAAAAAATCTGTCATGAAACAACGTAAATACGATACAACAAAGCCACCTTTACGGACAAGTAAAGGAAACAAAACCTGCATCATGACTTCCTAGTAATCAGGCTCGTCCTCTTTGTTTTCTTCCAGAAAATAAAGAATGTGCAGGGCTATTACAAATGATTGAAGCGATTTCATAAATTCACTATAGCTCCATTCATTGACATATGGTCACGACACACTACAGATACGTAGAAAAACTCATAAAGTTTTGTTCGGCTGAAGCCGCACTTCAGGTTTCTACCGCCAGAGCGCACGAGAGCGCAGTGAGACAAAATGGCGACAGCAGCCGAGAAAGCGTATGTCGTGCTTGAAATGCACTCACATCAGTCAGTCATAACAGTGCAACGACACTTCAGGACGAAGTTCAACAAAGATCCACCAACTGCTAACTCCATTCGGCGATGGTATGCGCAGTTTAAAGCTTCTGGATGCCTCTGTAAGGGGAAATCAACGGGTCGGCCTGCAGTGAGCGAAGAAACGGTTGAACGCGTGCGGGCAAGTTTCACGCGTAGCCCGCGGAAGTCGACGAATAAAGCAAGCAGGGAGCTAAACGTACCACAGCCGACGGTTAGGAAAATCTTACGGAAAAGGCTAAAGCAGAAGCCTTACCGTTTACAATTGCTACAAGCCCTGACACCCGATGACAAAGTCAAACGCTTTGAATTTTCGGCGCGGTTGCAACAGCTCATGGAAGAGGATGCGTTCAGTGCGAAACTTGTTTTCAGTGATGAAGCAACATTTTTTCTTAATGGTGAACTGAACAGACACAATGTGCGAATCTGGGCGGTAGAGAATCCTCACGCATTCGTGCAGCAAATTCGCAATTCACCAAAAGTTAACGTGTTTTGTGCAATCTCACGGTTTAAAGTTTACGGCCCCTTTTTCTTCTGCGAAAAAAACGTTACAGGGCACGTGTATCTGGACATGCTGGAAAATTGGCTCATGCCACAACTGGAGACCGACAGCGCCGACTTCATCTTTCAACAGGATGGTGCTCCACCGCACCTCCATCATGATGTTCGGCATTTCTTAAACAGGAGATTGGAAAACCGATGGATCGGTCGTGGTGGAGATCATGATCAGCAATTCATGTCATGGCCTCCACGCTCTCCCGACTTAACCCAATGCGATTTCTCTCTGTGGGGTTATGTGAAAGATTCAGTGTTTAAACCTCCTCTACCAAGAAACGTGCCAGAACTGCGAGCTCGCATCAACGGTGCTTTCGAACTCATTGATGGGGACATGCTGCGCCGAGTGTGGAAGGAACTTGATTATCGACTTTATGTCTGCCGAATCACTAAAGGGGCACATATTGAACATTTTTGAATGCCTAAAAAAACTTTTTGAGTTTTTGTATGTGTGTGCAAAGCATTGTGAAAATATCTCAAATAATAAAGTTATTGTAGAGCTGTGAAATCGCTTCAATCATTTGTAATAACCCTGTACATTAAATGAACAGTTCAGTACGTGTGAACGTGTACGAATGTTAGTTGTAAATAAGCTGGAAAACAGTAATGCTAGACAAAGCGGTAGACAAGTTTACTTCCGTATGTCCTTAAGCTGGCTTCTCCGACCCCAGGTTCCCTACCTCAAATCGTTCAGCGAAGCATTCTCTGCGTCCTGTTACACTTTTACACGCAATTAAGGAAACTCCTTGTATGAAGCCCTTGGGCACAAACTCCTGAAAATGCGTTGGAACGATTTGTTACACTTAACTGTCAGTTTTAGACATAACGGTGGTAAAAGCATTAAAAAGATCCTAAGGCGAAAGTCTAGGATGGAATCCTAGGATAAAAGTCAGAAGCTGTTACAGTTCACAATAGTTATGTAAATGGAGACGTGACATTTTGAAGTTGGAATGAGTGTGCTCACATACTGCTATATTCAGTTATCTTTCTACAAGGCTTCACGTTTCTAAACTTTTCTGGGCGTTTTTGTTACTTTACTAAAACTATGTTCCGTAGTATTTGCCGTTATAATTCATATAAGAGCCCCTTTCTAAGGAATGAGTTTTTGCGACTTTGTGAACATGCCAGGTAATAATGACTAACAGGAATAGACATTAACAGCGAAAGTTGCTGAGATAACGTGATAATGAATGTTTTAGATGGTGTACTGATATAAGTAGTTTAACATACTGACTAGCAAATATATAAAGTACTAGATTTGTGTGACATCTTTGTAAGAATGTGCCGTGTTTCTTTTACTACCAAACCAAATGCATTTATTTTTGACTTTTACATGCATTATTTCTGGAGCATGTGCAGAAATACTGCATTTCAGTGCTCAGGTATGGAGGTAGCGTAGCGTAAGTATAACTGGAATATATATTTCGAATGGATACTGCACTACGAGTGAATCAATAGATATAGTATAATTAATCGAATAAGACGGCAGAAGTCTTTATGATTTATCTCTTTATGAACTACAAGCTGTTCTGTCTGAATTCACACAACATCAGACTTTCATCTTAGGATTTCATCTAAGTCTTTCATCTTAGGATCCCCAGTACGTTTTACCTCCGATACGTCTTTGACTGCACGCTTCAAGTTTGAGTAGTTTCTCCCTTACAAAAACGATCCTTACGTCCTTGTTTTGTATCAGCAGAATCCAGTGCATTTATCGCTATAGGGGATACCTCTTCACTACAGAGTCAGCATCGAATCAAACACCCTATTCTCAACAAATCCTACTTCCTCCTCAACACACCGTACTTCCGAAGAACTCGACACGACCACTCAACTCGAAAACAATCGACAAATGTGCTGGATGAGAAAACGTCATTCTGACGTCACTTCCCAGTAAGCTTCGAGTGAAACCAGCTTCCCATCTGGACTTCCTTCCTGACAACCGTGGTGATGTAGCCGACCAGCACAGAGAACGCTTCCACCAGCTAATTTCGGACATGGGAATCAGATAAAAGGGAAAGTGGAGTGCACTAATGTTAACCGATTACTGCTGGACACTAACCAGGGAATCATCAGCAGAAAACTACAGGCAACAGGCGAAGCGGTTGCGTCTTCAGTGACGTTCCTCCAGGGGACAATGCGAAGGTAAATGCAAGCCTATGCTTACATAGGCAATAACGTAAAGATATCATGACTTCAGAACGAAAACTAATCTTGCATTTTCATTAATATTTACGTTTTCAGTATACCGGGAAACATGAAAAATTACTGTTATCGTGCCAGTTACAGAAAAAAAGTAAAATTCTGTTGGCTAGTGTAACTCTTCCTTGGGGACCCGCAGATATGAGATCTGGCTGCTTTGCGCGATGACTTCCCGTCAGTTACTACGAACTCCGAGCATTGCGACAGGAAATCACAAATCCAGTCTCAGTACTGACACTACAATATACAGTAACGCTGTCAATTTACAACCTACTCTGAGAAACAGTACCAAAATCCTTACATAAACATATAAATATGGAATCAGCTTGAGAGCCCTTGTCGACAGCACTTCCTACGTCGTGTGAATTAAGAGCGAGTTGCGTTTCGCAAGAACCATACTTTATGATTCGCAGTAACTCTGTGCAAATAGACCGTTATATGCCAGGTGCTTCACAATTTTCGAACACAGCAGGGGATAGTATCGTACTCTGTACAACTTTCAGACCTTCGCCTCGTAATAGAAGTTTCATATACTTTTAATCCATTTTTAACATACGACGTTCACGTCTTACACCCTGCTGTCTACTTGCGAAACGACAAAAATCACACTGGAAAATTACGGATTTCTGAAATGTGGAAACATGAGCAAGTGACCGTATGGTCATGTGCGTAAGTACAAATATTCAACTGAAATTTGAAATCCCTAAAGTCGGTAAAATCTTGTTAATACTCTGTTTAATACTCTATCTGTTACATTACTACTCTACTTCATAGAATAACATTAATCGTAATCAAATTAACCAGAAGTATTACCAAAAACGCAGAACAAGTTAAATATACTTTGGAATAGAAGCTATTGGGAACAAGAAATAATTTCCATTTTCAAGACAGATGCAATAGTTACAGCATTAAGGAGACTTAGACATTTACAAATATTGCATGTTTCATGGTAAAAGACCCTTCTCTGTTCAAAGGGACAAGATGGCGCATGACCGAAGAAGTACGGCTTACCTGTGTATATTCTACTGGCCATTAAAATAAGTTCACCACGAAGTACACGTGCTACAGACGCGAAATTTAACCGACAGGAAGAAAATGCTATGATATGCTAATAATTATCATTTCAGAGCATTTACACAAGGTTGGCGCCGCTGATATGTGGAAAGTTTCCAACCGATTTCTCACACACAAACAGCAGTTGACTGGCGTTGCCTGGTGAAACGTTGTGATGCCTCGTGTAAGGAGGAGAAATGCGTACCATCACGTTTCAGACTTTGATAAAGATCCGATTGTAGCCTATCGCGATTGCGGTTTATCGTATCGCGACATTTCTGCTCGCGTTGGTCGAGATCCAATGACTGTTACCAGAATATGGAATCGGTGGGTTCAGAAGGGTAATACGGAACGCCGTGCTGGATACCAACGGCCTCGTATCACTAGCAGTCGAGATGACAGGCATCTCATCCACATGGCTGTAACGGATCTTGAAGCCACGTCTCGATCCCTGAGTCAACAGATGGGGACGTTTGCAAGACAACAACCATCTGCACGAACAGTTAGACGACGTTTGGAGCAGCATGGACTATCAGCTCGAAGACCATGGCTGCGGTTACTCTTGACGCTGCATCACAGACAGAAGCGCCTGCGATGGTGTACTCAACGACGAACCTGTGTGCACGAACGGGAAAACGTCATTATTTCGGATGAATCCAGGTGCTGTTTACAGCATCATGATGGTCACATGCGTGTTTTGCGACATCGCGGTGAACGCACATTGGAAGCGTGTATTCGTTATCGACATACTGGCGTATCACCCAGCGTGATGGTATGGGGTGCCCTTGGTTACAGGTCTCGGTCACCTCTTGTTCACACTGACGGCACTTTGAACAGTGGACGTTACATTTCAGATGTGTAACGACCTGTGGCTCTACCCTTCATTCGATCCGTGCGAAACCCTACATTTCAGCAGGATAATGTACGACCGAATGTTGCAGGTCCATTTACTGGACCCAGAAAATGTTCGAGTGGTGCCCTGGCCAGTACATCCTCCAGATCTGTCACCAATTGAAAACGTCAGGTCAATGGTGGCCGAGCAACTGGCTCGACACAATACGCCAGTCACTACTCTTGATGAACTGACCTGGCATCGTGTTGAAGCTGCATGTGCAGCTGTGCGTGTACACCCCATCCAAGCTCTGACTCAATGCCCAAGCGTATCACGGCCGTTATTACGGCCAGATGTGGTTGTTCTGGGTACTGATTTCTCAGGATCTACGCACCCAAATTGCGTAATAATGCCAGCCTGTGTGGTCGAGCGGTTCTAGGCGCTTCAGTCAGCAGCCTCGCGACCGTTACCGTCGCAGGTTCGAATCCTGCCTTGGGCATGGATGTGTGTGATGTCCTTAGGTTAGTTAGGTTTAAATAGTTCTACGTTATAGGGACTGATGACCTCAGAAGTTAAGCCCCATAGTGCTCAGAGCCATTTTTTTTCGTGCAAAACATAGTGAGGTCCTGGTTCAGGTGATTCACGCTTAGGCCAGTGTTTCTTTTTATAATGAAGTCTTTTGGCGCGGATATCCGAGAGGCACAGGAAGGAGCAGAATTTTCTGTACCCATGTTGCAGCCCAAGTAATATGCCTATGACGTTCAGATCCTCGGAAATCGGGCATTTAAACTTGTCATAGCACAATCGCAATAACAATTGTTTAATGTTATCATACGTTTCTTTCATGAAAGGTGCGTACCCGTTCTATGTCGATGGTAACACTAAGAAATACTTACGCAGACTTGCTTTGGAGGAGTCGACGAACAACGTTCAGTGATCACTTTTATAGTCAGTTCCGACAGCTGCCAATAGTCCCTGTACATCACCTTAAAATACCAAGTTCTTTTCACTTTCAAAACTAAAAAAAAATGGTTAGAATGACATCTGGTGATTACGGAACGCAGTCACCTTTAACCGTCTTATCAAGACAATTACAATTTTGTAATCTTGACGCATTAAGTTCAACTTTACCTTTAGGCAATTCCAGATGTCTCACTAGGTCTTTAAGTTTACAGTTAGTTACATACGAAATCAGGATCTTTCTGAGAGCAGGGTTGCTAAGGTGATGGTGCAGCCTTAGCTTCACTAGTGCCCTCTTCACTATCACAATCAGGCGGGACAGGAAAAGGCAATCATTTTCGATGAAGCACTTGTCGCATGGCTGACGGGGTGTTTGTGTATGTCAAAGAAAAGTTTTACTTCTAGCAAATAACAATCATTCACATGCTTTTATGGTTCTCGCCAGATCATGGGTATAGCGAAGCCCATATAAGAACCTTCACGATACATCCACGAATGAAGGCTCGAGGTACAAGATATGCAACATACATGAGGAGCCCAGGTCTTTTATTGGTCTTCAATATCACAGCCAAAGTACTGTCCGTATGCCTTCCTAATATAAGGTGTTGTTGGCCTCCTTTGCGATTTGAAAATACCCCGTCCGCAACGTAGCAAACATCGTCAGCACCGTTTACGAATTTTGGAGGCGTACTGAGTCATCGTGCACATTATTTCATCACTAGTGTACTGTTGTCTGTTCTCGTACGACTGTCCCAAGAATTTCAGTTCAAATGGTTCAAATGGCTCTGAGCACTACGGGACTTAACATCTATGGTCATCAGTCCCCTAGAACTTAGAACTACTTAAACCTAACTAACCTAAGGACATCACACACATCCATGCCCGATGCTGGATTCGAACCTGCGACCGTAGCATGCGCACGGTTCCGGACTGAAGCGCCTAGAACCGCTCGGCCAAATCGGCCGGCAAGAATTGCAGTCTGATTTTTTTGCTTCATATTATTGTAAACCGACACGTATGTGAGAAGATATCGCTGATCAGTCACGAAGCGAAACATTCGTCCTGTGGATTTCGCTGCTTCATCTGCTGCCGTCGCTCGTCTCTTAGAAGCAGTGGAAAGACACCTGCCTGTGCGAAGCTCTCGCCTCTAGTGCAACGCCACAACCACCCGCTGCTGTGATGTGTGTTGATACAGTAGCAGACGGCTCTCCGTACGTTAGCCGGTATTAAAGGGCGAAGTAATACCTCGGGTTTCTAGCGCGCCGTGTGTCGCACCCCTGTTGGCATTAGGTAACATCAAAGTGAGCTCGCTGCACTGATTTTCGTAAAGTTCCCTCATTTCCGTGATTACAGACTGTGACGTCCTGGGCGATAAATTTCCTGTGTACTGCTTGCGTCACGATGTGCAAAAGTAAGACAGGAGTTAAGCGGAAACTGCACTCGCCTGAAGTACCAGCTGTTGTAAGAATATAAAAAAAGTGTCTTCACTTCAAATGAAGTACGGAACGCCTGTAAAAATATAAAATAGGAAAAAAAGTATCACGAGAAATTTTAAATAAGGTTTCTTCAAGAGATATGCACAGACGGAAAAAAATTCCAACACCAAGAAATAATGTAGAGTATAGAAATTTCATGTATAAGATTCTCTAGGTAATTTATTTAAGTGAGTGACTTGCACGTTCAAAGGTTAACGTAAGCGCCAGAATAGCCCTTGCAAATGTGAAATTCTGGTACGTTGTAACCGGTCTAACTGCCAGACTGTTGAATTCAAGCATGAAGACCCGTATGCATTCTCTGGTACAGGTGCCAGATGACAGTTTATGGGGTGGATTCCATGCCTGTTGCACATGACCAGTCAGTACGGCGATGGTTAAAGTTGTTTGTGGATGACTCTGGAGTTGTCGTCTGCTTTTGTCCCATACCTACTCGACTGAACACGTATCTGGTGAAGGAGCAGGCCAACACTCTGTAGAACACGTCGGATTACAACAACGGTGTGTGCGCGATCGTTATCAAGTTGGAAAAACCTCCCTGGAATGCTGTTCATGAATGACAGTACAACAGATCGAATCACCGGACTGACGTACGAATTTACAGTCAGGGTGCCTAGGATGACGACGAGAGCGCTGTTGATTTCATACAAAATCGCACACCAGACCATAAATCCAGTTGTTGGTCCAGTGCGTCGAGCAACAGACAGGTTGGTTGTAGGGGCTCATCTGGCCTTATTCTAACCAACACACTGAGGTAGAACCGGCTTTCATGAGAAAACACAACTCGACTTCATCATCCAATGAGCCTTCACTTGACACCACTGAAAAAAAAAAACAGTGGTGGTTTGGGGTCAGTGGAATGTACGTTACAGGGCGTCTGGCTCGGAGCTATTCTTGAAGTAACCAATTGTAATAATTCGTCGTGTCACTGTGGAGCCAGCTGCTCCTCAAATTGCACGGTGCGCTACATCCATACTACCGAGCGGTGTGGCACAGTGGTTAGCACACTGGACTCGCATTCGGGAGGACGTAGCCGGCCGAAGTGGCCGTGCGGTTAAAGGCGCTGCAGTCTGGAACCGCAAGACCGCTACGGTCGCAGGTTCGAATCCTGCCTCGGGCATGGATGTTTGTGATGTCCTTAGGTTAGTTAGGTTTAACTAGTTCTAATTTCTAGGGGGCTAATGACCTCAGCAGTTGAGTCCCATAGTGCTCAGAGCCATCGGGAGGACGACGGTTCAATCCCGTCTCCGGCCATCCTGATTTAGGTTTTCCGTGATTTCCCTCAATCGTTTCAGGCAAATGCCGGGATGGTTCCTTTGAAAGGGCACGGCCGATTTCCTTCCCAATCCTTCCCTAACCCGAGCTTGCGCTCCGTCTCTAATGCCCTCGTTGTCGACGGGACGTTAAACACTAACCACCACCACCCACCACATCCATACGCCAAACTCTGTGGTCTTATCTCTCAGTAGTGGCCGTCTGGAGCCCACTCTTCTTGTGATCGAACATTCTCGTGACCACCACTGCCAGCAGTCATGTGCAGTAGCGACGTACCTGACAGGTCTTTCTGGAATATCGCCGAAGGAACATCCAGCTTCTTGTACCCGTATTACACGACCTCGTTAAAACTCAGTGTTGATAATGGCATCTTCGGCGTGTTAAAGGCATTCTTGCCTAACATCAACTCACTACGTCCAGTCTCAGATCACGATCTTTACAGTGCGTATTTAAGGGGCTCCGGAACGCCGTATACTTGCAATGTTAAAATAACGCTTATAAATTACATATTTCCTCACAAAGTATTTGAGGTAGGAAGTTGAACATTTTACAGATAATTTATTGGAATATGGGCTACAACGTAACACAGGAATTTTACAAAATTTTAGTTCAGTTATTAAAGATGATTTTTTTCAATTGTAATGAAAATTCACAACATTTTTTTGCAATTTTTTATTTATATATTCAAAAATATACAGTTTTTTTTGGAAAAAGGCTGTGTTAAATAATGCAGAAGGTACTGTGTAACATTCACTGAAAGTTTGAAACAAATATGTTTGGAAGATCCTTAGAAAACATGTAATTAGTATGAGAAAATAAAAGTTTTGGGAATCGAGCGACAAAGATTGGATTAACTTTTTAGTGCAGTCTAGGTCCATAGGATGGATTATCTTCATCCTCTGCAAATTCCTCCTCCAGCTTCCTCTTGTTCCTCCTCCTGTTTACTCTTGCTTGTATTTCTAGACTCTTTACAGCCCTGTCTGCAGCCCGAAGGCGTTCCTTGTCTAAAGCAAGCATCGCTCGTACCATGTTAGAATCTATCTTCATTCCCATATTTCTAAATACCTTGCACCTTACAATGTTGCCATCATTGAAAGTCGCAACAGCAACTTTACTTTTACTCATTATTATACTTCAACAAAACAGAGACTCAAGAAACAGAATTAATTACGAATAATTTCGAGATAACGACAGAGTAAATAAACATGAAACAATCGACAATCACACCAGCGATATATATTGAACCATCACAGGTTAGCCACAACACATACTTTATCTCACATCACTAAAATGTACCTGATGAACACGGACGTTAATAATAACACCATTTGACAGCAGTTTAACAGCGCCACAGTGGGTCACGCCCATGTAGAACACATTTTTAAAAAATTTAAAAATAGTTGTAGTCCTCGGAATTGAATAAATTATATATGTATTAAAAGGTAATAGTCTGCAGATTCAAAAAACGCAAAAAAGTAAAAATTGAACTTTTCATGATTTTGAGCCTTTCCGGAGCCCCTTAAAGCAAACCTCGTCTGCATTCTCATGGTGGCGCCAAGAGTGCTACCCTTTGGCGAGCGGCGCGAAATTTGAATAAACGTCATGTTGCAGATGTAGAAACGTGCCCGCCTACTTCCATGTATCTCGCACAACGCCTTCTGGATGTTAAGGTTTTTTTTTATCAGTGTGTATCCACAGATCCACGAGAGAAAGCCTGTAATTCTTCCAGAGCGAAGCAGTAGCTTGAAAATTTACCTTATACGTTAACTGACACTGTAATATCATTTCTTACATCCCACGGTACTTACATTTCCTAAACAATCAGCAGTAAGCCTGATATACTCTGTAGCCGAATCTGGGGAACCAGTCTGGATAAACAGCAAGCTCTCTGAAACGATAGACGACCGATTACGTAACGCAATGATGATGGTTGTTCAGAGCATAACGTCTGCTCCACTGAACTGGATTCCAATCTTAAGCCATATAGATTCACCCACTCTGTGTAGAAAGGGAGCAGTAGTAGAGGAATACATGAGAATCCTGTACAATCCTGAACTGACAGTCCACCAGGACATGCCGTCCACTGGCGTGAAATCGGCTCCTTAGTCAACTTCTCGCTGATGACAGCTCCAATGTCTGTACCAAATGGTTGGCATTTTGATGTGAAAACGCCCCCTTCTACCTTCGCGACGTTGTAGATCGTCAAAAATAACCAGTGGTTTCGAGCAGAATTCGTACAGGTCACGGTATTTGTGCAGAAAATCTATGCAAGTTGGGAAAACTCCCAAAGCCAAACTGCGACTGCGGAGTTCCAAGACACTCCATTCGTCGTATCATGAAGAATGTGAGCTGAGATGGTCCACTGAAGTTCCCCGTTCCAAAGCTCATGTGCCTTTGTAATAAGTAAATACATTAACTGAGACCAAGAGGCAACTGGCTTACGTCTTCGAAGTTTCACCTATGTTTTTCTACAATCGTTCTCCCAGCTGCTGAGAGTGAAGTACCACTTCCGCTGAATTTTGAAATATTGTTGTAAGACTGGAGATTTCAGTGTTGTTTTTCTGATGTGGGAATTTGTTTCCTGGCACGGTGATGTTGTGCTGGGGCAGCCGAGTTGTCTATCGGCCTACCGTAAGTGGGAGACGTGGAAGTAGGCGTACTGCATAATTTTTTATTTTCTTGTCAACATTTTAATCACATAGAGTACTACTACATATGTTGGTTTACTTAATTACAACCTTTATCGTAAATATAAAACAAGTATTTTAATATTTCGTTGTCTTTCGTACTCTGGTTTCTGCAGCCAAATGAGTGTTTTGTAACTGATGACTGAAATTATTGCATCTGGAAATTCTATCGACTTACAGAATATATACGAGGTGCATTCAAGTTCTAAGGCCTCCGATTTTTTTTCTAATTAACTACTCACCCGAAATCGATGAAACTGGCGTCACTTCTCGACGTAATCGCCCTGCAGACGTACACATTTTTCACAACGCTGACGCCATGATTCCATGGCAGCGGCGAAGGCTTCTTTAGGAGTCTGTTTTGAACACTGGAAAATCGCTGAGGCAATAGCAGCACGGCTGGTGAATGTGCGGCCACGGAGAGTGTCTTTCATTGTTGGAAAAAGTCAAAAGTCACTAGGAGCCAGGTCAGGTGCGTAGGGAGCATGAGCAATCACTTCAAAGTTGTTATCACGAAGAAACTGTTGCGTAACGTTAGCTCGATGTGCGGGTGCGTTGTCTTGGTGAAACAGCACACGCGCAGCCCTTCCCGGACGTTTTTGTTGCAGTGCAGGAAGAAATTTGTTCTTCAAAACATTTTCGTAGGATGCACCTGTTACCGTAGTGCCCTTTGGAACGCAACGGGTAAGGATTACGCCCTCGCTGTCCCAGAACATGGACACCATAATTTTTTCAGCACTGACGATACCCGAAATTTTTTTGGTGGCGGTGAATCTGTGTGCTACCATTGAGCTGACTGGCGCTTTGTTTCTGGATTGAAAAGTGGCATCCACGTCTCATCCATTGTCACAACCGACGAAAAGAAAGTCCCATTCATGTTGTCGTTGCGCGTCAACGTTGCTTGGCAACATGCCACACGGGCAGCCTTGTGGTCGTCCGTCAGCATTCGTGGCACCCACCTGGATGACACTTTTCGCATTTTCAGGTCGTCGTGCAGGATTGTGTGCACAGAACCCACAGAAATGTCAACTCTAGAGGCGATCTGTTCAACAGTCATTCGGCGATCCCCCAAAACAATTATCTTCACTTTCTCGATCATGTCGTCAGACCGGCTTGTGCGAGCCCAAGGTTGTTTCGGTTTGTTGTCACACGATGTTCTGCCTTCATTAAACTGTCGCACCCACAAACACACTTTCGACACATCCATAACTCCATCACCACATGTCTTCTTCAACTGTCGATGAATTTCAATTGGTTTCAAACCACGCAAATTCAGAAAACGAATGATTGCACGCTGTTGAAGTAAGGAAAACGTCGCCATTTTAAGTATTTAAAACAGTTCTCATTCTCGCCGCTCGCGGTACAATTCCATCTGCCGTACGGTGCTGCCTTCTCTGGGACGTATTGACAATGAACGCGGCCTCATTTTAAAACAATGCGCATGTTTCTATCTCTTTCCAGTCCGGAAAAAAAATCGGAGGCCTTAGAACTTGAATGCACCTCGTACTAGTCTTTTAAAAATATTTGCGCCGGTTAACTGTTCATAAATGGCCGATTTCTGCACGTCTCTGCCTGTTCACGTTGCTGCATTCAAGTAACATGCGCTCCACACTTTGCTAAACTGTTGTGTATGGACACAAGAGTCGTTAGTTATTCTGAATCGATAGTCCTAAGGCTTCAAGTTTCGTGTTCCGTTAACACCGCAGTAAATAAGTAGCGAAAGGCTATCCGATCGCCTGTCTTAGGTGCACTGGTAGAAAATATTCTTTTGCAATGATTCCTTTTGAGGTCTGCTGCCATTCTTCCATCCTCTCTTCGACGGCTGCATTTCGTGACATCCGTTTTACGATCGTTTGGGGACGTTAGATGCCAGTTATGACCTGGATGCCACTTTGCCCAGCTGGGTTGCCATTTCATTACAATTCATTCCTATGAGAGCTTTTAATTCATTCGGTTCTCATCTGTAAGAGTCTAATCTTACCTGAAATGTATTTGCAGTTACGAATATGTACGAACATCAGTTACATCATGGAATGACGACAATGAAAACTTGTGCCGAACTGAGATTCGAACCCGAATTTCGCGTTTATCGCGAACGGTCGCCTTACCATTACGCTATCCGACCACATGCCACGGCCAGACCCAAACTTCCCCATGTCGTCAACCATGAGTCTACAACCTGCACTCCTGCATCCACCACACGTACGAGTGGTATTCGGGAAGTACGTTCCCATTGGTTACGGAATGGAAACCACCGTGAAGATCCGATTAAGCTTTGTAGCCTTGCTCCCATGTGTTGGACAGTGACTCTAGTACGCCCGTCGACGACGTCACGTGGTTCTTTTCAGTTCTGAGAGCATGGTGAACACGTGAAGGTGCCTACAACAATAGTGTCTCGCGCCAAGTATGAGGGAGGGCTTGGTGACAGATTTCGCCTGGTGTCAAGCAGCCCGCATAACATAACTGTCACTGCTGGGACAATGAGGATGCTCTTCCAGCGTTTTCGATGATAGAGTTTGATCACACACAATACAGCCCGTAACTGGTTCCCGCTTCTATCTCTGCTCACATGAACCGCTGGCTATGAAGACAACGTATTAGCTCAGACAACGAGCTGTAATAGCTGCCTTCTATTGGAGAGTTGGAACAATGCCATGAGAAATGTCTAAATCAGAGCGGTGAGTATGTAGAAAAGTGGCTGGGAGGTCTAGCTAACTGTTGCAAATAAATCATTTTTGATTTTCACAATTGTTTCAATTTCGCGGCCGAATAGCCTTTGTACAGGGTGTTTCAAAAATGACCGGTATATTTGAAACGGCAATAAAAACTAAACGAGCAGCTATACAAATACACCGTTTGTTGCAATATGCTTGGGACAACAGTACATTTTCAGGCAGACAAACTTTCGAAATTACAGTAGTTACAATTTTCAACAACAGATGGCGCTGCGGTCTGGGAAACTCTATAGTACGATATTTTCCTCATATCCACCATGCGTAGCAATAATATGGCGTAGTCTCTGAATGAAATTACCCGAAACCTTTGACAACGTGTCTGGCGGAATGGCTTCACATGCAGATGAGATGTACTGCTTCAGCTGTTCAATTGTTTCTGGATTCTGGCGGTACACCTGGTCTTTCACGTCTCCCCACAGAAAGGAGTCACAGGGGTTCATGTCTGGCGAATAGGGAGGCCAATCCACGCCGCCTCCTGTATGTTTCGGATAGCCCAAAGCAATCACACGATCATCGAAATATTCATTCAGGAAATTAAAGACGTCGGCCGTGCGATGTGGCCGGGCACCATCTTGCATAAACCACGAGGTGTTCGCAGTGTCGTCTAAGGCAGTTTGTACCGCCACAAATTCACGAAGAATGTCCAGATAGCGTGATGCAGTAATCGTTTCGGATCTGAAAAATGGGCCAATGATTCCTTTGGAAGAAATGGCGGCCCAGACCAGTACTTTTTGAGGATGCAGGGACGATGGGACTGCAACATGGGGCTTTTCGATTCCCCATATGCGCCAGTTCTGTTTATTGACGAAGCCGTCCAGATAAAAATAAGCTTCGTCAGTAAACCAAATGCTGCCCACATGCATATCGCCGTCATCAATCCTGTACACTATATCGTTAGCGAATGTCTCTCGTGCAGCAATGGTAGCGGCGCTGAGGGGTTGCCGCGTTTGAATTTTGTACGGATAGAGGTGTAAAGTCTGGCGCATGAGACGATACGTGTACGTTGGCGTCATTTGAACCGCAGCTGCAACACGGCGACCGGAAACCTGAGGTCGCTGTCGGATCACCTGCTGCACTAGCTGCGCGTTGCCCTCTGTGGTTGCCGTACGCGGTCGCCCTACCTTTCCAGCACGTTCATCCGTCACGTTCCCAGTCCGTTGAAATTTTTCAAACAGATCCTTTATTGTATCGCTTTTCGGTCCTTTGGTTACATTAAACCTCCGTTGAAAACTTCGTCTTGTTGGAACAACACTGTGTTCTAGGCGGTGGAATTCCAACACCAGATAAATCCTCTGTTCTAAGGAATAAACCATGTTGTCTACAGCGCACTTGCAAGTTGTGAACAGCACACGCTTACAGCAGAAAGACGACGTACAGAATGGCGCACCCACAGACTGCGTTGTCTTCTATATATTTCACATCACTTGCAGCGCCATCTGTTGTTGAAAATTGTAACTACTGTAATTTCGAAAGTTTGTCCGCCTGAAAATGTACTGTTGTCCCAAGCATATTGCAACAAACGGTGTATTTGTATCGCTGCTCGTTTAGTTTTTATTGCCGTTTCAAATATACCGGTCATTTTTGAAACACTATGTATATTCCTGTACAGGGGAGACATTTTCATACAGAATCGCTTGCCTGGGTCGGTGAATATATTTCATAGTACAGTGCCTGTGTTGACAGGATTACAATACCATATGCCTTCGAACGTGCATACTTCTCGCCGGCCGTTAATTTTCGACAGTTTCGCCCTGCACTTCGAGCGAGTAGGTTGTTCCTTCTTCCACATGTCTAAGCAGCGCCTCGTGTACGTTACTTTCGTGTCCTCAGTGTGGTGTGTGTACCGGCCGGCGTCACATTGCTCTTGGTTGGCGGAGTTCGTTGCCGTATGTTCTCTGGCGGTGGCGTTCTCTGCCCGCGCCGTGAGGTCTGTCAACGTGCATGCATGTCCAGAGGAACTTCGCATCGTAATTTAGAATAACACTGACACTGCAAAATCGTACAATCTCGTGAGTCCACACGACCAGCACTGAACTCATTGCGGAAAACGAAAAGCCTCCATACAAAAGACGAATAGCCAGGAAGCTGCGATCCTTTTGAAGATCTCACACCAGCTCGTGTAGTAATGATTGAATTAGAACATGTAGATGTAATGGATTATTTCTTGACAAAATTTAGGGGAGAAATTAGGAATTTATTTAGTTACAGATACGTCTGCACTGTACAAAACGTACTGGATAATGACCTAGACGTTATGGCTCTGGAGTCTGTTGATAAGGACAAAATATTCTGAATTTAATGACAACACTTTTGTAGTAGTAATGAGAGTGATGTGATAGGCAAATTTTTAATTCGTTGTGTTGCTACTGAGGTGCAAAATATTAAACGAGTAAACTGCTCTGTGTTGACCGGTCCTGTTGTTGGTCATAAAAAACAGGACAGTGATTGTGTCTAGCCTACAATGGTAAATATAAATAAAATAATGCAGGAAAAATTCACTGTTTTTTCTAATAATTACTCTTTTCCTTTCAAAAACACACACGATTTTTTATTTTTTTATTTGATTTAGTTCAACTTACCCTATATATTTACCGTTATCATTGAACAGCTTACGAAAATACGAGTGTTCATCAAAGAAAATGCATTCTCCATCTCAAAATCTTTGAAAATTAGCTTCATTCACACTCATTTGATTGTTCACATCATGTAAAGGACGTTGCAGTTGTTTCCTGTGGTAGAGCTTTTGTAGTGCTGTGGAATCAAAATATCTGGAAGATACACATTTGCAGTGTGAATTGTGCACAACGGCTGTAAATAACTCTAAGTAATTCCTTCAAGTCGGACAAATGATGTAAAGATTTCCTCTTATCTCACCACTCTCACCAAATTCAATACCTGATTGTATCATTTTCTTTTACCTTAGCACAGTTACTCAACGGCATTCACAGTGCTACAAGAAAACATTAAAATATACCATATGATGACGTGGAGCTAGGCCAGTGAAATCAGTCATCCAGGCATATCATAAAAATAAATGTGCGCGTGTGTGTGTGTTTGTGGTCACATCGCCCTCGAAATCACTGTACAGCTTTCAAACAAACTTGGCACACATACTCCTTACTTCAGCCAACAATTGGTGTTGAGATAAGAACCACCAACCTCTGAGAGCTCAGGACATATGACATCATAAAGAATGAGATGTGTGATAAAACTGTCCCATTACTCACGACGTTTAAATTTATTAATTATTCGCTACTAACTCAATTAGCAACACATTTTGCAGACAGTATCCACTTACGCCACCAAATGCACCTACACAAATATACACACATCAAAGAGAATTTGTATCACTCTAGTTCCCAAAACTCCTGAAGATAGACGTTGACTGTGGATATTATATCGCAGACACAGTCCCTTTGACTGTTCAGAGATGTCACTGAATCCACACAAAGATGTAAACAACCATGCATGAGCAGCACCTATTAGACGGAGGGGGTTCGACAGCCCAACAGATCCAATCATTCCACCAGGAAGAAGGTGACTGTAGCTCAACAATGCCTAGCTGGTCAATACCGCGGTTCGATCGCGTTCGCATTGTTAGTTTGCGCCAGGACGTGCTCAGAACAAGGGAAGTGTCCAGGTGTCTCTCAGTGAACCAAAGCCCTGTTGTTCAGACATGGCGGAGATACAGAGAGACAGGAACTGTCGATGACTTGCGTCGCTCATGCCGCCCGAGGGATACTACTGCAGTGGATGACCGCTACCTACGGATTATGGCTCGGAGGAACCCTGACAGCAACGCCACCATGTTGATTAATGCTTTTCGTGCAGCCACAGGACGTCGTGTTACAACTCAAACTGTGCGCAATAGGCTGCATGATGCGCAACTTCACTCCCGACGTCTATGACAAATGCATCTTTGTAACCACGACACCATGCAGCGCGGTACAGATGGGCCCAACAACATGCCGAATGGTCCACTCAGGATGGGCATCACGTTCTCTTCACCGATGAGTGTCGCTTATGCCCTCAACCAGAGAATCGTCGGAGACGAATTTGGAGGCAACCCGGTTAGGCTGAACGCCTTCGACACACTGTACAGCGAGTGAAGCAATGTGGAGGTCCCCTGCTATTTTGGGGTGCGTTATGTGGGGCCGAAGTACGCCATTGGTGGTAATGGAAGGCGCCGTAACGGTTATACGATACGTGAATGCAACCATATCGGCAGCACATAGGCGCGGCATTCGCCTTCATGGACGACAATTCGAGCCCCCATCGAGCACATCTTGTGAATGACTTCCTTCAGGATAACGAAATCGCTCGACTAGAGTGGCCAGCACGTTCTCCAGACATGAACCCTATCGAACATGCCTTGAATAGGTTGGAAAGGGCTGTTTATGGACGACGTCACCCACCACCAACCACTCTGAGGGATCTACACCGAATCGACATTGAGGAGTGGGACAATATGGACCAACAGAGCCTTGATGAACTTGTGGATAGTATGTCACGACGAATACAGGCGTGCGTCACCCAAAGAGGGCGTGCTACTGGGTATTAGAGGTACCGGCGTGTACAGAAATCTGGACCACCAGCTCTGAAGGTCTCGCTGTATGGTGATACAGCATCAATGTGTGGTTTTCATGAGCAGTAAAAATGGCGGAAATGATGTTTATGTTGATTTCTATTCCAATTTTCTGCACAGTTTCCGGAATTCTCGGAGCCGAGGTGATGCAAAACTTTTTTTCATATGTGTGGTTGTACGATACAGTCAAGAGATATGACACCACAAATAGTGAGACACTTGAGAAAGTGCCGGGTCTTGCATGAAGTTTTAATACATTTCTTTTATAGAGCTAAAAGACTCCTAAAAATGATACACAGGACATAAAATCCCGTATGAGGCCTGCGATCACTTTTATGTTAATAATTGGCAACCAAAGCTGTGCAATTGCAATGCTTCTGACAACTGTCAAACGCGAAGCGGAAACGGATATACGCCACAACGATAGTTTCTATAGAAAGTGAGAAGATTATGCCATAGAGACATTTACAAAAGCTCGTTCCAGACAGGCGAATAGCTGCGTCCAGCGTTACAGCAGTTCTAGGTTTCTTAATTCGCATCTTGTACTCATACATGTGTACATTATGCATATTTCTTTGTACGACTGTTTCATAATTTCAAAGGTGTTTTGAGGAATGAAAAGAAATGAAATTTTTTTCGGTATTACACTACAAACAGATTTCATTTTATGTTAGTTTCTGATAGAAAAACGGCAAAATGAATACGCGAGCAGTGATGGGTGTATCACCTAGTTGTATAATAAAACGTAATCCCGACAACTGACGACCAGCTGCAGTTATTGCTGAAAATCTGTTTTCGTTTTCTCTATAGGCAGCGTCTATCCTTCCCACAGCTTTGCACTTCTCCAGTAGCCATTTCTGCCCTACCGTTTTGCAGTTTCTTGCCAATTGAACTTTTTCGGGCGTTTTTATTCCATTCTACCAGCCTGACTGTAGTAGCAAACAAACCAATCGGTGTTTCTTCAGTTCTGTGTTCCCTCGCGGTTTTGCGCTAACTGCGCCTGGAGGCCGGGTAGTCGTTGCGTCAAATCACGGCGAGCGACGGAGCGGCGCTGGCGACAGCCTCAGAACACTGGAGCCTCCAGTAATTGCGTCTCCGCGGAGCTGGAACTCGCGGCAGCCCAGACGGCCCAAATTGTCCTCATTACGGCGGGCGGACGCCTGTCGAGCTCACGGCGAGCCGAGCTGCCGCGTCCAGGCGTGACGGATGGCTGGACGGCTGGATGGCTGGATGGCCGGATGGGTGGGTGCCTTGGTGCCTCCCCACAAACTTGACGAGTCGCGCCGAATTCGGCCGCTCGCGCCAACCGACCACTGGACACGCTACACATCCAGCACTGCCTCCAGGGAGAGCAACTGGAAAAATGAGAACTAAGTCTTAGGCTAGGATTACAGGTCGAAAGTTTCCTTTAAATACTTCTCATCTGATTCGAGCTCACATACTGGCTTGGTTGTACAGGGTGTTTCAAAAATGACCGGTATATTTGAAACGGCAATAAAAACTAAACGAGCAGCGATACAAATACACCGTTTGTTGCAATATGCTTGGGACAACAGTACATTTTCAGGCGGACAAACTTCCGAAATTACAGTAGTTACAATTTTCAAAAACAGATGGCGCTGCAAGTGATGTGAAAGATATAGAAGAAAACGCAGTCTGTGGGTGCGCCATTCTGTACGTCGTCTTTCTGCTGTAAGCGTGTGCTGTTCACAACGTGCAAGTGTGCTGTAGACGACATGGTTTATTCCTTAGAACAGAGAATTTATCTGGTGTTGGAATTCCACCGCCTAGAACACAGTGTTGTTGCAACAAGACGAAGTTTTCAAAGGAGGTTTAATGTAACCAAAGGACCGAAAAGCGATACAATAAAGGATCTGTTTGAAAAATTTCAACGGACTGGGAACGTGACGGATGAACGTGCTGGAAAGGTAGGGCGACAGGGTACGGCAACCACAGAGGACAACGCGCAGCTAGTGCAGCAGGTGATCCAACAGCGGCCTCGGGTTTCCGTTCGCCGTGTTGCATCTGCGGTCCAAATGGCGCCAACGTCCACGTATCGTCTCATGCGCCAGAGTTTACACCTCTATCCATACAAATTTCAAACGCGGCAACCCCTCAGCGCCGCTACCATTGCTGCACGAGAGACATTCGCTAACGATATAGTGCACAGGATTGATGACGGCGATATGCATGTGGGCAGCATTTGGTTTACTGACAAAGCTTATTTTTACCTGGACGGCTTCGTCAATAAACAGGAGAGGTGCATATGGGGAACCGAAAAGCCCCATGTTGCAGTCCCATCGTCCCTGCATCCTCAAAAAGTACTGGTCTGGGCCGCCATTTCTTCCAAAGGAATCATTGGCCCATTTTTCAGATCCGAAACGATTACTGCATCACGCTATCTGGACATTCTTCGTGAATTTGTGGCGGTACAAACTGCCTTAGACGACACTGCGAACACCTCGTGGTTTATGCAAGATGGTGCCCGGCCACATCGCACGGCCGACGTCTTTAATTTCCTGAATGAATATTTCGATGATCGTGTGATTGCTTTGGGCTATCCGAAACATACAGGAGGCGGCGTGGATTGGCCTCCCTATTCGCCAGGCATGAACCCCTGTGACTTCTTTCTGTGGGGACACTTGAAAGACCAGGTGTACCGCCAGAATCCAGAAACAATTGAACAGCTGAAGCAGTACATCTCATCTGCATGTGAAGCCATTCCGCCAGACACGTTGTCAAAGGTTTCGGGTAATTTCATTCAGAGACTACGCCATATTATTGCTACGCATGTTGGATATGTGGAAAATATCGTAGTATAGAGTTTCCCAGACCGTAGCGGCCTCTGTTGTTGAAAATTGTAACTACTGTAATTTCGAAAGTTTGTCTGCCTGAAAATGTACTGTTGTCCCAAGAATATTGCAACAAACAGTGTATTTCTATCCCTGCTCGTTTAGTTTTTATTGCCGTTTCAAATATACCGGTCATTTCTGAAACACCCTGTAGCATTGCTGTTGCTAGCTTTGTGTGACTTTGTGTGTTTCCAGCTGCGAGAAAACCAAATATATCTGCCTTCGGGAATACAACATAAATTTGGCCTCGT
This sequence comes from Schistocerca cancellata, assembly GCF_023864275.1. Lineage (NCBI taxonomy): Eukaryota > Metazoa > Arthropoda > Insecta > Orthoptera > Acrididae > Schistocerca > Schistocerca cancellata. The sequence continues at coordinate 919,909,996 of NC_064628.1, read as the reverse complement.
TTTACAATCTTTCTAAAAATGTGCAAACTTATTCAATACTGAATTTTACGATTAATTTCTTTAGTTAAACATAGTTGTCTCTGTGTGTTAATGATCTGCCTAATAATGTTGTACATGAAATGGCCCCTGTGTGTTGATAATTTTCGTAGGAAAGTGATCATGAAATGAAAAAATATTTTACCTCGTAATGTAGTTGCCTGGAAACGGAGTGCTCCCTACTCGCTGTGCGCCAGTTGCAAATATCTAACAAATATCTAATTACAGTTGCTGAGAGGTTAGTGCAGTGCTCCAGACTACAAGAAAACTATTTCATACATGTCAGCGAGTCACTCCTTTGAATAAAAATGACCAGGATCGAGGATGTGGACAATGTTCTTAGATGAAATATTCCTTTAACAAACTATTTTCAAACTATCTGAGAAAGGCGATGTTGGCCTGATATATTCGACGATGCCCTTTAGCTACACTGACTAAAGCATTGTTCCAAAAAATACCAAATTAGGATAACCTGAAGATGACTAAATAAGGTAAAATGCGTCGTTGAAAAATAAAATAAAAAAAAGAAACTAAAATTGCACCCGAAACTGTTTTTAACCCATTCTGTTAAGCACTGGTTTGCTGTATGCCACATATGGATTTGAAGAAATTCTATCTGATAAATTATTCCTTGTATCCAATATGTGTTACAACACTCATTAACTTTGAGAAAGGGCAATACTGATGCCAAACACTTACTGTCACAAAGACAAAGCATTAATAAACATTGAAAGTACCTTACACTGAAAACTACTCAATCTTAGTGAAAAATCTAAAATTCCCTGATGTGGATATCTCATTCAACGATGATTCTAACTATTCGCGAGTGCAGTGGCAATAAATAGAAATATTACCTTCATTACTCTTCATACTCTTTTCATTCTAAATCGCTAATCAAATCCTTCTACTCTGTTTCACAATATTCAAACACAAATTATTTTATTTAAACACAAATGTACTTTAAGTGTACATTGCCCGGATTCCTCCGCTCGGCTTCTGTCTCACTACGATTCTAACGATAGAACGCTGCCAAACAGCGATGACAAAAATAAATACATCTTCCAGCTACACAGCTACTCTGACGAAAGACTGCGCGCGAATAACAAGCGATTCAGAATTGACGCTCAGTGTTTCAGATATCCAGAGTATGTACAAATTCCAGAAATGCAATTAACAAACTCCAAATAGACATGTTTCAACGGTGCTTCAGGAAGACCTTAGCATGCACAGTTTTTCTCTGAATCTTCTCTGAATGGGTGCTTCCCATCTCTTCTCCCTCTCCAGGTCTCACGGTTTGTTCCGAGCTGACCATCTCTCTCTCAGCCTTCCCACACTCCTTTTTTTTTTACATAGAATTATATTCCAATGCTTGTCGAGGAATTCTCTGAGGTGACATAAGAAATAAATTCTCTTTTCAGGTCTATTTTTATTGCTTTGCTTTTTCAGTTAATTTCTGTACCCCAGCTCTTTCCTTTTTTTCTTTGTTTTTTATTTTGTCTTCTGTTGTATCGCCTTTGACAGATCTAAGAAACTTCATTTCTCATGCATCGTCTTCGGTCTTTCGACCTTAATGTCTAACATCCTGCTCCATATGGGACAGAGGACAGTACAATGTCTCATTGAAGTTTCATCTGGGTTTCCCTCCTCGTTTTACTCTTCAGTGTTCTTCTTATCGTGCCAGATATGTGTCCATAGATGTTACTTTTGTTATTTATGTCTTTCTCTTCTTCAAAAACTAGATCACATCCTAGATATTTAAAACTGGATAGCACGTCTCTTATTTTGTTACAGACGATAATATTTGTTCTTATAGAGTATTTTCCTAAAAAAACCGTTGTTTTGGTCCAGAATGAGATTTTCACTCTGCAGCGGAGTGTGCGCTGTGTGAGCTGAGAGGACGGGTAGCGAGTCGTGCTTCGGTGGCTCAGATGGTAGAGCACTTGCCCGCGAAAGGCAAAGGTCCCGAGTTCGAGTCTCGGTCGGGCACACAGTTTTAATCTGCCAGGAAGTTTCATTGTTTTTGTGTTTGTTGTTGATATCCTCAGCTCGTTATCGAGCCTTATATTGTTTAATATATGTATCGCTATTTGTACTAGGTCCTCAGTGTCCTGTATGATGGTCGTCGTACAGAAACATGGTATCTGAAAATTTATCTGTCAAAATTCTTGTATCTTGAGGTATTCCGTCCTTGATCAATTCACTGACAAGATTGCCAATGTTGAGACTGAACAGTGTTGGTGACATTCTATAGCCTCGTGTTAGTCCCTGGTTTACCTCTACTTGTGGTGTTAGCACTTCGTCATTATCTATTCTTAATTTGGTACTCATATAAAAATCGTGGCATACTTCTACTTTTATCCCGTGCCTTGGAAAACCTCTTCTCTACATTACTAAAGAGAACTTTTTCCTGTGCATCCCGTCAAATGCTTTGTAATGCCTGTGCACTATAAACAGTGACTGTTTTTTTCAAAATTAAATTATAATTTTCGTTTGTATAATAATTTGTGTCAGAGTGAAATTCTCGTCGGCACAAGCTCTGCAGAAGACGGGTTTGAGGATCTAATAAAACCTAATCAGAGATGTTTCATTAACATTTTTGCTGTAGCTTTTTTCACAACCGTTTCGTTTTTATTACTTTCGTTTAGTTTCATTTTACATTTGTAAATTACAAAACAACTTCAGCGCATTTCCATGCTTCTGTAACACGTCTGTGTGCCAACAAATGTTGTAGCGATGGAGCATTCTTAATTCTGGATGTGTTCCACAATATCTCATACTTTCTGACTTAGTTCCCATTTCTTCAAGATAAAATGAGTTTCAGGAATACGCATATGGTTCTTCTGATTACAACATTTCACTTGTTACTGAGATATGCTGATTTTATATTTCAGGTAAGCAAATGGAAGTTCAAATGGTTCAGATGGCTCTAAGCACTTAACATCTGAGGTCATCAGTCACCTAGACTTGGAACTACTTAAAACCTAACTAACCTAAGGACATCACACACATCCGCGCCCGAGGCAGGATTCGAACCTGCGACCGTAGCAGTCGCGTGGTTCCGGACTGAAGCGCCTAGAACCGCTCGGTCATAACGGCCGACAAATGGAAGTTCCGATACACATAATGGAAACTTACGTCCCAATGTCACCCACATCTGCGGATTCAAAGGAGTGTGTATTGTTGTAGGTTATTCTGACTCCTTATTCACTGCAGTGAAGTAAGACATCTGGTCCTGTAGGCGGGAGGGAGAGCAGTTTTTTTTTGCTGCTGTATCCATGTAACTGACATTGTGACGCTTCAGCAGTGAGCTTGGCTTAGTTTGCGATCGTTGTGTTATATACACTCCCTATAAATTAACAGACATAGTACTAAATTTTATTAGACCTTTTTGGTACTACATATCAAATTTTGTGTTGATTTTACAGCAGCTCTGTAAAAATCTCAGACGGTTAGCTTCGATACTTACGGAGACATAAAATTTTATCTTAAGCCCGTTATAATTTTTATAGTACTACAAATTGAGCTAGGGTTTGTAATACATTGACTTATAACATCAGCTGAAACTATAACACGGAAAATACGTTCTTAGAAATAGTTTTTCCATCTTTTTCTTTGCTTTCGTTACAATAACTTATTAACGTAAAAGTAATAATACTAAAATCATTATTAAATCATCTTTTAAGTTAGTGTTGTCGAAAGAATAAGAGAGTTTGTGGAGGACATATGTGAAGCGTGGACGTTTCACTTTATTTAAAACTATGTAAGCACATCGGAGGGAATCGGCGGGAAATTTCTTCTGCAATCATGAGTCTTGTTACGTATGTCCAGTGTGTGTGCTTTTGTATAAAAGTAACCATATGAAATGTTAGGTGTTAGATCAATTAATATTTATTTTATGGGGGTAATTATTCGTACTTTGTTATATTTAAATTAAATTTGGTTTCGTAAATACATTTTTTTTTCATTAATTGCTTCCTGTAATTCTGTTAGGTGAGTTAGGAATTACCGCGGGTACGTGGTGGGTGTAGCTTTTCTGATTGGCTCTCCAAAGCGTCAGGCAATAGTAATTCAGCAGTCCCTGCATCTGGCATGGTGCCTCGTGAGTTGCAGTTGTGTGTAAAAAAAAAGTCGCTTGTGAACTATTTTACTTTGCAGACCATGTTTAACCGTGATACACAGATTTCGGCTAAGTAAAGGAAAATCGTTCTTTCGATTCCCTTGCTGTTATTCCGAGGCAACTTAAGGTTTAAATGATGTAGCGACAATTTGTAGATTTTAATTGGACTTGTTTAGAAGCTGTTTGCATGTGGACTTCCGTCTCGTACAATAACTCCACGAATAATGTGAGATATTCTGGCGCGCACTTCTTTTTAAGAACATTATTGGCGAATAACGGTCGCTCTGTCACTGTGTATGAAATGGAAGTTATTCGTGTCGGAGCTTGTGAATTTTTTCTGCTATTAAGTGTGAAGACTTGTAGTAAAACAATAACCAGATCGTGATAATATTAATTTTGCCAGTAAATACGAACTTGGCATCCGTTTGCAAGTTGATTTAGAGACAATAAACACTAAGTAATTGAACTTTCCATCATTTCACGCAAGTTATTAGAACATAAAAAGCCCGATAATTTTTACGAACTTACAGACACTGCCTGCATACAACCTTGAGTTATGTGACCTATGTTTGGTGGGTGCTTTGTCGGTATTCCTTCAAGGCTGCTTTTCACCGGCTGATACAGTAACTATTAACACAGAGTAAGGGTATGGACATAAAAAACCATATCTGCTCGGAAACCCCAAACACGAGCTTTCAGGTCGAAGTGTAATCTGAGGAAGATGTGGAAGGGTTTCGGAGGTACGAACCCGCCCAGTCGCAAGTGTTGTGACCTTCAAGGGGGTCAAGGCATTTCCTAAAAAATACACTCCTGGAAATGGAAGAAAGAACACATTGACACCGGTGTGTCAGACCCACCATACTTGCTCCGGACACTGCGAGAGGGCTGTACAAGCAATGATCACACGCACGGCACAGCGGACACACCAGGAACCGCGGTGTTGGCCGTCGAATGGCGCTAGCTGCGCAGCATTTGTGCACCGCCGCCGTCAGTGTCAGCCAGTTTGCCGTGGCATACGGAGCTCCATCGCAGTCTTTAACACTGGTAGCATGCCGCGACAGCGTGGACGTGAACCGTATGTGCAGTTGACGGACTTTGAGCGAGGGCGTATAGTGGGCATGCGGGAGGCCGGGTGGACGTACCGCCGAATTGCTCAACACGTGGGGCGTGAGGTCTCCACAGTACATTGATGTTGTCGCCAGTGGTCGGCGGAAGGTGCACGTGCCCGTCGACCTGGGACCGGACCGCAGCGACGCACGGATGCACGCCAAGACCGTAGGATCCTACGCAGTGCCGTAGGGGACCGCACCGCCACTTCCCAGCAAATTAGGGACACTGTTGCTCCTGGGGTATCGGCGAGGACCATTCGCAACCGTCTCCATGAAGCTGGGCTACGGTCCCGCACACCGTTAGGCCGTCTTCCGCTCACGCCCCAACATCGTGCAGCCCGCCTCCAGTGGTGTCACGACAGGCGTGAATGGAGGGACGAATGGAGACGTGTCGTCTTCAGCGATGAGAGTCGCTTCTGCCTTGGTGCCAATGATGGTCGTATGCGTGTTTGGCGCCGTGCAGGTGAGCGCCACAATCAGGACTGCATACGACCGAGGCACACAGGGCCAACACCCGGCATCATGGTGTGGGGAGCGATCTCCTACACTGGCCGTACACCACTGGTGATCGTCGAGGGGACACTGAATAGTGCACGGTACATCCAAACCGTCATCGAACCCATCGTTCTACCATTCCTAGACCGGCAAGGGAACTTGCTGTTCCAACAGGACAATGCACGTCCGCATGTATCCCGTGCCACCCAATGTGCTATAGAAGGTGTAAGTCAACTACCCTGGCCAGCAAGATCTCCGGATCTGTCCCCCATTGAGCATGTTTGGGACTGGATGAAGCGTCGTCTCACGCGGTCTGCACGTCCAGCACGAACGCTGGTCCAACTGAGGCGCCAGGTGGAAATGGCATGGCAAGCCGTTCCACAGGACTACATCCAGCATCTCTACGATCGTCTCCATGGGAGAATAGCAGCCTGCATTGCGGCGAAAGGTGGATATACACTGTACTAGTGCCGACATTGTGCATGCTCTGTTGCCTTTGTCTATGTGCCTGTGGTTCTGTCAGTGTGATGATGTGATGTATCTGACCCCAGGAATGTGTCAATAAAGTTTCCCCTTCTTGGGACAATGAATTCACGGTGTTCTTATTTCAATTTCCAGGAGTGTATTTCAAGATTTTAAACATGGCTGAAACAGCAACTGTTGATATTCTTCACGGTAAATGATAACAGCCAAGCAGTTGCAGGATAAGGATTTATAAAATTCTTGACCACAGTTTCGCTATGTCTAAATATACCTTCATCAGAAGTAAAATACACTAAAATCACATCCTGCAGTGGAGATATATAAAACAATTGTGCAAAGGTGACGACGCCTTTGGCACAATTGTTTTATGTATCTCCACTGCAGGATGTGAATTTAGTGTATTTCACTTCTGATGAAGGTATATTTAGATAAACCGAAACCGTGGTCAAGAATTTTAATAAATATTTATCCTGAAACCTTTAGGCTGTTATCATTTACCGTAAAAAATATTTTAGCACAAGAGTTTGCGTTTTTATAGATATTGGTTCCCAGATTTCACAGCAAAAGTTCCGCGGATAGGGTAGGCCTACCACGAAACCAGAGAGTCTTGAAAAGGGCAAGTAGTTCTCAAACTCGCACGCTTTTCACGCAAGATACTTCTCAATTATTTGAGTGAGGACACACTCATGTCCATGAGTTAGCAGCCAAGTCGATGTCTTTCCAGCCAGTCGAGGATGGACAGTCACAGGCTGACCGTCCCCGCTGTCAACGACAAATCCGACAAGTATCACGAAGCCACAAGTAGAACAAGCAAAAAACTAGGCAGTTAACTATGGGAACAGAGAAAGGGAAAGATCAGCCCACGTCCTTTCATTTAAAAAACAGAGGAAGAAGAACACTGCATTCCTGTAATTTACACACTCGTGTAAAATAAATATTCAGACCAGTGTCGTCACTCATTTCCGCAGCTTTAGAAACAATTATTACACGGTAATCCAAAACAACATTTATGTGTAATTTAGAAGTGCAGGGTGACCTTTTCCACCGTGCAGAAACTCTAGGGATTGATCGATGAGGGGATACGGAACAAAAAAGGTCTAATGAACTTATGTCCCGAAGTGCATGCTTTCCATACTAGAGACCATTTATTCACTCTGTTACACAGACTGCAGTCTAATACGCGCAGCCACTCCCCCTGGAGATTCGAGCCCTCCCTCGGACATGGACGTGTGTGTTGTCCTTAGCGTAAGTAAGTTTAAGTAGTGTGTAAGTGTTGGGACCGATGACCTCAGCAGTTTGGTCCCTTAGGTAATCACACACATTTGAAGACACACAGTTGCAGTAGGCATGGGTTCCTCCTAGAGGGTGGTACCGTTCCTCTTACGTCATGCCTTAGCGCTCTCTCCTGCCACAGTAATTGGTATTGTTGTGTCGGAATATCTTCTCCTGTTGGCTCACCTTGTAGTAGATGTGATACAGCGGCGTACACAATGGTTACGTATTCGAATCGAGAGCTTTCCGACATGTTGCAAATGGCTACGGGCGGCTGGCAGCAAGGTTGCATCAGAGATCTCTCCCCACAGACAACAACCACAGCATTCAATGTTTGCAACAGTGTTTCCTGATCGTCTGAAACAGTGTCATTTCAGCAAGCTAGAAAGCATAAACGACATTGCTGAAATGTTCGGACACGAGACTTGGAGGAAAATGTGAATAACACTGTGGAAGGCGGTCAGAATGTTAGTACCAAGCATCTGGCCCGCCAGGGTTAGCCAGAAAACCATATGGAACATTGTCCATTACAACTGTAACTATCCTTATCAATTAAAGACTGTGTAGGGCAAATTCTAAAGGTGGCAGGGGTAAAATACAGGGAGCGAAAGGCTATTTACAATTTGTACAGAAACCAGATGGCAGTTATAAGAGTCGAGGGACATGAAAGGGAAGCAGTGGTTGGGAAGGGAGTAAGACAGGTTTGTTGCCTATCCCCGATGTTATTCAATCTGTATATTGAGCAAGCAGTAAAGGAAACAAAAGAAAAATTCGGAGTAGGTATTAAAATCCATGGAGAAGAAATAAAAACTTTGAGGTTCGCCGATGACATTGTAATTCAATCAGAGACAGCAAAGGACTTGGAAGAGCAGTTGAACGGAATGGATGGTGTGTTGAAGGGAGGATATAAGACGAACATCAACAAAAGCAAAACGAGGATAATGGAATGTAGTCGAATTAAGTCGGGTGATTTTGAGGGTATTAGATTAGGAAATGAGACACTTAAAGTAGCAAAGGAGTTTTGCTATTTGGGGAGCAAAATAACTGATGATGGTCGAAGTAGAGAGGATATAAAATGTAGACTGGCAATGGCAAGGAAAGCGTTTCAGAAGAAGAGAAATTTGCTAACATCGAGTATAGATTTAAGTGTCAGGAAGTCGTTTCTGAAAGTATTTGTATGGAGTGTAGTCATGTATGGATGTGAAACATGGACAGTAAATAGTTTGGACAAGAAGAGAATAGAAGCTTTCGAAATGTGGTGCTACAGAAGAATGCTGAAGATTAGATGGGTAGACCACATAACTAATGAGGAAATATTGAATAGGATTGGGGAGAAGAGAAGTTTGTGGCACAACTTGACCAGAAGAAGGGATCGGTTGGTATGACATGTTCTGAGGCATCAAGGGATCACCAATTTAGTATTGGAGGGCAGTGTGGATGGTAAAAATCGTAGGGGGAGACCAATAGATGAATACACTAAGCAGATTCAGAAGGATGTAGGTTGCAGTAGGTACTGGGAGATGAAGAATCTTGCACAGGATAGAATAGCATGGAGAGCTGCATCAAACCAGTCTCAGGACTGAAGACCACAACAACAACAACGGGGCTTACTAGCGACAGACTTTCCACATCGGGAGCAGATTTGTCACTGGTTTCTGCACAAGGCAACCACGATTCCAAGTCTTGTGTCATCCATCCTATTCACATACGAGGCCAACTTTAAAGTGAGTGTTATCTTCAACTTTCACATCAGCCGAATGTTGTATGGTTGTATGGTGACAGGGAATCATCAGCATCGATACAGTGGTAATTGGCGTATTTTGGGACCAGCCTTCCTTCCAAGTCACCTAACAGGCTGGAACAATCAGCGTTTCTTGCGAGTAACATTGTCTCCCCTGCTGTAAGAAGAGCCGTTGATAATTCAGAGGGTTATGTGGCTGCTACGTGATGGTGCTCCAGCCCACTTCGCAGTCAAAGTCCGGACGCATCTCAGTCGTGTCTGCCCTGGTCGATGGATTGAACGAGAAGGGTCCCCTTGCATGGCCTGATCGTTGACCAGGTTTCAACACATGTGATTTCTGGTTCTGCGGCCCTCTCAAAAGTATTGTAGCGGCACCACCGTTTAGGATAGGGAAAGTTAGTTTTGTGTACTATTCTGAGCACAAGTTACAGCCAGGTGTGGGCCAGATTGCAGTGAGTTACGCATACCAACAGTTGCCAAGTAGAATAGAGAGGCCAAAGGGCCGTCAGACTGCTGAAAGAGTATACATAGAGTTTTACATGTCGCAAATCTCAGGCAGAAGGGACCCACTGGCCAACCTAGCGTGTTATGAGTATGTGAAGCAAAGCGGCGTGTATGGCAAAACAGAGGCACACAGCCACATATAAATAGGTGCGGGTTTCTAACGAGATTCATACAAGTGTGGCAGCTCTCCTCGACAGTGGAGCGTGTCACACCACCAGCTACACACAGCAGCTGATGAGGCACCAACATTCCAGTCCACGGCTGGTCGCTGGTTCGACCCTCTGAGGCCGATGTGGGGTCCATAGCCAGACAGCGGCGGGCCACTTCACGGCTCACTGCTGCAGGCATTCGTCCTGGCTTCCAACACACGCTGGAGGCATCTGGAGTCGAGGAGATTTGGATGCTGGATCGCAGGCACTTGGTTTCGCCGCAACCTGCAGCTCACACAGAGCGGCGGTGAGTCGGCAGGGACGCTGATAGCTGAGTCAACTGCTGGCACTCCAGCGACGCTGCAACTCTGCTGGCACACAATGGCAACCCACACAGTGCATGCAAGGGACACTGAGGTAGCGATTCCGCGCCAAGCCGTTTCGCAGACTGCAAAGTGGTGTCCTCAGCATTGCGGGACCCGGTGACTCAGACCAACACGGCACTGCAGTTGGAAACATTAAATCAGTTGGAACGCTCAGATGAGTCTTAATACAGTGAGTGCCTGCTACCTCTTCCCACTACATGTGGTGTTGCTGTTACATTTGGTGGCAGAAGTTGTCACTACATTTGGTGTCAGAATAGTGGACGTAGTCTGTCCGGTATAATGTCTGAGCCCACTGCCTGTATAACATTCACAAGATGTAGTGAGTTCTGACCAGTTTCCTTTTGAGTATTCGACGTTTTCTTGATTTTTTGTATTTTTGAGTATGGCTCATGGCAGGCCGTTTTATATGTTTTGCGTAGGCATATTACTTTTTTGTCAGAATAAGTGTTAGAGTATTTGGGGCAGTAAGATTTTTGTTTTTCATGGCATTTAATTACTTTTTTATAGATACGAGTATGATGATACTGAGTATGATGATACTGAGGTGTACGTAGTTGGGCTATTCTTGTACTTAAATGTTTTGTTTCGGGACTAACTGGGAATGAAAGCAACACAATGGCAGAGTCAGGGCACGAGGTGTTTTAGAACCAGAAGCAATACCGATAATTTTGGAAAAAAGTAGTACAATTGACACCAGAAAATACGCAGTTGAGAAATGAATTAACATCTAGAAGTGAGCGGGAAACCGCATCTGATCAGTTGTTGTTGCCTAGGGTGCCGGAGATTGATCCAGCTGACGTGAGTTTGATTATTCCGTTTTCTGGCAAGCCATCTGAGGATGCGTGTTCGTTTGTGGAGGACTTGGAGACGTCAACAGTGATGAATGGTTGGTCTAATGAGCAGTTGTTACATATAGACAGGATTAGACTAACGGGTGAAGTGAAAACATATGTAAGGTGTTCTGAGGCCTTAAGGAAGGTAGGACAGTTTAAGCAGTTAAAGGAAGGGCTTTTACAAAGGTACAAAAAACAGAATAGCGCTCGGTACTTTAGAGAGAGGTTAAGTACAATGTCAAAGAGACAGGGTGATGGAGAAATTTGCAGACAGGATAAGGGAAGTTAATCAGTATACTTACGAGTTGGCTCAGAGCGATGAAGCAAGTATTGTACTACTGCAGGAGGCCGAGCAAAGGGCACTTGATGTATTGTTGAGACTGTTACCGGCGCAAATGTCACAGAGAGTGCCACTCAGCTGGCAATTTAATGTGAGGAAATAGATGTGGCAACAGGGGTACACAAGAGTCAAACAGTGTTTACAGCGGGTGTGAAACGTTTTAAGTGTGGTGGTACGGGACATGTGCAGAGGCAATGTACCCAGTCACCGAGGAATAAAGGAAGGGATGGAAATCGGCAGCAGGGATGATGCAGAAGTGGAGATAGGAGAGGTGGACAAGCATTAAAAAGCAGATGAGGCGCAAGACCCACCTAAGGGAGCTCCCGTTTAATTTCAATGTTACGAATACGTATGCAGATATAGAATGTTCAGTGGTAGGATTCTTAGGAACTAAAATGTTTAAGATTTTGTTGGACACAGGGGCATAAGTGTCAGTGGCTACTAGGAATATAATAGGACGAAGGAAGCTAGACCCACGACGTTATAGGTTGTGTGGAGTGGGGGATAAAGAGGTCACGCCTTTGGGGTCGGTGACAGTTGACTTTTAAATAGAGAAAGTCCGATTTAGTGCCTGCATGGAGGTAGTACCATGGGTAAAGGAGGGCTAAAACATGATCCTAAGAGTAGATTTCTTGCATCAATATCATGGCAAAATTGACCTTAGACAACGAACTTGGTGGAATGTTATTTCAGCTAGGGGAAACCGTTGTCAATGCAAAGAGGCATTCAACGTAATGAACAAACCAATTGAACCGCACACATTAGCATTAAGGCTTAATTCGCATGAGTGTGTCTTTAGTGGCACTGGGAAGTCACTTTGAGTAAGTGTGGAGTCGAATCTACCTGTGGGTACAGTATGTGTTATTGAACCATTGGAGGATAACGAAGTTTTGGGTCGATTGGGTTGTTTTGTGTAATGTAGTGTTGTACGAGTACAGGAGGGGAACGACGGGTGAGTAGTTCCCGTGAACGTGGATAATTTGAGGGCTGTAGACGCGAATTTGAGGAAAGGAATTTTAGTAGCAAATTTGGGTGTGCCAGATGACAAAGACTCGTGTTCGAGAGGTAAGCGAAGCGATCAACAACTAACTGCCGATAGAACTGAATTGCGTGACAAAATTAAGCACTTGAAAGGAGGAGAAAGAGAGCATATGGAAGAATTATTGTGGGAATTTAAGGATTTGTTTTTTCAGCAAGGACCATTACCAGCAACTCCATTAGCTCAACATAGGATACAGACAGGAAATGAATCACCTGTTTACCGCAAACCATACAGAATACGGTGGTATTTGCAGCCGATTGTGGAGGATTTCATTGATCAGCAGCTTGCGGACGGTATTATGGAGTATAGTAATAGTACTGGGGAGTAGGAAATGTCATCGTGACCACAAAATCAATGGACGAAACAAAGAAATACAGGTTATGTTGTGACTAGCAATACTTCAGTAAAGAACGCATACCTCATTCCAAGTATATCGGAGACTTTCGATCACTTAGAACAGAGCCAGTACTTTTCAACGATGGATTTGACAAGTGGTTATCATCAGTTGAAGGTGGCTCCAGAGGATCGAACAGAATCAGGTTTCTCTACTCCTGGAGGCCATTACCACTACATTAGAATGCCATTCGGTTTGAAAAACGCTCCGGCAACGTTTCAGAGGTTGCTAGACAGGTCTTAAGGGGTTTGAAACCACGGCAGTATCTGGTCTATTTGGATGACTTTATATTGTTTTCAAGTAGTATGGAGCAGCGGTTAAGGGAAGTCTTTTGAGGTTAAGAGCAGCTCATTTGACGTTGAGCATGGAGAAGTGTCATTTTGCATTAGAAGAAGTAAAATATTTGGGTCATATTATCAATAAGGACGGAGTGCGAACAGATCCGAGGTTGGTACAGGCTGTAAGGGATTTGCAGGAACCGAAAACAGTTAAGGAAGTGCAATCATTCCTCGGAATTTGCAACTTCTATCGGAAGTTCGTGAAGGGTTTAACAGATTTAGCATAGCCGTTGACACGATTCTTAAGGAAGGGTGTGAAATTTGGGTGGACAGAAGAGTGTCAGAAAGCGTTTGACAAACTGAAAGAAGTGTTAACGTCAAGTCCTGTTCTTGTGTTTCTAGATTTTTAAAAGGAGTTTATACTAGCATGCGATGCATCGAACCAAGCATTAGGGTGTTTTCTTAGTCAGGAAATTGATAGGAAATAACATCCTGTAGCCTATGCTTCTAGGCAGTTGAATGCAGCAGAGAGGAATTACTCAACAACAGAGAGGGAGATGCTTAGCGTAATCTATGGAAACACATATTTTAAATGTTATTTATATGGGATAAGATTTCGGGTAGTGACAGATCATGCTGCACGGCAAGAATTACAGGACACAGACAACGATTGTAAATTGTGACACAGCCACAATTTAATATGTACGACGGTCTTCTGTGCAGGGAAACGATGTTAGGGCCAAGGATAATAGTGCCAGCGAAGTTGAGGAACGAGGAAGCACATGATCACGTGTTATCTGGTCATGGAGGGTGTAGAGCGACGAATAGGAGAGTGCTGGGAAGGTATTGGTGGAGAGGTAGGAAAGCAGATGTGGATCAGTATGTCAAGAATTGTATACCATGTGAGCAGAGAGCAGATTTGAGCCGGAAGCAGATACAGCTACAACGATTTCTGGAAGCGACTTGTCCATTCTCTATGCTGGGGATCGATGTCTTGGAACCTTTCAGGCGAACACCATTGGGGAACAGATTCATCCTGACAATATAGACCACTTTTCGAGGTATGTGGAGATAGTGGCTATGCCAAATGAAAAGGCTGAAATGGTCGCGCAAGCATTAGTAAACAAGTGGATTTTGAAGTATTGCGTACTAGAGACAATAATTACTGAACAAGGGACCAACTTCATATCAGATTTAATGAAGAAACTGTGTGAATTGTTTAACGTAAAGAAGTTGAGGACGAGCGCATTGCATCCACAAGCCAATGGAAGGACAGAACGGGTACATAGAACAATCGGGAAGATGCTGAGTTTTTATTTGGATTCTCATTACCATCAGTGGGACGAGTATTTGAGGGAAATTGTATGCGCATACAATGCAAAAGTCCATGCAAATAACTGTTTGTATCCATATGAGGCAGTGTACTTGTGAAAAATGACGTCACTGTTTGATTTGGTGAGGCTACAGGAAGGAAGGCTCGGTGAATTTGTACGTCAATTCGCTAGGACAATTTGGGCTGCTTGGAAACTGGTACAAAAGGCGAATACAAAGGCTTTGGAAAGGCAGAAAGATGCAGTAAAGCAGAAAGGAAGTTTACCGCAGTATAGAGTGGGGCTATGGGTAATGCTGTACAGTCCCTATACGCAAAAACGGAAAACGAAGAAGTTTCTCACGATGTATCAAGGGCCATACCAAGTTTTTAAAACCACATCCCCTATTAATGCTAAGCACAGAGAAAACCATGAAGATAGCGTACAGCATGAAGTACTGTATGCTTTGCGATCCAGAAAGTAGTTAGTTTTCATGTCATGTATCATTGGGTTTGTGTAGTGTAATTAGGCATTGTATTTTCATAGGATTTATGTATTTTGGAATATAGTCTGCTGTGCACAGCATTCCTTTTGAAGGAATGAACGGGGGAGCGTTGGTGGTGATTCATCTCTTCATCATCGGGGGGGGGGGGACACCTTACGGATGCAACACCTCTGTGGGGGTGTGCTGTACTCAAGGCAGGAAGATGTGGTGGTGTCGAGTCACCAGTGGGCATTAAGTTTGGTATGGAACGTATGGGAAATGCGGAATGAAGTAAGGAGGCATGAGGAACTGTTCGAAGAGCTTATGCAATGTGTAGAGGGCAAGGGAATGCTGAAGGAAGTTGCAGGGGAGCATAAGAAATTGCATGAGAAGATGCTACGGAAGCAGGTAGGATGGATGGAGGAAGCGGTGCCCTTGGTAAGACAGAAACGAGGATGGCTGAACGCAGGGGGAATAATTTTATAGACAGTTTCTGGAACCGCAGACGAAAGCGATTTGAAAGAACTGAACAATATGGTGGAAGCGGTAAGGCAACTCGCAGAGGAGAGTAGGGCAATGGAAGCTTGGCATGCCACTCAGATAGGGACATTGGAAGGGGAAGTCCTGAATAAGACACAGTTGCTCCGCTCATTAGCAGGGCGGGTAGTGGGATATGCTAAGGCGTCGGGAGACGTAATAAATCGTAACCTGGGAACCCTATAGTGGCATCTAGAAGTACTAGATAGCAGGGTGGTGGTAACCAGACTTTTGTAAGGAGTAGCAGGGGGGTGTTCAGGGAGTAATAACGAATCTGCAAGAAGCGCTGCATCACGCATTGCAAGGCCAGATAAGTACCGATTCTCGCAAGGCACAGAAGAAACTACCGTCAGGGTTATACATAATAATGAGGCCCAGAAAGCAAAATTTGCCGTTTTTCTAGGATGTCGCAACAGTAAGGGTAACAACCGACCGTGCACGAGAGTATATTTTGGTCCCATTCCCAGATATGGGGAAGTACACGAGGTATCAGTGTTACACGGTCCACCCATATCCAGTGAAGTGGGGAGCGTTGAGCAAGTTTGTGGAAGTGAAAACTAAAGAGGTATTGCTGATCTCGGCAACTAGAAACCAGTACACCGAGATGGTAAGGGAGTAATTACGAAGCTGCCATAGAGGGGAGGTAACGGTATGTCCAGCCAGGGTAGTATGTACCAAAGCGGACACATGCACAGTGGAGTTATTTTTAGAGAGGGGGAAAGGAATAGACTGTCCAAGGGACATCGTGGAGCGAAAATTGAGATTGCAGCGGGTCGGGATGCATTGGATCTTCTGCACCTATGAGAATTTGGTGGTAGTAGTAAGTTATTTTGAGTGGGGAGTATTTGCAGAAGCGAAACGTATAGAGCTCGAGGGGAGCGGAATTTTAATGAATGGAATTAAGTGTAACATAATAGGACCAACCTTCCACCGGCCAGAGTCCATTTCGTGAACCGCACAGTTGAATTCTACGCAGCCACATCTGTACTGGCCAGAAGCCACCTCAGAGTTTTTGCGAAGGCAGAATCTGACCTTGTTAATTCACACTCTGCAGCCGGGACTGTTGAGATCTGTAAACTAGTTCATTTTAGAGCAAGAGGGGTGAAAATTTGAACAGCTTGTGTAACATGCGGCTCAGTATAGGGAAAGGCAACGTCAAACAACGATCATTTTGAGGACTCTGTGCCAAGTGTCATCACAGACTTGATTTTGTTATGTGTTGTTTTCCTGCTGATCAGGCAGAGAGCTAATTCCAAGAGGGAACCAAGGGTAGTCCAAGTCCCAGTGGATTGGATACCGAGGGCGTGAGAGGAATAGGTAAGGGGTTGATCGAGCAGAGGTCGTCCAGTATGGAATTTATACGTTTTGTTTCATGTCACGGTTTTAAGGGGTCCGTAGCCAGCCATCGGCGGGGCACTTCATGGCTCGCTACCGTGGACATTTGTCCTGGCTTCCGACACACGCCAGAGGCCTCCCGAGGCGAGGGCCACAGATTCGGACTCCGGATTGCGGGCGCTTCTTGTCGCCGCGATCTCAGCCACATCGACGAGGAGCACACGCAGCTGGCTGAATGCGGCTCACACTGAGCGGTGCTGAGTTGGCAGGGATGCAGACCACTGAGTCGACTGCCAGCATCCTGATACCGCCGCAACTCCACTGGCGTACAAGGCCGACACACAGTGTGTGCACAGGTCGTTCAGGCAGCCGTTCTGCGCCAAGCCGTTTCGCAGACAGCAAAGTGGTGTCCTCAGCATTTCGGGACCCTGTGACGCAGACCAAGGGGAACACGGCACTATAGTTGGAAACAATAAAGCACTTGGAAAGCTAGGACAAGTTTCGCAGACAGCAAAGTGGTGTCCTCAGCATTTCGGGACCCTGTGACGCAGACCAAGGGAAACACGGCACTGTAGTTGGAAACAATAAAGCACTTGGAAAGCTCGGACAAGTCTTAATACGGTGCCTTCTACCTCTTCCCGCTACTTTTGGTGTTGCTGTTACATTCGGTGGCAGAAGTTGTCACTACAGTATCGTGTATGCAGAGTCCAGTCCACATGTGTTGACAATGGAGCAGCATATTCATGCTGCCTTTGACACTGTTTGGATGCAGCGTGACCGATGTGAAACTGTGAGACAACATGCTAAAGCGCTTCCACACGACTGTTGAGGCACATGGAAACGATTTTCAACACATACTGTAACTGTGAAGGCAGCAGAGGATCAAGTAGGTAAAAAGACGAGGGCTAGTAGAAATCCTTGGGTAACAGAAGAGATAATGAATTTAATTGATGAAAGGAGAAAACACAAAAATGCAGTAAATGAAGCAGGAAAAAAGGAATACAAACGTCTCAAAAATGAGATCGACAGGAAGTGCAAAATGGCTAAGCAGGGATGGCTAGAGGACAAATGTAATGATGTCTTATCGCACTAGGGGTAAGATAGATACTGCCTACAGGAGAAAAGAGAACCACTTGCACAAATATGAAAAGCTCAGATGGAAACCCAGTTCTAAGTAAAGAAGGGAAAGCAGAAAGGTGGAAGGAGTATTATAGAGGATCTATACAACGGCGATGTACTTGAGGACAATATTATGGAAATGGAAGAGGATGTAGATGAAGATGAAATGGGAGATATGATACTGTGTGAAGAGTTTGACTGAGCACTGAAAGACCTAAGTCGAAACAAGGTCCAGGGAGTAGACAACATTCCATTAGAACTACTGACAGCCTTGGGAGAGCCAGGCCGGACAAAACTCTACCATCTGGTGAGCACGATGTATAAGGCAGACAAAATTCCCTCAGACTTTAAGAAGAATATAATAATTCCAATCCCAAAGAAGGCAGGTGTTGACAGATGTGAAAATTACCGAACTATCAGTTTAATAAGTCACAGCTGCAAAAGACTAACGCGAATTCTTTACAGACGAATGGAAGAAGTGGTAGAAGCCGACCTCGAGGAAGATCAGTTTGGATTGCGTGGTAATATTGGAAGACGTGAGGCTATACTGACCCTACGACTAATCCTAGACAATAGATTAAGGAAAGGCAAACCTACGTTTATAGCATTTGTAGACATAGAGAAAGCTTTTGACAAAGTTTACTGGAATACTCTCAAATTCTGAATGTGGTATGGGTAAAATACAGGGAGCGAAAGGCTATTTACAATTTGTACAGAAACCAGATGGCAGTTATAAGAGTCGAGGGGCATGAAAAGGAAGCAGTGGTTGGGAAGGGAGTGAGACAGGGTTGTAGCCTCTCCCCGATGCAATTCAATCTGTGAATTGAGCAAGCAGTAAAGGAAACAAAAGAAAAATTCGGAGTGGGTATTAAAATCCATGGAGAAGAAATAAAAATTTTGAGGTTCGCCAATGACATTGTAATTCTGTCAGAGACAGCAAAGGACTTGGAAGAGCAGCTGAACGGAATGGACAGTGTCTTGAATGGAGGATATAAGATGAACATCAACAAAAACAAAACGAGAATAATGGAATGTAGTCGAATTAAGTCGGGTGATGTAGAGGGAATTGGATAAGGACATGAGATACTTAAAGTAGTAAAGGAGATTTGCTACTTGGGATCAAAATAACTGATGATGGTCGAAGTGGAGAGGATATAAAAGTGCAGACTGCCAATGGCAAGGAAAGCGTTTCTGAAGAAGAGAACTTTGTTAACATCGAGTATAGATTTAAGTGCCAGGAAGTCGTATCTGAAAGTATTTGTATGGAGTGTAGCCATGTATGGAAGTGAAACATGGACAATTAATGGTTTTAAGAAGAAGAGAATAGAAGCTTTCGAAATGTGGTTCTACTGAAGAATGCTGAAGATAAGGTGGGTAGATCACATAACTAATGAGGTGGTATTAAATAGAATTGCGGAGGAGTTTGTGGCACAAGTTGACTAGAAGAAGGGATCGGTTTGTAAGACATGTTCTGAGGTATCAAGGGATTACCAATTTAGTATTGGAGTGCAGCGTGGAGGGTAAAAATCGTAGAGGGAGACCAAGACATGAATACACTAGGCAGATTCAGAAGGATGTAGGCTGCAGTAGGTACTGCGAGATGAAGAAGCTTGCTCAGAATAGGGTAGCATGGAGAGCTGCTTCAAACCAGTCTCAGGACTGAAGACCACAACAACAACTGTTACTGTGGCTGCATGGTACAGTGCGTACTAGATCGCACTCTTTGTAACAATGTGCGATAGAATAAATCGAGTCCAGCATGAAAACCATGCATCTCCGGATGTAAGTTCATTTGACAGTTTTCCACCCGTGTATCCTCATCGATCAATCATTAGAGTTTGTACATGGTGGAAGAAATCACCCTGTATTGTCATCAATATGGACTCAATTGGGAATATCTCTAATGTGTACCATCAGAAATTCCACACTTATTACTGTTGTAACATGTCAAGTTTCATCGTCGTCCATGTCACAGTTCGTAAAATATTCCGGGCTATTAAACCGTGGTCCGATTGATTCTCCATTAAAACCCAAAGTGTTGTCTCCATCTGTGGAGTACATTTTCAAGGCGGATCACAGCTTGTTTTCAAAAATAATGTTTAATTTTAACGGAAAAATCCATCCTACCAATGCATAACAGCGCGAAATACTTTGTTAACTATGACCTTTTACTGTTTTACTAGTAGGATTCTTACAGCACACTACCTCTATGTATCCTGTGTTACAGTTTCGTCTTATTTACTGACTTCAGTAAATCTCGAAACTAATACTGCGTCGAAATTTGTTCTCTGTTAAGCCCATTTGACCTCATAACAGAGTACAAGTTAAAGTAATGTATACTCTGAATTCTCAAAACTAGACTGTAGTATAACATCTCTAGTGTTGCTGTTCTATACGGGCATGTTCCGATTGACAATAAATTTAAAATAAAAACATGGTGCTTAGTTAAATACTAATAACTGTGAGTGCTGTTTTCGGTTTTATATAGAGTGGGGTTAAAATTTAACTTCAGCTGCTTGAGCGATCTTAGATGGAAAATTATCTATCGTATGGGCACCGAACTTTTAGGTAAGATGTTGGGACTGTGCTGTGCAGAATTTGCGTTGTTAGTTCTGTTAGCCCCATGACTTTCCGTCAGCCGTCGGTACAAGTACGGCGACGTAGAGTTGAATCACAAGTATCAGGGTGAATTACAGTTACAGACGGTCAACATGGTTCTCGCGCAAGGTGAGCAGGGCTTTGTTAGTAAAGCTGTTTTATCGAAGCAACAGCAACACTGCGGTTGGTCTTCCAGATTATCGACACGCTGGGTTACTGGGTAACACGTTTGGAGAAATCTGAATCATTGGCCGATTATTTCCAACTGCGTCGCCACTAAGATCATCAGGTCTGAACTGCTGTGATTTCTGTCTGTGGGGTTATCTGAAGTGCAAGGGTTATTGATGGGATACTAGCAGACGCTGGAGGTTGAAGCGAGGAAGGCAGGCAACGCCCCAGCTGAGACGTTTCGGACAGAAGGAGAGCGACCCCTAGTACGGATCCAGGCTGCCCTGGGTGCAGATGGTCGTAAAATTCAGCAACGCTTCTGACCTGGAACGTAAAAAATAGTTAGCAATTAACAAAATGTCAACCTCTCAAGCGGAAATTAAATGTGTTAATTTCAGGGGTGTATTTGTTATTTCTCTTGTGCATGTCCTCACAAATGTTATCACGAAGTTGCATTGTTCTACGACCACTGGTTCTTCACGTGGGCCCTCTCAAGTAGTGAAGGTTTAATTATAACTACCCGGTAGTTTAAACTATAACGCTCTCAAAGTTGTGAGTGACCACTGTTGTAATTCTACTGCGTGATATATGTACGAGAGCTGTTCAATAAAGAATGATTTTCTTTTTTTGCAAGACACATTTACTCATCCTCATAATATTGATGATCCTCAAAATAAAATGTTCGAAAAAAATTACAGCTCGAAGAAGGAATTGTGCGACATAAACGGAAGTCGGTAGGCGTGTTTCTACATCTGAAATGTGACGTATATTCAAATTTCGAGCTAGTCGCAAGCAGCGGCGCTGGTAGCGCCACTGTGAGTATGCAACCCGCTTTGCTTTTGGTACATGCTCTCGTGAGTGTTGGCTGCCTTTCAGATACGATATTCTAAGTTGCTAGCACAGAGATAAGCAGTGCAGCAGACAAGTGATTTGTTAACAGTAGGCTTAAGGCTTGGGCATATATGTTTTACCGTAATTCCGTAACTACAACTCGAATGATAATCTCCACGCTTCATACTGTCTTACTTGTAAATCGCATATGAACGGAAATACCCACTCTGTACACTTTTGTAGACACGTATTACGCCTTCACCACTCAACCGCTCTAAATATACAGGTACGTTTGCGCAATTAAAATAATGTTTAGTATTCATGTAGGTGAAATAGACCGTGTTTCAATTCAACCACAGATTTTCCTAACGTAAAGTAAAAAATGTTTCGCTTTCTAAAAAAACGAAACTATGAACCTACTGAAACTCTACAAAACAATCCACGTGTAATTAATTGTATCTCGACGAAACCGTGTGTGTAATAAATGTGATAATATGTTACTGGTATGTCCACAACTCCTTACGGTCGCAGGTTCGCATCCTGCCTCGGCCATGGTTGTGTGTGATGTCCTTAGGTTAGTTAGGTTTAAGTAGTTCTAAGTTCTCGGGGACTGATGACCTCAGATGTTAAGTCCCATAATGCTCAGAGCCATTTGAACCAAAACATTATGACGAGTGTTCACCGCGAGATCGTATGCTGCATTGTGGCGCTAAGGACATGTGATGCGGTAAGAGAACTACGCGAGCGGATCAGAGACGAAAGGGCTATCATTCTAGCATCATGGCGCAAATTGAGAAATCCGCCGTCTTAAGCGGCTTTGACAAAAGCCGGATTGTTGTGGTCCAATGCTGGGGAGTGAGCATCTTGGATACTGCGAAGTTGGATGGCAGTTCGCTTGCTACTGTCGTCAGCGTCCATGGGAAGAGGCTGACGAATGCTGAACCACGAGTAGGCGACAAGAATTTGGATGACCACACTTCATTACAGAGCATAGGAATCGGAGGCTTGTCCGCTCGCTAGGCGGCGATCTGTGCAGATCTGACGTCAGAGTACAGTGCTGGAGCTGGCGAAAGTGTTTTGGAGAACACCGTTCAGCGCACAATGCTCAACATGCTGTTCCGCAGCAGAGGACCCTTACGTGTTCCCGTCTTCATCCAACAACATCGTCAATTATGATTATAGTGAGCACCGGGTCATCTATATTGGACGACGGATCAATGGAATCGTGGCGCCTGGTCGGATGAATCCCGTCTACTGTTAAACCAGGTTGATTGCCGTCATCCAGGCGAACGGCTGCCCGAAACATGCAGAGCGCCATGGACGCAGACCGGACGGAGCAGTAATACGTTATGGGGGACACTCACCTGGACTTACATGGGGCCTGCTGGCATCATGACAGGTGTGGACTACGTGAACATTATTAGGGACCAACTGTAACCCCTTATGCTTCGTGTGTTCCTCTAGAGCTTTGACATCTCCCACCAGGACAACAGTCCATGTCGCAAGGCCAGAATCGTGCTGTAGTGGTTTGAGGAATATTACAGTTAACTCGCACTGATATCTCGGCCATCAAATTCGACTTATCTGAATCCGATAAAACACAGTTGGGACGCTGTCGCGCGCCAGCTTCGCTCCCACAAAGAAACAACCCGAAAATTACGATAAGTGTGTGAGCTGAAGTATGCATCTGGTGCCAAAAACCTCTGGAAACCTATCAAGTACTTATCGAATACATGGCACGCAGAATCACTGCTGAACTGCTTTCCAGAAGTGCACCAACAGGCTTTTAAATAGGTCATCATAATATTTTGGCCCATCCTTGTAGTATCAGAAACAAGCAAGTACCTAAATGTAGTTATGCCATAAAAGGAACTGAACGATTTAATACATCTCTTACAGTTAAACAAGGTTCTTCTACAGGGTGTTTCAAAAATGACCGGTATATTTGAAACGGCAATAAAAACTAAACGAGCAGCGATAGAAATACACCGTTTGTTGCAATATGCTTGGGACAACAGTACATTTTCAGGCAGACAAACTTTCTAAATCACAGTAGTTACAATTTTCAACAACAGATGGCGCTGCGGTCTGGGAAACTCTATAGTACGATATTTTCCACATATCCACCATGCGTAGCAATAATATGGCGTAGTCTCTGAATGAAATTACCCGAAACCTTTGACAACGTGTCTGGCGGAAGGGCTTCACATGCAGATGAGATGTACTGCTTCAGCTGTTCAATTGTTTCTGGATTCTGGCGGTACACCTGGTCTTTCAAGTGTCCCCACAGAAAGAAGTCACAGGGGTTCATGTCTGGCGAATAGGGAGGCCAATCCACGCCGCCTCCTGTATGTTTCGGATAGCCCAAAGCAATCACACGATCATCGAAATATTCATTCAGGAAATTAAAGACGTCGGCCGTGCGATGTGGCCGGGCACCATCTTGCATAAACCACGAGGTGTTCGCAGTGTCGTCTAAGGCAGTTTGTACCGCCACAAATTCACGAAGAATGTCCAGATAGCGTGATGCAGTAATAGTTTCGGATCTGAAAAATGGGCTAATGATTCCTTTGGAAGAAATGGCGGCGCAGACCAGTACTTTTTGAGGATGCAGGGACGATGGGACTGCAATATGGGGCTCTTCGGTTCCCCATATGCACCAGTTCTGTTTATTGACGAAGCCGTCCAGGTAAAAATAAGCTTCGTCAGTAAACCAAATGCTGCCCACATAGAGGTGTAAACTCTGGCGCATGAGACGATACGTGGACGTTGGCGTCATTTGGAGCGCAGCTGCAACACGGCGAACGGAAACCCGAGGCCGCTGTTGGATCACCTGCTGCACTAGCTGCGCGTTGGCCTCTGTGGTTGCCGTACGCGGTCGCCCTACCTTTCCAGCACGTTCATCTGTCACGTTCCCAGTCCGTTGAAATTTTTCAAACAGATCCTTTATTGTATCGCTTTTCGGTCCTTTGGTTACATTAAACCTCCGTTGAAAACTTCGTCTTGTTGCAACAACACTGTGTTCTAGGCGGTGGAATTCCAACACCAGAAAAATCCTCTGTTCTAAGGAATAAACCATGTTGTCTACAGCATCACTTGCACGTTGTGAACAGCACACGCTTACAGCAGAAAGACGACGTACAGAATGGCGCACCCACAGACTGCGTTGTCTTCTATATCTTTCACATCACTTGCAGCGCCATCTGTTGTTGAAAATTGTAACTACTGTAATTTCGAAAGTTTTCCCGCCTGAAAATGTACTGTTGTCGCAAGCATATTGCAACAAACGGTGTATTTCTATCGCTGCTCGTTTAGTTTTTATTGCCGTTTCAAATATACCGGTCATTTTTGAAACACCCTGTATCTGCGTGTGTATTATACTGTAATGTATCTGACTGAGTGGTAACATGACTTTCCTACAGAAAATGAGGCCTTTTCTTACTGAATCTTGGATTACTCAACACACTTTTTACTATTAACTATTTTGAAATATTCTCTGTGATATCTTATTAACTACACATACATACTCACCTATTTTGGTCTGAAAGTAACTTCTCCAGGAATATGTCTTCTTCTCACCGGACACTATAGCAAATGACATTGATGGGAGATGATTGCTAATATTTGGTGTACCAGATGTTTACATTGGACCAAGACGCTGACAGCCGGACGGTGGATCACTTCGTAAGTGAATAAACTACAAAATTAGGCAAAACACTGTTAGTGATTCAAACTGGAGATCCAACACATATTTCAGACGTCTAAAATTCATTTAAAATAACATATACGGGCCATGGAAATGAGATTTCACTGAATTCTTTCATAAATACACACACCGATTTATCGCGATAATTGATACCCACACAGTAATTTATTTATGTGGCATGGCGTCAATTTATCGAATATTTTAAATTTGAAAATTAATTAATACCTGGTCATTAGAGTAAATTACTTAGAAAATCGCTGCACAATTGCTTCTTGCGTAGAACAAAAGATCGCTTAGCAATCGTTTATGTTTATAAAGTGCACTCCACCACTGCAGTTAGCCCTCCTCTTAGTCTAAATAAATAGCTGTTACCTTTTCCACACACTACCTCCGCTAATATACCGTATACTGGCATTTCTTTGATGAAAACTGACACAGTTTTTGTTCATCTGATGTCTTGAATTCTTCATTGTTCACCTTCATGAAAGACTGTCTTGATAAATCTTCCACATCAGTATGTATTTGTTCCGTCTTCTATTTTCTTACATATTTTGCCAGTTTTGCTAAGCGTCCAAAAACTGCTTTCTACTCTCTCAGTACTCCGATTCTTCTCTCCTCACATCGCCATTCCAACATTATCACGTAGGAACAACTCCCCTTCCACAAAATACAGCGCATTTCTCTCCTAACTTACTGCTGTGTCCTCTATGTCCATCTTTACGCTTCCAGTTTCCATCGTCAACAGTCTCACTCTTCAAGAAAAGTTATAAAGGTAAATGTTTGTCCTTTTTTGGAGATAGTCCTCTCTACTACATTAACATTACATAGAATTTACATTTGAATTCACATGAAACACAACAAAATGCATATTTACACATTACAGTGGATACGTTTCCATTTATATATTTATTTTCTTTATATTTGCATCATTAAAGAGAAATCAGAAAGGGGCATATTATGTTAAATTAATGTTAAATTCATTGTCTATGACCAAAAAGATACTATACTAATTAGCAGTGCAGGACAATCAGTTACACCTGATTCATTGTTCTATAAAAAAGTATGATCGGCACCAATTGTCTCATTGACTCATTTCATCATTGTTTAGAGAAACACCTATAAATACGAAATATCAGATATCTTTCGTCGTTTGAAAAGTGGATGTGTTCAGACAAATTACGAGGGGCTTTCGAAAAATAGTGCAACACATTTTTTCTCGAGCAGTTTCTGCTAAAATATGAGGAATTTGTTGAGGAACATCGTGGAATACTTCAACTTCAGCCCCCATAGTAGCAGGAAGTTCCGACAGGTGGTGGAGCTATAAGTACCCTCCAAAGTGCGGTCCGTAATGGAGGTGCGTTCGAGACAAAGAGCTCTCATTGAGTCTCTTTTGGCAGCGTAGATATTCATAGGCGCTTGCAGAATATCTGCTGAGACATGGCAGTGAACAAAAGCACCGCGAGTCGTTGGGCGAGGCATCTGACAACATCGCAACAAGGTCGTTTAAACCTGCCCGATCTCCCCCGTCCCGGCCGGCCGCACACAGCTGAGACTCTTCAAATGTTGGAACGTGAGGCCACCCCAGTTCTAGGTGACGGGCGGATCACAATAAAACACCTCACTGCACAGCTGGTCATCTCTGTTGGTAGCGCTGGCACAGTCGTCCACGAGCTGTGATACTCCAAGGTGTGTACCCGCTGGGTTCATTGCTACGTAACAGAAGACCATAAAGAGCAACGTAGGACCGTTAGCGCGGAACTGCTTGCGCGTTACATGTCTGACCCCGACAATTTTTGTCGAGCATCGTCACAGTCGATGAAGCACCGGTTCATCAGTTCGCACAGGAAACAAAACCGCAATCCATGGAGTGGCGCCACACGACCTTTCCATCGAAGAAAAAGTTCAAAGACGCACCCTCAGCTTGTAAACTCATGACGACAGTCTTCTGGCACTCTAAAGGAATTATTCTACTTGACGTCCTCTTAAGTGTATGAGATATCCTCAGCAAATTGAAGAAACGACTTCAGCGTGTTCGTCGCCACAAAACTGCGACCAAACTGCCCTTTCTCGAAAACAACGCAGGGACCCACACAAGTATGCGCACTCAAGAGGAACTGGAAAAACTACATTGGATGGATCTTCTTCATAGACCCTACAGCTCTAATCTCGCAACTTCTGACTTTGGCCCAGCGGAGGATGCACGCCGCGGGAAGCAGTACGTCGGTGATACGGATGTTGTTAATGCAGCAATAATTTCGCTCCGATGTCGCCCAGCGGAGTGGTACAATGCTGGCGTACTGGCCCCGCAGTAAAGTAGCGTAAAGCCGTCCCATTGAACGGAGATTATGTTGAAAAAGAAAGGATTTTGTAGCCAAACGAGTGTGGAATAATGTCGTGTATTGGAATTCTGAATAAAACCAACCTTTTCCATCTCGTGTGGCGTGGGTGGAAACTGTTTATCGTAAGTTGCTCCGGTGATTACACCGAACCACAGGAAAAACAACTCACGTCCTTATAATATCGCAGCAGACTGAATTCTCGAAGAGAACGAAGCACTAATAAGTATGATACTAAGCAAAGCCGGTGCAGCAGTACATCAGCTCCAAATCAGTAACCACTCGAGACCAGAACAGCCGCCACCCGCAGAGTCAGCACCTCTGACTTGTCCATGTCCCTGCTAGGGGGCTACCAAATAACCTGCTTTCAGAAAAACATGTGTTCCATTGCTTACTGAATGCCTCTTGTTTTTTTAATTTTAAAGTTGAGTTAGGCGCACATGCATTCTAAGAATGGTTTAGAACCTCTGTGCCGCAGTCACTCAATAATGACACCTTCTCGTACTTCGGCAAACAGGGGCAGATTGCTGCTCCCCGTATGGGTCAGATCATTAAGGCAAACTCCATATGTATGCAGACGTGCACACGAATACCCTTTGTCCGCGAAACAGCTGTCTTGGAACTCAACTCGAACAAACACATCTCAGGTGTAAATTCTGTGCCACCAACCTGTGGGCGGGACGGAATTAAAGTTTCAGTATTTCTGAAAGTGTAAGGTTATTTGTGGTCCTGTCTCACAAAGACAGCAGCTGTTTTCATGTTGTCTTCCGTACGAGCAGTCTTTGGAGCGCCTTGTCCACCTTCCCTTGAAACTGTCTTCCCTCATTAAACAAATTTAAAGATGATGTGTTCAACCTTAGCTTCCTGTAACATTGTACAGACCTCAACTGAAGATTTGTTGAGACGAAAGCAGAATTTTAGAGCCGCATATTGTTCATCGAGCATGACCTCCACTGTTGCTTCTGACGATACTGAACATGTACACTATTGGCCATTAAAATTGCTACACCAAGAAGAAATGCAGATGATATACGAGTATTCATTGGACAAATATATTATACTAGAACTGACATGCGAGTACATTATCACGCAATTTCGGTGCATAGATCCCGAGAAATCAGTACCCAGAACAACCACCTCTGGCACTAATAACGGCCTTGATACGCCTGGGCACTGAGTCAAAGAGAGCGTGGATGGCGTGTACAGATACAGCTACCCACGGAGCTTCAAAACGATAGCACAGTTCATCAAGAAGAGTGACTGGCGTATTGAGACGAGCCAGTTGTTCGGCCGTCATTGACCAGACGTTTTCAATTGGTGAGAGATCTGGAGATTGTGCTGGCCAGGGAAGCAGTTGAACATTTTCTGTATCCAGAATGGCCCCTACAGGACCTGCATCATGCGCTCGTGCATTATCTTGCTGAAATGTAGGGTTCCGTAGGGATCGAATGAACGGTAGAGCCACGGGTCGTAACACATTTGAAATGTAATCTCCACTCTTCAAAGTTCCGTCAGTGCGAACAAGAGGTTACCGAGACGTGTAACCAATGGCACCCCATACCATCGCACCGGGTGATACGCTAGTATGGCGATGACAATTACACGATTCCAATGCGCGTTCACCGCGATGTCGCCAAACACGGATGCGACCATCATGATGCTGTAAACAGAACCTGGATTCATCCGAAAAATTGGCGTTTTGCCATTCGTGCACCCAGGTTCGTCTTTGAGTACACCATCGCAGGCGCTCCTTTCTGTGTTGCAGCGTCAAGGGTAACCGTAGCCATGGTCTCCGAGCTGCAAACGTCGTCGAACTGTCTGTGCAGATGGTTGTTGTCTTGTTGACTCAGGGATCGAGACGTGGCTGCATGATCTGTTACAGCCATGCGGATAAGATCCTTGTCATCTCGACTGCTAGTGATACGAGGCCGTTGGGATCCAGCACGGCGTTCCTTATTACCCTCCTGAACCCACGGATCCCATATTCTGCTAACAGTCATTGGATCTCGACCAATGCGAGCCGCAATGTCGCGATACTATAAATTGCAATCACGATAGGCTACATTCCGACCTTTATCAAAGTCGGAAACGTGATCCTACGCATTTCTCCTCCTTACACGAGGAATCGCAACAACGTGTCACCAGGCAACGCCGGTCAACTGCTGTTTGTGTATGAGAAATCGGTTGGAAACTTTCCTCATGTCAGCACGTTGTAGGTGTCGCCACCGGCGCCAACATTGTGTGAATGCATCTTTTTCCTGTCGGTTAAATTTCGCGTCTTTAGCACGTCATCTTCGTGGTATAGTAATTTTAATGGCCAGTAGTGTATGTCTCACCTTCGCCACTTCTTACAGGAGGGAACCAGGACTGCTACATTGAAACTAGTAGGGCCTGTATGATACTCATTAAGATAACAGAAATAGTAGGATTAAATTCCAGGGCGAGATATTATGACCGTAAAAAATTAGGATCCCTCTCTATTAACCCTTAACTCACCAGGTGTTTAGACCGCGCGTGGATTTTCCAATTCGCTGTCCAAGATAAAGTCTAACGGAATGATTCCATCCTCCCCTGCTCTTCTTAAATCACCAACCCTACAATGTTTTGCTGTCGACTGCTGCATTACCATCTTCTTTGTATGTTGCAGACATTGGGGTTTCCTATATCGCACCCTGTCAATTACGTATGTGTAATCTTCCGTACATAACAAAAAGTGTTCACTGGAATGTATATGTTTTAACGATCCTAACTTCGGAGAAACTGTTAGTCGGGGAGCAGTGACATAGATAACTAAAATGACGAAATAGACAACTATTTTCGAATAACCAGTGATGGCATTTCCGCTAGCGAATAAGATGGTAATTCATAGGAGGCACTTCACTATCATGGTGATTGGTGTCTTCCTGTCTCTTCAACATAATACTAGTGATTTAGTTAAAATCGAATATGTTCTGAGTCGTGGTAAGAAGAAATTTCGATCACAGCACTGAATGTAAGTTTTGGAGACTTTGGTTCTGTATCTACCGAGTGCAATTTTTATGGGCAAGTTGAAAACCTGGGAATGTTTGAAAATGGAACTGCTGCATACTATACTATGTATTCGAGTACGGTGCGTGGTTATGAGGAAACACCACTGGAAAGTATTTCAAGAGACGTCAAACTCTGCGAGTCCGAGAGCTAGGGCTCCATCAGATGGGCACCGACAACAGTTGTCATATGTCGTCGCCAGAGGTCACCCGATTATATCGTTCTACATCTCGGCCATAACTACATCCCATCTTCTTCGTCAGTGTTTGAGGGGTTGGAAAGTACAACGCTTCTGTGCTTATGGAAGAGTACTGCACCGCAGCTTTTGCTAT
The DNA here is from genome assembly GCF_023864275.1 of Schistocerca cancellata. Lineage (NCBI taxonomy): Eukaryota > Metazoa > Arthropoda > Insecta > Orthoptera > Acrididae > Schistocerca > Schistocerca cancellata. Next base: position 919,879,034 of record NC_064628.1, on the reverse strand, counting down.
AAAAACGAGACCGGAAACATGAGAATGAGCTGCAGCCTACATGTGTCGAGTAGAAGAAAGCGGATACCATACGCTCGTTACAATGCTACGTACTCGAGGTGATTGGTGGTGACATTCAAAAACAATGCAACATCAGAAAATACATTCCAGCAAAAGACAGGTTACTCGAACCATACATTAACTTCTTTTTAAATATCGTCTTCAATACCTTGCCTAAAAATTTGGTCTTTACTGTTATTGACTCCAATTCTACTAGAATACTACTCATAGCGCATCTCACACTAATATTGGTGCAGTAATATAACTAGCAGGATAGAACTTTTAACCGAATTTGGTCGCAAATTGCGTGCATTTCCAATTAATTTAATCAGTTAGTTATTATCGAATGATTTTAATGCACTTATGGTTTACGTATAGTTCATAAATAATACCAAGGCGAACTGAAAAGTATAGCCGCCGAATTTCTTATGTGAAAACCTCTAAAACTTTATTTATAAAACACACTATTGTCATTTTGCGTCTTTATTCTTGCTTCTACATAATTTATTTCTGAACGTAAGCCACCCTGGCGCGACCACTTTTCTCTCAACGACAGACCAGTTTGTTGATATCGTCACAGCAGAATGTTTAACTTTTTTCACGGAGCTACAAGCTCACATCAGTTTGCACCGATTCAGCACCATCAAAGACAAGTCTTCGAAGGTGTTCTTTAAGTTTTGTAAACAGATGAAAATCAGATGGGGCCGAGTCAGAACAGCAAAGGAAGCTGGTCGACGACAGAGTACCAGAGGCATCCGATTGTTGCAGATGTCGCAACGCTTGTGTGTCGTCCAGCACTGGGATGCAGAAGGAGAGAGGGCTCCATGTGTGGAGGAACTGTTCTGCGGTTTCTCACGCACCGACGTCGTTACGTCACACACCGCCACGCTCCACGCTACAATTCGGAGCCCTCTAGCGAGATAAGATTGAAACTAGCGTCAGCGAAGCGGGAAGGCCGACCAAGCAATGTGCGTGACACGCAGTACTTCAAAGGAGATTGAGAATAGAATGAAAAGTTGGAAGCATTACTTTTCGGCACGTTCTGGTAAAAGTAATGTTGCAGATTTGGAACGACAATGGAATAAAAGAAGTTTTACTCGAAAAATGAATTTACAAATGAATTAATAATGTAGAGGAAAGATATTCCTCTATCTCCTCTACGATCTCATTCCTTTCTCCCATCTGCTCCTATTCCTCGAACATATCTGCATCCTCTACACCTCCCGCCGTCTTGAACCCCCTCACCCCCTGGTTGCTCCTCTCCTCTCCCATCCCCGCCCCCTGCCACGTCTTCACCGTTGTGTTCCCCCTACCCTCCATCTCTACACCCTACATCTCCTTTCCCAAGGTGGCTTCCATCAACTCCCCCTCCCGGATGATGCCCTCTCTCCCTCCATTTATCCCTCCTACCAACTCTGATCCTCACTCCCCCTCCTTTCCTCTGTCCTTTTCCCGGGCTCCCTCACCCCCCTTCCATCCTCTTTCTTCCCCACCTCCCCTCTCTTTGCCCCCTTCTCTCCCCCGCATCCTTTTACATTTCCCCCCTCTGCCTCCTCTCATTCCCTCTCACGTCTGCCCTTCTCCCCCTTTATTAGTCCTCTCCCTCCTTGGTTCCCCTCCCCCCTTTTCGTTTTTTCCTCTCCTCCCTCCTTGTTTTTCCCCCTACTCCAGGTCCCCTCCCCCCATCTGCCTTGGGTCGGGAGTGCCATCTTTGTGCCGCCTTTTTCGTGCAGTGTTTTACAGTGTGTTTTTCCAGTGCGTGCTCCGTGTTGTGTCTTTTGGGAAGTGTAGCGAACAGCCATCATACTGTCGCTGGGTGTGCTTTTATTACTTGCGAACAGAAACCAGACTGTCGCCATGTTTTTTTAACTGTGTGTCTACTGTGTTACTTGTCTGATTCCTGTGTCTTTTATCTACATTGCCACCCCCTTTGCTTTCTGTTTTAACTTTCCGCAATTTTACGCCATTTTTCACTTTAAATCGCCATTTTATCGCCTGTTTTTTTCTTGTTTCTTTCTTCTTCCTTTATTAACAGAAAGTCTGTAGGCTGTAGAGCAGCGTAGTAAGCTGCTGCCGGCCCGTCCCCTTCGCGGGGAATTGAAAATCAATAAAGAAAAAAAAATTCCTCTATCGGCTACATTAAAGAAATATGTTATACTGTGTGAACCAGAATTTTCAACTACGTTGCAAGTACGGTTTCCGAATTTTTGCGAACCTCGCAGTCACAAATATTGCTGTAGCCGAAGAATCAGACTATTGATTGAGAGATATATGTCTGTTATCCTCAGGATGCCAGAAACTTATCTTTTCTTTGTACTTACTGTTAAATCTCTCACACTAGAATATTTTGCGTGTGGGAACGTCGCCCGATTGGAGCGAAGCGAACAAAGTTATTTCAATTCCACCGACCATCTTCCGAAACCCGGCCGTTCAAGTGTACATTTCGTTTCCACTGAAACCGGGCACGTACTGGCCCGATCTGGTACAGATTTTTAGCTCCCGCCGTTGCATTGCCACCATGGCAATGGGCTGGTCAGCCATCCATGAGGATATCGACGTAGTTTCCTGTAGCTTTTGTAGTGATCGACGGCGGAGGATTTTTCTCTTCGGCAGTCTCACCTCTAAGAAAGGTCGCACCCTTTAGTTTTCCGGGTTGAGGCGGCTAGGTGTTCGGCTGGAGCTTCTAAACGCCGATGGAGACCTTGATCGTCGTGTTACGGAGCGTCCTCTCTAGCGGCTAGCGTGCGGCGATAGTGACCTACGTCGTCCTGCACCCACATATCCTTTTTCATCTTCGTCGCCCCGGAGTTAGCGTCGGCTAAGATCGGTCTGCTGTCTTATGGCGCGGGCGTCATCAAATATCCGCCGCCTTTCTCGACAACAGCGCGCCACATGTCCCGATCGTCCACAGTGGAAACATGTTGGTTATCCTGGGTCCTCCAGACGTCAGTCTTCCTTGGTGCCCAAACTGGTTCCTCATGCGGCATTGTAGGAACGTAACTCCGCCTGGGTCTCGACTTTTTCACCGTTTTAAAGAGGAATGAAGGACGAGAGATTGGGTTCAATGACTGTTCCACTTCCTCCCTTATGACCTCTTGAAGCGCGTCGGTTTTTTATTCGCCATTTAATCCGAGTGCCTTCTGAACCTCCTCTCTCACTATCTGATGACGAACAGTTGTGAAATCCATCACAGACATCGATACGACGTTTGGAAGCCGTTCAAACTTCTTGCGTGCAATTCTTATTTCATACATAGTCTCGACATACTGGTACCATTTTTCGAAGCCGTCTGCCGTCGAAACCTACTTCAGGAGTAGGGTTTCATACATGTCCTCAGCAACACCCTTCATGAGATGTGCAACGTTATCTTCATTCTAGGGTCCACTATTATACAAAGCTCCAAGACGTCTTGAATGTAGTATGCTGTAGTTTCTCCTGGACGCTGTTCCCTGCACTTTAATTTATCTTAAGCCTTGCAATTCTGTCGTTGCGTGTCGCCGAAATACTCGGGCAGTTCCGCCTGGAGTACTTCCCAGTTTGTGAACTTCTCCTCGTTGTTCTCATACCATTGTTTCGCAGTGCGCTCCAAGTAGAAAAATACGTTAGCCAAATACTCGGCATCATCTCATTTTTTTTAAATTTAGCTATACGCTCATATACCTTCAGCCACTTGTTTGGATCTTGGCCATGGTCACCAGAGAACCCTGAAGGATGTCTAATGTGGTGGCACACAGCTGCAGTCATTGTTATGTCCTCTTCTTCTTTTGTCTCCGATAGATTGCGATCTTTGGTTTGTGGGGCGCTCAACTGCGTGGTTATCAGCGGGATTGCGATCTGTTGAATACGACTCGAACTCGGGTTTCTCGCCACGTAAACGGCGGCTCTGTCGTGGCCTGATGGGAGCCACTGTGTCGTCGATAATGTGCGCTACTACAAGTTCCAACACCCAGCATCTCCACCAGAACAATGTCACGTGGAATAAGGTGCAATTGCATCAATGACGAACATTTACTTCGCTTAAAGAAGGTTTATTCAGCACTTGCACATACAAGAGCGCGGTGCGAACCGCCTCCGGCTAGAACACATATAGTATATACACAGTTACAGAACATTCCGGTACAATGATTCTTGACATTTGTGGATACTTCTCGAATGCACTAGAATCGAATACAGAGATTAAAATTGTACAGTCCAGGTAAGTTTTGAACTGGCGACACTCCACGCAATTGTTGAGTATTATAAAGACAGTACCACGGAGATACTCCGCTTCTTGTGCGACAATATAAGATGAAATGATGTGACTCTTTAAAAACGTAGGAAGTAGCTGACAGTTTATTTTATCATAACTGTAGTGGACTGACAAGACAGCCAGTCCACAGTGACGGGTAACCGAAAGGCAAGCGTTTACACACGCAGGCTTGCTTTAGGTCTGAAACAGGATACGTAATGAATGCTACAAAGAAAAGTACGTAGCTGCTGGAATACTTAACTTTAATCCATCATATGTATACAGCATTCTTGATGATACAAGTGAGACTCTCTCTAGAAATGTTTAATGGCGCCTTGCTAGGTCGTAGCCATGGACTTAGCTGAAGGCTATTCTAACTATCTCTCGGCAAATGAAAGAAAGGCTTCGTCAGTGTAGTCGCTAGCAAAGTCGTCCGTACAACTGGGGCGAGTACTAGTACGTCTCTCAAGACCTGCCGTGTGGTGGCGCTCGGTCTGCAATTACCGACAGTGGCGACACGCGGGTCCGACATGTACTAATGGACCGCGGCCGATTTAAAGCTACCACCTAGCAAGTGTGGTGTCTGGCGGTGACACCACAATAACCCTGTCATAAAATTGTGAATTCAGACCACCATGGTCAATTTCTAAAAACCTATTACAATTAAAACCAATATTTAATGGAGAGTAAGAAAATTTAGCACAGTAATGATGGAGCAGTCTCCTGGGAATTATCTTATACTGTAAGATTTCAGTGTGTAAAAGCAAGCAGCAATTAAGCTGGTAAGTTGCAGGTGAAGCTCCAATTTGAAATCATTTGCGAAGTTAATTAAACTTGAATTAGAGAAGATAGTTAACTGAGCCCATTAATCGCTAGGGATTACAAAACAAGGGGCAAGCTCTGGGGAACAAAAGTAAGTTCCCTAATAAACAAAACTGTAACGTAAACTAAACACGTAGTATTTCTATGCTGTATATGGTAACCTTCCACCGTGTTCAGCAGGATAACTTCCTACAGACGTGTCATGTTGTATCATCGAAACCAAATTTCCAAGGCAAACTAAATGGTGTTTCGTGCAGGGAGGCGACAAGTGTGTTAACTGGCTGCTCCAGACGACGCACGAGCCCTCCACACTGTGCATTCTAGGATCGCAGGACCTGAGACGAGGCCCTTTTATATCATTAGCCACCTGCGACGCCCGATGACCTGCCTCAGTGCACACGGGGACGGTACGCGCCTGAAGACATCAGACTGTAAGCCGCTCAGTGCCGCAGGGAGCAGCAGTGTGCCTCGCGCTAGACGTGTCAAAGCGCAAGCAGGTGTGGGCGGGCGTCTGTGAGCGCTCTGAACACAGCGGATGGCTCAGCCCCCCAGCCCGCCAGGCGAGGACGACGGCCGACGTCGGGCAGTCGGCGTCTCTTGCGAATCAGGTCTGCAAGGCGAATAGCACCGACAAGGCAACGGAATCACTGCCTTCTCAGTCACGTACGTAAACGATTCAGTGCACACTGTAGTGTAACGACGTAAGTTTCTTATAAATGATTTTCTTTCGACATATGACCATGTGTAGACTTCGTCACCTACGTCAGTTACAACCCACTTCAAAATTATTTATATTCTTCTTAAATTGTCTCAGAATGGTTCTTGAACGAAACTGTAAAACATCATTTGAGTCGTATGCACAGGATTACGTCACTCGGGCCAATTGGTTTGCGTAAACTTTTTTCGATTTTAGATGTCGTTTGTTTCTCCTCAGAAATTATACTGATACACGTTATCTGATTTAATCGATATTAGAATCACACATTGAATAAACTTTTGAGATTCAAAGTCGCGATGAACGCTGTCAAAATTCAATAATCTTGTCAAATATATTATTAATTCATTCACATAATTCTTCATAAATAAATCCTCAGAACACGTATTTCAACTTTAGTAGCATCCACTAGTTTATTATCTTCCTACATACAGACGTGAACCTGAGCCTTGACGAGACAAAACTAACATTTTCAATAAGATTAAACTTCCTATGATATCATTGTTGTACAAAAAAATTACATATTTTCATTTATCAATTTTTAGAAGCACGACGCAACAACTCGGTTCCAGGATCTTCTGTTGCTCTTTGGCTGTCGACCCGCGACGTATAGTGACCAGCAATTTTCTCTCTGGTCCCGGCAGCGAAGATGCTGTCTCCGTTCGTTGCGCCGCCCTCTCCGTACATGAAACATAAAAAAATACAAAAACTTCAGACAATTCACAACCATTACAAAATATTACAAAAAATACATAAACAAAACACTAAATTAACTTACATTCACCTGCAAACTGGGCTGACACTGGTGGATGGTTGACGCTTCAATTTCGCGTTCCACTACAGCACATTCTGAAGCAAACATTCAAAGTTATTGTGGTTGTGGTCTAATTGAAGGTTTCTACTTGAATGCCACAATTTCCATACTCAAACTGGCTAGATGACTGAGGAGGAATTTTCCTACATCACGGGGAATCGGTCTCCTAAGTCTTAACGCTTAAGTAAGGGAATTGTGACCTAGCGGAAATTTTTACAGCACACCAATAAATTATGTAAAAACAGATTTATTTCAACAGTCTAAGTTGCCAAATGTCTCAAGCGACTATTACTTTCCATCATGTAATGTTGATATTCAGATCTACTCTTATATCTAAAAAGTATTTAAAATTTAAAATACTTTCAGTTATTTCAGATTAGTTACCAGTTGTGCAGATTGACTTTACACAGCTCGTGAATGATCAAGTATAATTTCACGAATTTCAAATTTTAAACACTTTCAGCGTGTATTGTTTACTTAAATACTATTAAAATTTTATTTCTACATATAGACATGAAAAACCTAGTGGAGAAAGGGACAGCAGGGGGCCTTACAACCCACCTTGTCTTTATAGACCTCCAGAAAGCTTATGACACAATTCCACAGAACAAGCTATGGACAAGTCTAATTGATAATGGTGTGTCACCGAGCTATGTGAAAGCTGTCAGACTCCTCTACCAAGGTTGTACGGCAATGGTTAAAGAGCGAAATCAACTATCTCAAGAGTTTGAGGTGACAAAGGGACTACGCCAGGGATGCACACTTGCACCTACACTCTTTAAGATCTACCTAGAGGAGGCACTAAAATCATGGAAAAGGAAATGCGGAGGAATTGGTGTCCCTATAGAGGACGAGATCTTCTTCACTCTAATTTTTGCTGACGACCAAGTGTTAGTAGCTGGAGATGACGAAGATGCAAATTACATGCTCCGCAAATTAAAAGAAGAATATGAAAAATGGGGTCTTGTCATAAACGTATCTAAAACAGAATATCTGAAAGTGGGAGAAAATACTGTTAACCGCTTACAGCTCGGTTCTGATACTGTGAAAGGGTGCCATAATTTTAAGTAATTGGGAGTGACACTGTCGTCCAATGGTAGAAGTATGGATGATGTAAACAATAAAATAGGCCAAGGCAAGCGAGCCATAAAACAACTAAATGGTATTCTCTGGAACAAAAACATAACGCGCAGAACAAAACATACCATCTACCACACAATTATTGAAAGTATCACAACATATGGTGCAGAGTTGTGGGAACTAACTCAGGGGCAGAAAGATCGCCAGCTGGCTGTCGAGATGGATCTCTGGAGACGGAGATGTGGATACTCCAGACTTGGCCATATTAGAAATGATAGGATCAGAGAGGTTATGAATGTCAAAAGCACAATCCTAGGCTATATAGGAAGGAAGCGCCTACTCTGGTATGGTCACTTACAGCGTATGCCGGACACAAGATGGACAAAACGGGTATGGCAATGGACTCCACATCAAAGAAGAAAGCGCGGTAGACCTGCGAGATGCTAGAAAGACGACGTCAACGAAGCAATGGCGGCGAGAGGTCTTTATGAAGGAGACTGGAATGACCGTGAACGATGGATATATATGAATGTTAAGTCATCAAAACTAGTAACCGCTTGTTACAATTTGTAACTAAGGCTCTTAAAATAAATATTACTTTTTTAAAATACACAATTATGGCCTTCTCTCGTGACAGCATGCCAAAACGTGATATATATATATATATATATATATATATATATATATATATATATATATATATATATATATATATATATATATATGTGTTATATTATCAGTAAATTTTTGGGGTTGCAGTCACATTGTAATTAAGATCTGTGTTAAGTAAAAGCATATATTGTTCATTTATTACCCAACCAGAACCAGTTAGGAAATGCAGGATCCTCTGAAAACGTGGAGTTGGATGGGGTAAGTCGGAATCGCGCCAATGGCAGGGCAGCACATCCCAGCTGCTTGGGACGAGATACCCTTGACTAAAGGAACACTGTGTGGAGACAGGTCGAGTGTGTGAGGCAATGCTGTCACCGTGGATATTACGCCAAAGATTTTACACGCTGTGAGATTTAGCTACTAGTGCTCGAAAAGCAAAATACACATAAATGACGTGGTGTTTTTATCGTCGACCTATCCCTGATCATCCCATTGGTTAACATTACCCTGCTCCTGCACACGGGCGACATATTAAATCTGCCCAGTTAAATACTACATTCACCTTAAGATAGTTAATACAACTTGTATTATCCACATTGTCGACACCCAGGGGGAAGGGGAGGGGTCGCCCATGTTGCACTATTGTCGACTATTCGTCGTTTTTGGTTTAGTTATGAAGTATTTTCATAATTACTTTTTCCAAAGCAATTTATCGATATTGAACCTTTCAGAGTGTGAAAAAGCTTCTCAGAATGTGATGAATAGTCGACGACGTGTCCTCTTCTTAAATTCCTGACTGTGTCATTATTACGGTGATGGGAATACGACTCTCACACGCGTGTCGAATTGGAATTCAATTCGAGCCGTCCGTCGACTCTCAACCGTGATTCTACAGTGTTGTGGTGTATGACGTCATTCGGTAATGAGCTTACATTCTTGGCCACTCAGAGACATTAAACGTTCCCTTCGGTTGTCCTGGCAACGAGCGACAAAAGTAATCACAACTTTCGCGACACATTTTCCTTTGAAATACAAAATTCTTCTCTTGTGAGCTATTTGCTTCGAGACATCGTGGATCAGTTTGTACCTTACAGTGATGTTAACCTGGTAATCTCGGTATTTCGATACCATCTACTTTTAGCTGTCGAAATTTTTCGATGCTTGTATTGCTGTAGCGTTGCCTGTTTGTACTGTTATCGGTTTTTTGGCTTGCATAGGATCGGTCTTTTAAGCAGAGTTGTAAAGATGAAACGAGGTTTTCGATACCAGTTGTTATCGGTTCACACAAATTTTCCAATTTTTCCCTGTTTGAAACCTATTTTTGTGTCGTGTTTCTATGGTTGTTTATTTCTGTATGTTTATTACCGTTATTTTCAGTCTGTTATTTTAACTTTTAGTTCCTCCCCGCCCATAGACCTCATTTTATATCGTCGCTCTGTGGAGTTGGGTAATGTTATTGGTCGCCATTTTGAAATCAGATTTGTGCTCGATTTTGGGCCTTGTTATGAAGATTTTGTCAACCAGAACGGATGGTAACGGGGTTTCTGGTTTTTTCTTGCCCTATACTGCTCGAACTGTCGTTAAACACACTTCAACATGTCACGCGATCTTTTATAGAGTCCTCCCCAAAGCCTTCGTTTTTTGATGCCTCGCTTATGATACCTCTAGTGCTGTTCTCGATTTTCTGCTGTCTATTGGTAACGTGACTGACAGCTTCCAACATTTTCAGCTCACGACAGGGTCAACTTTTTTGCTGTCTGTGGCGGTGTAAATTCTTATTTGCTCCCATATAGCTTCAGGAGCTTTGGAAACACAATGATACGGTGCACGCGCAACGATTCCACGCTCGTGACTTTTAGCAGTACTATCAGAATCAGTTGGAAATTGTGCTTTAGTTTGAACATAAACATCGATCGGTTCGACCGTCTTCAAATCTTCCGAGATGTAAATCTTGCGGAACCGCGTGACCGCTACGGTCACAGGTTAGAATCCTGCCTCGGGCATGGATGTGTGTGATGTCCTTAGGTTAGTTAGGTTTAAGTAGTTCTAAGTTATAGGGGACTGATGACCTCAGATGTTAAATCCCATACTGCTCAGAGTCATTTTTTTTCTTTTTAGTAGCGACATTCACACTCAATCACTGCTGCCACTCATAATAGCCGGCTTACGATATCCAACCGAACCATTTACTGAAAAGCTTACAGAACAGGTTGTCCGTGACAGAATGCTCGTTCAAATATTCCACAGCCTGATAACTTTGAACGTTTAGTTCTCGGTACCGCCTTGCACAATACGCCACGCAAATTTTGGTTATTCAAAAGTGACAGTTTACACATAAATATCGGAATTTCGCTAGCTAGCCTTTCACACACGTTTGCGTTCATTCCCCGGCATTCCACAGTCAAGTTTAGCTGATAATTCCGCAAAATCGTCACATCTACGAAGAGCTCCCAATACACGCATTATCATAGAAGATGACCTACAAATTCCGTTAGACTTCACAAACAAATTCTTTAGCCTACAAAATACTCGCGAACGTACCGTCCTCTGATCGGCTGAAATACATCACAGTCATTCCGATATAGGTATTAAATCGCGCAATCCTGCATCTTTTACATTTGAGCGATCTCAACGTAATAGTTTCTATTAGCAGTGTATTAAATGAACAAATTTAGAAAATCCACAAATATCAAATATCTTCTAATAACTGAATTATTCTAAAACTTGTTTTCCAGTATCATAACCTGGCGAACTATACAGGGCTATTACAAATGATTGAAGCGATTTCATAAATTCACTGTAGCTCCATTCATTGACATATGGTCACGACACACTACAGATGCGTAGAAAAATTCATAAAGTTTTGTTCGGCTGAAGCCGCACTTCAGGTTTCTGCCGTCAGAGCGTTCGAGAGCGCAATGAGACAAAATGGCGACAGGAGCCGAGAAAGCGTATGTCGTGCTTGAAATGCACTCACATCAGTCAGTCATAACAGTGCAACGACACTTCAGGACGAAGTTCAACAAAGATCCACCAACTGCTAACTCCATTCGGCGATGGTATGCGCAGTTTATAGCTTCCGGATGCCTCAGTAAGGGGAAATCAACGGGTCGGCCTGCAGTGAGCGAAGAAACGGTTGAACGCGCGCGGGCAAGTTTCACGCGTAGCCCGCGGAAAATTGGCTCATGCCACAACTGGAGACCGACAGCGCCGACTTCATATTTCAACAGGATGGTGTTCCACCGCACTTCCATCATGATGTTCGGCATTTCTTAAACAGGAGATTGGAAAACCGATGGATCGGTCGTGGTGGAGATCATGATCAGCAATTCATGTCATGGCCTCCACGCTCTCCCAACTTAACCCCATGCGATTTCTTTCTCCTGGGGTTATGTGAAAGATTCTGTGATTAAACCTCCTCTACCAAGAAACGTGCCAGAATTGCGAGCTCGCATCAACGATGCTTTCGAACTCATGGATGGGGACATGCTGCGCCGAGTGTGGGAGGAACTTGATTATCGGCTTGATGTCTGCCGAATCAGTAAAGGGGCACATATCGAACATTTGTGAATGCCTAAAAAATTTTTTTGTGTTTTTGTATGTGTATGCAAAGCATTGTGAAAATATCTCAAATAATAAAGTTATTGTAGAGCTGTGAAATCGCTTCAATCATTTGTAATAACCCTGTACATCAGAAATATATTCTGATAGTACGAGTCACTCTCATTACAGGTATACGTTTCGCACTAACGTACACTTTGTTAACAGACATAAAATTATTAATTTATTGTAGTAATCTACATTCACACCTTCATTCACGCGAATAACTAAACATATTAAATCAGCAATAATTAATCCAATTCATAATACTCACAATAGATACAGTTCTGTTTCAAAAATATAATCTTTTGACCTCATATGATTTTAGTCTGTAAGATGTTGACACGTTTCGGACACGTCCTATTAGGAGCTGCTGCATTATATCAGCACACCAGTGTTGCTATAACGATGACTCGTGTATCTGCTCGCTTCCGTTCAACTTACAAAGGCACAACCGAAGGCGCTAAGCTTCAAGTTTATGACCCTCGGATTACCGCTCTGCACTCTTCCCGCTGCGCCAGCCGCTCCATGGTCACCACGATAAGTTCTTCAGGTCTCGCGCCACACTCCACAAACATGCTTTTTTTTTCGAAACGCTTTGCCATCTGGATGTCACGTTTCTTTCAATTTCATTTCTGGCCAATAAGCATGTCACTGTCGAGGAAGAACTGAAAATACGTTCAGCACTCACTTTGCTGAAAAAATGCTGCGTTACTCTCACTGTGACGTCTACGGTATGGTTTCATTGACGTCTTTCGTGGTCGGACTGTTGAAACAGTTACCGCGTGTGTTTTACGACAGCATGTTCATTCCTAAGCGAGAACATGAATGTTTATTTCTTGATTGACTATTATGATCTCGAGTATTTTCTTACGTTGCAACGGGTGGTGTATTGATATATGTAGGCACTTCATATTACTGTTTTACTTTCGGTCGTGTCTTCCCTTGGCTTATTTAGCCTGATGTCCTTCCATGTCTCATACCAAAAGGCGTACAGCGACTGATCTGTAATAATATATCACATATGACTAGTGGAGTTGGACGGTTTTTTTTTTTTTTTTTACAAAGTTTGGCACGTCTACTTTTTGTGTTCATTTCTTTCGAATATTTTATTATGATACGTCATCACTTACTACGGTGAGCCAGTATTTCGTTTTCTGTGTACATCCTCGGTCACATTTTTCACTCCAGTTCCGCTTCCGGAGCCAAGCAAATTGTTTCTGATTGCCTGAGGGCTTACAAGAACACCACACAGTTTCCTGAGACGTCACACGGAGTTTCCAAAGCGTACTCATTATGAAGACATAGAAGGAAGGGCAACACGGAGAATGCTGAAATTAACATCCTGTGTCACGTTCGCCTGAATGAGTTTGTCCAAGTAATGGTACGAAAAATGAAACAGCAAAACACTGGAGCACTACCTCCTGCGTGAACTGACGTTGCCGATCTCAGCGTCTTTTGGAAAACCGTGACTCGTCGGCTCACAGCAGCGTCTCCAGTCGGCTACTGTCTTCTTTCTGTGTTGTGTGACGCGATGAAAAAAAACGTGCAGTTTTAGGTTCTGCTGCGAACAAATGCCGTTTGCGAGGTACGTGATTCAAGACTTCTATTGCATTCAGTTCCTTCCGCAGTTGTCTCTCGAAAGCCGCTCGTAGGTGTGAAGACCCCACATTCGCTGCCTGCAGATATTTCTCTCGAGTTTGAAACCGAATGTTGTTGGCATGACGTGTCACTCATCTCCGATCTTTCTAGTCTTTGGGTACGGATCTTTCGTCGAGCGAACGGTTGTATATGCTTGTTGAGTAAGGGAGCTAATACATCAGCACACTCTGAAAGGAACCTAATTGGTATACAGTCTGGATCAGGAGACTCGCTTTTATTGAGTGATTTAAGTTCCTTTACTACTCCGAGGATATTTACTTCTACGTAACTCATGTTGGCAGCTGTCCTTGATTCGTATTCTGGAATATTTACTTTGTCTTCTTTTGTGAGGGCATTTCGGAAGGCTGTGTTTAGTATCTCTGCTTTGGCAGCACTGTCTTCGATTCTATCCCAGTAGCAGTCATGGATATCATAAAACCTATTTACAGAGACGTGGCGAATCTGGAATTACTGAAGAAGTATCTGCGTGGTCAGACCCAGAATCCCAATTTAGTAATCTTATATGGACTCGCTTACCAAAAAATGTTTTTGTTGGAATGGGGACACTAAAGTGGGGGGGGGGGGGCAGTGGTGCTGTTATTGCTTTTAATGATGGCAACATTGGCAGGGTGTAAGTGCTACAGCATGGGAATTAATCCTGGAGCAAACTGCATCAGAGAACTTGAGCGGATGGACAAGGTTCACATTGATGCAGCACAGTTGGGCACAAAGGAGTCCATAAAGAAGAGAAGACGAAAACACATGGAAAAAGATCAAGAGAATGATATACAGTATGGTGCAGGGTGCTTCTGAGTGGCTAAAAATAAAAATAAGCATATATTAAGTGAGTTAGTCTTTTCAAACTTTAGAACCTGTTCCTGAATATTTACATTTTCTGTTGCATTTCTCTCAAATCTCAGAAACCACTTCGAGTAGAGTATTAAAATTTTGAGGGAATAATAACATACATATCCTGAGTCTACTGCACTAAAAGAAGAACATAATGTTATGTATAATTAAAATTATTTAGGATAATGTACAAGAAGAGTACACAAAATTTTAACCGCGTAATTAAAAAGTTGTATTTCTCAAAGCAGAGGCTGAAATGCAATTATTGTAGTTCAGTAGACTCAGAACATACAGATTAATGTCTTGTAATAGTTTGATGTCCATGGCTACATTGGTTCTTGAAATACAGGGAAACCAAGTCACTAAATTTGACATTGTCGGTATAGGGCGTTCCAACTCCCCTTAAGCCTTCATTCCTGTATTCCGCCACTAAAGGCAATGCTCCGATCCGTGGAAGACTAAAACTATACGAGAACACACGGTATTAGACGGAAACACTGAACATTCAACTGGCGCTGATCAGCTGCCCTGTTAACACATGAGGCGGGCAAATCGCAGCTTAGCACCGGAGGACTGCAGGAAGGAGGTGTGACATAGAGGTATCTAATATCGTGACGGCCGCTTTAGGCCGGCGTCACACTACCATATTTCTTTGACAAAGAAATTTGATCCTATATTCGTCAAAATTCTTTGACTAATATCTTTGACGTGACGCTAAAAGGGCGCATTACACGGTCATATTTTCGCCGAAGTTCAAGAAGACGGACAACAACTTGTTACGCGCTGCAGTTACTTCTACCACAACTGCACTGAGCGTTCATTCGGAAGAGAAGGGGCGGGAAAAAAAGGAAACATACTTGGATGTTGTAGACCTTACGTTGAGATAGCAAACTAATTCAAGAAAATTTGTTACGAGAACTGCAAGTAGAGGACGTCAAGTGTTATATAAATTACTCACGAATGGTTGAAAGTGCATTTAAGTATTTACTCAGTAAAGTAGCTTCTTCTCATACTACAAAACAGTGTATTCACTTCAGAAATGCTGTATATGCAGAAGACAGGCCCACCATAATACAGCGATTTCTTGATACAGGAGAGAGATATTCTAGTTCATAATATAGCACTCGAATACCACAGTGCACATTAACCAAAATAATTTCACAAACGTGTAAAGCGATTTATAAAGCACGGAATGAGCAATATCTGAAGGCAAATAAATATTAGGAAAGTACATGGGGCAAGAGAACTATTTTTATTTTTGAATAATTTAATTAGTACAATTAGTGTTCAAAAACTACAAAATTAATAAACATTGCGAAGCAGACGAAGCACTTTTTTAACTAGTGGCATCCAGTGTAGAAAAAGTAGTATGGAATGCTAATTTTTTTTTAATTTTGTAGTGTGACCTCCTCCTCTATTCCGGCTTGCTGTAAAGCTGCCTGGATGTTTCCAGCTGTTGAGATGGATGGCTGGAACTGTGATTGTGGATATGAAGTCGCCTGCAGGATATTCCACTCGGCCATCAGCACATGGTTGTGCCCCTTGCTCACCCCACAACCCAGTCGAAGTAAGGTTATTAAAAAGGAGTCGAAGGAACACACAAACTAACCTTTGAACCCATGTTTGCAAACACACAACAAAGACGTCAGATAGCTGTAGCGACGCCAGCGCTCCAGGCGATAACGTTTCACATTTCAGTGAACAGAAGACGAACGACTTTTATGATCAAATCTACGGTCAGGCTCTAAATTTGTTCATATTTGTTTGACGAAAGGTGAGATTTAACAAAGTTCTCTCTTACACTGTCAAATTTCTTTGACACATACATTTCACATATTAACTTTGAAAAAGAAATATGATGTGTAGTGCCGGGCTCAGTTATCTGACAGTTGTTGTTCTGTCCTGCATAACCGTCTTCGTGTAGTTGAAATTTCTACTGCAGCATCACTAGACGAGTACTCACTGAAACTCTGACTTTAACTGTTCGTGTCTTGCCTTTTATACATCGGTGTGGAGGACGTTCCTACTTGAGTACAGATTTGCCGAGCTCGTTTTATGCTGCCTCGGGAATATTCCGTCTCTGCTGACCCATAGAGACTTTCTTCTGTCCAGCAGAGTTCTAGTTCAGATTCTTCCTACATGTAAACAAGGTTCCGGGAGCTTCACTTTAGGTGGGCTGCCGTGTTTACCCGCGGCGACTGTGCCCGGGTTGCCCACTTTCGCTGGATGTGTTTGTCCAGCGCTGCTTCCGTAAGTGGCTCACTCAGCTGCCCCTGCTCATTAGTACTGACCGAGTCTTTACAACGTGTGATAGTGGTCTCCCGCGGTATGATGGTTTGTAATTAAAATCTTCTACGGTGACGACAGCGCAGTGTTTGACTTGGGCTCTGTCACCCCATCTCTGTTGTACATTTTTGTTTCCTTCGAAATAAAGTAATTTGCCAGATTTTTCTGTATTTTCAACTCTGTTTTCCATAGTATCCGATTGTTTCATGTTATCTTCCATCTGAAACTGATTTATTGCGTCTCATTTTACTTAGAAAAAAATCCTCAAACTAATTTTCCACAACATATAACTAACCACAATAAGATACAATCTTCCTTTCGTCTTTTGGCTTTGGAAATTTTAATCATTATTGTAGTAAAGTATTCTTCTAGATGTAAAAGATATTCCATGTTACCCCAATCATCATTTAACTTTTAATGGGAAGAGAAGGAAAAAGAGAAAAGCATATGATTATTACAGTACTAGCCAATAAAATTGCTACACCACGAAGATGACATGCTGCAGACGCGAAATTTAACCGACAGGAAGAAGGTGCTGTGATATGCAAATGATTAGCTTTGCAGAGCATTCACACAAGGTTACCGCCGGTGGCGACACCTACAACGTGCTGACATGAGGAAGGTTTCCAACCGATTTCTCATACACAAACAGCAGTTGACCGGCGTTGCCTGGTGAAACGTTGTTGTGATGTCTCGTGTAAGGAGGGGAAATGCGTACCATCACGTTTCAGACTTTGATAAAGGTCAGATTGTAACCTATCGCGATTGCGGTTGATCGTATCGCGACATTGCTGCTTGCGTTGGTCGAGATCCAATGACTGTTAGCAGAATATGGAATCGGTGGGTTCAAGAGGGTAATACGGAACGTCGTGCTGGATCCCAACGGCCTCGTATCACAAGCAGTCGAGATGACAGGCATCTTATCCGCATGGCTGTAACGGATCGTGCAGCCACGTCTCGATCCCTGAGTCAACAGATGCGGACGTTTGCAAGACAACAATCATCTGCACCAAGAGTTCGAAGACGTTTGCAGCAGCATGGACTATCAGCTCGGAGACCACGGCTGCGGTTACCCTTGACGTTGCATCACAGACAGGAGCGCATGCGGTGGTGTACTCAACTACGGATCTGCGTGCACGAATGGCAAAACGTAATTTTTTCGGATGAATGTTTACAGCATCATGATGGTCTCATCCGTGTTTGGCGACATCGCGGTGAACGCAAATTGGAAGCGAGTATTCATCATCGTCATACTGGCGTATCCGCCGGCGTGATGGTATGGGGTGCCATTGGTTACACGTCTCGGTCACCTCTTGTTCGCACTGACGACACTTTGAACAGTGGACGTTACATTTCAGATGTGTTACGACCCGTCGCCCTGCCCTTCATTCGATCCCTGTGAAACTTTACATTTCAGCGGGATAATGCACGATCGCATGTTGCAGGTCCTGTACGGACCCTTTTGGATACAGAAAATGTTCGACTGCTGCCCTGGTCAGCACATTCTCCAGATCTTTCACCAGCTGAAAACGTCAGGTCAATGGTGGCCGAGCAACTGGCTCGTCACAATACGCCAGTCACTACTCTTGATGAACTGTGGTATCGTGTTGATGCTGCATGGGCAGCTGTACCTGTACACGCCATCCAAGCTCTGTTTGACCCAATGCCCAGGCGTAACAAGAGCGTTATTATGGCCAGAGGTGGTTGTTCTGGGTACTGATTTCTGAGGAACTATGCACCCAAATTGCGTGCAAGTGTAATCATATTTATCTGAAGATGTTCCCTACATCCAAATGTAATGGGGCAACTATTTTAGGAATCTCGTACAATTTTGAGGAAATATAGTTTTCAGTTGTATCGGTTTGCAGAATAAATCCGTGAATGGGAAGAATAGTTGCAGTTTCGCATTCTTGCCTTCCCTTAGCGGTACACAGGCGTTGGACAGAAAAACGGAAACACCGCGAGAAACGCATGGTTGAACTCAAATGCAGGTGTCAGCCAAGCCTGCCGGTTGCGCTGACCACGTACGGCGCCTGTGCCATGTCGTCAATGTGTTGTAAGTAGGCTCTTTAGGTTTTTATGTTGGTAACGCCACGTAGCACTCTGTATGAAAATCACTGACTGTGCTGTGTGCAGTCTGTGGCTGGTCTGCATTGTTGGAATATTTGCTATTGTAGTGTTTGGCAGTTGTATGTGAACAGCGCCTTGTGTTGCGTAGTTGGAGGTGAGCCGCCAGCAGTGGTGGATGTGGGGAGAGAGATGGCAGAATTTTGAGCTGGACGATCTGGAAGTGTGTCCGTCAGAAAAAGGAAATTTGTAAGACTGGAAGTCATGAACTGATATTATATATATGACTTTTGAACACTATTAAGGTAAATACATTGTTTGTTCTCTATCAAAATCTTTAATTTGCTAACCGTGCCTATCAATAGTTAGAATCTTTTATTTAGCTGGCAGTATTGGCGCTCGCTGTATTGCAGTAGTTCCAGTAACGAAGATTTTTTTGAGGTAAGTGATTCAGGAAAGGTATAGGTTATTGTTAGTCAGGGCGAATCTTTTGTAGGGATTATTGAAAGTCAGATTTCGTTGTGCTGAAGAGAAAAATATATTGTGTGCCAGTTTACTGTTAATAAGAATAAGTAAAGAGAGAAATGTCAGAGTACGTTCAGTTTTGCTCAGCTGTTTGAAAATCAAATAACGTAGAGGTTTACCAGCACAGTCATTCAGAATTTTTCTAAGGGACGTTTGAATGTTGCAAGTGCAAGTCGTGGTCAGAACAGGCTTATGTGTAGTTGTGAGTGTATCATATCGGAGATAAGTGAATTCCAACGGGGGGTAAACAGTTAGTGCTCATATAGCCGGTGTCTCGTAACCAAGGAACCGGAAGTGTCTGCTGCTTCAAGAAGCACCGTATCGAAGATTTATACCGTATACAGGGAAAGTGGAAAAACGCAATGATCAGCCTGAAATTTATGAACATCTATCTAATAGCTTGTATGTCCACATTCGGCTCGGAAAACCTTCGGCCCGGGAAACAGCGGCGACGCATCGGGACATGAAAGTAATGACGCTTTGGTGGGTCGCTTTAAGAAGTAGGCACCACATCTGCACACGGTTGTTGTTGTTGTGGTCTTCAGTCCTGAGACTGGTTTGATGCAGCTCTCCATGCTACTCTATCCTGTGCAAGCTTCTTCATCTCCCAGTACCTACTGCAGTCTACATCCTTCTGAATCTTCTTAGTGTATTCATCTCTTGGTCTCCCTCTACGATTTTTACCCTCCACACTGCCCTCCAGTGCTAAATTTGTGATCCCTTGATGCCTCAAAACATGTCCTACCAACCGATCCCTTCTTCTAGTCAAGTTGTGCCACAAATTTCTCTTCTCCCCAATCCTATTCAATACCTCCTCATTAGTTACGTGATCTACCCACCTTATCTTCAGCATTCTTCTGTAGCACCACATTTCGAAAGCTTCTATTCTCTTCTTGTCCAAACTAGTTATCGTCCATGTTTCACTTCCATACATGGCTACACTCCATTCAAATACTTTCAGAAACGACTTCCTGACACGTAAATCTATACTTGATGTTAACAAATTCCTCTTCTTGAGAAACGCTTTCCTTGCCATTGCCAGTCTACATTTTATATCCTCTCTACTTCGACCATCATCGGTTATTTTACTCCCAAAATAGCAAAACTCCTTTACTACTTTAAGTGTCTCATTTCCTAATCTAATTCCCTCAGCATCACCCGACTTAATTTGACTACATTCCATTATCCTCGTTTTACTTTTGTTGTTGTTCATCTTATATCCTCCTTTCAAGACACTGTCCATTCCGTTCAACTGCTCTTTCAAGTCCTTTGCTGTCTCTGACAGAATTACAATGTCATCGGCGAACCTCAAAGTTTTTACTTCTTCTCCATGGATTTTAATACCTACTCCGAATTTTTCTTTTGTTTCCTTTACTGCTTGCTCAATATACAGATTGAATAACATCGGGGAGAGGCTACAACCCTGTCTTACTCCTTTCCCAACCACTGCTTCCCTTTCACGCCCCTCGACTCTTATAACTGCCATCTGGTTTCTGTACAAACTGTAAATAGCCTTTCGCTCCCTGTATTTTACCCCTGCAACCTTCAGAATTTGAAAGAGAGTATTCCAGTTAACATTGTCAAAAGCTTTCTCTAAGTCTACAAATGCTAGAAACGTAGGTTTGCCTTTTCTTAATCTTTGTTCTAAGATAAGTCGTAAGGTCAGTATTGCCTCACGTGTTCCAACATTTCTACGGAATCCAAACTGATCTTCCCCGAGGTCGGCTTCTACCAGTTTTTCCATTCGTCTGTAAAGAATTCGTGTTAGTATTTTGCAGCTGTGATTTATTAAACTGATAGTTCGGTAATTTTCACATCTGTCAACACCTGCTTTCTTTGGGATTGGAATTATTATATTCTTCTTGAAGTCTGAGGGCATTTCGCCTATCTCATACATCGTGCTCACCAGATG